>NC_139605.1:113130782-115530782 GCF_964270895.1 Podarcis filfolensis | reverse complement strand
ATCTGACACCGAAGCGAAGCACGCTCAAGCCCATTAGCCCACTGAAATCAATAGGCTTAAGTGCACACGATAGTTAAGTCCTCTTAAGCTCAATTATTTCAACTGGGCTAATGGGCATTTCAGCCCATTGAAATCTGTAGACTTTAATGCCATTTATTTCTCCCCCCCCCCCCATACAATCTTTATTACATAATTTAAATTACACACATATACAAAGAATTTACAAAAAAAATACAATCTCATATTACAAAAAGAAAATTAAAGAAAATTAAAGAAAAAAGCAATTAAGAAAGAAAAAAGAAGAAAATACAAAAGAAGGAAAAAGGAAAAAACGGATTTACATACATAGAAAAGCATAATCTTCCTTGTCAACATTTAAATAAACACCTAAATAAAAAAGACTTCTGACAAAACAAGTCTTCCGATCGTTCTCATTGTAATATTTATACTGTCGTTATTTCTTCGCACAGTTTTATATTCTTTAATGTTTTTCCTGTCTACTCCAAAAATGGTATTTGTTATAAGTTTTTATTTACAGGTATCACTCAAGTTCTGCTAATATGGTATCATTGGTACAATATGATCTTATATAATCTCTAAAGCCCATTTATTTCAATGGGGCTAATGGGTTGAGCAGGTACTTGACTGGTCACCAGTTATGTCTGTTATATTTGCTTTATTGGGGTTTTTTTTGGGGGGGGAGGGGGTGAATTCTATTTAAAAAGTAGCTCATGCATTTCTAAAATGCACCCTGGTCCTGCTAGACTGTAAGGACTTAGAACCAGGTATGCATGTGTATCTTTTATACTATCTTTCACCAGAGAGGATGTGCTGCCTGGGGCTGATGGGAATTTTAGTCCAAAATATCTGGAGGGCTTGGTTGGCAAAGGCTGTTTCACACTCTCCAACATTTTTCCAATGAAAAGAGGGATGTCCTATTCAATTATCACCATCATCATCACCATCATCATCTTACTGTTTATACTCCGCCCATCCAACTGGGTTGCCCCAGCCACCCTGGGCTGCTTCCAACACAGAGTGGTACCTTGGGTTAAGTACTTAATTAGTTCCGGAGGTCTGTTCTTAACCTGAAACTGTTCTTAACCTGAAGCACCACTTTAGCTAATGGGACCTCCTGCTGCCGCGTGCCGCCAGAGCACGATTTCTGTTCTCATCCTGAAGCAAAGTTCTTAACCCAAGGTACTATTTCTGGGTTAGCGGAGTCTGTAACCTGAAGCGTATGTAACCTGAAGCATATGTAACCTGAGGTACCACTTTATATAAAATAATAATAAAACATTAAACGTTCAAACACTTCCCTATACAGGGCTGCTTTCAGATGTCTTCTAAAGGTGGTATAGTTATTTATCTCTTTGACTTTGGGGTTGGGTAACTCCATACCCTCCGAGATTTCTCTGATGAAAATAGGGATGTCCCAAAGAAAAGCGGGACATTCAGGGATCAAATCAGAAACTGGGACGGTTTCTGTAAATCCGGGACTGTCCCTGGAAAATAGGGACACTTGGAAGGTCTGCTGTTTCACACAAATATGTGTTGCATGAGATTCCAGGAGCCTGGGCTGGATAGACTTCCTAAAAGCTTATAATTGCACTAATCAACTGTTCATGTGTGTGATGGGCTGGATTCACCCTCTTGCAGCTGCTTCCTCCACAATGGGATTCATCTTTTTTAATTTCTTTTTTTTTCCAGGGGGGCCATTCCCACTCCTGGGATGCGGTGGCACTGTGGGTTAAACCGCAGAGCCTAGGACTTGCTGATCAGAAGGTCGGCAGTTCGAATCCCCGAGACGGGGTGAGTTCCCGTTGCTCGGTCCCTGCTCCTGCCAACCTAGTAGTTTGAAAGCACGTCAAAGTGCAAGTAGATAAATAGGTACCGCTCCGGCGGGAAGGTAAACGGTGTTTCCGTGCGCTGCTCTGGTTTGCCAGAAGCGGCTCAGTCATGCTGGCCACATGACCCGGAAGCTGTACGCCGGCTCCCTCGGCCAATAAAGCAAGATGAGCGCCGCAACCCCAGAGTTGGTCACGACTGGACCTAATGGTCAGGGATCCCTTTACCCTTTACCTTTATTCCCACCCAGCCCCAGTTGCTGACCTGCTTGCCGGGTTTGCAGTCGTTCAAATGTGAAAATAAAAGCCTGCAGGCAGACCAGCATTTCATGTTTTCATTCAAACATGGCTCAGTTTAACTGTGATTGCTCCAAGTTGGTTTTTATTCTTCTTATGCTTACTTGGGCAGCGCCTTTAAAAAGGTGTGCCTTGCTTCTGCCGGGGGTTAAGCCTAGTTTGTCCAAAGTACAAATGTGTGGTCCAAGAAAGGAATTGCAAGAGCATTCTTAGAAAGAGGGAGAGAGGCCTTTGCACAAACCCATCTCTCTCCAGAAGGGAAGCTGCTGTAGCCTTGCAGCGTAGAAGCATCACTTACCATCAACACCTGAGCAGGAATGCTGGCTTTTGTTTTCGACATACTAGCCCCTATGTTTCTAAGGTAGAACATAATAAAAGAAGGTACATTTTATCATACGTGGTGGACCTGTCCCAAGGTGAAAGACTTCTGGGAAAAGATTTATAATGAATTGAAAAAAAATGTTGAAATACAGTGGTACCTCGGGTTACATACGCTTCAGGTTACATACGCTTCAGGTTACAGACTCTGCTAACCCAGAAATAGTGCTTCAGGTTAAGAACTTTGCTTCAGGATAAGAACAGAAATTGTGCTCCGGCGGCGTGGCTGCAACAGGAGGCCCCATTAGCTAAAGTGGTGCTTCAGGTTAAGAACAGTTTCAAGTTAAGAACGGACCTCCGGAACGAATTAAGTACTTAACCTGAGGTACCACTGTATACATTTATTAAGAAACCAGAAGCCTTTCTACTTGGAATAACAGGTTTGGAATTGGCCAAGAAAGATGTCAGATTGTTTTTGTATGCCACAACTGCAGCTGGAATTTTGTTAGCCCCAAACTGGAAATTACAAGAAGTCCCAACAGTGGAGGAATGGCAGATGAAGATGATGGACTTTTGGGAGCTAGCCGACCTGACCGGAAGAGTCCGCAACCAGAAGGAGGAGGAATACCAGGAGGAATGGAAGAAATTTAAAGACTATTTAGCCAAATATGTTAAGATAACTGAAATAGAATTACTTGCAAGTATCAGATTGGCCTAGTATTTAAATATGTGATGTTATAGAATAATATGTTTAAAGTTAAAAGGAAAAGAAAGAAAGAAAGAAAGAAAGAAAGAAAGAAAGGTTAATTGACTAAGTAAATTTTAGGTGAAATTAGTTTTGGAAAACTGCTACAATGGTATATATTTGGAAATTCAGACAGGGGGATTCGAGGAAGTCACCCAACAATGTTAACAAAAGTGGAATAATTATAGTTAGGATTTGTGTTTGCTTGTTGTTGTTATTTTGATGTTTTCTTTTTGTATTTGTTGATACGTTTGTTATAAATTTGGAAAATTAATTAATTTTTTTTTAAAAAAGAGAACATAATAAAATGGACAGATGGAAAACGAGATGCAACGAGGCTTCCCCCATGGGCTTGTTTGCGGATACAGCTGAGACATTTATGGGGATTTTTTTAAAATAATAAAAGAACAATCTGACAACCACTTCTTTTTTCTTTTTGCATGCACTTGTTCCTTGCCTTCCCACCCCCTTCGCATCACTGAGCCATTTCCATCACCCTCTGAGAAGCCTCGGCAGCTCAGCCCCTGGCCTCTTTTAAGCTGGCTGCCCCTCCCGCTCTGCCGCGCTTCCATCTTATTCACCCCGGATAATTGCAGCAGCCGTGAGTCAGGTTGTATTAATGATCTATAGATCCCAGGTCACCCATTGCGCTTAAGACTTGGATTGCAACACTCCATTACTATTGGCTATACAAGGGCAAAGCCTCCATCCGTAGAGCCGTAAATCCGGCCTCGTTGAGCCATCACTCAGCACCACTCCGCCTGTCCATCTTCACCTGCCCGCAGGTCTTTTGTATTTTACATTTCTAATTAAATAAAATTACACACACAGACAACCCGAGATGTACACAGACTGGGAGAGAAAGAAGGTGGTGGTGGCAGTGGGGAGAGAATAATGAATTCCTCAATGATTTGCTGTTATATTTTAAAGGGTCCATAAAAGCCAAGGGTGATAAAAATTGATTTTGTCGTTATCTGCTCTAGTGCTGGAACAAGAAGAGCGCTGCTCCCCTCCTTCCAGGGGATGCTGGTTTCCCTGGCTTGGTTTTGGGCTGGGTGGGGAAGTCTGCAGTGAATGAGGGACCTGGTAGTCCGAACAAACAGACATGGTAGAGGTTGCCTCTGAAAAGGACACTGTCAGCAAACTAATCGAGATGGCTTTCCTGCCCAACCTCCTATTTAAGACTGCGGAACTCACTGCCACTGCATTGTTCTGGAGCTGAGGGATTCAAATTACAAGAAAGGTGCTCTTCCGGGGTGGCGCCATCGGCAATGGCGGACTCCCTCTGAACCGGAGGGACCAGCTCCGCGCGAAACGGGTCTTTTCCGCTACGGCGAAGCGGGGACCCTTTAAAAAATCACAGGCGGATGAAGCCTGTGACCATGGGACTTGGCGGGCACCTTTAGCGCCCCCCCCAACCCGCAAAGGAACCCATAAACGGGCTCCGAAGTGAAGAGGGGGAAGTGGCGCGGTGCTGTGAGTCTACTGCTTTTTCCGTGGAGCGAAGCCGCATAGCCGTTGCCGGAGAGCGCTGCCTTTTTCCTGGGACAATTTGGCATCTAAAGAATCACCCGTGAGTACTTAAAACTCGAACAATTGGACTTCAAATAAGGAATGGCCAGTAGAGAGGAATTGGACTTAAAATTTATTTCAATTTGGTACTGAAACGGGAAGGTCTAAACAGGAAGTCAGCCTTCCATTTCTTTGTAGTCAGAATAAAGCAAAAATAACGTAACTAGAGCATAGAAATTCACCTTTAAAGGACTGGCTTTCGTCATTTAAAATCGTGGAACCCCCCTTCAGTAGCAGGAGAAGAAGGGGGGCCTTTTTTTGGATTGTCTAAACCTGCAGAAGTGAGTTTAAAGTAAAGTAACTTTCCACCGTCCTGATCCTGGAGCGGAGTGTCAGGACTGACGTTTGAAGCTCATTGACCAGATACAAATGTTTCTGACAGATAGTTAAAAGAAAAGTAACATAGTGACTCCATTGTTTCCTTTCGCATTTCAAAGGAACAAATATTGACTGAATATTTTAAAAAAGAAACTTTGTTGCTATTGTTCTTAAAAGAAAGAATAAACAAGTTGTCCCCCTAGAGGGAGACTGTGAAATTGTAACCAACTTCAGGAGCTTGCAGCTGTTACAGATTACAATCGTGGGAAAGGACTTGTGACCTTGCAGGACAATGTTTTCAGAAGCTCTGTTGGGTGCTTTCTGTAAAATAAATGCCCTATTGGATCAGCTAAGCCAGAAGACGGACTTGATGACTAATGCGACCAGAAATTTTGAACAGGCAGTAGGAAACTACATGGAGCCTACCCAGGAACTAAAACAGGAGTGTGCTATGACAGCACAGATGAGAGAAGAGGATACTGCTGAATCCTGGGTGTCAGAAATGGAGGGAGCTGCGGCCCTGCAGGATCATGAGCCTTTGGATTTGATAAATGAATTTGGAAAAAACCAGGCTTGGAAAGATAAAGTTAGGTTTGGTTTGGAAATGGGGGGTTGGAATGACCCTCCCATGCCGGGATGTTTGGACTTTCTGAGTCTGGTAATGGGCCATCAGATGTTTGGAGCTGTGGGGGCTTTTAATTTTGGAGGGAATCTGAAACAGGTGTTTAAATATCACATGGAGTTTAGTCTGGACTATGGAAATGGGGCTGATCTGTTGAAAAGGGTCAAAAATATTACTAAGCTGGAGTTCCTACGAGTGGAAGGAAAATATGAAGAAGAGCCGCGGAAGGGACATGGAAGAGACTTGAGGGCCTCGGATATAAGGACACCAGGTTAATGCGCTAGATAAATGGGACAAAAAGGACTGACAAAATCCGGAACCAGGAGGAAGGGACGCTGGATGAAGATTGGATTGTTTTACTTGTTTTTCTTTTATCATTAGGACTGCTTTAAAATAATTGATGAATGCTAGAAAAAAGTTGAAATGGAACTACTTGGTTCTAGTAAAAATGTTTAAAGAATTAGGTTAATGGTATAGTTATGAGAAGTCGGTAAAAATAAGATTTAAGTTTTAAGTTTCAAGGTTTGCTATAAGACAAGATGAAAATAGATTAAGATAATGTAAGGACAAAATATTATGAATTATGGATAGGATTTGCTGTGATAATTATTAACCAGGATACAAGAAAGGGGAGGAGGAGGAGGTCAAAGAAAGAAGGTAACGAAAGTTTAAAACTTGAGAATGATGGATGTATTTTTTCTTTTTATTTTTCTGTTTTGTCTTTTTTCTGTTTTTTCTTTTTTATAATTTTAAGAAATCTTTAATAAATATTATTTTTTTTTTAAAAAAAACAAATTACAAGAAAGGTGCTGATGTTACGAGCTGCCAGATCGTGGGACGGACTCCCATGGAAGGTAGTGGACACTTCTTCATCAAAGGTTTTTAAGCAGAGGCTGGATGGCCATGTGTCAGGCATTCTTTAGCTGCAATTCCTGTGCTGTAAGGAGTTGGACTAGATGGCCTTTGAGGTTCCTTCCAAGTCAACAATTCTGATTCTGCGACGAGACGCCAATTTTATGTTTCGACCCACATATTCCTGTTTTCTCTGTATGCCAATACAGTAGTACCTCAGGTTACATACGCTTCAGGTTACAGATGCTTCAGGTTACAGACTCCACTAACCCAGAAATAGTACCTCAGGTTAAGAACTTTGCTTCAGGATGAGAACAGAAATCGCACGGTGGCGGCGTGGCAGCAGCAGCAGCAGTGGGAGACGCCTTAGCTAAAGTGGTGCTTCAGGTTAAGAACAGTTTCAGGTTAAGAACGGACCTCCGGAACGAATTAAGTACGTAACCAGAGGTACCACTGTAAATGTTGATTGATTGATTGATTGATTGATTCTGTGATGAAATGACACACTTGGCCAGAGATGGCAAAGGGAATCCGTTTACCACCTCTGCTAGTGAGCATCTTAAACCTGTCCTTAGCATCAACAACAAACAACGACGACAGTGATTTTTTCACAAATTTTCAGTGGGAGATGTTTAAGCAGACTTGCCCACCATTACTTGTCTTCTCGTGAACGAACTGATGGTTAGCTCTGAATGATCCAAAGGGTTTATAAACCCCCTTGCAACTGGAGACTGGAAACAGGAATGAATTCAGAAAGGGAAACTAGGCGCTGGGCCAACATAAATCTCATCCAAAGGGCCACGCTGGCATGGGTTGCTGGCAGCAGATGCCTGCTTACTGATGGGACAAGAGATACAAGCCATACTCCATCACAACCTGGCTCTCTACTGCAAGAGACAATGTGGTGTAGGGCAGGGATGGGATAGGGAACCACCAGCCCAGGGGTTGGAACTGATCCATGTTAACCTCGCCTCCTTGGCCCTGCCCTTCCCCTCAGTGTCACAATTACGTTTATAATACGTTTACCAGATTCTTTTCTATGAATCCGGGGACACTTTTTTTTTTTTGAAGCTGAGTAGCAACAGGGAGTCAGTAGTGGGGACGGTGAGGCAAAAGACCCGGGGCCCAAGCACACATGCATATTGTATAAAGGTGCAAAGCTCTTCTTTCACACCCTGTGAAACTTAAATGCACAGAGTTTTTAAAAAACTGGGCAATGGTGTGCTGCACGCCTGTGACTCCTAAGCCTTCCCCAATCTCCTTCCCCCTTTGTTTTGACTGATCAGGGGAGTGTTGCCCAGGGGGGCCCAAGGCACACGGTTTCGCTGCCAGGCAAGGTGAAAAGCCCTTCTTTCGCAAATTGTGAAACATAAATGTGCAGAGTTTTAAAAAAACTTGCCCGCAACTTTCGAGCCTCCCCTGATCAGTCAAAACAAAGGGGGCAGGGGATCGAGGGAGGCTTGGGAGTCATGGGCAGGTTCACAGGGTGCAAAAGAAGGGCTTTGCACCTTGCCCAGCAGAGAAACCGTGCACCTTGCGCCCCTCCTGGCAATGGCGTACCGCCCGTCCGTGACTCCCCAGGCTTCTCCAATCTCCTGCCCCCTTCCCCCATATGATGTGTTGCACACAAGACACATCGTATGGAGACTTTTCTGGCGAGGAAAAATGGCGGACACCACGGCAGCGAGCAGCTCCTGAAGCCAGCCAGAGCCAACTGCTCTACTAGGCTGGCTCTTGGCTGCTGAGGCTGCTGCTGCCATGTTTCCCGGGGCCAGATTTGCAAATCTGGGGACGGAATTTGTCCGGGGACAGGTTTGCAAATCCGGGGACTGTCCCCGGGAACTGGGGATGTCTGGTAACCCTGGTTTAGAAGGGTGGGAGGTTCCCTGATAGCAGTGATGATGGGAGTCATAGTTCAACAGCATTCAGAAGACCACAAGGCTCTCCACCAACTAGGTCTCAACCAGAGAGGTGCCTGTTCATTGAGGCTCCTTATGACAAGATGCCAGGGACAGGACTTTGGACCTCTTGCATTCAAAGCATGTGCTCTGTCACTGAGCTAGGGCCCCTCTCCACCACCCATGTCTGTCTTGTTGACCCATCTCCCCTTTTTGCCTGTCTCCATCACTCTCTCTAGCCTGGTTTGTTTTGGTGCACTTCTGGAGGATGATTCCATACCCTCAAAGTGTCCCAATTTTCCAGGGACAGTACCAGAATTACAGAAGGCATCCCAGTTTCTGATTTGACCCTGGACTGTTCCAGTTTTCCTTTTTCCACCCCTCCACATGTTGGAGAACAAGTAAAAGTGGTGTGTATGTGTAGTTGCCACCTTGCCGACAAAGGTCCGTATAGTTAAAGCTATGGTTTTCCCAGTAGTGATGTATGGAAGTGAGAGCTGGACCATAAAGAAGGCTGATTGCTGAAGAATTGATGCTTTTGAATTATGGTGCTGGAGGAGACTCTTGAGAGTCCCATGGACTGCAAGAAGATCAAACCTCTCCATTCTGGAGGAAATCAGCCCTGAGTGCTCACTGGAAGGACAGATCCTGAAGCTAAGGCTCCAATACTTTGGCCACCTCATGAGAAGAGAAGACTCCCTGGAAAAGACCCTGATGTTGGGAAAGATGGAGGGCACAAGGAGAAGGGGACGACAGAGGACGAGATGGTTGGACAGTGTTCTCGAAGCTACCAGCATGAATTTGATCAAACTGCGGGAGGCAGTGGAAGACAGAAGTGCCTGGCGTGCTCTGGTCCATGGGGTCACGAAGAGTCAGACACAACTAAACGACTAAACAACAACATGTGTAGGTGCAAAAACAGAGTCCTGTTTATACTGAAAACAAAATTCCTGTACCGAATGAAGGAAATGGTGAAGCTGGCATACAAAGCACTTCCTATAATTTCAAAGGAAAATGTATCCCATCCACTTTAAATTATTTAATTGCAATGCTTCTGCAGCCAGCCATTTTTAAGGAAATATGTGGAGTGTTTATGCCTTTACTGTAAATTGAGCCTTCAGTGGAACTTACTCCCAGGTAACTGGGTAAAGATTGTGCTGCCTTGCACTGCAAACCTGAACATTTTTACTCTGTTCTGAGTTTCACGGAATTCAACAGCGTTCACTGTCTAGTATGTTCCTGATCATTTTCACAGTTTTCATAATAATAACAACATTTTCAGAGGGCAGGGGAGGCTAGATCCAAGCTCAATTAGTCGATACATTTCCACAGCTATAGGTATGGGAACTGGTAATGGAAAATTTCATGGTGGCAAAACCCAGGCACAGTCATACCTTGGGTTACAGACGCTTCAGGTTGCGTTTTTCAGGTTGTGGACCGCCGAAACCCGGAAGTACTGGAACGGGTTACTTCCGGGTATTGGCGATTGCACATGCGCAGAAGCGCCGACTCAACAGATGCACAACTGTGGATTGCGAATGCTGTGGGTTGTGAACATGCATCCTGCACAGATCACGTTCGCAACCCAAGCGTCCACTGTATTGATCTTGACCATATGAAAACTGTTATGTACTGAAGTTCTCACCCTGGGCCAGCAGGGGGATACTGTAGATAGTTATGCAAATGAAGGATCGAAAGTGACGTTCAGTGATTGGATAGTTTTAAAAGTTGCTACAGTAACGTTGTACTGGAGCTCTATATAAGCAGGCTGACTGAACCCTTCAGTTCAGTTCTGTTCTGGCCTCTGAATAAACAAGAGCTGTTTGAAGAATCGCTGTGTCGTCTGATACGTTCACCCACAACTTAACAAAAACTGACCGCATCCCCATCACTATCAATATTTGCTTTTCCCACTCAGCAAAACTTGTGGCCTGCTGGTATCCATGGATGATGTCATTTCCGGAGGCAAGCTGGGCAGGACTGATGACAGAGAGAGGAGCCAAGGAACATTCTGTGTGTGTGTGTGTGTGTGTGTGTGTTTTCCCCCAGCAACCACAATATTCAACAGACAAGATAGGCAGGTTGTTGCAGAGAGGCCGCATTTTATTAGAATAGCTGCAACATGTCATATAAATATAAATATAAATATAAATATATATATGTACACCCTATACATAGACTTGGGGGTATGTCAAGATGTTGAGGGAGGGGAGGGGAAAGAGGGTTATTGCTTTGAACTTTTCGCCATTGACTATTATATTCAGTAAAAAACAAACAAACCACTGGGTGGGGAAAAAGCAGGTGAGAAGAACTCACAGCCACAAATGCGTCACACAATCAAAAGGTTCCCGCGCAAGCGAACAGAGGCGTCACAGCCTCCCCAAAAGGCACAGTCGCTAGAGAGTCGCCATCTCTGGTCCCTTCCACACCATGCATTTAAAGCCCTCCTACACCACTTTAATGGGGAATCCTGGGATCTGTAGTTTAAGGGTTCTGGGAATTGTAGTTTCGTGAGGTCAGTACTCTTAACTACAGCTCCCAGCATTCTATTTTTTTGGAGGGGGGAGGAGGCGGCATATGAGTGCTTTAAATGAGTGGCACGGATGCGACCTTTCTCTCCAGCTGCATACAAGCCTTGCATCCTTCGTCTCAGGGCCTGGCACAGACGCCAGGAAGAACAGGCAGAATAAAATGAAGGATTTGCAACCAAAAATTAGCAGAAAGCCAGTGCAAAGCTCAACTAACAGGGGGGAGCCAGAGGGTATATGTACAGGGATGAGATGGGGAGGGATCAAAAGGGAGGGAAACTAATAAACCAAACACAATGGGACCCCAGCAAGGGGTGCAAATGTACTGGAAGGGAGATGCATGCAGTAGCAGCAGCCAGTAGGTAGTTTGGAGAGGCAGTGGCAGGGCACCATTGAGAAAGGGCTTCTTAAAAACAACAAAACAGCAAGGAAAAAGGGAAGGGAACCAAGTCTACTTAAGGAACTATGACTAGGGGATGAGGGTCACCTCTTCATTCATCCCTTCTCTGCTTCTGGCAGTTCTCAGAGTACAATTCCAAGGTGTAAATCTGCTATCATCAATCACCATGTGATGAGCCATCAGGGACCCTGGCCTCCAAACTGGTCTCAGAGCCCGTTGAAACATCCAGCAGAATCGGAACGTGCGGCTTTCCCCATAAGGCACTGTTTCCCAAACTTGTGCCTCCAGCTGTTTTTGGACTACAACTCCCATCACCTCTAGCTAGCAGGACCAGCGGTAAGGGACAATGGGAACTGTAGTCCAAAAACAGCCAGAGAGCCAAGTCTGGGAAACACTGCTTTAAGATATCACTTCAGCAGTCTGAAGTGTTCAAAATGCTCTCCCCCCAAAAAAACTATAGAAACTAGCAGAAAGCGAGAAAGGCTCCAACTGAACCATTCTCCCTGCCATGCTAGCTTTCAGTGAGCAGGGAGTTCAAAGGTGTAATTCCCCTCCTGCAGTTTAAATGGTACAGGCCGGCCACACATGTAGATTGGCTGTCAGACAACTGCCCAACAATGGGAACCAGGCTGGGAGACAACAAGGTCGTCTGGTTGGGGGGCAGACTAGTATTCCTAGCTTTGACTATCACTGCAGCTATATGTGGGTTTTGCTCCTGTTTCAACGGAGGCAGGAAGATCTTAGGGAATAACTGCTCAACCGGATATGGTATGTCAGGATCAACCTTTGCTCTGGGCTGCTCCCCATGGCACCAAAACATGGCACCAAAACTGTGACCATAGTGGAGATGCCTGTTTTGTGGAAATTGGGCACAAAAGAAATCCCACATGTCCTGCCCATGTCAAACCTGTGTGTAAGGTAAAGGTAAAGTGTAAAGGGACCCCTGACCATTAGGTCCGGTTGTGACCGACTCTGGGGTTGCAGCGCTCATCTCGCTTTATTGGCTGAGGGAGCCGGCGTACAGCTTCCGGGTCATGTGGCCAGCATGACTAAGCCGCTTCTGGCGAACCAGAGCAGGGCACGGAAACGCCGTTTACCTTCTCGCTGGAGCGGTATCTATTTATCTACTTGCACTTTGACGTGCTTTCGAACTGCTAGGTTGGCAGGAGCAGGGACCGAGCAACGGGAACTCACCCCGTGGCGGGATTTGAACCGCCGACCTTCTGATCGGCAAGTCCTAGGCTCTGTGGTTTAACCCACAGTGCCACCAGCGTCCCAAACCTGTGTGTACTGGCAAGCAAACACACACACACACACACACACACACACACACACACACACACACACTCATGATCACTATCTTCCTGCTGCACAATAGCCCAAACATGCCAAATGTGGTTTTTTAAAAAAAGAAACTGGGTTTCCTCCATGTTAAAATGGGGATCATCACAGCCATTCTGTGTGTATTCTGCACATCAGTGGTTCCCAGCTCAGAAAAACCCAAAAGCTCTCATCGTTTCATACATTTAGGATGGCAAAGATAGGCTGATGAATGTGATTCTGGCTTCCTAGGTATGTCATTGGCATCCTCCCTCCACAACTTTCCTCTGTGGCTACTCTTGCCTAACATCCCTCTGCTGCGGCATCAGTCTCCATGCTCTTCTCTGCCCTTCTCATTCTCTTGAAAAGATCCTACAGTGGTTTGGTACTGTTTCTGATGATGCAGGCTCTTCCCTGTTAAAATGCATGCTTCAATAAATCAGCCTATCATTTGAGGTGCTACTGGCCTCTCTCTCTCCCAGTCACCTTTTCTTGCTTCTCTTCTGAAATTCAATCCCATTTGCTATCCTTTATTCTGGAAGAATTTGTGCCAAAATGGTGCAAAAATATTCACACTTTGCCTAATTTATTTTTTGGGGAAGGAATGTGGAGATATGGGCTGAGTAGGACACACAAGCCTGATAATCAGGACTAAGTTGCCTAGTCTCTAATTCTGCACCCTACAAAATGCAGCTTCCTTAATTTCTTTTTTAAAGCACACCCCCAATACTGCCCATGTTTTTAGCTCTTATTATTGCACCCTACAATAAATTAGTTGCTGCAATGTCTTTCCTGTAGTAGCCCAATCCGGCCTTTGCTTCTGAAATCCAAAGATTTGCTGTTCTTTATTGTGGATGCAGAATTACCTCACTGCTTGTGCAAATGTGCATAATTTGCCCAATTTATTATGGGGCAGGGGGATGCAGACCACCACCCTGATCAACAGCATGTGGATTCATCTTTAATTTAAAAATACTCCTTATGGGTGAACTTCTCTACTTTTTATTCCTTGCTAAAAAAGGAATTTACCTCGCATCACTCTAGCGCTCCTGTTTCCCCCCAAAAGTTTAAATAATATTGCTGGACTATTTTCTGAGCTTGAATTATCATGGAATAAATAACCTTAGTGTTTAGCTACTTATGCAAAGGCAGCAGCTACATTTAGGAAATATATTGATCATGTTTAAAGTGGGAGGGGAACTGACTGGAATTTATATAATTTCTTTCCCTGGCGGTGTTGAGGCATACAAAAGGTTTTTTATTATAAGTCTTTCTCTGCTTTATTCTAATTTATGTGTCTACTACCCTGGTTGCTTTAGTTGTTATTTAAAACAAAACAACACACACACACACACACACACACACACACACACACACACAATGCCATATACCATATAAATGCAAGCAATAAAATCTTTTGGGTATTGCTGGAATATGGGCTATAGCTAGAACGATAAATACACACATTTGTTCATTTGCATCCATCTGTTTGCTTTCTGCTCACGCACACTCAAGAATTAAAAGTTAGGTGAACAGAAGCCTCACTAGGCATCTGTGGCAGGTTCTGGCCCTTTTCAGACTGCAGGGAAAAGTGGGGAATATATACTCTGACCAGTGAAATGCCATCCTCGCTAGGGAAACACTAGTTTTAAATCAGCCGTGGACCACCCACTCTTTATGTGGAAGGTTCAGTCCTAGGCAGGGGTCAGCAAACTTTTTCAGCAGGGGGCCGGTCCACTGTCCCTCAGACCTTGTGGGGGGCCGGACTATATTTTTTTTGGGGGAAATGAACGAATTCCTATGCCCCACAAATAACCCAGAGATGCATTTTAAATAATAGGACACATTCTACTCATATAAATACATGCTGATTCCCGAACCGTCCGTGGGCCGGATTTAGAAGGTGATTGGGCCGGATGCGGCCCCCGGGCCTTGGTTTGCCTACCCATGGTCCTAGACATCTCTAGGAAGGGG
Organism: Podarcis filfolensis; assembly: GCF_964270895.1. Lineage (NCBI taxonomy): Eukaryota > Metazoa > Chordata > Lepidosauria > Squamata > Lacertidae > Podarcis > Podarcis filfolensis. The sequence continues at coordinate 115,516,091 of NC_139605.1, read as the reverse complement.
GTGAGGGGGGAGAGAGAGATGCCGTCTGAAACCTGCCAGTCAGAGTAGACATTTCTGAGTGAGATGGACCAATTGTCTGACAACTCGATATAAGGCAGCATCCTATGGCCTCGGCGGGGAGGGGCGTGTTGTGGAGTTGGGTCCAGCTGCTTTTGGGAAGGGCTACAGCCGAGTGGCAGGACATCTTGCTTTGCATTCATAAAATCCCAGGTTCAATGCCTCGGGGAAAACCCTGCCTGAAACCCAGAGGAGCTGCGGCCAATCAGTGCAGCCAGTACTGAACTAGGTGGACCAATGGGCAGACTCTGTTTAAGACGGCTTCCTATATTCCTGACATGTAAATGTTGTGCATGTATGGGGCATTCTATGGGAGGAGAGCGCTCAAATCATTCAACCTGTAGCCTGGGATGCTGCTATTCAGTGTGTGTGTGGGGAGAGGGGTTCCTGCTCATTTGCTTCACCCCAAAGCCCCTCTCCTTGCGAAGATATATCCTTCCCTCTCCCTCTTTATTTATTTAAAAATTATCTTATGTTAACCACGTCTACTGCGACTTAGAACAATAAAGAAAATAACTGCAACTATATATATTTATATATAACCAGTGTTACAAAAACAAAACAAAAAAAGATAAAGCACACTCAAAACCTCCGTAACATTCCAGCTTCGATCCAACAAAAGGGGCAACGTTACTCGGGGAAGGCTGGCCAATGCAAAACAGGCTCAAAGGCCTTCTGAAAACCCTGCGGCATGCCACAGTTCTAGTGGGAGGGAGTTCCAAAGGCATGAAACCGCTACAGAGGAGACTCCCTTCCCTGGGGGGGGGGGACACAGCTCACAGACCTAGGGTGTGGACTCCCCAAGAGGGCCTCTGGCTGAGATCTCAAGTGTGTGGGAAGGATGGTACAGGTCCAGACCCCATCAAGGGTCTTAAGACGGGTGCATGTTATGTGTGCTATGAATCCCTTTACCACCATGTCTACAGTATGCGTCAAACTCATGGCCAAAGCCGGTTCTAAGCTTATCAGTGCAGGGTTTGCAGTCATGGCGCCCGGGGGGCTTAGCAGTTCAATAATTCTTAAAATGTGTTTTGGGCTTTCCTGAACAACTTGACCCGTGTTGTTTCCTACGCTACCAGGGCCAACAGCTGGAGCGGACTTTGAGTGAGAAACCCACCTGTGTGCGTGTGTCACCATGCATGATTGTGTGAACTTTTGGCATTCTGGTGTTCAGAGTGGAATATTGAAATGCCACGTGTCCCAGTGACTCTTCTGTCCCCAGGCCACAACTGCAAAAGGATGTGAGGATTATAGCACCACCTCCGGGAACGGGCGATTCATGTGTGAACTGCCCAACACTATGAGGCTGTGCTTACCATTTAAAGAGTGTTCTGTGGTTAAAAGAACAAGCAACCCACGTTGCACGAACAAAGAATCACAGGACACCCTTTCGCTGAGGTTGCAGTGACCCTCCGCTGAACGGAGAGCTCGGCCCACCAAAAGGTGACAACCGTTCGCAAGGCCTGTTTTGGGTGGGGGCAGCCAATGCAGTGCCTTCCAGCTATCGCTGTTACTGTAATTCCCATCACCCCTCAACATTGGCCAGGCTGGCCAGGGCTGATGGGAGTTGGAGTCCAATGGATGATGCCACGTCAACTACCCCTTTGTAATTGTTTCACAAGGATGAGTAAGAGGAGAGTCAAGAGGCCTCTGAGTTTGCCAGGGATTGACTTTTTCAAACTCGCTTGCCATCGCAGGGTAACTGGCTGTGAGTAAACAGGGTCTCATGAGGTGTAGCGTGGGGGGGGAAAGGGGTGCAGTTTTTCCGAGGGCACACTTTGCCCCTCTCACCGCCCCTGCCAGCCCCATGCTGCTTTGCGGGTCTGATCCCATATCCCAGCCTCACAAAACAGCAGAGGGTTGGCAGGGCGTCAGGAGGGCACAACGGGCATGCACCAAAGGGCGCCTGCCTGCCCTGCTGTGCCCTCCTCACGCTGCCCCTCCAGCCCGCATCGGCAGGGCAGCATGAGAAGGACACAACAACCATGCGCCCTTCGGTCCCAGCCTTGCAAAGCGAGGGTGAGCCAGGGATCAAGAGGTGCAAGGCTGTTGTGTCTTTCTCATGCCACCCTCCCTGAGCTGCTCTGCAAGGCTGGGATCATTGAGGCTGGCGTTGCATTGGCGGCGAGGCTGGCGCGTTCTGCCCCCCCTGCACACATGTGCCTACCCTGGGTGCCATGAAGACACGCTCTTAACTTCTGAGCTCTCAGTCACTGACGCTTAGCTTGGCTGAATGTGTGCACATATAGAAGTATATGTGTGTGTGTGTGTACACAACTAACTTTGCTGCTCCTAATGCAAGTTGACTCTGACCATAGAGAAGGCGTCCCAGGAAGTTGGGAGTCCCTTACTACCACCTAGCAGCTGAAGCTACCCTTCCTGGGGCGAAGCATTCCTCATAGCAATCTCACTATCAAGGGAGAAGGAAGGGAATATATCCCCAGCCTGGATCCCAAGGAAAAGAGTGGGGAAAACAGAAGGGGCATGGTGGTGGTTGGGAGGAAGGGGGTTTGGGGGGGGGGAGAGAAATGGTTACTCAAAGGTGAAGGGGTCATGGGTGCTGAAAAAGAAGTGCCCGTCAACATGTGTATCCAACGTTTCCTTGTCGCTCTCGGGCGGGAAGCGCTCGTGGCAGATGGGGCACTCCTTCCAATGGGCCGGCGAGGGCAGGTCTAAGGGAGAGACCCCCATGCCGCAAGCCCCCGGCTCCGACATCTGCCGCCCTGTCAGGCCACTGCAAACAGAGGGAGGGAGAAAGAGGAAACAGTGCAAAATGAGCTCGTGAAGCGCTACGTCATGGAACTGGAAATCTGGCAAAATGATGTCCTGGCTGGGTTCGGAGTGGAGGTGGTTGCTTTGGCGTGGGGCTACAACAGGGTTTCGCAATCTTAGGCCTCCAGCGGTTTTTGGACTACAGTTCCCACCATCCCTAACCGCTAGTCCTGCTAGCTAGGGATGATGGGTGTTGTAGTCCAAAAACAGCTGGAGGCACAAGTTTGGGAAACCCTGGACTACGCCATGCAAACCCATGGTAGAGTAAAGAGTCTTGTAGCTTGCTGCAATAGAGCCTGTACAAGTGGGTCTGGGAAATCTGGGACCTCCAGATGTTGTTAAGATTACATCTCCCAACATCCCTGAACTGGAGCTCCATAGCATCTGCAGAGCCACAGGCCCCCCCCCCCACTGATGTACAGCCCTCTCTCTGAAAAGGGGGAACTGTAATCAAAATAGACTCTGGAGCATCCTAGCTTCTGTTACCTGGCCACTTCATAGAAGCCGCTGCCCAGCTCTGGAAGGAGCAGGTTGGTTTCTTCGCCACCGCTCTGGGCAGCTGCCATCAGCACTGCCTTTTCGTCCTCAGCCTCCTAAATACAGAATGCAAAAGTAAGAAGAGGTACAAGCAGGACTGGCTTCTGCCAACCCCAGGCAGCTCAGCCCCCAACATCCTTTGCCCATCACTGAGGGGAAACAGATGATGGCATGCCTAGGTTGGCAGGGGAAGCTGTCCTGGGTTCTCTCTTGCGTATGTGAGCAAATGAGAAGCCACTAAAGGTAAAGGGACCCCTGACCGTTAGGTCCAGTCATGACCGACTCTGGGGTTGCGGCACTCATCTCGCTTTATTGGCCAAGGGAGCCGGTGTACAGCTTCCGGGTCATGTGGCCAGCATGACTAAGACGCTTCTGGCAAACCAGAGCAGCGCACGGAAAAAACGTTTACCTTCCCACCGGAGCGGTACCTATTTATCTACTTGCACTGGCATGCTTTCGAACAGGAGGTGGGACCGAGCAACAGGAGCTCACCCCGTCGCAGGGATTCGAACCGCCAACCTTCCGATCGGCAAGCCCAAGGCTCAGTGGTTTAGACCACAGCGACACCTGCTAGCCGCACATAAAACGGAGGTATATAAGCAGGCTGGGCCATGGGCAAGGTGGGGAACCCTAAGGTTTGCAGCATTACAAATATATACTTGGAAAACAGAAAAACTAGGGAGGTTAAATACCCCTTTGCCCACCTCCCATAAAACAGACCACTGAGGACTGAGCATGCTCAGTGGCTAAAGAGTGATGAATGACTATTGGGGGTGGGGGGTGGGGAGTAGGTTTGGGTGATATCTGGTTTGCAACATCGCGACATATCACTAGCTAAGCATCGCGATATACCGATATATCAGAATGTCCGAAATAAGGATGGTGCTAGGTAGAGGCATTGGGTGGCTTCACAGTTTCTCCTGCATCACAATTTTTGCGTAGCACACACATGCATCATGATTCACAATATATTGCCAGGTCAATAATTATGAAACTGATATCACGATATGGACTTCAAATGCTTTTGGGATGATATACTGCCCAGCCCTTAACACACATCATGATTCAAGATATATTGTCACGTCAAAAATTATGAAATGGATTATCACCATATGGACCTCAAACCGGTTTCGGATGATATACAGCGATACCTTGGTTTACAACCATAATCCGTTCCGGAGGTCCGGTTGTAAACCAAAACAGGTTGTAACCCAAGGCATGCTTTCACCAATTGGGCCTCCCCCCCCCAAAAAAGGGTTGTAATAATAATAATAATAATAATAATAATAATAATAATAATAATAAATAAAGGGTTGTAATCCAAAGAAAGGGACACACACTTCAGGGTTTGACGTGGTTGTAATCAAAAACGGTTGTACAGTGGTACCTCAGGTTTCATACACTTCAGGTTACAGACGCTTCAAGTTACAGACTCCGCTAACCCAGAAATAGTACCTCGGGTTAAGAACTTTGCTTCAGGATGAGAACAGAAATCGTACTCCAACAGCAGCAGGAGGCCCCATTAGCTAAAGTGGTGCTTCAGGTTAAGAACAGTTTCAGGTTAAGAACGGACCTCCGGAACGAATTAAGTACTTAATCCAAGGTACCACTGTCATCCAAAACGGTTGCAAACCAAGGTACCACTGTATCAATATACCGCCTAGCCCTAGTGGGGAGGAAAAGCAAGTGGGAGGAGGGATGGAATGGAGTGTTGTGGCGAAGGGCATTGCTTGCTGGCTGGCAGTGAACAAGAGCAGTCTGCACTGAAACAGTTTATTTCAGGTTCCACTTGTGCTAGCTAAAATGGGAACTTCTGCATTCTCTAACATGCCCTGCTTGAGAGCCTCCCAGGAGCATCTGACTGGCCGATGATTAACACAACACACTAGCTAGATGGAGTTTTGGCCACAACCAGCAAGGAAATTCTTCAGTTCTTAGGTTTGGCCAGATCCATGACCTCCCCTCAGCTGATTTGCACCCTTCTCTGCCTCCCAGGGCCTCACCGAGTCGGAACTGGAATCCTCGGGTGGCTGCTTGATCTGATTGGCAATGGGTGCCGGCTGGCTGATCACCACGGTGTGAGCGGGTCCCCGGGCACAAGGCGGAGTGGTAGTAGCTGCCCGGTTGTCACACAAACTGTAGGACCCGAGCTGCGCAGGCAGGCGCATGTCCTCGGGACACTCATCCTCCGAGTCGGACAGCGGCGAGTCCAGGGAGCCTGGGAGATGTGTAGGAGAAGGGACAGGAGAACAAAAACACACGGTCAAGGGAGAAAGTGTGTGTGTGTGTCAGAGTTACCGTATTTTTCGCTCTATAGGACGCACCCGACCGTAGGATGCAGCTTGTTTTAGAGGGGGAGAACAAGAAAAAAAAAATCTCCCCCTCTCTGCTCAGCGCCCCTTCAGCGAAGCGGCAGGAGAAACGGAGCCCCTTCCATTTCTCCTCCCGCTTTGCTGAAGGGGCGCTGCGCAGCTCTCCCTCTCTGCTGAAGCCAAGAGGGTCTTGCTCTCCCGGCTTCAGCGAAAGGAACCCAAAGCCTTCGGAGTGCAGCACGAGTTCCCGCTGTGCTCCAAAGGCTTCAGGCGGCTATCCCTGAAGCCTGGACAGCGAAAGAAGAAGAAGAAGAAGAAGAAGAAGAAGAAGAAGAAGAAGAAGAAGAAGAAGGAGTAGTAGTTTGGATTTGATATCCCGCCTTTCACTCCCTTTAAGGAGTCTCAAAGCGGCTAACATTCTCCTTTCCCTTCCTCCCCCACAACAAACACTCTGTGAGGTGAGTGGGGCTGAGAGACTTCAAAGAAGTGTGACTAGCCCAAGGTCACCCAGCAGCTGCATGTGGAGGAGCGGAGATGCGAACCCGGTTCCCCAGATTACGAGACTACTGCTCTTAACCACTACACCACACTGGCTCTCAAAAAAAGCAACGCGTAGCCTCCGGAGCGCGGAGGGAGCGTTCCCTCTGCCCTTCGGAAGCTTCGCGTTGCTATCGCTGAAGCCAAGGAGCCTGCTTTCACTCCATAGGATGCACACACATTTCCCCTTAATTTTTGGAGGGGAAAAAGTGCATCCTATAGAGTGAAAAATACGGTAATTTTCCTAGAGAACAATGGTGCAATTGATGCCAGGTTGTGGCTCCAGAAGCAAATCCGTCTCTCTCTCGAATAATTTATTTTAGGATGCAAAATTAGACCAGGCCGCTTCAGGCACAGGTGGAAAAATCTCAGGTGCTGGGTTGCTTAGACGCCAAAAGATTAGATGCTGGCCCTCAGGAAAACCTTTAGGTCAGGCATTCCCAAACTCGGCCCTCCAGATGTTTTGCGACTAAAATCCCATCATCCCTGACCACTGGTCCTGTTAGCTAGGGATGATGGGAGTTGTAGTCCCAAAACATCTGGAGGGTCGAGTTTGGGGGTGCCTGCTTTAGGGGAGGGGTCACCCAACCTTTTTGGACCAGGGGGCACCTTTTGAATTCTGAGCAGCTGGAGGCACCAGTCACAAAATGGCTGCTATGAGAAGCTGTTGCATAATGCAACATGGTTGCCACGGGCAATGCATAACACAAAATTAGAGAAGCCTTTTCCGTAATTGTACTTCCATATGAGAAAAGGCTTAACTTGTTGAATTTCTTTCTTAAAATTAAGAGAGAAGCATCAAAAGTGCATTAAATGGGAGGGGAAAACACCAGCTCTTTAGGACCCTAGAGCATAGCTGTCAACGTTTCCCTTTCTTTAAGGGAAATTCTCTTATTCCGAATAGGATTCCTCGCAAGAAAAGGGAATCCTACCAACCCTACTGGCTGGTAGCCAAACAACTTACTCATCAGTCATAGCTGTGACTTCACTATTGGCTAAATATACCAATAGGCGGGAGCAGCCAATCTTATTCATTTTATAGAAACTGCTTAGAAGGGTATCCACATGTTCTACTTCATTTCTAGGGGGGCTAGAAATTTCCTTAAAAAAATAAGGAGAAAAGCTTAGAGTCTGGGGCCCCTACATGGGCCCTTAGGATTTTTGGGTGGGGAGCACTTGGGAATTCTGAGCTAATAGATGTTTGGGTTTCTAGGATCTAAAGAGCTTTCAAGTTGTAAAAAGAAAACGAAATACTTTTTTTTTTTTGCCACGACACTAGTGGAGATGGGGATTGGTACGTATAATTGGGCATGCAACAAAGAAGGACAGAACTTTTTTTATGTACGCTACAACAGCAGCAAGAATACTTATTGCAAAGTATTGGAAGACACAAGATTTACCCACTTTGGAAGAATGGCAGATGAAGATGATGGACTATATGGGATTGGCAGAAATGACTGGCAGAATCCGGGACCAGGGAGAAGAGGCGGTGGAAGAAGATTGGAAGAAATTTAAAGACTATCTACAGAAATATTGCAAAATTAATGAATGTTAGAATGATGTTGGATAGACATTAAGTGGTTTCCAGCTGTAATGCTTTAAGAATATGGAAAAAGGGTATAAATAGGTAAAAAAAGTTAATAAGAATATGCAAAAATGAATTGATAATGGATGAAAATACTGAGTTATAAAATGTCAAGTTATAGAGATAAGATGAATGAAAGAGGGTAAGAATTTGCTGATTTGATTATTTAAATGGGAATACAAGAAGGGGAGGTATGAGGAAGTCAAAGAAACAAGCAAATGAGTTTTAAATTATGAAAAAGAATTGTTTTTAATCTTTTGTATCTTTTTTTTTCCGTGTGTGTTTACTCTTATTTTTTTTCTTGGTTTTTTACTATGTGTTTTTGTATATCTGTTTTTTGTAAAATCTTAATAAATATTTCTTAAAATATATATATATAATTGGGCATGCAAAGCGAGGCAGGGGGGCGGGGAGACTGACCAGGAGTCTCTGGCGCTGCCTCCTCTTCATCGCAGAGAATAGATTCACTCCATTTCTCGTCGGCCACTTTCTCCAGACGCTCCTCAAGGCGTCGTATGTATACCAGCAGCTCCTGAGGGGCAGGGAATCGGGAAAAGGTCAGCACCAACTTCCAGAAAAAAACCAGGTAGGAGGCGTCACTCCACCCACCTTCTGTTAAAGACCCTCCCCATACACCTCCCACATTCCGGGTTCAAGTTCTTTTGTTGTTGTTATTATTATTATTATCTTTATTGCATTTTAAAAAAAATTACAGAGAAAGCATAAATTAAGCATTACATCCAGATATCCAAAAAGAAAAAGAAAAAATACAAAAGAAAAGAAAAGAAAAAATATAAAAAGAAAAAGAAAAAAAGGGGAAAAAAAGAAAAAAGGAGAGGGAAAGAAAATGGATAAATAATAAAATACGAAAAAGAATTAGTCAAGAACACAAAATTGTTCAAAGGATACAAACACTAATTTGAATATTCTATACACCAGGTTCTCATAAAAAAAATACATTTTTAATCCTTTTCATTCTATCTTTACACTTTCTTTCTGTTCCAGAAAACTAGTTTGAATCCCTGCTATATTAGTTGACTTCTCTCTATCTCTTTGCGGCTTCAACACTTCTCTTAAGTGACAAATATTCTGTATTTGTGTATTAAAATCAGTTTTTCCTATTATATCTGTGAAATTAATCTAAGCACAACCAATTATTGTTTTTGGAACCATATTTTGTCATGTAGTTTTTAAAGCAACCCCATTCCTTTTTTACCTTGTCACCTGAGTGATCTCTTATTAATTCTGTCATTTTGGCTAGTTTGAGGTACTCGCATAACTTTAATTGCCACTCGTCTTTTGTTGGTATTAAGTCACTGCTCCAGTATTTTGCTATTAGCATTCTGGCCACTGTTGTTGCGTAAAGAAACACTCTTTTATTTTCATTTGGGATGCTAATTGTTAGAATGCCTAATAGGAAAGCTTCAGGTTTCTTTAAAAATGTGTGTTTTAGCATTCTTTTTAATTCCTCATAGATCATGTCTCAAAAATGGGACATGTCCACCACATGTGGAATAAGGTTCCTTCGTTTTGTTCCCATCTCCAACACATACTGCTGTTATTTTTATTTATTTTTGCTAATTTGGATGAAAAGAACAGCAACATGTGTTGGAGATGGAAACAAAATGAAGGAACCTTATTCCACATGTGTTGGACATGCCCCCAAATCAAGTTCTGTGTTCAAGTTCTAGCTATGGGCTGTGGGCAGCATCCAGCAAATGTGACCTGTCAGCGCAAGCATTTCCACTTGCACAATGGGACTTTCCCCTCTCCTTCCCCCACACTCATCCCATACCCTCCCCAAAAGGGACTGCAAGGGCAACTCCTTGAACAGATTTAGGGGGTGTGCGAGGGTAGGGAGGGTCCTGATGGGGGCCACAATGTTGTGATTGGTTGGACGCAACCCACGGTTGCCTTTCCCCTCTTTCTCAAAGTCGTGCTTTCTGGTTGCTCTTGCCCTTTGCACCTCTTCTGCAAGCTTTCCGAGACGGCTTCTCACCAACCTGCTTTTCGGCTTGGAGCTGCTCTTTCTCCTTCTGGGCAACCTGAAGTGCAGCTCGCAGCTCTCGCAGCTCCCGGCGGCTCTCAGAGACCTGCACCTGATGGGGCAAAAGTGAGAGTTTGCACATTTCAGAATATTAAGGCAATGGGTGGGATGTAGGGCAGGGCGGGTGGTGAGCCAAGGAAGAAAAAGAAGAAGAAGAAGAGTTTGGATTTGATATCCCACTTTATCACTACACGAAGGAGTCTCAAAGCGGCTAACAATCTCCTTTCCCTTCCTCCCCCACCACAAACACTCTGTGAGGTGAATGGGGCTGAGAGACTTCAAAGAAGCGTGACTGGCCGAAGGTCACCCAGCAGCTGTATGTGGAGGAGCAGGGAAGCGAACCTGGTTCACCAGATTACGAGTCCACCACTCTTAACCACTACACCACAGTGGCTCTCAGCTTTGGAATTGCATCAGCTTTGGAACTGGCTGTGGAGCCAAATATCCAATCTGCAGAGTCTTCCGCATCCCTAAGGATTCGGCTGTTTTCAACTATGAGCCAGACCTCACCCCTCTCCAACAAATGCCCCCTAAATACCTGCTGTTACATTCCTCCCGTTGGGATCTGACCATTTTTCCTTCTATTTCAAATGTTTGAGAGCGAGTGTCAATCCCTTTGGAGCCAAAACGACAGCATCCACACAGAAGAGGGAGGCGCCAGCAAATTTGGGTGATGGGGACCCCAAGGCTTGTAGAAGTACAATGGTTTTTCGTTTTGTTTTTAAATTCAAAAACCCCTAAAGGGGAAGGCAAGAAAAACTTCCCAAAAGTGTACAGTGGTACCTCGGGTTACAGACGCTTCAGGTTACAGACTCCACTAACCCAGAAATAGTACCTCAGGTTAAGAATTTTGCTTTAGGATCAGAACAGAAATTGTGTGGCGGCAGCAGGAGGCCTCATTAGCTAAAGTGGTGCTCCAGGTTAAGAACAGTTTCAGGTTAAGAACGGACCTCCAGAACAAATTAAGTTCTTAACCCGAGGTACCACTGTAATTCATTTCGGAGGTCCATTCTTAACCTGAAACCATTCTTAACCTGAGGTACCACTTTAGCTAATGGGGCCTCCCACTGCCGCTGCCGTTCTCTCTTTCTGTTCTCATCCTGAGGTAAAGTTCTTAACCCGAGGTACTATTTCTGGGTTAGCGGAGTGTGACACCTGAAGCGTCTGTAACCTGAGGTACCACTGTATAATGTATCTGATGCGGGCTTTGCATCTGGTAAGGACACTGTGCTGTATTGAACCAACCTTGACTCAGAACAGACACATGGAAATTAATGGACCTGAGTTGGTGACACTAATAATAAACAAGGGCAAGTAGTTTCTACTGGCGGGTGTTAGGTGCTGTGTAATGAAACCATCAGAACTCAAAGGGTTTGTTATTTTTCTCCCGCCCAGGGCAATGGGGACTCCTCCCCAACTCCCGCAGGGCCCCAATTTACCAGACTGGAGTCACGTTCCTGTGCCAGCTCCAAACGCAAGACCTGGCGCTGTGCCCGCTCTTCTTGCAGGCTCTTCTCCAGGCGCAGCACTTCGGCGCTCAGCTTCAGGATCTTGTCCTTCTCTGCCTGCCGAGACCACAGGGTTGCATTGAATGGGTGGGGAGGGGCTGGATGCGACTCCTCCCCACCCCATGCCCATCCCTCAATGCAGCAAACTAATCATGCATTAGTTTTGGAATCATTTTGGGGGGTGGATGGAATCCACAAATTGGAGGGGAAATCGTGCCGACATTTAAAACACACAGTTCCGAAGTCAAATTCAAAAACGTGATTTCTACAAGCAACACGGGAGATGACTGAATGTCCCTCCCATTCATTCCCTGCATTTAAAACGTAGCTTTGGTTTGCAACTCAGATTGTCTAGTGCAGCATACCTGGAAATGTTTATTTACATCTCTGTATACCTTATAGAGAAGACGTTACTTGGGGGAATATTTCATGTTTGAAAACACAGAATGCCAAGTTTCCCGATTCCCTACCTCCACCCTGAACATTGGCTTGCCATCAAAATCCCTGTACAAAGAATGACTGATTCCCATCTTCAAATATCTCAAGGACTGTCACATGGAAGAGGGAATAAGCTTGTTTTCTCCTGCTCTGGAGGGTAGGACTCAAACCAATGGCTTCAAGTTCCAAGAAAGGAGATTCCGACTAAACATCAGGAAAAGCCTTCTGACAGTAAGAGCTGTTCGACAGGGGAACAGTCTGTTAGCATTCCTGCTCCATGACTGTAGTCATGGGATTGTTGTCTTTCACATAATGGTATATGTTTTGACTCCACAGAGTGGGAAGTGACGGAGACAGGATGTTTGTGTTACGGTGTTCCATGAAGTGGGACTATTGTCCTTTGTTCTTTTTCTCTTTGCTGTCTGATGCTAGAGAGAGAGGGAGCCATGTTGCAGTGCTCCGTGTGTATATGTAAATAAAGTAGATTAGCCAAAATGCTGAGTTGCTGAGGTCTGTTACGCAACTGCACAAAACTCTGTGGATCCCTAAGTGTGCCAGTGTCGGTTGGCATCGGTCGCTGTGATGTTTAGGCAGAAGAAAGCTTTTGAGGCTCCCGAATGATCGACCAGGAGGGAGGGAACATGCCAGTTGGGCATGTGCCTCTACCAGGGTCCTACTCATGTGTAGGCCAAGCTCCTGACACAGACTCCCTTGGGAGGTTGTGGACTCTCCTTCCTTGGATGTTTTAAAGCAGAGGTTGGATGGTCATCTGTCATGGATGCTTTAGTTTAGATTCCTGCATTGCAGGGGGTTGGACTAGATGACCCCTGGGGCCCCTCTACGATTCTATGATTGAATCTGTGTATGCTACGTTCCACTTCATCCATGGCACTTTACCCCTTTTCCCAGTAAAAACAGAAGACAATGCTGAATGCGTGCTTGAAGCAGGTAGCAGCTATTGGGCCGAGAGTGCTTCCCTGACCTCCCATCCCTGACAAGGGGCAGGCTGAGGCTCTCGCCAAAATATCACGAGATCTCATGCACTCTGCGAGATCTCACTGGAACCTGCCGTGGTCACTGCTGCTTTGCAGGTGCCACCACGCAACCTCAGGTGGCAAAATGGGACGCAGCACCCCTGATCACCAGCATCACTGCAACTTACTGAGATGGAAAAGGGAGATGTCAACATGGTGCAAATGCACCAGGGAACCAACTCAGAATTCCCAAGGGCGAGTTTGCACTGCGCTGACCTTCATCCTCCCTCGTCTCCCTCCCGGGAAGCCAAAGTGATGATGCTGCAGGTATCCCTGCCCCCTGAGGGTCTACCATCAGCTACTAAGCACGACTGGGGAACCTGGGGTGGCTCAAACAAACCTCCATGCTCTGCAGCAGTGTGGCCTTCTCCTTCCACCACTGCCCTTTGCCCTCTTTCCACTTGAGAGTCATGTCAGCCAGCTTGATGTTGATCTCGGCTGCCTCCAGGCGGCTCTTGTGCAGATCGGAGATGGTGCGGTCCCGGATGGAGGCCACGCTGGCCAACTCTTCCCCCAAGAGAGCCACTTTCTGCTGGCTGGCAGCCAGAATGTCCTGCGTGGAGCGCAGCTGTTCGCACAGAGACTCCATCTGCACCTGAGAAGAGACAGGATGGGGCATGGGTGGGGCAAGGGAGGCAACGAGGGGATGCGTGGGTAGGGATGAGCCCATATGACCTCCCAGAATTTTCCATGCTACTTTTGGGAAGCGTGGCAGCTCAGTGGAACAGTATCTACTCTGCAAGCAGAAGGTGCCAGATTCAATCTCCAGGTAGGGCTTGGATCATATCCCATCTCAAACCCTCAAGAGCTGCTGCCAGTGTAACTGATGTGTGGGTTTGTGGATTTTGGGTTTGATGGAGTGGGGAGGTGAAGTTCTCCAATAGGCTTTCCATGAATCTTCTCTTCTGACAAAGGTGGACTCACTTCATGTTGAATGGAACTATTTACAGTTGGTTTCCATTGGTGGGTGAGGTGGGCAAAGAGAGGAGGACTGGAAGGAGGAGGGGGCCAAGCTTATCGCTTCCTTCAACACTATTAAAATAATGCTGAATGATCATTAAAACACAGTTGCTGCCAAACATATGGTGAAATTACGGAGGCCATTTTGTGAAACATTCTCTAGGGAAGGATTGACGTTCTGCCAATGGTTCGGGAGCAGCATGAAAAAATTTAAAAAATCTGTCAGAAATTTTCTCTCTTTTTGGCAAAATTTCAGCCACACCCTATTAAGGGATGTCTTGCCTGCAGCAAGGCCTCGTGGGAACTGTCGTACAATAGCAAGTGGCCCAAACCGCTTGCAACCACCAGTGACGCTAATCAATACACAATCTAATCCAGGGAGAGCCAATATGATATCCCTCCAGGTGTTGTTGGCCTCCAACTCCCATCAGCCCCCAGACAGCATGACCAATGGTCAGGGATGATGGTAGGTGGACTCCAAGAATATCTGGAGGGTACCATGCTGTCTAAGGTAAAGGTAAAGGAACCCCTGACCCTCTGCGAGATCTCACTGGAACGTGCCGTGGTCACTGCTGCTTTGCAGGTGCCACCGCGCAACCTCAGGTGGCAAAATGGGACGCAGCGCCCCTGATCACCAGTGTCGCTGCAACTTAAGGGCCCCCTGACCATTAGGTCCAGTCGTGACCGACTCTGGGGTTGCGGCGCTCATTTCGCTTTATTGGCCGAGGGAGCCGGCGTACAGCTTCCGGGTCATGTGGCCAGCATGACTAAGCTGTTTCTGGCGAACCACAGCTGCGCACAGAAACGCCTTTTACCTTCCCTCTGGAGTGGCACCTATTTATCTACTTGCACTTTGACGTGCTTTCAAACTGCTAGGTTGGCAGGAGCAGGGACTGAGTAACGGGAGCTCACCCCGTCGTGTGGATTCGAACCGCTGACCTTCTGATTGGCAAGCCCAACGTGGTTCAGACCAGAGGGCCACCTGTGTCCCACCATGCTGTCTACTCCCACCCTAATCCCTCTTTCATTCCTTGTTTCTCCACTGACACCCAACTCTCCCAAACCCAAGACTACCAACCTGACTTCTTTCCCAGAGACAAGAATCAAACCCTCCTCTCCTCTACAAGGTCTGGGAGAGCAATAGTTTATGGTGGACCAGGAGTCTATTTGGGTTTTGGGTCCGTGAGCTTCCTTACCGGTATCCAAACTCAATTTCCAGCTATTTCCCCACTTCCCCGGCTATCTCTACCTCACCCTGTTTTGAGCTCCTCTAGAATGGGGGTAAAGGGATGCGGGTGGCGCTGTGGGTTAAACCACAGAGCCTAGGACTTGCCGATCAGAAGGTCAGCGGTTCGAATCCCTGCGACGGGGTGAGCTCCCGTTGCTCAGTCCCTGCTCCTGCCAACCTAGCAGTTCGAAAGCCTGTCAAAGTGCAAGTAGATAAATAGGTACCGCTCCGGCGGGAAGGTAAACGGTGTTTCCATGTGCTGCTCTGGTTCGCCAGAAGTGGCTTAGTCATGCTGGCCACATGACCCAGAAGTTGTATGCCAGCTCCCTTGGCCAATAAAGCGAGATGAGCGCCGCAACCCCAGAGTCGGCCACGACTGGACCTAATGGTCAGGGGTCCCTTTACCTTTACCTTTAGAATGGGGGTGGGAGGGGAAAATTTGAGTGCCCACTGCTTTATTTCATGGTTACATTCATATCCTGCCTTTTCCTGCAAGGAGCTCAAAGCTACATATGCGGTCCTCTCCCGCTCCATTTATCCTCACAACAACCCAGCGAGATATGTTGGGCTGAGAGACAGTCCCTGGCCCAAGGTCACCCAGCCTAGCTTCATGTCTGAGTGGGGATTGAGCCCTGGTCTCCCAAGCCCAACACTGTAACCACCACTGGTTGGAGACAGAGTGCCTTGCTGAGGTTCAGCATATTCTGCTATCCGGCACTTACGGTGCGGCGATTAGCAGCCGTCAGCTTCTGCTGCAACTTGCTGATGTCCTCCTGCAGCCCCAGAGTCTGTGAGACCTTCTCCCCATGGAGGGTCTTCGCTTCCTGCAGATCAGAGGCCAGGCTGCGGCTCTCCTCTTCTGAGGCCTGCAGCTTTACCTGAGGAGGAGAAAGGAGGTCGTAGTCACAATGTTTAGGCTGCGATACTTGCCCTTCCACTGACTCGGATTTCTTACTCTCCGATTTGGTCTACTCAAGGACCTCATTCCCTTCTGGGAAGCCTTTTGGGGGTCCACATCCAACGGCAGTAGGGCTTGGTGAGATCTAGTTTTCAACACTGTGGTTTATCACCAGCTAAACATACCAATATATCATGTTGTCTAAAATAAGAATGGAGCTATGTAGACGCCAACAGTAGGGCTGGGTGATATCTGGTTTCCAACTTCGTTAAACATCGCAATAGATCCTTTTTAACAATGTCTGGAAAAAGGATGGAGCTGGTTTTCAACTTTCTGATATATCACCAATTAAACATCACGATTTACTGATATATTTACAATGTCTGAAAGAAGGATGGAACTATGTAGAGGCATGGGCTGGCTTCACAGTTTTCCCACATTGTGATTTTTGCATAGCACACACAAACATCATGTATTGCCAGGTCAAAAATTATGAAACCAATTTCATTATATGGACTTGTAACCAGTTTTGGATGATATATTGATTAGCCCTAACACAGATCCTGATTTGTGATATATTGCCAGGTCAAAAACTATGAAACCAATATATCAATATGGAGTTCAAATCTGTTTTGGATGATATCTCAATATATCGCCCAGCCCTAGTGGGCAGGTCCAGAGGCAGAAACAACTGACATAAATTTTACCTTTGTGTAGTAGGCTGGCTTCTACACACACTCTCACACCCCACTCTGTCCTCCATCCAGGGAAGGAAGGTTGCATTCTAGCCAGGCAGAAACGTTCAAAGCCAGGGAGGGGGTGTGGCCTGGAGGGAGTTCCGAGGGCCAAGCAGAGAGGCCCCGGGGCCACATTCGGCCCACACGCCTGAGATTTAGCACTCACCTGGTACTGCTCCTTCTCCGCATTCTCCTCTTTGAGCTGGTTGTGAATCTGCTCCTGTTCACGCAGCAGAGACTTGACAGTATCTTTCATTCTGGGGCCCAAAAGGAGAAAGGAGAGGGTGGGGTGAGAAGCAGTGGACCTACTCAGCTTGTGGGCCAGAGTATGAACCAGGCTGAAAAAAGAATTAGCACCCTCTGAAGGACTCAGCTCAGTTTGTAAGCCATAGTGGAGGCCGCCAACTGTGATGGTGGGCAGGTAAGCTTAGGGAATTACATGGTAAGGTGGTGACCCGGAAACTGCAATTAATCCAGAATGCGGCAGCCAGACTGGTGACTGGGAGTGGCCGCCAGGACCACATAACACCGGTCCTTAGAGATCTGCATTGGCTCCCAGTACATTTCTGAGCACAATTCAAAGTGTTGGTGCTGACCTTTAAAGCCCTAAATGGCCTCAGTTCTGTATACCTGAAGGAGCGTCTCCATCCCCATCGTTCAGCCCGGACACTGAGATACAGCGCTGAGGGCCTTCTGGCGGTTCCCTCATTGCAAGAAGTGAGGCTACAGGGAACCAGACAGAGGGCCTTCTCGGTAGTGGCGCCCGCCCCGTGGAACGCCCTCCCATCAGATGTCAAAGAGATAAACATCTACCTGACATTCAGAAGACATTCAGGGAAGTTTTTAATATTTAATGCTGTACTGTTTTTAACACTTGATTGGGAGCCGCCCAGAGTGGCTGGGGAAACTCAGCCAGATGGGCGGAGTATAAATAATAAATTATTATTATTATTATAGTACCATGGCAACTAGGCCATATGGCACCAGACATTGAGCCATGACCCTCACCTGTCTAACTCCGTCTCTCTTTGCAGCATCTTCTCACCCATGGCCTGGATGTCACCCTCCAGCTCTCGGATTCGGGCCACGTGCTCGGCTTCTTGGAGGCTTAGTGTATCTCTCTGCTCGGATACTTCCGCAAAAGAATTCGATAATTCCTGGTGGCGTGGGGAGATGGAGGAGTGAGCAACATTCATGGCATTGGGTGGATGCTTGAGACATAACACAATATTTCTGATAATGTGTGTGCGGCAGAAAACCTGGTAGTTCCAAGGAAGGAAACACAGCCTACAGTCATGGGTAGTATCTGAGCACAAGGCGACCATCACGTAAATTCTTCCTACTTCTTTTCTACACCCTGAAATCTACACCTCCCTTTTCGGTGGCTTCTCAGCACGCTTCCATTTACTTATTTTTTCCCATTTCTTTAGGTTGCTGCTACTCTTCTTTGCTATTTCTTGCCTACAGTGACATCACCATGCAACTAAAGCTGATTGGTTAGGTGGTGCCTGGCTAGGTGGCACTGTGACACCATTCTGTCCACTCCGAATCCCTGACTGGATGGGATCAGCCCCAAGAAGAAAAAGAGTCAGGAGCTAGCGTGACAGTGATGCCAAGATGAATGGGTCAGATGAATGGATCGGAGTGGAACTAGATGGGCAGCTTCTATTTTTTTAAAAAAGACTATCATAATCTATCATATCAGTGGTGTAGCGTGGGTTGCTGGCTCCCGGGGCAAGGCAAGTATTACACCTACTAACCCGCGGTTCTTGTCAGGGCTGGGGCAGCGGTGGTCATGGTGGTGAGGGGTGAGAAAGGGTGTTCCCAGCAGGGAGAGGGAAGCTGGGGAGGGGACAGCTGATGTAGCCATTACTACTACTACTACTACTACTACTACTACTACTACTACTATTACTACTACTAATTTCATGACAGTTTTACACCACTTGGTTGCTAAACATACCCCTCAAAGTGGTTTGTTTTTCTTTTGAAATTTGTGGCATGCTCCCCCCCCCCCAATTTTGCACCTGGACAGCAGTCCCTCGCGCCCCCCCCCCCACCACTACACCACAGCCCCACCTATCTGAAGAGCAAAAACTACTCTGATGTCTTTAAATCAAACAACTTTTCCCCTTTTTCCAGGCTTTATAACTTCTGCTGATTCATTTTACTCGGACTAGTTTGGTGTTATTTTACAGATCAGATGCTTTTATTTTGTGCATTAGGTACTTCATGGCATTTAAAACATTTTAACGTTCAAAGTGCTTGAAGGGCAGTGCATAAATCTTAAATGAATGAAGGAATGAATCACACGAGCCATTCCACTGGGAGACAGATGATGGCAGCGTGAGGAGTTAGTTGCCCGTGTCTAACAAAGGGGCTATGACAGGCAGACCCCGCTGAAAATCTTGCAAATTTCAGCTGCAGGTTCCTTGACCTGCCTTGAAATGAACCCCAGGGCAAGAGAACAGGGCACAATTCCCCTCTGGCCCTGAGTAGCTTTGGGAACCTGGAGAGATTGAGAATTCCCAGATCGTTGGGATTCCTCTCTTGCCTTGTATTGTGCAGCCAGCTTGGTGTGTTCATCCCGAAGCGTGCCCAGGACTGCTTCCAGCTCCACCACACGGCTTCTCAGCTCTTGAACCTCATCCTTCAGGCGGCATGACTCCTGCAGCAGGGCTCCTTGCTCCTGCCGGCTCTCTTCCAACTGCGTCTGTGAAGGATATAAGGAGAGACACCCGCGAGGCTTCATTGGAGGCCAGGGAACATGTTTAGCAGACTTGCTTAAGCCGCTACCTTAAAGTCACCGTCCCTATGTTGCTATCACACAGGGCTGGAATTGAGAGATGGCTCAGAAGAAACAGCATGACAGAGCCCCTCTGGGCTGTTAACTGATGAGCGGAAAGAAACTTTGTGCTGGTTGTCAGGCAAGGCCTTTTTCCACCTTCCTTGCCCCACCCTCCACTCCTGGAGCCTTTCCTAGACCATGACTTTGATGACAGCAGCAGCAGCTGGGAAGAGAGAAGCTCAGGGAGATACACACACACACACACGCACACACACACACACACACACACACACACACACAGAGTCATACCTTGGGTTACAGACGCTTCAGGTTGTGTTTTTTTGGGTTTCGGATGCGCCGAAAACCCGAAAGTACCGGAACGGGTTACTTCCAGGTTTTGGTGGTTGCGCATGCACAGAAGTGCTAAATTGCGCTTTGCACATGCGCAGAAGCGGCGCTGCGGGTTGCGAATGTGTCTCCCGCACGGATCACCTTCGCAACCCGAGCGTCCTCTGTATATATTTATAAGTTGTGCGTCCTTTCCCCCCTCAATTTGATTCTTTTGTATGGTTTTGTGGTATTTTATGCGTTGTGACTTGTTTTTAGTGATTCTTGTAATGGTCCAGTGTAAACTGTTTAATTATTATTTGCCGATATTTAATTTTACTGTTTACCATTCCATTCTAATGGATTGTTGCATATTGCTTTTATTTGATACCAGCTGTTTATTTTAAAGTTATGCTTTTATCATGGCTTTTTTTTGTCTCAGATCAGGTTGTTGTTAGGTGTGTGATCTTTGCTGTCTCTTTTGTTGTTTCCAGAGCTTGTAAACCACCTTAAATATAGTAATTTAGAAAGGCGGTATACAAATTAAAAGTGAAATGAAATGGGGAAAATAGACTTGAAGGAGCAGATATCCGAGTCCTCTAAATTTATTAAAAGACACACACACCATTGCTGGATGGAAATCAGAGAGAAGAAGATTAGCGTAGTCTTTTACTAGACAAATCCATCTACAGGAAGACTACTTCCACAGGGAGAATTCAAAGATGCGATTCCCCTCCTGCAGACCGATGTGGTACAGTTTGGGAAAGAGCGTACCATGTTGCTTTGAAGGCCAAGTCATTATTTCAGTCTTGGGAAACCTGTGTGGATTTTACTGGGCTCCCAGCTCCCATCAGCATTGAACGGCACAGCCAAGGGCTAGGGATGATGGGCATTGTTGGGCAAATGATCCGCCAGGCTGAACAGTCCGGGGGCTTCTGAAATTCAGGGTGTTGCTTGGGAGTACATTACCTCTAGCAGGGCGGCCTTGGGAACCACCAGCAACATGTCGGTGCCCCCACCGTCATCGCTCGCCTCCTCCAGAGTGACAAGCTCATCCATGGGCCGCGGCTCGCTGAACTGGAAAGGGGAGCTTTGACCACGCACCTCCCCACGGCGATCCACATAGCGGAACTGGTACTGCTGGGGGCCTGGCTTGGGCAGGTAGCTGGCTGTAAACACAACAAAGGGGTTTCTTTACTGATCTGTGTTACGTACAGTCTGAAGAAAGCAAAATGGTTGACACTGCAGCAAAGGAAAGAAATGAGGTTCTTGAGCAGGGGTCAGCAAACTTTTTCAGCAGGGGGTTGGTCCACTGCCCCTCAGACCTTGTTGGGGGCTGGACTATATTTTGAAAAATATGGCTGCTTACCTGTGTCTTGTGAGCGGCAGGGGTTGACGGGGACGGCGGCAGAGGGACGATGAGCGGCAAGCGAAAGGGCTCCGGAGAGGGGCTGCTTAAAATGGCGGCCGCTCAAGCGCTGCTGCTGCTGGCATCAACAAAGCCCAGCCCCCTTCCTCCTCTAGGCAGGGCGGGGAGAAGCCAGGAGGAGGGAGGGAGGAGGTGCCGCCGCCATGTGAGGGAGAGGGAAAGAACGCGAGCACTGACGATCCACACGGTGATTCTCAGACCGTCTGCAGGCAGGATCCATAAGGCAATTGGGCCTGATCCAGCCCGCAGGCCTTAGTTTGCTGACCCATGCTCTTGAGCAGGCATAGGCAAACTCGGCCCTCCAGATGTTTTGGGACTACAACTCCGATCATCCCTAGCTAACAAGACCAGTGGTCAGGGATGATGAGAGTTGTAGTCCCAAAACATCTGGAGGGCCGAGTTTGCCTATGCCTGCTCTTGAGGTTGGTTGGCCCCCTCTCTTGTTTGTATTTCATGAACACTGCATTCAATCAAAGCTGCTCTGTATTTATTTTATAAAGAGGCTTTATATAAATTTAACAGTTGTGTAACAGTAGTGGTAAAAATTATATGGTAGCACTCCTTCATTGGTCAGAATGCTTATGAGCATTCTGTGATATCACAGCAGTTGAGCGAAAGGCTATGGATAGAACCATTTTTTCAAAAAGGCAAAGCCTAGTATAGGAGGAATTCAACATCACGCTAAGCAACTCATTTTGTCAGGGCAAATATTTTGGCTTGCCAGATGGAAGAATTCCCCCCCCCTCCATCCCCATATGCTATTCCAGGGGTTCTCCCAATTCCTCCAAGAATCAATTTCAGGGGACAGGGGACACATGGGGGGGGAGGAGAGTGGGGGAAAGCCCCCTTGGGCAAGCTATCGTTCTTGCGGAGGGTTTCTGCTGATGAAATTCATTAGTTGAGTCCCATCCACATATGTGCGTGCTTTTGAACTTAGGCATGGGTTTTGAAAACAAAGGGCAAGTCAAAAACGTTGCCCAAACCAAATGTAGCAGGGTCCCGTGGTCGCCACCTGTCCCCTTCTACGATTCCTGAGTCACCTTTCTGCCTTGGTTAAGGTAAAGGTACCCCTGACCGTTAGGTCCAATCGTGACTGACTCTGGGGTGGCGCGCTCATCTCACTATAGAGGCCGAGGGAGCTGGCATTTGTCCGCAGACAGCTTCCGGGTCATGTGGCCAGCATGGTGAACCAGAGCAGTGCATGGAAATGCCATTTACCTTCCCACTGCAGCGGTACCTATTTATCGACTTGCACTGGTGTGCTTTCGAACTGCTAGGTGGGCAGGAGCAGGGACCGAGCAACGGGAGCTCACCCCGTCGTGGGGATTCGAACCGCCGACCTTCCGATCGGCAATCCCTAGGCTCTGTGGTTTAGACCACAGCGTCACCCGCCTTGTTTTAGAAAAGCACAATTTAAGTATTGCTTTGGCGTCTCTAGCCATGAGTAATCTGCTGCAGACCATCGGACCTCCTAACACCCACCTTGGAATTGAACGTTACAGTGAAGAAGGGCTCCTGCAGAAGTTCCTCCATCTGGAACTGTGCACCACACAAAGGTATAATAATCACGCACTGAAGAGGACTCCACCTAGTGATAAAATGTGAAGATTTTTATGGTAAAAGTAAGTGTGATAAAAAAATGGTTAAAAATTACGATATATGTACAGTGGTACCTCGGGTTACATATGCTTCAGGTTACAGACCCCGCTAACCCAGAAATAGTGCTTCAGGTTAAGAACTTTGCTTCAGGATGAGAACAGAAATTGTGCTCTGGCGGCGCGGTGGCAGCAGGAGCCCATTAGCTAAAGTGGTGCTTCAGCTTAAGAACAGTTTCAGGTTAAGAGCGGACCTCCGGAACATTAAGTACTTAACCCGAGGTACCACTGTAAATATTAAAGATGAGGTAAAATGAAAATCAGATAGGGGGGACTTGGGGAAGCCCACCTAACAATGTTTAGAAAGGATAAGGATAAGACAAGAATTTGTTTGTATTGCTTGTTTTTCTGTTTGTGTTGTTTAGTTGTGTTATAAAATGAATAAAAAAATTTTGGAGAAAAAATATGAAGAGGACTCCACCTGGGAAAGGGAATGGGAAGAGAGCATGAGAGTAGCCCATGTCCCCAGATCTTTCCCTAGGGCATGTTGCTTAAAGGTAAAGGGACCCCTGACCATTAGGTCCAGTCGTGACCGACTCTGGGGTTGCGGCGCTCATCTCGCTTTATTAGCCAAGGGAGCTGACATACAGCTTCTGGGTCATGTGACCAGCATGACTAAGCCGCTTCTGGCGAACCAGAGCAGTGCACGGAAACGCCGTTTACCTTCCTGCTGGAGCGGTACCTATTTATCTACTTGCACTTTGAGGTGCTTTTGAACTGCTAGCTTGGCAGGAGCAGGGACCAAGTAACGGGAGCTCACCCCGTCTCAGAGATTCAAACCGCCGACCTTCTGATCGGCAAGTCCTAGGCTCTGTGGTTTAACCCACAGCGCCACCCGCGTCCCTAGGGCATGTTGCTTAGATCAGCACATTATTATACAGGATGAGGGACGCACAAGAGGTTCAGGGAATATTACAGACTCCTTCACTTTTGAATCTGGCTTGGGCTACCCTTTGCCTCTCCCCATCCTCAAAACGCGGTAGGAGCCGGGATTCTTTGGATACAGCAGAGCAGATGAGCTCAGAGGTCCATCCCGGCTCTAACCTTCTGTGAATCTTCTGCCTCGTTCTGAACTTTCTCAAGGACAACTGCAGGTACATTTCACCCTTAACACCAGCAGCAACGGGACTAAACAACAATTGTTCGGCACCTCCAGGATGGAGGAGGAATTTCTCAAGTCCTGAGTCTCAAAGCAAACCCAGGCTTCCGTGGTTAGGCAAAGAATCATGGACAAAGAGAGACAACAGGACTGTACAAAATCATAGAAAACGGGAGATATGTAGCCGCTCCAGCAACATATCTTTATTTCCTCGCATCCTGAAACCCAAGAAGGGCTTTCACTCTTGCTAGAAGCTCAGCCTTGCTCTCACCGATTCTGGAAGGCTCCTATTGAAGAGTCCCGTACGCACAGAGACTTTGTTCCTGCCCATTAGGGGAAACAGGAAGCCCCGAACATATGTTTTTTAGATGTCCTTTTAAAGCTGAGATCCGTAGAGACACCACTGATCCTTTGCTGAAGAGGCTTGCCGATCTTTCAGACAAGTCTAAACTTAATTCTCTCCTCTTAGGCAAAGATCACAAAACGACCTGGCTGGTAGCCAGATTCTGCACCCAGATTTGTAGGCACAGATCATCCTCTAGAATAAAATAGCTTACTAGGGAAAAGCTGAAGTCGCCCTTTGGGGAGCCTCAGGGTCAACTTTTATGGTAGCCCAAATCTCAGTTGTACGGGTGTATGTATATACAGTGGTACCTCAGGTTACATGCGCTTCAGGTTACAGACTCCGCTACCCCAGAAATAGTGCTTCAGGTTAAGAACTTTGCTTCAGGATGAGAACAGAAATCGTGCTCCAGCGGGGCAGGGGTAGAAGGGCCCCATTAACTAAAGTGGTTCTTCACGTTAAGAACAGTTTCAGGTTAAGTACGGACCTCCAGAACGAATTGAGTACTTAACCGGAGGTACCACTGTATCTCAATTTTAACTCATGAGCTATTGCTGCAATCTGCTCTAATTGTATCTTTATGAATGCTGTTTTTATTGTGTTATGCAAGCTGGTCTTTGACCGTAATAAATTATCTATCTATCTATCTATCTATCTATCTATCTATCTATCATCTATCTATCTATCACAGGCTTTCCTTGCCCCCCCCCGCAAATTCACTTTGAGTTGGGAAGTCTTTTCTCCAGTACTGTTGGGCGCAGGAAGGAAGGAAGCATACTGACTTGGGTCCCTGAATTTCAATTTCTAATGAGAGCGGGACAGAAAAGGAAACCCGCAGCCGGCTCTTGCATAAACAGCCCTCCACTGTGCTGCACAAAGGGACTGTGTTCCTCCTTTTCTCTCTCCTCCCTTCCCCTTCCCCCAAGGACCACACTGGATGGACGCTGGGTCTTAGACATGGAGCAGGGTGGAAGGGAAGAAATGGCATTTTTAATGCTCCCCTGTATATAGAACATCCTGTAACAGCAGGCTCAAAGCGGGAGAACGAGAACATCAACCTCCTACTGTGTTGGCGTTCTATTTAGAAAGCTCCCTAAAAAAATAAAACAACGAAGAGCACCGCGAAAATGAGACACCCTCGTCACTGGCAGTCTGAAGTGGCATGCCCATTCTCCACCTTCAGGACTCTCCCATCTCATTCTGCTCTCTGTGCAGACCAGAATTGGCAATTGTGTGCATCAACAGTGCAGTCAAGGCCCTCTTTGAGTGAGGATCCGGGAAGCCAGGGTTCGAATCCTTACCTGGCCATAAAGCTCACTGGGTGACTTTGGGTCAATGACAGCCCATCAGGCTTGTTCACCTCACAGGGTTGTTGTGGGGATGGGGTGGCATGGGGTGTGGGAGAGCAAGATATGCCACCTCAAGCTCTTTGGAGAAAAGGGTGGCGTATATAAAGGCAATAAAGCAACAGCTGAGGGAAATGAGAACATACCGTATTTTTCCCTCTGTAAGACGCACCAGACTTAGTTTTTGGAGGAGGAAAACAAGAAAAAAAATATTCTGAATCCCAGAAGCCAGAACAGCTAGAGGGATCTGGTTTCTGGGATAGCCTCTTGCTGTCCCGACTTATGGGATAGCCGCGCGCAGCTTCTCCCAGGCAGGGGGATGAAGGCTCCCCCTGCCCGGAAGAGGCTGCTTGGGGCTAAGCCAGAAGCCAGGACAGCAAGTGGGATCGCTGCGCAGCAATCCCGCTTGCTGTCCTGGTTTATGGGATAGCCACACACAGCCTCTCCCGGGCAGCGGGAGGAAGGCTCCCCCAAGAGCCGCGCTCCCTTTAAAGAGCCGCGTCGAGCGTGTGTGCGGCTCTTGGGGGCTTTTCCAAGAGCCGCACACACGTTCCACGCGGCTCTTTAAAGGGAGCGCTGAGCAGAGCCTCCCGCCTGCATTCGCTCCATAAGACGCACACACATTTCCCCTTACTTTTTAGGAGGGGGAAAGTGCATCTTATAGATCGAAAAATACGGTATGTGTCCTGTGTTCGAAATTAGCCAGGTGCCAGGCACATTTCACACCTGGCTTCCAACCACTTGTGTAATGGTTCTAGGGGTTGCTCGTGCGTAAGTTGCCGCAACTCCTGGCTAGGTTACCTGGTTGAACCCTTTCTGTCTGGACAGCCCCTCACTTCGTGGCTGTCTCAGTCGCTGGCAGAATCCGTCAGTGGGCGTTTCTTGAACTTCTTCCAGCAAAGAAGTTCTTTGACGCCAAGTCTCCTCCTACTCTCCCTGCGCGGAAGTCTTCTGCGCAGGGAGGGTGTGGGCAGCGGAGGACCCGTGCTCTCCCCGCTGGTCTCCGGCGAGGAGTCCTGGAGCCTCCTCTCCGATTCCCCCATCTGCCCCCCTTCCACACTGGTGTTACGCTGATTTCCTTCCCCAGCAGATGGGCTGCCTCTCTCCCTACTGGGACCCTCTCCGGCATCCCCCTGGAGCCTTCCCTCCGCCTCTGGCTCCGATGGCAGTTCCCTGACAACTTGTGACCAAGTATAGATGCCTGACACCTCCACTCTCTGGAGATGCGTGCCTGGGGATCATTGAATCTGGACTGTTTTCACACGCTAATACCCCATCCTGTAGAATTCTATCTGTTATATTTTGTCTGCACAATCGGAATGAATTTCTGGAACAAAAATGCTTCTTTCCTGTGCAGCCTGAGCATGAGCAGTGAACAACTGTTGCAGTTTGTATGTCACCAAAAATGTCTAAGTACAAATATCAGCTGAAAATGTGAAGAAAAGGAAGGCACTTTTTACCATACATTGGTACCTCGGGTTACATATGCTTCAGGTTACATATGATTCAGGTTACATACACTTCAGGTTACAGACTCCGCTAACCCAGAAATAGTGCTTCAGGTTAAGAACTTTGCTTCAGGATGTGAACAGAAATTGTGCTCCGGCGGCAGCGGGAGGCCCCATTAGCTAAAGTGGTGCTTCAGGTTAAGAACAGTTTCAGGTTAAGTACGGACCTCGGGAACGAATTAAGTACTTAACCCGAGGTACCACTGTATGTGGTGGACCTGTAAGGTAATAAAAGCATTCTGGGAAATGATATATAATGAGTTGAAAAAACCCCAGAAGCTTTTCTATTAGGAATTGTAGGTACTGATATTCTTAGGGAGCAGAAAAGACTTTTTATGTATGTGACAATAGCTGCACAGATGTAACTAGCCCAGAGATGGAAAGAGGACAAAGTCCCCACCAGAGAAGAATGGCAAGCTAAGCTGTTGGATTATGCTGAAATGACAAAACTGACTGGAAAGCTCAGGAACCAAGACGACCAAAACTTTAATAAAGAATGGGGGGAAATTACAATTGGCCTGACAGACCAATGTAAGCAGATGAAAACATTAGCAGGATTGCAATAACTCTTGTAATGTAGTAAATATTGATAAAATGGAGAAATATAAAATATGGATTATGAAATAGTATGCAGTTGAAAAGGTTGACAATTGGACCCATGGAGGGGAAGATGGGAAGTCTAGAGATTTGGAGAAATCTCTAAATATAGATATGCATTTTGTATTGTTGTAATTTTACACTTGTAAAATCAAATCAAAATTATTTCCAAAAATAAAATAAAAATTGTTGCCGTTTGTCTTAGCTTACCCCACCTCACAGCCCTGCTCACAGTTGTGAAGAATATTCTTATGTTATGAATGGTCCGTGTCACCATTAAGAAAAAGAGGTCGGAATAGGCCAATAGATATTTGGATTATTCCTGGATCAAGCGCCTTTTCTTTAAGTTCTCAAAGCTCTTAACTTAGCTCAAGTTTGTCATCTGAATTAGCCAGATGTTTAACTGAGACTCAATGACAGTCAGCCCATCATTTGAAAAAACAAGACTTTAGAGCCATCTTGCCCCCAAAGGGAAACTAGACTTTCTGTTTTGGTGACTGTAACCTTGGTTTAAGGAGCCATTTGGCGCCTAGCTTGTATATCTGAGTTTCTAACACTGTAGTGTGTCCCACTTTCCCTCCCCCCACTCCCCAGCTGAAATACCTTAAATATCCCAATCCAGTCTCTGGCGGACGGCTTCATGCCAGGCGGCAGGCTGTAGTGACACTCCACCTTGGTGTGGGGCACGTAGCTCGAGGTCACATTCAGGAAAGCCACGCCGGGTTGGGACTGCACCTCTTCCATCTTGGCGGCTGTGAGGCAAATGAGGGTGGTTAGTGGGGGAAGGAAGGCCACAGAATTGTCGAGTCGGAGAGCATCATCTAGTCCAACCACCTGCAAGGCAGGAATCTGAACTAGCTCCATAGGCATGGACACCCCACCCACCAAACATCTGAACATTTCATCTGGCTTCTCTTCCCCACTGTTGAAATCGAGGTTGTAAGCTCAGTGGGGCAGGGACCAGTATCTCTCTCTCTTTTAGGGGGGTGGGGTGGAATGTTGTCTTCCACGACAGAAATATCTGCTTCCTGCAGCCAATCAGAAGCCGCGTCTTGGTGTCCGAACGTTTTGGAAGTCAACCCAACTTCCGGAACGGATTTCCATTCCACATCCGAGGTACGATTGTAGTAATAAACAGGATTGCACTATGCTGATTCTTCGGATGCAAACTTCTCAGCACAGTTTCGGTTTCCACATCTGGATGATGTGATTGCATCAGGCATGCAGCTCTGGCCTGACCTTGTTATCCTCCCTTACCCCAACAAATTACAAATTCCGTGGATCAAAATAAGACTGCAGTGCAATTATCTGCTTATTATGCTTGTCTACTTAATCCCATGTACTTCAGCGGTGGGGAACCATTTCCTGTCTGAGGGCCACATTCTGGGCAATCTTTCAAGGGCCAAATGCCACTGATGGGAGGCAAAAAAGACCTGTGTCCCTATTTTCCAGGGACAGTCCCAGATTTACAGAAGCCGTCCTGGTTTCCAATTCGATCCCGGAATGTCCCGCTTTTCCTAAGGATGTCCCTATTTCCATCAGAGAAATGTTGGAGGGTCTGGAGTTATGTGACCCCTGATCCAAGAAGATAAGAAATTATACCACTTTTAGAAGACATCTGAAGGCAGCCCTGTATAGGGAAGTTTTTTTAAAAAAAAATGCTTAATGTTTTATTATGTCTGTATATATTTTGGAAGCTGCCCAGAGTGGCCGGGGCAACCCAGTCAGATGGGTGGGGTATAAATAGTAAAATGATGATAACGATGAAATAGGATATCCCTACTTTCATCAGATAAATATTGGAGAGTATGCAAAAGCAGGTGAGGAACGAACACGAATTTCACCTTTGTAAAGTAGGCTAGATTCTGCACATATCTCTCTAACCTCCCACCCAGGCAAGCAAGAACTCATTCCGGCAGTCAAAGCACTCAAGGAAGTTTGTGAAGCATGGCCTGGTGAGAGGTTTAAGGGCCAGACAGCGAACCCTGGAGGGCCACATTCTGGGCCCAGGCCTGAGTTCCCACACCCCTGATGCATTTCATTCCCAATCCAATAACTGGGTTTTGTGTTTTTGTTCTGCGCAACTAGGAAACTTTCAGCAAAATATTGCCTTCAGGCAGGAAGGGGAAATGTAAGGATGCAATGGGCAGTGGGGGATGCATTTGCAGAGCAGCATTGATAGAGATCACGAGGAAAGGTCATAGCTACGCAGGACACAGAAATATCACCCCCTCGATCTTTTGCAGATTGTATTTCCACAACTACGAGGACCTATTCATTATGAAGTGTCATGACTGATTTATACCGCTGCATTGAAGTGTGTGTGTATGGCAAGTCTCTGCTCCAAGGAGCTTACAGTCTGCACTGAGACAATGAGGAAAGTCACCAGAGGGAGAGGAGAGGCAAAGATAAAGAGTGAATGAATTTGATTCAGTGCCATAAGGTGTTGTTTTCAGTAGGGCTAATGGGTTAAGTTAAGGACATGGCAGAAGAATCATAGAGTTGGAAGGGACTCAGGATCAGTGCAGGAATATGCAGCTATGAGGCTTCAAGGGGTGGTGGCAGTGGGGAATTTGGCGGGAGAAAGAGAGAGGCGATAACGTGTTGTTATTCTGTGAGTGAGGGATTTAGAAAACGAACATGTCTGAAAACCACTTTTTGCATGAGATTCCGGATTATTCATCAACTGCTCCTTGCCAATGCAAGGAGTTTTGCTTGTGCAGCACAAATGCCAACACCCCCCCCCCCAATCATGCACTCCACACCCTCCCCAAATTTGCTCTAGAGGGTTGAGGTAACCCCTACAGCAGATGTAGACCGGGGGGGGGGGGGGGAGAGAGAGACAGGTTAATGCCCTGTCAGGCAAGGAGAAATCCTCACACCAGTAGAACAAGTGACTTAGCGTGAGATTGGATTTCGTCCTCTGTAAATTCACAGAGGTAGGCCAATGTTGGTTACAGGAAATGACACAACCAGGTCATGCTCCTTTCCTGAAAACTAATGACAACAACTGTGCAATGCAGAGTTGTGGGAGGGAGTGAACAGCCACACCCAGACAGGTTGGCCACTTTTATCAGTGTTCGTTTGGCATTATTATAATTGAGCGTAACAATTTCTCTGGCACCTTCAGTGGAAAGGGCACATGGCTGCATCCAAATCTTTGATTCACACAACCAATATGATAGGAGGAGGATAGGCTGAGGGAGACATTGCCCCCGAGCCACACAGCAAGTTACATTACTGAATGGGCAGAGATTTGAAGCAGGATCTTCCACGACAGTTCCCTTCACTGTCAGAGGCAATAGACTTCTGAATACCAATTGCCGAGAAATGCGGAAGTGCTGTTGTGCTGAGGTCCAGCGTGTAGGCTGCCCACAGACTGGCTATTGTGAGGACGGGCTGCTGGAATAGATAGGCCGTTGGCCTGATCTAGCAGGGTTTGTATTGTGTTCTTAAGTGGGGCTGGCACCCCAGAACATAGCTGTCAACTTAAAGATTTGAAAATAAGGGACCAGCAGCATTGAAAATAAGGGACCAGCAGCCAAAAAAAAAGGGATTTTAGTCAACCAGCTGAAATACGAAGTTAAAAGGGACCAGATAATTTGGGGGAGCAGCGCCGGTTTTTAGCCCTTCGTTTCCAGAGGTTGCTGCTCAAGACACCAGCCGATGAAACACTGCAATTAAATAACTACAAGCAGCAACCACTTTTTGCACAAAACGAAGTCCAAGCTACAAAGATGCTGCTGCAGTTCTGTATCTTTTTTCTCGTGCTCCATCTGCAGCTCTCAATTCCATCAGGCGGGGCGGGAGGAAGGGGGCGGGGAATAGCGCCCGAAGTAAAGCCGCAGATCAGACCATCCATGCTAGTCTACCACTACAAATCTATGGGAGAAGCGCTTGCGGTCCTTCCCTTGTAGCCCTTGGAACACCTGCCCACGCCTACTCCTCTGCCGCCTCCTCTCTCTGAACTGCTTTCTCTATGGTTGCCCTCACTCTCCTCTCAAGGCTCCTTAGCAATTCATAGGCCATGCCAGGCTGCCCATCTCATCCGGGTCCTTCGGCGGCACAGCCGCAGTACAGCCTAGCAGGAGCGGGAGCAGCGGCGACGGGCAGAGGTGAGGCCCCAGGCAGAGACACTCAGTTCGGCGGCCGTGAGGAGGATGGCGGCAGAAGGGCCTGAGGCTCCTGCCAGTCCCGGCGGGGAGGGGCTCCCAGGGGCTGAGGCTGGTGAGAGGAGGCCGGAGGGGGGCGGGCCGGGCAGCCAAGCAACACAGTTGGAGCCTCCCTCCTCCCTGGCCGGCAGGGAGGGAGGGAGAGGAGCTGCTTCCTTTGAAACCCGAGAAATTTAAGGGACATCCATCAATAAGGGACAGCAGCGGGACACGGCGCTGGGATAAGGGACTGTCCCTCCAAATAAGGGACACTTGACAGCTATGCCCCTGAATGCGTTGCTCACCAACCCCGCCTATCCCCTACCCTCTTCCAAATCCCCCATCCCCTCACAGCTTGCCCAATCCCAGGATCCCACTGCTGACACCACTCATGGAGAAGGGAACGAAGAGAAAGTCTTTCTCTCCTTCGCCCTGTGCTGATCCCGACAGATGGAAGGGTGCATTTTGAAATGCATGCTTCCTTCTGATGGTGGTGGTGGCAGACAAACGGGGAAAACACTTCCCCCTCCTTGGTGACAACGATGCCTGCCTGCTCACTCTAGATCACCCCCTTCACCTGTTAGCTCGCTCGTTCAGCTGGGCTGCCTGCTTTCTCGGACCCCAGACTTCCCTCACCCTGCTGTGCATACATGCAAACAAGTACAGAACGCCCTCCCATCAGATGTCAAGGAGATGAGTAACTATACGCTTTATAAGACATCTGAAGGCAGCCCTGTACAGTGGTACCTTGGGTTAAGAACTTAATTCGTTCTGGAGGTCCGTTCTTAACCTGAAACTGTTCTTAACCTGAAGCACCACTTTAGCTAATGGGGCCTCCTGCTGCCACTGCACAATTTCTGTTCTCATTCTGATGCAAAGTTCTTAACCCAAGGTAATATTTCTGGGTTAGCGGAATCTGTAACCTGAAACGTATGTAACCCGAGGTACCACTGTATAACCTTTATAAGACATCTGAAGGCAGCCCTGTATAGGGAAGCTTTTTAACGTGTAATGTTTTGCTGTGTTTTCATATACAGTGGACGCTCGGGTTGCGAACGTGATCCGTGCGGGAGGCACGTTCGCAACCCGCAGCATCGCATCTGCGCACACACGGGTTGCAATTTGGCGCTTCTGTGCATGCACAACCGCTGAAACCCGGAAGTAACCTGTTCCGGTACTTCCAAGTTTCGGCGTGCTTGTAACCTGAAAAAACGCACCCTGAATCATCTGTAACCCGAGGTATGACTGTACAGTGGTACCTTGAGTTGAGATGCTTCAGGTTATAGACGCTTCAGGTTACAGACTCTGCTAACCCAGAAATAGTACCTCGGGTTAAGAACTTTGCTTCAGGATGAGAACAGAAATCGTGCTCTGGTGATGCAGCGGCAGCGGGAGGCCCCATTAGCTAAAGTGGTACCTCAGGTTAAGAAGTTTCAGGTTCAGAACGGACCTCCAGAATGAATTAAGTTCTTAACCTGAGGTACCACTGTACTGTATGTTGGAAGCTGCCTAGAGTGGCTGGGGCAACCCAGTCAGATGGACGGGGCAATATTATTATTATTATTATTATTATTATTATTATTATTATTAATGCGGGCGGTGGCGGCAACAACCAAGGGAACACGAGAAAGCCAGCCTGGGCCGCCCACTCATTTGTTTCCTCTGCTCACTGGAGCTGCTGGCCTGCTTGTTTTGCTCAAACGCTCCATTTCATCTTACAAAAATGCTATATAATATTATGTAACAGTAAGATAGGTCTCCGCTGCTTCACATAGATTTGCTGCACTTCCATTGTTAAGTCAGGAGCGGGTGGGGCACAGCTGAAAAGGCTTTTGGCAGTAAAGAAATTAAGAGTTCAGGTTTTGCCAGTGCTGCCCATAACTGGAACTGAAAGACCAGCGACCAAGGTGGCTGAGAACGATTTGCTGGTGTTCTCCATGAAGTTTTATTTCCATCCCCAGGTAGCAGTGCCATGGCATATAGCTGGGAAAACCAAGAGACTAGAAACTTGTATAGACT
Source organism: Podarcis filfolensis (assembly GCF_964270895.1). Classification (NCBI taxonomy): domain Eukaryota; kingdom Metazoa; phylum Chordata; class Lepidosauria; order Squamata; family Lacertidae; genus Podarcis; species Podarcis filfolensis. Next base: position 115,482,179 of record NC_139605.1, on the reverse strand, counting down.
TGGCTAAGAGATGAGTAAGAATTCGAACACTCATTGATTTCATTGGACCTAGTGGTATTCAAATTGTGTTGTGAGGAGAAATTCAGGGGTTCCTTAAAAGCTCACTCAAAACACCAACAGAGGTGACCAAATTTCCTTGAAAGACAGTTTACCCACTACTATTTGTGTCCCTCTGTCACACACAGCCACTCTTGGTGTGGGGCAACAGCTAGACCCAACAGGCCCAGTTAGCACTGCATATAAATTTACTGGGCAACTGGCACGCATCCCAGAATGCATTGCAATACTAATCGGTTCTGTGGCAAATGTACAGTATAGGATTTCCTTAGCACAGAAGTCAACAGAGGAAAAAATCCCTGCAGAGTGTTTGAAAACCACCGACTTAACCTAAAGAATCGAGGAACTGGAGGTTTCTTTCTTGTGTGGGCCGCTGGCAGACAGCACTCTCTTTAGTTTTGCCCAGAGCACAGCATATATAAAGGACTGCTCCTACAATATGAGCCTGTTCTATATGTATTTATTTTAGAACACTAATATTTCCTGCATCATAGACCTGAGAGGCTCTCAAAGAGGCTCACAGAAGATTCTCAGAATAAGAACAACATTCATGTCCGGTTTCAGCAACAGAAATAACACGGCGTCCCTAGGGTGCCCAGATTATTCCGCTGGCATTTCCTGCCCTCCTTCGTGGTCTTCCCAGGTGTTAACTATTGCTTTCTGCCTACAAGGGAGCAAAGCCCACTGACAAACTGAGCTGCTGGAACTCACTGAGCGCATGGTAGAGGCCATTATAAGAGTCCCCTTCTATGCATCCTCAGGGGTCAACATATGAACATCCAAAGTCAGGTGGGAGATAACAAGATAAAGGTCTTTATTGGTTGTGGTGTTGCATATTTGGGACGTTTTCCCCAGAAAAGCTTGTCTGGTACCCAAACTGATGTTGGTACTAGGCAAGAGACATTTGCTTATTTGCCCAGACATTCCAACTTTTTCTTTTTTCTTTAATGGGATGGCTTTTCTAGAGTTTTGTCACCTGGCTATGGCCTGCTGGTTTTGTGACTTTACTGGTCTTGTTTATTTATTTTGATTTGAATTTGCTGCACCAGAAAAATACGTTTTACTGGGGACCTCAAGCTTATACATTTATAAAAACAAAACATAACAATAAAGACCAGCCGCAAAGCGGCTAAACTGAAACCCAGGCTCATTGCATCATAAATTTGAAGGCAGGGTGAAAAGGATTATTTGTCATCAAGGTAAGGCATCAGTCATCTACGGTGGAATGTAGTCCAGATACCAGCACTCTTGGCTTTTACCATCTACAGCAATTATTATTAACTTTGGCCTTGAGACAATGCAAGGAACTGATTTGTTTCCTAATGATATAACCATATCTGATACTTCTCAGCTCCCTCACCTGCAAATCTTGGAGCCTGCCCAGACTAGGAATGAAGAGGTCTCATGTGACACTTTGCCATGCTGCAGCACTGAGTTTTTTTTTAAATGAAAAGTTTGTAGTCCTCATGGTAGCACAATAGCTTTTTTAGAAAGAGGAGGGTTTTGTCACCCCAAACTTTGCACAAATATGGGTGATATTCAACTGAATGGTTGTGCTAGCACAATGGGATGGAAGAGGGAATGCGGAGTGATATGAACGTTGCTGTCACCCAGCGAGGGCAAAGCAATTCTTAGATTCTTATTAGCGTAACTTAAGGATCAAATAACCGAGTTCTATGTTGCTGCTGGAGTAGCAGGCATGTTGCACAGGGATTGGGAGTGCACAGCACAGATCTCTTGGCTGGGAGCTTGCAAGTGCATGAATCGGACCCTTCACAATTACTTTAACACATACAAACATATCGTTTAGTGTACAGAAACCTAAGAGCAGCCCTGCTGGAAAAGACCAAAGGCTTATCTAGTTCCTCATCTCATTTCTCACAGGGGCATATGGGAAGTCCATACAGCAGAGGAGGAGAGAAATAGCCCTATGACGACTGTGACCAGACTGCCAGAGTTATCCTCCATGAATATGTGAAGAAGTACATCCTTTTGTCTGTTTGGATGTCCCACCTCTCAGCTTCCTTGGATGACCCCAGGTAGTGTGTACATTAGAGTAAAGGTAAAGGGACCCCTGACCATTAGGTCCAGTCGTGGCCGACTCTGGGGTTGTGGCGCTCATCTCGCTTTATTGGCCGAGGGAGCTAGCGTACAGCTTCTGGGTCATGTGGCCAGCATGACTAAGCAGCTTCTGGCAAACCAGAGCAGTGCACGGAAATGCCGTTTACCTTCCCGCCGGAGCGGTACCTATTTATCTACTTGCACTTTGACGTGCTTTCGAACTGCTAGGTTGGCAGGAGCAGGGACCGAGCAACGGGAGCTCACCCCGTCACGGGGATTCGAACTGCCGACCTTCTGATCGGCAAGCCCTAGGCTCTGTGGTTTAACCCACAGCGCCACCCGCGTCCCTTTGCACATTAGAGAGAGAGAATGGGGGGGGGGGGGACACATTTCCCCTGTATACTTTCCACACACCATACATAATTTGATCAACCTCATCAATCCACTTTTTCTCAGCTCGATTCTAAATAGGTCTTCCAACCTTTCTCAGTAGGGAAAGCCTGTGATGAAACCTTGTCACACGAGATGCTTTCGGATCTACACAACAAGTCAAGGCAACAAGCTTATCCCAATATGCCCCATGACCCAGGCAGAGTCCCGGCCAAACCACATGGGTAATGAACGCCTGGCAGCTCCCAGCACTTTTGGCCAAATTCCCTTCTCCTGGAGCATCTGGGCGGTGCTTTTGCAAGAGGAACACCAATCAGAGCCCAGCAGAGAGCCCAGACATGTCTGTGCAGGGTACAGCAAAACAAACCAGCAATCAGATCTCTCCATCTAACAGGCAGAAGCGTGGGAAGGCTCAAGGAGAAGCCTTGAGGACCTGGCTGGCCTGCTGCAAGGCTTACGCAAGAGGAGCCCATCCTCCTCCTTTACAAGGGGATGGTGAAATGGCTTGCCATTTGGAGTGCTCAATCCCCACCTTGTTTTGGGAAAGGCTATTATGACTCTCCTGTAAAAGCGTCCTCCTAGCAGGCGTCAGGGTTGGGAGTCCTGCGGCTGGAAGCCAAACAAAGGGAAACTTTGTTTTCAAGAAACCAGAAGTCCCAGGCTGTCTTCAAATAAACACAAGCCTCTCGCGCAGCGGACCTCGCATCTCACTCGCAGTTAATACATTTTCTGGGAGGCCCCAGGACAGGAATAATATCCAAGACAGAGAGAGAGTAATAATAAGAACAGAGGGGAGGGAGGAATGGCAGGCATAGAATATCCCAGGCCTATTAAGTATGGAGGCAGGAGGGCTTGGGCTGTCTCCAAACTGACAGATTCTGGAGGCTTGTGTGTGCAAAGAGGGGGGTGGCAGAAAGAAAGAAAGAAAGAAAGAAAGAAAGAAAGAAAGAAAGAAAGGTAAAAGTAGCCAGGAAAGACCTTAGCATTTAGTACAGGGGTTCAGAGATTCCCTTGGTCTTTTCCCCCCATCACCACCTCAACCCTTTGTGCCGCAAGCTCAGGATTAAAGGCCCGTTGGAGCCTTTCTTGCCTTCTCCAGCCCTCCCCAGATTCATTTCAGCGACGAAGGAGTGGAAATCAATGCAAACGACTCCTTTGACTGCGGGGGAGGCAAGTCACTCCCCCTCTTTGCTTACATATTGTTTTGCTCACAGCATTCGCAGGAAGTGTGGGGGGGAATTAAAAGCTCCTGGAATAGAGGAAGGCGCCCCACTGCACCCCCAGTCCGTTTGAGCCATCCGCTTTCCGAGCAGCAAAGGAAAGGCGAGGAGGAGAGAAAGTAGCCACGTCCCCCTCCCCAATCCCGAAGACGTCTCTTACCCAGAGAGCAACCAGCTGTTCCACTAACCTTTTAGCAACAACAATAACAGCCTTCAAGCCAGCTGGGGAGGCGGAGGCAGGCGAGGCTCGCAGCGCTGCTGGGAATTGTAGTCCTCTCCGCCTGCTCGTAAATGGGCAGGAGCGCAGCGCAGAGACTACATCTCCCAAAGAGCCGCGCGAGGCAGGGGAGGCCGCTAAGGATTGTGGGCTTCGTAGTCCCAAGGCTCGGAGAAACAAGGGGAGGATGGGGCCCCGGGGACTCCAAGTTCCAGGGAGCAGCATTGGCTGGGGGGGACACGGGCGCAGTTTGCTGGAAGGAGATAATGCAGAAGGGAGCTCAAGTTGCCCAAGAGAGGGATCCTGAGAAGGTTTTGTGGAGTAAAGGGCCCCGCTTCTGGCCTGGGTGCTTTAAGAACATTGCAAGCAGTTTACACGCGGGTTCGTGGGGGGCAAATTGCACGGATGGAAAAGAGACGTGGAAGCACAACGATGGAGCACAGACAAATAGGAAGGAATAAGCGGAGGAACGCGTGCAAAAATGTGCAGCTCCATGCACACACACACACACACACCCGACATTCACATGGAGAGTTTATACAAGCAGTCAGAGATGAAAGGGAGTAGCTGGTTTGCAGCCGCATTCACAAAAACAAATGCGCGTGCACCCGCAGGTGTGCGAAACTCTAGAGAGGCATTGTCAAATACCACGCAAAACCCGCAGAGAGCGAAATCGTGCACAGGAAGTCGGTGCCATGTGTGATGAGTCATCGCCAGAGCCAAACTGCACCTGTTCTAGTGTAATTGATAGGAAAAGATGGGCGGTATGCAATGCAAAGCTCTCGGTGTTTCATGCAAAAGCTGTTGCTTGCCTCCAAAGCCTCAGACAAGTTTCACCTGCCCTTTCTGCTTTCTGTTCCCTTCTCCATTTTCAGGTCTCCGGTTTTCCTGTTCCTTGGAATTCCTGGCTTTCAAGTTCTTTCACCTCCTGGCCTGGTGTAGCTTGAGGAATGGCAGGGCTTGCTGCCCTAGGCCCTTCTGATCTATGCCGCAAGCATTGCAACTTTGTGCCCCCTGCCCTAGGAAGTCCTACAATTTGCCCACATTTATCTAAATTAACTTGTTAAAGGCATAGCTGTCAACCTTCCCCACTTTTTTTGCGGGAAATTCCCTTATTCCAGCGCCATTTCCCGCTGCTATCCCGGATTGTTAGATATCCCGTAGACTGTCCCTGGTACAGGTGAGGGTACTGATCCCTTCTTTTCGAGGCTTCTGATCCCTTCTTTTCAAATCTGAAAGTTGACAGCTATGTAAAGGGCTCAGGATGTGGCAACTTGGGTTTTTGCAAAGCTCAGTTTACTTGCGGAGGAGCTGAGCTCTTGCATGGTACCGCTTTGATTTAGCAAGACCAGGTCTTTACACAACTTCAATGACGGGGAAAGTCACCAGAATTAGCTAGAAGCTAGGGGATAAGGATTTCAAGGTGAAAGCAGGGTTTTGTACTCCTACAAGATGGGTATTGACTAGAACACAACAACATGCACACATGCACACAAAAAGAGGGTTGGAAAGACTTCAGGTTTGCAGGATTTATATTATTAGTGTTTTTGCTATTATTATTAACATGATAAGAATTAAGGGAGAGTATCTATGATTAGGGACAGATGAATCTGTCCTTTACAGTTTCTCACATTTTCTCAGGTTTCTAATCTTCAATTCAGTTGTCCTCATTTCCACATCAGTTTGCAAATTCTGCTTCGAAAAGTCCTCATGAAAATTCTTCAGCGATTTAATGTGCGTTTCTCCTAATGCGTACTTTTTTGTATACATTTCCCCCAATGTACATGTTTTTTTGCAAAGCGGATTTCCCCCAAATTTGTATTTCCCCTAATATAACACATGATTTTAAAGTTATTTCCACTAATACATATTCTAGGCACATGTCACCTTGGTATATTTTGGTGCGCGTTACTTGCAGTGCATTGCAAAATTCGAAAAAGAGTGAATTTTGAAAGACACCACTTCAGTTCACGTCGTGTTTCAGAAAGCGCCAAATAGGTAGATTAACCTTTAAATGTGAGCCATATAGGATGTCCCTCCCAGCCTTATCATGAGTGACAGCGACCTGACTCCCAGCATCAGTGTTTGATACTCATTCTATTAGCCAAACCCTACTGGATGGGTTCATTTCCTTCTCCCGCTTTTCTCTGGCTATTGTGAAGGGGAGCTACCATTGCTACCAATCCAGCAACAGTGAGAGGAGGAGAAGGAGGAAGCGAGGTCATCCATGCTCCTATGCCTAATAGAAGCCTGACAAAAGATAGGGAGAAAATTAAGCTTCCTCCGTCTCCATGCCAGGAAAAATGTCATCTGGAAAATGTCAGTGAGATAGGCTGCTGACTAAAGCAGGAAAGCAGACCCAATCCAAATATTGGCGGAACTGCTAGGTGGGGGCGAGAGGGAGGCCTTGTCAGCTACTTCCTTGAAAGAAGTGGCTCTGCAAGGACTTTTTCGTGAGGCATCCCTAGCCTGTTTGTGTCATGCTGTGGCCGGCATCACACACATAAATTTAGAGGGTGCAAAGGGATAGAGAGATGACTCTGCCTGCACTGAAGGTGAGGATAGGCTTGACGGGCTTCTCTGTCCTCCTAGCTGGGTAGGGGCTTGTTTTCCTCCCTGCTAACACTCCTGCATCAGGTTATTCATGCTGTGATTTTGTGGGAATTCAGAAATACCATAAACCATGAGACTAACTGACTGCAGGGATCTCAGGTTTCATTGCTTAAAAACAAAAACAAAACAAGTTTCTAGTCCTGCAAATATATACTTAAAAGTATGTGTGTGTCCATGTGTGTAATGTCTGGTGAAATCTTAAAAGCTCAAGAAGTAGCTGCTTACCGGTATATATGATTTCCATCCATCAGGGGCTCCCTTAAAGGTAAAGGTAAAGGGACCCCTGACCATTAGGTCCAGTCGTGGCCGACTCTGGGGTTGCGGCGCTCATCTCGCTTTATTGGCCGAGGGAGCCGGCGTACAGCTTCCGAGTCATGTGGCCAGCATGGCAAACCAGAGCAGCGCACGGAAACGCTGTTTACCTTCCTGCCGGAGTGGTACCTATTTATCTACTTGCACTTTGACGTGCTTTCAAACTGCTAGGTTGGCAGGAGCAGGGACCGAGCAACGGGAGCTCACCCCGTCGTGGGGATTCAAACCACCGACCTTCTGATCGGTAAGCCCTAGGCTCTGTGGTTTAGACCACTTCTCTCCAAAACAGAATAATGTGCAAAACAATGGCAGAATCATACAAAATAAAGGGAACGAACACAAATCTGTTTAATTGGCTGAATTTATGCAGATTGCAGAATGTGTTTGGATGTTGCTGCTTAGGCAAACCTTGATGCAGAATTTGGGTCTTCGTTTGTTGTTAGAATTTAGTACACAACCGGTGTGCCCTGCACTCTGTCCTGAATCTCACTGGGGCACATGGACGTAGCCAGGTGGAGGGGGGGGAAGCTGCCCCCCATCAAGTAAACAAATAAAAACACTTAACTAAAAGTAGGGATTGTAGAAAGATTTTGACAGATTTTTCTGAGCACTTGCGGTCAAAAGAAAGTAATCTAAAACAACTGTTGTTGAGACATTTCATTCTGAATCTGCTGTACAGAGCCAGACAGAGGATGATGACGGGTGGGTGTCATCCTGTCCCTCTAACATAAATCTCAGCTATGCCCATGCTGGGGCATATGAGTACCCTGCTGGTTCCTGTCAGGCAGATGGGCTGATGAAGCATCCTGCAGCTTTAAACAGAAATGGCAGCACAAAAACAGCACTCCTGTTGTTTCAGAACTGCTTGGAAGAAGCATCCAGACTAGATGATCGCGCAGGAGCTGCTACCCAGTGTTAGAAACTGAGATATGAAAGCTAGGAGCTAAATGGCACCTTAAACCTAGGTTATGGGTACAACAATGGAATGTCTAGGCACACTTTTTTAGTACAGTCATACCTCATGTTGCGTCCGCTTCAGGTTGGATTTTTTCGCGTTGCGGACTGCCGAAACCCGGAAGTACCGAAATGGGTTACTTCCGGGTTTCGGCAGTCGCGCACGCGCAGAAGTGCTAAATCGCGCTTTGCACATGTGCAGAAGCACCAAATCGCAACCCGCAGACATGCAGACACGGGTTGCAAATGCTGCGGGTTGCGAACGTGCATCCCGCATGGATCGCATTCGCAACCCGAGCGTCCACTGTACAAGAATACAAAGCTGAAAATGAATGAACTGCAGCTAAAAGTTTTATGTTCCTTTTTCACATGGTTTAGTCTTCATCTGAAGACTGCAAAAAACAACAACAAGAACAACCAAAGCCATGCTTCTCCTGCCCAGCCCCCTAATATTTTTAAGAGGGTCTCTTCTCCATTCTTCAGAGAGTAGCTAGAAGTAGAGAGGCAGGAAAAGGTCCCCCTTTCCTTCCACTCTGCAGTTTTAATCTGAAATCTCAGGCACGGTACTGCGCCCAGAGCTCAGAAACTACTGGCGCTAATGAAATTCCCTGTTGCAAAATGCGCCTAGAACAATGGGAGTTTCAAACACTGCTGCTACCCTTGTGGGCGCTGGCAGAGAGGCCTAACATTTTGGACCCATAAGCCTGATCCCCGGAGGACACAACCCTGCTTATGTGCTTTGGCCAGAGTTAATTCTGACGGCGCGCTGCACAGGTTTTGCTCAGCGGAAGAGAAGAAACAGCAAGAAATATCTGCCGCTATAAGCCTTTGCTTGTTATAGCTGCTTGGGGCCTCATGCCGTAAAAAGCAACAAGAGTCTTGTTGGGTTTTAAGCAGGAGTTGGAGTATCTTGAGAGAGTGCTTTAAGATCCCGCAGAGCCCCATGTCAGCAGCTTTCAGGCTAGCATGGAGCGCATGGATGTGTGCTGAGAGTGCATGAGTGTGTGCGTCTATGCGCTGGTGGGTAGGCTGAGGGCGTCGTAACTTGGACATAAAAAATGTTTTCCTGCGCCCCAGCATGCTGTAGATGGGGCTGCCGTTTGGAGGATGATGACGCGGCGCAGTGCTAAAAAACAGAGACCACGGCTTGATAGGGACCTAATTAAGTCTTCGATCCGGCTGGCTCATCTGCCTCTCATTAGTGCCTCTGATGCCAGGCCTGGCACTAAAGTGAACAGAAGGGGTTGTTGGCTCAGCATTCTGTGGCCAGCCCCGTACTGAGTGCCAGCTCGCCTCGTCTCGCCAGGCTGCTCCTGTCCTCCTCTAGCCTGCCAATCACTGGGCTTAAAGTGAAAATGCTCATCAGAAGAACATTTGGCAATGCAGTATTCATCCAGCATCTATCTATCATCTATCTGTCTATCTATTTATCTATCTATCTATCATCTATATCTATCTATCTATCTATCTATCTATCTATCTATCTATCTATCTATCTATCTATCATCTATCTATCTATCTATCTATCATCTATCTATCTATCTATCTATCTATCTATCTATCTATCAATCATCTATCTATCTATCTATCTATCTATCTATCATCTATCTATCTATCTATCTATCTATCTATCTATCTATCTATCATCTATCTATCTATCTATCTATCTATCTATCATCTATCTATCTATCTATCATCTATCTACCTACCTAACTATCATATATCTATCATCTATATCTATCATCTCTGCCTGCCTTCAATTTGTTCCTGAGGCGAGTTAAAGGATTTGATTTACTGTTTTTCTCGTTCTTCACGTCATACAGAACGAGCAAACCTGGAAATGCAACCCTGATATTTAAACTGAACTAATAATAATGATGATGCTACCCGAGTCCTGCACCCCCATCTCAAAATATATACTATTAGTCCACAACTTATGTGCATTTAATTTGTGCACGTTTAGCTTTACATGCATGGCAAATATATATATATATTTAAAGTGTACAGGGTCCTGGGGAAAAATGACTTTGGCGATCTCACTCACCATTGAACTCAATGGGTTTTGACTATACACAATTTTGGCTTTAGGCGTGGTCTCTGGAACATAACCTCCACTTAAGTTGTGGGATTACTGTATGCATTTAAGGTTGCGTCTTGCTCACATTCATCCCATCACTTTTGCCTCCCAGTGTGGTGTAGTGGTTAAGAGCAGTGGACTCGTAATCTGGTGAACCGGGTTTGATTCCCCGCTCCTCCACATGCAGCTGCTGGGTGACCTTGGGCTAGTCACACTTCTCTGAAGTCTCTCAGCCTCACTCACCTCACAGAGTGTTTGTTGTGGGGCAGGAAGGGAAAAGGAGATTGTTAGCCGCTTTGAGAATCCTTCGGGTAGTGATAAAGCGGGATATCAAATCCAAACTCCTCTTCTTCTTCTTCTTCTTCTTCTTCTTCTTCTTCTTCTTCTTCTTCTCTTCCTTTGCTACTATAAATTCCTTGGGACTAGATCTGTTCTGGGAGCTATAGTTTGCTAAGGGCACAGAGAACTGATAGTAGACCCCTATTCCTGTCACAGAGCTGCAACTCTCCGAGTGGCTTAACAATCAATCCCTGTTCACGGGGAACTCTGGGAATTCCTGGAAGCCATATACTTAAAACCAAGGTTCAGAAGTCAACAACAAACCATGGTTTCAGATTGTGGTTTGTTGGCAGTAAATGAACCATAGTTAAGCCGCTGGATTCACAGATAATGGGAAACCGAGGCTCACCAACACCACACCTGCAGGCAAGGCCGTCTTTAGCATATGCGGCGCAGGGGTGCAAGGATCCGCCCAGCGCCCCCAAATGTTCATCTTGCTGCTGCTGCCTCCTCCTCCTCCTGAGTAGCAATAAATGCTACTTTCACGGAGGGAAGACTGGGGGTGTGGGGTGAGGGAGGGAGGCTTGGGAAGGAAGCCGCACACCCACCGGCCATGTAGTTGGAGGGGCACAGCTTCCATCCTAAGCCTCTGCAGGGATCGCTCTCTTCCCGCGGAGGCTTGGAAGGCAAGCTGTGCGCTCACCAGTCATATGGTTGGTGAGGCACAGCTGGCGGGCGTTCAGGGAAAGGGGAGGCCGCTGGCAAAGCCGCGCAGCTCCCCCACTCGCTGGGGCGCCCCTGAGAGGCTGGCTCAGTCTCTCCTACATTGAACAGATTTCATTGAATGGCAAGATCAGGATGCTCACCTGTCCTGAACAGGGGACAGGTGCAAAGAGGAAGCGTGGTGGTGGTTGATGTAGGTGCTTTCCCCCCTCCCCCATTGAGGGGTAGCTGTTCAGGGCTGGGGGGTCATGCCCATACTATTTTGTGGTCCTTTCTGTTTTTCTGCTCTTTTATCTTTGACAGCCATTTTGTGTCATGGCCACTTTGTGACTGGCACCCATGGCACTTCCTCAGAATTCCAAATGTTCGTATGCAACAACAGCAGCAAGAATACTTATTGCAAAGTATTGGAAGACACAAGAGCTACCCACTCTGGAAGAGTGGCAGATGAAGGTGACGGATTATATGGAATTGGCGGAAATGACTGGCAGAATCTGAGACCTGGGAGAAGAGTTGGTGGAAGAAGACTGGAAGAAATTTAAAGACTATCTTCAGAAATACTGTAAAATTAATGAATGTTAAAATGATGTTGGATTGAAAATAAGTGGCATTAGCAACAAAGTTAATAAGAATATGCAAAAATGAATTGATAATGGATGAAAATATAGAGTTATAATATGTTAAGATACAGAGTTAAGATAAATGAAAGAGGGTAAGGATTTGCTGATTTGATTATTTAAATGGGAATATAAAAAGGGGAGGTGTGAGGAGGCCAAGGAAATAAGCTAATGAGTTCAAAGTTACAAAAAAACGGATTTGTTTTTAACTCTTTTTTTAGCTATTTGTCTTTTGTCTTTTGTATTTTTATTCATCTTTATTCATCTTTTTTCTTTTTCATGTATTTCTCTATGCTCTCTTTTTTGTATCCTTTTCTTATTATATGACCTTTTTTCATTTTGTAAATTTATGTTTTTGTGAAACCATAGACACTAAGCCATAGTTCAATAAACCATGGCTCATGTTACTGGATCACTGACACTGTTGACTGTATGAACTGGGCCACTGAAGCAGTGGTGGGCTTCCTTTTTTGTTTAAAATGGGCGCCTATGTTTGTTTGCTCTGACTGATAGCCCACACAGAGGCTCAAGTTGAAAGCAGACTTTCAGAGCGGCCCTGTGAGAAAGATTACCAGTGCTCCCATTTAACAGTAGGGGATTTAAAGCTGAGAATGAGGGCTGGTACTACTTCAGAGTTAAGGGGCTCACACGACATAATGCCCATCTACATACCCTCCAACATTTCTCCAATGAAAATAAGCATGTCTAATAATAATAATAATAATAATAATAATAATAATAATAATAATAATAATTTATTATTTATACCCCGCCCATCTGGCCGAATTTCCCCAGTCACTCTGGGCGGCTCCCAATCAAGTATTAAAAACAATACAGCGTTAAATATTAAAAATTTCCCTGAACAGGGCTGCCTTCAGATGTCTTTTAAAGATAGGATAGCTACTTATTTCCTTCACATCTGAAGGGAGGGCGTTCCACAGGGCGGGCGCCACTACCAAGAAGGCCCTCTGTCTGGTTCCCTGTAACCTCACTTCTCGCAAGAAGGCCCTCGGTGCTGGATCTCAGTGTCCGGGCTGAATGATGGGGGTGGAGACGCTCCTTCAGATATACAGGACCGAGGCCGTTAAGGGTTTAATAATAATACCCCATCCATTTGACTGGGTTGCCCCAGCCACTCTGGGTGGCTTCCAGCATATATAAAAACATAAAAAGGTAAAGGACCCCTGACAGTTAAGTCCAGTCACGAACGATTCTGGGGTTGCAGCTTTACTGGCCGCATCTCGCTTTACTGACCGAGGGAGCTGACATTTGTCCGCAGACTGTTTTTTCTGGGCCATGTGGCCAGCATGACTAAGCCGCTTCTGGCGAAACCAGAGCAGCGCACGGAAACGCCGTTTACCTTCCTGCCGGAGTGGTACCTATTTATCTACTTGCACTTTGATGTGCTTTTGAACTGCTAGGTTGGCAGGAGCTGGGACCGAACAACGGGAGCTCACCCCGTCCTGGGGATTTGAACCGCCGACCTTCCAATCAGCAAGCCCAAGGTTCAGTGGTTTACACCACAGCGCCAACATACTAAAACATCAAACCATAAAAAAGCTTCCCTTTACAGGGCTGTCTTCAGCCGTTTTCAAAAGGTTGTTTAGTTACTTATCTCCTTGGCTCAGGGATTGCATAACCATACTCTCCAACATTTCTCCAATGAAAATAGGAAAAGTGGGACATTCCAGGATCAAATCAGAAAATGGGATGGCATCTGTAAATCCAGGACTGTCCCTGGAAAATAGGGACATGTGGAAGGTCTGCATCTAATCTCCCTGCACTGGATGTTAGGAATCAAAGTTCTGGCTGAGCCTTCTCCCTAAAACACTAGTTTTCTCGGCTTGGCAGAAATGACGAGCAGAATCCGAAACCAGGGAAGAGAAGCAGCGCAAGAAGAATGGAAAAAATTTAAGGACTACTTAAAGAAATATCACAAAGTTAACGAAAGTTAGGATGATGTTGGACTGGAAAGTAAATGGTTACTATTAGCAATGGTTAAGACAAGGAGAATAAGGAAGATTAGTTTAAATCTAAATTAAAATAAGGGAAGATTTGCTGAGTAATCGATAAGAATTTGGAATACAGAAAAGGGAGGCATGAGGAAGTCGGGGAAGAAAGGTATAAGAAATTAGGATATGAAATGGTACATGTTTTTTGTTTTGTTTATGTCTTTGTATGTTTATGTATGTTATGTTTATATGGAAAAAATTCTTGAATAAAAACATTATAAAAAAAAAACAAAACACTAGTTTTCTCAATGCAGGGTTCCCCCGCCCCGACACAGGAGCATTCAGACATGCAACTTACATTCTGAAGCAGTACAACACAAATTTACCATGTGATCTACTCCCCGAGTGACTTGCCCAGAGAAAGTATGGCTGGGCCACATGGTAGCTATTTTCCATCTGAACCTCATCATGCGCATTGCCTACATGGATGCTTGGCTGGTATCACTGAAGGCATCTGCGGGGGGGGGGGGTATTCAAAAGGCTCCATCACACTGCCACATTGCTGGCACCTCCTTGTTTGGGGCCAGCTGGTCTGAGCAGACGGCCCTGTTTGGCCGGGCTGTGTGTGAGTGTGGCGAAAGCCAGATGGGACCCATGCCACAGTGAGCCAGGCTTTACTGCAGTGCAAGGGCTTGCTGGCGATGGCTGCGCATCTTCACAGGCTCCTTCTTGTACAAAGTTACAGATTCCATCAAACTAGAGGCCAGTTCACCTGCACCGAGGTGTCAGGGAGAGTGCAGCTGTGCATCAGATGGGCCCTTCCACCTTAACACTCAAATGAGATAATATTGTCGTCATGTGGAGTGCAGAGAGTTTTGAGACCCATTTCTTCTTCCGAGCTCTCACCCCAAACCACAGCAACAGGTGGGATCAGCCACGATTATTGTACTGAGAGGATAGGTGTGACCTGATATTTACTGGGCAGCAGACTGGTGTTCTCTCTAGCAAAGGCCACCTTCATCTCATATTTTGTAGCCCATTACAGGGGTACCTTGGTTTATGAACTTAATCCGTTCCGGAAGTCCATTCTTAAACCAAAGTATTCTTAAACCAAGGCGTGCTTTCCCATAGTAGCGGGGGACTCGATTTACAAATGGAACACACTCAACAGGAAGCGGAACATGTTCTGTTTCCAAGGCAAAGTTCACAAACCAAAACACCTCCTTCTGGGTTTGCAGCGTTCTTAATCCAAGTTGTTCATAAACTAAGCTGCTCTTAAACCAAGGTACCACTGTACATCCAAACTTCTTCAAAGTAACCTTATTCTCAACAGGTACTTATTCCTTCAATGCAGGGGCATAGCGTGGTGATGGGGAATGCTGGGACAATGGCCTTGGACATATTTTTGTGGGGGGCACAGCTCATGCTGCTCTGCCAGCCCTGAGCGTCTTTGCGGTGTCAGCGGCAAGGGCTGGGCTAGCATTGTGGGCATGTTCACTCTCCACCCCCGGTGCCTGTGCACCTGCCCAACATTTCTGCAGTTGAATTAACATAAGCTTTAGAGAAAAATGTGCACAACTTGTCATAGATTAATAAGAACAGTGGAGTAAATATCTATTTTTTGTTGTTGCTGCTGCTTACTGCTTTGTGTGTTGGAAAGCTTTTTCCTTTTCTGAAATCAGCATTACAAAATTCTCTTTCCCTCCCCTGCTCCTGTTACCACCCCCTTGCGTTCTCTACTCCTGCATATATTTATGGGGACATTTTATTTATTGAGAGTCCTTTAAGGATGTGGACACTGCTGTACAATTCAGATCTGCTGCCCTGAGTGGGATATAAATCAAAACAAACAAACCGCTAAATAAAATATGACAACAGGAGAGTGTTTTAGCTTTTAATAGCTCTTCAATAGGATGATACGGATAAACCAAATTATTTGACACAGATGTATTGACTCTCTGCTTTCAGCAGGGATTGGGGAAGGAGTCCAGCTAATGATTCTGAAAAGGACATCATGCAGTCCCACAGTAGAAACTGAACCACTTTGGGCCTGAGATATAAAATAACTGAGAAACATACTCTCATACATGTATTGCTCAGAAGTAAGTCCTACTGAATTTGGTATGGCTGACTCCCAGAAAATTGGCTTAGGCTCACAGTCAAATCTACTGATGGTCATAACCTTGTGCCAGAGGTAGGGAACAAGTGGCTCTTTGTGAAATCATAGAATTGTAGAATTGGAAGGGACTGCAAGGGCCATCAAGTTCAACCCCCCCTTCAATGCAGGAATCTCAACTGAAGCATCCATAACAGCTGTCCATCAACTCTGCTTAAAAACCTCCAAGGAAGGAGAGTCCACAACCTCCAGAGGGAGACCATTCCACTATCAAACAGCTCTTACTGTCAGAAAGTTTTTCTGTATGTTTAATTGGAATCTCCTTCACTGTAACTTGAAGTCATTGGCGTTTGAGTCCTACCCTCCATGTGACAGCCCTTGAGATATTTGAAGATGGCTACCGTTTGTCCTCCTCAGATGTTGTTGATGGACTTCAGCTCCCATCAGCCTCAACCAGCATGGTCAATGGATGTCCCTCCCCATCCTTGTACATGTTGAACTCAGCAGTACTTCCTTCAAAGTCAGCCTGCACACACACTAACCCATTTGCAGTGCAAAAACATAGTTTTTCCTCAATCTGAAATGGTTCACCTGCATCCTCAACATGCTGATTTCAATCTAGATTGATTCTAGATCCTGCTTTCTGCAAGAGTGAGGACAGAGGCATATCTAGCCTCTCTTGCACCCTTGGCAAGATGTATCGGTGGCTCTGAAGCCAGGAGAGACCATGGATGAGAAACTCTACCAGTGACCAGAGGCATATTGAGGCACCTGTGTGTTTTGCCCAGCCACCCAGGGCATCAGAGGAGTGGCCCAGGGAACACTTGGACGGGTGGGCAGATGTCTAACCAGAGTGGAGAGGTGTGATTTTTGTGCCCTTTGTGGGGGTCACCGTCTAGGTACGCCTCTGGGTGGGTAGGGCCATTTGATAGCATTTGAAAATCTCCCCACGCCTCAATTAGGTTACCCACACCTTTTTCTTCCCTACGCGTATCTCAGACGAATGAAGCAGGAAGTGGGGATTGTGATCTTGCTATATGCCCACCCACAATGTTATTGGACAGGTGTAGATATAGCCCCTCACCCATTGCCAGGGCCACCTACATCTGTTTTCAAATTGAGTTTTTACTTTTGGAATAGAGCCAGTTTCTCAATACAGTGGTACCTCAGGTTAAGTACCGTATTTTTCGCTCTATAAGACGCACCTTTTCCCCTCCAAAAATTAAGGGGAAATGTGTGTGCATCTTATGGAGCGAATGCAGGCTCCATGGCTTCAGCGAAAGCAACGCGAAGCCTCCGGAGCACAGCAGGCGGCTATCCCTGAAGCCAGGAAAGCAAGAGGGGTCGGTGCGCACCGACCCCTCTTGCTCTCCTGGCTTTGCTTCACTGGAGAGGTGCTGCGCAGCTTTCCCTCTCTGCGCAGCGCCCCTTCAGCAAAGCGGGAGAAGAAATGGAAGGGGCTCAGTTTCTCCTGCTGCTTTGCTGAAGGGGCGCTGTGCAGAGAGGGAGAGATTTTTTCCCCCTTGTTCTCCCCCTCTAAAACTAGGGGCGTCTTATGGTCAGGTGCGTCCTATAGAGTGAAAAACACGGTACTTAATTTGTCCCGGAGGTCCGTTCTTAACCTGGAACTGTTCTTAACCTGAAGCACCACTTTAGCTAATGGGGCCCCCTGCTGCCGCTGCGTCGCCAGAGCACGATTTCTGTTCTCATCCTGAAGCAAAGTTCTTAACCCGAGGTAATATTTCTGGGTTAGCGGAGTCTGTAACCTGAAGCGTATGTAACCCGAGGTACCACTGTAAGTGCTTTTCAGGGGCAAAAAATATGCAGTAGATCTAAATTGGGTGCAGACTACATAAAACAACAACAAACCTAAATACTCAGTCTCTACTGATGCTAGAATAAAATGTCAGGTGTACCCAGTCGAAATGTTCACAGGACCATAAGAAACATAAGATCAGGCCAGTGGGCCATCTGGCCCTGCATTCTGTTTTCACAGTGACCAACCAGATCACTGAAACATAGAACTGTAGAGCTGGAAGCGGGTCTGATGGTCATCTAGTCCAACCCCCTGCAAGGCAGAAATCTCAACTAATGCATTTATGACAGATCTGACCTCTCATTAGACATGCCTGTGGGAAGCCCACAAGAAGGATATGAGCACAACAGTACGCTCCCCTCCTATGGTTTCCAGCAAGTGCTATTCAGAGACATTATATTCATTGTGGGTCGTAGCCACCCTTGTCTTCTGTGACAACCCTTTTTCAAAGCCATCCAAGACCAAACTTGACAGTTGCTATTCACATTATGACGATATATCTCATCAGTCTGAGAGATGCCTTGATTTTTTTTTGTGCTGCCAACCAAGAGCACAGAACCTGAGACTACGACATGCAAGCTGAGCCCTCGCCCGCTGCCATCAATGTGGAATCCAATGCCTTCTCTAGGCTCTGCTTGGTGAATTTTCATTTCTTGTTAGGAGCCACCTTTCTAGAACTCCAGAGTCCTTCTGTGCCTCCTGGTGCTCCCCATGTTGTTTGGGCAGCCGGTGATTAAGCAAGCCACTGACTGGATAATTGCAGGCTGCACATGGTGGCTGTTGTCCCCGGGATTCGGTGTGTTATTGCAGAGCCGCTCTGGCGGGTAATGGCTCTCTGCTGCAGCTGAACGAGCAACATGGAGAGCTCCACCATGCACAGTCTGCAATTATCCAGTCAGTGGCTTGCTTAATCACACTGCTCCTCAGCATCCTCTGGAAGGGCGGAAGTCGAGCTTTTGCCTCCAGGATCTCCTGGGCTGGTATCACAAGAGACACAGTTTTTATTTCCTGCGTACTGAGTTCCTGCCAGCCTGTATTGCATATCCTCAAAAGGTTTTCAGGCTCTCGGGTGGCAACCTTAAACACAATTGCCTATGAATAAGGCTGCAAGCCTAACTCTCATACCTGGAAGTGAGCCCCATTGGATTCAGTGGGACTTATTTCTGAGTAGAAAAGGTTATTTATTATTTTGTCATTACATCCACATCCCACCTTTCCTCCAAGATGGCGCACAAGGTGGCTCTCCCCTTCTCCATATTATGCTCACAACAGCCCTGTGAAGTAGGTTAGGCTGAGCACTGGGGGACTGCTCCAGGGTCAAATAGGGATTTGAACCCTGGTTTTCCAGGTTCTAGTTTCATACTCTAACCACTACACCAGTGTTTCCCAAACTTGGGCCTCCAGCCGTTTTTGGACTACAATTCCCATCATCCCTGCACCACTGGTCCTGCTAGCTAGGGATCATGGGAGTTGTAGTCCAACAAACAGCTGGAGACCCAACTCTGGGACACACCGCACTACACCATTTGTTGAGAGATCTCAGCTTTTGTCGGACCCCTGATGCCGTTCTCAAACCCCTGTTGTTCCTTTGGCAATCTGACCTGTTGCCTGACCTGTACCATTGCAAACCTTAACTTATTCTCCCATAAAACCATCGTCATAGAATTTGTGGGATGCTTAGATTTGAACAGTAGCACACTTGTCACTTGTGAACAGGGTTGTCTCCACTACCCTGGAGGGCGAGTGGGTGGTGATGTGGGTGATGGGGAAACAAGGGCCACATTCCTTCATGGGGAACCTTCTGCGGGCCACATGGCAGAGATGGGCAGGGCCAGAGGGAAAAGTGGGAAGAGCGAAGGATGTGTAAAAGAGGTTGCATTTCAACCATGCAAATACAAGGTGCACCTCTCTCTCCCCCCACTTTCTCCTCTCCCTCTTGTCAAATCCACCCACCCACCCACGCACCCTTGCAGTTTACGAACAGATTCCAGCCAGACAAAAGCACTTGAGTGGTTGGAGCAGGACCAGTGATGGACAGGGCTTAGGGAGAAGGAACAGCGGTGTCATGGACTGGCTGGATGCAGAGGAATGGTGGGAGGAACCAGCTAGGGAACCCCCAGGGGAAGAAGGCTCAGAACCCAGGGAGTGGTGGCAGAACAACAATGAGTGGTCAGAGGGAGAAGAGGGAGAAGACTGGGAAGAGGAGGTGTCAAAAGCTGAAGGGGTAAAAGGGCTTAGTGAGCTGAGAGAGTAAGTGGCAGAGAGAAGTCTAGAATCAGAGGCAGAAGCTGAAACAGGAGGGTGGGAGGAGAGAGGCCAAGAGGCAGAGATGAGTCAGGCTGGTAAAGAGTCATGAGTGTCTCCTCCTCCTGTGACAAGCTTCCCTCCTCACTTGCCTCCCAGAACCAGATGAGGCATGAAAAGTGCGGAGCAGAGGTTGCCGACCTGTAGATGCAGTCTCCGATTGCTTGGGGGAAAATCCTGGTGAGGGGGGGGGGACCTTCAGCCTCAGCACCTGCTTCATAGGGGCAAGACCTACCAGAGATGGGTTGCTGTGCTCATTAGGCCTGACAGTCCTGTGCAAATTGGGTTTTTGCTAATAAAGAGCTAACTTCAACGCGCACGGTGTGAGTTACTGTTGGCTCACTCCTGACAATGGAGAGTGTTGAAGGCAAGATCAGAGAGGTCTGGAGGGCTTATTTGGTCCTGGAGCCTTAGTCTCCCCACCTGTGGTGTATCTGTATCCATGTTGTTGTTGTTTAGTCGTTTAGTCATGTCCGACTCTTCATGACCCCATGGACCAGAGCACGCCAGGCCCTCCTGTCTTCCACTGCCTCCCGCAGTTTGGTCAAGCTCATGTTGGTAGCTTTGAGAACATCCATAGTCCTTTGCATATCTTAGTTCAGGACCTGCCCTGGTGGCAGGATCCAAACCTACCTTTACCCTGTCTACTTGGGGATGGATGGGCGAAGCTCACCTTCTGAGCAAACTTTGCTCATCCTGAGTTTCTATCTTTGATTGAGGGATCTCAGCGGCATTTCATGAATAGGATCTCTTCTGTCTGTGCGTGCATGTGTAGATTCTGGCATGCGCTGAAGGGACATTATGCTGTTCTCCAAAAGGGCCATCCCATCTGTCACGGGAAGGCAAGGGGGCAAAGCACTGGATCTTGGCAGCTCGGATCAGAGGGCAGCTGGGGGAGGAAGATCTGGCCCCAAGAGCAATAAATCTGAGGAAAGGTTGCTGGCTTTGCCCAGCTGGCAGCATTTTGCCATCTGGAGAAATGAAATCTTGGTGCTTCCTCGGGGTTAATGGCTTCCCCCCTCCTCTGGCAAGTAGCATGCCAGTCTTGGAAAAGTCTGTCCCATCTGTCAGAGGAAGTCAAGGGGCAAAGTGTCGGATCTTGGCAGCTCGGATTGGGCAGGTCCTGCACCAGCTGAAGCCAGGGAGGGAAAGGTTGTTGGCCCTGCCCATCTGGCCCCTCTTTGCCAGCTGGAGGAATTAAATCTTTGCTGCGGAGACCAGAGGGTAAGGCTCCGAGCGAAGGCCTGAGCCATCAACCTGCAATTGTTTTCCTGGAACTGGCTCCATCAATCTGCGAACCGTGTGAAAGTTCTTCCATCAATCTCTGGCTACCAGAAGTTTCTTTGCAAGAGAAACTCTTTAGCAGAAACTCACAGCGTTGCAGTGAGCCTTCCTGTTCCATGCAACTGCATGCAACAGGCCAGGCCTGAATTTA
Organism: Podarcis filfolensis; assembly: GCF_964270895.1. Lineage (NCBI taxonomy): Eukaryota > Metazoa > Chordata > Lepidosauria > Squamata > Lacertidae > Podarcis > Podarcis filfolensis. The sequence continues at coordinate 115,461,036 of NC_139605.1, read as the reverse complement.
AGGGCAGGTGCTGCAGGGAACCGTTGTGGCTACAAGACTTGAGAAGGTGCCCTGGCTGTCTACTCAGCTTTAGGAACAAGCAGTCTTATACTGGGTCAAACCCATTGCTCCATCTGTATGCATTGCTTACACTGATCGACAGCAGTTCTCCATGGTTTCAGGCAGGAGTCTTTCACAACCTGTTTGGAGATGGTTGGGATCGAACCTGGGACCTTCTGCATGCAAGGCAGATGCCCTACCACTGAGCTACAGCCCTTCCCCAGCTACCTGCCACTCAACAGCTGAAACCAACAGTGCAAATGGTTCAAGTTCACTTGTAAAGCTGGCAACATTGACTTGCATGGCCGGCAAACTGACATTCTTTCGGTTTGTTAAATTGCAGCCTCACTGCCCACTGAACAACCAGTGTGCATGCCTGGGATTATGATCAGATCCATGCATCCATATTTATTGTAGTATAGGACAAGGATAAAATTGTGTGTATAAGTTGTGCGTCCAAGTCGTGAAACAGGCTACAAATAAAGTACACAATGGGGAATCAAATTGTTAAATAAGCATGTGTAGACATTTGCCCAATCTGCCCCACGGCTCTGACTCAAGGGGTCTCAGTTTGCTCACAGTGTAATAACCTGGTGACCGCCCACACCTTGCCCCTGCCTCAGATCCATTTGTAATTAAGTTTAGGGATGGGGCTACTATTTAATTAGGGTTTTAAAACCCTAATTAAACAGAAAAGGGCTGGAGGAAAGAAACCTTGAGTCTACTTCCCAGATGAGACAGAGGCTGGCGCTTTTACATGTTTTTACTTGTTCTTGATGTTCTTAGATCTTTCATAATATGTTGTGTTTTAATTTAAAACGCATTGTTTTATGACGTTGGTGTTTGCTGCCCTGGACTCCTTTGGGAGGAAGGGTGGGAAAGAAATCTAATGAATAAATAGCTCCAAAGGACTCGAGCAAGTGAGTCAAGTCATATGCCCCTGGAGAAGGGTAGGAAGGGTAAAGTTGGAGCCAGGAACTAGGCATGGTGTGAGAGTAAAAGGATAAGGCAAAAGAGAGAGGCCGGTTGGACAGAGAAGAAGAACAGGTTTTCCACACACTGGATGTCAGCAATACTGTTTAGGAGAAAGAGTTGCTCAGAGGTTCCTGCTTCTAAAACTGAGGCCACACAAATTATCTTGCTTGGATGTGACCTCTCCAGAACAACATTTGCCCGGAAATCAGACAGAACAGAAAGCTTTCTTGCCTTCAACCCCCCAGGAATGTGGGGTGGAAAATATTCCAAAATGGAAACATTTCCAGTGCTTTATTTTTTTCCGCGGGGGGGGGGGAAAAAGAATCCATTCCTTAAGTTCATTGCGGATGTCAATTGCAAATAAATACTGGGCAAGCTTATCAGTTCCAACGTTTTTAAGGGATGTTTACTAAATACAAGTAAACAACACATGACAGATTGGATCCTTTGCTGTGGCTTCGGAAACTTTTACAGTAATTTGCATCAGAAAATTTCCTGGAAAACCCACGTCACTGATCACCCCCCCAAAGTCTTGAGTTTGTAATGACCAGGGAGGGATATGAATCCTGCATATGCTCAGAAGCTTTCTCTCTCTCTTTTTTAAATAACATTTTTTATGGTTTTTACAAAATTTTATACATTTTAACTTTAACCGTTTCAAAACATTAAAATAAAAGTTTCTATTGAACCTTCAGACCTCCTTCCCTCCCTCAGTGGGTTCCATATTCAATATAAAGTTTTCTGTATCTTTCCCCTTTATCCTTCTGTTAAATATCTATAGTTCCATACTTTATTCCACATTACAAGTGTCATTACATCCCTGCCAGTGATTTTAACTGTTTACAATGGTCCTTTAAATAAATTAAGAATTTACTCCAGTCTTTTAAGAATACTTGATCTTCCTGGTTTTTGATCTTCCCTGCCAGTTTCGCCATCTCTCCATACTCCATCAGTTTATTCTGCCATTCTTCTTTTGCTGGTACTTATCCTTCCTTCCATCTCTGAGCTAGAAGCATCCTCACTGCCGTCGCTGCTTACAAGTAATGGCTTTAGGGGTTGCTTGTGCGTAAGTTACCGCCGCTCTGGGCTAGGTTGGCTGGTTAAACCGTTTCTCGCTGGACAGCCATCCACTCCGTGGCTGTTCAGTCGCTGGCAGAATCCGTCAGTGGGCGTTTCTTAAACCTCTTCCAGCAAAGAAGCTCTTTGACGCCAAGTCGCCGCCTACTTTCCCTGCGCGGAAGTCTTCTGCGCAGGGTGGGTGTGGGCAGCGGAGGACCTGTGCTCTCCTCGCTGGTCTCCTGCGAAGAGTCCTGGAGCCCCCTCTCTGCTTCCCCCATTGGCCCCCCTCTATCCCTGGTGTTGCGCTGATTTTCTTCCCCAGCCGGAGACCTGCCTCTCTCCCTGCTTGGCTCCTCTCCAGCATCGCTGTGGAGCCTCGCCTCCTCCGCTAGTTCCGATGGCAGTTCCCTGACATTACATAAAAAGTATTTTATCCTCTTTTGGTATCTCTTCACCTATTATACCTAACAAAAATGCTTCTGGTTTTTTAACAAATGTGTTTTTAAACATTTTCTTTAATTCATTATGTATCGTTTCCCAGATAGCTTTTACCAGTGGACAAGTCCACCGCATATGGTAAAAAGTACCCGCCATCCCTTTGCATTTCCAACACAGATCTGAACTAGTTTTATACATTTTCGCAATTTTACTCAGTGTTAGATACCAACGATACATCATTTTCATATAATTTTCTTTCAGCAAACAGCATGCAGTAAATTTTATTTCCTCTTTCCATAACTTTTCCCAAGATGAAAGTTGAACATTATATCCAAAATCTCTAGCCCAGTGTATCATCACTGCCTTGACTTCTTCTGCTCAGAAGCATTCTCAATTTGAAATGATTACTTGACACGTATCAGGGCTGGGTTTCAACAACAACAACCACCCATAATAAATAACAAGATGAAAGATGAAAAAAACAACCACCCATGTCAGCAAAGACTTGATGAGTCCTGGCTCAAATGATGCCTCAGTGGTAATACTATTAGAGCACATAAAAACGGAAAGCGTAATGCTGGTGGTCAACAAAAGAGGTTTAAAGACTTCCTCAAGGCAAATCTAAAAAAATGTAGTATAAACACAGACAACTGGGAAACACTGGCCTGTGAGCGCTCCAGTTGGAGAACAGCCTTTATCAAAGGCGTCATGGGCTTTGAAGACACTAGAACTCAGGACGCAAGGGAGAAACATGCTAAGAGGAAGGCACGCTTGGCAAATCCACATCGTGATCAACTCACGCCCGGGAACCAACGTCCCCACTGTGGAAGGACGTGTGGATCCAGAATTGGCCTCCGCAGTCACTTACGGGCTCATTGTTAAAACCGTCTTTATGGAAGACAATCTTACTCGGCTACGAGTGATTGCCAGAGAAGAAGAATACTATTGGTGTTAGCTGCCTTATTTACCCCCTTTGTCTAAATTTGGCCTTCCCCATTCAGTCACAGCTCAACACATGAAGGGCAGTCAGGAGGGCACACCTCATGGCGTTGGCTTGGGGACAAATGTTCCATTTCCCCAAAGGTTAGGATTACAGCTTGATGAACTACAATCCATTCCTGCTGGAATACTAGTGACGCCTTTTCAGTAGTCAAAAGCTGTAGCTTCACCATTATTCTTTTAAATTGTACATATGCTTCTGTTGATCATCCCATTAAAGCCGCTGCCTGCATTGCTTAAGAGCTCTCATGTATGTTGATGTTGTTAAAAATGACATTGCTGGATGACCTTGCCGTGTCTCCTTGCTGCATCCCTTGTTGTGAAGCTTACAAAAAAATTGACTGGGTCTCAAGTGTAAAGGCCAAGCGTGGCCAAGGGTGAGGCGAGCAATGTCATGGGAGAGAAGCAAGCTTGGAGAAAGGAGCCGAAGGGGAGATTAAAGAGGCAGAAGCAAAAAAGTCCTGATGTTGCAGGTCCTTATTCACGGAGCATCCTGGCTGATGCTATTGCTATGTGCTAGGAAAAATTATGGTGCTGGAGGAGACTCTTGAGAGTCCCATGGACTGCAAGAAGATCAAACCTATCCATTCTGAAGGAAATCAGCCCTGAGTGCTCACTGGAAGGACAGATCCTGAAGCTGAGGCTCCAGTACTTTGGCCACCTCATGAGAAGAGAAGACTCCCTGGAAAAGACCTTGATGTTGGGAAAGATTGAGGGCACAAGGAGAAGGGGACGACAGAGGACAAGATGGTTGGACAGTGTTCTCGAAGCTACCAGCATGAGTTTGACCAAACTGCGGGAGGCAGTGGAAGACAGGAGTGCCTGGCGTGCTCTGGTCCATGGGCTCACGAAGAGTTGGACACGACTAAACGACTAAACAACAACAGGAAAAAGGGGTGGGGAATCTTCCCAGATGCTCCTGGACCACAGATCTCATCATCCTTTGTCGAACCACCTGAATTTTAGTCCTTCAGACCTGACAACAAAAAAGGATGCTCAGAACTGACCCAGATCTTCGTTTCCTTGAACCAAGATTCCCTGTGTCTTCATCATCCCATTTTGTGTCCTGTTCTTCCTTTGAAGAGCATACATGGTCCTCACCCCCTGTCTGCCGCTAGCTCCCCATGTTAGTAACAAGTCAGCTGATACAATGAAGGGGATGGTTTTATCTATGGGATGAATCTTTCTTTAAAAAATCATGAGGACCATTAAAGAAAAGAAAAAAATTCACACAAATTTGAAATTCGTTACAACTTCAGAATTCAGAGGTAACTTTCTAAAATGTGAACATTTTCCCATTTTACTTTGACTTTTTTGAGGAAAGATGTATTATGGAATTGGAGGAGATTTGAGTTACGAAAACAGATTTAATTTTTTGCAAGTAAGTTTGATCTAGGGTTCTTTTCTATAAGCATTCTCTGACACCATCTCTGATGCAGTGCCAGTTGTCATGTCTATTGTCTATTGATGCAGCAAACCATCTTGTGAATTGCCCAACATGTCCCATGACTGTTGCTCAACACTTCAAAATCTTCAAAATGTAAATGACACTGTGGTACAGCTGAAAATACAACCCAACCATTTCTTTGGTCTTACTGAAATCTAGTTTTTCTTCTGTCAGAAGTGAATGGTAAAAGCATCTGAGAAGTCTCCAAGTTCAACCTGATATTTTTTGCAAAATTTGGTAGGCACTTCAGTCCCCACTTTCCACAAGTTTGCTTTTGTTGAGTTGGGCTTTAATCCCACTCCTCTGGTTTTCCAGCCAATTTTCAGGCCACAAAATGGGGAGACTATTTTGGGGAGGGGGGTGAGATGCAGGGGAGGCAGATTGTGGCCCCCACCAATGCATCCTCTTTTTCTGGCTGCCTTTGTCTCTCTCACCACACTAGCGATGGAAGGATCTGTTAATTTGGTTCTCATTTTCCCAATATTAAATTCAGTTGCCCACTTTTTTGCAGCAATTTTTGTTTTTTAATCCTTGTGACTTACAAAAACATTTCTGTTTGTAGTTTTGACTATTATGATCTAATGCATTTTCATGTTATTTTCACAAATATATTCACTTTTTCTGCACATTTCTCCCAAATATATACACTTTTGTCATTGTTGCTTGGCTGGATAACTGTGCCACAAAATTCAGATAAGTGCGAATTTTGAAGGCTGGCTTTGTTTCGGTTCGTACATTTTTTCAGAAAGTGCGGATTTGAGGAAATTTGGCTGAATCAAATTCCTCCCCTAGGTGCTTGGTGAGTCCAGACTTCCAGGCTGTCACTTAACTATTGAGGGCCCAACCCACCTGCCTCCTCCCTAACCCCACTGATTTGGCCCTGGAGCAAAGCACAGTCGTACCTCGGAAGTCCATTCGACTTCCAAAACATTCAGGAACCAAGGCATGACTTCTGTCAGAATCCACAGAAGCCGCGACGGATGTTCGGGTTCCAAAGAACGTTCGCAAACTGGAACAATCACTTCCAGGTTTGTGGAATTCAGGAGCCAAAATGTTCGTCTCGCAAGGCGTTCGACTTTCGAGGTACGACTGTACCTCAAGTCCTTGTGGAAGGTTAGGGTTGTTCCTTAGCACATGGGCATCAAGCGACCATGTGCCAAATTGCTATGCAAACTGAGCCAAAGAACTTCCTGCTCAGAGGGTTCATTCTCTCTCTCCCTCTCCTCTTGAATTTCTCGCTGCGTTGGCAGAGACACAACAAGTTCAGAGGAGCTGTGTTAAGGCCCTCTTGGGTCCCCCTCCCTCTCTGGTCTTCTTTGCTGTAACTAAATAGACCGTCCTCCTTCCAATTACTACGGAACCAGGCTGTTAAAGGCAGCAGCCAAATGCCCTCTACGGCAGCAGCACCGAGGCCCCGTGGGCTCATTTCGCGAGTGACCTTACCCAGGATTTGAACCCAGCCTCTCCCGAGGCAAATAGCTGAGTGCATTAGCGTGTAGTGCCACCAGAGCCCAATAAGAAAGCAACGGCAATTTGTAATGGGCACAACATTTTCGCGAAAGCTTTATGCCTGGCAATTATTTTTTACGATTACACCTTTAACGTGACTTATCCTTAAGGACAAATTGAAAAAACAACAACCTTGTAACTAAATGCCCCTTTTTTACCCACCCCACCCCCCAGACAAACAAGGATTTTCCCCAGATTCTCCTGGGAAGGCCTCCTTCAGCCAACCCCTCAACTGAAGAAGGAACAGAAGCAGCAGCAGCAGCAGCAAGGGAGACCAAAAGCCACAGAAATTGTTTAAGATTTTTTCCCCTTAAAAAAAAAAAAAGCCAAAGGTAAAAAAAAAAAAGTGAGACAATTAGGAATAATAAAATTCTACATAAAGCCGAGATCTACATGTTCTAACACCCGGTAATTGCTAAATTGCTGAACCATCTGCTGACTTGCTTTACGTAAATTACCAGCTATATATAAGTCTCTGTGCATCGCAGCCTTTCGGCGGCAGAGACCCGATGACTTTGAATGGAGCTCAGGGACCCATCAAGGCTCTTTTACGAAATTTTAATTGTTTTCTTATTCAGGGAAGGTAGAGATTCAGGTGAAGGTTCCCCCCCCCTCCCAGCTCTTTCCTTTGCAGGGGAAAAATAGCAAGCCAAATATCTTTTCAATTTGTTTGTATTGAAGGAAGTTGTTTGTTTTGTTTTGCTGGGGAGGGAGAAATAAAATTTATTTTTGTAAATCCTGCCATCTCACCCACCTGCCTCAGACCACGTCCACACACAACTATCTTTTCCCATCAGTGGAACTGGTGTGTGTGTGTGTGTGTGTGTGTGTGTGTATTCCTTGCCAGGTCCGGCAAGAGGGCAGCAATTGTCTTCGTCAGGCTCAACTGACACATGGACTTGAGTGATGAATGTGTGTCTGCTACGAATCCATGTCTCCACCTGAATCTGCCTGGTAATCTTTCATTAAGGGTGACATAGAACATGAAGTCATTATCTCCATTCCATTTCATTGGCTCTCATTTTCAGGGGAGGGGACAGGAGAACTCTGAATTCCTTAACCAAATGTTAACAGGGAGCTGCACACATACATGTTAAACAACAACTGATGACCTCCTTCTACCGGTTCAAAATAAAAAGTGTCCTCTCATATTGTATCACAGTGTGGTACGTTGGCTTGACAGCCACGGACAGGAAGTCTTTACAGAGGGTGGTGAACACAGCACATGATATCATGGGTTGTCCCCTGAGCCTGCTAGATGACATCACAAGGGATCGTTGCCTTAGGAGAGTGAGAAAAATTATCAGGGACGAATCACACCCCGGCCAGCACCTCTTTAATCTTCTACCCTCAGGCAGGAGATATAGAAGTATAATCAGTCGTGCCAACAGGCTGAAAAACAGTTTCTATCCGTTGGCTGTTAGGCTGCTGAACAGAAAATAATATAGTGCAACTGACTTTCGGGGTTGGTATGTTGTGCAACAAGCACACAGAGTGCAATGAGACAATGTTTGTGTGGGGAAGAGGGAGGCTTGGTTAATTTCATTGTACACAGGCTGTACATTGACAATAAAGGTATTATTATTATTATTATTATTATTATTATTATTATTATTATTATTATTATTACATGACCATAATGTGTAGTCTGGTAAAACAAGAACTGTGTGCAACGAGTCTCCTGAAATTGGGGGACCATTTCACCAAATTTCTTCAGGGAAAGAAGAAATTCTTCAGCAGACTCACATCAACAGCTTCTCTCCCCCAAGGTTAGGTATTTAGTTTTTTCACTGCTGTTACAGAGGAACAGAAAACACAAAAAGCATCCTTCTATTGAGCCAGGCCACCTGCCCTTCTAGTTCAGTATTGTCTACACTAAGGGGCAGAGACTCTGCGGGAAATTGTACTCGACTGTCAGAAGCCCTGTCCTCTATGACCTCACCAACTGTGCTGGCAGCCTGGTCACCACTGCACCACCCACAATGCCCTGGGCCTAGCATCGTTCCGGGGCATTGTGGGTAACAAATGGCGCCCTTCGGTGGTGGTGGGGATAGTGAGGAATATTCAGAGACAATTCTGAAAAGTGACTTTCTTTTTCAACAGTGGTGGTGGTGGGGAAATATCATTAATTCTCTTAAGAGAAAAGGGTCTTCTTGGCTCCAGGTGAAAAGGAACATCAGACTACAGTGGTACCTCGGGTTACAGACGCTTCAGGTTACAGACTCCGCTAACCCAGAAATAGTACCCCGGGTGCTTCGGGATGAGAACAGAAATTGCGCAGCGGCAGCGGGAGGCCCCATTAGCTAAAGTGGTGCTTCAGGTTAAGAACAGTTTCAGGTTAAGAACAGACCTCCAGAACGAATTAAGTTCTTAACCTGAGGTACCACTGTACACGTTAAAAACAAAAGTTTGGCAAAGCCAGGAAATCATTTCTAGTACTCTGCAAGCTATAAGAGGGGCAGCCCCCTACTCTTCTGCGACAGCCCCTTAGCTACATTTTTTAGAATGCTTTGTGGGGTGCAAAGATATGTTTAAAAAACAGGGGAAGGTCAAAGAGTGGGATTTGTGTGTTTCAGGAGGGGCTCCCATTTACCTTTTCCATCACCATCTGAGTATTGATTTCAACCCAATTTACCTATTCGTGGCCAGCTCACCCATCACTCTGCCTGTGGCAGGTCACCCAGTTCCCTAAACATACAAAGCAAATGGGGTCTTTCCCCTCCACATAAGCCACTTTGAGCTTTCTTACCAAGGTTGCCTTCGGAAAACACTCCATTTCTGCAACATTTCCTTACCTGATAATGTCCACGTCTTACGTGATCTTTCACAGGGTGTAAGAGGCACTTCTGGAAATCTAGGGGGAGTTGATTTCTGCCTTAATCACTTCTTGAAAAAACCCATTTACAACCCACAAACCTGGAATATCATGGGATTTTTGCACTATAATTTCCCTGCGGTTTTCACAGATCACACCATGTGACAGAAGCTGAGGAGGGGGTGGTGGTATTCTAGCATACAGTTCTTTCATGGGTGAATTATGGGAGAACAGAAGCACACATGCACAAAAGGGGTATTGACATGTCTCATGATGCCTGCTGTTATGTCACACCACACTCGCTGATGTGAGTGAAATTCAGCGCAACATGGTAGAAAATCGCTCAAAAAGCCACAGTTCCATAATGCAACAGGGAATGCAGTGTAAAAGGAAACCTCAGGGCAAATGGCCTCAAAACAACTCTATGAGGCGGCTTCTTCTTCTTCTTCTTCTTCTTCTTCTTCTTCTTCGATCACTCGTAGCCGAGTAAGATTGTCTTCCATAAACTCGGTTTTAACAATGAGTCTATAAGTGACTGTGGAGGCCAGTTCTGGATCCACACATCCTTCCACAGCGGTGACATTGGTTTCTGGGTGGGAGTTAATCATGGTGTGGATTTGCCAAGTGTGCCTTCATCTTAGCACATTTCTCCCTTGCATCCTGAGTGCGAGTGTCTTCAAAGCCCATGACACCTTTGGTAAAGGCTGTTCTCCAATTGGAGCGCTCACAGGCAAGTGTTTCCCAGTTGTTGGTGTTTATACTACATTTTTAAAAATTTGCCTTGAGAGAGTCTTTAAACCTCGTTTGTTGACCACCAGCATTGCGCTTTCCATTTTTAAGTTCGGAATAGAGTAGTTGCTTTGGAAGTCAATAATCAGGCATCTGAACAACATGACCAGTCCAACAAAGTTGATGTTGAAGAATCACTGCTTCGACACTGGTGATCTGCCATACTTCTGTATGTCCCGTGTCTAGAAAACGTGGGTCTGAGAGGTTTCTAGGCATGGGTCAGAGTGGTTTTACATTTGTCCTGCTTCTTTTCCCAGGACAGCCCTCTACTTACTGCTGAATCGAATCAAATATTAATCTGCAGAAAAGCTGATTGACGTTCGTTCTGATTTAGTGGCAAGCAGTGGGTTTTTTGGGGAGAAAGCGGTGGGGCAAGCCGAAGCGTGGCTGAGAGACAGTCACATGAAGGTCATTTTGCAAACCTCATGGCCGCATGGGGATTTGAGCCCCAGTCTCCCAGGCCATCACTACACCACCCTGTTGAAGATGGGGGTATATCTGCATTACACAGAGTTCAACTAGTTTAACAATCAATCTCTTGCCCTGGGGAATGCTGGGAACTTTGGTTCTTTGACAAATAGGTAGAGGGCAAGGAGCAGGAGGCTAGTACATACCTGACAAGTGTCCCAGGAAAAACACGGCATTGTGTCTTTTGTACAAGACTGCGGCGGCCATTTTGGGTGCCACAATCTCGTGCACTCTCACGCTGTGCCCTTGCCACCCAAAAGTACTTTTTCGGGGCCGCGATTTTGGGGTGAGAGCGAGGCATGGGTCATGTGACTTGCCCGATAGTACATCCCAGAAGACCCAGAAGGTCTCCCAAAGTTGGATGGTATGCCAGTAACATTCAACAACAAATTCTGGGCACCTTCATCAGATAATATTTCCCAGGATTCCTGTAGGGAGGGAAGGCAGTACAGTGGTACCTCGGGTTACATACACTTCAGGTTACATACGCTTCAGGTTACCGACTCTGCTAACCCAGAAATAGTACCTCGGGTTAAGAAATTTGCTTCAGGATGAGAACAGAAATCGTGCTCCGGCGGTGCGGCAGCAGTGGGAGGCCCCATTAGCTAAAGTGATGTTTCAGGTTAAGAACAGTTTCAGGTTAAGTACGGACCTCCGGAACGAATTAAGTACTTAACCCGAAGTACCACCATATAATGTATAGCATAGGTACATCTTCAGCATATGCCAGCAGGGCTAATCAGGAAGGAAAGGAGGGCCATTTGAGGCCTGAAGCTCAAAGGAGATCTCAAGTTCAGACATTGTGGGGGGTTTTTTGGGTGTTTGGTCAGTTTTGTAGGGGACACGGGTGGTGCTGTGGGTTAAACCAATGAGCCTAAAATATTTAAATATGGCTTTTATGCACAATACTGCCACTTAGGAATCCACACTTGGTTTGTAAGATCTTATTGGGTTTATTTAAGCATAACCTTTAACTGAAGGGTAGTGGTGTGGTCTAAACTACAAAGCCTAGAGCTTGCTGATCAGAAGGTGGGTGGTTTGAATCCCTGCGACGGGGTGAGTTCCCGTTGCTCGGTCCCTGCTCCTGCCAACCTAGCAGTTCGAAAGCACATCAAAGTGCAAGTAGATAAATAGGTACCGCTCTGGCGAGAATGTAAATGGTGTTTCTGTGCGCTGCTCTGGTTCGCCAGAAGCAGCTTAGTCATGCTGGCCACATGACCCGGAAGTTGTATGCCGCTCCCTTGGCCAATAAAGCAAGATGAGCGCCGCAACGCCAGAGTCGGCCACAACTGGACCTAATGGTCAGGGGTCCCTTTGCCTTTACCTTTCCAGTTTTGTAACTTCTTTTTATGGAAATGTGACATACCCTTTCAGCATGGAGCTGCAAATTAATGCGTTTGTACACAAAAGGCTAATCATAGAATCTTACAATTGCACAGATGGGATGGTACCTCAAAGGTTCCCTAGTCCAAACCCCCTGCAATGCTAGAAAAGCACTTGTTAAATAGAAAAAATAAAATGATGTCACTCCTTTTGTCACTGCAGCTGCCCAGAGGTCGCTCCCACACAACCTGCTTATTAAACATTTCTCCTGATTTGTTTGCACAAAGTTGGCAGGGAGGCTAAAGGATGAGTGGTCCTTCTGATTGCTTTGCAGGGAGGTTCTGTGCCATGGCAACCAGAAATCGCCAGCCCACATTTTCCAGCACACTAACCCATCTCTTGGCCTTCCTGCAAAAAGCCTCTGTTTGGAGGGGAAAGTGGGGTTTTTGTGCAGGAGCTCCAAATCAACCTGAATTTGCCAACATGTGATTCAGCACAAAATCCGTTTGCCCCATGATTTCTAGGTTTCCTTTGGCCCACCGCTTTCCCCAGGAAAACTCACAGTTTAGTAATGAATCAGAACAACTGTCTATCGAGTTTTCTGCAGATTGTTGCTTGTTCCGATCCAGCAGTAAACCATGGGTTTTCCCGGTGAAAATGGCGGGACAAAAGTAAAAGCCTCTCGGACCCATGCCTAGGAATCACAGGGCAACTGGAAGAAATTGTAGGACAAAGGGAAGTTTGGAAAACCCCCAAATCCCCCCCCCCCAATACCGTAGCGACAGTCTGGAAGCACCCAGCATCTCAAGACAGACATGGGAGTCGAAACAGTTTGGTGTCATGATGGCTGCCCTTAACTTCTCCAATTCCCATTGATGATAAACAACTGTGTTCCTCCACAGCTACCTCATCCCTTTACAGTGGTACCTCGGGTTAAGTACTTAATTCGTTCTGGAGGTCCGTTCTTAACCTGAAACTGTTCTTAACCTGAAGCACCACTTTGGCTAATGGGGCCTCCTGCTGCTGACGCGCCGCCGGAGCACGATTTCTGTTCTCATCTTGAAGCAAAGTTCTTAACCCGAGGTAATATTTCTGGGTTAGCAGAGTCTGTAACCTGAAGCGTATGTAACCTGAAGCGTATGTAACCCGAGGTACCACTGTACTGCTCTGGCACTCTTCCACCATTGATAAATCCTAACCGTGCCCAAATACCACCTTTAGGCCTTCTGTCCTCCATTAGGGACAGCTTTTAGGGAAGATGAGTGAAATTTGGGGGAAGGAGGGAAAGAACGAGGAGGCGATTGTGAGGGGGAAAGAACATGCAGCCCTATCAGAACAACAACCCAAAACTGGAGCTGTCACCTGGCCAGTTTTTAAACCACCTCGACAGGTTTGTTTTTGTCTTCTGCCACCTGCCTTCATCCTTTCCTTTTCCCTTTAAAAAGCTTCACTGCACATTTTTTTATATTTGTCTGCATTTCGGTGACTTCACATATGCTAATGACCCCATGGCTGCTTGAAGTTTCTCTGGGAGGGGAGAAGGGGGGAGCATTTTCCCCCATTTCTTTGCTCCTCTCCCCATCAGCTCATCCCCTCAAAGTTGGCATCTGAACGCAAGTCGACTTCTGAAGACCCTCCCCCCTGAAAAAAACCCTGCCCTCCCCTCCCCTTTTGGCAGAGAGGCACGTGGTCGGCCATTTTCCTGTCTGGCAGTAAAGCTGTGCTGTAATGTAGGCTCTCCAGAGCAGTCATTTAGTATTCATAGAATAGCCGAAAAGCAGGCACATCTGCTTAGCACAGCAAGTCCTGTCATATAACTGTCTCCCTCACTATCTGTCCATAAAGAATGTCCCGGAATTGGTGTAATTCAGAGAAATTAATGATAGCTTTATGTGGGAGTGCACCCCCGAGGCAGCTTAACACTTCATAGTCCATCTGATCAGTTACACGCACGGCACCATAGCAACAATTTGGACCCCAGCCAGCTGCATTAAAGGTTATTACTGAAAACATGACCTGAAAACTGGATCCGCATTACGGTGCCCAACGAAAGGAGAAAGGGGGGCGAGGAGGAGGAGGAGGAAAGTGAGGGGGAGCAGGGTGTGTGGAGGGGAGAGGGAGAGAGAGAGAAAGACAAGAGGCAAAGGGGGAAGATGGAAACAAACTGGGAAATAAAAGTTCTGGCAGACGCAGCCTCCCTGGCCCCCGCAACACCGGTCAAAGATGGAAATGATGGCGCAGGAAAAGGAAGAAGACACAGAGATGCAAAATTGGGGTCTCTCCTCACTCTCTGCTGTTTTTCAGTTGTGGCAGATATTTCAGCATTTTGGTGGTGTGCATGAAGAGGTGGATAAAATGACCTTCTGTTTTGCAAGTTCATACCTTTCGCAAGGACTGCCATCATGCCAAAGGGTTCAGCCCTGACCTTGGCCAGATTTGGAACCTGACCTCGCTTTGGAAGAGGATGAAGGCTACTCCTTCCGCAGCAGATCGCCACCCTGCCAGGGACCCTAAAGGGTCTTTGGAGCAGGGCTAGGGGGTCACCGCATCAGTGCACCGGCTGCCTGGGTGTCAGGCTGTGGGGCCTCGGTTTCCTCCCCCCCTTTGGCCGTAGATAAGCAAAGGACAAAGCGAAAAGAGTCCCTTACCATTTAAGGAGTCTTTAATGATCACAGCAAAAGAACAAAGCAGCCATTCTTGGAATGAAGGTGCTCCCAGTTAAGGTTTCCACCCACTTCTCCTCCTGGTCACTTCTGTGCCTTGCAACCTGATCTCACAACCACTGTGCTTCTTGTGTAGCCACCTTATCTGCTCTACGTGACCTTGGACTGATAGGCTGGACACTTTCCAGCGAGAGAGAGTCTGTTAGCTCTCTCTCTCTCTCTTCCCCTTCTTCTTCGCTTTGCTGTTCACCCCCCAGTTCTTCCCAACTTTTGTCTTCAGAACTATGCCCCTCTGCAAACCACTGTTCCAAATCTATACTGCTCCACTGCTCCTGGGCAGCTTCAGGATCCTGGTCAGGAGCAGGGGGAGGGGGAGTCTCTCACCATTCCTCATCAGAGCAATACTCCTCAGCCTGGTCTCTGACACTGGGTTTCTGGCTGACCCTATAGCTCCCTCTGGGCCCTAGAAGTCAAGGAGACTGCGAGCCAGGCGGGAGCTTCAGGGCTGCCACCAAAATGCCCACACAGCTGTATGAGAGGCTATTTGGGATGGAGTGGGGATGTGCATGGAAGCAACTGTCTGGATCAGGGCCTTGCTGTGAGCCAGGAAGGGGTGAAACCTGTTGTTCCTTTATAAGCTTCTGGTCTGGGGAACAATGGCTCCAAACGTTCTAAACCAGGGAATTGAGCAGAGTAGTGGGGAACGTGTAGCCTTCCAGACATTGTTGAATTCCAGTTCCCATCATCCCCAGATGACATGAACAATGACCAGGGATGATGGGAGTTGTAGTCTGTCCACATCTGGAGGGCTCCAGGATCTATGTCTATGCTCAATGGGATTTCCACGCCACCTGTCTTTTCAGGATCATTTAGATATGTTAAACTCTGGGAAACTTTAAAATTGCCTCTTGCCTTGTCTTGAGGCCCATCTTTGGAAGAAGAATGGCACTCATTCGGATAATAGCATTCAAGGAAACCAAAGAAGATTGGTAACGTTCAAAAAGATTCAAGACAAGACAGGGTTCTGGTGCCATTAATGCGAGGAGGGGGTAGTAGATTATAACCCAAATTCAGCATGTGTATTGGTTTTTTTTTTTTTTAGCTTGCAGCTTGGAGAACCATTCTGTCTCTTTAACTTGAGAAAATACCTCCCCTGCCCTCTGGAGGCTAAGATAGCTTCCCACGTTGTACAGCTTTAGGCACCAGCCGAAGTCCTGCCTTTTTGTAGACGCTTTTTAAGGCTGCAATGTTAAAGCTATGGTTTTCCCAGTAGTGATGTATGGAAGTGAGAGCTGGACCATAAAGAAGGCTGATCACCAAAGAATTGATGCTTTTGAATTCTGGTGCTGGAGGAGACTCTTGAGAGTCCCATGGACTGCAAGAAGATCAAACCTATCCATTCCATAATTCAAAAGCATCAATTCTTCGGCGATCAGCCTTCTTTATGGTCCAGCTCTCACTTCCATACATCACTACTGGGAAAACCATAGCTTTAACTATACGGACCTTTGTTGGCAAGGTGATGTCTCTGCTTTTTAAGATGCTGTCTAGGTTTGTCATTGCTTTTCTCCCAAGAAGCAGGCATCTTTTAATTTCGTGACTGCTGTCACCATCTGCAGTGATCATGGAGCCCAAGAAAGTAAAATCTCTCACTGCCTCCATTTCTTCTCCTTCTATTTGCCAGGAGGTGATGGTACCAGTGGCCATGATCTTTGGTTTTTTGATGTTGAGCTTCAGACCATATTTTGCGGTCTCCTCTTTCACCCTCATTAAAAGGTTCTTTAATTCCTCCTCACTTTCTGCCATCAAGGTTGTGTTATCTGCATATCTGAGGTTGTTGATATTTCTTCCGGCAATCTTAATTCTGGCTAGGGATTCATCCAGCCCAGCCTTTCGCATGAGCCAACTAATTCCACTTTTGTTCCCTTCCTCTGCCTGCTGAATTTTACAAGGGCAGCTCTGAGACTTCGGAGGAAGCCGATCAGCAGTGCCACTGGCTGTGAGGAAGAAGGCAGGCTAGTGGGGGCTGACCGAGGGCAGGGTAAGGTTGGTGGGGCAGTGCCCCATTCCCCTCTAATGGACAGCCTCCACTGGTATCATCCTGACTGCCATGAGGTTGGGACGTGGTGCCAGCTAAGTGACAATTTTATGGAACTCCTGGAACTCCAACTGCCATTTTGGGCCCAGCAAAATGCAATACTTGAGATAGTATTCTCATTACTGTGCAGAAAATGGTTATGTGAGTCTGATGGGACACTCAAGGGATATTTCTCTGCAGGTTCCTGAGCTAGATGGAATGGTTGCTAACAGAAGCACTACAGATGCAAAGTAGCATAGCATTTACTGTTCCCAACCCTAACCCTGCGGAAAGCCATCTAATTAGACTTTAATTTGATTCTGACCTGTTTTTAGGAGGTAATTTAATTATTGTTTGATTTTATACTAATGTTATATATCTGGTGTTAATCACCCTGAGCCTGGCTTCAGCCGGGGAGGGTGGGATATAAATAAAAGATTATTATTATTATTATTATTATTATTATTCATCCACTCTGCCAGGGAAGTCTGGGATTGCAGGTGATGGGGAAGGCTGGGGATCTCAAAGAACGTCTTCAGAACCCTTATCACACAGTTCCTTTATGTTAGAATAACACACATGTTTTAGGTAATGCAATGGGGTCTCTTAAACCTGGCATAGTTTAAGGCCTCTACGTGTCTTAATCCAGCCCTGAAGAGATTGTCTATTTATTTAGAAGATTTAGATCCGAATTTCGACTACAGGGACCCTGAGGTGGCTTACAACATAGAGTAAACCAAGTACACTGGTACCTCGGGTTATAGACGCTTCAGGTTACATACAGTTCAGGTTACAGACTCTGCTAACTGAGAAATAGTACCTCAGGTTAAGAACTTTACTTCAGGATGTGAACAGAAATCGCACTCCAGCGGCACGGCGGCAGTGGCAGGCCCCATTAGCTAAAGTGGTACCTCAGGTTAAGAACTGTTTCAGGTTAAGAACGAACCTCAAGAACGAGTTAAGTTCTTAACCTGAGGTACCACTGTAAATTAAAATTACAGTGATATCACAATAAAATAGAAAAGATCAGAGAGGTTTTAAAAAAAAACAACTAGAGCAATGCTATTAAGCATTTGCAGCAGCATGCAAAGTTAGAAAACTCAAAAGCCCTGGAAAAATAAGAACATCTTGACCATTTGCCTAAGGCATCAATGAGGTTCCTGTTAGTATGGAGATGTTGTTAGACTCTATCTTTCATCAGCCCCAGCCAGTGTGGGGTTGATGAGAGTTGGAGTCCAGAAACATCTGAAGGATCGCAGGTTATCCATACTAGCCTAAAAAGAGGGAGCCAACCAAAGGCATTCCACAGCCTTGGTGCCACCACTGAGCAGTCCCTGCAGATGCTGTTGAATTCCAGCTCCCATCACTGCTGACCATGGGCCAGCTTGGTTGGGGCTGATGGAAGTTGGAGTATGACAACGTAGAGAAGACTATGGGTCCCTCCATCCCCAATCTGCAGCAATCTGGCTAGGGATGGACTTTGGAAATATGGCGCCCTTAGCGAGGACAAAATTTGGCACCGCCTACTATATATTTCTTGTTTTCCAAATAATTCCCTTTAGTACAGTTGCATTATAGATGGATCTTCTCAACATTATTATTATTATGGCAGTCAGGCTGATACCAGTGGAGGCTATACATTAGAGGGGAAGGGGGCACTGCCCCACCAACCTTACCCTGCCCTCGGCCAGCCCCCACCAGTCTGCCTTCTTTCTTACAGCCAGTGGCACTGCTGGTTGCAGTGAAAAATTCAGCAGGCAGAGGAAGGGAACAAAAGTAGAATTAGTTGGCTCTTCATGAGAAGAGAAGACTCCCTGGAAAAGACCCTGAGGTTGGGAAAGATGGAGGGCACAAGGAGAAGGGGATGACAGAGGACGAGATGGTTGGACAGTGTTCTTGGAGCTACCAGCATGAGTTTGACCAAATTGCGGGAGGCAGGGGAAGACAGGAGTGCCTGGTGTGCTCTGGTCCATGGGGTCACAAAGAGTCGGACATGACTAAACGACTAAACAACAACAAACAACAACAAATTGTGAGCCACTTTGGCTTGGAACTGTCTGCACTGCCCTAAATCCAGCGCTATTCTGGAGTCCGGGGCGTGTTTTGTTTCTCCAAGGTAGGATATCGGCTGCTCATTGACAGAAGGTCTTGAGAAAGCTGTCTTGTGCGAAGACACTTGGCCACCACGAATGGCCGTGGGAACTTTCTCCTGTACTTAACTTCATGGTTGAAATGCTAAAAGAATGGAAGTAAAGAGTTGATGCAGTAAATTTTGCCTGTTGCCCCCACCCCCATAGCCCACAGTGTTTCATTTGTTAAGACTCATCTGCAGGTTCAACCAACTGCAAAATCATGGTGCTTTTTTTTTTTTTTTTGCTTTCTGCATTTTGTTCTTTGCCGAATGTTACTTCAATAGCAAAAGCAAGCAGGTTGTCAACCACATAGCATATAAATATAGAAATAACAAATTACAAAGAGTGAGTTCACAAACTGTAAATCAATGAATTATTTGACATCTGTTGAAGTCTGTGGAGGTTCTCAAAGGTTCCCAGATTCAAAATGTGGGCATTCATCAAAGGAAATGAATTCTTGAATTTGATTCATGAATATAAAAAGCCTCATGCGTTTCAGTTCTACTCAGCAATTTGATTGCAGACTTCCTCTGGGAAGTGCTTTGCCTCGGAACTGAAGTTTTGAAAAGGATATGGGAAGGTCAGTGAGACCAGGGACTCTCAAGCATCACCACTGCAAAGTCTTCCTAAGGGCACATCCTGCAGCAGCAACTGCTCTGACAGGCAACGGGAGAACACTTTCAGGTGAAGGAAGGCAGCAGGAAGGCCGGCCCACCCATGAGGCAAGGTGAGGTGACCACCTCAGGGCAGGTGCAGGATCCACAGGGACAGCAAATCCCAATGTAGATCTTCATTTCCCACTTGTTCCTTATGCAGATCTTCACTCACCCTTTCTTCACTGGAGGGTGCCATTTTGTGGTTCCCCTCAGGTGCCAAAATACCCTGAGCCAGCCCGAGAAGGCAGTAATGTTTCAGACTAGCAAGGCTGGTTTCGAAGTACCACCACAGATGTGTAGGACAGACAAACCAATTTCTCTTCCAAAGGTGAGCCCTGAAAGCCCTGGCTTGGCCATTTTGCATCAGAGAAAAGCCAACTTTGTAAAAGGCACTGAAGGGCTAGCGCCTATGACATCACCAACCTACCTCCAATGCATTCCTCAGTACATTTTGCAAGATCTGATTTCTTTCCGCAGGGCTTGTAAGACAGAGTTCTGCCTGGCCTTTGGCTTGGAATCACCCCTCTTTCCTTTTCCTTCTGTGATGGAACCCCTATTTGGGGACTTCCCTGGGTTTTTTCTGGCCCACGTAGGACCAGTCTGGATAGTTGGCCTTGGTGAAGATTTGACGTTTTCTCCCCCCAAACAGTTTTTGATCTGGGCGTCCACTGAAATGAGGCTGCATTTTAAGTTGTATTTTAATCAATTGTTTTTATACCTGATGTTAGCCACCCTGAGCCCCGTCTTGGCTGGGGAGGGTGGGGTATAAATAAATTTATTATTATTATTGCAACTATTTTAAATGTTTGAGGTCCTGTTTCTAAACGGATGAATGTGTACACATACACAAAATATGTTTTAAAAGCCTTAGATGGCATGCATGAAGCATGCAGGTATGTGGGCATGTGTGTGGGCAGAGGTCAGATTGTTGGGTGAAACATGTCTCAGGCATTGAAACTGCAATGCCAGGCCTCACACTGTGGGTGAAATACTCACTAGGATTGTTCTTTAAATATTAAGTCTATCTTTACTAGGAGCTGCTCAAACTAATAATACTTCTGCTGCGTCTGCTGCTCATAGTAGCAGCAAAGGCAATTCTTTTATTTATTTATTACATTTCTATATCGCCTTTTTCCTCCAAGGAGTTCAAGGGGTGCATGTGGTTCTTCAACTCTGTGTTTTAACCTCAAAACCACCCTGTGAATGAGGTTAGGCCGAGAGACAATGTCTGGCCCAAAGTCGCACCCAGTGAACTTCATGGCCAAGTGGTCTTCCTGGTTGCAGTCCAACTAGGGTTGCCATATTCTGAAGATCGAAAAAGAGGACACATTTGCCAACTTCTACTTTTAACTATGGATCTACCTTTGAAGGTGACCCGGAAACTACAACTAATCCAGAATGCAGCAGGTAGACCGGTGACGGGGAGCGGCCACCAAGACCATATAACACCAGTCCTGAAAGACCTACATTGGCTCCCAGTACGTTTCCGAGCACAATTCAAAGTGTTGGTGCTGACCTGACCTTTAAAGCCCAAATGACCTCGGCCCAGTATAGCTGAAGGAAAGGACACTGAAGTCCAGCTCCGAGGGCCTTCTGGCGGTTCCCTCACTGCGAGAAGTGAGGTTACAGGGAACCAGGCAGAGGGCCTTCTCGGTAGTGGCGCCCTCCCTGTGGAACGCCCTCCCACCAGATGTCAAAGAGAACAACAACTATCAGACTTTTAGAAGACATCTGAAGGCAGCCCTGTTTAGGGAAGTTTTTAATGTTTGATGTTTTATCCTATTTTTAATATTCTGTTGGGAGCCGCCCAGAGTGACTGGGGAAACCCAGCCAGATGGGCGGGGCATAAATAATATATGATGATGATGATCTCTATGACGACTCTCATCCTGAAAAAGAGGGTGTGTCCTGGAAACAGAGGACATATGGCAACCCTATATGTTACATCACTCTGGCTCTTATTATTAGGGCAGCAAGCTACACACCTATGTATGTAGCAGTGGTATTCATTTTCTTCACCATCGGGACCTACCTTTAATTAGAGCATGCCTTTGGAAACCCATTTCTTAAGCATTATTGTGTGTTTTTTTTTACCATACAGTGGTACCTCAGGATACAAACAGGATCCGTTCTAGAGCCCTGTTCACATCCTGAGGTGAACGCAACCCGCGTCCGCAGGTCGCGATTTGCCGCTTCCGCGCATGCGCGCGACGTCATTTTGACTGTCTGCGCATGCCGAGTGGTGAAACCCGGAAGTAATGCATTCCGTTACTTCTGGGTTGCCGCGGAGCGCAACCCGAAAGCTCTCAACCTGAAGCAACTTCAGCCTGAGGTATGACTGCATTCTGGTATGGTGGC
This sequence comes from Podarcis filfolensis, assembly GCF_964270895.1. Taxonomy (NCBI): domain Eukaryota; kingdom Metazoa; phylum Chordata; class Lepidosauria; order Squamata; family Lacertidae; genus Podarcis; species Podarcis filfolensis. The sequence goes on along the minus strand of NC_139605.1, from coordinate 115,439,289 downwards.
CATGTGGCTTTTGCAACCCACCTTGGACCAGGCCATGACCTGCTGGAGGGTTCTAACCCACCAGCTGAAGACTAGCCCAGGACTGGAAAATACTGTGACTTTAATGCCGGGGGAGTGAATGAGGATAGCAGGAAACGTTCGGGAGGGGGACCACCTGCCGCTCCTTGCTACTCCTTGGGGCAATCCCGAACCTTTACCCTTTCTGTAAAGTGGGACCTTCCTCCCTGCTCCTGGACCTCCTTCCACAGCTATCAGTGTTTTTGGTTGCTCTTGCTTCCCATTAGGTAAAGGTAAAGGGACCCCTGACCATTAGGTCCAGTCGTGACCAACTCTGGGGTTGCGGCGCTCATCTCGCTTTACTGGCCGAGGGAGCTGGCGTACAGCTTCCGGGTCATGTGGCCAGCATGACTAAGCCACTTCTGGCGAACCAGAGCAGCGCACGGAAATGCCATTTACCTTCCCGCCGGAGCAGTACCTATTTATCTACTTGCACTTTGATGTGCTTTTGAACTGCTAGGTTGGCAGGAGCAGGGACTGAGCAACGGGAGCTCACCCCATCGCGGGGATTCGAACCACCGACCTTCTGATCTGCAAGTCCTAGGCTCTGTGGTTTAACCCACAGCGCCACCCACGTCCCACTTCCCATTAGCATCCTGCAAACCACCCATGTCCCAGCGAGCCGCGAAAGTCACAAAACGAGCCCATCATATAAGCCTATTCCTATTTCTGTCACACCTGGCTAAATCTGGTAGTGTGTCCTCAGTCACTGGTAATGGGCAATGACTCTTTTTGAGTGTCCTATTAAGTGAATTTGGATCTCGGCAGATAATAGGTTTACCAGATGGTTTTCTTTAATTGTTGCTGCCATGTTTCGTGCATACTCTGCCGGCCGGTAACAGAAGGCCTCGGTTGTTGTCGCTCAGATGCATCCTTTAATAAGGTGAGAGAGAGTGTGCCATGTTATTATTATTGCGGCCAATGGCTCTCACTTCTCCGACGTCTCTTTCAAACCGCCCTGCAACTGCTCCTGCTCCCTCCACGTCCCATTAATAATAATAGTTTGCATTTATATAGCATGTTTCAGTCTTTCAAATCACTTCGCATGCATTATCTTGGCGGTCCTTATAACAACCCTGTAAAAGCAAAGCAGTATGATGAGCCTCGCGTCGCAAATGTCGGGCGGAGGCTGAGAGAGCAGCGGCTTGCCATCTCTTGAGGCGAGGGCTTCACACTTTTCTCAAGGCACTAGGATATCCAACTGAACCGATCCGTCAACCCCAGTATGGCTGCTCTGACTGCCAGCAGCTCTGCGGGGTCTCATGCAAAGGAATCTTTCCCCTCACCTGCTACTCAACCCTTTTAAACTGTAGGGATGGAACCTGGGACTTTCTGTGCACAAGGCATGTGCTCTCTCACCGAGAAATGGATGATCAATTCCTAGACCTGCTTTATCCGCAACATGTTTTCATCAGTTGATCAAAAGGATTATATGGATGCAGTTTGGGCTCATGCAGACTTCCTTTTGTGCTGTGTTTTTAGGAACTGGTCCACAGCTTAAAGCACTTATTTTTCCCTTCTTGTGCTTTCCCCACGAGAAACTGCTCTTTAACATTGAATTGGAGCAAACAGCAATCCTGAATTGCTGTTTGTTTTGATTCAACATTAAAGAGCGGGTTTTCCTGGGAAAAGTGACAGAGAGAGGGGGGGACATGAAGCTTGAAAGCATGGACTTTTGCCTAGAAAGTGTGGAGCAAAATGTTACATTTGGGTGAGTGCCTATTCTTCCCCATAAATTCCTCTTTCTAGAAGAGAGCTCCCCAACCTGGGAGACTCCAAACATTGTTGGGCTTCAGCTGCTCTTGGCACCCAGACACAGTGGCATAGCTTGGGATGCCAGCACCCGGGGCCGTGAGGATGGGGTGGGTGGGAGGAAAGGAAATGGCCAGAGTATACATGTGCATTCAACTGCCTAATGGCATCCACGTTATCCAGGAGATTGCAGACGCAGAGATAAGAAAAGAAAAGTTGTCTGGAGAGGTCACTGGTTCTCATGGAGAGGCCATTTTCAACTGAGTCCAATGACGGAAGCACGTAGCAGTATTGAGGCAGCACCAGGTATTGAAAATTTGTTGTTGTTGTTTAGTCGTTTAGTCGTGTCCGACTCTTCGTGACCCTATGGACCAGAGCACGCCAGGCACTCCTGTTTTCCACTGCCTCCCGCAGTTTGGTCAAACTCATGCTGGTAGCTTCGAGAACACTGTCCAACCATCTCATCCTCTGTCGTCCCCTTCTCCTTGTGCCCTCCATCTTTCCCAACATCAGGGTCTTTTCCAGGGAGTCTTCTCATGAGGCGGCCAAAGTATTGGAGCCTCAGCTTCAGGATCTGTCCTTCCAGTGAGCACTCAGGGCTGATTTCCTTCAGAATGGATAGGTTGGATCTTCTTGCAGTCCATGGGACTCTCAAGAGTCTCCTCCAGCACCATAATTCAAAAGCATCAATTCTTCGGCGATCAGCCTTCTTTATGGTCCTGCTCTCACTTCCGTACATCATTACTGGGAAAACCATAGCTTTTACTATACGGACCTTTGTTGGCAAGGTGATGTCTCTACTTTTTAAGATGCTGTCTAGGTTTGTCATTGCTTTTCTCCCAAGAAGCAGGTGTCTTTTAATTTCTTTTAATTTGAAATTTTGTACCCCCTATCAATTTTGCACACAGGGCAACCGCCCCTGTGTCCCACCCCCCCCATGCTATGCCACTGCCCTGCCAGCATGGGCAATGGCCAGGGAGCTGTAGTCTCAGCAAGACCAGAAGGTGGAAAAATTAGAGCGAAGGCTCCTGGCCCAAATTGAAATCCATATTTTATCATAGTTTACTTCTGCAGTCATTCTTTAGGGCAAAGAGCTAAGGCACTTGGTTTATCTTGAAGCCCTGAGAAGCACCCCTGAAGGAAACTTCAAAGAGAAATTGTACTCCCCATAAAAAGTCACAATGTTACCAGCCCTTGAGAAATTAATTTTTTAAACAACAACCTGCCTGGTGTGTGTGTTTTTTTTAAAAGGTTTAGCCTCACTGTTAGACAATAGGCAACCATACAGTTGCATGTACTTAAGTAAATTAACTCATGCAAATGAGCGACATCTGCTTCTTTTCCTTCTTAGGAATTTGGGCTGCAGTGCTACACACACTTATGCAATGAGCAATCCCCCGCTGAACACAGCGTTGTCCTGGTGCCCAAACAACAGCCTAGGACAACAAATTCCAAGAATTCCAATTTTAGAAGTTAAAGCAAACTTTTCATAACATAGGAAGCAACCTCATTCTGAGCCAGTCCATTGGTCCATCCAGTTCAGGGGTCAGCAAACTTTTTTCGCAGGGGGCTGGTCCATTGTCCCTCAGACCTTGTGGGGGGCCAGCCTATATTTTTGGGGGGAAATCCCTCCCACCGAATTTCCCCTCCCTTCTCCACAGCACCGGACGAGCCCCGGTGGCTGCTTACCTGTGCCTTGTGAGTGGCAGGGGCTGGCAGTGACGGCGGCAGAGGGACGATGAGTGGCGTGAAAGGGCTGGCTCCGGAGAGGCGCTGCTTAAAATGGCGCTCCGCCAACTGCAGCTCAACAAAGCCCAGCCCCCTTCCTCCTCTAGGCAGGGCAGGAAGAAGCCAGGAGGAGGGAGGGGGGAGGCGCTGCGGCGGTGGCAGCGGTGTGTGTGTGTGTATAGGGAATGGTGCAGCCCAAACGATCAGAATCCCCATGCTGATCTACGAGGCAATTCCCAGACCGTCTGCAGACCAGATCCAGAAGGCAATTGGGCCGGATCTGGCCCCCAGGCCTTAGTTTGCCAACTCATGATCCAGTTCAACATCATCCACACTGACCAGATATCAGCTCTCCAGAGTTTCAGGCACGGAAATCTCTCCCAACCTTACCTAGAGATGTCAGGGATGGAACCTGAGGCCTCCTGTGACCACAGGCCCTTCAGGAACTAAAATGTAGACCTGGTGCTCTTGTGTTTTCACTTACCAGGTATTCCCAAGGTGAAGCTTACTGAAAGATGACTTTAAGAAGCAGTGGAGGAGAGCATGTCTTGCTCCCTTGTGGGACATCAGGCCAGCTGGGAGGTTTTAAAAGACAAAGGCATAAGAATTTCAATGGGGAGACACATACCTGAGATTATTTGACAGGCAAATGGGAGGGGAGGCTTTGGGTTCATTTTACATTGTATGCTTCCTGTGGTTCGATCAGTCAAACGTGTCAAAGGCAGAAACTTAGTTTTACTTACTTTATTTATTTATTTATTTATTTATTTATTTATTTTCAAACACTTAAGGTGGCTTAATATATTTATATATAAAAAAACAAAGCAGGTGTACAAAAGATCAAGCGAAACAATAAGTATTAAAAGCAACGCTGAATGTACAGATTCAGTACGTTTTCCGCAATCTCACAGTGAGCAGTAATACTAATTGGCCAATTTTAATAATCCAGAAAAGCCTGGGTGAACGAAAAACTCCTTGACGTACGCTGGGAACAAAATTTGTTTTTAATTCGTTAATTGTTTTAAATTCACCTGCATTGGGCTCTTGATTGATTGATTGATGACTGTGGAAGAAGGTGAGTTTATAATTGCATTTCCACTTTCCTGTGCTTTTGTGTAATCTGCTCCATCTGGAAGATTTTTTATTTTATTTTACGTTTTCCACCTACCCTTTCCCTATAGGTACAGCTGTTGTGATAAGTGATAAGCAACCAGAGAAACCTTCTTTTGCATAGCAGGACAGGACTTACCAATAGGCAGAATAAGGGGGGGTCAACTCAGTCAGCAGATGCTGGATTCAGGTGGGGGACAGTGAGAGGTGTTGGAATATGGAGCAAGCTTGCTTCTGTTGCTCCAGAGTATGGGACCTTTTCCCTTATGGGGTATCGAAGAGCCCGTATAGAGTCCTTAAGTGGGTTCCCTATCGGTAGGAGAAAATAACAGAGGCCAACCAGAGTATATTGAGAAGCAAAGCAGCTAGTAAGCCTGATCTTTATTGCAATAGAAAAGTACTGTTGCAACAGGGTCCCCACTGCCCACAGGCAGGAGGGAGGAGAGAGCCCCAAACAATCGTGCACAAGCCCTTATATAGACTTCTGAAATTGCCCACCCTGTAGCCCAAGACACCCCCCCCCACAAAAAACATCATACATACATCACAGAAGGAGGCGGGTCTACAGCAGAAATACATCACAGGAGGCGGTCTACAGCAGAAATCCTGTCCGTCAGGATACCTGACAATGGTCACTGATTGCTATACCTGCATAGCTGTCAACTTACAGATTTGAAAATAAGGGACCAGCAGCCTTAAAAATAAGGGACCAGCAGCCAAAATAAGGGACCTGCAGCCTCACCTGTTCCAGGCATTCCAGTCTTCCTGTCCTCCTGCAGTCTGGTCAAACTCATGCTGGTAGCTTCGAGAACACTGTCCAACCAACTTTGTAACCAGAGGTTCAACTGAATAGAATCTGAATCACATGCACCACAAGGCCTATGCAGCCTCAACTTAAGATGGCTCCCCGGCCTGGCTTTGCACTGCAAAGTTTGCAGCAGCACATGCAACAAAATGGCGTCCAGCATTCAAAACCCCCCTCAGCTTGCATTAACTAGCCACACACAAGGCATGCAAGCTCCACCCCCCGGTCGTTCTTAGACTTCTTATTGGGTGAGCAACACAGCCAAGCAACACAGTTGGAGCCTCCCTCCTCCCTGGCCGGCAGGGAGGGAGGGATAAGGGACATCCATCAATAAGGGACAGCAGCGGAACATGGTGCTGGAATAAGGGACTGTCCCTTCAAATAAGGGACACTTGACAGCTGTGTATACCTGGGCAGCCTGGCCTTTCTTTTATGATGGTGAATACTTTAGTTCCTGAATAGGCTCACCCTAAGGTAAAGGGACCCCTGACCGTTAAGTCCAGTCGCGGACGACTCTGGGGTTGCGGCACTCATCTCGCTTTACTGGCCGAGGGAGCCAGCGTACAGCTTCTGGGTCATGTGGCCAGCATGACTGAGCCGCTTCTGGCGAACCAGAGCAGCGCATGGAAACGCCGTTTACCTTTCCACCGGAGTGGTACCTATTCATCTACGTTCTTTCAAACTGCTAGGTGGGCAGGAGCTGGGGCAGAGCAACGGGAGCTCACCCAGTCAAGGGGATTTGAACCACCAACCTTCCGATCGACAAGCCCTAGGCTCTGTGGTTTAGACCACAGCGCCTCCCACGTCCCCTATTCATACACAAATATGCCCTTTAAGACAGGATTTGTAAGCAAAAAGACAATGGGAAGGCCTTCCCCATTTTCCTCCCTTACTGCAGAAGAATATTTGAGGTCACCAAGAGAGTCAAAATGGCTTCAGGATTGCTCTCCTGTACTAATTCAGACAGGTGGTTTATTTTTATTTTTTTAAAAAAGATATTTATTGAGATTTTACAAAAACATAAGTTTACAAAATAGAAAAAAGTCACATAGAAAGAAAAAGATACAAAAAAGAAGACATAGAAAAATACATAAAAAAGAAAAAAGAAGAATAAAAATACAAAATACAAAAAACAAATAGATAACAAAGAATTAAAAACAAATCCGTTTTTAGTAACTTTAAACTCATTAGCTTGTTTCCTTGACCTCCTCACACCTCCCCTTTTGGTATTCCCATTTAAATAGTCAGATCAGCAAATCCTTACCCTCTTTCGTTTATCTTTACTCTATATCTTAACATATTATAACTCTATATTTTCATCCATTTATCAATTCATTTTTGCATATTCTTATTAACTTTGTTGCTAATGCCACTTATTTTCAATCCAACATCAGACAGGTGGTTTATATACTTATGTATGTATTTGCCTTGTACATTTATGAACATTTGTTTTATATTTGAGACCTTAGACTTCTTATAGCACTATGGTTTTATATTGGAAGGCAACGTTAGGTGTTCCGCGAGGCTTTCCCTCTGCCCCTTAAGCTAGCCTGCTGCCCTCATGCATGGTGGGGGATGCTGTCCCATCAGTACAGTTGGTTTCTTTCTGTGAAATGGGTTTATGCATGTACCATCTTGGCTTACGTCTTAGGTAGCAAAAGGTTTGAGAGCAACCCAGCTGCTTGGGGCATCAACAGTAATAAGAATTGGGGGGGGGCATCTCAATTTCTCCTCCACCCATTTAATACCTTCACCCACTTAAAAGTAAAGGTAAAGGGACCCCTGACCATTAGGTCCAGTTGTGACCGACTCTGGGGTTCATCTCGCTTTATTGGCCGAGGGAGCCGGCGTACAGCTTCCGGGTCATGTGGCCAGCATGACTAAGCTGCTTCTGGCGAACCAGAGCAGTGCACGGAAACGCCGTTTACCTTCTCGCTGGAGCGGTACCTATTTATCTACTTGCACTGGCGTACTTTCGAACTGCTAGGTTGGCAGGAGCTGGGACCGAGCAACGGGAGCTCACTCCGTCGTGGGGCATCGAACCGCCGACCTTCTGATCGGCAAGCCCTAGGCTCGGGTTTAACCCACAGCACCACCCACTTAGGGAGGGAGAAATCGATCAAGGGACGGTCACGATTCCTCCCAGTTCATCTTGTTTCTGTATTGCCACATCAGTATGTGATTTAAAAAAAAAAAAATCCTCTTGAAAATACATCAGGCTGTTACTGTGCATTTCTCCTAACACACACACATTTATACATGCCGTTCTGCTTATGATATACATTTCTGCAAGCAATTTTTGTGTGTTACTTTCATGAATATGTGCATTTTTAATGCACACCCTGACACACACACATTTTTGCAAGCATTACTTGACTGGAGCACTGCGACACAGAATTCGGAGGAGCGCAGATTTCAAGAGTGCTTTGGTTCACTTACTCTTTCGGGAGCTGCAGAATACATTTTCGTAGGTAGGGTCACCCTGAACCAAATTGCTCGCCCACTCCTAGACAGGAAGTGGGTGGCAGAGAGGGAGGAGGGCAGACTGCAGGAGCCTTCCAAAAGCCATGCTGCTCTCTTGGCCTGCCACTAGGTGGCAGAGTCCAACAGGGCTACAAAGAAGATGCTACAAAACATCATTTTAGTCCTCCGGCCATTATGGTCAGTTTGAGCTGGATGAGTTCTCCCTTGTCTCCCCCGTCCTGCACTCAGAAGTACAAAGTGCCCTCTGTTCTCCCAGGACCTGGAATGAGTAATGCAGTATGGTGATAAAAGACCTTGAAGATCATTAGATACAGCCTGTGTCTCTAAAACTCACATTTAGAGTCGCCTACATAATATGCAACATGCAGTGGTAGGCTAAGAATTCTGGACTGTGCTGCTTTTGTTTTTGTCATTTGCACATTTATTTATTTATTTTTGCTCAAGTCCCGTGTCTCCCCTGAACATAAATTAAGACATAAAACTTGCCTCGGGATTTGCTACCAGTCCCACATTCTCTCTGTTAGTATCCTGTGTTAACCAGCATGAGATTTCACTAATTCTTGCCAGGGTTTGTTTGTGCAATCTGTTGTCCCTAGAACTAATGCACTCTCAGCTAATGTGCAGTACTGCTGCAATGGTGGTGGTGGTGATGTAATATTTATGCAACAACTTGGATCATTCGTATTATCTCTCCTTTTACAGATGGAGGGGAGGAGACTGAGTGAAAGTGGTTTGCCTAAAGCAGGGATGGGGGAATTTGTGGTCCTCCAGATGTTTCTGGATTCCAGCTCACATCAGTCTCAGCCAGCATAGATAACACGCAGGGATCATGGGATCTGGAGTCTGGAGGGCCAGACTAAAGTCACCTAATGTGTCCCATGGTCAGGAGGAGGTTGAGTGGAGAATTTGGGGCCCACAGTTCACACTCTTTGGGCCCAATTCAGCCATGCAGCACTTCTATTGATTTCTCTGCACTTGATTTACTGCATATGAATTGACTGTGTTGTTTTTGTACTACTACTACTAATTGTGATGGCCTGGGATTCGGACTCGGAGGCTGAACCTGAGGAATCCCAGCCTGCACAGGAGTCCCCGCCCCCAGAACCAGCTGAGCTGGGGCTGGGGCATGAGCCTGAAGGGTCCTCATCTGTGCTGGATCCTCAGGTGCAGGCACCAGCTGAGTCTGCTCTGGCTCCTGAGGTGATGCCTACAGGTGCTCCACTCTCAGCCCCGTCAGAGAAAGCTGAGGTTGCCTCTGGGTTCGGTAACCCTCCAGCCTCTCCTGAGCTGCAGAGGCTCAGGGCAGAGAGGCGAAGGGAACTAAGTTCCCGCAGGAGGAGTGCTCGCCTCCAGGCCAGGAGAGGCGAGTCACCTGTGGACCGGGACCGCCCTATGCCTCGGGGCAGATAAAAGCCAGCCAGCCCAGTCCCAGGTTGCAGGAGCAACATTGTTGGTAGCCTGTTCCTGCCTGCACCCTGTCCTGCTCTCCTGCCAGAGTTCCTGACCTCACCCGACTCCCTGCCTTGGACCCCGCTTCAGCTTTGACGGACAGCCTCCATACCGCACCCTCGACCTCGGACTGGACTCGGACCTCACCGCACGGTTAACCCTCGGGACCAGCACACTAATGTTTGTCTGTTGGTTTCCTCACTGAGCGGCCCACAGCAACTTACGTTAAAAGCAAGTAGAAAAACAGCCAAATTAACCCCCACAACAAAAAACGCATGGTGCAAGTATAAGGCAGGATGAACAGATCCCACCCCACTAAAAGATGCCACCCTTCAAATTAAGGACCAAAAGCCCAGCTAAAGAGGAAAGTATTTGCTTGGTTCAAAAAACCAAAACAAAACATTTTTCAAATTCTGAAAATGATTAAAATTTGCAGTGATATGAAGCACTATGTCCCTTGCATGGTGAATCTCTGAAAAGTTCCTTGAGGGGGAAGAAACTGGTGGAATCTACATGCATATTAAAAATGCTGTGAAAATGCTGTTTTTTAAAAAAAGGTTTTGAAAAATGCATTGAATTTTGCACAGCTCCCTCTCGCCATCTAGTGTCACATTTGTATATTGCATTTTACAGCACATTTAAAACGTTTTATTTGCAGCTGTGGAGCTGAGTCCACTGTTGCTGACGAAAGTGCGAAATCAGCTTCTCCTTTCGGCTCGGTTGCAGTGCAGCACTCCTTGGCTGGCAAATGGAATTGCATGACATTGTTGAAAAACCTTGTGCTGGCTTTGAAGTTGATGTGAAGAGAAAATTGTGTCTGTGTAGCACTGTATCCGTGATGGACTATTCGCACATGCAGGTCATCACTTGATGTTATAGGAACTGGCAAAAAGATGCCCATGAGCCAGCCTTTTGTCAGCCAGTTCCTGATGCCAGCTCCCATAGCCAAGAGACCTGAGTTGGTTTGCTTTTTACGTGGACAGGCGGAGTCCCCCAAACCCTGGGTGGCCCCCGTGTGGAATAACGCCTCAAGACAAGGTGCTATGGGATTAAAATTGGTCACAACTTTATTATGTTTCAGATGTGGGTAGACCTTGGCTCAGGCATTGGGCATTTATCCCTCCCAGGCCCCGCCGGGGGTCTGGGGAACATCAGGGTTATCTAGAGTGTATGTGGGGATAGGCGGGCTCTGGAGAACATATGTTCAAGCAGAGAGAGCCCACCCCCATTGCACCGCCGTCACAGGGGAGAGCAATGACAACCTCTAGGCATACGGCCAAAGCCTCCCCTCAAACAACCCCTTTAACGGGCAACCCTGGTATCGCTGCCGCAAAGAGGAGGGGGGCGTGGGTCACCGCTGCAGGCCTCCCCCCCATTTAGGGAAGATAGACTAAAGGATTCCGGCCAAGGCCTGATACCACCAAAGTTGTAATATTTTGCTTTGGGGAAGGCAAACCTGCCAATGCAGGAGAATTCCTTTCTGGCCCTTCAACAGCAACCTTGACGTAGCAGCGCCCGCGTACCTGTGGAGAAACGGTTAACCTGCAAAAGAAGTCTTAACTGAGGGTGGGTAGGGTAGGAGCCAACTGATGATTCCCAGGTAAGATCACCCCTCTATTGTGTGGGCAGGGTGGTCCATCCCCCTACCAGGCCTGATCACCTTGGCAACGCCTCCCCAGGCGGGATTGCGCAACTGGCTGAGGTAGGCGGAGACCTCCAGGTATCCCACCTGGAGAAGGTGAAGCCAAACCTGTGCTAATGGTGCCGCATAGGGTCCAGGGGGCTGCGCGTGACCATGCAAAGGGCGCCCCCCATTTAATGTGGGGAGCGGTCCTTCTCTTGTCTGTAGTTGCTGTGAGGAGCAAACACTGACAGGGCTCGCTGCTAGCAAACATGAGCCTATGGCTTCAAAATCCCTTCAGTTTATGTTGTTGTTTAGTCGTTTAGTCGTGTCTGACTCTTCGTGACCCCATGGACCAGAGCACGCCAGGCACTCCTGTTTTCCACTGCCTCCCGCAGTTTGGTCAAACTTATGCTGGTAGCTTCGAGAACACTGTCCAACCATCTCATCCTCTGTTGTGTCCTTCTCCTTGTGTCCTCAATCTTTCCCAACACCAGGGTCTTTTCCAGGGTGCCTTCTCTTCTCATGAGGTGGCCAAAGTATTGGAGCCTCAGCTTCACGATTTATCCTTCCAGTGAGGACTCAGGGCTGATTTCCTTCAGAATGGATAGGTTTGATCTTCTTGCAGTCCATGGGACTCTCAAGAGTTTCCTCCAGCAGCATAATTCAAAAGCATCAATTCTTCGGCGATCAGCCTTCTTTATGGTCCAGTTCATGGTTAGGCTTAAATAAACCCAAGAAGATCTTACAAACCAAGTGTGGATTCCTAAGAGGAGGTATTGTGCATAAAAGCCATATTTAAATATATTAGGATGTTTTTTAGAACTGGTGAATTAGGCCATTGCATCTTAAGTTTCTTTTCCCCCTCTATCAGGGCGACTGAAAAAGTTTCCTATTGGTGCATGCGCCCCCTCCCAGTATGCCAACCCCCTTCTGGTATACGCACTTTTTAACTGATGTGCAATTCTTGGCAACACAAAAAGAGGACTGAATTTCAAAGGATGGCTGTGTTTCTCAGTTCACGTATTGTTTCAGAAACTGCAAATTAGGTATGTTTGCCATTTAAAGGAAATATGGGTTTCTCCCCAGCCCCTAACCAAAGGCAGCAACCTTTTCTTGCTCTCCCCCCTGCTCCTGCCCCCCAACTTCCACCCACACTCTTCTTGCATACAGCCCCAGAAGGCTTGGATACGGATGGGACCCTGCTGGGCCCTGTCCCCCTTCTCTGCACTGCCGAAGAAATGGGGGTGGTGGTGGCTGGAGCTCGAAACCCACGCCTCGCTCTCTGATGAGCGTCACGGCCAAGCAATATGCCTGACAGCCCGGGGGGGAGCGGCCGTGTGCATATTTCTGAGTTGATTTAGGGGCGTGCGGGCGGAAGCAGACAGCGTGTTACAGCGGCGTGTAAAAACACGGCAACACTCATCTCGGCGGGCAATGATACAGGCAATCTAGGCCAATTAAGGACAGCGTTTCTTATCAGCTGTGCCGTATATCACAGCCTTATCGGCATGCCGTGGCCTCTGGGTAACCCTGCCTTCTGGAAGAGTGTGCTTTGTGAATAATTGTGGCGCTGGGGGCCTGGCCGGCTTGCCGCATAGTGCGAAGCCTCCCAAGAGGGCTTTAGGCGCACCAGGGTCCCACATGGGACTCCTGCTGCCCATGCCATCTGCCATGGGTAGTTTAGCCGAGGTTCCTGCATTGCAGGGGGTTGGACTAGAGGACCTTTGCGGTCCCTTCCAGCACTACAATTCTGTGATTCTATGCTGCAGTAGTCGGCTGCTGGCCATGTCCAGGCAGCTGGACAGGACGTGGTCCAGAGCAAGGTCTCCCTTGCTCCATTGCCAGTGTACACCCATTTTTATTATTATTATTATGACAGTGGTACCTCAGGTTACAGGCGACGCGGGTGGCGCTGTGGGTTAAACCACGGAGCCTAGCACTTGCCGATCAAAAGGTCGGCGGTTTGAATCCCTGCAACGGGGTGAGCTCCTGTTGCTCGGTCCCTGCTCCTGCCCACCTAGCAGTTCGAAAGCACGTCAAAGTGCAAGTAGATAAATAGGTAGCGCTCTGGTGGGAAGGTAAACGGCGTTTCCGTGCGCTGCTCTGGTTCGCTAGAAGTGGCTTAGTCATGCTGGCCACATGACCCGGAAGCTGTACGCCGGCTCCCTCGGCCAATAAAGCGAGATGAGCGCCGCAACACCAGAGTCGTCCACGACTGGACCTAATGGTCAGGGGTCCCTTTACCTTTACCTTTACCTCAGGTTACAGCCGCTTCAGGTTACAGACTCCGCTAAGCCAGAAATAGTACCTCAGGTTAAGAACTTTGCTTCAGGATGTGAACAGAAATCGCACGGCAGCAGCAGGAAGCCCCATTAGCTAAACTGGTACCTCAGGTTAAGAACAATTTCAGGTTAAGAATGGACCTCCGGAGTGAATTAAGTTCTTAACCTGAGGTACCACTGTATTATTATTAATATACTGCCCTATATCTGGAGGTCTCAGGGCGGTTCACATAAAAAGTATATATAATAAAACTAAAAGCAATAATGCCCCCCCCAAAGCGCCGCATTTTAAAAAGGTATGGGATGTTGATCAGGTCAACCAAAGGCCTGGTTAAAAAGGAACGTTTTTGCCTGGCGCCTAAAGGTGTATAACTGAAGGCGCCAGGCGAATTTCCCTGGGAGAGCATTTCACATACGGGGAGCCACTGCAGAGAAGGCCCCGTTCTCGTGTTGCCACCCTCCGGACCTCTCGAGGCGGTGGCACATGAAGGCGGGCCTCAGAAGATGTCAGCTGTGCCACCCCATATCTATGAAAAGCAAACTGAGTGTGGGTCCTTACGCAGTGAAAAAACAGCACCATCCATGTGCAAGAGGGGAAGTATCCTGATCAGTACTATTTTTCGAGAAAAAGAGGTGCCAGAACTCACCATTAATGCCTCCCTTGTTCTCTTATAATGGCAACGATGCCGACCTGGGAGATGCCGGAGCTGAGGTCTGGTGAGTTCTGGCTGGAAAAAAGCCCTGGGTGGGGGAACCCCAAAACTTGCAGAAGTACATCCCCTCTGTGGGAATGTTCAGGGATGCAGGAGAGGATAAATTGTTTGATTACAGCTTTCCCAACTTGTGTAAACAAGTTCACAATTTATCAGAGTAACATTCCCCTTTTTAAAGTCACAGCGGATGTGTTTGCTCAGGCTCGCTAAAGCCTCTATAATAACTGTTCTGGTATTTTCCCCTTATTCCCTCATAAAAGATAAGACACGACACAGTCTTCTATAAAAGTTTAAAAAGGTTTACTCACACATCATTCTGTTCACAATAGGATCCCAGAAGGCAGGCTTAGCTTAGAAAAGTAACATACACCTGAAAACTATCTCATAAGGAGACAGACCCTTTGTCCTCTCTTACCAAGAGAGCATCTTTGGCTAAGCAGATGTTGCTTCTTCGATGCATGTAGTCAAAAAGAGAGAGATGGCTGCCCTGCTCTGTGCTTTTGTCATTACCTGCACAGGTGAGGCCACACCCACCTCTAGTCATGCAGAGGAAGTCTGTCCCAGCCCAGAAGGAAACAGGAAGTTTACCTGCTGGCTGGACAAACATTCCTCCCCATGTGTAAACATGTTCACTCTAGGAATGTTGTACTTGACTGCTCTTGTGTTTCACATCCCACACCCTCCTCTCTCACACACAAGCTTCTCCCTAGTCTAATGAGAACGAAGCATGCTCATTAGCCATGGAATACTGTCTGGGTTTTTTTTGGGGGGGCGGGGCTCCTCCAGCTCATAGTGCCAATCACCTGCCAACTCATTCATGTGGAAGAACCCTAAAAAAGGCAGCTGAGTAGGAGCGTAAGAGAGATCAGCAGTGTGAATGTGGCTTTCTCATATTCTTATTTTTAAAAAGGTTCACTGCAGCATCAAATGATGTTTGCAGCCCAATAAAGTCGGGAGGTTAGTGGGAAACTGGCATTGAAAAATGCTCCTACAAACAGCAAAAGGGGGGTAAGGTAGGAGCTTCTGGGCTGTTCTCAGCGGAAGGATCGAAATAATTCCAAGGATAGGTTTTAAATCAACATTTCGGAGGTGACAAAAATGGGACCCCATACTGCCACCTAGTGGGCTCTTTCATGAACTAATCTAAAGTCACCAAGACGTTGCATTCTGAAATCCCCTCTTAAGTATCAAGCGGGTTGGTTGCTGCTTAAGAAGGGCACTTGTTATGGAGCAGTCGTTTTGGCAGGAGAAGAAGACTAGTGTTTTTAAAAAGAGGCTAGGAGTGAATTGGAGTCAGGCGCAGGTGAAGCAGCTCATCAAAGAAGAAACAAAATTCAAACCTTTACCTTAATCGTTTCTTTATTTCTCCTGGAGAGAAACTTGAAGGCAGTGCAGGCGATGTGCAGACTCATCTGGCTTTTGCCTCTGGTATACAGCATTTCAGGGAATGCAGGTGGCGCTGTGGGTTAAACCACAGAGCCTAGGACTTGCCGATCAGAAGGTCGGCGGTTCGAATCCCCGTGACGGGGTGAGCTCCCGTTGCTCGGTCCCTGCTCCTGCCAACCTAGCAGTTCGAAAGCATGTCAAAGTGCAAGTAGATAAATAGGTACTGCTCCGGTGGGAAGGTAAACGGCATTTCTGTGCACTGCTCTGGTTCGCCAGAAGCGGCTTAGTCATGCTGGCCACATGACCCGGAAGCTGTACGCCGGCTCCGTCGGCCAATAAATCGAGATGAGCGCCGCAACCCCAGAGTCGGCCACAACTGGACCTAATGGTCAGGGGTCCCTTTACCTTTATACAGCATTTCAAGTTGTTGTATAATTTCAAAAACCTGCAAGCCCAATTTGATCAGGAGCAAAAGAAATGCATGTGTACGCCATGGGGAGAAAAGCACATCTCAAGCCATCTCCACCTCTCTTACAACCATTGCAGGTTCACAGATTCAAATACACTCAGCAGGATATTTTGAAAGTTGGATTTCATAGAATCATAGAATCTTAGAGTTGGAAGGAAGCCAAGTCTAACCCCCTTGCAATGCAGGAATCTCAGCTCAAGCACCCATGACAGATGGCCAGCCAACCTCTGCTTAAAACCCTCCAAGGAAGGAGAGCCCACTGCCTCTCGTTGGAGTCTGTTCCACTATCGAACAGCTCTTACTGTCAGAAAGTTTTTCCGAATTTTTAGTCAGAATCTCCTTTCTTGTAACTTGAAGCCATTGGTTCGGGTCCTACCCTCCAGGGCAGGAGAAAACAAGCATGTTCCCTCTTCCAGTGTGGAGAGCCAGTGTGGTGTAGTGGTTAAGAGCGGTAGACTCGTAATCTGGGGAACCGGGTTCGTGTCTCCGCTCCTCCACATGCAGCTGCTGGGTGACCTTGGGCCAGTCACACTTCTCTGAAGTCTCTCAGCCCCGCTCACCTCACAGAGTGTTTGTTGTGAGGGAGGAAGGGAAAGGAGAATGTTAGCCGCTTTGAGACTCCTTGGAGTAGTGATAAAGCGGGATATCAGATCCAAACTCTTCTCTTCTTCTTTTCTTCCATGGGACAGCCCTTAAGATACTGGAAGATGGCTATCTTATCTCCTCTCAGTCTCCTCTTTTCCAGGCTAAACATACCTGGCTCCTTCAAGTGCTCCTTGCAAGGCTTAGTTTCCAGACCCTTAATCATCCTGGTTGCCCTCATCTGCACACACTCCAGCTTGTCCATATCTTAAATTGTGGTGCCCGGAATAGAATTAGGAGCTTTCTGCTTCTTACTCTGGAGGAATGTTGAAGGGGACAAAAAAGAATTCTGCAGAGACTAGTGAAATTTCCTGGGACGGTTCTTGCATATCCCTATTCAGAATCAATGCCTCAGCTGCATTCCCTCCTCTCAAAGTCTTCAAATTCTCTTATATCACATTATATCCAAGCCCCACTGTTGGTATTCTGTCTACTCACTCACAAGGCCCACCCCACTACGACTGGCAGATTAAAGCAAATATACACTTGTTTATTTTTTTTTTAGGATGAAAGTAATGGCCCATATCCAGCTAACTGGAAGCCAGCGCAAGGACTCCTGATGGCGCAATGGGTCTTTTCACCAAGTGTACCCCCATGTATTCTCTCTGCCTCACCCAAATCTGCTCTGGAGGGTCAAGGAAACCTGACAGGGAAGGAGAGGGAGATCATTCCATCTGGAAAGTGGAAATGTTTGCCCTGGCAGAATGATCAGAAGAGGGTGATACTGAATTCCTCCCAATACGTCATAAGGTCCAATTTTTGGAGACCCAAAACTGGGGCAAGAGTCTTCTGGGACATGCTCCTAGGCAAGTCACGTGACCCATACCTCACTCTCACCCCCCAAAAACCCCCCCACTTTTTTTGAGAGGGGAGGAGAGTGCAGCGAGAGAGATCGTGGCACCCAAAATTGCTGCCGCGATCTCATGCAAAAAAATGGGGTGTCCCTTTTCCCCAGGGCACTTAGAGGTATGTGTTGGGAAACTGTGTCCGTGCAGCTACTCACACAGAGTCAATTAAGGTTTGGCAGACAGCCAGAAGGCAATCTGAAGGAATAAGTCTGCCTGGTGATAACAGAGACATGGAGACCGCTCCCTGATTGGTCAAGCTCTCTCAAGGGAGTGATAATTAATGGCCTACTAACTGTTAGTTCAGCACTGGGAGTTCAGTGGTTCAGTGTGTCAATGTAGGAGTTGTGAGTCATGTCAGAGAGAGCTAGCAAAAGATCTGTGTTCTGTTCCTGTAAATAGTCCACTGTTTATAATAAACACCTAACTACAAGTTCCTGGTTCCTGCTTCGTCTATCCTGTCTGCAGCCAAGTTGCCAATTGCTTCCGTGGATTCTGCGTGTACTCTACTAGGTCTGGCTAAGCTCCTGCAACTGGTCAGAAAGTTGCGAAACACCAAATAGGTTTTGCCAATAGTATGATCTGTGAATATGTACTGGAGAACCCACCTTTTTGCTCCCTACTGTCATCACAATCTTTTGGTCTCCTTCCTGGGAAGAGTCACATGAATGGCCTTAGCCTATCAGAGAGCGCACAGTGAGCGTGATGATTGCACAATGCTTCGTAAAATCAATGCTGGCTCCGTTCTGAATACGTGAACACTTTGACACCCCCGTCAATCCCCTTCCATAGCCAAAAAAGTGCTTTTTTTCCACTGCCAAAAAAGTTTTCACAAAAGTGCTGCCCCCCGTGCTCCTTTCCCTTTTGGCTCAGACCTTTTCCATCTAACCTACCACTTGCGAACGGCAAAGAGACTGCGCTCTGGAAATTGCCAGGAGAAGCTAACAGCCTCTCTCATTTATATCCAATTCAGCAGGGCTTGAAATCTCTTCTGCGAAATTGACTAGGAACAAAACTGAAACTGACAAGTCGATTGTCAAAGCAAAACACCATGTCTGAAGGGGAAAGTTTTTAAACTCCCTTCTGTTTTAATCATCCTCGGGTGCATAGATCTTTCGCTGTGTCCATTCGCAGGCATTTATAAAGTGCTTATTACTGTAGCATCTTAACGCTGATTAGGTTCCAGCCAGGACAGGGCATTTATTTTGTTTTCAATATGATTGTTAAACTGTCAACATGGCTATAATAGCTCCTGGTGGAGGCAGAGAGCCAGGTCTGGGCTTCCTGAGTTATGCCGATGCTGATTCAGACACACTTCATTGATTTTGGGGAAGGCACTCCAGACTGACAATGATAATGGAAGAGCACGCAATCTGGCCGGGACTTCAAATGCCTATGGTTCTGCAGTCAATGTTTCTCTACAAAGCACTAGATAGAGATTTAGAAGTTTTCAGTGTCGGTTAGGTTTCCCCAAAGTAAAGAGCTGGGACAGAGTAAGTGGGCATGAGTGCAAGGAGGCTGATTAAGCCATACCTTCCAAAAGAGAAGGTGGCACTGTGGTCTAAACCACTGAGCCTCTTGGGCTTGCTGACCGGAAGGTCGGCGGTTCGAATCCGTGTGACGGAGTGAGCTCCTGTTGCTCTGTCCCAGCTCCTGCCAACCTAGCAGTTCGAAAGCACACCAGTGCAAGTAGATAAATAGGTACCACTGTAGCGGGAAGGTAAACGGTGTTTCCGTGCGCTCTGGTTTCACCACGATGTCCCATTGTGCCAGAAGCTACTGTTAGTTCCATCATGAGATGTCCACCAGCTTTTAATCACAGATACCAGCAGCCTTCAAGCAAGCAAACTTGCCTTATTATTGCTCCACAGCATCCCACTGCCAGAGGATTGCCTCATTCCATTCACCAGTTTGCCTCCTCCAAGTGAAAGAAACCTGGGCAGTGCTGAATGTCACATCCATTGCCAGGTGTTTCCTGCTGGAAATAGAGAAGGACTTTTCCTTTGGCCTGCCTTTATATCCACTCAGTTGCCACGTGCTTTTGTGACATCACAAGAAACCCACAGCCAATGGCAACAGCTGGGGAAGCATCATCTTCATTGCTTTGAGCTTCACAGTAGCGGGTGGATCGATCAGTGATTGTGTGCTTGTTTATTCAGGACGTGGGTGGAGCTGTGGTCTAAACCACTGAGCCTCTTGGGCTTGCCGATCAGAAGGTTGGCGGTTCGAATCTCTGCGACGGAGTGAGCTCCCATTGCTGTGTCCCGGCTCCTGCCAACCTAGCAGTTCAAAAGCACGCCAGTGCAAGTAGATAAATAGGTACTGCTGCGGTGGGAAGGTAAATGGCGTTTTTGTGCGCTCTGGTTTCCATCACGGTGTCCTGTTGCGCCAGAAGCGGTTTAGTCTAATCTAAGTTTGGCTTCATTGAGGGGCAGTATATGAGTAGGAAGATAAACATTTTTTAGGGGGGGAAAGCAGTGGGCACCAGGCAAAAGCATTCCTCTTTACCCAGGCCTATGGCCATTAAATAATCTGTGGCATGTTAAAGCTGTGGGACAGAGGGGAGGGACTGTTATCATGTTTATATTATGACCATGCTGTCTGCCATTGTGCTTTTTATTATGTTTTTATCATTGATGCTCCATAAAATATGTTCTTAATGCTCCACACCAACCTGGGATCTTTTGATAAAGGACAGTACATAAATTGAAATTATTATTATTATTACTACTATTATTACTATTATGATTATTGTTTGCTAACATAGCCATTGTTCAAAACCCACACTTCCTGTGGAGAGTTGGCTGGTCTGTCGAAAGGGAATGGGGGCATGGTTGGGTCAGGGGCCCCCCCGAGACCTGCTCTTCAGCATCTTCAGCATCAAAGAATATGAAGAAAAACTGCAGAAGGGACTTGGAAAAGATTTAAGAGCCTTGGACAGAAGATCTCCAGGTTGATGAACTATATGGAATGGACGGAAATGACTGGCAGAATCCGAGACCAGGGAGAAGAGATGGTGGAAGAAGATTGGGAAAGTTTAAAGTTTATATATAGAAATATTGTAAAATTAATGAGTGTTAGAAAATTGTAGGAATGAAACTTTATGGCTTTAGCAGAAATGTTATAAGGAGTTAAGTATAAATAAGTACTTTAGTATTAATGGAAATTAAGGTTAAAAATATGTTAAGATATTCATAATGATAAAAACAGAGAAAGATGGAAAGGAATTGCTGAAACAAGTAACAAAAGTGGAATACAAAAAGGGAGGTGTGAGGAGGTCGATGAAATAAGGGAATGAAAGATAGAGTAATGAAATGGTATGGTATATGTTTTTAAATTGTTGTTGTTTTGTTTTGTTTAGTTTAGTGTGTTAAGGTTGTGTTTTGTATTGTTTATATATTTATTGTATTGTATTGTTTCTTCCCTTTTTCTTTTTTCTTCTTTGTTCTATTTTGTCTTTTTCTCTCGCCTTTTTTCTTCTTTTTTCTTTTCTTGTAAGTCTTAAAAGTAATAAAGATTATTTTTTAAAAAAACAAACAAACCCACACTTCCTTTAACTTTGCAATGCACTTCTTCAGTTAAGCAATGTGTACAAAAATGCATACACTAGGGGAAAGTGCACGCAAATATTAGTGTGCCTTTATTAGTGGAAATAACATTAAAAAGGGCATTATAGTAGGGGAAATTGCTTGCAAAAATGTGTATATCAGGCAAAAGTGCATACAAAATGTGTACATTAGGAGAGGTTCACACTAAGCTGCTGCTGAACGTTCACGAGGGCCTTTAAAAATAATCATAATCATCAACTGATGTGGGAATGTAGAGAACACAGCTGGAAAAATGAGAGGAATCAAAATGGACAGATTTGCCCATTCCTAATGAGGACACAGGTTGATATAAACTAGGAGGTTAATATAGCAAGCTAACAGCCAGGTCTGTATTTGTGATTGAAGCCACCTGTGTTCCAGAAATGCATGTTGACTGAGCGCCCCTCCAGACTGGTGTTTTATTGCAGATGGGTCCTGCAATGTGTTCTTGACACAATGCATTCGTGGTGGGTTTATTCTGCTTTATTAGTTGTTCTGCAAGGTTTCCCCAGTGCTACCACATTATGGCTTTCTTGCAGGGCTATAGTGCAACAATGGTGGGACGACCTGTACAAACCCCAGAACATTAATTGCACGAAAACTTATGAGAATTTTAGCAGGAAGTTATGGGTTTTTAGTCTCCAAATGTTTTAAAAGTGGAATTGTGAATGACAGCCCCAATAGCACCACAAACACTAGTAATCATGAATGCACAATACAGAGAATATCCCATCACCTGTCTGCCTCCCCCCTCAACCCTGTCTGAATGTCTTTTGCAACTTCCCAGTTCACCCACTTCTGAAGTTCCCACAAGTCCTTGACTTGAAGTATTTTTTTCCCTTTTCTGATGAGTTTGGATATTGTTTTATTGATGTTTGTGCATAGTTTATGGTGTTGTTTATTTTGTCTTGTACCCCACGCTGGCCTGATCGGTGCTTATGAAGGGCAAGCAATAAATCATTTTAACGAAGTAAATGAATAAAACACCTTGGGAATTCAAAGGATGCCGAAACCTTGCAAAATTGGTGTTTGGCACATTCATATCTTTGCACCGCTGCCAAACCGCGTTTTGTTGTGTCCCTGTGCTTAACAGTTCTGCTGAAGCATGGCACATGCCAAAGTGCCCCTTCTTTGTGCACAAAGTGTGGAGCAACCTGGGCATTGTGCAGTTTGTTCCTGTGGCGCTGTGCACCATGCTCGCCTCTGCTGCAGGACCCTCCACGCTGCAGAAAATTAGCCTGCAGAGGAATGAAAGGTTTGAGCTAAGTCGTCGCAGGATTTGGACTGGAATCAGAGCGGAGTGCTGGGGCGGATCCTCAGGTGGCTCAAGCCAGAAGTGGTCTCAGTGTTGGCCCTTTGATGCTGAAATTGCCCTCCACACCCCCACCTGGATGTACATTTCCAAAATATAAGATAAAAACAAATAAAATAAAACCTACATACAGCAACAGTGTTTTGTCTATGATGTACGTAATGGGCCCCGCCTGCTAGCCTGCTCCCTAAAATATCACTAGTTTGCTCATTTCTGTATCAATTACTTTGGTAACATACATGTTTTGTTATGTGAAAATGGCTTTAGATACCTGTTAGGTCCACAAATTACCATATGGCATATATTCAACACAAAAAACAGCGACAATTTGTTGTTGACAAAGGACAGCTGGACATTTACAGTGGTACCTCGGGTTACAGTTGCTTCAGGTTACAGACTCCGCTGACCCAGAAATAGTACCTCGGGTTAAGAACTTTGCTTCAGGATGAGAACAGAAATTGCGTGGCGGCAAGCGGGAGGCCCCATTAGCTAAAGTGGTGCTTCAGGTTAAGAACAGTTTCAGGTTAAGAACGGACCTCCGGAACGAATTAAGTTCTTAATCCGAGGTAAAGGGCCCCATTACATTCAGTAGCTGTAAAGGGCCCCATTACATTCAGTAGCTTAGGGTCTCATCAAACCTAAAGCCGACCCTGCCTCAGCCACCCCGCTCCTGCCTGCATTCATACTTGCCATCATTCCAGGGGGTAGGACTGCCTCTCAGCTTTCTCATCCTCCGTTTCAGTGTTGCCCCTTGTAGAAGAAGCAGGGAGGAGGACGGGGACTACATTAGAATAAGTGGGCTCTGCTTGCCATTGGCTCTCTGGCTCCACCTACTGTCAGCCCTCCTTCCCTCTTCCCACCAACCACCAATGTCTTCCCCTCTCAACAGTGGTGCTGTCAGAGAGAGGAGAGTATTAATTGAAAGAATTTAAGGAATTGTCAGGGAAATCAACAACATGGTTACAATATCATCACTTTAATGAAGTATTTAAGAAAGACAGGATATGAGGGTTTGGGGAACAAATATCACAACTGGAGAGAGACCTGTTGGAATGGAATGCAAAAGTGTTGTCTAAAATGCATAAAATAGTGTTGGAATGGGAGACAAAGGATGAGCAAGTGAAATCCTCAATGATACACTGGGCAATAGATACTGCTTATAATATAGACATGGAAGCATGGGAATAATTGTGGAATAGGGATATAAAATTCACAGCATGTTATGGTTTGAGAGAAAATTACATGAAAGTGATATATCGTTGGTATCTAACACCGAGTAAACTGGCAAAAATGTATAAATCTAAATCAAACAAGTGTTGGAAATGTAAAGAGAAAGAAGGCTCTTTTTATCATATGGGGTGGTCTTGTAGTAAGGTTAAAGCTTGCTGGGAAATCATGTATAATGAATTGAAAAGGATGTTCAAAATAACCTTTGTAAAAAAACCAGAAGCTTTTCTTTTGGGAATTATAGGGACAGAACTACCTAAATTGTATAGAAATTTATTTATGTATGCGACTACAGCGGCAAGAATGTTACTTGCCCCAAAATGGAAAGAAGCAGAAGCCCAAGAAAAGGAAGAATGGATACAAAAACTTATGGAATATGCAGAAATGGCGAAACTTACCAGAAGAATAAGAAATCGAGTTAACATTCTTTTTATAAAAGAATGGAAATGGTTTATTGAATATTTACAGGTAAATTGCAAACAGATTGGCAGGAATATTGTAACAACCTACATCTTCATAAGAGTATATATTTAAAGTAGATAATTAAATGAGCAAATGAAATGAATTTGGATATGCAGAAGATATTAAAAAATAAATTTAAGGAGTTGCAAAAAGAGGGGGAAGGAAGTCAAGCTTTGAAAATGTTAAAATGATTGTAAAATTAATGAAATGTATAAAAAAAAATACTAAAAAACCTGGTGAACTCTGTATTAAACCCAGACACATTCTCCTCCCCCTCCTCCCCCCACCGCCACCCCACCCCAAAGCTTACCCCAGGCGAGAGAATGCAAAGCTGTTTGACTGCTTTTCAGAGTGTTTCAATTTGAGCAGAGAAAAGCTGGCTCTGTACGCTAGTGCAAAGCATCAGATGCCGATGTTCTGTACTTCAAACAGTCGTTGAATATATTAATATCTGGAGAATATTTAGAGAATATTATATTTGCCATCAAAAGCCATAAAGTGAGACCTCTGAAGAGAATTGCGGTGGGAGGGAGCAACCAATTCATTTCCGTTCTACTTCTAAGGCTACGTTTTATTGAGAGATTTGAGAGCCACCCAGCACTTGTTATTCGAGGAAAGGAGCACTGCTGGGCTGTGTAGCAGCTGGTGTAGTGGATCAGAGTCACCCTCCTGACACCAGCCTCACTACAGCTTACCTGCACAGGTGGATGCGGGTGGCGCTGTGGTCCAAACCACCGAGCCTTCTGGGCTTGCCAAAAGGTCGACAGTTCGAATCCGCACAGTGGGGTGAGCTGTTGCTCTGTCCCAGCTCCTGCCAACCTAGCAGTTCAAAAGCACACCAGCATGAGTAGACAAATAGGTACCACTGCAGTGGGAAGGTAAATAGCGTTTCCGTGAGCTCTGACACTTGTTACCGTGTTCCGTGTGCCAGAAGTGGTTTAGTCGTGCTGGCCACATGACCTGGAAAGCTGTCTGTGGACAAACACCAGCTCCCTTGGCCTGAAAGCAGACATGAGTGCCGCAACCTATAGTCGAATTTGACTGGACCTAACCATCCAGGGGTCCTTTACCTTTACCTGCGAAGGCTGGGTCAGGGAGGTAATGAGATTGGCAAAGCCAAACAAGCACTCTTGCCAATTAGGGATGGGAGAATGTGGCCATTTTGGTTTCCCTCAGTTCCTCATGTTTCCAATCTTAAGTTCGGTCCTCCACATTTCCACGTCCTTTTGCATTTTACTTTTTTTAACTTCATGAAAATTCACCTGGATTTTAGTTGAATTTCCCACAGCAGGCACATTTCCACCTGCAAATTTTCCCAATAGACACACTTTTGCAAAGCCTATTAGCATGCATTATTTTTCCTAATATAAGCATTTGTATGCTCACTTTACCCCATCGTTGGAGACTTTCCTTGGATGGAAAACTGCATTGCCGCATTTGTAGACCTACCACATTTTGAAGGTTGGTTGGGTTTTTTGTTTGCGCATTAATTCAGAAAGTGCGAATTTCACTTCACGTGCTGTTGGGCAAAGTGCAGGTAGGGTAGGTTCACCTTTAAATGTGAACTGGCTTGAACATCTCCCCCATGGAATCCATGACCTTGCAATACCACAGTCGGCAGTGTGGCTCTGTTGCTTTGCCCCATCACACCAGCACTGTATCTGTGCTTTTGATTTTTCATCTAACCATTCCTTGCTGTCTTCTAGCGAGCTCATGAGCCTTATTCAGGCATTCAAAGCTCACAGGTGCAACTGAGAATCCTGATCTTGCAAAGTTCTAAACTGTGCAAAGAACTTGTGCACATACAGAAAGGCCCCCATATTATTATTATTATTATTATTATTATTATTATTATTATTAATCTTTTGTGTACTGCCCTATACCTGAAGGTCTCAGGGTAGTTCACAACGCAAAATTGCAATATACAAAGCAGAAAATACATAATAAAAATAATCAAAGGTAAAGGTAAAGGGACCCCTGACTGTTAGGTCCAGTCGTGGCCGACTCTGGGGTTGCGGCGCTCATCTTGCTTTCTTGGCCGAGGGAGCCAGCGTACAGCTTCCGGGTCATGTGGCCAGCATGACTAAGCCGCTTCTGGCGAAACCAGAGCAGCACACGGAAATGCCGTTTACCTCCCCTCCGGAGCGGTACCTATTTATCTACTTGCACTTTGACGTGGTTTTGAACTGCTAGGTTGGCAGAAGCTGGGACTGAGCAACGGGAGCTCACTCTGTCATGGGTATTCGAACTACTGACCTTCTGATCAGCAAGCCCTAGGCTCTGTGGTTTAGACCAATCAAAACAATCAACGACAGGAATATACACACACTAATAAACTATACACTTCCTAACAAACTTAAGAGGGTGTGTTACTGTGAAGGGGAGCAGTGAGAACAGCACTACTCTTTTCCTTATGCTATTGCAAGTGATTGTATCCTGGTATCCTATGTAATTGGTGCTGGAGGAGACTCTTGAGAGTCCCATGGACTTCAAGAAGATCAAGCCTATCCATTCTGAAGGAAATCAGCCCTGAGTGCTCACTGGAAGGACAGATCCTGAAGCTGAGGCTCCAATACTTTGGCCACCTCATGAGAAGAGAAGACTCCCTGGAAAAGACCCTGATGCTGGGAAAGACAGAGGGCACAAGGAGAAGGGGACGACAGAGGACGAGATGGTTGGACAGTGTTCTCGAAGCTACCAGCATGAGTTTGACCATACTGCGGGAGGCAGTGGAAGACAGGAGTGCCTGGCGTGCTCTGGTCCATGGGGTCACGAAGAGTCGGACACGACTAAACGACTAAACAACAAATCCTATGTAATGCCCATTTCCAAGCGTATGGGAATGAGTAGCGCTTTTCTAATTAGGAACTTAATCAAAGGGATCCTTGCCTTTCACGAAAGCCCACATTCAAGGTGATGCCTGTCAGTTCCTCCCTATGATCTTCAGCTAACTTTGAACATTTGCCAGCTCATAAACCCCCAAGAAGGCAGGTGGCTGCAGCACTGTGAGTGCGACGGAGGAACCCACAGGCCATTAAAATGGACACAATTACACATGTGCCAACTGGGTCACTTTGAAACCAACTGCACTAAGAGGGTGGCCCTGTAATGGAGCTGGGATGCCAACTTGAATAAAATATTGGGGTAGCAGTAAGCCCCATGTCGCATAACCGATCACAAAACGTAGCACACACACACCATTTGAATGACAATGCTCATCAACTTTTGGGGGGGAGGGCTGGCTCCCTCAAATATTTTATTGGGTGGGTCAAAAGGACCTTGGCTTCTAGGAGTTGTCTCCTACGTAACGGAGAGAGGAAAGGTTTCACGCAGTCATCAAGCACAGGGCCGTACTTAGACACAGCTGGCCCTACCGTTAGGCAGAGTGAGTCAGGAGCCTCAGGTTGCTGATGTTAGATGGAGGGGCAGACAAATCTTGCATCGGAAGGTCGGCGGTTCGAATCCGTGTGATGGAGTGAGCTCCCCTTGCTCTGTCCCAGCTCCTGCCAACCTAGCAGTTCAAAAGCACGCCAGTGCAAGTAGATAAATAGGTACCACTGCAGCGGGAAGGTAAACGGCGTTTCCGTGTGCTCTGGTTTCCGTCACGGTGTCCCATTGTGCCAGAAGCTACTGTTAGTTCCATCATGAGATGTCCGCCAGCTTCTTATCACAGATACCAGCAGCCTTCAAGCAAGCAAACTTGCCTTATTATTGCTCCACAGCATCCCACAGCCAGAGGATTGCCTCATTCCATTCACCAGTTTGCCTCCTCCAAGTGAAAGAAACCTGGGCAGTGCTGAATGTCACATCCATTGCCAGGTGTTTCCTGCTGGAAATAGAAAAGGGCTTTTCCTTTGGCCTGCCTTTATATCCACTCAGTTGCCACGTGCTTTTGTGACATCACAGGAAACCCCCAGCAATGGCAACAGCTGGGGAGGCATCATCTTTGAGCTTCACAGTGGCGGGTGGACCTATCAGTGATTGTGTGCTTGTTTATTCAGGACGTGGGTGGAGCTGTGGTCTAAACCACTAGCTTGCTGCTGTCAGATGTGGTGGAGGACCGTGTCCTGTCACCAGTGTTGAAGTAAGTGTCAACTGCCTGTCTGATGGGATGCTGGACATGGGGTTATGGAGCAGGCCCTCATCCGACCGAAGAACTGTAGTGCCAGGTCCCACCCCCCAATAGAATAATAGAATTGTAGAGTTAGAAGGAGCCCTGAGCAACATCCAGGCCAACCCCCTGCAATGCAGGAATATGCAGCTGTCCCATATGGGGATCAAACCTGCTGGGACTACAGTTCCTATCATCCCCAATCATGGGTCATGCTGACCGGGGACTCATGGGAGTTGGAGTCCGACAGCACCTGGAAGGCCACAGGTGAAGACCCTGTGCCCTCTACTGATCACGGTTCTGAACCAGCAGGAGACCTCTGATGGTGGCATCAAGAGAACTTTGCAGAAACTCTCGGCAGTGTTGCCTCTTTCCCTTCAACTCTTGCTTTTTTGTTATTTTATTCAATCCTCGCTTGCCTCCTCTCCCTCCAAGCCTCTTTTTTTTTTAATCCCCTCCCTTTTTTTGTAATTTAAAACTCTGCTCCATTTGCTGCCACTGACCTTAACGGCTTAAATTAAAAAGCAATGTTCTGTGTATGTCTTGAAATCACGGCATTCAGGACCCTATGAAGCTTGACACAGGAGCGGCAGGCGGGGTGGTGGGGGTGGGGAGAGAGAGAAGCAGGTACAATTACCAGCCCCCTCCATTTCCCCCCCCTACATCTCTTTCCGAGCGGATCTCTTCTCTTGCCTTACTATTTCCCCCCTTCCCCTCTCTCTTCTTCACTCTGCAACATTTATGTTTTTAATAACACCCGTAATGACTTTGACCTTGTGGATTTACATTGGAATTTGCAAAGAAGATGCAGCGTAGAGGCACTCGCTTTGCCATTTGTCTAAATCTTCTTCCTGGGAACGGAAGAGAGAGGGAGGAGAATTCTCTCTCTGTCATGCTGCTTGACTGGGGACCGGGACTCAGGTGTCAACTTAATTTGTGGGTGTAAAAGAGGGGAAGAGACGGAGAGATAGAAAGGGTGTTGGGGGGGGGGGTGAGAGAAAAAAGTGTTTTGCAGGGTGGCAGAGAGAACAGACACACAATTCAAGGCAGCTATGGCATTGAACAGGGCCATGCACACGCCAATAAATGGTGGCTCTGAGCCACAAACTAACAATGGCTAAGGCCAGATCCATGCAATACACTTAAATCACATCAAATGCCCCCTTAAAGCATACAGCTCCCCCAAAGGAATGTTAAGGGGGCTGGGAATAGTAGCTCCGGGAGGAGGCAAGCCCAGTTCCATATCCTCCAGGTGTCCTTATTTTCCAGGGACAGTCCAGGAATTAGGAAAGCCATCCCGGCTTTTGATTTGATCCTGTTGTTTAGCCATTTAGTCGTGTCTGACTCTTCGTGACCCCCTGGACCAGAGCACGCCAGGCACTCCTGTCTTCCACTGCCTCCCGCAGTTTGGTCAAGCTCATGCTGGTAGCTTCGAGAACACTATCCACCCATCCCATCCTCTGTCGTCCCCTTCTCCTTGTGCCCTCCATCTTTCCCAACATCAGGGTCTTTCCCAGGGAGTCTTCTCTTCTCATGAAGCTGATTTTGACACACACAACCCAAAGGAAATTGCAAGGAAAAAGCACACAGGACCATGTAACATGAGTTGATCCTCATGTCATTATTGATACCCCACACGTGTATGCTGAATCGGTTCCTATGTACAAAACGCAATATATATATATATATTTCCTCTCCAGGGAAGCTATATTACGATTCATCCTACCATTAATCATTATTTTCCTGCTCTGTGTCTCAGCTGGACACCCATTCCTTCATTTCTAAGGCATTGGCGTGTCATTTACCTCTGTGGTAAAAGCCAGCAGGTATGGTCTTGTATGACTTTAAAATTACCAGGGTTCTTTAGAATAGTGGTGGGAATGCTGTCAAGAGATGTGGGGTCAGGACCCTTCTGGGAAACCTGTTTATTGCACATTCATCCTGATTCGTTTGCAGGGAGATCATGGGCCTTGTGGGTGTCTTCTGCAACATGTTCTTGATGCAACAATAGCACCTTAGCAGTGGATTTATTCTGCTTTCATTTGTTCTGCAGATGCTTCCTCGATGCTACCGCATATTTGCCGTCCAGAGCGGCTGTAGCACAACAAAAGTGGGATAAAAATAAACCAGATAATTTGTGGTATGAAATGTTAGGGGACTTCAACCGTATCTGCACTGATTGAAAATGAAGCGATTCAAACCTCCCCCCCCCCACTTGGGAGGAGGGAGCTTTTGCGGGATCAAACAGTATTGAAAGTATGATGACGTGTGACAGCTCCAGTAGCATTAAGAGCACAATCCGTCATGAATGTGCAATAAAAAGGATGTCTGGAGGGGCCCTAGATGCCATTGACTATTTAATGAGCATTCATCTGAATTTGTTTGCAGAGAGGCCGGATGATGTTATGTCAAAGTGAAATCCTGAGTTTCCCCTCCATCACTTTCCTTCTTGCAAAAAAAAGATGGATCTTTGAGGAAGTGAATTTGTTCCACAATCAGCTATAGTTGCACAACCTGAGTTTGAAGGCATGTGATGGAATCCCACCCGAAAACAGCAATAATTTGGAAGCGCTCACAGGGAGGAATTCAATCCAGGCATGTCCAAAGTCCATTTCGGGGGTCTAATTCAGTTTAATCTGGCCCCTTGGCAGTTTATTTCCTGGGGTAAAATCCTTTAAAAAACACCCTCCACAATGTCAACCCTAAAAAAGCTCAAAAACTTCAATCCAAAAAAAGGTCAACAACTTTGGTTGGCCCTTACGGCCCTCAAATCTGGCCCTCTTTGAAAAAAGTTTGGACACCATTGGATTGCTCTGATGGAATGATTAGCCCTCTACTCCCTCCTGGGGTGCCATCTACAGGGGGCATGGGAGCCGGGCACCCTAATATTTTCAAGAAGGGCGCTTGCCCCCCAAATCTTCAGTGATCCTTAAAAGGATGTCCGAGGACAAAGATGCTTGATCCCTTTGAGGATCATCAGGGACGCTGCAGAGTGGAGTGTCTTAGCCCTATGCGTCCCTTTGACGATTGTCAGAACGCCTTCCTGGAAGGTCCACTGGCGATCTCTGCTACGGACGTGTAGGGTGAAGAACCTTTGCCCTGAGTGTCCCTTTCAAAAAGGTAAGGCAGTTTGTGGTGGGTGAGTGGGGGATGAGGGGCCGAGTCAGCCTGGCAGAGTTGGGGGTGTGTGGCATGTGTGACAAAGGAGTAGTGGTTGAGCTATCCCTAACAGACTGTAGTAACAGTAGTAGTACAGTGGTACCTTGGTTCTCAAACTTAATCCATTCCGGAAGTCCGTTCCAAAACCAAAGCATTCCAAAACCAAGACGTGCTTTCCCATAGAAAGTAATGCAAAATGGATTAATCCATTCCAGACTTTTAAAAACAACCCCTAAAACAGCAATTTAATATGAATTTTACTATCTAACGAGACCCGTGATCCATAAAATGAAAGCAATAAACAATGTACTGCAGTCACACAATCAATCAATCAGTAGCTGAACTGGGTTCCACACAGTCACAAAAACAAAAAAAAAGAGCTGCAAAAACAAAAATGCAAAATAAATAGCAAAAACAGACAGACTTCAGCGTAACACTCAAAACGGAAGTGTAGCACTCAGATCAGAAGTGTTACACTCAAAACGGAGAACGTTCGGCTTCCAAAAAAAGTTCGCAGACCAGAACACTTCCGGGTTTGCAGTGTTTGAGTTCCAAGTTGTTTGAGTACCAAGGCATTTGAGAACCAAGGTACCACTGTAGTAGTAAAAATTATTTATTATTTGTATCACGCCCATCTGACTGGGTTGCCCTACAAGAACTAGTAGTAGTTATCCAAGCCTTTCTTCAAGGAGGCTCTTAAGTTGTGGGTGAACATATCAGACGACACAGTGATTCTTCAAACAGCTCTTGTTTATTCACAGGCCAGAACAGAACTGGGCTGAAGGGTTCAGCCAACCTGCTTATATAGAGCTCAGCTACAAAGTAACAGTAACAACTTTCTGTAACTATCCAATCACTGAACGTCACTTTCAATTCCTTATTTGCATATGTGGACCTGAGTGAAAACTATCTACAGTATCCCCCTGCTGGCCCAGGGTGAGAACTTCAGTACATAACAGAGGCTACCCCGTTTAATCCTCATGTGCCCTGAGATAGGTAACGCTGAAAAAATGGTGACCAGCACAATATCTGTGATGGTGTCATGGCTGAGCAGGGATTCAAACCTTGGTCTTCTTGAAGCAAGTCCATCCAGCACTTGGGCAGAACAATTCTAAGAGGCTGGCAGAAGTAGCACCTGAGGAGGAGGAACAGTGCCATTGAATGCATCGCCTTCTCTTCTCGGTTCAACTCTTCCCTAAAGACTTTATAAAAATGCATCAAAAGTCTGTTTATACTGAGGCAGCAGCAAACGTGGCCTGCTTTTCTTCTTCTTCTTCTTCTTCTTCTTCTTCTTCTTCTTCTTCTTCTTCTTCTTCTTCTTGAGTCGTGTCCGACTCTTCGTGACCCCCTGGACCAGAGCACGCCAGGCATTCCTGTCTTCCACTGCCTCCCGCAGTTTGGTCAAACTCATGCTGGTAGCTTCAAGAACACTGTCCAACCATCTCGTCCTCTGTCATCCCCTTCTCCTTGTGCCCTCCATCTTTCCCAACATCAGGGTCTTTTCCAGGGAGTCTTCTCTCATGAGGTGGCCAAAGTATTGGAGCCTCAGCTTCAGGATCTGTCCTTCCAGTGAGCACTCAGGGCTGATTTCCTTCAGAATGGAGAGGTTTGATCTTCTTGCAGTTCATGGGACTCTCAAGAGTCTCCTCCAGCACCATAATTCAAAAGCATCAATTCTTCGGTGATCAGCCTTCTTTATGGTCCAGCTTTCACTTCCATACATCACTACTGGGAAGACCATAGCTTTAACTATACGGACCTTTGTTGGCAAGGTGATGTCTCTACTTTTTAAGATGCTGTCTAGGTTTGTCATTGCTTTTCTCCAAAGAAGCAGGCGTCTTTTAATTTCGTGGCTGCTGTCACCATCTGCAGTGATCATGGAGCCCAAGAAAGTAAAATCTCTCACTGCCTCCATTTCTTCCCCTTCTATTTGCCAGGAGGTGATGGGACCAGTGGCCATGATCTTAGTTTATTTGATGTTGAGCTTCAAACCATATTTTGCGCTCTCCTCTTTCTCCCTCATTAAAAGGTTCTTTAATTCCTCCTCATTTTCTGCCATCAAGGTTGTGTCATCTGCATATCTGAGGTTGTTGATATTTCTTCCGGCAATCTTAATTCCGGCTATGGATTCCAGCCTTTCGCATGATGAATTCTGCATATAAGTTAAATAAGCAGGGAGACAATATACAGCCTTGCCGTACTCCTTTCCCAATTTTGAACCAATCAGTTGTTCCATATCCAGTTCTAACTGTATCTTCTTGTCTTTTCTAGCTGGGTTTTTTTTTCCGTGGGCTTTTTGCAACAGAACTCTTTGCTGCCACGTTTTGAGTTGTTGGCTGGAAGGCTGCATGAACCAGATCCACAGCTCCCCGCAAACACCCCTGGCTCCTGCTCCCGGGCACTTTGCAGTCTTCCCATGTCTCCTCTTCTGTTTAAAAATAAAACCCGTCGGCATCGATCAGAGGGAGAAGCGAATAAATGAAGCAGGTAACTGAGCCATGGAGAATTGCCTTGGACTTTATGGCTAAGCCTCCTCTCCAAGACTATTAAACAGATCCCCACTCCCTCCCCTGTCAGTAGTCCTATTACCTTCCCCTCGGCTCCATCAGGTACTCATCTGCCCTGCATCTTCCTGTTGTGAGGGGGAAACGGACTCCCGGTTCGAGGGCTCGTTCCTAAACAAAGAAGTGCTGGGGCTCATGAAGTCACAGGCTCCCGTGACCTGCTGCAGGCCTTTCCCACAGTCACAGATGAGCTCCAGTTGACTGTGTGGCCACTCCATGTGGATGGAAAGCTACTTTGCACATGCTCAAAGGCCCGCTCATCTGTCCTTGTTATTTCTTAGGTTGACCAATCACCTTTTTATAGAGACGTATCCAAAGTATCTGAAGAAGTGTGCCTGCACACGAAAGCTCATACCAATAACAAACTTAGTTGGTCTCTAAGGTGCTACTGGAAGGAATTTTTTTATTTTGTATCCAAAGTGGTGAGGCATACATGCTGAAACTCTCCCGTCGCTTTCTCTCGCATGCAATAAATTAGAGGTATCAGTAAAAAGCAATGCCATTGTAAAACCAGCAGTAAATTAATCATTAAAACACCAGCACTAAAACATTCATATGCTAAAAATCTGAGTAAACGCAAAGGTCATTTTCTGCCACCCCGGGTGGGCCCGACAATTTTTGATAGTGAGGAAGCAGAATTAACAGGCAGAAGATGGAAAGCTATCAGAATATGCATTTTACTGTGGTGGCGGTGGCAATATTTAGATCTTCCACCTTGGGCATCAAAAGTCGGACAGCTGAACAGCGCAGTACTGGGGTTGCCCCCCAGGAAGGCTAGTTTCATGTTGTGGCCCCACCACTACCGAAAAAAGGAGGGGAGAGACCTGATTGCTCATGCTGCTATTAGCAATGGTCACCCAGTGATTTGTTGAGTCTTTTAACGGACTGTGGGTATTGTTGTTTTTTAAAATGGATTTAATGTCTTCTTATTTACTGGTTTTAATTGTAAACTACCCTGTGGCTTGTGCAAAGGGCAGCCCATAAGTCAGCTCCATAAATAAATGAATACTTTAAAAAGAAAGAATCTGAAATGACCACCACCCCATAATAAAAACAGAAATGGGAGGAAGCTAACAAAGGCTCTCATTCACTCTCCTCAATACCTGGGGAGGTCCGTAGGAGAAAAGTTGCACCCGCAGATATGAAGAGCTCCTGCCACTTGGGTGTTTATTAATGCAAAGGTGTGATTAAAATGTTTGCTGTATATCGATAGGTCACTGTAATGGTTATAGGGGTTGCTCGTGCGTTAGTTGCCACCACTCCTGGCTAGGTTGCCTGGTTAAACCTTTTCTGTCTGGACAGGCCTTCACTTCGTGGCTGTTTCAGTCGCTGGCAGAATCCGTCAGTGGGCGTTTCTTGAACCTCTTCCAGCAAAGAAGTTCTTTGACGCCAAGTCTCCGCCTACTCTCCCTGCGCGGAAGTCTTCTGCGCAGGGTGGGTGTGGGCAGCGGAGGACCCGTGCTCTCCCCGCTGGTCTCCGGCGAGGAGTCCTGGAGCCCTCTCGCCGATTCCCCCATCTGCCCCCCTTTATCCCTGGTGTCACGCTGATTTCCTTCCCCAGCCGATGAGCTGCCTCTCTCCCTGCTGGGCCCTTCTCCAGCATCGCTTTGGAGCCTTGCCTCCGCCTCTAGCTCCGATGGCAGTTCCCTGACAGTCACCAAGCTTATTTGGGCCAGTATGTACATTTGGAATTTTTAGAACGTGCTGTGGGCGCCAGTCACAAAATGGCTGCGGTGGGGTGTGGCATACATATTACAAAATGGCTGCCACGTCTATTTTCAGGGCCTTGGAGTGGCAAGTTTAATTGCATGTTCAGACGCAGAAACCTCCCCCCTAAACAAATTCGCACATGACTCAAATTTTGGTTTTGGTTTTTGGCAGAATTTAGGCCACAACTTTATTGATTACAGAAAGTGAGTGGTTGCATAGGCTCTGGTTTGACTAGCTCCCTACCATGCAGGCGGCGCTGACCCAGGGTTCCAGCATAGGTCAGCCAAGGGCGAACACCTGGATAAGCGGAAAGCCGGGAATGGGCTTTCTCCGCCACCCAAATGTCCCCCTGGACTCAGGCACGGGCACAACCCCCTCTCAGGGGTTGACCAAACCATCAAGTCCCTGGTTTCCTTTAACGGAATACTCTTTACATAGGGATGGTGAGAGCGTTCTCCCATCCCTTCCACCTGAACCAGAGCATATCCGCAACCTTACAAGTTGTGACAATTTGCTACGCGGCAGGCAAAACCCAAATGGCAACAGCCAATCTGCCAAGTGGGGAAAATTCCTGCTGTGCTCCTGTCCCAACGACAGACGACACACGACGGCATAGCAAGGTCAAGCGCAAAACCCTAAAAGTAGGGAGAGGTGGGTGGGTGTTCTGAATGCACGCGCCAAAAGAGGAAGCTCTGGGTCACGTGCATGGGCATAAATAGGACCCTCGAACCGTTTGGACTGCGTCCCATTGGCCAGATTGCACCCATCTTCGAGGGACCTATCAAAAGGGTGTTGTGGCTGACCAATAGTACCCACCCACAACACAGGGTGTCGGTTTTCCAGGTCTCACTGCAATACGTGCCCTCTTTAAGGGAGGACCCAAACTCTCAGTACTGTGTGAGTCTCAAATGACTACCTTTGGATCTTGGCTCTAGGAGGTTTGCAGTGATGAATGCAAATGGCGGTAACAATATTATTTTAAAGCACCACTTATTGTGGGTTGTTGTTTTTTTTGAAACTCACTCAAGATTCTAAAGCAGGAATACTTGCCCAGGAGGTTCTGTTCTTCAAGAGTTCCCCCAAATTCGCACCACTAACACCTGACTCTTTATTGCTCCCTTAAGTGAGTGTGCCTAGGACTGTAGCATGAGGCAGGGTGTTATGTTCTGACCCTGGGCCAGCAGGGGGATACTGTAGATAGTTTTCACTCAGGTCCACATATGCAAATAAGGGATTGAAAGTGACGTTCAGTGATTGGCTAGTTACAGAAAGTTGTTACTGTTGCTTTGTAGTTGAGCTCTATATAAGCAGGTTGGCTGAACCCTTCAGTTCAGTTCTGGCCTGGCCTGTGAATAAACAAGAGCTGTTTGAAGAATCGCTGTGTCGTCTGATATATTCACCCACAACTTAACACAGGGTAAAAAAAAAAAAACTTGTGTGATCACTAAAGATGTCCACACAATTCCTTCGCTGGAAGAAGAAAAGAGGGGAAGATATTTCTGCCTCTCAGGATCCGTGCTGTATGGCTGGGTCTGTGCTGTCATCAGAGGAACATCAGAAGCTGCCTTATACTGACTCAGAGCACTGGCCCATCTAGTTCAGTATTGCCTACACTGACTGGCAGTGATTCCTCAGGGTTTCAGACAGGGGTCTCTCCCAACTCTGTTTGGAAATGTCAGGAACGGAACTCGGGACCTTCTGTAGATGTTCAGCCATTGAGCTACAGCCCTACAATGCAACAGTTAGTAGAAGAGGTTCTGTTTTCCCAGAGTAGGTTAGACTACTTTAGCCTTTTGCTGAAAAAATGTGGTTATTTCTCTGATTTGAAAACAGGTTTAATAGGGGGCACTTAGCACATTTTGGCAGGGGCAGGTAGCTTGCAGGTATTTTTCTGACTTAAGGGGGGGGGAATATGGCAGGCATTTGGCCAGGATTTATGAAAAGTTATTAGACTGTGTATCCAGATTTTTTATTTTATTTGACTGTTTTGCATTGACTTATGATGTACCTTGCTGGGCCTTGCCTCCCTCTCTCCTTACAATTATGGATGCACCTACTGCAGTCACCTGTTATAACCAGCATGATGATAATGATGACGATTGTTATCATTTATTTATTTATTTATTTATTTTATTATTATTACGGTCACAGACCAGTTCCGGGTCACTTACAATATCAGGAAAATCATAAAACACAACAGGAATACATTGAATTGCAATTGGGTATAACAGAGACAATTTCAGATATGGCGGCAGTTTAAAAATATATTGTGATTGTTATTGTTTTTTTATGGCATATGCAATACCCAAAACCTTATTCTCCTCATCTACCCCTTTGTCATTTTTTTTTTTTTAAAGCTGCATGGTACGTCAAAACTTGTTGAATCCAGCAATAGAATAGAATAGAATAGAATAGAATAGAATAGAATAAAATAAAATAAAATAAAATAATAGACTAAACTAGCTAGTCACCAGCATAAATATCAAAAAGCATTTATGCTGTTAAACATTGTGTGATGGTGCTGTCATTTACAAGAAAAGGTTTCCATTAGCTAGAACTCTGCCTGGTGAAGCTGATTTTTCACTGCGTCTACATCCCCAAAGGACTTGGTCCGAGAGTTATCACTCCTATTTTTATCAGACAAATGTTGTTTTTCAATGGCAGCCATTTTGTTAAAGGAACAAAACTATAGACCTGCTTCCTTTCTCTTCCAAAAAGCAGAAAATAGAGTGAATCAGTCAGAAGATTATAAGTCTATCTCACCACATTATGATTTTTAGACCCATTCCCGTGATTATATGCTAAGGACACACTCTCTCTCTCTCTCTCTCTCTCTCTCTGTTTGTGTGTGTGTGTGTGTCTTTGAATTTTATGGGGCTGTTCATCTTCCCCCCTCAATACTGGCCTGTACAACTCGCTTGGATACTTGAACACAGCTACTATATTCTCTTCTAATCATATTCCCTTTTTGTTCCACCTCTCTCTTTCTCTCTCCCCCTTGTTTTCTCCTTCAGCTTCTTAAAATTCTGACTCTTTCGTTCGTTTCATGGGAGATAATGCTAAACAGAGCTGAACTGTCTCACTTCCCTGTGATGAGAAGTGTGTGTGTGTGTGTACTGAACAATAGGTCTCTTGTCAGAATGTGTTTCTAGCCAGTTCACCCCTATTGCCCAACAAACGCCATCCTTTGAGTCACAAAATCATTGCGGCCGTAAATCTGCAGCTGCCACATTATCTGCAACCTGCCATCACCGAGTAAATCAGGGGCTCATCCCAAATGCCTCCCTGGACAGAGTGGGCTTTTGCTTCCGCGGAAAGGAAAAAACGGGCAGGGGGAGGGATGGTTGTGGTAAAACAACCGCCTTGGATTTGAACAGATCCAGTCTGGATTTGATGGCCCCGCAGCGCTCAGGCTACAGCCAGAACGAGTCTAAGGAGAACGTACCCACAGCTCCAGCGTTGTTCTAATTAACGCACAAGGCCACTTTTGATCCCTCCATCCTCCTGCCATTCCCCCAATCCATCTAGCAATGGCATCCCTCCTACCATCCTGCGTTGCTAGAATATTCCTATAGGAGGCCAACCTGCCTTGAAAGCTACTGCGATCATTCCAGTTCCCCCCATCGCTGTGAACGTAATTTCTGGTGGCCCAGGGTTTGGCTGTAACTCACTGCACGCAAGTGACGGAAATTGCTTTCCCCACTGGCCCTTGCTTGGCTTTGCTACACGGGAGAGCCTGCCAATTCCTCCGGCGACCTCATCAAGGGAAGGCCGGAGTTAATTTTTTGTCTATTTACGATGGGGCGGGAGGCCATCAGTGGATGCTTACGAAGGCCTAAAATGGAAGACATGATCAGGGGCGTTGCCCAAAGGCTGTTTATTTCTTTGTGAACCACCCTGAGATCTGTGGATGAAGGGTGGTATGCAAATTAAAAATAGATAGATAGATATATAGATGTATACACACACACACACAAACACACACACACACCCTACCTACTAACCAAAGTTCTTGAAGTGGCTTACAGTATACAGTGGTGCCTTGCAAGATGAAAAGAATCCGTTCCACGAGTCTCTTCGTCTTGCAGTTTTTTCGTCTTGCGAAGCAAGCCCATTAGTGGCTTAGCGGATTAGCGCTATTAGCGGCTTAGCGGGCTTAGGGGATCAGCTGATAAGCGGCTTAGCGGCTTAGCGGATCAGCTGTTAAGCGGCTTAGCGGCTTGGGAAAAAGGGGGGGAAAAGGAAAAAAACCCCGCAGGAACTCGCAAGACATTTTCGTCTTGCGAAGCAAGCCCATAGGAAATTTGTTTTGCGAAGTACCTCCAAAACGGAAAACCCTTTCGTCTAGCAGGTTTTCCGTCTTGCGAGGCATTCGTCTTGCGGGGCACCACTGTATATTAAAATAAAATTTAAAAAAAGACAGTGGTAAAAAATAGATAGTGGGACACGGGTGGCGCTGTGGTGTAAACCTCTGAGCCTCTTGGGCTTGCCGACCAGAAGGTTGGCGGTTCGACCTATTTGTGGGGCATAGGTATTCGTTCTTTTCCCCACTTCAAAATATAGTCTGGCCCCCCAAGGTCTGAGGGACAGTGGACCAGCCCCCTGCTGAAAAAGTTTGCTGACCGCTGTTGTAGTCCAACAATATCTAGGGCCCTAAGGTTGAGAAAGGCTGGTGTAGACAATACTAAGCTAGGAATGGTGCTCTGATTCAGCATAAGGCAGCTTCCTATGTTTTCAGCAGGAAAGTAAAGGTAAAGGGACCCCTGACCATTAGGTCCAGTTGTGACTGACTCTGGGGTTGCGGTGCTCATCTCGCTTTATTGGCTGAGGGAGCCGGCATACAGCTTCCGGGTCATGTGGCCAGCATGACTAAGCCGCTTCTGGCGAACCAGAGCAGCGCACGGAAACGCCGTTTACCTTCCCGCCGGAGCGGTACCTATTTATCTACTTGCACTTTGACGTGCTTTCGAACTGCTAGGTTGGCAGGAGCAGGGACCGAGCGACGGGAGCTCAACCCGTCACGGGGATTCGAACCGCCGACCTTCTGATCGGCAAGTCCTAGGCTCTGTGGTTTAACCCACAGTGCCACCCGCGTCCCTCAGCAGGAAAACGCCTGTATTAATAGTGATCGACCTTCCTTCACCCACCTTTTCTTTCTCTCTCTTGCCGTTCTCCATGATACTGTTGCTCTTGCTCACCATCCCAGGCCACCATCTTTTCTCTCAGCACTATTTTCCCTGCTGCACATGCTCTAAATTAAAAACATGGCAGTTCCAGGCGTTGGAGGCCTGATGTGCATGAGCATGTTTAAACGCCAGCGGTGTCCTCCAGAGAGCAGCCGATGTGGAAGCAATTGCAGCCAGGGAAGATTAAAGACTGTGACCTTGGTGAGAGCTAAATCTCCATCGTCTGTAAAATATTAGCCGAGGTTGCAGATCACCCACATATCTTCCACCACAAGCAGTTTGGGGTGTGGCCACTTCTCCATTGCCAAAAGGCAAGACAAAAGGGGACATTGCTCACACACATCCCCATTTAGAAACAATAACTGTAATCAGGTCCCTCTTTAGCACATGTGCCGCCAGGGTGCAAAGATCTGCCCAGTGCCCCCAAATTTAGTTTTGCTGCCCCAAAATTTTTAGGGGGGGGCGAACTCAAATAAGTTGTTGAGGTGTTTTTGGGAGGGGTGAAGCCATTGTGGTTGGCCTTTTTTTAGGGGGGAGGGCGAACTCAAAATTGTTGAGCTTCTTTTGGGGAGGAAAATCGCTCACCTGTAACAACAATGCAGTGGAAATCACTGCTTTTGTTTCCCGACTTTGGGAATATTGGACGCTATGTAGTAACAGAGCAACGGGGGGGACGGGGACTTTCGCTCCCACTACCACCATTCGAGAGGGACCAGTATATAGTAGATATACATTTGGTGCCCCCCAGAATTAGGCGCCCGGGTGCCCCGCACCCCTTGCACCTGCAGGAAAAGACGGCCTGGACTGTAATTGTCATAGAAATCCAGCCTATTTTGCCCCATAATGGGGAAGGCTGTGACCAGGTGGTCCTGTGTGTTTGCTTGTTTGGCTGCTAACTGTTGACGGGCACCTTCAAGTCCCTCCTGCTCTCCTCCCTTCATAGGGTTCTGGATCTTTAAACTTGACATGGGCCACTTTTCAAATGGAGGACCCCCTTCAACCTGAGGGCTCTTGCCTCTGTTTGAGGCCACCTTGGCTGTTTGACACCATCCCAGGAATTCACAATGGTGCAACTTCATCAGTAGTCCAGAAGCAGAAGCTTTCATGAAGGTTTGTTCAGGCTGTTTGTATCCTTCAACCCTTGAACAGGACCCAGGCATTGGTGGTGATGATAACCACCGCCACCGCCACAGGGAACATGCCCCAAGAGGAAGGGTGGAACTCTGGCTGTTCTTGCTCTTGTAAAACCATTCTAGGTACTTGGAGCAAGATGGTGGCACTGGCAGGTCAGATATTGTGGCCACTTATGCATTCCCCCCAAAAGAAAGAGGTCAAAAAAGGGCAGAGATCAGCCTATAGTTGGTTTACATGAATGTGTAGATGCAAACTTAGAAATAATTACTCACATTTAAATAGAATAGAAATTCAATGCATTTCACCACAGTGGGGAAGATGGTGACCTGTGTCCCTGCTCAGTCTGCTGCCCAGGTGCTGATGGCAACTTAAAGGCCGTTACAAAATTTCGTACTTGGGGTTCTTTGCCTTTAAGCCAGATTTGGACCAGCCAGCCCTTCAGAAAGAGGACTATTCTCCATAAAGCAGGACACCTGGCCTCTCTACTGGCAGGCCCCTTAAAGGGCCTTGGCCTCTGCCACAGTCTGATGCCACTGACATCTGGTGCTGACCATGGATATCACTGGTCAGTAGGGATGGTGATGAAGTTTATTAAAAGTGAGCAGAAGAACAAGCTTCAATGGAGCTTGCCCGCTTGCACACAAACCATTCTTCTGCCTTACAAGCAGTCTTTGATACTGATCTTTTGGTCAACTTTTCACCCCGAAATCCTCATCACTATTCTCTATCTCCAGGCTTAAGCTCATAACTCTGCTCGGCTCATTGTCGTTGGTTTTGTGGTTCCCGTCTGATCTGATGTGATTAAATGCGTATAGGAACTGTTTGTGTGCTCTGTCTGTTATATTTAGGCAATGATTTCTTCTTATCCTGTGCCCTACAGCATACACACACACACACACACACACATTTACATATGTGTCCATTTCTCAGCAGGGTGGATGGCAAAGGGCAGTGACTGGGGACAGTGGTTTGGCTTGCTACTTTAGGTAATCCTATCAAAGAAGAAAAGGCTAAGTTAAAGAACAGTGAATGCAATTTGTTTAGGTGTCTGTGTCCTGCAGGCAAAGAAAGGAGCTGATGGTGAGGCGGCTGGTTGAAGTGAATGGGACTGGCAGTTTGAGATGACACAGAGTGCTTTTTTTTCAAGAAACCAACATTCTCAACACCCACCAACACCGTCAAATGGTTGTACAGTG
Organism: Podarcis filfolensis; assembly: GCF_964270895.1. Lineage (NCBI taxonomy): Eukaryota > Metazoa > Chordata > Lepidosauria > Squamata > Lacertidae > Podarcis > Podarcis filfolensis. The sequence goes on along the minus strand of NC_139605.1, from coordinate 115,396,295 downwards.
GTACCTCAGGTTAAGTACTTAATTCATTCCGGAGGTCCGTTCTTAACCTGAAACTGTTCTTAACCTGAAGCACCACTTTAGCTAATGGGGCCTCCTGCTGCTGCCGTGCCGCCAGAGCCCAATTTCTGCTCTTATCCTGAAGCAAAGTTCTTAACCTGAAGCACTATTTCTGGGTTAGTTGAGTGTGTAACCTGAAGCGTATGTAACCTGAAGCGTATGTAACCCGAGGTACCACTGTACCAATGTTTTGAAGTCTTTAGACATCAAGTCTTTCTGCATGCGAATACAGGCTCCAGTGGATTCAGTTGGTGGATCCAATGGTCAAGAAGACAGTTTCTGCAATGAGGCTCATTACCCTGGAAAGGTAGCTCATCTAGGAGAAGGAAAACATTGGCCTTAAACCTCTTCTGCCTTGCTGCTATTTGTGAGAAAGGCTTCAGCAGAGAGGAATAATCTCTATCCGCTGCCTTGCAGGACATCTTTGAGAGAAGAAAAGGCCAAGGAGTAGACCCTACAGAAATCCATTGTGGAGCCTTCAAGGCAGTTTGATGGCATCTTGTATGCCTCCTTCCAGCAACTCCTGCAACCAAGCTGGTTCCCAATGTACTGTTTTGCTTTCCTTTGGACTATGCCAGTGAGACCAAGAGGAGGGACTTGTTGTCTGAGTGGGAAGCTTATGACACAATAAATCTGGTGGGATTCAAGGTGCCACCAGACTCTGCTATGTGTGCTTCAAGGGACAAACACAGCCAGCTTCCATCCTGAAACTTGCTGAGATGCTTCAAGATGCTTCAAAATGCTTTGCACATATGATCTCAGTAAGGCTTTCAGCAAGCTGATGGGCATTCCCATTCAAATGGTGTGTGTATCCACACTGGTTGTCACCACTAGAGGTAATGAGTGTAAAGAAAATCACTATGAGAGGGAATTGGATTACCTATGGAGAGTTAGTAATTAAAGAGGGGGGGGGGAATGGAAAATGAAGCCATATGAACAAGTTAAAGATCATGTCTATGATTGGTTGCATTATCTTCAGGTAAATGAAATGTTTAAAAAGGACCTTAAAGAGAGGGGATATATAGAGAAAGAATCGAAATTTCAAACAGAGATAATTGACAATGATGTTAAGACAATGTCAAAAATGTACAAAATACTTTTGGAATGGCAAACGAAAGATGAGGAGATAAAGTCGGTTATGATACATTGGGCCAGAGATTTTGGTTATAATATACAGTTGGCTGATTGGGAAAAAGTATGGAATGAAAATATGAAATTTACTGCATGTATGGCGTTAAAGGAGAATATTATGAAAATGGTATACAGATGGTATATTACACCCGTAAAGTTAGCAAAAATGTTCAAAACATGTAACAAGTGTTGGAAATGTAAAGAAAAAGAAGGATCATTTTTTCATATGTGGTGGGAATGTAAGAGGGTAAAGGGTTTCTGGGAAATGATATATAATGAGTTGAAAAAGATGTTTAAATACACGTTTGTAAAAAAACCAGAAGCCTTTTTGTTAGGAATAACAGGAAGAGAGATAAATAGAAGTGATCACAAACTTTTTCAGTATGCAGTAACAGCGGCAAGAATATTAATGGCCCAAAAATGGAAACAAGAGGAACTACCGACCTTGAATGAGTGGAGAATGAAACTTATGGACTATGCAGAATTGGATAAAATGACTGGAAAAATCAGATATCAGAAAGATCACAAATTCATTGAGGACTGGGGAAAGTTCACGGATTATCTGAAAACTATCTGTGATGAACAGACAACGCTAGTGGGTTTTAAGGAGGCTTTGTGATAGTATAAGGTATATTGTAAAAAAGAAATAGAGATGGAAAGATAATATTAAATTGGCAATATCATATAGAAAATGCGTGAAGATAAGAAAAATGGATGATTGAGGGATGTGCTGGTGGAAGTTCAAAAACAGGAAATTTGTAAACATGGTTGTACGGATTTATTTGTAAAGGAAAAGCTTAATAAAAATTTATAAATCTAAAAAAACAAAAACAAATGGTGTGTGTAGACTGCATCATGTGATTGATTATGCTGGGTGGGGCTTAACATGCCCCCCACAATACTTTATTCAAGTTGGCACCCCTATATCCCCGCCTCCTCCTGGGAAGATGTAGCTGGTCTGGTAGGTTCCTCCTACTGTCCTAGGTCCTTTTGCTACGTCTCCTTCTTCCCACCTGACCTCTGCTTCTTCCTTCCCGACTGGGAGACTTGGAACCACGTGATGGACCTGGGACCATTTGTCAGCAGATGTGGTCCACTGCTCTTCAACTGGTGAGTGGTTGCGGCCTGATCCGATGTGGGTTGCAACAGAAGCACTACTGCCTTGCTAACCTACGGTAAAAGGTTAAGAAAAGGGACTCAAATGCATGTTTGGGTTAAAAGTGAGTGGGTCCTGGGTTTGAAAAAGATACCTGATTTAGCCAATGACTCTTCCTCAGATCAGAGATGGAAATGATATCTGGACTCTTGGATGGGTATCATTGGTAACCCTAGAAAAGGAGAACATGAGAACAGCCTGCTAGTATCAGGCCAGTGACCCATCTAGTCCAGTTTCCTGTTCTCAAGAGTGGCCAGCCAGACACCTATGGGACTTCTGTAAGCAGGACATGAACAAAGTGGATTTGATCTCCCCAACGAAACAAAAACCAGAAGGACTGTGGTGCAACTCTCTCTGTTATTGTCGTACCTGCTCCCACCAGCCAATTCAGTTCTCCTGGGTATGCCTGTCCTTCTTTTCCCTTGGGCTCTTCCTCCTCAGTGCCCTTCACACCATCTCCTTCTCATTGCCTGCGGGGGAGTCCTTGCAGCCAATTCATTGCCTTGCTTTGCTATTTTCTTTTTTAGTACTCTGAATTCTCCGCTGCTGGTTGCACAACCTTGTCCCGCCAATCCTCTGAGTGCCCCGGACACCTTGTCTCTTTCTCTCTCTGCCTCTTTTTCTCTCTCCCTCCCTCCGCAGCCCCCAGGCCCAGTGCAGCTCCACTGTTTTAATGTCTCACGCAATATGGTTTTCAGAGATGCTGGAAGGCAGCTCGCAGTCCCATTGGGGAGCCATTCTGGAAGATTCAGCCTAAATTTCCCCTTGCTTGATTCCACCTCATTGCTTCTGCCCCCAGGATCCTGCGACATTCCTTGCCGCAGTGGCAAAAGGGCAAAGGCAGGATTCATGGGGCCCATGGGAGAGGCTGTCTTCGATACCCAGCTGCAGGGGCACAGCCAGCGCAGGAGAATGCAGCTCTTCTGCCCCCCATCCATTGGTGTGCATTTTAGCTTTGTGCCATCTGTCAGATGGGTGATTTGTATAGAATGAAAAATATAACTCATGGCTAACTGTGGTGCTGGGCAGGAGGAGGAATGTGGTAGGTTCCGGCTGTACACCAAGGGAGATTGCACCACTGCACTCTCATAATGTGGGGTGTATGCAACTCTAGCAAATGCAAACAGAGGGAGTAACAATGTATGCCAGTGCTCTTGCGCCAGAAATAGCCACATGGTGGTGTTGGCAAAGGAGCCAACTCCTAGGGGCCATGGTCCCTTCAATGGGCGTTGCCATTGAAATGGTTCAAGTGTGCCATGTCTTGTGATAGATTATGCAGCACAGGGCTTGCCTGCCCCTCAATATTTTATTCAAGTTGGCACCCCTGGCATAGTGGACTCTTCTTCATGGGAGGTTTATAAGCAGAAGTTGGATGGCCATCTGTCAGGGATGCTCTAGTTGTGATTTCTGGATTACAGGGGGTTGGACTAGGTCACCCGTGGGGGGGGGGGGAACTCTACAATTCTATGGTTCCATGCATTGGGTGATGCAATTCAATGGCCTCCGGTCATGTCCTATCCAATGTGACACCCTGCCCCCAGGGCAGCAGACAGCCTTAAATGGGGTGTGCATGTGGGCTGATTCCCGCTCAGAGTTGCCCTTCCCTGATTCAGAGAGTCATCCCTGAGATCTACCTCCAGCATATTCAAGGTCTATGTGGCAGATTATACTGGCTTCAGGTTATTATCAGAAGAGTCATTGTTAGATGAGTCCAGGGACTGGCACAGGCAAGAAGCACAGAGAATACAGGAAGGAAACAGATCAGGATCAGAACATTCCTTATACCAAGCCAAGCAATTTGTCTGTCTAGACCAGTATTGTATACTCTAACGGACAGTGGCTTGGACACAATCTTTTCCATCACCAGTTGACTGATGCTTTGACTCAGTGGCGTAGCGTGGGTTGTCAGCACCCGGGGCAAGGCAAGTAATTTACGCCCCCTAACCCGTGGATTTGCGCCCCCTAACCCATTGATTTGCCCTAACCCCAGATGTTGCGCCCGGTGCGGTCCGCCCCCCCTGCACCCCCCACGCTACGCCACTGCTTTGACTGGAGATGTCACAGATTGAACCTGGGATCTTCTGCTGGAAAAGTACAGACCCCCTTCCCAACCATTACTCACACAGCCCCCTTAAGGCCTTTCAGTTTCCTTGGAGTCCTCTTTAATAGCATGCCCAAGATATTGTCGCAAGCTATCATAATGGGATTACACAACTGGCATGCAGCACAGCTGGATGAATTGACCCTTGCTTGTGGTGCATATAGCTGAGAGTTTCTCCTTTTCAGAAATCACCTCTTGCACAAAAGATGCACCTCTTTCAACCATGGCTGGAACTATTCTGCACAGAGCCATCCCTACAACAACTGGGAGTGGAGGTATCAACAACGGTTCTGAAGCAGCCAAGATGAAGAGGGTGGTGGGCGGCCTTCTGACAATCATTTCCAGTTTGTGGTGGTGGTATGAGCTTTGGCAAGGCTTCACTTATTGGCAGAAGATTATGGGGAACTACAACAGTGACATCAGTGTGTGTGTAGCCACCAGGGGGTACTAAATACAGGGCTTAGATGCCACAGGTGGAGGAGCGCAGTGCATAAGAGTGATCTATGCTGGAACAAACCATCAAGGCCAGCACACTTGCCTTTGAGAATGGCCAACCAGTTGTGGCAAGCTTACAAAAAGAGCAAGGCAGAGACAGGTCAGTGCTGAGGAACATGTCGCCCTCCAGATGTCAATAGAACACAACTCTGTCATGCCTGACCATTGGCCACCTTGGTTGAGACTGATGAGAGTTGGAGCCTGATGACATCTGCAGAGTCACAGGTTCCCCAATCCTGCTACATAGGTTAGCCAACATTGTGCCCTCTTGTTGGACTCCAACTCCCATCAGTCCTAGCCATTATGGCCAATGGTCAGGGATGATAGAGTTATAGTCCATTGGCATCTGGTGTGGGCCACATTGGCTTCCCCTGCATTGGTTTCTAAAGCACTGGCTTGAAAACTTCTGGTTATGCCACATCTGTGGGCAGGGATTTTTTCAGCCAGAACTTGCCGGCACCTCTCAGGAGGGCGCTATTGCCATTATAAGAGAAAAAGCACTGTCTGTGAGGAGAAGATGAAGGAGGAATAAGAACTTAAATGTTGTCTTTCCTACTTTTCACTTCCCTTCCACATAGGACGCTCAGAATGTCTTGCTTCAAGAGTCAGGTTTCAGGTTCCTGAACCCATATAAACACTTTACAGCTGAACTAAAATCTTGGAAGGTGCTTATTTTTTCTTTAAAATGTCATCATCATCATCATCATCATATGAAACAGTGCAACTAGCCAGGAACATTTGTTGGAGCAAACAGCCAGTGCTGCATAGTGGTTAGAGCAGGAGTCAGCAACCTTTTTCAGCCGTGGGCTGGTCCACTGTCCCTCAGACCATGTGGTGGGCCGGACTATATATATATATATATATATATATATATATATAGCGGGGGGGGGGGGGAATGAACGAATTCCTATGCCCCACAAATAACCCAGAGATGCATTTTAAATAAAAGGACACATTCTACTCATGTAAAAACACGCTGATTCCTGGACCGTCCATGAGCCAGACTGAGAAGGTGATTGGGCCACATTTGGCCCGCGTACCTTAGGTTGCCTACCCCTGGGTTAGAGTGTCCGACTAGGACCTGGGAGATCGGGGTTCAAATCCCCACTCAGCCATGAAGTTTGGTGGGTGGCCTTGGCCCAGCCACTGCCTCTCAGCCTGGCCTACCTTAAAGGGTTGTTGTGGGGATTAACTGAGGAGGGGGGGAAAGAAAGAAAGAAAGAAAGAAAGAAAGAAAGAGGAAGGAAATGGAAAGCAGAATCATGTATGACCACCCCAATAGCATTATGGGCTCAAATCACCGTGAATGTGTGATAAAAAAGGACATTTGAAGGGGTCCTTTGCATAGAAGCGAATGGCTGCCTCTGGGATCATTGTCAGTGAAGCAAAATCTGCATGCCACCCCTGTTAGTGGGGTGCTTTGGCCTCCATGTGGATGGGGGGGCACACCCCCTTCTTTTTCCTCCTTTGAAAGAACCTGCATGTTCAGTGGCGTATGGTGGGTTGTCAGCACCCGGGGCAAGGCAAGTAATTTGCGCCCCCTAACCCGTGGATTTGCGCCCCCTAACCCTAACCCCCAGATGTTGCGCCCGGTGCAGCCGGGCCCCCCTGCACCCCCCACGCTACGCCACTGTGCATGTTAGTGGAGCTGCAGGTAGTAAACATGTACAGTGGTACCTCGGGTTAAGTACTTAATTCGTTCTGGAGGTCTGTTCTTAACCTGAAAGTGTTCTTAACCTGAAGCACCACTTTAGCTAATGGGGCCTCTTGCTGCCGCCGGGCCGCCGGAGCACGATTTCTGTTCTCATTCTGAAGCAAAGTTCTTAACCCAAGGTACTATTTCTGGGTTAGCGGAGTCTGTAACCTGAAGCGTCTGTATCCTGAAGTGTATGTAACCCGAGGTACCACTGTAATTCCCCATGTGCTGGGAATGGATGGCGGAGAGAAAATCCCATCTCGCTGCTGAACAACAGGAAAGGCGGTGAGGGTTTGCCGGGTGCTAAAAATGGGAGAAGATGCTCTGAGGTAACGGAAGGGGCCCTTCGTGCATTGTTTCCATTTTACGCCTTCCTTTGTTGTTCGAAAGGGCAGCCTTGGGTTAGCGAGCAATTCTCGTTTCCCCATCAAACCAGTGCGGCTTCCCAGTTGGTCTCCCGAGCAGCCCTTTCCCCACACACCCCCTCCCCCTCTTCCTCTACCTTGCCCCCTCCCCACCTCCCACCCCCCTCTTTCCCTACAAGTCAACACCTGCGCTGGCAACCGGGAGGAACATTAGCAGTCGGTTTGGATCGCCGGCAATAAAGCGGTTAAGGGGGGTGGTAAATCTGGGCCTGTAAAACCGGGGAGATGTCAGACGAGTCATCTCCCATCAATCTGGGTGTCATCTGATAGAGGAGAAATGGGTGATAAAAAGAAGCATTTTCGGAAATTATGTAGAATATTCCATTTGTGGAGTGCTGCAGTCGGGGCCGGCGCAGAATTTTAATCAGGGGGACTGCAGTGATGGACTGCAGTGTGTCTGCCGTTATAGTGTCAGCATCAATCATCCCGGCACAAAGGCGTGCTCCACACACACACACACACACACACACACACAGAGCTGCAGGAAGATTTCAAGGAGGAAACTGGAAAGCGATTGGGGGGAGGCAGAGAAAGAAAGAGGCATGGAGGGAGGGGAAGGAAGAGAGGGGAAAGAAAGGGGGGGTGCGTGTGGAGAGAAAGAAATGTGCACCTATTGGAAATAACCTACATGTTCCATCTGCCTTGGCAGGTAGCCAGGAGGCGCAACAGCGGCCAGGGGGCTCCTGTATCTTTAATAACTGAGTACCAGAGAGGGAGAGACCGTGCTGTGCAGGGGTTAGAGTTTCAGGCTAGGACTGGGGGAAATCCCAGTTCAATTCTTTGCTCAGCCATGAAGCTTACTAGATCATAGTGGGTCAATACAGGAGATATGATGGTTGTAAAAGGTAAAGGTAAGGGGACCCCTAGCCATTAGGTCCAGTCACAGACAACTCTGGGGTTGCGGCGCTCATTTCGCTTTATTGGCCGAGGGAGCCGGCGTACAGCTTCCGGGTCATGTGGCCAGCATGACTAAGCCGCTTCTGGCGAACCAGAGCAGCGCACGGAAACGCCATTTACCTTCCCGCCAGAATGGTACCTATTTATCTACAGTGAGACCTTGGGTTACATACGCTTCAGGTTCCATATGCTTCAGGTTACAGACTCCGCTAACCCAGAAATAGTACCTCGGGTTAAGAACTTTGCTTCAGGATGAGAACAGAAATTGTGCGCCAGCAGCGCGGCAGCAGCAGGAGGCCCCATTAGCTAAAGTGGTGCTTCAGGTTAAGAACAGTTTCAGGTTAAGAACGGACCTCCGGAACGAATTAAGTACTTAACCTGAGGTACCACTGTAGTAGTATCGAATGGCAGTATACAAATTTTTAAAAAGTGAATAAGGAAATGAAATGGAAGGTTGCCCAGTGAGCTTCACAGCTCAGTGAGGACATATACTTGGGTCTTCCAGAGACTGTGAAGGTGTTATCTATCTGTCTGTCTGTCTGTCTGTCTGTCTGACTGCCCACCTCTCCTCCAGAGAGCTGAGAGATTTTTCCTGTCCCTCCATATTTTATCCTTACAACAACCCTGTGAGGTAGGTTAGACTTGCTCAAGGTCAGCCACTGAACTTCATAGCTAAAATGGGGACTTGAACCCATGTCTCCCAGGACCTAGGACTCAGCTATACAGCTGCAAATATAATGCTTTAAGGGTGTTTTAAGTGCATTATTCAACTGTGACACTAGATGGATATGGTGAGCTTATGGCAAATTCAATATATTATTTCAAAACATTATTTCAAAGCATTTTTTTTTATATGTGTCTCGATTCTACCCTAGTCTGACACAGCAACTTGGCTCATGCTGTATTAGCAAATCATCTCATGCTGTATCAAGAATACTGAATTTATCTGTAAGAGAGTTTGGCTGAGCGTCAGACCGTTCGATCTCAAATAACTATCTCCACTTCTGCTACTACAATGCTTAATATTTATCCACACCCTTCAAGGGTTCTGTTGACCCACTGGTACTACAGAAAGAAATCTATTTTCTCTGAATGCTCCTGCTGAAATGTTTTTGTTCTACATCATAGTAAATATAACCTGATGCCTCCATCAAGGCCAGGCAGAAGGCTAACAGCCAAGCTATATAGCCTGCGACATATTCTTGTGTGTAATAGCTTTTTATCGGCTGTACCACTTCTGGCTGAAGGGGGAGTCTCTCATATTTGTTTCTCCCCATTTAAAAAACCCTATGAAGCAACCCCCCCCATATGCAAACAGAAAACTAGAAGGCTAGAGAAAACACTAGCCTAGCACTCTTCTCTTCTCTTTTTTCTTTTGGTGGGGGACCATTCAAACACTTTTCTGCCTGAGCTGTGCCTCCTGCCTGCATTCTGAATGGTACATTCCAGGGAAACCGATTCAGCTGCACGTGTAGATCAGATCTAACCTGTTGCTCTAGTAACAGGGTTTGGCTACAATTATTCACAAATGGGGCTCACACAATTAAGGCTGGATGAATCAGTCAGTTTTCTATTTCTCCCAGCTTCTCATTTTGCCAACCTTTATTTCAGTCCACTACATTTCCGCAGTAATTTGTATTAAATAAATAAATCCTCGTGAGAATTCATCAGCATCTTAGTGAAACTTTCTCCGAATAGACACATTTTTGTATGCAGTTTGGATTCATATACACATTTCTGGAAGCAGTTTTCCTGAATACGGTGTGGCACTTTCACAAATGTATGCATTTATATACATACAGACTTTCTGCTAAAAGGTGCATTCTTGTACGTGTTGTTCAGGTGGAGAACTGCATCGCAAAATTCAGAGGAGTGTGAATTTTGAAGGACAATTCTGTGTCGGTTCTCATGTTGGGTTTGAGAAGTATGAATAAGGTAGTTTCTCCTTTAATGAAAATAAAATAAACTTTCTCCCCAATCCGAGAGCCAGTGTGGTGTAGTGGTTAAGAGCGGTAGTCTTGTAATCTGGGGAACCGGGTTCGCATCTCCGCTCCTCCACATGCAGCTGCTGGGTGACCTTGGGCTGGTCACACTTCTCTGAAGTCTCTCAGCCCCACTCACCTCACAGAGTGTTTGTTGTGGGGGAGGAAGGGAAAGGAGAATGTTAGCCGCTTTGAGACTCCTTCGGGTAGTGATAAAGCGGGATATCAAATCCAAATCCAAACTCTTCTTAATGCAATAATACTCTTTTAATCTGCACAGGCAGCACCTTGACAACTGCTTGGCACAGTGGTGTTTTTTGATCACTTTCAAATTCTATTCCAGAGTGGTTTATGTTAACAATAAATTAAAGCCAGTCCCTGCCCACAGGCTTGCCATCTAAAGAAAACAGTGACACAATAGGGAAGGGGAGGGAAGAGGAAATAAAGAAGAAAAAGTGTTGGGTTTCGGCCCTTGCATCTTCTGTAGAGCTGCTGAGGGAGTCAGTCCTTGAAGCTAAATATAGTGGTGATGACTTTAATATGTAATCCAGTTAAAAGTTCCGTATTTCCTCTTCGGCCAGACCTTTTGAAGTTGTCGTCTGTGTGCCCATGCTGCAAATGATTTAAAATACAACAAGCATGCCAAAACCGAAAACTAAAATACAATTTGAAATCTCAGCTAATTGTCTAATCTCAATCTGTGTGGCCATGTGTACAACAGATGCATCATGGGCACACAGGAGGCAAATTCACAAGGCCTCCTTGTGTGATGGCCTGGGAATCCGATTCAGAGGCTGAACCTGAGGAATCCCAGCCTGCACAGGAGTCCCCGCCTCCAGGGCCAGCTGAGCTGGGGCAGGGGCTTGAACCTTAAGGGCCCTCACCTGTGCCGGATCCTCAGAAGCAGACACCAGCTGAATCCGCTCTGGCTCCGGAGGTGATCGAGGACCCATTGCCTGCAGGTGCTCCTCTCCCAGCCCCGTCAGGGGAAGGTGAGGTTGCCTCTGGGTCCAGTAACCCTCCAGCCTCTCCGGAGCTGCAGAGGCTCAGGGCAGAGAGGCGGAGGGAACTAAGTTCTCACAGGAGGAGTGCTCGCCTTAAGGCCAGGAGAGGCGAGTCACCTGTGGGCCAGGACCGCCCTATGCCTCAGAGGAGATAAAGGCCAGTCAGCCCAGTCCCAGGTTGTGGGAGCAACATTGTTGGTAACCTGTTCCTGCCAGGACCCTGACCTGCTCTTTGGGAGTTCCTGACCTCACCTGACTCCCTGCCTTGGACCCCGCTTTGCCCTTGACGGACAGCCTCCATACCCTCGACCTAGGACTGGACTCAGACCACGCCGCACGGTAACCCCCCTGGGACCAGCACACCTTGCAAATGATCTCTGGGCAGGCCGCAATGATTTAAAATACAGCAGGTGAGTAAACACCAGAAGTAAAAGACAGTTTAAAACCTTTCAAAGTAGTGATGAGTTCAGTTCAGTTCTCACTCGGAGATGGTGAATCTGCGTCTGAGTTCCATCACTTCTGGAGCTGCAGGTGAGGTGGTTCTGAAGAGCATCAGAACCAGAGAAATGTCATTTTAGTCCCTTAAGAGCCACTGCTTTGAGACAAGGACCACACATTGCTTGCTCTGCTTTTTGTAATCACTACACCTCCCTTCAGAATGTACTTCTGAGGAACAGGGAGGAGAACACCCCCTTGTAACAATAGTGAAGATAAGAAACCAAAAAAGAAGTAGAAAAACCCAAATACATGCAGTACATGTGAAAAGGATCTAGGAGTCTTGGTAGACCACAAACTTGACATGAGCCAACAGTGTGACGCGGCAGCTAAAAAAGCCAATGCAATTCTGGGCTGCATCAATAGGAGTATAGCGTCTAGATCAAGGGAAGTAATAGTGCCACTGTATTCTGCTCTGGTCAGACCTCACCTGGAGTACTGTGTCCAGTTCTGGGCACCACAGTTCAAGAAGGACACTGACAAACTGGAACGTGTCCAGAAGAGGGCAACCAAAATGGTCAAAGGCCTGGAAACGATGCCTTATGAGGAACGGCTAAGGGAGCTGGGCATGTTTAGCCTGGAGAAGAGGAGGTTAAGAGGTGATATGATAGCCATGTTCAAATATATAAAAGGATGTCACATAGAGGAGGGAGAAAGGTTGTTTTCTGCTGCTCCAGAGAAGCGGACACGGAGCAATGGTTCCAAACTACAAGAAAGAAAATTCCACCTAAACATTAGGAAGAACTTCCTGACAGTAAGAGCTGTTCGACAGTGGAATTTGCTGCCAAGGAGTGTGGTGGAGTCTCCTTCTTTGGAGGTCTTTAAGCAGAGGCTTGACGACCATATGTCAGGAGTACTCTGATGGTGTTTCCTGCTTGGCAGGGGGTTGGACTCGATGGCCCTTGTGGTCTCTTCCAACTCTATGATTCTATGAAATAGTGTGCAAATACCTTGAGTCTATGGCAATGTATACGTCAATGCTTTGTAACTCATCAGCATGTCGCACAATATTCCAGGGGTCAGCAAACTTTTTCAGCAGGGGGCCGGTCCACTGTCCCTCAGACCTTTATTATATATTAAAAAAAAAATAAATATGAACCAATTCCTATGCCCCACAAATAACCCAGAGATGCATTTTAAATAAAAGGACACATTTCTACTTACTGAAAAACATGCTGATTCCTGGACCATCCATGAGCCGGATTTAGAAGGCGATTGGGCCAGATCTGGCCCCCAGGCCTTAGTTTGCCTACCCATGCAATATGCCCGCCTTGTGGATTGATGTAAGAAATATGTATAAGAATATTTCCTGGGCACCCATGAGACGTACAGGCTTTGAACGCCAATCCTCTGTACCTTCTTACTGCAATCTGAATAAATATATTCCTCTTCACCTTGGGCTGGATCTACACTGATGTGAAAAATGCTCTTTAAAAAGCTCTCAGTGCAATTTTCCATTGGCAATGGACTGCTGCTCTACAGCAGCCTCTGGTGTCACATTTTTATAATGCATTTTAACATTATAATTGACCAGTGTAGCTGAGTCCCAGGTGTGATTTCTTTTGGCTGGGGTCACCCCAGCATCGGACCTTTGTCCATAACAGTTCCTCTAAATTCTTTGTTATTATTGTTACAGGCCATAACCGATTACCGTGCGTAAAAATGATGCGCAATCACACACATGCGCACAGCGCCAAACCCAAGAGTGATCCAAAAATGTCACTTAACGGGTGGGGCATAACTGGGTGGGGCCATAGCTGTCAACCTTCCCTTTTTTTTTGCGGGAAATTCCCTTATTCCAGTGCCATTTCCTGCTGCTTCCCGCTGCTATCCTGGATTGTTAGATATCCCGTAGACTGTTCCCGGGACAGGTGAGGCTGCTGATCCCTTATTTTTGAGGCTGCTGATCCCTTATTTTTGAGGCTGCTGATCCCTTATTTTTGAGGCTGCTGATCCCTTATTTTCGAGGCTCCTGATCCCTTATTTTTGAGGCTGCTGATCCCTTATTTTCGAGGCTGCTAATCCCCTATTTTCGAGGCTCCTGATCCCTTATTTTCGAGGCTGCTGATCCCTTATTTTCGAGGCTGCTAATCCCCTATTTTCGAGGCTCCTGATCCCTTATTTTCGAGGCTGCTGATCCCTTATTTTCAAATCTGAAAGTTGACAGCTATGGGTGGGACTCACTTATACGCATCTCACCAATGCGTGTGGGGACTTAGAACAGAACACCCGTGTGAAATGTTTGTTGACTGTACTATTATTATTATTATTAACCCACCCTTCACTCTAAAATCCCAAGGGAACTTACAATAATTAAAACACAACATTAAAGCAGCTTACAATCACAGAAATAAGGTGGGTACCTGCAGAAAGCTGGGAGCAGGATTCTAATTTAGCTTCATATATTATATGCCTATATATATGGGGTGTATTCATTTACGTGACCCCCGCAGCCGCCTGTTTCAGAGTCCAGATACAGGTTTTTACAATTTCAGTCAGAATCTAGGCCGGAGGTGTATGTATTCTGAGTGATCTGGCTTGTTGGGTGCACTCTCAATCTCAATCTCTCTCTCTCTTTAAATCTTTCCCTCTTTTGAGCACATCATATTTCTACTGTGCAGATGTAGTTTTCAAATGCAATCAGGGCATTCTGTTATAAAGTACTTGGGGGAGCATGTCTGGTTGAGAGTTATCTCCCCTTCGTAGGCTGAAAGGACCAACTGGGTTTTAACTCTTATGCCAGCTACACTGCAGCGCAGAGGCCGAGCCAAATAGCAGCCTTTGCTGTGGCAAAATTACCCAAGAGCCCTTTGTGGTGGAGGCTGTATTCATATCACTTAAAAAAAGATGATGATAAAAGATAAAGCACCCACATATCAGAAAATAGTCATTGTTCCCTCAATGTATAACAGAGGTGAACAGGCGCCATTTCCCTTGGAAGTGTTGGAATGTAAGATGCCAAAGGAACTGGAAGTCTGCCTCTATTGCTACAAATCTTTATGAGTTTTAAGGCATTTTGATTGCAACATGTCCCCCAAAGAAATACATGTAGTTTCTCTCCATGGGACAGGAATGATAAAGCTGAGCTTAGACCCTCCACAATGTCCCTATTTTCCAGGGACAGACACAGATTCACAGAAGCCACCCTGATTTCTGATTTGACCCTGGAATGTCTCACTTTTCCTTAGAATATCCCTATTTTCATTGGAGACATGTTGGAGGGTATCATAGGAGCCAACTCCTAGGAACCAAGGGGTCTTCAACCCCAATAAATATTTGAGGGGGCACCCCCCCAACGTAGATGGGCATTGTCGTTCAAATGGTGTGCATGCACCATGTCATATGATTGATTATGCGGGGTGGGGCTTACCTGCCCCCCGATATTTTATTCAAGTTGGCCCCCCTGGAGGATGTGGTAGGATGTCCCTATTTTCACTGGAGAAATGTTGAGAGGTCCCTATTTTCATCGGAGAAACGTTGGAGGGTATGAGCTTCAGCAGCTACTAAAAACCACAGCAACAAAGTTAGCTGCCTGTTCCTGAGGGCTCAGCTACATTAGTCAAAAACAGTGTTTTAAACGCGTTATAACCATGCAACACTAGATGGTGCTATAAGAAAAAGACCTTTCTATGAGATTATACCTAGTTTTTTTCTGTTTTGTTATAACGATTTTATTTATGACTTATTTATAGTGTTTCCCCCCTGTGTGTAGATCCACTCTGAGTCAGACCAACGGTCCCATCTAGCCCATAATAGTCTGCACTGAGTAGCAGCAGATCCCCAAGGTTTCGGGACAGGGGCCTCTATCAACCTAACATGGAAATGTGGTGATCGATTTTCAGTCCTTCTTCACACAGACTGGATGTTTTTACCACTGAGCTACAGCTATTCCCCAGGATTGGCTACCTATCCCAGCAAAGATCTGTGGGTCCCTCCATTTATTTTATTTATTTAAAAGCATTTCTAAAGCACTTAATATTTAAATAAATCTCCAAGCGGGTTACAAAAGTACAGTATGCCGTATAATAAAAACAGATACAGCATAAAACCAGCAGTACTATAAACACATATAAAAGCAGGAATTCAGTAATAACAGGGTCCAATTTTATGGGTCAGGGAAAGCTTGAGCAAATGAACATGTATTTACAAGACATCTGAAGCAACAGATGGATAATGCTTAACTTAAGGCACACAGCGCAATAGTGAAAAATGCTCATTTTCAGGTTACCACCCTGTGATATATTCCATAGGGTGTGGTGCCATGAGTAAAGATTTCCCAGATGATCTAAGTGTCCATAGAGGTTTGTACAAGGGCAAGTTTTTATGGCAATCTGGCCCAAGCTATTCAGGTCTTCCTATATTAGTGTGCTGGGCCTGGGGGTAACCCGAGTAACACAGTCCAGGTCCGGTCCCAAATCCAAGGGTTCCATGAGGAGTCAGTCCGACAGGGCCAAGGCAGGACACGAGGCAGGAAACCAGGCAAGGTCAGGCACAAGATCACAGGCACGTTCTGGCAAACAGCAACATTGCTTCCGCAACCTGGGGCTGGGTCCAGCAGCCTTTTATCTCTGTCGGGGTAACGGCCATTCCTGATCCCCCGGTGATTCACCTCCCTGTCTCACCCGAAGGCGAGCACTCCTCCTGCGAGTACTCAGGTCTCTCCTTCTCTCAGACCTCAGTCTCTGCAGCTCAGGAGATGTCGGTGGGTTACTAGACCCAGAGGCCACCTCAGCCTCTCCTGACCCAACTGGTAGTGGAGCAGCTGTGATTGCCCAGCTGGAGGCAACGAGGTAATCCCTGCATCTGGAGCCAGGGCAGGCTCAGGCCCCTGACTTGGCCCAGCTGGTGCTTGTTGCAGGGGAACCTGTGCAGACTGGGGCTCTTCAGAATCAGGCCCCAGACTAGGTTCAGCTGCCGCCTGAGGCAAAGGATCCGGTGCGGACTGAGACTCCTCTGGCTCCGAGTCCGAGCCCGAGTCCCAGGCCATCACAATTAGTAACAAGACCTTGAATGTGGCCCTGAAGCCGATCAGCGGTTGGAACAGCTTCCTGCAGCACATATGTCCATTTAGCAACGTGTAGCAATTCTGATCCAGCTGCAGCTTCCAACCTAGTCGCAGGCGAAGCCCCACAAAGATGCTTAGGCATCCCAGATGAAGTGACAGTTGTTCTCATTTCACAGTTATTTGCTGGATCCATCCTCCAGTCGCCTTTTATAGTCATCCAAGCCATCGGCCACCACTTCCTCTCGTAACAGTGAAGCCCACAAGTTAATTGTTGTTGTTTAGTTGTTTAGTCGTGTCCGACTCTTCGTGACCCCATGGACCAGAGCACCCCAGGCACTCCTGTCTTCCACTGCTTCCCGCAGTTTGGTCAAACTCATGCTGGTAGCTTCAAGAACACTATCCAACCATCTCGTCCTCTGTCGTCCCTTTCTCCTTGTGCCCTCCATCTTTCCCAACATCAGGGTCTTTTCCAGGGAGTCTTCTCTTCTCATGAGGTGGCCAAAGGATTAGAGCCTCAGCTTCACGATCTGTCCTTCCAATGAGCACTCAGGGCTGATTTCCTTAAGAATGGAGAGGTATGATCTTCTTGCAGTCCATGGGACTCTCAAGAGTCTCCTCCAGCACCATAATTCAAAAGCATCAATTCTTCGGCGATCAGCCTTCTTTATGGTCCAGCTCTCACTTCCATACATCACTACTGGGAAAACCATAGCTTTTACTATACAGACCTTTGTTGGCAAGGTGATGTCTCTACTTTTTAAGATGCTGTCTAGGTTTGTCATCGCTTTTCTCCCAAGAAGCAGGCGTCTTTTAAATTCGTGGCTGTTTGTTAATTACACAGCCTCCAATGAAAATAGGGACGTCCTAAGGAAAAGCGGGACGTTCCGGATCAAATCAGAAACCAGGACGGCTTCCGCAAATCTGGGATTGTCTCTGGAAAACAGGGACGGCATATCTCTAACTTGGGCCTTTGAGGGTCAGTGACACGTGGTGGAACACGACACTCTTTTAGGTTTTTGGATGGAGTTGGTGTGCCTAACAGCACCCACAGGCTGCTTTCAGCATTTGGTGATGACCGCACGGCCTGATCAAATCCAGGCTCATGGAGAAAATTATTCATGGGCACCGTCAACTCTATGCTTGGACGAAGTCAAAGCGAGACCCACGCCTTCTGGGCCAGCGCAGCGTGCGGCTGTTGGGACCACCCGTCCCCTCCTAAAGCTGTTCCCCTCGCTTTGGTGCTTTTGACTGCATGTCCACCCAAACAAGCAGCCTTCCCTCAGGTCCCCCCCCCACTTCTTCCTAGCACCATATGCTGCCTCCATATGGACCTGGTATGGGGAGCGGTGGGGAGGGGGGCCAGGCATGTGCTTTGATGGCTGAAAGCTCTCTCTCCCTCTCCCTCTCCCTCTCTTTAATGGCCAAACCTCTCTTGATGTGTGTGTTTTTTTTAATCTGCATTGGGGGAAAAAAAATTCCCACCCACCTCCAAAAGCTGCAGTTATGACTTCAATTATCATAAAATGGATTGCAATGTATTTATGGCGGCGGCACCGCGGGCAGCCTCTCGATTGCTCCGGGAGGTAATTCTGATCCAAGTATCTAATGCTTATCTTGTATAATTGCTGTTTCATTCTTCCTTTTCCTACGCCGCCAACCCCCCTCCCCAAACTGCTCCCCCCCACCCACTCCCGACCCGTCCGCTTCTGCCGAGCCGTTTTATTAAAATTGCTCCGAGTCGGCGGTGAATTCATTAGCTGGGAATAAGATGTAAAAGGCAGGATAGTGTAACATTTTAATTAGGCCTGAACAATAAACAAGCTAAATGAGGAGAGCATGGCTCCCTGGTGGACGGCCACCCGCCTTGAGGTTGTGAAGAATCATTACGTCTTCAGCCAATTTCATGCTGTCTCCGCGGAGAAGCCTCATTATTAAAAGGCAAGGGAGGGAGAAAAATAAAGAATCCCTTGCTAGACATTTCCTCTCCCCATATTTCTCAGCCTACTTACAGAGGCAGCAGGGCTGCAGGGCCTGGCAGGGCTTCTCAGCGCAAGGTGGCTGTGTGCGTCACCTTCGGGGAACGGGAGGCTCCTTGTTTATTTATTTTTATTTAATTGTTAAATTTCGATACCGCCCATCTCGGGGTGGTTTACAGTAGAGAAGCACAAAAATACATATATCATGGCAACAAACAAAAGCCATAACCCTCCCGCACCATTCCAAAGGCCATAGACTGTTTAATTAGCCAAAGGCCTGAGAGAAGAGGAATGTTTTTGCCTGGCACCTAAAGATATGTAATGAAGGCGCCTGGCGAGCCTCTCTGGGAAGAGCATTCTACAAGTGGGGAGCCACCACGGAAAAGGCCCGTTCTCGTGTTGCTGCCCTCCAGACCTCACGTGGAGGAGACACACGAAGAAGGGCCTTGGCGGATGATCACAGAGTCTGGGGTGATTCATACTCTTTGATGAAAAATAAAAAGTACAAAATGACAAGAAAGAACAAGAAATAGCACTGTGGCGTTCGTACGGAGCCCCCGGTCATCTCACGGACTATTGACCCATATACCACTAATCCGCTGCCACCAACCAGGTCCTCTCCGGTAAATCACTTAGTCTCAGTCAGGTTCTTAAGTTAACAATGAAGATTGTAGTTTATTTCAAACACAAAAAAACTTTAAATGCATTCGAAACGCTGTTACCCTTTCCCCTCTTAGTCTTATTTTATTCTGTCTCTAATTCTTCTACCTCCCCTCACACAAGAACCAATTGCACTAACTGTCTCTCTGTTTCCATCTGTCTGCCAACTGCTTTCCTAACCAACCAACCAACTAACCAACCAAACCTTAGGCTAAGCCCTTTTATAAACAGGTAGGCTCCGCCTCTGGCTTTTCTATTGGTCTACCTATTAACCCTTTCTCTCCCCCTGTACAGACATTTTCAAACGAACGGGCAATCGCCACAAGCACCCATGTAGAAAACAAAGCAGAAAAAAGATACTGTGTACATTAAAAAAAAAGGGGGGGACTTGTTGTAGTTAATCAAATATAGTATTTATTTTTTTTAAATGGTTGGTTCATATGGTGGGAGTCAGTCCTTAAAGTATTGTGGTCCTGAGCTATTTAAGGCTTTATGGGTCAAAACCAGCACTTTGAATTGGTCCTGGAAATGGAAATGGAGTGCAGTCAGGTCACGATTGGTGTTGTATGCTCAAACCACCTCACCCTGGTGAGCAACCTGGCCACTGAATTCTGCACCAGCTGAAGTTTCCAAACTGCAGACATTGCCCACCTCATTGGAAGCAAAGCTCTCCTCAGGGCTTAGCCCTGGGAGCTGCCCTCAGGAGCCAAGGCTCAGTCCCAGAATGTGTGAGATAGTAAACAAATACTGATTTTCAGCACATAGTGAAAGAGCTGCCACTGCCACCCTTGGCCAGCTGGGATTAGGAGAAGGGTTAGTTGTTTGCTTCTCATGCAGAAGGTCTCAGGGTTAGATAGTAGGCCTGTGGTTGAGAACTGCAACTGGTCACAGCATACAACACTGGGCTAGATGGGCAAACAACCTGGCCTCATGGAAGGCGGCTTCCTGTGTGACTACGTCAGAGGACTTGGCCTCCAAAGGGAAGTCCTGAAACCGCAACATTTCAATAATAATAATAATAATAATAATAATAATAATAATAATAATATCTTTATTGTCATTGCCCCCTCTCAGGGACAACGAAATTACTTGACTGCTCCATAAAAACACTAATTAAAACAATACAGTATAGTACAGCAAGGAAGATTAGATGACTTTCAAAGTCCAGGCTTCCCATTCAGGGCCGAGATCGCTCTAGAGAAGAAGCTGTTCTTAAGACGGCTCGTTCTTGTCTTCATCGTCCTGTATCTCCGTCCCGACAGCAGGAGCTCGAAGAGACAGTGACCAGGATGCGATGGATCTTTTACTATGTCCAGTGCCTTCCTATGGCACCTTGTGGCATAAATCTGCTCTAAGGAGGAGAGTGGGCAGCCAACAATGCTCTCTGCTGCCTTAACAACTCTGCACAACCCCATCCTGTCCTGGGTAGTACAGCTTCCGTACCACACACATAAGCCATAAGTGAGCACGCTCTCAATGGCACAGTGATAGAAGGCAAGCAGCAGTTTCTGCGGAAGATGGTTTTTCCTTAGAATTCTCAAAAAGTACAGTCTCTGCTGCGCCTTCTTCACAAGCCCCCTTGTGTTGACACTCCAGGACAGATCCTCTTGTAATTCAATGCCCAAAAATCTGAACGTTGTTACCCTCTCCACACAGACCCCATCAATCAAAAGTGGCTGGATATTGCTCTTCTGTCTCCTGAAGTCCACCACAAGCTCCTTTGTCTTCCTTGTATTTATGAGCAAGTTGTTAGCTCTGCACCACTCTGTCAGCCGCTCCACCTCATCTGGAGCCACTCCACCTCATTTCAATTAATTCCCGATGAAATGAGAGATGGAAGCAGTGGAATCCATGCCTTGCATGCCTTTCTGTCTCTGCTAGCAATGGGGGAATCTGTCAACTTTGGGTTCTCTCAGTTTCCAATAGTTCCTGTCTTAAACACAGTTCTCCACATTTTTTTTTTTAAAGTCCTCATGAAAATTCACCAGCATTTTAGTGTACATTTCTCTTAATATGCATATTTTTTTCATGCAGTGCTGCCTAATATACACGATTTTGCAAAGCATTCTCTCTCAGTATAAAGTACGTTTGTATGTTATTTTCACTAATATATGAATTTATATGCACACTTTACCCAAGCATATGCATTTTTTGTACATACAACTTAGCTGGAGAACTGTGTTGCAAAATCCTGCTTTATACTTCTGGGGGCTGTGGCACTGAGCTTACATTATTGTTGTGAAGTGGCCATAGTTATTGTGCATGTTTTTCTTCCCACTAAATATTTATTTATTTTTCTTCAGCACTCTGCAGCTACCTCAGCTGCCTTTTGACTTTTCGGTTTTGACCAAAGTATGGAAAGTCAGGTTGGGTGGGGTGCCTATGGAGATTCTGACACTGGCATGCTCACTGATTTTGTTATTAAATGAAGTTCTTCCTTTTACCTTTTAAAAGAAGGCCCTTCTGTGATGATTTCTGGAAGGCAGCACCCCTGGCTTCTGCATTTCCTAGAAAGCCCAGCCAAGGATGTCGTGTTTTTCAGGAAGCGTAGGCATGCAGGAAGGCTACAGCATCAGAGTGCTGGAGAGATGTTTTGCAGAATGAAAGAAAGGGTATTCACCAGACCCCTTTACCACCGCAAAAGTACACTAAGTGCAACAAAAATGCCGCGCTCCATCATGGAGTGTGTCTTTGGGAACACCATGCATTTAAAACACACGATGACCCTGAAAGAATCCTGTAAACCCCTTCACAGCGCTATAATTTCCATCAAATAACTACAGTTCCTGGAATTTTTTGGAGGGAAATGATGTGCTTTAAATGTATGGTGTGTTGTTGTTTAGTCGTTTAGTTGTGTCCGACTCTTCGTGACCCCATGGGTCAGAGCACGCCAGGCACTCCTGTCTTCCACTGCCTCCCGCAGTTTGGTCAAACTCATGCTGGTAGCTTCGAGAACACTGTCCCACCATCTCGTCCTCTGCCGTCCCCTTCTCTTTGTGCCCTCCATCTTTCCCAACATCAGGGTCTTTTCCAGGGAGTCTTCTCTTCTCATGAGGTGGCCAAAGTATTGGAGCCTCAGCTTCACGATCTGTCCTTCCAGTGAGCACTCAGGGCTGATTTCCTTCAGAATGGAGAGGTTTGATCTTCTTGCAGTCCATGGGACTCTCAAGAGTCTCCTCCAGCACCATAATTCAAAAGCATCAATTCTTCGGCGATCAGCCTTCTTTATGGTCCAGCTCTCACTTCCATAAATCACTACTGGGAAAACCATAGCTTTAACTATACGGACCTTTGTCAGCAAGGTGATGTCTATGTATGGTGTACATGCAGTCAATTTCATTGAATTTTTTCTCCCCTTTGATAATTTTCAATTTGTTTTCTCCTTAACCGATGCAAAACAGTTGATATAAATGCAGAAGTAATGTTCAGCATTATAAACTGCTGTGGCACTGGAGGGGATGAAAAAAAAGTGAATATTCACATGACTGAAGTGTTTCTCAGGAAGCTTTTCTACCGTGCTAAAATATCACTATTGTTGACCACAGAATCAAAACTGGAGGTTATTTGATGGAGCTTTCATGTAAATGCCAATAAAAGGAGCAGTGCTGGAGAAAGACCTTTAGGGAGTGCATCTTCATGCCAATTTCCTCAATTCCCTGATCCAGACTTCAGTGTGGGTGTTGTGGAGATAGCAAGAGATACATCTGATCCTCCCCCCAAAGCTCAGGGCAAACGTGTTGTGAGAACCTCAGCCTGTTTAGCTTCTGGAAACGGATGTTGCCAGGTGCCATGTTTATCTTTCAGAAGTATCACTATGGGAGAGAGCATTAGGCAATAAAAGACTTTTAATCAAGCAGACGGAGGACAGAGCAAGACGCAGGAACAGGCTGTTAAATCTGGACTAATTCAGATGAGAAGCAAAACACAAATATTTTCTGAACAGCTGATTATGCACCAGAGTAGCTTGCCAAGTAGGCATTGTCCTATTCTTCTTATGCCCGTTCATTAAATCAAGATTTTGTTATAGCCAGGAATTCAGGAGACCTAGTCCTTCAAATTCTGTGTCAGCTGTAATTGTATTTTCTGCCAAGAAAAGATGTATTTAACAACTGCTATACATTTATGCCAGGGACGGGAGACCTGTGGCCCTCTAGATGTTTTTGACTCCAAGTCCCATCAGCCCCAGTCAGAATGGTGAAGCGTCAAGGATGAAGGGGGTGGAGATATTCAACATCTGGAGGGCCACAGGTTTCTCAGCCCTGCTTCATGCAAATGGTCACTAATCCATGTGCTTAAAAAAGGTAAAGGTAAAGGACCCCTGAAAGTTAAGTCCAGTCGCAGACGACTCTGGGGTTGCGGCGCTCATCTCACTTCACAGGCCAAGGGAGCTGGCGTTTGTCCACAGACAGTTTTTCTGGGTCATGTGGCCAGCATGACTAAGCTGCTTCTGGTGAACCAGAGCAGCACACGGAAACGCCGTTTACCTTCCCGCTGGAGCAGTACCTATTTATCTACTTGCACTTTGATGTGCTTTTGAACTGCTAGGTTGGCAGGAGCAGGGACCGAGCAACGGGAGCTCACCCTGTTGCGGGGATTCAAACCGCCGACCTTCTGATCGGCAAGCCCTAGGCTCTGTGGTTTAGACCGCAGCACCACCCGCGTCCCACAAGTAGCTTGCTACTGCCCCCCAAATAGAAGAAAGTCAGAACCTAAGATAAGCCAGATGAATCAAGGCACTTGACCAGATGTGTTTATGTGAAGCCCACAAACAGAATCTGAGTGCAACGACACTTTCCCCACCTGTGATTCCCAACACCTGGTATTCAGAGGAATACTGCCTCTGATAGCTGAGGGAGGACATAGTAGAATAATAACATATGTAATAAAAAGCGTAATATCACTACAGCAGAGAACACAAAAATAATCAGCAGTCAACAGTTCATTTAACATACATAAAAATTTAAGTGAGCATAAAGTTCACCTATAGGTCAAGTGAAAATATCCAACAACTTTACATTCCAAAATAGCCCCAAACCTATATTAGTCCCTCATAACTCAACTCCTCCTCCTTTAATGGCTCAACCCCAAACCCCCTCAGAGTTCTTTTGGGAGCCTCTGCCTTCCAAAAATGGGACAAGGCAGGTGAAACTCTGGTGGCAAACACAGTTTCCCTCATTTCACTCTCTAGCAGCAGCTTTTGTGTGTCACGAACAGGCAGCAGATTATTAGTTGTTATTGTAGCATTTTCACTGCCAGTGAGGAGGGGGAAAAGTGATTTTGGAATTTTCTGCCTCAGGAGACACAATAGCTTGGTGGGCCTTGAGTACAGTGGTACCTCAGGTTACATACGCTTCAGGTTACATACACTTCAGGTTCCAGACTCCGCTAACCCAGAAATAGTACCTCGGGTTAAGAACTTTGCTTCAGGATGAGAACAGAAATCGTGCTCCGGAGGCGCAGCGGCAGCGGGAGACCCCATTAGCTAAAGTGGTGCTTCAGGTTAAGAACAGTTTCAGATTAAGAACGGACCTCCGGAACGAATTAAGTACTTAACCCGAGGTACCACTGTACTACATACCCTGAGCTGGGGATAGGGCGCCGTTTGCTCAGGCAGCAAAGTAAAAATGGTTAGCCCTGATTGGCCCAGCCTCCAGATGTTGATGGACTACAACTTCCATAACCCCTCACCATTGACTGTGCCAGTTGGGCATAGAGTTGTTACGGGAGTTGTAGTCCAAAGCATCTGGAAGGCACCAGGTTGGTAAAGATTGACTATTGGCCCATCGAGATTTCAGAGACAGAGGTTTTCTCTAGTTGTGATATGTTTACTGAAGACGCTAGAAGTTGAGCTTGATATCTTTTTCTTACAGAGCATGTTGGTATCCACTGAGCTACAGTGTCTTTCAAGCCAAAGACTTGCAGCCTTTAGCAATAATAATAATAATAATAATAATAATAATAATAATAATAATAATACATTGTTTCTATACCACCTATCTGACAGGGTTGCCCCAGCCTCTCTGGGCGGCTCCCCACAGAATATTAAAAACACAACAAATCATCAATCATTTAAGACTAGGATTTAAAACAACAACAAACCAACCCAAAACTGATTTCAGAAAGATGCAGAGTCCTGCACACTGTGCATATTTTGTATTTGAGAAGTGAAATTGCATAAATGATAGGAGAATGCACACCCCACAGATTCCATGGCATTTGCTGCCCTGCCTTCTACTCCCAGCCACAAAGATGAGCCCATGGCTTGATCAGCTAAACAAGTTCCACCGGCTCCCACAATAGGGCTGAGGGCCTACTCGGTAGTGGCGCCCGCCCTGTGGAACGCCCTCCCATCAGATGTCAAGGAAACGTTTCCGAGCACAGTTCAAAGTGTTGGTGTTGACCTTTAAAGCCCCAAACAGCCTCGGCCCACTATACCTGAAGGAACGTCTCCACCCCCATCATTCCGCTCGGACACTGAGGTCCAGCGCCGAGGGCCTTCTGGCGGTTCCCTCACTGCGAGAAGTGAGGTTACAGGGAACCAGGCAGAGGGCCTTCTTGGTAGTGGTGCCCGCCCAGTGGAACGCCCTTCCATCAGATGTCCAGGAAATAAACAACTATCTGACTTTTAGAAGACATCTGAAGGCAGCACTGTTTAGGGAAGTTGTTAATGTTTGATGTTTTATTCTGTTTTTAATCTGTTGGGAGCCACCCAGAGTGGCTGGGGAAACCCAGCCAGATGGGCGGGGTATAAATAATTTATTATTATTATTATTATTATTATTATTATTATTATTATTATTAGGCAAAGAGGGGCAGCTGCCTCAGGCAGCAGATGTGGTGAAGGTGAGGGCAGGATGTGGTGACAAGGTATTAGAGATAGAGGTGTGTGGGCCCTGTGGCCTGCCCTAATAAGAACATAATGTGCAAGTTGGTATAACCGCACACAAGGAGAAGAAGAAGAACCCATCTGGTCAACATCCTGTTCTCACATGTTCTCAGATGCCTGCAGAAAACCTGCAACTAGGACCCAAGCACAAGAGCACCCTGCATGTTTTAGCTTGTGATGCATGAAAAAATTGCTTTCTTCTCCCTCTATACAAGATTGGATCCAAAAGCTGACAGAATATGCCGAATTAGACAATCTATCTGAAAAAATAAAGAATAAATCAAACCAGGAATTTGTTTCAAAATGGGAGGTACTCAAAGAATATTTGAAATATAAATATGGTAGTTTAAACTCTGTTGCAGCATTCGAGGAACTTCAGTAATAGTTGTAAGGCAGATATAAGAATTAAGATACCGTATATTAAGAAAAGGTTTAATTACGATAAAAGTGTGTATTGGCAATAAGTAATATGAAATCGAAATATGGATTAGACGGGAGGTTGGGTCTTTAGTGTTAAGACCAATTTATGTTTTATTGTTTGTTAATGGAAATTCTGTATGTAATTTGGTATTTGTGTTTTCTCTTTTTTCCTTCTTCTTGCGGTATCAATAAAAAAGAAAAAAAGGGGGGGAGAGAAAAAGTTACTTTCTTCTATCTGTTCTGAATCTTCCAACTCATCTTCCATGAGGTCCAGTGTTATTATGAGAGGGAGAAATACTTTTCTCTATCCAAGTTCTCCATGCCATCCATAATGTTGGCTGCCATCTTCAGTTGTGGCAGAGGATGCTGTCCCATCGCCAGTGCTGAAGTAAAATTCAGCTGCTGGTCTCATCGGCTTCTGTGATGCTATGGGATAGGGTGGGAGTGCGGAGGCTGAACTTCAGGCAGCAAAATGCCCCAGGCCAGCTCTGTTCAGCAGCCACTGATCAACAGCGAAAACTTCTCCCTGTCAAAACTGTTGTGTTGAACCAGCTTTGCACTCTCCCTGAGCCTGTAATTAAATGTAAAGCAAGTGGTGACAAAAATTGCCTGTCTCGCTTTAAGAAACTACCAGTACATCTGCATTTGTATCCTGCTTTAATCACACTCTGGAGTCCAGGGAATAACAGTAATAATAAGTAACATTTATTTATTGTAATTAAGCTAGGTTCTATACAATTACAGCTACTATACACATAAATATTGAATGCATTCGCCCTAAGAATATAAATTAATCATTTTATGTGTGTACTCTAAACTCTATAGCCCAGGATAAATGTATTTTGAGGCATAAAGCTGGCGGATTTCATGACGCCGGTAGGAAGCAGGCAATGAAATAGCAGATGCAATTCACTGTTGATAAGGGCAAAGCAATACGAGTTGTGTGGGTGTGTAATATATGTGTGGGCCTCTGCATGCATGGGTGTCTGCGGAATAATCCACAACTATATTTACATAGATTTTGGGACCTATATTAACTGTTGCTGGTCAAGAGGTGTGGAGCTGGTGTAAACTGGTCCCTGGAAACATTGGCATAAAGGGAACATTTAGTATGATTAAGAAAGGGGTAGGAAAAATAAATAAAGAAAAGCTCATGTGAATCAATAGTGTGTCCACACCTTGAGTGCTGATCCACTACAACCTGGTTCATAAAGCAAAGTCTTGCTGATTAAGTGAGCTGGGAATTAAACTTTGAAGATAACATTTCTCCCCACCCCCAATCCCAGATCAAAGACAGATAGTTTAAAGCACATTGAATGCACATTTAAAGCACATGGCTTCCTCCAAAGAATCTAGTAACTGTGGTTTGTTAAGGGTTCCTTTGTTCTCCACTTCCACCTGTTTATCCATGAGTTCCACAGGTCTTTACTAGTTGGACTCTGTGGAGACAGTCCCACAGAGAGACCCTCAGCTCATCCTCCTCCCTGCTGAGTTCTACAAGGGGCACCCATGAGACTAAGGAGCAGGGAAGAAGTAATAGTACTGCTCTATTCTGCCTTGGTGAGACCACACCAGGAGTACCGTATCCAGTTCCGGGCACCACAACTGAAGAAGGACATTGACAAACTGGAATGTGTGCAGGGGAGGGCGACTAATACGATCAAGGATCTAGAAACCATGTTTTATGAGGAATGGTTGAGGGAGTTGCATATGCTTAGCCTGGATAAGAGGAGACTGAGAGCAGATATGATAGCCATCTTCAAATATCTAAAGAGCTGTAAGATGAAGCAGCTCAGGAGGGGTAGGACCCAAACCAGTGGCTTCAAGTTTCTTGTAAGGCTAAACATCAGGAAGAATTTTCTGACAGCAAAAGCTGTTTGACAGTGGAACGGACTCCCTTGAGAGGTTGTGGACTCTTCTTCCTCGAAGGTTTTTAAGCAGAGCTTG
Source organism: Podarcis filfolensis (assembly GCF_964270895.1). Lineage (NCBI taxonomy): Eukaryota > Metazoa > Chordata > Lepidosauria > Squamata > Lacertidae > Podarcis > Podarcis filfolensis. The sequence continues at coordinate 115,367,962 of NC_139605.1, read as the reverse complement.
GATGGCCATCTGTCATGGATGCTTTAGCTGAGATTCCTGCATTGCAGGGGGTTGGACTAGATGACTCTTGGGTCCCTTCCAACTCTACAATACTTCTTCAGCGATTACTAGTAGCAGAGTAAGACTGTCTTCCATAAACACGGTTTTAACAGTGGGTCCATAAGTGACTGTGGAGGCCAATTCTGGATCCACACATCCTTCCACAGTGGGGACATCAGTTTCCGGGCAGGAGTTGATCAGGATGTGGATTTGCCAAGTGTGCCTTCCTCTTAGCACGTTTCTCCCTTGTCTCCTGAGTTCGAGTGTCTTCAAAGCCCATGACACCTTTGATAAAGGCTGTTCTCCAACTGGAGCACATGCAGGCCAGTGTTTCCCAGTTGTCAGTGTTTATACTACATTTTTAAAAATTTGCCTTGAGACAGTCTTTGAACCTCTTTTGCTGACCACCAGCATTACGTTTTCCATTTTTAAGTTCAGAATAGAATAGTTGCTTTGGAAGATGATCATCAGACATCCGCACAACATGACCACTCCAACGAAGTTGATGTTGAAGAATCATTGCTTCAACACTGGTGATCTTTGATTCTTCCAGTACACTGATATTAGTTCTCCTGTCTTCCCAAGTGATGTGTAAAAATTTTTTGGAGACACCATTGATGGAATCTTTCGAGGAGTTGGAGATGGTTGTAAGTAAGGAGGCAGATAGGTAGGGACTGGCTGAGGGCAGGCTGATCTAGGTTCAGCAGTGCCCCACCTGCCCCAATGGACCAGTCTCCACTGTCTATGGCCCTCCCGGTGTTGTTGGACTACAACTTCCATTAGCCCTCAATACCGGCCAACATCATCTGGAGGGCCACCACTTAGTCACCTCTGATCCAGAGAATATGCCATTTCAACTTTCCCAGAGAATTATAAGAACTGATAACCCCAAACATGTTCCCCACTTTCTTTATGCTTCCTGTCTGCTTCATGCTGGGAAGAGTCCCACCTCCGGCCAGTGGTGGCTGGTCCCCACTTGGACAGGTGGGGCGGAAGGCAGGGAACCCAAATAATACATGCAGTCAATGTTAGCTCATTCTAGTTTCATCTCTATGCTCCTCCTTGATGAGTTTTACAAGGGGACGCGCCAAGACTGCTCCAGGTTGACTTTCAAAAACAAAATTAACTGGAAACTTTTTCAATTTTTTTTCAGTTTTGAAAGTTTCTCAACTTTGTGCAACAGCTCATGTTGTTGTTTTGTGGGCTTTTACACAGAAGTACATTACATAATTTTGACCATCTCCTAACCGTACGACCCCAACATCCCATTCTGCCATAGTGAACGGACAGGATTTGTGTTTGTGCTTTCACAATGGCCTGAATATTTTTACCATAATGGGTGGGAGGTTGCTGTCCACATCTTCTCCTGAGAATGCTTGGTTTCCATGGACGAGGCAACACATTTGTGTAGAGTGCTCTACGTATAGACCCAAATTCCACAGTCTACATGTTGCAAATTTGGAGTGTATAGGTAGCATGTTTTGGGCCTGTGCTCAGTGGTGTCAAGAGGCACTGGGCACTTTGAAAGCATGATGTCCAATATATAAATGTTGGGCATGTGGGATCAATGTGCAGAGGTCATGGTGTATCTGTAGGGCCACCTGGCACAATCTCAGTACCTTCCCCTGTGTGTGTATTGGGTAAGAACACTTTACACTTAAAAACTTAAGGCATGCCCACCATATCAGGCACTTTCCCCCTTTTTCATTACCTCAGCTGAATACTCTAGTCAGCACTCATATTAAAATCCTACCTCAGAGCCAGTGTGGGATGCAGCTGGCGTTGTGCTCTAAACCACTGAGCCTCTTGGGCTTGCCGATCAGGAGGTCGGCGGTTCGAATCCCAACGATGGAGTGAGCTCCCATTGCTTTGTGCCAGCTCCTGCCAACCTTGCAGTTCGAAAGCACGCCAGTGCAAGTAGATAAATAGGTACCACTGTGGCGGGAAGGTAAACGGCGTTTCTGTGTGCTCTGGCTTCCGTCACAGTGATCTGTTGTGCCAGAAGCGGTTTAGTCGTGCTGGCTACATGACCCAGAAAGCTGTCTGTGGACAAACGTTGGCTCCCTTGGCCTGAAAGCAAGACGAGCCCCACAACCCCATAGTTGCCTTTGATTGGCCTTAACTGTCCAGGGGTCCTTTAGCTTTACCTTAGTGGTTAAAGTGCTGGACGCAGACATGAAGCTCAGAATGACCATGTGCCAGTCACTGTCCTTCAGCCTATCCTACCTCACAGGGTTGTTGTGAGGATAAAATGGAAAAGGGGCGAATCACCTCAAGCTCCTTGGAAGAAAGGTGGCAGAGTAATGTAACAGTGCATAAAGGTAAAGGGACCCCTGACCATTAGGTCAAGTCGTGACTGACTCTGGGGTTGCGGCGCTCATCTTGCTTTATTGGCCAAGGGAACCGGCGGACAGCTTCTAAGTCATATGGCCAGCATGACTAAGCCGCTTCTGGCGAACCAGAGCAGTGCACAGAAACGCCGTTTACCTTCTCGCTGGAGCAGTACCTATTTATCTACTTGCACTTTGACGTGCTTTCGAACTGCTAGGTTGGCAGGAGCAGGGACTGAGCAACAGGAGCTCACCCCGTCACGGGGATTTGAACCCCCGACCTTCTGATCGGCAAGTCCTAGGCTCTGTGGTTTAACCCACAGCGCCACCCACGTCCCTTGTAACAATGCACACACAAGAAGAAAGGGGTTAAAGTGCACTGTGGCTGATTACTATTCTGAGTGGATTTATTTTGCTGGCTTCTGAAAACCAAACATCCTACTACTAAACTCATTCCCCCAGCCATTGATTTCAATGCGATTTCCTTCCAAGCCCATATGCTTCAGCAAAAGAATGGCTTGGGATGAGCCAGTCACATGAAAGGAACCAGGAAGCACGGTTTCATTGTGTGCTTCCCATTTTTCCAAATGATACAGTCTGGTTTGAAACGTTTGCGGCTCCCTTGCTGGGCAAGGCACAAACTCCCAGTTGATGGGACAGCTTGTATGTACATCTTCCCGCTGGGGGATATGCAAAGCATCTCTTTTTGCAAGAGCAATCTAGAGCAATGTGGATCATCAGGAGACATCAGCCCAAAAGCCATCTCCGGCAAAGCTGGGGATTTGGGATCCCCAAATAATTATGCTTACAATTACTGGACACTTGGCTTTAAAGTTTCTCCGCTGCGGCATAGAGAGCCTTTTCCTGGCTGGCAGCTTGGCTCCCGGGATCCAAACCCACCCCCCTCGTCTCTCCCCCTCAACATGTTTCATAAACTGCACGTTAAGGCTTATTTGATATTAAATTGGAAACAGAGACCCAAGCCATTCTCCCTCTGTTGCCATGGCAACCAACGGGCCTTGCTCACACACCAGGACTGGAGTCCAGGGCGAAGGAGGCGGCTGCGTGGATGGAATCTGCAATTTCCTGAGGGGTAGCAGTGGGTGTGGAGACTGTTTCATTTCCTTTGTTGTTGTGTGCTCGTGTGGGTGGGGAGCGAAAAGTTATGGGCTAGGAACTCCACTACTGCAATGCCTTTTTATTTTCCTTTTAAAGCAAAGGCTAGATTGCAGTCAATGGATGTAGGCCCATCAGCTTCCGTAACCTGAAGTTCTGGACAGAAGGACACGACAGAAGTGACCCTATGCTAAGACTTATTTTGCGACCAAGCTACATTTTTGTCAACTTGGTTTTTACACCCTGATGAGATTCAACTTATACCACTTTCATATTTCCACGCGGAGCCTTCTATGCATTCGCAGTTTTACATTGTGGGATTGTGTGTGTAATATTTGCATATTGGTTTCGTATTTGAGCTACACCTTTGGCCCCCTATAGATGTCCTTTTTTGTGCTTTCATGATGATTTGTGCTCATGATGATATTGGGGTGCTTATATGTGATTCTTCTTTCAATACCATTTCAGCTTGCAACCATTTTTTGGGGGGGGGTGTTACTGCATTGTTTCCAGTTATTGCATGTCCTTTAGCTTCCTTCTGAAACCCCGAAACTCTTCTACAAATGTTCTGGTTCGGGGTGGCAGTATCATTCCGGAAGCCCCATAGAACAACTTGCAAAATGGAATGATGTGCAGATGGTCCAGTATAATTCCACCATTAAAAGGTAAAGGGACCCCTGACCATTAGGTCCAGTCGCGGACGACTCTGGGGTTGCGGCGCTCATCTCGCTTTATTGGCCGAGGGAGCCAGAGTACAGCTTCCGGGTCATGTGGCCAGCATGACTAAGCCACTTCTGGCGAACCAGAGCAGCACACGGAAACGCCGTTTACCTTCCCGCCGGAGCGGTACCTATTTATCTACTTGCACTTTGACGTGCTTTCGAACTGCTAGGTTGGCAGGAGCAGGGACCGAGCTACGGGAGCTCACCCCGTCACGGGGATTCGAACCGCTGACCTTCTGATTGGCAAGTCCTAGGCGCTGTGGTTTAACCCACAGTGCCACCCGCATCCCCAATTCCACCATTAAGGCACTATTATTGCATCAGTAAGAATACACACACACACCAGTCTGAAAGGGCTTTTTCTTTCAAGGTAGCAGAAAGGCCACATTCCCCCTTCCTCCTAAGTACTGAAAGCATAATAATTGAAACAAGATGAGACTTTCCTCAAGATTATTGCATTCAAAATTTGCTCTGTTGAATGTGGCCGTGTGATTGCCCACAGGTATGATTTGGATATTGTTTGGGATAGAAAGAGCGATGAATGAACCAAACACCTTTGTCCTGTTCCAAATGTCTGTATTATTTTTATTTTTATTCAACAAGCAAGATAGCCAACATTTTTTTTTTTACTGCCCCAATACCTCTAAGCTCAATATAACAAAATTGAAGCTACAACCCTGTACTTGGTTACTCAGGAGAAAGTCCCAAGGAATGCAGTGAAACTTACTGCTGATATGGATTTGACTGTGGTGGAGAGTTGCCAATTGGCAAAAACCCTCATTACTAAATAATAATAATAATAATAATAATAATAATAATAATAATAATAGCACACACCAAGCCTGTCTTCTTTTTGTTCATTTATCAGAAATCTGGTATGTAGGAATGTTTCTTGAAGCCAAGTGAAATGTTTCTTGAAGCCAAAATTTATATAAAGATATGCAGAAAATAATGTCTTGCTTGCTAGGGGTGTACAGTTGGTTTGGATTCATGCTGGTGGGGGCGCTTCAGAGATTTTCTGGGCTCATCCAAGGCAAATACAGTGGTACCTCAGGTTACATACGCTTCAGGTTACAGACTCTGCTAACCCAGAAATAGTGCTTCGGGTTAAGAACTTTGCTTCAGGATGAGAACAGAAATCGTGCTCCGGCGGTGCGGCAGCAGCGGGAGGCCCCATTAGCTAAAGTGGTGCTTCAGGTTAAGAACAGTTTCAGGTTAAGAACAGACCTTCGGAACAAATTAAGTTCTTAACCCGAGGTACCACTGTAGAGATCAATAGAGGTGTCTGCTAAAAGCAAAAGTAATACCTCTAAGCTTGCCAGGTTAGGTGAGGTGAGTGGGGAAGATGGAGCAAAATGTCAGGATGGGGAGATGGAGGAGGGAGTGCTCTGTTGCAGCTGACAGTCAAGCTCGTAATCAGACAGGGGGAAAAAGACCAGGCTTCTTAAATCCTAATGCTTTTGGGGATGGATTTGAAGAAGAAGGCGGGGGCGGGGGGGAGAGAGAAAGAAGAAGAAGATTGCAGTAGCACTTCGGGCCCCTACAACACTATTTAATCAGTGCCCGAGATCCACAAACAAAAGTTACCTATGGGAGAAAAGTAAATTCCTTTTACTCCCCTGCAACTATCAACTGTAAGGTAAGGTAAAAGGTAAAGGACCCCTGGATGGTTATGTGCAGTCAAAGGGGACTATGGGGTTGCGGCGCTCTTCTCACTTTCAGGCCGAGGGAGCCGGCATTTGTCCACAGACATTTGTCCACAGACAGCTTTCCGGGTCATGTGGCCAGCAGGACTAAACTGCTTCTGGCACAACGAGACACCGTGATGACAACAGAGTGCACAAAAATGCTGTTTACCTTCCCACCGCAGCAGTACCTATTTATCTACTTGCACTGCTGTGCTTTCGAATTGCTAGGTTGGCAGGAGCTGGGACAGAGCAATGGGAGCTCACTCCATCATGGGGATTTGAACCACTGACCTTCTGATCGGCAAGCCCAAGAGGCCCAGTGGTTTAGACCACAGCTCTACCTGTGTCCTGAATAAACAAGCACACAATCACTGATAGGTCCACCCGCCACTGTGAAGCTCAAAGCAATGAAGATGATACCTCCCCAGCTGTTGCCATTGGCTGTGGGTTTCTTGTGATGTCACAAAAGCACTTGGCAACTGAGTGGATATAAAGGCAGGCCAAAGGAAAAGCCCTTTTCTATTTCCGGCAGGACCCACCTGGCAATGGATGTGACATTCAGCACTGCCCAGGTTTCTTTCACTTGAAGGAGGCAAACTGGTGAATGGAATGAGGCAATCCTTTGGCAGTGGGATGCTATGGAGCAATAATAAGGCAAGTTTGCTTGCTTGAAGGCTGCTGGTATCTGTGATTAGAAGCTGGCGGACATCTCATGATGGAACTAACAGTAGCTTCTGGCACAATGGGACACCGTGACGGAAACCAGAGTGCATGGAAACACCGTTTACCTTCCCGCTACAGTGGTACCTATTTATCTACTTGCACTGGCGTGCTTTTGAACTGCTAGGTTGGCAGGAGCTGGGACAGAGCAACAGGAGCTCACTCCGTCACATGGATTCGAACCGCCAACCTTCTGATCGGCAAGCCCATGAGGCTCAGTGGTTTAGACCACAGCACTTCTAGCACACAAGGCTTCTAGTACACGAAACCTGTTTGTCTCTGTATTATGGCAGGCTTCTTATCTCGAGAAACCTTTCTCATGTGGGATCGGGTCCAAGGTGATCATGTATTCAGCAGTAATATCAGAGAGGGCTTACATGTGTGCAAACCTTATGCGCTTAGGCTTTCTCCATATGAGCAGCGATTCTGGTTGCACCGGGTTCCTGTTTGGAAAAAATGATACTCTATGTGCTTACATCTATATGTTTGCAGGTATGTGCAGGTATCTGACATTTTGGCACTGGGAGCATGGCTAGTGGGTGTGATCCCATTCCTGCCAGCCAAATGCATTCACTGAACACGTGAAAGAGGGGGCATCTGCAGTGGGCTTCTATCACCTTCTGCACACCTAACTGCTCTTAAAGGGGCAGCTATACAGCGGGTGGCGCTGTGGGTTAAGCCCATGGCTTGCCGATCAGAAGGTCGGCGGTTCGAATCCCTGCAACAGGGTGAGCTCCCGCTGCTCGGTCCCTGCTCCTGCCAACCTAGCAGTTTGAAAGCACGTCAAAGTGGATAAATAGGTACCTCTCCAGGTACCTCTCCAGGCAAGTAGATAAATAGGTACCTCTCCAGTGGGAAGGTAAACGGCATTTCCATGCGCTGCTCTGGTTTGCCAGAAGCGGCTTAGTCATGCTGGCCACATGACCCGGAAGCTATCTGCGGAAAAACGCCGGCTCCCTCAGCCTATAGAGCGAGATGAGCGCCGCAACCCCAGAGTCGTCCGCGACTGGACCTAATGGTCAGGGGTCCCTTTACCTTTATACAGGAACTATTATTGGTAAATATAGGTATGCTAAGAGAAGCTCTGCTTAACTCCGCATGCTGCTGAAGGCACAGGCCAGGCCCCATAAAAATACTGTGCACATTATTTGCCAGATTTCCTTCTTTCTTCCTCCCAGCTGTAGATCAGAACACAGAAACGACGCACTCCTAGGGAAACACCAGAGTCCTTTTATCAATCATTTCTTCTCAATTTTATTCATCAGGCTTTTCGTTTGTGATGTGAGTGGCTGTGCACTCCCCTTGACTCCAGAACACCAACCATGTTTTCTGGCTCAGCACCTGGGCCTCGAACAGCTCATGAGCCAATCCTATTCCCCTCTACATGACTCTAATGGGAGTCAGAGTCAGAGTCCTCTGCTATGAAAAATACAACACTTCCCTTGCTCAAAAAAATAGGATTTGCACTATGAGTTCTTTACTCTCTGTTCTTTCTCTATTTCATACAGATGAGACTAGAGATGGGCAAATCTATCATTTTCAACTTCTCATATTTCTAATCTTAAATTCAGTTCTCCACATCAGTTCATTACAGATATATATATATATATATTCTCATGAGAATTCATCTGCATTTTAGTGTGCATTTCTCTGAATATATACGTACTTCTATGCAGTTTTGCCTAATATGCTAGCAAAATTCCCCTAAATACAATGTTATTTTCACTAATATATGCACACATCACCTTAGTATATGCATCTTTGTACCCATTACTCAGCTGAAGAAATACATTGCCCAATCTGGAGAAGGGTGAATTTTGAAGGTTGCCTGCCTGTGTTTTTACTCTCTTATTGTTTCGGGAAGTACAAACTAGGTATGTTCATCTTTGAACATAAACTGAATCAAATTTCTCCGTCATCCCTACATGAGATCCAGCATCACGGTCAGTCACGAGAAAGTATTACGTACTGGCTGACTCTTGCTTATGACATGCTTTCCATGATGGTTTTTTAAAAGTCCTACTGTGCAGACGTTGTATGACTCAGAGGAAAGTACTGGGTACATTTTGGCCTGGAGAAGAGGAGATGGTAAAGAGGTGACAGGATTGCTAACTTCCACTATTTGAAGGACTGTTAAATAGGTGATGGAGCAAATTTGCTTTCTTTTGCTGCAGAGCAGAGGCGGTGCTGGTCAACCCCAGGGCTTCTCTATATCCAGCAAGGACTCTTTCACCAAGCCCGTCCCTGGCCCTCTCTGCTTTTGCCAGCCTGTTTGTGTCCTTCAATTGTGGCCCTGCATTTTGTTTGCATGGATGGAAGATGAACAGATGTGTGGGCCACTTGGGGATGAAAAGGTTCCTCTCTGCTCCAGAGAGCCACTGGGCTCAGAATTACAAGAAAAGGTCCTTAGACGAAGCATTAGGAAGGACGCTTGGACTGTGGAATCTGTTGGACAATGGGACATCCTGTTTCAAAAGGCAGGTAGTTCATCTGACGTTTTTAAGTAGAGGCTGGATAGCCCACCTAGGAGGAATGTTGTAGCAGTGGGCGTTTTTTGCACAAGGAGTTTGACCAGATAACCTTTGAAGTCCCCTCCAACCCTAGGATTTTGTTGTGGCCTAAGTGTACCTTTGGCCACCTCATGAGAAGAGAAGACTCCCTGGAAAAGACCCTGATGTTGGGAAAGATGGAGGGCACAAGGAGAAGGGGACGACAGAGGACAAGATGGTTGGACAGTGTTCTCGAAGCTACCAGCATGATCCTGACCAAACTGCGGGAGGCAGTGGAAGGCAGGAGTGCCTGGCATGCTCTGGTCCAGGGGGTCACGAAGAGTCGGACATGACTAAAGGACTAAACAACAGCAACAAGTGTACCCGAGGAAGCAACAGGTACAAAAAAGCTATTTTTAAAAAATAAATCCCCAAGTTGCTGTGGAAATGTGGGGAACTCAAGCCAAGATTGGAAAAAGGAGAAACTGAAATGGACAAATTCAGTTGTTGCTAGTGCCCACCTTTTGAATGATGCTGTCCGAGATAGCTGCCTGCTTTGTCTGCTCTGTGGGTCAAGAGCTTGCAAAATGCCAATCTGTGCAGAGTTTTGTGTACGTGATGTGACATTGGGCTCCATGTAACCTTCATAGAACGCGTGCCGGGAATTCATTCCTATCATGGCCAAAAGAAATAGGGTTGCTGCTCCTTGATCCTGCGCATCTTAAACAGCAGACTGAGACTCTAAAACAAAACAGAGAAAAGCTCTTTCTACCACTTTGATCCAGGAAAAGCTTCACACCTGCTGAATTTTTGCATGCTAAAGGCCCAGAAAGGGGACGGACGGACACAACTCTACTCAGAAGCAGGGCTGACAATGATTTTACCAGTCACTGCTTCTGTGTCCTTCACATCAGCTAGATCTACAAACATTAGCCGGTGAGAAAGCTCATCTTCTATATATCGGTAGATCAAGCTGCTGTTAGAGACAGGGAGCAAGACAGTTGTTTTCAAGGCATTTGGCAAAGTTAGGAGGAAGCAGGTGGCAAGGAAAGCTCCACAAAGCATCTTTGAACCTTAAGTAAATAGTGTGGCACTTGTGGATTTTTGCTTCGTGCTAGAAATAAAGGAATGACAGCATTGCAAATGCTTTTAAACAAATACATGTACAATTTAACCCTTATCCTTTGACAAATGTAGGGCTAGCTTGTCCTGAAAAATCTTCTACCTCTGCTCCACTTACCTCTCTCCCACATTTTTCAAGCTATTGCACATCTGGTTGCTGTGGCAACCCTTGTCAGATCCGTCTAGCCCATAAAGAAGACAAACCCTTGCCAATTTCAACAACGGCGTGGCTGGTTAACTTGCAGTCGGCACCTCCCTGTGGAAGACAGTGGTAATTTTTTTTATTTTTTTGCTTTTAGGCAGAGATGAAAATTGGTCTTTTTTTCCTTACATACAGGTACGAGCGAGACTATGGTTGAACAGAAAGACGACAAGCAGCAGATGTCTCCATCCTTGCCCACCCATAATAAAATGTTTGCAGATGAGGATTTGTGGTGGTTTATATTCTTACTTTTATGCCATGCCTCTCTTCCAGCAGGGAAGTCAAAAAAGCATGTGGTCTCCAGGCAGTCACCCACCCATTCACTGACCAGACCAATACATGCCAAGCTTTAGGAACATGGTTGTTGCTGGGTATCTTAGTAATTTGGTTAGGGAATAAAATGAGACTTCCCTGGATACCTAGGGTCCAGGTTTGGGGCAAGTACTATTTGATGAGAAACCCCCTGCATAGATTTAAAATCACAAAACATGCAGGAAAGTAGAGTGTGACAGTACAGGCTGTTATACCTTTAAAATATCCCCTTCCAAGTCGCTTCTGAAGCTCCCACTTCCTTTAGCATTGAAATAGCTGACATGTTTGGTAAGTTTAAAAGGGTTTACTTAAAAGCACTTCAAAGGTCAGGTTTATACGCTTTTTCATACAGCAGCAAGGAAAGACACACGGTGTAACTTTAGTTTCAAAATTGGTCAATATTTCTAAATTATTTGCATAGAAAGACAAAGATGGCTTGCTAAAGCCACACAGTTTAAGCTTGGAACATTCAGCCCAGACATCCTTCCTGGTCGGCTTCACATGGTAGAAATAATCGTGGAAAGTGAGAGAACAAAGAGTTTGGTAACTGTTCCTCCCAGTGTGAGGGGGAGTGACCTAGGTAAGTCTAACAGGACAACTTCCTCTATGGTCTTAACCCCTTCATGCATTAGAGTTCAGCATGTCAGTTATATGTTTTCCTGGCTAGTCAAATATGTGGAGTTGGAGAGCTGTGAGTAGAGAAGTGAATCCACACATTGATATTCAAGTGATATCCAGTTGCCCAGACTGCTCTCATTGCTTAACTGCTTGCTGTCTACTCCACACTAAAGAGGAGCTTTTTCAAAAGTGGTGCACATGTAGTAGTTAAGTTCTGCAGATATGGGTCACCAGTTGCCCTCCAGATGTACCAGTTCCAGGGGGCAAAAACAGAGCATGGTTATTGAAACAGAAAAGGCTTACTCAGAGAGTGGCCAATGCAGCACTCAGATCATTCCAAACCTGAGACTGATGTGAGTTTGAGTTCAACAGGCTCTTACCTCTATGCTATAGAATAGCTGCAACTCAGCGGCATCCAGCAATGTCTTGAGAGGTACAATGGGACAGAGGAGGAAGGGTGCACTGGCATTCACTTTTGTTCTTTTAATGACAGTGGAGAAACCTTCTTAGCCTTTGGTTACAAGATCTGAAGTCAAAATAGGGATTATACCTTAACATATATGTTCTGCTCTAAGTTCCCATAGCGTGTTATCTTATTTATTTGAATTTATATACCGCCCTATACGCGGAGGTCTCAGGGCAGTTCACAAAATAAAATCAAAATATAAAACCACAAAATACATAATCAAAATTAAAGCAACCCAATAATCACCCCCCAACCACAAAAAACCCACCACATTTAAAAAGGGCATAGGATGTACACCGGTCTAGAATCTATGCTTTGGATGAAGGTGAAGATTAGAACTATTCTAAATAAATAAATGAACAGTGCCCAGCATGCAATCGGTGTTTTTGCAGGGTCATGCATTTCAGCACTTGCCAGGTATCCATAGGAGAGAAGTGAGCAGAGAAGTGAGCTGGCTGGCACCAAAGTAACTCAAATTTCTATCCCACCTCGGTGCTCAGTACAGAAACCAAACAGGGTGCTAGACAACGGGACTTTGAATCCAGCAGAGAAAAGGCAATGAGCTGCTGGAGAAAGGATGGAGCTCTCCATCCAACAGACTCATGATACATTTTGTAGGCTGGAAACTTCTGTACGGTTGCTGACTTATTTTTTCACAGTTCAAAATAAGCCACTTCACCTACAGGTTCTGAAGAAGCAGAACAGGGCCTTACCAGTCATGCGCATACAGTTCCGTCCATGTGCACTCCATTTCTCAAAAAAAGACAACACCATCTTTGATGGTTTTCATTTTTCATTACTATAGACTCTCTGGAGGAACTGTAGAAAACTCCCCAAGCAAGGCCTTTGAGGATTCATTTTCAGCCTAGGTATCCTGGCTTGCTTTCATATGCTTTCTGAGCTGTGTCATTGTATCTCATGGGCATTGGTAATTTTTAAATTAGGTGTACATTGTTGCAAGTCACCTTTGCAAGAAGAGTTCCCTTGACATAAAACTCCAGGAAAAGGAACTTCCATGCCTATGTGATAGCCTGGATCCAGACTTACCAGGAGCAGAATTTGGCTCATGGAATGCTCCAGCTGCTACAGGAAGGAAGGAAAATGTATTGGTTTGTTTAATTTTTATTTTAAAAAAGCCAATTCCTTCTTCCTCTGGAGCTGTCTTAAAAACTGCTCTGGAAGGTTGGGATGAAATCCTCCTCCATCCCTGGTTTCGTTCAATAGGAGTCCCTGCCAGATCAGAAGCCCTTCTGTGAACTGGAGGAGTCCTTCTGTTCATGGAAGGACACATCTGGATCCGACCAGAGATCCTACCCTCCCCCACATCTAGCAAATACAGGAGTGAAGTTAAGGGCATAGGTTTAATGCAGAGAAGTACCTGACAAAGCAACAAAAAACAAACTTATGGTCACGTAAAGCATACTCAATAAACACATGAGACGTAACCAGCTGTGCTCTTAGATAAATAAGATATACTATTCATAGTATCAAATTGTAAACTTCAACAGAAGTGACTTATAAAGTTCAATGAACGAAGAAAGCAGAAGACTCAGTGGATCAGATCATTCTATAGTCAGTTCATGAATAAGGTCCATCTGTGTAATGGTGTCCATTCCATCTGTCTGTTCCTAAAATCCAAACCATCCGCATGAAAGGTTGTTACAGTTCCACAAAATCCTTTCACAAAGTCTAAGGCAAGGTTTGGAATTTAGTTCTCCACGTTCCCAAAGAAACTTGTGAGCTTGGTTTTTTTAATACTCATGAAATCCTTGTAATGTGAATTTTTTATGGTAATTATGGTTATATAATAGGGTAAAGGATGCAGTAAATTTAATCTTAAAGATGGAACCCATGGAGGGAGGGAAGGAGGTCTAAGAGTTCGAAAGAACTCTGTATTTTAATGTTTGAAATGGTTTTGTTTTATATGTACAATTTTTTCCAAAAACTTAATAAAAAAATTATTAAAAAAGAAAATTCATCCGCATTTCAGTGCAAATTTCACTTAATAAACACATTTTCATGTGTGATCTTCACTAATACGCACATCTTTGCACTCAGTTTTCCCATATCTAATGCATGTTTATATGTTATTTTCACTAACATATATGGCTCTTACGCACATTCCCCCCTTCATATATGCACTTTTTTACATATTGGACTGTACTGGGGAGAAAGCTGCTTTCATCTGGATAATTGGAGCTGGGAGTGGTGGCTCCCTCCCCTTGCCACTTCTCTGTTAACAAACAGCATCAACATTTTTCCAAAGATCCTTTTCTTTTCTCAAAGAAAGAAAGAAAGAAAGTTGGGATTTCACTACTTGCATTTATGTGTAATGTGTAGTTTGCCCCCACTATTACTGTACACTTTCCACTCACATTCATTCTTAAAATTCAAGAGCCCCCCACCCACAATTCTTTCCCTTTTGATCCCCACTCTCCAAAGTACCCTTTCCCCATAGCCTATAATATGCCAACACACTCTGCTGTGATTGAAAGCGAGAATGGGGGTGACATTTATAAATACTTTATTAAGAATTAAATGATTAAGTGAGATTGCTCTTTTCTTAATAGACTAGGGCTACAATGCACGATCATTATGGGAATGCCATGTGTGTTTATTGCAAAGAAAAGGCCTTTATTCGCCAGCTACAACTCAGACGCTCAGCTCTGCACCCAGACTTATATCAATGAATAAAAGTTAAAGAGGAGATTAGTGGTAATCTCCAGTTTTGAGAGCAGAGCCCCATTTAGGAGGAAGTTTCCACTCATGGTTCTATTCCCACATTTTGCTTTCCCCGTGGCTGTAGTCCTATAGCAGGGACAGGGAACCTATGAACCTCCAGATGTTGTTGTACTCCAACTCCCATCAGCCATGCCAACATAGCCAATGATGAGGGTCAATGGGAGTTGGATTTTCACAAGGCCTGGAGATTCCCCATCCCCTCTCTAAAGTAACTTCATGTGTGATGATTGAAACAGTTTTTTTTCAAGCCGGTTTCAATTGGAATATAAAACTTGAATTGGGCAGCAGCTAATTTGTGTAACAAATGTTCTTCCTTTTCAGTTCTTTCTCATATGGAAAAAAGTGATCAGTTATTAACAAAAACAGGGATATTGGTACAAATGTTCACAAATATCAGGGTTGTGGTACACTCCAGATATTGTTAGACTATTCCCAATGAAGGAAAAGTGGCTTTTGAAAGCAATGGACTATGCAGAAATGGTGAAGCTGAGAGTGAAATTAAGAGATCGAAATGATGAACTTGTAAAAGAAGAATGGAGGCCTTTCATGGAATAGTACTATAGTCAAATGAAACCAGGGGCAGGATTCAAGATAAAAGCAGTGGAAGAAAAATGATAAAATTACTGTAGAAAAAGATATAATGCAGTAGAAAAGCTTTGAGTAAAAACATTGCGGAAGTTGGGGTGGGAAGTGAATTTATGAAACTATGTACCGTAACTATTTGATATGAAGATTATTGTAAAAATGTTTGAAAAATTTAGTAAAAAATAATACTAAAGATATCGTTGGACTACCACTCCCATCAGTCCTCCTGACCATTGGCTATGTGTTTTGGGATGATGGAAGCCTGCAGCACTAGAGAGCGCCATGTTGGCTACCCCAACATATATAATCTGAAACAGGCTCAAATGCAGGCTTCAAGCCTCACATGCAAAAACCCATGCAGCTGAATTTTATGGCTGTTTCTTCAGAGGTAAGACCTGCTCTGTTCAATGGAGTCTCCACTAGCACCACCAAGGAACTGTAAACAAGAATTTTAGCTTTAGTACATGGGAATGCAAATTTGTGTTAGGGCAATAGGGTTATAGCATGAAGGATCATGTCTTAGGCATGGAATGACATCCTTGGAAAGCATTGTCTGTGGCAACATCAAGGTTAACTACTGCAGCATTGTACCTGTTGGAGCTCATTCACACATGAAAGCCATCACTTCTTAATACAGGCAGCATGTAGTACAAATGCATGTATGAACCAGAATGTCAGCATTGGGAGCCAGTGTGGTGTAGTGGTTAAGAGTGGTGGACTCGTAATCTGGTGAACCGGGTTCGCTTCTCCGCTCCTCCACATGCAGCTGCTGGGTGACCTTGGGCCAGTCACACTTCTCTGAAGTCTCTCAGCCTCACTCACCTCACAGAGTGTTTGTTGTGGGGGAGGAAGGGAAAGGAGATTGTTAGCTGCTTTGAGACTCCTTAAGGGGAGTGAAAGGTGGGATATCAAGTCCAAACTCCTCCTCCTCCTCCTCTTCTTCTTCATCCTTCAGAACTGGTGCAGATCATGTGTATTTTGAGCTTTGATGCCTATAATGGTCCTGAGTACAAAACACAATCCAAGCAACAGGAAAGAGAGGTGGATCGGTGCATTCCAGTTTGTCAGTCTTATTTTTTAAAAAAATAATTTTTATTAACTGGCCAATCACATCAAATTAAATCACATCACATAAATTCCAAATTATAAAGCCAAATTTTTAAATTTTGTTGGGGGAACCCATACTTCAAGATCCAAAGGGGGATTCAGATCATCTTATTACTGCGTTAATGTCCAAATCAGTCCCAATCAGTCCAAACAAAATTCATAATTCTATCCAGTCTTATCTTGGTGTTTCCACATCATATCTTGTTCATATAATTTCTATTTTTCCTTTACGATCTCTTCTGTTAGTCTCCTTAAGCCGATAAGCAAAATAATAATCCTGTGTGGATTTCCTGTTCCTCCACTAAGTCCAGATGGTTTCCATATATCTCCTTCGTAGATAACATCGCTCTTTCCATCATAAATTTGGCATTTGTCACTCTTAAGCCCCACCGAGAAGTTGATCCACGATATGTGAACAACTCTATTTCTCTCTTTCTCCTCCCAGACCCAAGAGCTCCAACAATGCCTCCCAAAATGGCGACGGCATTTTTAACTGCGTCATTCCAAAACTCTTAGCTTTCCAGCTTCATCTTGAAACATTGCTTTGGTTCGAAAGTTTATCTCCACACAGCCTTAAATCCACAGCTTAAGTCCTTAGTTTCTGACTCATTAGGGGAGGGGATTCTTGTTAAATCACATAAGAAAAAGGAAGGCAGGTTTTTTTTCCCCCTCCCCCCTCAGTCATACCGTATCTTGACGTATCTTCTCATATTTTATTCTTGTCTTGTTATCAGAGATCTCTTCTGTCAGCAGTCTTTACTCCCCTTTTTCCTTGAAGCATGTGCAATTTATCTCGTCCAAATTGTTTCTTTTGAAGATGCTTGCAACTAGCGGCGCGAATCAGGGACGGCATCCAGGAGTGCCGAATCCCACAGGAGGGCTTTGTGCCTAGTGCCCCCACCCCCACAAATTCGCGGGTGGTATAGGGCACAGCAGGCAAGGGCCGTCCCCCCCACAATCCTGGGGGGGTTAAGGAGGCTAATTACCCCCATCATAGCCTCCAATTACCTCGTGTGGGTCGGAGAGATGTTATTGTCAGCCATCTTCCGATGCGCCACCTAGTGGCCCCCCCAGTTTGTCAGTCTTAAGCAACTGCTTGTCGGACAGTGGACTGTGGATGTATGACATCTGAGATGTATTGTTTGGGATTGTAAATTGCTTTGATGCAATTCTACATCACTGTTTATATTGCTGTAACCTGTCCTGGGACCTTATGGTAAAGGAGCTTTAAATAACAGCAACGGATTCCACTGGTGGATCATCATGGGAGGCAAATTTGAGGTGGACAACACAAGGGAGAAAATAAATAACAAAGGAACACAACATGTCAGGAATCACAAGGATTGTGTAATCTATCTAACCTCGTGGGGTGGCAGGATTCTTCAGATGCTATCTCCAAGGCCCAAGAAGCATATGGGTGCCCAAACTTTAGATCTGGGGTCAGCAAACTTACCACACCTCGGGCTGGTGTCTCCAGTGCCGATTGTGCGACGGGCTGGAGGGCGGGGGAGCGTGTGCCCATATGTTTGCGCACATACTATTTCCACCACACTTCTGGGTTGGAGGAGCACCAGAAATAGCTTGTGTGCACGGGCCTCCTCTGACCCGGATGTGCACCGGCAGTAACGCTTGTGCATGCGCAAATAACGCTTGTGCATGCGCAAATAACGCTTGCGCATGTGCACAAGCTATTTCGGGTGCTCCTCTGACCCGGAAGTGGGCAGCCACACAGTGCAGCGCTGGTAAGAGAGGGTGGCGGCAGCGGTCGGTGGGGGGCGGGGGGCGCCGCGGGCCGGATAAACGAGTCCCTCGGGCCTTATCCGGCCTGCAGGCCTTAGTTTGGGGACCCCTGCTTTAGATCTTTCTTCCCCAAGCTAACAGTGATTCTCCACTAAATATTCCAGGATAGGGCCTTTCTGTTCCCATCCAGCAGGGGGTAGCGCTGGCTCACCTCCCACACGGTAGGTCCCCCTTCACCCCTATAGAGCATCATACACCATGCCTTGTCGGTGGGGTGGAGACGACAGTTAGAACGCTTAAAATCCCTGGAAAAGATCTTTCCACTGTATCTAATTTTTACCATCCCTGTTGGGATAATAGAAGCTTAAAAAAAAGAATCAGTTTATTATGCAGTAATTTTCAGCCATTGGCTTTAAGGCCTTGCCCTCCTGGTGTCTGCTAGGTGGCAGGTCAGGAGTGGAGGGACCATTAATATCACCCGCATTTATTGAGACACTTGTCCTGAACTGTCAGGATTTTCAATGAAGGGTCAAAGACTTTACCTGCTGGGCATGATGCCCAGGGGGAGAATTCTTCACTGCCGTTCCAAGCTGATTTCTGGCCTCACAGCAGCTCTTCAGCAGACAGCGGGAGAGTGAATAGTTGGTGGGGGGGGGGGAGGAAGAGAGATTAATTAGCAATTAATGGACTCCAAGGCAGAACTTTCAGTGCATTCATTTGCATAAAGAGAAGGGTAATGAACAGCTCTTTCGCGCATTAAGCAGGCCTGGGCCTTTCATTTTATTTGGATGAGAAGAATGTGGCGGCAGGAAAGGGAGGAGGGGAAAAATGGCTTGTATCTGAAATGTAAGTAAGCCTCAATGCTCCGGCAAAATGTCATCAGAACACTGATGGTCCACAACTCTACTCCTCCATGACATCTGAGCCGGGAGAGGCTGTGCATAATCTGGACGTTTGTCTGGGCACAGTGGAGGACTGGATGAGGGTCAATAAACACTGGTAAGATGTGGGTTGGTGAACCCCATGTCTGGGAGGCTGGCCAGTTGCCAAGGTTCAGAGGTTGTTGACCAGTATAAAGTAAGCAGCCCATAAGTGGCACACAAAACACTACCAAACCATTCTACGTTTTAAATCTTATATTAATAATCCAAAAATTGAGAGAGCTATGTACAAGATCTACTACAGAAGCCACAGACAGAAAACTCATTCAAATTGTGTCCGAAAGGAAGATTTAGTCTTTAAAGGTTCCTTTAGCCTGGCTCCAGTAGATATCAACAAAGGTACCTAAGTTGGATCAAACGGTGATGTCGGTGATGTTACACACAAGAGTTGGACAGGGTGCTGGCATTTGTCACCTGTTTCGCCCATGAAGAGTCTCGGGCTTCTTCAGTAAATTCTCTCTCATGGTTTTGATATACAGTGGTACCTCGGGTTAAGTACTTAATTCGTTCTGGAGGTCCGTTCTTAACCTGAAACTTAACTTGAAGCACCACTTTAGCTAATGGGGCCTCCTGCTGCCACCGGGCTACCGGAGCACGATTTCTGATCTCATCCTGAAGCAAAGTTCTTAACCTGAAGCACTATTTCTCGGTTAGCAGAGTCTGTAACCTGAAGCGTATGTAACTTGAAGCGTATGTAACCCGAGGTACCACTGTATTTATAAACATTCAAGTCCATATGTTACATTTCTCCTTAGATTAAGCTATAATATTTAATTTCTTTCTTCAGGAAATTCTCCCTCAAGATTTTGGTGTATTGACATACATTCAACCTCATATTCTAAGTTCTTTCTTGACTTAAGCATTTATTCATTTACTAAGGTTCAGAGGTTGGGCATGCTCCTAGATCCATCTTTGTTGCTGGAAGCCCAAGTAACCTCAGTGGCTAGGAGTGACATTTACCAGCATCAGGTGCAGAAAGACCTGGTATCTCTACACAGACATTGACCCAGTTACATCTCACATTGTATTTCTCCAGTCTCTGGCTGCAGAAGTGACTCCAGATGTTGTTGGACTGGACAACTGACCGTGCTATTTGGGGCTGATGGGGGCTGGAGTTGAACAGCATCTGGGGAGCCACAGCTTCCCAATTGTGCCCAAAGTGAAATGTTGAGAAGAACCTTTACATTCCCTTACAGGAAAACGTCTGGAATAATTTCAAGGGAAGTGAAAATAATTTTTGAAAAGGGGGGGAAATGTCTTCTGTGTGTGCGGGGTGGATATTTCTATTGAATTTTCTCTTAAATGAAACATGAAGTAAATCTGGTAGTTCCTGGTTTCTCATGCACGTGAAACATCCAAGGAACGTCAAAGGACATTAGAAAGAATTTCAATGAGATGAACAAAGTTTCATTGGAAGAAATTCAAGGATTATCTACAGAAATACTATAAAATTAATGAACTTTGAAAAGATGTTGGTTTGAATTTTGGTGGTTTCTAGCTGTTATGATAAGATAATGGGAACCAAAAATTATTTAAGTTATTAAATTTAAAAAAGTTGAGTGGAAAATAAGGTGTTATTTTAAAAGGAATGTTAAGAGATTAGGATTTGCTGAATTAACAAGTTGAATTAGAGAACAAGAAGGGGAGGTATGAGGAAGTCAAAGAAACATGTTATTGAAAAACTGTTATTGAAGTTGATTTGTTTTTAATATTTTTCTTTTTCTTTTTCTTTTTGTGTTTATATAAAATTGGAAAATCTAATAAATATTTATATATATAAAAAAGAGATGAACAAAGTTTCTTAGCATGACTTACTTTTGTACATTCTACTTCCAGCCAGTGGTGACTCTAGATCAGCCTACAGATATATATTCTTGGGTATTGACAAAGGGACCAACAAATACATCCATTTCCTAAATACCCACTTGAGGGACAGCTGCTTCCTAACAGATACTGTCTTGGAATGGTGGGAGGAACCAGCTGGGGAAGCCCAAGGGAAGGAGGCTCAGAGCCTGGGGAAGAAGAAGAAGAGTTTGGATTTGATATCCCGCTTTATCACTACCCTAAGGAGTCTCAAAGCGGCTAACAATCTCTTTTTCCCTTCCTTCCTCACAACAAACACTCTGTGAGGTGAGTGAGGCTGAGAGACTTCAGAGAAGTATGACTAGCCCAAGGTCACCCAGCAGCTGCATGTGGAGGAGCGGGGAAGCGAACCCGGTTCACCAGATTATGAGTCCACCGCTCTTAACCACTCAATGAGTGGTCAGAGGGAGAAGAGGGAGGAGGAAGGGTTGGAAGCTGGAGAGGTAACAGGGCTTAGTGAGCTGGGAGAGTCTGTGGCAGAAAGAAGTCCAGAATCAGAGGCAAATGGGATGAGGAAGCTGGGATGAGGGAGGCCAAGAGGCACAGAGGAGTCATGCTGCTGAAGAGTCATGGGTGTCTCTCCCTCCTGCTGCGACAAGCTCCCCTCCTTGCTTGTCTTCCAGAACCAGAAGAGGGGTGAAAAGGGAGGAGGAGAGGATGGCTGCTTGCAGGTCTAGTCTCTGATTGTTTGAGGGGAAGCCCTGGAGATGAGGCGGTGACTTTTGGCAACTGATTTTCATGGACGGAATGAGCTGCTCTGCTCATTAGGCCCTACACTTGACCAAGTCTGTGCAGATCATGCTTTTGCCAATAAATAGATAACTCCATCTTTGAACTGTGTGATTTCTGAGCAGCACATTTCTCTGGTGGATACATAGCAGACCTTTTCTAGTGTGTCCCAGTTGCTATCAGCATCATGAATGGAAGATCTAAGTGAGATACAGATTTGGATTGAGATTTCGCTTCCCTTGTGAATTTTGAGGTAGGATTCAGGCCAGCTGCTTACTCTTAGCCTCATCTCTTTGTTTGTAACATGTAATAATAGTGATAGTTGTAGGGAGGTAACAATACATACTTGGGGGGTCAGTGTTGACTGTGGCATCTTTTCTCTCTCTGTGAACTCCATAGCCATTGACAGAGCTACTGTGGTGTCATGGAATGTTCACAAACATTGTTATAGTTGTCTGACATGCACTGATTACATTTACAGTGGTACCTCAGGTTACATACGCTTCAGATTACAGACTCTGCTAACCCAGAAATAGTGCTTCAGGTTAAGAACTTTGCTTCAGGATGAGAACAGAAATCGTGCTCCGGCGGCGTGGTGGCAGCGGGAGGCCCCATTAGCTAAAGTGGTGTTTCAGGTTAAGAACAGTTTCAGGTTAAGAACGGACCTCCAGAACGAATTAAGTACTTAACCTGAGGTACCACTGTATATCCCAGTTTTCTCCTATGTAATGAATGCAATGGAAATAAAATGGAAAATACTTCCCTAAGGATTGCTGGGGGGGAAGTAGAAAAAATAGTTGCTTCTTTAAAGCACTACAGATACATTCATGAAACGCTATGTAGCTTATAACACTTTAACTGTCATAGTTCCGTCTTCTTGAAAAATCACTAGACATTTTTTTTAGTTAGGTTGTGTTGGGCACTGGTAATGATCTTTCTGTTCTCCTAGCCTTCCTTCCAGAAAACTTGAGGATTGTCTGGAGAATGCCTATTAAGCCAGCTTAAGTTTGTCATGTAAACATGCCTTGGAACTTTGAAAGAAACAGAAATCATCTCTGGACCAAAAGGGGGTAATCTTGGCTTGCTTGGTGGTTATGCTTTAAGTCATTCCAGGTACCTGACTCTTTCTTTGTCTCTCCAGAGGTTATATCACCCTGCAATCCATATATTCAAAGCTCAAGCATCCAGCCAGATTTACCACTTTGATTTCCTTTCTGTGGTCACATTAACAGTTAATGAGAAATTAGGCATTTAACACACCTGTGAATTATTTAGCACAAAGGATGGTGGGAATGGGTCTTGAATCTTAAAGGAACCTTTCTGAAAATGAAGGGGGGTGCATTTGGTTGCAATAGTGAGTAAAACACACAGCCCATACAGATTTATTACCTGGGAAGAGAAAAGCTTGGACTATTCTTGCCACAGTTCAGGACATTATTTGGGGAATAGCCCAGAAGAGCAGGAAGATGGAAACAGAAGAATGGGGTGTATTCTAGTGACAACGTTTGAAGAATTAAAATCACTCAAATTTGACATCCACCAAATCTGGGTAGTGTTGAATGTTGTGAGATTTTCAAATTGTTTATTCCCCAAGCATCTCTAGGTAGGACTGGGAGAGGACCTTGTCTGACCCGATGACACTCATTGTAGACATTACTGAGAGTAATGAACTAGTGGTTTGACTTTATATTAATGTTTTCTATGTTAGGTTGGGGATTCTTTCTTCCCAGCTTGATCTGGGACTTAGACTCATAGAACTGTAGAGCTGGAAGGCACCCCGGGGTCATCTAGTCCAACCCCCTTGCAATGCAGGAATCTCAGCTAAAGCATCCGTGAAAGGTAGCTACCCAACCTCTGCTTAAAAAGCACCAAGGAAGGAGAGTCCACAACCTCATGCGGGAGACCGTTCCACTATCAAACAACACTTACTGTCATAAAGTTTTTCCTGATGGTTAGTCGAAATCTCCTTTACTGGCATGAATAGTCCATGCACTAAGTTATTACAGAGGCAATGCTTTGGAAACAAAGAACCTCCATTTACAGTAGGAACTCTCCCCTTTCTCGCCTCTGTTATGCCCTCCTCTTTCAAGAAGTTTCTCTTTTGCTTTCCCTTCCTGACGGCAAACTTTAAATTCTGTCCATCAGCAAGACTTGCCCTTCACCTTGATGGTGTGTTCTATTTTTAAAATGTCAATTACTCCCCACCCCCCTTCTGATTCTCTTCCTTTTCGTGGTCTTAGTTTACAGGCCAATGCAGTGGCGTAGCGTGGGTTGTCAGCACCCGGGGCAAGGCAAGTAATTTGCACCCCCTAACTCGTGGATTTGCGCCCCCTAACCCGTGGATTTGCGCCCCCTAACCCTAACCCCCAGATGTTGCGCCTGGTGCGGCCGGCCCCCCCTGCACCCCCCACGCTACGCCACTGGGCCAATGGCAAGGGCTTGTTTTTCTTTCTGAATTTGTATAGCAGAGGACCATCCCTGTGGAAAGTCCTCCCAACAGATATCAAGAAAATAAGCAACCATCTGACTTTTAGAAGACACCTGAAGGCAGCCCTGTATAGGGAAGTTTTTAATGTTTGATCTTTTATCACCATTATTATTATTATTATCATTATTCAGCCTCTCTGAGTGGCTGGATTTCCCCAGCCAGATGGGTAGGGTATAAATAACAGATTGTTGTTGTTGTTAAGGTCCTAGCACAATATCCAGCACTTTATTATTATTAGTAGAGATGGTGGCATGTGGAAGGGGCTTGGTGGGCAAACTTTTAGGAGTCACCAGCCACTTTTATAGCTCAAGCTATTCCGCCTCTCTTAGGGACTAGTAGACAATTGTTACGAATTGCTATCTAAAGCAAAGATGTGTTGCTGGCTGAGAAATCCCACCAGCTCCAATTGGCACAGCCAGTGCTCAGCTCCGATGGGAGTTGTAGTCCATCAACATCTGGAGGGTATCTTTGTCCAATTTTTTTTTTGGCACTATATAAATTATGGACCCAAGAATGAATTTTGACCTGGTGGTTTGCTAGGCCAGAGCTGGGAGGTGAATCTTTGTTTCTCGGCCCGGACATGTCTACATCTTTCAACTCATTCACATGAGCCCATGGCTACTCTTGGGATTTCCCTGACCCCTTTTGATTCCTTTGTCTCAGGTTTGGGCACGCTGACAGATTAGTGCTCTCTTCCTTTCAACAAGTTCTCATTTACGTTAGTAAATAAAGAGATCTCTGCATGTTTGCTTCTGCTGTTATAGCCATCACCAGCCAGGAGGGGCCTTGCTCCCCCTACCTCCCCATCAAGGAAAATAAAGATTTATGACCAATCTTCTAGCTCCAAGGACTCAGAAGCACCCTTCCACAAGCATTCCAGCTCCTGCCTGTGTCAAGTGTGGAAGCACTGGGTCCCCCCTCCTTCTGCCTCTGTGGGAATTTTACACCAGAGCCCTAACTGGGAAAACACCCAGGACTGAGAGACGTGTTTGCATTTTGTACATTTTCTTCCAGCTTAATGTCTCCATTGCGTGATCCCACATTTCTCAGGGTGCCACGAGAGGAGGATTGAAGTAAACATTTATGCACTGGAGCACTTTCCCTAAGTGATCCAATTGCACTATTCATATTCATTATCACAACAGTCCTCATTGCCTGGGTGGGAACAGAAAGATGCTGGATCTAAAAGACAGAGTGGCCAGGGGTTCCTGCCATACAGAGCTCTCAATCTGCAGCACTATCCAGGCCACATCCAGTATAACAATACATACAAAAGGAGTGCTTGGAGAGAGGAAGTTGCCCATCAATAATTAGCAGCAGACTGAGCAGGCACACTCAGGTCTCCTGCTCACAACTTTTCAGTGGCTATGGAAAGATGTACTGCATTTCTATTTACATTATAGTAATTATTTCTAGGGACGCGGGTGGCTCTGTGGGTTAAACCACAGAGCCTAGGACTTGCCGATCTGAAGGTCGGCGGTTCGAATCCCCACGACGGAGTGAGCTCCTGTTGCTCAGTCCCTGCTCCTGCCAACCTAGCAGTTCAAAAGCATGTCAAAGTGCAAGTAGATAAATAGGTACCACTCCGGCGGGAAGGTAAATGGCTTTTCCACGCGCTGCTCTGGTTTGCCAGAAGCAGCTTAGTCATGCTGGCCACATGACCCGGAAGCTCTACGCTGGCTCCCTTGGCCACTAAAGCGAGATGAGCACTGCAACCCCAGATTCATCCGTGACTGGACCTAATGGTCAGCGGTCCCTTTACCTTTAATTATTTCTAGATTTGCACCTATACATTTTAATGTGCACATGCAATCCAGTGTTCTCTTCCCTCCCTTTTTCAGTGATGAATTTCCTCTCTTTCTTTTTTGGGGTGACGAGGAAGTAATCACCTAATAAGTGATACAAAAGCCTCTCTGGGGGTTTATGGCTAAGCTGTGTTGTTTGTTCCAGGCACTTCCTTGCTCTTCAGCATCTTCACTGAAATATACTCCTGTTGGTTGCCATTCTGAGTTACTTGGGTCCCGGAGCTGAAGCCTGAATACACGGTGCAAGGCAGCGGTGTGGCAGGTGGCGGTGCTGCGGTGCTGTGTGTGGCGGTCAGCTCAGTGGGATCCCATCCTCGTCGCCAGTGAAATATACTCGGAGTTGAGAGTGGATTTCATGCTCTTTATTCAGCTCATAGTGGGAGGAGGAATGAAAGTTCCCCCAAAGTATCTGCTTTATATACATTATTTACACAATGGGCTGCACATGATTGGCTAATTCTGGAATTCTCCTGTAGGCCAATCAGGTTGTGGATTCACTTCCACCTGGAGCTGGATTGGGTGGCTCCTGCAGACCAATCATACTGCTGCATTGTTCTAGGACCAGTCGGACTGCTGCATTCTGAATCCTATTCAACTCAGTACATAACATTCACTCTCAACACAAAGGATGGATTGGTCTGGCTCCTTCCAAGCAACACGAAGTGCTGCCCCTGGGCAAGCCAGCCAGGCACCCTTCTAAGAGGAGCTTGGCAGTGGCAGCAACAAGCGCAGAGCAGCTGTGGGGAGGTACAAGCAGCAGAAGCAGCAGGGGAAGAGAGCTCCATTGTTTACTGGGAGGGAGAGGGCTGAGGTGGCGAAGAGGACAGAGTGGTGCAAATGCAATGGCAGAGCAAATCCAGTGTTCCTGCCAGTACGTTTGCACCACAATGACCTTTCTGCTGCCTTGCCCCTCTCCCTGCTGGTAAACGACAATGACCCAAGCTGGCAGGCTGCTTCTGATTCCCCTCCCCCATCTCTCCGCTGCCACTCACACCTGGGAAGAATTTGTGCTACTGCCACTGTTATACTTCACCTGGAGAAATTGGGTGAATGTGGCCCCTACCAATTTCTGTGCCCACAAATAGGAGAATTTTGATGGGCTTTCCACACACCACCATGCAAAATAACTTAGGGAAGTCTGCATTTCCCTGGCTGGTACAACGCTGACACCATTTCCAAATCCTTTTAAGAGGTAAACCACATGTGCTTTTTTTATATAAATGGTGTCCTTAATAGATCCCACATCTGGCCTCAGCTTGGCAAATGTGAACATGATCAAAGGTGCAAGGCAGCAAAGTGAGTTTTAAAGATTCTCATTTAGCCCCTGGGCCCCATAGGCACAACCTCTGGCTGTTACAGTAACGGATTGTCTTTCCAGCCGACCTGTTCTCTGGAGAATTGATCCCACATTCTTCACACAGGTGATCGATTTGGCTCAAGGTGGGTGCGTGTCTCAGCAAGGCATTTGCAAGCTCTGCAGCAGACCCTGACGCACATCCCAGCTGCAGCTTCAGAGACTCGGCTTCAGAGCCTTTTGTTCTGCAAGCAAAGGACATATGCTCCACACGGCACAGAGTCCTTGGCAGCCAAATTAGATGCCGAGAGACGGATGTGACCCCCGGCAGCTCCGAACGGCCGAGTGATGGGCGTGCACAGCTGCAGTACAAGGTTTCCGTTGCTGCTGGAGCACAGCTGGAGCATCGAGGTGCTGTCAGCGGCTACACGTGGCCAGAATGCGGGATGCCTGGCAGTGCAGCTGTGGGAGAGCTGGGTTTGCATGCGCACACATGTGTAGCCGGAGGACAAAAGAACCTCACAGCATGCAGCTGGACTGCAGCAGCCACATCGCACAGTGTGTCCATGTGCAGCTGGGACATCAACCTTTGCTATACATGTGCAAAGCCAGAAGGCAAGAACACTGCTCTGGGTTTATAGAAAGACCCTAGACATGTGCTGTTGTTCTTCTGGACAAGGCCGTAACTTCTTATGAGACGATTGCCGGCTGCTGCACAATGTCCTTTGTTCTCTGACCGGTGTAGGCAGACAATTAATAGAATCTACTTAACATTCTGAGGGACGTGGATGGTGCTGTGGGTTAAACCACAGAGCCTAGGACTTGCCGATCTGAAGGTCAGTGGTTCGAATCCCTGCGATGGGTTGAGCTCCCATTGCTCAGTCCCTGCTCCTGCCAACCTGGCAGTTCGAAAGCACATCAAAGTGCAAGTAGATAAATAGGTACTGCTCCGGCGGGAAGGTAAACGGC
Organism: Podarcis filfolensis; assembly: GCF_964270895.1. Lineage (NCBI taxonomy): Eukaryota > Metazoa > Chordata > Lepidosauria > Squamata > Lacertidae > Podarcis > Podarcis filfolensis. Next base: position 115,339,875 of record NC_139605.1, on the reverse strand, counting down.
GTTTCCGTGTGCTGCTCTGGTTCGCCAGAAGCGGCTTAGTCATGCTGGCCACATGACCCAGAAGTTGTACGCCGGCTCCCTCGGCCAATAAAGGGAGATGAGCGCCACAACCCCAGAGTCGGCCACAACTGGACCTAATGGTCAGGGGTCCCTTTACCTTTACCTTTACTTAATGTTCTGCACTGTGCACCCACCTACACATCACAAAAGTGCAAGAGCCAACAGTATTTCCAGAATCGGCAATGGAACTGTGTGTTGCTTGACCAAAAGGAGCAAGCACATAAAGATCCAGTTGTGCTCATGTCAGGCAGAAATAGCATGTCACTGGACGGCAGCAGATGTTTCAGGAAAGGCTTGGATTGCCAATCTCTAGCAGCTTGCTATGCATGGAAATTTACACAACACCATCCAGCAGAGGACCTAAAGTGAGTTTCTGTAAACTTTGACATCTTTCATCATGTAGATTGGCTAAGGTGCCTCCGCCTTTGCATGTGGAGAAATGCATGCATGCAGATTCATGAGTGCTTCGAGGTGTTGCGCAACAGACGTGTGAACTGAAAGAGGAAAATGGGCAACGTGACAAGAATGTCAGCGCTCAAGTGTTTGCTAAAGTTGTTGTAGTTTATTGTTGTTTATTGCCCACACCCAGATCTGCTTTGCTTTAGCAAAGTGGTGGCCTGTTGTACCTTTGGATCATGTCCCGGATAGATAAATTCATGGAAACTGGACCTAAAGGTAAAGGTAAAGGGACCCCTGACCATTAGGTCCAGTTGTGACCGACTCTGGGGTTGCCGTGCTCGTCTCGCTTTATTGGCCGAGGGAGCCGGTGTACAGCTTCTGGGTCATGTGGCCAGCATGACTAAGTCGCTTCTGGCGAACCAGAGCAGTGCACAGAAACACTGTTTACCTTCCCGCTGGAAACCTATTTATCTACTTGCACTTTGATGTGCTTTCAAACTGCTAGGTTGGCAGGAGCAGGGACTGAGCAACGGGAGCTCACCCCGTTGCGGGGATTCGAACCGCCGACCTTCTGATCGGCAAGTCCTAGGCTCTGTGGTTTAACCCACAGTGCCACCTGCGTCCCGGAAAGTGGACCTATCCAAGGTTATTAGTCACCTGAGCTAAATGGAACCTCCATTTACAGAGGCAGTCTGTCTCTGAGTAGCTGGAGGGATAAATAGCAGGCTGTTTCTATGATGAGCAGCCAAAGGCATCTGACTTTAGAAACGGGCTTCTGAATGAGATGGATCTTCATCTTGCACAACAGGACAGTAGTTATGCTCTTATGGAAGTATGCACAGTTTCCTCCAATATGGAGAGATGCATTTCTATTAGGAATAATTATTTCTAGAATTGGACCTCTACACATCAATCAGCATGTGTACACTTTATGCAAGCCTGGACCTTGTTCTGTCCTCTTGTTGGCAATGTGTCAGTGGCCACTCTAGGGGAAATTGTATCTCTAGGTTCAGTCCCACACCCATCAACATCTGAATGAGAAAACCACAGGGCTAAGAACAGGGGTGTGGAACCTCAGACCTGGAGGACAATGCTGGTGCAAAAATGCATATATCTAAATGAGAACTCCTGGGTGCTGGGATCCAGGTTTGAGAGAAGTATGCTTTAGTGAGAGAACCCCAGCAGAGATTTAAAGTCACAAAATATGCAGCAAAGTAAAGCTGTTAGACCTTTAAAATGTGCCCCTCTGAGTGAGTTCCAAAATGCCCCCTTAAAAGGTTTCTTTCCAAAGTTTCCCTCTTCCCCCAGCATAGGAAAAACACCACATGCTTGGTAAGTTAAGAAACGGTTTACTTACACTCTCCAAAGGTCAGATTCATGAATTTCGGAATGTAGCACAGGCAGTAAAATTTGGTTTGGTTACAAAGTGGTGAAAGTTCCTAAATTATTGGTATAGGAACTCAAGAATGGCTAATGAGAGCCATACATTTGAGCTGGAGCATCCAGCTCAAACTTCTTCACATGTTGAGCTTCTCAGGTAGACTGGGGTAAAACACTTGATTACCCAATTCCTCCCAGTGTGAGGGGAAATAAGCTCATAGAATCATAGAACAGGTTAATAGAATCATAGAACTGTAGAGTTGGAAGGGACTCATCTGGTCCAACCCCCTGCAGTGCAGGAATATGCAGCTTTCCTATGTGGAGATCAAACCTGCAACCTTGGCGTTATCAGCACCACATTCTAGCCAACTAAGCTAAGCCTGCCAGAACAGCTTACTCTATGGTATTAACCCCTTCATGCATTAATTAGACTTAAGCATTTGGGTTTATTGAGGCTGGCAACCCCAGAGTCGTCCGCAACTGGACCTAACGGTCAGGGGTCCCTTTACCTTTACCTTTATCCCACAGTCAAATGTATTCCTCCAGGCCTCTCTGTCCAGTCTCCAGGGCCCTCTTCCAGTGTGTTTTTGCCTGGCTGGGGTGTGTCCTTAAATGCTGATAAAGTCTTTTGTTTCCTTCCTTCCTTGCTTGCTTGCTTGGATGGATGGAGTATAGAGAGCATGCATGTGTGAAGGTGTGTAGAAGCAGGCATACTGTACAAAGGTACAATTCACATTCATTGCTCCACCCACTTTTGACTCTGGCCCTGCCCACCCCTGGCAAGTGGCCTCTGAGAGGTTGCCCAGAAGGGAATGAGACCCTTGAACTGAAAAGTGTCCTTTAGCTTTTCGTGACTTATGGCTAAGATGTGGTTCTTTCCCACATGGCTGTTGCCCAGCAATTGAGTCTCACAGAGCTATGCTCTTCTCTGTTAATCTCAGATCTGGCTAAGGACAAAAACCACTACCACAAAAACAGCCAGCAGAAAATTCTAAGTTTGCTCTTAGATATAAAATGTGGGTGATGGAAGGGCATGACCCCTGAGGAGGGGATAGAGATACTAAAAGCAGTGGCATTGCCCTCTTATGGTCAGATGTGCTGGCTGCAGGAGACCATCGGCTTTGGGATTTGGCTCCCTGAATTGCCCATTCCTTCTAGGAAAACCAAACACCTTCTGGGCTTCATCAGCCTCTTGCAAGCAGATTCCGTGCCTGCCTGCTCTGCTTCCCTACTTGATTAGTCACTGGGCCCTCCTTGCTCTTATATAAGCTTCCTTTCTAGGAAAAGACTGTGGACAGAAGTAGCAGTTGTGCAAGAGATGCTCAGCTGCCCCTGCTCCACGTGTCACTTTCCCTCAGCACCTGACATGACCTCACGTTGCTGTACATCACCCCACCCTCGCCTTGCAACATTTGTCCTCAGACATGGGAGTCTCCATAGTTCAGCGGCAGGGCACATGTTTTGCAACCGCCTGGTTTTTTTGTTCAGGCATCTCTCATTTTTAAAAAAAACAGAGGAGGAGGAGGAGGAGGAGGAGGAGGAGGAGGAGGAGGAGGAGGAGGAGGAGGAGGAGGAGGTTTTCAATTTATACACTGCCCTATACCCGGAGGTCCCAGGGCGGTTCATAAACAAGACCACAATATATAAAATCAAACCACAAAACAATAACCCAATAAAAAACCCCCAAAAGAATCACATTCTAAAAGGGTGTTGGATGTCAATAAGATCAACCAAAGGACTGGTTAGAAGGAACAGAGGGTGGTACCCAGAAACGGAATGCACCTCTGAATAAGTCTTTGAAGAACCTCTGTTGACAAGGATCGGCAATGCAAGTCTAGGTGGAGCAATGGTTTGACACAGCATGAATCAGATTAGAATCTTCATGCGTAGGTTGTCATGAGCGGAGGCAGTGCGGTGACATCACAGAGGGGCTGGGCAATGACATCATGTCTCCCATTGTGACATTATAAGAAAGACCCGTGGAGAGATAGCAGCTCCTTCTTTCTTGTAGCATCAAACACCATCCTTGTCTGTGCAAACTGATCCCTATTCCCAGGAAGGTTGTGGGAATATGTTTCATACCAGGGACACCTGCTGAAATGTTCTTTTCTGCCATCAGAGGTGCTGGAGATCTGTTCCCCTTTGCATCTGACCATTCTACCATTCACCCTCTGCCTGCAGCCCCTGCCTTATTCTCACAAGGAGCCTATGAAGCAAATTAGGTAGGTTATATCCCCTCGGTAGGCTTTGTGCCTGAGATCTGAAGAAACAAAAGGTTGTTTTGAAAAGGTGCATTTGGGGGGAGTAGGAGTAGCCAGCAGGGAGAGACAGTATCAGTATCATGCACCAGGCCTCCCATCAGCAATATCTCTATGCTTACTGGGAGCAAGAGGGTGAGGTTGTAGGGAGGTCAGCATTGTGCAGGTGCGCCGGCAGAGTCAGTGTGGTGCTCCTGCTGGTCTGCACAGTGCTGACCTCTTCATCGCCTTGCCCTCTCTGCTGCTTCACAGCACCCCCCCTTCCTCGAAGGTAAGAGTGGCTTGGTGGCTGTAAATCCTGCTTTATAGAGCACGGTCCTCTATTTGAAGAGCTGTCTGGTCCAAATCTGGTTAAAACATTGAAGAACCCAGGGAAGAAGTGCAGGGAGGGGACCTTGAAGTTGTCCATCAACATCTGGCAGTACCTGGGCAGCAGGTGGTCGCAGCCCTCCCAACTATGGTGAGATGCATTGTGTTTCTATTTAAACCACACGGCTTATTTCTAAATCTGCATCTCCACATACAGATTTCGCAGTGTGCATTTTATGCAAATATGTGTCCTCTTTTTGGGGAAGAGGGTTTTTTCCTGTTTGTTTTTTTTTGGCATTGCATTAGCATCTGTCCTGGAGATGGTGAGAAGCCTGTGAGCATTGGAGGAAGGGTGTCATTTTGCAGAAGGAACGTAGAGGGCACTAGTGCTTCAGTTATGCTTTCTGCACATAGCAGTGTTCCTTCTCAGGGAACTCTGGGCGTTGAATCAGATAGCAGGCTTTGGATGGCCAGGAGACGATAGTGAGTGTGCATATACAGGAAAGGACAGAGTGTGATTGATTTCCCAGCACAGAGTACCATGTGTTGCTTTCTGGGAGCTCCTTGAGGTCTCTTAGAGGAGGCAAGCATAGCCCCCAGCTGTTGAGCAAAACAAAACAAAATCTTTAAAATGGGAATGCCATTTCCTGGATACAGCTGCAGTGGAGGGGGCATGCACAGTAGGGGAGGGTAAGCACCAAACCTGCCACTGTCCCTCCCCCCCCCCTGCTTTTTTGGGTGTGTGTTAACATTTATATCAACAACCTCAGATATGCAGATGACACATCTCTGATGGCAGAAAGTCAGGAGGAATTAAAGAACCTCTTAATGAGGGTGAAAGAGGAGAGCGCAGAATATGGTCTGAAGCTCAACATCAAAAAAGCTAAGATCATGGCCACTGGCCCCATCACCTCCTGGCAAACAGAAGGGGAAGAAATGGAGGCAGTGAGAGATTTTACTTTCTTGGGCTCCATGATCACTGCAGATGGTGACAGCAGCCACGAAATTAAAAGATGCCTGCTTCTTGGGAGAAAAGTGATGACAAACCTAGACAGCATCTTAAAAAAAGCAGAGACATCACCTTGCTGACAAAGGCCCGTAAAGTTAAAGCTATGGTTTTCCCAGTAGTGATGTATGGAAGTGAGAGCTGGACCATAAAGAAGGCTGATCGCAGATGCATTTGAATTATAGTGCTGGATGAGACTCTTGAGAGTCCCATGGACTGCTAGAAGATCAAACCTATACCTATTCTGAAGGAAATCAGCCCTGAGTGCTCACTGGAAGGACAGATCCTGAAGCTGAGGCTCCAAGACTTTGGCCACCTCATGAGAAGAGAAGACTCCCTGGAAAAGACCTTGAAGTTGGGAAAGATAGAGGGCACAAGGAGGAGGGGATGACAGAGGACGAGATGGTTGGACAGTGTTCTCGAAGCTACCAACATGAGTTTGACCAAACTGCGGGAGGCAGTGGAAGACAGGAGTGCCTGGCGTGCTCTGGTCCATGGGGTCACGAAGAGGCGGACACGACTACAGTAAACAACTAAACTACAACATTTAGTCCTGTTCTAAAACCTCCGGAGGACACACACACTCACTTCCAAAATATTCTGCAACACTTTTGATGAGAGCTGTTTATGGTTGTTGTTGGTGGTCTGCATTCCTGCTGTAACAGCCTGTAATCTTATGATAGCTTCTAAGATTGTTATTTGCATCCAGACAATATCTGCTTCTAAGCCAAACGATGCTGGCGTGCATCCTTCCTTGCAGTGAATAAAGTGGAAGATGCCATGCTTAAGGATAATCCAGATTGGTAGCTAACTGGCTATGCCTGGGGGTAGGGGAAAGTGAACTGTCTGAATACTGGAAACGTCAAAGAATTGTAGAACCGTAGAGTTGGAAGTGATCCAAGCATCACTAGTCCAACCCCCTGCAATGCTTCCTCTTCATGTTGTTCCCTGAGAGTAGGGGTAGACAACATGGTTCCCTCTAGATATTGTAGGCTCAAACTCCAATCACCCTGGTCATTGGCCATGCTAGCTAGGGCTGATGGGAGTTGGAATCCAACAACATCTGAAGGACACCATATAGACTACCCCTACCCTAGATGGCTCAAGACAGTAAAACAAACAAACACATGTAATTTCTACCAGGGTAGATTGATTTTTTTTAACACATGGTACAGTCAAGTAGACTCCACTCCTAAAACTGTATTCTCCTGAGCTGTTATTCAGGACACAGTTAGTCTGATTCAGTACAGTGGTACCTCGGATTACAGACGCTTCAGGTTACAGATGCTTCAGGTTACAGACTCCGCTAACCCAGAAATAGTACCTCGGGTTAAGAACTTTGCTTCAGGATGAGAACAGAAATTGTGCGGCGGCAGTGGGAGGCCCCATTAGCTAAAGTGGTGCTTCAGGTTAAGAACAGTTTCAGGTTAAGAACGGACCTCTGGGATGAATTAAGTTCTTAACCCGAGGTACCACTGTATAATCTAACAACACTTGGAAGATTTGGTGGGTCGCTCCTGAATGTGTAAAATCTGTGCTGATGTGATTTGTGTATGTAGTTTGCATGCCACCCTCAGCTCCTTGGAGGAAAGGTGCTGTAGAGAGGTCCTAAATAAAGAAGGATGGCTGTACATGCCTCATCTCTGGGATTCCAGATGTGGAACTGGCCAGAATGTTTCCTCCCCGCTTGCTCCCAAGCAGTGACTACTCCATTTGATACAAGGCACAATAGGTAACTGAGACATTGGTCATGTTCCTCTTTGGACTGTTCAGGGTTAGCACCACCAGGAAGGACACACCCAGGCCAGCAAGAGGACACCAAGCATCAGAATCACAGGCTGGGCAACAATGAAGTATCTATTACATCATGCCTGTGTTTCCGATCAGTAGAGAACAACTGTTGTGTGGTGGTGCCAGCCTGTCTGCCCATTTCAGAGGGAGACACACAATTTCCTTCCCTCAACCCCTCTTCCTGGCCTTTGAGGTCTGAGTCACTGCCGGATGAAGTGATTAACCTCTTGTTCAAGAGAGGCCAGCTTTGAAATGGACAAGCATCAGCAAAGGCTTGGGACTCATTCATGCAGTGGTGCAGTTTGGCCCAAAGCCCAGAGCCCCACAATCCAAGGGTCCCTGAATTGATAACCCAGGGCCAGGGAGTGGCCAGTGATGAGGGGTGGGAGGTGGCAAAGAGACTGTATTGGCACCTGGACCAACATGGGCATGCTGGGAATAAGGACAGGCAAATCTGTCAATTTCATTTTCTTAGTTTCTCATTTTTTCTAATTTTCCAGTTCTTCACTTCTACAACAATTTGTGGATAGGAGAAAAAAAAATCCGTAGGGAAATTTGCAAATTTCTCCTGATGAACATATCGTATGGCATTGTGACTAACATACACATTTTTGTGAGTTGTTTTCATGGTGTTAGCAAACTTCACAAGTAAAGGAATTCTGGTTGAAAACAGACCAAACGATGCCTTTCCCCTCCAGCCAAGATTGGGCTCCCTGAAGCAGTTCAAAGTTATACGCCACCAAAATGGTCCAACATAAAGCTATTTATGGCAGAGTCTCTTCTGATCTTGGTAGCTGATGGCATAATCCAAGTTCCAGGCTCTTCTCTCCAGAGAGAGGGAATAGAGGGCACTTTTGGCGGTCTTGGATGTTGGCTGGTAGGCTTGGAAGTTGGCTGTCCACCAATGCAGCATCTTCTAGACACTGGCAGTTCAAGGCCCTACTCTCCAAAAGGGCTTTTCTTGACTATCACAATGGAGGAGCAACCAAAGAACTTAGAAGCAGCCATTGTAACCTAGGTCAGAGGAGGAAAACCTGTGGCTCCCTTGATGTCGCTGGTTGCAACTCTCATTCCATCATTCTCTCATCATCCTAGACAATTGGCCCATGCTGGATATTGGCCAATGGGACTTGGAGTCCAACAACATCTGGAAAGTCACAGGCACCCCACCCTGTCCTAGGTGGCAATGTATGAAGTGGGTGGGTATTTATAGAAGGAAGGATGGTAGACCTGGTTCAAATGATGCCGCTGTGTCTATGGAGACCACCCAGAGAGGACTCTGCTAGACCGCATCAGCATGAATCCATTATATTAACCATGAAAGGTTGCTCATAGGCATACAGGCAGAATATCCCAGCTCTACTCCAATTCCAGTTCTGACATCCCCAATAATTACATGATTATCTGGCAAACATTTACACAACTTTCCAGAATTCTGATTATTAGGTTTCTGCTTTCAGTTGAAAATTCCACACTTTGATAAAAGTATGTGGCAATTGCACTTGTGTGTCAGGCTTCAGGGAATCGGATACCTCCCCCGGTGGCAGTAATTAAGAAGATCAAACAAAAGGAGCGTTCTTACCAGATAGTTTCTTTAATAATCACAGCGAAGGACAAAGGAATGCATATCTCTCTAAAAATGATGTTGCTTCCAGTTAAGGTCCACACCCTCCGTCCCCATTAATCTACATCACTCCTACGTCGGGTAATCTGAGCTTGTTGCCTCTGCGCTTTCTGTTCTATCACTCAGTGCCCATCTAGTCCTAGGTAAAGGGGGGGGGGGTCAGGAATGCTGTCCAAGGACACTGAATCTGCCAGCTGTCTCTCTCCTGGTGTTTCCTCTTCTAGCTGTTCCTCACCCTGTATTTCCCAGCTTTTCCCCTCTGGACTATACCCCTCTGCAAACCACTATTCTAAATCAATCCTGTCCTCCTGCCCTTGGGAAGGTTCAGGAGAAGGGGTTGGGCGGTTCCCACCATTCCTCCTCAGTCCAGTCCCTGACATCGTTCTTTGCAAATCTCAAGCATTTGGTTAATCTGTGCAGAGCATTTTAGACAATAATTAAATGTTCTTGTGTTTATAGCTACAGTATAACTCAGGAGTTGCCAGTGTTGTGCCCTCCAGAGATTGTTGGACTACAAACTAACATGGTGTCTGGCCATGGGCCACGTAAGTTGGATATGATGGGAGTTGCAATAGGAGGTGTGTATTTGTGTGGAACCTTTATAGCAAACTGTTCCTCTGGTGCTACTGCAGATTTTCTAAGTGTGCTGCTGTCACAAAACAAAAGCAGAGCCTGTAAGTCACCCCTGAAAACTCTGGAAAAACCAGGCATTGTTCAGACTAGGTTCCCTTGTCTTTCCTGCATGGCAGTCACTAATAGCAGCCACTCACAATTTCAGGGGCCGCTGCTCCTACCTGTACATGATTTCAGCAACACCCCTTAAATCTCTAATGCTCCCCTCCTCAAAAAGGAATAACCCTTCCCACTGTTAAGCTCCACTGCTTAATGCTTGGAAGACGGAGTCAACAATGTCATCTCTGGCATGCCAGGGGTGCTCTCAGCCCTCTGGGCTACCCAAATCCATATACAGAGAAGCATTTGGTTCAAGCTGGTTTTTCTTGCCAGTGCCTGACTCTGCCTCGCTTGGGGTGTCTGTGTGTGTGCTTTTCCACTACTTTAATGAAATCAGGAGGGAAGAACATTACCACATTTTTAATGGTGTGACTCCACAGGCCTCTAAGATCTAATGATGGCCTATTAGAGGGTCTCTGTAGCTTTTAACGAGGCACTGACATTTTTTAATTTTTGCCTCAGCCACTGGAGACTCCTTACAGGAGGTCAAAGCTGGTTGATTTATGCCCATCCTGCCGTCTTGGCTTATCCAACTGCCTCCCCCTTATGGAAGGGCCTGGTGACTCACAAAGGCTGGCTGGCTTTGATTTCTGCATGGTTTGAGCCCATGTTTGGGAAGGGTTTCCCACTGAATGCCCCGAGCTGCTACATTCTCAAAGGGCAAGCGCTCTCTGACCACTGTTTATAGGTTCCGCATAATGCAAACCTTCCGGGCTGCATTCTAAAGCATCAGGGCCAGATTTGTCTCTACTTTGATGCTTTCTTGTGGGGGTGGAGATATTTGGCATCACAGTTCAGATCAGGTCGCCGTCAACCAATCTACACATGTGTCTTCTGAACTTCGAGGCTCCCTGGTTTTTCCACCTGAGTGAGGACCAGACAATAGATCCTTGCTTCATTCATTTTTAACATTTCTATACTGCCCGCCATCAAAAGACCACAGGGTGGCTTGCAACTCAGAACATAAATAAACAGCACATCAACACATAATGTTGCAGAAACTTAAAATGGCTATATAAGTGCAATTCATAATAATAAACAATACATAGCTGTAAATAATACATAATAGTACATAATACAGACCCTCCATGTGTCCCTGTTTTCCAGGAACAGTCCCAGATTTACAGAAGACATCCCGGTTTCTGATTTGATCCCGGAATGTTGCACGCAATTGTGAATTTTTAGTGGTGTTGGCTCTTTGGTCCTCATATTGTTTACGAAACTGTGTGCTTTGTAGGGTCATCTTTAAATGTAAACTGAATCAAATTCCCCCACCCCCATCCTTAGTCTTAACACACACCAGTTTGTAGGGTAACTGGGAGGAAATGGAAAGAATTCTGCCCCTTTGAGTTCTGTGCTCAGTCCAGACTGCTCATCATCCAGGTCTCTGCTCTTCTAGCCAGCTAGTGGCTCCTTCCACTCCAGGTTCTGTTTTCACTTGCCAAGTTATGGGATGATGGACCTCGTTGGACCAGAAGGCAAGAAAGGAAAGACATAAAAACAAAGGAAAGCCATCCAAGTGGCAAAATTACGACTTGGCTATGACAGTAAATCTTGTGCTGCAGAGGTCCTTGCCAGCTCCTCTCTCCCACAACGAGTCAATTGGTGAAGAACATATTGTTTTTTAGGAAAGGCATCTACAACTTTCGTTGATTTTGTTGACATTTTCAAAGGACATTTTGAAACTTGGTTTAACTGCCCATGTCAGGAAGATTTCAGTGAGGATGAGACAAGGGAATCAGAGCTTACAAAAGTTCTATAAAACACACACAACCTCCCAAAGCAATGAAGAAAAGTATTGAATTCAAATTACTAATCAGGGAAAGGTGATTACTTGCTTCTTTTTTAGGATAAGGGGAGAACAATCACACATTTGCAGATTGTTTTTACAATGAAAATATAATGATGGGCAACCATTGCACAAAATCTACAGTATACAGTCAGGGAAGGGGTGTAAAAGGTAAAGGTAAAGGATCCCTGGGTGGTTAAGCCCAGTCAAAGGCGACTATGGGGTTACGGCGCTCATCTCACTTTCAGACAGAGGGAGCCGGTGTTTGTCTGCAGACAGCTTTCTGGGCCATGTGGCCAGCATGACTAAACCACTTCTGGAGCAATGGAATGCTGTGACAGAAACCAGAGCATACGGAAATGCCGTTTACCTTCCCACCACAGCGGTACCTATTTATCTACTCACACTGGTGTGCTTTCGAACTGCTAGGTTGGCAGGAGCTGGGACAGAGCAACAGGAACTCACCCCGTCGCGGGGATTCAAACCGCCAACCTTCTGATCGGCAAGTCCAAGAGGCTCAGTGGAGAACATCACTAGGAGAACATCAGCCTTTGTATGCAGACGATCTCAAGTTCTAGCCCCAGCATTTCCAGGTAAGCCTTGGGAAAGACTCCCTGGAGAGCCATTGCCATTCATTGTAGATTAATGGTGGAGACCCTCTGGTCTGTGGGCCTGGATAGGCCCACCAGATCTCCCTAATTGGCCCACGAGGCCATTTTGGCTACAATACACCCACCTGCCTTATACCCTATGGCCTGTGATGTCATGTTTGGGGCACGGCTGAACCAAAGGAGATGTGCAGAAACCACCAATCAGCTGATTGGCAGCACTTGCAAATCCCTGAGCATAGCACTTTGCAAGCCGGCCCTACCATTAGGCAGAATGAGGTAACTGTCTCAAGTCACAAATGCTAGAGGGCAGCAGGGCCAGTTCTCTGGCTGGTCCTCACCAGACTCCTGGCTGTATACTTCTGCTGGAGGACAGAGCTGTGCCCAGAAACCTCAGTGATAAGCCTTGGTGCCACAAGCTGCCAATTTCTCTGTGTGGTTTCACCGTTGTGATGAGCTGTCAGAGCTGCAGCTTGGGCCATTCTCTTGATAATGAAATGTCTCTAGGCTCTGGGCTGGCCCTACCCCCTCAGGCCATGGATTGTACTGGGAGACTTACCTCTGGCTAGCACATAGACTAATGCCTAACCCAGCCTGAGCAGTACAATACCTTTATTCCATACATACCCTGTTTTCCCCAAAATAAGACAGTGTCTTATATTAATTTTTGCTCCCAAAGATGCGCTAGGTCTTATTTTCAGGGATGTCTTATTTTTCCACGAAGAAGAATACGGTACACATTTATTGTCTAATTGTGAGTCAGCCAGACACCGTCAGGGCAGAGCAAGCAGCAGGCGGCAACTTGTCCTGGCGGCGGCGCAGTCTCTCTGATTTAAAGAGACCTCACACTGCCTGGTCTCCAGCTCCGGCTGTGCTGTGGCCAATCAGAGAGCTGCATGGCGGCGCCCTCCGCTACGGTCCAGAGGAGTCAGACACCTTACGGTAGCTTCGGGGGCCTTATACTCCGGGGAGGTCTTATTTTCAGGGGGATGCCTTATATTACAGTGAGAGGCAAAACTGGAAGTAGGTCTTATTTTCGGGGGATGTCTTATTTTCAGGGAAACAGGGTAGAAAGTGGCTGGGCTGGTAGTGGGAAATCCTGCTTCAGCACTGGCAACAGGATAGTGCCCACTGGTGTCACACACAGCTCTGTCTCCCAACAGGAGGATACAGCTAGGAAGACCAAGTGGGGGACAGCCCCTGTAGCCTTCCAGCATTTCCTGCTTGAGGTGGTTGCCTCATTCTACCTAATGGTAGGGCCGGTCTTAGTTAGTCCACCTGTTTCTGTATTGTCTACACTGCCTGGCAGTAAATTACCATGTTTTTCAAGAGGAGTTTTGTGTCATACCAGCCCTTCCTGGAAGTTCTAGGGATTGAACCTGGAACTTTTTGCATGCACTGCCTACGTTCTCCCTCCATTGATGGAGGCAGAGCTGAGATCCATTTTGTTGTTTCTTCTTTCCCTTCAGAACACAATTAAGCTATATCACACGTGAATTTTCAGTTGGCAGAAGCTGGTCTTCATGGGGGTATTTAGCACTTGCCAAACTGGATGTTGCAGAATCCGCATAGCCAAGTATAATGCCAGCTGTTTCTGATATGGCAGGCAGCTGTGGGCTTATCAGCCCCAGAGGTGTATGTAAGTAGCAATTTAAAGTGCTTCTTAAAATGGGTAAGGACAGCTCCATAGTTACGAGGCTAACTCGACATAATCTTGTTATCTGCATCCTGTTTAATTATTGCTAACTGATAGTAATCGATGACATCCTGCAACAATGAATTACCATGTTCTAATTACAGCCTGGGTTCTTTCTCTCTCCTTTGAAGAAGAAAAAGGTGGAGGCAAATGGAAGGACATTTCTATTCATTGGTCCTGATACTACGTTTTAAGATTATCTTATAGCAACATTCTGGCAATATATCAGCATTAACTTTAGAGTCACATTTTCCAAAATGGCAGATGAACTGTGGATATTAGAAGTTCTGAGACCACCAAGAGGAGGTTTCTTTACGTAGCAGAGCAAAATATAAGTGCTGATTTTACCTAATATATAGTTAGAAACATGTGCTTCCTTTGCCTGCTCCAAGGTCCTAGGATTCAGGTATGCGGGTGGTAATTATGGAAGCTGCAGTGTTAGCCAACAGGACACCAGAACACCCGAAGCAATTCTTATCTGGGAAAAAGGGTTGTTTTTCTTATTTTAAAAAAGATAATTTAAAAATTCTTTTAGACACCACGTGGATTTCAATCAGAGTATTTTGCTTGACATTTTCTGGTTATTGGTTATCAACCCACATGCAAATGAAACAGGAAGGAAATCAAAACATTAGATGAAACCAAACTCCTCCTGATACTTATTTGACTTCCTCCTGAAGGAGTTCTTGGTGTCCATGCAACTTCATAGTTAAAACAATATAAAATTCAAAAGAACTAAAACACACATTTCAGATTATAGGTAAAGGGTAAAGGGACCCCTGACCATTAGGTCTAGTCGTGGCCAACTCTGGGGTTGCGGCACTCATCTCGCTTTATTGACCGAGGGAGCCGGAGTACAGCTTCCGGGTCATGTGGCCAGCATGACTAAGCTGCTTCTGGCGAACCAGAGCAGCGCGCAGAAACTCCGTTTACCTTCCCGCCAGAGCGGTACCTATTTATCTACTTGCACTTTGACGTGCTTTCGAACTGCTAGGTTGGCAGGAGCAGGGACCGAGCAACGGGAGCTCACCCCATCACGGGGATTCGAACCGCCGACCTTCTGATCGGCAAGTCCTAGGCTCTGTGGTTTAACCCACAGTGCCACCCGCATCCCCATTTCAGATTATATGTAAGGAGTAAATCCAACTAAATAATTTTGCATGCGCAACGACTTCCACGAGAGCAACTGAACTTCCTCTCTCTCTCCTACCCCATCCTCACCCCTACACGATCCCCAAACCTGGCCCAGGGATTTGGGGAGAAGATCTGGTGTGTGTGTGTGTGTGTATGGAGGGAGGAGAGGAAAAGGGAGTCCTGTTGCTTTTGAGGAAGTAATTTGGCGCATGCAATTACCGTATTTTTCGCTCTATAACACGCACCAGACCATAACACGCACGTAGTTTTTAGTTACAGATAGGTAGCCGTGTTGGTCTGCCATAGTCAAAACAAAAAAAATTTTTTTCCTTCCAGTAGCACCTTAAAGACCAACTAAGTTAGTTCTTGGTATGAGCTTTCGTGTGCATGCACACTTCTTCAGATACCATTTTCAGAGCCATTTTTTCACCTTCTCACCCCTTGCTTTTTCCTGTAAGACCTATTGCAGTCGTTAAGAGTCGTCAACAGGCTCATCACAGCTATCTGCCAATCACCCATTCCCACCACCCTTCTGAGTAATACCCCTCCCCACCTTCTCACTATATAGAAGGATCTGGCAAATTCTGTTTCAGTGTATCTGAAGAAGTGTGCATGCACACGAAAGCTCATACCAAGAACTAACTTAAGTCTTTAAGGTGCTACTGGAAGGAAATTTTTTTTTGTTTGTTTTGACGTAGTTTTTAGAGGAGGAAAACAAGAAAAAAAATATTCTAAACGAAATAGTGGATATATGATTTTTGTGGTTCATGCTGTGGCCACAGACATGTAATCTGACAGTGAGTTTGGAGTAGCCCGATGCAAAAATCCTGAGGATCCATGTGGATCCATGCTTTGGAACCACGGAGGAGGGAAGGAAGGGGAACCATGGATCCTCTGCTCATGACTGCAGCAGATCCCCCCACCACCCGCAGGCATTCGCTCCATAACACGCACAGACATTTCCCCTTACTTTCTAGGAGGAAAAAAGTGAGTGTTATGGTGCAAAAAAATACAGTATTTAGTTGGATACAACCTCATAATTTTCACACTGCTGAAATCTTCCATTCCTTGCCATCAGGACAGAACAGCTTAATGAAAATTGAAACAACAGAATGAGTTTTAGTACCTCTAATAAATACCTCTTAGATCAGCCAAGTCTGGAACTTCCAATTCTTGAAAAGGTTTAGGATTAACGAGCAAACGTTTTCAAAAGAATGTTCAAGATGGCTGCAGCAGAGGTATTTTGTGGGGGACATTCTGTAAGAATCGGCTCTAATGTCTCCTCAAATTGACCAGAGGCAGGGCAGATCAGGAGGGCCACTTGCAGAGAAAGATGCAGCAGAAGCTGCTGAAACATTCCAGTTTTTTTTTATTCTGCCTGCATCTGTCTCTGTCTGTTTCTTTTGAGCCCTTAAAAAAATAGGGTATTCCTGGGCACACCCAGAATACTTTTTGTACACGCCTATGTGGTTTGCTGTATTGACTTCATTTTACGTCTCCTTCAAGCTCTCACATTCATTCTGTGCCCCACAATTTCAGGAGCAAATTCCCAGCTGCCCTTTGAAAACTACAGTTCCCAGCAGTCCTCAGTATGGCTGCAATTCAACAAAGGGCCTTGTTCTGTCTTCGATGCCTTGGGCTTTGCTTGGTTCTCAGGCAGGTTCGTCAATCTGCTAACATCCACAAAGGCCAC
Organism: Podarcis filfolensis; assembly: GCF_964270895.1. NCBI lineage: Eukaryota > Metazoa > Chordata > Lepidosauria > Squamata > Lacertidae > Podarcis > Podarcis filfolensis. Next base: position 115,323,396 of record NC_139605.1, on the reverse strand, counting down.
TGTGTGCCTAATAAAGCCTGACAGCTCTACCAAAGATACTAGCCAACTTGTTAAATTTTCAATCAAGTTCTAGCTTGGTTTCTTTCCTCTCGCCTCGTAAGGGTTGGGAAAACTGCCACGCAGACATCCTTAGGGGTGCTTCGTTCTCCTCTTCCTTCAAGTCAGGTTTTGATAGCTCTTTTTGCTGTGTTATGGGCAAAGAAGATTGGCTGCTGTTTTTCACGCTGGCTAAAGCTATCTGGCTAATTTGCCTTATATGAGAGCTAGCCAGGGCTTTATTTCTACCAAACAAAACCCCCTGGTTCTGGTGCACACCATGCCCCCATCCTTCCATCCCGCTGCCGTTTGCCTGCTTGCAGCCCCCCACCCATCATCCTTCTGCCACTGCCGCTCCCCCCTCCAATCCGCTCCCCCCTTCGCCCCTCGCACCTTTGCCTGCTTTGCCACAACCTTTTTACGACTATTATGCACCTTCCTGGAAGGTGTTTTGGTGATTGTGAAAGATCACCAAAGCGCCTCTGGAAGGCTGTGCAGCAGCAGCGGATGAAGCGGGGGGAGGGAGAGAGATGCGAGGGGGGAGGGAGCAAGCGGGTAGGCGGGCAAGCCGTGACAGCAGTGAGATGGCAGCAGCGGTGAGGGGGGGGAGAGAGAGGTGGTGGTACAATTCAAGATTTACGTATAAGCTAAACAAGCTATAGCTTAGGGCCCCACACTCTTGTGGGCCCCCAAAAAATTTAAAGGGGGAAAAAGTGGATGTACATTTTCAAAATATAAGATAAAAAACAAATAAAATAAAACCTACATACAGCAACAGTGTTTTGTGTTGTGTAGGCTCCTATGATGTAAGTAATAGGCCCCGTCTGCTCCCTAAAATATCACTGGTTTGCTTATTTCTATATATAGGGTGCCTACATTCTGCATGTGCAAATGGCTTTAGATACCTATTAGGTCCATAAATTACCATATAGCATATATTCAACACAAAAAACAGTGACCATTTGTTGAAGACAAAGGACAGCTGGACATATAAAGGGCCCCATTCCCTTCAGCATACTGCCTCAAGAAAAGCACAGCATGTATCTAGTCTTTCTGGAGACTAAAAGCACTTTGGAGTCAAATCAGCCATTATATACATGGAAATGATAATGAAAATAACAATTACAGATAGGTAGCCGTGTTGGTCTGCCATAGTCAAAACAAAAAAATTTTTTTCCTTCCAGTAGCACCTTAAAGACCAACTAAGTTAGTTCTTGGTATGAGCTTTCGTGTGCATGCACACTTCTTCAGATACCAAGAAGTGTGCATGCACACGAAAGCTCATACCAAGAACTAACTTAGTTGGTCTTTAAGGTGCTACTGGAAGGAAAATTTTTTTTTTGTTTTGAAAATAACAATAACAGAGATTTAAAATTCTGCTCCTTAACCTTTAAAGGATAAGTTACAAAGCTACAACTCCCAAAGTTCCCTATGAAGAGAGATTGATTGTTAAAACCCTTTGGGAATTGTAGCTTTGGGAGTGGAATACGGGCCTCTTAACAGCTCCCAGCACCCTTCACAAACTACAGCTCCCAGAATTCTTTGGGGGAAGCCATGACTGTTTAAAGTGGTATCATAGTCCTTTAAATGTATGGTGTGAATGTGTCCTACGTTAAATGAGGTTCATTCCCTAGCAAAATTGCTTAGTTTGCAGACATCTTTGTACTCTGTACAAACGTTGGCTCCTTCGGCGAGTAAAGCGAGCTGAGCGCCGCAACCCCAGAGTCGTTCGTGACTGGACTTAACTGTCAGGGGTCTTTTAAAGGTAAAGGGTAAAGGTAATCCTGACCATTAGGTCCAGTCATGGAAAACTCTGGGGTTGCGGTGCTCATCTCGCTTTATTGGCCGAGGGAGTCGGCGTACAGCTTCCGGGTCATGTGGCCAGCATGACTAAGCTGCTTCTGGCGAACCAGAGCAGCGCACGGAAGCACCGTTTACCTTCCCGCTGGAGCGGTACCTATTTATCTACTTGCACTTTGATGTGGTTTCGAACTGCTAGGTTGGCAGGAGCAGGGACCGAGCAACGGGAGCTCACCCCATCACGGGAATTCAAACTGCCAACCTTCTAATTGGCAAGTCCCAGGCTCTGTGATTTAACCCACAGCGCCACCCGCGTCCCTCAGGGGTCTTTTACCTTTACCTTTTTACAAGCAGTGAATACAGTGGTACCTCTGGTTACTTACTTAATTCGTTTCAGAGGTCCGTTCTTAACCTGAAACTGTTCTTAACCTGAAGCACCACTTTAGCTAATGGGGCCTCCTGCTGCTGCTGTGCCGCCGCCGTGCGATTTCTGTTCTCATCCTGAAGCAAAGTTCTTAACCCAAGGTACTATTTCTGGGTTAGTGGAGTCTGTAACCTGAAGCGTATGTAACCCGAGGTACCACTGCAGTTGAAGCAAGCTGGCAATCATAAGAGCAGGCAGCGCAGCTGAGGGTTATCCTACTCAGGGCAGACCCACTGAAATTTATGGACCCAAGTTCTGTCCATTTGAGAATAACGTAGTTGGTTGCACCTCTAAGTTTCCTTAAGCATTAAAGATGGAGAAGATCAGCAGTTTAAATAAATGATATACATAGGTTGCCATGCAATCCCATTGAAGTGCAGAGAATCGCAGTGTCTCTCTTACTGCTCCTCAGTTGGCCTTGAAGCAACAGTAACATGCACTGCACCCCTAGTAAGGAGTGGCTTTTGCAAATGCGTCTCCTGCTGCTCTCCCTTGTGTCTTGTTTCTTCACCTCAACTCCGCTTCTCAGAACAATGAGCCACCAGTCCCTTGTGTGGCTGTCCTCTCTGCGGATTGATCTTTACCCAACGATGGTTTCATGCCATGGGTAATTCATGAGTCTCCTTTGCTTATCCCCGACATTCAGGAGTCGGTGACGCTTGAATATCTGAGTCAGAGAAAGAATGTGAGGTTGAATGGGGGCAAAGAGAGAGACTCATCAAGTTGTCTCCCGAGTCTCTTATGCCATCGACATAGCAGACGTCCATGGAGGCCTCTGTCATCCAAGAATTTGGCTTGCAGCCCAGCCCAACCAAGTATACACACACACACACACACACACACACACACACACACACACTGCGCCTGAGTCAAATGCCACTTGGAAGAACAGAGTCAGGGCAGAGCAGGAAGGATGATAACATATCCTGGCTGATACTTTCAAACTCAAAGGAGGAACTATAATATTGGTGTAGCCAACGGGAATTTGTGCAAAACAGATGCTCATGCGAATTGAATGCATTTCAAAACTGCCAGTTTTCCAGCATCGGGATGCATTTAGGTGCCCATATGGAATTAAGAAGCTGCCTTGTACTGAATCAGACCATTGGTCCAACTAGCTCACTATTGTCTGACACTGGCTGGCAGCAGTGCTTCAAGATTTCAGACATGGTTCTCTCTCAGATTTACCTAGAGTCGCTTGCACTGAACCCTGGGAACATCAGTGTGCCAAACAGATGCTCTCCCACTCAGCTATGGTGCTTCCCTGAAAGCAAAAATGAGCCAGGACACAAAATAGTCCAAAAAACTATTGATTTTTGTTGTTGAAGTGTGTGTGAATGTGTGTGTGTGTGTGTGTGTGTGTGTGTGTGCCAATGGAAAACATTGGAGTAAAACAATATACAGTGGTACCTCGGGTTAAGAGCTTACCATATTTTTTGCTCTATAAGACTTACTTTTTCCCTCCTAAAAAGTAAGGGGAAACGTGTGTGCGTCTTATGGAGCGAATGCAGGCTGCACAGCTATCCCAGAAGCCAGAACAGCAAGAGGGATTGCTGCTTTCACTGCGCAGCGATCCCTCTTGTTGTTCTGGCTTCTGAGATTCGGAATAGTTTTTTCTTGTTTTCCTCCTCCAAAAACTAGGTGCGTCTTGTGGTCTGGTGCGTCTTATAGAGCGAAAAATACGAAAATTCGTTCTGGAGGTCCGTTCTTAACCTGAAACTGTTCTTAACCTGAAGCACCACTTTAGCTAATGGGGCCTCCCACTGCTGCTGCGCCGCCGGAGCACAATTTCTGTTCTCATCCTGAAGCAAAGTTCTTAACCCAAGGTACTATTTCTGGGTTAGTGGAGTCTGTAACCTGAAGCGTCTGTTACCCATGGTACCACTGTACTATGGGTCCCTCCACCAAAAGAAACCCTTAAAACCGATCTACGGAAGCAAACTTGCTGCACTCATAATCACTTTCCTGGGTGTAAGCAGTACTGAATTCAACAGGTCTTAATTCGTAGTAGCATTTTGCTAGCTATAAGGATTTTTCTTCTGACACCAGATGCATGAATTTGTTTTGGAACATTCAAATACCCTGTTAAAATGAGCTCAGAATGTCTTTGTATACTCTTGTGGTTGTTTGCGAGGGTTAACAGTGGCAGAAATTTCTGCAGCACCCTGTGTGACGCCAAAATTCGTCCCCTTCCAGCAAACCAGTTGCACTCCCCTAAATCCACCTCAACACACGGGTTCCAATGCTAAATTGCCTTTCTTATGTATTTCTAATCCTTCCTTCCTTTTTTCCCATTTCTAATCCTCGAAATCTCCAATGTTCATAAACAATGCACTGGACAAGACACCAGTTGTGAATTACTCACTGACTATGACAGGAAAGAGGAACAGTGGCCCTCCAGGATTCATTGGACCCTCTACATGTTATTGGACTCCCAACTCCCATCATCCCCAATCAGCAGTGCTAATGATCAGGGATGATGGGAGTTGTAGTCCAACAACATCAGAGGGCCACAGGTTTCCCACCCCTGAACTACGGAGTTCCTCCATTATATGATTAAAGGAAATTATTCACATCCATAAACCCAATTTATAGTTCAAATGGTCACAGATGCCAAAATTTGTGAGCTCTCTGATAATTGTAGCATTCCTAACATCTGGAGACAGATGCTCTGTTATACTGGATGTAACCATAAACGCGTAATCTCTTTGCCATGAGAGCCATCTTATCTGGTCTGGACTGCATTGTATTCAGTGCTTTGGGAAGGAAAAGTGAACACTCTCTTTTTATGTTACTTTCAGCAAAAATGATTTTTTTAAAAGGTCCTGCAGCCCATCCCATGACCCCCAAATTAAATATTTTTTAAAAAATTAATATTGTCTTTAAAATTGCAACCTGAGCCTTTTGACGCTTAAATTATTGTGTAATCACTCACACCCAAGTAGAGTGAATATACACCTTGGCATAAAATATTACACAATAAACCCATGCCCTGTTGTGTCTTATTGCTTAATTAGCCCATGTAACGACATGATTCGAAATAACCAAAATGGGATTGCGTCATGTGACTCGTTAAAGCAAAGGTGAATTAGTAGCTGCTAAGCGAACTGCAAAGAGAAAACTATTTTGCCACCTTGTTTCATGGACCAATAATGGTCAAGAGATTTGATGGGAGAAGGTGGAAAACTCCAAGAGTCAGTGGAGCAGCAACAACGAAAATTGCATGCTGGAACCATATAATTTGCTTTTATTTGATGTCTTGTCCTGACCCAGTTTGAGACAAGAATAGCAAATGGCATTAAGGAGCCATAGTTGTATTTAAGAGAGAAAGAAATCTGGGAATGGAGCTTGGCTTGGAGTTGTGTCTGAACATGAGAAAAACATGCAAGTCTTGGTTACCAAGTCGGAGACAGAAACTTGGAATACAGCAGTTTGGTTTGCGGGAAACCCAGAGGACTTAATGGAGATACAACTGTGTAGTATTATGACCTTGCAAAGCAAGACAGGCCTGGGCCTTGGTCTGGTTAATAGCTAGAGGTGGTTCTTTAGTGAGTATTGATGGCTAGTAAAAATTGCTTAAATGAGCATTGTTGGCTTGTGTTGGGTGGTGGATACCAGCTATTGACAGAGCAAAGGCAGGATCACACCATCAAACTGCAGAAAATAAGAGGGACTAGCTGGAAGCTGCTATTAAATTGTCTTTTAATCAAATCACTTCCAGTCATCCCACTCGACCCGTAGTTTATCTACTTCACAGAGTCTCATTCATGAACATACATATAGAACATATAGAAGTCCCTTCTATATTAATGCTTATTGTGCCAAAATGAATTTAATGTGCCCAGAAATGGAAGCAAGAAGAGATTCCGACGAAAGAAGAATGGCAGACAAAATTAATGGACTATGCAGAATTAGATAAAATGACAGGAAGGATTCGAAACCTGCGGGACCAGAGATTTACAGAAGATTGGAAGAAATATATTAACTATTTGAAGAGCAATTGTAATCAACAAGTTACGCTCGTAGGACTACAATAAGTTTTGTAAGGAGAAATGTATGAAGCATTGCAAATTAGAGAAAGAGTAGTGATATCAGTTATGAGCTAAATGTAATTGTGGAAGTGAGAAATGTATATTTAGTGATTAGATTGGAAAATTTTCAGACAAGATTGATTGAAGTCAAAAAATTGTATAAGATGTTAAAATACGTTTATTTATTGTTGGAAAGGATATGTTGAAAACTAATAAAAATTTATTTATAAAACCAAAAAAACCAAAAGGAATTTAATGCGGTGTGTGCGGTTATGGGATGCTCATGAAATGGGTAATCTGACATGTACACGATACCATGAAAGCTGAATTTCTTGTTCCTGCTCTAAAGGAGATGGTGCAGCATACGGTATTGCACAGAAATGGCACTGTATCATCCATTTTGAAGCACAATATTTTCCCATGAGTCTAGAAGGATGCCAATCCCCTACCCCTGATGACTCTGGGTGGCCTGGCCTGCACCAATCTGGCAAAAAAACATCAAATCAGCCCAATCTAATTGGGGTGAATCTGCTACACAGTCCTAGTTCAAATCACATGCAGCTACAACACTTAGCAAGGGATCTAATGCCTGTCAGAGGTTCTAAACCTTAATACACTTTCATACCCTCTGATGAAAATTGTTGTTGTTGTTTAGTCGTTTAGTCGTGTCCGACTCTTCATGACCCCATGGACCAGAGCACGCCAGGCACTCCCACAGTTTGGTCAAACCCATGCTGGTAGCTTCGAGAACACTGTCCAACCATCTCGTCCTCTGCCGTCCCCTTATCCTTGTGCCCTCCATCTTTCCCAACATCAGGGTCTTTTCCAGGGAGTCTTCTCTTCTCAGGAGGTGGCCAAAGTATTGTAGCCTCAGCTTAAGGATCTGTCCTTCCAGTGAGATTTCCTTCAGAATGGATAGGTTTGATCTTCTTGCAGTCCATGGGACTCTCGAAAATAGGGAAGTCCTGTTCCATAGTAATAATAATTATATTATTTATATAATCTGCCCATCTGACTGGGTTACCCCGGCCACTCTTGGCAGCTTCCAACACTGAGATCCAGCGCCGAGGGTCTTCTGGTGGTTCCCTCATTCCAAGAAGCGAAGTTACAGGGAACCAGGCAGAGGGCCTTCTTGGTAGTGGCACCCGCCCTGTGGAATGCCCTCCCACCAGATGTCAAGAAAATAAACAACTACCTGACTTTTAGAAGACATCTGAACGCAGCACTGTTTAGGGAAGTTTTTCATGTTTGATGTTTTATTGTGTTTTTAATATCCTGTTGGAAGCTGCCCAGAGTGACTAGCGAGACATGGCCAGATGGGCGGTGTATAAGTAATAAAATAATAATAATAATAATAATAATAATAATAATAATAATAATAAACCATTAAACACTAAAAAACTTCCCTATACAGGGCTGCCTTCAGATGTATAGTTGCCTATCTCCTTGACTCGGGGGTCGCATAACTCCATACCCTCCGATACTTCTCTGATGAAAGTAGGGACATCCCAAGGAAAAGCAGGACATTCTGGGATCAAATAAAAAACTGGGATGGCTTCTGTAAATCTGGGACTGTCTCTGGAAAATAGGGACACTTGGAGGGTCTGAACTTTACAGGCTTTTCACAAGGATAAAGGGGGCAACCATATATGCTGCCGTAAAGTCCTTGGATGAATTGCAGGATTAAAAAACAACAACAACAACAAACCCAACAGCCCCGATAAGACAGCTAATTAGACTGGAAAACCATGACGTGAAGTCCATCTTCTCTCCTCATGTTATTTTGAATTGCATTTCACTCATGCCCGACAGGCCTGTGTAATTGGGCCGCTCATCACACCTGTCAACAAGCAGACGGCACCTGCTGGGCTAGACCTGCAGCATGGGCAAGTCAGATGCATATCGCAGCATATGTGCTGTGGGTCTGGCTCCAGTTCCAGGTGCAACACAGTACATAGGCGCAGGATTTATGCCGCTCTGTATTTATTCTGATTAATTCCTCCCACCCTGTGCCACATAAGCTGGATGGGTCGCCGTGTCTGCTCATCTCTTTATAAGAATCTTGCAAGATAGGTGGACTACCTTATGGGTTGAGCAGGGGGCCTTGAATAAATACCAGCACAACTGTATATCTTTGCATCAGCTTATGCAAAACCTGTAGCCGCCATGGCGAAGTAGCAGCGGCGCAATTCCTCTCCCGGCTACCTTGCCCAGAACGTCTCAGTCTGAGGAAGGACATCCACAGCCCTTCTCCAGAGCAGGGCAGAGAGGTAAAGAGCTAGATGCTGCCAACTTGGAAGCAAAATGGGGAGAAGGAATAAGCAGGCTGATGGTGAGGAAGGGAGATGATGAAGAAGAAGAGTTTGGATTTGATATCCCGCTTTATCACTATCCTAAGGAGTCTCAAAGCGGCTAACAATCTCCTTTTCCCTTCCTTCTCCCCACCTTTGAGGACTTAGGGTCCTGCCCGTTGGGCTCTGAAATAAGCGAATGTGCTGGGAATCAGAGGGCTCTCCCTAAAAGGGAGTCTGATAGTTGGCTATTACTTCACTGGGTGTATTTACTTCAAAATGTGGCAAGCCATTCCTACTGTGTTTGGGACCCTCCTGCTCATTCAACTGAATGAACTGTGGATAACCTGCCCCAAAGTCTCACTCTGCTAGGACTGGTCCTAGCTGCTGTCTAGCAAAGCCATTTCCGAGCTTGGGGAGGAGAGGGGGTTGCGGGCTACCCCCTCCCACACACGCGGGGGCTGGCCTTTTGCCCCCCCCCGCGAGAATAGGGAATCCCTGGGCGTGCCTTCGACCCTGCCCGCCAATCGGTGGGCTGGGGAGGCAGGGCCTAGCCTATTTAAGGCCAGGCACACCCGGGGACCGCCCTCTTTCCCCTTTCCAGCTGAGCGGTTTTCCCATCCCACCCACCCTTTAGGCTTAGCTAGCTATGACCTTGCTATGGACTCCGGTTGGTCGCCGCAAGGGGCCTGGTAGGAATTTTTCCAATTTGGCGCACTTCTAGCCTTTTGGTTTTTTCGCCTAACTCGTAGCAAACATCACAACTTCCGCGGTATTGGCGGTTAGGCATTGGCAGGGGTTGATTGTTATGCAAATGAATGGGGGGAAGGAAGCGCCATCACCTTCCCCCAATGAAAAGGGTAGTCCGGTAGAGGACTCTGGGGGGCGTTGCCTTGTCCGAAACCTAGGGAGGTAAGGGCCTCCGGCACGCCCCCAAGCGGTGACAACCGTGGGATCCTAGTTGGCGTACTTCAACAGGACTCCCACGGCTTGTGGATAACCCTTCCCGGTCTCCATGCCGGGTAGTTGATAGGAGCCAATGCCTAAGGCCAATACCTTTCAATTCTGTAATCAATAAAAGTTGTGGCCTTTTTATGCCCATTAACCTTAAATAATGTGTCCAGTGTCTTCATTTCACATGGGGGAGGGGACTTGCCACGCAAATGCATTAGGTCCAAGAGGAAGGTTGGATGTGAGGTCTCTCAGACAGATGTGCTCTTGGGAAGATCAAGAACAGATCCCCTACCTGTTCTCCACCCCTCTATATCTTCCCTTTGGCTTTAATCCTGGGCTGGGAGCATCTCCTGGGGAAGAATCCTGAGCTGTGGGGATCCTCATTCCCTGTCCTTCTGGTCAAGTATAAAACCTGAGACAGAATAGCCTGCAACTCACATGACAGATACTGACTAGGTTCATTGTTCCCTCATAAACACTATGCAGATGACATCACAGATCGCCACGGCAGGATTGTGGAGTATCACCTGTGACCACTCAAGTGACCCTGAACCAGGCTGAGCCCTTGCTTTTACTAAGAATGGGCTCAGAAATATGCCTCCATGTGGAGGAGCGGGGAATCGAACCTGGCTCACCACATTACGAGTCCACCGCTCTGAACCACTACACCACACTTGCAGTGGTGGGAGAGAAGGAGAGAGAGTAATGCTGGGTGACACCTCCTGGCCCCCATTTTGGACAGTGAAGTCTAGTCTTTTGAACTGGTCTTGCACCTATCTCTTTCGCCACCCCATTCAGCTATTGCATCTTTCTCTAAGCAAAATTAAGAGGTTTGGCGGCTGGGTCTCATCAGCACTGCACAGAACAAAACAACTGGGTTTTGGAGGGCCTGGACTACCCATTAGCAGCATCCAGTGCCAGATTTACATATAAGCTAAACAAGCTATAGCTTAGGGCCCCACTCTCTTGGAGCCCCCCCCCCAAATTAAAGGAGAATAAAAACCGGGATGTACATTTCCAAAATACAGTGGTACCTCGGATTAAGTACTTAATTCGTTCCGGAGGTCCATTCTTAACCTGAAACTGTTCTTAACCTGAAGCACCACTTGAGCTAATGGCGCCTCCTGCTGCTGCCGCGCCGCCAGAGCATGATTTCTGTTCTCATCCTGAAGCAAAGTTCTTAACCCGAGGTACTATTTCTGGGTTAGCGGAGTCTGTAACCTGAAGCGTATGTAACCTGAAGCGTATGTAACCTGAAGCATCTGTAACCTGAAGCGCATGTAACCCGAGGTACCACTGTATAAGATAAAAAACAAATAAAATAAAACCGACATACAGCAACAGTGGCAAATGGCTTTAGATACCTATTAGGTCCATAAATTACCACATAGCATATATTCAACACAAAAAACTGCGACAATTTGTTGTTGACAAAGGACAGCTAGACATATAAAGGGCCCCATTAACTTCAGTAGCTTAGAGCCTCATCAAACCTGAATCCGGCCCTGGCAACGTCCCTACTGAGAAGAGGTCTGACACTGGTTTCCAAGCCCATCCAAGACTTGTCAGTTGCACCACCACCTGAATTCTGTGACTACTGAAGTAAGTCCTTCTTTGTGTGCATGGAATTCCCTTCACAACCAGCGTTCTTGCTTAATTGATAGTCCTGCAGATCTCGTAGGCCAACAGAACCCCACAAATGGGTATAAGAAGCCTATCCGGAGCTGTTCAGCTGAGTGCCTAACCTTTGTAAATCACGTTCGAATCATTATTCTAAATCCCTTCCAAACAGTGAACGCTCTATAACTTTGTTTTATGATTTTAACAGGAAGGGTGAATTACCACTGGAACAAGGTGCCAAAATAAAAGGGTAGATTATTCATCATTTGCTTTCTGCAGGCTTGGATCAGGTGCCCTTTGGGAAGCGGGGGAGGGAAGTCTGCTTGCACGTTCCTGGGATTCGTCTGCCTTTTGTTACAGATCATATAATCAACAGTGAATGGCACCCACCTGATTTCAATTATTAAGGGCAAACTGATGCGCCCATACCTTTATGTGCCCCACATCTGACGTCATATATATGATGTCAGGTGTAGGGCAGGGGTGTGGGGCTTGGCTGAAACGGACTCATAGGCAAAATGGGGAGGCCTGCCCATCTAATTAGGCCCTCAGCCTGGAGATTCCCTTCTGGTGCAGTGTTGTTGTTGTTTAGTCATTTAGTCGTGTCCAACTCTTTGTGACCCCATGGACCAAACTCATGCTGGTAGCTTTGAGAACACTGTCCAACCATCTCATCCTCTGTCATCCCCTTCTCCTTGTGCCCTCAATCTTTCCCAACATCAGGGTTTTTTCCAGGGAGTTCTGGTGCAATATGGTATGGCTATAAGTTTATGCATAGCAATGGTGCTGACTAGAGGCGGATGGATCAGTCTGTTTCTGGACTCAGCTCTGTTTGTTGTTGTTGTTTTTAAGACATTTTGAATGTGTTATAACACTGGTGCCAGATGGCGCTGTAGAGTTCTGTCTTTTGGCAACGTGATTTCCCTTTATGAGGTTTACTATGCGTTTTCCTGAAACGTTTTTTGATGTGACTAGATCCAGCCTCGGATTCAAGTCACTATCAAGGGACTCCATCCTTTAAATTGAGCTAAGGACAGCATTGCAAAATTTGGAATGCAAAATGACTACCTTCCAAGCTGCAGGGAGTGTGTGCGGAACCTGTCAGTTCATACCAGATTTAACAGAGATAAAATTCCCTACGTCTCCTTAGAGGTTGCAAAAGTAGTTGAAGATGTCAGATTACAATAGGAAAAGAAAAGATGAACGTAAAATGAGCATTTCACACAGAAATTCACAGGATGAAAACCCCCTTGCAAAATTAATGGATATGGAATATTTAAATACAAATGAAAGTCGCCAGATCAGTGGCTGTTAAAATAAAATAAAGGATCAATATTAGAACAGACGCATTTGGACTAAATAAGAGTTTTGGAGCAGGACGAAAGCAGAACAACCTCCGAAGACCAGAGCACAGGAAGTCAAATAAAATTGTTTAATTTGGTATTGAATAATTGGCTCTTTTAATTGTATTGTAATTTGGTGTTGTATTAATGTGCCTTTTATTGGATTGTTATAAATGAAAATTAATAAAAATCGTTATACTGCAAAAGTATATACATTTAACCTTGCATATTGGCATGTTTGGGAAGGGACAATTTGCAAACAGAGCTTGGAAAATCCCCCTGTTTCTGCCCTGAGCCTTATATTTATCTGCATTCACCTTGGAATCAGGGCTCCCAAGGCCACCGTGAAGCATCTTTTCCAGAAGTTTATGACTGAGGATGTGAAAGAGAATTTTTCATCCAATATTAAACTGCCGCTGGTTGGGTGAGGCTTGTGGAAGGCAATGAGATGTTTAACACAAGCTGCTCACTAAAACACAGACGTAGCTGCAGAGATGTCTCCTTCCCTTTGCTACATGCCTGCCGTACGGCAGAGCTGTAGATTTCATGGCCAAACTGTGTCACATAAGATTACCTAGGCTTATCTCCTATAATAAAATGCAGGGAGACGGAATCTTCCACAGTTTAAAGTTATCTATGGTCGTGTTTGGCTTAGAGAGGAAGTCTTACCCATAGATGCTAGTGGCGCAGGGCGCCAAGTTCTGGAGGGCACAAGGGAAGATGCGGAGGCTGGACGTGGCATCAGCTCACCACCCTCCTGGCATCAGCTCGCCACCCTTGCCCACCTCCAGCTGAGCCAGGAGCTGCCAGGTCCAGCCTCCTCCTCTTCCCTGTCGGAGGAGCTGTCCTCCAGCCGCTGCCCGCCTCCTCCAGCCCCGCAAAGCTGGGTGCGTCACTGGCAGCGCCATCCTCCCTAAAAAAGGTCAGCAACTCTGGGAAACGGGGGGGGGGGGCGCCGGAGGGATCTTTGCACCACGGTGCCAGATATGCTTAAGACAGCCCTGGGGGAAGTCATGATATCATTTAAGAAAGTGGGTGGAGAAAAGTAGGGTGGAATCTCAAAGAAGGGGATGATGGAGAAGATCCAGTTTTGAGAAGTCTGGCAAGGGCTGGGCCATTGTTGTTGTTGTTTAGTCGTTTAGTCATGTCCGACTCTTCGTGACCCAATGGACCAGAGCACTCCAGGCACTCCTCTCTTCCACGGCCTCCCACAGTTTGGTCAAACTCATGCTGGTAACTTCGAGAACACTGTCCAACCATCTCGTCCTCTGTCCCCTTCTCCTTGTGCCCTCCATCTTTCCCAACATCAGGGTCTTTTCCAGGGAGTCTTCTCTTATGGGGTGGCCAAAGTATTGTAGCCTCAACTTCAGGATCTGTCCTTCCAGTGAGATTTCCTTCAGAATGGATAGGTTTGATCTTCTTGCAGTCCATGGGACTCTCCAGCACCATAATTCAAAAGCATCAAATCTTCGGCGATCAGCCTTCTTTATGGTCCAGTTCTCACTTCCATACATCACTACTGGGGAAACCATAGCTTTAACTTTATGGCTGGGCCACTACACTTTGTCAATTGATGCAAACAAGACAAATGATTCCCTCCATTCGTAAGCAAATACAGCAATAAATGAAGTAACTGACACCACGGTTGCTTTCTCACAAGCACTTTTCCCTGGACTCTCCATCCTTTGTACACACACATTTCCCAGAAGCTGTTGCTATCAAAATGTGACAGTCCAACATCATCTGTGTTTTCCTCCCATCCTGTGGCCTGGGTTCAGCCCCACACGCTAGTGGAAGCCAGCACAAGAGATCCCACTCGCCTCCCCCATTTGCACCCCCATGTTTCCTCCAACTCTGCTGTGGAGCATCAGAAGAACTCCCAGAACGATATAGGCAAGAGGAGAAAGGAGCTTGTTCCATCTGGCAAGCAGGAATGTTGAAGTGCTCACACCCTGAAGAGCAGCCAATGAACTGGAGCAGAGACAAGGAAATGCATGGTGCTGTCCCATTTCTTTTACTAGGTGTGACTCAGCGGGAGATGTGTGGAGGAGACATGCCCCTCATAATGTTTATTTAGGCCTTCAGGGAGGACAAATGAAATGAAATTATATTGAGACATTCTGCTAAGCGTCCAAAATATCAGGCAGCAACCACCCCAGGAAATCATAAATGTGGTCTTGACAGCTTCATACGCCAGTCAATATTTGTCCAGCTGTTCAGTCTCAGCCCTGTCCTCATCGGGGTGTGCTCATGGGCCATCCTGTTCAAGCAAACTGCTTCTGTAGGAACCCTACACATGAGCAGCAGGGGTGGGAACGAGAACACTATCAGTTCATAGAATTGTGGAGTTGGAAGGGACCTCAAGGATCATCCAGTCCAGCCTTGTATTGCAATTCAGGAATCACGGCTAAAGAATCATGACAAATGGCCATCCAACCGCCAAGGAAGGAGAGTCCACCATGTCTCGTGGGAGTCCGTTCCACTGCCAAACTGCTTGTGCTGGTCTCGGGGGGGGGGGGTACCGTGCAGCGTGGTCTGAGTCCGGTCCTGGATCGAGGGTCTGGAGACTGTCCGTCAAGGGCGAAGCGGGGTCCAAGGCAAGGAGCCGGGCGTGGTCAGGAACTCCTGAAGAGCAGGTCAGGGTCCTGGCAGGAACAGGTTTCCAGCGATGTTGCTCCCGCAACTTGGGACTGGGCTGACTGGCCTTTATCTCCTCTGAGGCATAGGGCGGTCCCGGCCCACAGGTGACTCGCCTCTCCTGGCCTTAAGGCGAGCACTCCTCCTGCGAGAACTTAGTTCCCTCCGCCTCTCTGCCCTGAGCCTCTGCAGCTCAGGAGAGGCTGGAGGGTTACTGGACCCAGAGGCAACCTCACCTTCCCCTGAAAGGGCTGGGAGAGGAGCACCTGCAGGCAATGGGTCCTCAATCACCTCCGGAGCCAGAGTGGATTCATCTGGTGTCTGCTCCTGAGGATCCGGCACAGGTGCGGGCCCTTCAGACTCAAGCCCCTGCCCCAGCTCAGCCGGCCCTGGAGGCGGGGACTCCTGTGCAGGCTGGGATTCCTCAGGTTCAGCCTCTGAATCAGATTCCCAGGCTATCACACTGCTCTTACTGCCAGAAAGTCCTTCCAGATGGGAAGCCGCAATCTCCTTTCTCGTAACTTGAATCCATTAGTTCGGGTCTTACCCTCTGCTCCTCTTCTTCCCCATCTGTGTTGCCTATCATTCTTCAACTTGTAGAAGGCAACTGGGTGAAGTTAGGGAGCCGCCTCTACTTGTGGAGTGCCCCCTGCCGCAGCCACCCAAATTAGAACCCTGCTTATACACCCCAATATTGCCTGATCATAGCCATGTGTGCAAAATACACATGGTTAGAATGAAAGAAAAGAGTGCCTCTGAGCACATTCTGAGCCTAGGAATTGGATTTCAGCACTAATGATAATGATAATAATAATAATGATAATAATAATAATAATAATAATAATAATAATAATAATAATAATTTATTTGTATCCTGCTCTTCCTGATGGAACAATCTGCCCTCTTCTCCCCCTGTTTGCTGTTTTAGGGTGTGTTTTTTGCCACCCTGAGCCAATTTGGGGGTTCTGGGGAGGGGAGGAAGGGGGGAGCCCTGTTGTGCTAGTGGAAGCCCTTTTGTGTACCTTGTGTATATACAGTGGTACCTCGGGTTACGTACTTAATTCGTTCCGGAGGTCCGTTCTTAACCTGAAACTGTTCTTAACCTGAAGCACCACTTGAGCTAATGGGGCCTCCTGCTGCTGCCACGCCGCTGGAGCACGATTTCTGTTCTCATCCTGAAGCAAAGTTCTTAACCCGAGGTACTATTTCTGGGTTAGCGGAGTCTGTAACCTGAAGCTTCTGTAACCTGAAGCGTATGTAACCTGAGGTATCACTGTTTATTGGACAAAACTGCATACAGAAGATGAGCTTGTTTGCACTAAAATGCCGGCGATTTCTTCACAAGGGTTTAACAGCAGCAACACACATTTTCAAATTGCAGGGGAAATGTGGAGAGCTGAATTTCAGCTTAGGAGAATGAGAAACGAAAGAAACCAAAACCGACAGCTCCATCCCTCCATCCTTAATCGTAGGCATCCTGAGTTGCTGGGGGTGGTGTCTCGCTGTCTGCTTCCACCATCACCCCCCCTCCGGCAGTGCAGAGAAAGGAGAGGGGCTAGATCAGGAAGTGTGCAGACTGCAGAATGTGTGTCTGGGAGGAGGCAAGCATGTTAAATGCTCTGCATGGCAGGCTGCACACCTTCAGTGCAGACATGTGCTCAAAATGTCTTCACATGGAACCCCAATAAACCCCACGCAAGCGGCAACTGCATGTGTATCCAGTGTGGGGGCATGTTTTGTGCGTGCATTTTTATGTGCTTCTAAAGCCCTGTAATAGTTTTGAAGGATTAGCTGGGAACGCTGTCGTCTTTATGTTGTTTGCAAGGCTATAAACCACATTTATGACTTGGTTAAAATAACAGAAAGCGGAGCACCTCTGCACACTAATGGTGTATTTACGTTTCCTGCCTTCTCGTCCCACCTGCTTTTCTTCCCCTTGCACTTCCATCCCCCCCTTCCCTGCCCTCCCCCCGCACGCACTCAGAAGACCCGTAACCAGATCCCATCTCAGATCTTCCTTAAAAGCTGTCATGTTCAATTGCTTTATTAGATGATAATATATCACTTTCGCCTCCCTTTGCCAGGACTGCTTTCAAGAGCTTGTATCATAAAAAAGCACAAATAAAATATTATTGCTGTCTCTTTATGCGCGAGCTGGTATTTTCCAGGGATAATTGGGGAGCGTTCCAGGCCTTACATGAACCTGGAAGCAGGGAGCCAGGCCACCAGTCAAACAGCTGAGCAGCAGGGAGGGCATGAAGCCGAGAGGCCGAGCTGTGCCACAGCCTTGTTGCTAAAACCTCCCTGGCCCCCTTCCACCTGCATCTAACCGCTGGACCAGGGCCGAAATGGGGAGGGGCGCACATCTGGTGGATGCCTCTCTGCCTTCTCTCCCTTCCTGCTCCAGCTATCCTGTACTACCTTCAGTGAGGCACCTCTAGGAATGGAAGTGCTTAACAGAAGAAACTACTGGGTCCATCTAACCCTAAATTGTCTGCGCTGGCCGGCAGTGGTTCTGCAGTGGTGACCTATGATAGCTCAGCTGGTTAGAGCAGGCATAGGCAAACACTGGCCCTCCAGATGTTTTGGGACTACAATTCATATCATCCCTGACCACTGGTCCTGTTAGCTAGGGATGATGGGAGTTGTAGTCCCAAACATCTGGAGGGCCGGAGTTTGCCTATGGCTGGGTTAAAGGGGAACTTTTAATGTTGAATAGGTTATTGTATTTTAGTGTTCTGTTGGAAGCCGCCCAGAGTGGCTGGGGAAACCCAGCCAGATGGGTGGGGTATAAATAATAAATTATTATTATTATTATTATTATTATTATTATTATTATTATGCTGATAATGCCAAGGTTGCAGGTTCAATCCCCATGTGGGACAGCTACATATTCCTGCATTGCAGGGGGTTGGACTAGATGATCTTCAGGGTCCCTTCCAACTCTACAGTGCTATGATTCCAGGGTCTTTTCCTAGCTCTGCCTGGAGATGTTGGGGATTGAACCTGAGATCTTCTGCATGCAAAGCAGATGCTCTACCAGTGAACTATGTCCTCCCTTCTGTGAGGTTGGTTGTATGAGAGATTCCTGGCTGCTTCTTCTCTCTCCTATCCAGTATTATAATTACAGTAGAGCAGGCTTCCTCAACCTCAGCCCTCCAGATGTTTTGAGACTACAATTCCCATCATCCCTGACCACTGGTCCTGCTAGCTAGACATCATGGGAGTTGTAGGCCAAAAACATCTGGAGGGCCAAGGTTGAGGAAGCCTGCAGTAGAGCTAAGCCAAAATTCTCCACATTTCCCCCTTTGTCTCACCACTACTTCATCCCAGAAAAGGAAGGCTGATTTTTCTTGGGCTGGTCTCCACTGTTGATTTTTTTTTTTTTTGGTGGTGGCAGGCATTCAGGACATCTCACTAGGTCTTGGACTTAGGTGAGGATGAGAAATGGTGGCCAGGCTGCCAATGCAGTTGTGGCTGCTGCTGCCACAACTTCCAGCAACGAAAGCAAAACTCCAAAAGCCGCAGCGAATGGCAAGTCCTCATCCCTGAGAAACTGTTGGGAGAATGTCTTCTCCCCCTGGAAAAAAATCAGTGAAATGGTCAACCCGGTTTCAAGAGTTCTACTTTGTTATTGTGCATTTGTGTCATCACAGCAATTGAGAAAGCTGTCCCAGCTTCTCTCATCTTTTCCATCTGTATTGTCAACACCTTCCCACCTCACCTGCCTTATGCCACACCTGAAGATTTCCTTATCATTATCTGGTGAGGGAGGGGTGGATTATGTGGGAAGCAGACTCTAGTTCCCATTTGCAGAGTATGCGGAAGACAGTCCTGGGTTGTTTGATCCTTTAATTAGTTATTTTTCCCTCCTGTAAAAACCACGCAAGACACCATGCAAGTTTAAATAACATGTAACTTTTACTTATTCTTTCTTCTTCTTCTTTGGCAATCGCTCGTAGCCGAGTAAGATTGTCTTCCATAAACATGGTCTTAACAGTGAGTCCGTAAGTGACTGTGGAGGCCAATTCTGGATCCACACATCCTTCCACAGTGGGGACATTGGTTTCTGGGTGGGAGTTGATCACAGTGTGGATTTGTCAAGTGTGCCTTCCTCTTAGCACATTTCTCCCTTGCATCCTGAGTTCAAGCGTCTTCAAAACCCACGACACCTTTGGTAAAGGCTGTTCTCCAATCGGAGCAGTCACAGGCCATTGTTTCCCAGTTTTCGGTGTTTATACTACATTTGTTTTAGATTTGCCTTGAGAGAGTCTTTAAACCTCTTTTGTTGACCACCAGCATTACGCTTTCCATTTTAAAGTTCGGAATAGAGTAGTTGCTTTGGAAGACGATCATCAGGCATCTGCACAACATGACCAGTCCAACAAATTTGATGTTGAAGATATACTTAGTATACTTGCTGTTGCAGATTAAATACACAATGAAGTATAACTGTTAATTGTTAAGTTACAGGTAGGTAGCTGTGTTGGTCTGCCATAGTCAAAACAAAATAAAAAAACTCATTCCAGTAGCACCTTAGAGACCAACTAAGTTTGCTTTTGGTATGAGCTTTTGTGTGCATGCATGGGGAGGGGTATTACTCAGAAGGGTGGTGGGAATGGGTGATTGGCTGATAGGTGTGGTAAACAGTCGTCAACAGGTCTACCACACCTATCAGCCAATCACCCATTCCCACCACCCTTCTGAGTAATACCCCTCCCCACCCTCTCACTATATATAAAGGTCTGGTGACTTCTGTTTCAGTGTATCTGAAGAAGTGTGCATGCACATGAAAGCTCATACCAAAAACAAACTTAGTTAGTCTCTAAGGTTCTACTGGAAGGAATTTTTTTATTTTGTTAACTGTTAAGACTGTACCAATTGCCATAACTGCCACAGAGTGTATGATGCCATAGAGTTCTACAGCTCTTGCAATTAACCCTTTACTACTACTACTACTACTACTACTACTACTACTACTACCACTACAACTAATTTATTATTTATACCCCACCCATCTGGCTGGGTTTCCCCAGCCACTCTGGGTGGCTTCCAACACAATATTAAAATACACTAATGCCTCAAACATTAAAAGCTTCCCTAAACAGGGCTGCCTTCATATACATTTTGGATGCTAACATCCCACAGATTATAGGTCTGGGAAAGGGTTGGATACTGTGCAGAAGGATGTCCAAGGCCACCCTACTCAACAAACGCTCCTAAAAATAATCCCCACACCCTTTGGACAATTTAAACTCAAGTCTTTCTGCAATTGGGCCTTTGGATCTTATTGACTATTGTTCCCTCCAATGAAACCCTGCAGTGGAGCCATCACCGATTTTCTTTATTTATTGCAATGATATCTATCAAAGGAGCTCAAGGTAGCATATGCATACATGGATCTCTCTGCCACCCCCTCCATTGTATCCTCACAACAGCCCAGTGAGATAGGCTCAGCTGAGAGACATTGAATAGCCCAAAGTCACTCAGTGAGCTTTGTGGCCGAGTGGAAATTTGAATTCTGATATCCCAAGTCCTAGTTCAACACACTAACCACTACACCACACTGAGTAGTCAATGGTTGTCATGGAATATCTTGCAAGCAAGGCTTCTGTTCTGTCTGTGCCCAAGACAGTGTACTACTACCTGAAGCAAAACACCCTCTGGCAGTGTCGGATTTATGTATAGGCTAAACATACTATAACTTAGGGCCCTACTCTCTTGGGGGCCCCAAAAAACTTAAAGGGGAAAAAAACTGGATGTACATTTCCAAAATATAAGATAAAAAACAAATAAAATAAAACCTACTTACAGCAACAGTGTTTTGTGTTGTGTAGGCTTCTATGATGTAAGTAATGGGCCCTGCCTGCTATATAAAGGGCCCCATTAACTTCAGTAGCTTAGGGACTCATCAAACCTAAATCCGGCCCTGCCCTCTGGGGTCAATACTTTAAAATGTCTTCCTGCATCATTCAGAGACCCAGTTCCTGCCTTCAGCTTACCCTTCTTCTCTAGCTCACTGAACTAGTGCGGCCTGAGCTACTATAGCATGGGTAGGCAAACTAAGGCCCGGGGGCCGGATCCGGCCCAATCGCCTTCGAAATCCGGCCCGTGGACGGTCCGGAAATCAGCATGTTTTTACATGAGTAGAATGTGTCCTTTTATTTAAAATGCATCTCTGGGTTATTTGTGGGGCATAGGAATTCATTCATTCCCCCTCCCAATATATATTCCGGCCCCCCACAAGGTCTGAGGGACAGTGGACCGGCTTCATGCTGAAAAAGTTTGCTGACCCCTGTACTATAGCCTCACAGAAGTACCTATCCATTGATAGCAAACTCCCAAATTCCTCTTGACCTGAATGTCATTCTGTCCTGGCTGGGAAGATAGAGAGCTCTGGTCTCAGATGTTGCCTCCCTGCTTCTCAGCCAGTGGGATCTAGCACTGAGCTCCCCTGGGCAGGGTGTCTGTGGTCAAAGGTAGAAAAAGTTGTACTGACCTGCTTCCCAATAGGAATTTCCTTCTTTGATGGGAGCCAAAAGAAAACCACAACAAGTGCTTCATAATGGGAGGTCACTTTCCCTTGGGCAACCCAGCAGAGGTCACTCTGACCAGACATGTGTGTGTATCTGTTTTCTAAATAACAGCTTCCTGTCGATGAGCCAATAGTGGATGGGTTACTCCTGCTGAATTTTCAGCTTATTTGTCCTGGGTTTACATGCCCTAACACTAGCAGAGTGCTGATTTGAAATGCCTTTAATTGGCAGCCCATGTGAACTGAAAACTGTCCTCTGTGGCTGCTGTAGGGTTGCCACATTTTATGGCATAGATTGAACAGAAACTACATGCCACCCTTTGACTTTTTAAGCATGCTGTCACTACCATTATAGGGGTGGGTAGGAAATAAGATGCCTGTCACAAGGCTACATTTATGATGTTGTTGCAACGATGACAGACAGCTTTACTAACGTGTTGAGTGACATCATTGATCAATATGAGCATGCCCACGGCTCAGGCCACTCCTGCCAAGGCTCCTGATGTCATGGCTGGCAAAGTGAAGGGAAGACAAGTGGGAGTACTGTATTTGAAATTTGAAATAAGATTCAGCTGCCAGCCCGTTTGGCATGGAACGGTGAGGGTGTCCTCTTGCCCTTAGTCTCAGGTGGGAAAATGTCTTGGGCCAGCCCAGGTAGGAAGAATAGGCTGTAGACTTCAGGATCTGTCACCAGGTGGAAGGTATTTTCAGCTCTGGCAATGGCTCAAATCATAAAGGACATCTCTGACATGAATTGCTTTTTAAGTGCCTTTAAAGTGGTGCTGTGGTCTAAACCACAGAGCCTTGGGCTTGCCGATCAGAAGGTCGGCGGTTCGAATCCCCGCGATGGGGTGAGCTCCCGTTGCTCGGTCCCTGCTCCTGCCAACCTAGCAGTTCAAAAGCACGTCTAAGTGCAAGTAGATAAATAAATACCGCTCCGGCGGGAAGGTAAACACCGTTTCTGTGCACAGCTCTGGTTCGCCAGAAGCAGCTTAGTCATGCTGGTCACATGACCCAGAAGCTGTACGCCGGCTCCCTCAGCCAATAAAGCGAGATGAGCACCACAACCCCAGAGTTGTCCGCAACTGGACCTAACAATCAGGGGTCCCTTTACCTTTACCCTTTAAAGTGGTAGGAGGAATTTGCAGTGTGTGTGTTTGTGAGAGAGTTGTGTTTGTGCTTGCGTATATTTGTTATTAACAAAAAACCCCAAAGGGTTTCAGCTGGGATCTATGTCAAAATGCAAAGGAGGAGTTCTGGTCTCCCTGCCAAATTCCAGAGAGGCCAGGATTTGGCCATGGCCTGCCTCCAAAGGAACAGACACCATGATGCAATCTCTCCTTACAGCTGTCAGTAGAGACTTCCCTGACCAATATGCCACACCAGGAGGGATGCTTTCTGATTTTACTGCTTAGCTCTCACTCTCCAAGATTCATAGCCACACAACACAGGCTGGGCTAGGGTAGTGAGCAAGAGGCATTACTTGCCTTGCTTCTTCTTCCAATGAAGCTAGTGTGATATAAAGGTGCAGGAGTTACCTCTGATGGCCTTTTGTGCAATTGAGCTTGAAGACTGGCTTGAGGACACTTGCTATTTTTAATTCCTTTAGGAAAAACAAAAATCAACTAGAGAGGTATCTCTGTTTGGAGGTGCCACTGGACTGCTTTCCACATGAAAAACCACTGGAAGGTTCTAAATGTAACTGCTGTGAAACATGTGGGTATAAAGTGGTATACAGATTTAATTAATTAATAAGAATAAGAATAATAGCATATTAGGGAGAAAGGGTCAAGCCTGGCTTTCCCACTGATATGCTTAATTTTCTACATGCAAGGGGATTTTTAGGCTGCCCTTAATTTTCTTCGCGTAAGGAATTTTCAAGACTGTCACTATTTTGCAGAAGTGATTCAGGTGCACACCATAAATTTCAGTTTGTGCAATTAAAGTTGATTAAAGTGCTCTGTTGCCTTAGTGCAGCAAAACCACTTCTTAAAACAAACTGACATTTTGAAGTTAGGAAAGTGACAAGGAAATGGATTGAAAAGTATGGGACGAACAAATGATTAACAGGAAGACGCAAATCAAAAGGAGTGTGTTCTTGTTTAGCCACCCTTTAAACAAATCGGAACAGATGGTCAAAAAAGATACGATATAGTCCTGTTACTAGGTAAGATTTATACAAAGAAATCAGGGAGTATGGTACATAAAAAGGTAATCTGGAAGAGCCCTTAAGCATTGAGGATTCAAAGCACGGTCCAGCACTTGTGTATGAGTGGTACAGTTCCCTAAGAACCCTGCCATGTGGTTTTCCTGAATTTGCAGATCAGCCATGAATGTTCTTTGGTTCTCAGATGTTGTTGACTCCCATCATCAGGACTCCCATCATTAACGTGCCCAAAGATTAAGGCTTTCTGGGAAATGATTTATAATGAAATGAAAAAGGTATTTAAGTATACATTCTTGAAAAAACCAGAGGCTTTTCTCTTGGGCATAGTTGGCCATTTGGTGCCAAAGAAGGACAGAACTTTCTTTATGTATGCTACAACGGCAGCAAGAATACTTATAGCAAAGCACTGGAAGACTCAAGATCTACCCACTCTGGAGGAATGGCAGATGAAGTTGATCGACTGTATGGGACTGGCAGAAATGACCGGCAGAATCCGCGACCAGGGAGAAGAGTCGGCGGAAGAAGAATGGAAGAAATTTAAGGATTATTTACAGAAATATTACAAAATTAATGAACTCTGAAAAGATGCTGGATTGAACTTTTGTGGTTTCTAGCTGTTATGATAAAGATAACAGGGATTAAAATTGTTTAAGTCATAAAATTTAAAAAGTTGATTGGAAAATAAGGTGTTAATTTAAAGAAATGTTAAGAGATTAGGATTTGCTGGATTAACAATTTGAAATAGAAAACAAGAAGGGGAGGTATGAGGAAGTCAAAGAAACATGTTATTGAAAAATTGTTACTGAAATTGACTTGTTTTTAATATTTTTCTTTTTCTTTTTCTTTTTGTGTTTGTATAAAATTGGAAAACCTAATAAATATTTATATATATAAAAAAAGGACTCCCATCATTAGATGTTGTCAACTCCCATCATTACCAGTCAGATTAGCCAATGGTCAGGGATGAGTTGTAGTCCAAGAGCATCTGGGGGCTCACAGTTGAGGAACACTGACAAGCTCCATGCAAAAGGTAGCCCCCTCCTACCTCAACGGCACCCACACATCCCCTGCAGCCACATTTATTGATTTATCTTAATAGCCATGATGACACAGACACATTTTCCTCCAGCACCATCTGCATCTCACTCCAGAGCAGCCTGCTGAAATGGGTTTCATTTTGCCCAGTTTGTTGGGTTTGGTTCCCCCCCACCCCCAAAAATGGGGAAAATCCTTTGCCAAATCAGATTCCTCTCCCAGTGTTGCTGTTCAGGTAACTTGGTTTCACTGCACAATTATTATTATCATCATCATCACCATCATAATATGGCAGCAACAGGGGACACACTGGTCGAAGAGGCAGAATTACACCAGTACAGACACAGACCAGGTACAAATGGCAACAAAGCCAGAGAAAACTCAGACTGCTGAAGAAGCATCCTTGCTCTGTGCTTCTTGGGGGCATCTAGTGTTCTCTGGGGTACCTCCTTCCGAATAACTCCCTGACCTGATGTTGTATAACTTAGAATGATCACGATCATGATAAAGAGAAATTGGCTTCACACCAGAAAAGAGTAATAGTCACCCATCACTTTTGAGCGCAGCAGTTTAGATTTATGCGCCAACTTTCTTTAACCTTCTGACAATGGGCATCGTTTTGCATGTGTTCCAGGAAATCCTTTTCGAGAAGGCATGTAAGTTCATGTTCACCTGGTGTCTTAAGCATAGATAGTCACAAAAAAACAGAACTTGCCTGTTCCTGCTTTGTTAATGAAAGGTTATGAGTCACAGTTGGTGCCACCAACAGACTAGAAGCTAATGAGAAACAAATAAAAAATAATGTAAAGATGAAACACAGAGATGGTGAAAGAGGACAATGGCAACACAGTTCATCACCTCTGTCTGGTATTTAGGATGGGGGAAGTTCATGGAATTCTAATTTGGGTTCGGATAGGCTCAAAAATAAGCCATGGACATTTCCTAATATTTTGGAGAATACTTAGGCTTATTTCTGAGCCCATTCTTAGTAAAAGCAAGGGCTCAGCCTGGTTCAGGGTCACTTGAGTGGTCACAGGTGATACTCCACAATGCTGCCGGGCGATCTGTGATGTCATCTGCATAGTGTTTATGAAGGAACAATGAACCTAGTCAGTATCTGTCATGTGAGTTGCAGGCTATTCTGTCTCAGGTTTTATACTTGACCAGAAGGACAGGGAATGAGGATCCCCACAGCTCAGGATTCTTCCCCAGGAGATGATCCCAGCCCAGGATTAAAGCCAAAGGGAAGATATAGAGAGGTGGAGAACAGGTAAGGGATCTGTTCCTGATCTTCCCGAGAGCACATCTGTCTGAGAGACCTCATATCCAACCTTCCTCTTGGACCTAATGCATTTGCTAGACAGCAGCTAGGACCAGTCCTAGCAGAGTGAGACTTTTGGGCAGGTTGTCCACAGCTCATTCAGTTGAATGAGCAGGAGGGTCCCAAACACAGTAGGAATGGCTTGCCACATTTTGAAGTAAATACACCCAGTGAAGTAATAGCCAACTATCAGACTCCCTTTTAGGGAGAGTCTTCTGATTCCCAGCACATTTGCTTATTTCAGAGCCCAACGGGCAGGACCCTAAGTCCTGAAAGGTGGGGAGAAGGACACTTCTTTTCACCGGATTCCTGTTGGCTATTTTATAAAATGCTTTTAAAAGCCAGTGTGGTGTAGTGGTTAAGAGCGGTGGACTCATAATCTGGTGAACCGGGTTTGCTTCTCCACTCCTCCACATGCAGTTGCTGGGTGACCTTGGGCTAGTCACACTTCTCTGAAGTCTCTCAGCCCCACTCGCCTCACAGAGTGTTTGTTGTGGGGGAGGAAGGGAAAGGAGATTGTTAGCCGCTTTGAGACTACTTAGGGTAGTGATAAAGTGGGATATCAAATCCAAACAACTCTTCTTCTTCTTCTTCACCAAGACTTGCCACCTGGCTTCCAACCCAGAATCCCTTTGGTCTCTGTGGGTCTACTCCATTCTTCCTATTCCTCATTTCCCTTTGGTTCCTTACTTGCCACTTTCCCTAACAGATGTACCGAGCTGCCCCCAACATTGGGTGGGGAGTGTCGCACATGCATGATGCCACAGGTGTGCACCCTCTCAATCTGGCTGGGACAACCCGGCCCCCCACCCAACCCCCACTGCCGGCCGCCTTACCTTCTTAAAAGGGACGCACCAGTGTGAACACACTTTGCCCTGGTGTGTTGTTTGGAGGATCGCCACAGAAATGGGGGGGCTGGGTCCATCCTGAAAAATATTGGGGATGACTCCCCTGTTACTTAAGCACTAGCCAAGCTGGCTGGGGCCGACCGGAAATGGAGTCCAACATCTAAAGCGCCATAGATTCCCCACCCATCAGCTTAGGGCACATCCATGCTCAGCGTGTAGATAGGTTTAACAATAATTCCCTTTCCCCAAGGAAATTGGGAACTGTAGTCCTGCGAAGGGGAGCTGGGGTTGGTAACATGGGACTATCAACATCTCACCGCATTGTAATTCCCAGGAATCTTTGAGGGAAGCTATGACAGTAAAGCTAAATATAAAACCCAATATAAGCTTGTAGATAGGGCAGGATCTCCCTTTCTCTCCCTCTCTTGTTGTGAGATTTATTGAATCAATTGGATAATTTAATGACTGTGTGCAGCTAGGCATTGCTGTTTAACGATAGTAAATTAGATTATAAAAAACCCCTCCAAGAATCAATTTGGACTGTATTTTAATGATCGGCTGCATTCCCCCCCCCCCTTTTGTATGGGGAATGATAATTTGTTGTTTTTTGCTATGATTCTGTCTTGACTATTTCTTAAGTTGTAAAATGTCAAAGTCTTTATCAATAAAAAAAATATAATGTATGAGAGGGAGACATTAATGCTTAATACTCAAAACTTGTATGCAGGCTAGATCCAGTTAGGGGCTTCAGTCTGACACAAGCTTGCTGTCATAGGAAACTGACATGCACTTGAACCTTGGTTCTCTGGGATTTCAGACGGGATTTTCCCAACCCTACCTGAAGAGGAGGGAGATTGAACCAGGAGCCTTCTGCAAGCAAAGTTACTGATGTCTGAAGAGGACAATGCAGAATCAAAACTCTTATTATATATTTCTTGGTGGTGGCCAGATGGACTATTGCCCATGGGTGGATAAAAACATTGAACTTTTCCCCTTAACATCTGGTTTAATAAGGGCCTGAATATTGCAGTTTCCGAAAAAAATGACTCATTTGATGCATGTTTCACAAGGCGCCACTAAGTCAATGAATTCTGTTGCTACATGGAGGATGTTGCTGATGTATCTTAAAAAACAAACTTATGGCTGGTGCTTTCCCACTGAATTTGATTACAATGGTACTAATTGCATATGACTATACAGTACCTTACTATCGGCCTTCTTTGTTTCCACAAAAATAATATTCCCATTTTCTTGACTGATCCTAGATTGAGCCTTTCTATGTTCCCGAGTAATACCTAATTATGCGTCATGGATCTATAATGGTTCTTTGCTTTGTTGGATTGTATAATGTTTTGATTACTCATGGGTTCATGGAATCATAGAGTTGGAAGGGAACTCCAGGGGTCATCTAGTCCAACCCCCTGCAATGCA
Source organism: Podarcis filfolensis (assembly GCF_964270895.1). NCBI lineage: Eukaryota > Metazoa > Chordata > Lepidosauria > Squamata > Lacertidae > Podarcis > Podarcis filfolensis. The sequence goes on along the minus strand of NC_139605.1, from coordinate 115,294,923 downwards.
GGAATCTCAGCTGAAGCATCCATGACAGATGGCCATCCAACCTCTGCTTAAAAACCCCCCAAGGAAGGAGAGTCCACAACCTCTTGAGGGAGACCCTTTCACTGTCAAACAGCTCTCACTGTCAGAAAGTTCTTCCTGATGTTTAGTCGGAATCTCCTTTCTCGTAACTTGAAGGCAGTGGTTCAAGTCCTACGCTCCAGAGCAGGAGAAAACAAGCTTGTTCCTTCTTCCATGTGACAGCTCTGAGATAGTTGCAGATGGCTATCATATCTCCTCCCAGTCTCTTTCAGGCTAAACATACCCAACTCCCTCAACCATTCCTCATAAGGCTTGGTTTCCAAATCCTTGCTCAAAGACCCATGCTAGAACTGAAATATTAAATTGCTCTTTCCCAATAAAATGGTGCTGTGGCACTTCTGGGAAGCTTGAGTGGTTCCTCTGAGGTCAATGTGTTTATACTGTACTTAAAATGGGTTTGCTTCAGACTGTTAATCACATTTAATTCCCATTGAAATCAACTGAGCCAAAGTTCGTCATGACTAATTCCACAGAAGCTTATGACATAATAAATGTTGTCCTTGAAAGTGCCACAAATCTCTTTGTTGTTTTTCCTGCAGTAGACTACATGGCTACCCTTCTCTATTTTTCCCACCTCCCACTTCCTAGCAATTTCTCCTCCCACTTTCTAGCAACAATGATTTCATTATAAAGTTGATCTAGTTTGGTCGTATGACATACATTGGCAAAGAGCAGGAATTCAGACAGAATGATTCCTCATTCAGAAAGCATTGCCTTCACTCTGAATGAGCTTCGCTTGCACTCAGTGACATCATGTAGCCAAATTTGATTGGTTATGTGATGGTGAGGCCCCAGCTATTAGGAAGAAGGCATTTTGAAGGGGGGAAATTGAGCTGAAAATGCAACTGATTGAAAATGTGAAAAAGATTAATTATGGTGCTGTTGTCTGGAAGCCAGGAAGGGAGAGGGGTGTGATCTAAGATGCGTGGGGACGGGGGAAGCACAGGTGGCCTCAATATGTGGGAAGAAAGACCTGCAATGTCATTACACAAGGGGAGGGCACTTTTTACAGGGGAGAAGGTTTTTGCAAAAACCAAGCTCTTCATTTGACTTATTCCTACTAATTTGCCTCCAATATCCTCCTTTGCTAATTTTGTTGTTGTATCATCTGTAGCTATAGAATCACTGATTCTTGATTTCAGTATAATATTGGGCATCGCTGGCAATGGCACATGATGATATTTTTATATGACCATATTTAATAGTTGGCATGCAACCATATTCAATATTTAACTGTATTTGATGGATAGCATGCAGTGGTATTTAACAGTGACGTAGCGTGGGTTGTCAGCACCCGGGGCAAGGCAAGTAATTTGCGCCCCCTAACCCGTGGATTTGCGCCCCCTAACCCATGGATTTGCCCTAACCCCAGATGTTGCGCCCGGTGCGGCCGGCCCCCCCTGCACCCCCCACGCTACGCCACTGGTATTTAATACCTGTCAAGGCTGGGCCATGGGCAGCAGTCTAAGCTGGGAAACAGGAGTTGCAAGATAATGCCATTATTCTTCAGCCAGGACTGAAGAATAAGTGAGACATAAAGGATTGAGCAGGAAACAGGACTGAGGAGCATGTCAGAAATCAGCACATGCAGGTCTTGCTATCCGAACACAATGTGTCCTCAGGAAAAGGCTTGTTAGGCAAGTATTTGCATAAGGAGTCAATGGTTTCCATTGATTCCTATGGGGAAATTTCTAATGTGTTCCCGACCATGGAATTTTGACCCCAAAATGATGAAAAAGCCCTCTGAAACCTTTCAAAAGGCAAGCAATGAAGGGAAAATGCTCTTTTATTTGTCTAATCTCTTGTCCACCCTCCATCCCACCAAGGTTTCTTTCAAAACAGCTGCCACAGACCATCAAAACACAAAAAGTAGAGTTTGTTTAAGGCTGGTTATCTGTTTACGGTACTACATGCAGGTCTGGCTGTTTGGATATCTGAAAATGCGGTGGTAGACTTCTAAATGTTGGTTATTAGGAATCACAAGTGGGGAGAGTGCTGTTGTGCTCGTGTCCTTTTTGTGAGGTTCCCACATAAGGGCATCTGGTTGGCTACTTTGAGAATAGGATGGTGGACTAGATGAGTGCCTGGCCTGCTCTAGCAGGGCTCTTATGTTCTTAGAACTGAGGAACAATCCAGAACTCAAGATCAAAGAGCAAGTTAGGAATGAAGGACAAGCCAGAACTCAGGATCATGAAGCTAGCCAGAATGAGGACTGAAGAGCGAGTCAGCCCCAAAGAATGAGCCCAAAGCTTGGTCCAAACGGCAATAAAAGGATTTTAAATATTCTAGACCTCAGGAAAACCTTGTTTCAAAAACAAGGCTTAACTGAACAGGAACTTGATTTGCAGTTCTTCCTGTCAAGGAATATTCAGTGACCAGTTTGGGAGGTCTTCAAGGTTTAGGTATGAGCACACAATACTAACAATTTTGAGAATTGTTGTTGTTTAGTCATTTAGTCATGTCCGACTCTTCGTGACCCCATGGACCAGAACACACCAGGCACTCCTGTCTTCCACTGCCTCCTGCAGTTTGGTCAAACTCATGCTGGTAGCTTCGAGAACACTGTCCAACCTTCTCGTCCTCTGTCGTCCCCTTCTCCTTGTGCCCTCCATCTTTCCCAACATCAGGGTCGTTTCCAGGGAGTCTTCTCTTCTCATGAGGTGGCCAAAGTATTGGAGCCTCAGCTTCACGATCTGTCCTTCCAGTGAGCACTCAGGGCTGATTTTCTTCAAAATGGATAGGTTTGATCTTCTTGCAGTTCACGGGACTCCTCCGGCACCATAAGTCAAAAGCATCAATTCTTCGGCGATCAGCCTTCTTTATGGTCCAGCTCTCATTTCCATACATCACTACAGGGAAAACCATACCTTTAACTATCCGGACCTTTGTTGGCAAGGTGATGTCTCTGCTTTTGAGTCTATGTCGCTTCAAATAGCAAACTCCATTTTGGAAATAATGCCTTGTAGCCAACCATAGTCATAGTCAGAGTAGACCCATTAATATTCATGGTCACAATTAATTTAGGTCCATTACTTTCAGTGGTTCTACACCAGGCTTCCTACACCTCAGCCCTCCAGATGTTTTGAGACTACAGTTCCCTGGTCCTGCTAGCTAGGGATCATGGGAGTTGTACGCCAAAAACATCTGGAGGCCCTAGGTTGAAGAAGTCTGTTCTACACTAAGTTTTACACTGAATAGACTCATTGAAATTAATGGACCTAACTCAGTCATGTTCATTAACTTCAGTGGCTCTACTCAGAATAAAATTTAGCTGAATGCAGTGTCACTCATATTGTCCAATCTTAAAATAGACCCCCCCCCTTTTTAAGGATTTTGTTCCTCCAAAAATACATTTGGGATTCATTTTGGGGGTGCAGCCTTTAATCTCTCTAGCCTACTGTATGCTGTCCCCCAAACTGCTGGGGGTGGGGATTATGCTCCCAGCATGAATAAGTCATTGAGACTAATTTCAGGATCCCTGCTCCATAGTGATATACATCAGCTGAACAGTTTTAATATTCCTCCAGAAGAGGGCAGTGTTAGCTACCTTCCCAGAAATTAGCCCTTCCTAGCTGCTTTGCGCCATGTGCCAAGCACACCTCCTGGGTCAGCAGAAGCACCACTTGCATCATAAACAAGTGATACATGCACAGTGTCTGGGCCTGCCTGTTGCCCATGATGTAAAATGTTGCAGGTCTGAGGCTGGCTGGTTTTTTTTTGTGTGTGTGTGTCTTTTGCCCCAGCCCCCCATGCACACTTTTTGTCAATCTAAGATCGCTAGAGTAATAAAAAGGTGAGAGACGGAGTCAGAGACAAGCCTCCTCCCATTCCCATTTAGAAATCCCTGGAGTCAGCCTGTCTTATGTGTGCTGAGATAAGTCTGCTGCCAAGCCTGGAAGTGGCTTTGTTTCTGCAGCTTAAAATCATATTGGAGCGACATGAACATCTGCAAATGAATGAGAGTTTCGCTTGTCAAGTTGCTGGAGAAGAAATACGACCCTGGGAGCAGTTCTCTCATATCCTTTGGCCATTTCCAACACACGTTGCTCTTGGTTTCTCCTTGTATTGTGGAGTCAGCACAGGATGCAAAGGTGGCATTTCGGCTCCTTTGTCAACAACAACAAGCCATTGGATCCATAAATATGTCCCCATTTCCCTCTGCATCAGGGTAGCCAATGTGGTGCCTTCCAGTAGTTACTGAACAACAGCTCCCATCATTCCTGATCATCAGCCATGCTAGCTAGGGCTGATGGGAGTTGGGGAGCAACACATTGGCCTCCCCTGCCCTGCATGGTCTAGTGGCTCTCACACGTCACCTTTGAAGTCAGACCAGTACATTTCTGAGCACAATTCAAAGTGTTGGTGCTGGCCTTTAAAGCCCTAAACGGCCTCGGTCCAGTATACCTGAAGGAGCGTCTCCACCCCCATCGTTCTGCCCGCACACTGAGGTCCAGCGCCAAGAGCCTTCTGGCGGTTCCCTCGCTGCGAGAAGCCAAGTTACAGGGAACCAGGCAGAGGGCCTTCTCGGTAGTGGCACCCGTCCTGTGGAATGCCCTCCCACCAGTTGTCAAAGAGAAAAACAACTACCAGAGTTTTAGAAGACATCTGAAGGCAGCCCTGTTTAGGGAAGCTTTTAATGTTTAATAGACTATTGTATTTTTATATTCAGTTGGAAGCCACCCAAAGTGGCTGGGGAAACCCAGTCAGATGGGCAGGGTATAAATAATAAATATTATATTATTATTATTATTATATTATTATTGTACTTCACCTGATAAATTTTATGAATCTTTGGGAAAGAGAGCAACTCCTGAGAGTATGTCAGTATCTAGAAAAGAAAAGAAAAGAACAGTGTTTTATATATATAAAAAACCACTGCTCCCTTTCCCTTATGGGGTATTTCAGAGCCCATATAGAGTCCTTAAGTGGGTTCCCTATCGGTAGGAGAAAATAACAGAGGCCAACCAGAGTATATTGAGAAGTAAAGTAGCTAGTAAGCCTGATCTTTACTCAAGGAACTGTTGCAACAGGGTCCCCACTCACCACACGCAGGAGGGAGGAGAACCCTGAACTATGGTGCGCAAGCCCTTATATAGACTTTTGAAATTGCCCACCCTGTAGTCCAAGACCACCACCCCTAAATATCATACATACATCACAGAAGGAGGCAGTCTACAGTAGAAATACATCACAGAAGGCGGTCTACAGCAGAAATCCTGTCTGCCAGGATACCTAATAATGGTCACTGATTGCTTTACCGGGGCAGCCTGGCCATTCTTTTGTGATGGTAAATACTTTAATTCCTGAATCCAGGTCATAGGCTCACCCTATTCATACACAAATATGCCCTTAAGACAGGATTTGTAAGCAAAAGATAGTAAGGCTTTCCCCCGTTTTCCTCCCTTACTGCAGAGGAATATATGAGGTCATTGGGAGAGTCAAAATGACTTCAGGGTTGCTCTCCCATACTATTTCAGACACATGGTTCATATACTTAGATATGTGTGCATTTGTGAATATTTATTCTATATTTGAGACCTTAAAATTCTTATAACAACAGCTTGGTTGTCCTCTATGGGAAACAGGATTCTGACCCAGATGGACCATTGGTCTGATCCTGTGGAGCTCTTGTTTGTGTTCCCATTATGCAGGAGCAGATTTATTCATTGACTTATATTCTGCTGTGTAGCCCCAAGAGGCTCTCAAAGCAGCTTACAGAAGATTCCTACAGTGAAAATCACATTCAAGTCTGGATTCAGGAACAAAATTAGCACGGTGTCCCTGTGGCACCATGATTAATCAGGGCTCCCCTTCTTGGTCTTCCCTATTTTCCTTCAACCTCTACCCACAAGTAGTGGGGCTGAGGACATAGTGTGGGTTGCCAGCACCTGGGACCGCGTGGAGGGGGGTGGGGTTGGAGGGAGGGAAATGGATGGAGGACACATACACATTCAATTACGTAATGGCATCCACGTCACTCAGGGGATTGCAGCTGCAGGGATAAGGAAAGAATAGTCATTCTGTTTTATGGACAGGTCGTAGGGACGCGGGTGGCACTGTGGGTTAAACCACAGAGCCTAGGACTTGCCGATCAGAAGGTCAGAGGTTCAAATCCCCATGACGGGGTGAGCTCCCGTTGCTCAGTCCCTGCTCCTGCTAACCTAGCAGTTCAAAAGCACATCAAAGTGCAAGTAGATAAATAGGTACCGCTCTGGCGGGAAGGTAAACAGCGTTTCCGTGCGCTGCTCTGGTTCGCCAGAAGCGGCTTAGTTGTGCTGGCCACATGACCCGGAAGCTGTACGCCGGCTCCCTCGGCCAATAAAGTGAGATGAGAGCCGCAACCCCAGAGTCGGCCACGGCTGGTCCTAATGGTCAGGGGTCCCTTTACCTTTACTGGACAGGTCACTTCCTGGTTCACATGGAGAAGCCGTTTTCAATGGAGCCCAGTGACAGAAGTCAACAGCTGTATTAAGGAAGCACTGTGTGTTAAAATTTTGTGCCCCTAATAATTTTGCGCCCAGGGCAACTGCCCCTGTGCTGCCCATGGAACTCATTCTGCCCATAATGCAGGCCAACTTTCCTTTGCTGAAGCTGGCATTTTCCAGAAGGACAAGGGCCGCTTGCCATGGTCACAGTGCTTTTGAACACTGTTTACTGGACTCAGAAACGAAGGTCTTGCTTGTGTGCCTCCAATAGATATCTGGCTGGTCCACGTGAGAACAGGACCCTGGACTAGATGGGCTAATGGCCTGATTCAGCAGTCCCATTGCTGTGCTTGCCTTATGCATGTGTTCCTGCTGCTAAGGAAAAATAATAACCGTCCAGTAGCCTTCAGCTTGTCCTTTTCGAAGCAGTTCCCTTTATTTCTGAAGCCTTTCATTCATCTTCAGATAGAAAAGAATGTGGTTATTTGCTCTGCTGAGGAGGTTCTTTGCTTTCATGGGAACGGAAGCATTGTTGTTTTTCAAAAGCTAAAGAAGATTCCCGTATTGTCATGTGGACATCTTCTGAGTGCCCCTGTCTGGCTCGGCGCCCAGTATGGTTGGACGTCACAAGCCTCCAGGGCATTACCGGTCCCTGTCTGGGCGGAAGGAGACTGGGAAATGAAGCTTCTGTCTTGCCTGGTGGCAAAACAGCCCCATTTCTCAGCATTGAGCTCAGCAAATGTGCAAGGAGCCCGGATTGTGTTACACACAGCCCTCCTGTCTCTCCTCTCCCCGATTCCCCGAGTTGTATTTGCTCGCCCCTTTCACCACCGGGAGGAGAAGAAAGGATTTGAGTCACCTCCCCAAAGCACTTCCAGTAAAAGGACCTTGACTCATGCTGCTTGCTCCCCAGACCGTGTCAGCCATTGCATGAAATAAACACAAATATCTCCCCCCCTGCCGCCGCCACCTCAACTTCCCAACTTGCTACAACGGCAGCATCTATAGGAACTGCCTGTCTCCAATGCATGAATGACTCTTCCCCCCTCCGCCTCTCCCCCCTGCCAGCAAACCTGTCTGTCTCCATAGGAGGATGGAGGGTGGGTTGCCAGGAATTTGAGACTCATCCAAGGGACAGTGGGAAGAGATGCTTCTGATCAGAGATGTTGTTGACCAAGCAGACATCTGCAGCCTGGCTGTCTTCCTGGGAGTTGGTCAATATTGTATTGTTACAATCATTTCTTTCTCTTGGTTTGGGAAATATTGACCAGGAACTGAACTAGTCATCATTGCATTTGCAAAAAAAAAAAAAGAAGAATGAAAAAGAAAAAGCCAAGTACCTGCGAGATAATTTATTCCTGCTGTGAGTGAGAATTAAAAACCCTATTTGAAAGGTCAGTGGCTGACATTTGGTTCCTTAGTGGCTCGGCAGATCTCAGCCTAGAGACTCCTGGCACACAGCAGAGATGTGTAGGGAAACCCCCCGAGAAATATCATGAGTATTTTATATTTAATGTTTAACGGCTTTACAATAAAGCAATTTGATAACAAACTACCAGGGTTTATTTATAACATTTATGTCCTGCAGTCTTTCCAAGAAATTCAGAGCAGCATAGACATTGTTCTATGGTGGTCTCCCATCATGCAGTGGTGGAGCGAGCCAGTCGGGTGCCTGGGGCGGCTGTGGGTTAAACCACAGAGCCTAGGCCTTGCTGATCAGAAGGCCGGCGGTTCGAATTCCCTCGACGGGGTGAGCTCCTGTTGCTCGGTCCCTGCTCCTGCCAACCTAGCAGTTCAAAAGCACGTCAAAGTGCAAGTAGAGAAGCACTTTATCTAATGGGGCCTCCCACTGCCGCCATGCTGCCGCTGCACGATTTCTGTTCTCATCCTGAAGCAAAGTTCTTAACCCGAGGTACTATTTCTGGGTTAGCGGAGTCTGTAACCTGAAGCATCTGTAACCTGAAGTGTATGTAACCTGAGGTACCACTGTATAGAGATCTGTGTTTCTGAGTGGGGAATAAGGTGCGAAATTAACAGACTTGCAATGTGCAACAACAAATCCAATTAAACTGGATGGGTAACAGACAGGCTGGTTGGCAGCCTGTGTCATAACTTGGTGGTGCCAGAAGGGGAGGACTTCAAAAGCAGGGCCACGTCGCTGCTGTATAAACAGATGATGCCAGGGGGAGCTGTGCTGCAGGGAGTGATATATGTTGGGGAAATGCCCATTTTGTCACTGTGGCTGCTGGAAAGTACTGGCTCCAAACAGCCCCATGTGATGGAATGAGGTGCCCGAGGTGTAAACTAAACCTGATGCCTTAAGCACTTTGCAGCCACTAAATATGTTAAAGAATGCAACCTGATAATTCAGAGCTGATCCAAGGGTACTAAATCAAACATGCTGGTAGTGGAAAAGGAGACAGCCAAAAAGTTGAATCAGAATTTTATGTCTGTGGTATGATCCCAGGCCAGCCCAGTGCTGGAGTCGATAATAACTTTCCATCGTTTTGTACACTACTGGTGTTTGGGGTTTGTTCTGTTGCCCTGTAGGCAATGGCGTGTTTGAGCTGAATTGTCCTGCAACCTGTGCTCTTCTAAAAGGAACTTGGACGATGGATGACTAACAGGGCAAATGAGGAATCCATCATAAACAGAAATAGAAAGAACCCCTTTGCAAAAGAGGCTTGTCAGCCTGTTAGGAACACAGGAGGGTGCCTTATTTCAGACTATTGGGCCATTAAGGTCAGTACAGTCTACACTGACTGTCAGTGGCTCTCCAGGAAATCAGAAAGGGATCTCTCCCAGCCCTAACTGGAAATGTCACAAATTGAACCTGCGACCTTCGGCAAACATGCTCTACCACTGAGCTACAGCCCTTCCTCTATTCCCCTCACTCTCTGTTGGGGCATTCATGTCTTTAGCAGAAGTTGACCAGCAGAAATTCAATAGGTATAGTTTTTGGTAGCATAGAGATCCCTTGATGTCAAAAAGCTTCCTGTGGTGAATTTCTGCCTGTCATTCATTTATCAGTGAAAGCCACAACAAGGGGAAAATTGAGGTGCAACTAGGGCTGACTGGTGGTGGTGGGGGAGTCCCGCCAAAATTCACCATGGTATTTGTAGATGGCAAAATCAGGGGTGCAGGGCAACAAATATTCCCTAGGAGAGGGTGAAATATTTCCAACACTTTAGAAGGAGCTTGAAAAGCGGGGCAGGGGAGTGGGGAAATTCTTTCCTGAAAAATTCCTGGTCGCTCAGTATTGCATGAAATTCTAGTCTTCATGTTGGTGGATGAAAGAAGCTAAGAGAGGAAGAGAAGGTTAGAGCAGGGAGTCAAAGCAAAAATTAGAGAAGGATCCGCAGTTTATTTATTTTATGTATTCAACAAGATGCTGCTGCTTGCAGTTAAAGGAAATAAAGGAGAAAATAAAAAGAAGCTGTGCTGCGGCTATAATGGTGAGCGCCACTGCAGAGAAACTGTTGGAGAACTTCTCCTCTGGAGAAATCATCCTTCCAGTTGCTCTGCCCACAAACAGGGTGAAGAATTTTGAGAGGCCGCTTGCCCATAGCTCTACACAGCTTATACACAGTTTGGGACTGGAGAACTTTTCTCCAGCCAAGAACAGCATTCGCTTCTTGACAACCTTCCCAGGCCCACATGCCAGTGGTGGGTAAGACGAGGGGCAAAATGTGGGCGCTGAATGCAAATTTTACCTTGGTGCAGATGGCTAGCTTCTATGCCCTGACAATAAAGGTAAGGTAAAGGGACTCCTGACAAGTCGCGGACGACTCTGGGGTTGCGGCGCTCATCTCACTTTATTGGCCGAGGGAGCCGGCGTACAGCTTCCGGGTCATGTGGCCAGCATGACTAAGCCGCTTCTGGTGAACCAGAGCAGCGCACGGAAACGCCGTTTACCTTCCTGCCAGAGCAGTGCCTATTTATCTACAGTGGAACTTTGGGTTACATATGCTCCAGGTTACATACGCAGGTTACAGACTTCGCTAACACAGAAATAGTACCTCGGGTTAAGAACTTTGCTTCAGGATGAGAACAGAAATCGTGCTTCGGCAGCGCGGCAGCAGCAGGAGGCCCCATTAGCTAAAGTGCTTCAGGTTAAGAACAGTTTCAGGTTAAGAACAGACCTCCAGAACGAATTAAGTACCGGTACCACTGTACTTGCACTTTGACATGCTTTTGAACTGCTAGGTTGGCAGGAGCTGGGACCAAGCAACGGGACTCACCCTGTCGTGGGGATTCGAACTGCCGACCTACTGATCGGCAAGTCCTAGGCTCTGTGGTTTAACCCACAGCGCCAATCATCTCCCATGCACTTACAATAGAAGAAGAAATATCATGTCCTCCGAGTCTCCCTCTTTTCAAGTGACAGTCCTGGAATGATGAAAGCTCTTCCGGCTTCTGACTTGACCCAGAATGTCCCTATTTCCCCCACCAGTCAGGGGTATAGGAAGGGGTGTGTGGTGGGGGCAGTCCACCCTGGGTGTCATCCCAGAGGGGGTGACAAAATCCCCCCCCTGGGTGGGTCACCGATGCACCAATCGCCCCATGGGCAGATTGCCCCACCCCTGTGGGTAGATCATCCTGTCCCCATGGGGGGGGGGGGTCACCGTGCCTCCAGGTGCACAGCATGTGTGCCGCTCTGGGTGCCAGAGAAGGTAACTCCGCCGCTACCACCAGTGCCACCACCACTGAGCTTGGGGAGAAGGAGAAAACAGTGTTTGTATTGAGCGGTGGCTGCGGTGCCAGTGCATGGGAGCATCTCGTTGCCTCTTCCTGGTCACCACTACCAGCCTCCTTTCTTGGGCAGCTTGCAGGGGCTACCGGAGAGCAGGTGCGGAGGAGGAGGAGAGGCTGCTGGCAAAGCCCAGCCCCGCTTGATGCACCAACTCTGAGTGGCAGGCAGAGCACAGCGCTGCCCTTGGCAGGAAGAAAGGGGGAATGTAACATAGTGCAAGGAGCCTTGATTTTTTAAATTCCTTTTGTGTCTGCGTCTAATCTTGCCCCTTTCTAACATTTATTTATCTGTGTGTGGACAGTAGAGGTCATGTGTTCTGCGTCCTGTTGGTGTAGTGGTAGTGGAAATGCAGAGGGGGTGTAAAAATGGGGTGTGTGTGTCAAGGAGGGTCAGCTGGCTGGGTGAGAAATGTCCCTGTATTCATCTGGGGATCAGAAACATCAGAGTTCAAGGATGCATTCCAGCCTAGTAACAACACTCCAGGAGGGTGCCAAGTGGGGCTGGCTGGCACCAGGGGTGGAGGAAGGGGTGTGTGGTGGGGACGGTCTGCCCCGGGTGTCACCACTGAGGGGGGGTGACAAAATGCTGGGCGGCGCTCACCGCTGGGCCTGCAGCGTGCCCAAGCCACACGTCTCTCCTGGGAGTGACGCGGTGGCTTGGGTGCCCGCAGGCTCCGCGATGCCCCAAAGGGTCTGCCCGTCACCTCCCCCTCAGCTGTAGGGCAGCTGAGGGGGAGGAGGCAGGCAGACCCATCAGAGGTCCCACGGAACGTCCTGCCCCGGCTGGCCCCACCCCAAGGCACAGGGTACGCGCACTGCCCCAGGCGGCCGATCGGCTTGTTCCGCCGCTGGCTGGCACTGAGGGGTGTAGCTCAGGAGTGTGTGGGGGGGGGCTTCGGCAGCATCTGGAGAGGCCTGGGTTGCCACAGTTTCAGGAGGTTCCCCATTGCTGCTCTATGTAACTCACACATGCAAAGTCACCACCTGTTACTGCATTGATAGGGCTAAACAACAGCAGCCTTTTCTTATCCTGACCTCTCTGTGGCTTTGTTTATCCAAAGAATGGGGAAAGTCTTGGCAGTGGTTTGGCTCCAAAATTAGGCTGCCTCATCAAATATCCTAAGAAAAAAGCACACCAAGAACTCAGGCCAATGCAAGCTTCAATAGTGGGAGTGGTCCCTACTCGCAAATCAATAGCCAATAGTAACAAAAACTAATCCATTCAAAAGTATGTATTCTGACAAGGATTACAAACTCAAACAGAGATTACAAACTCTAACAGAGATTACAAACTCAAACTCATAAAGATACGTATAACACAATAAGTCGTTACAGAGTTAGAGATAAGAGTTTATGAGTAGAGATAAGTTCATGTTACTCCACAGTCAGATTCGATGTGGAGGTCTTCACAGAGCAGAAGTCAGAAGTCAATTATGGACTGGAAACCAGGACAGGGCCCTGTTTCGATGTATTCACCTTCATCAGCTAATTTTTAAAGGGTCGTGTAAGTTTGAAGGCTTTGGGATAAATATATCCTGTTATTTTCTACGTTTCTCAGAGATAACAACTACGTGTGGGTAGATCAACGTGTATCTTGAGCCTTTCTGTCAAATATCCTGGCATTTGCACATCAGCCTGCCCTGTAAGGTGAGAGAAAGGGCAAAAATACCCTTTATGGACAAAACACGGCATAATGGACCTGTAGGAAGTCTCCTTCCTTCCTTCCTTCCTTCCTTCCTTCCTTCCTTCCTTCCTTCCTTCCTTTGAGGTTACTGCTGCTATAAGCAAGTGGTATTAGCCGCGGCCGAGCTGGCCCTATTAGGAAACACTGAAAAGGTCATCATAATTAAGCACGGATTTTATTTATAAAGCACCAGCCAACTCCCATCTCCCTTGGCCAAGTCACTGGAGGCTCAGTACAGGCAGTTTAAAGGGACGATTAAAAGAAAGTCACGACAATATAGTTCACAGTCACCTTTCCTTAGCATATATTCCATGCTATTAATTAATGGATACTGTCAGGGGGGCTGTTATCCCATGGCTGTCACTTTCTGATTGATGTGGGCAAAGGGAGCCCATGCAGAGAGGAGGAAGGCGAGATCTTCTAGCAAAATGGGACATCTCCATGGGCAACTTGGAGTTCATTCATCACAAATGAACAGCATCTTTAGTTAGGGCTGGAAAAGACTCTCCGCTTTAAACTCTGGACAGCTGCTGCCAATCAGTGTAGAGGATACTAAGTTAGATGGACCAATAGTCAGACTCCGTATAAGGCTACTTCCTATGATCCCAGCTCATTCTGTCCTCCAGAATCTAGACTCACATCTGCACTATACACTTAAGCAATATTATATCACTTTAAACAGTCATGTTTAAAAAATACTGGGAGCTGGAGTTTATTAAAGGTGCAGGGAGTTGACTCCTATTCTTCTCACAAAGCTATAATTCCCAGAGTTCCCTGGGAAAGGGGGATAAACCACTCTGACAACTGCAGCTCCCTGAGGGGAATAATTTTCAGCATCCATAACAAATTACAGCTCCCAGATTTCTTTGGGGGAAGCCATGACTGCTTAAAGTGGAATAGTATTGTTTAAAATGTGTAGTACAGATGGGGACCTGGAATGCAGTCAAGAGAATCTAGAGTGCAGTAACTTCAACATAATCTTTTTCTTCTTTTTTTACTCCATCATTTTCATCTGAGTCTAAGAATGCAAGAACCAGTGCTTTTTTTCCTTAAAAAAAAACAAACATGTTTAGGAGTACTCTCATTTTGACTCAAGAAAATCACCGCGAAAGGAAATGAAGCTGCCATCAGAGGTGGTAACAACAAAACTGACCAATCACTGTGCTAGATTCAAACTCCTACTTCACACATTAAACGCTCGCTTCCATCTGAGACTCAGGAAACACTGTGACAGGAAATGAGGCTGCTACCGGGGGTAGCAACAGAACTGACGATTCACCGTGCTAGAGAAGAAACTAAAATTTTAGATTAACAAAATGTTTAGGGGTATGCATACCTCTGAGTCCCCTCCCCCCGCCACCCCAAAAGCACTGGCAAGAACAATACTGGTTCAGCATCCCTGCTTCCCATAGTGACCAATCCAGCAGACCCCTCATTTTGCTTTCTCTCAGCCAGCTTCCCATCCAGACAACAGCATGTATCACCATCTCTTTGTCTCTCCACTAAGCTCCCAAGGGTATGTTAAGCCCATCGATGGACGTATTCAAGAGCACTCTTGAAATTCAAAGCCAGTGTCCTCACTTTCTTTGCCTTGAAGATGACAAATAAGCATTTCCTGGCTTGTTGTTGAAATTAGCATGAAATATCTCTTTGCTCCTCCCAGCGGGCGGCAATAACACATCCACTTCACACGGCCCGGCAAGAGTGGAATCCCTGGTGCAGGTGTCATGTTTATGACACACTGCATGATCACCCCTATATGACATTTGCACATCACACAGTCTAGTTCCTTTCCTTCTGTTCCTGTCCCAAGTCTTTTAGAGACGGAAGCCGTGGAGTAGTACAAAAGGAACTTTCACAACCAATCCAAGGCACAGTTGCACACCCAACGTGATTCTCCCCACTGGATCTGTGCTCTGGCAGACACTGTGGTTGTGAAGGGGATGGGACAATGTCAGCTACAGGTTTGAGCAAGCGCTTGGGCTAGAAGCTCTCCATGGACACCCTTCCCAGAGTGCCCCACCATCTCCACTTCACCACTATCGTCAGTTCCCCTAGATCAGTGGTTCTCAATCTGTGGGTCCCCAGATGTTGTTGGACTACAACTCCCATCATCCCTGACCACTGGTCATACTGGCTAGGAATGATGGGAGTTGTAGTCCAACAACATCTGGGGACCCACAGGTTGAGAATCACTGCGCCTAGATCAAAACAGCAGCACCTGTCAGAGAGAGGGAGAGGGAAGACAAGGGTCACTATGGCATTTCTTCACAAGAAACCCACAGCCAATTTCTTCACAAGAAACCCACAGCCAATGGCAACAGCTGGGGAGGCTATGGTGGGAAGGTAAACGATGTTACCGTGCGCTTTGGATTGCGTCCCGATGTTCCGTTGTGCCAGAAGTGGTTTAGTTCTGCTGGCCACATGACCCGGAAACCTGCCTGTGGACAAACACCGGATCCCTCAGCCTGAAAGCAAGATGAGCGCCTCAACCCCATTAGTCGCCTTTGACTGGACTTAGCCTTCCAGGGGTCCTTTACCTTACCTTTTTTTTAACCTTTAGATGGATGAACGGTCAGACTCATTCTAAAGCAGGGGTAGGCAATGTGGTGCTATCCAGATGTTGTGGACATCTCCCATCATCCGTGGTCAAAGGCCACAAGGGCACCAACATTGTTTACCTGTGGTCTAAGGCAGCTTCTGCATCCCTAGGTGAATAGGCAGTAACAACAAGGAGCAGGAAGCGAAGGAGCAGGCATTGTCAGTGGCCCCTGCTAGGACAATAGCCTCAACAAGTGTCCAGTGATATCTACCCAAGATACCAGCCTGGTGAACTGGCTTGGGAGCCTTTTAAAAACTGCAGACCTTTTTATGCACCCTCCTCAACACGCCAGCATCATGCGGTGAGAAAGCCGAAGTGTTTTCATTCTGCTACACTCTGTGAGCCCTGTAACAGGCAAGAAGCGGAACAAGGTGTAAGTCAAGTTGACGCATACATAAAGGAATAAAACCATGAATTGTACGACCCCCTGAATAATATCGCCAGGCGTCAAACCACTTTATATATCTTGGGTGGTAAACTGGGCCCTCACTCGAGGGATGGCAGGAGGAAGGCAGGTGTGGAGAGAGTCTGGGGCAGCAGACACGAAGGGACGGGCGTGAATTCTGCACGGAAGCTTCTGGTAATGGATGCCATGGTTACGGTTGCCCGAGCAACCACTGCACACATCCATTTCCCTGCACAGGAGCTGAAAGTGAATGACAATTTGGAAAGCAGCAACCCAGAAGAATCTAGGAGGCCTTAAAGAAGATTGATAGGAAAATCAATGCCTTATATATAAAAAAAGGCCAGGTGACTGATCCACCTGAAAGGAGGCTGTTTATTTGCCCAGCAAAGCCAGGAGGCTTGAGCAAAGGGATGGAGCATTAATTGCAGGCATCCCTCCTCCATCTCTGCACCCTTCTCTGAGGCACCAGATTTTTTTATATATAAAAAAAATCATCACCCATCTATGCTATTCACTATCCGTCCCCCCCCAAAAAAATCCACTGCCTTGTGCATGGGCTGAGGGACCAGCCATAAACTTTTACTACCATTGGTTCTCCATTCAGGAAATAACAGGTTCATAAACAGACCAGACAGTCCAGAGCAGTCAACTTAGATTCCGAGCAGGCTCCCTCTCTGCAGCAGCTAAGGAGGCAATGCCGAGAAGCGGCCAGACTCACGATCCAGTCGCTCCCACCTCGCCTCCCCGTTCTCCCCCAATTGCTGTTTACGAGAGGGGAGCCGTTTCTCGTAACCATCCATTTTGGAAGAGTCTGCTTGATTAAAGAATCACATTGCCAGGCACGCTTTTTGGCGGAAGGCAAAGGGAGCCACTGTTGTTTTTCTCCTCTCCTGGAACTTCTGGGGCTGGACCAGCTATTGGAAACGGAAGGGAAACATGTGGAGGAAGAGTGTGTTGTTGTGTGTCTGTGTGTGTCTGGAGAGAAGGAAAGAGGGTGTGCATCTCCTCCCCCCACCCCCAACCAGCTAGCTTTCCAAACTGCACCTCCGTGCTATGTGGAGTAATATGTGAACCACACAGAATGTTTGTGGGGGGAGCCATAAAATCCCAGAGTCCAGGGACCAAAGAAAGGCTTATGAATGTTGGGGACAGGCATTTCAATTTCAATGGGACCAATCCTTCTGATGAGTGCTTGGAGACAGCCCACGCCTGCTCCCGCCCCTTCTCAGTTATCTCTGCTTGACTGAAATGCATAGACCTGCTGGGGTACCAGAAATTAACTGGCAGCAACGTAGGGCCTGTTTTAAGCACCCTTCTTTCAGGAGAGGCACTTTCCTCTAGTTGCAGAACGATCACTTTTTTACTATTTGTGTGGCAGTAAGCAGGGTTCAGGGACACAGGTGGCGCTGTGGGTTAAACCACAGAGCCTAGGACTTGCTGATCAGAAGGTCAGCGGTTCGAATCCCCGCGACGGGGTGAGCTCCCATCGCTCGGTCCCAGCTCCTGCCAACCTAGCAGTTCAAAAGCACGTCAAAGTGCAAGTAGATAAATAGGTACCGCTCCGGCGGGAAGGTAAACGGCGTTTCCGTGTGCTGCTCTGGTTCGCCAGAAGCAGCTTAGTCATGCTGGCCACATGACCCGGAAGCTGTACGCCGGCTCCCTCGGCCAGTAAAGCGAGATGATCACCGCAACCCCAGAGTCGGTCACGACTGGACCTAATGGTCAGGGGTCCCTTTACCTTTACCTTTAAGCAGGGTTCAAAAAATAAATAAATGCCCCTGTGATTGCCAGGCAGAGGGAGCCTGGGAAAAACCTGGAGAGAAGGCACATAGGCAAGAAAGGAATCCCAGAGCTCAACCTTGCAGTATTGTTGTGAAGACAAAATGGGATGATCCTATGCATGTTGCTGTAGGCTTGTTGGAGAAAGGGAAGGGTTCAGTAGTGACATAGACATAAAGGTAAAGGGACCCCTGACTATTAGGTCCAGTTGTGACCGACTCTGGGGTTGTAGCACTCATCTCGCTTTATTGGCCGAGGGAGCCGGCGTACAGCTTCCAGGTCATGTGGCCAGCATGACTAAGCCACTTCTGGTGAACCAGAGCAGTGCATGGAAACGCTGTTTACCTTCCCGCCACAGTGGTACCTATTTATCTACTTGCACTGGCGTGCTTTCCAACTGCTAGGTTGGCAGGAGCAGGGACCGAGCAACGGGAGCTCACTCCGTCGCGGATATTCGAACCACCGACCTTCTGATCGGCAAGTCCTAGGCTCTGTGGTTTAACCCACAGTGCCACCTACATCCCGACATAGACATAGCTAGCAATAAAATTTCTAGTTTTCGCAAAGGATGTTACATGCTACAGTCCTTGAAGGCAGTAGGGTTGGGAGAGAAGCTTGATTCAGTTCTCATTTAAGGCAAACCTATGTAATTTACACCTCCCCAAATGATGTGTAAACCAAACCACAGTCACCCTTTGACGCTTGCACTTCTCCAGCCCAGTAACTTTACTAAATGTACAAAAAAATGCATATGCTACAGTAAAGTATGAATAAATTAGTGAAAGTAACATGCAGAGGCCTCTATAGCTCAGCCAGTAAAGCATCAGACTTTTAATCTCAGGGGTTGTGGGTTTGAGCCCCGCCTTGCGTGAAAGAAATGGAGCTTTGAGTGTCATTGGCCCAGTCCTGTGGAACCCCCTGCCAATGGAAAATCAGCAGGCACCTTCTGCGCCAGCTTCTAAACCCCTGCTCAAAACTTTTCTATCAAGTAAATATCCTTCCACCATGGTTAACTGATATCCGTTTCTAAGTTTTTAACATGGTTTTTATCATACAGTTTTATGTTCTATCGCTGTAAAACATTTTGATATATATATATATTTCTATGACTTTGAGGTATATAAATATAAATAAAGAATAAATAAACAGCCCCCCAAACATAAACAGCCACCAATGGACAGTGCAAATTATGTGTTTGTTTGGATGTGTGTGTGTGTGTGTTTGCATTCATTTCTTCTTGTTTCTTTATCAAATTGGGGTGGTTGGCGAGGAGGAGTCATATGTCATAGTACACAGATTTACACTGTAAATTGAAAAAGACTGCCCAGGCTAACTATCTAAAGCATTGGGGCTCCTGTTGAAACTCTAAATCATTTCACTGCATTCCAAACTTCAAGCTTCTTCCCCCCACCCAACACTTCTCCGTCTTCTCCTCCTCCTCCTCCTCCTTCTTCTTCTTTTTGCAATGTTCAGCTAGTATGCGAGGAAATGAGATTCATCCCAGTCAAAACAAGAGCGAGAAAGAGAGAGAATGCATACACCGAGTCCCCTTAGAAAATGAAAATGTGATAGAGAAAGAAATCCATTAAAATAGTTTGATTTTTATTTCCATTCCGGGTCATTAAATCAGCAACGGGTCAGCTGCCTGAGCGTTATTAGAGCAAAAAAGCTTTTACTCTGGATAGGAGAATCATCCCACAAACAGCAATATTGTCAGATTATCTTTGTGACAAATGAACAGTGATTAATGACATGGGAGGTCTGCTTCAGCTCTTAACAGGCTGTGGAGACAAGGCAGCAATAGCAGTGGAGGCTTAGTCATTGTGGAAGGATGGCTGTCCATCACTAAGTGTTGCCAGCTAGGGTGAATTTCAATGTTCTGTTCAATTGTCAGAGCAGAGAATGACCTGCTGGAAGGATGGGAGGGGAACAGATAGAATTGTGTGCTGCCATTTGTATACTTTTTGATACGTTGGGGCACCCTCTGCATCCCGAGAGACGCTCTTTCCTTGCATCGTGGATTAATATGATGCCTATCATGCAATTAAAAACATTCAGTTGATTAATCATTGACCTTTTAACAGATTAATCTATTATAGTCAAATAGTTTTGCTTATTATTGAAATCTCAATATAGTACAATATAGGTACAGATTGGGAAAAAAAGCATCCAATAAATTGCTTGGATAATAAAACCTTTCACTTGACATTCAAGGGCAAATCTTTTCCTTTCTGCAAACATGAAAATGGTCTCTCAAAACCCACATGTGTCCCCTGAATTTGCAGTGCGTCCAAAATTGGCCCTCGCCAATTAATCAACAAGTGCTTTAGTTGCTGGTTGATCAATCTACTAAATACGCTGGTTACAGTTTTCAGCCCTAATTTATATGCCCATCAGAGGGGGGAGACATTCTGCATATGGTTAGAAGTACTGAATTCTTTGGTCCATTGTAGAAGCAACAACAGATTCCCTTCCCAAAGGAAAGGCACTCTGCAGATGCTCGAGAGCACTCAACTCTAGCCAACCCCTGCATGTTGATTGACAGACGCCTAAGTTGCCTGTCCCAATTTACAGGATGGTTGGATTGCTGGAAACAGTGCTGAAGAATCACTCCCAATTCCTATCCTTGCGGTGTCCTGGGGAGGGTGTTTGTTATATGGTGCTGGGAGGACATTGTGTGATTCAGTTCTGAATGGTCATTAGAAGCAACTCATCACAGAGCATTAGGGAGCGGGAAAGACACCATTTATGCAGTGGCATAGCATGGGGGGGAGGCCACAGAAACAGATGTCCCGGGTGCAAAAACTGTTAGGGTGCAAGGTTTCAACACCCAGTACTGCCTCACTGGGTGCTGTTGCTGGGCTCTGTTGAAAACAACTTCTCCATGCAAACCAGGAAGTGACCTCTCCAGACAATGGAATGCCTCTTATTATCTCTGCAGCTGCAATCTCCTGGGCGATGCAGACGTTGTTAGGCAGTTGGATTTGCATGTGTACTACATCTGTTTCCCTCCCCAAACCCCTCTCTGTGCAATCCCAGGCACCGGCAACCCACGCTACACCACCGCATTTGTTGCTGCTTCCCTGAGCAGTGGGAGCTTTCAGGACCAACATTACCAGGATTTGGCTTCCTTGGGAGGAAAGGGTACAGGAGACTTACTATATTTTCCCATGTATAAGACGAGGTTATTTTTTTCAAAAAATTATGTGAAAAATTTGGGCTCGTCTTATACATGGATAGTGGAGAGGTGGGATGGGCGATTATGTTTTTGCAGGTGATTGGCCGGCGATTGGTGCTTGCTTTCGGCAAGGTAGCAGGGGGGGGAAGCCCAACAACTCTGGGCAATCTCCCCCCATTTTCTCTATTTGGAGTCTTATATATGGGGGGTGTTATACATGGAAAAATACGGTATATAGTCTTTATTTTTTTGTAATATTTGGTTTGGTTACAGTAGAGCATACGAAGGGTCAAGAAGCTGTTAGAATTCCCGCTCCATGATTGCAGTCATGGGATTGTTGTCTTTCACATAACGGTATATGTTTTGACTCCACAGTGTGGGAAGTGATGGAAACAGGATATTTGTGTTACTGTGTTCCAGGAAGTGGGACTATTGTCCTTTGTTCTTTTGCTCTTTGCTGCCTGATGCTAGAGAGAGAGGGAGCCATGTTGCAGTGCTCCGTGTGTGTTTATATGTAAATAAAGTAGATTAGCCAAAATGCTGAGTTGCTGATACACAAACACATGATACACAAACTCTGTGGATCCCTAAGTGTGCCAGTGTCGGTTGGCATCAGTTGTTGTGCTGTTTGGGATTAAGAAAGCTTTTGAAGCTCCCGAATGATCGATCAGGAGGGAGAGAACATGCCAGTCGGGCATGTGTCTCTACCAGGGTCCTACTTGAGTGTAGGCTGAGCTCCTGACAGAAGCATATGCATGTGGAGTAAGAGTGGTCTGGTAGCCACATACTATAAAGCCAGTGTAGCTAGCATTATGCCCTCTTGATATTGTTGGACTACAACTCCCATCAGCCAACAGGCCAAGAATGATTTTTGGATCAGGATTTTGGGTCAGACTTTCCAATTACCCTACACTTTCCACCTGTGAAAATAACTGATGCATTATATTAGGGGGAAATGCTTTGCAGAAATGTGTGTGTTAGACAAAATTGCATGTCTAACATGTCTATATGCACAGGAAAGATTTGCAGCAAAAACGCTGATTAATTTTCATGAGAACTTAGAAATAAATCACAAACTGATGTGCAAATGTGAAGGACCATATCTGAGACGGGGGAAATAAAAACTTGAGAGAAACTGAAACTGACATATTAGCCCATTCCTATGTAGGACACATGTATATGGACACATTTTCATGTTTAAAGAAACTTCAAAAATGAGAGAATCCACCCTTAAATTTCTTATGATCCAGGCAATGTGAATGATACATAATTTGGAGGAATTATTCTCATTTCTTAGACTGATCTGAAAGATATATTTTGGTTTGTTTTGCAACAGGAGAGATGAAATATAGTGGGTGAAGTGATTTTTCTGTTAATAATTTTGATAAAATGTTTACCAGGGATGTGTGCTTTTGTGAATCAATTCTAAATTAGTTTCCATGGAACCTGATACTGTGGAAGGAAGAGAGGAATGGATGAATCAATAAAGTTGTTGGTGAAATTGCTTTTTTTTTTTTGTATTGGAGAAGCAGAGAGGAAAAAATGATCCTGCTAGAAAATTGATTGGAAGCAGATAACTATAGAGTAATGGAACTGGAATGTTATCTGTTCCCATCTCCCTAACCAGGACAGGATTCTTTAGACATAGGAATAAAGACTATTCTACATAGGAATAAAGCCTGAGGGATGGGTCTAAGAAGATTTACCTGTTCCTTATAAGTATGGTCTCAAGTGGCAAAGTTAGATATGCCGCCCCTCCAACAGTTCTTTCACTTTACCTCTGAATGGATCAGAGCTAGCATTCCAGACCATAACAGCTTCCTGGGGAGTGCCAGATTTGCGTATAAGCTAAACAAGCTTTAGCTTAGGGCCCCACTCTCTTGGGGGGCCCAAAAAAATTAAAGGGGGAAAACTGGATGTACATTTCCAAAATATAAGATACGGTAAAAAACAAATAAAATAAAACCTACATGCAGCAACAGTGTTTTGTGTTGTGTAGGCTCCTATGAAAGCAATGACAAACCTAGACAGCAACTTAAAAAGCAGAGACATCACCTTGCCAACAAAGGTCCATATAGTTAAAGCTATGGTTTTCCCAGTAGTGATGTATGGAAGTGAGAGCTGATCCATAAAGAAGGCTGATCGCAGAAGAATTGATGCTTTTGAATTATGGTGCTGGAGGAGACTCTTGAGAGTCCCATGGACTGCAAGAAGATCAAACGTCTCCATTCTGAAGGAAATCAGCCCTGAGTGCTCACTGGAAGGACAGATCCTGAAGCTGAGGCTCCAGTCCTTTGGCCACCTCATGAGAAGAGAAGACTCCCTGGAAAAGACCCTGATGTTGGGAAAGATGGAGGGCACAAGGAGAAGGGGACGACAGAGGATGAGATGGTTGGACAGTGTTCTCGAAGCTACCAGCATGAGTTTGACCAAACTGTGGAGGCAGTGGAGGACAGGGTGTCTGGCATGCTCTGGTCCATGGGGTCACGAAGAGTCGGACACGACTAAATGACTAAACAATAATGACAACAGGCTCCTATGATGTAAGTAATGGGCCCTGCCTGCTCCCTAAAATATCACTGGTTTGCTCATTTCTATATACAGTTCAACAGTTACTTTGATAAAATACATACAGTGGTACCTCGGGTTAAGTACATAATTCATAAGGTCTGTTCTTAATCTGAAACTGTTCTTAACCTGAAGCACCACTTTAGCTAATGGGGCCTCCTGCTGCCGCCGCGCCCCCGGAGCACGATTTCTGTTCTCATCCTGAAGCAAAGTTCTCAACCTGAAGCACTATTTCTGGGTTAGCGGAGTCTGTAACCTGAAGCGTATGTAACCTGAGGTACCACTGTATTTTGTTATGTGCAAATGCCTTTAGATACCTATTATGTCCATAAATTACCATATGGCATATATTCAAACCGAAAAACAGCGACAATTTGTTGCTGACAAAGGACAGCTGGACATATAAAGGGCCCCATTGCCTTCAGTAGCTTAGGGCCTCATCAAAACTAAATCCGGCCCTGTTCCTGGGTCACCAGCAAGAAACATAAACCAGGCTAAAGACTTTCCGAGAGCAGAGTTTGGCCTGGAACAGGCACTGAACAGCTAGTACTTGGCTGTCTTGAAAATGTTGCCCAGAAGCCTACCACTCAGAACTGGTGCTTGGGCCCAGAAGGTATTGATTGTCACACTTTGCAATCAGAAGGTCCTAGGGTCAGTCCCTGGCACCTCCAGTTCAAAGGATAAGGTAATGGGGATGGGAAAGGCCTTAGTGAGCTGCTGTCAGTCAAAAAGGACAGCAATGGTGTGCAAATCTGCCCTAGTATAAGACACCTTTCTATCTAGTCCTGCTTCTCCCCTGAGCTCAGTGATTCTACAAATCTTTTTGCAAAGCTACTTTTCCACTAGGGATGGGTAAACCTATTGATTTGCGTTTCTTGTTTTTCTAATCTTAAGTTTTCCACATTTCCACATCAGTTTTTTATTCCTTTGCATTTTAAAAGATCCTCATGAATATTCACCAGCATTTTAGTGAAAGTTTCTCAGGGAAGTTTTTAATGTGTGACATTTTTATGTATTTTTAATCTTTGTTGGAAGCCAACCAGAGTGGCTGGGGAGACCCAGCCAGATGGGCGGGGTACAAATAAAGTATTATTATTATTATTATTATTATTATTATTATTATTATTATATACTTCCTAGTCTGAGATTTTGCCAATTATACACATTTCTGTACAAAGCAATTTACCCTGCTTAAATGCATTTTGTATGCTATTTTCACATAACACATTTTTGCCCTACAATATCCATTTTTGTACATGTCATGTGGCTGCATGACTGCACTGCAGAATTCAGAGAAGTGCGAATTTCAAAGGGTGGCTGGCTGTGCTCCAGTTCATGTTTTGGTTCAGGAAGTGCAAATTACCATATTTTTTGCTCTATAAGACTCACTTTTTCCCCTCCTAAAAAGTAAGGGGAAATGTGTGTGCGTCTTATGGAGTGAATGCAGGCTGCGCAGCTATCCCAGAACAGCAAGAGGGATCGCTGCTTTCGCTGCACTGTGATCCCTCTTGTTGTTCTGGCTTCTGAGATTCAGAATATATTTTTTCTTGTTTTCCCCCTCCAAAAACTAGGTGAGTCTTATGGTCTGGTGCGTCTTATAGAGCGAAAAATATGTATGTAGCTTTACTTTTAAATGCAAACTGAATTGAATTACTCCCTCACCCCTAGTTCCCACAGGTGCAGCATTTAAGGCAGGCATAGGCAAACTCAGCCCTCCAGATGTTTTGGGACTACAACTCCCATCACCCCTAGCTAACAGGACCAGTGGTCAGGGATGATGGGAGTTGTAGTCCCAAAACATCTGGAGGGCCGAGTTTGCCTATGCCCGATTTAAGGTGATCTGAAAGCCTTATCCAAATTGCCAGAGAGAAGCATGTTTGTTCATCCTCTCCGCCATTAACTTCCCAAGGTGAAGGTAAGAATGGAGCACAGAACTGGGACTTGCTTGCAATGCCAAACCAAGTTCATATTTGACCTCAGACACCTGACCTGACGTGTCTCAGCCCTGTGGAGTTCTTCCTGGAGAAAACTGAGAGTGTTTTGGCGGATCAATAATTGATCCTGTGCTGTCTCTTTCCCTTGGATGGGTCGTTAGGCAGCAAAGTTAGAAAGCAGCAAATGCAGGTTCCTATAGCAACGGCAGAAATCTACATTTCTTCCATTTCAGTGGAAAAGCTTGCAATTTGTATGCAAAAGGCACACACATGCTACCTTTGAAATCCAAGCCAGAAAGGGAGGGGGGACCCAGCAATTGCTCCCAACCTCCACCCCCCCTCCACCCCCACAAAAGAGAGATGTATAGCTTTGGTTTTCAGGCATGGCATCTAACTGTGAAGAATATTGCTTTTATCCTCTAAGTGTGTCAAGCAAGGTTTGGAGCAAAAAGGAACTGCAGTGGGGTCTGGGGCGGGGGGGGGAGAAAAATTAAAAATAAATAAAATAAAATCAGAAACTAGGATGGAAAAGGTTTTATCAATATTGTGGCTGTCCATTTGATCTTTGTCATGGCTTAATCTGAGCTGGAGCTGTGGAGCCTGTTTGGGATCGGAGATGAACCTGGAACAAGCGAGGTCTTGCCTTTCTTTTGTTTTTGAAGTGGGAAACAATGTGATGTAGTAAATATGCTATTGTTTATTTATAATTCAATTCCCCGGGTCCAAGTTTATTTGGATAAGTCACTCTTTCTTAAACTAACCCACCTCCAGGTCCTGCCCACCCATTTGGCAGCGTGAAGCAGCCGCCTCAGGCGGCAGAAGACCCTGAGATGGCACCCCATGGGCTTCTTGCCAGCCCTACTGATTCTGCCAGTGGTGGCGAAGTGATGCTGGCATCAGTGCCAATTTTCAGCAAGATCTCGGGGCCGCTTCTCCACCAGTGGTGGTTGCAGTGAGGCAGGTGGGGTGGCGGCGACAGGGCAGGGAGGCACTTCCCATTTCATTTCCAGAGGTGAAATGGGGCGTGCCGACCTGGCACATCTTGCAAAGTTGTTGTGGGGGTAAAAGGGGATAGCTTCCAGACAAGTCATGCAAAGCCCCATTGATAGAGAATCAAGTTCAAGATAGGACAGGTACAGATGGATAAATCAGACGGATAACTGCAGTACAGTGGTACCTCGGGTTACAGACGCTTCAGGTTACAGTCGCTTCAGGTTACAGACTCCACTATTCCAGAAATAGTACCTCAGGTTAAGAACTTTGCTTCAGCATTTTTGTTAGGGATTGTAGGACAAGACCTGACAAAAAAACCCCAAAGAATTTATTTATGTATGCTACAACAGTGTCAAGGGTCTTGATAGCACAAGGATGGAAGAATGAGGAAATCCCAACGAAAGAACAGTGGCCAGAAAAATTGATGAGCTACGCAGAGCTGGCTATATTGACATACAAATTGCGGGACGAGGACAACTGTGACTTTAAGGAAGAATGGGAGCTTTTTACAATTTATCTAAAAAGACAACAAAATGAATTGGACTCCTTGGCAGGTTTTGAATAAACATACACAAATTTATTAGTTGATAACATGGTAGATAGATAATGTAAGGATATGTATATTTTTATAACATGCAGAGAATAATATGTGTTGAGAAGTCAGAGGAAGGAGCTGACGGAAGTCTCGGGGGGGGAGGGTTTGAAGTGGTTGGGAAAAAGGGTGGGGGAAATAATATGATATGTTTTGATAATTTGTTATGTGAAATTTGTTAATAAAAACATTTTTTAAAAAAACTTTGCTTCAGGATGAGAACAGAAATCGTGCGGCAGTGGTGCGGCGGCAGTGGGAGGCCCCACTAGCTAAAGTGGTGCCTCAGGTTAAGAACAGTTTCAGGTTAAGAACGGACTTCCAGAATGAATTAAGTTCTTAACCCGAGGTACCACTGCACTACTATTCTAGAAAAGGAGGTGCTGAAACTCATCATAAACGCCTCCCCCATTCTCTTAGAATGGCAATGGTGTTCACCTGAGAGGTGCCAGAACTGAGTTCTGGAAAGTTCCAGCTAGGGGGGGAAAGCCCTGCAGATAAATAACCAAATTTGCTAGCAAATTCTTGGGGTTCTGAGGAGGATTTCAGTGTGAGAAGGTATAGCTTCCATTCCACTAAGGCTTTAATACTAGAACAGTGGGTTTTTAAAAAATAATAATAATAACCACTGATTTTTTATATTATAAACCGCCCTCTGATCCTCAGATGAAGGATGGTATAGATATTTATGAAATAACAAAATAATAAATATTCATAGTAGACCTCCCCCACTCTTTATACTCCAGGCTACAGTTTTTGTGCAGATGTTGGACCAAGTTCAATGTGGGAATCGGCCACAAGATTTTGACTTGCACACATAGGTTTGTACATGTGGAGGCCCCATTTAGACAGGGCACACCGATGTGGAGGTTGCAGGTGGTGCTGGCACACCAAATCCATGCCTAGGTCTGGACTGGACCTCCAAAGTATTGTACAAAGCAGTTGGTAAGTTTACAAGCTTAAAAAGCTTTCTGTGGAGTCCAGATGTTGATTAAATAATTATCAAATTCCTCATCCTAAAATTCTGGTTGTCTCCTTGCAGAGAAGTAAGCAAACAACCCTTAAATCAGGGGTTGGCAACCTAAGGCCCATGGGCCACAAGCAGCCCATGGGGGTTGTTTAACCGGCCCATGGACCCCCACTGCCCACTCGGGGACCCCTGCTGCCTACTCAGTTGGCTCCCATGCACCGTGCTAAACCGGCGCAGAGCAGACCAGGGACTGCCTTCCGCAACGCTGGCTGGCTTCCCATTGGCTGCAGGAAGCTTCTGAAGCCAATGGGAATAATAATAATAATAATAATAATAATAATAATAATAATAATAATAATTTATTTGTACCCCGCCCATCTGGCTGGGCACACCTCCTCCACGCTGGAAGGAGTGCTGGAAATAGTGTTTGCGCATGCGTGCGTGTGGGCACTCTGACCCACTGCAGCGTCTGCGGGACCGTGAACCAGCCCAAGCCACAAAAACTTTGCTGACCCCTGCCCTAAATGGTGAAAGGCACCTGCAATCTGACCACAATCTTCATGAGCTAGCCACATTCAGTGCAGACTCCCTTTATACCATTAGTAGCTAACTTTTGCTGCAAGTGGACCATTAAGTCCAAAGTAGGAGATACAGCCCCTTTAACACACATTTCATTGCAGATGTAGACCCTCTATGGTTTGGGGAGTTTTGCCTCTAATCTACTAAGAAAGAGGTGGGACGCGGGTGGCGCTGTGGGTTAAATCACAGAGCCTAGGGCTTGCCAATTAGAAGGTCGGTGGTTCGAATCCCCACGACAGGGTGAGCTCCCGTTGCTCGGTCCCTGCTCCTGCCAACCTAGCAATTCGAAAGCACCTCAAAGTGCAAGTAGATAAATAGGTACCACTCTGGCGGGAAGGTAAACGGCATTTCTGTGTGCTGCTCTGGTTCGCCAGAAGCGGCTTAGTCATGCTGGCCACATGAACCGGAAGCTGTATGCCAGCTCCCTCGGCCAATAAAGCGAGATGAGCTGTGCAACCCCAAACAATGTTTGACGCACCCTTTCCTGTAACTTTCCTTACAGCAAGAAATCTACTTTTTATTTTTTAAAGCAGATTTCTTGCACAAGAGAGTTAAATTCACTGTAATTGCACAACCTGAATTTCCTGGTATGTGATTCAATCCTACTTGCAAAAGAAGAAGCACACTGTTGCAGTCAAGTCAATGGGCCTTCCGGCACCTATTTAGGTGTGGCACAAACTGAGCCAAAATGAAGATGGGTTTCCCCCCCAAAAAACCACTCCCTCCCTTGGGCAGTTATTTACAACCTTTGGATAAAGGACATGTAACTGATTGCAGGGGGTGGGGGGCTAGAGAGAGGGGATTGTGTCAAGGGAAATGAGCTGGTCTCCCCCACATCTGGATGAGCATCTGGATGTGGATGGCATTCCTGTGCAGGACATCTCTGCCAGTGGGATGCACAATGGGATGTACACCCCAGTTCAAGTCCAGGCTGTCTTGGGACATGATCCCATCTTTTCCCAAGAAGAAGCTGAGGTTATTTGGGGTGGGGTGGAGGAGGGTTACTGTGAATAGGCATAAAAAATATGTAAAGGAGTAGAAGGCATTGTGAGTACAATGGTACCTTGGGTTAAGTACTTAATTCGTTCCGGAGGTCCATACTTAACCTGAAACTGTTCTTAACCTGAAGCACCACTTTAGCTAATGAGGCCTCCTGCTGCTGCCGCGCCGCTGGAGCACAATTTCTGTTCTCATCCTGAAGCAAAGTTCTTAACCTGAAGCATTATTTCTGGGTTAGCAGAGGCTGTAACCTGAAGCGTATGTAACCTGAAGCGTATGTAACCCAAGTTGTATTTTTGCAGCAGAAAATCTGAGCAAAATTCAGCACAGTGCCGCTGCGAATACCTGCTGCCTATGTGTGCAACCTGATCCCCCATTCCTGATCCTATGCCTGGAGGATGGTACCTTCAAATTCAGGGCCACATTTCCAACTGGGCAACCTTCCAGGGGATACATGCCAGGGGTAGGTGAGGCCAAAGGCAAAACGGGCACAGCAGCATATGCAAATGTTACATTTCTACCGTAGACAAGTTTCTATGAAAACTCACACACTCCTCTCTGAACTGAAGGAGAGGGACGTCTTATCCATAGAGGCATGAGGTGCCAGGGCGCCAAGTTCTGGAGGGCTCCAGGGAAGAAGCAGAGGCTGGACGCAGCACCTCCTGGCATCAGCTCACCACCCTCGCCCACCTCCACCATGCCACGCTAAAGCAGCACCGTGCCCGGAGCCTCCATCTGCCATGGCCACCATGGCACAAAGCGGCCATCTGAGCCGGGAGGTGCCGCGTCCAGCCTCCGCCTCTTCCCTGCCAGAGGAACCACCCTCCAGCAGCTGCCCGCCTCCTCCAGCCCCGCCGGCAGTGCCGTCCTCCCTAAAAAGCTCTGGAAAATGGGGGGGGGGGCGCCAGAGGGAGCTTTGCACCATGGCACTGGATATGCTTAAGACGGCCCTGCTGAAGGATACAGTGCTACTTCGGGTTACATATGCTTCAGGTTACATACGCTTCAGGTTGCACACTCCGCTAACCCAGAAATAGTGCTTCAGGTTAAGAACTTTGCTTCAGGAAAAGAACAGAAATCGGGCTCCAGTGGCACGGCGACAGGAGGAGGCCCCATTAGCTAAAGTGGTGCTTCAGCTTAAGAACAGTTTCAGGTTAAGAACGGACCTCCGGAACGAATTAAGTACTTAACCCTAGGTACCACTGTATCCTCTTAGCCCCAGGCAAGGAGGATATGAGCCGAGAGGGAGGGAGGGAGGGAACTACCATAGATTCCGGTGTATTAGGCGACTGGGCGTATAACACTTTTGCTGTTCAATTTTAGAGTTTTAGAGTTATAGAGTTTGAGCACCACCAAGGGCAGAGCGTGCACCCCTCCGCTGCCTCTGCTGTCGCAGCAGCAGCAGTCCGAGGCGAGGTGTTTGGTGGGCAGGTGGGTGAGTGCCGCACTCGGAAGGACTTTCCGCGTCCCCTTCTGTGGGGAGGGAGGAGGAGCGACGGCAGAAAGGGCGCCTCTGCTCACCAGCTCCCTCTCCTCCTTCCCAACACGTATACCCGGCGTATAAGACTACCCCCAACTTTTGGGGTGATTTTCTAGGGATAAAAAGTCATCTTGTACGCCGGAACATACAGTAACTAACTAACTAACTAACTAACTAACTAACTAACTAACTAACTAACCTGTGTTCATACAAGGGTCCTACTGAGAAGAACCATAAAAAGCAACTATACCAAAAGCAATGATGATGAAAATAAGAAATATTTAGGGGGCAAACTTTGTCCAAACGTTGTCCTTGCTCAGGGTGCCATATTAGCAAAGTCCACCCCTGTGTGGCTGAAGAGTGGGTGTGGCCTGGGGAAAGTCCTGAGAGCCAATCAGAGAAACCTACATTTGGCCCACAGCCTGATGCTTCGTGATGCAATCTTGAGCTAGAGCCTGGAGGAGGCACTCGGCAGTATTGAAGGGAGTTGAAAGAGGTTCCTCAGGCTTCCCTTGATGTTCCTCTCCCTCCTTCTCCACCCCCTACCCAGTGCTTCCTCTCATGCATTTGGAAAGTCAGGCAGATTTTGCAGAAACTATAAAAGCCTGTCTTTCCAGAGGAATGAACACACTGTGACCAGCACTCCTTCTTTCAAAACACTACTGGCTATCTGAACGCCCACCCCTCTGTTGTCTGTCTTCACCCTTGATTGTCTGAACCTGCTGTGAGTGGGTTCAAACCATACACCGTTGCAAAGAAGTAGAAGGGTTGTGCAAGAAATATAGTGCAGAATTGTAGCACATGCTGCATGCTTTAATGTGCAGATAACAACATTCTGGTATCACTGCACTAGGGGAAGAGTTGTCAACGTGATGTGCTCCAGATGTGTTAGTCTGTGGACACATTTCCCCCCTCAAATTTTTTATTGATTTTCCACATTTATCACAAAATGACATAACAAAACACACAACAAAGAAAAACACACTACAATACAATAAAATTAAACACAGGGGAAAAAAATTCTTCAAATACCTATTTCTCATAACATTGATAACTGACTTCCTCAAATCCCCTCTAACTGAATTTCATTATATCACCTTTATAACAATTCTCCGAGTTCATATTTCTAATAATATTAACTCCTTTCATTTACTAACCTCTTCTCCTTTATTAATATTCTAATCCTTAATATTTACTACCACGTATCCTTATTCTACGCCTAAGCCTTTTTGTTACTTCCAAGGATTTTCTATTTATCTTATACAGTGGTACCTCAGGTTAAGTACTTAATTCGTTCCGGAGGTCCGTACTTAACCTGAAACTGTTCTTAACCTGAAGCACCACTTTAGCTAATGGGGCCTGCTGCTGCTGCCACCGTGCCGCCGGAACACGATTTCTGTTCTCATCCTGAAGCAAAGTTCTTAACCTGGAGCACTATTTCTGGGTTAGCGGAGTCTGTAACCTGAAGTGTATGTAACCTGAAGCACCACTGTATTACAACATTTAGCTAAATATTCTTTGAATTTCTTCCAATCCTCTTGTGTCTCCTTTTCTTTCTGGTCGCGGATTCTTCCAGTCAGGTCGGCCAGCTCCAAAAAGTCCAACATCTTCATCTGCCATTCTTCTATTGTTGGTATTTCTTGCGATTTTGAATTTTTGACTAATAATAGCCTTGCCGCTGTAGTGGCATACAAAAACAGTCTAGCATATTTCTTGGGCAATTCCAGTCCTAGTATTCCAATTAGAAAGGCTTCTGGTTTCTTAATAAATGTATTTTTCAACATTTTTTTCACTTCATTATAAATCTTTTCCCAGAAGTCGTTGACCTTGGGACACGTCCACCACATATGAAAAAAGTACCTTCTTTTTCTTTACATTTCCAACATAGATTATCATTCGTATGATAGATCTTTGCCATGACTTGCCCCAAGAAATCCCGGGAAATGTCATTTTTTAAGGGTGCTGAGAGTTGCTAGGAGACTCCTGACAGAACTATGGCTCCCAGCAGAGCTTTTTTCCTTTTCAGCTGGAGCTCTCCAGAACTCAGTTCTGGCACCACTCAGGTGGGTGCCATTGCCATTATAAAAGAACAAGTTCGTGGTGAGTTCTGATACCTCTTTTTTTTTCTAGAAAAATAGCAGTGGTCCCCAACACCCTAACAACCAAAACCAGAACTCAGGAAGAAAGTCCAAAATTTTAATAAGGAATGGGGAAAATATATAATTTACCTTAAAAACCATTGCAAACAATTAAAATTATTAGTAGGATTGGAATAACACTTGTAGTTGAATTTTGGGTAAAATGGAGATTTAAAAGGTTTGGATTAATAGACAAGATGCAGGAGGAAAAGGTTAATATAAGGACCCACAATGGGAAGGAGGAAAGTTCAGGAGATTCTTTGGAATTCTTGTTCTGTGTTGGTTGTTTGGTAACTGTGTGTAGCATTTTAAAATCTAAAAAAACTAAATAAAATTTTGAAAAATAAAATAAATGGAATTGTTCTCCCTAGTATTCTACATGGAGGGATGATGATGATGAAGACCTTTTTTCTGTATGAAGGGGCATTCAACCATGCCAGCCTCCCCTTTAGGGTGGGCAAGCTGTGGCCCTCCAGATGTTGTTGGACAGTATGGCCAATGGTTAGCAGTGATGGAGGCTATATTCCAACAAAATCTGAAGGGTGCCAGATTTGGGAAGATCAGTCTATGCAGAGGTTTACGACCTCTGTGAAAACCAGACCTAAATAACATTACGGAAAAATTTCCATATGCATGTTAGAAAGTACTATCATTAAACCAAACATCTTTCTTAATTATTATAACAATGGAATCTTCTTTAATTATAAGATTTATCTGCCCACAACTTTTCTTTATGAGCAAGCAGGGAAGGTAGGCATGTGGTCAGGCCAGGCCAGGCCCTGAGATCTGTATGCAGGTCTGATAGTTAATAACAAAAAAATTCATTACTGCCTTCGTTAAGATAGGTGTTAATTAAATTACAGTGCTCTGCAGGATAAGTGGAGAGACTTCCAGGCAAACTTCAAAGTCACCAGTGCTCATTTCAGATATCTTTTAGGCATCAATGCCCATTTAAGAAACACTTCTCTAACTCTTAAGCAAAAGCTAAGAGCACAGGGGGTGGGGCAGGGAGGTGAGCCAGAGATAAGCAAGTAAAAGTGCCGGCAAATTAAGAAACTTGTTTGGAAGAAGGGTGCAGAACATCACATTAAATTAAATTAATCATCAACCTGTAAAGGCAGTGTCTGCGGTGCGATTCATGGCTTGCCACTCATTGTGGGTTGGGCCTGGCACTCTTAAGTCTTTGCGCTCAAGGTAGTCAATTTCATTCAGGCCATTGTTAAATAGGGACATTCCATGGGCTGCACCCGCCGCTCCAGTTTGGCCACTCCCAAGAAAGAAGAAGAACCCCATGATTTACTAAGTGCTGATCGCTCCACAGACATCTGTCTCTTGACATGTCTTTGTCTGAAGGCTCATACAGTGGCGCCTTTGTCCTAGTCACTCTCTTGCTAACCCTCCCCACCAGCCACATCTTATTATAGAGTAAGGTTTTTTCCCCACCCACCTCGTCCTTATTGTTGCAGATTTCCCTTTTTATTTTAATTGTGAAGAGGCAGATCAGATGGTCTGATATCAGATCTTTGGTGGGTGGGTGTTTTATACACACACACGCACACACGCACACACACACCTCTCAGCCCTTCACTCTAATAATAGGCACACACAGAGAGATGCACACACATGCAAAAGGGAGAAATTGTGTGCATGAGAATTGACTGGGGGGGGGAACAGGTGGTAAGATAGACATGTGAGAGTTTTATTAAGAAGAGATAAAATCTCTGATGATTTTACTGGGTGAACTCTTTTGCATCTGTAGGGAAATAGATTTGCGAGATGAAAAAGAAATCTCTTAGTCCTCTTTGAAGCAGATTTTTTTTTGGGGGGGGGGGAGGCGCAAAAGAAAGTGTGTCATCCAGCCAACTCAATCAGATAATCCAATAAAAACAGCTCTCCGAGGGTCATTGCTATGGCCACCTAGAAGGAGAGGTTGCCTTTTCTAGGCTCCTGTATTCCTAGCCAAATAGGCTGCTTTAATGGGCAGAGAGTGCTCAAAGCTGCTTCCTTAAAGGTGCATTGATGGCTTTGGGTGGCTGGTGACTTATAGCTTGAGCACCGACTCTACCAGCTTGGGTGGATGCAGAAAAGATATATTTTGGACTGTGTCCCGCAGCAGGGAGGCAGAAGTCCAGGTTTTGCAGCTGGCTGACCAGACGGTGCCTTGGAGGGTTCCAAGGGCAATCTTTCAAAAATAGCACTGTCTGTCTGGATGCCTGCCTTCTTGCCTGCTCTTCTTGCCTGCCTGCCTTAAGCTTCCCAGCATTCAGGGAGGTGAGAATAATAATTAAAAAGTATTGTGTAAACTAGGGCTAAATTACCTTTTCTATCTTTTTTTTTTTTTAACAGAACCATAATTGTAACCATAGTTGGAAATTAGCCATCGGAAGCCTGCTGATCACGAGTCGAGACAAAGCAGTTTGCTTCCACCGGTGTCATTTGGAGTGGTGGTCGTCAACATCATAAAAATTTATTACCTGGCCTTCACCAAGCGGCTGGTCCAAGGGTGGGTTACAGCAATTAAAATATTAAAACAGTTGAAACAGAGTACAATCAAACCTATCCATTCTTAAGGAAATCAGCCCTGAGTGCTCACTGGAAGGACAGATCGTGAAGCTCCAATACTTTGGCCACCTCATGAGAAGAGAAGACTCCCTGGAAAAGACCCTGATGTTGGGAAAGATGGAGGGCAGAAGGAGAAGGGGACGACAGAGGACAAGATGGTTGGACAGTGTTCTCGAAGCTACCAGCATGAGTTTGACCAAACTGCGGGAGGCAGTGGAAGACAGGAGTGCTTGGCGTGCTCTGGTCCATGGGGTCACGAAGAGTCGGGCACGACTAAGCGACTAAACAACAACAATCACAGGAATAGGGTGCAACAACATGTTTTCAGACTACATCTCCCATTGAACCCAACGATTGGCCATGTTGGCCTGGGCTGATGTGAGCTGCAG
This sequence comes from Podarcis filfolensis, assembly GCF_964270895.1. NCBI lineage: Eukaryota > Metazoa > Chordata > Lepidosauria > Squamata > Lacertidae > Podarcis > Podarcis filfolensis. The sequence continues at coordinate 115,258,818 of NC_139605.1, read as the reverse complement.
TCCACAACATGTTGTTGACCATTCCAGGGACAGATAGAGCTGGCAGGAATTGATTTATAAATGGTGCAGGGAGTCTCCAAGTATCCCGGTTTTCCAGGGACAGTCTCAGGTTTACATAAGCCATCCCGGTTTCTGATTTGATCCCAGAATGTCCCACTTTTCCTTAGGACGTCCCTATTTTCATTGGAGAAATGTTGGAGGATATGGTAGGATGTCCCTGTTGACCAATGGTCTGGGATAATGGGAGTGGTAGTCCAAGTGTAGGTCGCCATGTTGGCTACTCCACTATAAGATGTGTACAGTGGTACCTTGGGTTACAGACACTTCAGGTTACAGACACTTCAGGTTACAGACTCCGCTAACCCAGAAATAGTACCTCAGGTTAAGAACTTTGCTTCAGGATGAGAACAGAAATCATGCAGTGGCAGCGTGGCGGCAGCAGGAGGCCCCATTAGCTAAAGTGGTACCTCAGGTTAACAACAGTTTCAGGTTAAGAACGGACCTCCAGAACGAATTAAGTTCTTAACCCGAGGTACCACTGTATAGGTCTTGAACACCTAGCTGTCAACCTTTGCATCTCTACCTCTTTCTACCCAAGTAGCATTTATGTGCTGAAAACAGTACAGCACATATAAACCCAACCCTGCCCCCAAGTAATTATCCAAATCCTTTTGCCTTGTTTATTTTTCAATCTCCCCTTGAAATTACCTTCAATCTACGAATAAGAAACAATGGCAAATCTATATAATCCCCTCCGCCGCCATCTCCCATGGCTTCTGTTTGCCTCCATATTTCAGGGCCGTTTGTCAATTCTGGCAGCCTTAATTTAGAACTTACTTTGTGACTCAGTTTTATGGGGAGGAGAGCCTCCCTGAAATTACTTCCTTAAGGATCCGTATTTTAATAGTCTGTTTTGTTTTTATGAAGATAGCGCCAATCTTCACTTAAGAGAGTCCAACCTTTGTTCTAGTTGCATCGCTTCCAGATCCATTATTAGCTGTCACTTCTTCCAGTGACAGGTTTTACATGGAACTTCCTGTATACAAAACAGATGATCTACTACAGGGTTATGGCCCTTCCCCATATACTTTCCCAGATCTTCCTTTGTGGACTAGACTGTTTTTCCTGGCAAATAGAGTTGGAATTATTAGTATAGTGTCCTTTGTGCTGACTCAATGAAAGGTGGACTTCCAATACAGCTTGCAACCTTACATGAGGCTCTCCCCAGTCTCCCTTGCTAAGTTGTTCCTTTCAGTTTCTCAGGGAATTTCTACACCACCAGAAAACTGTACGAAAGAGCCCTTAGGGATATTTACCACCTCGGGTCTTCTCCTCCCTGTATGTCTCGATCAGAGTATGACACTTTTCAGCATGACTTGGCAAACTGGTTGCATTCTCTTGAATAAGGTTTCATCTCTTCATGGGAGTTACCGTACTTTTCCATGTATAAGACGAGGTTTTTCTACTCTAAAGTAATGCTAAAAAACTGGGGTTGCCTTATACAGTGGACGCTTGGGTTGTAAACATGATCTGTGTGGGAGGCACGTTTGCAACCCGCAGAGTGCGTCTGCGCACACGCGGGTTGCGATTCGGCGCTTCTGCACATGCACAAAGCGCGATTTAGTGTTTTTGCACATGCGCGAGCGCTGAAACCTGGAAGTAACCCATTCCGGTACTTCCGGGTTCAGTGCAGTGCACAACCTGAAAACGCGCAACCTGAAGCGTCTGTAAGCCAAGGTATGACTGTACACGGATAGTGCATAGGGAGGGCGGGTGATTGGTTGTAGCGGTGGTGATTTGGTGGTGATTGGTGGCTGGGTCAAGGGCTGCTGATGATTGGCTGCTGCTGCGGTAATTGGGTGTACGATTCCCGACTGCTGTTTGTAAGCGGGCAGACACTTGTTGGTTTCTGCAGCGCAAGTGATTGTCCACGTTTTTCTGTCAGATTAGTGATGTTTTGCATCCCCTCCCTCCCCCCTTTTTCTTTAATTAGAGTCCCCCAAAATAAGGGGTGTCTTATACATGGAAAAATATGGTATGCCTCCAGCCTGCTGTGAAGGAAACTAGATTCATAGCTCTTGGAGAATGTGTTCACGTTTGTTTGTTTGTTTGTTTGTTTGTTTGTTTGTTTGTTTGATATACTGCCCTTTATCACAAGATCTCAGGGTGGTCCACAAGATAAAAAAATCCAATGTAAAAGCACAAGTTCATAGTTAAAACAAAAACAACAAAATAATCACAAACACACACACACATCCAAAAACCACATTTAATCAGCCAAAGGCCTGGCTGAAGAGGGATGTTTTCACCTGGCACCTTAAAAATATATAATGAAGGCACCAGATGAACCTCCCTGGGGAGAGAATTCCACAAATGGGGGGCCGCTGAAGAAAAGGCCCGCTCTCATGTTGCCACCTTCCAGACCTCACACGGAAGAGAGGTCCTCTGGTTTTCAGAGACAACAAAAACCCACTGAGTTGAAAGCTCCACCTCATCTCTTGAAATCAAGGAAGCTTCGGCCTAGTTCAGCACCCCGCTTGGAGGACTGTGAGGGTTTTATTACGTGGTTTATGCAGTTGTCGCTGTTGTTTTGCATGTACCGGTCCAGCTATTGACTCTCAGCCTTGTCCACAGCTCTGAGGACCTCAGAAGATCAGGCTACGGAAATAAGAGACAGTGCTTCTGTTGCATCAGAAGAATCTTCCTCCGTGTTTCATGCTTTCCAGCTGAGGAACCTGGTCGCCAAGTGTGAAGTACTAGAATGCACTCGGAAAGAGATATTGTTTTATTGCTAAGCTCTAAGCTGCTTTGATATTCAGAGAGCATGAGCAAAATGATTAAGCTTCCCACAGGCTTGTGCTCACTTCATGATGTAAATCAAACAATCAAATTAGTTTTCTGGGAGCCAGACCCATTGCCAGTTGATCCTTAGTCCTGATCAAAGATAGGCATATCTCCTAAAATATATTGCAAATGGAAAACAGACGTGTGTGTGTGTGTGTGTGTGTGTGTGTGTGTGTGTGTTACAAACATTCCAGTTTTGGGAAAGGTGCCCAGATCCAGCCTTACATGCCTCTTGGGAGAAATGAGCAAATCTGTGGATTAAGAACAAAGGAAGTTTAAGCATTTTCCACACGCTTAGCATTAGCCAGGAGATGCACCTTTCTGGAGTGTGTGGGTGTAAATTCACCTGCTCCATCTGAGACAGGTGATTTATTTCTGTTTAGGTTGCACAGTGAAAAAATGATAGCAATCTTCTACAAACGAGAAACACAACATGGGGCAAATCGCCTGGGGCCTCTCCCAGGCAGATAAGCCTACCTTTGAGAAGCTGGCATTAGGTAAGTGAGAATAGAAGCACAGCTTTTAATCAGGCATTTATATGCATGACAAGAATTAACCCTTTGAGCTGCTTTGTGGAAGGGAATGGGAGAGCATTTTCAGAGCAGGGGGAGCATTTGGGTTTCAGGTGTGGGTGTGTGAGAGAAAGAGAGATGTCAATATATGCATACAGTGGTACCTCGGGTTAAGAACTTAATACGTTCTGGAGGTCCGTTCTTAACCTGAAACTGTTCTTAACCTGAAGCACCACTTTAGCTAACGGGGCCTCCCGCTGCCGCCACACAATTTCTGTTCTCATCCTGAAGCAAAGTTCTTAACCTGAGGTACTATTTCTGGGTTAGTGGAGTCTGTAACTTGAAGCATCTGTAACCCAAGGTACCACTGTATGTAAAGGAGTAGAAGGCATTGTGAGTACAGTGGTACCTTGGGTTAAGTACTTAATTCCTTTCGGAGGTCCGTTCTTAACCTGAAACTGTTCTTAACCTGAAGCACCACTTTAGCTAATGGGGCCTCCTGCTGCCACCGCACATTTTCTGTTCTCATCCTGAAGCAAAGTTCTTAACCCGAGGTACTATTTCTGGGTTAGCTAAGTCTGTAACCTGAAGCATCTGTAACCTGAAGTGTCTGTAACCCGAGGTACCACTGTACCCAGGAAGGGGTGGAACATTCACCTCCTATAAACACTACCATCCTAAGCTTCTCCAAGGTCTAACACCCAGCCTTTTTTAGCTGTGGAAATGGACACTTATTGCAGGTTTTGATGAAATGCCTTTTTATGAATTGCTGAGGAGGTACAAAAAAATCATACTCTGTTTCAGTGCAGAAGTCAGGTGGTGGGGATGAAGAGTCTCTCTCCCTCCACAGCTTCTGTACAATGATGACTTTGTTTAATTGATGGTTGAAGGAAAACCTGTAAACTGTATACCATTTATTAGGTGTTTTAAACTGTCTACTAAAACGGTGCCCAGCTTGGTGGTTACTGCAGATGCTATCATAGCCATAGTAATCCTCAATAATTTTAGCAGCTAATAAACCTGGCCCTCAGTCTGGATTTACTTCTGTGGGCAGCAGGAGGCAGCGATTCAAGTATTTTAACAATATGCACATTTAACTAATCCCTCAGTGTCCTGAACTGAAGGGAAAAAATCTCTCATTTGCCTGAATGCTATAAATTCTGATGCTGTATCTTCATAACATTTTGGGGTGGATCTTGAGCTGAGGCATTATACATTTTAAATATGGCAGGTATGGCTTTCATGATGTACATACTTGTCTATCTCCTTGCTATGCCAAGTAATGTAATATATTTGTGTCAGAGCTTAGAAAGCTTTTTTTTAAAAGAAACTAGTTCTAGCTCAACGTGTCCAGAAATGAACTAATTCCAGCTCACGTTCTTCTCTTTACAAAATGAACTAGTTTGGTACATGTTCAGTTCAAAGCTCAATTCAGGTTTATCCAAATGATCCCTGGCTCTCTTAAATAAATAAATCAGCATTAAGAATGTTACAGGCTGCTGTACCTAAGAATAAGGAAACATCAAAACATAAATAGTGGAATGAGAATTGTTTGTTTTCTCCAGCAATTATTATCTTCAATCTTAAAGGCCCCCAAAGTCTAAAAAGTAAAAATACAGTCCCACTACAGTGCTACCTCAGGTTACATATGCTTCAGGTTACAGACTCCACTAACCCAGAAATAGTGCTTCAGGTTAAGAACTTTGCTTCTGGATAAGAACAGAAATCGGGCACTGGTGGTGCGGCGGCAGCAGGAGGCCCCATTAGCTAAAGTGGTGCTTCAGGTTAAGAACAGTTTCAGGTTAAGAACGGACCTCTGGAACGAATTAAGTACGTAACCCGAGGTACCACTCGGGTGCCTGTATTTTATCTCCAGTGCTATTTAATATCTATGTGAAGTTGCTGGAAGTAGTCATAAGGAGTTTTGGGGCAAGGTGCCATCAGTATGTTGCTGGTGACACTCAGCTCTATTTCTCCATAATATCTGAATCGGGAGAAACCATACAGTCCCTGAGGCAGTATTTGGATGCAGTGGTGATATGGACGAGGGAAAATAAGGTGAGCTTTAACCCTGGCAAGACAGAGGTGCTGTGAATAGTTTTTGTGCCTAGGAAATTGGTCAACTGCCTCAAGGAGCAGGTTCACAGTCTTTGTCACTGGAAGCCCAGATAGCCTCAACCTTTTACCAGCTGCAACTGGTATGACCAGTAAAGCTTGTTTGGGCATTGGTTCCTTCCAGACTAGATTACTGCAGTGCACTCAATGTGGGGCTTCCCTTGTGCTTCATCCAGGACATTCAATTAGTGCAGAATGCTGAAACACAATGGCTGACAGAAGGGTCGTGCAGATTCTCCAGCGCTATACTAGATATGGGTGGATTTCTAACCCCAGTCATGGTGAAATGGGAAGTATGAAAATGTATGAATATGCAGTTAAATCAAAGCTTGCCTGCGGTTTAGGGAAGGCAGAAATTTAATAAGTTAAGACAAAATTAATCTTTATTGAACACTGAAATAACAAATGTGCATTCTTCACATGACACGAAAGCTTCTTTTAAAAATTGATATTTGTTCTATAAAGCTATGTATTTTTTTTACAATTAAAACATCTAGAGATCTATTCCCAGATTGCATTCATCTGCTCTGTGTTGACCCTAGGAGTTCTGATCTAAAACCCAGATTTACAGTTTGAATTTCTGGAATTATTCATTGTCTAGGCTGAAATATCAACATTTTCCAGAATCCAAGATCAAGGGTTAATAACCTCATTATTCTAGAAATGCCATTTTCAAGTGATTCCATGTGAATCACTTGAAAAGGTCATATTGATAATCCTTCTACTTTAATGTAGACAATTAGAATTAAGCCTTTACAGTTAGGTTCGCAGACTCTGCATTAAGGTCTTCCTCTAACAATAGGCTGGCAAGTATTTTTTTAGTAATGTGTGGGGCTAAAAGAGTAAATTCTGGGTTCTTTTAATGACAGGAGATAGAGCCAAAAGGTGATAGCTGCATTGTTAAAATGGCTACCAGTGATTCCATTGGATTATCTAGAATCCATTGGACTCCAACCACAAAACAGTTGCCTATCTTTGTCAGTTATACTAATTCCCTGTTGACAGAGTTCCCTGTTAACAACATGCACTGAGCTATATGAGACCATAAATTCTCATATGTGCCATTTGGCCTTTGCAATGTGATTTAACTGATTTAGACAGCTGCTAGAGAAATAATTCAAAATTCAATCTATCTACCCATCATCTGTCCATCTTGCTCTATTTAAAAATATTTCCCACGTTAAGCCCTGGTGGAACCCCTAAGACGGATTACAAAATGTCAATGCAACAATATGATAGAGTAAAATAATCTTATAAGGTTACCATAAAACCACCAAGAACAAAATGGTGACTGCCCTTTCCTAAAACAACCTTCAGAATGGGCATTAGATTTTAGGAAACCTACAATGGTTTTGAAGAACTCCATTAAGGTTTACCCTCTCAACCCCAAATTAGTTCAGGCTCTCAAAAGTGGCAAAACAGGGGTCAGCAAACTTTTTCAGCAGGGGGCCGGTTCACTGTCCCTCAGACTCTGTGGGGGGCCAGACTATATTTTGGAGGGGGGGGAAATGAACGAGTTCCTATGCCCCACAAATAACACAGAGATGCATTTCAAATAAAAGCACACATTCTACTCATGTAAAAACACCAGGCAGGCCCCACAAATAACCCAGAGATGCATTTTAAATAAAAGGACATACTCTACTCATGTAAAAACACACTGATTCCCGGACCGTCCGTGGACCAGATTTAGAAGGTGATTGGGCCGGATCCGGGCCCTGGGCCTTAGTTTGCTTACCCATGGAGTAAAATAATTATAGAACGTAACTTTCTTGGGAAAGGTGAAGGAGAGGGTCATTGTAGAGTAATTGCAGGTATTTCATGAATGAGATTGGTTATCTAGATCCACTACAATGTGGGTTTAGACCTAGTTTCAGAACCGAATCAGCCATGGTCACCCTGATGGATGACCTTTATCATGAGAGACAGGGGGAATATGATCCTGTTGCTTCTGCTCCATCTCTCAGTTGCTTTTGAGATCATTGACCATGGTGGTATCCTCCTGGGCCAGTTCAGTGGTATGGCTATTGGAGGTGGTGTATTATTATGGTTCCATTCTTGCCTTCAGGGTCATGATCAAAGAGTAGCACTGGGTGAGTGCCCCTCAACCCTCCGGCACTTGTGCTATGGGGTTCTGCAAGGTAGTATGTTTCATTCAACTAGTGTAAGTCCCTTGATCTGGTGGAAGCATTGGGTACCACCCATGGTCCTCCCTGCCACATTTTTATGCTTATAACAACCCCATGAGGTAGTTTAGGTTGAGAGATAGTGGTTGGCCCAAGGTCCACCAGTGAGCTTTGTTCCAGAGCAATGATTTCTCCCCAACCCTTGTTACAATCTAACCACCACACTGGATCACTCAAACTGTGTTATCATTTGTATTCTCTTTCTTTCATTGGCCAGGATGGTTCCAAAAGCAAAAGTTCGTTTTACATTCCAGCAGACTTTCCTGGATTTGATGTCTTTTGTTGTGGAGACTCCACTCCTTCTTTTAAGGATTCAAGGATAATTTGCTGTCTGAGGCACTTTTTTAAGAGGGCAGGAGGGGGAGTTGAAATATGTAACTGTCTTCTGGAGCTCTCCAGATGGTCCTGACTTCTCTGTTTGTTTTGTGCTTTTCACATCTACCAATATCAATTTTAACTTCTCTCTTCTTTCCTCAGTGTCTGTGTGAAAAAGCTAAAGCAAGAAGGCTTGATCCAATGCTTAGAAGAGAGAGTGGGAAGCAGCAGAAATTAACAACAATCCCCCCACTGTCGTCAAACCCTAGACAAAAACAAGCTGAAGAAACCTATTCCTTTGTTTCAATGGTCTCCTTTGGTTAAAACCACCCAAAGTATTTCTTGTTACAAAAACAGGTAAAACATTTTCAGACAGGAGAATGATTTTTAAGTTGGCAGTGTCCCTTTAATATTTCATTTTTATTTCCTGTTGTAAATGACAAATTGTTCTGTGTTTTATATCATATCCCTGCAGGCAAACTGGTCATGGGATGTACTTTTTGTCTTTTTGTCCTCTTTTCTTTTTCCCTTACCTTTTTTATTTTTTATTTTACTTGGAGAAAAGGCAATAAAATAGAACAATAAAAAACTTAAAATACTCAAATAGATACTATAGTAATGAGCACCTTTGAGATGCCAATAAATACAGACAAGAGGAGAGAAAATCAAGACAAGAGAAAGATCCAGGGTTATGTGTAACTTGTGCTCGTAAAAATAAATTGAAATTCTGTGCAACCCAGACCCTGTGCCAAGGATGGCTGGAGCCTGCAACCTGTTTAGTTATGATACATTCTAAGCAAATTTTCATGTATTTCCTTATATTCATGCTGTATTTTACTTCTGCTAGTCAGAAAATAAGCAAATGGCACATTCATACTATACACTGAAAGCACATTCAGTGCACATGGCCTCCCCCAAAGACTCATGGGAACTATATTAAGGATGCTGGGAATTGCAGCTCTTTGAGGAAGGATCTATGGTTCTCAGGACTTGTTAGGGGGCACTATGTGCTTTAGATGTGGTCTGGGGAGAGTTCACAGGGCCAAATGGATCTGGAGGGCTGCATTTGGCCCCTGAGGCTGGGTCCCTCAATTCTGCCCTATAGTTCACTGGCCCCTTCTGTGCCTCCTCCTTACCTACTCTCTTTAAGTGACTAGGCAATGGCAGGCAATGTAGCCACAGCCTCTGCTTGTCTAATTTACTCTTAATTTCTAGTATTCAGCTGTCTCTATTCATCTGGATGTAACTAGTTCCTGTAAGCTGCTAACCTGGAATACAATACAATACAAGGTAAGGTAAAGGTAAAGGACACCTGGACAGTTAAGTCCAGTCAAAGGCAACTCTGGAGATGCGGTGCTCATCTCGCTTTCAGGCCAAGGGAGCTGGCGTTTGTCCACAGACAGCTTTCTGGCTCATGTGGGCAGCAGGACTAAACCTCTTCTGGTGCAAAAGGACATCATAATGGAAACCAGAGCGCACAGAAATGCCGTTTACCTTCCTGCCGGAGTGGTACCTATTTATCTACTTGCACTGGCATGCTTTCAAACTGCTAGGTAGGCAGGAGCTGGGACAGAGCAAAGGGAGATCACCCCATTGCGGGGATTCGAATCGCCGACCTTCTGATCGGCAAGCCCAAGAGGCTCTGTAGTTTAGACCACAGCGCCACCATACAATACAATACAATACAATACAGGTGTATGGGGTGCTAAGTAACCCATTCTGTCAGTTCAAGGATTTGCAGTTGCTCAACAGAACCACATCTTCTCCTCCCTCTGTGTGCCCCCAAATCTGTTCTGGGGTTACCCCATCCTCCAGAGCAGATTTTGGGAGCGGGTAAGACACACAGTGGGGGGGGGGGTAGAGGGAATTTCCATTGTGCAAGTCTAAATCCTTCCGCTAACACAGGCATCCCCAAACTCGGCCCTCCAGATGTTTTGGGACTACAACTCCCATCATCCCTAGCTAACAGGACCAGTGGTCGGAGATGATGGGAACTGTAGTCCCAAAACATTTGGAGGGCCAAGTTTGGGGATGCCTGCGCTAAGAGAATGAGGGCATTGGGTACTACCCAAAATAATGGCTGTGGGTTTTTTTTTAAAAAAAACCTGTCACTAGTAACCACAAGAACTTTGGCTTCAGTATACATGAATAAGGCTTCCCCAGCCACTGACTTAGATGCTAAGTCATTACGGAATGTTTATGGACATTCTGTTTGCTTAAGGGTTTTTAAAACTGTCAGTAGGAAAAAGCCTAGAGACAAATGAGGCTGCGTGTTGTCAATGGCAAGGGGCTCGACGGGGAAGGGAGTAAGTAACGCTGTTGCAGTTGTGCTGTTAGGCTGTACGAGGAAAGAATGTGACTTTGGAGTGTTTATACGAGTATTTCATGTAAGGAGAACGTGAACTTTTACATGAGAAAGTGGACTGGGCACAAGGAATATACTATGTGAAAAAAAACCCCACATTTGTGACTATCACAGCTTTCCACTTGTATGTAGCTAAGGACCAAATTGGTATCATCGCCAACATTTTTTTACCACCCCCCCCAAAAAAAATGCAGCTGGAGGATGTGTGAGAAAGAGAAAGAGAAAGAAATTGAACTGGAGTTGTGATGCAAGGTATTTGAGTGTTTACTCAGCCCTTCCTAGATCCAGTGCTTTATTCTGGGGGAGACGCAGGGGTATACATACCCTAAACATTTTGTGAATCTAAGTTTGGCCTCATTGAGGGCCAGTATTTCAATATGAGTAGGAAAATGAGAGTATCCCTACCCTTTTCCCCCCAGAAAAAAGCACTGCCTTGATCCAAATCTCTCCCCTCACATACACAGATGCTTTTAGCTTAGAAACAAATATCCAATACCCAGGCCTGGATTTAGGTTTGATGCAGCCCTAAGGTAATGGGGCCCTTTATATGTCCAGCTGTCCCTTGTCAACAACAAATCATTGCTGTTTTTTGTGTTGAATGTATGCTATATGGTAATTTATGGACCTAATAGGTATCTCAAGCCATTTGCACATAACAAAATACATATTTTATCAAAGTAATTGATGAACTGAAATAAAGAAGACATATATTAATAGTGAAATAATTATTAAGCTCTAACTTAAAATTTTGGAAATGTACATCCAGGTTTCCCCCCCTTTTTTAATTTTTTTGGGGACCCCAAGAGCGTGGGGCCCTAAGCTATAGCTTGTTTAAGGTAAAGGTAAAAGGACCCCTGACCATTAGGTCCAGTCGTGACCGACTCTGGGGTCGCGGCGCTCATCTCACTTTATTGGCTGAGGGAGCCGGCGTACAGCTTCCGAGTCATGTGGCCAGCATGACTAAACCGCTTCTGGTGAACCAGAGCAGCGCACGGAAACGCCGTTTACCTTCCCGCCAGAGCAGTACCTATTTATCTACTTGCACTTTGACGTGCTTTCGAACCACTAGCTTGGCAGGAGCAGGGACCGAGCAACGGGAGCTCACCCCGTCACGGGGATTCGAACTGCCAACCTTCTGATCGGCAAGTCCTAGGCTCTGTGGTTTAACCCACAGTGCCACCCGCGTCCCTCAGACCTTGTTTAGCTTATACATAAATCCAGCACTGCCAATACCACATCTAGTATGGCTGTACTTTGAGCATGAGAAGAAACTAGAGGTCTTATGAGGCCTCTGTCTTAGGAAGAGTGGAATGAGAATTATGCTTCAGCCTTTTACTAGCGTGGCTCTCTGCTACTTCTGTGGGGAAGGAATGTTCATTACATTGGTGGCATCTGTATACAAGATAAGCCAAAGCACTGTTATGCATTTAACTGGAGTTTGCAGCAACTGCAAAGCTCATTAATATGTCTATGTAAACAGCTAAGATTGGGGAAAAGAAAAGAAAAGAAATCTGGGGTCAGACCGACCTCGAATCCAGCGAGAACAAGCAACGGGGGTCATTTGGCTAGGACTGCTGTCTTATGTACATTTCCTTGGGTGTAAGCCCTGTTGGGCTCAGGGGGCCTGTGGATCATCCAAGCTGGGCTGCACATCAGGTCTCTTAAAATAGCCAGAAGGTTGGTAAACACATTATTTCTTTGTGTTCAGTGAGTCACAGAGAGAAGAGAGCAGCACTAGTCACCAGTTCTAGGAAGCCAGAAGATCTGAGGATCAAAAGATGATCAATGACATGATAAGTGTGTGATCGAAAGCCAAATTACCAATCAAGCATTGGCAACAGCATATGCTTATTATGTGCCTGCGTTCATGGGTGATGAAGCACATTTAATGAATAATTTACCTGTGATGGAAAATGGTGGCTGACTAATTTTTTTGTTGCGTAGGAAATTCACTTGCAGCCGGGCCAGTTGTGAATGCAATAGATGAAAAGTAGTCACAGGTACTCTGAGGCCATGTCAAAAATGCAGAGCAGAGGAGATAAATCATCACAGAGTTGGCTTGTCTTCTCTGTGTGTAGGTTATGATTAAATAAGGAGTAGCAAGGTCTGGGAAGTCGCTGGTCACATGTGATGGGCAAGGGTACCTTTTTGGGAAGAGCAGGTGCAGCAGTCATCACTAGCATCCCACCCCATCCCCAGGTATTTCAGACTTCAGGGAGTGCCCAGATCTCCCACCAGTTCACTGGGTGCTTCTGCACACGGAACAACTATTTTAATGGACATAGAAAGGGGATTATATATTAAGTATCCATGCCAAAGGCTGAAATCCTTTGGCTTTAAATAGTGCGAGGGAGGGCAGGGAGAATGGGAGGGGAAGAATACTGGGTGGATAACTGTGCTATTGTTGTTATGATCAGTGCTGGTTTAGCCTACGGCCCAGTAATTCCAAGAATACTGAGGGCCAATGTGGAGTACTGGTTAGAACAGTGGACTGGGACTTAAGAGACCCAGATTCAAATCCTCCCCTCTGCCATGAAGCTGGGTGACCTTGGGCCAGTCACTGTCTCTCAGTCTAAACTACCTCACAGGGTTGTCATACAGAGGAGGAGAGGTCTATGTGTCATCTCAAGCTGTTTGGAGAAATGGTAGGATATAAAAGCATTAACAAATAAAACTAAATAAATTACAGGTGAATTTGAGTCCATAGTCTTTGATGACTACAAAATCTACCTTATCACACATTTTGGTGTGTGCATTGTCTAAATGTGGAGATGATGGTGATAGGGCTGCCATATGTCCAAATTTCCCCTGACATTACCATGGAAAAAGCTCAATAACATTTGGGGGTCCTGGTTTTTACTTTTTGAAATATGGCAACACTAGATGATGATAGGGACGTGGGTGGCACTGTGGTCTAAACCACTGAGCCTTGGGCTTGCCGATTGGAAGGTCGGCAGTTCGAATCCCCGCGACGGGGTGAGCTCCTGTTGTTCGGTCCCTGCTCCTGCCAACCTAGCAGTTCGAAAGCACGTCCAAGTGCAAGTAGATAAATAGGTACCACTCCAGCAGGAAGGTAAATGGTTTCGCCAGAAGTGGCTTAGTCATGCTGGCCACATGACCCAGAAAAACTGTCTGCGGACAAACGCTGGCTCCCTCGTCCTGAAAGCAAGATGAGCACCACAACCCCAGAGTCGTTCGCGACTGGACTTAACTGTCAGGGGTCCTTTACCTTTTTAGATGATGATGATGATGATGGCAAGGGAAGGATACAAATTTCTTTCCCCCCTGTTTACGCACATTTATCCTGGAGAATAATTGTGGCGCTCCACTGGCATGTGGGCTTGTTTCCATCCTAATCCACAGTGATTTCCTAGCAATTCTTGGAATTGGAGGAGGGGGAGAATCTATGGTTCTATAGATCTGTCAAAAACACTTGAATAAATGAGTGTCTGAGAAGCATATTCTCAAGTGCCTGAGAGTCATTAACTGCATTGCAAAACCCTCATGAGAATTTTCCAGCTCAGAATCTCCTTGCTCACCCTTAGCATAATGATGATGATGTAAAAAAACTAATTATATTTTATTTGCCCATCAAAAGAAAAATATGACTTGCCCTGGGCAAGCAAGTGAGAGCAGCATCTCGCAAGCCTTCTTTAGAGACAAAAGTTGTACGGTGTGCAAAGCTTTCCATAAACCACTAGCTGTTTTATCTCTTCGGGGTGACATTTTCCTGCTTGAGGTTTCTAGTTTGAACCACACTGGAAAATGCTTGACTAAATACATCCGGAAGTCACATATACAGTGTTAATAGTGCATGGCCATTCATTGTAGCAGTAGCCTCTTGATATTCTTAATGTTCCAAAATACGGATGTTCGAATATTTGATTTGGGTCAAATCCTGAACAAGACAGAGCAAAACTGGATATTGAAAAGGTAACGGTAAAGGGACCCCTGACCACTGGTCCAGTCGTGACCGACTCTGGGGTTTCACTTAAAGGGAGTGAAAGGCGGGATATCAAATCCAAACTCTTGTGGTGCTCATCTCGCTTTATTGGCCGAGGAAGCCGGCGTACAGCTTCTGGGTCATGTGGCCAGCATGACTAAGCCGCTTCTGGTGAACCAGAGCAGCGCACGGAAATGCCGTTTACCTTCCTGCCGGAGCGGTACCTATTTATCTACTTGCACTTTGATGTGCTTTCGAACTGCTAGGTTGGCAGGAGCTGGGACCGAGCAACGGAAGCTCACCCCATCGAAGGGATTCGAACTGCCGACCTTCTGATCGGCAAGTCCTAGGCTCTATGGTTTAACCTACAGATTGCTTTCCTCCAAATGTTGGAATGTTGTTATTGGCTCAAAAATGCACCAAGATGTGTGTGTGTTTCTCATGCAGAAGGTCTCAGGTTTTCCCCCCTACATTTCCAGGTGGGGCTGGGGAAGATTCTTGTCTTACTTCCTTATGAGCTTCTGCAAGTCAGTGTAGACAGTACTGAGCTATATGGACCAATAGACTTCTTAGAAGGCAGCTTCCTATTTTGCTGTGTTCCTATATGCTGCAAAATAATAAATGAATATATTTCAAAAATACCTCCACCAAGAATCTGTCGGAAATGCTCAGAAATGGGCTTAGAAACTGTATTTTTGAATTATATTTAAGTGGGTTCTTTATGCTTTAAAAATACTGCTAGATATGGAAATAGAATGGAATGGAATCAAAAATATGTGCAACTTAATTAATTAATTATAATAGAATGGAAACAGACTGATCCATCCATTTCAGAAGCTTTTTTTACAAATTGATATGGTCTCAGGCACTCTCGCCTCTCTCTTAGTTCTTGCTAACAGCTCTATTCTCAGAAAATATTGCAAGCCATCAGTCAGAAACATGTGTGTGACGTGACCAGGCTGATTTAGCTGGATTTTCTCTCTCCATCGGCATCTAATTCTTCTTTTGTGGATTGATGTTTTTGCTTATGCTTTTATGGTTGTTTAATTATGTTTTACAAGCTGTTTTTTATACTGCTGACAAGCCAGTATACATTGAGGATCACAATGGAGGAAAGGCAAAGTATAAATATTCTAAATAAATAAGTGACACATTCATTTAAGAGTCTTTCTATAAAATCACAGGTGCCCCTCAAAAAAAAGGAAAAGGGGGGGTGCAGGGAAGCCACTTACCTATAGCAAGTAAAGCATTTATCCAGGCAATCTACAGTTGGAAATATTTTGGAATTCTTAGTGTTCCACGAAGATTTCAGCCTTTGTGAATTCCACATTAATGTGCAGAACAGAAACTCACTGGGATATCCTGAATGTTCTGACACCATTCTCAGCTCATAAAAAGTAGCAATAATAATAATAATAATAATAATAATAATAATAATAATAATAATAATATTTTATTATTATTATTTGTACCCCTCCAATCTGGCTGAGTTTCCCCAGCCACTCTGGGCGGCTTCCAACAAAGATTAAAAATACATTAAAATGTCACACATTAAAAGTTTCCCTGAACAGGGCTGCCTTCTAAATGTCAGGTGGTTGTTTATCTCTTTGAGATCTGATGGGAGGGCGGGTGCCACTACCGAGAAGGCCCTCTGCCTGTGTGTTTATTAAAAATAAAATAAAAAATGCATTGCTTTGAGGGAAACTATGTTTAAATATAAACTTTCATGAGGATTAAACAAAACCACCGCATAATGTGCCAATTAATTTATCCTGCGAAAGTGATATGGACTAATCTAACCATCTCTATTGGTTCATTTTGACCTTTCAAGCCAAGACTGCATACCCTCCAGCGTTCCTCAGATGAAAACAGGAACGTATTTTACATCAGTTCCACTGTCCTCAGAGGCTGCGGCAGGGATGCAGGCGCAGCAGCCAAATGAGGCAAGCTGGAGCCAAGTGAAAATAACAACCAGTCTTAGCGCCTATGACCCCTTGCAGCCATGACAGCAGCCTCACACAGGCTCCATCCCTTCTCTCCCTCACCCACCACTGTCTTTATGGGAGGCAGAATGACTGGGACAACCCAGTGAGAAAGGGGGGTATAAATAATAAATATTGTAGTTGTTGTTATAAGAATTTAAGGTCTCAAATATATACTAAATTAAATGTTCATAAAGAAAAGCAATGAAAAACCTAGACAGCATCTTAAAAAGCAGAGACATCACCTTGCCAACAAAGGTCCGTATAGTTAAAGCTATGGTTTTCCCAGTAGTGATGTATGGAAGTGAGAGCTGGACCATAAATAAGGCTGATCGCCGAAGAATGGATGCTTTTGAATTCTGGTGCTGGAGGTGACTCTTGAGAGTCCCATGGACTGCAAGAAGATCAAACCTATCCATTCTGAAGGAAATCAGCCCTGAGTGCTCACTGGAAGGACAGATCCTGAAGCTGAGGCTCCAATACTCATGAGAAGAGAAGACTCCCTGGAAAAGACTCTGATGTTTGGAAAGACTGAGGGCACAAGGAGAAGGGGACGACAGAGGACGAGATGGTTGGACAGTGTTCTTGAAGCTACCAGCATGAGTTTGACCAAACTGCGGGAGGCAGTGGAAGACAGGAGTGCCTGGTGTGCTCTGGTCCATGGAGTCACGAAGAATCGGACACAACTAAACGACTAAACAACAACAAAATGTACAAGGCAAACACATACATAAGGATATAAACCACGTGTCTTAAATAGTATAGTCATACCTCATGTTACGTTTGCTTCAGGTTGAGCGTTTTCAGGTTGTGTCCCACGGCGACCCGGAAGTACCGGAAAGGGTTACATCTGGGTTTCGCTGCTTGTGTATGCGCAGTCACGCAAAATGACATCACACGCATGCGCAGAAGCAACAACTCGCAGCACACGCAGACGCAGGGTGCGTTCTGCTCATGTTGCAAATGGGCCTCCGGAACGGATCCCGTTCGCAACCAGAGGTACCACTGTACAGGAAAGCAGTCCTGAAGCAATTTTGACTCTCCCAAAGCATTTTGACTCTCCCAAATTGACCTCAAATATTTCTCTGCAAGGTGGAAGGAAATGGAAAAGCCTCCCCATAGTCTTTTGCTTACCTGTCTCAAGGGCATATTTGTGTATGAATAGGGTGAGCCCGTGACCTGGATTCAGGAATTAAAGTATTTACCATCACAAAAGAATGGCCAAGCTGCCCAGGTAAAGCAATCAGTGACCACAAACAGGTATCCTGGCAGGCAGGTTTTCTGCTGTAGCCCACCTCCTGTGATTTATTTCTGCTGTAGACCCACCTTCTTCTGTGATGTATGTATGATGTTTAGCAGGCTGGTCTTGGGGTGCTACAGGGTGGGCTATTTCAAAAGTCTATATAAGGGCTTGCACACCATTGTTCTGGGTTTCTCCTCCCTCCTGCGTGTGGTGAATAAGGACCCTGTTGCAACAGTTTAATAAAGATCAGGATTACTAGCTGCTTTGCTTCTCAATATTCTCTGGTTGGCCTCTGATATTTTCTCCTACCTACAGGGAACCCACTTAAGGACTCAATACAGGATCTTGGATACCCCATAAGGGGAAAGGAGCAGTCCCGTCCCCCCCTATAACATTATTATTGTCCCTATTTTCATCAGAGAAATGTTGGAGGATAAGCCTGAACTGGCTCAGGATTGAGGCTTTGGCCAAATTCACTGCACAGCACTAATAGTTTCCCCTGTGCCTCCCTTTTCATCACTTTCTCCAATTTTTTGGAGCCTTACCTATCTTTAAATTTCTCAACGTTCGTTACAGGTATCCCAGATTGATTTCCCCACCCCCACCCCGATAGTATCTTCTGCGCCTCTGGCAGTTGTTCATTAAACACAGCTGTATAGATTAATTGATGGTTGCTAAATATGCTTTGATGAGCTTTTTTATTTCCTTCTCTTGTGATCATTATTAGACTTGCTGCCAGGACTTTCTGTTAGTCCATATCAAACACCCTAGTAAAACTTAGCATTTATATAGGTTTTGGCAGGGGGTACGGGATGTGCATGGGCTCTGCCCTGAGTTCCTTGGAGGAAGATTTTTTTTTAAAAAATGTAGCTCATAACTACATAACTACCAGGCAATCAAAATAAATCATTCAAATGAATCCCTGCTTTTCTAGCTGGGCCATTTTTTTCCAGTGTCAGAATTTGGGGTCTCTGGTTACAGAAGTTGTGGGGAGGAGGTCAGCGCAGAATATTGCACCACCTGTCTTTTCCTTGTTTCAGCTCGGCAGCCTTTCAGATGCTCGGCTAAATTTCTTGGGAGATCCTCAGTCATTAAAAAAGAAAGGAGAGAGAATTGATAACACTGAGTCATAAACTTGCCAGGTGCAATTTTCCCAGTGGCCCTTGCAGAGAGTAGGAGGGGAGGGGAGTAGAGGAGGGGAGGGCGACGGAAGGTATCAAGAGAGAGCACAATTGCATCGTTTGTTCAGTAATTGCTCTGCTCCACGCTCATATTTTGATGTTGGTGGGAAGAGGGAGATGTGCTCAGGCGAGGCATCCTTGGAGAGGAAAGCATGGAAGTGAGACAAGGTGAGTGTGGGAAGGGGGTTAGCAGCTGCAGAGAGAAGCAGGCAGAGAGAAGAGGTGGCCACGATGACCCATTTTGCCCGTGGGTACTCATTTCCATACACTTCAAGTTGCTAGCTGGCGGTGTGTGTGAGGGGTTGCTGTGCTGGCCATCTGCATCGTTGTTTTGCTGTGTTGCTGCAAATGGAAGAGGAAGACCCAGGGAAAATAGAATGATAGTTGGAAGGGGTTCTATGGTCATCTAGTCCAACCCCCTGCAATGCAGGAATCTCAGCTAAAGCATCCATGACAGATAACCATCCAACCTCTGCTTAAGAGCCTCCAAGGAAGGAGAGTCCACAACCTCCAGAGGGAGACCGTTCCACTAGAAGAATCAGAATCAGAATCAGAATCAGAAGAATCGGAATCAGCTGAGCCATTCAAGATGTTGGCATGCCCTGGCAGCACTTAGTAGAGCACGTATAAAGCCATGCCAGCGAGGGCAGAAGGTGGGGAAACAGTTTTATTTTCTTCTCTCTGCCAGTTCCAGGTTGATGTAGCTGAGGGGCTCAAGGACAAAGCCCACCCTGACCCCACCCTGAAATGTTTTGGGGTGTTCCACTGGGTATCAGCAGTGGGAGAACTGCCAGTGGGAGGTTCTCACCCACCAGGGAAAAGCTCGGGACTTCTGCTGTGGTGGAGTTCCACCACTAGCAGTGGTCCTCCTTGACAGCAGAGGCCAACAGAAAGGCAACTCTGAACCATTCCTAACCCTAACTCTCCCACCCTCCTTCAGTCATCAACATGATGGGTTTAAGGTTGTGTTCTAACCCCCATTGTTCAGCCAGGACACTGAGGTCCAGCTCCGAGGGCCTTCTGGTGGTTCCCTCACTGCGAGAAGTGAAGTTACAGGGAACAAGGCAGAGGGCCTTCTTGGTAGTGGTGCCTGCCCTGTGGAACGCCCTCCCATCAGATGTCAAGGAAATAAACAACTATCTGACTTTTAGAAGACTTCTGAAGGCAACCCTGTTTAGGGAAGTTTTTAATGTTTGATGCTTTATTCTGTTTTAATATTTTGTTGGGAGCCGCCCAGAGTGGCTGGGGAAACCCAGCCAGATGGACGGGGTACAAATAATAATAAAAAATACTAGTATTGTTATTGTTATAGCCTTAGACAGAAGGCAATGCAGGCACACTCGGAGACATACAGAAGAGCAAGGAGCATTTAAGACAAAAACAAAAAAACCTGAAATCAAACAGATAGATGAGAAAAGAGCTATCCTTACACACCTGAAGAGATACCTGTATTAAATAAGAATGGCCCTGCTGAAGACCCCGTGGGTCGTCATTTTTTGCTTTCTTGATTTGGGCCATAATTCTTCTGAACCGACTAGTGTAAGAGCTGTGGGGTTGCCACAGTATTATGTCTGTATTCTCCCCTCACATCCTTCGATAACTAGATTTTCATTAAGATGAAACAGCTCAATGCCTTTTATTGAGGTTTCATCACCCGAATGGAATTTTTCTCTTAGATGGGAGTGTTTAGATGGAAAGATTAAACTTTCTTTTAAATAAGTCCAGTGACGTACGTGGTGTGTGCTTTGCGTGTGTATGTGTAAGAGAGGAGTGGGAGTGATGAAGATCTGTTTGATCTGTTGTTCAAATATGGATTATGGAAGCAGCCCAATGAGCCACAGTGTTGTTAATGATTTTTTGCCTCTGAAAAAAGTGGAGCTCTGGCATGGCACTTGCAGAGAGCAGCCACCCATCTTCCTCTTTGCCTGTTTCATCTTGCTCTGTACACAGTGTGCTTTTATCTCTGCCTGGCCTTGTCTTCTCCTCTGCTCCTAGTCTTACTCTTTCTTTGGCTGCTTTAAGGTTGTCTAAGAACCTTTTAATGGGGGTGAAAGAGGAGAGCGCAAAATATGGTTTGAAGCTCAACATCAAAAAAACAAAGATCATGGCCACTGGTCCCATCACCTCCTGGCAAATAAAAGGGAGGAAAATGGAGGCAGTGAGAGATTTTACTTCTTGGGCTCCATGATCACTGCAGATGGTGACAGCAGCCACGAAATTAAAAGACGCCTGCTTCTTGGGAGAAAAGCAATGACAAACCTAGATAACATCTTAAAAAGCAGAGACATCACCTTGCCAACAAAGGTCCGGATAGTTAAAGCTATGGTTTTCCCAGTAGTGATGTATGGAAGTGAGAGCTGGACCATAAAGAAGGCTGATCTCCGAAGAATTGATGCTTTTGAATTATGGTGCTGGAGGAGACTCTTGAGAGTCCCATGGACTGCAAGAAGGTCAAACCTATCCATTCTGAAGGAAATCAGCCCTGAGTGCTCACTGGAAGGACAGATCCTGAAGCTGAGGCTCCAATACTTTGGCCACCTCATGAGAAGAGAAGACTCCCTGGAAAAGACCCTGATGTTGGGAAAGACAGAGGGCACAAGGAGAAGGGGACGACAGAGGACGAGATGGTTGGACAGTGTTCTCGAAGCTACCAGCATGAGTTTGACTAAACTGCAGGAGGCAGTGGAAGACAGGAGTGCCTGGCATGCTCTGGTCCAGGGGTCACGAAGAGTCGGACACAACTAAACGACAAAAAACAACTGTTTGGGTTCTCGTGGAAGCCTTCAGAGGTCGTGCTAGTTCTGCTGCCTTTCAGCGTCCCAAGAAAATGAACCTCCAAGCTGTGTCATCTACTCATGCAGGAGAATGAGATTCACAAGGTGGTAGAATGGACCAAGCCACTTCAAACTGCAGGTATGTGTGTGCATAGTGGGGAAGAATCATGTTTTTAAATTCTCCTTCGTGTTCAAAATAAAAGAAAACAAGTCTATCAGAGAGAAAGGCCGTTTAAAGCATAGGGGATCAATCACAAATGTAAGACCCAGCTCCTACCTGCCAAAGTCAAGTTTCAGTCTGCCATATTGATTCAAAATGATACCCAGAACCCAAATGTCAACATAGAACTTGGGAAACCTTGTGCTGAATTTGGTGGCAATATTTTGAGAGGCAACTGTTAAGTCGTGAGTGAACATATCAGACAACACAGCGATTCTTCAAACAGCTCTTGTTTATTCACAGGCCAGAACAGAACTGAACTGAAGGGTTTAGCCAGCCTGCTTATATAGAGCTCCACTACAACGCAACTGTAACCACTTTCTGTAACTATCCAATCACTGAACATCACTTTCACCCCTTATTTCATATGTGGACCTGAGTGAAAACTATCTACAGTATCCCCCTGCTGGCCCAGGGTGAGAACTTCAGTACATAACACCAACTGCGCAGGGCTGGATTTAGGTTTGATGAGGCTCTAAGCTACTGAAAGTAATGGGGCCCTTTATAGGTGATATTTTAGGGAGCAGGCTAGCAGGCGGGGCCCATTACTTACATCATAGGAGCCTACACAACACAAAACACTGTTGCTGTATGTAGGTTTTATTTTATTTGTTTGTTTTTTCTTATATTTTGGAAATGTACATCCAGTTTTTTTTCCTTTTAATTTTTTGGGGGCCCCAAGAGAGTGGGGCCCTAAGCTGTAGCTTGTTCAGCTTATACGTAAAACCAGCACTGCAACAGCGCCTATGGCAAAAAAAGCCTGGTTATTAAGGCATGCCAAAGTGATATTTTAGCCTGCCATCTTGATTCAAAATGGTGCCCAAACAGTGATGAAGTCTGGTGCCCCCAACTCAGGGATCCTTGTGCTGGGTTTGGCGTTGAAAAGTGGCTGAATCTACGTCAAAAAACAGGTGGAGTCACACCAAAGGGACGTTTTGGTCCACTATCTTGGTTCAAAATGGTGCTGTTGGACAGCAGCTGAAGTCCGCACTCCAGCAGAGAGCCCTCAAGCCCTTCTCCTTGTGGTTACTGCCTGTTCACCTGCCCTCTCTAAGGAAATCAGCAGTAAAGGAACAAGGAAAAGAAGTGACTTCAGCATGGGTTGTTCTCTCTTTCTTCACAAAGTGGTACCTATTGGGCCTAGAGGGCAAGGCAAGCCAAACAGCAATAGAGGCACACATGTCAAGGAGACAGGAGGATGGGCCCTCTGACAGCATCTTGCCTAGGGATGGATGTATCTGGCGGTTTCAATTTCTCTCAGTTCCTCATTTTTCTGATCTTAAGTTCAGTTCCCCACATCAGTTTACTTTTTTAAAAATCGTTTTGGGACCAGACTTAGTGTTAGGTAAAGGTAAAGGGACCCCTGACCATTAGGTCCAGTCATGGCCGACTCTGGGGTTGCGGCACTCATCTCGTTTTACTGGCCAAGGGAGCTGGCGTACAGCTTCCAGGTCATGTGGCCAGCATGACTAAGCCACTTCTGGCGAACTAGAGCAGCGCACGGAAACGCCATTTACCTTCCCGCCGGAGCGGTACCTATTTATCTACTTGCACTTTGACGTGCTTTCAAACTGCTAGGTTGGCAGGAGCAGGGACCGAGCAACGGGACCTCACCCCATCGTGGGGATTCGAACTGCCAACCTTCTGATCGGCAAGTCCTAGGCTCTGTGGTTTAACCCACAGCGCCACCCATCTGTAAAAGGTTTTTGTGTTGGTTTTGTTTTTGGAAGAAGGAGGACGGGGGGGGGAGAGAGATACTTACTCCTTGATAATAAAAGGCATGTGCGTGACTTTACTTATCTGTTCTCCATGTTTTTTTCATGCTTTCTGATTGTGCTACAGCCATAGTCTACCGTATTTTTCGCTCTATAGGATGTACTTTTCCCCCTCCAAAAATGAAGGGGAAATGTGTCCTATGGAGTGAAAGCAGGCTCCTTGGCTTCAGCGATAGCAACACGAAGCCAGCGAAGCGCAGAGGGAGAGCTCCCCCTGCACTCCGGAGGCTTTGCGTTGCTTTCGCTGAAGCCGCCTAAAGCCCCCAGAGCGCAGGGAACTCCCGCTGCGCTGCAGGGGCTTCAGGTAGCTATCCGCAAGCCTTTGGAGTGCAGCAGGAGTTCCTGCCGCGCTCCGAAGGCTTGCAGATGACCACCTGAAGCCTAAAGCCCCCAGAGTGTAGCGCGAACGCTACGCAGCGCCCCTTCAGTGAAGCGGGTGGAGAAATGGAAGGGGCTCTGTTTCTCCTGCTGCTTTGCTGAAGGGGCACTGAGCAGAGAGGGGGAGAATATTTTTTTCCCTGTTCTCCCCCTCCTATGGTCCGGTGCGTCCTATAGATCGAAAAATACGGTAGATTGCGTTGATCAGTACAGTATGGCTTGGTGGTACGGTACTTGTCAGCATGTGCTGTAGTCGTACACCTTAGGAATAGAGTATCTCAGGCCTCAGGCACAAACGTGGCAAGTGCTAGATTTACGTATAAGCTAAACAAGCTATAGCTTAGGGCCCCACACTCTTGGGGGCCACAAAAAAATTAAAAGGAAAAAAACCACTGGTTGTACATTTCCAAAATATAAGATAAAAAACAAATAAAATAAAACCCACAATTATTATTTCATGTTATAGCAAGTTTCTAGAGACTAGATTATGAGTCTTTGAAAACTGTGTTTCTAAAGGAACTTTTGTTATTGCCAAATGCCAATGTGTTTACATTATTAAGTTTGTTATGAATACAAAAATCATTTTAAGTTAGAGCTTAATAATTATTTCACTATTAATATACTTTTCCTTAATTGTATTTCATTATTAATATAAAAGGTAAAGGTAAAGGTACCCCTGCCCGTACGGGCCAGTCTTGACAGACTCTAGGGTTGTGCGCTCATCTCACTCTATAGGCCGGGAGCCCGCGCTGTCCGTAGACACTTCCGGGTCACGTGGCCAGCGTGACAAGCTGCATCTGGCGAGCCAGCGCAGCACACGGAACGCCGTTTACCTTCCCGCTATAAAGCGGTCCCTATTTATCTACTTGCACCCGAGGGCACTTCCGAACTGCTAGGTTGGCAGGCGCTGGGCCCGAGCGACGGGAGCGCACCCCGCCGCGGGGATTCGAACCACCGACCTTTCGATCGGCAAGTCCTAGGCGCTGAGGCTTTAACATACTTCTTCTTAATTGTATTTCAGTTCAACAATTACTTTGATAAAATGCATGTTTTGTTATGTGCAAATGGCTTGAGATACCTATTAGGTCCATAAATGACCATATAGCATATATTCAACACAAAAAACAGCAGCAATTTGTTGTTGACAAAGGACAGCTGGACATATAAAGGGCCCCATTACATTCAGTAGCTTAGGGCCTCATCAAACCTAAATCCGGCCCTGAATGTGGGCCTCCAAATTTCTCTTTCTGGCTCTCAGAAGTGTCTCACGCCACACAGCATCTCATTAGACCACACCTCTGAGTGACCTTGCTTCACCCTCCTAGTTTTTTGCCTGGCTGGAATGACCCTTGCACTCTAATGATGACACTTGCTTGGACAGAGAATGGAGAGGAATGTTTGTGCAAAGAAAAAAATTACATTTGCTGCCACACCCACTTTTGCCTTTGGCCCTGCCCACAACTATCATGTGACTCTCAGAAGGCTGTCCTGATGGATCCCTGGCCTGACAATGTTTCTCCACCCTTTGATTCATTTATTTTTAAAAGCATTTTCTGTGGGCAGGACCTGGAAATGAAGCCGGAGGGTTTATTAAATTAATAATAATAATTCAAGAGTTGGCAATTGTCCATGGACAAAGTGTCCCCAGGCTGCTCTTTAAGGTTAAAGCAGGACTGTGATTGAACCCCACCCTTTAGAGAACCACAAAACATGAATGTGCTTCTGCAAGGAATGGGTGGCTGCCAGGTTTTCAGTCTGACCCAGCTGAAGTGGGACTTAGGGATGTGGGAAGCCAGAGCGGACTGACCTGAACTCAGAGGCTCTATGTAGGACCTGTAAGAATATCTGCATCTCAAGTTTTCCCAGCTGACAGCAGGGCTCTGAGAAGGCGAGAGGCTTGACTATGGATTAATGAGATACAGCCTTTAGGAAGGGCTGTGGCTCAGTGGTAGAGAACACACTTTGCATGCAGATGGTCACTGACTCTATCCCCGGCATCCCCATGTAGGGCTGGGGAAAAGATCTCTTTCTGAAATCCCAGAGCACCGCTGCCAGTCAGTGTAGGCAGAACTGAGTTAGTTACAAGACTGTTTGTGTGTAATTATTATTTTAAGGGAGAGAAACAGGTGTAATGGCAGGAAAATCCAGTCTGCCTTAAAAGCATCCTGGATTACTGAAACTAAAAGCTAATCCAGGGGTCAGCAACCTTTTTCAGCCGTGGGCCCGTGTCCCTCAGACCTTGTGGGGGGCCGGACTATTTTTTTTTGGGGGGGGGGGGAATGAACGAATTCCTAAGCCCCACAAATAACCCAGAGATGCATTTTCAGTAAAAGGACGCATTCTGCTCGTGTAAAAACATGCTGATTCCCAGACCGTCTGCGGGGTGGATTGAGAAGGCAATTGAGCTGCACCTGGCCCCCGGGCCTTAGGTTGCATTGTTGTTGTTGTTGTTTAGTCATTTAGTCATGTCCGACTCTTCGTGACCCCATGAACCAGAGCACACCAGGCACTCCTGTCTTCCACTGCCTCCCGCAGTTTGGTCAAACTTATGCTTGTAGCTTTGAGAACACTGTCCAACCATCTCGCCCTCTGTCTTCCCCTTCTCCTTGTGCCCTCCATCTTTCCCAACATCAGGGTCTTTTCCAGGGAGTCTTCTCTTCTCATGAGGTGGCCAAAGTATTGGAGCCTCAGCTTCATGACCTGTCCTTCCAGTGAGCACTCAGGGCTGGTTTCTTTCAGAATGGATAGGTTGGATCATGTTGCCGTCCATGGGACTCTCAAGAGTCTCCTCCAGCACCATAATTCAAAAGCATCAACTCTTTGGCGATCAGCCTTCTTTATGGTCCAGCTCTCACTTCCATACATCACTACTGGGAAAGCCATAGCTTTAACTATACGGACATTTGCTTAGGTTGCCTATCCCTGAGCTAATCTAAGCTTCCCTTTCAAGCTGCAAAGGGATGGCACTCTGCTGAACTCACAAATGTGTGGAAAGAATAATATCTAGTAACTATATAATGTTCTAGCATCTAATCACATCCCAAGAATGCAGAGCAGGGTTGCATAGGAACAAAGCCTTGCAACAGTGATGCTGTCATCTCACAGACAGCTAAGCTGTAAGAGTCCTTTTGCTGCTGGCATCCTGACTGTAAATTACTTGCCTCATGGTGAGGGGAGACTGATTTTTATTAGTAAAATGGCAGTGTGACAAGGGTTACATTCCCTCCACCTTCGCCATGGTCCCAATCCAAGTCTGCAGATTCTGGGTTGAACCTCGGGTCTTCTGTACGCCAAGCAAATTCTCTATCACTGAACCACAGCCCTCCTCCTGAAGCACACATTTCACGTACCCAAACCACCCACTTGTGGCAGGCCATAAACTGGAACGCTCAGATTTTTTTAAGGAGCATGCAAAGCGGAATAATCACCCAGACATACCTTAATGTGAAATTAACAAGAGACAATAATAATGCAGTGATGTAAGCCACTTATTTTAACCTATAATTACTTGTATGTCATGAAACGCGAAATATGGAGCAACTCCATGCAAAGCACATTCTTTTTGTCTTCTAGTAAACTCTTTTGCTTACTAATTGCCATTGTTAAGTTTAACCAAACAGAATGAGTCTCACTTTAGTTGCTCCCGCTGCTCTTTCCAAGTGATTATGCCATTTTTTGGAAGAGAGTTCAGGGAAAGAAACGTTGCTGCCAAATTCATGCTTGCCTCACATTTTCCAGTTGTTAGTGTAGGTGAAAAAGAAAAAAGTAGGAAGGAGAATTCCTTTCTGCCAAGATTCAGGTTTGGGGCAGGCACTCTTTGGTGAGAGAACCCCAGCAGAGATTTAAAATAACAAAATATGAAGCAAAGAAGGTGTGGAAATATAGGCTGTTTGACTTTTCAACTATGCCCTTGTGAGTTCCAAAATTTCCCTCTTCCCCCAGCAGAGGAAAAGCCCATACATTTGGTAAGTTAAAAATTAGTTTACTTACAAGCTCTGCAAAGGTCAGGTTCGTGTGCTTTTCCATGCACAAGTCAAAAAGTTGCACAGGCAGTAAAACATCACAAAGTGGTGAAAGTCCCTAAACAACTGGTACAAGAACTCTAGAGAGGCTTGTGAGAGCCATGCAGTCTGAAGAGAGCAGCTTGGATCTCCTCACATACCAAAGTTCACTTGTAGAATAGGCTTGATTACCAGTACCTAGTTTCTCCCAAGGTGGGGGGAAGTGGACGTAGCTAAGCCTAGCAGGACAGTGTACTGTATGGTATTAACTCATTTATGCATTAATTGGACTTAAGTACAGTGGAACCTCGGGTTGCGAATGTGATCCGTGCGGGAGGCACGTTCGCAACCTGCAGGGCTGCATATGTGCACGCGCGGGTTGCGATTTGGTCTTCTGCGCATGCGCAAGCGCTGAAACCCAGAAGTAACCCGTTCCAGTACTTCCAGGTTCGGTGTGGTGCGCAACCCGAAAACACGTAACCTGAAGCATTTGTAACCCAACGTACCACTGTATGTTGGTTTTATGAGGCTGGTTATCCCACAATTAGTTCAATTAGAAGTGTCAACATGAAACATTCACTTGAATGTGTGCACAGTAGACTGTGTGAGCTGGGAGCTGGTTCTGTAGCAAAAAAAATCTACCAGAAGCAGTCCTTTCTTCAAAACAATCTACAGCAGAGACATTCAATTGACTCTAGGGTTTTTCTTGTTTTTGCGTGCTGATGTGGTCACATTAGCAGAGAAAGCCAGGGCTTTTTCACATCACATCACCTCTTCCTCATCTTTTCTCTAAACGTGCCATACCTCACAGAGTCGCTCCAACCGCTCAGTCGTTTTGGTTTTTCTTTTCTGAACCTTTTCCAATGCTACAATATCCTGTACTGTAGTGAAGTGAAAAGAACTTCATTTGGTATTCCAAGTAGGTTGCACCCAGTGCTATTTTTCTAGAAAAAGAGGTGCCACAATAGTTGATTTCTTCATGTGGAAAGGGAGAGGGCAAAATTTTGCCCATCACATCAAGTAACTAAATATTGGGTCAGGTGTGATCTTGGGCTCACTAGTTCTGATTGTTTCAGTTGGCTGCAAACAGCTTCTCCAGCCATATTGTTTGTTCAACAGCTTTAAGATAATCTCTTGAACGATTGCAACAGTAGGGAGAAAGTTGCAAAAATAGGAGGAGCTGCCAATCTGCTTTAAGAACACGCAGAGCAGCGGAAAGTTCACCGACAACACCCTGTTGTGAATTAGACTTAATGTGTGAAGTTGGCCCAAGCTGGCTTCACCTCTTGATAAACCAGCCATGCAGTCATTTTAATACAATTCCACATCACAACTCGCCACAACCCTTGATAAGCTTCCAAATGTGACATGAGTTATGATCTGCAGATGCGATGGGATAGAAGCATGTGAATGACTTAGCATGCTAAGTTTCAGCTGACTCCAACATGTCTAACGTGATCTGAAAAGTGTGAGTTACCCAGATATTGCATGGATAGTTGTTGTGCTGTGAGTAAAAGGTAAAGGTAAAGGACCCCTGGACGGTTAAGTTCAGTCAAAGCCGAATATGGGGTTGCGGTGCTCATCTCGCTTTCAGGCTGAGGGAGCCGCTGTTTGTCCACAGACAGTGTTTGTCCACACACAGAACACCATGACAGAAACCACAGTGTGTGGAAACGCTATTTACCTTCCCGCCACAGTGGTACTGGAGTGCTTTTGAACTGCTAGGTTTACAGGAGCCGGGACACAGCAACAGGAGCTCACCCCGTTGCATGGATTTGAACCGCTGACCTTCCGATCAGCAAGCCCAAGAGGCTCAGTGGTTTAGACCACAGCGCCACCCTCTCCTATTGTGCTGTGAGTAGTACGCCTTGCCACTTAGATCCAGCTTTCAACTAAGCTCATCAGTAGGAAGAGTAATTCCTGTCTTGTCAGAATCCCTGAGGTTCATATCACAAGCTGGGCCAGATCAGAGTCTAGGGAGCAAAATTCTAAAATGATGTTCTATTCTTAAACATAGACCATCCTTATAATTAGGTTAACTGGGTTACTGTTATTTGCATTTTAGAAATTGGGAGGAGGAGAACCACAGGGAAGCTTGAGGAGTTCATTCTTTGTAAATTCCAGTAAGATCTGATCTGAGCCTCCTGAGGTATATTCCCATTGGACCAAAGCAGTGTGAGTCACCTTTGCTGCTTCTGATCTCCCCTGATGTGAAAAGAGATGCATGCCAGGCATAAACAGGAAGTTTAGAAACAGTGACGTGAGATTAGTAATGCGCCAAATGTTTGCCTGTTTCACTTACATATGTAAAATGGGGAGCTGAATTCCTCTCTGAGAATACTACATATTCACCTGTTCTGCTGCCCCTGTGTGCATGCTTCGCCTGGTCATCTGCTGCTTGTTTGGGGTCCTTTTTTCTTATAACGAATCTGATCCCAACCAATCAGGAATCATGTTTTGAACCCCACACAGTCAATCAGATCTGGTTATGTGATGATGTCACAAAGCCAGCCGAGAGTGAGGGCACTTCTTTCTGCCCTCATTCTGAATGGGTGAACACATCCTTTTTCACAACACCCCTGCAATAAGTACTGGGTACAGGTGCTTATCTGAAAAAAGCTCCCCTCTTTAGGCTCAGTCCCTAGGTGAGAGCTTTCCCTCCCCTCTGTTTTCTCAACACTGCTGAAGATTCAGGAGGTGGCAGGTTCAGTTGATTGTGCTTCCTTCTAATAATACCTCTTCCCCTTCCCCGTTCTTTCTATATGCGGGGAGGTTATGATGATGATGATGATGATGTGTGGAACATTCAAACATGCAACACTCTCACCCTACAGCCTCCCAAAATCTGCTGCCTGAAATAGTATAATCTGGGGAAAGCTTTACTGCTTGATTTTGCAGATTTTATAAAGTGGCTTTTCAGTTTAAGACTGATTCAGGTATGTCTGGATCCCTTTGCTATCTGCTCTCACGGTGTCCTGCTATGCATGTTCTGATCACTAGATGGAGAGATAACAGTTTCAAAAGAATGGAGCCACGAGCCTCAGACAAGTCCAGTCCTTTGTGTCTCCTTCCTTGCCGGCTGCAATTTTCTGCTGCTTGTTTTCCCTCTTGCTGTATTTCTTTATCAAGGCATAAATTCCATTCCCAACCCTGAACCTCCGCCAGGGAGCACATGAATTCAAAATGCTTAATTCTATTTAAGTCATCTTTTTTATACAAAGATGCATAGTCTCAAACGGC
The DNA here is from genome assembly GCF_964270895.1 of Podarcis filfolensis. Taxonomy (NCBI): domain Eukaryota; kingdom Metazoa; phylum Chordata; class Lepidosauria; order Squamata; family Lacertidae; genus Podarcis; species Podarcis filfolensis. The sequence continues at coordinate 115,227,744 of NC_139605.1, read as the reverse complement.
ATTGTCCTTGCTTCTTATCCATGATAGGGCATATATAGTTGGCTCAATCACAATCCCTTAACCGCTTTTCCCAGTGCAGAAAGCACTAAGAAGTCTTTTGAAAAGTGAGGCTAGATCAGTGGTTCCCAACCTTTTTGACCATGCCCACCTAAGCATCTCTAAAACCCTGACCCCGCCCCCCCCCCGGTTACATATTATTCAAAAAGTGAACTCCTTTTCACATGGAGGAAGTCTATAAGGCCATTAACTTGGTCTAACACATTCTCGAATTGCCTCCCTTAAAATCAAATTGCCCCCCTCTGGGGTGTGTGCCCCACATTGGGAACCACGGGGCTAGAGGCTAGCTGGAGAGAACTAACTTTGAATGAAATCTATATGCCAGCTTCTCCATTTGATTTGCAGTTATGGGGAATGCAAGCACTGTTTTGGGTGGTATATAGACGTTAATCAGCATTAAAGGTAAAGGTACCCCTGACCATTAGATCCAGTCGCGGACAACTCTAGGGTTGCGTGCTCATCTCACTCTATAGGCTGAGGGAGCCAGTGTTTGTCCGCAGACAGCTTCCGGGTCATGTGGCCAGCAGGACTAAGCTGCTTCTGGCAAACCAGAGCAGCACAAGGAAACGCCATTTACCTTCCCGCCGGAGCAGTACCTATTTATCTACTTGCACTTGATGTGCTTTTGAACTGCTAGGTGGGCAGGAGCTAGGATCGAACCACGATTCGAACTGCCAACCTTCCGATCAGCAAGCCCTAGGCTCTGTGGTTTAGACCACAGTGCCACCTGTGTCCCTAATCAGCATTAAACATACTTTCAAAACTATAACCAAGACAGCAGTTGCAGACGGGTTACATGGAATCATGGCTGTTGTAGCTGCATTCAGCTTTGCGGAGATGAAACATGCTGGACTGTTTTGGGTGTTCAGGTGACAGATCCCCTGCTAAGATTTTTAGAGTTCAACTAGAAACCACATGGGATGTTTCCTTCTTGGATACACCAACTGCGAGCAGTGGAGGCACAGGTACAAATCCTTTGATGTTTCCATGTTTGTTCTTGCCAACTGCATAGACCTGTGTCTGTGTGGGCTGCAGAAATTGGCTGTCCGGCCCCCAAAGAGAAGCCATCAGAATGAGGCTGGCTTTAAAGCTTAGTACAGTGGTGCCTCGCAAGACGAAAAGAATCCGTTCGGCGAGTCTCTTCGTCTTGCGGTTTTTTCGTCTTACGAAGCAAGCCCATTAGCGGCTTAGCAGATTAGCGCTATTAGCGGCTTAGCGGGCTTAGCAGATCAGCTGATAAGCGGCTTAGCGGCTTAGCGGATCAGCTGATAAGCGGCTTAGTGATCAGCTGTTAAGTGGCTTAGCGGCTTAGCGGATCAGCTGATAAGCGGCTTAGTGATCAGCTGTTAAGCGGCTTAGCGGCTTGGGAAAAAGGGGAGGAAAAGGAAAAAAACCCCGCAGGAACTCGCAAGACATTTTCGTCTTGCGAAGCAAGCCCATAGGAAATTTGTTTTGCGAAGCACCTCCAAAACGGAAAACCCTTTCGTCTAGCGGGTTTTCCGTCTTGCGAGGCATTTGTCTTGCGGGGCACCACTGTATTGTTTTGAGTTTGGATGGGGTGGTGGTGGCAGGCTGTATGCTGAGACCCTTCTGTTTCCTGGATCCAGCAAGTGCCAAAATCTAAGCAGGGATTCAAATTCCTGGAATAGCCAGGCTAGCTTTCTGAAGAGACAATGGCCTGAGGATGGTCATTAAGGTAACAAAGGAAGCATGATAATAAATGCTGGAAATGTAAAGAAAAAGAAGGAACCTTTTACCACATGTGGTGGACGTGCCCCAAGGTAAAAGACTTCTGGGAAAGGATTTATAATGAACTGGAAAAAAGTGTTGAAAAACACTTTAATTAAAAAACCAGAAGCCTTTTTACTTGGTATAGTGGGGGGTGAAATCCCCAAAAAGGATGTTACTTTTTTTCTGTATGCCACAACAGCTGCGAGAATCTTGCTAGCGAAGGATTGGAAGAAACAAGATTTACCAACTATAGAAGAATGGCAGATGACGATGATGGACTGTATGGAACTTGCCGAACTGACTGGGAGACTCCAAGACCAGAGAGAAGAGACGGTGGAAGAAGATTGGAAGAAGTTTAAGGAATATTTGAAAAAATATGTTAATATTTAAATCTTAGAATAGCTTTGGAAGTGGATTTAGGCTGTAAGGTTAGAAGTAGAAGATAGTGTATTTTAAAACAGTATTATTTGTAAGTGATAAAATTTGAAGATTTTTATGGTTAAAGTAAGTGTGATAAAAAAAATGGTTAGAAATTATGATATAGGTAAACTGCTAAAGATGAGGTAAAATGAAAAGCAGATGGGGGGACTTGGGGAAGCCCACCTAACAATGTTTAGAAAAAATAAGGATAAGACAAGAATCTGTTTGTATTGTTTGTTTTTCTGTTTGTGTTGTTTATTTGTGTTATAAAATGAATAAAAAAATTGGGGGGGGGAAAGGTAACAAAGGAAGCAGCTCTGTGCCAGAGCATGCCCCCTCTCCCTCAACCATCTGACAGTTGGAAAGACTCTCCCCTAACACCCTTACACTCCAAATAATGCTACTATCATAATATCATAATGAAAATAACAATAATCATACTACTAATAATAGTAAACCACCATAAGTTTACATTGCAGATACAGTTACCATCAGTACAGGATTCCTAAATTAATCATATAGGTTAATATAAGCCCTTCAGATGTCCACATAGATATCCACACAACATTGATACCTATGTGAAATATGTTTGACTCGCCAGGGCAGTGAGGTCCTAAGACCATTGCATAATAGACTGTGGGTTTTTATCCTTCCAGGCTCAGAGCAACTATAAGAGGTTGCAAAACACACTTTTTGTCACCCAGCTGCTAATCCCTAGATTACAGGAGTACAGTTCAAAAGTACACGAACATCTGCAAATATCAAGAATTTCCCCAATACAAAATTGATGCAAGTAACAACTGCAGAGAAAAAGGAATATATCACTGGACAAAGCCACGTCATATGCGTTCTCTGCCAAACGCAAAGGATGCTCCAGCTGATCAGAGATACACCATGGGCATAATCAGACCTCATGTCTCCCTTTTCTTTATACCAAATGAAGTCATGATGGGGTTAGGCTGGGTTCAGGAAAGAAGCCACAATTCCTGTTAATACTACAGTCCTAAGTATGGGGACAAGACCTAATTCCTGTCTTCTGTCTCCACTGTCAGAGGCAGTGAGCCTCTAAATGTCAGTTGCTGGGAATTGTTGATGCAAAAAACCAAATATATAAAGGAGAATTCATGGATGCGAAGATCCAAGTTTGGGGCAAGTGCTCTCCCCAGCAGAGATTTAAATTCACAAAACATGCAGCTGTGAAAACTGTGGAAATATAGGCTGTTGAGTAAAAATTGCCCTTCCAAGAGAGTTTCAAAATTTTCCTCTTCCCCTGATATAGGGAAAGACGACATGTCTTTGGTAAGCTAAAGAATGATTTACTTACTTGATTGGATTGTTAAAATGGAATATTTAATAAAAATTATTTATTTATTTTTTAAAAAAGATTTACTTACCAACTCACCAAAGGTCAGATTCATTGCATGATTGTGGTAGCATGTGCACAGGCAGTAAAATGTACAAAGGGGTGAAAGTTCCTAAATTATTGGTACAGGAGCACAAGAATGGTTGGAGAGAGCCATGCAGCTGAGCTGGAGCAACCAGCTCAAATCTCCTCACACACTGAGTTTCTCGGGTGACCTGGAAGGAACAAAGGCTTAAATATTTCTTCGCAAGGTAAAGGGAAGTGACATAGCTAAGCCTGGCAGGACAGAATACTTTGTGGTTTTAACCCTTTCATGCATTAATTAGATTTAAGCGGGTTGGTTATATGAGACTGGTTATTCCACAGGAATCACGAGCAGGGAGAGCGCTGTGGCATTCACATTCTGCTTTGTGGGTTTCCCATAGGCACTGTGAGAACAGGAGGCTGGTGGCTTGATCCAGCAGTCTGACTATTCTTCCACTTTTAAGTAAGTCTCATTACATTCATTACGCTCACTGCTAGTAAATGTGCTTAGAGCTGCAGTTCAAATTAAGCCACCATGTTGTTCAACCAAGTATTATTGCAACACATCCCAAATGACCATGGGAGTGAAAGTCTCTTTGGCCGGAGGGAATCCCAGTCTCTAAGTGTGGGTAGGAGTACAGCTGAAGCACTTTTGCCCCTCAACTAAGGATGTTGAATCTGTGGCCCTGAAATCCATGGCAATGGATATATATATTTTTAAATTAAATTTTCTGTTTTACAATTTAAAATTTAAACATACATAAAATATCCATGACTTCCCTTTTCCTCTTTCCATGGTTCATTTTGCATATCATAAATCCCTGCATATTGTACAAAAACTAAACCATTCAGTATTCCATTATTACATCCATCCAAACTTATTTACACTGTTGAATTTATCTTAATGCCGCCAACGTTTTCAAGCATACACAACTTCCCCCCCATGTATTTGTAATGGCTTTAGGGGTTGCTTGTGCGTAAGTTACCGCCGCTCTGGGCTAGGTTGCCTGGTTAAACCGTTTCTCGCTGGACAGCCATCCACTCCGTGGCTGTTCAGTCGCTGGCAGAATCCGTCAGTGGGCGTTTCTTGAACCTCTTCCAGCAAAGAAGTTCTTTGACGCCAAGTCGCCGCCTACTTTCCCTGTGCGGAAGTCTTTTGCGCAGGGTGGGTGGGTGTGGGCAGCGGAGGACCTGTGCTCTCCTCGCTGGTCTCCTGCGAAGAGTCCTGGAGCCTCCTCTCTGCTTCCCCCATCGGCCCCCCTCTATCCCTGGTGTTGCGCTGATTTTCTTCCCCAGCCGGAGACCTGCCTCTCTCCCTGCTTGGCCCCTCTCCAGCATCGCTGTGGAGCCTCGCCTCCTCCGCTAGTTCCGATGGCAGTTCCCTGACAGTATTCAATAAACGTTTTCCAATCTTCTCTAAACATATGCTCTTCTTGTTCTCTTGTTCTATGTGTTAAGTCCGCAAGCTGCACGTATTCCATCAGCTTAAGTTGCCATTCTTCTTTAGTTGGGACCTTGCTCATTTTCCATTTTTGGGCCCATGGCAATGGATTTGAAGCTCCTGTGAATCCTCAATCAGCATGGCCAACGATGGAAGCTGGAGTCCCTCAAAAAATGTATGTGCATCATTTGTCCTAGAGCCATCTCCCCCCCCCCCCCACGTACCCCATTTTCTATCTGCCTACAGCGGAAGACAAAATTGTCCCTAATGGAAGCAGATATGCCCACACCTTGTCAGATGTGGGGTGGAGGGGAATCAACATGTTTCTAAAAACAAACCAAGGGAGCTTTCAAGTGCAGGATAAGTTGAAGAACGATAAAAACAAAACACCTCCTTCCAGTGTCGTTTGCAATTACACTGCCATAGAGAGCGATGGAAACTTGGACATCCCGAAATCATGGAAGGTCCCACGTCATGTAACCTAAGCGGTTTAGGCTGCAATCCTATCCGCACTTACCTGGGAGTAAGCCCCGTGAAAAATGAACGGGGCTTACATCTGAGTAGGCACATATAGGCTTGCACTGTCAGTCTCACTACACCGCTATGAAGCCATGATGATAGTCTATTTTAGAAAGAGGGGATTTAAGATAAAGGCCATCTGGCAACTTGATCTGCTCCACCCTTCATATTCAGGGAAGCCACCAGAGAAGCCAGCCTCCTCCTCCCCAGCTTGTCTAGCCACTCGAGTGATTTTAGAAAAGTTATATTTCTTTCGCCCTGGTTTATTATTCCCGGTAAGGAAATGTCTATTTGAAACTATGGGTGGGGGAGAAAATGGATTCAGTTCACCATTAAAGGCGAACCAAGGCAATTTGCACTGCTCTGAATTTTGCAATGCAGTTCCACAACCAAGTAACATGTACAGAAATGCTTGTACTGGGTAAGGTGTGACGAAAAAGGTGTGACCCCTCTTCTGGCTTCTCTACATTGCTCTTACTTACCATATTTTTCACTCTATAAGATGCACTAGACCACAAGACACACCTAGTTTTTGGAGGAGGAAAACAAGAAAAAAAATATTCTGAATCTCAGAAGCCAGAACAGCAAGAGGGATCGCTGCGCAGTGAAAGCAGCAATCCCTCTTGCTGTTCTGGCTTCTGGGATAGCTGCACAGCCTGCATTCGCTCCATAAGACGCACACACATTTCCCTTTACTTTTTAGAAGGGAAAAAGTGAGTCTTATAGAGCAAAAAATATGGTAAGTGTGATTACTATATATACATTCTATAAATGTCTAAAATTCCTTAATAAATTTTTGTATTATACTTTAGACATACATTCCTTATTATGTTACAGCATTACATCTTGTGGTCTAACCAAATGTTTGCAATAAATATTATGAGTTTTGTTTCAGTCCTGTGAGTGTCTTTATTTATGTACAGTTTTCTCTAAGTATACCATAAATTTGGACCATTCTTTTTGGAATTTCTCATCGTCCTGCTGTCGGATTCTTCCAGTTAGCCTTGCTATTTCCGCATACTCCAACCGCATACTTTCTGTTGCCATTCTTCAATTGTCGGAATATTCTGTTGTTTCCATCTCTGTGTGAGGAGTAGTCTTCCTGCTGTTGTGACATTGTTGTTTAGTCATTTAGTCGTGTCCGACTCTTCGTGACCCCATAGACCAGAGCACGCCAGGCACTCCTGTCTTCCACTGCCTCCCGCAGTTTGGTCAAACTGCTGGTAGCTTCGAGAACACTGTACAGCCATCTCGTCCTCTGTCATCCCCTTCTCCTTGTGCCCTCATTCTTTCCCAACATCAGGGTCTTTTCCAGGGAGTCTTCTCTTCTCATGAGGTGGCCAAAGTATTGGAGCCTCAGCTTCACGATCTGTCCCTCCAGTGAGCACTCAGGGCTGATTTCCTTCAGAATGGATAGGTTTGATCTTCTTGCAGTCCACGGGACTCTCAAGAGTCTCCTCCAGCACCATAATTCAAAAGCATCAATTCTTTGGCAATCATCCTTCTTTATGGTCCAGCTTTCACTTCCATGCATCACTACTGGGAAAACCATAGCTTTAAGTATACAGGCCTTCGTTGGCAAGGTGATGTCTCTGCATCTTTTCCAAGTAGCATTTCTCTCAGAAAACTTAAGGGGTTGAGAGGTATGCAGCTGAACACCCATGGGCCACTGGTTGGCACCCCTTCAAAATTGTGCACCTAGGGCCACAATCTCCCTGTCCCCCATGCTATGCCCCTGGGCCCTGGTCTTCCAGCCACCATGACAGCCCAAATCAGAACTTTGCTTTCTGTTGAATGCCTGCTTGCCGACTCATCCCAGGCTGCCTCCTAAGAGCACGGGGCAAGGGATGCCTTGATTGTAAGCCCCTTTTTGAGTAAAGGGTCTTTCCCCTTTGGGGAAGAGGAATTATTCACATGCTCAAAAACATGATACTGTGAAATGTCAGCATTTGCGTGTTCAGACCCAGAAACCTCCCCCCTAAATAAATTCACACATGACTCAAATTTTGGTTTTGGTTTTTGGCCGAATTTAGGCCACAACTTTCTGATTACAGAAAGTGAGTGGTTGCATAGGCTCTGGTTTGACTAGCTCCCTGCCATGCAGGTCAGCCAAGGATGAACACCTGGATAAGTGGAAAGCCGAGAATAGGCTATCTCCGCCACCCAAACGTCCCCCTGGACTCAGGCATGGGCACAAACCTCTCAGGGGTTGATCAAACCTTCGAGTCCCTGGATTCCTTTAACGGAATACCCTTCACATAAGGGTGGCAAGAGCATTCTCCCATCCCTATCACCTGAACCAGCCTATCCACAACCTTACAAGTTGTGATGATTTGCTACGTGGCAGGCGAAACCCAAATGGCAACAGCCAATCAGCCAAGTGGGGAAAATTCCTGCCGTGCCCCTGTCCCAACGACAGACGACACGCAATGACATAGCAAGGTCAAGCTCAAAGCCCTAAAAGTAGGGAGAGGTGGGCGGGTGTTCCAAATGCATGCACCAAAAGTGGAAGCTCTGGGTCACGTGCATGGGCATAAATAGGTCCCTCGAACCACCCACAACACAGGGTGTTGGTTTCCAGGTCTCACTGCAATACGTGCCCTCTTTAAGGGAGGACCTGGTTTTTGTAAACAACCATGTGGGGTTCCCCTAATGGTGCTTGGAGAAGAAAATCTCTTACCGGACGTTAAAAAGCAACTAACAAGCCTTAGCAGAGTGCTATCAGCCCCTGAGATGTGTAGGCTCTCTAATATGATGCATAGGCAAGGGAGCAACATAATGAAATCAACAGTGAGCAGTAAACAGAGTAAATTGACTGAAAGGGAACAGTAAGTCATTTGCTGGAATCTTTCACACTGTGTGTGTGTGTGTGTGTTTTAGGGATGGATGATTTTTGACAATTTTGGCTCCTCTCCTCTCCTTGTCTTATTTTTCCACAGTTCACTTAGCCACATTTCAATATCAGTTTGCTTTTCTTTTTTAATGCACAAATCAGGTCCTCCCTTAAAGAGGCCATGTGTTGTGGTGAGACCTGGCAACCAAACCCTGTGTTGTGGGTGGGTACGATTGGATAGCCACAACACCCGATTGGTAGGTCTCTCGATGCAGGGTTCAATCAGGCCAATGGGACACAGTCTAAATGGTTCAAGGGACCTATTTATGCCCATGCACATGACCCAGAGTTTCCTCTTTTGGTGCATGCATTAGAACACCCGCCCACCTCTCCCTATTTTTAGGGCTTGTGCGCTTGACCTTGCTATGCCGTCGTGTGTCATCTGTTGTTGGGACAGGGGCACGGCAGGAATTTTCCCCACTTGGCTGGTTGGCTGGTGCCATTTGTGTTTCGCCTGCCATGTAGCAAATCATCACAATTTGTAATGTTGCGGATAGGCTCTGGCTCAGGTGATACGGATGGGGGAGCGCTCTCGCCATCCCTATGTGAAGAGTATTCCATTAAAGGAATCCAGGGACTCAATGGTTTGGTCAACCCTGTGAGACGGTTGTGCCCATGCCTGAGTCCAGGGGGACATCTGGGTGGTGGACATAGCCTGTTCCCGGCTTTCCGCCTATCTGGGTTTCACCCTAGGCTGACCTAGGCTGGTGCCCTGCGTCAGTGCTACCTGCAACGGTGCAGGGAGCTAATCGAACCAGAGCCTATGCAACCACTCACTTGCTGTAATCAATAAAGTTGTGGCCCAAATTCTGCCAAAAACCAAACCAAAATTTGAGTCTTGTCTGAATTTATCGAAGGGGGAGGTTTAAAGGTCTGGACACGCAAATGTTCGCCAGAATTAATATACCCATTTTTTGTCTGCCATACACAAAATGTCAGGGAACTGCCATCAGTGCCGGAGGGAGAGAGCAAAAGCCAGATGGATTATAGAGAGCCTCTAGGGATCGGGAGAAGTAGCTCATCTTCTGGGGAATAGAATAAATGCAGCTCCAGTGGAAAGGAGGCGCAGGAGTCGGAAATGGCGAGGCGGTACCAGGACTCCTTGCCTGGGAGAAGCGAGGAGGGGAGGGGTCCTCCGCTGCCCACGCCCTCTCTGCGCAGAAGGCATTTGCGCAGAGAGGGACGGCGCAGACTGGGCGTAAAGGAGCTTCTTTGTTGGAGGAAGTTCAAGAAACGCCCACTCACGGATTCTGCCAGTGATTGAGTCAGCCACGGGTGCGTGGCGCTCCGGACAGATAAAGTTTACTTTGGCAGCCAAGCGAGGTATCCCCAGCCAGCCAGGGAGATATTTGCCTGCTTGCTCACGAGCAACCCCTTGGAACCGTAACACAAAACATCATCTTTAGTTATTTCAGGTGTATTACTGAAGACATACCTTTTTGCCCAGGCTTTTCCTAACCATGAGAATGGACCCTGTTGTTATTGAATTCCTCTTTTCATCTTTTTTTTTTTTAACCTGTTCTTATCATGGCATTTTGCCATTGCTATTATACTCTCTTGTCTTTTTAATGATATTTTTGTATACCGCTTGGTTATTAATTTTTTTAAAAAGGAAGCAGCTTAGAAACACTCCCAGATAAAGAAATAATTTTGCCAAATATACCCACCTTTGCAAGCAGTTCCCAATATACATAATGCATTTTTGTTTTGTTTTTTCCACAAATTTATGCATTTTTAGGCCCAATTTCCCCTAACAGATGCTTTTCTCTCTTTCTTTCTTTTTGGCAGATGCATTTTGGCTAGAGAACTGCATTGCAAAATTCAAAGAAAAGCAAACATCGAAGGCTGGTTATGTGTTTCAGTTCATGCATTGCTTTGGGAATTGCGAATTAGGTAGGTTCCCATTAAAATGCCAACACACACACACACACACACATCTCTGATGCTTTTCTTCCCTCCCTCGTTTAACAAAGGCCTGGAAAGTTTTATGGCCAATAATACTACCTGTAGTTATGCATATGAAGATAATGCCATCCAAATTGCAGGTGTCTGGGTGCGAGCCAGCTGCCTGTAGAGATGAGAAAATGATGTTCCTTTGTGAAGAAGGCAGAGCAATTGGCTCGGGCCCTATCTCTGTACATTATTGATATGTTGCTCTCTGTCTCTTTTCCTCTGGCATGAGTTACAATGAGCAATAAAAAAGGGAAAATCGGTTCGCGGCACAGTTATCAATGCCAGTCAACCTGACTAATACAAGAACCTTGCCTATTAACGGACAGAGAGAGCAGTTTTCTTTGCTCCCCATTAGAACTGGCCTCAAAGCACAACAGCTGCCCAGAAGAAGTAAATCTCTTCCCCTACAAATGTGTAGAGGTGTGGTCTAGTGGTTAGACCAGGAGGGCAGGCCACAGATTGTTCTGGTTGCATTCCCAGTTTGAGAAGGCAAGCCTTGTGGGATGCTCTGAACCAGAGGGGTCCATTTCCAGCATTGTTATTGGGCGGGGGGGGGGGGGAGCAAAATCTAATTTAGAAAATAAATGTGTCTGTAATTCCTGGGTCTGTTTTGTGGTGAGGCTTAGTTGCTTCACATTGTATGGTTTAACCTGTGAAACCCACACATATCTGATGACAGCACATATTTTAGACCAGGGGTCAGCAAACTTTTTCAGCAGGGGGCCGGTCCACTGTCCCTCAGACCTTGTGGGGGGCCAGAGAATGAACAAGGGGGGGGGGAGAATGAATGCCTATGCCCCACAAATAACCCAGACATGCGTTTTATATAAAAGCACACATTCTACTCATGTAAAAACATGCTGATTCCTAAACCGTCCATGGGCCGGATTTAGAAGGTGATTGGGCCGGATCTGGCCCCTGGGCCTTAGTTTGCCTACCCGTGTTTTAAACCCTTCAAGCACCCTATTTTCCATGGATGGTCCCGGATTTACAGATTCACATCCCATTTCTTATTTGATCCCAGAATTTCCCGCTTTTCCTTAGAACGTCCCTATTTTCATTGGATAAATGTTGGATTTATCCAATTTCATCGGATAAATGGAGTTATGCAACCCTCAGGTCAAGGAGATAAACAACTGTAAAACCTTTAGAAGACAACAGAAGGCCACTCTGTATAGGGAAGTTTTTTTAATGTCAGTTTTTTTAAATGTTTTTTTTTAAATATATGTTGGAAGCAACCCAGAGTGACTGGGGCAACCCAGTCAGATGGGTGGGGTATAAATAAAATTTTGGCCTGCCAAGGGGCAGAACCTAGAGGATCAATGTGTGAGGCCAATGAGAGGGATGGGAATTTAACCAATCCCAGTTCAAAATACCATGTTGATTCAATAAATGGCCTGGCTGATACTGAATGCAGTGGCGTAGCGTGAGGGGGTGCAGGGGGGGCGGGCCGCACCGGGCGCAACATCTGGGGTTAGGGCAAATCCATGGGTTAGGGGGCGCAAATCCACGGGTTAGGGGGCGCAAATTACTTGCCTTGCCCCGGGTGCTGACAACCGACGCTACGCCACTGACTGAATGGTCAAGTAAAAACATTAGATTGTTGGCAATCCTCCAGCTTCAGAAAAGGCCTGAGCTCTTGTTTGCTTATGTTCTGGGAAGTGGGAAGCCATTCAGAGCTCACCCCTATTGCACATGGAAATGAACCATTGCACACATCCAGCAACACAGGCCGAAGTCTCCTGTCACCTCAAATATACAGTGGCCTGGTCCAGGCAAGTTAATGCTTCTCTGTGGAAATGTGTGGGGCCACCAGTGGGCTTACAACTGGCTGGATCACAGCGCAGAGGGGCCAGTTGTGGGATCTGGGGCCTGTACACACAGCCATTATTATTTGACTCCTCCTACCTCCATTTCACACATTATGGTAGCCAGATGTAATGGCCCAATCTTCTTCTTCTTCTTCTTTGGTGATCACTCATAGCCGAGTAAGACTGTCTTCCATAAACACGATTTTAAAAGTGAGTCCGTGACTGTGAAGGCCAGTTCTGGATCCACACGTTCTTCCACAGTGGAGACATAGGTTTCTGGGCGGGAGTTGATCACAGTGTGGATTTGCCAAGCGTGGCTTCCTCCTAGCATGTTTCTCCCTTGCGTCCTGAGTTCGAGTGTCTTCAAAACCCATGACACCTTTGGTAAAGGCTGTTCTCCAATTGGAGCGCTCGTAGGCCAGTGTTTCCCAGTTGTCGGTGTTTATACTACATTTTTAAAGATTTGCCTTGAGAGAGTTTTGAACTTCTTTTGTTGACCACCAGCATTATGCTTACCATTTTTAAGTTTGGATTAGAGTAGTTGCTCGGGCATCCGCACCACATCAACAGTCCAACGAAGTTGATGTTGAAGAATCATTGCTTTGGCACTGGGGATCTTTGCTTCTTCCAGTACACTGGCATTAGTTCGCCTGTCTTCCCAAGTGATCTGTAAAAATTTTCGGAGATACCGTTGATGGAATCTTTCGAGGAGTTGGAGATCGTGTTTGTAAGTGGTCCACATTTCACAAGCATACAGTAAAGTTGGTAGTACAATAGCTTTGTAAGCAAGCATTTTGGTTTCCCTGCGAATGTCCCGGTCCTCAAACACTCTGCACTTCAATCGGGAGAAAGCTGCACTCGCAGAGCTCAGGCGAAGCTGGATTTCGGCATCAATGTCTGCCCTTGTGGAAAGATAACTGCCCAATACGGTAGCACTAGCCCAGATGAACAACTTACGACCTCATCTGGAATCACATGGATTTTCTGCACTTGTCTGGTGCTTTTCAGTAAAACCTACCCACAATTTGTCCACTTGCATGTGTGAACTGGTTATCTCAGGTTCTATTGCCAGCTTGGGAGCTTCACCTTCCATTCCCAATTTTGGGAGATCTGTGAAGTTAGGCATCTAACTCCCCCGTCTTCTCTTTTCAGCTATTGAGGGGCAGAAGAGATGAGAGTGCTGTGCCTAATAGCAAGAACATCATCTTCTCTGCTTCCAAAGGGCATGGCCGTTTACCTAAACTCATACCTTTCACACCGAAGCTTTCATTGCTTTTTATTTTCTGCTCTATCCATTAATCTCAATAGGATTCTCCTTCCTCCCCCCTCCCCTCTCCCCCACTCTTTGACAAGCTGAACTGCAAAGGTCTCCACCTTTTTATAGCACAATAAAACACATACAATGAATAGGATTACTTTAGATTGGCCAGACATAAAGACTGAAGGAGGCCTGTTGCTTCTTGAGTTGAGGCTGCACAGTCTGATAGCAGCAGAATATTAGGTAGGGAGCACAGACTTCTCTTCTTCCCAAAGGACACCACAGCAGAGCCATCGTCCTATTTTGCAGTACTCTGAAATGGATGCATTTCCAGGTCAGGAAGCTGGGTTTCCATGTGCATACACAACATTTGAGAATCAGAAAGGTGCACACCTATACATGAGTTTATTTCCAGTCTGAATATCAGAATCCTGAAAGTCGGGTCCTCCATCATGGAGGGCACGTGTTGCGGTGAGATCACCAGAAACTGCCTCCCTGTTGGGGGCGGGGCCATTTGGATGGCCACAACGCCCCATTGGTTGCCCCTCTGTTGCTGGGGCAGAAATTTGGTCAGTTGGGTTGGCTATTGGCTGCTGAGGGGCTACTTTAGCTGCTGCACGTCACTGGAGAGTTTCACTTTCTTGCGACGTGCAGCAGATCACCCGTCCTCCTCTCCCTATATTAAGGGTTGTTCTTACGGCCTTGCTATGCCTGTCTAGGGGTCGTCTGTTTTGGAGCAGGGCCTTTTTTTTGCCATTTGGCTGATTGGCTGGTGCCACTTGGTTTTTGACTACCGTGTAGCAAATCGCCACAACTTTGTAAGGTTGGCGGTTAGGCATTTGGTTCAATGTTTTGGGGAGGGGACATGGTTGGCTGTGCCTGCCCCTCCATTGCTGCTGCTAGGGAATTCCATTAAAGGAATCCAGGGGCTTGCCTTGCTTTGGTCCAAGCCCTGTCAAGGGGCTAGGGCCACGCCAGAGCCCCTGGGAGCATCTGGGGTGAGCTGTGAGATTGAAGGAGTTCTCGCTCCCCCAGGATGCTTTCCCTTACTGCCATATGGTGGTGCCCTGTCTCAGTCCTGTTCCTGCCACTGTGCAGGTTCAGGTAGTCTGGAACCAATGCCTAAGCAACCACTCACATGCTGTGATCAATAAAGTTGTGGCCAAAATTCAATGCCAAAAACCTTAAACTAAAATCTGTGTCTATTGTGTCTTCATTTGGGGGTGGTTTTGGGGGTCTTCACACACAATTAGGAAATCACATCTAAAATGATCATTGTAGCTGTGTTTCCAGGAAGAATAGCTCAAACCAGGAAGAATAGCTCAAAACAGACCACCTAGGAATCTCTCCCTGATAAGTTATCTGATACCTAATGTCATATAAATAAACACAGTTCTTTTTAACCGGTACCGGTACCTTTCTCGGAGTCAGGACTTGGGGTAGAATCAGAGTACAGAGACAAATAACTGAGAAGCGAAGAACCAAAGACAGTAGGATAATTTTTTCAACTTCCACACTTTGGGGGAGGTGTTGTCCAAGCAGCTTTTATAATAGTATGACACAATAAAATACAAAAACAACTCACTTTGTATATATTTAAAAGATTCAACGGGAACAATCAAGCGGGGTTTCTAAATTCAGTAGCCAGGGGGAAAAAACATTCATCCCAATCCAGCCAGAGGCAACATGCAAACATAACTTGGCTTTCTTTTATAGAGGAATCATAGACTCATAGAATTATAGACTCATAGAATTGTAGAGTGGATATTTTACTTTGCATTTCCAAGCAATGCTGAGTACAAGGCTGCTAGTTATTCTAAAATAGTTTTCTAATTGATTAAGTTATTTATGTATGTAACAACAGCAGCTAGGACCTTCATGCACAAAAATGGAAGGAAGAAGAAGATCCCACCAAAGAAGATTGGAAAAAGTAAATTGGACTGTGTAGAATTGGCAAATCTAACAGTAAAAAATAAGAAAACCTAATGATGACTGCTTTGTGGAAGAGTAGAAGCCTTTTTCAGATTATTTAAAGAAATACTATAGTATGATGAATTCTCAAGCAGGATTTGAACTGTGAGCAACAGAAGGAATTAAGAGATTACTGTATTGTTGTTATGATATAAAAGAAGATAAGGTGCAGCACGGGGGAGAAATAATTAAAAAAAACCATGGGAAATGGGGTGGGAAGTTGAAAAAAGAAAAGAAAAAATGATCATGTATTGGAGTGTATGCATAACAATTTTTGAGATTTAATAAAATATAGATGAAAAAAGAAGTTTCCTAAAATGTGGCATTTAGAAGAATAGCTCTTCTTGGTCTTAAGACTGTAAATTGTTTGTGTGAGCATTGGCTGCTTGGCTCTCCAGCCAGAAGACAGAAAACACCATACATTGCTACCATACATTCACAGCTCCTGTACTGTAGACCACAGTGTCACCCTGACAGGTCCTCTTTTCAAAGGCCATTTTAATAGCATACGCTAGTGCTTTACCTTTTATGTACATATTAATAAGGATGGATGGATGGATAGAGAAAATAAAGAAGAAGGCTTTAAATCTTTGCAAGACACATAGCTGGGGCACCTCATTCAAATGTTGTAACAACCGTATTCATTCCTTCATAATTTGTAATTACTTTTTTACAGTGCCAGCTATAACTCTGTCGATCACGTTCATAATAACATACACAGTGGACCTTTCCTCAGTGTGGGAACGGAAGGGGATAAAACCTGAAAACAAACAGTTTGTCTTCTGTGATATTAGAGTGTACTTAAAGCATCTCTTTAAACACCCCCAATATCCGTCTGGATAATGAGTCCTTCTAGGCACAGATGCACAGGCCTCACTCGGTCGCTTGCTGGCTCACAGGAGGTTGGATATTGTTAGAATCTTTCAGCGCAGTTTTGTGCTCCCAGCGCTGAACAGGGATGGAGAGGGAGAGTAGGAATGGCTTGACCAAAGGAAAAGCCATTTAGGTGGTCACAACTTTTATTGTGTACAGTCTACACAGAGTTTAGCACTGCACAGGGCAGGCAGGCGAGGGAGGCAACATCTTCGGCCTGAGGACAACCTTCTCCTTCAGGCATATTTTGGGGGGCTCACATGCCAGTGGCAGACACAACTGAGAGCTCCCATTCTTGTGTCTCCACCCTCTACATCTCCCTTGGAGGAGGCAACCAGAGAAGCATCTTGGGTGATGAATACAGGGTCTGCATTGGTTCATGTGGGGAGAGGCAGCAGTTGGGGTCCCGAGCTGCACAAGGCTTTGAGAGGTCACTACCAGCACTTTGAAATGGGCCCAGAAAGTAATTGGCAGCCAATGCAGTCATGCCAGAATTGGCATGTCTGGGGCAGTCAACAGGCTGATTGCTGAATTCTGCAACAGGGTGGGTGGCGGTAAGATGTCAAGGACAATGCTGAAGTCCAGGACTAAATTTACAACCCAGAAATGGGTGAGAATGGAGAGCTTCTTTCACTGGTGCACTCCAAGACCACATCTCCTGGAGATGAAACAGCCAGTCAATTATCACCAGCAGGGGCAGCCTGTCGAAGAAGAAGAAGAAGAAGAAGAAGAAGAAGAAGAAGAAGAAGAAGAAGAAGAAGAAGAAGAAGAATTTATTATTTATTCCCCGCCCATCTGGCTAGGTTTCCCCAGCCACTCTGGGCAGCTACCAACAAAATATTAAAAACACGATAAAACATCAATCATTAAAAACTTCCCTAAACAGTGCTGCCTTCAGATGTCTTCTAAAACTCAGATAGTTGTTTATTTCCTTGACGTCTGATGGGAGGGCGTTCCACAGGGAGGGCGCCACTACTGAGAAGTCCCTCTGCCTGGTTCCCTGTAACCTCACTTCTCGCAATGAGGGAACTGCCAGAAAGCCCTCGGAGCTGGACCTCGGTGTCCAGGCAGAACGATCGGCGTAGAGACACTCCTCCAGGTATCCTGGGCCAAGGCAGTTTAGGGCTTTAAAGGTTAGCACCAACACTTTGAATTGTGCCTGGAAACATACTGGGAGCCAACATAGGTCTTTCAGGACCAGTGTTATGTGGTCTCGGTGGCTGCTCCCAGTCACCTGAGGCAAAACAGTACAGTGCCGCTGCCCCCTTGCTGCCTCACCATCACAGCCTCGCTTCTCAGGGTTGTGTGGCTGCTGCTGTGGCTTCTGGGTTTCAGGGACAGCCTCCCATGGGAAAAGTGGTTGCAGAACTCAGAAACCGAGTTCTGCAGCTGTTTCTCTACGTGAGGAGTGGGAGGTGCCCGTGGCGGCACCGAGAAGGGAAGGGACATGGCAGCAGCAGCAAGTTCTCCCACAGAGCCCTGCAAGATCATGTGAGGACTCTGCAAAATCTCATGAGCTCTCAACAGAACCTTCTTCTTCTTGTTGCTGCTGCTGCATCTCTGGTGGCAGAGTGGGATGCCACCCCACTGGGATTCTTCCACCTGCAGCAGCCGCTTCAGTCTGCCTTATGGGTCCCAAGCTCCAGAAACACAGCCTCACCTGTGCACCTACTACCATCCATCTGCAGTATAAAAAAGGATAATCTCATCCTCACGCATTAAGTACATTTGGGGTGAGGCAATAAGTAGGAGAGGGTCCTGTGATGGCTTGGGACTCAGGCTTGGACTCGGAACCAGAGGAGACTCAGTCTGCACTGGATCCTTTGCCTCAGGCACCACCTGAACCAAGTCTGGGGCCTGATCGTGAAGAGTCCCAGTCTGCACAGGTTCCCCTGCAACAAACACCAGCTGGGCCGAGTCAGGGGCCTGAGCCTGCCCTGGCTCCAGATGCGGGGATTACCTCATTGCCTGCAGCTGGGCCATCACTTACAGCTGCTCCACTACCGGTTTGGTCAGGGGAGGCTGAGGCGGCCTCTGGGTCTAGTAACCCACCGACGTCTCCCGAGCTGCAGAGACTAAGGTCTGAGAGAAGGAGAGACCTGAGTACTCGCAGGAGGAGTGTTTGCCTTCGGGTGAAACAGGTAGGTGAGTCGCTGGGGGATCAGGACCGGCCGCTACCCCGACAAAGATAAAAGGCTGTCAGACCCTGTTCCAGGTTGCGGGAGCAACATTGCTGTATGCTAGATCCTGCCTGAGATCCTGTACCTGTCCTTGCCTGGCTTCCTGCCTTGTGTCCTGCCTTGGCCCTGTTGGACTGTCTCCCAGCGGAACCTTCGGATTCTGTACTGGACCTGGACCGTATTTCACAGGTTACCCCTGGGCCCAGCACTGGTCCTTGGTTTGGTGTACCCAAAGTCTGAGATGCGCTGATTTCTAGGAGCGAAACAATAAAAGGGAGGGTTCATGTGTCCCTCAAAAAGTGGTTTGTAAACTGCTTAGCAATGTTTGCAAAGTGAGGTAGACACGTTTTCTGAGACACCAGACTCTTCAGAGTGGTTCAAACAAAGTGATTGTGAAGAGTTCCAAAAGGATCTTTCCAAACTGAGTGAACGAGCAATAAAATGGCAAATGCAATTCGATGTGAAGAAGTGTAGGGCTGTAAATTGCAAACACATGAACTCGCGTGGCTGTGCACTGATGTTATGGTGTCATTCTAGAGGTATGAGGCTGCACTCCTTGACATGCGGCATAAATACGAACTTGGAAGAAACTCAATGGGATCTGAAGGTTAAAGACTTTCTGCATCCAAATCTCAAGGGAGGGAGCTGGGCGGCAGAGAAAGATGGCTACCTTCACATCCTTGAAATTGTGAGATTTGGGGAGCTTTTTTTTTTTTTTGATAGTTTAAAAAAAGACAGAATGAGAACCCACAGTGACTATTAAAAAGTAACTTTTTAAAGGTCTGAAAAGGTTTTATAATGTTCTGTTCTCTTGGCCTAGACAAATGGAAGGCAGTTTTGTCTCTCTTGGCTGCAAACTGGAAGGTCAGAGATGAAATATTATGGGGTGGTTTTTTTGTGTGTGTGTGTTTTTCATTTTCACTCTTTGGGAGACATGTCAAAAGGGCGGAGAAGAACAGGGAGGGCATTGCCCCTTAGAGGGAAAAGCCAAAGAACATAATTCCTTGTAAAATGAGTATTTTTGCAAGCCTTCTCGATCAATGATGTTGGAACGCACCTTTGTTTTTCCACACAGGGGATGGAATCACACCACAGAAAGCAAGTCAGATTCACTTAGCCCCCAGCCCTGCTACTGCAGGACTGAGTGCTTAGATCAGCTGGGTGAAACAAGGAATGCTCTGAATGTGAGGAGAGCTTTCATCAGGCAGCATCTGGAGATGTTAAGAAGAGAAGAAGAAGAGTTTGGATTTGATATCCCTCTTTATCACTACCCGAAGGAGTCTCAAAGCGGCTAACATTCTCCTTTCCCTTCCTCCTCCACAACAAACACTCTGTGAGGTGAGTGGGGCTGAGAGACTTCAGAGAAGTGTGACTAGCCCAAGGTCACCCAGCAGCTGCATGTGGAGGAGCGGAGACGCAAACCCGGTTCACCAGATTACAAGTCTACTGCTCTTAACCACTACACCACACTCTGCCTCAATATCATGAGCACAATCTTCATGGCACACAGTAAAAAAAGACACCTGAAGGGACCCCTGCAAAGGAAAGAACAGGCAGGAATCTGTTAGGAACAAGAACATAATAACAAGAACATAAGAAAAGCCCATCCCTTCTAGCATCCTGCGTACCAAAGAGGCCAGCCCAGATGCTTCCAGGAAACCAACAAGCAGAGGAGGAGGACAATAGCTTCCTCTTTCTTCTGCTCCCCAATACAGTGTTTGCACCTTGCAGAATGCAGAATTTTGGACTGGGTGCAAAATTCAGCACCCCAGCATATTTATCAAATTTGGCCTATTGAAACTTAACACATCCCATTCCCCACCCCCCCAAAAGTATAGAAATGCATATATACATATGACACCCAAAGCAACACACCAATGATAACATCCATAAAATGTCATAAAATCATCATATAAAACAATCAACACTTTAAACAGAAGTCATAAAGTCAACAGTCTCCCAAGCCCAGCAACTACATAAATTAAAAGCATCTGTGCAGCAAGTGGCTCCATCGTCAGCGAATGCTTTCCTAAACAAAAACAACGGAAAAGACTCTCCCTGGTGAACGCGGAAGAAAAATTGATTAAATGGCAACGTTATAAGATGAATGCACCCATGATCATTTAAAGGGTATCCTCAAAGGGGTAAGAGAAAGTACCGGGTATTCCACAGTGGCTCCAGTTCTAGTCAACACTTCCATTGAAACCTTGGATGAATAAGTGGTGAATATGAAGGTGCTCAGTGTATTAAAATATTTGTCTATGGGCATACATTGCCCTCTCTTGCCCCGTGACTATGTAATCACTAGGCCACATAATCTCATTTACTGTGTGGTCCCCAATTGGCTGGATCTACCCACATGACTGATTCACAAAAAACTACCCCCTGTCTCAACTGACATTAGTTGCCCTCACTGACATAATCCTGTAGTCAGATATGGTTGGCTATGAAAGCATCGTGTCTTCATCTCAATCACTATGTTATCCCTAATTGGTCACAAAGATGGTCCAGAAGGAAGAAGGAAGAATCAGAAAGCTGCAGAGGGTGGAGGGACTGCTGCTAAGGCATCAACTGATAAGGGAAATACAACTAAAAACAGATTTACATATATGACATTTTTCACAATTGAGGGCCTTTCCAGGATATATTTCTTATTCTCCATCGCCCAGAAAAATCAAGAGCTCCAGCATAAGAATCAAAATAGAAGAATATTTACTGCAGCCTTAGAAGATACTCAGATTTTTGAATGGCTTTAAAAGGCTGTTGGAAGAATGCACTCACACCAGTTTATGGGTAGAAGACTACACTGAGGAAAACACAAGATCTACCCACCTTGGAAGAATGGCAGATGAAAGTGATAGACTATATGGGACTGGCAGAAATGACCGGCAGAATCCGAGACCAGGGAAAAGAGACGGTGGAAGAAGATTGGAAGAAATTTAAGGACTATCTTAAGAAACATTGCAAAATTATTGAAGGCTAGAACGATGTTGATTCAGAAATTAAGGAGTTAAAAGCTGTAATGATTATGGGATTAAGAAAAGAAAGGTTAAAAAGTACATAGAAATTAGGGAAAGGATTTGTTGAATTGACTTAATTAGAGAATGGAATACAGAAAGGGGAGGTATGAGAAGGTCGGAAAAGTAAGTTTTATGAATATAAGGGATGGAAACTATACCTGTTTTGTATGTGTGTTTTTTCTTTTTTGGATTGTATGTATTGTTATTGTTTTTGTTTTTATTGTTCTGTTTATTCTGTTTTATATAAATTCCTAAACTTTAATAAATATATTATTATTAAAAAAAGAGGAAAACAGAGGAAATTTTTCTGTCTGTTCCTTAAGGACCCCCCAAGAAACACTATGGGTTTGGATACAATAGTGGGGTGGGTAGGGGATCAAATGGCACAAAAGTCATCTGAAATTCTCAGAGGAGAACAACTGGGCAGTAGAGCGAGTTGCCTGTCGAAGCAGTGAGATATCCTCAGAGGGCTTTTTAGAAGAGGCTGCTAAACCAACTTTTGTTGTTATAAGGCAGTTCAGGCCTGACAGAGGATGTTTAACTTGATGACCCTCAGAGCCTCACCCAGCTCTGCGCTTCTATATTTGTGGCTGGTCTGAGACACCAGGTCTTTACACGCCCATCCCGCAGTAGCCGCTAAGTCTGTTGACGTCAGAATGGAAAATTCCATCAGATGAGATCATCTCAACGGGTGCCGCCTCTGGTCCTTAATATGACCCTCATAATTACTAGACTGAGGTGGATACCTCACAAGCAGCACTGGGTAGAAAAGCTTGGGAGAAGGGATGCCTTTTTCTGGAGGCCCCAAACAATCGCTCTGTGTTTCTTCTCTGCCTGCATCGCCACACCAAGAGAAGCCCGTGCAAGTGGCTAAGGCAACTGAGCCTCTCTTTCTCTCTCTCTTGCCCACTCTCCACCCCTCCTTCAGGAGAATCCTGTGTGTTCACTACTGACAGGATCCTGCTATTGATAGCCCTCATATTTATTTGTTAGTGTGTCTCCCAGCCCACTTTTCTATTCAGGCTCCCAGAATCCTCCATGGCTGATCAATAAAGTGAGAAGTACTTGTGCTTAGGCCTATTTCCGAACTCAGGTTCCAACAAAATCTTAAAATACAATAGTCCATTAAACATTAAAAGCTTCCCTAAGCAGGGCTGCCTTCTGATGTCTTCTAAAAGTCTGGTAGTTGTTTTTTTCTTTGACATCTGGTGGGAGGGTGTTCCACAGGGTGGGGGTCACTACCGAGAAGGCTCTCTGCCTGGTTCCCTGTAACTTGGCTTCTTGCAGCAAGGGAACCGCCAGAAGGCCTTCAGAGCTGGACTTCAGTGTCTGGGCAGAACGATGTGTGTGGAGACGCTCCTTCAGGTATTCTAGGGCATGAAGGTTCAACCCAGATGTACGAAGAGGGCTGATGTGTGTGGACATTGGGTGAGTGGCGATGGGCACATGAATGTGATTAGCAACTAGAGTCACAACAGTTTTTATGCCTTTAACATCCTTTCTGAGTTAAAGGAGATGGCTGACAGGCAGAGCTGATTGCTCTTGTTTTACCTGTGGCAGGAGTGTGTTGTTTTTGCGGGTCAGAATAACCTCCAATTTTTTGGGGGGGGGTGTTCATGAATGTTAAATCAGCCACCTCCAAACTGCTGTCCTCCAGATGTTGTTGGACTACAACTCCCAACAACCTCAACCAGTGTGCCCAATCGTCATGGATAATGGGAGTTGTAGTCCAACGCCATCTGGGGAGGCAGGTAAGAGAGGGCACCAGCTTAGTTTATACAGCATTTAGCACATATTGGTGAGGCCATTCAGCCATGAAGCTCACCAGGTGAGCTTAAGGCAGTCACTCTTTCTCATTTCTAACCTACTTCAGAGTTGCTGAGATGTAACACTGCTCGTGCCTTAAGGGCTGTTGTAAAGATTATTGACATAATGGATGTGAACGCTTGAAATGCCCTATCTAAATGCTAAGTATTATTAAATATTAAAGATCGAGTATTCCTGGTGCTATTGCAGAAGCCAATACATGACTGTGGGAAGTTACAGTGTTTTGATAATCACATCAAGTTGTTCAGCTATGGACTAATAAATAATCTGATATTTGGGCGCCACACCTATGTTGCTTGATGTTTGCTCAGAACTCTTCAACCAACTACTCGTCGTCAGGACTTTGGGCAGATCAGCGGCTCGCCATCCAGGGCTAACATAGCACATTAAGCTACTCTGATGTTTAAGTATCCATGTGGTATGTCTGGAAGGGGGAGGTTGTATGGATATACAGTGGTGCCTCGCAAGATGAAAAGAATCCGTTCCACGAGTCTCTTCGTCTTGCGGTTTTTTCATCTTGCGAAGCAAGCCCATTAGCGGATTAGCGGATTAGCGCTATTAGCGGCTTAGCGGATCAGCTGTTACGCAGCTTAGTGGATCAGCTGATAAGCGGCTTAGCGGATCAGCTGATAAGCGGCTGAGCGATCAGCTGTTAAGCAGCTTAGCGGATCAGCTGTTAAGCGGCTTAGCGGCTTGGGAAAAGGGGGGGAGGGAAAAAAACCCGCAGGAACTCGCAAGACATTTTCGTCTTGCGAAGCAAGCCCATAGGAAATTCGTTTTGCGAAGCACCTCCAAAATGGAAAACCCTTTCGTCTAGCGGGTTTTCCGTCTTGCGAGGCATTCGTCTTGCAGGGCACCACTGTACCCATACATTATCCTGGGAAAATGTCCCAGTAGTTTGCACTCAGGAAAGATCTAGGGGACATTTTGGGATGTGACCCAGGATTCCGCCAAATTATGTGGGTGACAGATCAGTAAATGGTTGGGCACCATGTGCTTGGCAGATTAGTGGTGCTGAACCTATAAACCACACTTTTCTTTTCTTTTCTTTAAAAAAAGATAACATCACAAATATTGGGAATTATCTCTGAATGCTAAGAATGAGCACAACGAAATTCAGCAAATTTCTAAACAAATAATTTGCCCTGTTGTCACTCCCTTCCTGAACTGTACTATGGGGGCAAATGGCAGATTGCATGACTGAAAGCTCCCCCGTGACTAAGTATTCATTCACACACACTTGGAAAAGGAGAATGTCAGGGAGGAAACTAGACAAAAAAATCCCTTCTCTTCTATACAGTGGCACCTTGGGTTACAGATGCTTCAGGTTACAGACACTTCAGGTTATAGACTCTGCTAACCCAGAAATAGTACCTCTGGTTAAGAACTTTGCTTCAGGATGAGAACACAAATTGTGCTCCGGTGGTGCGGTGGCAGCAGCAGGCCCCATTAGCTAAAGTGGTGCTTCAGGTTAAGAACAGTTTCAGGTTAAGAACGGACCTCTGGAACGAATTAAGTACTTAACCCGAGGTACCACTGTACCTAGTTCTCTATGTACAACCCCATACACATTATATCAGGAGCATTCAGCCATCCCTAGCATCTATTCTGCAGTGGTACGGTCCATGAGCTGTTTTGCCTAGGGAACCCAGTAAAAAAACATTAGGGGTTATATCCAAATGCTACTGCTACACAGAGCAGAACGACTGAAATCAAGGAACCTTTAGTTGTGCTTATTAATTCAAATGAGTCTATCTTTTCCATTGCATCTCTTCCTAACAATTGTTTAATCTCGTTTCTCTCTGAGGAATCATTGAAATCACTGCTTCTTGGCATCTTCCAGGGAAAAGAATGACCCAATCCTTAAAAACAAAACACCCTCCTTATAACGACAAATAAGTAGCACATCCTACTGTATTTTACCATTTCTGATACAGACAGGCACCTTTTCCCTTTGTGACATTTCCCTATACTAAAAGACATTTCATTGTTATTCTAAATAATCAGATTATAAAAGTGATTTTTCTGGCGCAACCAGACAAAAACAAGACAACTGTCAAATCCTCTCATCTTCTAGCAACGGTTACACCATCAGTTTGGGAACAGGCTTGTGTCTCGTAGAGATGCGTTGCCAAACCCCCAGGCTAAATCGAGCCGTGTTAAGTAAGGTGAATTCCCATCCAGACCCTTTCAACTGCTACTTATAACGGCGGCTGCTTTTAATAGAGCTGGGCCGTCGCCTGCATTGGGAGAGGGTGGGGTGAATGTTTGCACCCTCTGGAAAGGGGTGGATTTAGCAGCCTTCAGAAGTGTGCAACTTGTCTGAAGGGATCCACATGTTCGTAATACAATGCAGATGTTCCACAGCTGGTTTCCCGCCTGTTGTTGCTTCTCTTCTTCCCCCTCCACCCGCCCAGCCACTTTTTATTTCATTTTCTCTCTCCCTCACGTCCTTGAAACGATCTTTCAAATACGACAAAAAACTTCCAAGATTCTACACCAGAGCAATATCCAGCTTTTATCGTTCTCTTGTCTCATCCGCTGCCCAAGCCTGCATGTTCTCCCGACAAGGAAGATGCAGTTTCCATGCATCACCAGCTGAAACTGTGGAAGGAAACATGTGCAGCAACAGTTGCCCCAGGCAGATGGCCCAGGGGACAATGGAAAGGTTCAAGCCAGAGGCTTTGGACTCCCGGACCAATTCCCAGCTTCGCAACACACACCTCTCCATTCTCTCAGGGTGGATCCCCTCATCTGCACAGTAGCAAAAAGAAATCCCAAAACAGAAAGGATAAATGGCCTACATTTGAGAGATGGGAGGCATTCCGTGTGGGGCAGAGGAAACCAACATGGTGCCCTCCAGATATTACAGACTACAATTCCCATCATTGTCCAGTGCCCATGCTGGCTCAGGCTGATGGGAATTCGAGTCCAAAAGCATCTGGAGTGAATCACATAGGCATAGGACTTGGGCTGAATTGTCTCAGAATTTTCCAGTGTAGATCAAAAGCCTGTTCTTCCCCTGTTCTTTGGAGCCTTTAAAGCATCCTTGGATCTCTCTGGGAACACCACACTTCTCTGAGCTGAATGGCTCTTCCCACATCTATTCATCATGTCATATTCAAGGTTGTGTATATTCTAGGCAATACGTTTCAAAGCCGGGAAACAGCCATACACCATTAAATCCTTCAATGCATCAGGGGACAAGGCAGTCACAGATTCCATTGCCTGTTGCTTCCCAGTTGCTACATACACACACAAACATAGCACCACCAACTTGATGTATGGCACACCTGAAGACCCCATCAGTTATTGCAGGCTGCAGAGAAGGGTAAATGACAGGGCTGGGGAGGGGAGGGACAGGAGAGTCCATGGCCACTTTACCTCTTATGGCTTTGGAAAATTCAGAGCAGGGGGAGCAAATATGGCACCCTCCAGATTCTGGATTGCAGTTCCCATCAGCCCCAGCTGTCATGGCCAAGGATCAGGGATCATGGGAACTGTAGTCCACAACATCTGGAGGGCACTACATTGACTACCCCTGATGCGGAGGGTGCATGAATGTTCTCCAGTTTTAAATCTGGCAGTCTTAACCAGGCGAGAACCTGGTTAGTTTATTTTTAATCAATAGCTACAGAACGCAACATCATGAAAATTCAATTTTTCATGGCACATACTTTTGGGTCAGAAAGTTCTGCTCTGTTCTGGGTTTTTGTTGCTAACAGAAATCCAGTATAAAGTACTGGCTCTTTCCTTTAAAGGTAAAAGTAAAGGGACCCCTGACCATTAGGTCCAGTCGTGGCCGACTCTGGGGTTGCGGCGCTCATCTCGCTTTATTGGCCGAGGGAGCTGGCATACAGCTTCCAGGTCATGTGGCCAGCATGACTTAGCTGCTTCTGGTGAACCAGAGCAGCACACAGAAACGCTGTTTACCTTCCCGCCAGAGTGGTACCTATTTATCTACTTGCACTTTGACGTGCTTTTGAACTCCTAGGTGGACAGGAGCTGGGACCGAGAGCTCACCCCGTCGCGGGGATTCGAACTGCCGACCTTCTGATTGGCAAGTCGTAGGCTCAGTGGTTTAGTCCACAGCACCACCCTCGTCTTTCCTTTAGATCATAGCATTAATTCTCCTCCTCCTCCTCTTCCTGCCAGTGCCAGTGCCAATTTCATTTCAGTCTTTTTTTTTTTTTGTATCTCCTATGAACAGATCTGCTCTATCTGAAGTGCATTTTTACTCCCCCAACTGCCACCCCCAAATGTATTTCAGAATGGATCCCCTCCATTTTAACTTTTTAGGCTAGGGATGGAGAAGCTATGGCCCTCCACATAGGTCTTGACACCCCTAATCATTGGCCTAACTGGTTGGGATTGATGGAATTTGTGTCCAACAATATCTAGAGAACCACAGTTGCCCCATCCTTACAATAATGATGTCCATTGCTTTGCCTTCTGTGGGCTCGGTCCTCTTCACTTTACCCAATCGCTTATCCACAACTTTTGGCTCCCTCTTGCAAATCTTCCTAGTTTCATAAACCTTATTCCCTTTAATCCCAAATCCTGCAGATCAAAAGGTCTTACATTTTATTGTTATTTAAAAAAACAAAACCCTGCAAAACTAATCAGGGTTATAGCAATTCAAACTGTGTGAAACAAGCTCATTTGTTCAGATCTGCATATATATATATTTATCAGGCAGGGGTTCTCTTCCAGGGGAAGAATGTTTTGCTTTTGCTTCATGTGGAATGGTAGAATTACAGAGCACCCCGGGAACAGCAGGAAAAGTGACCTCGGTTGAGAGCTTGAGGAAAAAGCGACTCCCCATTAGTGTCCAGACTTATTGGGTTTATGACATATGGCTGGGAAGCTCTGGTTCTCTCCAGCAGATGTCAGAACTGCACAGGCTCCTAGCAGCTGCCATCTCATTCCACGATTAGCAAGGAGACATGGGATGTCCCCCCCACCCACCCCCACCCCTCTGGCACAGATCTTTGCGAGAAGTTTTAGCATGGCTGACAGTCTTCTTTCCACCCTGGTGATCTCCGCAAGGAGCTTCACATTTATAGTGAACGGCCTTGCCCTCGAGGAGGCCGTATATAACTCTCTTTTTTTGTATGTATTTATGGCTGATTATTTGCGTAGACTGGCTCTGTGTATTGAAGGGGAAACGATATTGCAGTACTTTCACATGCTGGTGAAAATTGCATCTGGTTGCTTGTTATGAGTTTGCATGTTTATAATGCTACTTGGTGCTATTCTAAGTAGTCCCTTTCTGCTCATAAACGTGCGGTTGGATGAGCCTTGAGAAAAGAAAACCCTCGGCGGTGTATATTTTTGTGATTTTCCCTACAGGTCCGGTGTCAAGAGAGCAGATTTCTTGTTTTCCCATCCATGGAGGCAATTGATGGCAGACGCCTTCGCTCTCTTTTTTTTTGCAGGCACATTGTGTGTTAGCTCTGGCTGTCCTCCGCCAAACCTCTCTCTGCTTTGCATATGGGGCGGGGAGGGAAAGGTCTGGAGACACTGAGATGATAAAGTGAGCTGTCAATTTTTGCATTTTATTTTAAATGAGAGACAAGAAAGACTTTGCTGCTCCTCTAGGCTGAGCTCATGCCACATGCATGAGCATGGCTCAAAGGAAGAAGGGGAGGAAACTGGATCAGAGCAGTAAGAAGATATATTGCGGAAAGCAATATAGTGGGTGCTAGTTGTTCTTCACTTTCAGTCCCAGTTAAGAACAGCCTGCTGGATCAGGCCAAAGACCGATCTCATCCAACATCCTGTGGCTAAACAGATGGCTATGAGAAGCCCCCAAGCAAGGCTAGAGGCATCCAAAGCACATTTCATTCTAGATATTTTTTTAAGGTGAACATTTACTGAATGCATACTCATAATCATAAAGGACATTATTTTTTCCCCATCAAACTATAACTTGACTTTCCAGCTCTGTGGCTTCTGTGGTTTGACTGCCCAAATGTGAGAGATTTCTACATACCTACCACATCTCTGGAAGTGAGAGCTGGACCACAAAGAAGGCTGATTGCCGAAGAATCTATGCTTTTGAATTATGGTGCTGGAGGAGACTCTGGAGAGTCCCATGGACTGCAAGAAGATGAAACCTATCCATTCTTAAGGAACTCAGCCCTGAGTGCTCACTGGAAGGACAGATCCTGAAGCTGAAACTCCAATACTTTGGCCACCTCATCAGAAGAGAAGACTCCCTGGAAAAGACCCTGATGTTGGGAAAGATAGAGGGCACAAGGAGAAGGGAACGACAGAGGACGAGATGGTGGGACAGTGTTCTCGAAGCTACCAGCATGAGTTTGACCAAACTGCGGGAGGCAGTGGAAGACAGGAGTGCCTGGCGTGCTCTGGTCCAGGGGGTCGGACGACGACTAAACGACTAAAGAACATCACATCTCCTAAATTTTGTGGGTCGTGGTGGGAAGGGTTGAGCATTGATGGCTATAAGCTTTTTTTTTCTGAAGGTCACAACTGTGGGCAACCATGATTCATCCTCAGGAGGATCCTGGCAGCTGGGTTGCCACTCCATACAATGCAACCACACACACCCTCTGCACATGCCTATGAGCAGGACTTGAGTGCAATAGCACACTCCCCATTGGGTTTTTTTTAAAAAAAATATTCGTTTATTGATTTTTTTTCAATTAAGTACCAACGAAAAGGTAGTAACATAAACATGCACTTAAACTGAAACATAACACAGGCATTTCTTTTGTGGGTGGCAACATGGAAGAATACAAAAGCGGGTATTGTTGGAGAGGTGACCGTTCATGTGAAAGGTAAGTTCAGGTATGTGATTCCCAGCAAATGGTATTCAGAGACATAATCCCTCTGACAGTGGAGGTACAACATTGCCGTCATGGATAGTAGCTGATCCTCCATGAAGTTTATGTCAAGTTGGGTGACCGTGAAGACAAGGCAAGATGGCTGAGGACAGATAAACAAGAGTCGCTTCATTGACCAATGGATAAATCTGCCCAGGAAGGTTTTAAGACTCTGGCTTATGACTTATGTTTCTTGCTGGTCTAGGTCACAGTCTGAATCCCCATCTGATATCCCTTTGCAGGGATGTTGCTGGGCTCCAGCTCCCACCATCCTTGGCCATTGACTATGCTTGCTGGAGCTGATGGGAGATGGAGTGCAACCACATGTGGAGGGTCACAGATTCCCCATCCTTGGCTTATGACCTGATTCCTGGTTCAGGGTGCACTGCAGGTTCAAGGATGCTCAGCTGACCTAACATCTCTGGAAGCTTTTAGACAAGTGCTCTTTCCACTCTGTTGCCTTGCCTCAGCTGCCACAGGGCTAGGGACTGGGGAAGAAATTCCATTCTGTTCACATTTAAAAGCAAACATCCCTACTTTGCACTTTCTGAAAGAATACACTAATCGAAACCACGCCCATTCTTTGAAACTGGCACTTCTCCAAATTTTGCAACGCAGCTCTCCAGCCAAGTAAGCAGTACAAAAATTAGGGTATATTAGGGTGAAGTGTCATAATTAGTGAAAATGGGCATATATCATAATTAGTGAAAATGGCACACAAAATGTATTAGATTAGTGAGAGACAAATGTTTTGCAAATTTGTGAACATTAAGCAGAAACCTGGCTGATCTACTGCAAATCACCCAGAAATATCTCACTAGCTACTTTTCTCCTTCCCCTGATCTAGAAAGGTCACCCCTTTTTTCGACACAGGAGTTAGGTTCCCTTGACACAGGAAAGCTAATAGAAATCATGTGTTAAAACATTACTGTAATACACAGAGTTCCTAGGCTGATTTGTGTTTGAGAGCAAGCAGAGCTGAGTCACACCCACACCATACATTTAAAAGATATTAAATGCATATTTAAAACACACAGCTCCCCCGAAGAATTATGGGAACTGCAGTCTCCTCTCACTGAGCTACAATTCCAGCATCCTTGGGAAACTACAGGTCCCAAGTTTCTTGTGGGGAAGCCTTGTGTTTTAAATGCATGGTGTGGAGAGGACCTTGATGACAAGTAACTGGTACTATACAGATGTAGAAGAGAAGACGAAGAGTTTGGATTTGATATCCCGCCTTTCACTCCCCTTCAGGAGTCTCAAAGCGGCTAACATTCTCCTTTCCCTTCCTCCCCCACAACAAACACTCTGTGAGGTGAGTGAGGCTGAGAGACTTCAGAGAAGTGTGACTGGCCCAAGGTCACCCAGCAGCTGCATGTGGAGGAGTGGAGACGCGAACCCGGTTCCCCAAATTACGAGACTACCACTCTTAAGCACTACACCACACTGGCTCTCAGAGTGTAGGACAGGACATTGAAGTGGATGGGGCTTCTGTGTGTCATTCTAACACAAGCACACACCAATCTCAATGGGTGTTGGACAGCTCCATCTCATCTCTGTTGTCATCCCACCCTGCTATTGGCAGACAGATGTCACACTGCTGAGAAGGAGAAGAGGAAGTCGTGGTAATGCCTGCAATGTGGATGGAGGAAGTGGAAGCAGTATTGCAACTGGAGAGGAGGTTGGGGCAGCAACGAAGGGACGACGGTGGCCACCAAGCCTGCTCAGGTTCAAATTCTCACTCACCCATGAAGTCCACTGGGTGACCCTGAGTCATTCATTATCTCTCGGCCTAAGATACTTCACAGGGGTGTTGTGGAGATAAAATGGGGAGTTGCTATGTATGCTATCTTGAGTTCCTTGGTGGGATAAAGGTAAAGGGACCCCTGACCATTAGGTCTAGTCGTGACTGACTCTGGGGTTGCGGCGCTCATCTCGCTTTATTGGCCGAGGAAGCCGGCGTACAGCTTCCGGGTCATGTGGCCAGCATGACTAAGCCGCTTCTGGCGAACCAGAGCAGCGCACGGAAACGCCGTTTACCTTCCCGCCGGAGCAGTACCTATTTATCTACTTGCACTTTGACGTGCTTTCGAACTGCTAGGTTGGCAGGAGCCGGGACCGAACAACGGAAGCTCACCCCGTCACAGGGATTCGAACCGCCGACCTTCTGATCGGCAAGTCCTGGGCTCAGTGGTTTAACCCACAGCGCCACCCGCGTCCCTCCTTAGTTGGATAGAAATGCACTATACAGTGGTACCTCGGAAGTCAAACGGAATCCGTTCCGGAAGTCCGTTTGACTTCCAAAATGTTCAGAAACCAAGGAGCGGCTTCCAATTGGCAGCAGGAAGCTCCTGCAGCAAATTGGAAGCCGCGGAAGCCATGTCAGATATTCGGGTTCCAAAGAACATTTGCAAACCGGAACAGTCACTTCTGGGTTTGCAGCATTCGGGAGCCAAAACGTTTGACTCGCAAGGCGTTCGGGATCCAAGATACGCCTGTATAATGTATGAGTTTGTGCATGCAGAATATATTTTCAGCATGCACAGGAATTCTGTTGTTGTTTTTTAGTCATTTAGTCATGTCCGACTCTTCGTGACACCATGGACCAGAGCACGCCAGGCACTCCTGTCTTCCACTGCCTCCCGCAGTTTAGTCAAACTCATGCTGGTAGCTTCAAGAACACTGTCCAACCATCTCGTCCTCTGTTGTCCCCTTCTCCTTGTGCCCTCCATCTTTCCCAACATCAGAGTCTTTTCCAGTGACTCTTCTCTGCTCATGAGGTGGCCAAAGTATTGGAGCCTCAGCTTCACGATCTGTCCTTCCAGTGAGCACTCAGGGCTGATTTCCTTCACAATGGAGAGGTTTGTTCTTCTTGCAGTCCATGGGACTCTCAAGAGTCTCCTCCAGCACCATAATTCAAAAGCATCAATTCTTCGGCGATCAGCCTTCTGTATGGTCCAGCTCTCACTTCCATACATCACTACTGAGAAAACCATAGCTTTAACTATACGGACCTTTGTTGGCAAGGTGATGTCTCTGCTTTTTAAGATGCTGTCTAGGTTTGTCACTGCTTTTCTCCCAAGAAGCAGGCGTCTTTTAATTTCGTCCCTGCTGTCACCATCTGCAGTGATCATGGAGCCCAAAAAAGTAAAATTTCTCACTGCCTCCATTTCTTCCCCTTCTATTTGCCAGGAGGTGATGGGACCAGTGGCCATGATCTTCGTTTTTTTGATGTTGAGCTTCAGTCCATATTTTGCGCTCTCCTCTTTCACCCTCATTAAAAGTACAGGAATTCTACCACATTCCAAATGGTTCTGATGAGGTTGAGCATGCTTTAGGGGATGTGGGGGGAATGTTGCAAGGTAGGAAGTGGCAAAGTTAAAATCTCACCTAACAAATGCCACCTAGAAAATGCCCAGGGTCCATGCCAATCATTTATTTTCCAAAACATTTCTCGATGTGAATTCACACCACTTCTGCTCTGCTGGAGTCTATGGCACTCCTATATCTTTGACACTTGGTCTCTAATTTGATGCTGGAATTTGGGAGGGTTGGGGTTAGCAAGCAGATATAAAGGCATACCGTCACGGGTTATATGGGGAATTCCTATGGGATCATATGCTTTAAAGCTGAATGCAGAATTGGCGGAAATGACTGGCAGAATCCGAGACCTGGGAGAAGAGTTGGTGGAAGAAGACTGGAAGAAATTTAAAGACTACCTTCAGAAACACTGTAAAATTAATGAATGTTAAAATGATGTTGGACTGAAAACAAGTGGCATCAGCAACAAAGTTAATAAGAATATGCAAAAATGAATTGATAAATGGATGAAAATATAGAGTTATAATATGTTAAGATATAGAGTTAAGACAAACGAAAGAAGGTAAGGATTTGCTGATTTGATTATTTAAATGGGAATACAAAAAGGGGAGGTGTGAGGAGGCCAAGGAAATAAGCTAATGAGTTTAAAGTTACTAAAAACGGATTTGTTTTTTAATTCTTTTTTATCTATTTGTTTTTTGTATCTTGTATTTTTATTCCTCTTTTTTTCTTTTATGTACTTTTCTATGTTTTCTTTTTTGTATCTTTTTCTTTCTATGTGACTTTTTTCTATTTTGTAAACTTATGTTTTTGTAAAATCACAATAAATATCTTATAAAAAAAAAAAAGCTGAATGCAGAATTGGAGCTACCACAAAATCCCAATGAAAACAACCCTCACCTGCAGCATGGCTGTTCTCAAATATTCCAAACCCACGAGCTGAGCCTGCCTCCAAAAATATGTTGAGGCTTTCCAAAATTATATTCTGGAGGGCTTGTTTTCTTTTTTCTTTTTTTAATGTGGCTTCTGGCTTAGGCCTCATTGCAGGCATGTTTTCTCAGACCTTGCTCAAACACCATGAAATATCTTTTAAAAGAAAAAGAAAAGAAAAAAGACTATCACCCAACATCCTTCTGTTTTCAGCCGCTGAAATGTTACAGAATGACCTGCCTTGCTACCTTCTCCTGCTAGCAGAGCCAAATTCATAGCTGGCTTTTCGTAGACGGTTCCCTTCAAAAATAAAAATTGTGCCTGAGGTTTTATTTCATTACTAACTAGGATCAGGGAGCCTGTGGCCCTGCAGATGGTGTTGGGATTCCAACTCCCATACGCCCCAGCCAGTACAGTGGTACCTCGGGTTAAGTACTTAATTCGTTCTGGAGGTCCGTTCTTAACCTGAAACTGTTCTTAACCTGAAGAACCACTTTAGCTAATGGGGCCTCCCGCTGCCGCCGTGCTGCCGCAGCACGATTTCTGTTCTCATCCTGAAGCAAAGTTCTTAACCCGAGGTACGATTTCTGGGTTAGCGGAGTCTGTAGCCTGAATCTTCTGTAACCTGAAGCGTCTGTAACCTGAAGCGCCTGTAACCTGAAGCGTGTGTAACTCGAGGTACCACTGTATAGCCAATCAGGGATGACAGGAATACTAGAACCTTGTTGAGCTGTTTTAAAAAGAATAAGAATGAAATATACTCAGAGTCGCAAAGTGATTTCATGCTCTTTATTCAGCTCATAGTGGTGAGGAGGAATGAATGAATGTCCCCTCAAAGTATCTGCTTTATATACATTATTTACACAATGGGCTGCACATGATTGGCTAATTCTGGAATTCTACTGTAAGCCAATCAGGTTGTGGATTCACTTCTATCTGGAGCATGATTGGGTGGTTCCTGCCAACCAATCATACTGCTGCATTGTTCTAGGACCAATCAGACTGCTGCATTCTGAATCCTATTGTTCTAGGACCAATCAGACTGCTGCCTTTTGGATCCTATTGTTCTAGGACCAATCAGACTGCTGCAGTTTGGATCCTATTCAACTCAGTACATAGCAAAGAATAAGTAGCATAATGAGATAGGCCTATTTTGAAAGACTCTTTGGTCCAAGCTAATTGTCTGATGTTAATCATAATTATTAGTCTTTTTGTCATACAAGGCAAGCCCATTACATCATTTGTAAGTGCCGGAGGCAAGCTAGGAGGACCGACAACAGCAGGCTCAATGGAAGGGGGCCAGTTTTCTAGTTTGCGTAAGGTGGCTGGTGTGTCAGAAGATCTATTTTTGCCAGCCAAGTTCAGTTCTATTTCATGGTATCATCTCAGGGTAACTTAGCTATGCATATCCGGGGGTGGGGGCCTCTGGTGCAGGGGCTTCTCTATCTAGCCCTCCAGACTGTCCCTAAAGGTAAAGGTAAAGGTACCCCTGCCCGTACGGGCCAGTTTGCCAGACTCTAGGGTTGTGCGCTCATCTCACTCTATAGGCCGGGAGCCAGCGCTGTCCGCAGACACTTCCGGGTCACGTGGCCAGCGTGACAAGCTGCATCTGGCGAGCCAGCGCAGCACACGGAACGCCGTTTACCTTCCCGCTATAAAGCGGTACCTATTTATCTACTTGCACCCGGGGGTGCTTTCAAACTGCTAGGTTGGCAGGCGCTGGGACCGAACGACGGGAGCGCACCCCGCCGTGAGGATTCGAACCGCCAACCATGCGATCGGCAAGTCCTAGGCGCTGAGGCTTTTACCCACAGCGCCACCCGCGTCCCTTAGACTGTCCCTAGGCAGCCGTAATTCAAACCCTGGTGCTGGTCTGAATGTGTCCTTGAACTTGGACGCCTCTTGCTCTTCTGACTGGAGGACAGAGAGGAGTGTGTGAAGAAATGAGCCTGCCATTGCCCAGAGATGGAAAGAAGACAAAGTCCCTACCAGA
This sequence comes from Podarcis filfolensis, assembly GCF_964270895.1. Taxonomy (NCBI): domain Eukaryota; kingdom Metazoa; phylum Chordata; class Lepidosauria; order Squamata; family Lacertidae; genus Podarcis; species Podarcis filfolensis. The sequence continues at coordinate 115,191,311 of NC_139605.1, read as the reverse complement.
GAAGAACAGCAAACTAAGCTGTTGGACTATGCCGAAATGGCAAAACTGACCGGAAAGCTCAGGAACCAAGAAGACCAAAACTTTCATAAAGAATGGGGGGAAATTTCAATTTACTTGAGAGACCACTGTAAGCAGATGAAAACAATAGCAGGATTGCAATAACACATTGTAATGGTTCTAGGGGTTGCTCGTGCGTAAGCCGGTGCCAACACCTGGCTGGGTTGCCTGAGTGAACCTTTTCTGTCCGGACAGCCACTCACCCGTGGCTGTCTCAGTCGCTGGCAGAATCCGTCAGTGGGCGTTTCTTAAACTTCTTCCAGCAAAGAAGCTCTTTGACGCCTAGTCTCCTCCTACTCTCCCTGCACGGAAGCCTTCTGCGCAATGAGGGCGTAGGCAGCGGAGGACCCTTACTCTCCCCGCTGGTCCCCGGCAAGGAGTCATGGGACCGCCTCGCCGATTCCCCCATCTGCCCCCCTTTTCCACTGGTGCTACGCTGATTCTCTTCCCCAGAAGATGGGCTGCCTCCCCCCATCCCGGGACGCTCTCTGGAATCCCTCTGGAGCTTGCTCTCTCCCTCCGGCACTGATGGCAGTTCCCTGACACACATGTAGAGTCATACTTCATGTCACGTTTGCTTCAGGTTGAGCGTTTTCAGGTTGCGTCCTGCGGCGACCCGGAAGTACCAGAAAGGATTACTTCCGGGTTTCGCCACTTGCGCATGCGCAGACGCGCAAAATGACGCCGTGCGCATGCGCAGAAGCAGCGAATCGCAACCCGCACAGACGCGGGTTGCATTCTGCTCATGTTGCAAACGGGCCTCCGGAACGGATCCCGTTCGCAACCAGAGGTACCACTGTCATATAGAAATTATTATGGACAAAATGGAGAGACATAAAATTTAGACGAGGAAATAATATGCAGTTGAAGAGGTTGATAATAGGACCAATGGAGGGGAAGGTGGGAAGTCTAGAGATTTGGAGAAATCTCTGAATAGGGATATGTATTTGGTATTGTTATAATCTTACACTTGCAAAATCAAATAAAAATTATTTCAAAAAAAGAAAAGAAAAGAAATTAGCCTACCGTACAAAGTTAAATTTACATTCATCGCTCTGTCCACTTTTGCACCCCTGTACAGAGTCTTTTGGTCACGACCCAGCAGAGACCACTCCTTCTTAGAGAAATACGCAGCCAGCTCCTCAAAGGCTACCAGACCCTTATAGGGCTGTATGGTGACTTGTTCCATTACCTTCCAAGGAGGAGATGACCTAAAACGTATCAGCCTGGGGAGAAGCAACAGACAATGGCCAATTCTATCACGTCCAGCTTGTGGTTGTCCCAGAAGCATCTTACCAGCTGAGTTGTAGTATACAGTCTTTCCAGAAGAATACAGCCTCCTTGCAGCGTTCTGATACAGATTAGGCTCTGGCCAAGGGCATGGTCCAAGAGGCCACTTTTTCATCCTGGGTTGCCATACTTTGAAGAGCAAAAAAAGAGGACGCTATGATGGCCATTCAAAGCAAATAAATGCAATTTGTCTCAAATTTTATCCCCTGAAAAAGAGGACATGTCCTGGAAAAAGAGGGCACATGGCAACCCTAGCACTGGCCCATGGTACCTAGGAGGTTCCCCAGAAGGGAAAGTGGCCCTTAACCTCTGATATATGCATACACCCAACATTTTCATTTTGTCACACTCTAACTTGACTGAGACTGTAATCTCAAAGGAAGCTTAAATAAAATCAGTGTGCCTTCTGAATAGAGGATCAGGTTGCAAAAAAGAGATTCTAACCTTCAGCTCGTGCTCTTAACTACTGTTTACACAGAGGGCTGGCTTAGCCACACCCCAGGAGTGTTTCTGTGTGTACCTCTTCACTGTCTTTCACATAACTGAATGGATACCATTCACCACTATGTGGAAATGGTATAGCTGTGCTTTAGGGTGCTGTTGCAATGAAAGCAAACGTTGCCTCCCACTCCCAGTACAGAAGGTCCTGGCTTTTGCTGAACTGGATCACACAGGGTAGTCTTATGTGGAGATTCAAGCTGGATTTGCATCAGTCCTTACAATATACAGAAAAGGCACACACACAACCCCTCCCGTCGCAACAATGGGGATTGTTGGAGGATGGATGGAGACTAACAGATTGAGGTTGAATCCTGACAAGACAGAAATACTGTTCTTGGGGGACAGGGGGCGGGTGGGTGTGGGGGACTCCCTGGTCCTGAATGGGGTAACTGTGCCCCTGAAGGACCAGGTGCGCAGCCTGGGAGTCATTTTGGACTCACAGCTGTCCATGGAGGTGCAGGTTAATTCTGTGTCTAGGGCGGCTGTCTACCAGCTCTATCTGGTATGCAGGCTGAGACCCTACCTGCCTGCGGACTGTCTCACCAGAGTGGTGCATGCTCTGGTTATCTCCCACTTGGACTACTACAAAGCACTCTGTGTGGGGCTACCTTTGAAGGTGACCTGGAAACTGCAATTAATCCAGAATGTGGCAGCTAGACTGGTGACTGGGAGTGGCCACCGGGACCACATAACACCGGTCCTGAGGGATCTGCATTGGCTCCCAGAACATTTCTGAGCACAATTCAAAGTGTTGGTGCTGACCTTTGAAGCCCTAAACGGCCTCGGTCCTGTATACCTGAAGGAGCATCTCCACCCCCCATCATTCTGCCCGGACACTGAGATCCAGCGCCGAGGGCCTTCTGGCAGTTCCCTCATTGCGAGAAGTGAGGTTACAGGGAACCAGAGAGAGGGCCTTCTTGGTGGTGGTGCCGACCCTGTGGAACGCTCTCCCTTCAGATGTGAAGGAAATAAGCAGCTATCTTTAAAAGACATCCGAAGGCAGCCCTGTTCAGGGAAGTTTTTAATATTTAATGCTGTATTGTTTTTAACACTCGATTGGAAGCTGCCCAGAGTGGCTGGGGAAATTCAGACAGATGGGTGGGGTATAAATAATTAATTGTTGTTGTTGTTGTTATTATTATTATTATTATTATTATTATTATTATTATTATAGCAGCTCTGGTACCTCTTTTCTACCTATATCAGAGGCTGTTCAGCTACCTTTGTTGTGCTGATTTCCAAATAAAGTCATCTCAGAACACGTTTGCCTAGCATACAGATCTGAATTAATTCAATTCCTTATTAAAGGGTGGTCAGTTAACCTGCAGAGGAGTAACGAATGAGCCACGGATTTGAGCTGCAACACTGTTCTGGCAAAGCCGCTCTCGCAGAATGCCAAAAGGCAATTACATCTCATGGAAGCAATGAATGCTTGCACAAGACCTTAGGTAAAAAACGCTCACAGCAAAAACCCAAGGGCAAGATGGTGGAGTAAACGCCAGGGAGGCAAAACAAGCCTACGCCTTGCAAATTCTTGCAGCTGTTTCGAAACCCTGAGTGGGTTTACGGTTCATTTTTTAAAATACAGTGCAGGGCGAGGGGTGGCAAGCAATCCAAAATATACTTCATTGGTGAGAACCACTTCCTCATTTCTATTAAATCCCCTTCATACCTGCCAACATTCACAGGCAACAAACCCGGAAGATTTTTATATTTGCATAATGAAATATAATGTGTGCATTGACGGGGGTTTCCCTACGGCCTCGTAAATGTAATGGAAGAGAGAATATCTTTTTTTTGCTCAGGAAATCAGCCCAGTTGGCACATTCACCTTTTGCACAGCCTTCCGTGCGAGGACATTTCAGGGCCTCGCAATTACCCTACAATGTAGGTTAAGGGGCACAGCCCAGAAACAGCTACAGTGCTTTCCTTACGTTTTCTCTCCAAACACTCATTCAGTGTCTGTAAGCCTAGAACACAAGGAGTGAACATGTACGGATTAAGGTTCAGAAAAACGGCGACCTTGTTACACCATCAGTGCAAAAAGGCAGATCCTTGCCCCAAGGAGCTTGAAATATTTGTTGCACAACGTAGTTATTTCACAAGATTTATGTACTGCTTGATTGTAATAAAGCAGTTTATGGAAAATAAGAGTGCCAACGGTGCGGCAGAAAACAATTAGGGGAGTGGGGAGAGAAAGAGGAAGAGCAAAAGGGTGGTAGTACAGTGGTACCTCGGTTTTCGAACGTAATCCTTTCCAGAAGTCCTTTCGAGTTCTGAAACATTCGGAAACTGAAAACAGAAGCCTCAAAACCGAAGCCTCAATACGGAAGACTCGAAACGGAAGCAGCGTTTGAGTTCTAAAACGTTCTGCTACGGAGGCATTCCAAAACCGAGGTACCACTGTAAATAGCATTATTCTGGAACACCATAGGGGAGAAGAGTTTGGATTTGATATCCCGCTTTATCACTACCCTAAGGAGTCTCAAAGCGGCTAACAATCTCCTTTCCCTTCCTCCCCCACAACAAACACTCTGTGAGGTGAGTGAGGCTGAGAGACTTCAGAGAAGTGTGACTAGCCCAAGGTCACCCAGCAGCTGCATGTGAAGGAGCGGGGAATTGAACCCGGTTCACCAGATTACGAGACTACAGCTCTTAACCACTACACTACACTGGCAGTAGCTACCTATTGTTGGCATCCACCTGTCTCGAGAGACAATGGAGTGTGCCTTCAGGGGTGATGAAGTCAAACCACTTCACAGCACCTGCTGTGGCTGCAGAGACTGCTAACTCGTAACTGCTGCCTCCTGAGTTGCTTTTGCTGCTTTGGCAGCACCACAGTGACCTCTCGGGGACGCAAGCCTGAGCAGTGCGTAGGGAGGCCCTGGGCTGCCCAGATGACAAGATTCCCTCCTCTCGGCCCCACTGATGCGATCCAAAGGAAAGCAGAGCAATGCGTGTGGCACCAGCTTGGCTGCCAGAGTTACTGGAAGGAAGCATGCAAAACAGGGGCGACCACAAAATAAGTAAATAAAATGGGAAGTGGGGGGGGGTATTTGGTGGGAAATCTGCCAATGGTCCTTTTTCAGGGTGGGGGAAAGCAAAGTCTCAGTTAACTTGCTCTGGATTTCACATGAAGGAGTTATCTGAGAGCTGAACTGCTGCATTTCCCACCATAAGCAGGTCTTCCAAGCACTCACAGATTCGAGGATATTCCACGGGCAGCTATCTTACAGGATACAGTGGTACCCCAGGTTAAGTACTTAATTTGTTCTGGAGGTCTGTACTTAACCTGAAACCATAGCTGTCAAGCGTCTCTTAATTGGCGGGACAGTCCCTTATCCCAGCGCTGTGTCCCGCTGCTGTCCCTTATTGATGATGTCCCTTAAATTTCCCGGGTTTCAAAGGAAGCAGCTCCTCTCCCTCCCTCCCTCCCTGCCAGCCAGGGAGGAGAGAGGCTCCAACTGTGCTGCTTGGCTGTGTTGCTCACCCAATAAGGAGACTAAGAACGACTGGGGGGTGGAGCTTGCATGCCTTGTGCCAATCAAATCGGCCGCGTTGCCTGGGGACTCACCTTTGCTCAGCGCTTCCCAGCAGAGAGGTGATGGTGGTTTTCCTTGCTGCATCCCCTTGCCGGGTTGCTGCGCTATGGGAACCACCACTTGAGGCTTTGTTTGGCTGCTGGTTGACTAAAATCCCTTATTTTGTCTGCTGATCCCTTATTTTCATATCTGTAAGTTGACAGCTATGCCTGAAACTGTTCTTAACCTGAAGCACCACTTTAGCTAATGGGGCCTCCTGCTGCTGCCGCGCTGCCGGAGCCCGATTTCTGTTCTTATCCTGAAGCAAAGTTCTTAACCTGAAGCACTATTTCTGGGTTAGCGGCGTGTGTAACCTGAAGCGTATGTAACCTGAAGCGTATGTAACCCGAGGTACCACTGTATATTTCTTGTGCACAGAGAGAAATGGCCTTGGTATGTGTGTGTACCTTATCCGTTCCCCCATTCTCAGCTTCCATAGTTCTAAATAAAGGGATAGTACGGGAGCCGTCCTATACAAACATTCCTGGGAGAAATTCCCATTGAACTCCGTTTATTTAGTTAAGCTTATTTTTTACTGGGTTCATTTGGCTGCACACATTTGCTGGGTGGCTTATAAAACAAGTAGTAGATGCAATATTAAAATAGGGGTTACTTCTGAGTAGATATATATAGAATTTTACTGGCTATCCATTGATTTAGAAATATAGAAGCATAATGGGGGAGTTCCTAAGGCATCCAGGAAAGTACCTGCATTATTTGAAACTTTTGGGAAGCCCAAATAAATCATTAAGGGGTTGCTGTTTTATTCTGACACGTTTGCTGAACTGCAAGTCCTTTTCCATACTGAGGAGGTCACTTATGTTTACTGAGTACACAGAACATTTGCATCTTTCCAAGATAAATACAGTTTTAATGTTAGAAACATGCATGGAATTAAGACTACGCTAACTTTGCCAACACATGCAAATACCTTCACCAACAGTCAGCATGGGGAATCAGTGGAAATGTTTCAGAATAGCAAATGTTATTGTGGAATGATTCCTTACCCACCCACCAGTTTAAAAGGACACACGCACAACCCTTCTATCTGTAAGATACTTCCTGAAACATCTTGAAGAATGTGGAATCCTAGCACAGGGAAAATGGGGCTGTAAATGAGGGGTACTACTTGGGGAGGACATAAGGGGCAGTTACCCCACACCCCATTTTAGATTGCATGCAATTATTCATCTACATCTGCAAGATATAGAAAAGCAACCACCCCCAAAAATACTTTTTTTGTGGCTTAATCTTGGTCATTAGCCTCTCCTTTCACTGATGCTAAGGGAAAAATCAAATACAGTGGTACCTCAGGTTACATATGCTTCTGGTTACATACACTTCAGGTTACAGACTCCGCTAACCCAAAATAGTACCTCGGGTTAAGAACTTTGCTTCAGGATGAGAACAGAAATCGTGCGGCAGCAGCAGGAGGCCACATTAGCTAAAGTGGTGCTTCAGGTTAAGAACAATTTCAGGTTAAGAATGGACCTCCGGAACGAATTAAGTACTTAACCCGAGGTACCACTGTGACTTCTAGAGAAATCTTGCTAATTTAACATGGTCAATCAACTAAACAGGTTTTATAGGGGAAACTTATAATTTTAAAATATATTCAAGGAGGAGATGTACAATGATGTTACAAGGGAAATGCAGGGTCCTCAATGTAATGTTTTGTTTATAATTCAGGGAGCAGCATTTGCAGACGAAAACTGACAAGTTTGCAGGGGTGCTTAACCCTTCTCCCACCTATCAAATCCATACCCTCCAACATTTCTCCAATGAAAATAGGGACATCCCATTCCATAATGATAATTTTACTATTTATACCCCACATCTCTTTCTGGGTTGCCCCAGCCTCTCTAGGCAGCTTCCGAAATATATAAAAACATAATAAAACATTAAACATTAAAAAAACTTCCCTATACAATGGTACCTTGGTTCTTGAACTTAATCCATTCCAAGAGTCCGTTCGATTCCTGAAATGTTTGAAAACCAAGGTGTGGCTTCCAGTTGGCTGCAGGAGCTTCCTGCACTCAAGTGGAAGCCGTGTCGGATGTTCGACTTCAGAAAAATCTTCACAAACCAGAACACTTACTTCTGGGTTTGCGGCGTTCAGAAGCCGATTTGTTTGGGAGTCAAGTCATTCGAGTACCAAGGTACCACTGTACAGGATTGCCTTCAGGCGGCATGGGGGGTCAGATAACTCCATACCTTCCAGTGAAAATAGGGGCATCCTACCATACCCTCCAAGGGACGCGGGTGGTGCTGTGGGTTAAACCACAGAGCCTTGGGCTTGCCGATCAGAAGGTCGGCGGTTCAAATCCCCACGACGGGGTGAGCTCCCGTTGCTCGGTCCCGGCTCCTGCCAACCTAGCAGTTCAAAAGCACGTCAAAGTGCAAGTAGATAAATAGGTACCACTCCAGTGGGAAGGTAAACAGCGTTTCCGTGCGCTGCTCTGGTTCGCCAGAAGCGGCTTGGTCATGCTGGCCACATGACCCAGAAGGTGTACGCCGGCTCCCTCGGCCAATAAAGCGAGATGAGCGCCACAACCCTAGAGTCGTCCGCGACTGGACCTAATGCTCAAGGGTCCCTTTACCTTTACCATACCCTCCAGCATTTCTCCAATGAAAATAGGGACATCCTATGGAAAAGCGGGATATTCCAGGATCAAATCAGAAACCAGGATGGCTTCTCTAAATCAACGATGTCCCTGGAAAATAGGGACACTTGGAGGATCTGCAAATCTCCCCTGTAAATGTTGTTTCAAAACCAGGAAGGGGGACCTGTGCCCTTCCCTGTGTTGCTGGACTACAACTCCCATCATCCCTGACTCTTGGCCATGCCGGCTGAGACTGATGGGAGTTGGAGTCCAACAACATAGGGAAGGGCACAGCTTCCCCATCTCTTTTTCAAAAGTTCGGCTCCTCAGTTAAGCTCTGAAAATTGAAGTGAGTGCAACTAAGGGTGGAAAGCATATCACAGGGCAGAAGGCACGGACATGCACACTGACATGGAAAGCTAGGAGGATTTTGTAAGGGAACCAAGTCTTGTTTGCTCACTGTAACCAAAGGAGAGGCACTTCTGTACGGAGAGAGGAGGTCAAAATGTGAAGCGAGTGGGGGAAACCATTCTTGAGTGTGTACATTTCTGGAGGAGGTGGGGGAATGCTGGGTGGAGAACTAAAAAATGTGCTTCAGATAGAAAACATCTGTTCGCAGGCAGCACCAAAAGTGCAGGGAAGTTGAAATGCAGTTGTAAATTTACTTTCCTGCATCACCATCAATCACTGGTATAGAAGGCTATTTAAAATGGTGTATCTGTCTTTCACACATGCACACCAATAGAGGGAGAAAGGCTTGAAAGCTTTTAAAGTGGCACATATGAAATTGATCCCAGCCTATGTTATATCTGTGGGAATGTTCAGGGATGCAGGAGAGGATATATTGTTCGATTATAGCCTTTCCAACTTGTGTTAACAAGTTCACAATTTAGCAGAGTAATATTCCCCTTTTTAAACTTGCAGCGGATGCGTTTGCTCAGACTCGCTAAAGCCTCTATAATAACTGTTCTGGTATTTTCCCCTTATTTCCTCATAAAAGATAAGACACGGCACAGTCTTCTATAAAAGTATAAAAAGGTTTACTCACACATCATTCTGTTCACAATAGGATCCCAGAAGGCAGACTTAGCTTAGAAAAGTAACATATACCTAGAAACTATCTCATAAGAAAACAGTCCCTTTGTCCTCACTTGGCTGGAAGCCAAGAGAGCATCTTTGGCTAAGCAGATGTTGCTTCTTCGACGCATATAGTCAAGAGAGAGAGAGAGATGGTTGCCCCGCCCTATGCTTTTGTCACTACCTGCACAGGTGAGGCCACACCCACCTCAAGTCACATGCAGAGGAAGTCTGTCCCAGCCCAGAAGGAAACAGGAAGTTTACCTGCTGGCTAGACAAACATTCCTCCCCATGTGTAAACATGTTCACTCTAGGAATGTTGTACTTGACTGCTCTTGTGTTTCACATCCCACAATATCCGTATAGATGATTCAGATTCATTTATTCGTACCTACTCATCAGACCATAACAAAACAAAAAAAGTTTATAACAGTGTGAAAGTGGTACAAGGTGGCATCAGTTGGTAGAGCATGAGACTTTTAATCTCAAGGTCGTGAGTTCCAGCCCCACGCTGGGTCATCTAGTCCAACCCCCTGCAATGCGGAAATCTTTTGCCCAATGTGGGGCTCAAACCCACAATTCTGAGCTTAAGAGTCTCAAGCTTTACCAGCTGACCTATTCCAGATGTTGTGTCCAGCTTCTTTAATAATAATAATAATAATAATAATAATAATAATAATAATAATAATAATTTATTTATACCCCGCCCATCTGGCCGGGTTTCCCCAGCCACTCTGGGTGGCTTCCAATAAAACATTAAAAGCTTCCCTAAACAGGGCTGCCTTCAGATGTCTTCTAAAAGTCTGGTAGTTGTTTTTCTCTTTGACATCTGGTAGGAGGGCGTTCCACAGGGCAGGTGCCACCACCGAGAAGGCCCTCTTCCTGGTTCCCTATAACTTGGCTTCTTGCCGCGAGGGAACCACCAGAAGGCCCTTGGCACTATGAGACCCCCCCCCCAAAAAGCCTGTATGTCTCTCTCTCTGCCGCCGCCACCATATCAGCTTCTCTCAATCAGACACCAAAGTCACATTGTGTAGGCCTTCCTATCTTACCACAAAGTTTAGGATAGTTCCCTTCATCACACCCTTAAAAATGCCAGCGTTTGCTTTTAAATGATGCAAGCTCCTCACCTTTCTGCTTAAGTAAGTGGCTGGGGCCGCTTGCCTTCATGGCCTCCCCTTCAGTAACATTGTGACATAACATGGTGACATATCCCACCACTTCTTTATGATTCATGGTGAGTCCTGTTGCTAGGATAGCCAGATCTCCTGCTTTGAAAAGCACAGCCTCCTGTTTTGATGGACTATCAGAGAACAGTTCTCTGAAGGTGTCCTCTGTTGGAGAGCTATTTATCCAGTCTGAGTCTGGTTTAGAGATAAAGAACCATTTAAAAAAGGAGATCGAGATCCCACCAACAGTGAGTAGCACCTGGTGAGCACAAGGTACAGGCAGAACTGGTCACTAGGGCTGGGCGATATCTGGTTTTCAACTTTATGATCAGGGCCGGATTTAGGTTTGATGAGGGCCTAAGCTACTGAAGGTAATGGGGCCCTTTATATGTGACATTTTAGGGAGCAGGCTAGCAGGCGGGGCCCATGACTTACATCATAGAAGCCTACACAACACAAAACACTCTTTCTGCATGCATGTTTTATTTTATTTGTTTTAGGGTTTTTTGAAATGTACATCCAGTGTTGTTATTTTCCTTTAAATTTTTTGGGAGTTCCCAGGAGAGTGGGGTCGTAAGCTATAGCTTGTTTAGCTTCTACGTAAAACCGGCACTGTCCATGACATATCACCAGCTAAACATCCTGATATACTGATATATCACCATGTCTGAAATAAGGATGGAGCTATGCAGATGGAGCTATGGATTGGCTGGCTTCATTGTGATTTTTGCATAGCACACACACACAGAGAGAGAAAGAAACAGAGACAGACTGATTCGCAATATATTTCCAGGTCAAAAATTATTAAATTAATATCATGATATGGATTTGAAACTAGTTTTGGGTGATATATCGCCCAGCCCTCACACACCTCATGATTTGTGATATACAGTGGTACCTTGGGTTACATACACTTCAGGTTACATACGCTTCAGGTTACAGACTCCGCTTACCCATAAATAGAACCTTGGGTTAAGAACTTTGCTTCAGGATGAGAACAGAAATTGTGCTCCGGCGGCACGGCAGCAGTAGGAGGCCCCATTAGCTAAAGTGGTGCTTCAGGTTAAAAACAGTTTCAGGTTAAGAACGGACCTCCGGAACGAATTAAGCACTTAACCCGAGGTACCACTGTATTGCCAGGTCAAAATCTATGAAACCAATATCACAATATGGACTTTAAACCTGTTTTACTGGTCGCTTGGTGTTTTCTCCACTATGCTTTGCATTTATTTTAAAATTATTATACTTATTTTAAAATGTGTGTCCTTCCATATAAATTACCACATGCAAATTGACCTCTTTTTTCGGCAATGTACGCCCTCCTTTTTTTGGCCACAGCCCCTACCTCTTGCTCCTCCTCCTTGCCTGTCCCACTCTGTAGCCATGAAGTCAGAGAACTGACTCCATCTCATGGTCTTAAATAAATGGTTCCCATTTGCTGTTTGCCATGATTGGCATTTGCATCTAATAAATCAAAAAAATTATTTCATTAGATTAAATTACAAAAAATACTGGCCTCCTGCAATTTGTATAATTTAACATGCTTGCTGCCAATTTGCTGAATGTAACCAATTAATTAAGCCTGACCGTTCAGCCTGATCTCGATGTTTCACGGTGGGTTAGTACACAGAGAAGGAGGTATAAAGAACTTCTAGGAGGTAAGGAGTGTTGTAAGTCAGTGGGAAACCTAAATGTGAGTAGCCGGGGATGCTTAAAATTGTTTCATTTATTACATAACTGTAATGAAGTTTAATTAAATGACCAATACTTGACAGTAATCAATCTGGATCTTGGAAGCCAGGAGCAGGTTTATTTCTTATCAAACAGCTGGATCAAAACCAACTTGCATGATTCCACCCCACTCCACCCACCATCCATCTTCTGTCCTATCACTCTTTAAGTAAGAGGGCCATGCCTTGCTTTTCTTTTAATGAAAACTGAAAATGGAGGGAAGTGGAAGATCATTGCAAGTGTGAGGACAGCCCACATTCCTCCATGCATGTGTGGAATTTCACGGTTGGGTTAAAACTCTCCTACTCAAGGGAAAAGGGACACGGGTGGCACTGTGGGTTAAACCACAGAGCCTAGGACTTGCCGATCAGAAGGTCGGTGGTTCAAATCCCAGCGACGGGGTGAGCTCCCGTTGCTCGGTCCCTGCTCCTGCCAACCTAGCAGTTCAAAAGCACATCAAAGTGCAAGTAGATAAATAGGTACCACTCTGGTGGGAAGGTAAACAGCGTTTCTGTGTGTTGCTCTAGTTCGCCAGAAGCGGCTTAGTCATGCTGGCCACATGACCCGGAAGCTGTACGCCGGCTCCCTCGGCCAATAAAGCAAGATGAGTGCCACAACCCCAGAGTCTGTCATGACTGGACCTAAAAATCAGGGGTCCCTTTACCTTTACCTTTACCCAAGGGAAGTTCAGCTCGAATGATGGGGAGATTTGGGATGAAACTGCTTTTGTCTTTGGCCTTTCAGGTGGGAAACCTTTGAATTTTGGTGGGTACTAAAATGAGGTGCTCTCTGTGGGAATGTTTAGGGAGTCAGGAGAGAATATATTGTTTAATTATATCCTTTCCAACTGCGCTAGCAAGTTCTGTAATTTAGCAGAGTAACATTCTCCTTTTTAAACTTACACAGCAGATAGGTTTGCCAGGCTTGTTTAAGCCTCTAAAGTAAGTTTCCTGGTAATTCCCCTTTCATTCCCTCCTAAAAAGAATAGACGCAACACAGTCTTGTATAAAAGTATAAAATAGTTTACTCACTCATTCTGTTCACAGATGGATCCCAGAAGGCAGACTTAAGTTACAAAATATATACACCTGTAATCTATCCCATAAGGAGATAGTTCCTTTGTCCTCTCTTGGCTGGAAGCATCTCAGGCTGATGCTTCTTCTACGAAAGCAAAATGGAGAAGAGAGAGATGTGGTGGCCAGTCCTGTGCTTTTGTTTACCTGCACAGGTGAGGTCACACCCACCTCTGGTCACATGTAGAGGAAGTTTGTCCCAGCACAGGAGGAAACAGAAAGTTTATCTACTGGCTGGACAAACATCCCTCTTCTTGTCTAAACATGTCCATTCCAGGAATGTTGTATTTGACTGCTCTGTGTTTCATACCCTACACTCTCTACCCTTGTTTAGGTTAATAACTGTCTGTTCATCAAACTTAGAGGTGGGGAACTTCTTTCATCTGAGGGCCACATTCCATTCTGAGCAATGTTCTGGGGGCCACTGGGCAGTGGTGAGTAAAGCCAGAAGGAAAATAGGATGGAGCCATGAACATAAATTTGATCATGTAGCACCAATCCTGGCACAACTGCACTGACTGCTAATTAATTTCCAGGCCCAATTCAAAGTGCTGGTGTTGACCTATAAAGACTTACATGGCTCAGGACCACAATACCTCAAGGATTCCCTCTCCCCATATGAACTAACCCAGACTCTGCACTTGTTATCTGAGGGCTTTTTCTATGTCCCCCATCCCAGAGAGGTTCGGAGGGTGACAACAAGTGAACTGGCCTTTTCTGTGGTGGCTCCCTGATTGTGGAATGTTCTCCCCAGAGAGGCTCACCTGGTGCTACATATCTTTAGGCACCAGGCAAAAACATTCTTCTTTACCCTATGGCTCTTTAAATAATTTATGACCTGTGAAAATGTCGGGGAGAGGACAATTATTATGATAACTACAGTGGTACCTCGGTTTTCAAACGTAATGCATTCCAGAAGACCCTTCGACTTCCAAAATGTTTGAAAACCGAAGCATTTACTTACAAAACCTCAATACGGAAGCCGTGTGGCACTTTCAACTTCTGAAAAGCAATTGAAAACCGAAGCAGTTACTTCTGGGTTTTTGGCATTCGAAAACCGAAACATTCAACTTGCAAGTCATTCAAAAACTGAGGTAAAGGTAAAGGGACCCCTGACCATTAGGTCCAGTCGTGACCGACTCTGGGGTTGCAGCGCTCATCTCGCTTTATTGGCCAAGGGAGCCGGCATACAGCTTCAGGGTCATGTGGCCAGCATGACTAAGCCGTTTCTGGCGAACCAGAACAGCACACGGAAACACCGTTTACCTTACCACCAGAGCGGTACCTATTTATCTACTTGCACTTTGACGTGCTTTCGAACTGCTAGGTTGGCAGGAGCTGGAACCGAGCAATGGGAGCTCACCCCGTTGCAGGGATTCAAACCGCGGTACCACTGTATTTAATTATTAGGCTGTCAGTCAGTCAGCTTTTTATTATGTTTTCATTGTGTTTTTATTAATGATGTTCTGTAATGTGTTTTTAATGTTGTACGCCGCCTTGGGATCTTTTGATAAAGGGCGGTATATAAATTGAAATAATAGTAATAGAAATAGAAATTTTTACCTGTGTACGGTAAGCTAGTTTCTACCCACACTCACACACCCTTCTCCGTCCTCCATCTAGATGAGGAAGATCAGAGCTCCAGGACACAATCCAAGTAAGCAAAAACACACAGCAAGAGTGCAAATCAGGGTTGGTGAGGTGTGTGGCTAGAGGAGAAGGGGTGTGGCTCGGGAGTGGATGTGGTCTGGGGAGAGTCCTGAAGGCCAGACTAAGAGGTAAAGTTCCTAACCAAAACATTACCTATGTGGGTTGGTGCCAGCAGCCAATTAGGTGAGGCAAGGGATGGAGAACACACAGAGTGATTATGTCACATCAATTGTTGTCTTATACAGAACCACACCAGAGGTAGGCAACCTAAGGCCCGGGGGCCGGATGCAGCCCAATCACCTTCTCAATCCGGCCCGCGGACGGTCCAGGAATCAGCATGTTTTTACATGAGTAGAATGTGTCCTTTTATTTAAAATGTTATTTGTGGGGCATAGGAATTCGTTCATTTTTCCCAAAAAAATATATTCCAGCCCACCACATGGTCTGAGGGACAGTGGACCAGCCCACAGCTGAAAAAGGTTGCTGACCCCTGAACCACACTTTACCTGAGAGAACAAATCTGGGAGCAGCGCTGGCTCCATGTTTGTTGGTAACATCTTTAGTTATGTCCTTAGATGTCAGGGTTATTTACCATAGCTGTCAACTTTTCCCTTTTCTTGCGAGGAATCCTATTCAGAATAAGGGAGTTTCCCTTTAAAAAACGGAAACGTTGACAGCTATGTTATTTTCTAGTATTTAATTTATTTTCAAAAAATTCAGGTCGCCTTTGCCAAAGCGGCACACAATATTAAAACCATTCAAATAACAGGCCGTGAAACTAGAAAAACATAATCTAAAACACATTCGTATGCTGAAAAGGAATTAAAGCAATAGCACATAACACAGTAGCACCATAAAACAACATACATGTAAAACAAGAAGCAGATTTATTTATTTTTAAACCCAGCAGCAGTAAATCACCACCGTAAATACAACTTGAACAAAGTTTGGAACAAAGTTTGGAACAAAGAGTTTACATAGCTCATTTCAAAACCAGGAGCAGGGGATCTGTGGTCCACAAGGTATTGGACTCCAACTCCCATCTGCCCCAACCAGACTGGCCAATGGTCAGGGATTATGGGAGCTGTAGTCCAACAACAGCCAAAGGGCTTTAGGATGGTGCCTGGCTGGCACAATTTGAACAGGTGAAGCCTTTTATAGTATGGAAACACAACTATGGGGAAAGTTTCACTTGTTAACAGTCTGTCTGTCAGACATCTTATTACTTGTGTGTGGCCCCTTGTTTACTTTTAAGCCCTATAATTTTACACAGCAGATTGTACCATTCCGAATACTGGTTTTTCATTTTTTATTGAAAGGATCAACTTTTTATGAACTAAAATGTTCATTTGCATGAACGTGAACTCATAGTTTGTTTTGGTAAGGGATGAACTCAAACTAGTTCCTTTTCAACAAACATTTCAAGCAGCGGAGGAAAGCCAAACTGATAACTGGGACATTTCAAGAGCACAAGGAACAACTGTAATTCAGAAATGGTTTCCAATGTGTTTTGATCCCTTTGTTGGGATGAATTGTTCAATGCATCTCCTTCTACTACTTATCCAGGCCTGAGTCTCCAAACATGCCTTTACAAACATGCCTTTACAAACATGTAATTTAGGAGAAATTTGCAGTAAAATGCTGGTGAATTTTCAGGAGGACTTTTTAAAAAGATTGCCAAGTGACATGGAAACATGGAGAGTGAAAAATTTGGAAAATAAGAAATGGACAGCGGCTAGGTTCTACCGTAGTTGCACTGTTGCAAGCAGCATGCCTCTGAATGTCAATTTCCGGAAATCGCAAGCAGAGAGAGCACTGTTGCATCCAGAGTGCAGGTGGCGCTGTGGTCTAAACCACTGAGCCTCCTGGGCTTGCCAATTGGAAGGTCAGCAGTTTGAATCCCCACAACGGGGTGAGCTCCCGATGCTCTGTCCCAGCTCCTGCCAACCTAGCAGTTCGAAAGCACACCAGTGCAAGTAGATAAAGAGGTACCACTGTGGCGGGAAGGTAAACAGCATTTCCATGTGCTCTGGTTCCCGTCACATGAGAAGCGGTTTAGTCCTGCTGGTCACATGACCCAGAAAGCCATCTGTGGACAAACAGCGCCTCCCTCTGCCTGAAAGCAAGATGAGCGCCACAACTCCATAGTCACCTTTGACTGGACTTAACTGTTCAGGGGTCCTTTACCTTTACCTTTCCGACCCTCTGGTGAAGATATCAGCTTCCCCTTCCCTTCCATCTCTGGACAAACAGCTTTCTTAATATTGGGAGCAAGGGCAGCAACAAAAATAAAGATGGAAGAACCTTCATTAATTGCATAAGAGTGCCTGCAAGAATCTCCAGATGGGCTAGATGACGTGAGACCTGCTTATGTGCTTCTTGCCCCACAGTATATAACTCCACCACACTACGAACCCTTTGCCAGCACTAGGAAACCATGTTCTCCAACCTCAGGGCATTGGGCGTCAACCATGGGATTCGATCGTGTTTCTTTAACCAAAAAAACCTTCCCATAGCTCATGCTATCTGCTTCTCTGGTCTATTTTACTCAATGAGCCAAGTTTCGCCAAGTTCTGAATGTGTACATCTTTGTGATAGGCCCCTGGAGCTCATTTTACATGAAGGCAACACAGGTTGATGTATTTTTAAATGGCTTGATTTTTATCACCTTGCTTAATGATTTGTCACATTATTTATTAGACGGTGGGATATCCGGAGGGATCCATCGCATTAACGTATAAATAATGTGGCAAATAGTTCAATAGAGCCATAAAAAAGTGATTTCAAAATAAATTGACCTATGTTAAGCTACATGTAAACTAAGGCTGTGAATGATAATGCATGCCATGCCCTTAAGTCTGAAAAATGGGGTCCAGGGAGGAAGGCAGCTAAAAAGTCCTCCAGAGAACAAAGGCTTTGGGCAAGCCACTAGTATTTAAATGGGGTGTAGAGAACCCTTAGCCTTACAGATGTTGCTCCAATGGGCCAGGGATGGTGGAAATTGTAGATCAGTAACATCTGGAAGGCCAAAGGTTCCCCAAGCCTGCACTAAAGCTTTCACTTCCTAACTGTGATAGGGAAATAGTAATATTGGCCAACCTTGCAGGGCTGTTGTCAGGATAAAATCATGAGAACATAAGAGCATCTATGGAATAACTAACAACAAGATCCACCCCTTCGCCTACCTCCTGCTTTTCCAAAATCAGTTTGCTCAAGACTATCCGGTGTTGTGTAGATCATCTCATACCTGACCACCTGGGTTGCCCTTTTTTAACCTGACCAAGGTATGGCAACCCAGCCAGTCACCACATCAGTGGAGAAAAAATAAGCATTGTATCAAGATGCTTAATGTAACCAAGTACCTAATAACATTGTTTTATTTCAGTTATTAAGTGTGGAGCTGTGGAAACAGGTCCCTGACAGGTTGTTATAGCCCTTTATTGTTCTACATATCAATTTCAGTTCCCAGTGCTGGGCTGGCACACAAAATGCATTATGCCCTTATTAGTCCATTCGACCAGCTGC
Organism: Podarcis filfolensis; assembly: GCF_964270895.1. NCBI lineage: Eukaryota > Metazoa > Chordata > Lepidosauria > Squamata > Lacertidae > Podarcis > Podarcis filfolensis. The sequence goes on along the minus strand of NC_139605.1, from coordinate 115,173,054 downwards.
CACTGGGCCCTCCCTCGCCTTCCGCCTTCCAGACTCCACCAGCAGCTGAAGAAAGCTGCAGAAGAAGAAGCAGAGAAGCACTTTCTGAGGTTGCTGCTGTTCCTTTGACCCGTCTGTATTCTACACTTCTGTTACCTGCCTTTCTATTTTCTCCCTCGGAAAAGAGAGCCATTATGGTGTAGTGGTGAGAGTGTCTGACTAGGAGCTGGGAGACTGGGGTTCAAATCCCCACTGGTGGGGAAGCAGTGCTGGCATCCGTGCCAATTCTGGCAAGTTCTTGCCAAAATTGCACAAGATACCGCAGAGCACTTTTATATGCCTGTTGTCTTTGTCCATGGAGTTTTCTTCGCAGGGATACTAGAGTGGCTTGCCAGTTCCTGCTCCAGGTGGATCACGTTTGGTCAAAACTCTCCACTATGACCTGTTCGTCTTGGGTGGCCCTGCACGGCATAGCTCATAGCTTCTCTGAGTTATTCAAGCCCCTTTGCCACAACAAGGCAGTGATCCATGATCTGCTTAAAAAGCAGAGACATCACCTTGCCGACAAAGGTCCATATAGTTAAAGCTTTGGTTTTCTCAGTAGTGATGTATGGAAGTGAGAACTGGACCATAAAGAAGACTGATCGCCGAAGAATTGATGCTTTTGAATTATGGTGTTGGAGGAGACTCTTGAGAGTCCCATGGACTGCAAGAAGATCAAACCTATCCATTCTGAAGGAAATCAGCCCTGAGTGCTCACTGGAAGGACAGATCCTGAAACTGAGGCTCCAATACTTTGGCCACCTCATGAGAAGAGAAGACTCCCTGGAAAAGACCCTGATGTTGGGAAAGATGGAGGGCACAAGGAGAAGGGGACGACAGAGGATGAAATGGTTGGACAGTGTTCTCGAAGCTACCAGCATGAGTTTGACCAAGCTGCGGGAGGCAGTGGAAGACAGGAGTGCCTTGCATGCTCTGGTCCATGGGGTCACGAAGAGTCGGACACGACTAAACGACTAAACACCAACAACTGCAGAGCACATGAGATTTAAGCTTGATATTTCCTGGCACCACTTCTCCACCAGAGACAGAGATGGTCGGGTGCGGGTGGCACAGGCAGCAGCAGCAGCAGCAGCGAAAGAGCAGTGAAACGGGACATGCTGAACCTTCCACTTGACCATGAAGCTCAGTGGGTAACCTTGGGCCAGTCACTGCCTCTCAGCCTAATCTACCTCATAGGGTTGTTGTGGGGATTCCATGAGGAAGAAGGAGGAACCATGTGTACACCTTGTGTTCCTTGGAGAAAAAGGTAAGATATAAATGCAATAAATAAGTAATAGCTAAAGGTGGGCTATACATACAAAAAAACAAGTACATGGATGGAGGAGTAGACACCCTTTCAGGTGTTCATCCCTGCAGACTCCACCCCCAATATTTGCACATTAAGGCAGACGGTCTGAAGGGAAATTCTTTGCACAAATTCTTAGAGTCCTCCCTGCAGTCAGGTATCCTGAGCACAGTTCCCGCACACGGGAAGGATTCTAAGCACTCTCAGGTGAACATTCTTTGAATCTCCCTCAGTGCTTCGCAGATGAGTAGGAAATAATTATAATAATTCAGTAGTAGTAGTAGTAGTAGTAATAATAATACTTATACCCTGTCCATCTATCCCCAGCCACTCTGGGCGGCTTCCAACACAATAAAACACCAAACACTAAAAACTTCCCTAAACAGGGCTGCTTTCAGATGTCTTCTAAAAGTCAGATACAGTGGTACCTCTGGATGTGAACGGGATCCGTTCTGGAGCCTCGTTCGCATCCTGAAGCGAACGCAATCTGTGTCTGTGCGTGCACAGGTTGTGGTTCGCCGCTTCTGAGCATGCGCATGACGTGTTCCGTTACTTCCGGGTCGCCACAGAGCATAACCTGAAAACGCTCAAGCTGAAGCGACTTCAACCTGAGGTATGACTGTAGTTGTTTATTTCCTTGACATCTGATGGGAGGGCCTTCCACAGGGCGGGCACCATTACCGAAAAGGCCCTCTGCCTGGTTCCCTGTAACCTCACTTCTCACAGTTAGGGAGGGAACCGCCAGAAGGCCCTCAGAGCTGGACCTCAGTGTCCGGGTTGAACAATCGGGGTGGAGACACTCCTTCAGGTATACTGGGCCGAGGCCTTTTAGGACTTTAAAGGTCAGCACCAACACTTTGAATTGTGCTTGGAAACATACTGAGAGCCAATGAAGGTCTTTCAGGACAGGTGTTATATGGTCTCGGCGGCCGCTCCCAGTCACCAGTCTAGCTGCCGCTTTCTGGATTAATTGTAGTTTCTGGGTCACCTTCAAAGGTAGCCCCACATAGAGCGCATTGCAATAGTCCAAGTGGGAGATAACTAGTGTCTGTAACCCGAGGTACCACTGTATTTATTCACACATTGTGTGACATTTTATTCACACATTTTTTCATTACCTGAATAGGGATCGATAGATGGATGAACCGATAGATTCAGATTACAGTGGTACCTCGGGTTACATACGCTTCAGGTTACAGACGCTTCAGGTTACAGACTCCGCTAACCCAGAAATATTACCTCAGGTTAAGAACTTTGCTTCAGGATGAGAACAGAAATCGTGCTCCGGCGGTGTGGCGGCAGCAGGAGGCCCCATTAGCTAAAGTGGTGCTTCAGGTTAAGAACAGTTTCAGGTTAAGAACGGACCTCCGGAATGAATTAAGTACTTAACCCAAGGTACCACTGTACTATAGTGTGATTCCTGCTGTTATTTTATTCCTTTTTTAAAAAAAGAAACTAAAAAATGAATGACAATTTCTTCACATCCGAAGTGCTTTCATAAGAAAACAGGAGGGGGGACCCAGAGAGCTCTTTAATGCTGACCTTTCATAGGAAGAAGCCATTGAGGAAGATTGAGAAATGACTATTCCAAAGAGGCTCTAGCCATCGCAATGGATATCAGCTCATCCTGCGCCTCCTTCTGCTCATGCCAGATATTTGATCTCCTCCAATGTTGCCAAATGATCTTATCCTCCAGCTGTAAGATGCATCTTGCATCTTTCTTTTTTTTTAGCTTTTACTATGTGCTACAGCTTAATTATTTAACACCACCGGGTTATGCAAGTTGATGCATATGTTTCCAAGGGACAGAGTGGGAGTGATTGATTGGCTGACTGACAGATGGAAATAAACAGCAGAGATGGGGAGGGCAGGGGGAGGAAAGAGGATGCTCCATTTTTATTGCAAGTGTCAAAGGGACAAAGCAGAGAGGAAAGTTAAAAACCGGCTGCCTTGCAGACTCAAAGCCCTCTTGGGTACTCATGCCAATCCACTCACTCCTTCCGCTCACTTGTCATTTGCTCAGAAATCATCCCTGCTCTGAAAATGATCTTACAAAGTCATGGGCCGTCAGAAGACCAAGAACACGTTGCAGGAACCTATGTGCACGTCTGTCCAATTCTACATTCAGGCTTTGCTTTGTTCAGGTTAAATGTCGAAGACAGAAGAAACCTGTGCAGCTCAAAGCAGTGGGGTATTTTTCTTGTGGAAGTTGTAGAATCCCTATTATTGCAAGCATCTAAAAAACACCATTTGCATAATAGATAAGCAGCTACCCTGAGGTACACACACAGGATAAATTAATCCTGCCTCCCTTCAAAAGAAGGAACGAGATATCATACCTCTCAAATGCCCCAGTTAAATTGGGACATCCTGGTTTTGGGCGCTGTGGCCCTGAAAGACTTCGGGGTTTGAGCTCAAGGTGCAATCTTGCATGGGTCATGTGACTTGTGCAGGAGCATGTCCCAGTTTTTTGCAGTGACATCTTGGAGTATATAATAATAATATAATAATAACAAATAATAAATTTTATTTATACGCCGTCCTCCCTGGCCAGAGCCGGGCTCAGGGTGGCTAACAGTAAAAACATAATAAGAAAAAAACCAACACCAATTTAAAATACAGATTAAAATGCAATTTAAAATGCAGCCTCATTTTAAAGTAGCCCATAGATCAAAGCCATAAGGGGAGAGAAACATAAGGGTCAGACTGAGTCCAAACCAAAGGCCAGGCAGAACAGCTCTGTCTTGCAGGCCCTGAGGAAAGATGTCAAGTCCCACAGGGCCCTAGTCTTTGTATGAGACATATTTCGTGATTCTTATCCTCACCTCTACAGGTTAAGCATAACGATTGTTGGTTGCTCAACTGTCTTAAGCATAGATATGACAAATGCAAAACTATCACCTTGTGTTGTTGAGCACCCTGTACAACATGGGTCAGGAAACTAAGGGCTGCGGGCCGGATCAGGCCCAATTGCCTTCTAGATCCGGCCCGCGGATGGTCCGGGAATCGCCGCATGGATCGCCAGCGCGCACACATTCTTTTCCTCTCCCTCCCTCACCCTCACAAGGTGGAGCTTTTCTCCTCAGGGATGGAGCAATCTTGTCCCACGCCAGGCACCGTCGACGGTGAGAGTCGGCTCACCCACCTACCCACATCAACAGGGCGGCGCTGTGAAAGCGGCGTGTGAGGCAGGCTGCCAGCTGCTGCTGCTTTTTCCTCCTGCTCCTCCTCCCTTCTCCCTCAGTCCGCCCTTCCTTCCTTCTCCACACCGCTTCCTCACGTGCTTTCTTCATCGCCACTTGCCTGCCTCCTTCATTCCTCCCATGGCATTCAGGTGGGTTGTTGCAGTGGCCATGGCTGCCACTTGCAGGTTGGCGGGCAGCTCTGTCTTCTCCACGGTGCCTCACGGGAAGCAGCAGCAGCAGCAGGTGGTGGCTAAAAGCTCTGGTGACACCCTGGTTCCCCTACCTCCATCCATGGCTCCTCCGCCAGGGCTGCTGCATCTGTCTTCGCTGGCCAACACAGCCTCCTACCCCGCCACAGCGCCTGGGTGGCTGGAGAAGCCCAACTGCGGCTATTGGGACGACAACTGGGACAGGTAAAGCGAAGCATCTTCAGGCCTCTTTGCGGGTGGGCGAAAATTGTTCATTATTTTTATTTTCAAAATATAGTCCGGCCCCCCACAAGGTCTGAGGTACAGTGGGCCAGCCCCCTGCTGAAAAAGTTTTCTGACCCCTGCTGTACAACATGGTGAGAAGAGGAATGGTGCACAATAAGGCAACACAATATGTGCTTGAGAGCTGGACCATAAAGAAGGCTGATTGCTGAAGAATTGATGCTTTTGAATTATGGTGCTGGAGGAGACTCTTGAGAGTCCCATGGACTGCAAGAAGATAAAACTTATCCATTCTTAAGGAAATCAGCCCTGAGTGCTCACTGGAAGGACAGATTCTGAAGCTGAGGCTCCAATACTTTGGCCACCTCATGAGAAGAGAAGACTCCCTGGAAAAGACCCTGATGTTGGGAAAGATGGAGGGCACAAGGAGAAGGGGACGACAGAGGACGAGACTGTTGGTCAGTGTTCTCGAAGCTACCAGCATGAGTTTGACCAAACTGCGGGAGGCAGTGGAAGACAGGAGTGCCTGGCGTGCTCTGGTCCATGGGGTCACGAAGAGTCGGACACAACTAAACGACTAAACAACAACAACATAAAAGCACAACTGACCCTTTTGGAAGAAGTACTGTATAACAGGTCCTCTAGCACACAGGGAAACAGGGCATAGATGAGTGGTGCAATTTCGATTGTGGTTTTGTAAATAGAAATCCAAAGGTAATTCACACAGAGAAAACAACGGGCTCAAGCTTGAGACTGCAGTCTAGCAGGACTGTTTAGCAAATGTTTGAACGTGCAAACAAAAGAAGAACCTACTGGATCATGCCAATGCTCATCTACTGCAGCATCCTGTTCTTTGGCAATTCTTTGTGCCAAATGATTATTATTAACCTATTATATACCAGCCAGTGTGGTCCAGTGGTTAGAACTTGGCAGACCAGGGTTCAGGTCTAACCTGCTGATTTAGACCAGATCACTCCATGCATAATCCAACCTAACCCAGACCCTTTCCAAGTCCTGAACAACACACTTACTCCTGACAGCTTCCGTTCAAAAGTATCCGTGTCTGAATAAGTATCTGCCTGAATAATCTCCCCCTCTTCCCCCTCCATGCCTCACTGCCTGGTGCTAGGGCTCTGCAAGGTTCAATCAAGCAAATCGATCTCAATCACAGCAAACGGCAACCCACTGAAAATTCAAATGGACTCTTGCTCCAATTGAGTGCTTTAGAGTCGATATTCACAGGGAAGTCTTTGGAGCAAGAAAACCCCACACTCAGACACGGAGCTTATAGGTGCAAACTCGGCAAAAGGTAAGTGTGAACTAGGGGGTTGTGCTGATGGGTAATAAGAAAAGATGTGTGTTGAGGGAGGAATTGAAGGATATAACTTACTCTTCAGTGTGTTGCATGACCTGCATGAGAGCACAGCACCCAAATACACGTGTGTCTTTTGGGGGCCGCAATCTCCCACGTTTTTGGACAGCATACTCTCTAATAATACTAATACTAATACTAATACTAATCTATTTATACCCCGCCCATCTGGCCAGGCCTCCCCAGCCACTCTGGCCGGATTCCAACCAAATATTTAAAATCCAATAAAACATCAAACATTAAAAATTTCCCTAAACAGGGCTGCCTTCAGATGTCTTCTAAAAGTCAGATAGTTGTTTATTTCCTTGACATCTGATGGGAGGGTGCCATTACTGAGAAGGCCCTCTACCTGGTTTCCTGTAACCTCACTGCTCACAGTGAGAGAACTGCCAGGAGGCCCTCAGAGCTGGACCTCAGTATCTGGGCTGAATGATGGGGGTGGAGACGCTCCTTCAGGTATCTTGGGCCAGGGATTTAAAGGCCAGCACCAACACTTTGAACTGTGCTTGGAAACATACGGGAGACAACAGTATAGGTCCCCCCAAATGGGATGTCTCAACTTAATTGAGACAGTTATAAGAGTTGTGGCCTTTTGGAGACAATTTGGGAAACAGTGCCAGGTATCAGGGGCAGGAGGAAGTGGTCTGAAAATCCAGGAACAGAGGCCTATGCCCTAGACCAGACATGTCCAACTTTCAGATCTACTCCCGCTATAAATATATATTTGAAATTAAATGAACACACGTCTGTCAATTTTTCAATCTGTCAATCTTTGAAAGTCTGTAGAAGTATAATAAGTCTATAGTTGAAACAAAGTAATAGATGCTATCTGTGGGCTAAGCAGTAAAACTTTTTACTGGTCATTCAAATATAGTAGAGAATTTACAAGTGTACACAATTTGTTTTTGTTTTTGTTGTACTAAATTATGTATATTATGCAATAAGAAATGCAGTGCTATCTAGTATACTGGTCATTGTGTTGCTTGTGTTGTTTGTTGTGTTAAGTTTGCAACACAGGGGTTTGTTGTTCTATAACAGACACTATTTTCAACAGACAAATCCCGGCTATGTCCAGGAAATTCTGGATGTATGGCAGCCCTAGCTTGCATCCAGTATTGTTAAAAACAGAGCTGGGATGGGGAAGACCATTCTGCCTCCTACCCCTCTGCATTTATATATATTTCCTAGCACTCCGAGCACCTGCCCTGCTATGGAAGGCATTTCCCAGTGCTCCTGTACTGAGAAAGGGTGGGAAACAGAGTCGATCCTTGCTCCATCTGCAATAACCAGAGAAACAAGCAAAATAAGCTGGTGGACGCAGGTGGCGCTGTGGGTTAAACCACAGAGCCTAGGACTTGCCGATTAGAAGGTCGGTGGTTTGAATCCCTGCAACGTGGGGGAGCTCCCGTTGCTCGGTCCCTGCTCCTGCCAACCTAGCAGTTCAAAAGCACATCAAAGTGCAAGTAGATAAATAGGTACTGCTCCGGCAGGAAGGTAAACGACATTTCTGTGCACTCCTCTGGTTCGTCAGAATCGGCTTAGTCATGCTGGCCACATGACCCGGAAGCTGTATGCCGGCTCCCTCGGCCAATAAAGCAAGATGAGCGCGCAACCCCAGAGTCGGCCACAACTGGACGTAATGGTCAGGGGTCCCCTTTACCTTTAAGCTGGTGGAGGGGACGGGGTAGGGCAGGTATGTCCAAAATCTGTTTGGGGGGCCTAATCCAGCCTGCCAATAGGTTTAAGTTTGGACACCACTGGGGGTAGGGATTTGGGTGGAATGGGGGCAGGTAGATAGGGAGGAGGGAGGGATGGACACTGTGCGGCATTTGAGGGAAGGATTAGACCTTGTTGAGGTCTCTGCTGAGATCACGAGAGGCACAATGGGGTCTGGTTGGGCTTGGCTATGGGCTTAGCATAAACTGAGCTATTTTCTATGTATGTGTGGTGGAAATCAATTTGCTCAATCCCGTTCAGTGCTTCCCCACGCTGCAATGTGATTAGGAGAAACTTTAGGTAGGTTTTGAGAAAAGCCTACAGAGAGGCAGGGATATTTAGAGAAGGACCTCTATTTCCAGACATAATAATAATTACTATTATTTAGAAGCCGCAATGTGACTGGGCTGTCAAGAGAGCCACGTTTTAGACTTTCATGTATATATTGCCCAGGATTTTAACTGATTTTATATCTACTGCTTTTTGTATTTTTACTGTTGCTATGATAATTGCTTTTGTTTCTGATGTTTTTGATCTGTTTTATGCAGTGGATCCTCGGGTTACAGATGCTTCAGGTTACAGAGGCTTCAGGTTACAGACTCCGCTAACCCAGAAATGGTACCTCAGGTTAAGAACTTTGTTTCAGGATGAGAACAGAAATCATACGGCAGCAGCGGCAGCTGGAGGCCCCATTAGCTAAAGTGGTACCTCAGGTTAAGAACGGACCTCCAGAACGAATTAAGTTCTTAACCCGAGGTACCACTGTATTTCTTTTCTGATTCTCTTTTGTAGGCTATCTTGAAAATCTAGATTAATAAAATTACGGAGAAGGGGAAGTGGGTTTGGGTACTAATTAACACATTAGCACTTAGATCCTGGTAGCAAGAATTCGAGCTGTAGAATCCCAAAATAATCCTCTGGGTTTTAAATCGTAAGTCCCATATAGGGGGAAGGAAATTGTTAATGTTCTTATTTAGACAATGGCTCCATTTACTTTACAACATTCCAGTGGCATGAAGAAACTGTACAAAAGATGTAGGTTAGGTTACATGGCAGTGGTGCTAGAACAATCTCCTCCTGTTTATTTTTTGACTCCTACACAACAGACTTTCCTTCTTCTCTCAAGGGTGTCCTCTCAAATGGTTGGAAGAGAAGCAGTTTCCATATTCAGAGGAAGCAAGCGGTAGAACCCTCCTGGAATTGTATCTCATAGGCAGCTTGAACATCATCCGTATAAAAGTGCATTGCGCCCCTGCTCCCAAGAATCCTGAGAAATGTAGTTTGCTACCCATCACACAGCTACCATTCCTAGCACCCTTAACAAACTACAGTTCCCAGGATGCCTTGGGTAAAGTCATGTGCTTTAAAGGTACGGTTAGAATGGCAGTGGGAAATTACATCTTGGAATTCTCCCTCTTTGGAACACATACCCTGCATGTAGAAAACTAGTCATTTTGCACTCATAGCTGTCCATGGAGGTGCAGGTTAATTCTGTGTCCAGGGTGGCTGTCTACCAGCTGCATCTGGTACACAGGCTGAGACCCTACCTGCCTTTGAACTGTCTTGCCAGAGTGGTGCATGCTCTGGTTATCTCCCACTTGGACTACTGCAATGCGCTCTACGTGGGGCTACCTTTGAAGGTGACCTGGAAACTACAACTAATCCAGAATGCGGCAGCTAGACTGGTGACTGGGGGTGGCCGCCGGGACCACATAACACCAGTCCTGAGAGATCTGCTTTGGCTCCCAGTATGTTTCCGAGAACAATTCAAAGTGTTGGTGCTGACCTTTAAAGCCCTAAAAGGCCTCAGTCCTGTATACCTGAAAGAGCGTCTCCACCCCCATCGTTCAGCCCAGACACTGAGATCCAGCGCCGAGGGCCTTCTGGCAGTTCCTTCATTGCGAGGAGTTACAGGGAACCAGACAGAGGGCCTTGGGAACCACCCAGAGTGGCTGGGGAAACTCAGCCAGATGGGCGAGGTATAAATAATAAATTATTATTATTATATTCAGTGGTGGAAGAATCCTCTCTGGCACCCAGATGGGATGCTGAGGGGCGGGGCGGACCGCCCGGTGACGCATGTGTGACATCCGTATGGAGTGCGCATGTGCAGTATCCTGTATGGAGTGTGCATGCACAGCAGCCTATACAGATGCCGCGCAAGCGGTGCCCATACTGACTGTGCACGCCCTCGGCCTCTCTACAGCTGGGGGGAGGCAGGGGCCATCTTGCCGCCCCCCCCCCCGAGTTGCACCCAGGGCGGCCCGCCCCCCCCCACTTCGTATGCCCCTGATTATATTATTATATGTCAAGAGAAGGCTAGGGCTTGAACCCTCCTTCCTCACATGGCTTTTCACAGCCAGGGATATTTTCGTGGTGGTGTTACATGGGAGATCATTCAATATAGTGATTATCACACATGCACTTTGAAGTGGTGTAGCTCTAGGAAGGCTATACCACATGCATTTTGATGGTTTAGATTGGCAGTGAAATACATGTGCCTTTCCTGTTCTGGACTTCCACTTCAGTTGAATGCTTGTGTAATATTTTTTGTTAGAATGTGAGAAGATGCCCCAGAATAGGAATGGATGAATTGGACTGTTTCCAGTTCATGACAATTTGATTGGTGCTCACCCATATATCCATTCTACTCCATTTCCACAACAAACTTGAGTTTTAAGATAATTCCCACCCCCTCCAAATGCATTTTTCTCTTCCCCCAAAATAAATATTTTAACATATTTTGAAACTTTTTTTTTATTTTGGCCAAAAGCTACATTGGAAATTTTTGGAATTTGGAAGTGGCAAATCCAGGGCATAACTCAGTTTTGATCTGCACTTTAAGCCAGGGGGATGCGAATCAGATCAGTTCCTTACCAGACTTCCCAAATATCAAATTCCTGAAGCATCCCCAGAGACTCAACGACACTTTGAAGTTAGGAGGAGAAAAAGCTTAGGGCACCTGTGTGGACAAAGGCTTGGAGGTTGTCAAAATGCTCTGCCATGCAATTGTTGCAGATGGATAAAACTATGTTTACTATGGCCTCATCCGCACTATAGGGGGATGCAGGTTTGCTGATCAGAAGGTCGGCGGTTCGAATCCCCATGACGGGGTGAGCTCCTGTTGCTCGGTCCCTGCTCCTGCCAACCTAGCAGTTCGAAAGCACGTCAAAGTGCAAGTAGATAAATAGGTACCGCTCCGGCGGGAAGGTAAACGGTGTTTTCGTGCGCTTCTCTGGTTCGCCAGAAGCGGCTTAGTCATGCCAGCCACATGACCCGGAAGCTGTACGCCAATAAAGCGAGATGAGTGCCGCAACCCCACAGTCGTCTGCGACTGGACCTAATGGTCAGGGGTCCCTTTACCTTTACATCCACACTATATCAATTGTAGACCACTTTAAACAGGCATGGTTTCCCCCAAGGAATGCTGGGAACTGTGGCTTGTTATAGGTGCTAGGAATTGTTGGGAGAGGCCTATCAACTTCACCAAACTACAATTCCCAGAGTTCCCTTGGAAGTGGAATTGACTGTGAAACAGGTTTAGGTCTATAGCATGAATGTGCCCACAGTCTCTGCCTTCCTTCCTTCCTTCCTTCCATTTTGCTTTATCTTCTAGGCCTTTATATAGCTTGCTCTGCAAAATCATTTTTCCAGCATGCAAGTTCATCCTGTGCCTGTTGGTTTTTTAATTTCCCCCCAGTGGGAAGAAGAACCAAAATATGAGCAAGGCTAGCTGCTGCTGCTGTGCCGGTGAGTGAACGAAGACCCCGCAGCTTCCCACGTAAGCGACATTTCTCTCTCTCTCTCTCTCTCTCTCTCTCTCTCTCTCTCTCTCTCTCCTTTTTTTTTAAAGGAGCCAATTTGATTCACTTTTCAAGGAACAGGTTTTCATGCTTTGTGCATTTATTTCCTAATTTTATTATGCCATTTAATTAGATCATGCACATTGGTTTTATTGTTAAAACATGTCCTTGTTTTCTTTATAACTGGGTTTCATGGCACTACAGGGACGTTTAGGAAAATATCACATGAGCTGCATTCCAGCATCCACTCTCGAAGATGGGCCTGAATCGGAGAAGGGGGCTGCCGCTGGGCCATAAATCTAGTCACAGATGGAAAAAGCAGAATATTATTTGCAGCATGCAGAGCTCTGGCAATCCCAGCAAGGGACTCGGACCCCATGGAGCACTTAAATTACAACACTGGGAGGAATGGTGCTGTGCGGTAACCCGTCTTGGAAGGACACTGAAAAGTTGTTTGCAAGATTCCATTTTATGGGCTGACAACACTGAGCAGGGCTCCCCGGAGACGCCGTATTTCATGTTTGCCTACAATGAAGGAGAGCTTGTGCTTTCCCCGCTTCCGATCTTGATTCAGGTCAAGGGATGCTTCGCGGCCTTGTGGGGGTGTTAGCGCAGAGGCCCTCCCACTTCCACTCCTGCCAGCAGCGTTTCCCTTGAAACTTCATCGTCAAGATCCTGTCCTGTAGGGGAGCCGTTCCCCACATCCTGTACGAAACCGGGAGTCATGCGGTCCAAGTCACAGCCATTTTCCAGGCGGGCATTCTCAGGCTGAACAAAATGGAAGGCTGGCAGGGTGGGTCTGAAAAGTTTTGCGGGAGGCAATTGGTAGAGAGAAAGAGCTCCCTTTGTGAGATTTCCTTCCCCCGGGGGGTATTTTAATGGCTGATGGAGTGGTGTGGACCACAAACATTTGGCCAGCTGTTTCTTGGGTGTTGTCCGGAAAAGAGGGTTTGAAACTACACGGATGATTCACACAGGGATTGGATTCTAGCAGGAGTCCAGAAAGTTTGATACCTGAGCCGATGAGTGATCGACGAGCATCAGGTGGAAGGGGAGGAGGGAGCTTAGAGGAGACGTAATAAAACTCGTTTTGAAAACTTCTGGGTTTAGTCCACTGAAGGTGTGTGATTTACGTGGCCCTCTCAGTTGTGCTATGGAGGATATAGCCTCCAATGGCCTGGCTTGTAAAAGCCATAGAAGGCCTAGAGAACTGGCTCCCAGTGGGAGCTCATCTGAAGTTTGTATTTGATGAGTTTCAGATGTTTGGGTTAGAGGGAATAATTCATAGATTGTAGTTTATCAGGGGTTTTGGTTTTTTTAAGTCATCTTGATTTCATGGAGGAGGAGGGTGGGATTTTCAGCAAAACCAGAACAATGTGCCATTTTAGGACTGTAGAGTTTCTTACTTTGGTTTGCTGTCTGGAAATCTGAGGGATGTGGACAATCTTTTAACTGAACTGAGGCCAGGATCAGATCTGGGAATACCAGAAAAGGGATACAAGTCAACAAAGCGGGATTTGAAAGAAATAGGTGCAGGACAGGTTCACAGAAGGAAGGGGGTGGTAAGGCAGAGCAGGAATGGTGCTTTGAGCAATTTGTTTCACAAATGATAAACAAGCAAGCAAATAAGGGGCAAGGAGAGAGAAAGAAGCAAGAATCAATAGATTTATCCCTATATTCATGAAGCACTTCCTACAAAAAAAAATCTTGAAGCAATTTCACAACACAGATTAAATTAAATTTAAAAAACATAGATTTTTTTATTTTAAAAATGTATATATAAAAACAATTTAAAGCAGTCATGTATATTAAAACAGTTAAAACGATTTCATATGTAAAAACTATCCAGTACAGATAACCGGTTGGGATAAAAATCTCCTGCTCAGAAGTAATGAAAATGGATGTCGACAGGCACTTCCAAAGGGTTGGTCTTGCCACATGAAAAGTCCAACTCTGACGTTGTACAGAATAAGATGGTACTTGCGGTAGAGATTCTCCTGCAGAGCACAATGATCGGTTGGGTTTACAGGTGCAGAACATCAACTCGTATAGTTAAAGCCATGGTATTCCCAGTAGTGATGTATGGAAGTGAGAGCTGGACTATAAAGAAGGCTGATCGCCGAAGAACTGATGCTTTTGAATTATGGTGCTGGAGGAGACTCTTGAGAGTCCCATGGACTGCAAGAAGATCAAACGTATCCATTCTTAAGGAAATCAGCCCTGAGTGCTCACTGGAAGGACAGATCGTGAAGCTGAGGCTCCAATACTTTGGCCACCTCATGAGAAGAGAAGACTCCCTGGAAAAGACCCTGATGTTGGGAAAGATTGAGGGCACAAGAAGAAGGGGATGACAGAGGACAAGATGGTTGGACAGTGTTCTCGAAGCTACAAACATGAGTATGACCAAACTGTGGGAGGCAGTGGAAGATAGGAGTGCCTGGCGTGCTCTGGTCCATGGGATCACGAAGAGTCGGACACATAGCGAAGGGGGGGAAGCAGAACTGAGTTATCTGGGACACAGTGGTCAGTTAGTTAAGTATTTTTATGTATTTACTTGATTTAGAGGGGCAGCTGCCCCCCTCGCCTCTCTGGCTACACCCATGTTCCTATCTCACATTTTTATTGTTTGTAGCACTTCGACGGGGTGAGCTCCTGTTGCTCGGTCCCAGCTCCTGCCAACCTAGCAGTTCGAAACCATGTCAAAGTGCAAGTAGATAAATAGGTACCGCTCCAACGGGAAGGTAAACGGCGTTTCCGTGCCCTGCTCTGGTTCTCCAGAAGCGGCTTAGTCATGCTGGCCACATGACCCAGAAGCTGTACGCCGGCTCCCTCAGCCAGTAAAGCGAGATGAGCGCCGCAACCCGGTCCCTTTACCTTTACTAGCGCTTCAAGTACAGTGGTACCTTGGTTTTCGAACGTCTCCATTGACGAACATTTCAGTTTTCAAACGCCGTAAACCCAGAAGTAAATGCTTCGGTTTTCAAACACGCCTCGGAAGTCGAACATGAAACATCTTCCGCTGAGTGCAAGATCCTGAGGCCTGGCTGTCATCTATTGAGTTTTCAGTTTTCAAATGTTTCGGAACTTGAACCATCTTCCAGAATGGATTACGTTTGAAAACCGAGGTACCGCTGTATATTTTTTTCTAGTAACTTTTTTATTTACTTGGGCAGCTTGTATACAACTTATATTTAAACAAAACTCAAAGCACTTTACAACATAGGTTAAAACAGCATAATAAATAGAGGGGAATACCACCAGAGAATTCTTACAACAACTGAGGAAACTAGGTGAGTATTATTCTCTGTGGACTGTACATGTGTGTGGAGGGATTGGTGGCTAGGAAATAGTAGGTTGCCTGAGAAGTTTGTGGCTGAGGCGAGATTTGAACCAGGGAATTTGCAGATCCATATACATATCAACTGAAGGCAGAGAGGCCAGCAAGACTCTTTCCTCTTGCAGTTAGCCAAAGTTGCCACTGCTGTACAAAGGAGTCTAGTGCTCCACCAGGGGGCTCACAAGCCACTTCCATTTGACACCGTTCATTGCTTTCCTGTTAAGATTACCGATTCAGAATGGGAGTTGTGATTTTTATGGAGGAGGTAGAAATCTAGGCCTTCACAGGACTCCATTGCAGTGCTGGCTGTTGGCTTTCCCACTCCCCTTCTTGTTCCAGCAGGCATCATCCTCTCTCTTGCAGCATAATGATTTGTGGAGCTGAAAGTATCATACCACACCAACTGAGGTCCCAGAAGGGTGGGCATGTGCCAGTGGCGTGTGGTGAAATTTTTAGGGCCAGAGGTGCCAGCTTGCAAGGGCGATTGGTAGAGGGGAGAGTCACAACGTCACACGCGCCTCACTTTCTAAGCTGAGCAGAAGTTTCCCTGGCTTCTGGAAGAAGGCACCAGGCCTCTGACAGGATGGGCAGGCTTTGGGATGGTGGATGAAGGCCTCTTGGACCCCGTTGGAGCACCGTGTCTCCCTCCCTAAGCGAGGAAGAAGTTTCCTGTGTTTGGGGAAGGGAGTGCCAGGGGAACATTTAGGGGAGTAGCCTAATCTTTCTAATCCACTGACTGCATGCTGTGGGCTAAGGAGACTCCCACTAAGGAGTCTCAAAGCAGCTAACAATCTCCTTTCCCTTCCTCCCTCACAACAAACACTCTGTGAGGTGAGTGAGGCTGAGAGACTTCAGAGAAGTGTGACTAGCCCAAGGTCACCCAGCAGCTGCATGTGGAAGAGCGGAGACGTGAACCCGGTTCACCAGATTACGAGTCCACTGCTCTTAACCACTACACCACAAGGCCCCATCAGAATAGGGGGGGAGGGGCTTGAAGTTGCCCTTCAGTAGTTATCCACACCTGGATAGCAGACTGAGGAGACACACAGGTGACGTCACCACCTTCCTCACTATGGTGAGATGGATTATATTTCATAGCTGCTCTTTCAAAAATCTGATCTGTAGATAGAACTGAACATATGTAATTTTCTGTGTATTTTCCTCCCTCTTTTGTTGGTGATGGTGCATGTCCTCTTTTCCACAACGCATCACTGGCCACCCTAGGTGGAGTGGCAGACTTGGGGTCTCATATTTTAGTGGTACCCTGTGCGATGCCAAAATTCCTCCCCTGCCTGAAATCGCAAAAGCAGATCAAAGATTATTTATGAACGCCACGATGGCGGCAAGAACTTTATTAGCCCCAAAGTGGAAATTGCAGGGATTGCCAACGATGGAGGAGTGGCAGGTGAAGATGATGGAACATGCGGAATTAACCAAGCTGACTGGTAGAATCTAGAACCAAGACGACCAAAAGTTTCAAAGAGGCTGGAGTAAATTTATTGGGTATATGAATAATTATTGTAAAAAATATGAAGACACTAGCAGGATTGAAATAAATCCTGCAACGAAAACATAATTTTTTTTATAACTTTCTAGGCTAAAGAGACAGAGTTGATTATAAGGACATAAAGGTCAGAAGCTGAGGTTTTAAAGACTTGAAAACACAAAACCGGTTGAAGGGATGGAGGGAAGTCACGAGCTCGGCAGAGCAAAGAGTTTATTGTAATGTTGAAAATATTGTGTTAAAAAAGAAATTAATAAAAATTATATGGAAAAAAACCAACAAAATTCCTCCCCCGCCTCTCGCCTTTCCTTCTACTTCACAGTTGTGCCGCTCCCTGTGGTTCCTTCAAGGCTCTGCACCCAGTGCGACCCTAAATTCACTTCTGCTAGGTCCCCAACCGATGTTTGAAGCCAACTCTGTAAATCCCTTTCATTTTGTTAACAAAATATAACACCAAGAGCGGCATATAGAGGATGTTTTCAGATAGAGAACTGCCCTCTGGAACCCGTTCAAATAAAGGACTTTGCTCTATAAAGGAGGAAACATGGACACCCAATCTTCATCTGAAGCTAATGAGGTGATGAAATTAGATTGCAGAAGGGAATGTGAATCAGGATATACGGAGAGATGATAGTGACAGTTACGGGTGGACACTGATCACAACATTTGGTTTATGCCCCAGTTCAGCACTTAAGAAAAGAGTCCATCATGGTCCAAGGCACTCTGTAGGTGTCCTACAAAAAAACAAAAATAATAGCTTTCCCCCTTTTGTTTTTTTTTATTTTTAAAGATATTTATTGGAGTTTTACAAAAACATAAATTTAAAAGATCATATAATAAGAAAGAAATACAATAAAAGAAACATAGAAAAATACATAAAATAAGAAAAAGAAGAATAAAAACAACTCCATTTTTGTAACCCTAACTCATTATCTTATTTCCTTGGCCTCCTCACACCTCCCCTTTTTGTATCCCCATTTAAATAATCAAATCTGCAAATCCTTACCCTCTTTCATTTATCTTAACATATTATAACTCTATATTTTCATCCATTTCCCCCCCTTTTGACCTAAGTGGATATTATTTGCAGGCAGAGTAGCGGCTGCTTCTGTCTATCTTCTTGCAAGCAGTGGAGTCTATTCTATTTAACTGGGCCTTTGCTGACTCCTGCATTTAAATAATATTTGACTGCTGCTGCTAGCCTTTTGGTTATTGATTTTAAAATTATTATTTTGATGTGCTGCTGCTGCTGCTTTGTTGCATATTTATGGACCGTTTGGTGTTCTTTCATTCATTTTTATTGGAAAGTGGAGATGAAATAAATAAACCAAAAACTCAGGATGAGATTTCTCAAGCAGAGAGGCTTTCCCATCCCCAAATCTGATACATGTACAGCAAAATCATTTCCTCTGTGCCCCAGTGACTAAGCGCAGGGGTCATGTGGATTCTCGTCCCGGTTGCATAAATATGTAACGGGCTCCCTCCCTCCCTCCCCATTTCTAAAGAAGGTTGTATGCGCGTGCAAACATTTAGTCCAACCTGTTCAAAATTCCTTTCTCTGCTGAGAAAGCAATTTTCCCAGAAGTTTACCCTGAGGAGATTTATATATTCTTGTTAGTTCCTATAGCAGGCCAGAGCAAAGAACCAGAGGTGCTAAATCCTACATTCCAACACTTGTTGTGCCACACACAGGCATGCATCAAAACCATTAAACAGCCGATCATTTCCATCTTATAAAATCCTAGAATCCTAGAACTGGAAGGGATCCCAAGGGTCATCTAATGCAACCCCCTACTATGCAGGAGTCTCAGCAAGACGACAGATGGCCATCCAACCTTTGCTTAAGAGCCTCTAAGGGAGGAGAGTCCACCACCTCTTGTGGGAGTTGGTTCCACTGTCAAACAGCTCTTACTGTCAGAAAGGTCTTCCTGGTTTGGGTACTAACCTCTGGAGCAAGAGAAAACAAGCTTGCTGCATCTTCCATGTGACAGCCACTTAGTTATTTGAAGACGGTTGTCCTTTCTCCTCTCAATCTCCTCTTTACCCCTGACCCCTGACCATTAGGTCCTGTTGTGGCCAAGTCTGGGGTTGCGGCACTCATCTCGCTTTATTGGCCGAGGGAGCCGGCGTACAGCTTCCGGGTCATGTGGCCAGCATGACTAAGCCACTTCTGGAGAACCAGAGCAGCACACAGAAACGCCGTTTACCTTTCCGCTGGAGCAGTACCTATTTATCTACTTGTACTTTGATGTGCTTTCGAACTGCTAGGTTGGCAGGAGCAGGGACCAAGCAATGGGAGCTCACCCCGTCGCGGGGATTCAAACCGCCGACCTTCTGATCAGCAAGTCCTAGGCTCTGTGGTTTAGACCACAGCACCACCCGCGTCCCTATCTTTACCAGGATAAACATACCCCATTCCCTCAAGTGTTTCTCATAGGCTTTCTAATTACCCTACGAACACAGTTGGTCTCAGATAGAAAAGCAAGCCGTTCCTTTGCATCTTAAAGAAAGGAGCCAGAATTCTCAAGTTTCTATTGTCCCTCTTCAGTCAAAAATTTGTGTCCCAGCCAAAGGAGGGGAGATTTTATTTATTTATCTATTGCATTTATATCCCACCTTTTTCTCCAGGTTGCTCAAGGTGGTATATAGGGGTTTTTCCCCCCTCATCATGTAAAGGCCCAAGGAAAGAAGGCTCAGAGGCCAGGGAGTTGTGGTGAGACAATGATGGGTGGTCAGAGCGAGAAGAGGGAGGAAACTGGGAGGAGGAGGTATCAGAAGCTGAAGCGGTAACAGGGTTTAGTGAGCAGGGAGAGTCTGTGGCAGAGAGCAGTCTAGAATCAGAGGCAGAAGCAGAGACTGGGAAGCGGGGGGGATGGGGTGGGCAAGAGACAAAGATCTTTTTTTATATAAGATATTTATTAAAAAAAAATTTAAGTACAAAAAGAAACATAAAAAAACATCCTTTTAAACAAGACAAGATGAAATACAAAAAAGAAAAAAGAAAAATCACAAAGAAAAAAAACAAAGAATTAACGTCCATTAGACAAAAAGAAAAGTCAAGAAAAAAAAATACAGCAATTCTTCCCACTTGTTTTCTTTCATTAGCCTATTTCCTTGACCTCCTCACACCTCCCTTTTTTGTATTCTTGGTCACTTTTCCATTTCAGCAAATCCTTTCCCTCCTTTCAAATTTTTGTCCTCTAAATTTATCTTGATATTAATATAAATTTACTTTCCCTCCTTTCACCAATTAACAGTCTGTTTTTTCCTAAACCTTTATAACATTTCTGCTAAAGTCACATAAATTCATTCCAACATCCTTCTAACATTCATTAATTTTGCAGTGTTTCTGTAAATAGTCTTTAAATTTCTTCCAGTCTTCTTCCACCGACTCTTCTCCCTGGTCTCGGATTCTGCCAGTCATTTCCGCCAGTTCCATATAGTCCACCACCTTCATCTGCCATTCTTCCAGGGTGGGTAGATCTTGTGTCTTCCAATACTTTGCAATAAGTATTCTTGCTGCTGTTGTAGCATACATAAAGAAAGTTCTATCCTTCTTTGACACCAATTGGCCGACCATGCCCAGGAGAAAGGCCTCTGGTTTCTTCAGAAAGGTATATTTAAATACCTTTTTCATTTCATTATAGATTGTCTCCCAGAAAGCCTTAATCCTTGGGCATGTCCACAAGAGGTGAAAGAATGTACCTTCAGTTTCTTTACATTTCCAACATTTATTATCGGGCAAATGATAAATTTTCGCAAGCTTGACTGGTGTCATGTACCACCTGTATATCATTTTCATTATATTCTCTCTTAAGGCATTGCATGCCGTGAACTTCATACCTGTGGTCCATAACTGTTCCCAGTCAGCCATCATGATATTGTGTCCAACATCTTGTGCCCATTTAATCATAGCAGATTTCACCGTTTCATCCTTATTATTCCATTTCAACAGCAAGTTATACATTCTTGACAAATTCTTAGTTTTGGGATCTAACAGTTCTGTTTCCAATTTTGATTTTTCCACCTGGAAGCCAATTTTTTTATCCAAATTGTATGCCTCTATTATCTGATAATAGTGAAGCCAATCTCGCACTCTATTTTTTAATTTTTCAAAACTCTGCAGTTTTAATCTGTCTCCCTCTTGTTCCAAAATTTCCCAATATTTCAGCCATTTGGCCTCCATATTGAGCTTTTTCTGAGCCTTCGCTTCCATTGGTGACAGCCACCTTGGGGTTTTATTTTCAAGCAAATCCTTGTATCTTATCCAAACATTAAACAGTGCTTTTCTGACAATATGGTTTTTAAACGCTTTATGTGCTTTGACCTTATCATACCACAAATATGCATGCCACCCAAAAACGTTATTAAAACCTTCTAAATCCAACACATCAGTGTTCTCAAGAAGCATCCATTCTCTCAGCCAGCAAAAAGCGGCTGATTCATAATAAAGTTTTAAGTCTGGCAGGGCTAATCCACCTCTTTCCTTAGCGTCGGTTAATATCTTAAATTTTATTCGAGGTTTCTTGCCCTGCCAGACAAATCTAGAGATATCTCTCTGCCACTTCTTGAAACACTCCGTTTTATCTAAAAGGGCAAGAGACAAAGATCAGACAGGGAGTCTCCTACTCCTGCTGCAACTGGCTGCCCTCTCCCTGGTCTCACAGAACCTGAAGACGTATGAACAGGGTGGAGCAAAGACAGACAAGCCAAAGACCTCCAACCCTCACAACTGCGTCATTGGGGCAGTTGCTGTGCTCACTAGGTCATCAGAGCTGTTTTGTTTCTATTGATAAAGAGTTGACTTCTGTGGCACCTTGTATGTTATTGTTTCCCTGCACCCGACTGCTGCCTTGACAATGGCATATACAGTATGCCAAACTGGCATCGAAGTGATTTGCAACTATGAAATGTACCCCTAATTAAAATACACAATAACAAATGTGTTCAGGCATTAAAGCGTCCTGAATTAAGATAAACAGCAAAACAAACTATTAAGAAGCATAATAATTTAAATGAAAAACAGTTAAGACAATAAAACCACAAGTTCAGTTCAGGGGAAGTCTTGCCGAAACAGGTGTGCCTTCAGGAGTCGGCGGAATGCCAACACTGATGGGGCCTCTCATATTTCAGCAGGGAAGACATTCCACAACACTGGTGCCAGTTCTCAGTCTCCACCCTTTGCACAAGGGGATGGGATTTTATCCTGTATTCTATATGATCATGTTTATTACTTACTTGCTAAAGTTCCCAGAGCAGTGTACAGCATGATCACAAAACCAGAACAGAAGAACATCTAGTTCAATAGTCTGTTCTCATGGTAGCCAGCCAGTTGCCCCTATGGAAAGCCTGCAAGCAGGACAGAACGCTCTCCTATCCTGTGGGTTCCAGCAATTGGTAAAGATTCTGACCAAGGAGGTTGGAGCATAGCTGCCATGACTAATAGCCACTGGTAGTCTTTCTCGACATGAATTTCTCTGATCCCCTTTTAAGGTATACAATTGATAAAAAGTACAAATACAAAAACCATGATTTCTACAGAGATTTAAAATCACAAAGCGTGCAGCAAAGTAAAGCATGGACATATAAATATAATTTTCTATTTATACCCCACCCTTCCCAGTTCAGAAAACCGGGCTCAGGGCGGCTAACAACAAATTTAAAACACTTAATTGATGCAACAAAAAACAGCACAAAATACAGTATAAAACGTGAATAATAAATTCAGAATTCAAAAATCAATTTAGGGGGGAAATCCATCCAATAAACATTAGATGATCACCAGGGCTAGCTGGCTAAATTAGTCCTATTTGGGCCAGCGAGGAGACCAGGGGAGAATTAGCTGTGGGATCCCAGAGCGGATAATCTTCATAAAAAGGGGAGGGGAGGGAAAGGAAGGGGAATAAAAGATCAGGCTAAGTTCAAATTGAAAGCCAGGCAGAATAGCTCTGTCTTACAGGCCCTGCAGAAGGAAGTTAAATCCTGCAGGGCCCTGGTCTCATGGGACAGAGCATTCCACCAGGTCAGAGCCATCACTGAGAAGGCTGTTAGATCTTTAAAATATCACCTTCTACGTTTCTTCCAAAGTTCGCCATTTCCCTTAGCACAGAAGGAGACCACACATTAAGTTAAAAATAGTTTACTTACAAATTCTTCAAAGGTCAGATTCAGGTGCTTTTCCATACAGCAGCAAGAAAAGACTGGAAGTTTAATTTAGTTTCAAAATGGTTAGAGTTTCTAAATTATTTGCATAGAAACACAAAAACAGCTTGCTACAGCCATGCGATCTGAGCTTGGAGCAGCCAGCCTAGACATCCTTACTGGTCAGGTTCACATGGTAGAAAAAGAGAGAGAACAAAGAAGAAGAAGAGGAGGAGGAGGAGGAGGAGGAGGAGGAGGAGGAGGAGGAGGAGGAGGAGTTTGGACTTGATATCCCACCTTTCACTCCCCTTAAGGAGCCTCAAAGCAGCTAACAATCTCCTTTCCCTTCCTCCCCCACAACAAAAACGCTGTGAGGTGAGTGAGGCTGAGAGACTTCAGAGAAGTGTGACTAGCCCAAGGTCACCCAGCAGCTGCATGTGGAGGAGCGGGGACGCGAACCCGGTTCACCAGATTACGAGTCCACCGCTCTTAACCACAACACCATGCTGGCTCAACAAAGAGTTGAGTTGAGTTAAGCCAGTTGGATATACGAGGCTGAAGACATCCCTATTAAACATATGGACAGGAAGTGAGAGAAGTAGTGTATCCTGTCCCTTATTATGGGCATAGCCAGGGGGCAGGGGGTAGCTGCCCCACTTAGATCAAGTAAAACAATAGAAATACTTAACTAACTGACCAATCACGTCAGTTCTGCCCCCCGACAAAGTCCTCCCTGCCCAACAAAAATCCTGACTATGCCCATGTCCCTTATCCCCTTCCAACTGCATGTTTAATCAGTTTGTGGGTAGGAAGGGGGCAGGAGAAGTAGATGCTGTATCTTCTTCCTGTTACCGCTCTCCACATAAGCACATTGCAGAAATCAGGACTGAACCTTCACGATCTGGCCCTTCGTGCTGTGCAAAGGGCTTTGAAATACAGGTGGGTCAAGCCATTTTTTCGATCTGTCGTCATAATGTCGGGTGACTGACAGATTGGTTGACCCACCAATCAGTCACAGTTGGTTCATGGGGTTGGAGACAGATCGCAATCTGGCCCAATGGCGCCAACCTTAATCCAGGATTTCCCCCCACCCCTGATCTATGGTATCAGATCAGAAGCCATTTCCTCTCCAATTCCACATCTGACCATTTTGAATGAAATCCTCTCCTGTATTTTCCCCACCCCCTGAACTCTCCCTGCACCTTAAAAGCACTTCTTTTTCAAGACGAGATCATGGCACAAAATTGTGTGATATCACAGTGCCCAAAATGGCCACAGTCCTCTCACAGGGGGAAATGGGATATTCCCTTTTTTCCCCTGGGACACTTGTAGGGTATGTTATGGGAGAGCTGTCTAAACCCGCCACAGAAGGATGCATCCATTGGCTCTATTTCTACCTTTCCTTGGTGCTAAGTACAAATCTCTCCTTGCCTTTTTTAAAAAAGCATTCCAGATAAAACACATACAATACTTCTCTGCTATTTGATAAGACAATGACATAGGAACATATGCATACCTCATTCCACCTTTTCTACTCTTTCTGTGTCAGAAAGCATGGCAATCATCATTGCTGAAAAATATGACTTTTCTATGGCTTTCTTTCTTTCTTTCTTTCTTTCTTTCTTTCTTTCTTTCTTTCTTTCTTTCTCACCAGCTGCATCTATCCAACCTCCTATCTGAAGCCCTCACAGCCCTCTGTGGCATCTCAAGCGGTTGCCGTGGAAACGATAATATCACAAACAGTGGATTATGACTCGGAGCGGGAAGGGGGGAACAGCAGGAAATGGGTTTCATGCAAATATCCTTAGCAATAAAGAGAGAGGGAGATGCATATATATGTGGTGGCAAGTGATAGGTAGCAAATGAAAAAAGCTGACGGAGGAAGCTTTGGGAAAAGAAATATCTTGATCATGGCCCATCTACTGCCATTCACGCTCTTGATTCATAATATACATATTTTAAAGAAAAAGAAAAGGAAGCCCCTTTTCTGCACTGATCAATCATCAGTGCTCTTTCCATCCAGCAACTCTTGAGTTAAGGCCATTCAAAGTGAATGAGTAGGAATTAATTAGAACACCAGATGCTTGCTGAGTTTGTCTTGACTTAGAAGCTCAATTAAAGGGGAGATATTTCTGTGCTATCCGAAGTATTTGTCATGTCCCGCCTTGCATCCTGTGGTGAAGACAAGGGTGGAAGGAATCTCTTCTCTCAGCTCATGATTCAGGACTGGCAGCTGCCACACAAGGGAGGATGGCTGTAATGGAGTGCAGTGGCTGTGTGTCTGCCACAGAGGAAAGCATATACAGTGGTACCTCGGGTTACATACGCTTCAGGTTACAGGCTCCGCTAACCCAGGAATATTACCTCATGTTAAGATCTTTGCTTCAGGTTGAGAACAGAAATCGTGCTCCGGCGGCGCAGCGACAGCAGGAGGCCCCATTAGCTAAAGTGGTGCTTCAGGTTAAGAACAGGTTAAGAACGGACCTCCAGAACGAATTAAGTACTTAACCCGAGGTACCACTGTAATCCATACCTGCAGCCCGAGGGAGTTTTAGGGCAGCACGACCCATGCAGCCATGCTGCAGGGGGTGCCACAACAGTGCTGTAGAACAGAGCGTGAAAAGTGGGGGGTACTTAATTTTAGCATCATGCAAGGCGCCACTGAAATTTGAGAACCCAAAAAACTGCTGCAGGAGGCTCCATTTTTGTGCATGGCCATGCATGCCAAACAGTGTTTTACAATTTAGAGCAAGGATAATAATGATGATGATGATATTATTATTATTATTATTATTATTATTATTATTATTATTATTATCAATTTATTTATACCCTGCCCATCCAGCTGGGTTTCCCCAGCCACTCTGGGCAGCTTCCAACAAAAGATTAAAAATACATTAAAACATCAGTCATTAAAAACCTCCCTAAACAGGGCTGCCTTCAGATGTCGGCTAAACGTCAGATGGTTGTTTATTTCTTTGACATCTGATGCGAGGGCGTTCCACAGACCGGGTGCCACTACCGAGAAGGCCCTCTGCCTGGTTCCCTGTAACTTCCCTTCTCGCAGTGAGGGAACCACCAGAAGGCCCTTGGTGGTGGACCTCAGTGTCCGGGCTGAACGATGGGGGTAGAGATGCTCCTTCAAGTGTTGTTGGGCTGCAATTTACATCATCCCTGACCATTGGTTGTGTTGGCTGGGACTGATGGGAGCTACAGTTTGAAAACATTGGGGTGAGGGGCATCACACTGGCCTCCATGGATGTAGGACTTGGGCTGCATTATGCTAGTATCTATGAACTTTCCAGTCTGCTCTGTCCCTGTTCTTTGTAGCCTTTGAAACTCCCTGGATCACCTTGGAATTTCCTTGGGACACTTCTGAATATGACAACATGTTCTCTTACCATGTCGTGGTTGTGTACACTCTATGATCTCACTAGGCAATCCAATTCTAGAACAGGGCTAGCCAGTGCTCTCCAAGGGCTGTTGGGACTATAACTCCCATCTTCCATGACCATTGCCATGTTCACTGGGACTGATGGGAGTTGGAGTCTAACAGCATCTGAAGGGTGCATGGACTTAGAACTCTGATGTGGTTCTAAATAAGTGGAGCATCTTCTGTTTACATGACTGTCATCAAGGTGAGTTCTCTAATGTAAGGTTACCAGATTTTTTTCAATGAATCCGGGGACACTTTTCAACTTCAATAGGAATGATAGGATTTGAATGTCTACTGATTTGTAAATCTGGGGACTCTCCCCGGGAAATGGGGACATCTGGTAACCTTACTCTAATGCCCAGCGGAACGAGGAAGCCCAACCATGGCACTGGTAAGAGCTGGCCAGAAAGCACAGAAAAGCTTCCTTGGTGCAACTTTTCAAAGTGCAAAAGGACAAATATGGCGAAGAGCAAATAAGGAGTTGAATCCAGAGAAGTGCTCCACAATGGGGCTTTTCTGGCTTACCCCTGCTTTACAGCTCCCAGCATCTCTCAAATGCTGCTCTTTGAGGGTCAAGGGAACTTCTGGAACACTGTGGGGAGGGGCATATGAGAAGCAGTGGGATGGGGAAATGGGAAGAATGAAGAAAGTCAGCCTTATGAAAGCACCTTTCCACTCATGCAAGACACCTTTGGATCCAAGCCATTGTAGATGTTGTTGAACTTCAGCTTTCATCAGCCCCAGTCAGCATGGCCAAAGGTCAGGGAAGATAAGACCTGAGGCCCAGCAATGTATGAAGGGTACCATGTTGGCTACTCCTGTCCATAGATTTAGGAACATAGGAAGGTGCCATTGGTCCATGTAGTTCAGCATTGTCTACACATACTGGCAGTGACTCTTCTGGGTTTCAGACAGAAGTATCTCCCAGCCCTACCTGGAGATGCTATGGATTAGAACTCAGACCCTCTACATGCAAAGCAGATGCTCTACCAATAGGCTATGCCCCTTCTCTCTTTTGCCTCTTCTAAGGATGACCAGAAGCGGCTTAGTCATGCTGGCCACATGACCCGGAAGCTGTATGCCGGCTCCCTCAATAAAGCGAGATGAGCGCCACAACCCCAGAGTTGTCCACGACTGGACCTAATGGTCAGGGGTCCCTTTAAGGATGACTCAACATTCTGCAATGTTTTCACAGTCAGATTTTGACCTCCAAATTTGACCCCCAAAACTTGCCATTTGAATTCTGGAATTGAAAGTTGACATTGCAAATCACCTGTCTTGATGGGCTAACCTGAAATGAATGGATATAAAATCTACTACGGTCTACGGCAGTGCATGGTGATTAATGTTAAATGGTTTTTACTTAATGTTGTTGCTGCTGCTTCATTGTTTTGATTTTTATTGTTATTTAAACTTGTGGAATTTATTGCTCCCTCCCTGCATGTGAGCTGTCTTGAGATTTTGAAGTCAAATTTGCTCAAAAAAAGACTGCAGACAAATCATTTAAATAATTAAAATAAAATGCTGACTGCTGCTGCATGTTTGCTGACAGATACTGTCAGCTGCTAAGCGCTGCTTGTGGGACAGCAATTAATTCCAAATTATACTGAAACAAATCCTTGCAGTTCAGTGGGTAGACCATGAGACTCTTAATCTCAGGGTGGTGGGTTTGTGCCCTACATTGGGCAAAAAAAAAAAAAAAAATCCTCCATAGCAGGGGGTTGGACTAGATGACCCTTGTGGCCTCTTCAAACTGTAACAATTCAATGATTCTCTTATCTTTGTTGAAGGTTCAACCATGCAAAGGAAATTTGAGAATTACATACAGTGGTACCTCGGGTTAAGTACTTAATTCGTTCCCGAGGTGCGTACTTAACCTGAAACTGTTCTTAACCTGAAGCACCACTTTAGCTAATGGGGCCTCCTGCTGCCACCACGCTGCCAGAGCTGAAACTGATCAGAAGGAATGGGTAATTCCCAGGACAGAAGCATATCCCTGTCCCTGGAATACTCTCACTTGGCAAGTTTGAGCACAGATTTTCTCTCCTGATGGAATGCTGTGATGGGACATGGATGATACATAGAAGGGGTAGAACATGGATGTGTTTCTGCCTTGTTTGTTGAGTGTATATGTTTGGAGCCCGGTTCTTAGCATGCTGTCACTTCCTCCTTATCCTTTTTCTGAGAGGAGGAGAGGAAGGTTTCTCTCCTTGAGGACAATCGCATAGCCCAGCACAGAAACATTGTATAAATCATAGAATCATAGAATCATAGAGTTGGAAGAGACCACAAGGGCCATTGAGTCCAACCCCCTGCCAAGCAGGAAACACCATCAGAGCACTCCTGACATATGGTTGTCAAGCCTCTGCTTAAAGACCTCCAAAGAAGGAGACTCCACCACACTCCTTGGCAGCAAATTCCACTGTCGAACAGCTCTTACTGTCAGGAAGTTCTTCCTAATGTTTAGGTGGAATCTTCTTTCTTGTAGTTTGGAACCATTGCTCCGTGTCCGCTTCTCTGGAGCAGCAGAAAACAACCTTTCTCCCTCCTCTATGTGACATCCTTTTATATCCTTTTAAATGCAGGGTATAAATCATAAATTGTTTTTGTTTCTGTCCTCCCTCCTCTCACTATTCACAGGGTAAGGGAGGACACCTTAAAGACTGAGAGTAGACACCTAAGAATAATCCCTACTCATTCAAGCCAATGGTCCATCTACTCTAGCATCTTCTTCTCACAGTGGCCAATCAGAGAAAGAGCATCAGACGCTTCCCATTCTCTCATTTGACCCCGAAGCTCTCCCCTCTGCAGAAGGCATAACACAACTTCTCTAGCTGGGTAAGATGCTGAGTGAAAAAAAAACGCAGCTGCTTGTTTTGTTTAGTTGAAACTGAATGATTCTTATCTATCTCTGAGGCAAATTTCATCTTAATCTATTTCTAATTTGATCCAAATACAAATTGCCTATGACTAAGTTCTAATTTATGCACACACACACACACATTTCATTTTCATTGTATATTATTGTGGAATTAAAGAGAGCGGGCACCCCAAGCCAGGTAGAGGCCCGTAGATAAACAGAAGCATGACTCAGCACGCCTCTGCCTGCATGCCCCTTGGTGGATGAACAACTGCATGCACAAACAGGTGTCTGTCACACACACACACACACACACACACACACACACACACATACACACACACACTTCCCCAGTCACACCCAGGAGATGGGGCTCTGTCCCCATCAGACTAGGACCCAAAGTGGTGCTACCTGAGGCATGTCCAAGGGCTTGAGCATCCCCAGTGGTCCATTTAAGCATGTCCCCCTACCATTACACAGCAGATCTCCATGTTGTATCCCAACAACCGACTTCTGAAAAGTGGTCAGTAACGATGGGAGTTTTAGTCCAGCTACATCTGGGGTGTCACTGCTGAACTGTGAAATTATAATGTTGTGCATGGAACACTTCTAGGAAGGCCAAAGTGCAAGAAGAAGCTAAGAAAGCTTTTGATCAGATAACTAGGCAGGGCCAGCCCACACATGAAGTATGGCAAGGTGACCGCCTCAGGTGGCAGGATCCCCAGGGACAGCAGATCCCAATATATATCTTTATTCCTCCCTTGTTCACTCATTCCTTCTTCCCTGGCAAGGAAGGGGGCACCATTTTGTCATTTGCCTCAGGTGTCAAATGTATTGGGCCGGCCCTCTGACGGATTTGGGATAGATAATTGCGCAGCACCAGTACATGTCACACCCTTGTTGCTTGAGCTCCTCTTTGCCTTGCCCAAAACCTGAGCTCTATTACCCTTTGCTGGCAATCACTGAAAGGCCTGGCTGTCACTCACCACTTATTTCAGACACTTGCTCTGGCAAGTAAAGGCATGATGTAGAGTTGTGTGAGCATGCAAAGATTACTGAGTCCTGTGACTTTTTTTAAAAAAAAATGCTCTACTTAATAAATAGGAGGTATCTGTGCCACTTATGGCAATCATGTGACTCATGACTGAAGCAAAGGTGGAGGAATTTTTGGAAGTATGAATGCAGGCAAGCCAAGTCAGTCTCCCTCTCTGTGTCAAGCAAAATGGAAAGGCATGTTAATTATAAACTGTCTGCTTTATACTTTGCATGTTTCATCATGGGACTGAAACTGCCTTGGTGGTGCTGGTCGATGATCTTTGGTGGGCTAGGGATAGGTGGAAGCTGTTTCCTGGTCCTGCTGGATCTCTCAGCGGCCTTTGACACCATCAACCATAACATCCTTCTGAACCGTCTAGAGGAGTTGGGAGCTGGGGGCACTGTTGTGCAGTGGTATGCTCCTTTCTCCTGGGCCCTGTCCAGAAAGTGGTGTTGGGGGATGAGTACTCAGATCTCTGGGCTCTCACTTGTGGGGTGCCTCAGGGATCCATCTTCTCCCTAATGCTTTTCAACATCAATATGAAGCCTCTGGGAGAGATCATCAGGAGGTTTAGGCTGGGTGTTCATCTGTATGCAGATGATACCCAGCTCTACCTCTCCTTTAAATCAGAACCAGTGAAGGAAGTGCAAGTCCTGTGTGAGTGTCTGGAGGCAGTTGGAGGATGGATGGCAGCTAACAGCTTGAGGCTGAATCCTGACAAGACAGAAGTACTGTTGTGGGGGGACACAGACCGGGGAGGTGTGGTGGACTCCCTGGTCCTGAATGGGTAACTGTGCCCTTGAAGGACCAGGTGCACAGCCTGGGAGTCATTTTGGACTCACAACTGTCCATGGAGGTACAGGTCAATTCTGTGTCCAGGGCAGCTGTCTACCAGCTCCATCGGTACTCTGGCTGAGACTCTACCTGCCCACAGAATGTCTCACCAGAGTGGTGCATGCCCTGGTTATCTCCTGCTTGGACTACTACAATGTGTTCTACATGGGGCTACCTTGGAAGATGACCCAGAAACTACAGTACAACTAATCCAGAATGCGGCAGCTAGACTGGTGACTGGGAATGGGCGCTGAGACCACATAACACCGGTTTTGAAAGACCTGCATTGGCTCCCAGTACGTTTCCGAGCACATTTCAAAGTATTGATGCTGACCTTTAAAGCCCTAAACAGCCTCGGCCCAGTATACCTGAAGGAGCATCTTCACCCCCAGACACTGAGGTTCAGCTCTGAAGGCCTTCTGGCAGTTCCCTCACTGCGAGAAGCAAAGTTACAGGAAACCAGGCAAAGGGCCTTCTCGGTGGTGGCATTCTCCCTGTGGAACACCCTCCCTTCAGGTGTCAAGGAGATAAAGAGCTATAAAACTTTTAGAAGACATCTGAAGGCAGCTCTTTATCGGGAAGTGTTTTTTTATGTTTGATGCTTTATTATGTTTTATATATTCTATAAGCCTCCCAGTGGCTGGGGATACCCAGCCAGATGGGCAAGGTATTATTATTATTATTATTATTATTATTATTATTATTATTATTATTATTATTTACTTCCCTCTGACCTGACTTCATACATCAGATGACGTTGACATTAGTCCACAAGAGCTTATGCCACAATGTTAGGTCACACCAACTCCATACATTTAAGGCACTCTTATACCACTTAAACAGTTATGGCTTCTCCCCCTAAAGAATCCTGGGAATTGTCATTTGTTAAAGGTGGTGCTGGGAATTGCAGCCATGCAAGGGGTAAACTACAGCTCCCATGATTCTTTGGGGAAAGTCATGACTGTTAAAGAAAGTGATATGAGAGTGTTTAAAATATATAGTGTGGATATGACCTTAGTTGTTAAGGTGGCACAAGATTCTTTGTTCTCCTCTGCCACCCAACCCAGAAACCATGATATATCATATGATAATAAAAAATCAGATGCATGCAGGCACAATGTCAGGAAAGGGCAATTTTTTGTATTTCATTTATATTTCAATCAAATTTTTTTATTGATTTTCAAGATTTGTCACAAAATAATGTAACAAAACACACAACAAAGAAAAAAAACAAAAACACATTACAACAATAAACTAAACATAAAGAAATATTATTTCTTCAAATCCCTAATTCTCATTACATTGCTAATCAAATCCCCTCTAACTGAATTTCGTTATATCACCTATATAACAGTTCTCCAAATTCATATTTCTAATTAATATAATTAGATTCCTTTCATTTACTAACCTCTTCTCCTTTATTAATATTCTGATCCTTAATGTTTACTACCACATATTCTTATTCTACCCCTAAGTCTATTTATTACTTCCAATAATTTTCTATTTATCTTATATCACAATATTTAGCTAAGTATTCTTTAAATTTCTTGCAATCCTCTTATATCTCCTCTTCTTTCTGGTCACGGATTCTTCCAGTCAGGTCGGCCAGCTCCAAAAAGTCCAACATCTTCATCTGCCATTCTATTGTAGGTATTTCTTGCGATTTCCAGTTTTTGGCTAATAGCAGGCTTGCTGCTGTAGTGGCATACAAAAACAGTCTAACAGAAGAATTTCATTTATAGAAAGAAAGAAAGAAAGAAAGAAAGAAAGAAAGAAAGAAAGAAAGAAAGAAAGAAGGAAGGAAAAATACTGTTACATTACCATACATTAATATACAGATGTGTATATTCTTATTACCCTAATGCACATATAATTGTCAATAACCTAATATATTCTGTGTAAACTCATTCCGAATATCACTGTAATTATCCAAAGAAAGTCTGCATCTATAAGCTGTCCGTTCATATGTTGCCAGTGCTGTCGTGTTGTCAAGCCATTGATCAAGGGGAATCATATCTCTATTCTTCCAATTCATCAGTATCAGTCTCTTGGCCACCACTACGGTGCATAGAATCCATTTTTACTATCCATTCATTAGCGGTTTACTGAACAAAAGAAAGTATTCAGTTAGCAACCATAACAGAATGGCATAGCCGCAACAGAAAATAAAGGGAGAATACACATGGGATGTTGTCACTGTGTGCATGCATATTGGAGCAGACTGAAGCAGACCGGTCTGATCCAGGATTTTGTTCCTAACAGTGGACAACCAAAAGCCTCTTAGGAAGCTGTGACGTTAACATATGAGAGTGCTGGAGGTGAAATAGTTAAACACGCTACCCAATCAGGACCCAGGGGGGTGGAGTCAGAGGGACTATAAAACCAGCTCTGGCGGTTGGGGAGTTTGTAGGGAGTTGGGTGGTTGGTTGGTTGGAGTGGGAGTGAATTGGGCTAGAGTTTGTGAGTAGGTTGAGTGAGTGTAGCGAAATAAGCTGCGTCAGGAACAGTTAGGGGCTAAGAAGACAAGTAAATATATGAGAGGTGGTTTAGTGGGTGAGAGCAGGTAGCGGAAGTTATAAGTCTGGATAGTCACCCCATGATTGTAATTGACCGATACCGTTTATGAAACCACACGCTTGTCAAACTGCAATAAATAAACAAAAGTTTATGTTCCAGTTTAACCCTGACTGAACTCAGTATTGTACCAGGTAGGGCCTGGGTGGTGGCAGCGGGAAATAAAGTGGTGGCACAGGGATCAATAGACGGTGAAACATCCAGGGACCCTGTGTGATCGCCACAGAAGCCCACAAGAAGAATACCCTTGCTCCCCGCCAACTGGCATTCAGAAACATGCAGCCTCTGCTAGCGAAAGCAGTGGCAAAGTATATGCCAGCGCTGCCCAGGGCGGGCGCACTCCTGAGGGAGGCGGGGCGCGGAGGGTGCCCTCCTACGTGCCACAGTTCAGGGTAGGAGAGGGGTGGGGAAGCTGCTGCTTTCTCTCCTCCTCTCCGCAGCCGGGTCAGACATGACCCGGCAATGGAGCTACTGTGGAAGGGGGGATTAAGGTAAAGGTAAAGGGACCCCTGACCATTAGGTCCAGTCGTGACCGACTCTGGGGTTGCGGCGCTCATCTCGCTTTATTGGCCGAGGGAGCCGACATACAGCTTTCGGGTCATGTGGCCAGCATGACTAAGCCGCTTCTGGTGCACCAGAGCAGCGCACGGAAACGCCGTTTACCTTCCCGCCGGAGCGGTACCTATTTATCTACTTGCACTTTGGCGAGCTTTCGAACTGCTAGGTTGGCAGGAGCAGGGACGAGCAACGGGAGCTCACCCCGTCGCGGGGATTCAAACCGCAGACCTTCTGATCGGCAAGTCCTAGGCTCTGTAGTTTAACCCACAGCGCCACCCGCATCCCTACAAGGGGGGATTACAAGGGGTAAAAAAAAAAATACGGATGTACCGTGCCATATTAGAAGCAAAAAAAACTTGTTTTGATGAATTGGAAGAACCGCAAAACGATTCCATTGAGCACATGGATTGGCAATATGGACAGACTAGCTACATTTGAACGAATTGCATGTCGACGCAAATTAAGAATGGATAAATATGAAGAAATCTGGAAGGAATACTTAAGCGATAAGTGGTGGGAAGTAGGGGGAGGAGAGGTGGGGAAATATTGTTAAAAAGGTGTAGTTATAGATATATCAGTAGTCAAATCTGAATTGTTAAATTGTGTTATTAGTCTTATTGTGGTTTTTGTTGTATGTGTTTTGTGTGGTCGTTGTTTGTATTGAAAAAATGATTAAATAATTTTTTTAAAGGGGGGGGGGAGAAGAGCTGCTGGCGCCGGGCATGAGGTGTGCCGCCCACTTGCCTGCCATTTTGTCGCACACCCCCCTCAGTCATGACACCCGGGGGTAGGCCGCACCCACCACCTACCCCTTCCTACACCTCTGAGTGAGAGGGGCATATAGCCGTTTGATAGCCCTATCTACGGTGGGTTGTATCCAGCTAGGGATTTGTATGCACTGTGTTTTCAAAACATATTCTTTCCCTCACAGAAGACTTGGCACCAGTGGCGTGGCGTGGGGGGTGCAGGGGGGGCCGGCCGCACCGGGCGCAACATCTGGGGGTTAGGGTTAGGGGGCGCAAATCCACGGGTTAGGGGGCGCAAATTACTTGCCTTGCCCCGGGTGCTGACAACCCATGCTACGCCACTGCTTGGCACTGCAGTTTGTTAAGGGATTCTGGAGAAGAGGAGACTGAGTGGAGCTATGATGGCCATCTTCAAATATCTCAAGGGCACAGTCACATGGAAGAGGGAACCATTTGCCAGCTCTGCATATTCCAACATTTTCATCAACCTTTCTTTCTTTGAGGGTGTTCTCGCCTCCTTCCATTTCTGAACTCAGAGAATCCTTGCTGCTGTAGTCACGTACATAAATACTGGCACTGAGACTTCCTTTTGGATTTCACTGTCTAGTATCCCCAGCAGGAAGAATTCCGGCCTCTTGGGAAAAGTCACTTTAATTCCCCCCCCCCTTAATTTAATTATATAGCATGTTCCAAAAGGCCTTTGCCTTCCTGCAGGTCCATCACATATGATCACCCACATTTCCCTGTAGCCCCGGCCAACACTGGCATGTAGTTCTCAAAAAGTTGAATAAAGGGGGAAAGGGCTTTCAAACCCTTCCTCAGCGCCTTGTAATTGAATATCATATGTTATGTACTGAAGTTCTCACCCTGGGCCAGCAGGGGGATACTGTAGATAGTTTTCACTCAGGTCCACATATGCAAATAAGGAATTGAAAGTGACCAGTGGCGTAGTGTGGGTTGTCAGCACCCGGGGCAAGGCAAGTAATTTGAGCCCCCTAACCCATGGATTTGCGCCCCCTAACCCGTGGATTTGCGCCCCCTAACCCTAACCCCCAGGTGTTGCGCCCGGTGCGGCCGGCCCCCCCTGCACCCCCCACGCTACGCCACTGAAAGTGACGTTCAGTGATTAGATAGTTACAGAAAGTTGTTACTGTTGCGTTGTAGTGGAGCTCTATATAAGCAGGCTGGCTGAACCCTTCAGTTCAGTTAAGTTCTGGGTCTGTGAATAAACAAGAGCTGTTTGAGGAATCGCTGTGTCGTCTGATATGTTCACCCACAACTTAACATCATACATGGAGGAGCCATGAATACAGTGCGCTGCAATCTCCACTGTATTGTTGAGCAGTCACTATGTGCACATTTCAGTTTCGTCATATGGCATCTTGTCGCAACCTATCCAACCACCCCAGCAATACTTCTGGCTAATCTACTTTTTGTCTTGATTTTATGCATAGTTAATGCAATCACATGATTAGTTGCATCATGCAGGTTAATCAATATGTCCTCATGTGATCGTTTACTCGCAAGCACAGTTAAGCAAGCCTAGAAACCAGTTAAGAGGTGCATTGTAGGCAAGACCTCAGAAGCCCACAGGCAAATGTAAAAGCCACCTGGCAGTAATCATTCCATCAGGCTGCAGCAGAAAGAAAGATGTGAAGCAGGGCCACTCCATGGGAGACCAGCTCCACTTGGCTCCCCCTGTCTTTGAACTGTCTGGACTCCAGCTGGACACGATGTAACTTTAAAATTGGGCACCTGAGTTTCCTTGCTTTCCTCTTCCCTCCTCATCACACCCTTTTTTACAACTTTCTGTCATCCCTGTTTAGATTGCAAGTCTGCAAGCAACTACAGTAGTACCTTGGGCTAAGTACTTAATTCGTTCCGGAGGTCCGTTCTTAACCTGAAACTGTTCTTAACCTGAAGCACCACTTTAGCTAATGGGGCCTCCTGCTGCCGCCGCGCCGCCAGAGCCCGATTTCTGTTCTTATCCTGAAGCAAAGTTCTTAACCTGAAGCACTATTTCTGGGTTAGCGGAGTGTGTAACCTGAAGCATATGTAACCTGAAGCGTATGTAACCCGAGGTACCACTGTACTGTTATGTTTTGATTAATCTTATCTGCCCACTTCAGTATGAATGAATTCTGCCTCATTCTGTGTTCTTCCGCACACCCATGGCAGCCATTTTAAGACTGGTGCTCCCAGCACTCTCTCAAAATGTGTCCCCGTCCACAAAATGGTTATCAACCCTTACTTTGCAGGGAGAAAAGTAGCCGAGGATGAGCAATTTTAAGTGGGGGGGGGATGGTTGACAGATTAAGGGGCTAAGCACCTCCTCCTGACATACTGGTTCTCTACTCAAAATTGTAGCCAATGACTTCTTTCCTTTTAAAAAAGTTGAAGCTGTACGGAACTCTATGAAATATGCAGTTTGGACCTGGGGATCTCATTGGGTTCAAAAGGATTTAGTTCTGATTTTTCCTAGATTGGACGGTCACTCCTATTTCAAATTAATGTTATCATCTAGATCTAGCACTAGAAGTGAAAAACCTCTGGAAGTCATGCATAGCTTTTTCCCTGACATGTTCCTTTTCGTTGTACAGGGAATTCATTGAACAATCCCCACCTGGAGCAATGCACCAGGCACACTGAGAACGAGAGACACATACACACCCCAAGTTTGGACAGATGGGGCTGGGCCTCCCCAGGAATGAGTTCATTACCAACAACATTACCAAGAAATTCAGCCTTGCTGTCATTTGAAATATGCCCTGCTAGCATGATTGACTCCAGAAATCTCTAGAAGATCTGAGAAGGAGTGTAAAGTAAACACTTAGGCACCCAGGTTATGATCGTCATTTGTATTTGCTGATTTAGATTGATCCACAAGATACTCTCATTAGGTATGCAAAGCAACTGTGAGAACCCTGGAAAATGCCATGCCTGACTTCTAACCCGATTAAACAATTCCAGACACATAATAATTTGGCTATCCTGGAGCCCTGAGGGAGGGTTCCCCGTGCCTGAGGTACTACCACCCAGGGCTGACACACTCCTGAGACAAGGTGAGGTGACCGCCTCAGGCAGCAGAATCACAGGGGCAGCAGATTCTGTCTCCAATAAATGCATTGCACACACCTTGGAGGGCGGATCTGTTGCCACCTCAACAGCCCCTCCATTTCCACAGCAGCCTCTTGGTGAAAAGGAGGCTCTGGTGGTCTTCTCCTGCAGGAAGTTTAAGAAACCTGTAGGCTCCCCTTGCCCCAGTTCCCCTGTGACAGATCTTCCAAGGAAACCTAGATAACTTGGCCCCGATGACTACAAGTGTCTCCCTTTGAAGAAGCAGCTTCTTTCTCTTTCCCTTCAGGAAACAGGTGGGGAAGCTTTCTAAGCCAGAGGACCTCATTCCCTCATGAGGAACCTTCCATGGGCCACAGGCCAGTGTTGGGCAAAAGTGGGTGGAGCAATAGATGTGACTCTTTCCCTTATGCCCTGGGCTACATTCCAGTCATGTGAAAGATAAGATATTCTACGCCCACATCTCTCCATCCTCCATCCAGGCAAGCCAGAGGCATGGTCACAGTTTAAGTCAGGGGCCGGATCCGGCCCAATCGCCTTCTAAATCCAGCTCACGCACAGTCTAGGAATCAGCGTGTTTTTACATGAGTAGAATGTGTGCTTTTATCTAAAATGCATCTCTGGGTTATTTGTGGGGCATAGGAATTCATTCATATATATTTTTTCAAAATATAGTCCGGCCCCCCACAAGGTCTGAGGGACAGTGGAAAGGCCCCCTGTTGAAAAAAATTGCTGACCCCTGGTTTAAAGCACTCAGTGAGGGTGCAGAGCAGAGCTGGTGAGGTGGGGGGGAGGGTGGCCTGAGGAGAGCCCTGAGGACCAGACAGAGAGGCTTTGGGAGGGAGGCACATTTGGCTCCCAGGGCTGATTCCCCAGTCCTTCTCTAGGAGAGAGAATGCATGTGCTCTGGTTTTCTTGTTCTTCCTCCACTTCTGCTTTTCCAGCTCCTCAGTTTCCCAAGAAAGTTGCCAGCAGTCACGGATTCTAATGCAGCCTCTCTCTCCAATCTCATTCAGCTCTATGCATTCCTGTCTGGTGCCTTATTGTCACCATATGTGGTGTTAGATACCTCCCATCTCTGTCGCCTCCTAGATTTAACTCCAAGGTTACTGGCCCAATTCGAATGGAGAGCGAGTCTTTATCTCTGTAATTCTTCCTGGTATATTAATCAATCTAGCGCAGTGATGGCCAAACTTGGCCCTCCAGCTGTTTTGGGACTACAACTCCCATCATCCCTAGCTAACAGGACCAGTGGTCAGGGATGATGGGAATTGTA
This sequence comes from Podarcis filfolensis, assembly GCF_964270895.1. NCBI lineage: Eukaryota > Metazoa > Chordata > Lepidosauria > Squamata > Lacertidae > Podarcis > Podarcis filfolensis. The sequence goes on along the minus strand of NC_139605.1, from coordinate 115,133,843 downwards.
GTCCCAAAACAGCGGTAGGGCCAAGTTTGGCCATCACTGAATTCTAGCTCTTTTGTAACAAACATTGTTTGATTCTAAACTTTGGTCTGCTGTTCTCTGATTGCTAATTCCCCTTGATATCAGTGTACCTTGCCCCATGACACGCCCTGGCTCCCTGAGCCACGAGTGGCGATTCCTTACCCTCCAATACTTCTCCAATGAAAACAAGGACATGCTATTCGATGTCAGGAATTTGATCTCGCTGAAGACATGGACGTCATATACCCAACTACACTGGCCACCTTGAGCCAACTACAACCTCTCCACCAAGCCTACCTTACAGGATTGTTGTAAAGGAAAGAATATGCAAGGGAAGGAATTGTGCACAGCACCTTCCACAGATACAGAAAATGAAATAAAATTTTAGCTGTAAGCTACTTTCAGTTCATGTCAGGGAAAAAGGCAAGCTATAGTGATGATGATGATGATGACAATGATGGAAACTGTGAGAATGCTCAGGAGCATAAAGGGTAAAGGTAAAGGGACCCCTGACTATTAGGTCCAGTCGCGGATGACTCTGGGGTCATGGGGCTCATCTCACTTTATTGGCCGAGGGAGCCGGTGTACAGCTTCCGGGTCATGTGGCCAGCATGACTAAGCCGCTTCTGGCGAACCAGAGCAGTGCACGGAAACACTGTTTAGCTTCCTGCCGGAGTGGTATTTTTTATCTACTTGCACTTCGTGCTTTTGAACTGCTAGGTTGGTAGGAGCAGGGACCGAGCGACGGGAACTCACCCCGTCACGGGGATTCAAACCACCAACTTTCTGATCTGCAAGCCCTAGGCTCCAGGGTTTAACCCACAGCACCACCCGTGTCCATCAGGAGCATACCAGAGAGTAAATCCTATTGAACTCAGTGGGACCTATTTCTGAGTGTAAGGCTCCATTTTGTAATAAAGGAATCAACACTCGCTGTATTTCCTAAGGAGTATCTGGCTGTTGAAGCACTGCAATTAAAGAATTTAAAGTGGATTAGTTGACCTTTTCCTTCAACATTACAGGAAGGGCTTTGTATGCCAGCATCATCATTTCCTTCATTTGGTGCAGGTAGTTTATTTTCAGGATAAACAGGACTCCGTTTGTGCACCTACACACACACACACAAACAGATCACTTGTAATTTTCTCTGAGACGTGGAGGAGAGGAAAACTGGGAAATTCCAGGATCAAATGAGAAACCGGGGCAGCTTCTGTAATTCCGGGACTGTCCTTGGAAAATTGGACACTTGGGGGGGGGGTATGGGATTCAGCTTGGGGGTGGATTTCTCACAAGGGCAATCTTTGAGACCTCAAAGGGTGGGGTGGGAGGCAAAAAGTAGGTGGAGCCTGTGGCAATGGTGGGTGGAGCAACAGACGTGACTTTTAATTCTGTACAGCAGGCAACATTTCAGCTATGCAAACATCAGACTGCCGCATTTCACAGATACATTTCTGCTGGGTGGTAATGGGGGGGACACACGAGAGTGAAGATCAGGGACTATGAGTGATGAGCAGAGGGGGCATGGTCTATGGGAGCCTCCAAGGCCAGACAGAGAGGCCTGAAAGACCACATTCAGTCCTGGGCTTGACATTTCCCCTTCCCTTCTTTAAGTGAATTACAGACATGTCGGCTGGGTACATCGTAAGCAGCCTAAACTTCCATTTTGTAGAATGGGGCGGGGGGGGGGACATTTGTCTACTTCACAGGATCATTGTGAAGGGAAACATGACAAGGGTTGTTAAGTGTTTTCAAAGTTAAAATGTGATGTAAATCACAGGGGTAATGGTGGTTTAAAAAAACCCCAGCAAATGTCTAAGACATGTTGATCGTACAGCTCGTGGTATTTTTTAAAAAGCATTTTGTCCCATATATCTTTGTCGGGTATGGGGAGGGAGATTAAGCAACCCCCTATGTTTCACAGACCTTGAGGCTTTTCAAATTTCCCTTTGAATTAAAAAAACCAAAAACCATTAAGTTTATACAACTGCATTAAGTGTCTCCTGATGGACAAGAAAGGACATGAAACAAACCCCACTTTGCTCCTGTCTCCACATAAATCCAGACAAAGTTCTTTTGTGCCTGAACGCATTGAGACACCTTAACGTCTCTCTCCCTGCTAGCCAGCTTGGAGGGTATTTATTATTATTACTATTTTTTTCTTCTTTTGCTCACAATATATTTCCTTTGACAGTTTGTGCAGATAGTTACGGCACCATGTAATTATCGTCACAGCTAAAAGGCAAGAAATGATTTATTCCTGACAAACATCACCTTTTCAAGACAACGGCATTAACACTTACACTGCTTGTACGACTCTCTTCTCTTCTTTCCATTTTTTTCAAAGGATGGGGGAAGGAGGAGGAGAATTAACCCTGACAAATTCTCTTTAATTTGTTCTAAAGTATTTTGCTTGGGAATGAAGGAAGGCTGGAAAAAGTACGCAGCCTTTGAATGGAAAGGGGCTTCTTCATTTTGACGATCTCCACTCAAACACACACACACACACACACACACACACACACACACACACCATCTTCCAAACCTACCTTGAGGTTTTCTGGGCCTCTTTGCCTTCTGGAGAGAAAAGAATGTGCAAGCTTATCTCAGCACATAGCTGGTGCCCAGCTTACACACCCTGAAACGTCTGATTATAGCTTTTGGAGCCAGTGTGATGTATCATCTCAGAGAACCAGATGTGCCAAACAGACTCACTTTGGTGGGGAGGGGGGTGGAGAGAGAGCACCTTTTTGCAGAAGGGTTGAGTTGCATGGGTTGTTGTTGAGTTGCTTCCCTCCTCCCCCTTCCTTCTTTCTCCCAGAAGCCGTGTTCATAATTGCTCTAATATCGCTTGTAGCAAGGGAAGGGCTTGCAGTGAAACAATCAACATTCAAGCAATTTGCCAGCAATTTTTGTCTTCGGGGAATGGGCCCCTCTGAACTCATTCACTCCCTCACTCTCTCTCTTTCTCATTGAACATTTTTTTGGGGGGGGGGCAAAACAAGTCCTCCTCCTTCCTTCATCTTCTTAAATCCTCCTGAATCATCTTACTGAATCCAGCTTGATAACAAAAGCCAGCCTTCTCCAACTTGGTGCCTGCCAGATGTTGTTGGTTTCTGAACTCCTATCATTCCTGATCATTGATCATGCTAGCTGCGGTGGATGGGAGCTGGAATCCACAGCAACGGAAGGGGTTGTGTAGCTCTTTCCTAGAAATCATGGTCCCACCCAAAACTTGCTACACTTCCTTGCTACTGCCACTCCTGGTTTGCTGGTGTTTCTCGGCTGGGTTTATCTGTGTGTTTTGGAAGCCATTGTGTTTTTTTAAAATGTATGTTCTGTGTTGAAGGACTACACAGCTCTCATCATCCTGACCATTGATTATGTTGGATGGGACTTGGAGGGAGCTGGAATCCAACAACAAATTCTCTCAGGAAGCGGTTGGAGGATGGATGGCGGCTAACAGATTGAGGTTGAATCCTGACAAGACAGAAGTACTGTTTTGGGGGGACAGGAGGCGGGCAGGTGTGGAGGATTCCCTGGTCATGAATGGGGTAACTGTGCCCCTGAAGGACCAGGTGCACAGCCTGGGAGTCATTTTGGACTCACAGCTGTCCATGGAGGCACAGGTCAAATCTGTGTCCAGGGCAGCTGTTTACCAGCTCCATCTGGTACGTAGGCTGAGACCCTATCTGCCTGCAGACTGTCTCACCAGAGTGGTGCATGCTCTGGTTATCTCCCGCTTGGACTACTGCAATGCACTCTACGTGGGGCTACCTTTGAAGGTGACTCGGAAACTACAACTAATCCAGAATGCGGCAGCTAGACTGGTGACTGGGGGCGGCCGCCGAGACCATATAACACCGGTCTTGAAAGACCTACATTGGCTCCTAGTATGTTTCCGAGCACAATTCAAAGTGTTGGTGCTGACCTTTAAAGCCCTAAACGGCCTCGGTCCAGTATACCTGAAGGAGTGTCTCCACCCCCATCATTCTGCCCGGACGCTGAGGTCCAGCACCGAGGGCCTTCTGGCGGTTCCCTCATTGCAAGAAGCAAAGCTACAGGGAACCAGGCAGAGGGCCTTCTCGGTAGTGGCGCCCGCCCTGTGGAACGCCCTTCCAGCAGATGTCAAAGCGATAAACAACTACCTGACATTCAGAAGACATCTTAAGGCAGCCCTGTTCAGGGAAGTTTTTAACGTGTGATATTTTACTGTATTTTTGGTTTTTATGGAAGCCGCCCAGAGTGGCTGGGGAGGCCCAGCCAGATGGGCGGGGTATAAATGATAAATTATTATTATTATTATTATTATTATTATTATTATTATTATCAGGCTGCAGCTTTTAGTGGTGTCTGAGGCTTTCCAATGGCTTTGTACTTTCTGGTTGTACATATTATCTAGCTGGTTAGAGAACTGCTGTTAGGGTGTAATGGTGTTTTATTGTTGTACATTGCCTTGAAGCTGCAGGATAGAAATTGCTTAAGCAATCAAGCAAATCGGATTTACCAAAGATTTACCATAAATTACCAATTACATTGAATACTAACTATTACATATCACTGAATGACAAGGCCACATGCCAAATAGGCAGCAAATATTGGAATAACCAAAGAATATTCAACATCGGCACTCGCAGAACATTTTGGAAGAAGCGTTTCATATCTTCTGCGAATATCTGCATAATTATCTGAGTGGACATCCACTCTTGTCAGTGTGTTGTGTAGGCATTGCATTATATGCCATGACAGACGTCAAATCAAGGTTTGTGCCAGCTAGGATAAGGGTGTTGCTCACAAACAGCTTGGCAGGTTTGATGCAGTTCCAGGTTTTATTTTTAAAGTGGAAATTTCAATTCCTGTTTAAAACTGTACACATACAGAAATATAAGACTTGTCACTGACCAATGATGGCTTTTCCAAACATCTAGGCTGAAATCCATGCAATTTACATTAGAGAAAACCTATTCAACACAGTTCAATCTTCACTTGAGATTTTATTTGGTTTTGCCCATGTTAACTACTGGATAAAAGAGTTACTTACGCGTATTATTCAAATTCCACAGCATAAAATAATTAATGGATCAAGTACCTGAATGACATCAGTTTCAGAGGATATAGAATATTAATTTGCAAATGGGACCCTTGGCTTCAGTCCTGATTCCTCTGAAGTCAATAGCAAAAGGCACTGTTGGATTGATTGGGCTTGTGCATAATAATTTTAAGTGAAGTGTGAGGCATTGTGCAAGCATAGTTTAACTAGACTGAGATAGTTCTGGAGCTTGAAAGGAGCTCTATTGCTGAGAACGGAACAGTTATATCATAATAACTTGTAAGGAGTAGGGCTGGGTGACTGTCGATTTCAGTTTCTCATTTTTTTCAATCGAGTTCATTTATCCCCATTTTTGCATCAGTTTGTGGGGCTTTTTTAAGTTCTCGTGAAAATGCATTAGACTTCTAGTGTAAATTCGTTCAATCATTTTATCCGCATGCTTCTTCTCCGTACATGTACTCAAAGCGGCTGACAACAGAGAAAACGGAAATGCGTTTCAAACAAGAACTACAAAACAATCTCATCATATTTTAATTGTATTTATTAAATTTATATACCAACCTTCATCCGTAGATTCAAGGCAGTTCACAACATAGCAGAACAATAGCATAATAACAATTTCATAGTAACATAGCAAAACAATAGCAAATATAGTAACATACCAAAAAAAAAAAAGACACAAGTCAATACTATAAATGCAACAAGGTTGCATTAAAAAAACATGCAGCCTCCAATAGCAAAAATAACAAGAAAACTTCACAGTTTCACCTTAGTCCTGGGAACACCCAGTACTGGATTTAGGTTTGATGAGGCCCCTAAGTCAGGGGTCAGCAACCTTTTTCAGCAGAGGGCCGGTCAACTGTCCCTCAGACTATGTGGTGGGCTGGACGATATTTTGGAAAAAGAAATGAACAAATTCCTATGCCCCACAAATAACCCAGAGATGCATTTTAAATAAAAGGACACATTCTACTCATGCAAAAACACGCTGATTCCCGGACTGTCCGCAGGCTGGATTGAGGAGGTGATTGGGCTTCATCTGGCCTTAGGTTGCCCTAAGCTACTGAAGGTAATGGGGCCCTTTATATGTCCAGCTGTCAACAACAAACTGTTGCTGTTTTTTGTGTTGAATGTAACCAGTCCATGCAGAATGTAGGCACCCTATATATAGAAATGAGCGAACCAGTGATATTTTAGGGAGCAGGCTAGCAGGTGGGGCTGATTACTTACATCATAGGAACCTAGACAGCACAAAACACTGCTGCTGTATGTAGGTTTTATTTTATTTGTTTTTTATCTTATATTTTGGAAATGTACATCCAGGGTTTTTTTCCTTTGAATTTTTTTGGGGCCCCAAGAGAGTGGGGCCCTAAGCTATAGGTTGATTAGCTTATACATAAATCCAGCACTGGGAACACCCCACACAGTCCCTCTTCTGCAGCCACTTGCAAGGCTTCAAAGGGCAAGGCGTGGGGAGCTGGAAGCACCTCTCGCATGATGGTTACTATTTTCTTTTAATATACAGTGGTACCTCGGGTTAAGAACTTAATTCGTTCTGGAGGTCCATTCTTAACCTGAAACTGTTCTTAACCTGAAGCACCACTTTAGCTAATGGGGCCTCCCACTGCCACCGCACAATTTCTGTTCTCATCCTGAAGCAAAGTTCTTAACCCAAGGTACTATTTCTGGGTTAGCAGAGTCTGTAACCTGAAGCGTATGTAACCTGAGGTACCACTGTACTGATATTTTGTATGCAGTTTTGCCTAATAGATACCTTTCTGTAAAGCAACTTCCCCTAATATAATGCATTTGGGAATACTTTTTTTTTACTAAGCATATGCACTCTTTATGGTAGCACATGCATTTTCGTAACACATGGCTGGAGAACTGCACTGCAAAATTCAGAGAAATGTGGGTTTCAAAGGGTGGCTGTGTTTTGGGTCGCATCTTGTGAATCCGGCAAGTTTACCTTCAAACGCGAAGTGGATTTAATCTCTTGCCAATCCCTAATGCAAAGTCAGGCCATTGGTCTTGCCTAGCTAAGTATTGTCTACCCCAGTAGGGGCGGGGAGGGAATCTCAGGTATGAGGGCTGAATGCCTCTCTGGCCTTTGGAGCTTTACGCAGTCCACACCCTTCACTGGCCCTGCTGTGTCCTTGAATTTTGATAATGCGTCTTCATGCCTAGAAGAGGAGGCATGTGGATGTGTGTCAAAACTAGTCAACTGCACACAGGTGAAATTTACATTCGCTGCCCTGCATCCTTGTGAACTGGTTGGTCTACAATTACCATAATTGCTTACCACTGGCAATGCTAGCTGAAGCTGATCGGAGCTGTACTCCATCACCATGTAGAAAGCCACAAGTTCTCCTCCTCAGATGTTGGTTGGTTGGTTGGTTTAAATAGTTAACATTATAATCAATCTCGGATGTGGGTGGCGCTGTGGGTTAAACCTAGGACTTGTCGATCAGAAGGTCGGCAGTTCGAATCCCTGCAACGGGGTGAGCTCCCGTTGCTCGATCCCTTCTCCTGCCAACCTAGCAGTTTGAAAGCATGTCAAAGTGCAAGTAGATAAATAGGTACCGCTCTGGTGGGAAGGTAAACGGCGTTTCCGTGCGCTGCTCTGGTTCTCCAGAAGCGGCTTAGTCATGCTGGCCACATGACCCGGAAGCTGTACGCCGGCTCCCTCGGCCAGTAAAGTGAGATGAGCGCCGCAACCCCAGAGTCGTCTGCGACTGGACCTAATGGTCAGGGGTCCCTTTACCTTTACCTATAATCAATCTCAGTGTTGTCTTCACTAGGGGTATCCATCATGGTGCCCCCTGGAGGTTGGTAGACTCCAACTCCCATCATCCCCAACCAACGTGGTCAGTGGTCAGGGCTGATGGGAACTCTGGTCCACATTTGGCAGCACGTGGAGGGTACTGTGATGACTGCCCCTAGTCTATACGGATTATGGCTCACAGTCAGGATTTCAGACAGTGAGTTCTTTCCCAGACCTATAAGGAGATGCCAGAGACTGAATCTGGGGGGACCTTTTGAATGCAAAACATTCTGTCACTGAGCTGCAGACTTCCCCCTAATTAAATGGAGGCTTGAGAATGATGAAATTCCCCTTGTGATTCACGCTCGCTTTAAACCTGCCTTGTTCTGATTTACCTTAGCTTTAATTCCTTACAGCTTTACACTGGGCTGTAATTTGCAGTAAGGACTCGGGTTTTACGTGCTTTTCAGTAATTAGTTATCTTCAGAGGCCTTTAATCTGGCAGAGGAAAACACAGCAAGAAAATAATTGCTGGAAGCAAAAGCTGGACAAATTGAAAGTAAATGCTAAGCTCACTCTGTCGGACTGATTACACACAAGTAGTGCTGTAACTTTCAGTTAATTACTTAGTTGGATTAACAGTGCAATATTAAACATGCCTAATCAGAAGTACGTCCTATTGAATTCCATAGGGTTTACTCCCAGGTAAGTGGGGTTAATATCACAGCCTTGGTTGTTAAAAAACTGATCAGCTAAAAATGTGCTCTCTGATTAATAAGGCAACACATATTTTTTTTTAAAAAAAATATTTTTAATATTAGCCTTTTAATCAAATTGTACCATATTGGTCTGAATATAGGCCACAAAAAAACTGGGTTGTATAAAACCTCCGTCTAGCCTATAATCAAGCTCCTACAGTATGTGGAGAAGGTGGTGCAACCTATATTTTATGGATGTCTTGTCTTTGGACCAATGAGGTAGGTAGCAAAATGCCATTTCAGAAGAGGCGAGTTTCCCCTTCTCTTTGGCACAGTGGGAAACACCTCTTGTAACATACTGTCTGCTGAAGTAATAATAATAATAATAATAATAATAATAATAATAATAATATTTATACCCCACCTATCTGACTGGGTTTCCCTTACAGACATAATCTAAACAACGAGAGACTGTGCTCTTATTCACACCCACAAAATATTAATATGTATATTTACCCCAGATTTAATTAACTGATTAAAACTCATATGATTGTGAACCTTCCGCCACCGCCAGCAGCGTGGGTCCAGAGGCAAAAGTGGGAGGAACACCAAATGTGACTCTTACTTTTGTATAGTAAGCATCACTCCAGCCATGCAAAAGTCAGCATTTTCCACACACACATACACATCTGTTCTGCATACAGGCAGGCAAGAAGCATTATCATAGTCCAGGGTTACATTACTCTGCCTGTGCTCTGCATTTTGCCTCTCTTTTTTTCTTCTGGCTAGGCAGGAAATGGTTCAGGAAATGCACTGACACACAAAAATAACAAGTGAAGCATTACTTGTGAAGCGGTGGCTTTGTGTTATGGGACAACCACTGATAATTCATCCATTGGGGGAGAGTTCTGGAGATTGTTGACCTCGCTGCACACTTAACCTCTAAGTGAGAATGCGGCCAACTGTCCCACTACAGAGGCATGCATTGACCATAGAGCTCTGACAGATACCTCATTCGCCCAACGCCTGAATGGCTCTGTGTGTGTGTGTGTGTGTGTGTGTGTGTGTGTGTGTGTGTGTGACATGTACAGTGAGGATGCAAAGAGGATCCAGACAGAATCCTGATATGGCCCTTTCAAGAGACTGTACTTTTGCAGAGGACAGCCCTCTCTTTGAAGAGCAGTCAGTGGGCATTCTTCTGTTTGAAGATGTTTTCTCATTTGAAGATTTAAAGATACAGAAACTTAAGAATGGAGGAGAGCAGGAGCAGGTGCTTGAAATGGTCCGTCAACTTTTAGCAGCACCGGGAAGGGGGGGGCAGCCAAAAGAGCAGGTGTGAGGCACAGCACAGGTCATACTCTTCTTCCTCCCCACTTGCCAGAAATGCAGTGTATTTCTGTTTCAGTTATAGTAATCATATCTGAATTTGTGCAGGTAAATTAGCATGTGCAGCTTTGGGGCAAATCTCAACCACATGCAGGAACAGCAGACCCTCCAAGTGCCCTGTGGAATGCCCTCCCCTGAGATGTCAAGGAAATAAACAACTATGACTTTTAGAAGACATCTGAAAGCAGCCCTGTTTAGGGAAGTTTTTAATGTTTGATCTTTTATCGCATTTTTAATATTCTGTTGGGAGCCGCCCAGAGTGGCTGGGGAAACCCAGCCAAATGGGAAGGGTATAAATAAATTACTACTACTACTATTATTATTATTATTATTATTATTATTACATTAAACATTTTAAAAAAACCTTCCCTATACAGTGGTACCTCGGGTTAAGAACTAATAGGGCCTCCCGCTGCTGCTGCTGCGCCACTACCACATGATTCTCATCCTGAAGCAAAGTTCTTAACCTGAGGTACTATTTCTGGGTTAGCGGCGTCTGTAACCTGGAGCGTCTGTAACCTGAGGTACTACTATACAGGATTGCCTTCAGACAGCTCGGGGGTTGGATAACTCCATACCCTCCAACATTTCTCAAATGAAAATAGGGACATCCTAAGGAAAAGTGAGGGACGCAGGTGGCGCTGTGGGTTAAACCACTGAGCCTAGGACTTGCCGATCAGAAGGTTGGCGGTTCGAATCCCCGCCATGGGGTGAGCTCCCATTGCTCAGTCCCTTCTCCTGCCAACCTAGCAGTTCAAAAGCACGTCAAAGTGCAAGTAGATAAATAGGTACCGCTCCGGCGGGAAGGTTAACGGTGTTTCCGTGCGCTGCTCTGGTTCACCAGAAGCGGCTTAGTTATGCTGGCCACCTGACCCGGAAGCTGTATGCCGGCTCCCTCGGCCAATAAAGTGAGATGAGCGCCACAACCCCAGAGTGGTCACGACTGGACCTAATGGTCAGGGGTCCCTTTACCTTTTAAGGAAAACTGAGACATTCTGGGATCAAATCATAAACCAGGATGACTTCTCTAAATTAGGGACGTCCCTGGAAAATTGGGAAACTTGGAGGGTCTCCTGTTCCTGCATGTGGTTGAGAATAATCAAGAACCGAGCAATCAAACAACGAGAAATCAACTGATGTCCAGACATGCAGGAAGCACCTCTCCTTGTTGATCAGGCATAGGCAAACTCCGGCCCTCCAGATGTTTTGGACTACAATTCCCATCATCCCTAACTAACAGGACTAGTCGTCAGGGATGATGGGAACTGTAGTCTTAAACATCTGGAGGGCTGAGTTTGCCTATGCCTGTCGTAGATGCTTTGGCCCAAATGCTTGTTCAACTTGTTAGGGCCAATAACAAGGCATGACTGAATCGAACTGAAAGATGAGATGAATGGGAGAGAATGGAACGGACATTCCTTCCATGTTAAAGGCCCATTATTGATCTGAATAGCAGCAGGAGGAGGAGCTCAAGGATGCTCTTGATACAATGGAGACACATGTGCTCCGTACACAGGCCATCTCCCACCGCTCCTTGCACAATGGCTCCTTTATCACCCGTCCCGAAACCAAGAGGGAAGACCTTGGGTGGTAAAGCCACATATTTATAGCCCTCGAGTCTTGCTGGAATGTCAGCTGCTGCTGGGCTTTCTTTCTTTTCCCTCCTCCCTCTGTCTCCCACCCAAGGCCTTATCTGGAAATGAGCTAAACACAAGCCCAGCGAAGACGAGCAACTTGTCATGGCAGCACCTTTTTCCCAGTTTGCCTGGCTCCTCGCTGGCCGTGTTTCTGCTCACAGCCTCTGCTTGCACAGATAGACAGACAAAGAATGATTGCAGAAGACATTGCCGTTTTTGTAAGCCCGCAAGCACAGGTTGGAACACTAAGACTCGGAGGCCACAATAAGACTGATTCATGACATTGGATTTCTTTCTCTCCCACATATCTTCTTAATGACTATGGCAACCAACCGCAAGCCTGCGAATTCCAGCAAGGTACTGAATCTCTGGAGGAAAAAAGATGAATGGGGGTGGGTGGTCTCCATCCATGCAACTTACACACACAGGTTTGTTTGATGTGGGTTCTTTCCTGTCAGGACCAGAAGGAACAAGGGACTGTGTTTAAACTCAAGTGTTCTGCTAAGAAGAATATGCAGGTCTTCGCTCTCTACCAGGGCCATAGGCCATGGGACTTACCATGGGCCATAGGCCATGGGCCATGGGGCAGGCATAGGCAAACTCAGCCCTCCAGATGTTTTGGGACTACAACTCCCATCATCCCTAGCTAACAGGACCAATGGTCAGGGATGATGAGAATTGTAGTCTCAAAACATCTGGAAGGCCGAGTTTGCCCATGCCTGCAATAGGGCTAGCCTGCTAAGAGATTCTTTACCTGCTCCATGAATTTTCAGTTTTTTAAGGTCTTGTCTTGTTTGTCATCATTATCTGTCCCCAGAAGAACTAACTAGGGTAGCTTTCAACATGATTATGAAAACAAATCCTTTTGTTTATTTTTTAGCATATTTTTATTAAAGATTTCTTGGTTGGCAAAAGTATGTGCAATGTCTCTTTTTTCAAGTTACATTTTCTACAGATCAGTTTCATTCATTGAGACATGAGTGTTACATTAGGAAGAAAAGAGGGGAATAATAATAATAATAATAATAATAATAATAATAATAATAATAATTTATATCCCGCCCTCCCCAGCCAAAGCCGGGCTCAGAGCGGCTAATAACAGTAAAATAATACAACATTCTAAAATCAGTTCATTATAAAATCAGTTCAAATCAAATTAATGGCAACCATTGGGCTAGAGTTCTGTGAGGATTGCCAAAGAAGGGGGTCAGGCTGTGCCCTGACCAAAGGCCTGGTGGAACAGCTCTGTCTTGCAGGCCCTGTGGAAAGATGTCAAGTCCCGCAGGGCCCTAGTCTCTTGTGACAGAGCGTTCCACCAGATTGGAGCCACAGCCGAAAAAGCCCTGGCTCTGGTTGAGGCCAGCCTAACCTCCCTGTGGCCTGGGACCTCCAAGATGTTTTTGTTTGAGGACCATAAGGTCCTCCATGGGACATACCATGAGAGGTGGTCCCGTAGGTACGAGGGTCCTAGGCCATATAGGGCTTTAAAAGTTAAAACCACCACCTTAAACAGGAAGAGGTGGAGTATCCTTTTAGACAGGAGGGGGAAAGCACAGACTGAAACCTATCTTACTGCTCACTAAGAAATAACTTTGCTTGCGTTCACTAGGACGCTGCCCAGGGTTGCAAAGAACATCATCAGAGGGTCACAGGTACCCCTACCCCTGACATGTGCAGTATAGTCTAAACCACTATCACCATTACACTTCTAATTACTAATTTTCTAATTTTCCTCTTCCACTCCCCACCCCCAGCAGTGCCTGTACAACGTCACAGCAGGGAGCAATTCAGCCCATGATGTATTTCGCAAAGGAAGTGCCGGAATGGGTAAAGCCTCCTAATAATGTTTATTGATTTAAGTAAGAAATGAGGAACCTATGGTCCACCAGAGATTGTTGGACTCCAACTCACATCATCTCTGACCATTGACCATGTTGGCTGAGTCCATGATCTAAATCAGGGGTCAGCAACCTAAGGCCCATGGGCCGGAAACAGCTTGTTTGACCAGCCCACAAGCCGCCCCTGAACTGAGTTGCCCACTTGCGCACTGCACTAAACCGGCACAGTGTGGCATGGGGACTCGCTTCCGTGGCGCCGGAAATCACGTCTGTGCAGGCACACGCACGATCCGGCCCACAGAGGGATCTCCGTGGGAGACCGATCCGGCCCAGGCAAGATAAACCTTGCTGACCCCTGATCTAAATTGTATAAATCTAATTGCCATAGCAACAAATATTCTTTAAAAAAACCCTACTATATTTACTTGAATGCAATGTGCCATCAAATCTATTGTGCACCCTGGTTTTCACGATGTATATAACAAGCCCCCTTGTATAAGACACCCCCTTTTTGGGGGAACTCCAAATTTGGAAAATGGGGGGAGATTGTGCAGATTTGTTGAGCTTTGGGGGGGGGGGTGGACCACAGCTGTTGAGCTTTTTTTAAGGGGATTGCCGAAAATTGCTCACCCGCTTGCACCATGAAAGCCGCCTATCAGCTGTTTCCTGGCCGGCAGAAACCGCCAATCACCATCCAAATTGCCTCAGCGACAGCAAATAAAAACCAACCCTTGCCGCAGCCACCAATAACACGCCAAATGCTGTTGTTGTTTAGTCATTTAGTCGTGTCCGACTCTTCGTGACCCCATGGACCAGAGCACGCCAGGCACTCCTGTCTTCCACTGCCTCCCACAGTTTGGTCAACCTCATGCTGATAGCTTCGAGAACACTAGTCCTCTGTCGTCCCCTTCTCCTTGGGCCCTCCATCTTTCCCAACATCAGGGTCTTTTCCAGGGAGTCTTCTCTTCTCATGAGGTGGCCAAAGTATTGGAGCCTCAGCTTCAGGATCTGTCCTTCCAGTGAGCACTCAGGGCTGATTTCCTTAAGAATGGAGAGGTTTGATCTTCTTGCAGTCCATGGGACTCTCAAGAGTCTCCTCCAGCACCATAATTCAAAAGCATCAATTCTTCGGCAATCAGCCTTCTTTATGGTCCAGCTCTCACTTCCATACATCACTACTGGGAAAACCATAGCTTTAACTATACGGACCTTTGTTGGCAATGTGATGTCTCTACTTTTTAAGATTTTTAACACACCAAATAGCCAAGGACAATCTCCGGCTTGCAGCAGCAACCAGTCCTACATCCACCCAATGCACTCCCTGTGTATAAGACACCTCCCCCCCAATTTTTAACATGCTTTTTTTTTTAAGAAGGAAAAAGTTCATCTTGTACCTGGAAAAGTGTGGTAATTTTGGGGGGGGAGGTATGCATTAAGGTAAAGGTAAAGGGACCCCTGACCATTAGGTCCAGTTGTGGCCGACTCTGGGGTTGCGGCGCTCATCTCGCTTTATTGGCGTACAGCTTCTGGGTCATGTGGCCAGCATGACTAAGCCGCTTCTGGTGAACCAGAGCAGCGCACAGAAACGCTTCCCGCCGGAGCGGTACCTATTTATCTACTTGCACTTTGATGTGCTTTCAAACTGCTAGGTTGGCAGGAGCAGGGACCGAGCAATGGGAGCTCACCCCATTGCGGGGATTCAAACCGCCTACCTTCTGATCGGCAAGTCCTAGGCTCTGTGGTTTAACCCACAGCGCCACCCGCGTCCCTTAAGGTATGCATTACATTTGAGTAAATACGGTACGTGGGGTGAGAGGAAGAAGGGATATCATGTTTAATATATCTAAGAACAGATCTTGGAAACCTGGCATGAATCATGATCTCCTCTTCTGATATATTTTCCCTGACATGCAGATGTGAGGGTGTGGCAGCTGCAGAGCCCTTGTGAGCCATCCACATCTGCCACAGGAGGTGGCCTGGGATTTCTGCACTGTGAAAGTACAGTATCTGCTCTCACTTACTTCCTCTCTTCCTCGCCTCTTTCCTGTCCCCCACCCCAGCTCCAGTTCCTGTAGGTCCAAATATTAGAAAATATCAGGAAGCGATCTTATATAATACAAAGGAAATGACAGGATGTCAATTATTATGTAATCCAAAAGTAATTCAGTTTGGAGAATGTAAAAACTGAGGCACTGGGAAAGGACGGTGAAAGTACAGTACTGATTTATTAACAGCAGTGAGAATTACAATCAGACAGGCAGAAACACACCCACCCCATGATTAAGAGATTGGATGAGCAGATTATGACACATAGTTTATATGTTGGCTGATACTATTAAATGCAGAGGAAGAAAACGTGGAAAACATTTTACAGAAAATCTGTCATTATTTTATTATGATGTTTAGGAATGTTGTAATATTAGGTTATTATTTTACATCAATTTATACATTTCCTCCACTTTATTTATATACTGAATATATACAGTATTGAAACTCTCAGTAATAAGCATAAATGTATATAGAACAATGTATATAGATTTCAATGAAGGCGCCTTGCTAGAAATCTCTATCACTTTATAGAATTCAAAGTCCTTTGTGGGCATAATAGGAGGTACTGGCAGGCAGAATTGCAGTTGAGGTTCCGTGATTATATATGGTCTACTGTTCAATGATTATCACTTGTTCCTTTATTATCTGTTTTTTCTTTTCTCTTTTTAAAGATTGTATATTTATAATTTATAAAATATTTTTAAAATAAAAATAAAAAGAAGATTCAATGTACGGTACATCTGATACAGTAAAGTGGATGCCAACACGTTTTGTTTTTACCCTGATCCCAAATGCTTGAACTCAGAAATCCATCTGGACTTAACAGACAAAAGAAGAAAATTAATTTTGACATGATGGCTGGGCCCAAGGATTATCCACCTGAAGTATTTGAACCGAATTATATAATTTAGGTAAAGTGGGCCCCCATATGCTAAATTTGATGGTTTGATGATTTTCTTTATTTCTGTGTCCCAAAATCTTATTAATTTCAATTACATTCTAGGCATAATAATAATCCCTTATACAACTGCAATATTAATAACTTCTATTCATGTTGACACATTAAATGATTTCTAAAACTACAAGTGAGGAACTCAAACTATATCCTTGTTCTTCCTGTGTGTGACAATTATTCTGTCCGTGGTGTTTCTTCCTGTCCTTGTAAGATGTTGTGTCTTTCTTTCCCCCGGATGTTGCTGTTATTCATCATGCCTTGGGCAGAGGTAATATCCCAATGCTGTTCCAGAAAGTTCTCTATCGCTCCATCCCGTGCTTCGTTGTTTTGCAACTTTAAAAACAGCTGCGAAAGTCACTGTCCCAGTTAAATAACCTGTTGTCACCATTTTCCCTCTCAGCCTGGGAAGAAAAGCGGTCTGTCAAGCTGTAAGTGACATCACAATTACAACAAAACTCATATCATATGATTAACAAATCAATATGGCATTTATAATCTATAAAACAATATTAACAACATTAACAAAATAGCAACTAAACAAAGTAAGCTAAGTACTGTTAAGTTCCCAGATCCCAGAGGCATGGAGGCAATCTAAATAATACTCATTCCTTAATCAAATATATAAGGCAGCTTGATACCTACAGGCCAATCACATCACATAATGTAGATTATAAGATTTTTAATACAACTCTAGCAAATAAACTCAATATAAGTTTAACACATTATATTAACTTGGCTCAGTTCACTTTTCTGATGCGTAAGTTCATAGCAGACCCGATCAGAAGATTACTGAACGTTATTCATTATTGCAAGAAAACTAACTCTAAATTTGATGTCTTAGGTACCTATGAAAGCCTTTGATTGAATAGAAAATAGAAAAGAAGAAGTACAAAATCCCTTCCTAAAAACTACAGTTACAATTTTCAAAGCTACTTGGAACCAGCTGATATTATCCAGTTTCTGCTTACTCTCTTTTTAAACATCCACTTCTCTAGAAAAAGGATAAAATCCAGATTTATTTTTTTAATGGTCAGTAAAGGGATTGTATAGGATTAGAGATTTCCATAATAATGGCCAGCCTAAAACGGATCAAGAAATGAAAGAAATTTTAAATGAGCAAGAGCACTCTTTGTTTGAACTTAGACAAGTTAGTTCCTTTACAGCAAAATAAAGGAGAGTACAAGCAGGTAAAGATAAAAAGAAAAATAACATCATTTTAACACTTGATTGTGGCACATAATTTTAATGCCAAAGGACAGATCACTCAAATTTATAGAACATTAGCAAAATTAAATAAGGATTACAAAAATGTTAGGAAAATGAATTGGGTTAATTTATTGACCCTATTTAATGGGAAAGAATATGGAACTAGCAACCTATGAAATCAATCTCAGCAAAGATTCTAGCATCTACTCTTAAAATAATCTTTTGGTGACACAGTACACGGGGGATTTCTCACACATTAGGCTCAATCTGTCCCCAAAATACTGGGGTTGTAAAAAAAGAAAAGAAGAAAGTACAAATTTCCACTTCTGGTGGTCAGAGTGTAACCCAGTGGACACTTTTGGGGAGATGGTGTTCCTAGAAGTCAATTTAATAACAAAACAAGAATTGATACCAATCCCCTAATTAGCATTACTGGGGATATGGGATGCCCCAAATGAAGACAGAAATATAGAAACAATAATGAATCAATAAGAAATTGGAAATATTTAGAGGAATAAGGATTTATGTTGTCAAACTGCCAAATCTGGTCCATAATTATTGCTGAAAAAATATTCAAAAATTAAGGTATACTAATGGACAAAGATTCATTTTCCAACTACATAGCAAAAACTTCTTTTATATATTAATGATGATAACAGTGTCTGAAGGCTTCCTGTGAAATATGCTACTATTTGGAACTTTTCTGCTGTAAGTGAGAATATCTTAAGACCTCAAGAACAATATCCTGATATTTATAAATAAAACAAATCTTTTTTTCTTTTTTTAAAATGGCTCTTACTACCTGGCAAGTGTGTTTATAGGACTTCAGCCTTAGTAGAAACTAGGTTTACATCTTTCTGGCTCCAAGCAAACATCACATGAAGGGCAGAAAGGCAGAATGGATTTTCACCTATGCTGAAATAACGCATATTCCGGCTTTCCCTGTGGGCTTATGATCTATCATCACCTGTTTTACCTGTTTCCTACTAGAACGCCACTTTTCTGCGCAGCCTGAGGATTACTGTCTCTGTTGTTTCTTTTGTGCCAAATGTGGGTGTTGATCTGAAAATATGCCCCAAGGGATCTCCCCTTCCCATTAGCAAAAAGCTGGGAAACTGAGGGGATCATCCCAGAATCCCAGTTAAATTGCAGTTAGATGGACAGCCACCTTTTAAGAAAGAAAGAAAAATTATATCCATCTTCGCCACACCAAACATCATTTTATAAACCTTGATCGTGTTCCCTTCCTTCTAAATTAAAAAGCCCTAAACGTTCCCAAACATTTCCCCCTAGAAGAGTTGCGCCAGGCCCCTAGTCATTTAGGCTGCCTATGAAATGGGCACTGTCAGATTTCATTTATTGTTTTCTATTAGGGATGGAGGAGAAATTCAAATCAATATGCACTTAAAGCCGAATCTATCAAATTCCCTCTTTCCGAAACAGTGTGCGAACCGATACTGGATTTTCACAATGATTTTTTAACACACAAACACCCCTCATAAGACGTGGTGAACTGAATTTAAGATTGAAAAAAATGAGAGAACAAAAATCAGCAAGTACTTCCATCCTTCCGCATAATGCTAGGAGCCAGAGCCCATCCCATAAAGCTGAATGGTAGGCGATTCAGGACAGACAAAAAGAACTACTTTACACAGTGCAAAGTATTGAATTCTCTATCACAAGATGAGGTGATGAGGACCAACTTAGACGGCTTAAAGTGAGATCTGTAGAAATTCATAGTAGATAAGG
Organism: Podarcis filfolensis; assembly: GCF_964270895.1. Lineage (NCBI taxonomy): Eukaryota > Metazoa > Chordata > Lepidosauria > Squamata > Lacertidae > Podarcis > Podarcis filfolensis. The sequence goes on along the minus strand of NC_139605.1, from coordinate 115,114,496 downwards.
CTAATGGCTACTATCTATGAGGTTTCTTAAATTTGTATGTTGCTGCATATATATACATATACATACATCCACACAAACACACACACACTACAATGAAAGATTTAATAGTCTAATTGTAATATAATATCATTGGTGCTGCCCAAATGCCTGAAAATGCAAATACATCTTTGGTGCTGAAACAATGACAAGGCTATATACCCATGAAGCTCATTGGGTGACCTTGGGCAAATCACAGTCTTTTAGCCTAACCCTGGGTTGTTATAAGGTTCAGTTCCTAATTTTATTTTTCCTGACAAACTTGGTATTAGGCAATAGTATTACTAAAATAATACATAACATACATCCACAATATAAAAATCCACAATATAAAACACTTTGCCAAGTTCCTGCGCATTAAAGCAGTTTCTCTTGTGCATCTCCAATTCTAATATTATTTTGCCTTTCTAAAATCCAATTTGCCAACATCCATGATGTAAGAGAGAGAAAATTACCAGACACTAACAAACTCAAATCAAGCTTGATTTCAGATTAAACCTTTACACAACAATTTATAATGATTCTATCTAACTCCTTTTTCCTGATTTTTTTTTCAGCCAGTGCATAACAGTGCGTTATGAAGCTATTTTTGTCACTCAGTACTTTTTTCTGGGGGAACGCATACCCCTAAACATTTTGTGAATCTTCGTACCTTTGTCCATTTACTGTATTTATTTTTCCCGGTTTGAACTATAAAATGGTGATTTTCTTGAGTCAAAATGACCTAAACATATTTTTTTTAGGAATGTTGTCACTCAAAACAAAGTGAACCATTTCTGCCAGGGTATGCCTGCCTGCTTGTGTGAACAAAGGCTTCAGAAAGTATTTGCTTGGATTTCTAGATAAGGGGCAAGCTAACAGATAGTGATCGATGTCTTCTACTTGAGTTTGACCACAAATACAAAGTCTGTCTGCGTATAGGACCTTGTTGTAGCGGCCATCCAAGACTGCAGTGGGCATCACTTGAAGATGCAGCTCAGTAGAAGCATTTCTCAAGGAAACTTAGCTCTAAAATGATTTGTAGAGTAGGTACCAAGGGGGGAGGAAATTTGGTGTTTCTGATTAGTTGCAAGTCCCTTCAACTCCAGAAGAGCCAATCCCTTAATTGACACTTAATTTGAGGTCAAAGAAGAGCTCAGTTCTGGAAAATAATAATAGTCTAAAACATATTGACAAGCTGCTTTCCAGAGTTGGTTATGCTCAATAGGCATAGTGGCACTTTTTAAAAGTATGCTTTAACTGAGTGCAGTCTGCTCTTGCCTTAGTTGTTGGCCACTTGGATTCCATACAAAGAAAAACTGCTGATATTCCTGATGGCAGAGAGTATACCTTCCAACTAATTTTATTCTGCACAGTTTTCAAAACTTGAGTGGCATTCAAATCAGAGCCTCATATTTCAACACCACAGAGCATTTGAGTAAGAACTTTGCTACAGTATTTTTTAGGGCACATTTTCCAGGTACCCTCCCTTATTGTATTAGAACTTTATCAATGCCCCTATGTTTTTCTGTGCTTTGACTTCCACTGCCTTCGTATTACACTTCCAAGAGAGGGTTTCATAAAAGAGTACACCCAGATATCTGAGTGAGTTTGTTCTATAGCTAGCTGATCTAAGCACCATTTATACCTAGGACTGTGTTTGTAAAAAATCATTATTTTGGTCTTGGAGTGACCAAGTAGTAGGTCATAAATAAATGTATATGTATTATAATAATAATTTCACTTATATATCTTTGTATTAGGCAAGCGTGTATGGAATTGCATGCATACACACACACACATTTTCTTTTTTATTTACTTTATTTCTTTTAATTGAAATATTTTCAATAACATATAAATATTACTGATAATCATCATCTTGGTCAGCAAACTTTTTCAGCAGGGAGCCAGTCCACTGTCCTTCAGACCATGTGGTGGGCCGGACTATATTTTTTGGGGTGGAATTGAACAAATTCCTCTGCCCCACAAATAACCCAGAGATGCATTTTAAATAAAAGCACACATTCTACTCATGTAAAAACACGCTGATTCCCAGACCATCCACAGGCTGGATTGAGAAGGCGATTGGGCCACATCCGGGCCCTGGGCCTTAGTTTGCCTACCCATGATCTTGGTCTTAGAGCAATTTATAGATAGACCTTCCTGTTTACAGTATGCGCCGAACACCTTCACGAAATTTTTGATGCCCAGTCAGGAAAGAAAGATGGACGTGGGTGGCGCTGTGGGTTAAACCACAGAGCCTAGGACTTGCCGATCAGAAGGTCGGTGGTTCGAATTCCCGTGACAGGGTGAGCTCCCGTTGCTCGGTCCCTGCTCCTGCCAACCTAGCAGTTCGAAAGCACGTCAAAGTGCAAGTAGATAAATAGGTACCACTCCGGTGGGAAGGTAAACGGTGTTTCCATGCACTGCTCTGGTTCGCCAGAAGCAGCTTAGTCAAGCTGTACGCTGGCTCCCTTGGCCAATAAAGCGAGATGAGCGCCGCAACCCCAGAGTCGGTCACGACTGGACCTAATGGTCCTTTTTAAGGAGTCTCAAAGCAGCTAACAATATCCTTTCCCTTCCTCCCCCACAACAAACACTCTGTGAGGTGAGTGGGGCTGAGAGACTTCAGAGAAGTGTGATTGGCCCAAGGTCACCCAGCAGCTGCATGTGGAGGAGCAGGAAAGCGAACCCGGTTCACCAGATTACGAGTCTACCGCTCTTAACCACTACACCACACTGGCTCTCCAGGATTAGAGGCTGTATGCTCCTGAATGTCATTTGCTGGGCTCACAACTGGGGACAGTGCTGTTGGGATCATGTCTTACTGGAGTGCTTCCCACAGGTGTCTGACTGGCCACAGCAACAAACAAGGTGCTGGAATAGGGTGAAACCACCAGAGGGGTGTCATTGAGGTTCCCAGGCTGTGTGTATGTGTGCACACATATGTATGTGTGCACAAATGTGCATGGGTGTATGTGTGCTAATCTGGGTGTTTGACCCTGACCTGGGTTAAATAAAGCCTATTTTCACCCCTGGCATACATCACCTTTCCCCTCCTGGTTTGCTGACGTAGGAAAGACTGCTAGCTTTTCAAAGTACTATGCAAGCCTGATCTTACGCATGCTGACTCAAAAGCACGCCCCATTGCATTCAGCGATATCTACTGTCAGGTGAAGGGATGTGGGTGGCGCTGTGGGTTGAACCACAAAACCTAGGACTTGCTGATCAGAAGGTTGGCGGTTCAAATCCCCGTGACGGGGTGAGTTCCCATTGCTCAGTCCCTGTTCCTGCCAACCTTGCAGTTCAAAAGCATGTCAAAGTGCAAGTAGATAAATAGGTACTGCTCCGGCAGGAAGGTAAACAGCGTTTCTGTGTGCTGCTCTGGTTTGCCAGAAGCGGCTTAGTCATGCTGGCCACATGACCCGGAAGCTGTACGCTGGCTCCCTCGGCCAATAAAGCGAGATGAGCGCTGCAACTCCAGAGTCAGCCACTACTGGACCTAATGGTCAGGGGTCCCTTTACCTTTACCTTACTGTCAGGTGACTGAGATTGCATCCTTTGCTTGCTTCCTTTCCCTTGTGATAAACAAGACTTGTCTGCTTTTATTTGGGGAAGATTTTAATCCTCCCTAAGCTCTCTGGACAAGGCAGGAGAAATAAAAAGACAATAAAACGATGACAGACATGTTTTGTTTTTTTAAATATTTTTATTAAGGGTTTTCTTGTTTTACAGTGTAAGTGTAATGCCTCGTATTTTTTTTCTTCCATGTAACATTTTTACAAATCCGTTTCATTTGATGAGGCATTAGGGAGAGAAGAAAAAAGAAAGAAAAAAAGAAAGGGGGTGGAGGGAGGGGAGATGGATGGGGGTGGGGTCAGGTAGCGTATGCTTAATGTATGTAGAGTTTGGTGTCAGCGTGCTTGTGTTGTTCACTTGTGTTCCTTTGGTGGTGAGAGAGGTTGGGGTTGACCTAGGGTGTGATTGTTTGTTTGTGATTGGCTGTGGTGATCTTTGTTTTTTGTGTGAGTGAGGTGGGTGGGTGTTTTGGATCAGGTTAGCCATATTGATTTGTATCAATGACAGACATGTTAACTAGATGGCCATTTTTCGTTCGTTCATTCATTCATTCATGTCCTTCATTCTCCTACCCATTATCCATATTGCTGTCTACTTTATTTGCCCCTGTAATTGAAGTATAATTGATCTGCTGTAAAAAGTGAAGCTTCAGGTGTCAAGGCAGCCTTCAGCACTATTGGGGGTGGGGAGCAACTCTCTAAACACCCATCAGTGAACTGTCCTGCCCAGTTCCATCTCAGGAGAGCTGTAGTTCAGTGATAGAGCATCTACCTTTGCATGCAGAGGGTCTCAGGTTGAATTTCCAGCATCTTCACCTAAGGTTGGGATTGTCTCTTACCTGAAAGCCAGGAGAGGCACTGGCAGTCAGCATAGATGATACTGAGCTACATGGACCAGTGATCTGATCAGTGTTAAGTAAGGCAACTTCCAGTGTTCCTATCTGTTCAGTTAAATTCAGCTCCCAGGGACTGGACCTGCTAGATGCAAATGAAGGGGTGCATCACCAACGAAGTTAAAACTCCTCCCCGTTCTTATCTACTGCACCTGTCGGGTAGCCTGCCCATCTGGATAAACAGGTAGAGTGTGGTGTATGCCTCACAGTAGACTTTTCAGAAACAGGGGGAAGGAGGAGGAGAAATAGGAGAGCGGCCAAGATGCAGCAACTTCAAACACGTTTACTTGGAAACGATGCCCATTGAACTCAATGGGACTTAAAAGTCTGGTCCTAGAAGTGTTTAATCAGAAGTAAACCCCACTGAGCGAGCACAGTAGGGTCTGTTTTCAAGTACACCATTTTCACTTGATTTGGTGGGGTTCACTTTCGAGCAAACATGCCCAAGATGGGGCTTTAGTCCCTGAGAACTGAACCGAGCTCACCTCCAAGTAAGTGTGAACAGGATTGCATCCGTTTGCGTGCATAATATGGGACTTGCAAGTCTCAATGATGGCACCGGGGGAGATTAAGACTGCAATCCTAGAGCTACTTACCTGGGGGTAAGCCCCTTTGATCTCAGTGGGTCTTGCTTCCCCGTACGCATGTCAAGGATGAAGTTGTGATGCACGTCCCATTCAAACGAAGCGGCGCCACTTAAAGAGCATCTCTTTGGCTCCCCGTTATGATCAAGGAGAAGGTTTCCTTTCCATCTCTAGGCGCCTTTCACGCGGAACAGACCCGCGGCGAAGCGTCTCCACGGCACTGATGCGCGGTAAAAAAATAAAGGGCAGCCGCGCAGCTATACCGTTTCTCCTGCTGCTCTTTTCATTCTCTTTGGGAAAGCGAAATTAACTTGAGGAGGGAAAGTTCGAGGTATCTTTCTTTCTGGGGCTCCTTTTCCCTGGCAACTTACACACCCTCTCTGATCTTAGCTGGCCATCTCATGAGGATGAGGACCCATCTGTTTACTCTGCGGTGAAAGAAGGGCACTCTGCGCATGCTCAAATGTCCTGGTGTTGAAATCACTCCGGGGGTTTAATCCGTGTTGGGAATTCCCTCAGGGGGTCAGTTGTACCAAGGGACGCTGTCTGAAATCCTTAAACGTTTAAGAAGTTCAACTCAGTCCCATCCACCTTTATGGAAAAGTAAGTCTCGTGGAGATTATCCCCGTGAGGGTTTTAGATTCTTCACTCGATCCACTCGTAGCTCGCTTGTCCCAATATACCTAACGTGGATATTTATTTTCCTATTCTGCTGGGATCTTAAGTCGCTGCAACAAACCCGATCGGCCCGAAGCAAGCTTCTCCCCTCCCATCTTCTGCCCTGCCTTGAAGGACTGGCGTAATTACGAATATCGTGCATGTGAAGTTCTCCAGACTTCTCATACATTATCTCAGCGATCTTTCGCACTCAGAAAGCGCTAGGTAAAAATGATTAGATGACGGTTGTGAAAATATAGCTGTTAATTATTGTTAATTGTTCTTAAGCACCGTTGTTAATTATACTTTTTATTAATAATGATGATGATGACTGCAACACTTAATCATGCGTCAGCACAATCCTACACATGTCTGATCAGAAGTCAATCCTATCGAGTTCACTGAGATTTACTCCCGGGAAAGTTGTATACTGTACAAGATTGCAGCCTTACCGGCGCGATTCTTACAGTTTGCAAGAATTGGTGCGTTTCAGGGGAACTTTTTTTCAAAATTTAGGTAGTTTGCCATCCTGAAAGCCACCCTGAGCCGACCCGACCCACTCCCCTTGTTGCGAAGTATTTTGAAAGTGTGGTTGTGAATTTTCCTCTGCTAGAAGAAGAAGACAGGGCGGGGGGATGGGAATGGTGCAGTTACAAGATTGACGCAAATTACGTTTCCGTCTAGACAAGGCTGAGTAAAGGAACGAGCTTATGCGCTCTCCTATTAGATCAATAAACCCTGGTGCCTTGAGATAATATTAACAAGTACAGAAAACTGTAGTACTGTGAGGGGGATGGGAGAGAAGGTGGGGGAGTTCAAGTCAGTTCTTGCCTCGACTATATATTTAAAGATGATGGATGCTGCTTGCATCTCCAACTGTTGCGCGCAAAAATATCTCGTCTGGGGGGACTGGCAGCGAACAAAGGATAAAATCTGAATCTTTCTTTTAAGGGGGGGGTGTGTGTGTGTGTGTGTGTGCATGGAACGTTTATATGCATGGAGTGTGTGCGTGTTCATGCATGGAATATATACATCTATGCATGGAATATTCTCACCTGTGCAGTGCCTTTTATTCTGAGAAGTAACAGCGCGTTGAACGCGTTGGCGAAAAAGCGGTCTGCAAATTCATTTAAACCATTTATATCCCACTTCACTGCAATAGCTTCTAAAGCGGTTGACCAAGACAACAATGCACAAAATAAAAATAAATTAACACTGCAACATCAAATTTCAATTTAAAATACAGGTTGGATTTTAAAAAAAAAAATCAGCAGCGAAAGGTGCAATCCTTTAGCCACTTACTTGAGAAGTAAGCCCGTTGAAGTATTTCGGGAGCATTTCCGAGTAAGTAAGGCTAGGCTTGGGCTGCTGGTTTAAGGTGAATTTAATAGGATTCACATCTGAGTAGATATGCACAGTTGAACCATGCCGCTCCTTTGCATATTTACTCGGGAGTAAGTCCAATAAGTACATAATATTTGTACAGTTAAGCACTTTTCCCATTACTTTCAGTTGGATTTTGGGACTGTCTCCGACCCTTCAATTATACTCAATAATAAAAGCAGAACTGATGGAAAATGCGGTACTTTAAAAGGCATTAAATATTAAATTCTTGTTGGTGTAGTTTTTTTATATTTTTTAAAAATCCCGTAAATTACCTTTTTAGAAGCCTTGCCATTTTCTTTTTTAAAGGGCTGGTTTCGTGCAAATGAGTTTCACGACGGGAAATGAAAAAAGCCGTATTTAAAAACAGCAAGCTTCCAAGAATCGCCTCAAATTTTAAAGCAGAATGGGGGGGGGGGGGAGATAAACTTTGGATGCAGAAGAACTTATGGTTTCTTATGTCTCGTGGTAGTGAAAATTTTAAATAGAGGCTTTCTGGCAGCATCGTTTTCAGACAGCTTTCCACCCCACCCCCCAAAAGGAAGGATATAACATTAATGGTTAAGGCATATTTATCTCCACCCCTTGCTTAGGTATCTGTACAAATTGAAAGAGCAGTTCTGAAAAAGTGCGAATAAAATTGACGGGGTGGAGGGACGATTCTGCCCCATTAAAGTCAGTGGGAGTTTTGTGGCTGACATGAGGCAGGAGTTGGGTCTTTAATGCGTGGCGCCTTGAAGCTTAGAAGGGACGTGAATTCGTGTAGCGGTGACTCGCGAGTGATTCATCCATCGCCCAAAGCGCCTTGGTTTTCTCAAAGGTATTCCTTGCTCCCAACCGCGCCGCACATTTATAAAAAAAAAAAGACACAGAGATAAGGAAATAAAAGTGGGGGGAAGGGGTAGAAGAGTAGAGTTCAAGAAGGAGAAATACAGGAGGGAAAGACAAAAGAAATATCTTTGAACACATGACAGCCACAGTCTGTTGACTTGCACTACCTGTTTTATCTGTATTTCTTTTGCAAAATCCAGTAAAAAGTTATACAAAAGGAAGAAACGTTTGCAAGAGCTGGGGTGCTTCTTCCTATGTAGCCAAACAAACCCCTGTGTTGCAAAGAGAATGTCAGCAATGTCTAGGCAACACGATGACCATGCGCATACGCAATGGACAATCTTTATAGAATTCCTTCAAACCATAACAAGTACAAAATGAAATCTTTGGTCTCAAAGTCTCTGAAAAATCTTTAAATGAAGCGAGGTACCAGACTTTGGACATCATATTTGCTGAATACACAAAGCTTCACAGCTTATCTTTCATCGTACAAACTCTGGTACCTCGCTTCATTTAAAGATTTTCAGAGACTTTGAGACCAAATATTTCATTTTGTACTTGTTATGGTTTGAAGGAAGATTGTCTATTGCGTATGTACATGGTCATCGTGTTGCCTAGACATTGCTGACCTTCCTATGTAGGACAGGGAATGGGAGCCTGTGACCCCGCCCACCATGAGGTTGGATTCTAGCTGCCCTCAACATTCCCCAACAGTCATAGAATTGTAGAGTTGGAAAGGACCCCGCGGGTCATCTAGTCCAACCCCCTGCAATAGAGGAATCTCAACTAGATCGTCCATGACAGATGGTCACCCAACTTCTGCTTAAAATCCTCCAAGGAAGGAGAATCTACCACCTCTCGTGGGAATCTGTTCCATTGTCGAGGAGCTCTGTCTAAAAGTTCTTCCTGGTGCTTAGTCAGAATTTCCTTTCCCGAATCCATTGGTTCGGGTCCTAGCCTCCGGAGGAGAAAACAAGCTTGTTCCGTCTTCCATTTGAAAGCTCTTGAGATGTTGGAAGGTGGCTGTCAACAACTCCTCTCAAGTCTCGGAGTTGGGGGTCTAGCAGCAACATCTGGAAGACCACAAGTTTTCTGTCCCCGATTCATTGTTTCTTTCTTTGCTTGCCTGCTATATTTGCTAGTCGCTTTATTCGCCCTAAAAGTTGAACTGAAAGCGACTTGCAAAAATAAATATAAATGCAGACGTATAAATCATAAGGCACAGCCCACAGAGTTGGGAAAGTTTTAATCGGTTGATTGCAATGAAAAAGTTCAGCAATTGCTTATAATTAACTACTATGGGGTGGGGGGGGTAATACCTGGTTTTACTGGATTGTCCCCTATCCCTCCTCCCCAAAAGATATGAATATTATATATGTGAAAGGGAAATATACATACCCCTTCACCTCCCAGTATTTCTCTCCACAAGTCTTTATATTTCCCCGCCCCCCAGGTCTTGCTAGTCTTGAAGGTGCCACAAAACGTTCTGAATTGGGACAAAGCGTTTGCAATACACTGCATGTGGTAATGAGCTTACCAATGCCAGGATGTCTGTGTTATCAACAATTGGCTTGTAAATGATTACAGTTAATTATGTAAGTATCACTGTCTCTGCACTTTCTGCATTTCATTTCCCTCTAATCTTACTGTTTACAACCCCATCATGTTTGTATTATATTATATTATATTATATTATATTATATTATATTATATTATATTGTATTGTATTGTATTGTATTGTATTGTATTGTATTGTATTGTATTGTATTATATTATATTATATTATATTATATTATATTATATTATATTATATTATATTATATTATATTATATTATTATACTATATACTATATACTATACTATACTATACTATACTATATTATATTATATTCACACACCCCTTTTCCTCCAAGGAGCTCAGGGTGACGTGAATGTTTCTCCCCTCCTCGTTTAATCCACACAACAGCCCTGTAAGATGATTGAAGCTGAAAGGCAGCAACTGGCCCAAGGTCACCAAATAAGAGTCATGGCTGAGTGGGGAGATTTGAACCCCGGACTCTCAGGTCCTAGTTCCAACAGTCTAACCACTACTACACCACACTGGTTCTCCATAATTATACTTTATATAAATGCTTGTGTGTGTGATTAATGATACAATCATTTATAAACCGCTTATACGCAAAATAGCTTCTAAGTGGTTTAAACTAGGAAATTAAAAAAATGGAAATCCAGGTTTGTCATCAGGATAACATTTCGTGCATTTGATAAAGACGAATCTAGTCTAGAAAAGCTTGTGCCACAATATAATGGGCTACTCTTCAAGGTGCCACAAGACTCTTGTTTTTGCTGCAGTAGGCAAACACCTTTCCCATGGGTGTAGCCAGGGAGGCAGGGGGTAGCTGCCCCCCCATTCAAGTAAATAAATAGAACTACTTAACTGGCCAACTGCATTGAAGATATGTGGGTTCTGCCTCCCCCCCCAACATAAAGCCTGCCCCTCCCCGCAAATAAATCCTAGCTACGCCCATGACCTCTCCCGTTTCTGGAATGGGAAAATCATGTACGTGTTTACTTGATAGCAATGGGACTTGCTCAATGGGGCTTGCTCCCACGTAATCCCACATCGGATTGCTGCCTTATTTGGGTTCGTGGAAACAATCCCCCTATTCAGCGATCCAAGCCGGGGCATAAAGCTTCAATAATTGTGTTTTGGTTTTTTTTTAAAGTGACTTTCATGTCTCCGTTTCCTCTGGGTTACATTTGGGAAGGCGCCAACGAGTTTTCTATGCTATTTACCGGAGATGCTCTTAATCTAATAAAGCTGGCGACCGTCACCCCCACCTACGCGCGTTCCTCTGAGCCTCATCGGATGGTCTCCGCCACTTACACTCTCGCTGCGACTAAACCAAGGTACCCGGATGTTTGTGTGTTGAATAATATACTAGTTACCCACCCCGAGTCCCTGGGATGGGGTGGACCCATAATCACATAACTAACCCCGGCCGATTTCATTAATTACTATAAATATTTTTAAAGATGTTCATTTTTTTATACATGGTTTCTCCTGTTCCCATTTCCCCTCCGTAGATAGGAGAACCATCATCGCTGTTGTTTAGTCGTTTAGTCGTGTCCGACTCTTCGTGACCCCATGGACCAGAGCACGCCAGGCACTCCTGTCTTCCACTGCCTCCCGCAGTTTGGTCAAACTCATGCTGGTAGCTTCGAGAACACTGTCCAACCATCTCGTCCTCTGTAGTCCCCTTCTCCTTGGGCCCTCCATCTTTCCCAACATCAGGGTCTTTTCCAGGGAGTCTTCTCTTCTCATGAGGTGGCCAAAGTATTGGAGCCTCAGCTTCAGGATCTGTCCTTCCAGTGAACACTCAGGGCTGATTTCCTTCAGAATGGATAGGTTTGATCTTCTAGCAGTCCATGGGACTCTCAAGAGTCTCCTCCAGCACCATAATTCAAAAGCATCAATTCTTCGGCGATCAGCCTTCTAGGATGTGCTAAATTTGAGGATTTGCTGAAGGCGCGAGTTGTATAAATGACTGGGGAAACTGATGTCCTCCTAGGAAAATGTGCGCCCAATCACTGCATATGATCGCTGAAACACGGTAGGGACCACGCAAACACCCCAAAAAAGCCGGCGGCGGCGTTTTATTTAAATATACCTATTACTTTTCCATGAACAAAAATAACCCAGGCGATTGAAGTTCAAGTAGCTCAGGCGACCCCCTTTGAGAAACCAATTAAAACAATAAACGACCGAAATAGAAACAGCATCAGAAAGGCAGAACCCTTATCGGAGGGGAAAAGAACTTTAAGAACACAGCGACTCTTAAAACTCCCGATCTATAATGAAAATACCCGCCAGTGGGTTTTTTATTATTATTATTTATTTATTTTATCCAGAAATCCATACTCATAAAGGCCTTCTTCCTTTTTTCCTGTGTAAGAGTATTTTGTATTCAGAAAGTAAGACTCAGCCCTTAATAAAAGTTATAGTGTACTTCCGTTTCTCCTGAAACACAAAACTTTAAAAAGACAAGGAGCTCAAACACAAAGTACTTTCGAACAACTCAGCGGTGAAATGACCCTATCCTGTGCATCGTTCCCCTGCCCTTTAGTCCAGAATCATAGAACTGTAGAGCTGGAAGGGACCTCGAGGGTCATCTAGCCCAACCCTCTGTAACGCAGGAATCTCAACTAAAGCATCCATGACAGATGGACACCCAACCTCTGCTTAAACGCCTCCAAGGAAGGAGACTCCACAAAGGAAGATTGTTCCAATGTCGAACAGCTTTTCCTGTCCATCTTCCACGTTACGGGCCTTGAGATATTTGAAGGTGGCTATCACATCTCCTCTCAGTCTCCTTTTCCCCAGACTAAAAATACCCAGCTCCCTCAACCGCTCCTCATAAGACTTGGCTTCCAGGCTCTTGATCCTCCTCTGCACCCGTTCCAGATTTATCAGGTTTGCCATTCCATACACGCATCCCACGCCCACGTACAACCGTATCCTATGAGGTAGGCTAGGCTGAAAGATGGAGACTGGCTCAAGCTGAGAACCTTAAGGTGAGCCCTTCCGAATCAGGCCATCTAAGTTAAGCAAGTAGCATCCAAAGGCTCCGTTGGTTAGAGCATGCTGCTGATAACGCCACAGTTGCGTGACAACTGCATATTCCAGCATTGCAGGGGGTTGGACTAGATGATCCTCAGGGTCCCTTCCAACTCTAGGATTCTATCAATTCTAGGAAGCCTAATTCCCACACAGTGCCTCTGGAGATCCCCCAAGCAGGGCAGGAAGGCAAGAACGTCCCACCGACACAAGTTGTGATCGGCTCCCCAAAAACTGGTAATCACTGACGCAGCATTCTCTTTGAACAGGGATGACCAATAGCTAATAACAGGGATTTGAACCCAGGTATTCTTCCTTAGGGTTGCCAGATTTCAAATATATGGCACCCGCAAAGTTGTTGAACTATTTTTAGGGAAACCCAGAAATTGTTGAGCTTTCTTTGGGAACGTACCCAAAAACAGTGATTTTAATCTTCTAGAGCAGTTTCCGCTGCCTTTTCAATCACGTTGCCATACATGGGGCCTTTTATATATCCAGCTGTCCTTTGTCAACAAGAAATTGTCGCTGTTTTTTGTGTTGAATATATGCTATATGGTAATTTATGGACCTAATAGGTATCTAAAGCCATTTGCACATAACAAATAGGAGCCTACCCAACACAAAACACTGTTGCTGTATGTAGGTTTTATTTTATTTGTTTTTATCTTATATTTTGGAAATGTACATCCAGTTGCTTTTTCTTTACATTTTTTGAGGGTCGCCAAGAGAGTGGTTAGGGTCAGTGCGCTCCGGATATATTGCGGGATTCCAACTCCCATTGGCCATGCTGACTAGGGCTGATGGGAGCTGGAGTCTGGCAGCGTCAGGAGGACAGGGCTTCCTCTCCTAGGATCAAAGAATCGTAGAAATGGAAGGGACCCAAGGGTCATCTAGTCCAGCCCCCCGCAATGCAGGGATCAAGACTCTTCAACAGCAGCCAGCTAAGCACCGACTCAGCTTTCCCCACTGAAACCGGTGAGTCTTTGCAGTTTTATTTCTTTGACCGCGGGAGGCTGAAGCGTTTCGGCTTAAGGGCCACACCGACCACTGGCAAACTCTCCACGGGCCGCACGGTGAGCATGGTCACTGCCTAAACGCCGCCTCTCAAGGCTGCGCGCAGGCCACGTAGCCATTTACGCCTTTCTAACAAATATCCCCCGCGGTTGACAATAAAAATTAAATTTGCACACAGTAATTAAACACAAAAGCAATACTATTAAATCCCACAAGAGTAATCTCAAAGGGACTAGGGGCCAGGCGTATCTCCCCTTAGGAGTTTCAGTCCTTATCTTTACCGGCATCGTGCCCTCGATCTTCCTGTTAGTACATCTGATAAATCCTAATTGCGCCGAATATTTATTATTATTTATTATATTTGTATTAAACTGGCTTCTCCGCTTCCGAGAACATGATCGTTGTCGAGCTCTGTCCCGCCCCAGTCCCTGGAGCTCAGATGTTGTGCGCAAAATACAACCCGTAATCTCGATGAAAGAAACAAAACGCAGCGTTCTGAAACTGAAGGCAAGTCTCTCTGTCCCTCTCCAAGCCTGGGAAATGGCAAGGAAAAGAGGCCCTGGAAACCAGCCCGCCTCGCCTCCTGTGAAGAACACCAAGGTCCCTCTGGGCTGTGCCTGGAAGCTGAACTCTCTTTGCCCAAGAAGGCAGCTCAGATTCGGGCTTTAGAGAATCTCCATGCAGAGAGGCTCCCCTTTCTGCTTTCTGCGCAGCAGCGGCGAATGACAAGAAACTCAGCTTGGATGACCAGAGTCAGGCGCCAGGCGCGTCCTGGGGAACCTCTACCTGTTACTGACTCCAACTCCCATCATGGGGATAGCCAGGATTTGTTACGGGAAACAGGACACTCACTTGTCACCATCCTCTTTCTGGCTATGTCTAGTACAGCCTTTCTCAACCTGTGGGTCCCCAGATGTTGTGGAACTACAACTCCCATCACCCCTAGCTAGCAAGGCCAGAGCTCAGGGATGATGGGAGTTGTAGTCCAAGAACATCTGGGGACCCACAGGTTGGGAACCACTGGTACCCGATCCGGAATGATATGTCTCAACAACAATTGTTTTACTTTCTTTTAACCCCAAGTGTTCAGAAAAATCTGCTATTTCAATTTCCAATATTCTGATTATTTTTACTTTTAGTTAAGTATTTTTATTGATGTTATTTATTATTTTAGTTAAGTATTTTATTTATTTACCGGGTTTAGGGGAGGCGGGTGCCCCCCCCGCCCCACTACCCCAAGCCACGTCCATGACTCCCATCACCCCCAGACAGCAGGGGCTTGGAGGGCCACTGGTCGCCTATCCGTGGCATATAGCAAGCCGCCCAAACTGCAGACTGTCCCATCCCGTGCTTACCGTATATGCTGCATTTAAAAAACATGCAAACAAGCTGGGGAAGTGAGGTTTCAGGGCGGCTAATAATCTAGTTTAGTTCACATTTGCTTAGAAATAAATCCATATGTGCTGACGCGCCATCGAGTCATCCATTACCCGCAACGCCGCAGTTCCCAGAAGTATAAACTCACCACTCGGCCATAAAGCTCCCCGAGCCAGTTTCTGCCTCTCAGACTAATCTACAGTGGTACCTTGGGTTACAGACGCTTCAGGTTACAGACTCCGCTAACCCAGAAATAGTACCTCGGGTTAAGAACTTTGCTTCAGGATGAAAACAGAAATTGCGCAGCAGCGGCAGCAGGAGGCCCCATTAGCTAAAGTGGTGCTTCAGGTTAAGAACAGTTTCAGGTTAAGAACGGACCTCCGGAACGAATTAAGTACTTAAACCGAGGTACCATTGTACTGTACCTCGCAGGGTTGTTGTGGGGACGGGGGCGAGGGGAGACAGTTTACGTGACCCTGAACGGTGTGGGTTGAATGTCAAATGAATGGGACTAAATCGGGGTGTTACATTCCCCAAAGAGCGCAGCAGCCTTTCTCTCACAGAGCTATAATTCCCAGCACTCCGAAATCGTGCGCTTTGAACATGTGTCGGGTGTGCTTTCAATGTATGGTGTGTGGATCTGCCCATTGACTTTAACTGTGTTTAGGATTCTCCCCTAAACAGCTTGCTTTGTTTCTTTTAATCACATTCTGAATATGATTCTGGGAGAAAATTGGAATATGCTGGATTGCACGCCAAGACACAATTACCCTGAATCTTGCTTTGGACGCAGACGAGTGTATATTTTTAAGTAGTTCCCGTCTTCCATCAGACTCACGTCTATTTTTTAATAGGCAATAATAAAAAATAGCAATAATAAATAGCCTACTCATTTCTTGTTAAAGGGAAGGTCGTGTCTCTTTCATCGTTTTCACTTTGAGTAAATAGTACCCTCGTTGTATGTATGCATTTATAGCTGTAAAGGTCTAGACGGGATTAAAAAATCAGATTTCAACTCTACTTGTGTTGTTATTTAAGGTAAGTGCGATTTATTTATTTATTTATTTAGCAAGATGCTAACAAAGTTTTTTTCTAGTTGAGGAGGTGCGGGGGGGGGGGCTTGCAGGGAATTGAAAGCAAAACCGACATAGCGCTCTCGCTCCCTTTCTCCCGTGTGTATATGCATGTGTGTGCGTGCGAATTTTAAATCCTTTTCCACACGATCACATGAATGAGACAGAATACCGAGGCTTGGGACGCGGGAGAAGTAAAGCGGCTCGAACAGGTGATTTTGCAGAAAAAAACAATTTCCTAAGAAGTGCCCGGAGGCAGCCTACGGTAGAAGCACTGCGCAGGCAAAGAACGTCGCGCGTCCCCGGTCAAATAAAACTCAACTTTGCTCGAGTTTTGGACCTTCTAACCGCATCTGAATCAAGAGGATTTATTAACATGGGCGTTGCGTGGGGGCAGCTGCCCCACCCTAAATCAAGTAAATAAATAAAAATAATAAACTAAAAGTAGAAATCGTAGAAAGACTTTGACAGATTTTTCTCAGCGCTTGGGGTCAAAAGAAAATAATTTCGTTAGAGAGAGGTGGTATTGATAACACCAACTCTTATGTGACAACTGAATATTCCCGCATTGTAGGGGGTTGGGCTAGATGCTCTTCAGGGTCCCTTCCAACTCTACCATTCTATGATTTTATGAACTGTTGTTGAGACATTTCATTCCGAATCAGCTAGACAGAGCCAGACAAAGGATGATGGGTGTCCTGGCTCCGCCACATAAATCCTGGCTATGCCCATGTTTATTGGTAATCAGTTTTCCAAGAATTTAGGACCCCAATTCGCTTCTGTCTCCCCCACCATTTTCTTTTCCTGAAGACCCGAGGTCTTCAAATAGGAAAGGGCAAATCCTTGGGAACGGGAATTCGCCCCACCAATCCTGTAAGAATAACCTTCTTCTTAGAGTAGCACCTTAAAGACCAACTAAGTTAGTTCTTGGTATGAGCTTTCGTGTGCATGCACACTTCTTCAGATACTTCAGAGATTCTTCAGATTCTTCAGGGGTATCTGAAGAAGTGTGCATGCACACGAAAGCTCACACCAAGAACTAACTTAGTTGGTCTTTAAGGTGCTACTGGAAGGAAAAATTTTTTTTTGTTTTGACTATGGCAGACCAACACGGCTACCTATCTGTAACTTCTTCTTAGACTATTTACCAGTTTAAGGGGTCTTCTGGGTGGCTAGGAAGCGTTGTGGCTTTCTTGTTAATTTCACAGAAGCTACTGCAGGAAACTCTTCCTTAACTGACTCATTCAGCTCAGTGGCGTAGCGTGGGTTGTCAGCACCCGGGGCAAGGCAAGTAATTTGCGCCCCCTAACCGTGGATTTGCGCCCCCTAACCCGTGGATTTGCCCTAACCCCCAGATGTTGCGCCCGGTGCGGCCGGCCCCCCCTGCATCCCCCACGCTACGCCACTGATTCAGCTCCCTCCCGAGCTCGCAGCCTCACCATCGGCACAGGTCAGACTTCCCCAAGCTGATTAGCTGCCCAAAATATTTTGAGAGCACCGGGTTGGGGTAGGAAGGCATAGGTTTTTAAGCCGGGAAGCGAGTGGCCAAACTTGGCCCTCCAGCTGTTTTGAGACTACAACTCCCATCATCCCTAGCTAACTGGACCAGTGGTCAGGGATGATGGGAACTGTAGTCCCAAAACAGCTGGAAGGCGAAGTTTGGCCATCGCTTCAATCTAGACGGATCAGTCATCCCGTGTTTAAGTTCTTTGTCCAAGTCGGAAGAAGTGCTTTTAACGTTATCAGCCCAAACTTTGGACTCATTTTCTTCAACCACGCTTGGAACATCCTATGCACCCGGATATAAAGGCTGACGCATACACACGTGCGGTTTAACTGCCGCGAGCATCCCGTCTACACGACCCTGTTTTGAATGTGCTCATTATATCAGTGACTTGCTACTCCTGCTGTGACGTTATTTCCCGTCAAGTGCGACCGCTGTAGTCTTGTTTAGCAGGCGTTTACCGCTATAGTGGTTCTGGGAAAGCGTTATATCATTATTATACTACTGGCGGTAAGCAGGAAAGAGGTGATTGGTAGTGATTTTAGAACATTTCTCAAAGAAATGACTTTCTTGCTGACTTACTGCCTGTGTTTAATAGGAACTAACAGTACAATCCTGGACATGTTTACTGCAGAATAAGCCCTACTGTATTCAATGGTACTTACTCCCTGGTAAGCGTGCATTGGACCGCAGCCTAACAGTGTACAGTCTTAGTCTGTGTGCAAACTGTACCTTCAAAGCCCATTCGAAGCACATTTGCCTCAAAGAATTCTGGGTACTGTAGTTTGTTAAGGGCTGCTATTGAATTCACTGGGGCTTCCTCCCTGGAAAGCTGTGTGAGGACAGCAGCCTAAAAGACTTTGGAATTAAAATGTTCTTTTCATATTTAAAAATGGGAAGTGGCAGGGGTGGGGGAGACACCACATCACATCTGCTATTTTCTTCCTTGAGCAGTTACTGGAATTAATTTCTGGGAAAGCTGAGCTGATGGGAAACCTACCTCTGCCATGGATAATGCAATAATTGTGTGTGGGGGGGTTGTTTTGGTTTAGTTTTATTATGTATTTTGTGTTTTCATTTTGTATTTTTATGCTGTGACACCGCCCTGTGATTTTTGGATGAAGGGCTGTACTGTATACAAATTTAATTAATTAATAATGGATTGGATCTGTGGAATTGGGCAAAGCAGGTTTTTATCAGCCCCAGTTTTTCATCTGACCCATGAGAAAAACAGGGACCTATTTCACAAAGTTGTTGCAAGGGCAACCATAAAGAAGTCTGCCCAGCACTTTGCAAATTAAAGCACTCAAATTACAGATTTATTTAAAGTGTGAATAATGTTAATAATAAAGTTTCCCTCCCTCTGTCACAAAAAAACAGAAGCCTGTTTTAAATTGCTTTAACTTGCCCCCAGTTATCAAGCTTCAGACTAAAATGCTTTTGAGGCAGAAATTTGTCACTTTTCCTTCGGCTAATTTGTAAACCTGTGTACTCTGGTGGAATGAAATTAGTAGGCAATTCAAAATAAAGTAATGTAATCATAGAATTGTATGGAGTTGGAGTGGACCCCTTAGGGTTATCTAGCCGAACCTTCTGCCAATCTGGGGGCCAGCTTATATTCTTTCTTTTCTCTGCTGCCCTCGTTCCACCATCCCAAAACTGCTGAATAAGCAGGTGGACAAGCTGGGGTGAAGTGCGGAGACAAATGCCAACCAGTTGTGTCGGTCATATTGCAACACCAACTGCCAGGGCAGTTCAAAGAGGTGCCTAAACTGAGACGAGCTTTCTCTTGACTGTTTGTTGTTTCAGAAAAATGTAGTCTCATCTGTACAGGCTGATCCAGCTGAAGGCTGTTCTTATCCCAACATGCCTAATTGGTACCTTGAGTCCAAGGTGTCATTAAAAACACTTGGATTATAGTTGCAGGTACAGAAGTTGGACTCAGAGGAACGCCAGGTTATGTTTCTGAAATTCAGCGGTGTGCAGAGTCATGCAGAGGTGGTCTTTGGAACTGATTGGGCCTGATCCGGTCATACTCTTCTTGCAAAGAATGGTGGGCCTGGGAGGGTGGGGTCCTTCCTTTTGATATTCCACAGCCTCCTTTCCTTCCCACTCTGCACAGACTTTGGCGGCACCCACAAGCTTGTTGCATGAACAAGGGCCAGCCTACATGTGAATCGAGTTGGTTTTATTAGCATCAAACACACATAATTCTTGTAAGTACATGTGTTCTACTGACGTGGGAGAACCTTTGATGGTGATTTATTGGGGAGACAGGCCTCCAGTCTGTAATTGTCCCCTTAAAAAAAAAGCACCTAGACATTCTGCACATCTAAGCTTACCCTAAAATGGGAGTAACTTGGCTTTACAAAAGAATGGGATGGCTCCAGTCAGTTCCATGATTCTTTTGTTCAACTCTCGTTCCAACTGAGACTTTCCACCTACGTATTTTATTCTTGGGAACCAGCAGACCCAAACATGTTTGGGTAGAAGGCTACCCTCTGGATTCCAATAAAATTTACCACCTATGTAAGTGTGTAGCTGATCGCAGCCTCAACTCACAGTTAGCCCAATGCATATTGTTTCCTGATCCAAAGGTCAAGAAGGCACACATCCACATTCCATATTCAGAAGCTGACTTGACTGAGAGCTGAATCTCAGACTGCATGCAAACCATATATTTAAAGCGTGTTTGTGTGCGCACACACAAATGTAGAGAAAAAGAATTCTGAGAACTGTAGTTTTGCTCTCACAGAGCTAAATACTCAGCACCATTAGCACACTAAAGTTCCCAGGATTTGAATGTATGAAGCCCTACCTGAACACTGGCAGAGCGATTGCATCTTCCATTTCACCTGACGGCAGTGGACTAGTTGAGAGGGTTTATGGCAGGCGTATGGCACACAGTTTTGATTTCCAGTAGAGTGAGCAGAGAGTGCAGGAGGAATAGCTGGGTCAAAATGGTTAGGATTGGGGAGAGGGGAATACTGCTGTTGTCTCTAAGCATTTGCCACCTGAGGCGGTTGCTTCACTAAGGCTAATGCTAGGGCTGGCCTTCTGAACCAGGGATTTTTCATATCAGTCACAGCTATTAAAAATTATTATTGTCTTATAAAGATATTCACATTCATAGAGATGAGTGGGGTGGGGAGGTTGGAGGAAAACTGTTAAACAAATAAAAGAATAAATTCTAGATCAGTAATTCTACAAAACTAATTTTTCCTTCCCCTATCCCCTATCTGGGGATACGGATGGGGGAGACGTAATTTGCACTTTCCAATGTGAACTGAAAATTCATTTGACCTTCTCTGAATTTTGCAGGCAGTTCTCCAAGAAATGTTCTCCAAGAAATGTTTACAGAATTGCACATACTAGGGGAAACAATGCATAAAAATGCATATATTTGTGAAAAAAACATTTAAAATGCATTCTATTAGGGAAATTGCTTAATTAAAAATGTATATTATGTAAAATTGCATACAGACAGTTATACATTAGGAGAAATTCACTGGTGGGTTTTCAGGAGGACTAAAAAAAAAAAAAAAGACTGGTGCAGAAATGTGGAGAGCTGAATATAAGAAAAATGTAAAACTAAGAAAAAAACAGAACTGACATATTTGCCCATTCCTTTCTGAACATCCCTGGGATTGAAGCCAGAGAACATCAGGCAAATTGGAGAAGGATGTCTTCTTATTACTAAGTTATGTGTGGTTTTAGTGATGGGATTCTAATGTTGTCTTATTGTATGCATATATGTACTGTATGTATATAATAAAATCAGCCTTCTCATGGGAAGTTGCTCTGAGAGAACCTTTTGGTTTTGAAAAATGATATGCAAGTTAAAAAATTACAATATAGCTGAAACTGAGACCTTTTTGCAGGCACAACATGTGCTCTGTCCATGTGCATCAGAACTCTCTAAGACTTGCCAAAAGTTGGACTTTTGAGGATTTTCCTGGAAATTGATTAGAAACAGAGTCAGCTTTTTTCCCCCCTTTCAGTCATGTCATGCATGACAAATCCCTGTTCTACACAAATACTGACACAGAAGAGCAGGGACCACATCAGAACTGAATTAGATTAGAACTGCCTCTAATCTGCATGATAAATGCATGATAAGGGAGTCAGTTATCTTAAATTTTTATTATTGGCCTCTGTTAAGATCATAAGACATGCTGGAGCAGGCTAAAGGCCCATCCAATCCAGCATTCATTTGTTACCCAATATTTTCTTGAGTAACAAAAGTACATACGGCACCTCTGCTTTCAGTTCATAGAGTTCTTTCTACAGATCATTCATATTCGATGTGAGACGCTAATATTATAGACAGTACAAAGTTGGGGGAGAAGAGTGGCGCAGGGAAAGAGCAGAGGGAGAGAACTTCCATTCTTCTTCTTCTTCTTTTTTAAAAATATTTTATTAAGGGTTTTCTTGTTTTACAGTGTAAGTGTAATGCCTCGTATTTTTTTCTTCCATGTAACATTTTTACAAATCCATTTCATTTGTTGAGGCATTAGTGAGAGAAGAAAAAAGAAAGAAAGAAAGAAAAAGAAAGGGGGGTGGAGGGAGGGGAGATGGATGGGGGTGGGGTCGGGTAGCGGTGTTTCTATTATGCTTAATGTATGTAGAGTTTGGTGTCAGTGTGCTTGTGTTGTTCACTTGTGTTCCTTTGGTGGTGAGAGAGGTTGGGGTTGGCCTAGGGTGTGATTGTTTGTTTGTGATTGGCTGTGGTGATCTTTGTTTTCGTGTGTGAGTGAGGTGGGTGGGTGTTTTGGATCAGGTTAGCCATATTGATTTGTATGCTGTTGGTGGATTATTGTCGTTGTCCTGTTGGGCTGTGTATGTGATAAAGGGGAGCCATACCGGGGTGAAGGTGTCTTCTTCTGTTTGTCCCCGTGTCAGTTTCAGTTTATTAGTTAATTTTTCTAGTAGGGCTGTTTCCCATACTATTTGGTACCATTGGTCCATGCTTACTCCTGACAGGTCTCTCCAGTGTCTGGTTATGGTGTTTCTGGCTGCTGAAAGTAGGTGGGTTATGAGTTCTTTGTGGTGTAAATGGGCATTGTTGTCTTGAACTTCCATTCTTCTTCATAGTGTATTTTTGTGTTAGTGTCTTGTGGGTAGGTTCTATTTCTATTCATTTATTAGTTTTTGTTGGCAGTGAGAGAGATAGGGGAGGCAGAGCAAGGTTGGTTGCCTATAGTTGACTGCAGCGAATTTCATTTGTGTGTGTGAGGGGGGCAGAGGTTGTTGGGTCAACTTAACCATATCGATTCATATGCTGTCAGTGTGCTCCTGTTGTGGTCTTGTTGGGCTGTGGAGAGGCACACCGGGATGAAGACGTCCTCTTTTGTTTTGTCCCCATGCTAGTTTGAGTTTGTTGGTTAGTTTTCCTAGTACAGACGCACTACAAAGAACTCATAAGCCACATGGTCTCAGCAGCCAGGAGCATCCTAACCAGACACTGGAGGGACCTGTCAGGAGTCAACATGGACCACTGGTACCAAACCATCTGGGAAACAATCCTACCAGCATTCTGTTCTCACAGTGGTTAAGCAGGTACCCCTGCGGAAAGCCTACAGATAGACATGACTGCAACAACAACTGGTGTCTGGAACAGCACCTGGATCAATGAACATTAAAGGTAAAGGTAATGGGACCCCTGACCATTAGGTCCAGTCGTGACCAACTCTGGGGTTGCAACGCTCATCTTGCTTTATTGGCCGAGGGAGCTGGCGTACAGCTTCCGGGTCATGTGGCCAGCATGACTAAGCCACTTCTGGTGAACCACAGCAGCACACGGAAACACCATTTACCTTCCCGCTGGAGTGGTACCTATTTATCTACTTGCACTTTGACGTGCTTTCGAACTGCTAGGTTGGCAGGAGCAGGGATCGAGCCACGGGAGCTCACCCCGTCGCAGGGATTCGAACCGCCGACCTTCTGATCGGCAAGCCCTAGGCTCTGTGGTTTAACCCACAGCGCCACCCGCAATGAACATCAGCAGGGGATAAAGATTTTTCTCCCTGCTTATGAACCTACCGATTCCTGCAAATCAAGATAGCTGTTAAAAGCAGAAGAGCCAGCAGGCCAGTTTGTTTATTCCTCAGGTCAGTCAGGAACGGAGGGAGCACAGGGTCAAACTGGACTTTTAATGTCATTAGTCTCATGAGCGCTTCTGTTTTATAGGGTGATATATTAAAGTGGTGTCTTTTAGTGGGTTTTTAAAAATATCCTGAGCTCTATGGAAGTGGGTGTGGAATCCAAGCAAACCATAAAGTCTTCCATATGATTCTTTTTGGTTTTAAAAGAAGCTGTTGGGGTTGGCAAGCCCTTTCTCCTTGGGCTGTTGTCCCCATTTGCAAAACTATCTTCTCTCCAGTTCCATTAAGTCTCTTTTGAAAAGTGCCGAGTTCAGGTTGGAAAATAAGTCAAATATAGATAATTTATTGATTTATATTATATCAAATGTCAATAATATAACTTTTTATTGTTCTAGCTGCAGGCCATAACACTCAATCATACAAATCTATAGCTATAAACAATACATAGAGGTAATAAAACCCTGCAGTGACATACCAGAGGAAGTGTAACAACCCATAACATTGGTTGAACAAACTTTCTCCTATGTTTTCTTGCAGCTGCTGCAAACTGGGCAACTGTACAGGTCAAAATCCACCTGTTCTTTGAAGCCTTTAGCTTAGCCCCATGAGCTTAATCAGAATTATGAACCACTGAGTTCAATGGGACTTACTGACAGGTCAGTACGTAAACTATGCACTGTATAGGATTACAGTGTCATTGTATATATGACTACTCAGAAAAAAGTCTTAGTGTCCCCCCCCCCAAAAAATAATAACTCCTGCTTCATCCCCAAGTAAAATGAAGCCAGGGTACCTGCAAATAAATTTGTTCACAATCATCTCCTTTAATACTTGCATTT
The DNA here is from genome assembly GCF_964270895.1 of Podarcis filfolensis. Classification (NCBI taxonomy): domain Eukaryota; kingdom Metazoa; phylum Chordata; class Lepidosauria; order Squamata; family Lacertidae; genus Podarcis; species Podarcis filfolensis. The sequence goes on along the minus strand of NC_139605.1, from coordinate 115,090,026 downwards.
CATGTAGCGAAGGGAGACTCTTCGCTGTTACCCCCTGATTAGATTTAGTTTGTAAGCTCCTTGCATTAGAGACCTGGTTTGTTTTTTGTATAAAGTACTCAAGCACTATGTACTGCTGGTTGTGTTACTGGTGTTACTGTCACTGTGATCACCATCAACACACTTTTCTGCTCCAAAACCCCATTTTATTTTATTTTCCATAAATATCTAAGGTATTTTGGTTGAGATGGAAAGCAAAATCTCTTTCCTGGCAAGCTTATATATAAAAGTGAAGTAAAGAAGCCAGCAGACCAAATCCTACACCTCACTGTATTTTATCAAATCCGAAAGTTATTATTATAGTTTTCTGTACTGTGTAGTGGACGGGTTGCAAGCCCACCGACTTGTCACATTTGAGTTTTATTGTGTTGCTTGTTCTGTACAGTTTTCTTTTTGTGGTGGTAAAATAGCTTTGCAAACAAGCATGTTGCAGAATCTCCACGGGCTTTTAAAATCCAGAAATGTTCCCTACATATCCGGAGCTAGGGACCATCAATAAAGTCATGCATCAGAGGGAGTAGCGAAGCTGTGCCAAAGGAGGGAAGGGATATTCGTTAAAAATGGAGCAAAGTGTTACCAACGGAAAGATATTTTTAAGCCTTAAAAAAAAAAGTGTAATACATTTTATGTCTGGTCATTAGACCAGTTTTGGAAACTATAATTTCCTATGCCTTCTTCTCATGTATGGTCAGATTCCACTGCCACCTCTTCCACCCAAAGAATTTATATGAAACTATTCACAGTGCTGCCATTCACAGAGTGTTTTAACCAGGGGTAGGCAACCTGGGGCCCGGGGGCCAGATCGCCTTCTCAATCCGGCTCGCAGACGGTCCGGGAATCAGTGTATTTTTACATGGGTAGAATGTGTCCTTTTATTTAAAATGCATCTCTGGGTTATTTGTGGAGCCTGCCTGGTGTTTTTACATGAGTAGAATGTGTCCTTTTATTTAAAATGCATCTCTGGGTTATTTGTGGGGCATAGGAATTATTTCACTTTTCTTTTTCAAAATATAGTCTGTCCCACCACATGGTCTGAGGGACGGTGGACCGGCCCACGGCTGAAAAAGGTTCCTGACCCCTGGTTTTAATTATCAATCCCTCTTCCCAGGGAACTGTGTAAATTGTAGCACTGTGAGGGGAAGAGGGGTCTCCCGACAACTCTCAGCACCCTTAACAAACTACAATTCCCAGAATGCTTTGAAGGAAGCCATGGCTGTTTATAGTGGCATGGTACTGCTTTAACTGTATGGCGCTGATAGGGCCTTTATTTGGAGAGTCAAGTAGTTGCATGGAGCTGGTGTAACTTAGTACATGTCTCCACATTAGAACGTGCTGTGCACCTGTTACGTTTTATGAGTTATCAGATCGTGCCATAACGGTTACATTAGAACAATAAATGCTGTGTGTAAATGAAGTTTATATGTACTCTGGGCTAAGTTCTTGTTGACCCTATGTGTCATCAAGTACTGAAGTAGTAGGAAGAGGGATGTAGGCAGGATGCAAAATTGGTAGTAGACCAGACTGCCGGTAATTTCTTTTGTACTGATTCAAGCTGGAATTAATTAGGCAAGTGGAGCAATGCACTCTGAAAATGAGCTGGAGCCAAAAGTAATAGCAGATACATCAGCTGCGAAGAATATTGTAGGGGTCTGCCATATGCCAAAACTAAGAATTATACACCATTATGTTTTGTAGACAGCATCTTAAAAAGTAGAGAAATCACCTTACCAACAAACGTCCGTATAGTAAAAGCTATGGTTTACCCAGTAGTGATGTATGGAAGTGAAAGCTGGACCATAAAAAAAGGCTGATCGCCAAAGAATTGATGCTTTTGAATTATGGTGCTGGAGGAGACTCTTGAGAGTCCCATGGACTGCAAGAAGATCAAACCTATCCATTCTGAAGGAAATCAGCCCTACTTTGGCCACCTCATGAGAAGAGAAGACTCCCTGAAAAAGACCCTGATGTTGGGAAAGATGGAGGACACAAGGAGAAGGGGACGACAGAGAACGAGATGGTTGGATAGTGTTCTCGAAGCTACCAGCATGAGTTTGACCAAACTGCGGGAGGCAGTGGAAGACAGGAGTGCCTGGCGTGCTCTGGTTCATGGGGTCACGAAGAGTCGGACATGACTAAATAACAACAACAGATCCCATAGAGCTCATTGGGGTTTGTTTCCTAGTAAGTTTGTCTTGAACTGCTGACCAAGGCTGAAATCCTATACTCAAATTTTCTGGAAGGAACCCCTGTTGGACACACTGGGATTTCTCAAGCAAACATTCATAGAACTGACACTATGCATCCATTAAAATGGAACTTGATAAAAAGCATCTGCTGTATATAAAGTAATAACTGGCAAGATGAGACTCCTTGTTGTTTTTGTTTGACTAACTACACAGCAAGTGATGTGGGGATCCCAGCTTAGGTCAGGCATTTGCAGTTTTATAGGAGCTGCTGGGAAATTCTGTCTCGGCAAAATGTCATTTAGGAAAGTAGCCGAGACATTTGAAGAATCTCTTCCCACTTCTCTCCTAGATATTTAACAGGTGCTGACAACTGGGCAGCAATATCACTAGTACACTGAACTTTGCCAGTGGTTTATTTTATCTGTCTATACTGGGGAACCTTTTGCAATGTGGTCTTTCTTTGTCCATGGAGAGTAAAGATCTTTATTTGTCCATTGAGGGCAAACCCTCCAAGTGTCCCTATTTTCCAGGGGTGACCCTGATTTAGAGAAGCTATCCCCGTTTCTTTGATCCTAGGCTGCCCTGTTTTCCTTAGAATGTCCCTATTTTCATTGTAGAAATGTTGGGGGGGGGGGTATGGAGTTATCCAAACTCCGAGCCATCTGAAGGCAGCCCTGTATAGGGAAGGTTTTTTTTTTAAATGTCTAATATTTTATTATGTTTTTATATATGTTGGAAGCCACCCAGAGTGCTGGGGCAACCCAATTGGATGTGTGGGGTATAAATAGTAAAATTATCATTATGGAATGTGATGTCCTCATTTTCATTAGAGAAATGTTGGAGGGTATGGCTAGTATCTTGCTCTACAACTTCCCTTACATCAGTAGTCTTCAGGCTTTTCACCTTTTCACCTTTGATTACAGTGAGATACACACACACAAACACACACGCACACACATACATACAGGCTTCCTCAACCTTGGCCCTCCAGATGTTTTTGGCCTACAGCTCCCATGATCCCTAGCTAGCAGGACCAGTGGTCAGGGATGATGGGAATTGTAGTCTCAAAACATCTGGAGGGCCGAGGCTGAGGAAGCCTGATATTCTCTGTGCATCTTCATCAATCAATAAATAGTATTCTGCATCCAGAAAACATGAATTTAGTGACCTGAATACATTATGCACTCTGAACACATTTGTGTGATTTCTTTTATTTTTGTAAGGCCTAGTCGGCACTATTTGCTGCTTTGCACTTTTTTACTCTGGTTTCTTTAGTTAAGGAGAGGGTCAAAGAGGTATAAAGAACACTGAAACATGCTTGCGCACAATGGAAATATTATTGGATGTGGAAAGCCAACTGGCCAGATGGATTTTCCCATGGCTCATCCATCACATACCATTTTTCTGCAGGAATGCTCTCAGAGGGTTAAGGATGGGTTGCCTATTCCTGGACCTTACTTTCAACCAACACTCTCTGCTCTTCCACCTGATTATATGCCATCCTTTCTTTTTCCTTACACCAATGATGGGGGGGGGACCTGTGGCTCTCCAGATGTTGTTAGAATCTAGATATTGTTAGAATCCATCTGCCACTAGCCCCAGCTGGCATGGCTAATGGTTGGGGGTCTTAGGAATTGTTGCATTCACCAACATCTGGAGAACCATCTTGGAGATTTCCCCAACCCTGCCGTACACTCTTTCTCACTCTGTGAATGATTGCTCGCTTGTAGGCTCCCCATTCCCTTCCTCCCCTCTCACATCCATTCTGTGCAACCTGCCATACTGCTACTTAGGCCTGGGAAGAAATCCCCTTCTTTTATCATTTTAGCTACTTCTCTCCTCCTTTAAAGGGACGCGGGTGGCGCTGTGGGTTAAACCACAGAGCCTAGGACTTGCCGATCAGAAGGTCGGCGGTTCGAATCCCCTTGACGGGGTGAGCTCCTGTTGCTCAGTCCCTGCTCCTGCCAACCTAGCAGTTCGAAAGCACATCAAAGTGCAAGTAGATAAGTAGGTACCACTCTGGCGGGAAGGTAAATGGCGTTTCCGTGTGCTGCTCTGGTTCGCCAGAAGCGGCTTAGTCATGCTGGCCACATGACCCGAAAGCTGTATGCCGGCCCCCTCGGCCAATAAAGCGAGATGAGCGCCGCAACCCCAGAGTCGGCCACAACTGGACCTAATGGTCAGGGGTCCCTCTACCTTTACCTCCTCCTTTAAACCCCTTCTTCTTGAGCCTTTTCCCATGGCTCCCTCCCCACCACCAACTTTCCCGCATCCCACTCATGCTACCCATTATAAATTCTTACCCTCTTTCTGGCCTACCTTAAATTCCTAATCTCTATCTGGCTGCTAACTTCAACGGCTATCAGTCAGGAAAGCAAGAAAACCTCCAGGTTCAATGGTAGTCTACCTCTGAATATCAGATGCTCAGGTCAACAATTTGTGCAGATCAGTCGCCTTCATGTCCTCTGTTTGAGGTTCCTGGAATCATTTGGCCAGCCACTGCTGGGTGGATTTTTAATCTAATCCAGCAGAGATTTCCCTCCAGGATGGTCTCCTCCCCCCGCTAAAGCAGGTTGTGAACCCTTTGGCCAGGGAATCTACCAGTTCACCTAATATTCAGCAGATGCTAAATGCATTTTGTTAGAGTAGTCAAGATGGTAGCTACACTTGCTCCCCAGACATTATACTTCGCATATCTTTCAGAGGTTACAGCATGGGTAGGCAAACTAATGCCCAGGGGCCGGATCCGGCCTAATCGCCTTCTTAATCCAGCCCGCGGACGGTCTGGGAATCAGCATGTTTTTACATGAGTAGAATGTGTCCTTTTATTTAAAATGCATCTCTGGGTTCTTTGTGGGGCATAGGAATTCGCTTACAGTGGTACCTCAGGTTACATATGCTTCAGGTTACATACGCTTCAGGTTAAAGACTCCATTAACCCAGAAATAGTGCTTCAGGTTAAGAACTTTGCTTCAGGATGAGAACAGAAATTGTGCTCCGGTGGCGCGGCAGCAGCAGGAGGTCCAATTAGCTAAAGTGGTGCTTCAGGTTAAGAACAGTTTTAGGTTAAGAACAGACCTCCGGAACGAATTAAGTACTTAACCCGAGGTGCCACTGTATTATTATTTTTTCAAAATATAGTCCGACCCCCCACAATGTCTGAGGGACAGTGGACCGGCCTACGGCTGAAAAGGTTTGCTGACCCCTGGGTTACAGCTTCAGCTAGGTGTACCTTGAGATGACAAAGAAAATTCCACCCCGCATTTTCCGCCTGCCTGTTCCACACCTTGCAAATTTGCTTCTTCAAGCAATTGACCTGCATTTTACATAACAAGAATGATGCCTGATGTCTCTCCAAGGATAATTGATGGTAAGGAAGATTTCACTGCAGACGCAGCAGCTTTTAGAAAATGGTTTTGTCTCATTCGGTTATGCAACTGTTGAGACATTTCTCACCATGCTGGGGTACGTAAATCCAGTTCCAAAAGCCATTTCAGGCATGTAAGACTATGCACAGCCAAACTCACATTCTACTTTGTTTTAAAGGATACCAGGGGGGTTATTATCTATATTTAAAATCCATTTCTCATCCTGTAGCAGTCTCACTGGAAGAATTTTACTGAATTGCCCCTTAAAATTGTCAGGGTTTTAAAAACTTGTATAACTCAATATGATGTGGGGCGTGGGTGTGTTATATTATGTTAGGGATAGGCAATGTGGTGCCCTCCACATGCTTTTGTACAATAACACCCCACAGCTGCAGTTGGCGTGGCCAAATTACCAGGGGAGATGGGAGCTGTAATCCAAGAATATCCAGAGGGTACCACATTGAGTACCCCTGAATTATGCAGTGTGACTGCTATTCGCCTAATATGTCTTTGCACAGATAGGTTTGGTCACCCAGATTAAGTTTCAGGTGGGTTGATGTAGCAAATCAAGCTACCATACTGCACAGTTGAAATACCCAAATGTATGCCAACTTACAGTTCAGTTCCAGAACACACTAGTATACCCCAGTAACCTCCCAACTGGGTACCTGCTGGGGGTGGGAGATAGATTTACCCTCCCCGCAGTATTTTAATGAATTAGGTAGTATAATTTGCACATTTGCACTTCCTGAACCAATTTGTGAACCAACACACAATTATCCTTCAAAATGCACCATCCACCAATTTTTTTAGTTCTCCAACTGAAGTGTACAAAAATGCACATCCTAGGGTAAAATGCATTAAAATGTATGCATAAGTGATTTTTTTTTAAAGTGTTACTTTGGAGGAAATTGCTTGCAAAAATGTGTATATTAGTCAAAGCTGCATACAAAAATGTGCGCATTAAGAAAAAGTGGGTATGAAGAGATATCTTGATTAATTTACATGAGGATTTTTTTTTAATGCAAATGGCTGTAGAAAAGTTGGGAACTGTATTTAACATTGTTGGGGGCAGAATTGAGAAATTTGGAGAAAGTGAAACTGACAGATTTGTCTATCTCTGGTTACTGCAGTGCACTCTACACAGAGCCGTAGCTAGGTGATCTTGCGCCCTGGCAGAACCATGTAGATTGTGCCCCCTAGTCACTGACAAATTAGCTCTTCTTTCTGCCTCTCCTTCAACTCTCCCTCCACCCATTCAATTCACCCCCTGTTTAAAACCATTTCTTATTAGGCAATAATTGATATTGTTATTTATGGACTTTTTTTTTAGCCCATTTTGCGTGCCCCTCCATCTCCTGCGCCCCTGGCCCCACCTCACCACCCCATAGCTATGGCCCTGACTCTACATAGGATTGTTCTTGATGACAGTTGGGAAGCTGCAGGTGGTGTGAAGCTCTGGAACCTGCTAGCACAGTGTGGTGTAATGGTTAAGAGCGGTAGTCTCGTAATCTGGGGAACCGGGTTCGCGTCCCAGCTCCTCCACATGCAGCTGCTGGGTGACCTTGGGCCAGTCACACTTCTTTGAAGTCTCTCAGCCCCACTCACCTCACAGAGTGTTTGTTGTGGGGGAGGAAGGGAAAGGAGAATGCTAGCTGCTTTGAGACTCCTTAAAGGGAGTGAAAGGCGGAATATCAAATCCAAACTCTTCTTCTTCTTCTTCTTCTCCTCTCAACCTCGGCCCTCCAGATGTCTCGAGACTACAATTCCCATCATCCCTGACCGCTGGTCCTGCTAGCTAGAGATCATGGGAGTTCTAGGCCAAAAAAATCTGGAGGGCCGAGGTTGAGGAAGCCTGTGCTAGCAGCTAGCTAATATAATGGAAGAACAGCAGAAGATGTAATCAACATCTATGCTAGCTTCAGATTTGGTTCCGCCCCATTCAAGCTTCTGGGAAACCTTACAAAGCTTGGATCCTGTGATCAAAATGGGATGGAGGCATTTCTCTTGTCTTTCTTGAAATATATGGACCTTTTCTCAGACCAGAAAGCTTAAGTTTTGCTCTGACTGATTGGGATACAGGGCATTCGTCTTTCTTCTTGGCACCCACCCTTTTAAGGTTTCTTGTCCAGAGAGATCCTCTTTACCTTCCCCCCTCCCCCTTTTCTCTTTCCAACCAGAGACAGATCCCCAGAACCCTCAGGGCAGCTTACAACACAATATAAATTAATAAAACCAATATAAATCCAATAACCATTTAAATTGCACGTATAAATAACAACATCATAAAAACTGTAAACCAGCAGCAGAGCAAAAATAGAAAAACCTGTCTGGCAGACTTCCTTCTTCTTCTGAAAACTTTTCCTGGCTACTGAAATGGAAGTTCCTGCTGTTTTTCTCCTAGCTGGCACACCATCAGTGTTTTGATTTATTTTTTTCTAATAAGTTTGTTTTGGTTTTGCTAATAAAATGGTGTTTTCTATATTTTTCCAAGTCACTTGGAGAGCATTTTTAGTTGAAGAGTAATAAAACGAATGTGTAATGTAGGCAGAAATGATAGCAAGTCAGCTTGCAGAATGGAGGTGGGGAAAGTCAGGCCCATGAGTCAAATTTGGCATGGGATGGGCCCAAATTGGCCCATGTTTTTCCACACCCACAGCTGCTTGCACCATACCTGATGTCATATGTAAGGTAGAGACATGACTGAATTGGCTATTCCATGGGGAACTTGATTGAACAGCTAGTCCATGGGTAGGCAAACTAAGGCCCGGGGGCTGGATCCGGCCCAACTGCCTTCTAAATCCAGCCCACGGACAAGTCCTAGAATCAGTGTGTTTTTACATGAGTAGAATGTGCCCTTTTATTTAAAATGCATCTCTGGGTTATTTGTGAAAATATAGTCCGCCCCGCCCACAAGGTCTGAGGGACAGTGGTCCGGCCCCCTGCTGAAAAAGTTTGCTGACCCCTGAGCTAGTCCCTGTAGAAACCTGGGTTGAACTTACTACCCATCAACGTCAGATGGGGTTGGACATCTGTATTACATCTAAATCCTTTAAATGCAGTCTTCTTCTTCTTCTTCTTTGGTGATCACTCGTAGCTGAGTAAGGTTGTCTTCCATAAACACGGTTTTAACAATGAGTCCGTAAGTGACTGTGGAGGCCAATTCTGGATCCACACATCCTTCCACAGTGGGGACATTGGGACCCAATGAACAACAGGAATACACAATTGCACCAGCTAAACACAAGTGGGGTGGGACAAATCTGTGAAGTGGCTATGCTATATTACAAAAGGAAACTAATTTAAAAAATTGACTGATGGGTGTCCTTGGGTTTTTGACTGACAGATAGTTTTCAAAAATATTTAAATCCAGAATCTAGAGCATGGGTAGGCAAACTAAGGCCCGGGGGCCAGATCTGGCCCAATCGCCTTCTAAATCCAGCCCGCGGATGGTCTGGGAATCAGCATGTTTTTACATGAGTAGAATGTGTCCTTTTATTTAAAATGCATCTCTGGGTTATTTGTGGGGCATAGAAATTCGTTCATTATTTTTCCCCAAAATATAGTCTGGCCCACTACATGGTCTGAGGGACGGTGGACCTGCCCACAGCTAAAAAATGTTGTTGACCGCAGGTCTAGAGGAACTTGTCACTTTGGGGCAGAGGACAAAAGGACACACAATTTCCCCCTCCAACAATGAAATGTGTTGTTGTTGTTGTTTGAATACTTTCTCAAATTTCCTTTATTAGATTGTCATTTTAAAAAAACTGCAAACAAATGTACAAGAAGAAATGTGAGAAAGCATTCATTTGCAGTTGGCAGAATGTAACACATTGTGTAATTAGGTCAAAGTACAAGTTAAGACAAGATACCCACCAAATGAATTACTGGGAAAACTAATAGACACAAAAATATTTTGTGCAATGGCTGAAAAGCAAGCCAAAAGAGACAAAACACTGCAAATGCCTTGGTGCTGTTTTCAGTTTTGTTACTACTGAGTGAACAATTGGTGGAAAAAAATCAAGCTGGACAAGTCATCAGAATTAGAGACAGGAAACTAGAAATTACTTCCTTCTGTTTTGCTCTCAAAACACATACTGGGAAGTCCTGCTTGCCTGGCTGCAAACCACTGTGGAAATTCATGATACTTGGTCTATATACACGTGTGATAAATTTGATGATGCCAGGAGCATAGGAAGCTGCCTTCTACTGAGTCAGGCCAGTGTTACTAACACAGGCTGACAGCAGCACTTCAGGAAGAGAACATTTAAGTTCCATTTACCTTGATGGATGAGAATGAAGCACATCCTTTGAAATATACAGGATCAAAAGGTGATTCACCTGGACCAGCCTTTGTGGACCATGTTTCTAGCACTTCGTCTTGCTAAAAGGTGTCTTCAACTTCAAGGCTAGAAGACACAGGGCAGTGTTTACTCAAATCTCAGAATGGGCAGTGGGGTGGGGGAAGGCAGGGGGACTGAGTGGGGCAATGAGGCAGTAGTTAAGGAGTGGGAATTTGGTGCTCTTTAAGACTCCTTGCCCTGTTATCATATAGTAAAAGGCAGAATACATTGTGCAAATTATTATTATTATTATTATTATTATTATTATTATTATTAATTAAAATGCAGCTCACATTATTTAGTGTGGGAGTGTTTGCAGCAGAATTTGGGAGACCCTGGGACAAATCACATACCGTATTTTTTGCTCTATAAGACTCACTTTTTCTCCTCCTAAAAAGTAAGGGGAAATGTGTGTGTGTCTTATGAAGCGAATGCAGGCTGCGCAGCTATCCCAGAAGCCAGAACAGCAAGAGGGATTGCTGCTTTCACTGTGCAGCGATCCGTCTTGCTGTTCTGGCTTCTGAGATTCAGAATATATTTTTTCTTGTTTTCCTCCTCCAAAAACTAGGTGCGTCTTATGGGCTGGTGCGTCTTATAGAGCGAAAAATACGGTAATTAGCTATACTCACCCCCAAACTATATACAAGCTAAATATAATGACACACAGGCTATATGTAACTATACCCTTTCATGTAATATGGGAACAGCCACTGTTATCTGAACTGCTCTGAGTTACACAAGAGTGCAACAGTGATAGTATTGCTGGGGAAAATATTGTGTGGAAAGCACAGAAGAAGCTGATGGGCAGAGGGTACCTTGAATTTCATGACAGATTTCAAAAAGAAAGAACAATTATTGGAGCACATAGAAGAAGCCACTTGCCCTCTCCTGGTACTACCTACAGAGTACTGGATGGGTGGGGAATCAACAACTGCCCAGTATCATTTGTTGTTGCTGCTGCTGCTGCTGCTGTAGTATGTTTAGTCCACCTTTCATACCATGGGTGAGCAGCAAACAACCAAAACACTACAAAATATGAACAGTGCTCCAATACATCATCAAAAGAGCAGGTAAAAGCACATAACATTGTTAAATAACAATCTGGGAGATGAATCCATAGAGCCAAACACAGCTCCTCAGTTGTAGCAGCACGCCAGAACCTAGAGCCAACAGGCAAACGGGTTTGTCTTTACCAAAAAAAAAGGATAACATTGCTGTCAACTGACTCTTTCATATTACAATGGAACACACACAGAGAACCACGTGACCGTGCAAGGTTCCTGATGCAGTTCATGGCACAGATTCGGGTCAGGTCAGCCTTCAAATATGAAGACTCAGATCAAGGTGTGTGTGTGTTGAACAGGTTGGTAGAAGCATATGTCTTTTCCATAGTACAAAGGTAAGCATCTTGTCTGTCGCTCTACCAACTTGTCTCTGGCCTCAACCACCACTGGCATACGGCCCCTGGAAAGTTCCATAGAAAGGTATGTGGCCCTTCAGCTGGAAAAGGTACCCTACCTCTGTTCTAATGTGAAGTGGTTGAGGGTGAGCGCAAAGTTTCATACCTTTGCAAGTTCAGAAGTGCTAACAGAAAATCGGGCAGGCCTCCCTACAAAACCCTGTAGCAGTAATTTGTGGTTTTGCTGACACTATGCAAACTTCTGAGTTTAAAAGGACAAGTGATATAGGATTGGAATTGGATTGTTTTTGTATGCCACTACAGCGGCAAGACTGCTATTAGCTAAAAATTGGAAATCTCAAGAAATACCAACAATAGAAGAATGGCAGATGAAGATGTTGGACTTTTTGGAGCTCGCCGACCTGACTGGAAGAATCCGTGACCAGAAAGAAGAGGAGTATCAAGAAGATTGGAAGAAATTCAAGGAATATTTAGCCAAATATTGTAATATAAGATAATTAGAAGTTACTTGGAAGTATCAAATAGGCTTAGGATTAGAATAAGAATGGATTGTAAAGCATTAAAGATAAGAATACCAATAAAAGAGAAGAGGATAGTAAATTGAAGGAGTTAATTATATTAGACATATGATTTTGGAGAACTGTTACAAAGTGATACAATGAAATTCAAATAGGGGAGATTTGAGGAAGTCGGTTAACAATGAAAGTTAAATTAGGTCTTAGAAGTAATAAGTGTTTTTGTTTTTTATTTTTTCTCTTTAGTATTGTAATGTGTTTTCTTTTGTGTGTTTTGTATGTTATTTCCATTATAAATGTGGAAAATTAATTTAAAAAATTGAAAATAAAATAAAATAAAATAAAAGGACAAGTGTTTCTTTATGCAGAAACAAACAAAACAAGGAAGCTACAGTTGCTGTAAGGATCCTTGCCTTTTGAGCTAGTTTTGTAGTTCCTATGCAATAGCTGCAATCCTAAACCCACTCACTGGGAATTTAATGAAACTTACTTCTGAGAAGATATGGTGAAGATTGCAGTACTACTCAATTTACTTGTATTTATACATTTTGCACTTTTTCTTTTTTTTTTTTATAATATATTTATTGAAGTTTTCAAATAAAGCATATATTAGATAAGCACCACTTATCATTGTCCATTTAACATCTCTCAATTGTTACATGGGACTCCCCCACACCTCCCGCATACACTTACATCATCATTAAATTAATTTCAAACAAATTATCATTTAACTCATCTTAATTAATAATCTTAATTTGGTTTGACATATAATTCAGCCTTAAATCTAATTTAATGGTAGACAATTGTCTGCACTGGCATCCAATTCAGCACTCAGCCAAATTACAATATTTTTGTAAATAAATCTTAAATTTCCTCCAGTCTTCTTCCATCCTTTCTTCTCCCTGGTCTCGAATTCTGCCGGTCATCTCGGCTAATTGCATATAGTCCATCAGTTGCATCTGCCATTCTTCCACAGTGGGTAGCTCCTGAGTTTTCCAATTCTTGGCAATTAATATTCTTGCTGCTGTTGTTGCGTACAAAAAGAATGTTCTGTCCTTTTTTAACACACTCTGGCCGACAATACCCAGGAGAAAGGCCTCTGATTTCTTAGTAAAGGTGTATTTAAACACCTTTTTTAATTCATTATATATCTTCTCCCAAAAGGCCTTCACTCTAGGGCAGGTCCACCAGAGGTGAAAAAATGTTCCTTCATTTTCCTTACATTTCCAACATTTGCTATCAGACGAATGGTATATTTTAGCCAGTTTAACAGGGGTCATGTACCATCTATACATCATTTTCATCACATTTTCCTTCAACGCATTACATGCAGTGAAGTTCAGCCCAGAGGTCCACAACCTTTCCCAATCTTCAAACATAATATTATACCCAATATCCTGCGCCCATTTTATCATTGTTGATTTTACCATTTCGTCATGTGTGTTCCATTTCAGCAGCAAGTTATACATTCTTGAAAGTACCTTAGTCTTAGGTTCTAACAGTTCAGTTTCTAACTTTGACTTTTCCACTTGGAATCCTAGCTTTTTGTCATTTTTAAACACTTCTTTAATCTGAGCATAGTGTAACCAGTCTCGCACTTTGTCTCTCATCTTTTCTAAACTCTGCAATTTCCAGTTGTCACCATCCTTTTCTATTATCTCCCAATATTTTGGCCAGTTGGCCTCCATATTGGCTCTTTTCCGAGCCTTAGCCTCCAGGGGTGACAGCCACCTCGGAGTTTTATTCTCCAGTAAGTCTTTATATTTTGTCCAGACATTAAAAACTGATTTTCTGACAATATGGTTCTTGAAGGCCTTATTTATCTTAGCTTTATCATACCATAAATATGCATGCCATCCAAACGCATTATTAAAACCTTCCAAATCCAAGACATCCGTATCTTCAAGAAGTAACCAATCTTTTAACCAGCAGAAAGCTGCAGCTTCATAATACAACTTTAAATCTGGCAGGGCAAAGCCCCCTCTTTCTTTCGCATCTGTTAATATTTTAAATTTGATTCTGGGCTTTTTGCCCTGCCAGACAAATTTAGAAATATCTTTCTGCCACTTCCGGAAGCACTCTGTCTTGTCTACAATCTGCAGTGTCTGAAACAAAAATAACATTTTTGGCAATACATTCATCTTGATGGCAGCTATTCGGCCTAACAAAGAAAGTTTTAGTCTTGACCAACTATCCAAGTCTCTCTTAATCTCTGACCAACATTTTTCATAATTATCTTTAAATAAACTCAGATTTTTTGCTGTTATGTTTACCCCTAGGTATTTAACTTTTTTAACCACATTTAGTTCTGTCTCTTTCTGAAGCTGTTCCAACTCAATATCTGTCACGTTTTTCCCCAAAACTTTAGTTTTTTGCTTATTTAACTTAAATCCTGCCACTCGACCAAAGTTTTGAATCAGTTGTAGTACTCTTTTCAAACTAGACTCCGGCTCCTGTAATGTCAGAACTAGGTCATCTGCAAAAGCTTTAAGTTTATATTGTTTCGCTCCGACCTAAATCCCTTCCACCAACCGGTCCCCCCTAATCATATTCAGGAGCACTTCCAGAACCGAAATAAACAGTAATGGGGAAATCGGGCAGCCTTGTCGTGTACCTTTTTCAATTTTAAACTCTTCTGTAACCACATTGTTAACTATCAGTTTAGCCTTTTGTTCTGAATATATTGCCTCAATCCCGTTCTCAAACCCCCGTCCCACTCCCATTTCTTTTAAATTCCCCTTCATAAATTTCCAAGATATGTTGTCAAAGGCTTTCTCCGCGTCTATAAAAATTAAAACTGCTTTAGTGTTTATGTTTGTTTGTAAAAGTTCCAATATGTCTATGATGTTCCTTGTGTTAGTAAACATATGTCTGCCCGGGAGAAAGCCTGCCTGGTCTTTATGGATTATCTCACTTAAAACTTTCTTAAATCTTCGTGCCAAAACATCTGCAAATATTTTGTAATCCACATTTAAAAGGGAGATGGGACGGTAATTCTTGAGTTGTGTCTTTTCAGTTTCTGACTTTGGAATCAATGTGATAAATGCTTCTTTCCACGATTCAGGCGCCTTCTTCCCCTCCATTATTTCATTACTGACCTCCAACAAAGGTTGTATCAAATAATCCTTCAATGTCTTATAGTAGTTAGAGGTCAGTCCATCTGGCCCTGGTGATTTGCCCTGTTTCAGACTCAGGATGGCCTGTTCAATCTCTTGTCGTGTTATTTTGCCATTTAAAATTGTTCTATTTTCTTCTGACAGCTTTGCTAATCCATTTCTCTCCAAAAATTGTGTAATCTCTATTTCATCTTGTGGCCCTTGAGTATATAACTTTTTAAAATACCTCTGGAAGCACTTTCTAATCTCTCCCGGGTTCTGAATGTTCCTTCCTTCAACCTCTAAGTTTGTTACTGTATTTAATCTTTGTCTCCTTTTCAACTGCCAAGCTAGCAGTTTCCCACATTTATTTGCCGATTCAAAAGTTTTTTGTTTCATTGTTTTAATCTTCCATTCTATTTCCTGATTTATCAGCTTGGAATATTGCGCCTGATAAAGTTTAATTTCTCTCAGAATCGGTTGGGACTTCGGGTTAGATCTTAACTTCTTCTCCAACTCTTTGATACTTTCCAGAATTTTATCTTTCTTTTCATTTTGCAGTCTTTTCTTTAAGGAATTCTGTTGAATCAAGAACCCTCTCATCACAGCTTTACTTGCATCCCAGATAGTTCTTTTTTCCACCGTAGTGTTCAAATTAATCTCAAAATAGTCCTTTAGGGTTTTTTGGGCCTTCTTTACAATTCTTTGGTCTCTAAACAGGCCATCATTCATCTTCCATCTAAAGGAGCCGATTGGGATCAATGTCATATCCATTCTCAAGGCGTTATGGTCGGAGCATGTTTTGGGGCAGATTTCCACCTTCCTCACCTTAGGTGCCAGACTTCTAGTTATCCATATTTGGTCGATTCGTGTCCAAGTCAGTTGAGCTTCAGAAAAGAATGTTCCTTCTCTTCCCAGGGGGTTTCTAACTCTCCAGATGTCAACCCAGTCCATATTGTCAGTCATTTCAAAAAAGGTCTTAGGTAGTCTTCCCTCTTTAGTAATGTTCTGGTTCTGTGACTTATCCATATTTGTTGATACGACCCCGTTCATGTCCCCCATCATGATGACGTTGTTGTAATCCAGATAATCCAGCATGGTCTCGTGCAACTTCTTATAAAAATCCGATTTTCCTTCATTTGGAGCATAAATTCCTAATATCAAAATTTTTTCTCCTTGATACTGTACTTCTATTGCGAGGATTCTTCCACTTTCATCTTTAAAGAGAAATTTTGGTGAAAGGCTCTCTTTTGCATAGATCACTACACCTCTCTTTTTAACTGTATCCGATGATATAAATTCTTGACCAAGCCTTTTATTTATTAACACCTTTCTATGGAGCCTAATCACATGTGTTTCTTGTAAGCATATAATGTCCAATTGTTCCTTTTTTAAAATATGAAAAATTTTAGACCTTTTTTCGGGACTGTTACAGCCATTTATGTTCCAGCTCAAAAGCTGCAGAGACATCCTGGATAGGTCTGGTTATTCTTTCTGGGGTGGTACCTTGTTCTCCGGTCCTTGAGGATCCGAGGGGGCGGGCTCCCCTGGAAGTTCTGGCGCTGGCAATCCAAGTCCTTTGTGGAGGTCTTCTCCGTGTGCTCCCAAAAACTTGTCTCTATCTTCCACTGTTTTGATTTTGATCTTTCTCCCTCTGTAGGTAAAGGATAATCCTTGTGGAAACTCCCACCTGAAGATAATTGCGTTGCTTCTCAACAGTCTTGCCAATTCCGTGTAGTTAGATCTAAGGTCCAGCAACTGCTTAGGAATGTCCTTGTAGATTTCAATTCTCTTGCCCAAAATGTCTAGTGACTTTTCGTAGTGCAGGCCCAAAATCTTGTCCCTTTCCTCCTTTGATCTCAGTGTTATCAAACAATCTCTGGGCTTCTCTGTCCTTCTGACTCTGCCAAGCCTGAAAGCAGATACAATTTTAAAGTCTTTTTCCTCTAACTTCCAAAACTTGGCAAATTCCTTAGTTAGAAATTCAATAAAATTATCTTCTTCCACCTCTGGTATTGACCGTATCCTCAAGTTGGTCTCCCTGTTTCGCAGTTCTGTCATCAAAAAGTAAATCTGATGTTCTCCAACTTGTTTGCTGAGTGGTCTTACTTCTTTCTCAAGTTCTTCCAATCTTTGACTAGTATCTTCAGCCAGTTTACGATTTTCACCTACAGCCTCCTTTAATTCTCCAATAGACTGGGCATTCTGTGCAACTTGTCCAGTCAGCTTATTCAAGCTTTCTGTGTTCTGTTCAATTTTAGCTGTATGCAAATCAGCCTTCTTGTCCAGAGCCTCCAGTTTCTCCAAAATTTTCTCCAAGACAGAGCTACTTGTCCCTGAAGCCATATCTCCCAGGTGCAGCTCCTCTGTCTCACCCTCCCCTGCCTGTATTAGGGAGGCCGCCTCTATGTCTGGAGGCAAAGTGGAAGGCAAGGCCGGCACAGAAGATCTACGCTGTGAGGCTGCAGATAAAGTTAGAGTTGTTTGTTTAGTCCTTCCTCTTCTCCTTGCGCCACTCATTCCAAAGTTATCTGTAATCCAAGGTCAATCCAAGTTGTTCCCATGAGAAAGCAGAGTCCCAGATACAATAGTCAAACAGAGGCCGGGAAAGGGAAAGTAAAACAAAGTCACTGCTGTAAGTCCAAAATCCTCTAGAGGGAGCTTAATACGTCTTCAGGGAAAAGATCAAATCCAAGTTAAACTTATAAATTTAAATCCATGTCTATCGCCTCCACAATGTATTATTTTTAGCAGAGTAAAACTTAAAGCAAAACAGTGTTTCTTACAGTGCCTTGACTGCAACAGTTTCAAAGTATCCAGTTCCAACTCAGAATGTTTCAAAACCTAAATTCAATGTATCCAAAGTTGCAAACTGGTGCTCATCCAGGCAGCTCCAGCACCAGAGATTCTTATTTATTTTATAATCCACTGGTGCCACAGAAGAAGGATATCAATGCACCCCGAATATGACCAGCAAAAGTCAATAGCTCAAAGTCTTTCACTCAGAAAACTGCTTTAACAGGGTGCCAGCATTTGGTTAACGCATAACTTTTTGTCTCCACTCCTCCTGCTCTTTGCTTAAAGTTCAGTATAGCGGGAGATGGGCTTCCTGCTTATCCTCACTCCGTTTTCAGCCAGATTTCAACTTTTTTAAAAAAGTTTTAAAAGTTTCATAAAGTTCTCAAAAAGTTTCTGAAAGTTGACAAAAGTTTCAGAAAGTTTTCAATGTCCAAATTTACTCACGGGTTGTAGTTTCCAAAGTTCAGAAAAGTTGCAGGAAGAAAGGACAGCGCTGACCGGCAACAGCAACGCGGCTTCACTTCGCTGTTTGCGCAACGACCCACAGCGCCGCTACCCCCTCCGCGATCCGGAGCCCCTTACGGGGTCCCTTCAGCGTTTTGGGGGCTGCTTCTGGCGCCCGCCGGGTCCCGAGACCACAGGCTTCTGCCACCTGTGGTTTTCCTGAATGGGTCTCCGCTTCGCCGTAGCGGACAACCCGTTTACAGCGGAGCTCCCTTCTCCTTACTCGGAGAAGGCAGCCATTACCGGTCGCGCCGCCTCCGGAAGTCCCCATTTTGCACTTTTTCATTCTTGTTAATTTTTGAAATCACTTCATTACTTGGCAGGATTAATATTTTAAAAACAATAGAGAAATGAAATTTAAAAAGGAATAGTGTTCTCTTTGCACAGGAGGGAAAATATCAGTGAGATTCATTCAGCCATAAGATCAGCTGGGCAATGGAACAAAAATTTAAAGGGATGTGTTAGAACTCCCGGCTTTAAAAATAAGCAGCTGGTGCAAACATGTGCCAGGGAATTTTGAAGGATTGCTGTGTTGCTGTCTGTGTGTAGTTTTGGAAGCTGTGAATTAGCTAAGTCCACCTTTAAATGCAAACTGAATCAAATTCCACCCCCACCCCAAATCCTATTCATTACATGGTGCCATTTCTGTTGTCTCTCTGGCATTTGTCCAGGATTTTTAAAATCCCATTTTGGTATCTGCATTGGATTTGAAATACCATATTGGCCTGAATATAAGTCTCACTTTTCCCCCAAATTCTAACCATGAAAAGTTAAAGTGCAGCTTATATTCGTGACCTTACGTTATGCAGCCAGAAGCATGGTGCAAACGGTGCCAGGAGCACAGCAAAGCAGCCCCCGCCCAGGACGTAGTCCCCCATTCTCTGCCCCAAGACCGGGAAGGGAGAGAGTGAGGAAGAGAAAAGGCCGCTGGCAACGTAGCACAGCTTTCTGCCCGCCCCCCCAGTATGCAGCCAAGGAGCAGCGAGAAATGGAGTGGCTTATATTCGGGTATTTTTTTCTTTCTTTTTCTCCCCCCCCCCCTCCAATTTTAAAGGTGCAGCTTATATTTGGGTGTGGCTTATATTCAGGCCAATACGGTAGGGTTTTTTATATATGTAAAAGGAAGAATTACATAACTGAATGCTAAAGGCAGATACAAATAAGGTGATATCTGAAGTCCAGGCAGGTTTCCAAAGAGGGAAATCCACATTGGACCAGTGCTTTGTGATGAACTTTCTGCTATGTAAATACATCCATAATTTGAAGCAAAAATTATATGTCGCTTTTATCAATCTAAAGTCAGCTTTCGATACGGTCCCAAGACACGCATTGTGGCAAAAATTGGAAAAGACAAATATAGACCTCCGTCTGTTATTTCTCATCAAAACATTATATACTGACACATCGATACAAGTAAAGGTGGATCTGGCTGGCCATCTCACCACTAGAATTAAGACCATTACTGGAGTCAAACAGGGATGCATTTTGGCGCCTTTCCTGATCAATTTTTATATTAATGACATGATTAAAGAACTGGAGGGCCTACAGTTTGCCCCTGTCACAATTCTCAAATGTTAAAGAAGAAGAATTCCCTACACTTAGAAATCTAGATGTCAAGGAGAAGGCTTCTAACCTAGCTTCCCATCCTGACATGCTACATTTCTATATGTACATAATTTATTTTCCACAGAGGAATATTCAGTCCTGCAGTCCACCACTTGCACGCTGAAGTTTATTTTTCAAGGAAGAATTTTACTACGCAATGAACTATTTGTCTAAAGAGCCTCTGAGACTCTGTAAATAATGGTGGAGGAGGGAGAGAGACACATGACAATGATAAATTTAGTGTTAACATTTTTTAGAGGTTTCATGTTCAGCTTCCCCCTCTTAATGACCGACAATGTTCATTGATCTTTCTTGCTTGGGTGCATTCTTTCATTGTATTAGCAGATAATTTATAGTACTACAGGTTTGCCAAGCATGGTTTTAAAGTACCTGCAAAAAATCTATCTTTCTTGTTTTGGTGTGTCATTTTAAAAGGAGAACAGTAGATTCCAGTTATGTCTAGAGAGAGATGAAAACCTTTGCACATGAATTCAATTGCTGCCACATTGCTGGGCTTTACCTGAATTTGCAAAAGCACATAGCAGTCATGTTTGGCCATGGATCACTGTTCCAGATTACTGGAAATCATTTAAAACAGCTGCGTATAAAGGGATCAGATTTATGGCTTCTTGGCTTGCAATACATTCACAGGAGAACAGCTGAGTTAAAGTAGGGGCACCAACCTGTCCTTCTTACGGTCTTGCCACTCTTGGTGCATTTCTGATTATTGTGGAATTGGTTCTCCTTATGCGTGCAAATCTTGTTTTTCTTTTCTTTTCTTTTCTTTTTTTGGAACATCTGAAATCTATCTGAAATTGCCCCCACTCCATTTAATCCAAATTCACCCTTTCCAAAGAGAAGTCTTATACACACACTAAATCAGTTTAACAATGACCCATATTATAAATGCATTGTTTACAATATTAAACTCCAGTTTGGAAGCACTTTATTGATTTCCCCCAATGTATTTGGAGATGAGCATCATGTGAGAAGCTTATCCCTTTTGCACACGGTGATTTATGCAACTTCCTTAAATTTCAGGGGGAACGCCTATTACAAAGCACTAAAACAGGTATAGGAAACTATTGAACTCCAGCTGTCTGGACTACAAGTCCCATCAATCTCAGACCACTGGCCATGCTAGCTAAGATTGATAGGAGCTAGAATCCCAAGAGGACTAAATATGCCCCATCCCTTATCTAAAAAGGTAAAGGGACCCCTCACCATTAGGTCCAGTCGTGGCCGACTCTGGGGTTGCGGCTCATCTCACTTTATTGGCCGAGGAAGCCGGAGTACAGCTTCTGGGTCATGTGGCCAGCATGACTAAGCCGCTTCTGGCGAACCAGAGCAGCACACAGAAATGCTGTTTACCTTCCCCCTGGAGCGGTACCTATTTATCTACTTGTACTTTGACATGCTTTCGAACTGCTAGGTTGGCAGGAGCAGGGACCGAGCAACGGGAGCTCACCCCGTCGCGGGGATTTGAACCGCCGAACTTCTGATCGGCAAGCCCTAGGCTCTGTGGTCTAACCCACAGCGCCACCCGTGTCCCATCCCTTATCTAGGGTAATACTAATTGTTACTAGTGCAGGATAAGAAGAGGAGGGCACTCTCAGCATTTGCTTCTGTATCCAGCACAAAACCCTGATCCTTAGCTTTATAGCATTCTCACAACCTTCTCTAGCATTTTCTTCCAGCTCTTCCTTCCTGTTGCCCTCTGCCCATGATAGTGAGTTACTGCCCATTTTTTGCCCTACATATGTAGAAATCCCTCCCTGAACATATGTATACTGAAGTGAGTTCTCTCCCCCGTCCCTTCAAACACATCCCACAATCCCACCTCTTCCATGATACCTTTGTAGACCCTCCAAGTGTCCCTATTTCCCAGGGACACCCCAAATTTACAGAAGCCCTCCCAGTTTTTTATTTGATCCCAGAAGCTCCCACTTTTCCTTAGGACATCCCTATTTTCATCAGATAAATGTTGGAGGGTATGGGATTATGTGACCCTAGAGCTAAGGAGATAAGCAATTATACAATCTTTAGAAGACACCTGAAGGCAGCCCTATATAGTTTTATTATGTCTTATATGTGTTGGAAGCCACCCCGAGTATTATTATTATTATTACTATTATCATTATTATGGAATAGGGCATCCTTATTTTCTTCAGAGAAATGTTTGAGGCTATACCTTTGGCCTCACCCCTATGTCTTCATTCCAGGCTGTAGCCAAGGTCTCATTCTCAAAAGTAAGCAGCTGAAGTCATACACATGTTTCTCTTGACTGTACCATTTCAGCCTGCAGGCAAAAGCTCCCCTAACTGTTTCTTGGAACAAAAAGGTAAGTTCTTTTTCATGTACAAAAATGACAGTAGTGATGGATGAGATCTCCTTGGCTCAGTGTCGAAACTGTTTGGAAT
Organism: Podarcis filfolensis; assembly: GCF_964270895.1. Classification (NCBI taxonomy): domain Eukaryota; kingdom Metazoa; phylum Chordata; class Lepidosauria; order Squamata; family Lacertidae; genus Podarcis; species Podarcis filfolensis. The sequence goes on along the minus strand of NC_139605.1, from coordinate 115,067,732 downwards.
TGAAAGAGCTTTCTCAGTAGCATTGAGGGAAAAGATTGTCTAGTTTTTAAAAGTGCTCTCCCAGCTTCTTCTTTCTCAAAACCCAGGAGGAAGACAAGGTTTGAGATCTGCATGGGGGACAGGACACTGAAGGGCACAACAAGCCCCGTTGTTCCAGGTCAGACTATTTACCCAAGTAACAGCAGTTCTCCAGGGCGACAGGCAATGAACCTTCACATTGTCTGCTACCCAACCATTCAGCTGTAGATGCTGATAGGGTCAGCTCTACCATTAGGCAGACTGAGGCAGCTGCCTCAGGCGGTGGGTGCTTGGAGAGGGGAGCAGTAGCAAGGTACTGGAGAACAGAGGTGCATTGATCATATGCATCCTGCCCTAAGACGCCTTGCCTAGACTGCTTCCTTCACAAACAGTGAAGGATGCTGCCAGTATTGAAGTAAGATTCAATTTGCTTCTGTATGAGGAATGTGTGTGTGTGTGTGTGTGTGTGTGTGTGTGTGTGTGTGTGTGTGTGTTTCTCACCCAGGTTTGATTTAGGTTTGATGAGGCCCTAAGCTACTGAAGGTAATTGGGCCCTTTATATGTCCAGTTGTCCTTTGTCAACAACAAATTGTTGCTTTTTTCTGTTGAATATATGCAATATGGTAATTTATGGACCTAATCAGTATCTAAAGCCATTTGCACATGTTGCCATGCAACCAGTCTATGCAGAGTGAAGGCATCTTATATATAGAAATGAGCAAACATGTGATATTTTAGGGAGCAGGCTAGCAGGCAGGGCCCATTACTTACATCATAGGAGCCTACACAACACAAAACACTGTTGCTGTATGTCGTTTTTATTTTATTTGTTTCTTATCTTATATTTTGGTAATGTACATCCAGGTTTTTTTTCCCCTTTCAATTTTTTGGGGGCCCCCAAGAGAGTGGGGCCCTAAGCTATAGCTTGTTTAGCTTATACGTAAATCCGAATCTTACCCTTTACCTCTGGCAGTGAAAAAAAACTTGGGCTACCCCTGGATGCTACATAATAAACCCAGGACAAAATGTATTCTCTGATTTATTTATTTTCTGGAGTGGTACACTTCCTGCTTAGGGGTTCCTGCCACTTTGGAAATGCCTTGAAACATTTCTTTTTACCCAGGCATTTCATTTGACATGTAATTGATTTTATGAATAGTGCTGACAGTTTGTTTTATAGGTTATTACAGCATACGTAGCATTTTATTTGTGTTGTATTAATTTTATTGTAAAGTGCTGTTAGTAATAACATCAGTGGTAGTAGCAATATGTCCCACACTGATGATCGTGCCCTTATCTTGCCTTACCTCTCTGGCCAGAGGGTGACATATTATGGTATATTTCCCCTCACACCAGAAAATCTCCCCTTTTTTCAGTGACACCCAGCCAGCCTGGCTCATGCTGCACAATAAGCCAATTCAAATGTCAGAAATGCAGCTGTGGTCTAAACCACTGAGCCTAGGGCTTGCCAATCAGAAGGTCAGCGGTTCGAATCCAGTAAAGCCAGTAAAGCGAGATGAGTGCCGCAACCCCAGAGTCGTCTGTGACTGGACCTAAGTGTCAAGGGTCCCTTTACCTTTACTATACCCCTTCAGACTGCAGCTGTGGGTATGGGTGTATGTTTGAATGTTCCTCCATAGTTAAAAAGTCTTTGACTCTTTTTTCTGGCATACCTCCATTAAATGCAGATTTTAGTTTTCTCTCTTGTTTGTTTTTATTTGTGTGACTTCAGGTCCATTGGTCCCTAACCATCGACCATTCTGTCTCTGGCCAGATATTGGATGAAATCCAGAAACATCTGACGAACCACAAAGAAAGACAGCAAGGGAGCAAAGTCAGGGGAGATTTGGCAGAGGTTGTGGTCATAGAGGTTGATAAATTGGGTCACATCTCAACAGCTTCCAGTAGCAAATTAATTAATATTTTGAAAAATCCATTTCATTTGTGTCTTCATTATTTCACATTCCATGGTGATGAATTCATAGAGTTTTAAAGGTTGTTTGGGTACTAGCATACATGAAAAGGGCGAGATTACAATCTATTTAAACAAGACTGGACATTTGCAAGGCAGTGCATATCAAGCTCATAGGCAGTTGTTGATGTTTTATATCAGATTAATTTGACAGAACTGTGTATTATGTACATTGTCTATATTTCTGTAGGACTATATTCAACACACATGCAGCTCATACCATCAGTAATGGTCATAATAAAATGAGCAATGCCAATACAGCACTCTAGATTTAATGCATGTGCTGTGTAAATAATAATAATAATAATAATAATAATAATAATAATAATTTTTTATACCCCACCTTCCCCAGCCAAGACCGGGCTCAGGGCAGCTAACAACCAATAATAAAAACAAGTTGATTAAAATACAATTAAAAGATTAAGATGCAACATTAAAACAATTAGGGAGCAATCTCTTAGTTGCATAAAAATAGTTGCATAACCTACTGTACATTAAAATGCACTTTGAAATCATTTTTTCTTAACGGGAAAAGGAAGGGAAAGACTGTAAGAGGAATCGGTGATGAATTTTAGAAGAACACCTGGAAAATTTAAAAGTCCCCAGGTATTTCCAAAGGTGTTAGACACCATTCATTGACTGAAGAATCGAGTGTGGAGTTATAAAACAGTCACCAGGGTAAAGTTGCAATGCAGCCATTGTTGTGGCTTTTCATGCATGTTAGGGATGTGGAATCCTTTTTCAGTCTACGGACCGCATCCCTTTTTGGGCAATTTTCCAGAGACCACATGCCAGTCATGTGGGGACCAGAGTCAAAAATGAATAGAGCAATCAATCCAGACCCTCCGAGATTTCTCAGATGAAAATAGGGACATTCTATTCTACATCAGGAAGCTTTTGATCTCCTGTACACATAAACATCATATACACAATTTACATGAGTCACCTTGAGCCGATTACAACTTCTCAGCCTCACCTACCTCACAGGCAGTGGCGGAGCTTCATGCGGAGAACAGGGGGAGGCGGGGCTAGTGCGCATCTTGGGGGCGTGGCATGGCACCTGCAGGGGTGTGGCGCGTGTCCTGGGGGCGTGGCGCCTGCAGGGCATGGCGCCCAGTGCGGACAGGGTGGCAGCCGCGATGGCACCCTACCGGGATCACGCTGCCAGGGGCGATGCACTCCCCCGCACTCCTCTTCCTCCGCAAGTGCTCACAAGATTGTTGTACAGGAAAAAAATGTGCGCAAGAATGGATCATATGCAACACCTTCCACAAATAAATGGAATGAAATAAAATTTTAGCTATAAGCTGCCTTGAGTCCTTGTCAGGGGAAAAGGTGGAATATAACAACAACAACATCAACATCAACAACTGTGAGAATGATCAGAAACATACCAGAGAGCAAATCCCATTGATTCAGTGGGACTTAGTTCTGAGTAAAAAAAAAGGCTGCACAGTCGTTACCCAATTACCTGGGAGTAAGGACCATTTAATATAGTGGGACTTAATTCTGAGTAAATAGTGTAAGGTTCCATTTATAATAAAGGAATAAACACTCCACACATTTCATTTAAAAAAAAGGGGCTGGCTGCTGAAGCATTGCAGTTAAAGCATTTAAAGTAGATTGCTTACATTTCCCTTCAAAATTATAGGAAGGGCTTCATATCCCAGCTTCACTATTTCCTTCTTTTGGTGCAAGTATTTTATTTTCAGTATGAACGGGATTCAGTATTTGCACCTACACATGCACACCACTTTTAATTGTTCTCCAAGATGTAAGAGAGAAGAAAAAGGGAATCCGGGACACTCCAGGATCAAAGCAGAAACCGGGATCGCTTCTGTAATTCCAGGACTGCCCCTGGAAAATTGGGACACTTGGAGGGTATGGAATACAAATTTTACCTATGCACAGCTGGCTAATCTCTCCACACAGCTTTCTCTGTTCTCTGTCCAGGTGAACATAAAGAGTTATGTTCAAGGACACATTCCAGTCAGGTAGAAACATTCAAGGAGCGTGCAAAGCAAGATTGGTAATGGATGTCACTTGGGGAGAGAGAATATGGCCTGAGGAGAGTCTCATAGGCCAGACAGAGATACCTGGGGGGCTTCATTTGTCCCCGGAGCATGAGGTTTCCCATCCTGGTGCCTAGCACACTAGAAAGAGCTGGTTTTTCCAAGCCTATGTTCATCGTTGTTTTTTTCATCTGGAACTCACCAGAACTCAGCTCCAGCACCTCTCAGGTATGTGCCATTGCCATTATAAGAGAACAAGGGAGGTGTTCATCTCTTTTTCAGGAAAAATAGCACTGCCTAGGTTCACGATTTCTCTTAGAAGGCATTAAATATGACCAAAATGGAATGCTTTAGTACATTATGGGAATGTTTTTCATGGTAGCTGTGAGGAGTTTATGAAGCTCTTTGCCTGTCTCCTTTTAACATCTGTCCTTGTACCCTGTTTGCATTTGATTAGTGAGGTGCTTTTAGATCATCAAGCCTTCTCTTAGATTTAATCCTTTTTTCTTTTTAAGAAAAAGGCTTCCTGGCTCACATGTTGTCTACAGAGCACAGTCTTTTCAATCATCAGCTCCTTTGCATTTGTGGGCTATGGGGCTCGGGAAAGGATTGATTTACGAATCCTTCCCATGATTTATGTTCTTTGCAAGAAAGGCCTTCGTGAATCACCAAGCACGCAGACACGCACACACACCATTCCTGTTCTGCTTTCAGAAACTGTACATACACTGCAGCTTCAGAAACTCTCTGAGCCACCAAGCTCCAACTGCAAGCCGTGCAGCTGTAATTATCCAACCTGTAATCAAGACACTGAATATTAAGAAATAATGAGAGCTCTTCATGCCTGGGATAATCTCTTGGGCCACTGACGTGCAAACTTGGGTGAGACCTATATAACAAACATTCTACCACATCATCGTATTCCTGGAGGCACTGTGCAATTTTCTCTCACAGATCTGCAGCCACCTGAGAGGGAAGTGGGGGAAGGGACAGACAGACCTATGAAATCACAGCTCCAATGTGAAGGTAGATGGGGCTCACCACCACATGCTCATCCTCTTTGCTAACCACTCTGAGGGCCAAACTTAGATGTGGAATTGGTCACGTACCACAGCTTCGAGAAGGGCATGCATAGGAAGCGTGAAGTTCAATCCCTGGCCTCTTCCAGCAGAGCTGGGAGACAACTATGTCTGAAGTCCTGGAGAGCTGCTTGCAGCCAGTGTGGGCACTACTGAACAGGATGGAACAATGGTCTGACTCAGAAGAAGGCAGCTTCCTATGTTCTTATGTTGTATAGTTGCAATCAAAAAACAATGGGAGAATGACATAGGCTATGAGATTAACCCCACTCAGTGGACCAGAATGTGGTCTAAACCCCCCTTTAAATCCGTATCAACGAAAAGAAAAGAAATCACTCTGAAACTTACCTACAGGTGGTACCTAACACCAAGAAAACTAGCACTAATACGCCCAGGAACCTCACCAAAATGCTGGAGAGGGTGCACCTCCACAGGCACATACCTCCACATGTGGTGGGAGTGCCCCAAAACCCAACTATTCTGGACAACAGCCATACAGGAAATACGTAAAATAACTAAGCAAGTATTAGACACCACCCCAGAATTGGCCAAGACAACAATGCCCACTTACACCACAAAGAACTCATAACCCACCTACTTTCAGCAGCCAGAAACACCATTACCATACACTGGAGAGACCTGTCAGGAGTAAGCATGGACCAATGGTACTAAATAGTATGGGAAACAGCCCTACTAGAAAAATTAACCAATAAACTGAAACTGACACGGGGACAAGCAGAAGAAGATGCCTTTACCCCGGTATGGCTCCCCTTTATCACATACACAGCCCAACAAGACAATGACAATAATCCACCAACAGCATACAAATCAATATGTCTAACCTGATCCAAAACACCCACTCACACACGAAAACAAAGATCACCACAGCCAATCACAAACAAACAACCACACCATAGGCCAACCCCAACCTCTCTCACCGCCAAAGAAACACAAATGAACAGCAGAGAACCTGCACAAGCAACGCTGACACCAAACCCTACATACATTAAGAAAATAGAAACATCGCCACCCGACTCCACCCATCTTCCCCCCCCTCCACCCCTCCACCCCCCAAAAGTCTCAACAAATGAAACTGATTTGTAAAAATGTTACATGGAAAAAATACGAGAGACATTACACATGCTTCTGTAAAACAAGAAAATCTTTAATTTATTTTTTAAAAAAAGAATGATTTCTTTCTTAAATGGGGAGAGTGGGTTGGAACAATGGTATGAGGCATGTAAGAGGGGCTTTAAGCCTTTGCTCCAACCACTGTCCCAAACAGAATCACACCCCACCTGCTGTGCCTGCTGTTCGCAATGGCAGGGAGTTCCCATTGGTGCCATTGGAATATTTGGTTTGGCCCTGTTTATGAATTCCCATGTAGCCCGAACAGTACCACCCAGGACTTTTTTTCAGCCGCAACTCAACAGAACTCAGTTCTGGCACCTCTCAGGTGTGTGCCATTGCCATTATAAGAGAACAAGGGAGGCATCCGTGGCAAGTTCTGGCGCCTCTTTTTCTAGGGAAGTAACACTGGTGCCATCCATCAGCAGACTGAAGAAAACACCATGGTTTGCAGAGGTACCAAAAGGGGGGAAGAGGGAACCCTAACAGGAAGAGCCCCAGAACAGCTCAATGAGGTCTGAGCATGCTCAGTGAGCACAGAATTCTGGCTGACTGTTACAGGGTGGGGATGGCAGAAATCTCAGGCAAGATGTCATGGTGGGATTGTCTGTCTGGAACCCTGAACAGGAGCACTCCACACTGGAACACTGCATTACAGGTTCCACTTGTCTATTATAAAACACAGGAAGTTTTCATCAGGCTATTTCCACCCCCCGTCCATGTAGCCCAGTAGGGTCTATTCTCATCTTTCCCCCAGCCCACCCCACCATTCCATTTTACAGCTGCTTCTGCATTCCTGATTTGCTTTCGTTTGTTTTTGCACCAACATTTTAGCATCGCTGATTTCAAGAAGAAGAAAAAAGGAAGGAATTCGTCTGAGCATGTGCACTTTCTCATGTTAAAATCACTTAACACATAGCAACATCTCTAGACTACAGGGATTTAAAAATGGGGTTTGCTTCTGCTTCCCTGAGGCTAAACATGTTGACGTGGGGGCGGGGGGGGGAGCAGCAGTTTGTTTTAGACAAAGGATAATATATTTTTAAGTAAAATAATTATAATAAAATGAGCATTTGTAGCCCTTTGAGCCACTCTGGGCTGCTTTGGGCAGAAGGGTGGAACAGAAAATAATTAGCCATACTCTTTAATGATTTTCTGCATTGTTTTTAATTGTGTTCTTATGTTTTAATGCTTTATGTGCCCCTGGTTTTTTTTTATTACATAACTGTATAGAAATACATTTAGAAATAAATAAAATAATACTAGGTGCACACATGCCTGGCCAACCACTCCTGACTATAATTAAAAAACAAAAAAAGTTTTTAAACAGTTGTGCCACTTGGCATCAGGCCATCAGCCCCAATGCATATGCACACCAGCCCAGGAGCTAGTATGTATGACGTTCTCACTCACTCACCTTGTCATGGTGAGTGGGCTTGCACGTTCCTATGAACCTTGTGAAAAATGCAGAGAGCAAAACCAACCCCTGTATATGGCATTTATTGACCTGACCTTCATAATGCCCTGTGGACTGTGCTTCTGAAAATCAGCTGCCCAGATAAATTTGTGAACCTCCTTCAACTCCTCCATGATAATATGGCAGCAACAATCGTAGATAACAATGGTTCTCAAAGTGAACCACTCACAGTGGGATCAGGTGTTAAACAGGGTTGTGTTATCGCCTCAATAATAAATAATTTCCATGGCCATGATCCTAGACGTTGTCAAAGGGAAACTCTCCACCAGGGTAGAAATCATATATCGAACACATGGAAAGCTCTCTAATCTGAGTAGGCTGAAAGCAAAGAGTAATGGTACCATAACCTCCGTCACAGAGCTTCAGTATGCTGATGACAACGTAGTGTGTGCACACTCAGAGGATGACCTCCAAACTATCCGAAATATCTTTGCAGAAGTTTATGAAAAGCTTGGCCTATCGCTCAATGTCCAAAAAACCAAGGTGCAGCACCACAAATCCAACTCAATAATGTAACATTGGAAAGTGTCAATCACTTCTCCTACCTGGGCAGTTATCTTTGCACGAGGGCCGACATTATGCCGAAATCCAGCACCTCCTGAGCTCTGCGAATGTTGCTTTCTCTTGATTGAAGCGCAGAGTATTTGAGGACCGGGACATTCACAGGGAAACCAAAATGCTTGTTTACAAAGCTATTGTGCTACCAACCTTACTATATGCTTGTGAAACATGGACCACTTCTAAATACCATTGCCAGCTCCTTGAAAGATTCCATCAACGGTGTCTCCAAAAAAATTTACATATAATTTGGGAAGACAGGTGAACGAATGCCAGTGTACTGGAAGAAGCAAAGATCACCAGTGTCGAAGCAATGATTCTTCAACATCAAATTTGTTGGACTGGTCATGTTGTTCGGATGCCTGATTATCGTCTTACAAAGTAACTACTCTATTCCAAACTTTAAAATGGAAAGTGTGGTGCTGGTGGTCAACAAAAGAGGTTTAAAGACTCTCTGAAGGCAAAATCTTTAAAAATGTAGTATAAACACCAAAAACTGAGAAATACTGGCCTGCGAGCACTCCAATTGGAGAACAGCCTTTACCAAAGGTGTCGTGGACTTTGAAGATACTTGAACTCAGGATGAAAGGAAGAAACATGCTTAAGAGGAAGGCACATTTGGCAAACCCTCACCATGATCAACTCCCATCCAGATACCTATGTCTCCACTGTGGAAAGACGTGTGGATCCAGAATTGGCCTCCACAGTCACTTACGGTCTCACTGTTAAGACCATGTTCATGGAAAACAATCTTACTCTGTTACGAGTGATCGCCAAAGAAGAAGATGTATGATGCTGCCCCTATTGACTGCCACTCTGGACTTTTGCTTGAGATCCAGACCTAGCTGCACTGTTGGCTACCTGTATATGTACATAGGCAGAGAAAGAAGGGGACAGCCAGTTTATGTGGTTTAACCCCAGGAATGGCTTTGACTGGCCGGATAAACCAGGTGACAGTAGCGGATGGGTCTCAAACCCTTGGTGAGTTAGGGTCTTCCTCTGCATGCAAAGACAGGCTCAGGAGGATTGAGTGCAGAAGACCAGTAGTGGGCTCAATGGTCAAGAAGGTGGTGAAGTCCCTAAGGAGGTTGGATGGTGTTTTTTATGCCTCCTTCTGGCAACTCCTGCAGCCAAGGACCAGGTGATCCTCCCTGAGGAAAGCATTCCACATACAGGAGCCACTGCAGAACAGGCCCATTCCCATGTTGCTGCTCTCCAGACCTCTTGAGGGGACACATGAAGAAGGGCCTCAGAAGATGATTGTGGGGTTTGGGTTGCTTTCATATAGGGAGAGGCAATCCTTAAGGTATTGTGGTCCTGAGCTGTTTAAAGCTTTAGAGGTCAAAAACAGCACTTTCAATTGGGCCCAGAAACTAATTGGCAGTCAGAGCACTCAGCCCAGGACTGCTCTTACATTTCAAGCACAAAGCAAACTCCATTGTGTTCACTCAGCATTGGAATTAGACCATAATTCTGTGTAATTAAGAATCAAACACGTTCCTTCCTACCTGCATCACTTTGTCATTTAAGTACCCATCAGATTCTGGACTCTACTCGTTGCTTAATAGGACAGAATTTTTTATACATATACACAGACAGATCCTTGTGTTCTAAGCTATCAGAGCAAATACAGTGGTACCTTGGGTTACATACGCTTCAGGTTACATACGCTTCAGGTTACACACTCCGCTAACCCAGAAATAGTGCTTCAGGTTAAGAACTTTGCTTCAGGATGAGAACAGAAATCGTGTTCCAGCGGCGTGGCGGCAGCAGGAGGCCCCATTAGCTAAAGTGGTGCTTCAGGTTAAGAACAGTTTCAGGTTAAGAACGGACCTCCGGAATGAATTAAGTACTTAACCCCAGGTACCACTGTATCAGAGTCTCCTGATAAAAGTATGGGTTTGACTGCAGTCAAAGTACCACAGTTTTACTTGTAGGTCTTTTATTTATTGTTTTGTCTGCGGTTGCTTATGCTCCTGTGCAAAACCCCATGTGCAAAAGCACCAGGTGCAAAAGCACCATCATCATTAGCCTGAAAAATCACTTCCGTTCACCAAGACTGTATATACCACAGCAGCATAATATGAAAGTGCATTCCTGATATAGCAAATGCCATAAATCACTGCAGCTACCCAGGTTTATCATTCATCTCCAAGTTCACAAAAAAATCAATACAGTTAGTGTCCACTGTTTAAAAACACCTTTGCCAGATAGCACAGCATTAGGGATTGAGGGGACAGGATGCTCTTAAAGGCTGCCAGTAAAGTGTTTAACAGTATGGCTGGTAATTTATTAGAAAAGAAGGTGGAGGGTGGTTGTTGTTGGAGTGGAAAGAAGAACATACCGGGAAGAAATGACAGGAGGAAAGTGAACTGGCTGGCTTTCCGCTTCCTCTGATTGAGCTGTTGGTTTTTTTTCTCTCTCTCTCTCGCTCAACAATAATTATTGGTTTCTCCTTGTAACTTTCTTTTGATGCAGTCATGGGCATTTATGGTTCTCAAACGTTGTCTGTAATGTTGCAACACCTAGCATATAAAAAGTAAAGTATAGCAATCATCATCATGCTTTGCATTTCAATGTGGTCTTTCATCTTATGGGGAGATGCAGTGCTCCCCCCCCCCCAGAAAAAGAAAAAGAAATAAAGAAAAATGGGAAATAAAAGCTGATAGCTAAAAAAATAAAAATTCCTTGGATAAAAAGGGCTGCATGGTAAGGGGCTTGTGTACACAAGCTGGGACCTCCTGTTCCTTTCTTTTCCCCTTCACCCCCACTCCTACACCCTCAAAATCGGCTCTGAAGGGTAGTAGGGCTTTCAGGAGCCGGTTTTGGGGGTTATGGGGAGAGAAGAAGACATGGAAGTTGCATTGTGATATAGCTGAACCCTGCTGGCACAGCACTTGGTACAGGTCAAATACTTTCCAAGGGAGCACAGGATTGTTGTTTTACCCTCACAGTCAAATAATTTCTTCAGTATATCTGAAGGAGCGCCTCCACCGCCATCGTTCTACCCAGACACTGAGGTCCAGCGCCGAGGGCCTTCTGGTGGTTCCCTCACTGCGAGAAGCCAAGTTACAGGGAACCAGGCAGAGGGCCTTCTGGGTAGTGGTGCCCGCCCAGTGGAATGCCCTCCCATCAGGTGTCAAGTAAATAAACAACTATCTGACTTTTAGAAGACATCTGAAGGCAGCCCTGTTTAGGGAAGCTTTTAATGTTTGATGTATTACGGTATTTTAATACTTTGTTGGAAGCCGCCCAGAGTGGCTGGGGAAGCCCAGCCAGATGGGCGGGGTATAAAAAATAAATTATTATTATTATTATTATTATTATTATTATTATTATTATTATTATTATTTTCTATGTCCAACAGAGGAGGGACTCATCAGTTTTAAAGAGAGAGAGAGCACAAAGAAGAAGGAAAGTTGCTTTTGTTTTTAAAGTACATTTTGCAATGTGTGAATCTGCATATTTTTTCTAATACTTTTGTTTTGAGATTTGAATACTCTGGGATAATTAAGCAGTTTTATTTTTATGTCAGGCAAAGCATGTTGCAGCCCACAAGTCATTTGTAGTTGCTGTTGTTGTTATTTACTACTGCTGCTCTGATTACTACATTTATACCCCAAATTCACTCCAAGGAGCTCAAAGGGGCATACATGGGTTTTCCCCTCTCCCTTTTATCATCACAACAACCGTGTGAAGTAGGTTGGGTTGAGAGATAGTGGCTGGCCCCAAGTCATCCAGTTAGCTCTATGGCTGAGTGGCGATTCGAACCCTAGTCCTCCAAGTCCCGATCTCAATGATCCAACCACCATAACACACTGGCTCCCAGCAGCAATTTGTTTGGCCTTTGCAGTACCCCACTAACTATGGGATAAAATTTCAATTTTGTAGACACCTCTCCCAGTGAGAAACATGGGCATATTGTGTGGCAAGTACATACTTCTGGCCCATGGCTAGAAATGCATTCAGTTCCAGTGGTGCAAAAGCAAACCACCCCTGCTTTGTTGAAATCATTTTATAGGCTTGCAAAGTTCTGCTGAGTTGTTCCAAGCCATATATATGTGCAAACTTGTACCACTAATTAATCCAGAAGAGCAATGTGTTGTCAAGTACATAAAGCATACACAGCACTGCAACATATATACTCTTCTGCCATTCTGTGCAGATGAAAGCAAAGCCGATCACTCTGAAATCACAGCATAGATCACTCTGAAGAGAAAGTCATCCTGGGTTCAATGACCTTGACTATGAGACTCTTGAGAGTCCCATGGACTGCAAGAAGATCAAACCTATCCATTCTTAAGGAAATCAGTGCTGGGTGCTCACTGGAAGGACAGATCCTGAAGCTGAGGCTCCAATACTTTGGCCACCTCATGAGAAGAGAAGACTCCCTGGAAAAGACCCTGATGTTGGGAAAGATGGAGGGCACAAGGAGAAGGGGACAACAGAGGATGAGATGGTTGGACAGTGTTCTCGAAGCTACCAGCATGAGTTTGACCAAACTACGGGAGGCAGTGGAAGACAGGAGTGCCTGGCATGCTCTGGTCCATGGGGTCACGAAGAGTCAGACTAAACGACTAAACAACAAATACTATATTTTGTGGCACCTTCTCTGAGGTCACTGTCACCTGCCTTGCTTTATACCTGGAAAGGGGGCAGGGCTAACTGCCAGATGTTGATAAACTCCTATCAGCTCTAGCCATTATGGCCTGCTGTCAGCACTGTTGTGAGTTGGAGTCCAGCAAGATCTGGAGGGGCAAAGATTAGCAAACCTTGCTGTATGCCAGGCATAGGCAAACTCGGCCCTCCAGATGTTTTGGGACTACAACTCCCATCATCCCTGACCACTGGTCCTGTTAGCTAGGGATGATGGGAGTTGTAGTCCCAAAACATCTGGAGGGCTGAGTTTGCCTATGCCTGCTTTATGCTACAGCAGCCTGCACCACTTGTGTTCTGCCAGGATGTATGCCCACCTGCCAGCTGTGTGACAGGTCCCACCCTGCTTGGAGTTTTGCAGTCACAGGGCAAGACCTCCATTCCCCACAAAAAGGATCCCTAAACCCCTGGTTGCAGCCATGTATGGCAGGTTGGAATGTAGGTCACCACGGAGGAAGGGGGAATATAGCAAACATGACTTTTTTCTGTAAGGTTTTTGGCTTAAGCCCACAATCCAGTACTTCCCAGAGTGTTTGCTACAAGAGAACCACTAGTGTGCTATAGTAAATAAAATAAATTATTAACTATTAACAGCTCCAGGAAGCTCAAAGCCAGTGCTAGATTTACGTATAAGCTAAACAAGCTATAGCTTAGGGCCCCACTCTCTTGCCCCCCCCCCAAAAAAAAATTCACTATTAATATAAAAAAGGTAAAGGACCCCTGGCAGTTAAGTCCATTCATGAACTCTGGGGTTGCGGCGCTCATCTTGCTTTACTGGCCAAGGGACCCGACGTTAGTCCGCAGACAGTTTTTCCGGGTCATGTGGCCAGCATGACTAAGCAGCATGACGAAGCTGCTTCTGGTGAAACCAGAGCAGCGCACAGAAACGCCATTTACCTTCCCACTGGAGCAGTACCTATTTATCTACTTGCACTTTGATGTGCTTTTGAACTGCTATGTGGGCAGGAGCTGGGACCAAGCAACAGGAGCTCACCCCGTCAAGGGGATTTGAACTGCCAACCTTCCGATCAGCAGCCCAAGAGGCTCAGTGGTTTAGACCACAGTGCCACCCGCATCCCTTCACTATTAATATACTTCTTAATTGTATTTCAGTTCAACAATTACTTTGATAAAATATGTATTTTGTTATGTGCAAATGGCCTTAGATACCTACTAGATCCATAAATTACCATGCAGCATATATTCAACACAAAAAAACAGTGACAATTTGATGTTGACAAAGGACAATTTATATGTGGACATATAAAGGGCCCCATTACCTTCAGGAGCTTAGGGCCTCATCAAACCTAAATCAGGCCCTGCTCAAAGCAGCCACCCACATGAGAGGTTACCCATATAATAGAATCTCCCTGCATGTTTAGAAAGGATCTCCTCCTAACCAGTTTCTCCTGAAGAAAGTAATCTTCTCTTCCCTACCTGCCCTACTTTCATGGTTTAGGTTGATAACTCTTCGGGACTGCGGACGGCTTTTTTTCTTTTTCTTACATAACGCCAAGTACTTTGAAAGTGCTGTATAGAATAAATGAATCATCACCATAAATCCTTTCTTTTGGCTGTAGCAACAAAGGCCAAAAGCGATCGTCCTTGCCACAGCCCCAAACGCTTTCTAAACTCAGCCTGCCCCGTAGTAATTAAAAGCCAATCCATGACTCTTGGGGCGGGGTGGCGGTTCTCCCTTGTAAAGGTTCCTGACGGGGGTGGGGGATTACCTCTAATTTTTTTAACTTTTTAAAATTTTTATTATAATTTTTGCAACCCTGCTGAACGTTGAAACTTGGAAGCGACCGTCGTTGCAATCCATCATTGCGTCAAATCCAGATTGTCTTTGAGCCCAAAGCGTACTGTTTCCAAAGGGAGCCTTTCAACACAGCGCGTGGAGCTCTCTGTACCTGACGAATAAAGAGCTAGTTCACCTTATTACAGCCAGTGCCTGAGCCCCGAGTAAAGCTTCGCCCAGAGCGGTTGAATCCGACATATGATTCTTCCCTCCTTCTGCGGAGGCTGCTTTTTGGAAAGCAGCGGGACTGCAAAAACCAGAAAGGCACAAGGACGTATTCTGCGCCGACGTCTAAAAGTACATTCGATGCTGTTTACTTATCCTTCAATAATTTTAAATAGCGAGTTCTAGGGCTCAGAGCATTTCACGGATCTCAGCTTGCTGTAGAGTAAACCGTGCAACAGCCCGGCGTGGTAGGTGCGGACAAACCTTTAATATTAAGGGATCTGTTTCGTTTTTTAACCAGGACCTCGAGATCCGCCAACGCACGTCAGGTGTGAAATGGGGGGAGGGAAAGAGAAACATAATTAAGGTACAAGATGCCTTTTTAAACTCAGCCTAGGAATTGGGGAACTGAGCTCACAATCCTTTCGCACCACACTCCTGTATTTGTTTCAGCAACTTAATTTAGGGGAGAAAGGGGGTGGAAAGAGCCTGTTCGTTATTGGTATCCTTAAATAATTTGGAGTGGATCATCCAGATCTGGATCAAACTTCTGCCTTACCACCTGAAGATCTGGGTCCATTTTCTACATTACCTTCTACAACGTTGTTGTTGTTGTTTAGTCGTTTAGTCGTGTCCCACTCTTCGTGACCCCCTGGACCAGAGCATGCCAGGCACTCCTGTCTTCCACTGCCTCCCGCAGTTTGGTCAAACTCATGTTGGTAGCTCCGAGAACACTGTCCAACCATCTCGTCCTCTGTCGTCCGCTTCTCCTTGTGCCCTCCATCTTTCCCAACATCAGGGTCTTTTCCAGGGAGTCTTCTCTTCTCATGATGTGGCCAAAGTAGTGGAACCTCAGCTTCAGGATCTGTCCTTCCAGTGAGCACTCAGGGCTGATTTCCTTAAGAATGGAGAGGTTTGATCTTCTTGCAGTCCATGGGACTCTCAAAAGTCTATAACGTTACAGGGTCAATATGAAGGTACCGCAATAAGAAAAATAACCCTGCTGGATCAGGTTGAGGGTACATCTCTATACGGATTCACCTGGGTAGGTATGTATAAGGATGTATTCTAAGGCCACAATCCTCTACACACTTATTTGGCAAGGAACTCTATTGAACTTGATAGAACTTTTTTCTACAGTGACCTGCTATGTGCTTCTGGGAAGCCCACAAGTTGGGGCTCCCACTAAGTTGCCCCCACTCCTTGAGCTAATAAACTATTTGGGGGGGTCTCTATTTCCAAACTAGGGGACCAAGTTAGACACATATTTTGCATACTTTGTTAGGTACAAGATTCCCAGCGGGGTTGGATCTCGATTATTTCTTAGGAGAGATTTATTGTGTATAGCTGTTTAATTCTGCTTTCGTTTGTATTTAATTAACTAGTCTACTTCAACACTCCACGTGTAAATGGAAATGGTTACATCTGGGTCACACATTTGGAACCGGTGAAGGTTGAGGCTTGGTGAGTACGGGGAGGACGGCACTCAATATTTATTATCTTTTGGTAGATGATATGAATTCGTCCTAATTCCAGTACTGCGGGTGGGGGAAGGAAACAAGATCAACACCACAAATATTGTGCTGCATCAACGAAAACATTATCCTTCGACTGACTTTAATTCACTTTGGCTGAAGTCCTGCTCGCATTAAAGCTAATGGCGATCCCACTAAATTTAATGGATCAGGATTTCGCCCTCAGTTCAGACTCCTCGGACCATCATTTATGACTCGGCAGTATATGATTTTGCTGCGTCAGGTGTCGCTGACACCGGTGTCTGGAGACTGGAGTTTTCGGCTGAAGCTCCAGTTACTGAGATAATGGAGGAAGATTTGCTGAGTCATCCCTAGAGGCTGCAAAAACTGTAACGCTGCAGATGAATTGCGGGTAGCAATTCTTTTACATATGTTTTTATGGGGAGTTCTGAGAAACGCCAAGTTTTTATGTAGTATTAGAATTCACACCAGCACTTCCTGGACTGGGGACAGGTTATCACACACACTAACATTCCTTTGCTAGGAATGTTCTTTGCTAGAGAGAGAGAGAGAGCTAACTTCCTTTAGAAAACTGCATTGAATACATTCCATATTATTATTATTTTAAAGGGTAGTGGTGTTAATTTTTATTTACTGTTGAGAAGAGATGTAACTCCAGCTAATGCACCCTGGTGTATCCTAACCTCCACTGCCCCTGCCCCTTTTTGATTCGTTTCAGTGGATAAAATATATATTTCATCCTTCAAAAGCCAGTTAGAGTCTTCTTTGATAACAGGAAAACTCTACATCTACAAAATATGTTTTAAATGTTTGAATCACTTCACTTCTGATTTCAACAAGCATTAGAATAATTGTAAGTAGGTTTGTAATACCTCTGACAGCACAATCTCATACATGTTTCCTCACAAGTTGTGTTGAGTTCAATAGAGCTTACTCCCAGGTACATGTGTATGGGTTTGTAGCCCATAGCCAAGACTAAACAAACCAGGGATGCCAACTTGAATAAAATATTGGAGGGACTGAGATAAGCCCCACCCAGCATAATCGATCACAAGACGTGGTGTGCACACACCATTTGAATGGCAATGTCCATTAACTTGGGGAGGGTGGCCCTCTCAAAAAAATTATTAGGGGGGAGAAGGGACCTTGGACCTTGATCCCTAGGAGCTGGCTCTTATGAGAAGAACAATGGCTTGCTTAAGGACCCTTTATCTGAGTCGATTGCTGAGTTAGGATTTGAACCCTGGACATTCCACTTCACACTATTGGCTCACTTCATCTTTACAGAGCTCCACAGAGAACTTCATAAAAAGTTTCTAACCATCTTCATTCAGAACCATACAACAGCCTATTGGAATGGGAGTAATAGTTCTACATGTGCCTTGATTATCTTCAATAAATCTATGTATGAGAGCTTTGTGGAGTTTTGTTAATACTATCCAGAAAGAGAGAGAAATCTCCAGACGGAACAGTAAGGACGAAGTGATTTCACCCTTCTTGGGTTTTCCATAACTAGACTGCTACTAGACTACGAAGGAGGAAGGGAGGTTTATTCCTGCTCTGGCCACTGCCAGAGGTATTCCCCTGCTCTCTGGCAGAGCCAATAGAAAGTAGACTATTGCTGTGCCTACATTTCCCAACCTGCCTTGGGGTCTAAAAGGGGGGGGGAGCACTGTATTTCCTTAAAGGGGAAGCATTGTTATTCCTTCTACCTAATACTAAAACAGAGATTTGCTGTCACTAAATAACTGACCCCTGTAGGAGCAGAACATCCTTTATGCTTCTTGGCAGCAGTTGAAAGGAATGTATAGGTTACTGGATGAATGCAAAATGATGTTAAGGATTAAAAATTTCAGTATGTTCTTGTGTGGGGGCGTATAAGATATTGGACTTTGGAGTTAAAATGCTGGCTGATGCTGAACTGAAAACTGAAATTCCTGCTGGAGGAGCACACTTTGCCCTGGGTATAATCACACTGAGACCCTGAGTTTGGAAAATAAGAAAGCTACATTCATTGCAAGAAATCTTTTTCTTCTTCTTTGGCACTCACTCGTAGCCGAGTAAGATTGTCTTCCATGAACACGGTCTTAACAGTGAGTCCATAAGTGACTGTGGAGGCCTATTCTGGATCCACACGGCCTTCCAGAATGGAGACGTAGGTTTCTGGGTGGGAGTTGATCATGGTGGTCCATGACACCTTTGGTAAAGGCTGTTCTCCAATACAGTGGTACCTCGGGTTAAGTACTTAATTCATTCTGGAGGTCCTTTCTTAACCTGAAGCACCACTTTAGCTAATGGGGCCTCCTGCTGCCGCCACATGATTTGTGTTCTCATCCTGAAGCAAAATTCTTAACCCGAGGTACTATTTCTGGGTTAGCGGAGTCTGTAACCTGAAGCATATGTAACCTGAAGTGTATGTAACCCGAGGTACCACTGTACATACATACATACATACATACAATAAATACATATTTGATAAGAAAGATCCCTAGTTCTAGCTAACAGGCCCTGCTTGTTCTTGCAGCATGGAGGGAGACCTAGGAGCCAACTCCTAGCAGCCAAGGTCCTTTTGGCCCGTAAAATAAAATATTTGAGGGGGCCAAGGGCTCCCCAAGTTGATGGGCATTGCCATTCAAAAAATGTGCATGTGCCGTGTCTTCTGAATGATTATGCAGCATGGGGCTTACTTGCCCCCCCCCATATTTTATTCAAATTGCCACCCCTGGATGGAGAGAGATCCAAAAATTGATGTTTCCCCTAAAGGGGGAAGCATGGAGAAGGAGGGAGAAGGAAATGAGGTCAGCAACCCTAAGCATAGTAGTTTGGCCTAAGGAAGGTCAGCACAGGTTAAATGACCATCTAGAGCAGCCTTTCTCAACCTGTGGGTCCCCAGATGTTGTTGAACTACAACTCCCATCACCCCTAGCTAGCAAGGCCAGAGCTTAGGGATGATGGGAGTTGTAGTCCAACAACATCTGGGGACTCACAGGTTGAGAACCACTGATCTAGAGGGTCTTGGAGGGTCTTCTCTCTATCTACTCTCAATTTCTATACCAAACTTCTACTTATCAATTCTGGCTATCATCTTCAAGCTGTTTGCTCCTAAGGAGTTGCACATGTTTCAGTGGGCCTCTTCCAGAGCATTTGTTTGAAGATTCTGTGCCAGAATTCACCCACAGCAGACAGAAGAAAATGGAGCCCCATATTTAGATAACAAAATCATTTTGGCTTCCTTGTTCCACAGCTGCCGCCTTCTTCTTCTTCTTGTTCTTCTTGTTCTTGTTCTTGTTCTTCTTCTTCTTCTTCTTCGGCATTCACTCGTAGCCGAGTAAGATTGTCTTCCACAAACACAGTCTTACATAATGCACCTACCACACATATGTATGCCTCTAACCAAATGGCTAAGAATTGTGAGGCACCTGGCATACTGAAGAGTGCAGTAAGTCTTTTACTAGTCTTTGTAAATGTTTTCACTGGCCTTTTAAATATTTGTTAATGATGATGCCTTTGTTAATTTTGATTGCTTTAGATCACTGTATTTATTGAGCTTTTATGATATTGGGCTGGGACCCAAAAGGCAGCATATAAATAATTTTACAAATAAAACAAATAAAGTCATAATTGTTATTACAGTCCTACTCGTCTTGTGATCTCTCTTACAGAAGCCTGCACATTTCACATCGGCATATATTTTTCCCTGCTGTCCCTCCTTCAACTATTTCTCTCCCTATTTCTCTCTCACATATAGGCTTCTTTATAAGCTACTTTACTGGTCTGCACAAGGTTGGCTTCTAGCTTACCGACTGTGCAAGCCTGTGTGTGCTTGCTCAGGTGTAAGTCCCACTGTGTTCCATGGAGCTTAGGTAAAGGTAAAGGGACCCCTGACCATTAGGTCCAGTCGTGACCGACTCTGGGGTTGCGGCGCTCATCTCGCTTTATGATACAGCTTCTGGGTCATGTGGCCAGCATGACTAAGCCGCTTCTGGCTAACCAGAGCAGCGCACGGAAACGCCATTTACCTTCCCGCCGGAATGGTACCTATTTATCTACTTGCACTTCGACATGCTTTCGAACTGCTAGGTTGGCAGGAGCAGGGACCGAGCAATGGGAGCTCACCCTGTCGCGGGGATTTGAATCACGACTTTCTGATTGGCAAGTCCTAGGCTCTGTGGTTTAACCCACAACGCCACCCTTAATCCATGGAGCTTACTCCTGGGTAAATGTGCAGCTTTCAATGTGTATAGTTTGGCTTCATTGCAGGGGGCAGGATCATGATATCTCTCCAAATTCCATTTGTTGTGACATGAGGAAATGACTGTGATCATGATGATTGAACTATCGAGTTTCGTGTTTCTGATTAGCTCTTTGCCCAGTGCTGCTTTCATCCAAAGCAGAGATAGGTCTCGCAAGATGTATTTCATGTCAATCATGCATGTGTGAACAAGGCCCCGTGAACAAGAAGTATCTGCATTGCTTTCGTGGTCACTGCAAGTAAGGCACTCAGGTGGCTCCATGTTTGACGTGTTCAGGTATGAACACATGAAAACGTTTGAACCCATACAGGCAAAAGTGGGCAGAGTGATAGGTGTGACTCTTATCTTTCTACTACAGTACGCCACACAGAAGCCAGAGGTTGCTTTCTAGAGAGATCTCTTCATCCAGGCAGGCAAGAGGCAGTGACACAGCTTAAGGACACTTAGCAGACAGGCAAAAGCCCTTAAGGAGGCCAGTGAAAGGCATATGGCTTGGGGGGAAGAGGCTTGGAGAGCCACATTTGGGTTCCAATTCTGAGGTCCCCCCCCCCCGCTGCTGTGGTCTAAACCACTGAGCCTAGGGCTTGCCATTCAGAAGGTCGGCGGTTCGAATCCCCACGACGGGGTGAGCTCCCATTGCTTGGTCCCTGCTCCTGCCAACCTAGCAGTTCGAAAGCACGTCAAAGTGCAAGTAGATAAATAGGTACCACTCCGGCGGGAAGGTAAACGACGTTTCCATGCGCTGCTCTGGTTTGCCAGAAGCGGCTTAGTCATGCTGGCCATGTGACCTGGAAGCTGTCTTCGGACAAATGCCAGCTCCCTCGGCCTATAGAGTGAGATGAGCGCCACAACCCCAGAGTCGTCGGCGACTGGACCTAATGGTCAGGGGTCCTTTTACCTTTTATAACACAACGAGCTCTCTCATCCCAGGATAGTTTGGTCTTTGGAATTACCCTGCCAAGTGCTGAGGATGATAAGGGTATTTTTAACTGCTCATAATGCAGATGTCTGGTAGAATTTGTGGTACCACACCTGTCTGTAGGGGGGGCACTTTGTAGGTGTATAAGAGAGCATCCTAAGAGCATCCTAAAACTTGCGTGAGGGATAACACTCCCAAGAATCTTAGTGCATGGCTTAGTTGTTTCTAAACTGTCCGCTCAATAAAGCTGGTGGTGAAAGGCTGCAGCTCAACACCAAAGCATGCAGAAGGTCTCAGGTTCAAGCCCTGGCTTCTCCAGGTGGGGCTGGGAATGCCCCCGGCCTGAAACCCCGGAAAGCAGCTGCCAATCAGTGCAGACAACACTAAACTCGGCGGATCAGTTCTTCTGACTCGTGTAAACCCTGATGTCCTGGGTTTCATTATCTCTGTGGTGTATCAGGGAGGGGCGTGACTGGCGGTGGGGGGTGGGGGTTTACCCTCCCCTTCCGACTCAGAGGCGGCATTCCGGCCTTTTAAAACGAGGCATTAATAGGATGCTGAGAGGGCGCTAACGTCATCGTCCTCCTCCTCACCCGAACCGCAGATGGTAGACAGTGACCGCAGATCTTCGCCGGCCCTGTCTCTCCTCCCTCCCCCCCCCCCCGCGCCCCTTCCCCACTTCCAACCCGTCTGCCGCTTCCCGGCACCAGTAACTTTTTATTGGTCGCTACTTGAATCCCGCCGCTTTTGTGTATCTCGGTTTGCTTCAGAAGCAACATCATAAAAGCCAATGTGTATTTCATTGACTGGCGATAATAAGGCAGATTGATGACATCCTGATGCCAGATTGAACTTTTAAAGGGAAAACAAAAACAAGCAGCAACAACAAAAAGCCACTCCAATGAGGAAACAACGTGGTTAATTTGAAAAAAGCATGATAATAATTCATTTCCAGCGCGTCTCTGTTTCATGTTAGCTCCCGTGTCAAGTAGATGAGGGGTTGTTTTTGCAACTCCTGCCCTCCTCACTCAGGTTCCTCTACTGACTCCGCAACAGAACGTGGACCGTAGGAGGGTGAATTAAGAAACACGCGTCGCTGGAATGAAGCCCACCTTTTGTTTAATCTGGCAGAAATGGACCCATCCTCCTGTAACTCGGGCAGCACAGAGGCTATTTTTGTTTTGCTTTCCTTATGCGAAGAGAGGGCAGAAGGAACAACCAGTTGCAGAATTAATTAAAACTATATTGCATAATTATTTGAAACTAATCAATCACAGGGAATACAGTGGTACCTCGGGTTAAGAACTTAATTCGTTCCGGAGGCCCGTTCTTAACATGAAACTGTTCTTAACCTGAAGCACCACTTTAGCTAATGGGGCCTCCTGCTGCCGCTGCACGATTTCTGTTCTCATCCTGAAGCAAAGTTCTTAACCCGAGGTACTATTTCTGGGTTAGCGGAGTCTGTAACCTGAAGCGTATGTAACCCGAGGTACCACTGTAACATAATTAAGCTGAATATAGTCATATTTGGAATGCCTGCTGC
The DNA here is from genome assembly GCF_964270895.1 of Podarcis filfolensis. NCBI lineage: Eukaryota > Metazoa > Chordata > Lepidosauria > Squamata > Lacertidae > Podarcis > Podarcis filfolensis. The sequence continues at coordinate 115,044,658 of NC_139605.1, read as the reverse complement.
AGATAATTCTAAATTCCCGTTGGTATGCACATTTTACATTCTGCAAATTTTGCCTTCACTCCTTTAGTCCACATGCCCAAGTAAGTGTAATTGCTTTCCCGGATAGTCTTCCTAGCCTCTTGCGGTTTAAACTGTAATCTCCCCCGGGGCAGAGATCTGGCCTTTTGCTTATATGACTTTCCGAAGCGCCTTATATAACAATAGTGCGAGATAAAATATTAAGAACAATGGCACGCATTGTTTATATGGTCGTTTTTAAAAAACATGACCGAGTTTGAAAGAATGCAAGCCTGTCAGGCCTGTTTGATGCCATCATTGGCTGTTGAAACAAGAGGCTAGCCATAAACAGCAGGCAACATGTCTGGGACAGTCGTCATCACCATTACCAGCAGAACTTTTTTTAAAAAATGTATTATTACATTTATATCCCTTCTTTCTTCCAAACGCCTTAAGGAAGCACCGAGGTTGGTTTTCCATCTTCTCACATTACCTCGAACACAACGTTCTTTAAGAGGAAGCAATTCACATACAGTGGTACCTCTGGTTAAGTACTTAATTCGTTCCTGAGGTCCGTTCTTAACCTGAAACTGTTCTTAACCTGAGGTACCACTTTAGTTAATGGGGCCTCCTGCTGCTGCCGCGCCGCCGGAGCACAATTTCTGTCCTCATCCTGAAGCAAAGTTCTTAACCTGAAGCACTATTTCTGGTTTAGCGGAGTCTGTAACCTGAAGCGTATGTAACCTGAGGTACCACTGTATTCAGTTGAACTACTGAGTTATGAAATATCAAGTGATAAACGTGCACATGTAATCCACCTCAAAGCGTGGCGTCAAAAATGTTTGACTCGGAGAGCTCTGGAAAGCACAGCTACAGTCCGGATATTGGGGGAGACACATTCTGGAGAGAGAGGTGAAACATGAAGCTCCTTCACACGTGCAACAGAAAACGACAACTTGCACGCGTGTGAATGGGCTATCCCAGGTAGAGCCCCACAAACAGAACAAATGGCAACGCTTTTTAACGATGATGTCAGTTCACATAATTCCCATTTATCTGGAATATATTCCTGAAGTTATATGTGTTTGTCTGCCTGCACCAGCTGGTAAACCTGTCCCCAATAAATAATCTTGCTTAACGTAATAGAGTTATGTACATACACGTGTGGACATCACCTGGAGATCCTTAGAAGATAAATGTGGTATATAAATGTAATTAATAAAATAAAATAAACTGCCTATGGTTTCTTGGGAAGCCTAACTACTGTGGGATATTTAAAATGCAGTCAAACCAACAATTCATGTTTTGCATCAGGGAGCTGAGGCTCACAGAGCCTTCCGGAAATTTGCTAGAGAAGGGGTATAAGAACACTCCCCTTGGGGGGGGGGGACGTTGAGACGGGATGTAGATGGCTAAACACAGCGAGAATGGGAGGATGAGCCCTTGCCCTGATACTATGCAGAAACCATTCACTATTGCAGCAATCAGTCTTTGCAAAGACAGCTAATCGGTTTTGACGCAGAAGAAATCACTAAGATTGAAGACGTTCTTGACTCCGAGAGGGCCTAACCTGAGCCCTGCGACGTATTGAGCAAAAAATAACGCGACTGCATTTCGGTATGTAAACGCAAACAGGTAGCCGCACGCTCCTCAAATCTGATATTTGCTTCCAGGTTATTCTTATCTGTCTAAGAGGAGACCTGCTAGATCAGGCCTACTGAGTCCAGTACTCTGTCCCCCCAGTGGCCAACAAGCCGGCCCACAATAGGAAGCCCACAAGCAGGCCATGAGGGCGATAGTACTCTTCCCACTTTTGATTCCCAACAACTGGTACTCCAGTGATTCTTAGGACGCATGTATATTTCCCAGTAGTGGTGTATTGAAGTGAGAGCTGGACCATAAAGAAGGCTGATCGCGGAAGATTGATGCTTTTGAATTATGGTGCTGGAGGAGACTCTTGAGAGTCCCATGGACTGCAAGAAGATCAAACCTTTCCATTCTGAAGGAAATCAGCCCTGAGTGCTCACTGGAAGGACAGATCCTGAAGCTGAGACTCCAAAACTTTGGCCATCTCATGAGAAGAGAAGACTCCCTGGAAAAGACCCTGGTGTTGGGAAAGATGGAGGGCACAAGGAGACGGGGACGACAGAGGACGAGATGGTTGGACAGTGTTCTCGAAGCTACCAGCATGAGTTTGACCAAACTGCGGGAGACGGTGGAAGACAGGAGTGCCTGGCGTGCTCTGGTCCACGGGGTCACGAAGAGTCGGACACGACTAAACGACTAAACAACAACATACACGGAATCAGGGCCCTCCTCTATTCCATGTTAATTAAACTGGGGTGACTATACCCCCTGAGCTACATAATCAACAGCCACTAGCCCGGATTAGTATCCAAGTAAACAAAAGAGAAACTCACGCTTGGACCAGTTTTTAATCCCTCTGATGATCCCTCGTTCAAAACTAGTCTTCATTAGCATAGGCATGCAATTACACAAATTAACATCAGCATATGAGAGAGCCCTGCCCTGAGGAGTTTACAGTCTAAATCTGGTCAGGAGTGGAGGAGAAAACAGAGAGGAGAGGAAAAGGCTGAGGTATTTAGAGCTTCCTAATCTGCTTTACACACACATACACCCCCAAAAATGAAGGATCGTCAAAGCAACGGAGAGCTAACCTTTCAGGAAAAGTTTGATCATAGCATCCACGAGTCCAGGTTCTCTGCATCAATGGAGGACCGGGAGAGCATCCTGCAGCCTAGCCCTCTCTCCTTCATCCTTCTCCGGTAAGTGGTAAAAGATCAGACGAGACATGGCGTCATCCTCTTGCCTGACTAGCACTGTGACGTCACAGGAGCCACCTGTCTTCTGGTGGATGTTTCATGCAAAACATTCCCACAGGTCAAAAGCAAGGACAAAATTGTATTTGGTCGGGGGAGGATGTGAACAGAATACCGTTGCCAACATTTCCGTCTCTCCAGCCCACCGCGTTTTCTGGCAGAGTTCCTTTTCTGTTCGGAAGTGGACCCGACAGTCGCCAGACATTTGTTTAACGAGTGGCGCTTCTTCTCCCCATCCCTTCACGCTAAGTAAATGTACACGAGCATCGGGGGTCCTACACGTGTCTACTCAGAAATAAGTCCTACTGAATTTAACGAGACTGACTCCCAGGCACACGACCCGCACTTCTCTGAGTGTGGGTTTCATTGAACTCAATGGGATTTACTTTTGAGTAAACGTGATATGCGACCGCGCTATCACATCTTGCGGCACCTTAAAAACAGGTAAAGTTGCGGTGGCAGAAGCCTTGATGACCCAGACTCCACTTCATACGTAAAGGAATGTGTGTATGAGGACATCCTAGCAACACCCCCCAGGACAAACGTGTGTTTCTCTTAGCGATAACTGCCTGCTCCTAAGCCAAGGCTGGTCTTGTCAAGGAACAATTTGGAGCTGCTCAAACACACACACACACGCTAGTCTAGAGCGGAAATTTAAATTTATAGGCTGGTTTTGTAAGACTGTAATTTTTATACAGCCCGGCATATATTATTCATTTTAATCCTTGACCGTTTGTCACCGCGCTGGATTTTATTGAAATGGGCTCTTTCGAACCACGTGCACGGCGCGTTATTTATAACCTACAGGCTGGCGGGTCGTAAAACCCTCCCCGTCCCCTGCTAGCGTAGGGAATCGAGTCCAGCCCAACTTTCCCATTGACTTCAACGGGAAAGCCTGAAGCACGTGGCTAATGAAAAATAGGAGCCTTTAAAGAGTTTCAAGCATAGAGGACTCTGCCCCTCTTTACTTACCCCTGTAGCTTCTCGACGTGCTAGTACCTATCAATGCAAAAGATATTTCAGCGGGCGGAGCGGGCATTTAGCCAGGCAGTAAGATAAAGTGGTACCTCGGGTTGCATACGCTTCAGGTTACAGACTCCGCTAACCCAGAAATATTACCTCGGGTTAAGAACTTTGCTTCAGGATGAGAACAGAAATCGTGCTCCGGCAGCGCAGCAGCAGCAGGAGGCCCCATTAGCTAAAGAGGTGCTTCAGGTTAAGAACAGTTTCAGGTTAACAACGGACCTCCGGAACGAATTAAGTACTTAACCCGAGGTACCACTGTACTGTACAAATAGACAGTGGTTTTTCTTCCACGGTCCCAGTCCTATATACCCATGGGTAGGGAAACTAAGGCCTGGGGCCGAATCCAGCCCAATTGCCTTCTCAGTCCGGCCCGCGGACGGTCCGGAAATCAACGTGTTTTTACATGAGTAGAATGTGTGCTTTTATTTAAAATGCATCTCTGGGTTATTTGTGGGGCATAGGAATTCGTTCATTATTGTTTTTCCAAAATATAGTTCGGCCCCCCACAAGGTCTGAGGAACAGTTGACCGGCCCCCTGCTGAAAATGTTTGGTGACCCCTGCTATATACCTAGAAGTGGGTGATACCAGGAGTTCCAGCTTGGCCCCCGCGACCGTGGGTGGCCGGGGCCGTGGGTGCCATCAGTGGCGTAGCGTGGGGGGTGCAGGAGGAGCCGGCCGCACCGGGCGCAACATCTGGGGGTTAGGGCAAATCCACGGGTTAGGGGGTGCAAATTACTTGCCTTTCCCCGGGTGCTGACAACCCACGCTACGCCACTGGGTGCCATGCAGCGTGCATGGCCCTGACATAGAAATTTGCGGGTGCCCGGCCCCTTCATGAGGAATTTTATGGGTGCTCGAGCACCCAGGGCCCCAGGGAGATGGCACCTTTGGTATGTATACTGCCGCCCTGGACTCCTTGCGGGAAGGTGCACGGTATACATCCAATAAATAATAATACGAATATTGGTAAAAGGAGCTACACGACCCAATCCTCTTCCCGCCTCAATATCCCAACGGGAATGTAACGAGCGGTCTTATCCCATAAAATACTTTCACTCGTGGCTTCCCACAGCTGCATCCAGTGGCAAGAATGCAAAATCCTGGCGCAGGGCCCCTGCTCCTCCAGCTGCCTACGGCTTTGCCAAGTGGGCTACCTTCCCATCCTAGTATCTTCCCTTGGGGCATTAAGTTTCCTTGAAGGCCCCTTTTGTTTCCAGTTTGTTTTCAATGCGATTTGGATGAAGGAAAGCAAAACTCGTCCTGGAAACAAGATTGCGCTGTGTTGCTGCTGCAAGTGTGTATTGAGGGAAGGCGGGGTGTCAAACAGTGTCAAAAGACCTGTTGTTGTTGTTTAGTCCTGTCCGACTCTTCGTGACTCCCTGGACCAGAGCACGCCAGGCACTCCTGTCCTCCACCGTCTCCCGCAGTTTGGTCAAACTCATGCTGGTAGCTTCGAGAACACTGTCCAACCATCTCGTCCTCTGTCGTCCCCTTCTCCTTGTGCCCTCCATCTTTCCCAACACCAGGGTCTTTTCCAGGGAGTCTTCTCTTCTCCTGAGGCGGCCAAAGTACTGGAGCCTCAGCTTCACGATCTGTCCTTCCAGTGAGCACTCAGGGCTGATTTCCTTCAGAATGGATAGGTTTGATCTTCTTGCAGTCCATGGGACTCTCGGGAGTCTCCTCCAACACCATAATTCAAAAGCATCAATTCTTCGGCGATCAGCCTTCTTTATGGTCCAGCTCTCACTTCCATACATAACTACTGGGAAAACCATAGCTATACGGACCTTTGTTGGCAAGGTGATGTCTCTGCTTTTTAAGATGCTGTCTAGGTTTGCCATTGCTTTTCTCCCAAGATGCAGGCGTCTTTTAATTTCGTGACTGCTGTCACCATCTGCAGTGATCAAAAGACCTATGTGTCACCAGAAGAGCAACGTTTCTGTCTGTGGCTGCAAGCCTGATGGTGTCTACTTAGAAGTAAGTCCCATTGAACTAAATAGGGATTACTCCCAGGTAAATGGGGTTAGGCTTGCAGCCTTATACTGTACAAGGCAGCGGGGTGGGAGAGATACACCTCCTGGCATTTTTGATCCATGTCAAATTCATTCCCAACTATCCACGCGCCGCAGAGACATGGTTCCATCAGGACACCACTTGAGGGTAGAAATTCAGAGTCCCACTCAGCAGAACGAACAGGACCCTCCAACGCAGCAGGGCTGGCTAACCACACTTTGAAAGAATTTCGATCTCAAGAAGGGTGGTTGGGGAAGACTATGAAGTCCAGAATCTCAAATTGTCTAAGACACCACTGCAACCAGAGGCACCTCAGACACAGCAAACTTTAATATTTGCAGTGGCGTAGTGGCAAATTCAGAAGTGAAGGATCATTCCATGATAGTCACAGCCACACAACCTCACAGCCGCACCGCCTTCTAAGATTATACAATAATCTTCCAGTTATACGATAGTGATAATTGGGGGCGCGTTGCAATGGCCAGTGCAGATCTCCACGAGTTGTCTTTCAGCCTGATCTACTCTTTTCTGTGCACAAACATGGGCAAATGATTTGGAGTAGTCCAATAACTTTTTTCAAAGTGACCTAGATGTTGGTTCTCTTGAAGTTCCATTGTACAAAGCACCTTGTGTTTTCAGTGTTCCTTAAATGCTTAGCTTTGGAGCATATGGAACAACTTCTCATTGCGCACACCTTGCCCAGAATAACCATCAACTGCTGATTCATCTCCTTTCTCTCTGATTGGCTCCATTAAGCACAAATAGTAGGAAGAAAGCTCCCTTTTCATGTTGATTGAGCGGCTATAGGACGCTGGAGACAGATACCCAGTTGCGGAAATAGTAGCAGATCTTCGATCCCCTTGACCCGCCCACCACCACCGCTACACATTTGGAGCCCAAGTAAGTCTCCCCCCACCCCACCCCCGCTTTGCTAGAACAGACCAGAGGTCTGTTTATCGCACTGAGCATCCTCTTCCTATAGGGAAGTCCCATAGCTCCGTGGTAAAACATCTGCCCTGCATGCAAATGGTCCCCAGTTTCTGACTCACTATGAGGCAGTTTTCTATGTTGCCCCGAGCCAGCCAGCTGCTTCCTGGAAGTCTACAAGCAGGATTTGAATACATCGCCTTCACCTGTTGTTTGGAATATACGTACTCTCTCTGAACACGTACCCCTCATTGTTAACAGCCATGCCATCTGATAGTTCTACTCTTCATGGGTTTGTCTTAAACTGGTTTTTTAAAGGCCCATTTAAAAATGATAACCATCAACCACAGAAACAATTGATTTGGGTAGTTCAGATTCCCCCCCCCCCACACACACACTAATTTCATTGCGTTGCTTGAAGAAATGCTTCTTTCCTTCATCTGGGAGTTTGCAGAATGTTGGTCCGACTGACATCTGAACTAGCGCCCTGGTCTCCTCCAGGGAGAGCTGAGCTGTCAGGCGGAGGGAGCTGGCACTGGAGAACGAGCTGTTTGTTCTAGTGAAAGAAACCGAGCTCCTTCGCCAAGTAGAGTCAACCCGGAGCCAAGCCTCAGGGTGACTCAGTGGTCGATTGGCTCAGAAGCTGGCTCTCATTTTACGATGAAACCGCCGCCTCCTTCTGCTATTTGGAGAAGTCTGTGTGTCCCAACACACAGTCCCTGGACTGGGAAAGAACAAACCCATTGAGATTTGATGCTGGGAGTAGGAGGCAACTGCAGGGCGTCTCATCCCTCTTCCATTGACAACTACCTAGGAGTTTCTCCCTCCTTTTTCTATAGGCAATTTCGCTCAGTCCCTCGGTTTTATATTCCCGGACAATCGGGACTCTTGTAACAGTGCTATCTTATACATATTGTAATAGATCTGTGGCTAAATGTTTAGATTTAGTAAATATGAGGATTTAATTAATACTTGTATAACTGGGATATAAGACCGTCTCAATGTGGATTAGAAAAGAGGCTGTGCAAGAGGTGTGAGATGTTTATGTGTAAAGGCTGTGTCAGGCTTAGAGAATGTGATCAAGATCCATGTGTATTGGAAGGCGTGTACCTACTTCTGAGCATCAGCAATTAGCATGTGAAGAGTTGATTAAACTATGTAAATGTCCTAATTGTGTACCAGTCTTTAATCCGACAAGTGTTGATGAACTCAGCGAACTCCTGAGATTAGCCATTAGTACTTCAAAACATCAAAAGACCTGACCACTAGAATGCAACGGGGTAAAAGAGGCTTGGTGTTTAGGAACAGGAGAATGGAGAGATGCCTTGGACTGGACTGCTGCGGGAGACAAACCCCTCTTGAGATGACCGTGCTGTAAGATCTGGACTGCCTCCATGCACACTGAAGGTGTAAATATGTGAATACACCAAATTTCTTAAAGCTACGGCAGTTCCCGCAGCATTCTCCGAAGGAGCACAAACCCTGAGGGAGTGCGTGGAACCCCATGGGCTCTGGCCACTGTTTGGCAGAGAGAGCGGCAAACACCCGACTTTTGTAACAATATTGACTTCAAGGTAACCTCACTGTATTAAATAGGGCTTGCCTCCTAGTAAGCATGTTTAGAACTGAAGTCTCCTGCTGCAAACCTAACCCCGTTTACCCAGGAGAAATCCCCATTGAATTAATTAGGACTTCTGAGTAGACATGATTGCACTGCAAATGTCCCAAAACTTTTTAATTTTTTATTAAATTTATATACTGCCTTTCATCCGAAGATCACAGGGCGGGGGTTACCGGGCAGTTTACAGCATGACAACACAAAACACGTAACATAATAAAAACAGACGGACAGAAAAATAAGGGGGAAAAACCCCACCTCTCACAAACACATTTAAAAAGCCACACAGTGTTTAATCAGGCAAAGCCCTGGTTATAAAGGAATGTTTTTGCCTGGCTCCAAGCTAAACCTTTTGATCGCGTTTGTTCCTTTCATTAACCCAGGTAAGCCAATGCAGTGCCCTCTAGGTGCTGTGGACTATCAACTCCCAGCACTCACAGCCAGTATGGTCAGGTCTGATGGGAACATCTGGAGGGCACAATGTTGGCTACTCCTGAATTATCTCCCTTCCATAACTCTATGGGGATTAACCTGTTTGACTTCAGCAGTCTTCTATGTATTACTGAAGGGGTGAAAAGTCCCTTCAGTGGGTGTGCAGATCCTGGACACACTTTGAACAATACTTTAAACAATAATAAAAGACCCAAGGGTCCTTAAACTGTTAATGACTACACTGTTGTAGTTTGTTGTTTTTTTAAGCAATGCCTTCAGCATACTGACCTCCATCTGAATTGATGTAACTGGCAAAGTGAAGGATCTATCTATCTATCTATCATCTCTATATCTATCTATCTATATCTATCTATCTATCTATCTATCTATCTATCTATCTATCTATCTATCTGTCGCTTGCCCGGGCTGCTTGGGAGGATGGGTAGGGTATAAATTGAATGAATAAATGAATAAATGACACTTGTATTCGGTCCTTTGACCCCCAACATTCCCAGGGTGGTGCACAACCATCTATTAAATTGCACAAATCAATACAAGGACCATAAAACCAACAAAAGATAAAACAAATATAACCACAACCAACCCAAAGCATCAGATAATCAGAAGATCAAACAACCCAACAGCTGTCTAGGTCTCACATTATTCCTTTCCATAGGCCTGAAAAAACCAACGCATCCTAATCTGAGACCAAAATGCAGATAGAGAGAGGGACAGTTGCGCCTTGTTTCTCCTTTTCCGGGTTTTTTTTTCCCCATCTGCTGTTTAAAAACAGTAGCAACTGACTGTCATTCAGTGTCATGGGAATCCAGGGTCAATCCTGTTGGATGGACTTAGATGAGGAGATGATATCTTATTTATTAATTATCTTTACCCTTTCTCACTTGCATAAAAATGCAAATAGCTATTTCAGCGGAGTTAAAATCACCACCTCTGTGCAGCTTATCTCTCTATAAGCTATTAGGCCAAGGTTGCATAACCTGTTATAACAATTATGATACCCAAGGATGTTTTAGGCTGACTTAGATTATTATCTTCTCCCATTTATATTTCTCTTTTAGCAAAGAAATCACTCTCTGACAATTAACTAGAAAATATAAGGTTTACTCACCTCAAACGTTTTGCCGGGATTCAACAGTTACAGTGATGAAAACCAGGCAGCCAATAATCCGTAAAGTTTGTAGAAGTCCATAGTCCAGTTCAAAATTGAGTGTCCTCTTTGGAGGAGAGCTAACAGACATCCTGCCCCATTGGAGGTAAGAAAAGGAGTGTTTAGTGACAGGAACAAGGAAATATTAAGTTGTGTTGTGTTGTTCCCCTTCTGCCACAGAAGTTTAGAGGATATGACTATCTAGCAATCATGCATTTGTGATTTACCTGCACATCCTCTCACAAATCCTATGCTCACTTAACTGGAGTTAAGCCCCATTGAATTCAGTGGGACTTAGTTCTGAGTAGATTTTATTGAATTGTGCTGCATTCACCTAATGACTCTCTCTAAGGGCCTGACATAATAATTTCTACTGAAGGTTAGTTGCAATCCTGTAAATCATGGTGTGGTAGTGTGTCAACCTTTCATTGTCTCCCAATGGTGAAGACCCTGAACTTCCCTTAGCTGGTTTAAGTAAAGCAGATATTCTAGTCCTGATCAATTAAACCGCCAATGTTTGAAAGGCTACCTTGGTCCATGTTTGTCCATTAATGCATCTTCCTTCCTCTCTACCCAGTCCCATGTCCCACTTTCCCTGATATTCAACAGACCTTAATTTGGGCCTCCATAGTCATGCAACATAATGTTGCTGTGTGGAGCACTCCTGCTCTGGGCTCCACCCAACCATGCCCTTTCCGGGGACACCCCATTCCATTAACCTCCTTCCATAGCCAGTCAGCGTTCCCAACCCACTAAGCATTGCCACTTCTCCCTGGGTTCTCCTAAGCCTGCAGACACCTCCTCCTTCTGCAAAGATTATGCCTTTTGGGGTGCATAAGAATCCACGCTAGGATAACTGCAATGGTGGCTGGTGTCCATTAGACCCGGTAGGGAGGAAGACAGGGAGCCTATCATTAGGTGGCGCCAGAGAGCACAGCCAATTAATTCTAGTTTGGCATCCTCCTCCCTCATGAGCAGGCATAGGCAAACTCGGCCCTCCAGATGTTTTGGGACTACAACTCCCATCATCCCTGACCACTGGTCCTGTTAGCTAGGGGTGATGGGAGTTGTAGTCCCAAAAGATCTGGGGGGCCGAGTTTGCCTATGCCTGCACTTTAGTTTTACAGAAACTGAGGAAGTGGAAGTTGACAGCAAAAGAGAAAATAGGCAGGTGTGGGCTGACTGAGGGACGACGGAAGTTGGTGGGGCAGCGCCGCACATGCCCTAATGGACCATCCTCCACTAGATAAGGCAACTCGCTTTTAGTACATATAGGATCTTCCTTCCTTCCTTCCTTCCTTCCTTCCTTCCGGTCCTACGAATTCTCCAATTCCCAGATTCAGCCCGCGTCCCGTGGGAAAGCGGTAACTCATTTCAGAGCCCGCCACTCAAAAAGCCCTTTTCAAGATTACTCACCAGGCTGGAGACGTTTTATTATTAATAATAACGGGCCGCACAGAGCCATCAATTTTAAAGCTACCCTCTCTCTCCCGAGCCAACAGGGAGCCCTACTCAGTCCCTCTGTCTCTCTCAAATGGATGGCGCACTCCGGCTCATAATCTACCGTATTTGTCAGATCGGCAGGGCAGTTACTCACGGCGGCCTGACTTGTTAGCCTCCCCAGCTGACATGTTTATTTTGCTGGATTTACGCGGAACTTAAAATTAGGCGGGAAAAGGGAGTGAAAAGGACGAAAGGGTGGGAGGATTAACATTACGGGGGTGGGGGGCGATTCTTGATTAAGGAGTCTCAGGCTCAGCAAAGAAACTTTCAAATGGAATACATTTCTCAGGTTAGAGGCGTCTTCCAGAACAGAATGGGGAATGGTAAATAAAGAAAAAATGATAAGCATCTTTCCAATGATCTCCCCACCCCCCTCCAAGCACACACGCCAGAGTCACTTAGAGAGAGAGAGAGAGAGAGAGAAGATTGAGAGTATTTATGAAGACAGTTTTGGCAGCCTGGATAAGGAAAGTAAACTCAGACTCTCCTCCCGAAGAAATAATTCAGCCAAACGTTTCGTCTGCAGTCCGCATCCAAAAGCAATTAAACCATCCTCATTAAAGTTATTTATTGAACCGCCGCTCCAGATAGGGCGAAAAGGGAAAAAAAAAACGGAGGGGGAGAAAAGTATATAGGGCTAAACTAGAACCATTTCCCAGCAGGAGGAGGAATAAAAAGATACTTAAAAAATTAATTAGAGCCCAAACTAAGGAATAAAATAAAACAGAAGAAGAAGAACCGAGCTTCTGTTGGGGAAGTGGCGGGCGGCGGGAGAGAAAGGCGTCTAGGGAGAAGTTAAATAACTAGGAAATATAAAAGTATTAACTATGAGCGTGAGATTCCTAAAGCCCCAAACCGTGAAGCGCAAGTTGACTCCGCGCCTTTCCCGAGGAACTGGCCAGCGTGCGCTTCTCAGAGATTGCACAAAAATAAGGAACCCGCTGTATGAAAACATACACAAATAGAAAAACCAGGGGTTTGGGCCAGCATACAAAGACACAGTATATGGCAAGCAAAGTACAACGAATTGTATTCGTCTCAATGTACCCGCTACAAGGCATGTAGTACATACAAGCGGTACTCCAGAATCATCAAAATAAGTACAATGCGTATGACAGTTAATGATATATTTTCATTATCTCCGAAGCAAGAATTATTGGAAGCGTCGGAGCAGCTGTAGCAAACAGGACTGGAGCCCGTTGATCCCGGTTTCAAAGAGAAACTCCTTCTGCGAAGTTAACAAGGTCCCACAAACTGAGGCACCTGCTGCGTGCTGTACTTATTTTGATGATTCTGGAGTACCGCTTGTATATTATACATGCCTTGTAATAACGAGTGCATTGCGGCGAAAACAATTCGTTGGACTTCTCAGAGTATGGGCGTAAGCGCAGGATAAAGCTACCTGAGTGGAACAGGGCGGGTGAACTTCTCATCTAGGTACAGTACTGGAGAATCATCTCTGTGTTGAAAGACTTGGGAGCTTTCTAGTTTTGAGAAAAGGGAAGTGGGAAGTTTCTCCTATTTTGGAGTGGGTCCATACTTATAGTCGTTGCTTCACATTCCCTCATCCAATGAATTCTAGGAATTGTAGGAGGGTGGTCTGCAGCAGAGAACTCCCAACAACCTCACCAAGATACTGTGGGGCATTTAAAGTGCAGTCAAACTGACAGTTCATGTTTTGCTAGAGAGGCACAGGATAGGAGCTGAAGTTCACAGAGTTTTCCTGTAATCTTGATAAAGAGCACTCCATGAGAGACACTATATATATTCTCCCACCTGTCTGGACACACCCTACCTTTCCATCTCCTTCCGTTCTGCCAGCAATGTGAGAACATCTGCTTGTCTGATCTCCAAGCTCAGATTCCCTTTTTAAGCTAGACCACTGTGGGTTAAACCTCAGAGCCTAGGACTTGCCGATCAGAAGGTCGGAGGTTCGAATCCCCGCGACAGGGTGAGCTCCCATTGCTCGGTCCCTGCTCCTGCCAACCTAGCAGTTCGGAAGCACATCAAAGTGCAAGTAGATAAATAGGTACCACTCTGGCGGGAAGGTAAACAGTGTTTCTGTGCGCTGCTCTGGTTCGCCAGAAGCGGCTTAGTCATGCTGGCCACATGACCCGGAAGCTGTATGCCGGCTCCCTCGGCCAATAAAGCTAGATGAGCACCGCAACCCCAGAGTCGGTTACAACAGGACTTTATGGTCAGGGATCCCTTTACTTTTAACTATGTCTTTGAACAGAACTACCATTTTAAGCCTGAACCAAGCTCCTGTATCCATTACTCTTCAACAAGTATTCTGAGTGAGTAAATGTTGTTTTTATCTTTTGCAAGACTGATTTTGTGATTATTGTGTTAAGGGGGAGAAAAGAGGGTAATACCAGGAAAATCCAGGCCGCCTTAAAGCATCCAGGATTATGTAATCCTATTTTAGTCTAGTTAAATTTCCCTTTTAAGCTGCAAAGGGATGCACTCTGCTAAACTCAAAAACGTGAGGAAGGAAGGGTAATATCTAATAAATATATCATCTCCTAGCATCTATTCACATCCCAACAGTACAAATCCCCAATATTCTTTTATGGTGTTCTTGGTGGCTTAAGTATTTTAAGACTGATAGAAGTTTCTAGTGTAGGCTGACAGAGAAGGAGCAAGGTAATTTTCTGGTCTGGACTTAATTATCTTACAGGGGTACCTCCAGAGCCGTAGCTAGGTGATCTTGCGCCCCTGGAAGAACTGTCCAGATTGTGCCCCTAGGTAAAGGTAAAGGGACCCCTGACCATTAGGTCCAGTCGTGGCCGACTCTGGGGTTGCAGTGCTCATCTCACTTTATTGTCCGAGGGAGCCGGCGTACAGCTTCTGGGTCATGTGGCCAGCATGACTAAGCCGCTTCTGGCGAACCAGAGCAGCGCACGGAAACACCGTTTACCTTCCCACTGGAGCAGTACCTATTTATCTACTTGCACTTTGACGTGCTTTCGAACTGCTAGGTGGGCAGGAGCTGGGACCGAGCAACGGGAGCTCACCCTGTCGCGGGGATTCGAACCACCAACCTTCTTATCGGCAAGTCCTAGGCTCTGTGGTTTAACCCACAGCGCCACCTGGGTCCCTAGCCACAGACAAATTAGCTCTTATTTCCACCTCTCCTCCAACGCCTCCCCCCATTCAATTCACCCTCTATTCAAAACCAATTCTTATGAGGCAATAATCAATATTTACATTTATGGACATATTTTAGCCGAATTTGCGTGCCCCCCCATCACCTGCGCTCCTGGTGGGGGCCCGCCTCACCACTCCCTGGGTACCTCCATTGCTTTGCTTGCTTCAAAAGGTAGTTATACAGCCCTGCTGCAACGCAGAGCTTACCTGCTCATTCTGCTGGGTTGGGTCTTAGTTTTCTGCCCCAGAGTCCTACCCTGATAGTACCACTGTAGGCAGGCATCAGTATTTGACTGAAATGTACTAAATACCACCATTATACCACATGCCGCACAATAACTATGAGGTACATTTATTTGAGGGGCATTGTTCCAGTCCAAGGAAGCCCAGCTAAAAACTGCCCTAGTAGCCACTCTTGCTGCATTCCTATACACACTTATCTGGCGGTCAGTCCCAACAAGCTTCTGCATTGAAATGCAAACACATATATTGTATATGTTAAATGCTTTTACGTGCAGGTAACTGTGCCAATTAGGCATGGCAGTACTTCCAAGATTAATATTCCAACTCCCAGTCCTGTATGAACTAAGACTTTCTTGTGGACAAGTGGGGAGGAGGGAAAGAGAACCCAAACAAGCCCTGATCTGAATGCTCTATTTCTTCTTGAGGTTGGAAATAATAGTAGTAACTATACATAAAAACCTGTTTTTGACACTGCGGCTTCTGTAAATGTCTCGTGGAAAGCTACCAAACATAGCAAGAGAAAGACAGCCAAATATGACATATATTCAGATAAGATTAACTCTCTTAAGCAATTCAGTAAAAACTGCAGCATAAAGAGTAAGGTAAAGGTACCCCTGACCGTTAGGTCCAGTCGCAGATGACTCTGGGGTTGCGGTGCTCATCTCGTTCTATAGGCCAAGGGAGCTGGCGTTTGTTTGCAGACAGCTTCCGGGTCATTTGGCCATCGTTCTGCCCAGACACTGAGGTCCAGCTCCGAGGGCCTTCTGGCAGTTCCCTCACTGCAAGAAGCAAAGTTACAGGGAACCAGGCAGAGGGCCTTCTCGGTAGTGGCGCCCGCCCTATGGAACACCCACCCATCAGATGTCAAAGAAATTAACAACTATCTGACTTTTAGAAGACATCTGAAGGAATCCTGTTTAGGGAAGCTTTTAATATCTGATGAATTATTGTGTTTTAATGTTTTGTTGAAAGCTGCTGGGTTTCCCCAGCCAGATGGGCAGGGTATAAATTATTATTATTATTATTATTATTATTATTATTATTATTATTATTATATTCCCTGTGTATGGAATATGGATGATTATTGCATATTCAAAACCTCGTGGAAGTCATGAAGACATTGCAGAGAGTTGCAAAGGCGCTTTTCACTGAGGGCTGTAATTTGGTTTCAACAACAAAGCTCAGCCTTGAAACAGGTGAGATAGCATCACCCATTACCTTTTCTCATCTCACTTTTCTTTGGCGCTGAACACAAGTGAAAACTCATGATTGTGAACAGTGAAAGCCCTACTTCCAAGCCTGTGGCTTTTGAGTAGCTTCCTGAAGTTCGAATGAGTTTATGCTGCAACTAAGGACAGGGAAAGTCTTGTAGTAAATGTGAAACTGAGTGAAGGGAGCAAAGAATGTGTGAATGGGCCTGAACCACTGCAAAATTCAGTTAGCCGTTCTGCTATTTAAAAAGTCAGAGGGGGCTTCCCTGGACAAGTTCAAGGGTCAGGGGAAAATAATTGATTCATTTCTTCCTTATTTTCAGGAAAGGAATGAGCACATGGGACAATATAATAATATGACTGGGGAGGGGGAAGGATAATGATGGCATTAAGGTGAAGCATTGCAATAACCCCCCCCCCCCCGTAGGAAATGTGGGCCAGTCAGGTAATTGGTACTGGGTGTGACATTAATATATGAGCGTGCTGGAGGTGAATTAGTTAAACAAGTTACCCAATCAGAACCCAGGGGGTGGAGTCAGAGGGATTATAAAACCAGCTCTGGGAGGGGCGAAAGGGGAGTTTGTTGGGAGTTGGGTGGTTGGTTGGAGTGGGAGTGAATTGGGATAGAGTCTGTGGGTAGGTTGAGTGAGTGTAGTGAAATAAGTTGAGTCAGGAACAGTTAGGAGCTAGGAGGACAAGTAAATATCTGAGATGTGGTTTAGTGAGTGAGAGCAGGTAGCAGAAGTTATAGGTCTGGATAGGCACCCTATGATTGTAATTGACCGATACCATTTATGAAACCACACACTTGTTAAACTGCAATAAATAAACAGAAGTTTATGTTCCAATTTAAACATGACTGGACTCAGTATTGTACCAGGTAGGGCCTGGGTGATGGCAGCGAGAAATCAAGTGATGGCACAGGGATCAATAGATGGTGAAACGTCCGGGGACCCTGTGTGATCACCACACTGAGATACACCTTTTAATTAAATAAATGTCCTTGCCAGTCATCTCCTCTTAAAGATGTCAAATTAGGCTGTTCTCATAATGCCATTAAGGAATGTTTGAACACTGCTTGGTTTCCAGAGTCCCTGAAAATTAGAAGAGCGCAGGAACTGAAAACGGTGATAGAGCACATATTTTCCATGTAGAAGATCCCAGTTTCAGGCCAAGGCATCTCCAGGTAGAGCTGGGAATGCCCCTTCCTGAATTCCTGGAGAGCCGCTGCCAATCAGCGTATACAATACTGAGCTAGATGGACCAACGGTCTGATTCGGTATAGGGCAGGCAGGCAGGTTCCTATTTTCTTATGTGAAATGATGCTGGGGTTGGGAGACAGAAAATAAGCAAGTATTTTGCACATCACCTCACTAGCTGGGAGCAATGCAACAACTCCATAGGGTTACGTGATGAATATGATGTTCAAGGCAGTAGGTCTACACACCCACCGGATTTCCCTGGAATTTCCTCCCTCTTCCCTAAAACAATATTGGACACCCTCCAAGCGCCATTGCACGTTTTCTGGAGAGGAGATTGGTTGCAAGATTTCAAGACCCAGATACTTCAAAAGTTATGTCCCAGACTAAATCAGAAAATTTAAAAAGAAAAGTTTACTTTTTATACTTTTACTCATAACTGGTGGTGCAGTTACATAAATGTAGACTCTGGCCTTGATAGTCTTACTTTTTAAGATGGCAATGTGCACCATGTCATTTCTTCAGTAATCCAAAATGTGATGAAGCAGTCCTTGTGCGTTTGGGGACACGATGGTTCTGATTCTGGACGTCTGCCCCAAAGTCCTTCCCTTGACAGCACCGCTGATGATGCCAGAAATTGCATAGGTGGTCGTGATGAACAAAATCACCTGCGTAGGGGCTTAAAGGAGGGGAGAGCAGCTGTTCATTAACCTTGCCAGTGCCTTTCCTGTCTGAACCATGTGCCCCTCCTCACACACTCCATTCAAGTGCTTCCCACTGACCAAGGATTAGGAGTTCGAACCCAAGCAAAGCATTCAGGCCTCTTCTGCAGCAATGGCAAACCAAACCAGGCAGACAGGATGTTTCGGTGGTTTAGCTACATTTCATTTGGAGGTAGAAGTGAGTCAGAATATTTGTAAAGCAGACATATTTCATCATTCAGATGGATGGATACCTGCATGCCAAGAGTGTATATGTGTGTTGCATGGAGGAAAGTTAAGCCAATGGATGGATGGATTCATTCATTCATTCCATATATTTGTATACCGCTTTTTAATAAAAATCCTACACACCACATATCAAATATATCATAAAATAACATGTTGTTGTGCTTATTTATTGGCTAGATTGGTGGATTTGTGAAGGAATAAGAAAGGGGTTAGGAAGTCTATATGATAACTGATAAATAATGGAATCCCAATGTTCTTATTGTAGGAAAGCGGTTTTAGGATGAAATGCACCAGGGTGAATACAACCCACAGTTTACTTACAGACATAGAGTAATACTCAACCAGATCACATTCGGAGAAGGTCCACTGAAATTAAGTCCAATTATTTCTATGGACCTACTATGGAGAATGGCCTGTCTTCGGATATCACACATCCAACCTACAAACAAAGAAACTGGTTGGCCTAATGGAGCAGGTTTTGTTTTTATTTTATCTGTCCATGTTCACATAGAATTCCCAGCCTTAGTTAGAGCTAAACCATACCCTTCCTCAATTTTAGTGGAACTCATTCCTTCACTCATTGCAATTGCTGCCTTATCACTTGGCGCGCTTACGACAGTTGAAAATCATGCTTCACAACACGCATGCCAAGGGAAAACTGTAGATGACTAGGCATACACCTGTTCATTGAGAGCCAAACTCTCACACACCACTCTGCGAGGCAAGCAATTGTGAAAACAGTCCAAGATTATCACATTAATACTGTGATCCTATCTCCACTTACTTGGCGGCAAGCCCCATTGAACTCAGTGGGGTTTATTTCTGAGTTGACATGTGTAGGATTGCTCTGTTAATGCACCATTGATTTAAAAGGAGGAAAGAAGCATGCTGAAATTGGGGGAATGTTAAGAAAGGTAGGAGAGAATATACTGTATTTTTTGTATAAGACTAGGTTTTTCTCCTAAAAAATAATGTCAAAAATTAGGGGGGCGTCTTATACAATGATATATCTCCCCCTATTTTCTTAAATCTGAGTCCCCAAAAATAGGGGGCATCTTATACATGGGCCCCGTCTTATAGAGGGGAAAATATGGTAGTGTTTTGATATTATCACTCCCCACGCATGCTAGTGAGTAAATAGCAGAGCACATTCCCTTTGCAACTTATTGGAAGCAAGTTGATGATGATTCGTTAGAATCCTGTAATTAAGCAATCCAGTTTGGATTGTTCCTGGTAAGTTTCCCCTTTATTTCCCTCTTAAAATAGTAGTAACACAACACGGTCTTCTTTAAAAGTAAGAATAAAGTTTTACTCACATTCAGTTCACAGCAGTAATCTGAAGGCAGCCTTTATTTTGTGGTTACAGTGAAAAGAAGACTGAGCTACATCTCAGACTCTGCTTGTGGGCTCCAACCTATGTGAAGGTTGAGCCATGAGCTGGCTAAGAGCCAGGAGAGTTCAATAGTAAGAGTAAGAGAGAAGAAGAAGAGGAGGAGGAGGAGGAGGAGGAGTTTGGATTTGATATCCTGCTTTATCACTACCCTAAAGAGTCGGGGACGCGGGTGGTGCTGTGGGTAAAACCACAGTGCCTAGGGCTTGCCGATCGCATGGTCGGCAGTTCGAATCCCCGCGGCGGGGTGAGCTCCCGTCTTTCGGTCCCAGCTCCTGCCCACCTAGCAGTTCGAAAGCACCCCTAAGTGCAAGTAGATAAATAGGTACCGCTTTATAGCGGGAAGGTGAACGGCGTTTCCATGTGCTGCGCTGGTGCCGGCTTGCCAGAGCAGCTTCGTCACGCTGGCCACGTGACCCGGAAGTGTCTCTGGACAGCGCTGGCCCCCGGCCTCTTAAGTGAGATGGGCGCACAACCCTAGAGTTGGACACGACTGGCCCGTACGGGCAGGGGTACCTTTAAGGAGTCTCAAAGCGGCTAACATTCTCCTTTCCCTTCCTCCCCCACAACAAACACTCTGTGAAGGGAGTGGGGCTGAGAGACTTCAGAAAAGTGTGACTAGCCCAAGGTCACCCAGCAGCTGCAAGTGGAGGAGCGGAGACTCGAACCCGGTTCCCCAGATTGCAAGACTACCGCTCTTAACCAGTACACCACACTGGCTCTCAGTAAGAGCCCAAAAGAGAGATGGTTGCATGACCAGCTCTTTTATCTGGTCAGCTAGGGTCATGCCCATCTACCTGGTCACACACAGACAGAGAAAGCGCCAGTATGACAGGAAGTCCCCCCTATCTGGAGCCACATTCCCCTGTGTGTCCATTCTAGGCAACAGGAAAATGTTGTACTTGACAGCTCTAGTAATAAACTCCACCTTGGTGTCCACAGAAATCAATATGAGTTTTCCCCCTTTTAAAGTACATCATATGTGGTATGCTGAATTTTCCCAAAGTAAGCTGACTACCAGAGAAAGAGAGAGAGGTACCTGTAATATGGAGCCCACATGTATTGCTTTCTTTGAGAGTTTGACTTGAGGCGGCAATCCTCACCCTTATTACATCATCCCGTCACTTCACGGAGTAAAGAATTGCCCAACTTTGACCGTAAAGGAATTCTGTTATCCTCCCGGTACTGACACTATGATGATTCTAAACTCTCCACTGCAGAACTTTAATGCTGGAACGCTGGAACTTTAAAAGTCCTATTTTAAAGCCTATAAAATTGAATACAATGTTTTTTATTTTTAAAAATCGCTTAGTTCCCACCCACCAGTGGCGTAGCGTGGGTTGTCAGCACCCGGGGCAAGGCAAGTAATTTGCGCCCCCTAACCCATGGATTTGCGCCCCCTAACCCATGGATTTGCGCCCCCTAACCCATGCATTTGCCCTAACCCCAGATGTTGCGCCCGGTGCGGCCGGCCCCCCCTGCACCCCCCACGCTACGCCACTGCCACCCACATACCCTCAGCCAACTTGTGCACGAATTCGATCTTGCTTGGTTCAAACATTTTGTTTTTCTTTGCTGCCCAGTTAATAAGCGAATCATATAAAATTTAAATAAATTAATCACTTGACAAAAAACAAAACTCTAGTCAGAGAACAGACGAGTTGACATAACCGCCGCCGCCCCCGCCCCCAAACCATTAGACGATTTCCCTACAAATCTGCAGCTAACATTACATTGTGGGAAATTGTTTACATTGTTTAGGGAAGTTTTTAATGTTTGATGTTTTATCGTGTTCTGAATATTCTGTTGGGAGCCGCCCAGAGTGGCTGGGTAAACCCAACCAGATGGGCGGAGTATTATTATAATAATTATTATTTTTGAATTGGAAATTGCATAAAAAAGAATAAATACATCGCCGTTTTTAATGCGAAATGAAAATACCAAACAGATTTTTTAAACACAAACACACCATAAATGCTGGGCTTTAAAACTAGTGTCTTCATTCCCTCCCTCCTCAAGAATTTATAATTACGGAACTTTCTTATTTGCGTTTTATATATTAAAAACAAAATGTAAATTATTCAAATGGTCTCTGTATTCTAGAAATGAACTTGCAGAAACCAAAACCAAAGTTTAGGCATAATTAATCAGTTGATATTTTTAAGCCCTTGGAAATATCAGAGATGTCGATAATCCAATGTTTTATCGTATGGGAGGATTGCTAGGTTGAACTGAATTATACAAAACCCGCCGTTTCTAGAATTAAAACTCTAAATCTGTTCTTAAGCTATATACACTTGCAAATACCATGTTGATCGCAAAACGTCCAGTCATTTCCTGCTTTCTTTCCTAAGACAAGTTCATGTATTTTATTTTTTTGGCGCGGGAGGGGGGAGCAAAAATTATACTGAACTGCAATTCTGGGTGTATTTACAAACGTGAAGACACAATGTATGGAACACAACTTTCTTTTAAATTGATTTATTGACTTCTCAGAGTTAAAATGCAATCCTCTTTCTCCAGAACTAGAATCTAAAATATATACTGCAACAGAGTTGCCTCGATGTTTCCTCGGTTGTCTTTCCACCACTCCCCTCTCTCGTTGTTGCTCTAAAACACGATAGAAAAGCCCCCCAAATCTGAAAAATGGAAAAATTAAAACAGGTGGGAGATTATATTTTTCAAATGACCCAGCCTGGCTAACAACGGGTTTTCTGCATATTCCAAGGTGCCTTTTAAGAACAACCATCTTTGAAAAATAATGGAAAACAAGTCCTTTAATTCTGGTTTCTAACATAGTCAACTTTCAGACATTTGAAGAAAACAACAACATTTCTTAAAACGCAATCCACAGCTAATAATAATTCGATAGTTGGGCTAGGAAGGTTAGGTAGGAGGGTAAATAGACAGGTAAGGTGATAGATAGACAGACAGATGATTAGATACAATTTCTTACACTGCTTTGGAATCCTAGCGTGGGTCCAGCCACCGTTAAGAACTTTTAAGATCTATTGATTGCAATAAGAGGGATTTGGATGCCATCCTAAACACACTACTTTGACCCACTGAGATCTAGAGAAATCTGAAGCATTTAATTTTGACTGACTCATGGTCCTGGGATAGTTGAGAGTTTGGAGGGGTTTTTTTGAGGAGTGAGTGGGAGTCCAGCTACTTCTAAAGTGTCCCGAGCTAGTACTGTCCACGTTTTTAATTCTCAAGATAGATTGTAAAGAACGCATAGACACAGGAGGATGGTACGCAAACAATGACCGCAACGAAACAGAAATATTGTTTTTATTAACATATAGTGACTATCTTTGCCATTCTACTAAACTAGCCGCAGCGGTGTGTACACACACACACAGAGAGAGAGAGAGAGAGAGAGAGAGAGAGCGCGAAGGATTAAATCTCTCAAAAATCAAAAGGTTCAAAACCAACCTAACTTTTGGAAATACGTTGTTATGACTTTTGATAGGACTCGTAAGAAGACCACGGCCTTAAATTTTAGGGATGACGTCTTCAGTTTTGGTCAACAAATTCTAATGAGCACATCCTGATTTGTTTCATGCCTTCCTGAACGTTAGGAATTTGGAAATCAGTGAGACTTGTCTCCGGGTAAATAGGTTTGGGAGAGATGAAACTGCGCAAAGCTGTCCTTTTGCAGAGCCCAGCTTACCTTTCATTAGGCATATTTGCCGAATGACTATCAGCACATTTTCTGAAGAAAGAGAGCTAAGGCTCGGTTCCTTACTTGGAAGTAAGTGGCACTGTCTTCGGCCTGATTTACTTCTGAGAAAACGTGCATAGATTTGGGCAGCTTGACTACTAGGGCCGCAATGGACTAACAGGTATTAAGGCAATGAGAGGAGGATATCTCTTCTGAATGTCAGTCCGCCTAGCTGTAACCCAGTTTTGTTTTAACATACTGAGTAAACGAGCAATCGGGAGATTTACTGAAAGGAGTTATATTCTCCCGATCATCAAGTTCAACTTCTGCTCTTTTTTCTCCCTGTGTGACTGTGCCTCAACACTCTCTGTGTGTATTCGCGTGCGCATATGTGCTGCGCCTGCTTGGCCATGATGGATTGGGTTCAACTGAGTCCTGTTCAAAGTAAACCCATTGAAATCAAGTTAATCGTGTTCATTCATTTCAGTGGGTCTGCTCTGAACATCATTGAAGCCAATCACTTTCGACTACGCTTCTTTAGTTTGACAAGGAATGATCCCTGATCCCATCTATATTTTTGTTTAAATCTTCAAACTAAAACCCATGCCAAAGCGTCTAAAACATTGCATCCGGACCATCTGGAAAGAAAGGACCTCTCTATATTTAATAAAAAGAGTGGGTGGGTTGCAAGAGAGAAATATCGCAAATATCGCAGAGAAGTGTGTGCAAAGGGGTGTGAAAGGAAAGCACATTCCAAAACAAACTGTGGTCGGTGGCCAAGTGGTGGAAAGCGCGAGTCAAGACGCCAAGCAACTCAAAGCAACCGTCTAATAAAGAATATGGTGATACCCCCATCATCCCCACCAAAATATTATTTGGCTGATCAGTTTACCGACATGGTTGTAAGCCGCAGCCTCTCGGGGCGGGTGAAGGGGCTGGACGAACTGCAGAGCAAAAACCCTTCTTGAATTCTTTCCGTGGTTTGCGCGGCTGCTGGAACAACAAAAAATGGCTGCATACCTCCTGCTCAGACTTCGTAAACCACCATGGAAGGGAGTCCAACCGTTCGTCTTCCTCTTTCTACACTTTCCCCAAAGAAATGTCTCCATTGTGGGCTGCTCTGAGGCTCCCCGCCCCCCACGAGTCTTCCCGTGCAGATCAAAATAGCTTCTCTACCAAATCTGAGTTCAGGTCTATAATGCATTGCAGGCACCATCAGTGACCTAATGCGTGGTTGCCTGTACACACAGGGCACTCACTCTCACCATCCCTTTAATTGACCGGATCTCCAGCCTTTATTAGCCCGCACAGACCGTTGGCCACTCAACATGGCATCATCGCACATTCACCATCGGTGGTGGCGAATATCCCAGCTAATATTTATCTCGGATAGTTAGACCTTCTCAGAAGCTTGCCCAGAAAACTCCCTAAAAGACCTGCGGGTTTTTATTGCTCATCTGTTTCAGTTCACGTTGGATAGAAGGCCTTTATTTTTGTCAATTATTTTTACATTTGAATTAAATGGAGTTTAGATTAAATGGAAGCTCCCAGGGAATCCTGCCTTACTAATTAAAATGCAGAACTGGTTTTTGAGATATCTTTTCTTCACCTCACCCCTTTCCTCATGCCGTTCCCAATCTGTTCTACTTACACAGGATCTCTTAACTTATTTCTAACAACATCTAGAGGGCCACAAGTTTCCTATCTCTACTATGGAGAATAGTGAAGGTGCATGGGACGGTTGTTTTACCAAAACAACTGATTTGACCCTGTACGTTGTTTGTCCATTCATGGCCTTCGTCAGCCATAAATGTTCAAAGCCTAACATGCTCAATTGTCTAAGAATGAAATTATTGTTGGGGAAAATGCAATTTATATTCTTCACTTCTTGTATCTTCTTCCTGGAAATCCAGTGGATCATCTTTTAATCTAGCGCCTACCACCTTACCATTCTAATCCATTATACTATTCTTCTGCCAAAGGTAAAATAATCAACTAAAATTTGATGTTGTGATATTCACTTGGCCATGAAGCTTACTGGGTGAACTGTGCCAGTCATTGCCTGTCAGCCTAACCCAGCAGGCATGGCCAAACTTGGCCCTCCAGCTGTTTTGGGACTGCAATTCCCATCACCCCTGACCACTGGTCCTGTTAGCTAGGGATGGTGGGAGTTGTAGTCCCAAAACAGCTGGAGGGCCAAGTTTGGCCATGCCTGGCCTAACTTATCTCACAGGGTTGTTGTGGGGATTAGGGCAGGAAGAACCATGTGCACTACCTTGAGTTCCTTGGAGAAAAAAAGCTGGGCTAATGCAATATATTATTATTATTATTATTATTATTATTATTATTATTATTATCATTACTATTACTACTGCTGCTGCTGCTACTACTATTACTATTACTATTCAGTCTGGCCTAATAAATTAATTACCCTAATATGAACTTCAGAACTCTTCAGTTGTGCTTAATACAGCCCTTGCCAACCTAGTGCCTTCCAGATGTTTTGTACTACATGTCCCAGCAGCCCCATCCAGCTTTTGTGTTGGCTTGGGGTGTTGGGAGTTGTAGTCTAAAATATCTGGAGGGTACCAGGCTGGGGGATCTGGCATTGGTCACACAACAGAACCGAAAGTAAGCAACAACAAAAAATGGCTTGGGAGAATGTTCATCACTTTCTGAAGCAATTTGCTGTTGTGTAGATACATAATATTCTGATTCAAGGAGATGTGGATGACCAGAGGACAGCCTATCAGGCAAAAACTAGGCAGGCCACAAAATGTTTAACAGGATGCCAAAGAAGAAAGGAATTACAGTAGATGGTATTTCATGTCGACATAAAGACAGCACAGAAGGGGAAGGAGAACATTTTCCAAGGAAAAGTCAATCTTCCAATAACACATGAGACGATCGATGTAGGGGAAACAGCAGCCAATGGTTGCTGGGTAGAAGTAGATTTGATATTACACTGGATTCAAAATGAAAAGCTTTTCAACAGAAGCAAAGGTGGTTTGTTTGTTTTTTACTATATTGAAAATGACTTTTTAACATGTATGGTAAAGAGTAAAATATCAAGACATTGAAGTATCAATGCAAAATAAGGAATTTTACTTGCTGAGAAAGGCCAAAACATATTTCCTATGTTTTTAATCACATGTTCTGGTTTTTATTTATTGGGTTTTGGGATCTTCAACTATACCTGCCACCTTGAGTAGCTGTTCAGGATATGAGAACAGAAATTTAAAATTCAGTCAAAGCTAACAATTCATATTATGCTAGATGGGCACATGATAGGAACTAAATCTCACAGAGTTTCCTGTAAGTTTCCTAGAGGAGACTCTGTGAGAGATACTCTCACAGTGCCCTGACAGGAGTAGGGCGTAGCTACCATATATATTCTCCTACCTGCCTGGACACGTTCTCTTCCTCTCTTGCTCTTCCTCCCTTGCTCTCATCACCATGCTGGCAATGTAAAAGCATCTGCTAAGTCTGAGCTCCATGTTCAGATTCCATTTAAGTTAGACTTAAGTATGTCTTTGTAACTGAATTACCATTTTAAGCTTCCCTGAACAAAGCTGCTCTGTTACTCTTCAACAAGTATTCTGAGTGAGGAAACGGTATTGTTATATTTTACAAGACAGTTTGTGTGATTATTAAGGGGGAAATACCAGGGAAATCCAGTCTGCCTTAAGGCATCCAGGTTTACTTAAACTAAAATGCTAAAACTAGCCAATCTAAGCTTCCCATTTAATTCTGCAAAGGTATGGCACTCTGCTGAACTTACAAACACGAGGAAGGAAGGATAATAGCTAATAAATATATCCTCTCCTAACATCTAATCACATCCCAGTGTAGGAGTGCTGGAGCATGCTTTTGGTGCATTGCACTGATTAATCAACTAAAGTTGACTGCTCCAGTTATTATTACTAAATATAAGTTTGAGCCACATGAAGAGCTCAGTTCTATTTGATAATGCCAACTCAGCTTTAAGCACAAGTGCCTAAATTACTAAAATAGATGGATGTTTCCACCTGTTTCATAGCATTCCTAGACTGAGCCTTACGTCAGCAATGTTGGAACATATATTGCCTTTTCCCCACCTGGAAAACATCCATCAGTTTGAGGGACACTGCATGGAAAGATTACATCATGTCATACCAGACAAATATGGTAGATTTTGGATCCGTATAAAGCCTATTTATACTCCAATTGTTCCTAGACTGCTAGTTGCAGAAAATGATTTTGTCGCCTAAACTGCCCAACATCATATCGGTCCTTGCATAAATATGTGTGATTCGCAGACACTCATCAATATGTGTACTAAACAGTATATGTATATTGGTTTACTATTTCATGCCTCATAACAAAAGTGGAATTCAAGGCCAGAAGACATTCTTGATCAGAAATTTAGAAGGTGTAAAAACAGGAGTGGGGAAGAGTCGCTGGACAGGTGCTTGCCAAATGATTCCTCCACGTCTCTCAGGTGCACATCAATATTTTTGTAGACATGAGGTTCTTTTTTAAAATATATATATAATCTAACACACACATTTCTCCAATCCATGTGGATCTATGAAGACTGGAAGCAGACATCAGCCTACAATGCATTCTGGAATTCCCTGCTGTCTTGGCTTTATAGATCCAATACAAAAATATAAATTTGTGAAGTCCTTGGCTACTCCTGTCTCTAACGTAATGTTAAAATTCTCCACTGGCCTTCTTCCTTGTCTTCATGAGCTGAAATATCACCTGGGTTTAACAAGAGTCTCTTCTGATGTTAAAAAAAAAAGTCCTCCACCAGCTTCTTGCTCAGTTTAGTCCCTCAACATTTGGAAAATGTTGCAACAGGACTGAAAAAGTATATGGATATTTTAGAAAGAGAAGGATAGTGGTGCACAAATATCTAATAGCCTACGTCTCAGTCCTATGTTTGTCTACTAATAAGTAAGTCTAGTTGAGTTGAACAAGGCTTACAGTACTCCCAAGGGGAAGTGTGTATATAGGATTGCAGCCTTAATGTAACAGTCGCTATCTGAAGTCTTCTACAAAAGTTCTGGTTAAAAAAATGTACCTAGGAAGCAACACATTTAGTTGGATCAGTCAACTTCTTTGTGTCATGTAAATTGAGAAGAACAATCCTTGAGAGATGCTGTAGGCAGAGAACTGGTTTAATATAGTGATCCAAAATGTAAACCATTAACAAGGTGTCTAACAGCCTTGAGATTGATAGGTAGATAGATAGATAGATATAGATCACCTTTCCTTTTCCTTTCTTTTGCCTTTCTTTTTCTGAGAAATAAAATCAAACTGATTGGGGGAACTCCCAGAGCTAGAAAGCAGAAGAGGTGCAGAGGAGAGGGAAGGGCTGAAGAGTTGTGGGGAGGGGATTTTATATTTAGATAGATAGATAGGTCTAGTTAGAAATCACAGTGAATTGTGTCCTGAGGCCACTCCAATCACAGTGATTTGGAGGGTGGATGCTGAAGGTAATAAACAGCAGTTCTTCATGTGAGTTACCATTCTCCTCTAAGATCTGGCTCGGAACGCAGGGTGATGGTCTTCATAATGAAGGTAAAATCACCTAGCATGGTAGTCATTGGATTCATTTATCTGAACTTGCCTGGGACACCTTCCTCATTTCCCCAGTCATTCAGAATATTTTTAATGTTCCACATGCAATATTATAGTAATCCTTACAGCAACCCTGTAAAGTACCGGTAGGTCAGTATTGCTTTTGATGTTGTAAGGGTTTGAGGTTGAGAAATGATACCTTGCCTAAGGCCATCTAAAGAGGTCATGAATGAGGCTGCATTAGAACAATGGGCTTTCTAGGACACAATTGTGAATGCTGTACTACATGACCTCAGGTGTGAACTCACTCAGAGGATGTCAGTTGTGGTTGCTTTGGTTCCTGCAGACATAAGACATATAGACATTTGTCTTTGATCCAAAGAACAGTAAGCCAGAGGAGAAAATGCATACATGGAGTCTGAAAGAAAGTGCTAATAGAAAACCTATTGCAGTGCAGTGCAGAACAATACACCATAAAGAAGGCTGATCGCCGAAGAATTTATGCTTTTGAATTATGGTGCTGGAGGAGACTCTTGAGAGTCCCATGGACTGCAAGAAGATCAAACCTATCCATTCTGAAGGAAATCAGCCCTGAGTGCTCACTGGAAGGACAGATCCTGAAGCTGAGACTCCAATACTTTGGCCACCTCATGAGAAGAGAAGACTCCCTGGAAAAGACCCTGATGTTGGGAAAGACAGAGGGCACAAGGAGAAGGGGACGACAGAGGACGAGATGGTTGGATAGTGTTCTTGAAGCTACCAGCATGAGTTTGACAAAACTGTGGGAGGCAGTGGAAGACAGAAGTGCCTGGCATGCTCTGGTCCACGGGGTCACGAAGAGTCGGACACGACTAAATGACTAAACAACAACAAGAACAGGATGGAGGTGAATTCTAATGGGCTATCAAAAAGGTATTGTGAATGAGATGAATTTGGGATCACCTTCCTCACACAACCCTTCCATGAGCAGAGAAAACTTGATGGTAACGAAAGGGCACCCTTGGATGCAAGCCAATTCTCAGCTCTGGAATGGGAAATTCAGCCAAGCAAACAGGTCTTTATGGTAATGGTCCTACATCTCTAGTAGCTCCAGCCCTGCCACATTTCTGTGTTTAAAATGGACAAGAAACTAAAAGTTATTGGCCCAGGACAGCAATATGGGACATGATATTAATATGTGGGGATACATCATGTGCATGTTTTAAATCAGGACCAACTAGAAGGCTGTGGGCTGTGTCTGCTCCATTTAATGGGGTAGAAGTGGAAGGATCATTAGGTGCGAGTGATCATGCTCTTCTGAAGTTTACTATACAGCGGAAAGGAGCAGCCAAGCATACTAGGATTCAATTTCTTGACTTTAAGAAAGCCGACTTCATAAAACTTAGGGAAGTGCTGGGTGAGATCCCATGGACAGTAATACTAAAAGGAAAGGGAGTTCATGATGGCTGGGAGTTTGTTAAGAGGGAGATAGTAAAAGCACAACTTCAGGCAATACCAATGAGACGGAAACATGGAAGGTGCCTAAAGAAGCCAGGGTGGCTATCTAAAGAAATTTTAACTGAGTTAAGATTAAAAAAGGATGTGTACAAAAAATGGAAAAGGGGGGAAACCACCAAAGAGGAATTCAAACAAATAGCCAGCATGTGTAGACACAAAGTCAGAAAAGCTAAAGCACAGAATGAACTCAGGCTTGCTAGAGAGGTTAAAAGCAACAAAAAAGGCTTTTATGGGTATGTTCGTAGCAAAAGGAAGAACAAAGAAACAGTGGGGTCACTCAGAGGAGAAGATGGTGAAATGCAAACAGGGGACACAGAAAGGGCTGAACTCCTCAATGCCTTCTTTGCCTCAGTCTTCTCCAATAAAGAAAACAATGCCTGACCTGAAGAATTTGGAGCAAATGATTCAGCAGAGGAAACATAGCCCAGAATAACTAAGGAGATAGTACAAGAATACTTGGCTAGTTTAGATGTATTCAAGTCTCCAGGGCCAGATGAACTGCATCCAAGAGTATTAAAAGAACTGGCAGATGTGATCTCAGAACCACTGGCAGTCATCTTTGAGAATTCCTGGAGAACAGGCGAAGTCCCGGCAGACTGGAGGAGGGCAAATGTTGTCCCTATTTTCAAAAAGGGGGAAAGAGAGACCCAAATAATTACCGCCCAGTCAGTCTGACATCAATACCAGGGAAGATTCTGGAGCAGATCATTAAGCAAACAGTCTGTGAGCACCTAGAAAGGAATGCTGTGATCACCAATAGTCAGCATGGATTTCTGAAAAATAAGTCATGTCAGACTAACCTGATCTCGTTTTTTGACAGAATTACAAGCCTGGTAGATGAAGGGAACGCAGTGGATGTAGCCTACCTTGATTTCAGCAAGGCATTTGACAAGGTGCCCCATGATATTCTTGTAAAGAAGCTGGTAAAATACGGTCTTGACTATGCTACCACTCAGTGGATTTGTAACTGGCTGACTGACCGAACCCAAAGGGTGCTCATCAATGGTTCCTCTTCATCCTGGAGAAGAGTGACTAGTGGGGTGCCACAGGGTTCTGTCTTGGGCCCGGTCTTATTCAACATCTTTATCAACGACTTGGATGATGGACTCAAGGGCATCCTGATCAAATTTGCAGATGACACCAAACTGGGAGGGGTGGCTAACACCCCAGAGGACAGGATCACACTTCAAAACGACCTTGACAGATTAGAGAACTGGGCCAAAACAAACAAGATGAATTTTAACAGGGAGAAATGTAAAGTATTGCACTTGGGCAAAAAAAATGAGAGGCACAAATACAAGATGGGTGACACCTGGCTTGAGAGCAGTACATGTGAAAAGGATCTAGGAGTCTTGGTTGACCACAAACTTGACATGAGCCAACAGTGTGACGCGGCAGCTAAAAAAGCCAATGCAATTCTGGGCTGCATTAATAGTATAGCATCTAGATCAAGGGAAGTAATAGTGCCACTGTATTCTGCTCTGGTCAGACCTCACCTGGAGTACTGTGTCCAGTTCTGGGCACCACAGTTCAAGAAGGACACTGACAAACTGGAACGTGTCCAGAGCAGGGCAACCAAAATGGTCAAAGGCCTGGAAACGATGCCTTATGAGGAACGGCTAAGGGAGCTGGGCATGTTTAGCCTGGAGAAGAGGAGGTTAAGGGGTGATATGATAGCCATGTTCAAATATATAAAAGGATGTCACATAGAGGAGGGAGAAAGGTTGTTTTCTGCTGCTCCAGAGAAGCGGACACGGAGCAATGGATCCAAACTACAAGAAAGAAGATTCCACCTAAACATTAGGAAGAACTTCCTGACAGTAAGAGCTGTTTGACAGTGGAATTTGCTGCCAAGGAGTGTGGTGGAGTCTCCTTCTTTGGAGGTCTTTAAGCAGAGGCTTGACAACCATATGTCAGGAGTGCTCTGATGGTGTTTCCTGCTTGGCAGGGGGTTGGACTCGATGGCCCTTGTGGTCTCTTCCAACTCTATGATTCTATGATTCTATGATTCTAATGCCTTTTATGGTCCTTTTTGGTGTCATCCTTCACAGTGACATGAACCTTCCCTATAGATAAGTTTCTGTGTGTGTGTGTGTGTGTGTGTGTGTGTATGCGCAAGAGCAAAAAAACACTAGCTTTAAGAAAATGTGATACAGAAAGCAGGAATTTTCAGTGAAAAGGGGAAACTAAAATACTTTTTTGACTTAAGAGATCACAGCTATCTTTTATGTGTAACTAGGAAAACGTATAATTTCTGGCTTCACTGCCCAACAATACCTCAGAGGGCTACAGGTTACCCACCCCTACCTTAGCATAACCTAGATAGAGATAGATAGATAGATAGATAGATAGATAGATAGATAGATAGAGTGGTACCTCACGTTAAGTACTTAATTCATTCCAGAGGTCCATTCTTAACCTGAACTGTTCTTAACCTGAAGCACCACTTTAGCTAATGGGGCCTCCTGCTGCCGCCGCGCCGCCGCTGCACAATTTCTGTTCTCATCCTGAAGCAAAGTTCTTAACCCGAGGTACTATTTCTGGGTTAGCGGAGTCTGTAACCTGAAGCATATGTAACCTGAAGCGTATGTAACCCAAGGTACCACTGTAGATGATATAGATAGATAGATAGATAGATAGATAGATAGATAGATAGATGATAGATAGATAGATATAGATGATGATAGATGATAGATGATAGATGATAGATGATAGATGATAGATGATAGATGATAGAAGATAGATGATAGTAGATAGATAGATAGATAGATAGATAGATAGATAGATAGATAGATGATAGAGTTTTAATACATTTTTATTTACTACAAATAGTGATAGAAGTAAAGTTGCACATTACAAGGCAACAAAAAATACTAATCTTCTACAATTCTTGAGGCACCAAACCGCACAGAAGAAATCGTCTGCTCATTTACAAAGCTGATGCACAGCTCCCTCTGAACAGAGGCATCCTGGTAGTCATGGAGGTTTAGGAATCTCCACATTGCACTACCGTCATGGATTGTATATGAGGCTGTCTTTGAAAACGCAGTTTAAAATGCTTTTTTAAAACTGCAGTTAACTCAAAACACAGTTTGTTCAAAATGCATGCTACTGTCTGGGACTGGTCATGTTTTGTAAATGTCCAAAAACTCAGTGAACTATCAGTATTCAATGGTGTATGTTGGACAGATGGTAAAATGTGTATCTATTTTCAGACATTCACAACATTTCCCTCAGAATCTCAGTTTTTATATGTGAGTATAAATTTGTCATTTGTCAAAAGCCATTCATCAAACAGAATCAAAACTGATGGAAGTCCAATAAAATAGACATTGTGTTTATGCAACCATGTCCCTTGTGGAAATGTCCTTTCCTCAGAAGGACTAAACTATTCTTAATTAACCACTTTACAGGTTATGAAGAAAAAGAAACACAAGTATTTCAGGGTTCTCTTTTTCTGGTCCAAGGCCATTAAGTAAAAGGAAAAGTTGTACATCTTCACTGCAGAGAGCTGTAGTATGGGTATGGAAGATTCTGCACTCATATCAAGAACTCATGCAAATGTAATCTTTGTATATTCGCCTAAAGCATGGGTGCATGTACCTCAGGCCTCGGGGCCAAATACAACCCCCATCAAGCCTCTCCATATGGCCATTGGGATCCTCCCAAAGGCACATCCTTCCCCGTCCATGTTTTGTGCCTCACTCCATCACTCTTGCTGGATGCACTGTGTCCCTGAACTGCGATGATGCCTCGTGATTGCAGGGATGGCAAGGTGTATGCATGAGAGGTGCAAAACCTCAGGTTTTTGGGTGGCTGGAATGTGGTCCATCTGTTACTCCATGTTGAATGTGAAACACAGAGCAGTCAAATACAACATTCCTAGAGAGGGATGTTTGTCCAGCCAGTAGATAAACTTCCTGTTTCCTCCTGGGCTGTGACAAACTTCCTCTACATGTGACCAGAGGTGGGCATGACCTTATATGTGCAGGTAACAAAATAGCACAGGGCAGGCAACCATCTCTCTCTCTCTGACTCCATTCCTCAAAGAAGCAACATCTCCTTAGCCTGAGATGCTCTCTTGGCCTCCAGCCAAGAGAGGACAAAGGAACTACCTCCTTACGGGATAGATTCCAAGTGTATAGATTTTGTGACTTAAGTCTGCCTTCTGGGATCCATCTGTGAACAGAATGTGTGAGTAAACTATTTTATATCTTTTATACAAGACTGTGTCGTGTCTCTTCTTTTTAGGAGGGAATAAAGGGAAATTACCAGGAAACTTATTTAGAGGCTTAAGCAAGCCTGGCAACAAGTTATCCACTGTGTAAGTTTAAAAAGAGAATGTTACTCTGCTAAATTATAGAACTTGCTAGTGCAAGTTGCTAAGAATATTATTAAACAATATATCCTCTTCTGCCTCCCTGAACATTCCCACTTTTTGCTCTGGTTCTCCCTACCACTGGCCTCCCAAGAGGTTGCCCATGCAGGAATACATCCCTTAAATAGAAAAAAGCTTTCTCAAACCAAGCTTAAATTAGGGTTGCATATAGATTCTCTGTTATTGTTTCTTGTTACATGTGAAGTATCTCTCAGTATAAGCAGTGTGTAGTGCTGGTAGTGGGGATAATGGGAGTTGCAGCATTCTCACTGGGAGGTTAGTGGGTATATTGGTCACAGGGATAGCCCAAAACTTGTTAGCACCTGCAGAGAATCAGAAGGCTGGAGCTCAGTGGCAGAGCAGCTGCCTTGTGTGCAGAAGGTCCATGATCCAGTTCCCAGTGTCTCTAGTGTGGTGTAGTGGTTAAGAGCGGTAGACTCGTAATCTGGTGAACCGGGTTCGCGTCCCCTCTCCTCCACATGCAGCTGCTGGGTGACCTTGGGCTAGTCACACTTCTTTGAAGTCTCTCAGCCCCACTCACCTCACAGAGTGTTTGTTGTGGGGGAGGAAGGGAAAGGAGATTGTTAGCCACTTTGAGACTCCTTCGGGTAGTGATAAAGCGGGATATCAAATCCAAACTCTTCTTCTAGGTAGGGCTGGTAATGTCACCAGCCTGGAACTGTGGAGAGTCACTGCCAGCCAAGTATGGACCATGCTGAGCTGGATGGACCAAATGGTTTGACTCAGTAAAAGGCAGCTTCCTATCAAAGCCACCAGACCACTGAAAAGGAAAGTGAGAGAGGAGTAAAGATAAAGTGTAGTTGGTCTTGGAGTATCCATATACTCCAAGGAAGCTAACTAAGAGGATAACTGGTTAACAATAGGGGAAATACTAAGCCTCTGAGACCAGGATTTAAGAAGATGAGGGTTGATCAGAGGGTGGTCCTAGAACATAGAATCGTATAGATGGGAGGGACCCCGAGGTTCATCTAGTCCAACTCCCTGCAGTGCAGGAATATGCAGCTGTGACTGAACCTCCAACCTTGGCATTATCAGCACCATGCTCTAACCAACTGAGCTATCCAGCTGCTGGAGAGAAGAAAGAGGAAAAGCATGCTGGCACAACATGAAGGAGGGGAAAGAGTTGGAAAATGAAAGGACGAGGTCTCAGGCCAATGACTTGCATTCTTGATGGAGATTTGCTTAAAACAGCTGGGAGTAAGACAGGAATTGCGGTGGGAGGAGGAGAGGCACCCCCAGCTGGAAAGGGAGTGGAGGAGCTCAGAAGGCAGAAGGAAGTGTAGGAAATCTGGCACAAGATTGTGCAGGCCCCATGAGGACTCAGACTCTTGGAGTAGCAACCAGGGCAAGGGAACCATGCAAAAGGCCCTGAGGTGATAGCCACCAGCACAGAAGCTGTATCCTTAGCTGAATAAACAGCTTTTGTTACAACATAAGCCAAATGTTGAGAAAGAAGCGGTTGTATTGCATGCGCCTCTTGGCACAGCCAATCTCCTCCTCCTCCTCCTCCTCCTCCTCCTCCTCCTCCTCCTCCTCCTCCTCCTTCTTTTGCTTAGCAACCTTTGGGGTCTGGCCTCTCACTTCGCCAGCACAAGCCAGGGAGCCATGGACCTTACCACCCAGCATGTGTGCAGTAACCTCCAGCATTGTGAGGTCACTGATGCCCAATGACCGCATCATCTTCCAGGGGGGTCCCACCAAGGAGGATCACCCTCAGGCACAATGCCCTCCAAGGACTCGATGTGGGCCTTAAGGTGAGCTACTGTTTCTTGCCCGGACACCTCAAGGTTGTTCAGATTCTGAGCACGAATACAGAGTTGCATAGTTCCACACTCAGTTGCCAAGATGGAGCCGAGAGAGCCAAAGAGTCACTGCTGCTCCGCGCACGCAGATAAGGGAAAGGAAAGAGAGGATGCAGCAGTTTCTGAGGAAGAAAAATCCAAATGGCACTTCCCATATTATTGATAAGAAATAAAATGATCAGGTGAGCAATGTTTGTTATGAACTGACCAGGCACTAAGCAGCAGCCTTAAAATTTCCTTAAAGCATGAATGTAGGTTGGCATTACTGCTTAGAATACTGCTGTTGAAGAGAGGACCAGAAGGTGAAACAGATCTTAAATGCTGAGATCCCCTTTCTCTTCAAATGGCCTGGCCTTACCCCTTCCCAGTATCTCCTTCTGTCTATAACCACTCCTCTGCCCCATTCCCAGGCATTTTCCAGGTAATCCTACAGGATCCAAGGGACATAATACAATACAAAACAAGCAGGTAATTTATTTTACAGAGACTGAAAGTTTTTATAATCTACATATATTTTTGCAAAATTATTCACAACCCAACTGGCTGAACAAGGTGAAACTAACTACCTACTGAATCTTCAGCTCTCATTTAGGATTATCTTAATATTGTAGCAACCTATGTCTATGTCCAAATCTAGTGCTCTTAGTTCAGCCTCATATCAAAAAATATCACAAAGGAAGAATTTGTTAAGGCATTTTGTTTTATAAACATGTTTTGGACATTCCCTCTTTCATTTCCTTTGGAATTACCTCTTGGAGGATGTATAAATGTTGAACAAATGTGCTTCTCTTGAGCAGCTGAAGGCTACTACAGTTGGCATACATAGCTGACTAGTAGTAGGATATGTAGGCAACAACAGATCTTGATGTGAGCCATGAACGCCTGTACCAAAACAGTGTGGGAGGCGATTGCCAAATGCTACTGAATGAGAAGCTGAGAAAATAAGTTTCTGTCTTCCACTGAGACCAATGTGGCTTAGTCCCAGTCTACCAATATGTTGGGATGGGGATTCTCATGCCTAGGAGCAAATCACGAACCTCCAACCACTCTATCTGGCTCCCAGAACTCTCTCCATGGCACATATTCTCCCCTGGGCAGACTCCTCTCTGTCCCTGCTCCACAGTTGCTCTTTGAACTGTAATAATGCCTCTTATTTGTCAGCAAGGAGGATGAATAGATTGTGTGGAGCCATGATGCTGTCTTATTGCCACTTACCTGGAGGGAAAGGGGCAGGGCAGCAGGAAGGTCAGTGCAGGACAGTCACTCTGGAGGAGTAATCCTGTCAGTGCACTCACAGCACAGAGGCATACCTAGGCTCCCTTGTGCCCTTGGCAAGGAACTGTATCTGCACCCCCTCCTCCCTTGCACCCTTGGCAAGAAGGTGTATCAATGTCCACCGCTGCCCCTTGTGTTTTGGCAAGGAGATGTATCAGCACCTCCAAAGCCAGGAGAGACCATGGACCAGAAATTCAAAAAGTTAGCTTTTTTT
This sequence comes from Podarcis filfolensis, assembly GCF_964270895.1. Lineage (NCBI taxonomy): Eukaryota > Metazoa > Chordata > Lepidosauria > Squamata > Lacertidae > Podarcis > Podarcis filfolensis. The sequence goes on along the minus strand of NC_139605.1, from coordinate 115,006,568 downwards.
CACTTTCATGCTCTGCCAGTGACTTCCTTCACAACCATTGGGGTATGTTCTGCTCCTGTCCACCTTCCCTCCCCTCCCCCTCCTCCTCCTGCTCCATTGGTCCATCTATCTGCCTGCCTGCCTGCCTCCTAACCTCTGTTCACTGCATTTTCTTCTTCTCCTCCTTCTTTTTTCTCTTCTTCTTCTTCTTCTTCTTCTTCTTCTTCTTCTTCTTCTTCTTCTTCTTCTTCTTCTTCTTCTTCTTCCTTCCTTCCTCCCTCCCTCCCTCCCTCCCTCCCTCCCTCCTCCTCCTGCATTTCTCCCCTGCCCTCTCCACTCTCTCCATCTTTCATGGCAACATTAAAGACCATAGAAGATATCAGATTTTTTAATAAATTAATCTACTTGTGGAAATTAAGGAAACAAGTATATAATTGCTTGATAGTTTGTACACATGTCATTGCCATTCACTGTGGTGCTGTGATTTCACTGCTGAACTAGGGCTGGAGAACCCCAGCAGAAAATCCATGAATCTTGCTGGCCTAGTCACTTCCTCTCTTCCTAACATACTCACAGGGTTGCTGTGAGCAGTGGCGTAGCGGGGGTTGTCACCACCCGGGGCAAGGCAAGTAATTTGCACCCCCTAACCCGTGGATTTGCGCCCCCTAACCCGTGGATTTGTGCCCCCTAACCCTAACCCCCAGATGTTGCACCCGGTGCGGCCGGCCCCCCCTGCACCCCCCATGCTACGCCACTGGCTGTGAGGACAAAAGCTATGCCCACCTACTTAAGCTCCTTGGAAGATGGGAATGATAACCGAGAAGTATCTGATACAGTCTTACGCTGCTAGCATTCAGCAATGGACAGGATGAACTGGAATATGAATACATTAATGTGTGCATCTTATGCCAAAGAAAGGCAGTGTCTCAGAGCCTGTTTCCACTTTTGTCCTAGTCACTGCTGTCGCTAGCCTACAATGGATATACTTGTGTACAGAACAGAATCTACCTATTCTGTGTTGTGTCTTATGAACAAACACAACATTGTGGGCTGTTTTCCTCCTCTCACCCTTTCTGATTGTATTTTACTAGCAAAATGTTGCTTATGATGGCCCAATTCTCAAGAAGATAGTAATCCTATGCTTACTCTGTATTATTTCAGACCACAGGGGTTGGTGTGGCTTCACATACGTGAGGGTTCTTCCATACAAAAAACTTTAAACATGCTTCAATAAAGACCCAGAGGAAGACATCATGAGGAAAGTCATCCCATGGGGCTTTTTCACATCAGGAAGCATGGCCAAGGAGGCTGAAGAGTGCAGGGAAAATATTTACTGAAATGAAAAAGGCATGCACCTTTGTTCAAAAACCCTACCCACCTTGAAAACCTAAAGAAATTTTCAAGTGCCCTGAGGTAGTGCCATAGCTTGTAGGCTATCTGGTTTTTTTGTCCTGAGTGAAGCCTCCAGAGGGGCGCCATTGAGGCTCCTAGTCTGTGTGTGTGTGCAAATGTGTGGGGGAGGTGCCAGGCAGGAGAAGAAAAATTTTGGGAAAATTGATAAATTTTGATAAATTTTAGTGGAGGGTGCTGTTCCGTTATAAGATTCAGCTTCCAGTCTGGCCACCTTTTGTACATGGGATGAGAGAGGTGTCATCTTATCTGCCTCAGGTAGCAAAGTATATTGGACAGTCCCTGGTTCAGAGCTCAGTGTTAGAGCATCTGCTTTGCACACAGGAGGCCAAGGATTCAATACCCTGCATCTCCAGATAGAAATGGGAAAGCTTCCCTGCCTGAAACCTTGGAGAGTCACTGCCAGGAAGTGTAGACAATTCTAAGTTAGGTAGGTCAATGGTTAGACTTGGTCAAAGGCATTTTCCTATTCCTGGTGGAACTACTACTTGATTCCAAGGAGCACTTCATGGTCTGGTTGACACTGTGGGTTAAACCACAGAGCCTAGGACTTGACGATCAGAAGGTCGGCGGTTCGAATCCCCACGACGGGGTGAGCTCCCATTGCTCAGTCCCTGCTCCTGCCAACCTAGCAGTTCGAAAGCACGCCAGTGTAAGTAGATAAATAGGTACCGCTCCAGCAGGAAGGTAAACGGTGTTTCCGTGCACTGCTCTGGTTCGCCAGAAGTGGCTTAGTCATGCCGTACGCTGGCTCCCTCGGCCAATAAAGCGAGATGAGTGCCGCAACCCCAGAGTCGATCACGACTGCACCTAATGGTCAGGGGTCCCTTTACCTTTACCTTAAGCCAAAAATAGACACTGAATCAAAATGTTGCTCCCCCCAGCACTATTTATTAATTTAAATCATAACCATGTTGCCTCTCCAAAGCTCAGGGAAGTTTACAACTACTGTTGGGAAATTTTTCCAGCAGTGCTAGTCTCTTGCAGGGAAAATAACAGATAAGTCTTCTGGCACCTTAAATATATATACTATGGCATCAGCATACGTGGACCAGAGTCCATTTCCTCAACTGTATCCTGAGTTTTAGGTATGTTAATTAGTTACCTAATTATCACCCACCCTGTACTTTGTGCACTTCATTTCCCTCAGATCTCATTGCTTACAATCCCCTTTTCAACCATATGTGTGCACATATATATTATTGGAACTCTGGATATGGCTTCCCACATCATATACAGTGAACAGTAGTGCACAAAAGCGCATGACACAATAAAATTGTTAAAATGCTGGGGGAAAAACAAAACACAAAATCCCTTTCTCCCACCCAACCCTCTCTAGGAAATATATATATTTCCAGCGCCACGCACATACGGTCCCAAATGTTTACATCATTCGGTTTCAAATGGAATTCGATGGCAAGGATGCGACATTTCCATCAGAAAGAACGGTGAGAAGTATTACTCCAGGCACTCTCCCCTATACATACGGAATTAACAGCTCCCTTGTTTACTTAATGGAATTCTTTTTTCCACTCTTCCCGAAATGTTGGCTACAAAACGATGGAAAATAAAGATGGCTACAGTTCTACACCAACTGAGTTGTTGGTGTCATTTTTATTTAACCTTGTTTGACAAATTTTAATTTTAGAACATACTACTTTTTAACTAAAAGGAGCACGATTCAGCCAATCTTAGGCACTTTTTGAGTGTCACTGATTTTAAGCGGAGGGTTGAGTATGTGCTTTATAAAACAGACGTGCGCACCTTCTCCCCCACTGAAATCAATGGACATGACAATGCCTTAACTTCGGGCTGGATGGCGCTCGGGTTGATCTTTGATGCCCATAGATCATAGTTGACTGTCCTCCCAAGACCGCCTACGTGTCCTACTCTAGGAATGGAAGGTATTGTTCATTCCAGTTTTATACATCTGGGGGAACAAGAACTGAGTTGCTGGAATCTGATTGTAAACATTCCCCCCCACTCCCGCACCTCACTTTCCAGGAACTCCAGAAGAACGTACTGAATTTTTGCACCCTAATCCTAAACACGTTTTTTGGGGGGATGGGAGAAGAACAGTTCCTTGGATGTAAGGATCCTTGCTTTCCATGGAAAGTACCTTTAAGTAAATGCCATGTATATATTTTAAAGTAAACTCATATGTAAGTGGGACATCTATCTTTCTGGAAAAGATCTCGGCTACTTGAATATATATATAAAATTTAGGAGAACCGAGGTAGCCATTCTATTCAAACAAAGCGCACGGTTCCGCCGAAGTTAAGCTTTTCTACACCCCATTGATTCCCGTGGGAAAAAGAGATAAGCGCCGGTTCGAGTCTCCCCTTTGAAATCAATAAGACTTTTTTTTTAAAAAAAAAATGCTTAACTTTCTCTGGGATGTGTTTAAAATGCTTCTGAGCATCAGTTAGGCTAGAATCATGATAGCATCTTGATTACATTTGGAGATTGAGGTTTAATGACTCAATTGACGCTTAATTTAGCTTTATCTTTTAGCCTTCTTGTCTCCTAAATGAATAGCTGCGTTAAACGCCCCAGCGAATATCTCCCGACAAAAGCATCGCTAGAGCAGAGGAGGATTCGGATAAAGTAGGCTCGGGCCCACGAAGAAAGTTTACTCCACAATGAGTTCCTTAGACCTTCAGGTGCCAGCAGGTCTCTTTGTTGTTGTTAAAGCAGGACAAAATAGAAGAACGAGGAGGAGGAGGAGGAGTGGACATTTTTCAAGGTGTAGATTTGACGTGGTTGGTATTGGCGGAAATATTTCACCTTCGGCCGAGCGATGCTTTCAGTCCTAAACACACGTTCTTGGATATGTCTTAAAATCTTATGAAGCCAATATGCTCCGGGGATAAATGGCCTGTGGATTTTCCCTCATGCAGTGAGGAGTGAGTGGAATCCCAAATTTCCAGAGTATCTTTTAGAGACAAAGGGTAGAGGTCCAGCACTGAGTCCACGGAACAGATCGCCAGCATTCCAGCTTAAGTTACTGTTTCGTTTGGGATGGTTCCAAAAAAAGCCTTGGATGTCCCTTCTTTGAGGCCTGCGAGTGTACATGTTGGCTGGGTCCAGATTTAAGAAGAAAAAAATCGTCAGTCGGATAAAATGCTGTAACACACGTGCACCCTCTCCTTATAAATCGCGTTTGTGCAAGCAAAACAACACGCGTGTTCATTTTGCTGCCCATGGCGACCATATTATACATTCACGTGCATGTCCTTCCCGCTGAGTTCATTGGAGCTTACTCCGAAGTAAGTGCTCATAGAATTGCAGTTAATTTCTTTATACGTCCCATTAAACGTTTCCCACATCTTTTATTTTCTTTCTTTCTTTCTTTCTTTCTTTAAAGTGGGGGTGGAAGATGTAATCGCCTTTCCATTTCTTCCCAAGCGATGCTTGTTAAATTTCGGCTGTCTGAGACGTGAAAGTCTTGCATTGAGAGGGAGAAAAATAAGAGTCGGATGACTCGCACACGACCCTAGGACGGCAGCCAAAGAGAAGCAACAGCAGCCCAGTTGTATAATGATTTCTTGGGAGCAAGTTTTGCAGGCCGTATGAAGAGCCGGGAGCGCCCCGGCCGCGATGCAGCTGCGCGTTAATTAATTATTTAGCATGGAAAGCGAGTCTCCAAGGGGGCCTGTAACCCACCCCGATAATGTTCTTGAAAGCAAGTGCAAAAGTTCAGTTTAAAGAGAGCAAGTTTGTCAATGCCTTCCCGCCTCTGGTTTCCCCCATTAGAAGCTCTCCGGTGTGCTAAAAAGGTCTACTCTAAGGAGCTATGTTCCAGATGCGGTTTTGTTGCAGGAGACACAGCCCTCTCTCTCTCCACAGGTCAACTGAAGAAGTGAATGCCTTTGTTTAGGATACATATTGACTCGACTGGAACATTTCTAATTCCAGTATTTCCATTTAAGTAAGTTTGGTTGACTTGATTTCCTCTATTTATATGCTGCCTTTCTGCAGTAAGCTGTGCACAAAGCGGCTTATAACAAACGCACATTTTGTACCGCATGCAGAACATTAGCGAGGGGGGCGGGGAGAAGAAATATCAATAAATTCAAGTTGCGTAAGGAGTGACTTTAAGCTACGAGTCTAGGTCTTCGCTCTGCAGCAGAACTGCAAGACAAGCCTGTAAGAGATCATATATGTGCATACATTTCCACTCTTTACATAAAATAATAAAAATGGATTTATCTATGTATAGAAACACAAACAAACACCACTATCTCGTTATTCCTTTCAGAACGCGGCAAGATCTATGTCTGGGTCTTACGAAACAATGGGAAATTTATCCATCTAACAATCTGGGCGGCAGGGGGGTGTGGAAGTATGAATATATCTCTCTTGTTTTATCTTGATTCAGCTCTAACAAAAATCTTGAAAATAGATAAAACCTGAAATGGGATCATCGTGGTCCTCTCTTGAAAACTTTGGAAACTTTGAACTACACGTTCTTTTATATGCCACCGTAAGTTTAAACTATTTTAATTAAATCAGTGGTTTGTCAGAAGGCTCCGACCACTGACGAACGTTCATTCACAAGCCCCAGTTTCAGTGAATGGTGGGGTTTCTTCGGAAGCAGCCACGTTGACTTCCTGCTGAAAAACACCTTATCAAAAATTGATCCCAGCCAACACTGGCTTTCAGGAGAGGATAAATGGAGTGAGACCCACAGACAGATCTATATGCGCCGGGTAAACACCCTCGAAATTAAGATTGCAATTCTATACAGTGCACACACGTCTATGGCGATAAGTCCCATGGAATTCAGTGGGTCTTACTTCCGAGTAGACTTGCGTGGGGTTGTGGTCTATGGGACCTACCTCCCATAGTATACGTGGCTGGAACTGAGATCCATGACTACGTAGGTTCTAAATTCTACACAGGGGGTTCCTGCTCCCTCCTCCCACATTTCATCTTAGTACTGTGACTAAACGTGAACCCCATCCAGGCAGCGTTTGCCAATCCCTCCCCTTTCCTTCCTTTGTTTACCATCTAGCCTTAACGAAGAGCTCTGGAGAACTCGGAAACGTGCGCAGTATTTTGTGGCATTTTAGTTGGCTTAACAAAGGAATTGCCCTATATGTGAACTTTTTCTTGTGGGTCAACATAACAAAAACGTCTATATGGAATATTTCCCAAGAGGCATCCTGCGGTGTCTGACTATTTTTGTGCTTCTAAGGAAGAGGCAATCAGGATGGAAACTTTTTAATAGTTGCGAGCCTATTCATATGTCTTTGAATTCTAATTAGTTGCCATATTTGAAGTATATTAACTCATTATAGAGTTGCATATATTGTTCTTCTTAGAATGATCATTCCTGAAGGCCCACTATTTGACTGGGCGTCTTTTACTAGTATTATTAATATTATTATTACCTTAATAGAGTTGCATAGACTGAATGCATGTTCTCTATAAAAGGAGATTCGTTTAATGACACTCTCTAATATCTTTGCTCGCTACTCCGATGGGAACAGTTTAGTGAGTAAAGTAGACTAACAACCTAAGTGAAAGGGGGCGGGGGATGAGGTGGGAAAGCACAGAGTACAGATGGGTAAGGTTAAGTACATTTTAATTTATTTGTTTACTACGAAACACAACCCAATTAAACACTAGATCGGATAGACTTTGCCTTTTGGGTATAAACACAAAGTAAATCTATTGACAACAACTGCGCGGAGGCAAAACAAAATGGATGTCAGGACCTTAAACTTGCCACATTAATTAATGAATAAACTAAAAGAATACAAGGAGCTCCTCGCCGTTGTTGTTCAGATGTTAAACGGGGAAATCAACAATTAAAATAGATTCACACGTTCCAGTGAGGCATCACATGAAATATTCCGTGTAATCAAAGGAACGGTTGCTGGCGGCCTTCCTATTTCTTTGGCTCCGAGCTACGTCGGCTATTAAACATTACCACGTCACAATGGAATTGGAGCAGGATGCGATGAATGCCAAAGTTGAGTCCCAATTTAGCGAAATTTAGATTTCAGCAGAAGAGAAGTAAGGAGGTGGTTGACTGATTCACAACCATTTGACCGGAAACGCTTAACTTCGGCTGGATTGTACTCATTCTTCGATACTAGTGTAATGGTACCAATAACAAAACAACAACAACAGTAATAATAATATAGCAACAACAAACATAATAATAATAATAATAATAATAATAATAATAATAATAATAATATGGTATGGAGACAAAATTAAGCGCTGTTAAGTGCCATTCGAATCAGTGGGAGATAAAAAGTCCAGTTCTGTGTTTGCTCTGAAATCAACATTGAGTTCAGTGGGGCTTCCACATAAATCAGGGTGCAGAAAATCGCAGCCTTGTATTTTGAGTCCGAATCTCAGTGAGTAGGAAGCTTCAATAAATTATTGTTTCCAAGTGTAGGCTGGGTTGAAGTGTAACTCACCCATTACGGAATGACCTTTTCCTAAGCAAATGAAATAGGCTGTTGCCAGCATCGCAGCTCACGCCATAATAAACCTGTTCGGGCTCTACACCCACGACTCTAACTTGGATTTAATCCTAGCGATTTCAGTGGGACTTGTCTCCAAATAAACTCAACTCAGAGGAAGTTCAGCATACTTAAATAGGATTTACAAGTATACACAGAATCTCATTAATTTCTAAAGGATTTTAAAAGTGCTTAATTTTTCTTCTGGGTTGAATTCAGGGTGCTTAAGAGAGTGGTGTAAAGTGGAAACTCGCTGTCTCGTGAGTGTGTCAGTTCTTTGGCAGTGTTTTCTATCTGTCTATCTATTTATCTGTCTAACTAGTTTATTGTTTGCTTTTTAAAACTTGTTTCGACGGTGCTGGTGACCTCCCAATTGACCACTACGCTGCACAGAAATGCTTGGAAAACACTGTAAAGCACTTTATAATCTTGTGATAATAAACCGTGATTTAGTATTGATGTAAGTTTCTCATTTTTTAAAAAAAGGTTTGTTGGAAACCAAGTGAGAAAATGTAGGTGGGAAGGAAAAGACAAACAGAGAGGCTGATTGGATGGAAGGATGGATGGATGGACGGACAGAGAGATGCTGAAGCTGCATAAGAAGACAAAATAAGGTATATATAAAGATGGCCAAAGAGAGGAATGAGTTATGGTGAACTTTCAAAGATTAAACAGAACTTTTACTTTTAAAAAATCGTACAACTACGGTAGAATTCCAGAACTTAGTCACTGATGGACAACAACCAACAGTTTAACTTAATAAATAAAACCGCTATGCTTGAATTATATGTAACTATTTTGTATAGGTAAAGCTATGGTTTTCCCAGTAGTGATGTATGGAAGTGAGAACTGGACCGTAAAGGAGGCTGATCGCCGAAGAGTTGATGCTTTTGAATTATGGTGCTGGAGGAGACTCTTGAGAGTCCCATGGACTGCAAGAAGATCAAACCTCTCCATTCTTAAGGAAATCAGCCCTGAGTGCTCACTGGAAGGACAGATCCTGAAGCTGAGGCTCCACTACTTTGGCCACCACATGAGAAGAGAAGACTCCCTGGAAAAGACCCTGGTGTTGGGAAAGATGGAGGGCACAAGGAGAAGGGGACGACAGAGGACGAGATGGTTGGACAGTGTTCTCGAAGCTACCAGCATGAGTCTGACCAAACTGCGGGAGGCAGTGGAAGACAGAAGTGCCTGGCGTGCTCTGGTCCATGGGGTCAGGAAGAGTCGGATACGACTAAACGACTAAACAACAACAACAACAATATAGGAACTTGGGAGCATATTATGTAGCTATAATCATTGTCTGCCTAAGCACACACAGGAGCGTGTGGACAAAAGAGAAGAGAATAAGAATCCTTCTGCCTGGTTATTTGTTTGTTCCCCCTCGACTTTTGAGCCTTCTCAATATCATGTGAAGACAAGGCAGTAGCCCTTCGGCATATTTGTCAGAAATCTGTCAAAATCCCCATCCTGTACATACAGTATGAATGGAGCAACTCCCTTTCCTAGAGGTGGATTAAGGGAAACCAACACATCACCATTTGATGTGCACTAGGGCAAGGAGTCTTTCGACCCAGGTACTGAGACCATTTCAAAGCCTTCATATCTCACATGTGTGAGATTGCTGCTGGAAATGCGGACTGTAAATAATTCATACCTCTGGTGGTATACGTTACAAGGCGCATTCCTGTTGCACAGCTCAGCAGCTGACCATAAATGCTGCAGAGCAGCGTGAAGAGGTGACACCCCTTGGCAGCGTGGTGGGTAAACTGTATACTCGGCACACACGTGGTGGGTAAACTGTATACTCGGCACACATTGTTCGAGTTTATGTGTTGGCTATCAGAGTGTGCCACCCTTTTCAGGGTCGGTGAATTAATCAGTCAATTAATATTATCTGCCCTATAGTTTCCCGCGCCTCCATGAATTCTTGCTGATTATGGAAAGTCTACTAAATCCACCAGCCCAGTGTACGTCCCAGGACAAACATGCAGAGCGATCCTAAGCAAGTTTAACATCAGTGGGTCTTGCTTCTCAGTAAGCATGTGCTCATCTCTTTCTCGCTCCCGCACACACACATACAGAATATCATTTCGATTACAATATGCCAAGTAATTCTCAAAGACTGCGATTCTGCTGTACTGCAGTAAACGAGAGGTTTTGCCCTTGCATTTTTTAGGAACAAGAAGCCAACACTGCTGCTGTCGTATTATCACAGGTCGATGATTCTCTGTTCCTTACGGTTAACATAGATTCATTTTTCATTGCTTACAACTGAAATGCATGGTTATCTTCGTATCCAAGGAGGAAAGATGGCGGGTCCCTCAGTCATGTACGTGTGGGTGGAAGGAACTGACAATTCTTTGGTTTAAGGGTCCCTTTCCGTTCTCAATGACGAAATGGAGTTATGCAAGGAGGATGACTTAACATGAGCACAAAGGCACAGGCGTTGGGGGAGTAAAATATAAATTTGTTTTAATGCCCTGTTGCAACAAATCCCACTAAACAACTGTAGACAGAGCTCACAAGGGAAGACTCTGGCAGACTTTTGACACTAACTTTGAAAAGGAGAATTTATATAGCCATTAGAAATTATCGTTCTTGAGGGGGAAAGTCTTCTATTCAGCAATGTACCCCTAAACACATACGATGAACGCACAGTAGGCATATAAAGAAAAGACACGTGTGTGTGTGTTGTGCCGGCTGGGTCCACAAAGGTATCATACAACAAGTGAGGGGCGTTTATTATCTTTAATATTTAAGATAGCCCCTTATGTACAGGGCATTGTTGCTATCCAGTCGAAAGTCTGTCGTCAGGATAAGACTTTCGCGAAGACAACGAAAAGGCTACTGGAGCGGCAGAAAAAATCATGGCAATGGTTTTCCAGAGATGGAGGCTCCAAGTGGCCATATAGCGAATGGACGTCCGGTTGTTGTTGTTTACATGAATTTATTGCCAATTTGAGTAATCTGAGGGCATCTGAAAAATCGGGGGTGGATTGCATCGGGAAGTTTCACGAAACCATTTCCTGTTTACTTTAGAGACTAGAAAAGTTCTACTTTTTGCCTCTAGCATATGCAAACCTCAGGTGTCTAGGCATTCCCCAGAAGATATTTGGGAGATCATTGAGGGCTTTAAAAAAAGTTGCAACATTCACTGTACATTTCATTGGACGTCAAAATGACGTCCAGTAACTCTTCCAGCAGTTACATTGCCAACACCAGATTTCGGCATTACGTGGAAATAATTTTTTTCTGCTGAAATTTGATGCTAATCTCAAAAACAACAACGATAAAATATAAAAACCCATTGCGTAAGTGTAATCTTATGTATGGCTGCTCAGAAGTAAGTCTCACTAAATTCAGCGGGGCTTGATCCCAATTAAGGGTGTATAGGGTTGCAGCCTAGCATTACAATTCTTTATTTGGAGCCAACCAACTTTATTGCCAAGTCAACCTTCTCCTGTTTAGGTAGGTGCTAAATAGGTGCGCTCAACATCACAACCTCAGGCTTCCATGGTTTAAGGGTCCCATAGATTAGCCGGAGAAAGAGATTATAAATGCAATTAAAAAGAGGAAGGCAGAGGAAGGAAGAAAACAAAGTAAGAATTGTTACATACCTGATGGGACACCCTTCCTGCCTCAGTGCTGTTGAATACAACTTTATGTAATCAAAGACACTGATTTTTCCCACAGAGGCCTGCTGGTTGCATCGCAATATTCTTTTCCTTAGATGTTTTCCATAGTCAACAACTATTCTGGCATCAGGGAGACTCAGGGTGTGGAGATGGATAATTCTATTGTTAGACTTCCGAATACTCTCATTTAGGAAATCATATTATTATTATTATTATTTTAAATTAAAAAATGAAGTGTGAGAACTCCCAGAGAGAGGAAGAGACATAAAATCTCCCTTGCTTCCTTCAGCTGCCTCTGAAGAACATTGTCGACCAAACGATGCAAAGCGATAAATACCTTCGGAGGTGTCCCGTTTGTTGACACAAACAACAAGGCCAAACGGGGGGCCCTCCTTCTCATTGTGACTTTAGAATGAAAGGCTGCCGCCTCTTTTAACTTGGAAATGAACTTGGACTTCCGACCAGACAGGGCACTAAGCTGGAGGAGATATTTTTATTTGTCTGCCTCTGAATCATTTCCTAACGGGTAAAGTGCTCTATTAAAAAGAGTGTAAAATCATCACGGAGAAGTCATCGGAACTAAGAATATATAAAGGGCGCGCGAACACACACACACACACACACACACACACACACACACTTTCTGGAACAAGTCCCCCATTTTCCCATAGCCTTTTGTCCTTAAGACCGATGCTTATAGGGAGAGAAGGAGACAGAGTATGCGTGTGTGAGTAGAGGGGGTGTATTGGTGTGGGGGTGAAAGATGCGAATACTCCTTTAGGAGGAAAGGGGGGGCACGCTCTAATGAAGGGGATAGTTGACCTCCTGTATTCCATGCTGTGACTGCCTCCATTCAGTCGCTGCAAAGAACTACATAGCGCTGCCAGCTGGAAGGAACGTCACATTAGGTTATGATGTGTCAGAGCCTACGACGAAAGAGGTATTTATTTGTTTGTTTATCCCTAGCATTCAGAAGCAAGACCATCTTCACTTTCATCCTGGAGGAAAGGAGTGGAATGAGAATGGGAAGGAAAAAAGTTTGAGGGCCTCCCTAAAGAGATAGAGGAAATAAAGGAAGAGAAGAAGGAAGGAAGGAAGGAAGGAAGGAAGGAAGGAAGGAAGGAAGGAAGGAAGGAGCTACCCTACAGAAAATAAGGCGAGGAAAAATAGAGGGTGTTTTATGCTTTTTTTAAAAAAAGAAAAGAAATGCGCCGTTTCTTGAGGGATGGGATGGGGAAAAAGACGGCCAAGGGAGATTGAACCGCCTCTATTGCGAAAATTCTAAGGGGGTGGGATAGAGAAAGGATGACAAGGAACAAAGGAAGACAAGGGAGGGGTCCTATTAGTATCATCATAATCACCATCACCACCATCATCAGATAAATAAATGCACTGGTTTCAGCACCCAGGAACACGTGTTTTATTGTAATAATAATTAGAGCTCTTCTCATTGCAGCGCCAGGCAAAACAATGAACAAGTGAGCCAGGAGGCTGGGCCCCTGTGAAATTCTAGACTTCTGCAGGCCTCCAGGACGTGACATGTTACTAGGAGGGCAGAAATTCACTCCGAGGAATGGCTAAAAACATGGACTATCCCAACCCATTTCTCGAGGCAATTCCACTCGGTGACGATTCCTTGGGCCCCAACCCGTGGAGGAAGGAGCAGAGGAACGGCGCCTGGATTTTCTGGAGAACCGTCTCTGCCTATGATGTCAACGTTCTCTTTGAAGCCGATGTACTCCGAGGACATCTTAGAAATGTGCTTAGAAGTGAATTGCTGGAATTCATGATGGTCAATAGGGGAAAAATAAGTGGGGGAAATAGGATGGTGGATGCTTCGCCTATTGTCTCCCATAGCTTTGCGTATGAACACACACACTGACCTGCCATTTTCCACACACAACCCTGTGTGCAGTCAGTCCGTTGCGAGGGGGGATTTACAAACTTTCAGAGTCTTCAGCTACACCTTGGAGAGAATCCAAAAAACCCTGGGACAATTATATTCATTCAGTTCTGCCGTGAAGGAACCATGACCATTAATTTTCTCCAAAATGGAGCGGAGAAGTTTGCAAAGCTTTAGCTTTGTACTGAACATGTTTGAACAAAAACAGAAGACGAGTCTTTGAAAAACCAAAGAAAACACATATTTATACACACACAAAGCAAGAAAAGGGGGGGTGTAGAAGAAAGAACGTACAGTACTTGTATAACGTGAGATGGAGAGTTACAATTTCTTGGCTAAATTTGCATTCCAGGGGGGAGTTATATGCAGTTAATGCTAAAATATCCCCGTACGGGGCATTTTGTTTTCCCTTGATGGCTCAAAATCTATGTTCCTTGCCCAGCATGTTGATGGAATGAGAGAATTCCCTTCCAACCCTATATTTATTATAGGGGCTTTCGTGGCGAGTGACGGGCAGACCCAACAGATTTCCTTGTTGATGGAAGGGCTAGAAATGCTAATATAAAGATTACTGTGGGAATCTGTCATGGGGATTCTGTAGCGGTGTGGGGAGCAACTGGTCCGAAAAGCCAAAATTACAGACTATTTATGGACAAAGAAAATTCAGTGGTGGAACCACCAATGGGCTGAAATGCGAGGAAGAATAAAGAGATGCCACAAAAGCCACCAGTGGCAGGAAAATGGAAATGATACCTATGGTTTGTGTGTGTTTAAAAATGTTTCCTTTGAAATAACAACACATACTACAAATAAATCATTACACCAGATGGGTATGTTGAGGAAGTTATAAATATATCTGGGCACCCAAGGAGCTACTTTTGGATTGCTGGTCTTCTAGTGTGCTTATGAAATGTTAACTTCCACAGCTTCCTATTGACTTTGTTGGCTGTGTGAACCCCTTTAACTATCCCTGTGTAGATATTCCGGGGGTGCTATCCCCCCCCGCACTGTTTGTATGCCCTAATTCGCATGAAAATATACTTACATGTCCCCACTGTAGTGAATTAAAATCTACACTTTTTAAAAAAAGTTTTTACCCACAGGTCATACATTAGGGATGCAATCTTATGCCCACTTACCTGGGAGTAGGTACCACTGAACTTAGTGGGGCTTACTTCTGAGTAGTCCTGCTTAGAATTGCACTGTATTGCTGCAATCCTATACTTGCAGAAGGAGCAAACCTTGCCGACTTCAATAGGACTTACTTCTGATCAGAGTGTATAGAATTGTGCTATGACTCTGTTTATAAACAGTATATATTTTAGTGGAAACATGTTTATTTCTAATTTTTGTAGGGGTGAGAAGATATATGAATTTGCATCACCGGGTTCTAGCACTTTACAAATGGAAGGTATTGGATTCATGTCTTAATCAGGTCAGGCTAGTTTCTGGACTTTTGACAGAAATGTCATACAGCATGGGAAAAATCCGTCCAGGTGACAAAAGTTCTCTAACAATAATGTACTGGGGGAAATAAACTTACCGCTCTCATAGACTTTCTGTCTCCTACAATAGATAATACCTACGTTCCGAAGGAACGATCTGTATAATATTGACAATTGTTCCCAAACAATTGATGGGCTTTGATTTAATTATTTTAAAAATACACCCCTCATTTCCTAAATCAGATCATATACTTTGCAATCAAACTAGTAAGGATTTGGCATTTGCTTCCTCCTCCTGGTTTCCAATCTGAAATTTATGCTATTGTTCTTATGAAACTTGTTTTCGGCTGAACAGGTTTTTTTCACACATAAAGAGTCGGATCCCAGGGATATAGACCAGCAAGCAAGTCCCACTTAATTCTATGGGTCTTACTAGCATGTGGGACTGCAATTTTATACATCGTTACCTGGGAGTAAGCTTTATTGATCGGAGTGAGACTAACTTCACAGTATATGTCGACTTCCATACCGAAATTCTTCAATGTTCTCACTTATATTTGTATCGCATTGTTCTCATAGACTTTGCTGATTATGAAACAGGATGTCAATATGTCCACAACATGCACGGGGGAGGGGGTTGGGAGATGTACCCCTTATAGGCAATAACACCAGATACCTGATTCTAATATAGTCCAGGAAAATTTCTTTCTTTCTTTCTTTCTTTCTTTCTTTCTTTCTTTCTTTCTTTCTTTGCACTGGGGCCCTTTTAATATACTGCATCACGGCAAATGTAGTAAACAGATCTGCTCGGTGTTCTTCCCCCGGAGATAGAAGCCTCCTTGTGCATTTTTAAGTTAATTAACCCACTAGAATTGACTCCTGCTATCAATCCACAGCTCCGTATCTTAGCAAGATCAGCCCGTTTAAATGAGATACCGCTAAGCAATTTATGAAATGAAAAGCAGCTCAAGACAAGGCAGATAAATGAAGGGGACGCCAGGCCGTGGGATAAACCTGCTGTTTAAGAAATGCAAACCCACCCCCACTTCCTTTAAAACACACACACACACACACACACACACACACACACACACATTGCATTTCTTACAAAAGGCTGGATGGATTCATTCCTCCGGCCTTATTTATTTTGCAATTTCCACCAAAGTTTAAAGCCAGTGTTAATTTCCCGGAGCATGAAATGTGCAAATTTTCTCGAGTTTTCGTCTTTGCGGTTTCTCCCCTTTTCCCTGTCGCAAATGTGCCACAATAAACGGAATTGTAAAAACCCCAATTTTAATTAAACCTATATGTCATTGAAATAGGAATTGTAAATGGCCTTGCATTCAATAAATAAATAAATACCGGACATCTTTTGCTTATTTACTACTACTACTATTCTCCTCCTTACTCAGGAAGCACACCTAAATAAATAAATAAATAAGCAAGCAAGCAAGCATCCTAGAAATGAGGTATTTGTTCTGCACGAATTCAAAACCAAGCACAACCCAGTAGTGTCCCTTATTCTGGTTACCATCAATCTGTCCATTTCCAGATTGTGTCTCCTCTGCCGTAAGGCAACCTCGGAACGTTCACTCTCCTCCGGTAGGAAGAGTGTCCCTCGCTGCTGCAAGCACAGAACTGGGTCCTTTGTTACCGGAGCCACTCTCTCACCCCACCGCCATCACCCACATTAGAAGTCCAGCTTTTCATGCATGTATCCCCACCCTTTCTGGGCTGATATTGTCAATTGCCCATATACCCCATATATATATATATATAAAACTATATATTAATGAGGTATATCTTCTGAAGAACCGGTCACTGGGATGTGAACCACTCTGGACACCAACTCTTGCAACCAACTCCAGGAACTTGAAGCGTCTTGCTTGTCGCTGCTTTAAAATGTGATTTCATCCAGGGTTCCCTAACCTTATTTTGCCTCCAACTATTTAAAGTGACCCCCTTCTCTCCCAACTCCCCGTTTCTAGCAATGGCCGTTCCTTTGGATTCGAGGGCTTCCCAGCCACATAGGCACTATATGTGAAGTTCATTCTTTTCTGTCTAGACACTAATTGCGAGCCAGTTTGTCTCTTTTGCCTTGACCTTGGACTTCGGACTGATTTGGTTGCTGTGGCCGAAGGACTTCGGGCAACGGTTGCTTCAAAAGCATGGAGTCCATTTGAGAAGGCAGAACGTTTCCAGGAGAAAACCAAACGTTTGCTAAAGACTTCATTTCTGAAAGCCATTTTCTAGACAGGGTTCTTTGTTGGGGGTTTTGGCGGAATTCTCTTAGTTTCCACTTGGACCATGGCAGTTTGATGACGGGAAGATCTAAGGAATTTGGAGGCAGCAAATGCTGCTGCAAAGAGAGACATTGCCATTTGAGGATTAAAAAAAAAAGTATTTATTTGGGGAAAATTCATACTGAGAACTCCAAACGTGATAGGCATGTTCCCAAACAATGGGCAAATGATGATGATTATTCTAACTGGTGAATTAATGTTTATTTAACACATACATTATACTACATGCATTTGGTACTCTTATGTCTTTCCAACTAAACATAGAGCAAGTGGACTTTCACCTGCCTTTATAATCACATATAGAGTTGTTTGTATTGACGTTCTCAACTGAAAAGAACAGCTTAGGGTAGGTAGAGTTGGGTGAGAGTTCCATAAGATTTTTTGCTTCTCTTGACCACTACTGAGGCTTGGGATGCAATGGGATTTCATTGACTTCACTTGAACTGAAGCTTACCGACCCTTCTTTGAAAGTACATATTGCTTGAAAGTATTGAACTCGGCAAGACTTCTTTTTCCGCGTAAGCACGCACAGCATTGGCCTGTAAGCTGTGTGCAGGACGGAAGTCTGAACTATTAATTCTTTGCTCTAGCTTCATTAGCACACTATCATCCTCATATCTGGATGCACTGATTTGTCAAACTTATATTTTGTAATGTGGGGGTAGGGAGGGAAGTGGATGGAGCCTCTGCTCCCGATGTTCTCCAGTTAAATTTCACATTATTTCAAACGCAGCCATCAGAATCTAATCAGGAACGGCCAGTGAGAGGATTCTGAAGGTTGGGGACATGAGTCCCCGAGAAAGTTGTGTGTGTGTGTGTGTGTGTGTGTGTGTGTGTCGCAGCCATCAATCTCTGGCAGAGTAGTCTGCTATTCTTCTATTTCATCTGTTTAATTATAACCCATCCATCTCCGATCCTGTTTACGTTGTATGATGTGAGTTGCATTTATTTTCTTTCACACACACAAATCAACATTGAGAACATTATATATATATATATATATATATATATATATATATATATATATATATCACACACTTTCAATAGTAGGCATTGTTGCTGCGATATTTACTACTCAAGTATTAAAAATTAATAACATAATATCATAATCACAACCAGTCCCTTTAAAACATCCCCAGTTGGTTGAGCACGAAAGATTAAGCATTATTGGGTTGGACTCATACAAGGAACAGACCCCATAAAACGTCGAAACGTTTTGGAGGCATCTATTATATTCTTGCGAGGTGGCGGGCGGTTTTCTTTCTTTCTCTTTTATGCCCCAAAAGCAGCAGAATACTGATCATCAACAAAAAAGAAATAGAGAAATACCCCTCCAAGAAACAAAGGAGGAGTTAAAGATGTCATATATGTCCCTTCTGTGGGAAATTGTATTTTTAATAATTAGAATAAAAGCTAAAGCGATTATAATGAGCAGGTATGCGTTGATCTTTTGTTAAGCAAACAAGGGGTTAAAAATTCACGTACCTTCTTCTGTGAAAAATAAGATACTGTACTTTGGAAGAAAAACATACACACAATTCTATTGAGCAAATGTATCCGCTGATTTTTATTTATTTATTTATTTAGCAAACAGATATTAATCTCCCCATTCACTCTTGAGACTGAAACAGACTGAGAGAAAATCAATTTCCTGGGCGATAAATGTCCAGATTCCTTACTTCCCGTAAGATCCAATACTTGATTCCCAGAAAGAGAAGATGCAGGGAGGGGGAGGGCGGAGAAGAAAGCCAGACAGACAGCAAGCGAATTTTAAGAATAAAAAAAAAGAAGCGCCCCCAGCCCCCACAGCTCCAGCTCACTTGCTCTAGTCCGTCATTTGGTCTTCTAGAATTTGAGCTTCTCTCATTTTTGGTGCGCCTCTTCAGATAGTCACTATTTTTTCTTTATCAGATAAACTGGCTGCTACCTGCCACCTCGCTTTATATCATATCCCTTGGTATTACAATTTCTAGGTTTTCCTCACCTTTCAGCCTCCCAGCTACCCTTCCCCTCTGCGGTTCATTGACCAGGCTCCTGGTCAATGCTATATAGCGAGAGGGCATTTTAAATATACATATAATTGCTTTTCTGAAGTATATTATTCCTATCATTAGTTTGATATTTAATCCTGAGGATATCTGAAGGCACAAAGCATGGCATATCCCAATCTCTTTGTGTCGGCCAAATTTTAAACACCCACATTCCCCTTATTTATTTCCCCACGCTCTTTACAATCAATGGGTGTCTCCCTTTGCCTTTAAGGATTTCTGTTTCTGTCGCGGAGAGATAGCCAATGGGAGCTCGCCGCTCTCTTCCCCAAGCCAAGAGGAACAATGTGATAGGGCTGCCGGAGGGTCACATGGCCGAGCTAACTGCAGCGAGAGCTATTTACAGGTCACGTGGCCCGGCGGATTTCTTAATGAACCGAACCCATCCCGCTGCCTCTGCGCATGCTCCTGCGTAAACAATATGTTGGGGAAATTAGGTGTCTCTCTTTGGAAAGTCGAGTTTTAAAAAGCTCGGGCAGACCATGATATGACGACTTCACTGATCTTGCATCCACGCTGGGCGGATACCTTCATGTACGTGTATGAGGAGAACCCGAATGAAAATAACCAGAATAAAATCCCAGCAATGGAAGGGCTAAGTGGGAACTGCCCAGCTACCCACTGCAGGGATTTAATCAGTCACCCGGTATTGGGTCGTCATTCCAGCACCATTGGGACTCACCAGGGTTCTGTCTACACGGATATACCTGCTCCAGATGCCGCCAGGCAGTGCCCCGCGCCACCAGCCTCCTCCAACGCCACCTTGGGCTATGGCTATCCTTTTGGAAGCAGCTACTACGGATGCCGATTGTCCCATTCCCACAACGTGAACTTACAACAGAAGCCTTGTTCGTACCACCCAGCTGAAAAATACCCCGAGCCCAGCGGCTCCCTCCCCAGCGAAGAACTATCCTCAAGGGCCAAAGAGTTTGCTTTTTACCCGAGCTTTGCCAGCTCCTACCAGGCGGTTCCTGGTTATTTGGACGTATCAGTGGTTCCAGGTATCAGTGGCCACCCAGAACCAAGACACGACGCGCTGCTTCCCATGGAAGGATACCAACACTGGGCTCTTTCTAATGGTTGGGACGGGCAGGTCTATTGCTCGAAGGAGCAATCACAGTCTACCCATCTCTGGAAATCACCTTTCCCAGGTAGGGTGCTCTTGAGATCGACTTCTGCGCTTTTTTGCTCCGGCATGATCGCGTGCATATGCTATATCTTTAACCGCCCAGGTAAAATAGGCTTTGGGACGCTTGCATGGGCACGTATGGGGAAGAAGGTGAAACAAAGCAGCCGGTTCTCATATCCAGATACGTACCTTGGAGCTCCAGGGTGCTTTCGCAGCCAGTTTGGCAGCTGCACTCCTGTGTCTGTCTGTGTATGTGCGTGCGTGCCCCTCCTTCCCTCGCTGCGTTGGCTCCCTTACCTGGATCTCTATCTTTTTCTTTGATTCCCCCCCCCGCACGCTTTGAATATTTTAAATTAAATTTCAGAACATAGGAAGAGGTAGCATCTCTCTCCCTCTCTCCCCCTCTCTTTCTCTTTACTCAGAAAGGCTGGGCTTTTCGGAAAGGGACAGTAAATCATATTGCAATTACAGAAGTAGCTGTCAAGTGACATGAATCTTACAAATGAACCTTGTAAGACGAGTGGGGAGAGAACGAGAAATAAGGCGCTGCTTTTGCCTCTGGTTAGAAATCTGGAATGAGTGACAGCCTGCGAGTAACCCTGAAAGCTGGGAGTGCTCCGGGCTTATCTTACTGCCTTACCACTTAGAACAGGGAGGGAGGGAGCGAGAGGGAGAGGGAGAAAGATGAAAGACCAACAGACGTCTCCTTTGCTCTTGGGGTCCCCACCTTGTAATCAATAAGCAGGCCCCTCTTAATGATTCGAATGGATGGATTGGAGCGAAGAGATTAAGATAAAGTAACCGGGGAAATAAATAAATAAGGGGGTGGGGTTAGGAGGAGAACACACACACACATTTATCTTAGGAATACTGGAGAGGGGATACCCCATCGGATAAGACAGGGCTTGCCAACAATGCCTGCGCAGAGCGTTGCATGATGGGTTTTCCCTTTCCATGGGAAGAGGAATCAGAGTGTAGCGAGTGTGGGAGAGAAGGCCTATCTAGATCTTAACTGTGTTGCAGCCACATACTGGTGTCAGAGCTTGGAAGGGTCGATGGCTAGGGGAAAGTCCCCCACCCCGCGCTTTTTTTTTTTAAAAAAAGAAGGCATTGAGACTTCTTTGCGGAAGCTGAAGGGAGGGTTCGGCGAGTGGGGGAGAGAGGTCCATGGGATTCCTAGCATGAGATGACTTCCCCCATCTTCATTGCTTTCACCCGCCTGGCTAAAATGTAGTTGAGGTTGGAAGGACCTGCTCCGTGCGTTACTATTGTTCGGGAGGAAGGTGGAAGACGTTGTAAATGAACTTCTCTTCTCTTCCCACACCCCCCCCAACCCGCCCCATTACCTTATTTATTCTGATCCCATTTTTGTATAGCCCTGATAATATTATTAAGCCCCCATACACCAATTCCCAAACATTGAGAGGTGTGTGAGAGACAGCGCGCTCGCAGTAGTGTGAACCACAATTTTGCCTTGCTTTCCTATCCTTGGGCCGTAATAGGATTCCCAGTAAACGTTGCTTATATAGACACTTCTTAGAAACAAAGGAAGAGCAATCGCACGGAGAAGTGTGTCTTCAAAAGCAGTTCAGGCTGTTTCTTTATTTTATATCTGTTATGGAACAGACCGGCTGGGGTAACTGGAGAGATTTTCGCTTTGCTTCGATAGGGATCCCCTCTTTTTTCAGTGTTTATATTATTATTCCGCAAACCACTCTTACTTCGTATCGAGTCTTAAGCTTGCATCTTTAGATCCAGAAGCCATGGGAAGGGAGGGACTTGATGCGCAAGTGATTACAGTTAATCATGAAGAATTGGCATAGACAGCCTTAGCATAAGGGGCTATTAAGGAGAAGACTGAATGCATTAAGGGTGATGAGAATTCATTGATTCCCCAGCCGGTTCTGGACCAGGAGTAGGTAGGTAACATTTCTCCACAGCGTGGGTGCCGTCAAAAAAGCCGCTGGGCCCTTTTATTTTATTTAATGCCTCTACCATAAGCGACAAAGGATGTGGAAAGGCTAGTTCAAGGTCCCTCAAGCTTGCAGATGGTCCTTGTGTTGCATAGATCAATCAGTGCGGAGCGTCTCTAGAACAACACAGACGCGCGCACTCACACACACACACGGCTGCTTCCCCTCACCAAGTCCCCTACCCGGATCCTACGAGCTAGCATAATTAATGAGGTCGCCTAGGCTATCAGAGGATCTGTCTTTTAAAACGACAGATTAAAATTGACCGGATGCTTAGAAGGGGAGTGAAGAGCTGAAGGTTAGATTCTGTCTCCAATTTTTACTAATTTTGGAGCTAACGTTAATGGTGCTGTGCTTGCGAAATGCCTGGTCCGTGACTTGGTGCTCTTTCTTTATATCTGTCCTGGACAAATATCGCCTGGAATAGTAGCAGTCCCCCCCCCCCGCCCTATGCTAATATATTAATACTTTGCTCAGCCAGCCAGCCAGCCAGCCCATCCGAGTCCCAGCACCTCCCGCTCTTTCTTTCCCTCGGTCTTTCCTCTTCACATTTCCCCCTCTTCCTCTAATTTATATCCTTTTCCCCACACGCATACAAACTCCTTTTCCTTATTTCACTCTCTGTTCTCTCCATAATGTCTGGCACAGACATTGTCCAGTTAGTTTACCAGATGCTGTTTAACGTAACATACACCCTCTCTTTCTCTCTCTCTCTTTCTTTCTCTCTCCTTCCACGTTCTCTCTCTCCTGCTTTTTTCCCCTTTCCTGTTCTCCTCATCTTTACAGATGTGGTACCTCTCCAGCCCGAAGTGAGCAGCTACCGTAGGGGTCGAAAGAAAAGAGTCCCCTACACGAAAATCCAGCTGAAAGAATTAGAAAAGGAATACGCCGCCAGCAAGTTCATTACCAAAGAGAAGCGAAGAAGGATTTCGGCGACCACTAATCTTTCCGAGCGCCAGGTCACGATCTGGTTTCAGAATCGCAGGGTGAAAGAGAAAAAAGTCGTTAGCAAATCTAAGACACCTCACCTTCACGCTACCTGACAAAGAAATCTCTCCGGAGGGGAAAAAAGATAAAATTAAAAAAGAAAGGGGGAGAGAAACAAACAAACAAATACAAATATTTATCTGGTAAATTTGTATAAATAAGAACACGCATTCGAACTCTTTGAATAATCTGATTATTTAAAAACACCAAGGCGGAGGGGGCGGGCATTAAACCGCCATCTTCAGTTTATTTTGTCCCTGCATTGCCGTCTCGAACTGTGAATCCGGTCGCCCTTTTTAAACATTCATTTTGATATGGTTTTCAATGTGCACATTTAGCAAGGAGGGGGGTGGAGAAAGAGGGGAAGGGAGAACACACACATACAAATATGTAGATTTGCTACGTTGGAATCCTGAATGTTATTTTGTAGCTCTGTATCATAGTCCAAGCCTCTCCCCTTGCAGCTGAACAAAGATTTTCCATTTCTTTGGCTGTTTCTGTCTCTGATGGTGTAAAAATAATAATAATTATAATTAAATAGATAAATATATATATATATAGAAATAGATATATATATATCTGTGAAGAAGGTATTGACAGCGGATCCAGCGAAGAAATCCTAGATTTCTTTTGTTTGTTTGTTTTCAAACGTGGACCTTAAAAAAATGAATGAAAAATAATAATAAGGCTGCTACCCTGAATGTTTTGTTGTTGCTATGTTCCTGATATTAGACCGTATTGCACGCCAACAATTTGAAGTCACTTCTGAATTTGAAGTGGCACCGTTGCTGTGTAATTCCTAGGGCACGATCCAGCCGAATATAGCCACTTCCAGATCGGCTTGATTTTCATAGCGGGGGCAGGGAATCAAGTTTGGGTATAAATGGGATTTCCAAGTCTTAATGCTGGAGGATCGTGTCTCTAATTATTATTATTATTACCTTTAATTTTCTGGAATATGTTCTCACTGAGGTTGAGTTGTTGTTGTTGTTTGTTTGTTTGTTTCCGCCAAAAAGCCTGGAATGTTTATTCTCCATCGACAGTATGGAAAGTGCGCGACGTTGCTCTGTTGTTGTCCCCCCTCACTCCATTATCAGTCACTAAAGAGCAGTCAGTGTTCTTTCTCCATGTTAAAGCGATCCATTTTTTTAAAGAAAAAAATGTCTTGTATATGTATATAATGTGGTGTCCGAATGATATGTACTGAATGCAGAATACATTTCTTAAAAATAAATCTCTCTCTTTCTTCCTCCCTCCCCTTTTTTTTCTGCCTCGGAAAACTCATATGGCTAGCTGACCTTATTTTTTTTTTGATACTAGGAGAAGTGGGGAGTTGATATCACCGCCACCCCTCAATTTTTTAAGAAAGGTTCAGATTTACGCAGACTGATCCACAATCCAATCCGGCTTTTTCCAGAAAGAAAGAAAAAAAGAGAACCCAGATTCTCACATTGCTTCCTCAAGAGTAATTCCATTGTTGTCAATAGGACTACTCCAGGAGGGAAGCATGCGTCGAGAAGGCTTGCAGTGCAAACTGGGTTGGTTTTTCAACCCAGGTTTGTTGGTTTTTTTGGCTTGTTTTTTTAGTTTAAAAAAACCCCACACGTTTAGATGAGTGACTTATAAGTAGATCACATACAGATCCCAACCTGTTTCTCCCATGTACAGCCGACTGAAATCTATTGAGATAAAGGTGATGCGATGAGAACATTTGCAGGGAAATGAGGGGGGGGGGGAGAGAAACTAACGTGGATATTTTAACATTTTTTCATAGGAGGTATTGAATACGTTGTGAGATGCGCTTAGAAGACTTTCCATGGTTGTTTCAAATAGCGGACTGAATAGCTGGGACATGAGATAGGAAAGGGAGCCACACGCAGAAGATGGAGCAGCGCACCTCATTGAGAGGTGCTGTAGCAAGCGAATCTGGCATTTGACTTCATATCTTTATGGGAAATTACTTTGCTGAAGGACCAGTAAACCACCCGACCTTGCCCTGCCACAGAAAGCTCTACAGTATTTTGAAAAGGTCTCCTTTGCCTCAACGAGTTCAACTACCGTCTCCTGAGAACTGTTGTAGCTCTGTGCGTTCTCATTCCGGAGCACGTCCTATTTAAGACTCTGGGACTGATTTTCGAATAAGAGGCAGGCGGTCTACTCGGCAGTAAGTCCCACTGAGCTCAGTGAGATTTGCTCCCTGTTTAGGGTGTATAGGATCGCAACCAGAGTGCTCAGCAGAGCAGGGCTCCAATCTTCTTATATTCTTACTTGCGAATAAATCCCGTGGTTCCCGGTGAGATTTATTCCTGAGTAAATATACCTGTAGGGTCGAGCTGGAAAGGTCCTGATTTCCAAAAGTGCATCTGCTCTCAGTTAGCGCTAAACCTTGCATATTAAATAAGTGAGGAGGGAAGTACTTGATCAAAAAAGCTCCTTGGAAATCCAACGATCTCTTAAATCCACTCTCAGTAGTTACTAGTTTTGTTTCCTTAGGCAAGACCTACCCTCCTTAATATTTGTTCCAATTAATTACATCGTAAAATTGTCAGCGGCAAACGCTTTGAAAGCGATGTAGGCTAAGCCAATGTTGGTTTTACGTACATTGAGTGCCTATGGAGTCACCGATGTCCCGTACAACCGGTCCTGAGAGTGTTCCGTCGCTGACAGCAAGTGCGGGCAGATAGGTAGGAAGGTAGATTCGAGTACCTTTTAAAGGTATCCTAAGATGCTTTTTGAATATGTTGCGTGTCCTACAGAATCCCTTCCTGCCCACGATCCTGTGTACTGTATTGCTGTGCTCACTTTTCAATTCCCTTAAAACTCTATGTGGATCAAGCTCCCCCAACGCTGCCGGGTTGTGATCCATTGTCTGCAGTGCAAAGGAAGTTTACTAAAAAGAAGGGGGGGCGCACGACAGGTTAATTAGGTACCTAATATCCCAAACCTTTGTTATGTGAAGACCGTTCAGAGTAAGTTAAATGGGGTATGTGAATCTTACGGGACTTGTTGCATCCAAGTCCTAATTCTGTTTACTACAGGAAAGCCTGACCAATATCAATGTAATGCATTTCCAAGGAAGTATTCACAGAATGAGGGCATTAGGCGCTTAACTTTCTGTAAATTAGGCCCAAGAACATTTGACCCCTTCCGCCAACGCACAGTAGACTCTTCGATGCCCTCTAATGATCAGAACCTTATAAAATTATCGCATATATTCAACAGCGTATGGATTGTCTACCATGTTTTATGGAGGTCCACCACACTCACAACCAGTAAAGATGGCCAAGAGAAGACTGGGTGGATTCTCATTTCCCCTCCACCGAAATCAAATAGGCCCTGAATTCAACTCATCCAATCTGTTGTGAACTCTTTCATTTCTGAGATCTTCCCCAGCCCTCACCCCGCTTCCCCCTTCTTCGTGTTCTTGGTACGTGGTGTAGAAGTACTCTTAAGACAACCCCTTCTCTTTCTGGTTTCGAAGAGAAATGCACCGGACACGCCCTTCCCGTCTTAAATATAGAAACTATAAATATTCACCCGGGTTGGGTCCTTTGGCGGTTGTTTTTTAAACCCAGGTAGAAGGTGAAAAATAGATCGGTTCAAGTTTCCTAAGCTCAGTTGGGATTTGGGGTTTGACAATGATAATAAAAAATCTGGAAATATATATGGGCAGGCACCCCTCCTGAGTTTGGGAGATCTAAAGATATCGCTCTGTTCAAGTCAAGTCCGATTAAGATAGAATACCATGACTCTCCTCATATGGAATTCAGTCTCGTCTGGCCCAGTTTAGTCAGTTATGACCCCTGGACATGGACAAAGAGTTCTTATAGAAGGGTCTCGCTATGGGGTAATAGGAAGGGTATCTGAATTGCTGCTTACTGAAGTTCCATTACCTCTCCCTCTTCCCACAAGCCCACGACTCCATCTTAAATGCATTGATCAAAAAGTTCCGTTTTATTCCAACTGAAAATGATTCTCTTTAGGAATATGCCAGTTCACTGGATTTAGCTATGCTGTGTTTAGCTAGAGTAGATCGTACCCCCGCCCTTTTTTTCTTTTACAGGCAAGACCCATTGATTTTCAAATAATATGCTTTTGGACCCCCTTAACCTAAGCAACTGAATCTACTATTGATAAAACCCAAAAGCAATTGATTGCAGACCCAACCTAAAGTTAGTGACTTAAGAGCAAGCCAATAAGCCTAAATGGGATGAAGTTGCGATGTAGTCAGTGCAAGGCGTTCAGGCGGTACAGCAGTTGATTTCGCAACCCCTTTAAGCCTAGATATTGAGATAGCGACGCCATTTTGTCTTCAGTTTCCACTAATATCGACTGAGGTCCCTTTTTTTTTTAGCTTAGCTGGCCTGTACATCGGACTGTGTATCTGCTTAAATCCAACGATTCCAGCTTAAGTTGTGCATATAAGAACTGCTCGTTACTTTCAAGTTACAGACTTGATTGCTTCATATTGTGAGTTGGTTATTGTTTTCGTCTTGTTCCCTCTTCTTATGTCTGAAAGAAAGCGCTTTATGTCTAAAACCAATTATCAACAGCCAAATAAAGAATTTAAATTGGGAAAGAGAGCAAAATGTATCATATTTAAACATCTCCTCCCCGCCCCCCGCAAAATATGAAACTCTTGTAGTTTCTCTGAGCTCCTGGTGAAATTTAGTTTTTGTTTGCTTTATTACATACAGATTATATACCGCTAGATTGTAAGAAAATACCTCGAAGCGGTTTACAAACGTATTAGATGGCCCTTCTATCCGCCGTCCCCTCCAAGTTAATAGGAGGACGTGAGGAAACAGCACTAAATGTTGCCCATCAAATTCTGCCCAAGGTCTTGAAGCTGATTTATCCATGTCTACTCAGAAGTAAGACCCACTGAGTGCACTGGGACTCATTCCTAGGTAAGCGTGCCTACCATTGCAGACTCGGTTTTCTTGTTAAAACTTGTGTCCACTTTATTCTGCAAATTATTTAAAGGGAAGTTTGCCCCCTAAAACCTTTCAAAATAAATGATCTTTTGAATGATGAACTGGGAATTCAGACCCACTGACTGAAGGAATAAGCAACCCAATTCTATGTGTGCTTACTCGGAAGCAAATTCCCAGTGATTTCCATGTGGCTCACTCCGAACCTTGCACAGGATTGCAGCCTAAGGCTTTGCATGCTGTGGGTTAAGGTATTAAGGTATCTCCCTTTAATGTTAACTTCGAGGATATATTTAAAGGCACCCTTACTTCCACCTAAGTATGTTGAAGATCGGGGTGCGACTCCTACCAACTTCACACACTAGCAGGTTGGCAGATACAGTCGCTCCTCTTCAGATCTTGTTGAGCACTTTGCTTTGGGTTAAATTGAGAAGGACACAGGGCAGCATCCCTGGGTCCAGCCCCACTGCAATTGGAGGGGTGGCAACTCTCTCCATCCTATTTCACTCAAACCCGAATCGCTATCAGTTCGATCCAGGCTAATTGGAAAGGGGCTTCATTGATCTTTCGGAGTTCATAATAACTCGAGATGTTACAGCCAGAAGAGGACTCTTGGCATCTTCCAGACCATTCAATGGTATCCCCTATATGGGAATCGGATCTTCTGTGTACTACTATATCGCTCTCTCCCCATATTTACTGAACTTAAACACACACACACACACACACACACACACACACACTAATTTTAAATGTACATCTGTGATCGGCATAGAAATGTATTGTGTCTTGGACTAGCCTCGAGTTTTCTTAGCTTTGGGAGACCCACTTCGTAAAATTTGCTCGGCACCTCTATATACCCATGTTTATTACCTATATAACAACTTAGGTGACCCCTTGAGAGTATGTCCAGAAGTGGAGTCTACGAAGGGCTTGAGCAACAGTGTCTTTTAAGGTGCTGTAGAATTGTGTTGCTGCAGAATTGTACCTGAACTCACCTCACTTCCTACCGCATCCTAAGTGTCGCAATCCGGAGAAGAGTTGTATGAAAGTGATCAATGGATGAAGCCAGAAACAACTCATTCTGTGAAGTGCGTCCCAGAATCACCAACACCAGGCACGTTGGCTGCTGACTTCAAGGGAATATGGACGTCTAAAGAGTCAATGTACGCAAATGAGGAAACTTTATAAAAATACTAAAAGTGCATGGAATAAAGCGTCTGCTCAGGCACACACGCGCACTCTCCTATAGGTATATATGTCTGTCTGTCTGTCTTTGTTTGCCTCCTTCCATCTATCCACCCTTCTATCCTTCCCCTAATAAAAGAGATACCTTAAGGACCAGGGTTCGAGGAAATCAAAAGATTTCTGCATCATGTTATGGTACCCTCTTAGGTCCGTTTCCGCCATTACTTTTCTCACGGCTGTATAAAGTTTACTTCCTCTTGTTCTCCTTCCTTCTCTAAGCTTTAACAGGCACCTGTGATCGTAAAGAAGCACTCGTGTCTCTACAACCTTCACCATCTTTGGGGAGGCAGAATTGGTGAGGAAGAAGAGGAAGGAGAAAAGATATTGTAAAAAGTGAAGCCTAGTCTCCGACAAACCTACCAGTAAAATTGACCAGTGCTGTGGGCCTGGAACCTGTTTGTAATCTAATTAATGTATTTGCACCCAGAATTCTCAACCTTTTGGGGGTGGGGAGTTAGGAGGCGGGGTTGTCAGTGGATTTCACAGACATGGAAGATGGTCTTGTGTCCCCTCTCCTTCCCATTTCTCCCTGAATGCACAGGGACCGTCCACCTTGTGCTGAGTAAGTTTGTTGGTCGTTGGTGTTGGTTGGGAACGCTATAACGTCACTGCTGGGCTAGCCTTGACCGTGACTATGCGGCCTATTTGACCTTGACATCACGAGCTTCGCGCATAATACTCAACAAGGCTAGAGCCTTGATCTTCCTGCAACAACTCAGGACTTGATCTTCTAGCAGCAACGCAGGGGCTGATCTTCTCCAAAGTGTCCCTTGCTTCTGTTTACAGATAAACAAGGTGTCATTTCAAGTCTAGACAGACGGCCTAATGGCCAACAATAAAGGCATGAAAAGGAAGCTTCCCAGGTTTAGCCTTTTCTTTCCTTTGTATTAAGTGCTTTGAGTAGCTTCTTAACTATGGCCTTTTATAGTAAAAGGCGCCCCCTCTTTCCTCTATTTTCCCATTTCCTAGTCATGTATCACTTGCACTTGAAGTTGTTGTTTTTTAAAGTTTTTAAAGTTGCTGTTTTGTACGGAGGGAGGGGGAAGCTTGCTCTCACACCAAGCTATAAGCTGAGGTAAGTTGCTAAATCGCTGTACTCTTCATCATCTTCCTTCCTTCGTACCCTCAGTCCAGGAAATTACATTTAGAATTGTTTTATTAATAAAAGAGGGTCAGATATGCACACCATACCAGTGAAGTATGTTCCATAAATCCATAGATCTATGAGAGAGAGAGAGAGAGAGAGAGAGAGAGAGAATAAGAGAGAGAGAGTTGCCTTAGATTGCTTTATTTTGTCACCCTTTAACAAAAGTTTGAGAAAACTTTTGGATATTGAGATCCAAAGTTTTCTGCTTGGAAGTGAGCCCAATTGAGAGCAAGGAGATTTATTTCAATGTATTTAGAATTAAATTGATTTCTCTGCTCCATAAAAGCACATTGCACAGCAAGGCAGGACGATATACAGATGTAGATAAACATCCCTCCAAACAAAGGAAATCCTTATAATTATTTTGTCTTCGCCTTCTATGGGATATACTTTTGCTTCACTGAAGATGCAGGCAGTTGTTTACATAAATCCAGCAGGAGAATGATAGCCTCTGCTGGCAGTGTTGGGGAAAATGTAGCTGCATCATAAGCATTTAACTCTTCAATGCACAGAGAGAGACTATAGACGGAACTTCGAATTTGATTTCAAAGTCCATGCAAAACGCTTTAAAATCTAATTTTATATATGCTTTCCAAAGGATTTACTCTCTCTGCATTTCTTTTGCTGTGTCTATTTCATTCTGTTATTCCCTTCCATCTTTTCTCCCCGCCTGCATTTCATAAGAACTATCCAGTTTGATCTATTCAAGCTTT
This sequence comes from Podarcis filfolensis, assembly GCF_964270895.1. Classification (NCBI taxonomy): domain Eukaryota; kingdom Metazoa; phylum Chordata; class Lepidosauria; order Squamata; family Lacertidae; genus Podarcis; species Podarcis filfolensis. Next base: position 114,975,229 of record NC_139605.1, on the reverse strand, counting down.
CACACTCAGATAGCTAAAACAGAATAATTTCCATAAACATTGGTGGTCCTTATCAACCTTTAGAGACTACTTGTAAGGTCCACTCTTAATAAGTATATTCTGTTAGTCTCAAAAAGGACATTTTCAAGGATGGAATGATGTCAGTAGATGGTCTGAGGTGTTGTTTATTTTTTTAATTTTAATTTTAGTGATCAAGCTATTCAATTAAATTAGGACTGCAGGCGAAGTTTGGGTTTTGCTTGGTAACATACTCACAAAAGAGAAGTTGAGATTGGGTGTTAAAAAGGAAGCGGGGAAAATAGAAGGCGGTATAGTTTTTATGTTGGGGAAAGGAATTTTCCGCTAGAAGGTTAAGTTCAATTGTATTTTCTTGCAGCAATTGCCAGGTCTTCCTAAGTCCATTTTTAATGTAATTTTAAACAACATTTTGGGGAATCAGGTATAGGATGGCACTATATGAACTTGCGGGGGTTTTAATCGGGAGAAGCTTAGGCGGTGGTAAAGAGCTGCTGGAAGCAGAAATATAAAAATAAAGAAAGTGAAAAGTTGAGGGCATAGGGAGTATAATCAGTGTGTGTGTGTGTGTGTGTGTGAGAGAGAGAGAGAGAGAGAGAGAAATATATATACTTTATTGCAGATCTTAGAATGCTGAAGATAACATTGGAACAAAGCTTTGGAAAGAGTCGACGGGGAAGAGCAAGCTGTCCCCCCACCCAGTGAGGGTCTTTTTTTCTCTCTGTCTCCCTTTCTCTCTCCTCTGGCAAGAGCTGGTGTTCTTTCAAGACAGTCATTTGCATAAGATGTAGAGCCCATTTAATACACTAGACAGTGACCTTGAACTGGCTCAAGCGCCATCTCGGCTCGGATTCGACTTTCTGTGGGCACCCCATTTTCAAAGGATCATTGAAGGAGCGTTCCACTGGTTCTGCAGAAATATCCAAAATGCCTTTAGATCAAAGACAGGCGCCTCCAAAGACGATGGGGGAGAAATTTCGAAACATTTCTCTCCTACCTAACGTTATGCCTTCATGGTAGATTTCAGGCCTGTGTGTATTAATTTTTTTCCTCGATAGCTACTGCTGTTGCTGAATGTCTGTATGTCGGGGGGGGCGAGGTCTAGGGTATTTGATGTGATAGTAATTCTAAAAAAAGAAATCCGATGTGGACGTAGAAATGCATGGAGCTTGGTCCCCCTGGGGGGGGGGGGGACGCATCCCTGAATCCCTCAAGAAAGAGTCTGATATGTCTATTCCCTCCAAAAGAATATATCCCCCTTCCTCTTCTAAATTAGTAATATAAATTATTCACGAAGAAGCCTTAGTCGAGTCTTTAGAATGTTTTATTTTAAGGACCGCAGTAAAGTAATTACATTCTCTTGCTGCAAGTAAACCGGGTGGATTAAAAAAGGAAAAGAAAAGACAATAATAACCGTCAGATTATTATCATCATCATCATTTTCCCACCGAAATGGGCATCCTTACTGGCAATAAACAGATTATCACAGAAACCTGGAGACTTTAAACACCGTCACCGAGACTCACCCCCCCCCACCCCTTGCCTCCTTTGGACCTCCGACATCATTTATTCCAGTGTGAACCGCTGCAAAGGGTGCAATGAGGAGGGGCGGTGTTTCCAAATAAAATAATACTAATAAAGCTTTATCATTGTTAAACCGGCCAGAAATATATCAACGTGTCACGCTGTGTACCTGTGAACCTGCTTTCCTGACGTTATGGACTGCGGTCTTGACAGAGTCAACCGGCTTCTAGCCCACTGAAATCAACAAGAGTTGAAAAGGTCTCGCGGTGGACACGGTTGCAGCCAAACCGAGAGATACCACCAGGTTTTTATTCTTGGGTTTTAAGATGGTTCGAGACCTGCTGCCAACGAGAATAATCTGGGTTTCTCTCTCTCTCGCTCTCTTTATTCTTGAGAGGGTGGGGCGTTATCTCATAATATAGAAACGATACGGTCTTCTTGGATGGAAAACCTCGGTGCCTCTGCAACTATTGTTATCTCTTCCCCTCGCTGTTAGAGCGAGTGAAAGAAGGATTAAAATGTCTCCGCGAGGCTAAAGTTAATGTTCCGGTGCCGATAAGAGAACAAAGCCACGAAGACTGCTGGAGAATGTAAGGTAGAATGATTAAAACAAAGAACGATTATTATTTTTCCCTAAAAGAGGTCCAAATTTATACTCGATCTGCGGCGATCATGCGCTTGCTGGCTGTAAAACGGTTTACTCCGTCAAGAGATATGCACTATCTCCATTTAAAATCAAAGAAGTGCAAGGAACTGCACCTGAATTTTTTAAAATAATAATAATAATAATGTACTAACCTTAAGTAAGGACGGGTTAACAGTGTTTAGCCGGATACAAAGCTCTCACATTAAGGTACGTATCTGCCCGAAAAGGATGCCCACTTACACCTAGGTGTATGAGGAGCATGTTGGAAGGGAAATTTGGGGTATTAGGGAGCTGGCCCTTTAATAGAACTAGGAAAGAAAAGTGTTTATTTGATTAACACGTGATTTCCCCCCTTCCTACATAGCTGGCAGAGCTAAAGTACGGAGCGTGTCGGGAGAAGGGGGAGTAGCCATTAATGTAAAGGAAGTCCCGGGTAATGTATTCCGAGGGATTTCAATAACACCGGGGTTTTGAGCATCAATATAGGGGGCAGGTTGCTATTGTTTAAATAAAAATAAAAATAAAGGTATGTAGCCGTCCATTCCTCATGTTGGTTTGCTTATATGGGGTAGGGTGTCGAGGGTTCGGTGCCTTCGACAAGACCTCCGACAAATCAGTTTTTACGTATACATGAGTATTTACGGTAATTTGTCGTCGAATTCTGTAGTCTTGGAAGTTGGTAGCAGAGAAAATTCCTCCGATCTTCTTTTTTTGGGGGGTGGCGGCGGGGTGGGATGCAGTCCCCATAAATATATATATACCCCCCTTTCCCATAAGATAACCTCTCTCCCCTTTGTTCTCCACGAAGCTTAGTTCTGATCATTCCTAAATCGGGATTGCCTTTTAAGGTTCCTTTCTCAAAGCGAGATCTCTCTGACACAGTATATCGGATTTCTGAAGAGGACGCCCCCAGCAGTCTCTCTCCTAGACAGAACCAGCTCTTATTTTCGGGGTCCCCTCCCTCCCTCCTTCCTCTAGCTCAGAGCTTTAGAAAGGACCGATTCGTCCCACTTTGAGTGGGTACTAATTGAAGGTCCGCTAACGCGCCCTCCTCACTGTTATTTCAGGTGAGCGGAGCGGATAAAACGACGCCCCCCCCCCGCCAGTTCCCTTTGTTTTAATGTATCTAATTTTCATAAGGGTGATCATTCCTTTTTTTAAACCCTCAGAAATTGGCCGTGGCAATGTTTGCACACCCACCAACCCCCCAGAAAAAACACACACACAAATTCACCCTAACCAGGCTGTCGGATTGCTTTTAAAAAATAAATAAATAAACAGAATTGGGGGGGGGGGAGAAGCGGCGCTGAGGCAGAAGCCCCCCGCGCTCCGCCCTGTTAAAGGTGGAAATGTTGAAGAGATTTAAAAACTCTTTCGCCCTATCATCTGTAAATATGAGCCTGTTGCGGTTAGACTCATTCGTCTCCTTAAAGAGCCTGTAAACTTTATATGACACAATATCTAATAGTAATTTATTGAGAGATATTGTAAATTTCAACTGTTTTAGTTAATAAAGGAGCTAATTAATGAGAAAATTGCTTAATTTTGCCAGCTGTTGAAGGGACCCTAAAAGCAGCTGGGGGAGAAGCGTGTCATTTCTTTAAGGTGAGGGTGGGGGGACTAATATTTTTTATTTTTTACAGTGCTTTGGGTTTCTCAGGCCAGTGCTTAAAGCCCGTTGTTTTATTTTATAAAATGTTTTATGATTTTTTTAAAAAGCATATAAAAAACCGAAAGGCAGAACTTAGTGTTTTGTTTTGTCTCAAATTGCGAAAGGTGGGTGGCACCCTTTCTCCAACGCAAGTTGGCGCCCACGTGACCCCTGCGGACCAATAGGGTGGACCTTTAGGTTTAACTATGTTTAATGTCAGATAGCAATAAACTAGAAGCTCTTGGTCAGGCCCGCGGAAATGGGCGAACATAATCTCCTTAATCCTGGGTTTGTGGGACCGTTGGTGAACATCCATACGGGAGACACCTTCTATTTCCCCAATTTCCGAGCCTCCGGAGGACAGCTGCCCGGCTTGCCGTCTCTCTCCTACCCAAGAAGGGACAATGTCTGTTCTCTGCCCTGGGCATCCTCAGAACCTTGCAACGGATACCCCCAGCCCTATCTCAGCAGCCCCGTGTCTATTAACCCTTCCTTCAGCCGAGCCTGCGACCTAGCTAGAGTGGAAGAGAGCAAGTGCTACTATAGGGAGGCGTGCTCCGAGAACGCTCCCCTCAAAAGGGAAGAGAGGGTTAGGGACAATGCCTTGATGCCTCTCGAATCGGGGATCCCCAATGGAATGAGCGGCAGTTTCGGCAAATTTGACTATCCGGCTCCCGAGGCGGTGCCCCACGATCCCCCCTCTTGTCAGTCTTTGGAGTCAGACTCCAGCTCCTCCTTACTCAATGAAGGCAATAAGGGCGCCACCAGCGAGCCGTCCACAATGGTTTCCCCTATCAACCAAGGAAGCAATCTTTCCGCTGGGGGTAAGAACGTGCGACCAGGAAATATATATATATATATATACGAATAAGAAAAGCGAATTTATGCAATGCCTCTTCTTTATTTTATTCTTATTTTGTGTTCTCTCTCTCTCTCTCTATTTCTCTCTCTTACGCGCGCGCGCGCTCTCTCTCGCTTGAAAAAGTCTGCTCGCGACTCTTGCTGTTATAAATTCCATGAAATTAGCAGCTGGGACTGAAGCATGTCTATTTGTGCCGAGGCCACTAGGGGTAGCACTCAAATGCCTCGTGCTTTATTAGGTGCTGCTTCTTTTAAAAGAAAAGCCTATAAACATGTAAATATCCCATAAAAGAGATCGCGATGGCCCAGATAGACAGATTTTCATGCCTCTCTTTCTTTCTCTCTTTCTCCCCACCCTCCTCCCGAATCCGAACAGGCACGCTACATGCAGGACAATTTGCCACTGGGTGCGTGAAGCTTTTGCAACAGAAATGAAATGTAGAAGGGTGTGTGATTGTATTTGGAAGATTTGGTAGAAGTCTGACTACAGGGCTGGGAGGGCTAAACTTCCACGGGTTTTCTGTCCCCGGTGAGATTAGCCACCCTGGGTAAAAACCCATTCTAAGGACGGTGCCAAGCTCTGCATTAAAAAAAAGAAACACCCTGGTTTTCAAAACCCAATTCTCGCCTTCCCGCCACCCCAGCCCATCCCCATACAAAACCGGGAAGGTTCTATAAAGAAAAAGTATATATCTCCACGCAATGCTGAGACACCATTTGCCAAAATACAAAAAAACAAAAACAAACCCAACCCAAACAAACTCTCTCTCATAAAGCTTCCCGTTATGTGCCTGATCCTCTGGTGAGCAAACACTTCCAGGAACAAGGACCAGTTGGTTCTCGTCTGCTGTGAAGCGTCCCTGGCTGCTGGAGATGTTTCATTCCCTCTGCAGAATCTGGCTTTGGGACTCTGAAGACAGAGGCTTCCTCGTCCTTAAACTTCAGATCTGACATCTCCCAAACTGGATACCTAAGGCATGCCAACCCATCTGGTGCCTTGAGGTCTTACACGGTAACCACAGAGACACTCTAGCATTCATTCTAGCTGATGGTGCTGGTACTTTTTGGCTGTTCGGGATCTGTAAGAACTAGCTTAGGTTGCTTATTTTTCTGTAAGATAAATAAGCCAAAGTTGCCACCGGTTATAAAAGTCCAGCGGGGTGTGTGTGTGTGTGTGTGTGTGAGAGAGAGAGAGAGAGAGAGAGAGAGAGAGAGAGAGAGAGAGAGAGCCCTAACCAGCTTTTATCTCCGATCTTTCCTTAAATCCTAATAGTTCCGAAAACCTGCAATGTATGACTTATGTGGTATGCGTGGTGACACAGGAGCCCAGGAGCTTGGAATTTAAAACGCAGATGTAAAGGTCTTCTTCCCACCCATCCTCCTTTCTCTCGAAGTTAAAGCATCTTTACTGGATTGCGCATTAGAAACGTGTATCTCATATTATTAAATAACGAGCCGTGTGTGGGTCAAAAAGGGAGGGGGGTCGCATTCCCTTTTTTAAAGCGTTACCCGCTCCCCTCTTTCTTTTCGTTTCTTTCTTTCTCTATCTCTCTCTTCCCCTCCATGTGTTTAAATCTCCTTTCCATCACGCTGTTCTTAGGTGCTCCCTGGTACCCGATGCACACAAGGTCCCGGAAAAAGCGAAAACCCTATTCTAAACTACAGCTAGCGGAGCTGGAAGGGGAGTTTATGGTCAATGAATTCATTACTCGCCAAAGAAGGAGGGAGCTTTCAGATCGGTTAAACCTGAGTGACCAGCAGGTGAAGATCTGGTTCCAGAACCGGCGTATGAAAAAGAAAAGACTCCTCCTGAGAGAGCAAGCCCTTTCCTTCTTTTAAAGTTCAGACAAGTCCGCTATCGGGTAAAAAAACCCCACAGAGACTCTCCGGCCTTCTTCATCACAACTGGTGGTATCGGGACTCTTACCTGATCTGGTTTGAATAGCCGGTTTAGATTATTATTATTATTTTTCCTTTAAGACAAAACAAACCAACGAAAGTCAGTATCCTTAAAAAAGATAAAGAAAGCCAGCCAACAGCAGGCGTGTCTACGTTATAAGTGTGTGATTGAGAGAGTATGAGGGGGTGGGATGCTTCTCTTCCACTTCTGGACCTGTTAGGGAAGAACCAAATGTGAATACGCAGAAAGGAACCCCCCCTTCATCAATCAGCGTGGCTTTTCTAATGTATGGTTCACCAAGATTTGTCAGTCAGTGTCGTTGAGTATGTTCTGAATGTGAGTCTTGAGCCCGACACTCTCGCTCTTGTTACGCGTGTGCGAGGATTCACAGGTAGGGTTTCCCCTCTAAGCAACAGGGTTCCCTGTTTTGTGTGGGGCAGAGTGAGGGAGGGTCTCCATTGCCTTGGCCTTGGCTTTGTTTGGTCGGTAACCCGGTCCTCAGCAAGAGAGCATCCCAGGAAGCAAAGTCACTGTCCTATATATATCTCGGTTTAGTGTGTTGGGATTTTTCATTCTCTGGAGTAAAAGCTTAAGTGGTTGTGGCATTCACCTTAAATCAACCGTAACCATTCTGATGGAGAATGGCGAGCCAGTGTTTTATGTTTGCCAGGGTTTATTTTCAGGGCACACTGGGCGGAAAAAAGTTCAGTACCTAGATAGAGGTTTGCAGCGTATCGATCTCGATAATAATAGGGGTGTCCAATATGTGGAACTTCGAGGTTCAGCTGGCTGTCCCCCGTGCTTGGCGGGTGGGAAATATATGGGTGCTTTACTCGGATGCTCTTCTGGGGGAAAGTCGAGCTGAGGATGGAATTTTGTAGACATCTACTCCCAAGGCTTTTCCAATGGCAGGCGGTGCCCACGCGCGCGCTTCTGAGGATGCCCACTGTACCTAGACCCAGTGTACCTAGTGGGAATACTTTCAAGTAAACAACGCCTATGATTGGGCTGCAAAACACCAAAAAAGCGGGGGAGGGGAGAAACCCACCTCGAGTTAATCCAATACCCCATAAAGTGAGGAATGATTTGTCTTGTTAGGATATTATAAAAATGCAACCTTTTCAGAGGCTACAGCTGCAACCCTATACTCCTTGGCATGCTGGGGTTTAGCAGAGGGGCTTACTTCAGAGTAGACCTGTGTAGAATTGCGTGGTACCTCTCGCGTTCCTAGTCCAGCCGCGCCGCCTGCATGGGTCTCCTCTGTCCACCACCCCATAAGCGGAACAGAACGCTAACAATAATTTCAAATTGTGTTTTGATAATAGCTCCACTGAAGGAGACCTCGTCCCGCTTATTATGCTACTGTGTTTATTGATGATCAAGATGGTGGCGAGGGGCGGTGGGGAGATGCCCCCTTTTATACATTAACTATAGTGGCAGCCCCTTGGAGCTAATTAAGCTATTAATAGCTTCCCTCCTTCTAAGATAGAGAGTTCTCTTCTGGCATTAAAAACGTTTTCTTTAATGGTGGCTATTTTCGAAATGAATGAGATGTTTCTCCTCTACCTCCACCACCCCTCCCCTCTTTTAATCTTCCTCATATTTAGTTAGATTTTTATTTTTAATCACGGCAGTTGTCCCTTAAGAATCAAGAATTCTATCTCTCTCTCCCGTGTGTGTGTGTGCCTGTGTGTGTGTTCTCTCTCTCTCTCTCACACACACACATACACACACACTTATTTTCATTCCTGATTTTTCATAGGCAGCAGCTGATGACTGTGAACATTTATGGGGTGTGTCGCCTTATCCCCCCCCCCCCACTACAGCCACACAAACACACGCATTCTGCTTTGGGGGATATACGGTAATTTCTGCCCAACGCATTCATTCATCCGTCTAACTCCCACCCGCACCGCCGGTTCCCCTTTGTACTTTCCCCGGTGTAGAACAGTCCCAGAGCAGGCAAGGGGAAGCGCAGAGCGGGTTGCCTTTCCGGTCAGCTCCTGCCTCAGACATCCATTAGATTTCCTAATAGCTCTGCCAGGCTTGGGCATTGCTTAAACTCCCATTCCTTAAATTCCCACTCAATGCGGGGAGGAAGGCGCGCGGGGAGGCGGAAGACAAGGGTTGCTGCAACCGTGGAAGTAACCCGACAGGAATCTCTCTCCCTCTCAGCCCGTTAAATGATTGACTTGGGAATAAGTTCCCTTGATATTCCTGGTACTTATTCCATCGGGGTCCAGGAACCTATTCTCGTTCTGTTCTGCTGGTTTCTTAATTGCATACTTTAAAAAAAAAATGTCGCGGGGCGGCGGGGGGGGGGGAGCGGCCGGGAACTGGACGAAGAGACAAATGAGCCACAACAGCAAAGTAGGGTGAGGGGGGTCAAGACGGTCTAAGCGGCGAGTTTTGCTACGACAGGCTTTGCTTCATTCGTTTTTATATCGGAGGGGATTAATTTTATGACAAAGGCAACGTTTTCCTGGGCCAGACTCAATTGTCACCACGTGGCTCCCCGTCCCGGCGTTCATGGTCATGGCCGGTGGCAGGAATGCTTTGCCTTTACGAGCTGCAAAGGATGCCGTCTAGTCCTTAAAATGCCTCTGTGTGTCCCCCGCCCTGCTCATTCTCCGCCCTTGCAAGCCTTTTATTTAGGTCTGCTTCCCTTGGCTGTGCCATCGTTCCTTGTCTTTATTCCGCCTTCCTCCTGCCCCCCCCAATATCCAGAGTTTTGAGAGGTCCCCCATCCCAGTATCACCCTTTTGGTATATCACCACTCCCCTTTACAAACTCTAACCTTTGTAAAAGAAGAGGCACCCTCTGCCTGTGAGTGGCTTTGAATCTAATAGGTACCCAGTCACAATATGTGCAATAGATTAGGGGGGGGCGCGTGTGTGAGAGACATCCATATATTTTTCCCCCAGTTATGTGCAATGAACAGAGCACATGTGGGTGTCTGTGTTGTTAGGCGGCTAAATGTGGAGGACGACTACCTATTTCTCCAAAAAGGTACCTTGAAGAACTGAAAACTGTAGGCTTCAGTCTAACGCCATTCCCGTTGTGTCCAGCCTGTGCTTTGCCTCCTTTGGGCAGAGCAGTCCCTTGAAACCGCTTAAGCCGGTAGCGCTGTCATCATCCATTTTGTCCCAGTTTTCTCAATAATATTAATAAGAAAGAAGCAGCATTTTCGGTCAAAATAACGACTTTCAGCCAACTGAAATGTCATGGGGTGTGTTGCATAAATCTAGAAGGGAAGTCTTGTGTCTGTGCGTTAAAGGAGGAACATGCAGGAGGAATCAGACTTTTCAGTATTGTACTTGGTTTGCTACCATCGCTTCCTCTTGAAGAGATGACATGTTACTCGCTGGCAAAAGGTTGCGTTTTGGAAGGGGTTGGCGGTTGGCTTACCAGGGTTTTGAGCGTTTACGGGGCAATGTTATAACGCAGCGTTCGGTTTAGATTGTGGCAGGCGACAGACAGAGAGAAAGAGACCGAGAGACTGTCTTGATGTTAATATTTCACGCGCCCAGACCGCTTTCTATCTACAGCGAAGGAGTTTTACGCTTAGAAATACAATACACAACCCACCAGCAAGAATCTTGAGTCCTGAGAATGGTCACCTTGGTGTGTAACTGCACATAACAGGCGATTCTCAGCTTCCACTTCAACGATTTTTTTAAAGGGAGGGGGAGTGATAATTTAAAATTTGAAAATGAAGAAGTTGAAATATATGCAATATTTTCGTTCAGATTGCATTGAAGTATTATTATTCCGTGTGAATTCTGTTCGTCTTGTGTTAGTTCCCGGTGTCTGTGGCTCGGTCCTTCGCTTGTTATTCTCTAGTCTAGTTTCCTGCTGTTGTTAAATATGCATCGTTGGCAATATAGTCCATATGTAATGTTTCTTACCTCAAGCTATTATATGTAGGGCCTATGCAAATGTCTGTCCATAGCACGTTTCCCCGGCTTTATATAGTCATGTAAAAAGTTGTTTCACAATAATAATGATGATGATGATAATAATAATAATGATAATAATAATAATAAAAAATTGAATGTATTATTATGTGATTTCTGATAATAAATAAAATGTTTCAAACCTCTGGTTGGTGATTTACTATCGACTGTTGGAGGACCGAGCAAGCTTAGTAAAAAAGTAACACGCACACAGAAATAAGCCAATGAAACATTTGGAGGTATATAGATCATGTTTCCCTTAAAAAAATAATTAAGTGGATATATAAAATAGGTTGTAAAGTAAGGGATGCCTCGGAGCACAATGATACCTATAATTTAAAAAAAATCCAAGAAGATAAGAGAGTAAATGAATCTGGGATGTTAACGTTTAATGCGAATATAAGGGGTTTTTTGGGGGGGGGTCTCCTGATGGCCTTGCTTATAAACGGAATCATTACTGATATTTTGTTCTCTGGGAAAGAGAAATGTCACCAGTATATTTCTTTTTGTCCCCTTTCAGGAGCAACTGAGGCCAAGACAAAGTTCCCCTAGATTAAAGGGGGAAGATATTTATTTATTTAAAATGACATGGATGGTTTTTTTTAAAAATTAAGAGACACTTTAATTTAAACCTGCAACTCTTGTAATATAAACAAAAACAAAACAAATACCCCACCTCCAAAACAAAACACAAGAACCCTCACGAGCCTTGGATTCGATCTTCTTCAATAAGCCCATATTTAATTCCTCCCGTTGGCTTCGTGTTTTATTCTCTCTTCTGAATATCCAGCCAGGTGCCTTTATTGCAGCGATTCCACAGAGTCGATTTAAATTTCATGAATTGTGTAGGTTGTATGAGTGGTAGGGGATGGGGGTGTATGTATGTATGGAGAGAGCGAGAGAGAGAGAGATAGAATCTTCCTCTGGAAAGGAAGATTTACATGTAATGGCTTTATCCACCTTTCAGGTCTTCGGTTCAACCATAAAGTTTAGTGGCGGCTGGAGCAATGCATTAATACACACACCGGCAGGCGCACGCACGCCAAAAACCTTTTAAAAGATCAATAAGTGGATTGTGAAGGGGAGGAGGGAGAGACCATCTCCAAAAAGCGGATCAAGAACTGCTCACCCCCATGTAGAATCCTTTGCTCCTTCGGCTCTTAATAAGTGGGAATAGGATAGGTGTGAGCTTATGCCAGTCTATTCTCTCCGCTTTCTTTAGTCCTGTTATTAGAAGAAGGCACTTCCTTGCAAAGAGGTCCTGTGTTCTTACGGTATAGGTGCATTAAGGAAAGAAAGAGATTGCGCGAAGGCAATTGTTAGAGATCGGTGATGTAGTTTGCTAACTCCTCTCTCCTCCCCCCAACCCGCGACGCCCCCTTCTGAACATACACAATATTGACGCGCCAGAGAGGCTTGCTTGGCTTGTGGTGTGCAGGAGCTGCAATTGTGACCAAACGACACTCGCACACGTATCGGTAGCAGAGAAGGATCATGGGGGATGCATTGATTTGTATATTGTGTGTGCATAATATTATTTAAAAGGTGAACATACTAGGTTTGGTCAGCCTCCTCTTATTTGTCGGCAACAGCATCCGATTGAATTCAGCTCTGACCCCATCGCACGCATTTAAAATGCTGGGTGGAGCAGCGGGTGTGTGTGTGTTTGTGTTTGCACGCGCGCGAAATTAATAGGAAATCCTTCATAAAGTCCAGGAAGAAATTATAACAGCGGGCTATGAGTTAAAATTTAATGACACGAATGATATAAAACGCTGCTTCTTTGTTCATAGGGCTATAGTGCCTTTGTAGGTGAACATCCTACATTGGGAACTCGATATAGTTCAGTACCTGGGCTGGATATGAGCCCATAAGCTTTTAGGATGTAATATCCATTTCAAGGGAAACTATTTCTATGATACATCAAGAGTAATTGAGATCTATGGGAAGTTGCAAGACAACGGGGCCCTGATCCTTTAAACATTCACCGGCTCGTCTAATATTCACACTGTTCCCCTTAAGAATCCGGCACAAATTCATTTAAATGCTAATAATGGCGACTATGGATGTCTCGAGGTATAGATAGGTAACTCTTGATTCCCCTAGCACAGAAAACTCTAGGTGCGTTCTTTTCCTTGCAATAATTCGAGCCTAAGGTGCTTATCTGGAAGCAAGTTTCGCTGAGGGCTAGTCCCTGGTACAAACCTCGCTGCGGCCCTTAAGAGTTCAATTCTCTACATGCCTACCCAGAAGTAAGCCCCATTAAGTTCAATGGAATTAACTCGCAGGTAAATTTGTGTGGCGTTACAGCCTAGCAGGCGCTAGGCAAGCTGTTAACATGGCAACCTCACCTTGCTCACCTTTAATAACACTGACCTACCGTACAAGGTTGTTGTAGCGATTGAAGTGATCAAAAGAGCTAGCAGCAGCAGTAGTAATACTGTCTCTATGCACCCTTTACTAGGGAGTAACCTGCATTCAACTAAGTGCGGGTTACTTCTGTGTAAGGACGCAGAGGACCTTGGTGTATCTCTGTAGGACTTTCTTTCAAGTGCATCTGTTTAGGGGTGCCCATCTCACTGAATCACTCCCCACCGTGCTTTCAAGAGCTGTCATTCACCGCCATTAAAATCAATTGGAGACTTGCCCTTGGCTTCAAAAGGATATAGATTTCACTCACAAGGTTTCTCTTTTCTTTTTTCACTCTCATTTCTTCGAAAGAAGTACCCACCAAAAATATCATTTCTGCCTCTTTTACTGGAGGTGTGCACGGAACGTTGGTTGTCATATGAGGACTGTTAAGGGCTCCACAGAAGTGAATAGGGTTCTGGATCACCTCCAACAAGTTGGGTTGTATATAGAGGCATAAATTGTGTAGAAAATTGTGGATCGGTTCACCTTGAAGAGGGAATGCTTGGTTCCAAAGACGCTTAAACACTCACCCAAATAGATAAAACTTATTTATTACCAGTGAGTGGCTAGGACAAGTTGTTGCTCGCAGTAAAAGTGCGTATTGTTCCTCAGCTTGCTTGCTGCTTCTGCTGCTGCTTCTTTTATATAGGGGTGTATTTCATAGCTATGGCTTTAAAATGAATTCATTAAGAAGCGGAAAGTATAACCCCATCTCCTGAATTGCAAGGAATAATTCTGCCTTCAAGAGAATAAGGGGGGGACCCCAACAACAGGCACACACCCAGTTAAGTTGTATTTCAGCAGTGCAAATTATTCCAAAATTATGGGAAATATGCAAAAGCGCATAGGCTTGATCCAAAAACAAGTAATGCTTTATCTTTATCATTATGAGTATTATTTTACTATAGGTGTTCTCTGTACCGAAAGGGTTGTGAGCAAATGTTTTATGTGTTATCGGGGGGAAATAGAGAATTTACCCTCTGGGGCTGAACATATGCACATAATAGTCATTGTTCAGCGCAGAAAGATGGTGCAAAGAGTAATTATATATTATAGATCTGAAGCGATGCATGCTAGTCCCAAGAAAACCCCAGCGATGTGTTTTGCTTGCTCGCCAGTATCAGGTAAGCTCCACACGCATCACCACCACAACTACCACCCAAAATTCAGGATCGGTTTAACAGGATGTCCTTTTCCTTCTTACTAAACCGCCACCAACAGCAGCAGCATGTCGCATTGTGCATAGTTATTCCAATGGAACTTGTTCCCAAGTAAGAAGGCAGCTTTTATGATCTCGATAACAATGCTAACAAGTATTTGACACATTTCCTTCAAGTTACCAAAGTAGGGAAATGTTAGCGTGGATTTAAAAAAAAAAAAAGTGCAAGCCAGTGATTAAATTTTTTATTTTATTTTAAATTATTAAAACGCCATTGTCTCGTGCTAATGTGCAAATGTGGAATACTGGTTGGCCTGCCTCCGCTTCCTGTCTGTCCGTCTTATCCATCTGTCTGTCTCTCTCTCTAATCCCTGTATCTATCTTATATTTCGGTAAGCTTAGCCTCTGCAGTGACTGCCACATATCTACTTACTGAGAATTCATAATCGGTGCTATTTTGAAGCATATATAAGACAATTGAAATACTGTTTCTCGCGGTTTCCCGGGCGCACGGGATGTCTTCCCTCTTGACAAATGGTCCCTCGCTTGGGGGTCAGCAAGCCTTGGTCTTGGACTTCACGGAGGATCTGCGGCAAAGCTATCTGTCTGTCTCTTCCCTTGCCTTGGCTTTCATCCCGTCAACGGCTGCAGCCAAAAATGTTTTGCAAACATTCCCATGCTCTTCTGGTATTTTGGAAAGACCCCGCAGACTGAAGAGAAAGCAAAAAAGATAACATAACAAATCTCGTCGTGAAGGGCATTAAAAAAATGAAATTCCATTATATAGGGTCATTCGCTCGTGTATGTCACTAGGCGCCATTTGCCACGTACAAACTGTGTCTATTTTCGAAAAAGGATAGGCTTTGTTACGAATGCATCTTCTTTCGGGACACCGAATAGCAAAGGGCGACCAGAAGATTGGGGCCAGGCGTGTTCCGGAGGAAATATTATAGCCCTCATTATTAATCTCTCCAACCTTTTTAAACGGGAAGCTTAAAAATGAATACTTACATAACATTATGTAAATATTAATATAGCACCCTATATTAATGGCACCCTAGGTACGCTATCATATAGGTGCAATGTGGGAGTAGTAGAGTTAGTTATACAAACGGGCACGATCTACTCAAAATTAAAAGCTCTTTGAGTTAATCAGGTGTTTAACTCTGATTACCCTACTGTAATCAACAGGACTTTAAAGTGGTTACCTTTTCTTGGATTCTTCATTATGATAATGATAGATCCTATCCAGTCAGAGTTAAACACACTTTAAGTCCCATTGTTTTCCATTTGAGAGGGCTAACACATCAGAAGAGCTTAAAACCACATCAGAGAGGACTCTTAGATGCTGCTTAATGAAAGCAACATCTACTTTCCCCTCATTTCTGATTTTATTTCAATACTAGTCCTCAGCCACACCAGAAGAGATATCCCTGGAGGGGTAAATAAATACCTTAACAGCACTGATGTGGGCATACCTCTCTTCAGCAAATGCAAACACAGAGGATCAAATCCTTGCCATTGGGATTAAGGAAGTGTATCAGCCCAGGAGGTGTAACCATCAACTAGCTCCCCTGGCAAGTGGTCTGCCCTGCCCACTTGTTTGGAAGTGAGATTGCAATTGAAGCTATGTGCCAGCATTTACTCAGAGATTAGGGCCAGGAGGTCAGCAACCTTTTTCAGCCATGGGCCTGTTCACCGTCCCTCAGACCATGCGGGGGCCAGACTATATTTTGGAGGGAAAAAATGAACGAATTCCTATGCCCCACAAATAACCCATAGATGCATTTTAAATAAAAGGACACATTCTACTCATGTAAAAACACACGGATTCCTGGACCATCCGCGAGCCAGATTGAGAAGGCGATTGGGCCGCATCTGGCCCCTGGGCCTTAGGTTGCCTACCCCTGGATTAGGCAAACAGAGGTCCCTGAAATTCCCTAGAAGCCATGGCCCCAAAACAGTCTTTTCTGAATACACCTGGAGCACTGTAGACATTGTGCAGGGCTAGCCTATGCTTGGGCCTTCTGTTGTCATCCCAGTGTGCAGTTCTGGTCCTCATTCTCTTCTTCCTCACTCTGAGACTGCAGTCCTATATACACCATGAATAGTCTACTGTGGTGTTCTGCAGATGTTGGACTCCACCTCCCATCATCCCTGACCATTGGACATGCTGCCTTGGACTGATAGGCTTTGGCAGTCCACCACACCTGGAGGGCACCACGTTGCCTAACCTCAAAGAGGCTCACTTCTGAGTAGGTGTGTATTGGAATGCGCTGCGAGTGAGTCCAATATTTTATTCTCAAAGTGGAAATCTGCTAAACAAAATCTCGGCTGATACATTATCATCTTACACTGTCCCTAGCGACACTGCACTCTTTTAAGTAACATGTGCCATTATCATCAATATGCCAGCGCACCTTTTACTGAGTATTTTCTCCCCCTTTTATATGGGTGGGTTCATAAATACACAATCAAGACAGAGTGGGAATAATTAGCAATGTTTACCAACATATGCCACCCACGCCACCTTTGAATCCATCTTACACTCCGGGATTGGGAAATGAAATAGAATACGAGTAATTAGTTTTAAAGCAAATCATTTCAAATGGAAACTTATAGGTAAAGCCTAATGAACTGCAGAGGGGGTAAAAAAATAAACCCTGATTTTTATATGACTTGGTTGGTAGCAAGGAGACACAGCAATATTTTACTGTTGAGAGAATAAATTAATTAATATGTCTGTAGCAACCAACTGCAGTGGCTGCATGGTTGACTGCATTTAAACGAGATATATGTATCAAGCCTCGCTGGTGTTGTTAACAAGAGTGATAATAAAGATGAAAAGGATAGGAAAGATACAAAGATGGATACATTTGTATTCCTTGCAGGAGCCATAAGAGTTTGCTTAGAATTTCTTACAGCCAGGCTTTGTTTCTGCGAGATTATGTTAACCAGCAGAGTTGATGAATCAATTAAAGAAAACCACTCACTTACCAACCAACCAACCAACAAACAAACTAACAACAACATGAGGTTATGTCTACGTGTATCTCCCAATAACCTTAATTTGAAAGGAAATGTGCACACATTCTAGCTTGAGTTAAGGGCTATAGAGTTCAGAGAGATATGCTCCCTCATCCTACCCCTATTTACTTATTCCCAAGTAAATGTGTCTGCCTATAACTGCAGCCTCAAAGCAGGTGTTTAAATCTCTCCCACTTGAAAGCGATAAATTTTGCAGCCGGATCCTATCCAGTTTTACTCAGAAGCAAGTTGACGCTTAACTTGGACTGAGTCGTTTTCCTATATTTGGAAACGCTAGGGCTTTCCCATAATTAAGAGTGAAGGTGGCTTTAAAAACTCTCCTTTTATGGCATGCCCAAAAGTTAGAAATCTCATTTGCCTTTCTGGAACCCAAATAAGACCGCATTTGCATTTAAGAATCTTTGTTTATGGTTGGCTGGGTCTGAAACAGACAGGCTAAAAATACTTTCCCCCTTTAATAAAGTGATGTGATGAAGGCCTTGTGGTAGTTGATTGTTGTTATGCAAGTAGCCTGGGCTATATCTGAAGATCTTTTAAGAATCACAGCCAACATTAATCTTCCCAAGGGGGGGGGGCATCTTTGTAGTTGTATCCAATACCCCCCTTTACCTTCTCCAAAACCAGTGTTCGCTGGAGATGAGATGATAATTAAAGGGCATGTGAAAATTCATCTCATTGTGATGAAGAACTATTAATCTATTATGAGGCTGTGTGAGGTTTTGAGAAAGAAAGAATCATTAGTATTATTATATGAAATAGGGTGGGGTAGGAGGGAGTCCTAATAACGAACAGCTAGCGCCTTCCAAGACTCACCATCAAAATCTGCGAGAGCTCTGCCATTTACTGCAGTTGAAGAGGGAGTTCCACCGAATTGTCCTTTAAAGGTTGCACAATCAGCAAAGTCCTGCTGCCGGCATCCCTTGTGTCCCTCGAGAATTCCTGACTGAGTGGGGGCAAAATATTTGCACATATCCTGCATGCGTTTGCGTGGTAGTGCAAATTTTGGGCCAGTGAGGGGCCATACAAAGCAGCCACAGGAATAAAGGAATAAATATTCAAAGGAACAAATCCAGAGCTCTGGATGTAAATGACAAAGGAGAACGCATGTACTCCGTCTCAGAGGTACACGTAGGGCCACCAAACGAAGGGCTTTAAACACCCACAAAACACACCTCCCAGTAGCTGCTGCTAAAATCAAAGGGAGAGGGCAGCTTTGAAATGAAGGCGACGATTAGCCCGCCAAGAGTGGGCAATAGATGGTTGTGTTTGCCGACAGAGACTTGAACACGTTCACCCTTTTTCATGCTTATGACGAGTCTGATTAGAATGTTGTGTTTCTCCGCGCGCGCACACACACAAATAAACATACAAACAAGCAAACATGCTCTGCTTGCTATGCCAGTTATCTGCGTCAGAATGTAGTGATACAATATCAGCCTAACAATAACTATAGTTTACTGCCTCCTCTGTATTCCTGAAAGGGCAGGATCCAGTCAAAGTGGAGCGCTTGTAAGTCCCCTTGTTGTCGATTAAGCACGTGCTTAATTCTTCCTCATTGAAATTAATTGGTCTTTGGTCGTGCCTTTCCTAGTTACTCATCTATATAAACGACTGGCGGCGTTGCATCAGTGAAGTATGCGGCGCTGATTTTAAAAGTTCCGAGTTTGTGAAAGATGCAATAACTTGGTGGCCATTATTACTCGGTTGGTTTAAAGGGGGATAAAATGACTTAAATGGAGACGATCGCCTAATACGTGCAGTGGATCGGGATCCATGACCCGTCTATCGATAGCGCTCCATTATGTCTAGGTAACTGACAAGCAAAAAAGTATGTTAAATAAATTATATTGTTTGATCAGGTACAGTCTCGATTCCTCCTCCCTCCCCCCCTCCCCGCAAACAGCCGCCACCACCATACAAGGCTGAACTCCCCGCACTGACAATCACGGACTGAGCGTTTTCCTGGGCCCAAACACAGCATTTCGAAAAGCGAAACTAAACCTATTTTCTGCACTCTGACAAACTTTTTGCCACTGTTGTGATTTGGCTGCTGCGGAAATGGCGAGTCAGGAGACTCTCGTTGCTTTCCTTAAAAAGGAAAGAAGAAAGGCTACTCGCGCTTTCTTTTTACACTTTCCATTTCAGATTGACGTAAACAAAACATTCTATAGATTTAAATAAACGCAGAGGCGATTTTCTGAATGACCTCCTGCATTAAAATTAGAGTGAATTCGTAAATCGTCCGTCTCGTCGTCATAATGAAGAATTGCTGTTTTTTTAAGAATATGGACAGATAAATTCATTAAGAGAAGCGCCGGTCACCCCCCCACCCAGTCACCCAGCCACCCTCTACCTCAAGGCCACATTCAACAACAGCTCCGGACGCTGTAATCTATACGAAGTCCGGCGTTGGAAGACCCCCTCTTAACAACCATTTAATACAGCAAACTAAAGATCTGGGGAGACCTTTGTTGATCTCCAATGATGAGGCCCGCCCCCCCTTCTTCTTCCTCCTCCATCCCCCACCCCCACTCCGTCCCCTACTGTAGTTCAGAGAATATTGTACCTCGTTTGCCGCAGCTTAAAAACCAGCAAATGTGTTAGCAATTCTGCGAGACCTTGTCTGCCCGGTGCTAATCTTTTTTTCTTTTTTTTTTTTGGTCGGATGACTTCTGTTTACAACAGTCTGTCTGGGTGGGCGGGGGCCGCCATTACAAAGTGAAGGTCAAGTTAGCATCCTACCTTATATGGTATACGGCGGTCCTCCATTTTCATGGATTTGTCACAACAGAGCTAAATGGCCATCGCATTTCTTACCCAAGTAAACATATGGGTCTCTGTCTCTCTTTTTAAACACCCCCCGGCCTATTTCCCCCTCTCTTTTACATCACCATTCTTATTTTGAGGGAGGGGGGCTATCTGAATGCAACGATCAAGAGGAAGGCTGTGGGGGTGCGTGGAGGGTGAGACTATGTGGGAATGAGACCAGAAGTCCGCATGACGACTGCTGCTCGGAAAGTTTTTTTTCCCTCCCTCTCCCCCCCCTCCGGGATTGCAGACTTCAAACAACTCCTCTTTCAGCAAGATGCAAACACGTCTGCGATGGAGGAAATTAAACGTCATAAAGAAAAGCCCAATTAGGGTTTAATGTCTCAACATTACGGTTTCCTCCAGAAAACAATGAAGTTCGCTCGGTAAGGAGAGGGGGAGAATGGGTGGGGGGAGAGGATAAGGGAAAGGAGGGTTTAGATTTTCTTGTCTTAATCGTATAATCTTTAAATAAAGGAGGAGGTGGGAGGGATGGGGTGCATAGATCAGAGCGCCTGAAATTAATAAGAGCGGAAATGAGGGGAGATCCTGCAAAGTCTTGAGCAGCCTGTCTTCTGTGGAGGGCTGGATTATAGACATTCTCATATCACAGGTTGTCCGTCGGAGGTCCCAGAACGGGCCTAATTGCGCACAGGAGATCTGCCAGGGATTCGGAGGTTAAAGAGGGGAGTGGGTGGGTGGTCTTTACATACATTGAACCGATAAGGTAATATCGCGACAAGGAAAAAGGGCTGGAGGGTGGTGGAGGAGAGGGGAAGGGAAGGGAAAGGGAGGAAATTTAAAGAGAGAGAGAGGAGAAAGTGGGTGGCTAGTGGGTGAATAAAGAGGCTTTATTTATTTATTTATTTATTTATTTATTTATTTATTTATTCCCCCCACCCCCAAAAAAGAAAGCGCCCCTCCCTCTCAATGGCAAAGTGGTCTCATTATGGTAAAAGATAAGTCTTCCTCTCGAAGGAAACATATGAAAAATAGCTGGAGTCCTTGTTTTGGCTGAGACGGAGGAGAAGAGCAGGTTCGCTTCGTTACCACCGCAAGATGGTGGAGGGGAGCATGAGAATTAAATCTCGATCGACGTCAACCCATAATTTTAGGCTATCCAAGTAGCTTCACCCCCCCTTCCCATTTTCTTTTCGTATTGGCAGCGACGTGGGAGTGCGGTGGGGACGGTGGGAGTAAGGGAGGGAAAGCAGCAAACCAAACAAAAAAACCCCACGCCCTTGCAAGAGAGTAGATTTCCAAGGGAATCAATGGGACTTTGTTCCCAAGTAATATCATAGCAAAATCATAACCGCAACTCCGGGCCCGCTATAAATTTCGCCTGGGTCTATGGCCCTCCTCCATAGTGGTAGTGGATACAGTTGTTACTTAGCTGAACAAAAAAACCCCAAACCCAATCATTTATATTGCCTTGACACCCGGCGTTCGTGCGTGCTGTTTAGCAAGGATATTGTTGTGGGATGGGCGAGGAATATAACAACAATCCTTCTCCTAGTCCATTAGAGAAAATGAACAGATTTCCCAGTGACAGTTTCCAAATCCGCTTAATCTATACAGGGTGCGCGCGCGCGCTTGTGTGGCTCTTCCCAGACTAATGCCAGATGTGCGTTTGCAGCGCTATCTGCAGTTCTTCCCCGTTTTGAACTTCCAGTCCTGTTTATTTGTTTGTTTTGGGATTTCTGCGTGGCGCAGACGGCACGGGAGAGCTTTCTTTTCATTCGTTTGCCCTGCATGGCAGAGGAAATTGGTAAGCAAGACTCCACCTCAAAAAAAGACGACCTCTGTTTGTATTTTTTTAAAAAAAATCAACACGGAATACTTGTCCTTTCCTTTCAGTCCCACATTATCAATTAGCGTTGCTTTATTTTTGTTTTAAACAGCAGACTACTTGCAACGTTACCTACGATGCGAGTCACTATGAGGAGACATCCTTATGTGCACATCCTTGAAGTCAACGGGAACTCCGAGTTTAAAATATTTAGTATCGCGCTGCTAGCATTTAAAGGTATTTTAAGAACAAAGCCAAACAAATCTGCATCCTTTTCCAACGTGCAGTGGACGCACAATTTCGGATTTGGTCTCCCTACAGCCACCGCTTACTGAAATGGACAATGCGACCATGTGAGTTCCTAAACTCCTTACTGTAAAAAAATATCCTTTTATATGCAGGCACAGAATAGCAGATTTGAAGAAGTCCCAAAGGGAGTATGTCTGATAAAGAAAGCAGAATGATGGAATGTGCGCGTGAGGGAGAGAAAAGAAGCATCAAACAGCACTTCAGACAAGCTGGTTCTGAATCCTAGTAGGATGAAGGCAATAACTAAAGCGATATAAAGTTACTAAGAAAACAGATATTTTAAATTTCTGTTTCGTAAGTCACTCTGTATGTATATATGTATAAAGAGAGAGGGCGGGGAGAGACGAGAGAGAGAGAATGAAAGGAAGGAAGGAAGGAAGGAAGGAAGGAAGGAAGGAAGGAAGAAAGAAAGAAAGAAAGAAAGAAAGAAAGAAAGAAAGAAAGAAAGAAAGAAAGAAAGAAAGAAAACGTCTGATATTTAATAAAAAGAGGGTTTATAAATGGGGAGGGAGACAGCCGTAATACAAGTAAATGGTCAAAGGCACGATCCAGCCAAAGACGGTCACTTTTAAATTAATTTCAGGGTGTGTGTGTGAATAAAGTATGTCCCTCAGTGACATTGGTGGGATTTAACTGTGGCCGGATCGTGACCACAATAACTATCCGACTTCATAAGTGGAATGGCATACAGAGAAATGCAGCATTTGGGTTTTGTTCCGAGTATTTTTTTTTAACTAAGTACCTCATTTTAGAAATATAATTTGAGATTTCAAGAAGGGTTTCCAAGGGAATGCACAAGACTGAAAGTTAAATGCATTTTTGCACACTCACCCTCCCCCTCCCCGCAACTTTATTGTTAAAGGACAGGATCTGGATCTTGACTGGATCATTTAGATCTTGTACTCCGCTGAAAATAACTCATCTACCGCTAATTTCTAGAAACCATGAGACATAATAATTCACGAGATTTCAAAACAAAACAAAACAAAAAGCACATATAGAGTCATGCGTTTGTAGTTGCATTTCATGCGAATTTCCAACAATTGATGTCTGTAGATGCGCTTGTGGGCTATCAAGTTACTTTCAACTGTTCTCATATGCATATATTGAGGGACACATAGATTTCACGAGAGAGAGAGAGAGAGAGAGAGACTGCCTTGCGCACGCGCACACGTCCCCATGCAAACAAAGAGGCTGATATTTCATAGCATTGCCAAAAGGCGCTCTGAAGTAATGAGCATTCCTTATTGCTGGTTTCTATGTTTGCAGAATGTCACCACACAACTATCCCAGGCATTCTGTTTCATTTTATTCTGATAAATGTGGATACTGGGGTTGATTCCAGCACTACTGACTTACATCGGGGAGCGGGAGGGTAAGCTATTGAAGTTTCTTTCCCCCCTGTAAAAACGTTGAGATTTCACTTTGATCACGGTGTGTCTGATGGGAACAAGGCAGCCTGCTGGCTGAAATGAAAGAAATGTAGGTATCAAGGTAGACTAAAAAGCTGAACAACATCCAGCTCATACGCACAACCAAAAGCAGAACGTTTCATATAAGTTAAACCCCTTTTGGCAAAATCTGACTCGCAGTGGCTGCTATGTCTTCCTTCACACAATCTAATAAGAAGCTATCCCGTTACAATAAAGCTTATATCGTGCATACGGAGATATTTGCTAATAAAACTGAACTCTCACGTGAAACAAAAATCCCTTAGATGGGACTTGATGATCCTCATCCCGAGAACCTCATCCAGACAATAAAGCATTTTTAAAAAATCTATGCAAGTCTATTCACTCTCTGCGTGTTGTAGAATTTTATTATTTAAAACGTTGGGTGCTTTTAAAACGTTTGTGTATTATGTTGGTCAATGGCCCACTTTCTTTTGAACACAATCCAGTGCAGCTATTCTTTTTGAAAGGAACCTGAAACACACCGAAAATTGGCTTCTTGGGTGAATTACTAGGTCCCCTTTCATTTGGAAAGCGGAATAAGCCATTGGCAAACTCCAATGAACTTGGCTTTGTAGCATATATATTCAAGTGTGTCTGGTCTGGAAGGGTCGGCCAAATATGTTGGCGCAAGAGTTCCTTTTATTCGCTTCTAGCTTCCTAACAAGTGGAACTGACCTAACGATCCTTACACGTATATTGATATGGCTGCAACCCAATGCACGTTTTTCTTGGGAGTAAAGCCAAGCAACCCTCTGTAGACAAATGGGCTTCAATCGAACTTGCTTGTGTGCATAGGATCAGACCCTACTGAGCAATCACTGGACTTTATTATTCATTGCAATATGCCAAGTATCATTTGCAATCCTCCCAATTATGATGGTTTATATTACCCCAATAACGCGCAGAGGAGAATTCTGCGTGGGGCATCTAGTCCGGGCATCCCTCAGCGCAGCTATACTGCTCACTGTTGACTTTGCGTGTGGCTGAGAAGCATACAGCTTATCAGCTTTTATCTTTATTGGGTCCACATGATTTTGAACTTGCAACCCTGGCCTGTGGAAGATCTGAAACATTCTCCCCCTCCCCGCTTCCCCGCTTTGAATCGTTAGCAGCTTATGAAGTCGTCTTTAGTAGGCTGGCTTATATCCAATTAAATTTATCTTTGCCATTGGGGGACAATAATATTTTCCCAGAGCTTCCTACTTGTAGCTATTGTCTCTGGCCCCGGATTTCCTGAACACACAAGCAGTCGAGGATAATCTGCTTGCTGGCGAAGGTTTGTAGTACCCTTTGGCTTGATTTAAATACATCGGGGTATTTTATTTTTCCTTGGGAAGTAATCTCATTGCTGTTGCACGGGAAAAAAAAATCATTCCTAGGCTGTGATCCCAAACACATTGACTTGTAAGTCACTTGCATAGGATTCAGTGGGACTCAGCTGCTTCCAGTGAGCTGCATCGCTGAAGACTCACAGGTCACAATCCTAAAGCGTCAAAAGTTTGGGATTCTTTGGCCCGTAGAAGGCATGCGAAAACGGCTGCTTGAAAGGTTTGGGTGGCTTCCCATCCCCAAACCTCACAAAAGTAACCCTTCATCCCCTGTAAAGAGAACCTATCCTATTGTAGGCCGTAGAAACACCTTAGGGGCGTCCGCTTCATTCTGAAATTCGGGGGAAATCCGGCAAGAAAAGCTCAAAAGGCAAGATGTAAACAACATTTTCGTGACCCCATTTCTCCCTAGGAAAAGCTTTAGGGTTGGGTAGAACATGTGCCTATGATTGAGATGCTGGGAGATGGGAAAATAGAGATTTAGATTAGAATATCTACATTTATGCATATTCTGGAAGGTAGTCTTTGTGTCATAGTCTGCACATTTCTAAAAGAGAGACCCGTATGACGATCTCTGAATGAAAGCATTAATCGGTGTGGACCATGAAGTTAATCGAAATTTGCACTGATTTACATATGTTAATTTATCTCCCAAACTAATAAGAGGACGATTAAACTAGTTTATATGAGATCCAAGGCGGGTTTCGACCACACCTACAAATCTTTGCCGTCCATAGACTAGTTGGCAAATGTTTGTTAGTTATTCCCAAACCCGCTTTGGCCATCGTGTACCGGTCAGTCTTGATTCGCTTAATGTACACAAACAAACCCAGAGACCGGAGTCCTGACCACGATGGGAACATTTCTTTGGCCAAACCCGCCACAACTATAATCGGAGCTGGGTTCTTTCAAAGTTCATTTTACCCACAGAAAAGTACGTTTCCTAGAAAGTCTTGTCCACGTGGATACAATTTTCTGCCTAAATAATAATAACAATAACAAAATACTGAAATGTGTTTATAGTGTGATCTTGGTTCTGTCGGGCAAATGACCCGGCAACAGAAGAAGGGAATGTATTGCCTGATTAACACAGCAATGCCATGTTGAAGTACACTTGGCGAGCCACAGACAACCAGCCGGGTGAACATATACATATGTCTAATTACACCTAGGAAGCTCTGGCTGGCAATTGACACAATCCTCTTCTCTCTGCCTGCTCTGCTCTTTCTTATGAATCTTCATAGTGAGTCACACCATCACACAACTTGGGGAGACACTGTCATAACGCACCTACTTTGAAAGGTTTTTCCTTTTCTTACTTCTTCTCTCTCTCCCGTATATATTAAACAGGGTTTTTAGACAACTAATTTTTTTTAAAAAAAGTTTTTAAAAAGTATTTCTTGGCTGTGAATATTAAATCTATCAACGAGTAAAGCACTCAAAGAACTCTACGGTTTATGCTCAATGGGCTGTTGGGTTTTTTGTGTTGTTTTATATATATTTTTTTAGTGGAGACCAAAAGGAATGTGAGACTTCCAGCCTTCATTCTTCTGTTTTATGGTAGTCAGGGAATTGACTTTGGTGGTTCAAATTCAAGTGCTGTGGCTCCACAGCTGTCTTTTCTGTGCTTCTTCGCAGGAAGCCGACAAATCCTATACTTTAAACCGGGCTTTAAAAAACACAACGGCACTGGGGCTCGCTTGAGCTTATATCTACCTATTAAGAGCAATAAATTATTCGCACACCTAGAGGAGATATCCTGTGTGTTATACCCCACATGCTTTCAACAGCCACCCGCTTTAGACCCCTTCTGCTCGCCACCAATGCAGCCGGATGAGACACAGGAGAAATTTCTGCCCCACTAGGAAAAGTGGAAAGAAGGAATAAAGAAGAAGAGGTGGTGGGAATGGGCGGGGGCAACTCACTTTGCAAGAGATGTTACAGAACCATTCCCAAACAGCACCCAGCACTGCAAATTTATTCAGTTTCCCCACCCCACCTCGGGCAAGTTCAATAAATAGGGTTTGGTAAGAAGGAGTGCAGAAAAATAATGATCCCCGTAAACAATATTTTTATTAGTTTGTAGTTAGCATGAATATTGCTGCGTAAAAAGGGGTAGTTAAAGGCTCCCTGACACTTTAATTAAAAGTTTGTGTCTAAAGCAGCATCTAACTCATAAACGGCAGAGCGAAGGAGAGAGCCAAAACAGACCATCCCTGCAGAAGCCTTGCACTACTCCTGTCCCCCCTCTCCCCCACACAACACACACCCATCTCTTCTTCCCCATGCGCAGAGGTGTGTATTTGTTGAGGAGGCTCAGAATGGTTTGGAACCTGGAGGCGCGTTTATCTGAACCCTCTGCGGGGGAGGCATCCTACGTCCAAAGACGCAGAACAGTCGAAAGTGAAGAACGTCGCCCGTAGGCTTATGAAATTAAAAGGACAGGTTGATCAGAGGGCTTCACGAGAAAGAGAGAGAGAGAGAGAGAGCCGCCATGTTTTCTTTAGGTTTTGTCTGTAGGATCACTTAATAAAGACTCTGGATTCGAAAGAAACCCACCCTATAAAAGTCCCACTGTGGTTTTTAAGGCTTTGCTTCAGTCCCGAGTCACACATGACCTTTAAAGATTTTGATCTCCTGTCCGATGTAGACAGTTTCCTCCCCGTGACCAAAAATCGTTTTTCGTTTCAGTCATTCTGTTGATTAATCTCATCCTCCCTTTTTGGTTTCAGCAGATGTCCCTTCTTTTCCTGGGGCGTCTTCGTCGCTGCAGACTGCTTAGGTATCTGTTCTACCTGCTGACTAAACTCTACCTGGTGGTTTTAAAAGTAAAAAGAGCCTCCCAAATTAAAATGAATTATGGGGCAAATGAGGTCATCGCAGAGCGTCTCCTTTTGTATCACAAGTTGCTAGATTTTTCTTCTTCTTAAGGATTTGTTCAAAGCTTACCCAAAGGAAAAGCTTCACAACCACAAAAACCATCACGTTAAAAAACAACAACCCCTCAGTTCCCACATATCCTTATATACCAGCCCGCCATGTTCCTGGACTTTGTTATTTGTTCCTGAGAGTTTAATTTACTGCAACACGAATTGACAGGATATCACTAGTAAAGTCATTTTGCCCTCCTGATGCTGTGTGAATTTTGTTATGAGGCTTTTAAACTGTCCAAAACTGGAGCCAGAGATGGAGATTAAGGCGGGAGGATTCTATGTAAACAAAGCAAAGTTGTTGGGTCCTACACACACGCACGCACACACACACACACACTTCTTTGAAGAGAGCAAAGTGAATTAAAAACAGAAATAAAGGCAGAGATGAGAGCAAAAAGACAATAGAATATTGGAGATATTTTGCATCAGGTGGAAACTAAACATTTTTATTTATTTGCAGATCAATTACAGGACCTTTTTTAAAAAAAATAAAAAAAACAAATGAAAAAGTTGTCAATTCAGGCGCAAAATCTGTTTGATGAGCCTGTGTGATGTGTGCTCCAGATCATCTGAAAGACAGGAGAGTTTTAAGCACGCATCCTTTGTTTGGGGGACTTTACTGGATATGCCAGCAGCCTCTATCAACTGTCAATATTCTCTAAACGCCTTTATAGCATGGCTTTCTGGATCATGACGGAAAGAAGACACTTTAGGTTAACAATTGTCTGAAAGTCAGGAGGAATGTTCTACAAGACACCTTTTACAAATATTCCTTCTTCCAGCTTTAAAAATCTGAGGGAATTGCAGGGGGGCGGTGAGAGACTCCAAGAGCACCAAATACAAGGACAAATGACTTTAATAAGAATCCTATTTATTTTTTTCAGCGCACCCCCCTGCCTTTTCTTTCGCTGGCAGAATAAAGGTCGCAAGGCACCGTGAACATACATTGATTGACAATAAACAGCTGCATTAAATATTCAATATACCACTCTTACATAATAAATATTTAACCAAACGTTAAAGGGGGCTTTCGAATATTTATTAGTCCTATGTCCTGATGTATCCTCCCTAATTCCAATACTCTGAAGTCATTAAGCCCATGCCTCAGAGGGTTCAGGTTCGGGCTTAAATCCCTAGAAAAGTTTCAAAGTTTATTCGGCTCCTCGCATATTTGGGATATGCTGCTGGAGGTGTGCATTCTCTTTGGCAGATTAGGTGTCCTTATGCATACATGAGATCCATACATAGGCATCTAAGTAATTAATAAACGTGAGAAACTTGCCAGTTGCTCCCCTATATACCTATCTGTTCCAAAATCCCACCCACACCCACTATATTGGGATGTGCTCCGGACTCCTGGAGCAAGATCTTGAGAAATGTTTGAAAACTTACTGAAGAATCTTTATCCAGTCCCCTGGGCTTCTAACAGTTGAATCCACATTTTTAAGAAAAGAAAAGATAAAAGACAGAGAAGAGAAGAAGAAAAAGGGAAATAAAAGAATATGTCTGATCATGCCTAAAATGTGACTTGCATGGAAATAACCCCCTTAAAAAAAAAAGTAAGAGAGGAAAAATTACAGTTAACACATCCTTTAGACCCTCCCTCGCCTCCTCCACCCCTGAGCTACCCCCACCCAACCCCATATCTGAATCCTCCTGAACAACTGAAAGCAAAATCCAAATAGGAGAGAGAGAGAGAGAGAGAGAGAGAGAGAGAGAACTTCACCAGCCATCCCCTCGCTATCTGCTTTGAATGCTTGCAAGGGGTGTGCCTGGAAGAAAATGAATACAAATCTGCGATTGATTTTCATAATGTTTCTGCGGTGTTTGAAAACCAATCGTTTGAACCTCTGAGATCTTACCTAAGTGAACCACTCCTACGCTTCTAAGTGCTCCAAACTGATATATGACAATATCTACTTTGGATCACGTGTCCTGGAGAGAGCGACTAAGACGGATAGCGCGTCATCTCGCCTTCCCAAATTTTTCCCCCTCTGCACATCGGATCCAAAACATCTATCTATAGGAGCAAGAAAAGGAGAAAGATGTTTAACTCAGTGAACCTAGGAAACTTCTGTTCCCAGTCGCGCAAAGAGCGGAGTGCTGACTTTGGAGAGCGAGCAGGTTGCGCTTCCAATCTCTACCTCCCCAGCTGCACCTATTACGTCCCAGAATTTTCAACTGTGTCATCTTTCTTGCCACAGGCCCCCTCTCGCCAAATCTCCTACCCTTATTCCACTAACCTCTCTCAAGTGCAGCCAGTGCGAGAGGTCTCCTACGGGCTAGACCCCTCGAATAAATGGCACCATAGAAGCAATTACGCCTCGTGTTATTCCGCGGAAGATCTGATGCACAGGGATTGCCTCCCGCCTTCCACCATGACCGAAATGCTAATGAAAAACGAAAGCGTGTACAGCCACCACCACCACCCCAGCTCCAACCACCCGGCGTCCACGGGCTTCTACTCCAGCATGAACAAAAACAGTGTCCTCCCGCAAGGCTTCGACCGGTTCTTCGAAAACGCCTACTGCTCCACCGATAACCCGCCCGAGACCTGTTTGCAGAAGACCGAGAGCAAGCTGGAGACCGACTCCCAGCCCACCGCGCTGTCATCCCGCGGCGACCAAGGCGTAGACCCGGAAGACGAGGAAGAAAACACCAACCCGGGCTCTTCAGCTTCATCCTCCTCTGTCAACAAGGAAGGGAGCAAAACCAGCAACTCGAGTAGGTAGAGAAAGCAGTAAATGGAAAGGTTAAGGGACTAGCCCGCTGTTTTGTCGGTCAAATTTTATGTGGAGTTTTATAAGCATTCAAAGGATTTTATTATAACCTACAAAGCTCTTTCTTGCAACGAGAAGAATTTTTACGATGGGAAAGGCTCTTTGAGAAAAATGGAGATGTTAGGCGCAGACACAGTATCTCAGAGTCTGTGAAATTTTAAAAGCACACCATGGTGACAAATATTAACTTTGATCATGAACTTACATGAGCATTTTAAAAGGATTTGGTCCCGGGCTTCTGAGGGTAAAAGGCAATTGGGCAGAACACTGCTCTTGCTTCCTGTCCTCGCGAGGAGGCACTGAGAGATGCACGCGAGCGAGCGAGGGGGGGGGGGCGGGTGGTGTTATTTTTTCCCCTTATTGAAAATGCATGCAGAAATTCAAATATATATCTATATTGCTATGAATACGGGGAAAGGGAATGCAACGTTTTCACGTCCTCAGTGCATCCTGTGTTGTTGTTCTTGCTCTTGTTGTTGCTTTTCTTCCTGCAAATTGCATTGCTTAGGCGTAGTTCTTTGGGTGATTTCTTTTCAAATAGATAATGCTTATTTTGCTATTAAATGTGTTTATCACACACACGCACGCACATGTTAAGTATATTTTAATAGATGCCATTAGATATTCATATATAAGTGGGTTTATTTTCATTTTTAAAGCAACAACAACAACCCAAAATCGAAGCAACTGTTCAAGCAAATGCATCATGGATGTTTATTTATTTTTTCATTCATAGGTGAATGGAACGCTAAGTCCTGCATGAACTTACACAGAGACACACACACACACACCCAGGCGTGCGCACACGTTGTATTTGCAATTCTGTTTGCTGCCTTGGGGAACACATTGCTTCCCTTTTTTTGACTGCTCAGATATGTTGCTTTGATTCTCTCTCTGTGTGTGTATGTGTGTGCTGAATGTATTTGGAGGGTGGCGTTCCCGATAATCAAAAACTTATGCAGAGCAGAATTCTTAGCCCTCTAACGTTGCTCCTGCTGACTCTGTAAGAAAGGCGGCAGATTTGCAGTTTGAACGTGTATGCTTCCCAGCTGCTTCGCCGGCTTCCTTCCCCCCAGCAGTTATTGTTGATTATTGCACTCAGGAATCCCTTTGGAAAAGCCCCCCAAAACAGGGCGAAATGATCATGGACTGGAAACAGGAAAGGCTGTCTTCATGGCTGTGTTGTGGTACACATGTCTGTTAGGATGTTACACATGGCCGTAGGATGTGCTTCCAGATGGGTGTGCGTGTGAGAGAGAAGCTATGCATTTGAGCTCTTGGTGATGGGGGGTTATTGGGGCTCTGTTGTGTCATTTGCTTAGTTATTTTCACTCCCTCCTGGTTATATTTTTCTCCCTCCCTCCCCCCTAAAGGTGCCCCCCGCACAAGAAAGAAGCGATGTCCTTATTCGAAATTCCAAATCAGAGAGCTAGAGAGAGAATTTTTCTTCAATGTCTACATAAACAAAGAAAAAAGGCTGCAGCTGTCCAGAATGTTGAATCTCACTGATCGACAAGTTAAAATTTGGTTTCAGAACAGAAGGATGAAAGAAAAAAAACTAAGCAGAGACCGCCTGCAGTATTTCTCTGGAAATCCCTTATTGTGAACCTCTTTTGTATATTATATATACATATCTATATATATATATATAAATAAAAAAATACATCCTCTGCTCGTTGAAGTATTCTGTGTATGAAGAAGGGAAGTTGCAAGCACGGTTTGACTGTGGAGTCTTCAAGCAACCCTCAGAGTTTTCAACCTTCTCCGTCCTTCCTTATATTTGTATGTTTGGGACCTGGTTCAGGGTTTATACACGTTTCCCGATTACCTAAACGTTGAAAGGACTTGAATACTGTATGAACTTTTAATTTAACGTTTAGTCTTGAAGAAATGGAATTATTTTTATCATCGGTGTTTTGTTTTCTTCAGTTCATCTTCTTCTTCATCATCATCATCATCATCATCATCATCTATGTTCGATGGAGGAAACTACAGTGCTGTGTTCACGACAGTATGCACCTACTTCTCCTTATTTTGATATGCAAGTTGATGATGCATCTACGCAAAAGCGCCTCCCAAAGACTCCCTGTCTTCGGTTGGGAGGAGGGCTTTGTCTGAGTGAGCGTGCAGATGTGTGTGTGTGTGTGTGTGTATCTACCCACACGTGTTCATCCGTGCACACGCACTCCACTCCATCAGGGTTCCACTGCTGTACATGCCAAGGACTGTTGTTCATTCAAATCTAATTTAAATAACCTGTCCAAGAATTGGTATCACTATAAGGATGTGATTTCCATTGATTCCCTCATGTATCTTTTATATATTCATATTCTATGCAGTCCCAGGTTTGATTTTTTTTCTTTCTTTCTTCCCCTCTTTGCATCTGGAGAGAGGGTAGGGGTGGGGGATGGGCGGGGGGGGGGAGGAATGGGGAATGGACTACAATAAATTCGCAATAACTGTCTCTTAAATGGTATGTAAATGCTTTTTTCCCTTTCTTTCCTGGACGTGGGAGACCAAACTGCAGCAGCAAGAACAAGAACAACAGTAACAACCACAATTATAAATAAATCTTTGTGTATGTAAAGAAGTGAATCCCGGGAAACTCTGTGAAATTCTGTGGCAAATAAAGACATTTCAAGCTGTTCTACATTATGATTTTATTTGACCATTTTATTAGTATTTCCCTCTTAAAAGACTCATTGCGGTCAACGTGGCATGGACTTTCCTATGGCCAAATGGTTAAATTGTGTGTGTGTGCCTACGCATGCATACTACATATATATATATACGCACACATACGTATGCGATATGATATAGCCAAATTAATATGAACCTTCTGCGTTTAACTAGACATTTGTTGTGGAGTTCATTGTTTTCATCATTGCATTCAAATTTATAGGAATTTCTTGGCCCAATAATACAGCCCTGTGCTTGGCTCCAGATGTCTTTGTCTGTTTTCCCAATGTAGTTAATCTTTTTATTTCTTTTCCCTTTTCCCCCACCCCACCCTGGAAGAGAAATATATTGCAATATGCTGAAATTGGTGCTTAATGAGCAATATTGCAACGTGCTTTCCCCCCTTTTTCTTTTTAAAAAGCACAACTAATGTGATGTCTGCTAATGAGCGCATCTCTGATTGCAAACACAAAAGAAGCGGAAATTTTCGTAATGTCAAGGATAAAGTACCTCCCCCTCCCCTTTTGCCTCTTGCAATGCACAAATGCAAAGTCAAGTACTTAATTCCTTCTCTTAAACAAAAACAAGTTCAACTCACAGACATAGGGACAGAAGCGCAATTTTACGTTTACAGCTCCTCCCTCCGTTAAATAAATGTAATTTTCTTCACAGTGATAAGGAAATGCGCAGGAAGACGCTTTCACTAGTTGAATGTATTTTTAAAATTTTGTGTGGTGGTGAAGAATATAACAATTCTGAATGGTCAGTCTGTCTCCTACTCTAAATCTTCCAATTCATTCTTGACGAATCTTCGTGTTACTCACATTTGGTGTCTGAAGGTGTCTCTAGCTTAAAGGGCAAGCAGTAACAAAATTATATTCTCCTTCACAGGCAATGTGAGTTCCTCACGGGTTGCTTCTAAATGCAACCATTTGCAACGCAAATACTTTGATGTTGCCTTTTCGGTTTGATTTGTCAGCGATGGAGAAACCCACAAAAATGTGCTTCGTTTGCAAGAAAAGAGGCAGAGAGAAAAGAAACTTTAGCTTCCGTGATAGATCCATCTTCCAGTTCGCCATGATGCTATCTGAAAGGGTTATGTTAACAGGAATGTTTCTCATTAGAAGAGATGAGGGGAAAAGATTATGTGTAATAATAGGGGTATGTGCGTGTTTGTATATAAACAGACATACAGACATATACATACACGGGATGGAAACTGCTTTATTTTTGCATTTATCTGTTTTTCTCCCTTCTTCCTCCTGGTGCGTGTGTGTGGTGGTGCGGTTGTTCCCTGAAGAGTCTGGCGAATACGGATGTAGGGCCTATAACCTCCCTCTTCCTTGAATTAGACACTCAAGGTCTACTGTAAATATGTCCTTGTCATGGGCGATTCTTTGGTTTGTGGTGCCCAGAGCACAGAAGGGTGTGGGAAGTGCATTGGAACCCAAGGCGGACCAAAGAAGGTCCGAAACAGCCCTTAGGAGAAAAGTGGAGCCAAAACCACCCCACTCACACGCGGGGGATACAGAGGAAACAAAATGGCGCATCTTTCTGATGGGGGAGAAAGGCGCCCGCCTCTCTTTAATGGGCGACTTCTAAACTTTTCCAAGGTTAGGGGGAAACTTAAAACGTAGGTGCAATAAGGTGCACATCGCCAGGTCAGAAAGTCCAGTCAATACCCCGTGACTGCGGCCGTTGTCTGGACAAAGGGGGCGACTAGTCTAGACATTGTAATAAAGACTGCAGCACTAAACAGCTTAATTTTTCCTTAATTACCACCGTCTGGCCATAGAAAAAGACTTCCGCAGTAAATAGTAAACAAATAAGGGTGTCTTTGCTTAGCTTTCTTCCAGTCCCCCCCCCTTGCGCGCACACACACACACACACACACACACACACACACACGCTCCGACTCCTAACTTTCCCCCTCTCCTCTCCGCCCCCCCCATCCCACCTCCTTTTCCACGTCTTTGGCTGGGGCTGCGACACAATGAAACTGGAGGCCTAGTTCAAAGTTTTCTCGAGCTAAAATGGAATGCCAGTTGTAAAATCCAAGTTTATAGACCATGTGGGACTTTACAAGGGTATTAAGCAGCAGTGCGAGGTAGGGATAACCCGTTAATGTTCTTCGGGGTTTTTCCTTTTTCTTTTGGAAGGGGACTATTTAGCTAGGGGAGTGAGGGGGTACCATTTAGGAGCAGGGGTGTAATTTTTTTAGCCTTCTGCCTCCCTTCCCTCCCCAAAGTCGAGGCATCTAGCGGCAATATAGCCTAATAGCCAACTGTACTTTGTACGCTAGCGTTATGTTGGTTGCATTGTGGTTTTTTTTTGGGGGGGAGAGACGAAGACCACAAGAACAACAACAAAAAATGTGAATATATGATGTCTTTGAACTTCAATGGAGTCAAGTCCATCACCTTTAACCCTTTTGTAATAAACCGGAATCAGAAAGGCCTTCAGATTCTTTTTTCGTTTTTTTTAAATGTTCCCGCCTACTGAGTTAAGAGTCCAGCAGCAGGCGGCGATACGTGGGTGTGGGTTTGTGGGTGTGGGATACACACACGCACGCACACACACACACACACGACACCCATTTGAATATATATGGACTCACACATTACAAATACCGATTTCGAACCAAGCCTGGTGTTTATGGTACTTAATATTTAACTCAGTTGCTCAGCGATTTAATATTGCTAGAATATTAGAATTCTCTCTCTCTCTCTCTCTCATTCTCTCTCTCTCTCCCCCCTCTCTCTCACAAACACACACACCAGCACACATTCAAGCTTTATTATTGTTATAAACCTTTTGATATCTTAACGCATGGAAAGTTTTTATAACTTTGTTTGGCATAAAAGTTTTACAAGTGCCCCCCTTCTCTCTCCCTCTCTCTCCCCCCTCCTTCTTTTCCTCCTCCCTCTAAATTCCTAGCACGCATTTGGGGCTATGCATAAGACAACTTTATTTCTCGCTCGGAAGGTCCATCAGGATAAGGTCCTCTCCCTCATAGGCTGGGGATCTCGGTGTAAAGCCACGTTAATGGCACACAGGCTAATTGCGAAGGACCTCTCGGTGTGACGTGCAAACACACAGCTAAGCGAACCTGTTTCCTGTCCCCCTGCCTGGAATCCCTCCTTAACGTATTGGAAGCTGCTAGGAGGTGACATTGTTGGGAGATATAGCTCAGAGTGAGGAAGGTGAGGGGCGAGTTTTTTAATTGGATTCTGGGCAGGACTTATTCTGTTTTTAAATGTTAATTGGAGTGCAAGAAATAAGTCCTCCCGTTTTGTTATTGTTGCTGTTTGTTGTTTGTTTGCGAAATGCAAGCTGGTCCCCCCACCACAACCATCAGTGGGCACTAGAGCTGGGGGAGATGGAGATGTGTGCGCGTCCGGGTGTATTTCTGCGTGTGCCTGGCGTGGTTTGTGCAGGCTACAGCTTGTATGTTGAACATGGCTGTTCACGGGCATGCAGACCCACGCACCTCTCGGCAAGTGGTCCCAGCAGCCCAGAGAACACTCCTCCTCCTCTGAGTTCTGGAGTTGAGAAACATAAACTTGACTGTGCAGCCTGCTCGCCGGTGGCATCATGTAAATAAAGCAACCCTGTTAAGCAACCCAGCAAAAGAGCCGCCAGACCAATCGCCCTGGGCAAAGCTTTCCACCACCACTGGAGGTCCGCAAAGAGTTTGGACTTTTGGGCTCGGAAACTTGGCCTCAATGGACCCTGGAGAAGCCTGTCGAGGAGAGAAAGGGGGCAGTGGCTTTGGCAAGTGGACTTGAAGCTCCTATCGCCTTGAGCCGGTCTTCTTCGCCTGGTTGTGGATTCGGGGAGGGGGGTGACTTTCGCCGCTCTGCTTGCAAGTAACTTCTGCAGGAGGCACCTCCGAGCCCCCGACGAAGAGAACCAGCCATGCCTGCGTGCCTGTAAATAAAATGCCCCCGCGATCCCCCATTTTGCTAGGGCGAGAGACTCTTGTGGGTCGTTAAGAGCAACCTCCCTCCCCTCCTCTCCAAAAGCATAATTGAATGTACGATTAATTTTGTCTCCTGCCTTTCTTTGCACATTTGATGGGCACAAAATTGGATAAAGGGGAGGTGGACTATGATAAGGCCTATTTTTTCCTCTTTTTAATATGGATTTGTGTATGAATGCAGTGGGGAATGGCATTGATAGCAATACAGCAAAAATAGCCACCCCCCCATCCTTCCATACTTTCAATCCCTCCATTTAGATAATCCTTATATGAATCTGAAGTTTACTTTGAGAGCAAAATTGATCAGGCTTTCACATTATATCATGCACCATCATTCTTGCTATATATTTTTCACAAAAACCACCCTTAAAATGGCGTCTCATTAAGGCCTCGTTTATACTCTTTTAATAAAGTTGCGAACTATACGGATGTTCAACATATGTTAGACCCAAGCAGGTCTCTCTGCTTTTGATAACCACCGAATTACAACATGAAACCACAAGAATGTGGCTTGCAGCCTCGGAAGACTTTCGAATCTCTGCTGCAGCGAATGAAAATTGATCACGCTGTTGATAGGAGCCGTACCAAAAAAAATGTATATGTATGTTTATTCTGGCGAAAAATAAAATAATAAAATGAACAATCAATGTTGTTTATGGACTGAAAGCAGAACAAAAAAAAGATGCTTCTCTACGTGGTTAAAATTAAGTCGACAACATTTTAAAAGAGCCGATCTAAGCAATACATGTACAGACCCATCTGCAGCCATTCTTTTCAAACGTTTTTAATGTAAACCTTATGTCTCGGTTCAAACGATTGCTAAAATAATTGGATACCCTTGTGCCGATCGAGTTTTTTTTCCACAGAAATTGCACCTTAAAAAATGAGCAGCGGCTGCGGCTGATAGCAACATTACAACTAAGGATATGGTAGTGTGGGCGCTTGCATATATAACTAAACTCCCTGAAGCACTTATCGCTTCCTATTGAAAACACCTATACTGAATTGTTAACTAATTCAATGAAATAGCATCCACACGTCGTGCCACAGATCTTTGGAACATAGCGACGCAGGATACAGACTTTAGGTGGACTTATCGCCGAGGTTTTATTTGAACCGACGGCTTCTCGCTTTGGAGAAAGGATTCCAACACCTGTATCACTATTAATAAATTTTAACAGCCTAGGGCAAAACTAGGGAAAGAATACATATTTCGAAATAATCGGGAAATGTGTTTTTGCAAATCTTATGCGATAGCCTGCCCGGTTATATACTGCCATTGGAGGAAAGGCAGTTTCTGAGGTCTTTTGTCGTTAGTTTGTCTTTGGGTTGTTTTAAAAACAGGTAATTAACTAATTCTGTGTATCCTAAAATTCTCATTCCGCGCGTTTTTCTTTTTTCTTCCCCACTAAGAATATAACATTGTTCTATTCCCTGGGAAAAATACTATTTCTTTCATTCGTATTTTTAAAATTTTCTTAGAAAAAGAGGTAGCAGCGGTGTAAATGAGCACGTATTTTTGAAAACCATTGAACCACACTTTAACCCAATAATGGAACTAAGTCAGAAAATCCTTCGAAAATACCAGGCATAGTACGATGGTTTCTCTCCTAATAAACGCAGCTTCCAATGATATGACCCCCTTCAGCCTTCTCTGCTTCTTTGTCAACTTATCAAGCTAATTGTACGAAGTAGTTTGCAATAATAAAGTATTCATAAGCCAGATAGGTATAAAGATAGATATCCCCTCATCTATCAGGACCAGATCCCCACACCCCAAATTCAAAGCTTTTTTCACATCACCCTTCAAGCTGAAATTGGAACGGTATCAGGAAAAATCAGATGCTAACAAATAGTAGGCAATATATTCACATTATTGCTTCTCTTCTCAGTGTGTGATTTTAGTTAAGAAGAGCCTGACGGATAAGGCCAGCGGCCCAGCGACTTTGATGTTCCCAATGCAATCTTTAACATTGCTTAAACTCCTTTTTTTTTTTTTTTGCATTCTGTGTGCATTGGGGGTATGTGTAACTGTATACACACACACGTAGAAAGAGAGAGGGAGAGAGATAGGAGCAGCAACTTGAATACTGTCTCTGGTGTGTGTGAACACCACGAAGTAACTCTGGACAACTTTGGTCTCCACCATCCAAAACAAAGAAAGGTGGCCAACCTCAGGCCGGTCTTTTGGTGACTGAAGATTCTATGTTGGAGGTAGAAATAACTTGAGCACTTTTCAATACCACCTCAAGGAACATAATATCATTCCATAATTCTTTGACTTAAGTTACTCCGAAAGAAGGAAGCAGTATAAGAGGGATTGTAAAGTTTGATAGATTTCTGGTGGTGATAGTTTACAGTTTCTAAGCCAACATCTAAAGGCGTGGGTTTTATTTTTGCATCACTGTTATTGTACTCTAGTGTACTTTGCCATAAATCAGAATTATTTCCTCCACAACACGGGGCATAATACCAGGCAGGGGGAAAAAATACAAATTTAAGGTAATCATTAAAGTGTTGCCACCAAATACTTCCTAGAAGCGAAAATGAATGCTCGCTATAAAAATGTTAAGGGGGGGAAGTTGGTTAAAAAATACAATGGACGTAAGAGACACTTTCCACGCATAACTCACGGTTAAATAATTAGAAGGAAAAGGGAACAGGTAAAATATTATGTGCAAGTTTGAGATGTGCTTTTACGTGAATTATTGGACACGTGCATCTTTTTTCTTCCTTGCTTGCTTTTTTGGGGGAGAAAAATTCTTTAGATTTTTATGGGAAATGTGGTGCTCTGGCCGTGCGCCTGTGTGCGCGCGTGTTTGTGTTTCCCACCCACCCCATAACCCCTCGCAGCCGCGTGCCCTCCGTCTCCAGCCCAGAGCAAAGCTCTAGGAAGGCAAAGGGAGACGGGTTTCAAGGCTCCTCTCCCCCTCTTTTGGGTCAACTGAACTGTCTGCCTTTGGCATTCACAGAGAGAGCAATCAGACACCAAAGACAATAGCAGGACCGTCTGCAGTTTGCCTCATATGTCCAGACACTGGGAAGAAAGGAAGGAAGAAATCCCCTAATTATTTTTTTTTAAACTCCTCTTTGACTTTTTAAAAAACCACTTCCTGGCTTTTACTCCCGCGAAATCATACCGAAGTAGCCACAAAGCAAGAGAATAAGACACTGCCGAACCCCACTCTACATGTGAGCCAACTTAAAGTCTACATATGTATGATTTCCCCCACCCACCCCAATCTTTCTTACCCTCTCCCCCCCTCCATTCCTTTTTTTTAATAAGGGGCATTGCATGTTTCATTTCCACCCTGATTTCCAAAGGAGTGTAAAAACCCAGAGCAGGCTGTTATAGGTCTTTATTCCACACACAGGCTTTCTCCTTTTTAAGTTTTAATAGCATTTGTTGGTATTTATTTTCTGCAATTAGACTAAAGCATTTTTCCCAACGGGGGTTCTACTTAGGCTGATGGATTTTATTTCTCTCCCCATTAATGACCCATGTTTATCATACTTCTAATTATTTTTAACTTTAAACAATATTCGGTCTCCTGGAGACATTCCCCAGCATTCCTTCAGCGCCAGATCCGCCAGATATCAAAAGACCTAGAATGATGTCAGGAAATATGCATTTCGCTGTTTGTGATGAAGCGGGGTCACATCCACGTCCCTCCATCTACTATGACCGTCTCTCGCCCCTTCTCTCTGACTGTTGTTTTATTTTGGGTAAGACTTTGACCGTCAAAGCCCACAAGAGACGCCTGAAATTAAATAACTCTATGGTTTTACATTTAAAAAAATGACTTCCGAGACACCTACGCTCCTTAAAATACATATGTATGAATATGTCAATAATCCTCAGTGAAAACAATGATAGTCAAAACCACCAGTATATACACACATGTATATATATATATATGTTTGTGTGTGTGTATACACACCCACCCACCCACAACATTTTATTTTATCTTCATCATCTTCACACATTTAAAACGCCCTCTATCTTGTCTTCAGAGATATGGGTACAACATCTCATCCACTGAAAATTCCTTGGCGGTGTGTGAATCTGTGAAGAGGATAAAAATCAAATTATTTGACAGGTTTCACCACAGTGCGGTTTGTAAATTCCTCTTCCTGCTTCCTAGTATGCGTGTGTGTGAGAGAGAAAGGGGGAATATAACACACAGCAAGAATGCACAGCAGTAAATAAGGATATAAAAGACTTGGAAACACATTTTCATTTTCACTCACAGGGAAGGAAACGGGGTCAAATGCTGGTCTCTCTCCCCCCGCCACAAAATGCACATATGAAGACGTGTAGGGCTTCAGAGCCTAAAAATATTGAGTCAGCCACATGATCTGCAAAAAAATAAAGAAGGGAAGGGTGGGGGAGGGATGGGTGGGGGTGGAGGGAGAGAACGGGAAAAAAGCCATATAATGCCAAACTGCATTGGTCTTTAATTTCATCACCTATAAATGAGGAAGTATTGGTTCCCATGCTAAAGTTTTATTCTTTGCT
Source organism: Podarcis filfolensis (assembly GCF_964270895.1). Classification (NCBI taxonomy): domain Eukaryota; kingdom Metazoa; phylum Chordata; class Lepidosauria; order Squamata; family Lacertidae; genus Podarcis; species Podarcis filfolensis. Next base: position 114,933,476 of record NC_139605.1, on the reverse strand, counting down.
TATAAATATTATGTGGAATTTTCGTTGGATATCATAAAACTGAACGATTTCTATCAAACTGTTTTAAAAAGACCTATGCAGATAACACAAATAGAGGCTATAAAGTCTCAAATAGCTTTCCAGAGGAAGCAAACGGCGTTTAAAGTGCAGGAAAGAAAGCTCTTAGCGTGGCTGTATTTCGGGGTGGAGGTGGATTGTGGGGCGGTCGGGGGTGGGGGTGGTTGAGACAAATAGAATGATGCGGTTTAAGACTTCCTTGGCCTAAGATATTAAAACTTCTCACCCTTGAAGATGCGGAGGGGGCTGGTTTTGAAGGTGGGGGGCAGCAGGCTGCAAGCCCTTCCGAAGCAACAGCCGAGTGGAATTGTAAAACAGTTGTTGTAGAAAACATTGTCGTCAAGGTCTGATGGCTTTGGGCAGCCAGCACTGCATTTAAAACAATAACACCAAAATATACATTGCTGAAATTGGTCAAGTTCCTCAATTCTCTCCACATAACCCCACAGCCTACCAAACTTTCTGGCTCAATTTTCCTCACCGTTTTCCTCTTCTATTTGAAAAGCCTTCCCTCCCACTCCTTGAGAATGACTATGAACTCTTTAAAAGGTTTCAGATCCGTCGTAATGATCTTGAGATTCCAGCCGTTTAGCTAATTCTGTTCCCAGCTGCCATTATAAGTATTGGTCTAGTACTATTCCTCTCTTTTTCATGGATTTAGCCACAAAGTGTCAGATTCCTTTAAAAAACACACACACAACCACCCAAAACTATAGACATCATTGTCAAAGCGGGATTCTAACAGTGTAGTCAATTTGATATACACTAAATAATAATTTGGCTTAATTGCTAGCCTGTTTAGAAAACGTCTAATAAAGGAAACAGCACAATGAAAGCACCTCGTTCAGCATATCTTTATATCTGTAATACCAGTTATTATTCTGAGATCGTTAAGTTAAAAGAGAGGGAGAAAGCGAGAAGGAGAAGGGAGACAGGATCATAAAGACTGAACGAGACTGGAGTAGGGAAATTAAGAAGAAATAAACACACATAGATATTTGCTTGGAGTTTAATCAATGAAAATAAGGTCAAATAAAAAACCGTGTTTGATCGGACAACCTTTCTGCTGAATAAAGCACCCCTAAAATACCCAATATTTTTAAATTTCATTCTATTTAATTGTCGTAATTTCCTGAAGAGGGGTGGGGAATGTCCAGACTTATACCCTAAGAGTAGAGGATACTTCTGTGCTATCTCCCATTGATATATTTATTTTGATGCAATTTTGGGAAGTTTATTAACAAATCTGTGCAGAGCTTCTGCGTCAATGAAAGCAGGAATGATGAAAGTTTGCGGGTTTGGGGGTTGTTAGAAAGGAGAAGAACGTTTCATTCAGTATTTGCAGGGGAAATATTTTTACAAAAGTACTCCAGAGAGAAACCAACGGAGAGAACAATTTTATAACAGACTAGGAAGAACGATTTGCATGAAACAAAATCTAAAATGTCGCCATTTCAGTTATTAAGCTGGTTCCTCACGCAACAAACACCTGAACTTAATATAAAGTGACCCTAACGACACTGCTTCAGATTTCTCAAGGTGCTTTGACCTACATCTTTAGGGAATTGCATTCAATATAGCGAGGTTTGTTTGCTTGTTTTCCAAATCAAAATGAATCTACCAAAGTAGTTCTGAAACAAGAAAAAAAATGTCTGAAGGAACAGTTTTCATGCATTTCAAGTTTAGCTATTGGAGTGGGGAGCGGGGGAAGAAAGAGGGAGAGAACGAAAAAGAAAGAGAAATTCGATATAAGGAGAAGGGATGGCGGGGGAGTTCTTTTGGGGTTTGGGGTTGATTAATTATTTGCCCACAAGAAATTAGACTTATCTTAAGGGGTTAGGCGAGAAAAAAAGAAAGGGTAAGAATGAAAGAAAAGAGTGGGAGATGAAGGTGGATTTTTTGCTGACCTTTTAATTTGAATTTGACTTTGCTTCTATTTACGCGTTCGCTTCCTTTATTTCCCCCCCACTCTGCTGTAGACACGCGTTCGTTCATTGGTAAACAAACTGGAGGAAAAGGGGGTCTCTCTCCTTTGTTCAACGTGAAGGTCCTGGGTTCTCTACCCTTCAGAAACTGATAGATGTCGCTGTTGCTCCACGCTGGTTTTCTCCTCTCTCAACAACTTGACCCCGGTGACGTCACCGGCGTCTGAATCATCAAGGCCATTTTCAATCCTCATTGGCCTGACAGTCACGTGGTTGGGACCAATGCGTGGATAATTATGGTGCTGATATTTTTCCCTAAAAAAAAGATGTCAGCCCCTGGCTGTAGTATTCCTCTTTAAAATCCCTCTCTGAAAATGTCATGTCCCAACAATGTGACTTCTAACTCGTTTTTGATGGACTCGTTAGCCGGTACCTGCAGAGGGGAGAATTATTCCTCTAACCAAGGAATGTATATGCAATCTGGGAACGACTTCAACTGTGGAATGATGAGGAACTGTGGAATTATCCCGTCTCTTTCCAAAAGAGACGAGGTGAATAACGCCAGCCTGTCTCTCAACACCTATCCATCTTACCTTTCTCAGCTAGACACCTGGTGTGACCCCAAAAATACTTACCGAATCGAACAACCTGTTGCGAGACAACTCCCCTCCTGCTCTTTCCCAACCAATGTCAAGGAAGAAAATGCTTGCTGTATGTACAATGCTGACAAAAGAGCAAAAAACGCCACTGAGGCGACCCTCTACCCCAATCAGATGCCTGAACCTTGCCTAAATGACCATGAAGTCCCCGTGCCCAGCTACTACCGAGCCAGCCAAGGTTACTCCTCCATGGAAAAGGCGTCAAACTGCAGCAACCCAAGCGAGTTTGAGGCAAGTTTTGAACCCAGGGCGAGCCTCAGCCAAAGGAGTGAGCATCTTGAACAACCACCACAGCCACCACCACCTCCACCACCACCACCACCTCCACCACCACCACCTCAGCAACCACAGCAGCAGCAGCCGCCACCGCCACCACTGTCCCAACCAGGAGCTAAAGTCAGCTTCCCTGACAACGCAAAGTCTGATAACCCTCAGAACACGTCCGCCAACGAAATTAAAACAGAAAAAAGTCTCCCCGCTGCCAAAATCAGTTCGTCGGAAACTGAGAAGGACATGAATAAATGCACAGACACCAGCACTGACAATTCTGACAACGAAGCAAAAGGTAAGGGGACTCTTCTGCACCTTAGGCAACAGACTTTAAAATTACAGTATTTATCGTGAAAGTTGTTAGTTCTATTATTATTATTAATATTAAGAAAGCAATGACCCTGGCATTGTGGTTCATTAGATGCATTAACTTTTCTCTCTGCCCTTTTTAATGCAGTCGTTTCTAAACAGCTTACGCTTTCTGCTCACTTCCCTAAATAAGAGTAGTATAATAATAATAATAATAATAATAATAATAATAATAATAATAGCAACAACAATCGAAATAAACGGAGTTTATTTATGAAGCATTTAAATGAGTGCAAATGCAAAAAAGCATTAGAAGTCCATGTTGCTGTGTGTGTGTTTGTGTGTGTGTTTTCTTCCTTCCTTTGGAGAGGATTGTGTTTTTGGGGGGTGGTTACGTACTCAGGGTGAAGTTGCGAGCAACGTCGTGGTTTTTATATTTGCTAAGTTGCTAAGTCTGTGGCAGGGAGGTTATGAAATAATCTTAGTATGGACGAATGCCTTTTTGGGCTTGCAGGAAAATTCTACCAAGGCTATTTCCGCTAGAAATGTGTATGTGTTTTCCCCTCCTTTCCTTTTCTTCGTGGTTGATGCTTCTGGTTCTCCCATCGTTTTTCTTTCCTCTTTCCCCCTGGGTAACAATTTGCTATCTCTTTCTCTTTACTTGCGAAGTCTGGGTTGCTTGTTAAAGGTGCGGCGGGGGTGGGTGGGGGGAGGGAGAGAGAGAGAGAGATGGGCAGTAGAGATGGTTTGCCAAACACTTCAGAGTGGACTTGATTGTTGAGTTTCATTATCATTGCTGCATTCCTCATTGATAACCGGGGTTCCCGGCATCTAGAGTCTTGTTTGTACAGAAAACAGCTTCCCCACCTCATCCCCAGCGTTTACGTGCGTGGAGCATCTGTTTCAAGTTTAGGTATTCTAGGAAAAAGAGCCTTCCAGTTATGATGAGGTGTGTTACATTGGTGGTGGTTTGTGCGTTTAAAATAAACAATCCTGAAGGCGAAGATCTGCCTGGCTTTTATTAGATCCATTTGGAAAAGAGGGGATCTAAGTATTTATTTAAGGAGAAAGAAAGATGAAAGAAAGAGGGGCCACATAAACGTCTTCTGTTGTAAAAAGGGAATGAAATGTGTGTAGACCAAAAATGCAACTGGGAGCGGTTTCAGATAAGAACAACGCCTTTTATGAGTTTGGCTTTGCTGTGCGGATTCAAATCCTCTCAGAGCCTAAGCATTGGGGAATATGCTTAGAAAACAAGCAGAAGAGAGACGTATTATCGGGTTATATGTAGCCCCGTGTAAGCACGTGCATACGACACATACATGGATACCTGTGGTACATACATATGTATGTACGTATGTATGCCTTCATCAATACATATGCATACGCACATTGCCTGCTTGGGTACCACAAAAGGAAGCAGGCTTTCCATCCCTTCTTGTTTCTCTCACCTGAAATAGTATTATATATTTATATATATACCCACACGTTCCTTTTCGGGGCACCGAAGAATGAATTATTTTAATCCGCCAGTTCCACTGCCTTAGTGAAGAGAGAGAGAGAAATTGCAAAGTCAAGGTTATGGGGGGTGGAAATCGCTAAAGGTATCAGCCAAAGGTGTTTTCTTTGCTGCAAAAGTCCTATATTTTCGTCTAAGTCAAATTAGCAGAAATAAATAAACATGATTGGCGTTTTGATTTGGAATGAGAGAAGCGTTAGAATAAAATATTTTTCCTTTCATCATGATTTGTTTGCGAAATGTCCCGCCTAGATTTTCAAACTTCCCTTTCCTTTTTTTTTCCCCCCGGCGGGAAGGAACGAATGATTTGCCATTGAATACAATATTTCAAACTGTGCCATTTAGATATGGATATTACTACTACTACTATTTTAAAAGTCTTCACCCTTTCTTTTGTTGGAAATGGTCTCTTAATTTCCGCTTATGTTTCATCAGTCCTGCCCAAGCCGGGATTTGGAAATGTGAGTTTTAGAGCTTAGAAAAATGGAAAGCTTTCGAAGGAATTTACAGGGTTCAATGGCAGTGGTGGTGAATGTGTGAGATGCATTGCAATGCAACCACAACATGGGTTTGCTTCTTCGAGTTGTTTTTTTGGGAAAGGTTATTTTGTCTTTCAAGGTTCTGACCAGAATTCCAAGTAAGTGATTGTGTGAATCTGGCACACACACAAATGAAGAAAGGGGAAAAATTAGACCCGTAGGCTGCTATAATTGCAAAACACCTCCCCTCCATTCACACACTCACACCTTGGATAAATGTTAGCGTGTTACTACTGCCAACATTCCAGCATATCCAAATTCAAATCCGAGGTGTTTATGTATGTGTATGCGCGTCTGAAGTATGTTGCAATGGCTGCCTCTATGGAAATTGTATGTGCCTGCATGAGGGTTACTAGGAGAACGTCAGGACAGTATTTTAGGGTGGAAAACAAACAAGTGTAGGTTTCGTTTTTGTTTTAAGTGTGGAAAGTTATTCTTTGCCAATAACAAAAGGATGCATTTCACAGAGCCTTAACCTCCAAGAAAAATCGAGTCTAGTCCATTGGTGGGTAGGGCGAGGATACAAAACACCCACAGCCAGTTAAACAAACACACAAACAGAAAATTATCCCCGTAATGCAATTTTCAGAATGGTGTTTTGTGTTTTGCCTCGTTTTAAATAAAAGCTGGTCCATTTCGAGTCAAGGGCTGAGCTTGCGTGGTGTTGTGGCATAAACGCTACAGCTTGCTCGAGCAATTATTAAAGTGCTACTGTTGATTTTCAAAACAGAAAAGAAAAGAAAAAAGAGGCGGGGGGGAGCCTTCGTGGCGTGCTCAAGGTGCAGGAATAATTTCACAAAATTATATCCTGTTGACATGTTTGACACGTGGAAAAACTCTACACCCGAGAAGAGTGCAAACAGCCTCAACGCCATTTGTGCATCACTAAGGGTATCCCTTACGTGAACTATGCATAGTTTTTCAAACCATTAGTTAAGATCTGGCGTTGTGTAAGTTAAGATCTGGTGTTATGCATCTGACGCCCAGGTGAATATTGTGAATGGGAGGCTTAATCCACTGCTTTTTGAGAGACACTGGGTTCTGTTAGCTTGAAGCGATGGTTTAATTAGAATGCTAACATCTGTAAATAATAAACAAGGGAGACGGAGACATTTATTTGAGTATAGTATAGAGATTATTGTATTACTAAAAGAAGATGCTCTTTTTGTTATTGTTTTTTTCTAAAAAATAATAATAATTCAGTCTTAAGCCTAGGAAACTCTCTTTGCTATTCCACAGATACTTATTTAATAATATTATTTTTAACAGAGGATATAAAGGCAGAAAACACTACAGGAAATTGGCTGACAGCAAAGAGCGGAAGAAAGAAAAGATGCCCTTACACAAAACACCAGACGTTGGAACTGGAGAAAGAATTCTTATTCAATATGTACTTGACCCGTGAGCGCCGCCTGGAGATTAGCAAGAGTATTAATCTAACAGACAGACAAGTCAAAATCTGGTTTCAGAACCGCAGGATGAAACTCAAGAAAATGAACAGAGAGAATCGAATTCGCGAACTGACTTCCAATTTTAATTTCACTTGAAAGTGTTCAATAAAGGGAAGGGACAGGGGTGGGAGTCATTACAAATCTTGTGCAGTATTCTTTTTTAATTTTTTTCCCTGGGTATAAATGCAATGCGTATGGGAGGGAGGGGGAGAAAGAGAGAGAGAGAGAGATAATAATAATAATAATAATCAAGACCTCAGGCTAGTGTGCAGTTCTATGATTTGGGTATTTACAGTTTGTAGAGCGAAGGCGCATCCATCGGTATAAGCATGAGAATATATATATATTGCATCAATGTTTCTATGTAAAATAAAGAGTAAGGCGGTTGCTTTAAAAAAACAGCTTCTAAGATGTTTAAGTTATTCACGAGCAGCACAAAGGGAAGGAAAGGGGAAAACACTGAAGGACCTATTTCTATTGCCTTTTTATGTTTAGGGGACTAGGTGCGTCTGAAAGTTTGCTTTTCATATCCTAGGTGTAGCCTGCCTATTGTATAATAAAGATAATGACTAAAATGAATTGCATTATGTGTCTGTACATGGAAGTGGCAGTGAGAACATGCTCACATTGTGTAGTAATGCAGTCTCCTTCCAATGAGGTGGTACTATCGACCATTATATTTAAGAAAAGAAAATAATAAAGCAGTATTGATATCTTATAATGGGGGGGGACGTCTGGGGTTTTTCCTTTTGTGACTGTTATTTAAATATATTCTGTATGTGGTATCCTTTGCATGTATCTTCCTTTATGGAGCCAAATAAATTTCTTAGAACCGTGTACAACTGGGTATTTTTCAAAGTGACCCCACCAGCACCAAAAGAAGCAGCCCGCTCCCCCCTCTTCTATTTCTCTATGTAGAGTATTTTTTTCCCCAGGACTCATCCTTTTAAGGCTTTCAGGAGAGTATCCTAGCGGGTTTAATATAAGTGAGAGACCATAACGTTGATTTAAATATTATCCAGGTGACCACAATAAGTCAAGGTCATAAAACAGTAATGTCAGGACAGTCTTGGTAAGCGCTGGAGGTGGATTTTATGATCTGCAAATATAATGTGCTGCAGCAGTAAAAGATGCATTTAAAGGTGACTGTGGAGGAGGGAAGCAAGTCAGAAGCAGAGCAGCATTCTTGGGATGCAGACTCCTCATGGCTTTGGGTCTTTTTCTTCTTTTTTCTTTTTTCTTTTTAAAGGAAAGGCACGCTCCTTTTGCCTCCTCTGGAAGAGATCCCTCTATTTAAAAAAAAAAAAAGGAATACACTTTTTTTTAATTAAAGCAAAACAAAACACCAGCCTCTCCACAGAACATCACCAACAACAAACACCGAGAATGGGATGTCACGGTGGAAGACGTGCAAAGGTAAGACAGACGATTTCTTGGCTAAGATGCATGTCTGAGATGCAAGTGGTACTGTGCTTCTGTATGTATACCCAAGGCAAAGGCGGAATGGATGTGAACTCCACTTTGAAGCGACTGAGCTTTTGCACGGATGGGGCGTTCGGTTGGGTTTCTTCGGAGTTGTCTTTTCGGTTCGAGTTTTCCTTATTCCTGCGTGACAGCTCATTTCAGAGCAGAATTTGCATGGAACGGTGGTGCCTAGATTTCCATTTTGATCCTCACAATCACCAACACCCTACCCCACCCTCCCCACCGCCTCTCTCTTTCTTTTTTAAAACTTACTGGTGGTGAAGTCGGGCTCTTGCTAAGAGGTAGACACCATAGAGTCTGAGGTCTTTGGTTGGTTTGTTTATATGGTGGCGGAACTATGGCTATTCCGAGCATGTTTCCTTTGCGGGTATTCACTTTAACATGCCTTTGGATTTCAGAATTTGGCTTGCATGGGCTTCTAAAGGCAGTGGAAGACTGAAACATTTGGTGGTATTTCGGAATGTTGTACACACACACACGCATACTTCCAACCCCCCCCCTCTTTCCTTTGTGGATTTTCTCTTCCCGCCCCCCCCCCTTTCCCCGTTCCTTGGGAAAAGCTGCAATAGCAGTTACATATGCAATTGAAAATGGATAATGTCAGAACAGAGCCACTTTGCCAGTGAAGGATAGCGGAGTGTGCTATAATTCAGGATTTTCAAGCACGTCAGTTAAACGTTTCAACCGCAGAGACACAGACTACTAGCAGGGAGAGTTGACTGCAGATTCTATTAAAAGGGGAGGAGGAGGGGGAGGAGGGGGAAGGGGGAGGAAAAGGGGGGATCTTAATGAAGAGATTAAAGATGTTGCCTTAATTTGAAGAATGTTTTCTTGGGGATGATGGCTTGGCTCTGGCGCTGCTTGGCTCCTGACTTTGGAGAGCGAAAAGGCAGCCGTGACACTACACCAGAGCCCACAAAGGGCTTGGATTTCTTCTCTCCCCCCCCCTTTCTCTCCCCCCCTCCTTCCCCCCTTTTTTTGTCTTTCCTCCTTTCTGACAGAAATGAGTGTGGATCTTCCGCCCTTTCATGCAGCTGATCCGTGGTTTAGGTAGTTTCATGTTGTTGGGGTTGGCTTTTAACTCGGCAACACGAAACTGCCTTAATTACGTCAGTTAGTCTTCATCAAGGGCAATCGTCCCTTTCCCTTTTCTTCTTCTTCTTCTTCTCCCTCTCCTTCTCCTTCTCCGTTACTCACACGCAACGAGATCAGAGCTGAGAAACATTTTTTTTAAAAAAAAATAAAGAAAGAAATGAAACGCAGGGAATCCAAAAGAGCAAAATGTTTCGTGCAGATTTTTTGTCATTCCAAAAATAGAAAGAGGGAGGGAGAGACAAAAGGGGGGCATGACTGGGTAGAAGGAAGCAGGTTCGCACTAAAGTCCTCCCCCCCCTCATCTTCCCCAAGAGTCACCCACTCCAATTCCCTTAACCACATATGGCTACTTATGGACTTAGATGAATTTTGCCGGCTGCTATTGTTTCTGGCCGACATTGTTGTCAAGGCGGACAAAACGGGGTCCCTCCTTGAGAATTCCTCATCGAATTATTGAGTTGGCTCAAGTTAAGGCCTCGAGAGTTGTCCGAGTGTCACCCGCGAGTGTTCCGGGTGCCCCCTCTCTCTCGTTCTTTCTGTGTCTTCCGTATGCGCTGTCTTTGGTTCTTTCGAATGCTTCAGATTTCTGAGAGGATCTAAGAGAAGAATATCTCCAAAGAATATGTGGGGTGACTGATGCTAATATATATGTGTGTGCGCGCTCAATAAACCGGCACGTTGACGGTGATTGGAAGGCTAAAATTACAGCCTAGTAACTTCTATGGCAATCTCCTGTTGCCATATCCTGGCCAGTACTCTGAGTATTAAATCAGATAAGTTATAGCATATTATGTTCCTTGAAGGTGCATTGAAGAACAAAGCTGTAAACGGGGAGCCAAGGCTCGCTCTGTCTCCTTAAGAATCCAAACAGCTCAGGTTTAAAATTTAATAGCCATTTTACATGCTAAAATCCAGGGTGGGCTATCACTTGCAAGAGCTCAAGTCACACTGTAGCTTTCTGAACATAGACTGGAATAGAATCTGCTTTATTTTCACCCAACTGAGGAGATCTGTGAAAGCTAAGTAACTGTTGACTAAAAAACATTGACTCTGCTCAGTTATGTGATTAACAAGTTGTTGCGCTGGTGGTTGATGTTGGGGTGGGGTGGTGGTGGTGGAGAATAAGGATTAATTTTTTTAAAAGGAGGGTTGGAAGGGGAAAGAATAGCTATGAGAAGATCACGGTTTCGAGATAAAGGTGTGTGTTGTTGTTGTTGTTTTTGCCAATGGAGAGGATAAATGTTGATTTGAGATCAGCAATGCGAAGGTGGCAGCTCCATGAGAAAGGTGCTGTTTTGCTTTGCTTTGTTTATCAATTGCGAAAATGAATGTTGAGTTGAGATTCCTCCAGTTTTATCCTTCTGTATGAGGTTCAGGGTTATCCTCCAAGAAGTAAGGGAGAGGCATCCCCCTCCGGCTCTCAAGTAATGCGAAGAAAGCATCCTGAACAAGGAACACAAAGTCATCACATTTTCTGTAATATTTCAGAAGGAATGAATATAATATGCTTTTATAATATGCTGATTGTACGGTCATTATATAAGTTTCCCCTAAGCTTGATGGAGAAGGGTTATGAAGATCAGAATTGTCTTTCTAGGGAGGCAAGATGGCAGACCGTATGGCTTATCCCTCCTCCCAAATTCGGTTTCGAGTAGGAAACATTTATTTTCAAAAGAGGGCTTTCCCCCACCTTGCTGCATCTTTCATTGCAAAGTTCTTGCACTGCTTTTTAATTTTGATGCTTCAATCTCCTTAGCAAACTTTCTGTAGGAGAGATGAGAGGATCTGATGTTCCTTCGACTTAAGCTCAATCAGCTTTATAATAAGCAAGAGAGAAATTAACGTGGTGGCCTTGCAAAGGAGCTTGCATAAGGAAATAAACAGGCTGGTTTTCGGCTTTTATTAGATGACTGTCTTGGTTTATTATGTTAGATATCCGCCTTTTTAAAAGCATGCAAACGCGCTTGGCTTTGGCTCAAAGTAAACATGGTATGGACAGCGGCTATATTCGATATCCCCCTCAGGTTGGATACACACAGACATTCCTTCTGAGCTTTAAACGTTTTAATAAGCAGACGTAGTACATAAATGCAAAGATTCATCCTTTGCGCTTTGTTACTGTAAATTAGTATTTCAACAGATAAATATGCCTGATCACAGAGACCATAATTATGCTCAATAGTCCTGGGGTAATTGATTGGTCTCACTATTCATTATGTACGGGAAAGTTTCCCCTTCTCTCCATATTAACAATTCTCATATCAGCCCCTTTTTATTTTATAACAGTATGAAGAAGGGTGGTGAGGGGGAAAAAAAATCTATCATGCAGTTATGAAGTTTAATTTAACCACCAGCACCCCAATGTACAGAGGGAAGTCTAAAGTAATATATGTTTAATCGACCCAAGTCAAGAAATGTAATAAAAGTTAAATCCTCCCCTACTGTGTTTTTTCTCCTTTAAACGATACTATTAGATCTGGATGAAAGCGGAGAATTTACAGACTTAAGCAATATTGCAACGAGTTCCTTTATCTCTTATGTGAGAGCATGTGTAATTATGACGACCTCGTGCTGTTTCCTGTACATCTCTCCCTTGACAAAATATTGTTTTGCTCGTTTGCTAAAACGTGCTTGTCCTTTCTGGGGTTTGTTGTTATGCATATAAAATATTAGCAGCTTTCCAATGTGGGCTTCCAGTGCCGCTTCATTTTTCTTGTGTATGTTGCTGTTATTCTGCGTTTCACAGCAGGTGTAACTTCAAAAGGCTTCTGTCTTTGTGTTTAGACCTACATGCTGCTGTTCCTCGCAATTTAATCGTTTAGTTTCTGAGAGTTTTGAAGGTGCTGGGAACGATGCAAAGATACACCCACCCACATCAGTAGATCAATACATCTGTTAGTATATCTATCAACGTATCTATTTATCCACACAACACATTAACTGGCCACAATCCAGCAACTGCACATACACCTATTGATTTCAATTATTTTCAGCGCTCATTGCCTGTGTTGGATTATATTTGTGTATAATTCGAATGTCTGCACACATATACGGTGTGTGTGCTTGCATTTCTTTTAAGTATGTGTGCATATGCATGCTCTCTGTATATGCGTATAGGTATGTTTGCATATACAGACAAGGAGTATCGAACAGGAGGTGTATATTTTTAACTGAGGGGAGCCATTAGTTTGGTAAAGATAATTTAGTTCACCATGTTCGAATATTCCTTCAGTCTGATGGAGATTTGGAACTCTTTCACTGATATTTGTATGTGCGTATAATTTAATCCTCAACAGCCTTCTAGTGATAAATGCAAAGGAATCTCTCCTAGATGTTATGTTTTCTTTTTCCCCACCCCCTGTATGCTTTCGCATAATTACTGCCTCATTTAAATAGTTCCTCGAAAGTCCAAAGAACGGTCCAAATTGTTTCATGGAGTACAAGGAAGGGTGGTGTGTGTGTGTCTGTGCGATGTTTTGTTGGCATGTGACTCTGTGTGTGCGTGGGTTTGTCAAGAGAAAGTTCTTTTTTGCTCAGCCCTAGGGGAGACTGCTGTGCCGAAGGCAGGTATAATGAGGCCTAGCAAAGGAGCTTGTGCGTGGAGCTGCAGCTTGGGGTTGGAATGCGTCCGCCTTCAGTTGAAACTTGCCCTTGTTTGTAAATGCTGCCTTCGCTGCTTAAAGTGCATCTAACACCTTCCAGTCCTAGCCGGCTCTGCAGCTCCTCGACAGCCGCTTTCAAAAGCAGACGACGCAACTTTGCATCCTGGAAGTAGCCTTATCTTGTGATGGATATAATTACAGCCTGTCTCGATAGAAAGGAAGACAATCGTGGTGGGGGAGGTATAGAAATATGTTGAGGTGTTGGTTTTGTGGTTATTTTCTCCAGGCACTGGGCTTGGTGAGTCTAGGATGGCTGTCTTTCTGCATTCGCTGGATTTTGGAAATCTCTTGGCCGTGTGTGTGTTACCCCAAAGATATGGCTCAGGGGACCAACCATTTTATGTCTCGTTTAAATGTTGTGGCCCCCTTGTTGACTCTCGAGATCCTGTATTATTATCATTTCTTCTTCTTCTTCTCCTCTCCTCTTTTTTTTTTTTTTAAAGACACCACAACACAGTGACATAAATTGGTCCTGAGGTTTAATTGCACTTCGGAATTTATTGTCTTCTGCCTCCACCTCCAAGCACTAAGGAGTCTGGAATCCAAAGTCATAACATCTGACAAAATTCTTAGCAACAAGCAAGGAGGTTGGCTGTGGGGGGTGGGGGGGAGGCCATTAAACAGGTACAAACTCCTCCAGAGTAAGTTTAAATTGAATGTACAGTTTAAGCGGCCTGCTTCTTTCTGTCTTCCTTTACTCTTTACCCTGGGGTTTAATTTAAAGATCACGCCCATAGGAAATAAAGTTAAATACATAATTCCCATCAGTTTACTGGGGGGGGGGAGAGGAGAGGCTGAGGCGGGACACACACGACCCTGACTCTTATATATTTAAGAAATCAAAAGGAAGTCTAATTTTCGCACGGTTAGAGACATTATTATTATTATTATTATTATTACCATCGGTTGTAGTGTGTGGCAGAAATTTGTTAACTTAGGAGGACATAGGATTTAGGGCTAAAAAGAATCAGGTAGTCAACATATTTATTGGCAGCATTTTCTCTGCAAGGAAAGGATAAGCGAGAAGGTGGCGGGGAGATGAAGGGGGAAGAGGGTGACTTTAAAGTAGGACAGAAACGATCATCTCCAGGAGCAGGAGGGCAAAACTGAGGCCACACCCCGATCCGAAGTGCCTCTACTTAGAAGTAAGCTTCGTGGATTTCACTGCCACTTCCTTCCCAACCAGCCTGCGGAGGATCGCAAGCCCTTCAAAGCTTGGGAAGGGAAAGGGAGGGGAGAAAAAAAGGGGGTCTCTCTCCACATGGGGAAACTTCAAGGCTTGACTTTATGCTTAGTTTGCTTTCGCTTATGAAGGGCTGTCAACACTGCGACGCCTTCAGCCTACAGCTGTGGGGGCCTGGAGGGGATGCGAAAACGGTGCGCCGGGAGTTCCCAAGAAGAGGAGAAAAGTGGATTTTTTAATCCGAACTTGACGGTGTTTATTGAACCAAGTGGAAACTCGGAGCGAAGGAATGCGATTTAAGAGACGCCGCTGGTCTGCGTGTCAAGGGTGGCGTGTTTGGTCTGCTAATTCCAGGGCCCTCGCTGGAAGTTTGTTGTTCCAAACCTCTCGTCCTCGGGTTAGCCAGCGACACTATGGGGAACTATTTATAAAAAGCTACGCGGTGGCTCGCCTGCCCCACTTCTTCACAGCTTCCTGGTGCGAATCCAGCAGCTGCTCACTCAGGAGTCCGTGTGTGTGTGTGTGTGTGTGTGTGTGTGTGTGTGTGTGTGTGGCGTTGAAGCCTTGGGTGCCTTAGGCCAGGAGTCGGTCTATGGAAAGGGAAGCGTGGAGTTATGAAGAATACGCCAAGGCAGCTAGTGAGCTAGGGCTTCTGTTGGGGGGAGCCAAGCTGGTGGGAAACTTAACGATTTAAACAGGGCTATATAGGGGTTTTAGGCGTGCAGCCATCCTTTGATGGCTGGATTCTCATTACGGAGGCCTTAAGAGGGAGATGGGAGTCGTAGTGAGTTCCAGTAATCCAGTTATGTGCAGATAAAAACTGGAGAGGGGGAGAGACTCATGGACAGAAGGAGGGGGTGTTAGGTGATAGTTCTTCAAGTTTCCTTACATACACTACCAAAATGGCGGAAGTAGCCTAGAATATAATGATTTTTTAGTGTCAGATCTATTCTGAGGATCAATAAAACACCAGTCGGGGTCACTCCCCCCTCCCTCTTCATTCACATCACAAATGAAGACCTAGGATTTTTATATCTTCTATATAAATATATATGCATGCTGCATATATAAGTACAACTCGTATAATGCATTTTCATCATCATCATCGTTATCATCATTCAGCGACCCCCTTTCCATAGTTAGCTTCTTTCGTCATAAAAGAGACTGAAATAGCAGACGTGGACCACATTACTGCAGGACTGATTGTCTTCCATCAAAGGGACACGATTTTGATAGAGAGACGTCTGTCGCTGAGACTGAGACGCTGGGCAGAACGCGTAGAAACGTAGCCATTTAATCTTCTAGGTAAAACTATACCTTTGATGCCAATATGCTCAACCTCTCCGGCTGGGATTCCATCTCCGAAAGGAGAAATGTTTCAGAACAATCATTTCTTCGCCACAAAGGTCAGCCTAAGTTTTCCCGTGTAGACAGAGCCATGGGGGTAGAAGTATCCAAACAGCAGTCTATTTCAGAGGGTCTCTGGTTATATCCTGCGGTTACGCATGCAGTTAAAAACTGATCTAATCCTTCAGTATTAAGGACATGTCTTCATTTTATCTGTAGACAAACTGCTCCCTTCCCTCGACTTCTAGTTCGACTCCCAGGCGCAGGACTCCTTGAACGAGGAAGGCATTGCACTACAAGTCCTAGACTAGGATCATTAGCTATGAACAACCTGCAACACTGGCGAAAGTTGATTTTAAAAGCGGGGGGTGGTGGTGGTTTGAAGTCCTCCTTATAAATAAAGACACCCTTGGCTATTAGGCTTCATTTTGTGTAAACATTAAAATGCTCCATCCAAGAATATTTTAATGACCTTCCTTGTATTAAGGTTAACTACCGTGTTTACTTTTCCACGCCCTTTTCTTTTATAATCCACGATTCTTGATGTGTTAATTACATGTTAGATCTCCTGTCTTTTTTGTGGGGGGGGGGGGGGAACACGCCGTTGTTCTTTCTATCATTATTTTTCCTCTAAGCAGAAAGTGTATATTTGTGTGTGTGTGTGTGAGTGAGAGAGAGAGTGTGTGTACGTCTAAGCAAACTACTATTCCTTTGCCATATTTATTTTTGTAAAGAAAATTATATTTTCAGTGCAACCCAAGCGAACATTTCATCTTCTCGGCGCATTTCCCTGCATATTCTCCCCTCCCCTCTTCTTAATTTCTGCATAGAGGACGCCTCGAGAAAGGAATAGAAGATGGCTCGGTATTAGCTTTCCTCCGAACGTTCAGAATAAGGAGAAATGAAGTCACTGGAGACTTGTGATTGACAGATAAAATGAACTCAGGAAAGGCCAAAGGACATATTATGCTCCTATAGGAATATTTCCCTTCAAGAAAGTGCTAGGCTGAAAACGGTATGAGCATAGTGGGCAGGAGATGGCTGGTTCAGGTTTCACAGCAAGACTGTTTTCAAATTTGGATTTCTTGGATACACACACACAGAGAGAGAGAGAGAGAGAGGAGTACATTTCTATTTAAAGTGTGCTCCTTATGAAATAAAAAACACTATTTTCTCTACATCAGCTATGGCAGGCTGGTGCACAAATGATCAAGAACTCGTGAATTTAGATGCAGTCTGGAATATTTAATCAGCTCCTTCAAGCAACTTCTCCAGAGTCGTTTTTTCAACGGGAGAGGAGGAGGAAAGGGAGAGATTTCTGCAAGGATTTGACTGTGTCTCCTTCCTTCTCCCTACTCTTCAGATTTCCCAAGCAAGGTGCCTAAAACAAACCCACTCCTGCTCCTGTTTGTGTGTGTGTGTAGGGGGACCTGCACACTCTGTGTCGAGTGTAATGTCACTGATGGATACTGCATCCCTCAGGGGCACATGCCCCCTCATCTCTCCTTCTCTGCCCTCTGCCTTTCTCTCTCTCTCTGTCTCTCCCTGGAACCTCCATAACCTTCCCTGCATACACTTTTCTTGTGCCTTCCCCCCCTTTTGTTGCAAATTTACCGCACCTCCAAGCCGCCTCTGCTGCTATTACATGGAAAGTCTTGAGTCCTCTTTGACAATGTAAAAATAAATAAATCCATCTCTTCTTGTTGTGGTGGTTGTTGTTGTTGTTGCTGATGTTATTGATGATGTTGCTATTCTTGTTGCAGTTTTTCCCCCCCGGGGGTGTGTGTGTGTGTGTGTAATCCTTTTGCAGATTTCTTCTCCCAGAACAAGCGACCAGCGCCATCCTTCCAGACTTCTAAGGGCACAAGCTCTCTTACCTACTACTCACTCTTCCAAGCAAAGGTTATTATTAAAGCACACGCACATATCAAACACGTCTTCCAGTGAAGTTCTGCAGACGGTTTGGTAAACAAAAAAGTTCCAATGACATTGTTTAAATAATAAGTACAGCAATAAAACCCAAGAAATCAGACCCTACTTTAAAAAAGAAAGAAAACACCTCACACCCTGGCTTGGTCTCTGAACATGCAAAAAGTCCCTCACTCCAAGCTATGCCTTGTAAGTGAAACTTACTCGTACAGTTTTATTTAATGAACGACACATTTATGAACAATCAAATGATCCTCGTAAAAATTTTATTGAAGGACATAAAAACATCCACGGCTACTTGCCGAATAATGTAGCCTCTCAGAGAGTACAAAGATGAGAGACACCTTTTTTGTTATTATTTTCCACTCAAGCTTTACAAGGTCATCTTCACCCTCCCAGAAGATAGTTATCTCGTGTGTATACACACACACACACACACACACACACACACACACACATATATATATATATATATACACACGCAAACTTACAAATACATGCACACTCACATACACACACATAGATATACATATACATAGAAATACCTATCTGTCTATATTTAGCTATCTATTTATATCTAGATGTAAAGTCAAACAAAGTACATGACCCCAAGATTTCTTGCTGCTAAATAAGCTGACGAATATGCCTCCTAGTACAAATGACAAAAGGTCCTGTAATCAGGCAAAAAAAGGAAAAAAATATATATAATGCTCATAGCCATTCATGGGCTGGCGCTGAAGAGGGGGTGAGCCGGCAGTGCAACTCTGCTAGGACCTTGAACCGACCCCCTCCCCCTTTAAAGATATTCCATGTAATGTATCCATTATAGAATACAAGCTGTAGAAGCAAAGAGACCAGACAGAGACAAATTGCGTCAAGAAATAGTTCCTGTGATACCTTGCTACACCAGATACCTTGCAGACTCATTAATAGCAGGGCTATGGAAAAGCCAAGTCGCAGAGCGAGCGAGCCGGCGAGCGAGGGAGTCGCCTTTCAGCTAATGGCACGTAAGAACCAACCGCTGCTAATAACTGCATTATTTCAAGAGTTTTATGAAAACCCAAGACGCATAGGCGCTATTTAAGAAAAAAAATAGTAAGAGGGGAAGGGGAAAGGGGGAAAAAAAGACCTGCGGATTGATCTACACTGTATTTTTGGGTAAATACAATCACGTGAGAGCTGGGAGCCAATGACAAACTAGGAAAGGCTGAAAAAATAATTACCTGCCCTGATTGTTCTATGAGAAGATAAAAAGTACACATACAGTTCATACAATAATCTTATGAATGTAAAAGAGGGGGGAACAATGTCGGCTTCTGGTCCCATAAGCAACTATTATGTAGATTCCTTGATTAGTCATGAAAGCGAAGAACTGTTGGCATCAAGGTTCCCAGCTACGGGCTCTCACCCTGCAGCAGCTAGACCTTCAGGACTAGTACCGGAGTGCGCAGATTTTCCATCCTGCAGCTTTGCCCCCAAACCGGCCGTTTTTACTACTTCGTGGGCTCCCGTGCATTCCCAGTCGTCCGTGGTCTACCACCCGTACACCCACCAGCCTCACATTGGAACTGACACCAGATATATGCGCACTTGGCTGGAGCCTATCTCCGGCGCTGTCTCTTTCCCAGGTTTTCCAGCCAGCAGCCGGCACTACGGGCTTAAGCCCGACGCCTTCCACGGCCGCAGGGACTGCGGACCGGTGGATGGACGTAGTTATCCGGATTATATGTACGGATCCCCGGGAGATCTCAGGGACAGAACCCCGCAGACTATTCCCTCCCCGGAATCTGAGGCCATCGCTTCCAACAAACACAAAGAAGAAAAGACCGAATTGGACCCTAGTAAGTCGAAGTCATTCTTGTTTACAACCGGGAGGGCATTACAGCCCTCCTGCACAGTACTCAATAAAAAGAAATTACCTTGCTGTTTAGAATTCTTGGCATCCTTGCCTTGAAAACTCCAACTGGACAGGCTTAAAAACCTGACTTAGAAGATCATAAGGGCAGCTTGTAGTTTGTTTGGTTTAGGGGAAAGAGGGGCGGGAGGAGAAGGGAGTTGGGGGGGATCTCTTCTGTGGTGATGGTGATGATGATCGTTATTATTTTGTTTCCTCACTTTGGAGAATCCACTTGTTTGATAAAATATTCATAACCTCTCCAATGCCCTCCCTTCTTTGCCCTCCCTCGTTCGTACTTTTCGAGGAACGGGTCTGGCTAGCGAAAGAGTTTGGGCATGTGCGAGGGAAAATAGCATGGATATGCATTTATTTATTTTCCAAAGGGAGGTCGATAGGCATGATTCATAAAATCTTTGCACCAAGGCAAAAGAGCATGCCCTGGCTGGTAGTGGTGGGAGAGAATGAGAAAATTGGTGCAGATTATGAAAAGCGAAAGATTTGGACCATGAGAAGTGCAAATAACCAGCTATAATTTAATAAATGGAGGAGGGGGATCTTTAGAAAGAACAGTGGACCACGTACATTTTTTTTGGTGAGGGTTATACAGTTCAACGTGCTAGGGAAAGGAGTAAAAGAATAAACGCCCTTGAACACTGACAAAAGAGCAGATCTAGGGGAACCCCAGGATTTGTGCATTGCTAGTTTAAAAAGTAATAATTCTTCTGCACAGTAAAATGTTCACTTCCTAGTGGCCAAATGCCATTTAAGTGTGGGTGATTGTTTCTGGGCAATGAGGAGTCAAGGCACAGCATGCAAATACCTATTTGTGTGTATATTCTGGACGTCTCTGTGTGCCTTTTTGTGTTCATATACACAGGGACGCTCACATGCACACACAGCACAATATCAAACCCATGCCAGGTGTTTACAAAGCCTTCAGGCCTAACAATCTGATCAAATGCTGGAACAGTTTAATCCTGGTAACTTCTGTGTCTTTGTGCCATGTCAGCACAGAGGCAGAAGTATGTGCGCTTTGTGTGTGCATATGTGTATATACACACACATACACAGTGCTATGGAGGGAATGCAGCTAAGGAAGTTGTTTAAGTAGCCTTGAATCAGCAGCCTATTTGCTGAGTCCAAATCTCACAAAAAGAGGAAGTCTAAGTTATGACTTCCCCCTAACAACGATGGAAGGAGGTTTAGTATAAAATAAGGTGCTTTGGGATTGAGAGGGGGAAATATTTTTCTTGGAGTCAGTAGACTTATCCTGGGGCATTCTCAAGATATTAAAAAAATGCCAGCAGTTCCATCAGTGGGAAGGTTATAGAGAGGGAATTGGAGAGTAATGGTTGTAAACAGAGTTTATGGGCCTGTGAAGTGGTGTGAATTTTGACTCTTTATGACTGTGTTCTTGGATTACTCCTACTAGTGTTCATGTGCAGGAGTATAGTGTTATTGTTATTATTAAACTCATTGCTCCAGTTTTTCTTTTAAACTGCAACATGCTGGAGACAATGATCGCTTAGCTGAAAACAGTATAACAGTCGGAAGCAGAATGCAAAGTTGTTCCACCAGAAATCATTGAGAACTGTCTCATTGCCGTTAACGTTGATGTGCAGTGCACCTTCACGTTCTATAAAAGAATACACACGCCCTTAAACTATCCTGAAGGTCACTTCAGATTTGATCGGATCATGCTGCCAAACAGAGGGGACTTTTTAATAAACAAAACAAACCCCCGGAAGAAGAATAAATGGATGGACCTGGATCTGTGGGGTCCACCAATCTCAGTTAATGATATATATTTACACACACACACACAAACATATGTTTAAACTGCCGAACTGTTTCTTTTCCAGACAATCCCGTGGCAAATTGGATTCATGCGCGTTCTACAAGGAAGAAAAGATGTCCCTACACGAAGTATCAAACGCTGGAATTGGAAAAGGAGTTTTTGTTCAATATGTACCTAACACGGGACCGCCGTTATGAAGTGGCCAGGGTTCTTAATCTCACGGAGCGCCAGGTCAAAATCTGGTTTCAGAACAGGCGAATGAAAATGAAGAAAATGAACAAGGAGAAAACCGATACTAGTAAAGACCAGCAGCAGTGAAATTGGCCGAGTCTCTCCAAGCCAATGGAGAAACCGAGGCGCTGGGTCTTCCTTGGGGTTCGAAGTGTTTCTGACTTTTTTCAGTGTGCTGATGAGTGTTTAGAATTAGTTAAACACAGCAACCATTCTGGAGCAAAAAGACATAAAAGAGTGCTTTTATAAGAAAAAAAAATTAAAAAAAACTACGACTATAAATAAACATTTTCTTTTCTTTTCAGAAAACAACAAAGTACTTGAATTTTTTTTTAAAGTATTTTATTTCGTAAGTTAAATTTATCCAGTGGTTTTTTTTTTAAATAATTATTATTATTTCATGACGTCGTGGCTGCATATTTTGTACAAAAGGAAAAGAAAGGTGGGGGGAAGAAGAAGAAAGGAAAATAAGAGGGGGTGATCGCTCAAACAATGTTTCTGTCATCGTGTTGAACGTTTCTGGTGTACTTATTTGTGTCTTCTATGATTGTCACAGAACCGTTCTGTAATGCTGTTATGTTTTGCTATAGTAGAGCAGCTCTCTGTAAATATATACCTAACGTCACAAAAAAGAGGAAAAAAACCAACCTTTGATAGTCGAGGTGTCTTTTTTTATTATTATGATTATCTTTTAAACTCTCTTGGAGAAATCACACCTTACCCACCCACCCCAAACTTCCACATGGATTGCTGGAGTGGGAGATAGAGAAAACCTTGCCTTGGATTCTCAAAGACATAACTTCGGAAAATACGCCCCTGGAATTAACAGTCTCTTAGAGAGAGAGAGAGAGAGAAAACTGTTGGAAAAATGCCCTCTTTCAGGAAGTCCGATAGGATAGTAAAATAATAGAGCTTCCGCTCACAACATACCCCCCCATCTCTTTCTCTCTCTCTCTTTTCCCTCCCGCCCCCCAGTTCCATATAGCTATATCTGTATGTCTATATAGTGGTAGGCTCATAAAAAGAGACATTTGGGTAAGGGTGAGTGTGTACTGCACATTTTAGTCTAGGGTAATTAATTGTACTAATTTATGGCCTCGGGCAATCAAACTATATGTACGAGATTAAATACGTGTGAGCGGCATTTGCTCATGCAACAGTCTTACCTTTTGTTATCTATCCGAGACAAGACTATTAGAAGTCTTTGGGATTATCAATTAAGTGCCAAAAATACGTTACTGTGTTGCTTGGGGGCCCAGTCATCCTATTACTTTCGGGTGTAATGTATCAAGAAAACAACAGTCAATGGTTTGTTCGCATTAGTGCAGATGGGAAAGGATGGGAATTAGGAGATGGTAATAGTTTAAGCCAAAAGAAGTTTTTTTTTGTTTGCTTGTTTTTTTTGTTTTGTTTTTTTAAGGGATTAAGGAAGTGCGGTTGAGGACTGGAAGATTCTCCTTCCAGCCCCTCTGTAAAGAAACAAGTTTCTGGACAAAACGCTTTCCTTCCCTTCCACAGGCTAGCAGAAGGCAAATCTGTGAGTGTTAAAAAATCAGATTGTTTGCACTGCGTAAGGACGAGTTAAGTGACACGAGGTGGATGGAGGCGGGGGGAGGCAAGGGATTTTCGTTTTCCTTTTTTTTTTTTTAAGGGTCCATTTTATCCTTCCCTACGAATGGATGTTTCCGAAGGTCCTTTCCAAAGCTTGCTAAATGAAAGACCAAGGGATAACAAATGAGGAGGCAGGAGATGTCTCAGCATAACAACTTGTTATGAGGTCCCTTTCTTTAATGAAATGAGTCCAGCACTGTTTTAATCTTTCTAATGATAAACAGATCGTTGGGGAGCTGGGGGGGGGGAGGAGGGAGGCCGGGTAGGGAAATCGCGGCTTGGGGTTTGCCCAGCCGGATCCAACCTTCTCAAGGAACGAACGAACGAATAAATAAATAAATAAATAAATACAAATCTGGAAGCCATTATACCCGCTGATGTCATAAAACATTTATTTCGCAAAGCTTCTGCCTTTTCGTTTCATTAGATACCGGTTTGTGGCTTTATTTATTTATTTATTTATTTGCTTGCTTGCTTACGAAGGCGAAAGGAGCTTTCACACACACACACACACACACACACATCTGATTGGCTGAAGAGAATCGCTAACAAAATCTGTTTTAGCCTTCATCCGCTGATGTTCTTCAAGGTACAGCCGGGGGTGGAGGTGGGGGGGGGGGCAGAAATTCAGGAGGAGCAAGAACATTGCTAAAAGCCAACCTTCCACCCAGTGATGACCGTTTATTATTTCCCCACTTTTTAAACTTCCCGAGCAGTAATCATCATAATAATGACGATAACTACTATGGCAATTGTTTTTAGATTTGTGCGTCTGTGGTGAGGGAGAACAAAAAGGAAACAATCTCCATAATCTCTCTCTCTCTCTCTCTTCATTTCTCTCTCTCTTTCTGTCTACCACCACCTCGGTGACAGACTTGCGGCCCACCGAGAGGCCGTTTTATTAACTTTGATCCTTCACCATGCTTGTAGAACCTTCCAGTTCCACCAGACCTCATTTTCAAGATTACTAAAGATGCAGTCTCTTTCACCTTTCTCTCTCCCTCTCCCACCTCTCCCTCCCTCCCTCACCCCACCCCTACCCTGACAGACTTCAGCAGGGCTGAACTCCCATTGGAGCTAATGGGGACGAAAAGAATGTAAGTTATGCTTCCTTTGTCTCCATAAGACTGTTGTTCTCCTCTCTCCCCCTCCCCGCCTCCCATTGCTTTCTTCTGACTGGCTTTGTGTGCGGTTTTAATGGAAGAATACAGTTATAGTTCATGTGCAAGTCTTCTGCCAAAAATCCAGGATGATGCTTGGTGTGTGTGTGTGTGTGTGATATATGTATGTGTGTAAACACACACACACACACACACACACACACACACACACACACATTTCAGAGTCAAATAGAGTCCTGCTCTTTGCAAGTTTACTCAAAAGTCAGCTCCCACAGGACACAATGGCGCTTGCTCTCAAGTAAAAGTGCATAGGATTGTAGCCTTAGCAGTGGAGAAGATCAAATCGTTCATTTGTGTTTCAAATGCAGTCCAGGCTTCCAGTCCAAAAGAGTCGCTTCGCCAGGCGTGGTTAGCGCATTATTTTCTAAACAAAGACAAGATTCCAGCAACACCACCTTTTTCCTGCAGATACCTTCTCTGTGAATTCTTCATATTTTTGTGTTTATGCACACTCTGTCTGTCTGTCTGTCTATCTATCTATCTATCTATCTATCTATCTATCTATCTATCCTGTAATGTATATGTGTGTGAAACAGAAAGTGCTCTCATCTTCAGCTTAAAAAACGTCTCCTTTGTAGTCGACACAAAAAGGACAGGATACAGCAGCTTTGAAAGCAACCCATAGGTACATTTCCGCAGCCCAAAAATGCCAGTTTTACAGCTCTGTTTGTCTCACTGCTGGGTGCACTGAATAGAATTGAACAAAACAGGACCACAGAACCGGCTAGACGTCTGGCCTTAATTGTTTTATGGTTTAAATAAGGTGGGTGCTCTTCTCTTTGAAACCGGATTATTGGAATGTTTTGTCTACCAGCAACAAACAACAGACGCGCACACACACATACACCCCCCCCCCCATTATAGCTCCCCCCTTTCCTTGGCAGAGGAAGGAGAGATAGGGGGCATGCGGGGGGGGTGCCTTTTAAAACAGGGAGCGGCGTGAGGTGGGGGAGGTTAGCAGGAGAGATGATAGAAACTGCTGCATTTTGCTTGCGTACGGACTGTGTCCCCATGTGCACGCGCATGTGTGTGCACTGTTGTCGTTGTTATGGTGATGGGTATTTTTAGGGTTTGTGGAGGGAGGGGGGAACATGAAAAATGGGGAAATGTCCTGCCATTATTTCAACACACACACGATTATATATATAAAACCACCAAAATCTGATTTCGGTCCCTTATTGACTGAATGATGGATGCAGATCTTGATCATCACATTCGATATGTTTTTATTCACCCCACATTATGTAAAATCAGATTTTGTTTCGTTTTTGTTTCCTTTTGGACATAAGTGAATGCATGGTACTGGAGGGGAATTGGGGGGGGTTGCAAAAAGAGCGCGGTGATTGATGATGGGAGATCTTTCTCCATTTCTGTTTTGTTTTTGTTTTGTTTTTTTGTAACTGAAAGGTTATGTTTTGAAGACGCGTGCCTTGGGGAGAGCTGGCGCAAGATGGCGCTGTTGCTCAATCTTAGAAGCGATTAGCTGATTTACTTACAAAGCCTGCAGTTCGCACCTTTAGGCCTCTCAGAGATTGTAAGAAAAACAGACGTCAAGAAATAAGTATATACAACGCCTCTCACCTGAGACTCCCGGCTATGGTTTGCAAAATAATGTCAATTCTGGGTTGGAGCAGAAACACGCTTTTTCTTATTTAACTGAATCTTTTAGATAAAATAAATGTTGAAATTGGGTTTGCATAGCTCTCCACAATCAAAGACGCAATACATATATGCAGTGAAAAAAGGAATATTCAGTTCATCGACAGCTTGTCAAATATATCAATCCTTTGCCAGAAAAATCTACTTTATGTGTTTTTCTTTATTAAAGTCAAGATACAGTTGAATTAAGAAAAGCGATCACATTTTAAGTAGCAGAAGCTTTGTGTATGGAATAAGAACAGTACGTTTTGAAAATAAAGATAAAAACCACAATGGACAACACAATCGGTTATACCAAGCTAGTTATGAAATATTGTAGTTCGCACGCACACATATACATGTAAAACTCCACCATGAACAAGAAGCTTGGCGTTTTCTATGCATCTTATATGACAAAATGATGATTTTCTTCCAATAAAAGAACTGTATCTAGCGGAATTGTATCAAAATACTTTTCTACGTGAAGATTATCGATCTCATCGCTGCATTTTCCTCTGTTAACTCTCAGAACATCACAAACATCTCTGTTTTCTTCCTTTATGCCCTGGTTCAGTTGCAAATGCTATTTTTTAATTCTTCTTACTTTTTTTAAAAAATGATCTGCATGGTGGATGATGTTGGAAAACATTTCACCAACTTTCTGCCTTCCCATCAGCTGCTTAAAAATGTTCAAGAACATGTACCGTAAAACCTGAATTTACATATCCTGACACTGAACACATTTCAATAAGGGGAAGGTTTGGCCACTGGAATTTTAAAACTCGAAAGCAATATTGATCACTGTCCTTGAGCAAGAATCCTATTGACTCTGAGCCGTATCTGCCAATTAAGCTGAGGTCTAACCCATTCAGTTGTTACATGTGTTGGAAAGAAAGAAAGAATCTATTTATTTTATTTGATAAGCCTTGGTTAAGTCTTGCCCTCCTCCTTTGTTGGGAGAGGGGAGAAATTACAACCTGGGGACAGACTTTTGTTCTTGAAATTAGACAAAGGAAAGTAAGAAGTAAGGCTATATAAGTTAACAAAGGTGGGGGGAGGCAAAATATGTCCATGGATTTGTTTCCAAGAGTGTTTTACGGTTTTGTACGCATTAGAACAGTTGGGATTTCCTCAATTCTGGTTTTCTCCACCCTCTGAAATTCATTTACTTGCCATTTTCTGGGGAAAGGGAGGGGGAGGGAGAAAGAAGAAACCCAAGAAGAGATTTTGAGAGGGGAGAAGGGGGTTGCTGATGAGTTTATGAAAGGGCCTTGGGAACAGCTAATTTATAGAAGTGTGCCTGATTCTTGTCTTATTTAAGAAGCTCCCCCCCCCCCCGCCAGCCTCGCAAAGAAAGAAAGAAACCAGCCCAGGAAATATTAATTTGCAAAGTTTAGAAGAAGGGGAAAGCTGCTGGTTTTATGCTTCTGTTTAATAGCCTGGGTTCTTTAATGCAGTCGTAAAAAAGAATGTGCAGCCTCCCAACGGAAAGTATTCAGCCAATGGTCACTCTGGAGTGGAGAAAGTACATGGGGGGGGGGGCAGGAGAGGTCTTTGCAATACATGGATACTACATACGACTACATGCATAAGACATGTGAACAATTACCCACCATTTGGTAAAAGCGACGGGGGTAGGTAGATAGATCCTACATTCTGCCACACCAGAAACCCCCCCCCCAGGAAACCTTCATATCCTGTGGACCTTCTGCCTCCCCCCGCCCCACTTTCCCAACTACTTGAACGAGACATTTCCTGTGGGCAGGGGATACTTATTTCCTTCAAGGGACGCCTTCCAGTTATTTTCAGATGGGAAGATTCAACCATTGGTCCAAAGACAAAAAGAAAATATAAACATATTACTTCTACAATCTTTATTTGTTTAAAAGGCACACACACACACACACACACAAAAAAAAATACATAGAAAGGGCATTCATAGCCAGCTAAGATACTCTAGGCTCCCTATGTTCTTTCCCTCAGTCTCTCTCTCTGTGTTTTAAAAGAGGGGTTTGCTCTCTCCCCCCCCCGCTAATCATAACACCCCCTAAGAGTGACAGACACATAAATAAGGACAGTTCCATTGCTAGAGTTGGGGAGGGGGTTGAATTTTGGAGGGGGGGTTCCCCCTTGATTCTCATCATAATAAGGCCTCCTGAAGCTACCCGGTGTTTATTTCTGCCCCTCCCCGCAAAATTGATCCGGGTTGGCGTTTTATACCTATTACCTGTTGAAGTAACCTAAATTGACCTCGCTGGCGCATGTATTTGCTCAGATAAGTGAAGAGGCTCCGTAGCATGGGGGGGGGGAGAGACAGAAGGAGCACCTAAGGGTATTACTGCGCACCTTTCATAACCCTGCTCCATTCACTAGATATGAGGGTGTATGTGTGTGCGTGTGTGTGTTTTCTCTCTTCCCCCTATCCTCCTTCTGAGGGCTGATTATTTCACCTCCCCGTCACCCCACGAACCCCCCGATTTCCTTGTCATTTTCTTCCTAGCCTGTCTTGGTGTGGTGGATTGATGAATCCAGATCGCGTGTGAGAGCAAGCGAAAGAGAGAGAGAGAGAGAGAGAGAGAAAGAGAGAGAGAGAGAGAGAGAGCGCCTCACCACCGGGATTTTGAGGAATTTGCCTGTGGTGTTAAAGGGAAGGGAAGAAGTAAGAGAAACTGAGAGAGAGCTCTACCTATCGACGGATATAAGAGAAGTCAAGAGCATTAGGCATAAGCAGCCATACCCACTCAGGCACTATGAAACGTCTTTGAGAGAGCGAGAGAGCGCGCGCATTAAAAAAAAAAAAAAAAGGCACAACCAGCCACTAACCAGGACTTTGCAGAGTCCAGAGAGAGCGAGAGCGAGAGTCCTTAGCACTGATCTCTTTATAGAATTAAAGACTTTTTTTTTTTTTTGGTGGTGGTTGGTGGTAAAAGGTTGATTTCCTCCTTCCTTTCATGCGAGAGCCATGAGTTCCTACTTTGTAAATCCTCTTTTCTCCAAGTACAAAGGCGGCGAGTCTCTGGAACCAACTTACTACGATTGCAGATTTCCACAAAGTGTAAGCAGAAGCCATGCTCTCGTGTACGGTCCGGGCACCACGGCTCCCGGCTTCCAACACCCTTCACACCACGTCCAAGAGTTCTTCCACCACGGAACCTCCAGCATCTCCAACTCGGGATACCAGCAAAATCCTTGCGCCCTGGCGTGCCACGGAGACGCTTCTAAATTCTATGGATACGAAGCCCTACCCAGGCAATCGCTTTATGGTGCCCAGCAAGAGGCGGCCGTGGTACAATATCCTGACTGTAAATCCTCTTCCAACAGTAACTCTAGCGAGGGACAAGGGCATTTAAATCAAAATTCTTCTCCCAGTCTCATGTTCCCATGGATGAGACCTCACGGTTAGGACCATTTTTTTTCTCCTTCCTCCTTAAATGTGTTCTTTTCTATTTAAGCAGAGAAAGAAAGAAAGGGTTTTAGGGAACGGGGGGGCGGGCGGGGGGGAAATCTGTATTTTGGAGAGACAGGCAAAGGCAGATAGATAAATAGTGGGGTTGGTTGCAAGAATGTTTCTTCTTCCTGTTTCGGGAGGGGGTATATATATATATATATATATATATATATATATATATATGGTAAACAAGGCTGGAGCTGGCTTTAAAAGGCAATAAGGTGATTTCTGGGTTTAAATCACAATAAAGTAAAACTTTTTTAAAAAATAGCTTGCCTCCAGGAGAGCAGTAAGATACAGCTCCCACGAGGTTATTAGCATGTTGATAATACGCTGGGTTCCCCCCCCCCCTCTAAAAATGTCATATAGCTTTTCCTAACTGCTTGACGTCTTGGGCTAAAAAGGTGAGCTTTAATAATAATAAAATATCGCTGCAGATCATTTGAATATTTCGAAAGATCTTTAATATTTAAAGTGTAAACTTTGAAGGGCAACTTTGTTCACAATTTTTTTGTTTTAAGGAAAAGACTTAAGAACACTTAGAGATGATGGCGATGATAGTAGCAGTGGTGACGATAATAATAATAATAACAAAACAATAATAATAATAATAATAATGGTGACAGTAGCAGTAACGACTCTACAAATTGCTGTATTAAATGTAACTTTACTGAAAGGAGCTGTGCCAAAATGCCCACAGAATTCTCTAATACTCTTCTCAGCACAAGTTTCAGCCTCTTAGAATTGTGGCTCAGAAGGCTTTTTAATTCAAAACACATGAAGGCTCATTTGTTTGTTTTTAACAGGGAAATTAAAGAACAGCTTTAGCTATAACCCCCCCTCTTTAAAACACAGTTGTGTAAAGATGTCTCAGAAAGACTTCAGATCAGACATATAACACGGAGCAGAAGATTAGAAGTTATTGTTATGATGGACGATTCTGACTTCCAGGCAAGCCTCTAATAAAAATATCGATAATAAAAAAATAGGGGAGGGATGGTTGTTGTTGTTTAAAAACAACAACAGCAACAGCAGCAGCAACAACAACAACAGCAATCTCGTATGTAAAAGATAACAATATATATACACACTGTGGTATTTTACTATAATTATTGTTGCTGGGTTGGCTTTCAGTGCCTTTTCAACGTTTGTATATATGTTGCTACAGCCATGCATATGGATGCCTAAATAGACACACAGAAAGCAGCAGCAGAGTCCAACCCACCCACCCCCAAAAAATTAAAACTGAAAGAAACTGTAGTGGAATACCTATCCTGGGGGTTACTAAGGAAAACCGAGAAACAAGGAAGTATTTTTTTTTAAGTGCATTTGCACTAGGAAGTCAAAAGTAAATTTTGCACACAGACGGGGAGGAGGGGGAGGAATGGGTGGCAGGAGGTCTGCCTTGGAACTCCGATTCCTAAGGTAATTTTATTTCAATATATGCTTTCTTTCATTTGACTGTTGGAATGCTAGAAGGGGCTGTAGGAGGTGGGAGACAGACCTAGTGGCGAGGGGAGTGGGTGGGTGGGAAGTGGTCTGTTGTCATTAGGAGACATGAAGGCAGAATCAAAGCGAAGAGAAGAGACCCTAACAAGTTATTTGTTGTTGTTGCCTGTTCAACAGCTCCCGGAAGGCGCAGTGGCAGGCAGACTTACAGCCGGTATCAGACCTTGGAGCTAGAGAAGGAGTTCCTCTTCAACCCCTATTTGACACGGAAGCGGCGTATAGAGGTCTCTCACGCCCTGGGACTGACAGAGAGGCAAGTCAAGATCTGGTTCCAGAACAGGAGGATGAAATGGAAGAAAGAGAACAACAAGGATAAACTCCCTGGAGCCAGGGACGAGGAGAAGACGGAGGAGGAAACTAACGAGGAAGAGGAAAAAGAAGAAGAGGAAAAAGAAGAAAGCAAGGACTGATCTCTCGCAGCTCCTTGAAGTCCTCGTTTTATGGCAGATGATAAATCGAGATGTTTACGACGGTCATTCGCTTTTATAGAGTATAGAATGGAGAGACTCACACACAACAGTAACTACCTGTCAAAAGAGTTGTAGCTCCCCCCTTTTTATTGTCATAGGACTTCCCTTAGTTCCCCCTTCCTTATAGCAGCATTTTTTAAAAATAATAATAATAATTTTAACTTTTTAAAAACAAAAACAATTTTTTTTGTGTTTGGCTTCCAGTGAAATTACTATAGAACAGGATTGACTTACAGATCCAGTCCTAAACCCAGCACTATCTATTTCCAGACGAATGGACCTCTTCCCCATCACCACCACCAGCAGTGACCCCACCCCCTTCCACTCCTTGCTTTCTTCTAGTTGTCAGCAAATACAAGGATCTTATATATTTATTTGGGCTAGGAAGGACTCCTATTTCTTCTCGACCAGGTTTAACCACCTCCCCAAGTTTAATAATATAAAAGGTAAAGGGAGGGAGGGAGGGAATGTATGAAAACGCTTTATGCTTAGTCTTAACTTTAAAACAAACAAACATCCCTATCTACCTATCTATGTGCTCTTCCATGCCAAGGTCCATTTCTTATTTTTAACTTTTAGCTGTGTCAATCAATAGCTACTAAATGACAATTTCTTCTTGGAAGATGGAGGCTTGACACATGCCTGAAGACAGCACCACATGCTTATTAGTTATCTATGAATATATCTGTATGTTGTGTCTACCTATATACGCCCTGCGGTTTGGCAGGAAAAAGCTATAGCATTAGGCATTTGGGCTTGGAAGGAAGCCCCAGCCAAATCAATGGGACTTACGTTTGAGGAAACATGCTTAGGATAGCTGTGAAGGACACGGAACCACCTAATGATTTCTCTGGGTGTTGTTTACTATATTACTCGTGTGAGCACTCGAAATTCTTAACATACTACCTAATGGGAAACCTGCAATAATCATCTATTAGCAACAAGGTGGGGGCTTACACATACTTAAAATAAAAAACAAAAAACTTGTTCGAATCATTTTAAAGGGGAGTTGTGTATTGCCCTAATGCAAGCTACTAAGTAGCAGAAAATAATAATAATAATGAAAAAGAAAAAAGAAAAAAAAGAAAAATACAAAAAACACATTGTAATGTATCTTATCACTACCTATAGAAGGAGTCATGCTTTGAAAGTATTTGTAACGCGGTTTTGTTGTCGTATGTTGCTGCTTATTTTCTCTTGGAAAAAAATAATTCCCAACAACTGAAACTGCCTAGATAAGAACGCACAGTATTGTATTATTTTATTGTGCTTATAATGTAGTTTAGGACTTAAATTGCACTGAATGTATAGTTATCTATTTGTCTTGACTTATCTGTTAATGCAACATGCTCGAATTACACACACACACACACTCACACACACAAAAAACATACACACTTGTCATTGTTTTATGTAAGCCATCGTTCTCTGCGTGTTCAAAACTCTGAATGTAGCAATTTCTGCCAGAAATCCAATTCTGGCGACCGTGGATTTGTATTGTATACGTGAGTCATTACGTAAATAAACAATAAAAATTGAGGGGAAGAAAAGGATTGTGGCTTCTTAAGCAGTTTGCCAATTCTTTAAATCCACATCCACTGACTCAGGAGGTCTTGGCAAAAGCCACTGGACGATTCATACGTTCAAGTTACTTAACAGTTCAAAACCAAGACTCAGGCGTTTCACTTCCAAAGAAATGAGGCGTTACGTTAACACGTTCACAGACTAGGATTAAGAGCCTTAAGTACGTTGGTGTGGAATGCCACGGAGATCCGTGGAACTTGGTGTCACTTAAGGATTAGCGTCAAGACAGCAACTGGGTAAACAAAGAGAGGAGGCGAAACTCCTTCCGTCATGACCATCAGTTCTCTGCTGGTGCTATGAATTCACACGAGAAGATCTCTTAGGCTGAACTCCTCAAGACACCTACTGGGGAGTAAGTCCCATTAAATATACAGAGGCTCTCCCTGCACCTAACAGACGCGTTACAAAGATTCACTCCCCACCTTTGCTTAAATTGAGCTTTGCGTTCTGTTGCTAGCCTTCAAATTTCTACCTCTACTAGTATATTACAGTACTTCTTGCTTTGCTATAAAGTATAACAATGGTTTTCCTTAGCTTCTTACGTTTTTAAAGCATATCAACAGCGACACTCTTCCTTCCACTGGCATTCTTGGGGGGGGGGGTTCGAGTGTTTGTCCACTGAAAATGTCATAGTTCGCCATTTCACACCTAATATTTTGTGGTGTACGTGTGTGAAAGTGTGCAAAGACGGAAATAGCTGGAAGGAATCCGTGTGTCTCACGTCCCTGTCCATATCTACAGTATGAAACGACTGGAAGGAGACATAATGGAGACATTAAAAGGGGGCTTTGCGATGAGCTGGTACTTATTTATTTATAAGAAATACTTTGTTCAGGAGCACAATCAGCAAACTGGAGGAACACCCTGAATATTTTTCCATTGTGTGAATGTACGCAAAACACACGTTGCTTGACAAAATAATACTGGCAAACATGTTTATTTTCTCTCTTTCTTACTCACACATGCAGAGAGATTGTGTGTGTGTGTGTGTGTGTGTGTGTGTGTGTGCATACACATATACAGGCACACACACAATATTGAGAGGGCGAGTAGGTATTCCTAGAATATTATTATATCTGGCCTGCGGTGAAATGGACTTCATCCCACAACGGCATTTGGTATGAAAATGGACAGGTTGTTTACACTGATACCCCAGATAAGGCACTGCAAGATTCCTAAAATACATCCTGGCTTAGTAAACTGAATCTGGAAAAGATACTGGGAGGCTGAGAACATTCTTAACTTCCAAAAACTAACACTGAAGTCTTTAAATAATCAAATAACTGAAGTGTGTGTGTGTGTGTGTGTGTGTGTGTGTGAGAGAGAGAGAGAGAGAGAGAGAGAGAGAGAGAGAGAGAGATGGAGAGACGTGCTGGACATTGCAGAAAACAATTGTACAAGGGGGAAGACAGTGTGATGTCTATTTACGTCGCATCCATGAATCCCTACTTCAGCGTTTTTGATTATTTCATTGGAGTGTTGCATATTTGTGTTTAGGGTTCTGGAAAAGATAGTGGCTGTGCAGGAATATTCAGTGTATTATCCGAAGGTGCTTGTTTGGATGCGACAAGGAACTGTTGAACCTGACATAATATTAGAAGCCGACTGCAGGTTGCGTCCAGGGGAACAATCTTCTCCAAACATAAAAGCACCGTCCTTTATAGCATAATGCAGGCTTCCGCGGTGATAAATGTAGGGTGCCTATGATTCTTTTCAAAATTCTAGTTAGGAGTGTGTTTAGGAGGGGGGAGAGGACCATTTGATTGACTGTGTACCGTACTACACACATGCATAGTAAAGACAGACTTTTGCACCAGCTGATAGAATTCATACCCACAATACCAAGTCGCCGCTCTTGCCCAGGCATAGATGTGTACACGCCTATTATTATTAAATGGCGTATTCTTGAGTGGACACTCTCAAGACTTCATCAATTCCGCCTGCTCATTGCAAGGGACCGACAATAAAGCTTTGCCATTGTGTAGACTTTATGAGGCTGCAGAATAGAAAGGTAAGTCCATTGTGTTACTCATCATAACTAGGGGAAGGCCAGACCTGCCTTAAGGCGAGATTTAGACATCTATATCTATCTATCTATCTATCTATCTATCTATCTATCTATCTATCTATCTATCTATCATCTTCTGAGTTGAGTTGTCTCGTGGTAATATCTAATATAATGGCGACTTTTCCTACAGTGGATTACAGAAGTTTAAAGCGTGGCGGATCCACACATTTTAAAGCAAAGCTTGGGAGCATCTTATCTTCTTGTGAACTAAGTCCATAGTGTTCCCTTTCGAGAATGATTCTCTGCACAACCCGCACCAACCCATCTCTCGTCCCCAAAGGGGAAGTGGCCGGATAAACTACTCTTACAGAGACTTGAAGTAGACTCAAGAAGAGGCGAGAAAACTTAATTTCAAAATAAGGGAATTGAAAGGGCGTGGGGTGGGGGGGAAGAGAGTGAGAGAGAACAAAAAAGAAAAAGAAGAGAAAAGAAAAGAAAAAAGAGCTGTATCTGCACTCTATCCATCATATTTAAGTCCATGTTCTTAAGTGGTTTGATTTGAAGGAATCTCCCAAACGATACTTATCTATCATAGGGTTAGAAGTTAAATTATTGGAATTGCTAGGCAAAGCTGTTACATTTGGGGTGGGGCGGTGGTGGAAATGATTATGGCTTATAGTCAATACACAACAAAGTCGCATCTTTAGATGACATGCATTTACTATATATATATATAGTAATCACTTCATAATTTCCAAAGGGAGACAAAAAAGAGACAGGGAAAAGGCCATTTTTACGAGGCGAAGTAATTTGAAAGAAGATAATGCTCTTCACAAAATGGCTGATTCGGAAATGATCATTACTTCAATATTACCGAAATGAGTTTCACCCACCCGCCTGGAGTAAGAAATATCATCCTATTCTGCATTTTTTTTATTAGCCAATCAAAATTCCTTCAAATCTCCATTTGTGATTTGTGAAAAATAGAAATCCACGAAAAAGCTGCACTGGAGCATATTGCTCATTTTCTCTTAATTTATTATTCTAATCACAGCAGCCGTTACATGATAATGCATCCATTAAGCGGGCGGGGGTATATGTGTTGGAGGTGGGTGGGGTTTAGAATACTTCTCCATTCGAGACATGGAAATGTACACAAATGATATTTCATACACGTACCCAAAAGTTTGGAGGCCTAAGTTTTCAGGCAGAGGTTGAGAATAACCTGAATGAATGAAAGAAAAAAGTTCCCAAGGTAAAGTCGGGAAAGTAATTTTGCTTTCTCTATCTTTCTTCGCATTCTCTCTCTCTCTCCCGCTTTCTCCTTCCTTCCTTCCTTCCTTCCTTTTAGCATTCCCTCTCAATTTCAAGTTACTAATTTAGCGTCCCCACCCTCCTAGGAAAAGTTCGGAGAGCTTTCCCTCCACCTCTGGCAACCCGATGCGAGGTAAAATCCGCAGAGCACCTAAACCAGTGAAACGTGTCTCCAGTATCAGGAGAGTCGGAATGCGGAATAAGATACAAAAGAGAGGGAGGGAAGGAAATGTATCCAACCTCTTTCTCCGCAACACTCGAAAACGTGCAGCACAGGTTATGCTTTTGCTGCAAGATAAAATTTCCTGTTCCCTTTATGGACCCTTTTCTCCCGAGAAAACGGGGAGCCCATTGTCTCCAGAGCCACTGTTGTGACGGTTCCTTCCTCGTCGTAACTTTTAACTACCTGTTATAAAATTTATTGGCGGTTTGTAAAGTGAAAAAAGTAATTTCCCTTCCGTCCGGTTGGATTACATCCTATAATGTGGGGTTTCGGGAGCCCCCCCCCCGCCGCCCCAGACAGACACGCACTCGCACATAGACTGGAGAAACGCGTCCCACACAACCCTTCCCCACCCCTGAAAATTTTCGAAATACAAAAAAAGAGAGAGGAGAAAAGTTAGCTGCCATGCGGAATAAAAATTTATATGTGGGTGCAATCCGATCCCATTAAAATCCGTTGGAATGCAGGTAAAGCCTGACAGATATTAGGATAGGAGGTAGCTGTCGAAATATCTCTCCACCCCAATTTCCATTTCGCCCCAAGGTTATGACTTACTTCTATGGGGCAGCATGTTCAGACAGCAATGCTAATATCTTCCAGACTTATCTATCTGTCTGTCTGTCTGTCTGTCTATCTATCTATCTATCTATCTATCTATCCATCCAATCTGTCTCTATCATGTATCTATGTATAATTATATTATCGCTTATTCTATACGTATTAAGAAGGAAAAATTATTCTTTGCGGTTTCTCAGATTTCCCTCCAGAATTATTATTTTCCTCTAACTATATGGCCCCATAATCTCCATCTTGTAATACTAATATTAATGCGCGTCTGGGAAAGTGAAACTGAAAAAGGGCGTCGAAGTCTGTGATCAAATATTAAGAAATTCTGCCGGTCCTTGGGTGGACTGATGTGTTTAATGTATATCCTTATTGTAAGTCAGATTCCGCTAATTTTGAAAAGGTCACAGTTTCGGGAGCCTCTCTTTATAGACTTGAAGTGCACCAAGAAGACCAGTTGTCCCATTAAAAACCAAAACGGGGGGAGGAAGGCTGTTTGCTGATTTATTTATAGTTAAGGGGGGGAAAACCCCGATCTATCTCCCAGTTAAGACCAAGTCTTTAGCCCCAAACCCTTGAGGTCCCACTGAATGTGGATTGGGGTTGGAGCCGGGGAGACAAGTCCCTTGGACTGATTCAGATGATATCTAGGTTCTAGAACAGTGAAAAGGTGGGTGTTATGGACATGGAAAGGATGGAGTTTGCAAGTATCAAAAAGGAGTCACCTTTTTCGGGAAAAGGGTCTGCTAGGAGTTAAACACGGGTCTAGGGGACCGGGGTTGTAAATAAACTCCTCTTCGATACACACACACATACGTGTGTCTGAGGGAGACTGTGAGTGAGTGTGTGTACACATTTATCGCCTTTAAAAAAATTGTATATTCACGTTGCATTTCCCACCAGTGAACTGGCTTGGTTAAAGGTGCAATCCGGGAACTGGAAAAATCAGTGGCAGCGTGGCCATATGGGTTGCCCCTTGAATAAGCAAATAAGAGCCAGAAGCGAAACAAGAAGCAAATTAGCAGCAATAATAGAAAGAGTAGCATTGCACGATGAACGCCAGCGTTGTAGTCTTCCCCTGTCTCCGCCCCTTCGCATATTAGCTGGTTCGTGTGTGTGTGTGTGTGTGTGTGTGTGTGTGTGTGCATGTGTGGTTTTGTGTTTTTTTTTAAAAAAAGAAATGAATAAATAGACTTAAAACAAAGCTGTTACTCCTACTCCGTCAGATCTCTCCAAATGAATTCGGGTTAGAATATATTTTAATGAGTGTGTGTGTGTGTGTGTGTGTGAGTGTATATATATATCCACACGCAGACATATATATACACACATGTAAATATATGGAAAGAGTAATTCTATAAACATGGCGACAGAGAAGAGCATTTGCACTCGTCACAAAAATGCAACGCATTCTTGGTTGTTTGCAGAAAATTTACAGCTGAGCAATAAAAGTTTACGACTGAATCACAAGTTGGATTGGCCACAGGAAGTCATGTGGACTCCATCCATGAACGTGAACTTTTTATTGTGGTTTCTCTTATGACTCTTTCGCAGTAGTCCTTCCTTTAACAGTCCAAGCAGTGCCAGTGAAACGGGGGTACGATGGTATCTGTATTTTTTCCTTTTAATTATTATTAGTATTTTTTTCTGGT
This sequence comes from Podarcis filfolensis, assembly GCF_964270895.1. Lineage (NCBI taxonomy): Eukaryota > Metazoa > Chordata > Lepidosauria > Squamata > Lacertidae > Podarcis > Podarcis filfolensis. Next base: position 114,894,918 of record NC_139605.1, on the reverse strand, counting down.
GGTGGTAGTGGAGGGGGTGGGGGAAGGAATCTCGAATTGTCTCTGTTCTTTCCCCCTCCCTCCCTCCCTTCTTTTTTTCTTTTTTTCTTTCTCCCTTTCTTTCCTTTGGGGTTGGAATTGTTGGTTGCTCTGGGCATTTTAGGAATAATGAGTTTACTGCTGCGGCTGGTTGCCTCCTCCCATTCTCCACCCCTAGGGGCAAAACGCAACACATTTCCTTGGGAGGATGCAATGACGAGGGGGACAAGGAGTTGTAAATACCTTTATTTTATTTTATTTTTAAGGGGGAGGGAGGGGGAAGAGATGCTAGCCCCGTCTTCTCTCCTGACCCCCAAGTTAAAAAAACAACAACAGAAGAAGACTATTTTATTTTTTGGTTTATTTTCTGTCTATCCCTCCCCCACCCCCAATTCTTTTTTGTTTTGTTTCTCTTTTTTAATATTTCTGTGGAGCTGAACACAGCGTCAGCGGAACAGAAAAGAGGCAGAAGAGAGAGAGAGGAAGGGGAGAGAGAGAGAAGGAAAGAGAGAGAGAGAGAGAGAGGAAGGGGAAAGAGAATCTGGTAAGTGTTCCCTTATTGGCTAAAATGTGTAACTAATGATCCATGGCGATGGGTGTTAAAGATAATGATGCATCGTTTTCGCGAAGCAGACGGAAAGAGGGGTGTAGCCTGGTTATGACAGAATATGATCAGGAAGAATCGGCGCAAATGTGGTTAATTCGGGGGAGGAGGGAGGGGGTGAACGGTTTGCTAGTGGTGATGTCACTGCGGTCTGGTTTGCTGGAGACAGAGGATGCCGGCTGCAGTCTGCCTCCCCTTTACAATGGTGCAGTGTTTTACTGGGGTGGGGAGGATGGCGGGAGGGCTGGGATGGAAGCGCCCTCGCGGGGGGGTGGGGGGAGGAACACAGCGGCGAGAAAGCGCCTGTGGTCGTAGAGTCCAGTAGTTAAAGTCAATGAGAGTATCCGGATCCAGCATCAGATTGGGCCCAAAGGCCATTGAATCCATTTAATTATTATCATCGTTACTTAAAAAGTTTCTAGCGTGCGCGGATTTTGTTTTTTTTTTTAAAAAAAGATAAACAACAGTGACAACTTTTCTTAAGAGCAATTGAGCGCAGTGAGTACTTCAAGCACATGCGCAGTGCGCGCTCTCATCCAGGAAACGGGAGGAAGATTCCCCCCTGGTGTACAGCAAGAAAGTAGCCAAGCAAGCAGGAGTGCCATTTTTAATGAGCAATTATGAGCTAGCTGTGTTTGTTGTGAAGCAGGAGGCGCCTTACCTTTCCACTCTCTCCCCCCAACACATGGTTCCGATTGGCTCTTCGGAAAGCTTATATATTTTTAAGACTATATTTAGGAGTTGAACGGTCCGCCCCATTTGAGAGTGTGTTTCTCTGTGTCCGTCTCAGGCCTCTCCCGCCCCTCCGGGAAAGGTGCAGTCCAATCTAGCAAAGCATGAATCCTGACTTTATTTCTCTCTATATATAATTTGATGGCTGTTTAAAGAGTTTAAGAAATAAACTGCATTGTTTGGGTGTGCCATGTCAACGTTTTACGGTGTGGAGCGTGTATTCCAGTGCTTGTTTGTTGTGTTGTAACGTTGATGAAGAGGTTTTCCTTCCAACATGTTAGCAGAGAACATGGGGATTTTTTTTACATATTTCCCTTTCTAGAGTCCACACACACACACACACACACACACACACACACACTACACCGGCCCAACAAAATGCATTATACCCCTATCAATATGATTATGGGTGTGTATCTTCCTGAGATTTTCCTCAGTTAATGTGGGTGCAAACTGCATTCCAATTAGTAAATAATAATAATAATAATAATAATAATAATAATAATCAGAAGCGAATAATAACAAAACGGACGACGAGGCTTTCGACAAAAGGGTGGGGGAAGGGAACAAAGACCCAGGTCCCTTACTGAATTTATTCTAAATCCATTCCCCCTTTGCCCATGCTCATAAACATATAGAAATTCAAATCCCTGGGAAGGGCACCCTGTTCGTCTCCTGCTTGTAAGGCCCTTCAGCTAGATTCCTCAATGAAATATTTAACACATTCTGCATCCAGGTTTATAAAAGGCCTCGCCCGCTATAGCGTTTTGCCACTGAGCACACACACACACTGCACGGTGCTTTTTGAGGGGACTTCTAATGAAACGCGTTCTAATTGGATTGCTTGCTGCAATATGTGTGCTGCAATGAATGACTATTGTTTATAAAAGTGGCACACACACAAAAAAACCAAATAACATCTGTGGGGTGGTGTTAAATCTGATCAAATACATCCGATCGCGCCAGCCATTTTATTCTTAAGGAAAGCAAGAGCGAAGGCAGCCCATCCACGAGCCTTCCTGGGGGTTCTGTAAACAAAAGAAGCCCAAAACTGGTAAGTGGGACGTGCGTATGTCATGTCTGTGCATAGAAGGAGCCGCACATTCTAGACGCCTGTGTCTCCCATTTTGCTTTGGGGAGTCGGATTTCTGGGTGTGTGTGTGATGGGGGTTCGGGGATACAGTTTGGGATACGGTTGCTGGACAGTGCGGGCTGCGCGTTTACTCGGGAGTCAGTCAGTTTAATCTGCAATCGCACCTCGAGGGGCCAGTAAGCTCCACAGTAGTCCATAGGAATGCGTTGCTCGCTTTCTAAATGCGCTTCCTATTGGGCGGGTGGAAGAAAGCCAGGTGGCTTACTTGCAGGTAAATGGGTTTAGGAGTGGCGGTAACGAAGCAAGGTACGCCCTCCCTCCGATTAGCTTGGGTGAATATTTATATATGCGGTGGGTTCCATTACTGACTGCAAAGGAGGTCGCAATAAAGACCTTAAAAAAAAAATGACCAGGCAATGGTTATTTGAACCACATGGTTGCCGGACTGTCGTTGTCGTTTCCCCCTCTTCCTTTCCTCCTCTCGTTGTTTCTGGAGTTAGGACGTGTTTTTGTGCTGGTTGAAGAGATATGAATCCCTTTCGATATTTGCCTGTTGTCCAATGTTATTTGCTGTGCCTTTTCCTTTAGCCTTCTGCAACAACCACCCTCTCCTCTCTCCCAGGATTGCCCATACAATACACATTTTAATGTATTGATTTAGTCTTTAAACTGACATATTGCCGTTGTTCATAAACTCAGAACGTTGGAGCTGATCTAAAAGGAGGGAATATAAGAAAAACTGATTTATATTCCCTGCACTTTACAGACCAAACAAGAAGAAATGAATGGCTCCTTTTATCTATAACATCACCATAGACGAGGGATCATAGTGAACATTCCCAGGCATTATTGACACACAGGTCCAGGAAAGGGGGCGGGGGGGGGGGAGAGAGAGACAGACTACATCCAGGAGCAAAATCCGATACTGTGATAGTTAACGTTGGCCCCCGCACGTAGCTTTTAATCCTTGGTGCGTGTCATAAACAGGGCAGTAAATGTGAAAATTGAAAACCACAAATGTGACACGGTAATATAAATCACACACATATATATTTATTAAGGGGAACGAGTGCCATAATAAAAACAATTGGAAGAACATTACAATTTTACAACAACTGCAATATCAATAATACATTTCTTTACAGCAGCAAAACCGTATCAACAACAATAAAAGCAACCACCACTATCTATGTACCTATTTTTCAACCTAGAAAGAGAGAAACGGGGCGGGGGAGGGAGCAGCGGCTGGAGGTGGGGTGAGAGTGGGGAATGAAAAAACATAATGAGTCAAACTTTTTTTTTTTAATGACAACTTCAGTAACTGTCGTAATAATGCACCCTGAAATCGTGTAATATATACCAATTTGCATTTCATTTAGGAGAGAGAGCAGGCAGGCTGGCGGTGTGCGCATGAGCAGCTGGGAGTTGGAGGGGGAATACGTACAATTAGGATTGCTTAAATCTGTGTTCAGAGTTTTTAAACAAAAAATAAAATAGCAGAAGTAGGCGGCCACGTTGCTTAGAATAAATATGGTCTGGCTGCAAAGTAGCAGCTGCTAAGCCCTGACCTTGTTTGTGGAAAGGATAGGGCGAGTTGGGAGAGAACTTCACTTTTCAATGATTTTGTTGTATGTGCCTCTGGTTTTTAATTTTCATTTTAATTGCGTCTGGGACTTGGCTTCCTACACTTTACATTTTAGCACGCTTTGCGCTGTATTGGCCCGCGGAACTGAGAGGCTGTCTTGGGCCTATGGTGATGCGGATATTTTCTGGACCTTCCCTTAAGTGACAAACGTATTTAAGCTCCATGAGTTACAATGAGAGATTATTTACGCACGTGCTTAATTAACTCTGGCTTTGAAATCAGTAGGTGTTGAACGTTCCTCACTTTCCCCGGATCGTGTCCATACATTTGTGTGATGCATTTTTTATTTGTAAAAATGGGGCTGGCTGAAATAAACAAAAACTTTACACAGGTTTTTTAAAAAAGGAAAACAAGACTGGGTCTTAAGGCCAAAATTAAAAATAAAATAAAATCACGTCCCAGAAGCAAAAGGGAGAGAAAGTTACATTTTGAAGGGGGAAATGCGGGGGAGGGGGGATAGACATTGATGGACGAAAGAATGGTACCTGTGAGTCAAAAGACTACGTGGTCTAATAAATAAGATGTGATATAATATGTTATTATATGTCTCCCGTACATATGAGATATGGGGCGTTTGTGTGCGTGCATGTACATTTCAACATTGTAGACACCGGTCTCTTGCAGAGTGCAACGAAATATCATAATTTCAGCATCACATCCCGCTATTTGGTTGAATTGAAATGTGCAACCCTGAGGATGGGTTATCTTCAGTCGGATGCCAGGAAATCTGGGGGCGCGGTCGGTTCTGTGTTTATATTTTATATGCTGTTCTGCATAACTGTTCGTGTACCGTGGAGGGAAGTTGTGGATATAGAGGATTAAAAAAAACGAGAAAGCACGTGACAGTTTTGATTCCTGGAATTGCTGATCAGATCTACTGGATCCACTGGCGTTTCTTGAGGTTTCTTGAGGTTCATCTAATGAACACAATTTACAGTTGTTGTGGGTGAGGTTGTGCAGTACACGCCGCTGTCCCGACTGTATAACATAAACGTGTCATGAGAAAGAGAACCCACAAAGCAATAAAACGTAGCGGGTGCAATCCAGCTCCGTGAAAACCCACTGGATTTTCTGCCGTTGATTTCGATGAGATTTGTGCATTTGCCCCTAGACACAAGCTGGACTGCGTTTAGCGTGACCCCAACTTTGGCGCAAGGCCGCCTCCTGTTTTCCCAATAAATTAACAGCAGGTAATAAGTTTAGACCGTCCGGATTTAGATCGAAACAGAAAGGCCTATAAGGCGAGCCAGACCTTCCTAAAACGTAATACAGTAAATAGGAAAGACGTTCTGCTGGTTTTAACTGCAGTGGATTTCATGAAACGCGGAGAGGATCGGAGTTTTCCTCCAGCAAAAGAGCACGGCGGTGGTCAACCCTTGAAAGTAAACTCCGCCGGTACTAATGAGACTTTACTACCTAGTCTATCATGATGTTCGAGCAGATGGGGGTACAATTTTTTACATTCCATGTTCTCCTTGATTTAAGCAATCACGGACGTTGCCTGAGCGTATGCGCGCGCTCACCTTTCTCTCTGCATAGCCTTTTTAATAGGGGTCCTATTTTTCTCTCCGCCACCGTCCCTTTCTTTTAATTGCTGCTTTCTTTTTGTTTACTTGTTTTGTATACTGCCACCAAGTGACTGAAACTTGGCAAGCCAACAATTTTGCAATTTGGTCTCTCTCTCTCTCTCTCTCTCTCTCTCTCTCTCTCTCTCTCTCTCTCTCTCCACCTCCCCCTCGCACTTTTGTAGGATGGGTGCGAGAAAGCTAAAGGGGCGCAAACACGCGCGCACACAAAATAATAACCCTATTTCACGACTGGAGAGTCAAAATGCTTGGGAGAAAGAGAGGGGGGAGAAGAGGACGACTGTTGTGCCATAAAGGCCGGAATCTCAGGGTCTTTTACTACTTCCAAGCGACGACAGTCTCCTCCCCTCCGTTCCTGTTGCTGCCTCGTAAACAAGCCCCCCTTTGCGCTGGTTGGACAGTTTGGAACTTTTAAAAAGTTTGGTCTCTTCAAAGCTATTTGGAAGTCGGCTGTTTGAGGGGTTGAATTGGACATTCGGTGGAAGTTCCTCGGTGGCTTGTTCTGTTGCTGTTTGAGGCGGCAATCTCCCTCCTTCTCCCCCCCTCTCCCCCCCCCTTCATTTGAGAAGGCTGAGTTTTAAATCACTTCCAGTGTTCATGCATTCATAAAAATAGATAAGGCCCGTCAGCTGGAGGACGCCACTCCCGTCCCCACTCCGGGGGGGGGGGGGAGAGAGAGAAAATGAGTGTATTTAAGCAGATCCAAAAATACTAAACTGTCGCCCCATTAAAAGTTACGCAAATGGATTGCATTTCCCAAAGTGCAACAAATATTGCCTCTCCAAATATGTAGCTTAATAGTAAGCGATCAGCTATTTAAACACACACACACACACACCCCATTAAGGCAACTAATACTGTGTCCTGACTTATTATTTATTTTATTTTCTTCTCCCCCTTCTTGTTCTTCTTCCTGGCGTCCTGAGATTAATTTTTCCTTCTCCCCCACCCCCATGTGCAAACAATAAAATGAAATAAGAACTCATAGATAATGACAACCATTCCTCATCATTGAATTATTCTTCCTGAACGTATTAAAATCGTATTCTTCTTTGTTTAATCTCTTCGCGGGCGTAAGTAGTTGCTTATATCCATATTTTATGTTGCTCTATAATATCACGCTTTATAATTTTTAAGCCGGTAGCTATTCTCCATGACAACTCGGCGTGACGTCACGACCGCAACTCTCTTGAATGTCAAAAAGGAAGGAGGGGGGGTCATTGTAGGGAACATTTCCGTGCCATAAAACGGAGTAATCCAAGTCAACCATAAAAGTTCTCTAAACTGAACATCCTTTGGTGAAGTTTGCAGGGCTATCCGACCGTAATAGACATTACACAGTAGCAAGCGGAGAAGAAAACTCGGGGAGGGAGGGGGGGAGAGACTCTTAATTGGCCCAATCACCCAATAATATCTTTACCTCCTGTACTGTCAGCATAGGGACACATCATATAGTTTCAAAAATCCCATTGAATATTACAGGGAATAAACAGGGATAAAGAAAAGGAAAATTCGAAATAACTTCTAAGTTGGACAAGCTGTCAGTTTCCGCCGCTGCCTCCTAACCCCGTTACCTTGGACCTTTGCTGATTCAGAGGGGAGGGGACTCTTTAATTGGCCAAGACTTAACTTATAGAACTATAGTGGTGGTGCGGGGGTGGGGTGCGGGCAGATACAGAAGCAACGTAGTTACTTGAAAACGATTGACCAACGTGAAGTTCCGTTTATAGGAGGCCGGAAGGTTTCCAGTGCTGGAAAGCGGGGGCTTCACCAAGACATCTAGAATGAAAGAAAAATAGACAGATAAATAAGTGTATACATACATACATACATACATACATACAGCAACCTACCAACAACTAAATAAATAAGAGAGACACATAACACAGCGTGTATAAGTTAAGGCGTCCACAACAGGTTGACTTGGGGGAGAGGGCGGGGTCTACGTAAATGCCTAATAACGTCAGAAAAGAACTTGAATCTTAATAAAGTGCGGGTGCCCATTTATTTCAAACGATATTGAGCCTATTCCTCTCTCCACCTCCCACCCGTTATTTTGCCTATCTTAGAGGTGTGTTTTGACACTCTCCAGGATTCCCAGCAACACCACCCCATGATAAATCGTAGCCCGCCATTCACCCCCAAACCCTACAAACGCATATATCTGCACCCCAGTTTGAAGCCATTAGAATTCCTTTCCAGCAATATCATTTGGGTTATGACATTTCCAGTATAAAACGTTGCCAGCTTTTATATATATATATATAAAAGCTCTCTCTCTCTCTCTCTCTCTCTCTCTCTATATATATATATATATATATATATATATAAACACACCCCCTTTGGCTTTTTTTGTTGGTTTGATGGGATTCCTCACCTCCCCCACCCCACATGCGGCAGATCATACGGAGTGGGGTGGCTGCGTGGGGCAGCAACCCGAGTTTCCTGAAAACAGAAAGTTATAAACGGCTTTTTCATTAGTCATGGAGCCATAGCAGTAAGACCACAAACAAATCAGGACTTGCACTTTTTCTCCCTTGCAGCCAAGAATATTGCAGGCCGAACCGCAGAAGCGGTGCTTATGTGACAAGACGCAGGGGGGCGGATGTTTTTCGAAGGTGCAGGGCAAAAGCAAGACAATATGCATAAAGGGAGAAACCTCCCGATTGCTATTATTACTAATTATTGACAATAAGAATTATTTCTATGGAAGGTAAATTTCCCCAACTCTTCCCTTTCTGCGTATTTTAAAATTATTATTTTTTTGTCAACCACTTTAGTATAAAGTTTAAGTAATATCATGACATAAACTGGGTGAAAACTCTGAGCGAAACTAGCAGTCCGAAAGTTAAGATTATCAAGATGTGATTACTGTAACAGAAAGGAAGACTCAAAACAATGCAAACGCATCGGTCAGGCGCATTTGACTCCTGGCATTTACGCGCTACATATACTGCTTTTTTCTTTTATTTTCTGTCTTCTTCTCATTATCATCCTCATTATTATTATTTAGTTATTTACCGGCAGAGGGAACATTTGATTAAGAAGGTTATTCTGCAGGAGCAGGAATAACTGGAGTGCAAGCGCTCTAAATAAATAATTACAAGGCAAGAAGCTCTAGCCTGCAATAACTGTCAAGTCTAAAAAGGCCGAGATAACATATATAAGGTGAGATCAGCTGAAATTAGATATCCAGTTAAAGGTACCACGTGGATTTAAGTACAACACCTTAAAAATACGTGTTTCTTGTGCGCAAAATTACTGGCCTCGTTGTCTGCTTATGTCGTTCTGTTTATCTCTCTTTCTTCTGTTTTCCATACTGCTCCATACACAAATAATTTTAAAAACAAAACAAAGGTAAAAGCAAATCGCCAAGTGTGGCTGTCTTACTTTTGAAATGCATGCGTTGCACGAAAAACACATACGCTCCATCTACACAGATCCAAGACCAATTTGCCTCTTCATCCTATAAATGGTACACAAATGAGGACATAGCTGTAGAGTCTGGAAGTCTATACATAGATATAACTACACGTTATAAACAAGCCCGCGCGTGTTTGCTGAGCGGTGTGTGTTTAGAGGGGGGGGGGGAGTTCTTATCAATCTATCAGGGAATAATAAACTATTCCAGACAAGAGTGCAAGCTAATCCAACACATGAACAGTAAACAAACGTATTTGACCCAGGGCAACTTTGGTTGCATATTTAAAGCTAACCAGACACAACCTGCATTTATGAATAAGCAGTTTTCTACACCTAGGCAACAGACTGGGTGAGAATTTGTGAAGCGCTCTCTCTCTCTCCCCCCCCCCCCTTCTTCCACTTGCATTAACGGTCTCAGATGAAAACCCTTGCCATTAACGCCCAAGAAAAATCCACTCTCCTCTCGAAACAAACAAACAAACGAGTAAACAAACGCTTCCGAATTTGCATTCCGCATCACACGACAGGATCAGAATCTGACAACATTTTACTTGGGCTGCAAGAGAGAGGGGAGCCAACGATAGCTCTTATTTCCTTTCCACAATTAGTGGGGATGGAAAACACATGTGTGGAGTGTGCATTTTTGAAGCCTTCCTCTAAATCAGTTCATCAATTCGCTAATTAAAACGGAGAGAGAGAATGAGAGAGAGAGAGGGGTCTAACGAAGCATATTTTTCTTCTTTAACCTCGGTGTGGGGGTAAAATCCGGGGGTAAAAACACAAAAAAGAGAAAACAGCCTTATGAGCGAATGGATGTTATTGCAGCTTTCTGTGAGCTCTTTAACTCCAGGGGGCGGGGAGGGGGGGAAAGAGACCCCAACTGCTATACAAGAACTACTCCAGGACCTGCGCATATTTTCACTGCTGTGTAGCAGTTTTAATAAAACATCTGTTCTTGCTTCTGCTGATGAGTTTACATAATTGTTTGCAGACCAATTTAACCAGAAAAAGTCCTACACATTTCCCTGTGTTGTTTTCTTTTTTTAAAGGGGGGGAGGGAAGAGTCGTCTCCTTTGATCAAATACATTATAAGAACCTTAATAATAACTTCTCCCCATATATATATATATATATATATATGTATGTAACACTAAAATATTAGGAATGTAACTACTAGAACGCTGAGTCTAGTATATATACAAATTTTCCAGCGTCTTCTTTCTCCCAATCCAACCAGCACTTAAGAAAGGTTCTATGTTGGGTTTCTTCGCGCCAGCTGTTTTCTCTTCCCTATAATTCGACCAGACTTCTAAGTCTTCTCTTCTGTTTAGAAAAGTAATAAAACACTTCACTTTCTCCACTCGAAATCACTTGGTACTCACCAGATCCCTCCAAAACAGCTCTCTAGGACTTCTGCAAGGCCACCCCTCCAAACCCCAGCCCCTTTGCATTTGCAACCATCCCATAAATTTTAAGGGTCTGAGATAAGGATTATTATAACACTAGAACAATGAATATACTTTTGGTGAATCGAAGCTACCAAGAAAGACGGCCTTCTTCTTTTTCTCTTTCTCATTCCCACACACCTTGAAGTTCTACTATTAAGACTACTTTTAATGTAGTCTTAATCTACACTGAAGTATTTTTTAAGATACTATCCAATCTAAACACAAACACACGAGGGAGGGAGGAGTCTCTCTCTGTTTGTGTGTATTATCTAACTCCCATTAAAGGAGAAAGGAAAATATCTACCTTCTATCAGTTCAGATTGATTGTGCATGGAAACCTACACACACACACACACACACACACACACACACAGAATGACTTTGAAAACTAGTGATATTAATTGCTTGCAGTTACCATGAGCTTCACTGAGCTCTGCTTGTCTGCCTGTCTCTGTTTATCTACTGACCTACCAACCTACCTACACGTACAGACACATTGGTTGCATTGTTATGTATATCTCTAAGTGTGTGTGTAGTGGGGTAATGTTTGGGCCCTTTTCTTCCCTCTCCCATTCTCCTAGTGATTGTATTTCTCTGCCTATGGATTATCCGGTGTAATGTGCTAAATAGCTGGGATGCCTCAGGAAAGCAAATACTATTTTCAAAATCGGTATGCTAGTAAAATTGTCATGTGTACCAGCCTTAAATGTGTACACGTTGGGATGAGAACTGCTGTAGGATGGAAAAGCCATGTCCATTTAAAAGGGAGGGATGCAGGCTAGAAGCTTAATAACAAGCTACCCACTCTTTTGCTTTCTTTTTATCTTCCCTGATTTATTTTTTTTAAGAAACTTTATTTTTTTTCCATACTGACACTCAAGGAACGCTTAACGTTATACAAGATGAATACTTCAGCCCTCTTTTTGTCAGTTGCAGTCTCGTTTATGGTTTTATTACTACCATTGATTACTTTGCTTTGTTGCACAGAGGAAAAAGATCATAAAATCCTTTGGCATCCGGGTTCCACTTAGAGCAGGGGTGTGTGTGTGTGTGTAGGGGGGGGTATGTGGTCCCCTTCTTTCTCAACTAAAACCTTCATCCAAAAGAGGAATGTTAGAAGTATTGATTCATTACGACCAAACACAATGAGAAATATTCCAAGCTTTCCAGAAAATCGACTGGTTCTACCTTTAAAATCACTAAACAAAAGCTTCCTAACATGCCCATGGAAATAAGGCCAGTGTTTCTTAGTCCTAATTGAATTTTTAAATAGCAAGCCAATGGAATGATGTAGGAGTCTTGCTATATTTACAGATCAGCAGGTATATTTTACTTTTAAGGAACAATTTATGGCACTGGATTGAAATTAAAATTAGATTAGCTGTCTTCATTTCAATTAGTGTGTCGGTGCAAATCCACCAGAGGAGTAGAATGTAATCCACTCTCTAATCTAACTAAATATTTCAAGGGAAGTTTTCCAATCAGCTACAAATATCTGGAGTCGTAAATTTCTTTCTTCCTTTCTCTACCTCTTTCTGTTTTTGCAAACGTAAACACGAGGGGCTCTTTCTAGCAAACACCATTCCAAATGCAAAGGTAATGCTTTGGGGGGGATGTTGATATTGCAAATGTAAACATTGCCATAGCAGTCTCCAGCTCTGAAAAAATGACAAAGCAAATATTCAATAGTGAAACATACAAATGTGCTGCTGCTGCTTCTTCTTTTTAATTCTAACGTGGACTCTGAATTTTGATTATATATATAGCAACAACCCACCATCCTGTAAAGTTCTTCAAATTCCAGAGTACAGGAATGCTCTAAAAGATACAGTATCTGCCCAGCTGTCACCTGGTCTCCTCTCCTTGCTTTCAAGATTGTATTATAAAGAGCACAAGCACTTGATTCCACATTTATTGACCAACAGTAAATTAGTGGAGGAAAAGAAAATTTATGGTTTAATATTTTATGCACACTTGAGATTTATGACTATAATTTCTGAGCTATTTGGTTGCTAGGTATTAAGGAAGCATATTCAACAGAATAAATATCCTGATTCCTGATCTCCATAACCATTTGCCTTTTCTTTTTTTAATAAAAAATCACCTAAAGCTCTATTTGGGTTGTGAAATTTAAAGAAGAAGTCTTTCTTTCTTTCTTTCTTTCTTTCTTTCTTTCTTTCTTTCTTTCTTTCTTTCTTTCTTTCTTTCTGTGCCCCTCCCTCTTCATCCCTCTCCCACTCCCTCCCCCGAACCATACTTACTATTTCCCCCCTCTTCTTCCAAACCATCTTATATTTAGAATTTCGAGACTTACTTTCAATGCATACTTAGTTTCAACTGGGGAATCAACACAAGCAAAAGCAATTTTTCCGTGTCTTGACATCTAGCTTCCTATTGGCTCACAACGGGTCAGCTGACTTTGTCATTTTGTCTGTCCTGGAGTGGAGCCGTCCCTATAACAATCTAGTTCAGACTACAAACTGGAGACAGAAATAAATATTAAAGAAATCATACAAGCCAGGTATAGGGGGGAAGATATGAATTCCTATTTCACAAACCCGTCGTTGTCTTGCCACCTCACCAGTGGTCAAGAGGTCCTGCCCAACGTGGCGATCAATTCCTCTGCTTATGACCCTGTAAGGCATTTTTCAACTTATGGAGCAGCGGTTGCTCAAAACAGGATCTATTCATCTCCTTTTTATTCACCGCAAGATAATGTTGTGTTTAGCTCCAGTCGGGGACCATATGATTACGGATCTAATGCCTTTTATCAAGAAAAAGACATGCTCTCTAGCTGCAGGCAAAATTCTATGGGACACAATACACAAACTTCCATTGCACAGGATTTTACAAGTGACCAAAACAGGAGCACATCCCAGGAACAGAAAACTAGCATTCAAATATACCCGTGGATGCAGCGCATGAACTCCCACAGTGGTAAGTTTTACAGCTTGCAGAGATAAATTAAATAAACTGAACCATCTTTACGACCGTCTCCCTAGCAGAACAGGCTCAGCTACTTTTTATGGCCCCATAAAAACAATAATATAGCTTCCTCACAGTTGCCGCTACAGGCCTTTTATTTGTTAAGTTGTTGCAAGCGAATATGGCTTGTTATGCTCTTTCTAATTAAAAGACTTCGAGAGTGTAAAATATCTATAATAAAGTGCAATCAGCTCTGATTTTTTTTTCCCTTGGAGGGGGTGGTGGAAATAAGGTGTAGAATAGAAGTGATGTGTTTTGATTATTTTTTAAAAAAATGTATTTTCCCTGATAGGTGAGATAGGGCATTTTTATTAAGGCAAAAAAATTGCAAAGTGTCTTGTCCAATAACAGGTCCAATAACAGCTGGGGGATTTATGAAGTAGCTTGACTTCATAATATATGGAAGGAGTGTCTATTCCTAGTAATTAAAGCAGCATTGGAGTAAAATCTAATTGGATTTTTTTTTCAAGTTTGCAGAAATAATTAAAACAACACATTCTGAATCTTTGCAAATAAGATAGGAACATGCTTTCAATTAGACACCCCCCATCCTCCATGTGTGCTGCATGATTTTAATGGGTAGTAAGACTAAGGCACAGAATTAAATTGTGCAGTGGGTTGGGGGGGGGGGGAGTTGGTCGGTGGATGACAATGAAGACTGAGTGTGGAGGGTGGGGTTGGGGAAAGCCTGGCTGACGGTCTTCGTTGTGTGTCTGTGTTTTTTTTATGTATTTACGCATTTTATTTTCAAATCTGTTAACTAATCGTTTTTAGTTTGTTTCGTTTCCGAATCCATAGGGGTCGGCTATGGAGCAGATCGGAGGAGGGGGCGTCAGATCTACTCGCGTTACCAGACCCTGGAGCTGGAGAAGGAGTTCCATTTCAATCGCTACTTGACGCGGCGAAGGAGGATTGAGATCGCCAACGCTCTTTGCCTAACTGAACGCCAGATCAAGATCTGGTTTCAAAACAGGAGGATGAAATGGAAAAAAGAGAGCAATTTGAGTTCCACCCTGTCTGGGGGAGGTGGCGCTGGAGCAGCTGCAGATAGCTTGGGCGCAAAGGAGGAGAAAAGGGAAGAAACAGAAGAGGAGAAACCAAAGGATTGAAAACACTGACGGTGCTGCCAGATCCCTCTCCCTTCCCCAACACACACACACACATTCGCACACGGTCCCTCTTCCTCTTCTTTCTCGGTCTCTCGGTCTCTTTCTCTCTCGCCCCCACTCCCAGTTTCTCCTTTTCATTCTCTGTTACCACTGGCACAATCTATACATTTGGTTGTATGAGAGAGAGAGAGAGAGAGAGAAAGAGAGAGAGAGAGAGAGAGAGAGAGAGAGAGAGAGAGAGAGAGAGAGATGTGGACGTGGGAGACCTCCCCTCCCCCATCTCCTCCATCTCTCCAGCAGTGATGCACCCACTTTCATAACTTTCTTCTTAAGGAACTCATCAAGCCCCCCTCCAACCTCACCAACCCCCCCTGCCTTTGCATCCGAGCCCAGCTATCTACCTTTGCATAAAGACTGTATTTAATGCAAACCCCTCCACCACTACCACCACCACCCGCCATTCCTTCTCCACTTCCCTAGACAGAATAGTTTTGCTTGCAAAAAGGCAGATCCCCCTGTAGGGGCTGCTTTGGGTTGCGTTGAGATCAACCATGTCAAAAAGGCACTCTATGCAGTTTCGCTTCCAAAACGATGATAATTATTGTGGTGGTGGCGGTGATGTAAGTGGGGGGGAATTGAATTGCCTACCCCTGTGAAAATATTTCCTTCCATGCCCACCTTCTCCCACACCTCCAAGCTATGTCTACCTAAATATAGCATTTTCCAGAGTAAACTAATTGTATTTAAACACTACCTGAGGTCATTATGCATTCTACAAACTGTGACAGTTTCTGTGTGAATATTTTTAGCTGTATTTGTGGTCTCTGTATTTATATTTATGTTTAGTACTGTAATGTTCAAGCAGTATAAACGTGAATGGAATTCTATAGCAAGTAGGAGGAAATAAATAAATAAATCTTGTGTTACACTCTCTAACATCATGTATAAAGGTCACGTCCAGAGGACTATGGTTGAGTATTTAATAAAAACTGGATATTATTTTTAAAAGTTACTTGAATGGTTTCTGAAATTCAGTTGGGGGAAGATCTCAGGTGAAAGAGTTTTGCATCAGCCACCACGGGTTCCGTGCGTGAGAATGCTCCATTTTTAGATGCCAGTATTCATGATCGCCTGTCAGCACGACTCTCGGCATATTTAGTCGGAAGTAAACAGGATGGTGGGCGGATATAATTTACTTCCAGTTAGGTATCCTTAAGTATATATATAAATATATATATAATGAATATCTATAGCCCATCTTGCTGCGTTTCATTTCGCGCTTTCATCCCTGAAAACTGCATGAAACCCCAACTCTCAGAGTGTTAAAAGCTCAGACATTTTATTCCCTAATTCTCGAGGCCAAATAATTGCTTAAAAACAAATGCATTTATTTATTTATTCTTAAATTAAAGCTGCCAATGGAAACTAGACTCCCAGGGCACCCCTCTCTAGATATATTTATTTCGAGGTAGCAGAGTAGTGGGCAGAAATATTTTTATGTTTTATTGCAGACGCTTAGAAGGCGCAAAGGCGCGATTGACAATAGCCTAGTTTGCAGTGAGCACATCAACATTACATTGTGGCTTAGGCTCAGGAATTGCCCTCTGCTTTTATGTTTAGCTCAGAGGCATCTTTTCAACCAGGTACAAACGTTCGAGAAAGTAATCCTGTCTTCTGGAGGCATTCACTGCCTTGGGAACCTTTGCTACTCTTTGAACATTTTGCACTAAACTATCAGGTTTCGATTAAACAAAAGAAAATGCCAGCAACCCCCCAACAAGACGATTCCTTACCCCCGCTTGTCCGTAAAATTTGGAAGGCTTTAAGAACATCTCTCTTTAGATATGCCACAAAAGCCTAGCACATGTAGTAAGTAGAGAGATCATATAAATTTCAAATGCAAATATATGCAACATAGAGGACGGGAATGCAGGTAACAATATTTAAGAGATTTGCTCCCGTATTTCCAAATGTCCCTCTGCCATAATTGAGCTAAACATTAAAATAAGGACCAAACATAAGCGAAGGGTAATATAAGGACTTTTAAAAGGGCCACTGAAATTAAAAGTTTATGTTTTATGTTAAAGCTGCCCCCCCCAAAAAAGACCACGTAAAACTGAGGTGGTAAAAAGATGAAATGATATATTTATAACTCACATAGGTATTCCAATGTTATTTATTTTATCCTATTCTTTAAAAAAGTTTAATAAGTGGGAAGGAAAATCTTCTCTGTTTCCAACTGTTTCGCTAAACACCCCGGCGGAAGGGAATATATTTCTCAAGAGAAACCGGCAGATCCACCCTCATGTTTGCAAGCAGGAATTTGCAGTGAGGAAGGGGAGCCTTGGCACATACCTTCACCTGCCTGATATCCCCCTTTCCAAGCTTTTTAAAGAGGCGTCTCACGTGCCCACAGACATACAGACACCAAAAAACAAGGTGAATGTTTATTCATTCGCCCAAGGTACAAAGCTGATTTATGGGGAGGCTGCGTTGATTCATAACCTCCAGTGAACACACACACCCACCCCAACTCCCAAAGATACTGCACTCCACATATACAGAGAGATATACAAAGAACAGAAGATTAACACAACGTAGGTTTAAATCTGCTGCTTTAAATCTGCTGCACGCACCTAGTCATAAAAGCAGTTCCATGCGACCAGTTATATATGCATCCATGTCAACAATGCAATGTATGCATGTGCATAAAGCATAAAGCGTACAGAGCACACTGACTTTACTTCCTGCAGCATATCCCACTTACACCTACATATGTATTCTCTGGTGTACCGAGTAACGCTAACCAAGGGAATTCGAATCCAGGACTTGTCTCCCTGGTTGCACTCAGTGCAGATGCAATCTCGATTGCATTAATTGAGAATATGCGTCTGTTTACACTGAATCAAGCGAGCAGGCTCATATAAGGCTGCTGCGCGGGCGCGCACACACATGTGCATACAACACGGAATATCCGGCCTACACAGAAGGAAATGTTTTTACACGAGGACGCGTCCCAAGGCCATATTTTACACCACCCCACATCAAGGGCTGAAAATTTCCTATGAATCGCTGTGGACGGGAAATTAGCTCTTGTCTTCCATCCCAACGAAGGCTTAGGGGCTGTTTGTGCGAGTTGTTTCACACCCATAAGCCTCGAGCGTTAGGGAAGGGTAGTATTTTTACGAGACGTCATACCCCAGACCCAGCACCAGGTGACGCTATAGTCTCATTGTCTCGGTGTTTTGAGTGTGGGGCCTTTTTTTTTTTTTTTGTTTCGTTATGCCAACATATCACATACGTTTCTCGGGCTTCCATCAATAACCTCCTGGGGTCATCAAGCCAAATTTATGACTGGCCAACACCGTCACGTGATTCTATTTAAACATCCCATATTTGGGCAGCGCACATAGAATAAAGAAAAGAAGAATCTCCACCTATAAATTCTGCACTTTAGAGAACAAAAAACCCTGAACTTCAAAAGGGCCACAAATCAAGCCTAATCAAAGGGGTGTGAGAGGGAGAGAGAGAGAGAGAGAGGGAGAGAAAGAGAGAGAGTGGGGAGGGAAAAAAATATAATTCCTGACATGAGTTCCTACGTAGCCAATTCGTTCTATAAGCAAAATCAAAATGTTCCTGCCTATTCCATGCAAAGTTATGGGAATTATGGATCTGTGTCTGAGGTTCAGTCTTCCAGGTATTGCTACAGTGGGCTTGATCTGAGCATTACATTCCCTTCATCTGGGGCTGCCAACTCTCTGAACGGTGTGGACATGTCTTCAACCCCCAGACCTAACCCCGACCGACCTTCCTGTACAGTCATGGGATCTGCAGGGCACACTTTAGGCAGAGACGACCAGACCTCTCTAAACCCAGGAATTTACAGTCAGAAAGCTTGTGGCACCACCACAGCCACCAGCAGCAACAACAACAGTACGCCGTTGGAAGATAGATCTAAGAGCAGTGGGGAAATCAAGAGTGAACCGGTGCAAACAGCTCAGCAAAGCGGGCAGTCCATGCACCAACAGCAGCACCACCAGCAACAGCAACAGCAGCAGCAGCAGCAGCAGCCACCACAAATTTATCCGTGGATGACCAAACTACACATGAGCCACGGTAAACTTTCGCTTCTCGATTTTGTTTCACAGGATTTGCCTTGGTTTTATAGGCCATACGGGGCAAATAATAAGGGGGAAAAAACCTGGGGTCGTAAATTTTACGACTAAGGCATCAATTGCTCGTAAAACTGTCCACTAAAAGGCTTAGAGGCGATATACGCCCAAATTTATGACGGCATAATTGGATCATAGAAACAAAACGGGTATAAAGGCAATATTCCATTTTTTTGTTGGGGGGGGAAAGAAGGGAAGAATTTTTTTAAGGGGGAGAAATAACTTGGAAAGGCTCGCGTTCTTTAAGAGGAAGGAGAGAGGGGCTTAGGAGTTTTTTCAGACCTTACCACATCATTCCATAAAGTCAGAAGTTTTGCCTCCTTCCTAACCTAGGGAAATGGGCGACTTGATCTATTTCCCTCCTTTCTTATAGATACACTTCTTCGTGGTTTAAAGGGAGAACACTTCTTTAGGGACTAACCTTAGCTTGAACCCAAAACTTTAATGAGAAAGTGTTGGAAAATGCCCCTCCTCTATTTAGCATTAAATATATTAAAAATGTATTCTGGGTAGAACCAAGAAATCTCTCTCGGCCCCCCCTTTGATACCTTTCGCTTTCCTATACCCTTCTTTTTCTTTTTCTTCTTCTATTATTATTTTTATTTTTATTATTATTATTATTATTATTATTATTATTTTAGCGGGTTTTTTTATCCGATGTCTTTTGTCTTCCAGAAGCAGATGGCAAACGTTCCAGAACCAGCTACACTCGCTACCAAACTCTGGAACTAGAGAAAGAATTTCATTTTAACAGATATCTCACCCGCCGGAGGCGCATAGAGATCGCCAACAACCTATGTTTGAATGAGAGGCAAATCAAAATATGGTTTCAAAACCGGAGGATGAAATGGAAGAAAGATTCCAAATTGAAAAGCAAAGAGTCTCTCTAGGTAGAAATCCGGGCCAAGGGTTGGGCGGGGAGAGTCAGTTCACATTCACAAGAGTTGCTGTTGTTGTTGTAGCCTACCTTGAGAAAAGTTTTCTTTGGTAGGTGGGGAGAGGAAAAGGGCGGGTGGGGGGGGGAAGGGTCGCAGACTGGACTGAACTACATACTCTAACAAATCTATCAGACAAAGGCGTTCTCTTATTAGTATGCAAACAGACCCTTTAGCTTTTCAGCTAGAATTCAGTGTACAGCTCGCTGGAGGGTTGGTGGGTTTTGTTTTGTTTTCCACCACACCACTCTAACCTGTGTCCCCTTAAATTGGGAGGAAATATGTCGGCCAAATGAAAACCAAGCCAATGGGCGACATTTGAGAGGTCCTTTTATCTAAAACCTATATCTCTGTCTATAAAAGATTACGCTGAAGATCAGAATAATACGCTTAGGAAACCCAAGTCCAAGTTATGCATAAAAGAGGGGCTCCTCAGGACTTTTGGAAAGTCCCGAGGCCCCGATCCTTAAACGTCAGGCTTGGAAGTAAATCCCGTTGTGAAAGGCGTGGGAGTTTACCTCTGTGTCCAACGCGGTGGACGGGCGACAAACCTGTTGTGAGCACTTATTTCTCAACCAGTCCCACTGAACGTGGGGGGGACTTCCTTCCGAGTAAACGTGCATAGGATCGGGCTGCACGATCTAGGTGTGTGAGAATGTTTACTTCTGGTGTGGATGGTGAGTTTCCACACAATGTAGTTCCCTAGATGCACTTAACCTGAAACGTGGGGGGTGGGGTGGGGGTGATTTGTTATTGTGTTTTGTTTTGGGTTTTTTTTAAAAAAAATATGCTCGCTGTGAGGTGTGTCCTTCTGGGGTGGGGTTGTTTCATTTTATTATTCAACCCCCCTCCTCTCCGTTGACTTATTTTTGTATTATTTGCATATGAATGAAAAGCGAATGGACTATGAACGAATCTGCTTGACCATCTCTCCTAGGAGATATTTGTGCAAAAACATTAAAGCACTCTTGGGGTGGGGGCTGGTAAGGATGTGTGTGCGTGAATTCTCCCGACTTAAATATTCCTGTGTATTTATTGGTTGCGTAATTAATGTAGCTTTGCAAAATAATAATAACGATAAGAACAACGCTGAACTCTTATACAAATGTATACTTTTTGTTTACATGTAGCCCTTTTTATTCACCTCCCCCTTCCTTCTCCCCGATGTTGTATTCCATATATTTATTGGTTGTAATATCATATGTGAAAGGCCATGGAACATATACAGTATATTTTGTCATATTGAATAAATGCTAAAATAATAAATAAATCAACACCTAAGGCCAATTTTGGAGTGCGGGAGAAAAACGTATATGAGGTGCCTTTGCTTGAGCGCTGTCTCCAAACCCGCACTTCCACTGTTATTTTGCTGTCAATTGTTTTCAAATATATAAATATGTAAAACGAGAACAAATCCCCGTCAGTCTGAGGCACGAGCCATCCAAAGTTCAGCACTTGTGAAGTCATATTGATTTCAGTGGGAGAGTTTAGCACAAACCTCTTGCAATGAAATCGATGGGACTTCCCAAGCGCTAAACTTTGGATGGAACAAGCCTCTGGAATGAAGCTCAGAATCCCATTCAACGCAATGAGATTTACTTGAAACGCAAGTTGGAAGTAAGCCCCATTGAGGCGGGGGAACAATTTCAAGCAAGGGTTGCAGTGGAAATCGGTCAAAGCCTAGTGTTTAACTTCGGATGGGCTATGGGTTGGGTTTTTATGTATCTTATGTCGCCCCTGCTGCGTCCCCAATAAAAGAACTTTGGGTGATGTGTACTCAGTTGTAGGTCTCGTCACAAGCTTTCTGGAGTGAATGCTTCTTTTTTGAGCTGTTGAACAATTCTTGACCTGTCCTAGTGTTTGAACAACATAGTTCTGGGTTCTTCAAAAGTCCTCCAAAGGTCTTCGTACGATCGCTTTGTTTCTTTCCCTGATAATTCCTTCCTTCAGTTTACAATAATCTAATAGTCCAGATGCAGGCAAGACTACCTTTCTAAATAAGATTGCCTTTTTAACCCTGTAGAACAGAATTACCGGGCTAGGCTCTCGGCCCCTCCCTTCAAACAACTTTCCATCGACATTAAGTGAAAGTTGTGCAAGAACTGGGAGATTTGTGAAGGCAGTAGGTCTTTCTGAGACGCTGTGTGTATGTGTGATCACTAGAACAAGTACGACTGAGTTGGGCAGAGAATGGTAGGATTTAACCCTGGGCTGCGCAAAACTTCAACGTGTGGTTTATAAAGCACGATATTTGCGAAAGTTTCTCTGGTTTAGGTGCAATATAAGAAAGCTAATAGTCCTCTACTCCTTTTGAAACCTGTAATCTCTTTCTATGCGTTTAAAGATGACTTCTATGCCCGTCTATGATTTCTTCTTCTTCTTCGTCCTCTTCTTCATATAGTAGTGTTATTGGATTCAGTAATGTAGGAGTTTGGGGCTATGCATGTACAGGCCTGTGGAGATTTGGGAGGGATAAAACTGTGCATGTATATTTCACGTATGTGTGTGTTTCACCAGACACACACCAACTATCTCTCACACAGTCACACACACCGGAGGTCATGCCTGAGGTGTTTTCGGAGCTATTTACAGTACAAACGCTTGGGAGAGACCCTCAATGGCTCAATAAACCTTTATAGTATTTCCTTTACACATTTCAAACAATGGAGCCATTTCCTGAACCTGAAAACAAAAGTTTATTTTAATGACAGTGGAAGCTCTTAAGGATAAAACTGGCTTTACCTCCTAAGATTCCCAGCTTTTCATGGAGTCCCTCTGACTTAAATAGTGCTCTATTTCTGAAGTTTATTGATATCTTATTATTGTAGTTATTATTTAGTGTCCTCTTTGAGAAGATCAAATAATACTGTCACGAAGGCGATGACAATTTATGTTATGGCAATTTTACAGTCCACTTGAAAGTTTCCTTTCCCTCCCCTTTCCAGGCTTAACTTGTCATATGATTTGATTTTACGCAAATATCAGTCAAATCATGTAACGGAGATCAAAGCACTGGGGTTTACTCTATTCCATTTTTGTTTGATCCAAGAAGAGCCTTCCTTATTGTCTTGTGTTTGCAAATCATGTGTGCCTTCCCAGGAGTATCAGCAGCAGCAAAAACAACAACAACAACAACAACAAAAAATATTGGAACATTCTCTGAGCATTTAAATGTATATATGTCATCTTGATGTTTGAAAATAATAAGCTACCCTGTGTAAATCTATGGAGTGTTTATTGAGGCACCGAAACAGACTTGGCAGATCTTGATAGCTGTGCACT
Source organism: Podarcis filfolensis (assembly GCF_964270895.1). NCBI lineage: Eukaryota > Metazoa > Chordata > Lepidosauria > Squamata > Lacertidae > Podarcis > Podarcis filfolensis. Next base: position 114,871,886 of record NC_139605.1, on the reverse strand, counting down.
GAAACCAAAGGTGGTTGTTTTTACATCTGTTTCGTTCTATTTGGTCTTCTCTGCTCACCCCACCCCTAAACCGTGGTGTTTCCTTTCCCTTTAGTCGGAAGTCTGCCAGGGAATAATTGGGTTTGACAGGTTAGAATTAACAAAATCAGATGTTCTATTGTTTTATCTTAAGGCGGGGGGAGAGAAGCCTTTACGCACATAGTAGTCCAAAACTTTTCCATTATCATAACGCAAGCCAGTCGGTTATATATACAGCCATATATATATATATATATATATATATATATATATATATATATATATATATATATATACAGCCTTGTGAATAATTGTGCGTTTATCCAGCGAACAACGTGGGTCTATTTGGGCCTCTTCCCTGTCTTTTTAAAAAGTAATTTTTCAGGACTGATTAATATTTGGTTGTTGGGCTTGTCATTGACTTTTGCTATTCAATATCTAACAGCCCCCCTCCTTTTCCTCTTTCTCCTGCTTTTCAGTCCGTTCCTAAAGAAGTCTTGCAAAGCCAAGAAGGAAATGAAACATCGCTTACCTTTCACTGTCATCCGTGTCAACACAGTGGGGACTTTAAAAAGGCCTCCAAACAAGAAAGGGAGGGCGAGGGAAGGGGGAAAAAATGACAGACCCAAAGTTCCAGTGTGTGTGCGCGTGTGTGTGCTTTAAAAGAGAGGATGAAAAATAATAACAATAATAATAATAATAATCCAGGACTTTTTGAGCCAAGGCTTTGACTATCCCTGAGAACATTAGCAGAAATACCCATGGCTTCTAAGTGAATTTAGTAGTTTAAAACTTTTGAAGGTTATTTATGTGGATAGCCCAAAGCAAAAGCCCTGAATGGCTCTCGGTGAGCACGTGATGTCATTAAACTAAGTTTTATGGTTTGGGGGAGCTGACATACCCACAATATATTTACATCATATATAATCTTAACTGTCCACCATCGCAGCTGCTGGAGCTGTTTAATGCTGGGACAGTGGGACAAGGCAGTTAGTGCGGATTACGACGTCTTGGGCTGCTGTTAGGGAAGGCACATCTTCCCAAATGGATCCCTGGCGAGATCAGTAAGTTAATTTCTTTCCCCCGCTTTTTTTTTGCGCTCTCCTCTCCCCACGCCATCCCCTCCCAGCTTCTAACACGGTATCCAGCTTTCTTGTGGAGGTGCGGGTGAGGGGTGGGGGGGAGAGGAATTCAGTTGCACCTTGGCTACGAAGTTGGGGGAGGGGTGAAAGTGTGGAGCGTAAGGTTTTTTCCTCCAGGGTGATGGAGGTGGTGGTGTGGGGAAGCTTTCTGGAGCGCACGTCGAGAGTGGCGGTTATCAAGAAGCAAGATCAGACCTTTGTTCCCCTTCCTGACTTCCTCGGGGCTTGTGGAAAACGAGATAAGGACCCAAACCTTCTTCTACTTAGTTAGGCAGAGGTTGACTCATTCCCTTCTTCTCCCACCCGCTTTCGACACCTCTCTGAAGACGCTCGAGATCTGATGGGGTGGTGGGAGTTCCCCCCTCTGAACAGAAACTTTCGGTCAAAATGTTTGGACTGCCTCTTGCAGCTGGGTTGAGAGATACACTTAAATGTCCCCGGGTACAATACTTGCTTAATGGGTAGAAGAAAAAAGAAGTTTGTGTGGTGGCGGCGGCGGGGTAAAGTGCATGCGCGCTGGAGTTGGGCTGAGACGTTGGCTGCTCTGTACGCATCGCGGGTGTTGGCAGGTGGAATGGAGTAAGGTTGAAGCTAGGCCGGAAAGTCTGGCCAGATCTTTGTCCTAGGGAGAAATGAAGGGAGGGGAAGGAAGAGAACGCTGGAGTAGACCATGAGAGGAGTGTGTATATGGGTGTGTGATAAATATATTTCCCACCAGCGTTGCATAAGTCCGTGTATACATTATTTGTACGTGTGTGCGTGTGAGTCTCATTAACGTAACTGCCACTACGATTCAAGGGGTAGCTTTTTCTAGCCAGTGAATCTTTTTTCCCCTGGTGGTGAACTGGATGATCCGGTTGAAATTTGGCCTCAGTGGCCTTAGGCAAGGCACTATAGATCTACCAGTCCACCTGCGGTCTGGGGATAAGAGCAGCGATGTTGGAATAGCAGTGACGTGGAGCACCTTGCACGCTCAAAAAGCGCTGTGCAAATGCTGTTATAATCCTTCGATATATCCTTGCACTGTCCCCAGTTTAACCCCGAAGATGTTCTTTCTCAGTTCTGTTGTTGCATTGATGGAATTCACTTATAATGGCAGGCTGGTGCCTAGGAAAGATTATCAGTTAAGTTTCCTCGGAGTGCCATATAGCTTTGGGAGATTCTCCATAATTCCATACTGATAGGCCAAATCTTGATCGGATGGTGTCTTCCTGCATGGACTTTCTGGGAAGTTTATGGTTTATTTTGATAGCTACTGGTCTGGCAATCAGTCGCAATTTACCTAGGCCAGAGAGAGAGAGAGGGAATGCAAGTGTCTTACCCTTACCAATTTGGCGATGTAGGTCTGGAGCAGATCTTTGTGACTAACTGTGTTTAAAACTCAGGTGCAACTGACACATTGCTGTCATGCCCAATGAGCAGAGAAACTATCGTTGGGATATCATCCAACTCATCCTTAACACAGTTCCCGATCCTCAGCCCCAACTAGCAACAGCACTGAAGTTAAAGGCAAAAAGGAGTTACATTGTGGCTTTTCAAAAGTTTCTTTGGCTGGTTGGTTCGTGACATTGTGGCCCAGTTATCCAAGCAACTCCATACCAGACAGAAGGCACCCTGTATTTTGTGGCAGTCGCCTCGCTTGGTTTCCTAAGGGTTGGTGCTGGTGACAGTCATCAGCAAAAGTTGAACTGGGAAGCTGACTAGGGTGTTCAATGGGATGATAGGAAGGTCACAGAGGGGAGAGGAAAGCAGAATTTTGTAAGCCTCAGAGAAAGCTTGAACACAAGCTACCCAAAAGGACGTCGGCACAATCCACTTAGGCAGTGTAGCGGATAGACAGACCTTCATAAATGTCAACCACTCCGAGGTTCTCAGTAGAACTATTGAAGGACATTCGTCGCCTTCCAACAACATCTTCAGGACAATGAAGAAAGTCTCTTCTGAACACATGGGAATGAAAAAAGAAAGCACACCCTTTTCTTCATTTCCCTGTGCAAACAACGGAACGATGTCCCCTTTTCTCCATTTAGAAAAAAAATGCCATTTCTAGAATATCTCCCTCTCCTCCCCTTTCTATCTTCCATCTTTCTCTAGGAAAGTGGGAAAATCAAATTTCACTCAGGAAGGTCCCCAATAGGATGTTGCTGAAGCTCTTCCCGAAAAGAGAACAGCTGTCCTTTGTATAGGCCTACACATCCCTCAATAAAGTCTGGGCGGTGTGAAGGGGGATGATCTGAGGGAGAAGATTCTGCTTTCCAAAAGTATGATTGACAGTCCTGTTCTGACGCTGGCTTTCTGGCGACACTTTTCTTAGATGAAAACGTTCTATGGTGGCTGCGTTTCCTTTCTTCATGGTTCTTCTAACCGAGGGGAGGGCATACTTCAGGTTGGACGGATCTACTCTGTTTTTTACTAGAACATCGAGATCCACAAAATGCAAAATGTTGGCATGCGGGCGAGGGGTGCTACTGTGCCTTTGAGCACACACTCAATCTAAGATATAGCATTCAGAAGGTCCTTAACTGATCTTACAGTCCTTTCGCAGACGACTTAATTCCTGGTTCCTTCCTCCCAAGCCTTCCGTTTCAGACACCTAATTTAAGGGAGGGGGAGCCCTTTTAACAAAATTGTTGCTATTGTTAAACCATTTGGAGTAAAAAAAACCAACACAAAACCTTGCCGGTCTACTGCAAACCATCCCGAGAGAGATCCATTCGTAGATCCTGATTTACCATCTGCCCAGTCCTGTTCTAACCAATAGATCTTCATCACGGAACATGGAAGATCCTCCCCTTTCCTCAGAGATGAGTATGTCCTTACAGTCTGGATAGGCTGACTGAGAGAAATCAGAAAAGAGGAAGTTAGCAGCAGTGCACACACACTCACAAACACGTAGGCATACACACACACACACACACACACACACACACACACACACACACACTTTTCATTAAGTTCCCAAAGCCTTCATATTCTTCCACAGCAGTCTTAAACACTTCTTCAGTCTTCAAAGGCTTTCACTATTCTGCTCCCCTCAAATACCCTGATTCTTATTGGGCCACCCGAAAAAAACAAGGAGGGCAATCAATATTTCAGAAGTTTCCTTCACTCAGTTTAACGGGGCGTGGAAATTTGCGAGCTCTATGATATGTATTTGAAAGTGAGACCAGTTGAAATGAAGGAGACGGACTTCTGAGTAAACATGTTTATTGGGGTGTAAAGATGTGTAAAACCAGTCATTTAAATTATAAAGCGTTGTGGCCTAAGCCGGTAGTAAACTGACAATAATGTTTGAAGACAGAATCTTCAAACATGGGCCAGACACAAATTCTTTCTCTGTTCCTCCCCCTCCCCTCCCGCTCCCCTCCCCCTTTCTCTCTCTCTCTCTCTCTCTCTCTCTCTCTCTCTCTCTCTCTCTCTCACACACACACACACACACACACACACACACACACCCCTACCTACTTCTCCGGGGGCTAAATTATAGTCTTGGTTCCACTGGATTTGATTTGCATTCATTAGAGCAGGAATGGAAAAACCACACGTGGGTTTTCAGCATTGTGCAACCCTGCTTTCATGGCAACACTGAATTGGGAACCTCGGTTATTGGGACTGGGTTTACAGTACTGGTAACATGGGGTCAAAGGATGGAATCCAGCCAGCCAGACACTCCAAGTCCTCAAGGTGCCAGAATACTCTTTCTTGTTGGAAGATGCTTCCATAAGGTTATCGTTTATGGGTGTACAGCACATTTCTCTTTGTGTCCACTTACCTTCCACTATACAGGTCTGAAGTTTCTTGTATTTTAATGTGGATGTTCTGTGATCTTGTGTTAGCGCAAGGCAGGTCTGAACACTGAAGGTGCCTTATACCAGGTCAAATTATTGGCCCATCTAATCCAGCCAGCAGCAGTCTTCCACCAGAGGTCTTATCCATGAGCTGATACCAAGTTTTTAAACTGATATAACCAGCAACTTAAGCTGGGCTATTCTGTGTGCAGAAAAATGCCCTACCATTGAACTACTGTCCCATTCACTGAAAATGACATTAAAATCCAGGCAGGAGCTTCTAGGCAGGAGGACACTTGGGCTCAATTTTTCTTGCATACTGTTTCTTGTAGCATATAATTTACTTAGACTACATGCTAGAACTTTCTCTGTCTTATTAAGACTTAGGGATGCCAATACGTTAGTGGGAGGATGCACACAGGCCTAAAGTAAACACACACTCTGCTCCTACTCAGTATTTAGCTAGTGGAACCAAGACCATCCCTATTGCCTACAGCCAAGCCAAATGTTCTGGAAGGCCCATTATAACAGCAATGACTCCTTCTTGTGAAAGAAAAACAGGTTGTTCCTCTTTGTAGAAAGCTACAAAAATCCTCTGACCCTTACCAGTTTGGACCACATTAACCACAGGGGGCACACTCAACATCCTGACCACCCAGCTCTTTTTTTGAAGGGAGAGTGGGGTGATTGACAGAGGTTGCTTTACCTTTCCTTCACCTGGGTGCAATAGTCCAACTTATTTGGCCACAGCAAACTGAGGTTGCTAGCCTCTTAGGACAAAGTCCACTCCAGAAGCAGCTTCCTTGAGAAAGACCACACACATCTTTAATGAGCCAATGGAACGAGCCTTAAATAAAATAAATAAAAACAAAAAGAAGCAAGCAATGAAGGAATTTACATGGAGCAGTAGAATGCTATATCTCAAACTATAATTCCTTTGGAAGGAGTCCATTGGGTGTTGGTCTTCTGTGACATGAACCTACGCAGGGAACTGCTGCCTGGCGGTGTTGGGGTAGGGGCGGGGAGGTTGTAAGACAAAGAGAAGGAGAGAGAGGGAGGAGGAGGCACACTACTACTAATAGTAGTAGTAGTAGTTCGGTACCTTTGCACTCTTTAACACAGTAATGGGGAGCATAAGATGGGAGTTCACCGTATAATTAAACGGTTCCCATCTGAGGTGAGCCCATTAAAAACAAAATAAAAGGACTTGGCATTCCCTCCAACCATGCTCAGCTGAAGCGTTGGAAATCTGACTCAGGTCATAGTGCTTTTGCGCAAAGGAGATCCAGCCTTGCCCCAGGGCGCTTACGTAGGCGACAGATGAGCTCCTTTAACGTTTGTTGAACTGGGCAATTCAGCTATTCGGTATGGTTCTGCTGAGAGTATTGCAAATCCCCCCTTTATAGCTAGATGGAAAAAAGATGGTGGCTGGTGTCCTGCTAAGTCGTGTCCAACTTTATCTGAAAAAAGGTGCTGTTTTGAGGCAACCCACACTTGGACCTGAAACAGGTTTCCCCCCATACGTTGTAGTTAAGGATTATATGGAAAGCATGCATGGGGGAGATATTTGCTTTTGGCAGTTGATAGGGAGCTTGTGCTGCAAAGCGAGTTTCTTACTTAGATGGGCAGGAGGAGGAGGAGGAGGAGGAGAAATCAAAAGTTAGGAGAGGTCAGCCTAAGGTTTAGGTTGGAATCAGTGGCTTTATCACAGTTTACTTTCCCACGGCTTTGAAACGTGCCTTCATTTGCCAAACCCACGAAGAGAAATGCTGGTCCCACTAAGTAAACAGATACCATCAGCTTGGATTCTAATTCGTGCTCATAGGTCTTCACAATAGCATTCGCTACTGCCAGAAGAAGCAGTGGTGGCTTCTCTCTTCGACAGCTTCGTATAAGAATTCAGTTCATGCTGGAAAGAACTCTGTGGATTGCACTTAGCCACGATTCCTAAATTGTACCTCCACAGAGGCTTATAAGGGTACCTCCCTCGATACCAGGTACTGGAGGACAAACTTTAGGAGACCATCATAGCGCCTCATTTGATGCTTGTGCTGCCTCAATTGTTCGGAAAAGGGTATGAGCATGGGTCTGATCCATTAATAAATGGATGGAGAACCTGTGGCTTTCCATGTGTTACTACGACTCCCATCATCCTCAGTCAGCATAGTGCCTGGTTGGAAATGATGGGAGTTGTAGTCTTACAATGTCTGGAGCGCCAGAGGCTCGGTATCTTTGGATATTGTAGAAACCTATTATACAGGGTGAGTCCTTTAAAAGAGGCCCCATGGAACATGTATCCACGGGGCCTCTTTTAAAGGACTCGCCCTGTACATTATTGATTTCAGACAGATAGATAGAGATCCACCAACCCACCCACCTGCCTATTGGATTTATCTATCATATTTATATCATGTTTTTCCTCCAGGGAGCTCAAGGGGGCGTAGATGTTCCTCCCCTACACTTTTACCCTCACAACAGCCCTGTGAGGAAGGTTAGGCTGAGAGTTGGTGACTGGCTCAATACCTTCTTTCTTGGCCCTGTGGGAATTAGGGCATTGCCTAAACAGATCTATATCTATATATTTACCTATAACCACAGACGTTCTGCCAATTCATATACAGTATATATACAGTATTTAAATTATTGATCTCTGATGCAATACACATGGATCTTCATGGGTCTGCCCCCACCAGGAGGTGGAAGAGAGAGAGAAGTTCAGCACCCCATCTCAGAGAAGCGTTCACAAAGCAGTCTTTCATCTGCAGAATGGGAAATTACTCTGAGGAGTTATGATTGCAGGAAGCTTTGAGTCCCCCACCCCCATCAATTCTCTCGACTATTTCTTGGTTTTTGTTTTCTTTCCCCATAATGGATATTTGGGGGTGGCTGATACTTTCAAACTGACCTTTCTACTACCGAAAGATGGAAAGGTACCTGCAAGATTTGTGTCCTCCTGTGAAATCAAAACTATTTCCAGAATGACAAGGAGCATGCCCGGAATGGGATCACGTGGTCCTTGTCCTCCACTCAACAAGAGGAAATAACATATAGGCGATGATATATATGTGTGAAAGCCAAACAGAAGAAAACATGTTGTGACTGACAGAGGCGATGTGACATTCACACGTCTGCCACATTCCCATTCTTCCCCACCCCCACCCCGCCTTCCCTGACACCATCACCTCAAGTAATTCTGTCAAACTTCATTAGTCAGAGCTTGATATTTTATTTTACTTAGAAATTGTGTATCCGTTTGGATTTTTTTTAAAAGAATAGAAATATGACTATAGACCATGTTCTGCCACAGGTAGAGAGGATCACACATTTTTATGAATCACACATTTTATTAATTAATCTTATTTAATTAAGATTATTATTAATATTGGGAGCTCTCACGTGGAAATCTTTGTAACTCATGGGTACTTTCTTTAAAATTATTTCCGAATAACTGGGAATAAAAATTGAAGGCCATAGTAAACGAGCTCAGTTTTTAAAAAATCACATGAGTTTGTGATGTATATAAAAAAAATAAAATTAAAGTTGGAATGTTCTGGGAGGAGGCAGGTGCTATTGTTGAACAACAGCAGTTTCCCACATTGTAGTGAACTAGACGCTGCTTTTTAATGGGAAGAGGAACTATTTCTCTACCTATCTGCTTAGAGTCTCAACCAGGACTTCCTCTTATTTGATAAAAAGAAAAAAGAAAGGTGACGGAATGGAAGAGTGCTGTTGATTTGTTTAGATACCTATCCCTCCCTATCTCACTGCCTCAAGCCGACTAACAGTCGGTCACAGAGCAGACGGCAAGCAAAGGGCTAGCGTTCCCTTGCAAGTTGAATTGCAAAATATTTTTTTTAAAAAAAACAAAAGCCATCAATGTTTGAATAGCTGAGCAGAGCTGGCTGGCGAGGGATCATCGGACTGTGTCCACTTTGTAAGACCCGAGAGTTCTTGCTAGATGTGTATCCTTGAGGGTTCCAATAAGGAAGTGAGACGGGCGCTCAGGGCTTGGCCAAAAGCATCAGAAAGTCCTTTCAGAGCGCAGGTTATATTGAAAGCCCTTTGGGGTGGGTGGATGGACGGGAAGAGTCAGAAGATAAAGAAATTGACCAGGTGCAGGGTTTATTTGGCGAGTTTTTGCAGAGGAGTATCCTAGAGGGTTGAAACCTCATGTTTTAGCATTTGAGACAACCTTCTTCCATTCCGTTGACCATATATGCGTTCAAGTTTGTAAACATGGGAATAATAACAATTCTCGAGGTTGAAAGGGTAGGGAATGTCCAACACATACCAATAGTACCCACCTTCACTGTATATGAACACATCCAGCAGCTGGCTGTCAGACAATGCCATCCAATACGTGTCTTCTCAAAAAGTCAACCCCGTTGAGTTCAGTGGGTCTTACTCCTAGGTCAGTGTGTGCCTAGGACTCCAGCCAAAGTATATTTGCTTTTAAGGCGCTGCAAACACACCGACGGCACATCCCGTGCAAATATTTGCTGGGAGCAAAGTTTTAGATCAATCGCGATTGCCTAAAAGACCCCAAAAGGTTAGCCCCACGCACACCTCGTGAAAGAAGTACGTACCTAGATGAATTTTATTGCCTTCATATCCTTATCAAGAAAGGGAACTTTCATGTCGTTCTTTCGTTTGGACCATTCTCCACAACACACAAACACCAGTTTATTTCCATTTCCTCTTCTCTCCCGTCAAGTCTTTGGTTTCCATTTGAGGGTATTGTGAATGGAGTTCTATTTGTATATCTCCCGTGGGAGCCTTATAAATTAGAACACTTTAAAACGGCTAACAGTAAAGAACAAGAAACCCATTGAGAATATTAATTAATTTGTAGGAGAGTGTTTAGGAAAATATATATATTCTCCTTGAGAATAGTGTGATATGTTGAGCAATTCAGCAGAGACGTGGGGGATGGGGCATTTTCGTCTTTGGGAAAGTATTCCTGATACCAGGCTTCTGCTGGTATTCACTCGTTTCGCTCAGTACAGCTCTTTAATGTATGTGTGTGTGCTTGCTGCGTGCGGTGTGGGGGTTGTTGAATATATTATTAATTGCTGTTTGTCACTCTCATATATGTGTATGTTTATGTATGTGTGTGTGTATATTATATATATATATATATATATATATATATATATATATATATATATATATATATATAATTTTTAAAAAAGGAAAGTGAGAAAGCGTCTATCTTGCGTCTATGCAAATTGCATTGATTGACTGATTTGCTGCTTGTATTGATTTATGATCTGGTTCTGAAAGAGCTTCTCTATCAAATGGCGTTTCCATTCGGTCAAGAGTTGAAATCCCAGTTATCGATTTTGTGTGCGATTGTGGTTTGCTTGACTTGCAATTTCTGTCTTTCCTGCCAGTTACCCATATTAGCCCTGCACCATATAACACCCCCCCAATGGTGGTAAATGCCCTTTTGTCGTTGCCTCTGCTGTCGCTGTCGCTGGTGGTGTTGTGTGGGTGGGTTTATTCTAGTTTTAGAGAGGGATAACCTTTCGAGGGAAAAGGAAACGAACAACCTAATGCTTGAGGAAAACTCAATAGCACAAACAAAAGACGAGAAATTTGTGTACGGTTGATTAGGATAGTTAATAAGCTATTTGTCCATCCATCCATATGTCTATCTAAAATGCCTGCTTGAGGTTTTTTATTTTATTTTTTGGAGTCTAGAAAATGGGAAACAGTAATTTGCAGTAGCCAAACTTCCGATATCCAGTTCATTACATCTTCTGCAATGTCTGTCTACATTTAGCCATCTAATAACATTAATATTAATATTATATGAATATTGTATAATGTAATACGCAAATAGTGGAGAGGGAGAAAGAGATGTGTGGACAACACCTAGACCTTACACACACACGTATACAGAAATAGATTAATACAACTACCAATAGGTCTCTACGTGATATTTCCTGAGAAGTACAGATTTTCCCCTATTCATGACTCAAAGATGCAACTATAACATGGAGGAAGGGGGGGGAGGGGAAGCGAATCACTACTGTTGACCTTTCTATTTATTTTCTGAACAAGGCAGGATTAGAGTTTGCTTGAGTCTGGAACATAAACAGTTGCAGTAACATGAACTGTAATGTAATCTATAAGCATTTGCAGGAGATTTGCGAAGCCTCTCCAGCTGCATGCCTGTGGTAAAAGCACTCCTCTTGCTGTCTCCGTCTTTTCAAGGCAGGAAACTTTCTCCCCCCACTTTCTCTGTAGTCTTCTTCATTGCAAGAGGGAGGTTTCAAAAGGGGGCGGGGGCGGGGGGGAGAAAGATCAAGTAGAAGACCCCTTATTTCGAAAGCTATGCCCCCCTCCCTTAAACCCATGCAATTGTTGTGGTCTCTCTTCCACCCCATTGCCTCACCAGGTGGCCTATAATAATATATATACAGCCCCCACCCATCCCCTCAAATAAAAGCAATGGGTAAGCTAGACTTTTATTGCAGGATCCTTTTCCACTCAGGAAAGGGAGTGGGTCATAAACGCAGGTAGGTGTCCGGTTTGATCTGTCTAATCGCAGGAAGCGGGGGCTGGGGAGATGGGTGACTTCGAGGTTGTAAATCCCACCAATCTGCCAGCTCCCTTTGCTCTCCCTTCCTTTCTCAGAGGTGCTTGTGAAAAGATGAAACAAGCAACCAGGAAGGGGGTGGGGGACGGCGGCAAAGGGGTGGGTGGGGTGCAATAAACCCCCTCTTTAGCTCTGGTGCAGAACGGGAACGGAACACCATCTTCCTCTTTACAGCCGCGCTTTAAACAAACACTTGTGTCTCCTGCCTGGGATCTCAAGACAAGTTATTTGTAGTTTTGACTTCTCTTAAGGCGACGCATAATAAGGTTTAAGACCCTCGGTAGTTAAGATGGATGCGCTAAGGAGCTTTGCAGGCATTCCGGCTCTCCCTTGGATGGGAACTTTATTTGCACTAAATACGGCACATAAAGCAGAGAGACAGTGAGCAGAGCCTTTAAAACAAGTGGTCAGGCTAATACCTCCTGCGGGAGAGAGAGAGAGAGAGAGAGAGAGAGAGAGAGAGAGAGAGAGAGAGAGAGAGAGAGAGATCTCCAACCACAAGGCATCGCTTGAAAATGTCCCTTTCCCTGGACTGAGATGGAAGATATAGCCTATTGCGATTATTCACAACAAGGAAAAGCTTTCCCCCCTCCCCTTTCCCCTTCTCAGTGGGAGCGAAGATGTTCCCAACCCTGGAGGGGAAGAGAGAGCCGGTGCGGGGGGTGAGGACAGGCAAATAGCAAAACGAGTTAGAGTTGAGACCTCACGAGGTTCGCTGCCATCAAAACCTCTCTCTCTCTCTCTCTCTCTCTCTCTCTCTCTCTCTCTCTCTCTCTCACACACACACACACACACACACACACACACACACACGGGGGGGGGTGGGCTTCGTGTGTAACATCAACTACCCGCCTCGCGATGCTGAGAGCCAAACCTCCATGGACATAGGCTCAGAGAAAGAGCGTAGGCTGTTGATGAGGGTATATTAGCTCACCTGATTAGAACGCTGTAAATGAAGAAAACAAAGAGATGAAAGGAATCCCCTTTACTCAGGACTACTGATTTATGGGAGTGGGTGGGTGGACTGCTGTGTGCGGAAGGAATCACTCCCTTTCTATGAACGTTCACTACTTTCTAATTAGTCTATCTATCTATCTATCATCTATATCTATCTATCTATATCTATCTATTAAACAAGCTAAGTGACCCGACAACAGCAAAATTACTTTTTCTTTTTTCTTTTCTTTTTTTACGGAAAAATACAGTTTCCATATGTTTTGAGGAGTGCTACTCTTAACAGCTTTTGAACAAAAGGCACTTCTTTCCTTCCTTAAAATGCCATGGCCTCAGTAACAGAAGGGTATGACTTGAGCTCCAACAGGTATTTTTACACTCTCGTTTACAGGAAATAAAAACAGTCCTGTTTCCTGTTGCTACTGCTGCTGCTGCTGTTGTTATTCACACTTAAAAGACCATCGCTGGTAAATACATGGAACACTCGGAAACTTGACATCTGGGTTCGTCAGTTTCGTAGGTCGACGGTCTGTCGAAACGAATTCCTCCCAAGGATGTTAATAGGAAAGGGTGGAGGATCCTAGGCCTTCTATAGGGGTCATCTATAGGCGGAGAAGCCATGTGTGAACAATGCTGTATCAGATCCCCTTGACATACTGCAGAGAACGCATATATGTATTCTGGTTTTTTTAATCGGGGAGACGCACTAAAGTGGACTGTTATAAGGAGTAGCAGCTGCCATTGTGTTCTGTTATCCTTCCACGCAACTTACTATTATTATGATTGTTTTCTCACCCATCATTGCGGCATCTTGGTATTCTACATCCCAGGGTTTTGGATTCCCACTAAAGTTGGGGTTTGCCATTGTTATTTGGAGAAGCCCATATTCATGGCATTTGGTGAACATGATGAGAATGTGAAGATGCTTAGTATTTCTCCTTCTCCCCCACCCAAATAAGGCAACTGATTCTTTTTCCTTAATCAAGTCTGCAATGATGCATCAGAGGCCTGGTGGTGTATATCATTCCTGAGATTTCTCTTGTCTGACTCCACAGCTCCTTTAGCTTCTGTAGGCTTGACTAATGACAGCTGAAATTGACAAAGCCTGCAGAATTATAATCGCCAGCCTCAGCTGGGAGATAGTTATAGACCCTCCTACATTTATTTAACAACAAAACATTACCTCACACCCCCCAACACATCAGCCTAAGTTTCTCTTAAGTTCCACCGCCTGCACTGTACTTACAGTTTACAGCCTTCTCTGAATTGCGGGAACTAATAAACGTTTTATTAAAAGGTTTTGATGGATTCACCTTTGGGATTAACTAAGATAATAGTTTATTGCACTGTGAAAGATTAAACTGAGAGTACCCTGGTGGGGAGAAAATAAACATTACAAATAACGAAGCTCCTCTTTAAGCATAATGCACCATTGTTCCCAGACTCAAAATATAACTCACATGATTTTTTTTTTAAAAAGGAATTCAAATAGCGTTTGATATTAAAAGGTAATTAGAATATTCTTCCTAGGCAGTCACAAATATCTGTTTATGTATTCCACATCTTTCCTTGGTGGCTTTTGGGGTGGGTAGGTGGCGGTGGGTTTGCAGTGTCTGATCGATCAGAAGATCAAATTAAGCCGGAATGATCATGGATGGGCGTCTTGTACATAGAAAGGGGAAGGTTAATGGACTAAAAGAATCCCAGAGTGATCATTCTGTAGATGGGCTCGATGTCTCCCTTGTAAAGGAGGTTCTCCCACACATCCAGTCCTCCAAATATTTGCACTTCCACAGAGCTCAGTAGAACCTACTCCTCTGCAAATAGGTGGACGAGAGTCGCCTGGATTGCCTTAGAACACACATGAACGCATTTTAATGTAGGGTCCCGTTTCTCCACGCCTTGCTGTCCATACTGTCAGAAATAATTAGAAAAATGGAACTTACCCAATGCTTTCTAACGAGAGAGAGGGGTTCATTTACGCACATCCATGTTCAAAAATCTGGAGCCCTCTGTTGCTGCTTTTTTGTTGGCGTTATTGTGGAGGTACCGAACAATATTTCTTTTCAGTGTGCGTATAAAGTATATGCAATATATTAAAATCTATGGCCCTTTCCAGTATGTACACACGCACCACAGTTTAGCTACGTGTATGTATATATGAATCTATCCCAGAACGTGCCCCGTGGCACTTGTGTGTACATTCACACGCCTGTGAGTATAAACTGGAAAACGCAGGCATAAAATCATAGAAAACAGCCGTGTTGCCAACTATTTCTTTGAATAAGATAAGTGCCTACTTTCGCGAGGAAACTGGCATTCATTAAAGAAGCAAAGCAAAAACGCTTTTAGTAAGGGGGGTGGCTATCCAATCCATCACAAGCTTGGGAGCAAAATCTGGCAGGTCTCCCGCAATTAGGCTGTGCACACCTACACACGTTTCCCGAAGACCACTGAGATGTAATGTTTTCTCTGACCTTTACTTGGGGGAAAGTGAACAGCGCCAATTGCCCTCTATCCCTGCATAATATCCCGCAGCACCATATCCTATTGCTCTGTGCTTAAGGGCATCAGTTGCCACACAGTTCCCAGGCATCCCTACATCTTTCTAATCAGAAGGATCTAATGGGAGACTCTGCTACAGCTTCCTGTTTGTGGACAGCATCACACTCCCACGTGGAAGTGCCACCACCCCAGTGACACGGACCATTCATGCTCTTTGTGGATAAAAGTTTGTAGTATGAATTTTACGTCACTCTAAGAGTTCATAGATCGATATAACCAATAAAATGCAGTCATTAAACAGAAAACATATAGCATCAAAAATAGCCATCTAAAAGACCCTGCAGACATTGAACTCGAGGTTATGTTAGAAACTGGGTGAGCTGGGGGATTTCCATTTTATTTTCACACACACACACACACACACACACACATTCCTGCTTTTCTTCTGTCATGGAACCTAAGGGGTAATGGCATACATGTGGTTTCCAGGTGGTCACCCATCCAAGAGCTGACCATATCCAGGCATGCCTTAGCAAGCTGGTGGCCTCATGGACCTTGAAACCAGTTACAGTACTGTCCATCCAGAAACAGACAGTTGCTTTCTGTGAGAGCTGCTTCACATGAAGGTCCTGGTGAACATGGGTATTCACCACTGGACAACTGGAACATCATGAGACGATTTACATACATCAGCTGAGACTAAGGACCACAGACAGAGCTTTCATATCCCCTGCCATTGTCTTTAAAAAATACACATAGTTTTCAATAAAGTCAGTTCAGACGTGCAGATACAGTTCTTCGTAGCGAGAGGCAGGGAACGAAGCACATGTCCGTGTGAATCAGCTTCCGGACTTCTCCAGCCACATAAAGAAGGAACCTCAATTTTCATTTCTCAGTATCCATTAAAAATGTAGCAAAAAAACACTACTTTACAGCGCAAACCTATGCACAAGTATGTCCCGCTGTGTTCAGTGGGTCTTACTCCCGGGTAAGTGGGTGTGGGGTTGCGGTGGCACCCTTTCTGCTACCACGAAATTGTGTTGGGTGCCACCAACCCACCAACCCCAGTGTTTTTTTGTTTTGTTTTTTTAATGTAGCAAATGTTCTGCTTTTTAAAAAGCCACCTCCTTTGCTGAGCCAGTCTTAGGTCCTGTAAAGCGTCGTTGTCCGCGCCTCCCCCCACCAATTAATATTATAACTGAGCCAAGGAAGGAATTATAAATCTGGGTGTGCTAATTCTTTAAAGAAAGCTATTGCCAGTGTCGTACACAGCAGTAGCAGCCTAATTTGTGTACGTGTTTACGCAGCGCGTAATAAATGTCAGCTTCCCCCCGTGAATTTTTTCATGGACATTTAAGGAGTTTTCATTCTCTTTTCCTGATTTCCCCTTTCCCCTTCTTTTAAGTCTCCTGTTTTCCTTATAAGCTACTCGGCGTGTCCTGCAACAGGGTGATAAGATATGCATCAGCGGTATTTATAGGGCTGGAATGAGGGGGTTCTCTGTGTTTCTGTAATTGGACGATTTTGAAATCCTTATCTCGGTTTTCAAAAGACAAAACCCTCACAGGTTTTCATTCTTCAATGATGAGGGGATAGGCCTCCCCCCCAGAACCGGCATACTATGGAACTCAGCGTTCGGAGTCAAAGTAAATACTGTATATTTTAAACTATAAAACCAGCAGACAGTTAGTTCCTAAAGGAGGTTTAGGCGCAATCCTATACCATTTTACCTGAGAGCCAGTCCCATTGAACTCAATGGGACTTACTTCTGAGTAAGCAGGTATGAGCTTGCTTTGCTTAATGATCGACCGTCATGCAAACGATCCACAGCAAATTATACAACACAAAGAAATTTAAACAATTTTCTTTCTTGGCTCATTTTTAGTCTCTCTCCCCCATCCTACTCCGCCCCAGTGCTAAAACTAACATTAACATTTTAATACGTGTGGATTAACTGTTCAACCTTTTATTTAAAATCTATATGTAGTCATCAGGGATTTGGTACCATGTTTATTTTTTTTAAAAATCGCTCACCAAGCTTAGCTGCATACAGTCTATTGTTAGCTATAGGTTATATAGCTATTATATATAGCTGTTGTTGTTGTTGTTGTTGTTGTTGTTGTTGTTGTTGTTATTATTATTATTATTATTATTATTATTATTACAAAACACCCCAGTAAAGCAAACATGATTCCTACCCAGCTGAAAATTATTGTATGGACTCTCGAGTAGGGTCAGTCTTGAAGAGTTCATGAACTGAAGCTCTTCGGTTAGCCCCCCAAATAAATAAATAAATAAATGGATTTGCAATATATATTCGAATCTGGCTTCAGCTGAAAGGGTGAAGCAAGCGGGCTAGCGGGGAGGGGGGAGGAGAAGGCGGGCGGGGCGATGCTTTCGCCCAAATCAGATTTTGTTATTGTTTTGAGTGGGTGAAAGGGGTGGGATGGGGTTGGGGGTTGGGGGGTGTAAGGAAAGGGAAAAGAAAAACCAACAATTTCTCCAGCATAAAAATGAAACATCATATTCGTTTGCCTTTGGGCTTCATTTTTTCCCTTCTACATTATAACTAGTTATTGAACTCGCTAGAAGATCTAAAGGCCATTTGCGAGGAGACAAATTTCAATGGAGGTTCCCCATCAATAACTCCTTGGCAGTGACCTATTGGATCAAGTCAAACAGTTGAGGTGAAATTCAGGTCACGCCGTCTAAGCAATATTAAAATGCGTCCACTTTTTAAAAAGCCACTTTCAACGAGATTTGAAGAAAATTGAATTCCTGGGAGAGGGAGGGAGGGGTAAATGGGGGGTTGGGTGGGGGTTGGGGTGCTTGCGGAAGAGGGAAGGAGAAGATGGTTTGCATATATGTGCTTTTTCGAACAAACAGGAAGAGTTCCTTTTTAAGGGTTTTAAACGGAGGAATAAATATTTATAGGCGTTTGCTTTTTTGGAGAACCTACAAGGGGTAATGTGTGTATATGTGGTTGTGGGTATTTTTATTTTTATTATTTTTTTTACTTCTGGTGACATGCTTTGGTTATTCAAATCGGTTTGCACCAACTCATTACTTTTAGTGACAACAGATTTAAAGAAAAATCAATTAAACATTTGCATATTTCTTTGCATAAATTAGACCTGTCTCTTTTCATTGTGGGGAGCGGGGGAGAGAGAGAACACCCAATGATTTTGTGGCACTTTATGCTTTTGTTTTTAACTTTTGTTTTCAAATGAAAGTGTAAATAATTTTTTATTGTTTCATGGTATCATAGAAAGACCAACTTTATAAAGATATACCCCCTCCACCAGAAAAAAAGCTGTATTTTGACTCCCTTCCCCTAATACACACTTTTAAAATCCACTCTTTGAACTTCTTAGAGGATGTTGATATTTTCTAGAAGAGGTTACAATACACGCACTGAAGTTAGGAGCGAACCCAATTTCAAATTGCGGGGGGTGGGCGATGCAGAAAATACATTCTTGGATCTGGATATTTAGTCAGAGGGGAATATATATATTTATTATTATTCATTCAAAATTAACCTTCCTTCTCAGCACTGTATTTTAATACTATATATTTAAAAGCCTTATAATAAACTGAAATAAGTGAGTAATACACCGAATCTAAAACACTGGTGGGGGGTGTGGCTGTCCTCTCTGCATGGCCCCAGTGAATTTTAGTTGGACTGCAGCCGATTTTTTATGAACTGATCATTTTGTGTCTCTCCCCATTTTTTTAGGGGGAGGTAGTTATGCGTGTGACCTTAGCTAGGATGTGGCTTTCGTGACAAGGGGCTTCGTATTAGTATTATTATGATTACTAAACAATGAAATAGCAAAATCTCAGTGGCTAGGCACTCCCCCCCCCATGCACAGATTGCAAATGGCTAGAGGTGTAGGTTACCAAGCGGTCAGTATGGTAATGGCTCGCACAATGAATCCGCGGGGACAATGAACACTTATTTTTCTTCCGTACTGTCAAGTAGGCGCTTTGTACTCAGAAATGGTCCTGAAATGGTAACCAGATAGACACACCGCTTCTTGGCTAGGCTGGGAATTAAGGGACAGGAATTATTTAACCGAGGTGGTGTATTTCCCTTCGCCATTGCCACTCAGAATGATGATGATGACGATGATGATGATAATAGCAATAATCCGGTTTTGCCGACATTGTTCTGCGGGTGGGAGAAACGGAGGCCAATCGGAGAGAAGTGGGAGGGGTACTGGAGAGACAAAAGAGGTTTGTGCCCCACTAATTCCCCCCCTTCCACACGTCCTTGGAGCCTTCTTTGAAAGAGACAATAAAAGGGAACTCTTCCAAACACTTAAGAGAGGAATACATGCCCCCCCAATAGCTTTAAGAAAAATATAAACTTAAGAAAAATATAAACTTAAAATATAAACTTCCTATTTTAACAAGGAAAGCAGAAGGTCAGTGAAAATAAACTACAGGAATGAAGTGAAATAAAGAAAGAGCAATCAAGTCCACTGGGGGAATTTAAAAAAAAAATAAAAATAGAAAAATGTGTGATTAAAGATGCAATCCTGTCTACACTTCCTGTGTACTTAAAAAACAAAACAAAAAACTTTCGCGTAAACATAGAGAACCTTATTTTCACATTTTGCTTCTGGATCCTGTGTATACATTTACTCGGGGTAAGCGTCACTGAGTTCAAAGAGACTTACTCCCGAGTAACTGTGCATACAGCCTGGCTCTCTGCATACTTACTCGATTTGCAGTGTGATTTGAAAGGAAGGAAGCTCTGTTGTTATGAAAGTTACTCAACTTCTAATGGATTATGTTCAGGAATGGCAAAGCTGCCCTTTCATTCATGTGCATCTACACAAATAATTAAAAGTGTAAATATCGAAGTGTAGGTTTAGGTGCAGTAGGTGATTATTAGGATGACCCAGGAAAAGAAAAAAAACACCACCCACCAGGAATGCTGAACTACTTAAGAAGCTGGTGGTTCCAAGTTTCTAGCACGTTCTTACAGTAGGCAGTCTACTCAGGAGTCCCTTTTGAGTTCACTGGAAAGTAAGAGCCACGCAGTTTATAGGCATTTAGTAAGTGTGCTTAAGACCGCACC
Source organism: Podarcis filfolensis (assembly GCF_964270895.1). Lineage (NCBI taxonomy): Eukaryota > Metazoa > Chordata > Lepidosauria > Squamata > Lacertidae > Podarcis > Podarcis filfolensis. The sequence goes on along the minus strand of NC_139605.1, from coordinate 114,851,789 downwards.
CTCAACTTGTAGATCTTCCTCTTCTTCCTCCCTCCCTCCCTCCCTCCCTCCCTCCCTCTCATATAATTTGAATTATGCTGAGATTAATTGATAATGGGTCCAATCCCTCCAATGTCCAGCATTTTAAAATCCCACCGAATTTAACTGCAGAGAGCTAAGTAGATGCTTAAGTGAGACAATGGGACTACGGAGAGAGTGTATGCAAGGTCCTTTAATCAATCAGTAAAAGGCTGTATAAATACTAACCCCTGCTGCTGCTACTACTACTATTACCAGTAGTAGTAACAGCAGCAGAGCAACGCAAGGGGAGCTCATGTTAATGAAATCACGGTTATACATCTCATGGAATGAGGAAATAGTAGCTGTGGCAAACACGACCTCTCTCTCTCTCTCTCTCTCTCTCACACACACACACACAGAGTATCATAAAAACTCTGAGAATCCGCCCAGAGTTCAGTAGTAGTAATAGTAGTTGCAGCAGCCAGCAGTACAATCACTCTGCCACTGGAAAGAACTAGACACGTGCCAACATTTTTCTGGACTGTTCACAATGATTTTTGAGGAAAAGGAAATAAAATTGCCTCAGCTATCCACGCGCTTTGGCCAGTATTATTCCTGTTAAGTACGCATGTCAGTTTAGACTACCAAAGTAAAATAAAATAAGAATGGCAGTTTCCCTTTTTATGAGTTGAACGGGCAGAGTTAAATGTAAGAGATAACATGAACAGGAGTTGTAAAGCTTGCCTGGTGGGAAAGGCCAGAATAATACCTCTGACATTCATTTCTCTATTCTTAGACTTGAACCGTCCTCTTCTTCCTCCTCTTCAGGAATCAACCGGTCCATAAGCAAACAGGTTGACAGTTCTCTATAGATGGATTGAAAGCTACCCATGTACAGAGATGTGTGGCACCAGAATAAAGCAGCAAGGAGGGACTTGCCCACTTACTTAGTGAATGCATTGATTAATAATAATAATAATAATCCAATAGGAACCATAAATGTTAATAGCTATCAAAGAAAGTGGAAGGTTGTCTTCCATAGCTCGGTTCCCAAAGCTGCGAAAGCGTGGATCCCATCTTGATATAAGCAAGGGATCCTCTCAGAAATATGCAAGCCCTACCTGAAAAGGGCTTAGCTTGTTAAACGACTTTTTAGGAAGTCTTGACAGCTGCTCTCCTTTCCCTCACGCCACATCCATGAAAAACAAACAAACCCCAAAACAAAACAAAAAAGACATTCTGGAACACATCAGTGGGGGAGGGGAATACGCTTCCCATCTTCCCCCAGTACCACAAAGGCCACATTCTCCAGTCGTTCATATGCACCCTGTAGAATCGAAGTTGTGTGAGCGCCTCAATCACAAATTCGTCTCTAGGGGAGTATATGGACGATGCAGAGCCTTGTTAATGTCCGGCTTCCTTTGATTTCCCCTTAACTGCTAGAGTTATAATTAAGATTTCAGCTATCCAGGGTAGTGTGTGTTTGAGTTCCTTTAAAATACACATGCATTCTGAGGAAGGGCAAACAGATTCAAAGTGTGGGTGGTGGTGGTGGGGCTTTGTTACAGCTAGATCGTGAATAAATAGTTAAAATAACAGGGAAGGTAAAGCGTGCTTCTGATAATAAAATCCACAATTGCTACGTTTTTCTTGGATAGAAGGAACAGCAGTCATCGCAAACACAAGCTCACACAAGCCCTTGCCAGAGAGAGAGAGAGAGGGAGAGAGAGAGAGAGAGAGAGACCTAACAATTTCAAGTGACTGATTTATGGCGTTTTACAGCCCCATAAAAACTGTTACAACCAGCCCAGAGCCTCCGACACCGCTGGCACATTTAGTCTAATAAATAAAACATAAACAGTTAACTTTATGTGTCACTTTTATTGTTATCAAGTAAAATATTGCAATGCCCTGCAAGCTATGATTTTCAACTATAATTGTTATCAAGCAGTACAAGGGATTAATCCGACTCTCTGTGCCCCATCTTCTTAATGTAAGCTATAGATAAAGCCCTTAACTGCAATAACTGCACTCTTTAAAATGTTTGCATCACAGCTTAGCTTCTTTAACCCACCCAGGGGTCTGTTTATACAGGCATATTGGGAGAGGAATTTAACAGCGCCTTACTTTTTTCTGTCCACCACCCCAAGCTCCACAAGGAAGTCAGATGTTCTGAATGGACTTTAGACACATGCTTTCCCATTCATCCGTGGCTATGAAGGGGAAATCATGGCTACAGTAAATCTTGTATGAGGATCCATATTTCTTCTTACCTACCTACCTGCCTCCAGACTGGATGGGAATGTTTGTGTGTGTTATCTTTTCCATAATCATAACAAAACCGAGCCTTCCATTATTTAACCCGGCAAGAACTGAAAAGCACATCTCTGCTAGTTCCCCACCACTACCAGCACCTCATAAACTTTGTCTCCCCAAAAATGGTCAGAACTGGGTGGCTGGTGGTCTTTCCATCTGGCTGACTGGTACTTCTACTTGTTTCAGCTCACAGGCACTAGCAGCTTCTCTTGCAACCAAAGAAGATCACCCTTAAGCAAAGGTTGATGAGCATTTCTAGAGAACTCCAAATGACGCAAAGATGATTTGCATATCCCGCTGCTCTTTCTCTCTCTCCCTCCCCCCCCATCTCCTTGCCTCCCAGGTAACCTGCCTCCTCCTTTGTGTCTCTTCAACAAACAATTGGATTACAAATACTGAACTGCCTTCTAGTTTTCGGGTTGTTTGCATTGTGCGTAGGGGGTGGGTGGGTGGGGGGAGACTAGTACTGCAGACAATGACACTAACCATGTCCTAGGGGGAGGAGGGAGGCAGGCGGGGGCACCTCATTCCCCCTACAGCTTTTCTTTAAGGTGAAGCAAGCAGAACGATTTCAAGCATGCTTCACTATCTGCAGTGCAAAATGTTACTAGTTCTTCCAGATTAAGACTCATTTAGCTACTGGATCCCTACAAGAGAGGACTTGCTGTGTACCTGAAAAAGGGGGTGGGGTGGAGAAGAACACAGGAGCTTTCCCTGCACACCATCTGTCTGCCAAATAAATGAGTTTCCTTCCATTATCCTTCCATTCACTTACGTTGCCTTTTTAAGAAAAGAACGTTCTGTTTGGCAGCAAGATAACCCCTTACACACACATACACACGCACGCGCACCTCTCTTTCTGAGTTTAAGGGGACCACACAAACAACAACAAGATCGCACACACACGCACACGCACAGAGGCACAGGCACACACTCGCGCACACACAAATTGGATACATTTTGAATAAGCTTTTGGTTCCTTATCCGGGGACTAGCTCGGCTGGCGTGATTGGCGCAAATAGTCACATGGTGAAACTAACTTTACGGGGTCGCCAGCTAGTAGGAGGGTTTTATGGAGCAGAAAAACGACAAAGCGAGAAAAATTATTTTCCACTCCAGAAATTAATGATCATGAGCTCGTATTTGATGGACTCTAACTACATCGATCCGAAATTTCCTCCATGCGAAGAATATTCGCAAAATAATTACATCCCAGACCACAGTCCGGAATATTACAGCCGGACTAGGGAGTCCAGTTTTCAGCATCATCACCAGGAATTGTACCCTCCACCTCCTCCACAGCGACCCAGCTACCCCGAGCGCCAGTACAGCTGTGCCAGCCTCCAAGGTCCCGGCAACCCCCCAGCGCATCAAAGGGGCCATGGACCACCACCCGGAGGCCACCATCTCCCCGAGAAACCACAGCAGCTCTGTGACCAAACGGCTCTCTCCAGCGCAGCCACCTCGCCAGCCCCAGCCCCTCCAGCCTGCAACCAGCAAAACCCCGAGCATCCTAGCAGCACGGCCACTAAGCAACCCATAGTCTACCCATGGATGAAAAAAATCCACGTCAGTACTGGTAGGCAACTTTTCTCTCTCTCTCTCTCCTCCCTTCCTTCCTTCCTCTCTCTCTCTCTCTCTAGTGTGTGTGTGTAAGTGCGAGAGAGGGAGAGAGTATGTGTGTTTTTCTCCCCTTCACACCATGCTTGCAAGCTCTCTCTCTCTCTCTCCCCTCTCACTCACTCACTCTTCTCCCTCTCTCGCTCCTTCTTTTTCCCATCTCCTCCTTTGCCTTCAACGAGAGTCTTTGGGTTAGCACAATTGAGCTGGATTTACGACTCCGAGTGGGTAATTACACCCACCATAAATTTTATAGCCAAGCTAGTCTGGGCAGCCCCAGCCATGTGGTTCGTTCTGTTATGTATGTGTGAAACTCCAAAAGGCTTCGCGAGGGGTGCATAAATAATTCAGGCTCTTTTCAAGCCAGGGAAACCCCTTCTTATTAGAAGAGAAAGTCTTGGGTTCTTTATAACCCATTTAGCTGATGACTTTTTTCTCTCTCTCCCCTCTCTCCTCTCCCCCCCTTTCTCTCGCTCTCTCCCCCTCTCTCTTTCCCCTGAGCCACTGGAGATCTGTCTTTCTCTCCCTGTGCATCTCTCTCTCCGCTCTCCTTCCCTTGCCTTTCTCTCTGTCTCTGTATTCATGCTCATCTTTGGGTGTTTTTCCCCCCAGTGAACCCCAATTACAATGGAGGCGAGCCCAAGCGATCCAGGACTGCCTACACCAGACAGCAGGTCTTGGAATTGGAAAAAGAGTTCCACTATAATAGATACCTGACGAGGCGGAGGCGCATCGAAATCGCCCACTCCCTGTGTCTCTCGGAGAGGCAGATCAAGATTTGGTTTCAGAACAGGCGGATGAAATGGAAAAAAGACCACAGGCTGCCCAATACCAAAGTGAGATCTACGGCTCCTACCAATTCTTCCACCAGTTCCATTCCTGCTTCTTCCAACGCGGTTGCTAGCGAAGAACATTCGCAAAGCTCATCTCAGGACCAACGAGCAGAGGATATTACAAGGTTATAAACAAACAAACAAACAAAAAAGCAAAAGCAAAACAAACAAACAAATACCCCCATTAAAAAAAATGACTCTGATTATTTATAGAATCTAATATATATCTATATATTTTGGTTCTTTTTTTTCCTCGTAGTTTTTCCCGTGCTTAAATATATTAAGAAGAAAAAAAGAGAGAGGGGAAAAAAACCCACACACAAAAGAATGAGGTCTTCCGCAAAGATCTCAAGCTTTAGGTGCATGTATTAATTAGCATGAGAGGTCGGGTGAAATACCTGCTGGTTTTGTTTTGTTTTTTTAAAACGCAATTTTCAGGGTTTTATTTATTTTTTAAAAAGGGAAGGAGTGGAAGGATGAGCTATGTGTGTCTGTGTGTGTCTGTGTGTCTCTGTGCGTGTATGTTGGGGTGGGGAACACAATGTTCTGTTTTAGATGAAAAATCGGGGCATATGCTAATAATTACACAGGCAAGGGAAGAATGTAGTTATTTTGCTCTGTGCGTTTACAAATGGAGAACAAAAAAAAATGGACCATTGAAGGCTTTTTTCCTTCCTTTTTTTGGTATAAATGTAGGAGAAAGATTTTTTTTTAATTAAAAAAACAAGGGGAAAAAACAGCACAGGAGCTAATAGTAGCTGGTAAACTTACGGTTTATTTCAATGTGAAGAAGGACTCAAAAGAAGAGAGAGAGGAAGCGAGCCAGCGAGAAAGTTGGAAGGAAAAGTCAGTAGGTAGATTTTTTCCCCCCTTTTGTCGTGGTTCTTTGTGTTTTTTGGACATGATTTGACATGAACATTGTAAACTTGCAATAAAAGAGTTTTAGTGTATATGTGAAAGTCCCCTTGTTCAATAAAAACCAGTGAGTGTGACACAGATTTGACTTTGGAATGTCTGGTGAGTTTTTTTCCTTCTTTGCTTCATGCTATATAGAGAAAACGTGGGGGAGGGGGGTGGAAACGTGTGACACTGATTTCTTGAGCTGTGGATACTTTCTCAGCTAAGTTTAAGAAGCTTGGGTTGGTTTTTGTTTTTTTTGTTCTTTTAAATACAAGGCTATCAGCGCCGTAGTGCATGTCACTGAAGTCAATGGCAAATCTCCCATTGATTTTAGGGACTGTGGCTTGCACCCTCTGTACCCTGTGACATCACAGCATGTTTGACCTCAGATTCTACTAGGAAGTCCTAGCCTTAGGAGGTGTAAATGTGCATTTTAGTAGGCGACCTGTCCATAGAAATCAGGCTTTGTGTTGCTGTTGTTTATTTTTTAAAAATGCATCTGTCCTCTCCTGTATTTGAGCTCCTATCCATTTATTTAGTAATCGTAATAATAATAAAAATATTGGAGCTTTCTTTACCCCTGCTTCTACTGCCTGTATAGCTAACAAGCCCCTATTCCTGTACGTTGAATAAATGCTTAACATTGTCACTGTTGTAGGTATTTTATAGAGATGGATAATAGAGAATTCAGGATTTGTTTACATCCCGGAGGGAAGTAGAAAGGGTGGCTGGGAAGAGTGTAATACAGATGTGTTTGCACAGTGAGCACTTTTAGTATGTACTATGCTTATATGTGTGGATAGGTAGATAGACAGACAGCCAGATTAGCAAGTTCCTTTTACAACTCACATTTTTCTACTGTCCTCGCCTCAGAGTGGCAAAGCATGTGACTGAAGTGTGCTTTCGTTTATACCTCTCTTAGAGGCTTGTTTAATGTTGTTTAGTTGTATTTCGTAAATATTGTAGCACCCCAAACTAGAAACCAGTTAGTCTGAAGTAGCAGGATCTAGTCCAATTTATTTGCTATTGATTTCAATGAAATTTCAGGCGCCTTTAATAGTCTGCTTACACAGAACTAAGTTGTGGGTTGAGCTGTATTGCAGTTCCCTGTTATGGGTATCAGTAAACAGCCAGGCAACTCTATACTGGAGGTGGAAGCAGAAGTTCTGAAAAGTGGCAGGGGGTTTGAAGGGGAGTTGGTTCCGTCACTTTATCTTGCCCCCTCCCTCAGTTATCAAGACAAGCAGATCTTTTCAGCACCCATGGTAGAAGGAAGAGGCAGGGAGGTAGGAAGTGATTGACAAGATACAGATTATGGCAGCGATCTACATCTCATTCAAGTTAATGCAGAACTTGTATTGATTTTAAGTAGGCCAGAATTACACATAGTGGCTGTAATCCAGATCAGTTTAGAAGCTAATGGTCAAAGTGTCATGGGTATCAACCAATCAGGATGGCTCTTCTCTGCCTGTTAGTAGTATTCCTTTGAAGAAACTCCGTCTCCTTTTGCATAGTATGAAATAAATCCATTCATTAACATAATAGCTAGTCATAAACCTTTAACAGTGTTTTCACAATTCCAGTTTTTCGAAGCAAGCGAGGGGAATGTTGAGTGTGCATGTTAGCAATTGCTTTGAATGTTTTCTTATCACTCTTGGGCCTCCTTGTTCACCCTTACTACATTAGGTCAAGTGAGGGGAAACAGGAATCTCACTCACTTATTTTAGAGAATACCTTTACTGAACGTAGTGGGATTTACTTCTGAGTAAGCATGCATAAGATAGGGCTGCAAGTTAAATCTCTCAGGTGTCTGTCTGCTTGTTTATCTGCCCTTCTGTTACACAGACTTAGTCTCCCTGCTCTATTGCTAGGGTAAGATAAAAGAGAACAGCAACCAGTCCCCCCCCCCGCCCCCGATGGTTTTTACACACCCACACAAACACACGCACTCTGTGCATATAAATGGTAAAGAGAACAAAGGGAGGGGGGAATCCTAACCTAGGAATAATGGTGATGCCAACTGAATGGCCATATGTTGCAAAGCTGATCTTCAAACTCTGACACACACACACGTGTGAAATTTACATTGGCTTCTACTGGTAGTGACTTGGTAAACTATGTGTGAGTGTGTAGCTGTGCTAAACTTTTTTTAAAAAAAGTTTCACACCCACACACCCTGCCTGCAGAACTTGATAAATTATAACCAAGTGTCTGTGAGAGAATCAGGAAGAATATGATAGGACTTTGTGTTGCGTGCATTCTCTGTGTCTGCCTAGGAAGCCCGGAAAAGGAGGCATCAATCACATTTGCAACTGTATAGTTTGCATATTCAATTAAAAATACCAGCACCCTCTCAGTAACTTCATATTTAAATATATGATCATATATTCCTTTCCACGGTTCTCTACCCGCCCCCAACTTTATTTTATTTATTTTCCTCCTGGTGTTCTCTTCAGTGTTTACTTTCTGCAATCTTGTCACCCTCCTGTTTTGTTTCGTTTTTGTTTCTGGTTTAATAATTCTGATTCTTCAGCATCTGATTTGGCCTTTAGACTTGGCCATGACACAATTCTTCCAGGGTAGGGAGATTATGAATGAATTATAAAGGCAGGCAGCAGGGGCAAAAGAAACGGGGGGGGGGGAGGTGATGAGATACAGCCTGCCCCACCGTCTCTCTTCACCCATTTTGCTCTTTCTCTCCCCATTCTTTTTTTTTAAGCTTTTTGACGCCTCCATGTTGAGAGCCTGAAAGCTACTTTATTGAAGTTCGGGTAAAGGGGGGTGGTGGAAAGTAGGTTCACCCAGAGGACAACTTTTCTACGCCAGCAGTTTTATTCTAGCCACTCAGGCTGACCTCCGAGCCCCCAGTGACCTGAGTTAAGTCTCCCAACGTGTACCTTCTCTGCTCCCTACACACATTTAAAGGCATCGCCACTGTTTGGACTTTTTTGTGGTGTTTTTTTTTTTTAATTACCATAGTAATAGAAGGCCGGGTGGGTGGGGAGGGCGGCCGGGAGAGAGTGAGGGTTTGGGCAGATTCAATGCGTGTTATCTCATTGTGTTGTCACCAAAATAACCCCAGAGAAAAGAAGGCAGGGTGAAGTTTCGGCCAAGCCTCCCTTCTCATTTTCCCGCCTTCCCATAGCTTGGAAGATTTCCCAGCTGGCTATCCTATGGCAAGAGCGAAGTTCCCAACGCCAAGTAAGTTTCCTTTAAAAGTTTTTTCTTTTTCTTTTAAAGCAGTTTAAAAACGCATAGCTATGATGGCGACGATGGTTGCTTCTTTTTTTTTAAAAAAAAAATTGTCTCCTTTAGTGGAAAGGGGTAAAGTGGGGAAATCTGCTAGTCTATTCAGGTGCTACCAGGCGCTCTTGATGGTTTCTATAGGGACAGCCCAAAAGAGCTACATTTCCTCTGGCACGTAGGAACTGGAAAAGAAAAGTTGTGAGGGATCAATGTTCTCTGTTGCTGGCTGTTCCACACTATGCCTCGACGGGTAGAACGGGTGGTGGAGGTAGTAAGCCTATCGTCACACCACCAGTAGCATGGTTGGTCTTTCCATGGGCTCCTCTTTCAAACCTGATGGACTTGATGTTCAGTGCTCCTAGGTCTCCTGGGGAGCTCAAGACTGCAGTCTTGGCAGGGCTTTCCAGGAAATCGCTCCCCGCTCCACCGAATGGATGGATCGCCTCTTGATACCAAAGTCTGTGCTCCTTCCTTGCCCCCACTTGGGGCATGGCACCAAGGGGCTGGGCTCCTCTACTCCTCTCGAATGGCATCGATTTCACTATTAAATCATGCCCGGATTATTGTTCTTCACTTATCTTCTTGAGCCAAAAGAAGAAGAAGGAGAAGTCAGGCGAAAGGTGAGAATGTTTGTGGAGGGGGTGTCATAAGCTCCTTGGAGCCTAGAGACTTGCTCGGGAGCGCTGCAGTGAGTCCCTGACGCCCAGTTTGTGTGAAGTCACACTGATTATAAGTTGTATTTCTTCCTTTTTAATGAATGAGTGAATAAATAAATAAATAAATAAATAAAGTTTTGGTGATGGAAACCAATGCTTCTTCAACAGCAGGGAAGCAGCAGTGGAGGAAACACTTCACAGGGGCTTCGGTGGCCATAAAATAATGCGTTAGAAAAATTCTCTCCCTTCCTCCCCCCCCCCCCACCATGGGCAATGGGACTTCCAAGAGGCCAAGGGTGGTGGTGATGGCTGTGGAGACGCTGTGTTCCCCACTCCCTTTTATTTCCAGTGGCTTCAAATATTGTTTGGAGAGGTAATTCTCTGAAAAGGGGCAATTGCAAAAAAAAGAAAAACCTATAAAAAAAACTGGATGGGATGTTTTCAACTTAAGACACAATTACATGTGTGCGCTTAAGCCCCCCACAAACCCCCTCTCCATTCTCCCTCTCGACAAGCCCCCCTCCCCCGCAGTGCTATAGGATAAGGTACCGTGGCTTAGCTCCCTAAGCTGCCAGTTAGCAAATTATGTCTCAGGATTTTTCCAGTCTCTTATCTTCTCTAGTTTCCCTCTTTTTCTTTCTGTCTCTCCCTCTTGTCTCTCTCCATGCAGCTCATATGAGAGAGAGAGAGAGAGAGAGAGAGAGAGAGAGAGAGAAATGTTCAAGTACGCTGTTTAATTGTAATTAAAAGACAAACATTCCGCCAGGGTTAAATGAATGAGTTACGGGTTTCTAACCATAACTGCCAGCAGCTCCAACATGTAACTTATATTTATTGTGGTCTCGTATATCATTATCCAGAGATATAGTTTTATGTACTTCCTAATCTGTCGCCTTGATTTATTTTGATGGGCAAGGTACCAAACCAAACATTTTGGGACTTTAGTGAAAGTCTAGTATTTCCTTGCAAACAGCCAACCACCCTTCTGTTAATGGCATCAGCAATTTCTGGCAAAGGCCACTTTCTTTGTTTTCTTTTTTCCTTTTTCTATATGTTAAAAAAGCGTACTTAACAACAACCAAGAGCCAAATGTTGATGCTGGTTGGTTTCCTTTGTGGAAAAGCATATGTATTAGCTCTGAGGATTTATGCAAGAATGAGGCTTCAGAAAACAAAGGATGATATTTATTTAGGAGATCCAATACAGACACGCAAAAGGAAGCATTCTCTGTCTCTAAACCACTATATTCTCTCTCTCTCTCTCTCTCTCTCTCTCTCTCTCTCTCTCTCTCTCTCTCTCTCTCTCTCTCTCTCTCTCTCTCTCTCTCACACACACACACACACACACTCTTTCAGTATATATATATATATATATTGTGTGTTTGCTTATATATGCTTCACTTTTTTCTCAGCATAGTGAAGTTCCTTTTCAATTTACCCTCCATCTTGTTATTCTGGATTCCCCTGCTTTCACCCTTTAAGGAAGGAAGGAAGGAAAACTTGCAGCTTAAATGCCAAAATATACATTTGCATAGTAGTAGTTATCATTCTTTTAAAAATGAGCAGGACCAAATGCATCCCCTTGAAGTCAATGGGAAAACTCGCCTTGATTGGTGTGGATTGAGCCCACTAATTGAATGCTATATCTTCAAAAGCAATGGAACAATATATAATACGGTGCTTATATAGGTCGCTACAGTGTGCATAGGGCTATATAATGAGACACATACACCTTGAAAGAGCCTAGTGCATCAGATGCAGACACACACACATTGTTGGCACTATTGTTGGCACTATTAGGCAGGGTAATGGAGAAACACAGTTTATGGCTATCCTAGTTTTGTGTACTTGCCTCATGTGAGTCCTCACAAGAACAAAGTTGTCTAGAGCAGCAGTGGGCATACGTAGGTTCCTAAGATCTACTTGGCCTTTTCTGAACTTGATCTCCAAGATCTACCTAGCAGAGCCGTGTGCAAAATACACATGGGATTAAAGAACAGGTGTGCCTCTGAACACATTCTGAGTCTAGAAATTGGTTTTCAGCTTCAGAATTCAGCTGAGATCATAGTCTTGACACACAAAGGCCTGCTCCTTTCTTCAACCTAATTTAGGTAGCCAAAGTCATTTTGTTGCTGCTACTATTAAAATATTGAGAATTAGAAAGCCACAGCTACCCTGCAAATCAGACAGATCTCTACCCTTTGCCCATCCCTGATCTAGAGATCCAATGGTTCAAACAATAGAACATTCAGAACCCAAGAGTTGCCTAACAGGGCTGAACCATAATGCATCTAATCCACAGGCCAGACAGATGCCTCTGGGAAATGTGAAAATTACGTTTGTGAAGGATATTTGGTGTAGGACTATAGCTGAGTGGTAGTGCGCATTCTTTGCAGTTGGAAGTCTATAGGTTCAATCCCTAGCACCTTTAGATAGGGCTGAGAAAGCCCACTGTGTGAATACCCCAAGGAAGCCACTGCCCATTTGTATGAACAGTATTGATGGTCTGATAGTATAAGGCAGCTTCCTATGTTACTGGCATATTGTATTCAGAGATATACTGCTCCTGTTCATGGGGTTTCTACATTAGCTACATTGTGACCAATAGCTATTGAAGAATACCCTCCCCATGAATGTATGCATTTTTTTTAAAACCCACCTAATCTAGTGGCGCTTCCCCCATTTTACGGAGGCCTGAGTTCCATATTATGTCCTTTTGATTGTCCTGAAGTGACACAAGTCCACTTTTTCTGGGTTCCAATATTATGAGAGAAGGAAAACAATTAAGTCTCTATCCACACTCTTGACCCTGTCCATAAACCTTATAAACCTGTAAAGTCATGAAATGTCCCAATTTCCTATCCCTCTCCTCCCAGAAACAATAAGATACTAAAGGGGTGGGGATGAGCAGAGGAAAAAAACACAAGTTAATGCAACTTGTATGGGTTCTTTTCTATCCCATCCCACATTTGCAGGCCTTCATAAACCAAACCATTGCCTTTACTTGTTAGCACCAGATGAAGAATTATTCTGAGAGGGAGACAACTCAGAAGAAGGAGAGAGAGAGAGACCAATATAATTATTATTTTGAATTTAGATTCCCCCCCCCATTTTAAGAACAGTAGCACATTCTTTTATGAATGTGTTCCTTTTTTGGGGGGGATGCGTGCGTGTGCGCGCACACACACAATATCACAACACTGGCATTTCATGAAATGCCAGTGTTGTGATGACAGCTTAGTATGGACATTTATTCTGGTGCCTCCTGCCAAATCCTACCAGCCAGCACTTCTCCTTCATAGGAAGATGCCATCTCTTTTATACCTTGCTTATTATAACCAAGTACCCAGAGTTACCCGGCTGGTCGCCGGTGCTAGAGAAGCTAGAATTCTGAGCTTTGATTGAACCCTATATGTCTGATTCGGTTGCGGGATGGCCATTCTTCTGTTCACCCTTCACAATCCCATTTATGGCGAGTTTTTTCTGGATATTAGCCGACCGATCCCGAAGCAGCACCTACTTCCTGTGAGTTTAGGATCCTTGCGCGCCCTCCTTCACCATGATGGGACCAATCGTAAAGGCAGAGTATCCTGTGCATGCTTGATCGGGCTTTGGTGGTCCCCTGCCAGGCTCACATTGACTTGGGAGAGACGCGAAGTGACTGAAGACAAAAGGCATTGCTGAAAACAACCGCAGTTAACCTTTGAAACAAGCCTCGCCAAGAGAGTTTTGTAAATAGAGGAGATAAGAAAAGGGCGATTACTAGAATTTTAGATTAAAGGCTTCTTAGCCTGCCAGAGCCAAATATTATACTAGTGAAGAGTGCGTTGATTCCAAGTTCTCCCAAACCATGGGCAAGGCAAATATCCCCCCCCCCCCTCTTTCCAGTGTCCTCCGGTGTTTCTTACCTACGTGGGGATGCCGCTACTGACACCACCCGACCCACAGAGCGTTTCCTGGCCTCCATTAGCCCCTCCGCCCGCGGCCTATTTCCGAATGCTAGAGGGTGTCGTGCCCCAAACAAACTAGGCACCCCTAAAAACGACAGTTTTTTCTCTTCCATATAACAATAAGGCAGCCTTTAGGTTCCATAACGTAGCATAATGTTTAGGCTTTAAGATGCATCGTCACAAAGAATTATTTCAACAGTTTTTACACACTTGAACCGGAAGACTGGAAGCATTCGGGCCCAACACAACTTTTGTAGACTATTTCCTTCTTCTCTCTCGCTCTGAATGTACAATCTGGATTTATTAGCCGTTCCACATACACGGTCGTCTGCTATATGTGTGTGCAAGCGTTTGTGCATGATACACATAAAGATATATATATATATATATATATATATATATATATATATATATATATATATTATTGTATGCGTAGAATGTACATGTCTGCAACTGAAGTAAAACAGAATATTTATGTTTCCAAACGTTGGAATCATTTCGCTTTATGCATGCCTTCGAAAAATGAGCAAGGATTTATAACCACCGTATATAGTCAGATCTGCCTATTTGTCTGTCTATCCGTCCATCTATGGCCCTTTGCTTAACATGCTTATAAAATGTGCCCATAAAGAGAGACACCTCCTCCACCACCACCTTTCATCCACCCATCCAAACCCAGCCAACACTGGCGTTATCATCCGCCCAGAAGGACACAGCAGGCATCCGATCCCGCGGATTGTGCTCTGGCCCTACCAAGGAGCTAGAGGGGAGTTGCTCCCGAGCCTGACTTCCTCCTCGAATCCTCCCGAACGGCACCTCTAATAAATATTTAAAGAAGCCCTCCTAAAATGTTTACTCGCGAGTTTGCCTTTTCTGCTCAAAGCTAGGTCACGACCCCGAATTTGGACAGCAGAACAAAGAGAGGGTTGACGAGGGAACGCGCGTCTTGTTGTTGGGCAGCGACATCATCTTGGGGCGATTGTTTGGAGCAGCAGGTTAATTTACTTGTTTGGCAAGAACTCTAAAGTCTGGAAGCAGAACTTTTAGCCAGGGTCTGTCGTGATGGAGGGATGCCTGGAAATCCTCCCTTCTTTTGAGATTACTGAGAATGCTTGTGTATTTGTGTATGTATGTATGTATGTATGTATGTATGTATGTAATATTGTAGATAGATAGGTATTTTAAAAAATAGAAGGAAGGGAAAGACCTACTTTAATTAATTAGTAGTTCTATCTGCAACTAACAAAAACTATCACATGGCATGGTAATAACAGAGTCACTGGACAGTTGGCTCTTGAACTTTTTATATAAAAGCTACTTTCACTAAAGTCATTGGGACTTACTACTAATAATATTGAGGGACGGGGCACTGGTCACATTGGAGGGGAACGATAGGGTTTTCTTCTGAGTAAACAGGGATAGGATCAGGTTGCACTTGCTTCTACTTGAGAGTAATACCCGCGTAGACCTCAAAGTTGATTCCGCTGATAGCAAGCAGGACCTGCTTGGGAATAAAATGTGGAGGACGTAACGCATCCAAGGCTGTTCAGCTGGCGGGTCTTGGGATTGGGACATTGCACCCTGAATCTTAGATACAGGAGAGCGTGGACCGGGCAGTTCTGCAATTCTCCCAACACCTGCTCTAGCATACAACAAATGCCCCTTTATCGGATCAGGCTTACTGCCATGCAAGAGTGTGGAAGATTGCAATTCCATTTAATTTATAGTAGATTTGGGCTTTCTAGATCCCTCGCATTTTATTTAAAACATGGCTGACTGCATCCTCAGACTACGTTCAAAACATCTTGGCAGAAACAAGCCTACAAACCTAGACACCTTAACCTGGGAATAAGACCCTCATTGAACTCAGCGGGTCTTACTTCCGAGTAACCATGGATCGGCTCAGGCTCTGCATCCCTTGGAACTTACCTCCAAGGAAGTTTGGGGCAGGGTATACCAATCCACCATTCTGAATGGTTTGTAATGAGAAACGTGACATTATTTAAAATGGGTATGAAAGTCTAAGTCTCCTCTCAGGCTGTTCTGCAAGTCCTTGGTCTCCCTGAAGGTTGCATTCGGCTTACTAGATAGCTATAGCGTCGTCTTTAAAGGCTTCAGTCCTAAATCCTATTGAAGTACATCGAACAGCCATGAGTCAGACTGCAAGGGAACAGCCAGGTCATTCTGTGGGTCTTCTGCAGCACATGAAATGTGTGTGTGTGTGTTATTTAGGTTGGATCCCTTCAAAATACACATGGTAATCTGTCTGCCTGCTATGGATAGTCATCGCCAACTTGTCTCCCCAGTTTAAGAAATTGCAGTTTTCAGGCGATTCTCTCTCCCCCCCCCCGCCACAAGTAGTGATTGCAATTGCATTTTGTTTCCATTTGGTTTCATTACATTTTCTAAAGCTTTGCGTTTGGGAATTTGCCTCTGTGTAAAAACTTCCAAAAGGAACAGATCCAAAAGCTGCCTTCAAAGTTGCATAAAATTTATTCAGCAGCTTTTTGCTTTTTTTTTTTAAAAAAAGTGCCAAGTTAACAGCTCTCTTTGCAAGGGCCTTTGCGAGCGACCGTATATCTTCCTCCTGTCTCTTGAAAGCGATCTCTGGGTATGGCGTTGCCTGGATTAGCCCCTGGCTCTGCGTGGAGCAGGCGCTATCTCGGAGGGGAGCAGAATGAAATGTGCTAAGCGGTTCAGATCCTGGGGATGAAAAGGAGTCTTGGTTTGTACACGTCTTTAATGGCTGGCAGTGTTTATTTCCAGAATAATTGGGGAGGGGGTGTTGGGTGGACGGGAAGGTTGCGTGTGAATTTGAAAGGGACACTCCGGTAGCAGAAGCAGAAGAAGCGAAGTGAGGTTGCGATTCCAAGCGAGACTTATTCGGAAGAAAAGGTTGCTCTGTGAAATCGGAGGGGCAAAGTTATGGAAGTTTTGTCCTGTTGATAAACCTCAATGGGACGTTAACTACTAAGGGGGGGGGGTGGATAGATAGGGGAACGATCCCTGACAGAAATAGGGGCCGATACTAGGAACTTCTACTCTGAAGTCCCGTCGACTTCAGTTGGACTCAACCTTCAATCAATTGTACCTTGCAGCGCAATCCTGTGTATGCCTACTCAGAAGTAAGTCTCCCTGAACTCAGAGAGGCTTACTCCCGGGTAAGTGGGCACAGGAGTTGCCGTCTTACTCGCTTTTAAAACTCTGTGATTTCAAGAGGAGGGGGGGCAAGTGGATCGATTTCTCCCGCTGAGACCCTATAAAACTTAAAAGGTGTTTAACCGCGGCTCTTAATGTTAGGAACAAGGTCATGCGTATGTATGTATGTATGTATGTATGTATGTATAGATAGATAGATTGATAGATAGATAGATATAAAAGTTTTTGACACACAGATCCACAATTCAGTAAAGCCTAAATCCTGGTTTCTCGCTTCCTCTTTAAACCGGATTGTAGACCTCAACCTAACGCAAAGATCGAGGGGTTTGGGGTTTCTGTGGATGGGGGGCAAGGAGTAATTAATGTTTGACTAATTAAAATCCTCATGTTGCGGCTTAGCTGGATTGTGGATCGCGCCGCTTGCAGAAAACACACAATATCTACCCGCCGCCGCACCACATTTCCGGGACCGACAAAAAGGTTGCATCACGGCCAGGGCTTTAAACCTTAGCAAAGAATACGTAGAAAGCAATATATAAACATATTGAACAGCACGATCACTGAACGCAAATCGGTCTGAAGAGTCTCCTGCCCTATATATTTATATGGGACCAGACCGAGGAACGCTGGAGAAGGTCACGGTTCTCTCTCCTTAGCTTCCCACCCCCACCCCTCTTTTCCAGGCTTGTTATTAAGAAAGCGCCTTGTTGGTTCCTTCCACTAGATATTCTCCAACCACACCCGAAGAAATACAGCCGTTCTCGGGTGGTGGTGGTGAGAATGTTTATTCTCCGAGGGCAAAAAGCACAGAGGCGCGTTTCTGAAACGTAAGCAGTTCTCTTCTATCTGGAAACCATCTTGCTGGGCACGAGACAACTTCTTCCTAAAATGGGTAGAAAAATAATAATCTGGGGATCCGCATCAGGATAGCTCACGGGGAGATAAATCACGAGAGGTTTGTGTTATTTGTGTGGGGCCGGGTGTGTGTCTATGTATGTTTACCTGTCGGTATCCATGGCTGCATGCATTCGCTCCTCAGCGTGGATAATAGATGTTTCCCAGCCCAAACTCGGATTTCAGACATTCTGCACCTCAGTCCTCTTAACACGTTTCCTGGAAAGTAACCCCATTTATTTCCAGAGAACTTACTACCGGGTATGCGTGCATCCGGATCTTGAAGCAGAGTATTGTGGAAAAACCGCCCCTTTACTTTCCAGCGAGGCTTAGGCTAGACTCATACACCAGCTTTACCTGGGAGTAAGCCCCACTAAACTTGGTGGGATTTGCTTCTAAGCAGGCGGTTGTTCCACTCGGTTTGGTTAGCACTGGGGTAGTCCTTCTCCCTGCTTGGAATGGAGCAGGATCATGGACCTTGACTTACACGAGGCTGAAAGATGGTTATTAGATGGCATTGAAACCTATGAGATTCTACGGTGTTTAGGACAGGATTCCGCACTTTTAGCGTGATGGATCAGGCCGTGTGTATTTGGGGTTTCTTCAGACGTTATGTTAGGGTCTTCTCAGGACACGATCCTCCTTGACTTAAGCATTTTAAGTTGCTTGGTGTCAATGCGGGAGTGAAACTCTCTCAATGCCTAATTTTTCCTGCCTGAGCTCATTTCCTGATTGAGATAGTAGATATTCTAAGTTACTGTTATTATTTTAAAATGGACCCTCCTCTATATTTTCCACATAAGCTATTTCCACCCACCTCTGGGAAGAAGATAAAAGTGAGAGGTCTCCACTCCTGTGTATGTGCGCGCCATTTTTACAGTAGTTTTCACCACAAATCTAGCGTACCTGGCCTGGATCCACGGAAACTTTTATTATTTTTTTAAAATCGATCCAATAATTTCGGCTTAAATGTATCAATCCGTGTGCTCAGTATTGCTGGAGGAGCATGGTCTATTTGTGTGGGTACTGTTGACTACATAGCATAGGTGCCCAAACTCAAAAGGGTATAGATATGTTTGTATGACATGATGTAATTGTGCCAGAGTGTCTGTGTCTCAATGTACAGATGCCTATTTGTATATGTGTGTGTGCATCTCCACTGATGGTCATTTATGCCTGTGTGTCTACCGTCTAGGTGTATATCTGAGGGCATAAACCTGCTAAATGAAAATAAATTGGGAGCTGCAGCTAATTTGTACATGATTAGAGCCCTAACTTGTTTGTGATTCTTCCTTCCTTTTGATTTTTAGATTGGATTGATTTGTTCATTTATTAAAATATGCATATATCACCTGTTAGGCCAGCATTTCAAGGAGGTGTACAGTAGTATCATAAAAGGCAATGTCCGTGCACCTATACCTATACAATTTACATCAAGCCCAGTCAGTCAGGAAGCATACCTGGCATTCTACAGCTGCTTAGCAAAGAAATGACCACAACCAGGCCAACAAGGACATTTTAGAGAGTATCAATGTTGGTGGCTGCCTTAGTTCTGGAGAGAGGCCATCCCAGAGTTTGGATGCCATGCAGAACAGGCCTTCTTGCTGGTTGTTGCCAGATGGCCATCTGCAGGCTGAGCCACAACCTGGAAGGCCTTTGATGATGATTTCCGTAACTGGGAAGATCTGCATTGGTAACCTGGTCTCCAACTGCTTAGGATCTTATACGCTAATATTAAAACCTTAAACCTAAGCTGGTAGCAAACAGGTGTACTAGTAGGTATGTCTACCTGAGAGAGGCCTGCAAGGCACAAACATGCATTTTCTGTTGTGCCTGTGTGTTACTGCTAGCTGGTATCACAACCATAGATACCACTTGTCACCACAATCCGAGGCATACTTTTTTAGATGTAAGCGGTTCCTACATGTACTACTATATCAACATTTGATTAGCATGCATTTCTGATACATGGTAAGTGAAAGTGTGAACTGACTATTGAAAAGTATTGTGTTTAAGGTAGCCTGGGGAGAATGGGGAAAGTTCTCTTTGGCGTGTGATATCTATAGTGGCCATTCACACACAGGAGGCAACACCAGATGTTTCAGACTTTGAGTGAACCAGTCCTATGATGTGTGATAGGTTGTGTGAACTAGCCTTAAGGCCCTTCCACAAAGGCGTGGGTCTCCCCTCCACATGTCACAGAATCATGGAGTTGGAAAGGATCATCTGGCCCAATCCCCTGCAATGCAGATGTCCTATAGGGGGATAGGACCAGCTACTTTGGTGTTATCAGCACTAGGCTCTAACCAACTGAGCTATCCAATTATCTTTTCCCTTCTGCTTGGATCTAGGACTGCAAAGAACAATTCATACTTGAAGAAAATCCAGGGCAAAAATTCCGCAGTGTGGATGGGCCAGAGTTGCTCCTTAACCCCTCACTTAAAAATAAATACTGCTAGGAAGCCAATGCCATTGGAACTAACTTTCTCCCGTGTCCAGGGGTTCCAGGTTCAAACCCATTCCCTGTGTGCCATTCAACCTCAGTGGTCCTGAGTACCAGTTGGGCACGAGTGCCTTTGGATCCAGTGGGCTGGAGTTTCACCCCTCTAGCCACCTCTTCCCAAAAAGTTCTCACGGACATCAGGAGGATGTGCCTATGAAAACTTACTGGGCCACGTTTTGCAAGGATCGCGTGACGTTCCGTGGAGGGAATTCCTTGCAAGACTCCTCGGGAACGTCTGGCAGAGTCGAGCTCTAAAAATCAAATGTCTGACTGCAGATGTTTGGGAAGAGAGAAACTCGCCCCCCCTTCCCCTCCGCGTGGTGTGCTGAATCAAGCACAGCTCCAGGGCCTGCGATCGCACGGCCTGTACATGCTTCTTCCTTCCTTCCTGTGCGAGTGCGATTGCTATGCTATGTGCGCGCCTGCGTCTATCTATATCTTTTTAGATCGGTCGATCGAGATAGATAGATAGATAGATAGATAGATGGCATGGGACTTTTTGGGTGAAGAGAAAAAGAGAGAAAGAGAGGGAGGGAAACAGCTCTTCTTCCTTCTAAACAGTGAAGCCGGGGAAGACCACACGTCCACAATCTAACTTGTTACATTAAAGATACTACCTCCCACACAGACACAGAGTGGGTGTTATCAGATCAGACCGACTGGGGGAAACAAGGAGATACAAGGGCGGGTGGGCATTCCTGAAATGCTCCTTCTTCATTCCTAAAATCCTATTAGTCTCTGCGGGTCAAGCAGCCACGTCTGACGTTTGTTACGAAACAGCTTGTCCGTGTTCCGCCTGGATCTTTCAAAAGCCATTCATCCTTCTTCGACTCCCTGACCCTTTTGTCCGGATGAGCCCCACATACTTCTAGCCAAGGGGGCAGAGAGAGGGGGCGGGAGGAGGGTGCTGCTGACCTGGAGACACCTTTGCAGCTGGATCCGGCCTGGTTTTAGGCACAGCCGTTGTAAGAAGACTCTCCCCGCACCAAATGGGGAGAACACCCGTCCTTCGCCCTGTTTTTTTGTTTTTTAAAAAAACCCTTCCAGTTTCTCTCCGCCCCCCGTTTTTGCTATTGCTTCATCTTTAGTCTTTTTTGGACTTATCTGTCTTCGGTCTTCCTCTCTTCTGTCTCTGGCTGGTTACTCGCTGCAGATATTAGCCGGCAGCGATTCTCTGTGACGACCTGCCAGAGAGTCCTTAAAAAAAAAAAAAAAGGAAAGGAAAAAATACGAGCCCTTCGTGAGCAATCTCCGAGTTGACTTTACAGTTTTCGCTGCTTTGGTGAAAGGTGATTCCCTCTGCAGGAGTTTGAGCGCGGTCGTCCTCTCCCACTCGGTTTTGACCAGCAAGCTAAAGATGGGCAGCGATAAAAGCCAAGAGAAATAACTATTCATGTCAGTTAAATTCCCTTAGTGCCCCAAGGAAACCTTGTCTCCTACCCTCAAATTCATGCCCCCTGAACTATGCCGCCTGCATGTAGGATGCTGATGCAGTCTTTACCTCGAAAAACTCAAGACTGCACGTTAGCATATGGTCGCAGAACAGAGTCAGAGGTGATCATCAAATGCTGAAGGCTGGGGAAACAGACCAACAAACCCATCGCTTTATTATTCCGATGGCAGTCGGTATTCCACGACAGTCATTTTGCTGGCCTTTCAAGTAGAATACCCGGATTCCTCGCACGTTTACGCCGAAGTAAGCCCTACACATTTCTGGGGGACTTGCCTCCTAGTGTTTGGAAGAACCTGAGATAGGAAGATCGGTTAGCTTGCCTAGAATAAATTAAATCGGCACAGTTTGGAGATTTGGATGGGAAGGTGAGTGTGTATGAGGCACACCTAACCAGTGTTGTTTTATTGGCAATGCGAGCAATCCAGACCCGTGCAAAGTTTATGTACCGTTGAAATTAATGGGATTTGCACACATCCTCCAGTAAGTGGAAAGGCATGTCATTCAAATCAATAGCACATGGTGCCTCCAGGATCCTTGCGTCCAGAGCCTATGGAGGTTCGTGTCACTGAGCTGAATAGGAGTTAGGCTTGCTTTACAGTGTTTTGAGAGCACCTCTTTGGTCGTAACATAAGATACAAAAGGTACCGGGAAGAGGCTGGGATTTAAACGCGCTTTGCTGGATCCAGTCTCAGATCTGAAGCATGAGCACACTCGGAGCTCACTTCAGTTGACAGCCCGGATACTTACTTCCAGGTAAATGCGCGGTCGAGGCCAACGCACCCATCCCTTAGCAGTCATTGGAGGATCTACATAACAAATGTTAACAATCTGAAAGTCATTTACCAAAGATACCTCCCAAAGATTCCCAGGAACTGCACTGCTGCAGGTGCTATGAACTTCTCCAAATAGCATCGTTTCTAAGGACCCCTTAGTTTGAGGAGTTAACTTTAAAGAGGTTTGAAAATGGTTTAAATCTGCAATGTAACTCTATGCGACTTTGTTCAAATTAATACACCGGTCGACGGATAGCAGAAATTAATAATGTCTTGAGGCCTATCTAAATATATGTAATCTATATGTATAAACACACCCACCCACACCATCAGGCAACCTTTGTATTAGACTATGCAAATATTGTAACGATAGTTTCACCATACAATACTTACCGCCCATTGAGTGATTGTCATGGGAAAAACCTAGTAATAATGTTGCGGATAAGGTGCATGTTAAGCGGATTGGGTGGGGAATCGGGTTTTCTCTTCAGTTAAGGATATAGATTCTGGACCAAATATCACTGCTTGTGCTCCTGATCGAACAGATCTGGGTTGAAATCGAGGTCTGGTCAATACTGAACTAGTCACATGGACCACCGGTCATCTAGCACTGCTGAACTCTTCTAAAACCCTTATTCTGTCCACTAAATTATTTGCCTTCTCTTATGAATTAAGCAACTCCATTGGACTGAGACACCATATCGATTTCTGGGCAGGGTCACGCCAAGGGCAAGTGGCGTCCAGCTGGGATTTGGGACGAGTGTGGTAACAAGAGAGGGTCAGTTTGGGGCAGCCCCAAAAGGCCTACTTCGCTATCATACACATGGACCACCACTCCGAATTAGGAGCAGTTGACTGACTCCACTGAAAGTTCTGTCTGCAGTGTTTGATATGTCAGGGCTCCTTCACTCACGCGGGTATCCTATTGATGCTGCAGTTTCGTCAGCCGATGAGCTGTGAGTTAGCTCAAGGGGGTTGGGGTTATAAAGTAGCTTCAGATTTCTGGTGGGGTAGAAAGCTCTTTGGAGTGGCCTTGGGCAAGTCTTCACTTTGAGTTTTAGTTTAATCAATTGCACAGCTTAAGGCAAAGTATATGGTCGGCCCCTTTGATCCTCATACCAATCTAATCAGGTAGGTTAGGCTGACACAAGCTCACTCAAGAAGCTTTCGAAAAGTACGAGTCTTGTAAATTTTGTGGCTGTGCGAGGATTTGAACCCAAGTCTCCCCGAGTAGAGCTTCAGTTGTGTCACGCACAACTACCTCACCGAAGAACAAGATCCGGCCTCTTTTTTTAGACAGCGATTTCCCTTGTTAGGGGATGTCTACCTTTAATCCCATGACTTTTTTTTGGGGGGGGGGTGTCAAATGCGTTTAAAGCCAACCGGCGATTCATTGAAAAGTGCTACAAAGTCGAAAAGGATCTGTCAAACCCTGGACTCTATTGTAACCAAAGCTGCAGCCCATGCTTTCTAAGAATTTTCAAAAGTGATAGGAGGTCTGTGTGTGTTGAGATAGATTGCAGATCTCCACGTTGCAATGACTACAACTGTAAAGATTTGCTTTGGCCAGGAAAGTGCAGATTACTCCACCTCCTTCCCTCACCCTGTTAAAGACTTGAGGGATGCTAGAAAAAGAAGAAAAGAGGGGCGGAGGTTGTGTGGAGACAGGCGGAGACCACACTGATGTCTGGCACCCGACCTTGATTTCACAATAGATTGTAATATTGACTAAAAAATGGCGTTCTCTGTCAATTTTTCTCCTTTCTTCAACATAGAACAGGATGTTAGCAGCGTTAACTTAACATTCCTTATTTTTACAGATAACCTGGTCTGAATTCTTTATTTAGTTTATCCTTTCCCCACTCCACTCTGAGATCCATAAACTTGCAAGTCTTTCACTATATCAGATGCCAACAAGAAAAGGGACGTGAGTTACCAAAGCACCCAGAAAGCTCAAATAACTGCAAAAAGATAACCCATAAACTGTTCTGAGGAGTGGGGAGGGGGCGAAAGAGAAGCCGAGTCTCTGAAGTCCAACCAACCCTATACCATAAAATAATGCATACGTTATTAAAGATCAGGGGGCTGAAGTTCTAGTTTCACTCAAATAGGAGTAAATCCATTGCAAGCCGTGCTACACACTAAGGTATATGCATTTACCTGGAAGACAGGATTGCGCTGTAAGGGACAGAGACAGACAATGATTATTCTGGATATATTTAGAAAGTGGACTGTACAGAAAATACTGTGATCATCTACCTATAGCATTGCTGCTGTTTTCCGGATTGCCCGGCCTCAGCCCTGGAGCATACGAATATGCCTCTCAGCCCTGGAGCCTGAGCAAGTGCAGAGCGCCCATCTTTCATTGGTCAGTAGCCAACTGCACTCCCTCACAAATATGGATGTTAATATTAGCCATGGATTTATTTATTTTTGTACTCCTCCACGCTGAAAATCCATGGCTGATAACTTTGAGCTTCTGAACTTCTCCGGTTGGGGTGTTGGAGGAAAGAAATTCTTGCTTAAACGTCTTCGGAACTCCCATGTTCTCAGTAGGTTGAGGCTGAGCTCCACCCACTAACCTCCGGAAGGAACCCCAAAGCCAAAAGCTTTTTTAGGGAAAGAAAAAGGGGGAGGTGGTTGGTGGAGCTGGCAGACGAGTTTCACCTGAGGGCTACGTTCCAGACTGATGAATTCTCGTCTGGAGAGGCCACAATTTTCTTTCGTCAGAATCTCGCAAGCCTGTGTAGGCAGGGAAGGACGGGGAAGGCGCTAGGAGCCACCCCTCCTCCAAACAGCACCATGTACTTCAGTGGAGCTCATTGATTGATTGTATCTACATTTGGGGCATCAATAACACCAGCAAAGGCTTGCCCTTCATTGGAAGCTCCTGTCCTTTCTACCAGGGATGTGATTTCAGAGTAGGGCGGATGGGGACAGGACCCAGGAAGGACCAACGGCTCTTGGATGCATCCAAGACGAAGGAGCATGAATGCTGCGATACAACCATATGTGTTCACAAAGAGGTATTAGGAGCCGTTGTCATTTGAGTCACTTAATTGTTTTAACTATAGGTCATAAAAAATAGAACATAAGTGTTGGATAAAGGTGGTCTCTCCCCCCCTCTCTCTTTCACACACACACACACACACACACACACACACGGCTTATTTTTCCTACGGGAGAAAATATAGGTTAACACAACGACGAGTCTTGAAGCAACTTACAAGACTAGCAAATTTATCATGGCAAAGCTTTCGTGGGTTAGAGTGCACGATCTATGCTATCGGATGCAAGGTGCCGCAGCAGGCTAACATGGCTACCTCTTCGTGGAGTGAGGGGTGTGGGGGGGGGGAATGTGTTTTTCAAGAATAATCATACGTGGCCTGAATTACGGGTCAGAGTAGAGGGGGGCGCCGGGAAGGACGATCATCACTTTCCTTAAATGGCGCCTCTACTTGCTGTCCTTTTGTGTTCGTTCTCCACCCCTGAGCATTGCGGAATAGGGTTTTGATTACTAAGGCCTGCCGATTTGTGGTAGGACAAAGGTTGGGAATGAACGACGCCTTGGAGCAAGGCCAGCACAAGACGACACTTAACAGTGCTGCAACCTTTCTTGGAGGCATGCATTCAAAACAGTTCCTTCCTTCGCTCCAAATTTTAGCAAGACTTCATTCTTTCTCTTTAGTTTGGGCTGCTGAGCTGTCACTAGTAAAAGCTCCGGTCAGTCTCCTTAAATGTTATCCTTCAGGTCAGTTGTACTGCAGCCACACACACACACACACACACGCACAAGTCTATGGCTTTGTCTATCTGAATTCGTTAAGTGAGGGCACTCAGAGGTCACTGGCTAGTGGAGCCGCTTCTCTCCTCTCACCGCGCCGCCCTTTTCTCCATTGCTCCCCTAAACGATTCAGTTTTCACCAATGGAAACTCTTCATTATGGATTGACCCTGCAGCCTGGCTGCTTATTATTATGGGACACTCACACGCGAAAAGGAAGCCTGGACAGAGTCCAGCCGGTGGTTACAAAGTGTTGTCATAGAGCATGTCCTAGTAATCAGATGGGAGGAAAAAAATGTGGGTACAACAAGTCCTTATCTCGGGCTCCCCAGGCAGGACCCAACTCAGTAACGCATGGATATTTTAAGTAATAAACATGTACGTTTCTCAGAGGATGTGCATAATGTTTTTCCTTCCTCCAAAGGAAAGGAAACACATCCCTCACTCCAGCTGAATCTACACTACAGAAATGTAGGGTTTATCTGATCTGGGTTTATGTGATTTTAACATTTGACATGGCTTCCCCACAACATTTCTTGGAATTGTAGTTTGATGAGGTCACTCAGAATTGTTGGCTAGTGCTCCAAACATGTCTCTCAGAACTATGGATCCCCGGGGAAAGGGGAAAGAAATGCTTCCCTTCCCCTTCTCATGTCCCAAGGTTGTCATGCCGAGACACCTGAGATGGATGATAAGAAGAGCCCTGCTAGAACAAACCAAAGGCCCATTTGGACAATGTACACACAATACATTTTAAGCACCCTGGAATACTGGGAACTGTAGTTAGTTAAGGTTACTTGGAATTGGAGCTCTGAGGGACAAACTGTAGTTCTCAGGATTTGGGGGTGGGAAAATGTACTTTAAATGCATGGTATGTTCTAGCATCCTTTCTCCTAGTAGCCTACTAGATGTCTTTGGGAGGGCTATAAGCAGGACATGAGAGCACTAGTATTCAGAGGCATAATGTGTCCCTGATATTGGTGTACTATATAACCCTCATTTACTTGTAACAGACTCACAGAGAACAGGATATTATCACCTATGATTCAGCCACCATAGTCCTGTCAGTGAAGGGACTTTCTTGATGCTTCTGTGCTGCTACATAACCAAAGTTCTCTAGGCAAGAGTACGTTGAAATACAAAATAAACAATAAAAATGCAATTGCAATACAAAAATTATTGCAGTATAGATCAAGCGACAAAATTAACTGCAGGCAGGTCTTAAAACTTTATAAAGCCAATCCTCCTAACAGAAGCCATCTCAAGATCAGGACATGACATGCATGCCTGGTGGTGTGAGGGAAATGCAGCTTTCAGTGACCATGTGGCTCATTCAACTTCTGATAAAGTTTTCCTTAAAGCTCTATGTATGTTACCATGCAGAGTTTGGTTTTAATCTATTTCTAGAGGATGGGAGAAGGTGCTTTGGCTAATGTGCCATAAGAATTTTGGCTGATGGTTATGGTTGCCGGTTAGCCCAGTACTTGTGCCTTTAACAGCCCAACACCGAAAACCAGAAATTAAACAGGTGATTTATTGCCCTCACTACTTGTGTCTCCATGCCAGGAAAAGCTTCATCTGGTAAATTTCTGTCTGTCAGGCTTCTGTTAATGATGGAAACATTTATTTAAAGGGCCATTTGATCAGGTTTACTATGTGTATACACTAGGGTCATTCATAAAGTGTCTGAACTATTACAAAGGAAGAAAGCAGGAAGTTAAGCTTTAACAAACGGTGGCAGGGGAGGGTACTTAGCAGAATAATCTACTATATATTTATTTAGTATCAAAACATTCCTCTTTCTTCTCCCATCCCTTGCCTCCATGCATTCGACTCTGGCATGGTTCATCTCATACAATATCATGTATGAGTTCTCTACAAAAAAAATAAATACTGGAAGTTTGATGACCAGCAGTAGAATGTATGAACTGACTTCGTTGAAAAGCATTTTATCTAAGCTGATGTGAAAGTTCTGCTGCATTATATATGTGAGACCCCATTTCCGACACGCAGTTATCATTGGGTGTTTTTAATCATCAAATGATGGACACACATGTGGAAACAGCTCTTTATTCTTTGGTTTCGCTAATCTCCCCTTTCTGCACATCCCACGTGCTGCTTATGTGCTTCTTTGCTCCCATCTGTTCCCAAGACTCTCCCCTACTCACCCCAGCCTACTGCATAATGGGAAGATCTGTAAGCACAAACTCATACCCATCCCATTCAGGCAGTCATTAGGTGCACAGCTTCTTATCTTTGGTGAGGTGGTAGTCTCATGTTCTTTCAGAGCATACCCTGGAAATGTGAGGTGGTAGTCTCATCTTCTTTCAAAGCATGCCCTGGAAATACTCAGTTTTAGCCTAGCTGCACTCATTAGCTTTCAGGCCCAATTCAAGGCACTGGTGTATTTGAGAGCATGCTGTACTGCTTATTAAGATCCAAAGGTGAGTCCTTGTTCAGCATTCCAATAATTAGACAGGTTTGTTCTACAGCCTGTCCAACAGGGCAGGACATTTTCTGCAGTTGCACCCACACCCTGGAATACTATCCCCAGTGAGGCTTGTGTAAGGTTCTCCTTAGGACAACAAGTTTAGACCTTTTGTGTTTGGGAAGGCATTTTTGTTTTGTTTCTTTATTGCTGTGTTCGTAGGGACTGGTTGATTATGTGACTGCCCAGTTTGCAGGTTTTATATGACTGTGCTTTTGTTTTTAAGTGCTGTTGGCTTTTATTCCTTATTATCTGTTAGCTACTTTGGGTGCCATTGATGGCACTGACTGTAGTACATAAACATTATTAACAGCCAAGCAGTCAGGGGATCAATAAGGAAAGGTTTCCCCAGCAGTGGATATGCAGTGAGATGAAAATATTTCACCTGCTAAATTTGTGCTTCACGCACAGAAGCTCTTCACCCACCAGTGGCGTAGCGTGGGTTGTCAGCACCTGGGGCAAGGCAAGTAATTTGCGCCCCCTAACCCATGGATTTGTGCCCCCTAACCCGTGGATTTGTGCCCCCTAACCCTAACCCCCAGATGTTGTGCCCGGTGCGGCCGCCCCCCCTGCACCCCCCATGCTACGCCACTGTCACCCACCATTCGTAAATGTGTTTTAAGTGTAAAGGTACAACTGAGGATTGTTTACAGATGCACAATAATCCTGGGTGTACACAATGTTCCTTATGGAGTGAGAGACTCAGTGAGATCTAGCATTGTGCTTATTGACAACAGAGGCAAGGGGTTTACTATTAGGGAACTTGTGGTCCTCAAGTGAGATGACTGCTATGTTTTCAACTGTAGTTCCTGACTCTTGGCCATGATGACTGGGGCTGATGGATTATGGATGGTGGTATGGTGGGAAAGGCTGACAGAGTATGGTTCAGGATAGGGTCAACCATGCTCCTCAAATCAGATTATGAGTGTCTCCCAAGGAAGTCAGTGCAGAGATGATTGTGTTATTGCTACTGTTGATTAAATAGCAAGAGTATTATCTGTATGTGTGGTGAGCTAAGCAGGAGACAAGTCTTTATCTCAGAGTTTACAATCAGAACTATGGAGAAGCTCAGTGATTAGGGTGAGCATAACTGAGATCAGTCATTTTAAAAACTAGCAATACTGTACAGTACTATAATTGTCTACCCAGATATAAGTCTCATTGTTTTCAATGAAGTTTGCTCCAAGGAAGAAATGCATTTTTTGAGCCTAAATCCTTGTCATCATAGAACTGCTGCTACACACGATTGTCTCCATGTGAAACCTCTGCATGTCCGCCATAGAATCACTGTATCTTGAAAAAGATTCTGGCTTGCAGTTTGGAGCACATCTTCAAATTCTTATTCTCAAATTGCCCCAGAAAATCTGACACCCAAGGACTTGCCCTGCCCATAGGGTGGCCATGTGGCCTCCTTTATAGCCTTCTCTTTGAAGGAGTCCTCTCTTTGAAGGGCTGTCCAGTCTGAGTCTGTTTTAAAGTTAAAGAACAATAAGAAGGGAGATCAGAGAGGGGGCTTTGAAGTTGCCCATCAGCAATTAGCACCTGGATAACACAGGTCACCTGGTCAATATTCCCCATTATGGTGAGATATGTCATAGTTCTATTTCAATTACAGTAATTGTTTCTAAATTTAAACCTCTCTCTCTCTCTCTCTCTCTCTCTCTCTCTCTCTCTCAGCACACACACACACACACACACACACACACACACACACACACAATATACACCCCACATATTAGTAAATGCAAAATTTGTGCAAATTAATATCCTCCCTTTTGGCAATGCAAAAATGGCCACCATATCTTCCTGACATTTCCCTATAATTTTGTTCTACATGGAAGGATCAGTGTGGTGTACAAGTTATCCGGTTGTCATTAGTTTTGAACTTCTCATTGATGAAGTTTGGATAAGCTTCCAAGGAGCCTGGCTCAACAACATCTGGCCTAGAGAAAAGTGGGGAAATGATCTCAGAAATAAGGTAGTGGGAGAAAATGCAATTGTTTTCCCTTGTCTGTTAAGATATGGCCGGCGGCGGGGGGGTTTGACTAAGAGGTTAAACTACAGAAACAGGAATTTCTTTGGGAAAACTTGTGTTTGGGGGTCAATATTTCTGAGCTGCCTTGGAAACCTTCAATTTTCATGATGTTAGCTAGGTGTCCTTAAGGTATGATTTGGGTCAGCGGTGTGGAACCTGTGGCCCTCCTGATGTTGTTGGACCCTAGCCCTCATCAGCCACAGCCAGCATGGCCAGTGGTCAGGGCTGATAGGAGCCACAGCCGACAGGTTCCCAATCCCTGCTTTAAAGGAAGGTGAGAGTTGTTCATAGAGGGTGGGTATCAATTGCCATTGGCCATGATACCTCAGTGGATACAGACAATATACATCTTTGAATACGTGATGCTGAAATACACATCAGAGAATGGGCACCACCTTCATGCCCTCCTTGTGAGCTTCCAGAGTTATTTGGTTGGTCTGGAAAGAGAATGCGGAACTAGATGGATGTTCACCATCTGATTTGGCAAGCTTTTAAAATGTTCTTATCTATCACTGTGCTATTATCTGTGATGAATCTATATGCATTAGAATGAAATTAGAATGAAACACACTTTGTGTGCGTGTTGTGGAAGGTGGGTTTTCCACTCCCCCCCCCCTTCCAGGTTGAAGGTGTAGCTGAGTGTCCAAGGATTAGACTGTTGAAGGGATCCATGGTCTTTGGGTCCAAACACACTAGCCCCCTGCCCCAGAATATCCTGTTACCAGAATATCTTGGTGAAGGTGGTGCCTCTACCATTACAGAGCCACTGCTGCCAGATGGAGGTGCTCCTCTATGCTGATGGAGGCTGGCAGAGAGGCAGCTACACACCATCTACATACAAACAGAAGAATCTGCCTTCCACTGGCTCAGGCCACTGGTCCATCGAGGTCAGTACTGTCCACACGGACTGTCAGCAGCTCTCTGGGGTTTCAGGCACAGTTCTCCCCCAGTCCCACTTGGAGATTCCAGGAGTTGAACCCAAGACCTTCTGAATGCTAAGCAGATGCTCTGCCCACTGAGCTCTGTCCTTTCCAAATGTGCATGATGTAAGGAAGATTGCTCCGTGAGGCAGCAATCCTGGGTACACTTAGCTGGAACTTACTTTTGGATAGACATGCATGGAATTGTGACATGAACCACGAAGTCCCTGCTTCCAAGGCAGCCTTCTAGACAATCCACTCTCTCTCCCTGCCCCCCCCCCCAATATGTGCTGCAGGGTTAATACCAGCAACTCCTAATAGGGGCAGAATCATATTGTTGGAATGGCTTGTGTAGGGCCATCTAGTCCAACCTCCTGATTTATGCAGGAAATCCAGAGCCAGGGCATCCTCAACAGATAGCTATCCAGCCTTCACTAGAAGAACACCCCTTCCCTCCTTCTGGTAATTGCTTCCATTGTCAAGATGCTCTAACTATCAGTATGTTTTTCCTAATGTTTAATGTTAAGGCAGGGATGGGTGGGGGAATTTTTCAGCCAGATGGTCAGATTCCCTTGTGGGCCAGTGAGGGGGTGGGACATGGTAGAATCCTGAGGGCCACATAGAGAACTCTGGGTGCACATTTGGCCCCTGGGTCTGAGGTCCCACATCCCTGTTATGAGAATCGCTGAAGACTTCTGAACACTCCCTAAATAAGAGGTGTTGAATCTGTAGCTCTCCAAATATTTATTTATTTTTTAAAAATGGAATGCCTCATGAATTTGCGTGTCATCCTTACACAAGGGCCATACTAATCTTCTCTGTATCATTCCAATTTTAGTATATGTGCTGCCAAAGCAAGCACCTCTCCAAATATTGTTGAGCTCCAATTCCAGCAGTCCCAGCTACTATGGTCAATGTTCATGGATGGTGGGAACTGGAGTTTGAGAACATCTGGAGAGCTGCAGCTTCCCCATCCCATCCCTGCTCTAATGAGTTAAACAAGCATTATTATGTATAGTGCAGTGATGTATAAGCTGGATGACTGGGGTGATATCCATTTTCTTCCTGCAAATGATTAAAACAACCCAAACAATGATGATGACATCTGTGAACCCAGAACTAAAACTCTGCACACTTCCAGAGCACTAAAGACTATGGCTCTTCTTTGTATGGTGTTTTTTTTCTTGGCTGAAGTTCAGAATTTGCATCTGGGTATCATCTCCCAACAGATGTGCAAATTTTCTATTTCAAAGCCATTTTGACGCTATTGCTTTGAAAAAGAGCTGCTGCACCTCTTGAGAGTTTAAAATGCTGTAAGGCTTGTTCACACAATCAGAAATACGAAGGGCAGAATGGACCACTGAAATTTCTTAGGCTGACCTCTGAGATAGGACATAAACCATTCAATGGCCTATAGTTATTACTCACAGATCAAGGTCATTAGTTGGAATATAATGCATTCTCTCTCTCTCTCTCTCTCTCTCTCTCTCTCTCTCTCTCTCTCTCTCTCTCTCTCCCTCTTCCTCTCATTTTTAAACTAGTATGGCTTGCCTTGAGTGATGTGAGAGGAGATCTCCCCTCCCCTTGAACACTATCAACCAAATGGTTGCATCATTTTACTGCCATCTATTTGTGCTTGCTTTCTTATTTGAACCTGCTTGGCCCTGCTCTCCTGACAATGCATCTTTACCTTTCTCTGTTGGATTAAAGGAATGTTTTCAAAAGGGCTAATGCATGGCTGTACAGTGGTACCTCGGGTTACATACGCTTCAGGTTACAGACTCCACCCAGAAATAGTACCTCGGGTTACGAACTTTGCTTCAGGCTGAGAACAGAAATCGTGCTCTGGCGGCGTGGTGGCAGCAGGAGGCCCCATTAGCTAAAGTGGTGCTTCAGGTTAAGAACAGTTTCAGGTTAAGAACGGACCTCCGGAATGAATTAAGTACTTAACCCGAGGTACCACTGTATTCAAAAAGATCACACTACCTGATTATCGTTTAGATTGAAGGGGATTCATAAAACCTACCATCCTATCACATCATGATTTTATTTTGCAGTTACCTGGCTGTTCCTTTTAGAGTGGCATTGGATAGATGAACTGCATTTGTATGTTATGTACCTTCCTCAAAGTCACTCAGTGTAGAATATATCGGGTTAATCCCACTTTATCGTGTGCCATGCACAGGTTGAGAGACAGTGGCTGCCACACAGCTAACCAGTGACCTTCATAGTAGAGCAATTATTTGAATGCAGCCCTCCCCGTCACTTTCTCTACCCACTACATTGTTGTTGTTGTTTAGTCATTTAGTCGTGTCCAACTCTTCGTGACCCCATGGACCAGAGCACACCAGGCACTCCTGTCTTCCACTGCCTCGCGCAGTTTGGTCAAACTCATGTTGGTAGCTTCAAGAACACTGTCCAACCATCTCGTCCTCTGTCGTTCCCTTCTCCTTGTGCCCTCAATCTTTCCCAACGTCAGGATCTTTTCCAGGGAGTCTTCTCTTCTCATGAGGTGGCCAAAGTATTGGAGCCTCAGCTTCAGGATCTGTCCTTCCAGTGAGCACCCAGGGCTGATTTCCTTAAGAATGGATAGGTTTGATCTTCTTGCAGTCCATGGGACTCTCAGGAGTCTCCTCCAGCACCATAATTCAAAAGCATCAATTCTTCGGCGATCAGCTTTCTTGATGGTCCAGCTCT
Organism: Podarcis filfolensis; assembly: GCF_964270895.1. Taxonomy (NCBI): domain Eukaryota; kingdom Metazoa; phylum Chordata; class Lepidosauria; order Squamata; family Lacertidae; genus Podarcis; species Podarcis filfolensis. The sequence goes on along the minus strand of NC_139605.1, from coordinate 114,817,564 downwards.
CACTTCAATACATCACTACATACATACATCTCCTTCATGGATCACTGCCTTGTCATGGTGAAGGGGCTTGAATAACTCAGAGAAACTATGAGCTATGCTGTGCAGGGCCACCCAAGATGGACAGGTCATAGTGGAGTGTTTTGACTAAACGTGATCCACCTGGAGCAGGAACTGGCAAGCCACTCCAGTATCCCTGCCAAGAAAACTCCATGGACAAAGACCCAGTACATTATACCATCAGTTGTGTGACCACAATAAACCACACCAAGCCTTCCCTAGAGGGTGACACAGTTACTCACTGCTAGGGGTGGCCAGATAAAATCAAGGAAACCACTATTAGTTATAACAGAAGAGGGAATCTCCGCAGATGTAGCCTGATTTCATTTTCACTGGGTCCCTCTTAGTCGCTGCATATTGGGAAAATTAGCTGTACAGTACAAAGTATCCTTTTCCAGTGCAGTCATACTACTGCATCTGTTTCTAGCTCAGTGGGTAGAGCATGAGACTCTTAATCTCAGGATCATTGGTTCTTGCCCCACACCGGGCAAAAGTATCCTGCATTGCAGATGCAGATGCAACTAGATGACTCTTGGGTTCCCTTCCAACTCTAAAAATCTGTGATTCTAGGAAGAGGCATACACTGTTGTGGTGCTGCAGTTGTGCTATGCAGGCAGCATGAGACCCCAGTCATGTATGCAGAGATCTGCTTACAAGTTTTACAGTGAACACATACTATTTAGAAGGCTTTCTAACACATCAGCTAAACTTCATTATTCTTATAAAACAGATATATTATCCCTGATTACAGGGAGCTGCTGAGACGTCCAAGGGAGGTCCGTGCAGTGGCTGCGGGTGACTACCGAGAGTCGGAGCGTCAACCCCAGGAGAATCGTGGACTTGTTACTTATCGACCGGCTAGTCCAACGAAAGTCTGCTTGTCAGAAGGATATTGGGAGCCTAGGATGTCGGCTCAACAGTACGAAGAGGAGGAGGACTATGGGCCACGCTCCGGACCCTCTTGCGTGTATGGGGAGAAGGAACCTCGGCGTCTGGAAGGACAAGCACCGAGTTATCACCCCGCCCCGAGATACAGCCATGACCAGGAGCTGCGAGATGTGGCCCCAAGATGTGCAACTCGTGAGTTTAGCCTATGGGATTTGGATCTTTGCCTCTTCCCTGCTTATACACCTCCCATAAACGCTTTGAGTTATCTGACATTGTTTGAACTGAGTTGTCAAGACCTGGGAGTTCCCCCAAGACTGTATATGATCATTCTGAGAGCCCTAGTCAGTGGAGTCAGTGGAGAACTGGCTGATTTAATGGGACAGGTACCCTTATCATATGCTATGGACTATGAACATTATAAGCGCCTTGTTTTGCAAATATATGGTTTGAGGGCTGAGGACTATAGGCGGGCTTTCCGAAAGGTTGATAAAGCTGCCTCAACTGAAAGCCTGACCCTCGTTGCTGCTAAAGTGGCACAGAATTTTGACTTTTGGATGTCGGCAGAGGATGTAACTACCTTTGAAGGGATGAGACAATTGATGCTCAAAGAGCAGTTTAACCGCCATTTGCCTGCGGAATTGGCATGCTTGGTTGCGGACCGAAGCCCTGCTACTATTGAGCAAGCCGCGCAGTTTGCTGAGACTTTTAGGCTCAACAGGCCTCATTTGGCAAACAAAAGCCAGCCGGTTGGGAGTCGACTGATGGCTCTGGGATCGAAAGGGAGGTCTGCGTTTCAGCCCAAGGAACCTTGGAAAAGTATCCCTGCTGTTTCGGAAGATCTTGGGTCTTCCACTGTGTTGGGGGATTTGCAATTGTTTGAAGCTGAGCAGAGATCTGATCCCTCCTTGCAAGCTTCCCGGGACGCTGCGGAGAGCCTTCCCCAAGGAAAGAGGCACGCCCGCTTCTTGTATGAAAAGGGGTTCTTGTACAGACAGTTCTGGCCAAAGAAGATCAAAGACAAAGACGTTGTTTTGCAGCTGGTGGTTCCTGGGTCAAGGCGTCCTAAGGTACTGGACTTAGCCCATCATGATGGTCTGGCAGGCCACTTGGGGGTACAGAAGACCCTGGAACGCATCAGCCGGTACTTTTACTGGCCTGATGTGCACCAAAGTGTAAAGAACTTTGTACGCTCTTGTGTTGTGTGTCAAAAAATAGGGAATGATAAAGACAGCATGCCTAATACTTTACAGAGTGTACCTCTTGATGCAAATGTTTTGGAAAAATGGGGAATAGACTTGGTGGGCCCCCTGCAGAAAACCCGTGCTGGGAAGCAGTATGTTTGTGTAATAATTGATTATGCCTCTAGATATGTTTGGGCTACAAGCTTGGCCAATACTTCCGCCCAGAATCTTGCGAAAGCTTTGGTTTTGGCCTTTGGTTCTTTGGGGATACCTAAGGTTCTAGTGACTGATCTGGGAACCAATGTAATGGCTGAGCTAACTCAGAAGGTTTTGCAGCTGGCAAAGGTCCACCATCACACTAGTATTGTGGATCAGCACCAGGGAAATGGGCTTATAAAAAGAGTTCAGAAAGCTCTCGAGCAGATGTTGCGGAAGTGTGCCCTGGCCCATGGGTCTAGCTGGGATCAAGATCTGCCTTTAGTTGTGTCCGCTTACAATGATGCTTATCAAAGGAGTCTAGGGTTTGCACCCAATCAGTTGATTTTTGGTCGACTTTTGAATACTCCTCTGTCCATGCTCCGGAGGGAGTGGGAGGGGTCGGAGGAGGAGATTAAGGTACCTTCTGTGTCTGAGTATTTTGCTAACCTGAGGCAGACATTGTCTGACATCTGGCAACTTGCCAAGGAGAATTTGGAGGGCGCTTGGTTGGAACAGAAACGTTGTTATGATTTGAAGGTGGTGACAAAAAGTTTTGAAGTGGGAGATCAGGTTTTAGTGTTGAAACCCACCCGACCCCACAAACTGGTAGTCAAATGGCATGGGCCGGGCATAGTGAAGGCCAAGTTGAGCTCTGTGTGCTATCTGGTGGAATGCCAGGAGCTGCATGATGCATCAAGAGAATATCATGCCAATTCTTTGAAAAGGTACCTTGAATCTGAGCTTTCTGTGTTGTCCATCTCTGGAGGTCAAGAGGAGGTGCCTACAGCCCCTAAAGACCTCTTGGAGGAATAAAAACAGGCTGGAAGTACAATCATACCTTGGGTTACAGCCGCTTCTGGTTGCCGCTTTTGGGGTTGCGGACTGCCGAAACCTGGAAGTACTGGAACAGTTAACTTCCAGGTTTCGGCAGTCACGCATGCGCAGAAGAGCTAAATGGCTTTGCGCATGTGCAGAAGCATCGAATCACAACCTGCGCATGTGCAGATGCAGGTTGCGAACGCTGCAGGTTGCGAATGTTCATCCCGCACGGATCACATTCGCAACCCGAGCGTCCACTGTATCTCGGATGTGTTACGCTTCCCTACCTTGTACGAACAACAGGCTAGGGGGCTCTTTGATGTTCTACAGTCTTTTGACCGTACTTTCAGTACTAAACCAGGGAGGACTCATTTGATGCAGCACCATTTTAACAATGGTGATGCTGCACCTATTGCATCACGGCCTTATAGGGTCAGTGAAGCTCATGCCCGAAGCATCGAGGCTGAATTGTGGGAAATGCTTGATTTGGGAGTTATAGAGCCCAGTAAGAGTGCCTGGGCCTCTCCCATTGTTTTGGTCCCTAAGGCTTATTCCACCATTCATTTTTGTGTCGATTATTGGCATATTAATTCTGTGACCCTCCCTGATGTTTGTCCCTTGCCCAGAATTGACACCCTGATTGAAAAGCTAGGGAGAGCAAAGTTCATCACGGTGCTGGATTTGACCAAAGGATTTTGGCAAATTCCTTTGTCCTCTGAGGCGTCAGAAAAATCTGCCTTCGTTACCCATGTGGGTCTAGATCAATTTAAGGTGTTACCTTTTGGATTGCGCAATGCGCCCGTGGCATTCCAGCGACTGATTAATTCTCTGATACATGATGTGAGCGATTTTTGCTGTGCCTACTTAGATGATCTGGCTATCTTTTCTAATTCCTGGGGGGGGAGCATCTTAGGCATGTGCAGAGTGTTTTGTCATGCCTACAGGAAGCCAACCTGACGGTGAAGATCTCCAAGTGTCAGTTTGCTCAAGGAGAGGTGATTTATTTGGTGTTTAGGGTGGGGTCTGGAAATATCAAATCCCTGGAGGCCAAGGTCCAGCGTGTACAGAAATGGCCTCACCCTCAGACAAAAGGGGATGTGCAGTCCTTTATTGGGCTAGTGAATTATTATCGAAGGTTTATTAACCATTTTGCAACCCTTGCCACCCCTTTGATGAATTTGTGTAAGAAATCTCCGCCTGTTAAGGTGACCTGGACTGAGTGTCAGCGTGCTTTTGAAATGTTAAGGCAGTCATTAGTGAGCTCAACGGTGATGCTTGCGCCCAACCCTTTGTAGTACAGACAGACGCTAGCCAAACAGGATTAGGGGGTGTACAGCTTCAGCAAGATGAGGAAAGAACCTGGCGTCCAGTTGTGTATTTGAGCAAAAAGTTGCTACCACGTGAGCAGAATTATTCCACTGTCGAAAAAGAATGTCTTGCTTTGGTTTGGGCTTTGGTCAAACTCCACCACTAACTTGTGGGGGAATAATTTTGAAGTCCAAACTGACCATTCACCTTTGTGCTAGTTAGAAAGAGTGAAACACACTAACCAGAAGTTACTCAGATGGAGTCTGACCCTGCAAGACTATCAGTTCACAGTTTCTCATATACCTGGGAAAATGAACCTAGTCGCGGACACCCTGTCCTGCTTGTACCTGTCTGTGCAGTGAGTTGCTATTTTAGAGGTACAGTGGTACCTCTGGATGCGAACGGGATCCGTTCCGGAGCCCCGTTTGCATCCTGAGCAGAACGCAACCCACATCTGCGTGTCTGCACGTCTGTGCATCGTGACTCACCGTTTCTGCGCATGCGCGTGATGTCATTTTGAGCATCTGCGCATGCGCGAGCGGCGAAACCCGGAAGTAACCTGTTCTGTTACTTCCAGGTCACCAGGGAACGCAACCTGAAAATGCTCAACCTGAAGCGTCTTTAACCCGAGGTATGACTGTACTAAATGCCCCAGATTGGTTGGAACTACCTCAATTGTGTAAATAGTACTGATAAAATTTAGGGGCTTAACCCTTTACGGTAATTTCATCTTAGAGGGGAGGGTGTAGTGAAGTTGGGAAATCTTGGTATGTCAAATGCTGGTTCACACAGGAGTGAGGCATTGTGGGAGAGATAAAACTGTGGCCTTCTGGGGAATGGATATCTGGTCTTTTTAAACGTAAAACTCCCTGTCTCTAGAGGTGTGAGTCAATTACATCTTGACTCTAGGCAGGATGAGATGTTATCTGATTTGTAGACCCTGGCGCAGCTGAGGGCCTGAGTATGGATTGGGTTGTAAAAAGGTACAGGAGGCTATCAAGTAATATACAACTTGGGAGCCTGGTACATGAAAGAGAGGCCTGGGAACAGAGGGAACAGCCTTTTGATCTCATGGTCTCTGAGTCTAAACAAAGTTCAGCTGTGCCGGTCTCCTGACAATCAGAAGATATAGTCTCATCATACAGCCATTGGTAAATTGGTAATTGACCTAAAGAAATGATTGGTCCCTAACCTGTCCTTCACGTGGGTTTTCAAGGATAAAGGATTTGGGAATTCAGATGCAAATTGCAGAACATCTTGCCCTGGTATTTCGCCTCTTGACTACTCGCTGTGTTTTGAACTATTGTTGCTGTGTGAGTATGGTTTTAGCTAGTTATTTTTTACAATGTTTTTATTTTTTGTTTGTAACTTTTTAAGAAATGTGCAACTTTTTGAGTGGCTTTTTCAATAAACTTGGAAATGGACTATTTGTCTTTTGTACTCTGTGCCTTTGCTCGGGGAAGCTAAATGGGTGCCTTATCGTTTGGACACCTACCTGTTGAATTTCTGTCTGCGTCACGGTAAAGTGACTCAGGGCTGGGCAAGCTTGGTAAATATCGAAGGGGGGTTCTCCTTCTTGAACGCCATTCAAGGGTGGTCCAGGAAAGGAGGTGGGGGCAGCTTTACTGTTTGGCTTGTGATTTGCAACAACTAACGACCTCTCCCCCTTCCTGGCCAAGTCCTGCTGGTGTCTAGCAAGAATGGTCAGGGGGGTGTGGATAGTCCCACTCACTACTAATATGAATTAGAAGGGGAAAAAATATTGAAATTAATTGGGCCAATTAAAAGAAATATCTGAGATGCTTCAAGTGTACTCCTAAATGTGTAAAGTGTGGGCGCAATAGGGATCATACAAGCACACTTGACAGGCTGCACGTGTTGCCTGGGTGCCACACCTGCATTTGTTGCCACGCAATGTGTGGTCGTGGCCCACAGGGACAGAGGAATACAACTTTCAGTTAGGTTTGCTGAAGGAAAGTGTCTTATAATAGTGTCTTCTCCCTTACAGACTTTCCCGTACTCTGAGATCTGACAGGGATGTCCTTTGATGGTCCCACATCATCCTGAAATTAGATATGCGGTGAGGCAGGAAAGGCCATCCTCAATACAGGAGACCCAACTCTGTAATGACCTCTCTTTACAAAACTGAGTAGCGCCAACTCTTCTAAGTTTTCATTACCAATTAAAAATGTATTTATTCACCTAGGCCTTGGGGTGACCTGTTGACCGCTTATGTCTACTGTTTCTTGTTACCTATCTTTTTGGGGGGGTGTATGGGGTGTTAAGGGACACGGGAAGTGCTGTGGGTTAAACCACAGAGCCAAGACTTGCCGATCAGAAGGTTGGCAGTTCAAATCCCCGCGACGGGGTGAGCTCCCGTTGCTTCGTCTCTGCTCCTGCCAACCTAGCAGTTCGAAAGCATGTCAAAGTGCAAGTAGATAAATAGGTACCGCTCTGGTGGGAAGGTAAACGGCATTTCCGTGCACTGCTCTGGTTCGCCAGAAGCAGCTTAGTCATGCTGGCCATATGACCCGGAAGCTGTACGCAGGCTCTCTCGGCCAATAAAGCGAGATGAGCGCCACAACCCCAGAGTCAGCCACGACTGGACCTAATGGTCAGGGGTCCCTTTACCCTTTACATTTATGGGGTGTTAGAGGAGGGGTAGAACCTCTGGTGAGGGACATGTCATCCTCCTTCTGAGGTAGATCCATCTTTGGTCCCCACCCTGTACTCAGCTCTCACCTGTGGCTCCTAGAAGCTGTCAGCATGTGACAGCGGCCACACCCCAGGAACAGCTTTGACTGGCTGGCTAAACTAGGTGAGGGTAGCTGACGGGTCTCAAACCCTTGGTGAGTTAGGGATGTTCCTTGCATGCCAAGACAGGCTCTGGTGGAGTGAGCGGTTGAGACCAATTGTGGTTCTAACAGTCAAGAAGGCAGTTTCTGCACGTGCTGTACAGGGAAGTGAGGGGAAGATGGGGCTTGTCAACTTGGGAAGGTAGCCCATTGGGAGAAGGACAACTCTGATCCTAAACCGATGCTGCCTTACAGGATATCTCTGGGAGAAGAAAAGGCTAGGGAGTAAATTCTGCACAAACCTGGAGTGGAGTCTCTAAGGCACTTAGATGGCATCTTTTATGCCTCCTTCTGGCAACTCTGGCAGCCAAGCTGGTGCCAAACAAATTGTTCTGGTTTCCTTTGGAGCACATCAGCAAGGCCAGGGGCAGGCAACCTAATCACTTTCTCAATCCGGCCTGCGGACGGTCCGGCAATCAGCGTGTTTTTACATGAGTAGAATGTGTGCTTTTATTTAAAATGCATCTCAGGGTAATTTGTGGGGCATAGGAATTCGTTCATCCCCCCCCAAAAAAAATAGTCCGGCCCACCACATGGTCTGAGGGACAGTGGACCGGCCCACGGCTGGAAAAGGTTGCTGACCCCTGAGCAAGGCCAAGAGGGGGGTCTTGTCGCCTGGGCAGCCCAGGGCCTCCATATAGGGAAAGTCAGTTTGGTGCTGCTAACACAGCAGTTTGACTTCACACTCCATTTTCTCTTGAGAAAGATGGATGCCAACAACCTATCTTTTATTGTTGGTTATGTATTTTACCAGCAATTATAACTCACTCTGGGATCATCTTGCAAGACAAAGAGCAGGACAGAAATATCGTAAGTAAATAAATAGTAGGTGATAGCTTCCTTGTGCAAGTAGGCCTGGTTGCTTATCTACTATGCATATTCAGATAAACCCATCCCTCAAGAGACCACGAGTTTAAGAAGGTGAAATGCGGGACTGGAAGAATAGGGTCTAGAGTGGGGAAATCAGTAGGAGTCTACTAAAAAATGACTACAAGGTGATTGCCTCAAACACATGATCAAGTAGTCTCATTGGCTTCTGTCCAGGAAAAGTACTTAAGTATCCAAGGATGGAAGTAATCCTATCTGAAGTCATCAAAGCATTAGGAGCACCTGCTTAAGTCCCACTGGTCTCTGTGACATTTAATCACTTGATCAAAGTTAAAGCACGTGATTAAGAGGGCTTTGTTGAAAAGGGGTTGAATTTAAGCAGGTGCTTAAATTCAACACCCATGTTGAAGAACTCTGATGGAGTATAATTAGGTGGGAGGAGGGAGTGGAGGTGGGGTGGGGGGAGAAGGAGATGATGGTAGCAGCCACTTCCTGGCAAATGACTTTAAAGCACTTGACATCCCTCCCAGCAGACTTATCTTATGCTTCAAAATATATAATGGAAAGGCAAGGAAAAGAATACTGTCTATGGCAGGAAGAATGTAGAAGCCATGCAACAGATACTGGGCTCATCTCCTCTGCCCCTCTCCCTTTCTACAATGGAAAGAAAGAAAGAAAGAAAGAAAGAAAGAAAGAAAGAAAGAAAGAAAGAAAGAGTATCATAATGGCACTGAGCTTGAATTGGTGGGCTGTTACGAACCTCAGCTTGGTCATGTTTAGGTGGATAAATCAGACGCAAAAGCAACACCACATTTTTCTGTTCTTTTTTCAGAAAATGAGAGAGTCAGGGAGAGGAAGGAGTAGAAGGAAAAACTAAGGGCCTGTTTGCACTGTATTTATCTATTTTATAGCAATTTAACTGTTGCCCTGACTTCCCACAATCCTGGGAATTGTAGTTTGGTGACGTAAGTTGCTCACAAAGAATCAAATTGTAGTTTGTGGAGGCTTCTCATAGAGATCCCTTCTTATAATTTTGGGGCACTGATCTTCAAATGGTGAGTCGGGACCCACTAGTGGGTCATAGCCTGATCCAAACTGGGTTACAGCAGGAGCGAATATATGGTAGAAGATTAAGAAATGGATCCCCAAATGCACAATAGGGTTAAATGTAGGTCCTGGGTCTGAAACGGTTGAAGATACATGTTCTAAGATTCCCTGGGAGAAGGAAGGGGCACAACTATTAAACTAGTTAAAGTTTGAGATGCCTGTACATACACATTATGTGAGCCAGTGTGTGGTGCAGTGGTTAGAGAGTCGGACTAGCACATGGGAGACTAGGGTTCAAATCTTGGTCATGAAGCTCAGTGGGTAACCTTGAGCCAGACACTGCCTCTCAGCCTACTCTACCTCACAAGATTCAATGAGGAGTGTGCACCACCTCCAGCTCTTTGGAGAAAAGGTGAGATATACTGGGAAATGCAATTAATAATCGGCATTAGCTTCTTATAGTAATAGTAAACTCAATTATATGAGTGTGGATCTTCATGTAGCCAAAATGACAGTATTGAGACACAGGTGGGAGGTATCACCAGACTTCAGGGTAGTCCAAGGTTTGGAGCTCTACACAACATTTTTATAAGAAATCTAAGGGGGACCCTTTCCTCCAAAAAAAGTGCTAAGTACACTTTCTGGTTGGTTGTTGTCAGGGAAATTGAAAATGGAGGTGGTGTTAGTGGAATGGAATATCCTGGAAGAAGGCTTGACTGACTGACTGGAACACTGAACAGAAATGGGACCTGCTTTCTGCAGGTCCCATCTGTTAACTTATAGAGGTTTTGCACCACACTAGCAGTTGTGCAGATTGACCGGAAGAAGCCTAAGGTTTTCCCACTTGGAAAAACCTTCTGAAGGATGGTATATACAGAACTACAATCTCTGTCTTTCTATGGCAAGGGGAAAATATCTGTGGAACCAATTTGGTTTGATCTATTGTGTGGGTTATGTCCATGTTCTCAGTGAAAGGAGCAAGTCAGATGAAATTAGAAGCCGGTTCCTTGTTGGGTTGTCATCGAAGGTGGAATCTGTGGCTGTTGTGCACATTGCCATGTAAAATGCAGCAAGGTTATTCTTTTTCTCAATTTGGTTGGGGGACAAACACATCAAAACACAGTATTTCATAAGAAATGGACTGTGGCTAATGTCATATGTAGAGTACTTGCCAAACCAGCAGTGGGAGTGCATGGATGCACAGTAAATGGAAATGTATACACAGTCCACATCTGAAAAGATAAAAAATAATAATACTGGTGTAGTAGATAGTTGTACTTGAATTAGGACCCAATTTCACTTCACTGTACAGTGGTATCTCAGGTTAAGAACTTAATTCATTCCGGAGGTCCGTTCTTAACCTGAAACTGTTCTTAACCTGAAGCACCACTTTTAGCTAATGGGGCCTCCCGCTGCCACCGCGTTGCCGGAGCACAATTTCTGTTCTCATCCTGAAGCAAAGTTCTTAACCCGAGGTACTATTTCTGGGTTAGCAGAGTCTGTAACCTGAAGCGTATGTAACCCAAGGTACCACTGTATAGCTGAAAGTTTCACTGGTGGCCTTTCCTGCCCCACACTGGATTGCTGCCAGAATAAAATAGAGTAAGCTCATGTCAACTGTTCTAAGGTCCTTGGAGGAAAAAGGCAAAATAAGATAAATAAATTGGATTTATTTATTTTTTAAAGAAGGGGAACACACCCTAAGATGTTATACTGTGATCTTTAGGAAATTTATCCCAGGTTAGCCCTACTGATTTTAGTGAGATTATTCATTTCACTGCAAACTAAGGATAGATCAGGAGTGAGAAATCAAACATTCCTACAGGTCTAGAGTCCTATCTACATTATTCATTTCAAACACTATCATACCACAGCCATGGCCTCTTCCAAAGAATCCTGGAAACAGTAGTTAGAGTGCCAAAAGTTATTAAGAGATCCCTACTCCCCTCACAACAGGGATGCGGGTGGCGCTGTGGTCTAAACCACTGAGCCTAGGGCTTGCCGATCGGAAGGTCGGCAGTTCGAATCCCCATGACGGGGTGAGCTCCAGTTGCTCAGTCCCAGCTCCTGCCCACCTAGCAGTTTGAAAGCACACCAGTGCAAGTAGATAAATAGGTACCGCTGTGGCGGGAAGGTAAACGGCGTTTCTGTGTGCTGCTCTGGTTTTGCCAGAAGCGGCTTAGTCATGCTGGCCACATGACCCAGAAAAACTCTCTGTGGACAAACGTCGGCTCTCTCGGCCTGTAAAGTGAGATGAGCGCCGCAACCCCAGAGTCATTTGCACCTGGACTTAACTGTCAGGTTCCTTTACCTTTACCTTTTTTTTACTCCCCTCACAGAACTACAACCCCCAGAGTAATTTAACAATCAATCCCTCTTCCCAGGGAATTCTGGGAATTGTGGGCTCTGGGAGGAGAATAGGAATCTCCTAACAGCTCTCAGAACCCTTAAAAAACTACATTTCCCAGGATTCTTTGGGGGAAGCCATGCCTCTTTTAAGCGGTATGAGAGTGCTTTATATGCAGAGTGCAGATGTGGCTTATGATTGGCTGCACTCTGCACTGGTTGTGTCGGCGACCCTCTGTAGTGGTGTGTGTAGTTTTGTTAAAGCAGCAAATGGGATGAAGGGAAGGCTGAACTTGAATAACATTAGTACAGTATGTCAAAATAAAATAAACACACACACAAAAATAAACTGTCCAGTAGCACCTTATAGACCAACTAAGTTTGTTCTGTAATAAGTTTTTGTGTGCATGCACACTTCTACAGATTTTTTTTATTTTTTTATTTTGACTGCGTCAGATCAACACAGTTACCTACCCGAAATTAGTATGTCCGTATCCATAAATCAAGGTTCATAGAAGGACCCCCCCCCAATAGCAACCCAGGCTCCAGAAGGGGTAGGTAGACAGAGAAGGCATCAAATTGGGAACAGGGGAGGATGAACCTGAGTTCTGATCTCTGAAGTCCATAGAATCAAACCCATTATCTTTCAAATCCAGTGCATGAAGGGAGAGGACAACTTCTACCTAGGAATGAACATAGGTGGCCATTTATCAAGTATTAATTTACTGCAGTGTCCATGTGGCAAGTTGGTTAGTCAGCCATTTGTAATATTTGTTCTTGATGAAGTGAAGTACGTTTCTAGCCTGCATCTGCACTATAATTAGGAATCTAGGGAAGCAGGAAGTGCTAAAATTCCCCTTCCCACTTGGCCCGATGATGTTAGGTCTGAGCCAAACTACTCACGGTTAATTTTTTTGGAAACATATTCAGCAACGTTTTAAAATGCCTCAGTTTTGTTGAGGAATTTTCAGCGATGCTTATGAAGTCATAAGCACTGTATTCAGTGCTTCCCCCCCCTAAAAAAACCTGTTTAGGGGGACTCTCATTTTCCTACTCATATTGAAATACTGCCCCTCAATGAGGCCAAACTTAGATTCACAAAATGTTTAGGGGTATGCGTACCCCTGTGTCCCCCCCCCGAAAAAAAGCACTGACTGTACCTTTGTCTGTGATATTGGTTTAATATGTACTTTGCTTTTGTAAATTTCTTTTAAGGTAAGAGGTGTAGAAATATTATAAAACAAATCCCCCCCCACCAAATGTGATTTCATTTATATTGTCCCTCCCACTCTCTCAATGGACTTTATTTGCCCTTGGTGGTGTCACTATGCAGGATCATAATGGTCTCCAACTCGCTGTGTGATCTCTCATTGGCCGGAATCATGCTTGTGTTTAAGAAGAAAGAAGCAGTAACTAGGTGGGGGAAGGGATATTATTGATGCAGTGGCAGCAGCTAGGAGACGCAATGGCACCAAACAGGATCAAAATAAGGTCAATACTCCACCATGTGTTTTTCTATGTACCACCCATTAAATTGCTGCTTTCAATCCAAAATATGAGACTAAAGGATGTTTGGTACTTGTTAGTTCATTTGCATTTTATTTTGAAATTCCACACCTCCTTTCTACATTATTGTTCTAGGGGTTTAGAGCCTATAGATATGGCAAAGTACACCCACCCACCCCCGCATGGTCCTCCTGTGTCAATCCAACTGAGTATTGGCATACACCTGATGGGAAATCAACCTTCCGGTTGATTTCAGGCAAGACAGGTGTACAAAACTTGCAGTGATATTGGGTACAATCCCATCTTCCACAGAAGCCAAAGCTCCCATAGATTTGAAAGGACCTGAATTGCATCGATTGCTTGGAAAACCACTGTCTGTGTTGAAAGCCGCCCACAAGAATAGCTTTCCCAATGCAGAAGTGCTGTTGTTTTCTCTATATTCTGCCACAAACCAAGTAGTTGTGATATTAGCATGCAAAGAATGAAAACACAACCCACATCTCAGGGTGAATAGCTGATTCTCTTCATGCCAATTTCCTTTCATTTCTCTTTGACAGAGTGGGCCTTTAAAAGCTCTACACCTTAGCCAGCTTTTTAAGATGTAGGCTCTTTGATGATCGAGCCCTAATGAATTTGTTTTGTCACCAATAAATCAGAATGAATAGGGGCTCCCTGTCCTGTACTTTTCAATGCTGCCACCATAGTTTCTTGAAGAGGGTTGACGTATGACCATAGCAAGCTAGCAAATTAACATGCTGGTATTAACCAAGCAGTGCCCTGTATAAAGTTGCATTGGCCTTGGTGCTTGCAAAGTGTTCGATTACACATGATCCTGGGCAGTGTTAGATATCCTTTGTTTTGCTTATTGGCTTCAGAAAATATTTACCTGCACTGCAATTCTTTAAGCTGCTGAACCAACAGGCGCTGGTATTTTCCCCATGGGTGTGATACGAAAAGGCCTCAGTGCCCTTTGATTAAAAGTAACTTCAGTTGAACAGAATATGTTGATCCTTAGAAATTGGTTCTTGACATTTCCTAGCCTCGGCGGGATGTGATCAATACAGTTATGTATTACCAGTTCTGTTGTTTTTACACATCTGCTTCTACAGTGTGTTTTCTAAATGCCTAGGATGTCAAAGATGTAGGTTATATGTGTATTGGTGTATATAGTTTATCTATATGTGAAAATGACTGTCAGGATACTAAAATATGAACTTTTAGCATATAGTTTCAGAGAAGAGACTAATTCAGAATCACTTAGTGTGCGTTTGCTATCCTATAACCCACTCAAATTCACTTTCTTGCTCTGTTTTGCCAAATAATTGTTGTTGTGGTTTCTCTCCTCCCTGCTTTTTGAATGTTTATGGATGGAGTAAGTCTCCATTAGTGTGGAAACCCAACGTGGAATCATTCTGCATTAATGAATCTAATTTTTTTAAGTGTGATCTTTTGCATGCACCCTTCTACCAATCTTAGGATGTGTGACAGTATTTGACAAAATGTCCCAATAGCAGCTACGCAGGTGAGGCTAAATAATGTTTGATATTGGTCATATTTTGTTGTAGGAACAGCCATGTGTATCACAAGCACTTCTACCAAGACGTTCCTTTGCATCCTTGGATCCTTGACTGGGGAAAAAAAGGATGAGGCTCTGGGATGGGAGCTTACATCACTCAAAAGATTGGCCTGGGAACTCAACTACAGAACTGACCTTCTCAATGAGGAATAATTCTATATAAGTACTTTATGAGTAAACCTGGAGCTGTAGATGGTCACTTGGATATGAAGCAGAAGATTCAGTACGGGTCAGTCACCCTGAAACAGGCATTTTTGGGGTAATATTTAAGAGTTGTCTACCTACATAATGTTTCTACTTTTGTATATATGATGGCTAACCCTAGGGAAGATTTAGTAAAATTTAATGTCATCCATTGTCAAAAGGGTGCCATGTGAACTGGATGTGTACAATACTGCTTTTGTACACCCCCTTTATCCTGTGCATTGTTCCTTGTATTATGTTGTTGTTATGGCTACAGCTAAGATAATAAACTTGTAATGAACTTGGCATAGAATTTACAACCTTGTTGAATTCAAAAAACAGTGGGATGAACAGCGAGATCTCAGCACCAGGCTGCATGAGCACTTCAGCGGGTGGTGAAATGGGATGATGTTTGTGATGTGGGTTATGCTTTGTGAACATTTCAGAGCAGCTGAACGACCATCTTCTGCATGTGGTATATTTTAAGTATGCCCTCCTTTCATTAACACTACTGATGTATGTCTTTGGGAGGCTTGATAGTTGTTGAAATCTCACACATACCAGAATACATCAATCATTGGCAGGAACTATGAAGCCAATAAAACACTCTAGCTTATAGAGTCCATGCACCAGAATGGCCATCCTCGCCTACATTTCTGCCTCTGCAGTTGTTAGCAGGTTTGACTTTACCAAAATGAGGCATGAAGTAGTTGCTTTAGGCCAGTAGATTCCTCCTTCCAGCCTTCATGTCTATGTGTCAATCTTTTTTCTTTAAGGATGTCGTTCTGAACTTTTGCTTCAGTTGTGAAAATAACAAAGTTTGGTGCTGTGTGCTGAGTTCACAGAACTGAATCAGCATGCACACAAGTTGGGTTGTGTTTGACTCACTGGTCCTCAGCCCACAATGAGAGCAGCACAAAAGCACTGGCTGAGTTTCAGTTTCTGGCAAGGCCAGTGTGGCCACACTCTGCGGTGCTGGATGAAAAGTCATTGTGCCGAATTGCTTGTGCAAATAGATGTTAGATGTATTGTGTGTGTGTATCAGATTCTCTGTCGATGAAATATTGTTATTACTTATGGGCAAGCCATTATTCTCCTGAAACATCTTGAAATATTTGCATTCTTTTGCCAACTTCTTGTTCATTGGCAACATCCAGTCACTGGCAATATATGCATTGATTTCCATGAATCTTAATTACATCTTAGGGATCTTTCACACTTTACACAACAGCAACCCAAGTTTGCCCCCAAATATAGTCCAAAGAGCCCCAGTGAATTAGAGATGCCTGATGGATTTACCTTCGGCATACACATGCTGAATTCAACCATTGTTTTTATAAATGTACACTTAAAAGTTATTCCATGTTGCACCTTAAAATAAAAAAAATACTATGGACCCTAGATGGTGTCTAAAAAATGGACGTGAGACTTCATTTTCATTTTGCTTTCTGATTCTCATTTCTGACCAAAGATGGATTGTATGGTGTGATGCTTGAAAGCTTAGTCAGTTTCACCAGCTGAATTCTGTACAGTGATCTTCTGTTTCGGTCATTCTCTGGGACTAATGCTGTACTGCATGAAAATACTGGAATGACACAGAGGCAAATTTTCTTAGGTGCTGGAGTCAAAACTTCCCATGTTCACTGAGAAGGATACTCTATCTACCCTTTGACCCACTATTTATAAACTGGCAATTTAACTATTCACTCCATGGGTTTATGCATCTGTTATCCATTCCTATCCAGTACTGTAGGAGCAAGAGAGTTAACTCCACATGCACTAAAAATAATAACATAAGGTGTGGGGGTTGCATGTTAAGGCACCTGTTTTAACATCTGCACTGTGTAAGCAGTAAATATGTTCTACAGCCTTACATATTGTGATTACTTACAGCTTAGATGTCCATGCACCCAGAACTTTCAGTCCCAATACTTTTAGTCACCAAGTCTGAGGGACACTGATGTTCAGGATACCAGGAGGGGCAATAGCCACCTAGCCATACATTAATCCCATGTTTTTCCTATTTGCTTTCATTTGGGTTAGAGAGAATAGCATAGGTTTTTAATCAAGATCGGTTTCTATGCATATCATATATTCAAAAATGTTTATGATTTTCTGTCACAGCAAGGTGACTTGAATTTAACTTCCTATAAAATTATCTGGGGAGGACTCTAGCCATATGTGTACAGTTGTTGGTGGGCTATTTTGCTTACTGTTTTTATACAAAATATATGTTTTCCAAAAAAAAAAGAGGCGGGGAAACTCATGGCCTCACCTAAGCAAATCACTTTGATTTCCCTAGGAAAACCATGTCTGCATTCAAAGCGTTTAAGGCAAATCTATAAGGCCTTTGCTCAGGTCTCTCTCTCTGTGTGTGTTTTGGGTGTGTACACATAGGATTGAGATCTGAAATCCTGAAAGGGATGGGCGGGGGAAAGAGAACACTACTAAGACTATGTTTTGCTTTTCAATTTGTCTTTAATATAATTGGAAACAATTTTAAAATAACTAACATCTTTCAACAAGGAGTTAAAAGAAAAGAAAAGAAAGGCACATATCTTACAAAGCAATTGGATTTAATTTCCTTAAAAGTTCAGGGTTTTTTTACACCTGTACAAATGAGGTGAAGGCAATGAAGTACATCCTATAACTTTACAATAAATCCCATCTCCACATGCACCACCACCCAACCCTTTCATCTGCATAGCTACCTTGCCTGACTCAGCCTCTTCCAACTGGACTGGATGAGCTCGGGTTCAAATTCCAGCATTGCTGCTATATATATATATATATATATATATATATATATATATATATATGAGATACAATATAATAAAGATGAAGGCGAGACTGAGAGAGTATTTTGCTTGAAGTAGTATTGTTGTTCTGCTCTACTGCCGACACCACTACTACCTTCATCGCAACAGCCTGTGGTCTTTATCGCATCTCTCTTCAGAACGCCATTGCGAAGTGAGTCACAGTTCTACACACATGGACATGGGCCTGTCCTACTATATGGATTTTATACACTGGGAAGATGGGTGTGTGTTTGCAGGATAGCGACTCACTTCACGATGGCATTTTGAGGCTTGATCATAGGCCATTGTCATGATGGCAGCATCATTTATTTATTTAATTGTTTATTTGTCAACAGTGGGTGCTGCTACTTGGGAGTTGCTGTTGCCAAAAGAGACAGGGGAGCATAAAATGACAAGATCCAGAAAAACCAGCTGAACAGCACCTTTATCACCAAGAAGTCCTCTGGCTTCTTCTATGGCACAGCTGCACAGGGAACTGAAGAAGACTCTCTTTGTGGCCTTTCCTCCTCTTCCATTCCCTCCAAGCTGTCTCAAGACAGGGAAGACGATTCCATCATACACTCTCACACACAGTACCTCTTCTTGGAAGTGTCCGGCGTGTAGAGGGGGAGGGAGAGAGAGAGAGAGATCGCGAGGTATTTAAGGCACTCCAGACAATTGCTCATTCCGTAATGAGTTATTACTCTGCTGAGCCAAAGGTCATTAGAAAGGATAAGGGCGGCCATAAAAGCGGCCCAGCTAGCATGCTTTTCCTATAGAGATTATCATTATTGGCTTATTAATACACGATAATGTTGAATTATACACGGCAATAAATAGGAAAAAGGTTGACTTGGAGTTTTAAATATTTTATTATTCTCAAAGCGAGCGTTCCAAGCAATGCAGGCTCGTTTCAAGTGACTGGAATAACCAGCCTAGCCCCAGACCCCTTTTTTTCTTATTTTTGGTTCAATAATTGTTTGTTTTTACTCTGTTCTGGGATAGATAGATAGATAGATAGATAGATAGATAGATAGATAGAGCAACTGCAGTCCGACGCCCACTTTCCTGGAAGGAAGTTAGGAGAACACAGCAGGATTTACTTCGGAGTAAGCAAGCCTAGGATCGCGCCGTTAATCTGTAAACACGAAGTGTATTTTATGGATCTCCCAAAACAGAGTGTTCTGTTTGAGGTGGGCTGACTTTCATTCTTGCACGATCCACTTAATTTTTTTCCTAGGATCGTCCTGCCCCAGCGAGGTATTTTACAAGGTTTTACACAGGGAGCGCGTAGGGTCCGACTCACTCAGGCACATTTAATCTGCTTTAAGTGATCTTGAAGATGCCCTCTTAGTTTGTAAATGTTAAATACATCGTTGGGGCGCGGGGATTCGCGGGACGGGCGTGTGTGTCAGGTTGAAGTTAGACCTTCTTTTAGGACACTCGGAAAGGAGACTTTTGCTTCCACGATTTATGCTTCAGTCCCTTTCTGGATCAGAGCACCGCCAGAATGGCAGCATCCCTGCGATCAGCAGGTGCAAATCAGCCAATAGGGCATTTCAGTTTTTGAAAATCTTGCATTTCATCGAAAAACCACACCAACCATCTCCCTCAGCTTTTAGAAACGAGGGAGGGCCTGCCTACCCCCTCTCTTTAACATAAATGTATGCTGCAAAGGGCATTTTAATTCTTGCCATTATTTGAAATCCAGCGTGTTAGGTTTCTGCGCTCCTGAGTTTAACTTTAAAAAAAGAGAATAACTTGGAAGAAGGATAAAGAATTTTTTTAAAAAGAAAAAGAAAATATCTAGGAAGGCAGCAAAGTCTCTTACTTGGGAGTTAGTAAGCTCCACTGAACTTAGTGGGACTTTCTTGCCAGGAAAGATGCATAGAATTGGACTGCATGGTTTCTTTCTTTCTTTCTTTCTTTCTTTCTTTCTTTCTTTCTTTCTTTTTTCCTTCTCTCTCTCTCTCTCTCTTTCTCTCCTTCTTTCCTTCCCTTTAGTACCTTTAAGCTTGTATTCGTGATGCACTCCTGCAAATATCTAGCATACATTATGTGACAAAGACATAACTTTGGCTAGCAAACGAACTCCACTGACATGAATCCCACTATCTCTAGAAATCATTACGTTCCCCCCTTTTAAAAATAAAATTAAAAAAGTAATGTGTTAAACATAAATGAAAACTCATTCCGTTTCTTGTCAATAAGCGATTATGATAAGGAAACAATCCCCGGACGGGAACGCAAACAATATTGCATTGGTCCTGTTAAAGATCAGATCTCAGATAAGATCCTGGCAATACCGTCAAGCGGTCCGGTCGATGTAAATCGCTTTGATCAAATGCCTCATAACTCTGCCCTCCCTCTCAAAAAAACCCCTATAAGTTAATTTGGAAGTGAGGATGGGATGGAACAGCGATTTAAAAAAAAACAAACCCACGCACTTCTAAATGTAAGCAGAGGCTAAACGATGTTTTTAATCCAAGTTAAAGCGAAGTTACACATCGATGAAAAGGATTTGATTGTTTTTCTCGCCGCTGAAACATACATTAGAGGCCTGGCTAAATATAAATTTGCTGGAGACGGTTGGTGCGTGAGTGCGGAAGGCTAATAAACCCTGCGGAAGGGAGGAGGCCGGTTAATTCCCCTTCTTTTTCTTTATCAACTTGCGAACTTTGGGTTCTGCTTCCGAGAGAACGTTTTCACCCCGTTGCTAGATTATCAACAGCACGCCCAGAGACTGAGAAAACCTTCGCAAGCGGTTCCCACCCGTCTCCAAGCAAACACAATCAATTCCCTACTAATTTCTTCTTCTTTTAGACCTTCCTGGATCTTCTCCCCACCCCGGGCCCATCCTAATAATAATAATAATAACCACAATGATAATAATAATGCATTCCACAAAACAATATACTCATCAATGAAATAATTTCGATATATGCGTCCTTATTTTGTTCCTCTGTCCAACGGATCGACCACCCTTGGGCAACCGTCTTGCAACCTGGAAAAAGACGCAGGCGCGAAACTGAAGCTACGGGAAAAGGCTTCAGCAAAGCATCTCTCCCGTCACCTCGATAACTGCGTTATGTATATGGCCATTTTACCTTTCGACAGAGACACCCCGGTATATTTTTTTCCTTTGGGCACACACACGGCGTTCTTCTTCTTCTCTTCCTCCTCTTCCTTCCCCAGCCAAACCAAGCGAGATCTTCGTGGTTTCGGGTCCTGTGGAAGACATCCAACAGAAATGAATCGGGAAGGGAGCGGGGCGTTTTAAATCATACAAAGTTACATTCTTAACTCCACCACCCCACCCCAAACACCACGAGATGCAAAGCTTCATTGTTCCTTTGTTAGAGTTTGCAGGGTCGGCTTGTTGTTATTGTTGCAGTAGTTGTTGTTATGTGTTTTAAGGGGGGGGGTCTTTTTCTTCCCACCCTCCCCGAAACTTTCCTCTCTAACAACCGCTCCTCACCCCCTCCTTCCCTCCCTCCCGGTAGAACCTGAACCCACAATCATCCTTCATCGCCGTCGAGTAGGAGTCGAAACCCCGTTTGCAGCGGAGTCTTTATTATGGCTATTACGACTTTCTAAGTGGGTTTCAGTGCCTTGTCCCCCTTGATGGAAGCGTGGGCAAGGGGAACGTAAGAACATAATGAAGCCCAACAGACGAGCATTTTAGTGGGGAGGGGGGGGCGAGGAAAGTTGCAGACGGAGTCAAAACTCCCTCCCACAACCTGGGGTATTTCTTTAAATAAAGGAAGAAAGTGAAAGAAACGGCTCCTTGGAGGTGCTAAATTGCACAGGGGCTGGGATTTCTTTCCCCTTTCTCTCTCTTTCTCTTCTCTCCCCCCCCCCCCCTTGTTTACAGCTACAGAAGGCAAAAGAGCCATAAATCTTAAGACAGCCTACAGAGACAAGTGCATTTGTATGCATCGTTAGAACTTGCTAATACCTAAACCCATTAGCAAGCCATGTAGAATTCTAGTTTCCGGTGTCCATTAACTTACAGTTAAATTCTAGAGGAAAGGGCATGGCGATTAACATAAACTATATCCATCATATTGTTTGTCATAATAGATTAGTCAACTATAGAGATGTGTGTGCGCCTCGCCTGCATGTGCGTGAAACTTTTTCTCTCCCACACACCACCCTCACCCCCAAATCTCCTAGCTGTGCTTTAGTTTCAAACGGGGGAGTCACTCGGTGTGTGTGAGAGCTTTATTTATTTATTTATTTGAGTGGGGAACTTATGCACAAGATCGCCTATATGATATATAAGGGAGTTGAGGCAGTGAGTTGAGGCAGACCGCCAGGCTCTTCTCCGGACATAGATTCAACCCCCCACGAAACTGTTCTACAATTCCGGGGTGTGTGTGTTGCACCGGCATGTTTCCTCGGAAGGAAGTCCTCCAGGAATCAGCCGTGCTCGCTCCCAGCGCATAGGATGGCGGCCTTGATGCCCTGCGAACCGTCTCCAAATGAATGGGCCCATTGATCACTCAAGATTTTATCCATCCATTTCCATTTTTTTTAAATAAAAAAATGGGGGGAAATGGTGCAATCTTCCCCCCTCCCCCCAGATTCACGTATGCTGTCCGGTTTCCTTTCCCTTAATCGGCCTCTTCTCTCTCTCCCTCCCTCCCCCCGCCCCGCATCCCCCATCCGATTCTTTCTCGTCCCTTGTCTTTGTTGAATGACGTTCGATTACGTCCCCGTCTCCCTTCCGAGCACCGAGCCCTCCCCTCCTTACCCCACCGCTCCTAACCACCACTCAAAGCAGCATAATCTGCTACTATTAAGCCAATACCACCCCTACTCTTCAACAACGACCCCCCTCCCCCCTTAAAAAAAGCCTCCCTCCCCGCCTAGCCCCCTAGATGCGCAGTCCCCCCTCCCCCCCTCCTTGTTTAGGCTACGCGCAGAGATGTGAACTTTTGTAGCTCTGCTTTTCAGTCTTCGCCCGTGAAAGCGTTAAAGGTAAGGGGTCTGGAACTCGTATGCAGCAGCCGGCTTTTGTAGCGATGATTTATTGCTTCAATCTTGGTTCACCCAGAGTTCACATGGATTTGCTGCTTCTGAGAGCTAAAAGATGGTCTCACTTGACAAGTGTGACTATTCCAAATGCTTCTCTCTCTCTCTCTCTCTCTCTCTCTCTCTCTCATCTTCTCTAGTGCAAAATCGTTTATAATTGAACCTTAAAAAAAAAAAATCAACACCCCGATTTGCTTTTGGATGAGCAGGAATCAGGGATCTAATTGATTATAGATACTATATATAAATATATATATATATATATATTTGTGTAGGTGCGCGTGGGGGTTGCGTAACAGGCACATATAATAATGTATAATATTTGCATTTCATATGTGCGTGTGTGTATCTGCAACAACGCACGGAGCGCGCCCACACGAGGGTCTTCAGACAAAAGGAGAAGAGGGGCTTAGAAGCACAAAACCCCCCCAACCCCACCACTTTCATCACCCTCCTTTCCCCACCCGATCTTTCTTTGTTGCTAACCTGGATTGGGGCGGGGGTCTGAGGGGCGAATATGGAAGGAGCCAGTTCTAACTCGCATCGTGTTAAATCTCAGAGAAATTAGGATTTCTTTCTTCTTCTGGGGTGAGTGGGGGGAGACATTGCATTAGTGGTTCTGCCCTCCCTTACCCTTCCACCCTAAATGCTGTTGAGACGCCCCCCCCCTTAAAAAATCGTTAAATATACAAGCAATAGTGGTGGCGTGGTTTTTTTGGGTTGTTTTTTTAAGGGATACTGCAGAATCATCAAGCCTAGATTTGCATAACGTGACTTGCCTGCCAAGTGCCCTCAAGCCTACAGCATTCTCTTGAAATGAATGGACCGAAATAGCTAAATAATAAATAGATAAACGAGGAGCCCATTGCATACTGTATGGGACTATGGGATGCCCATATTTGTCTACAAGATAAAGCATTATGGGACTGATAATATCATGCTAATTTCCCAGAGAGGGAAACTTTTTGTTTTGTTTTGTTTTTTTTGTTTCTGTTTTGTTTTATGGCGTGGTTTATGCTGCAGAGAAACCAGGGGGTTACCCCGCCCCTCAAAACCAAGGTTCAAAATAGCATGAATTACCCGCAGTACCCAAAAAAGAAAAGAAAACAGTCTCCTTTATAATAATCACATATTTGGGGGGGGTATAGGAGGCAGTTTTAACACAGATATATAACTGCGTTTGAAACCGTTTGCAAGCAAGTCCCGTTGAAACTTCTCTAGAGAAAAAATGGTTTAAGATGGACCTGAATTTCAGGCCGGAACTAAATCCCCCAACCTACAGCGTGTCAGTTCGGTGGCATTTCCTTAATTTCGTCCACAGCTAAATTAACATGCGACTTTAGCGCTGGGCTCCTTGCGTACATTTGCTTGGAAAATAACGGTCCTGTGGATTCCAACGGGACTCATCTAAGGCTTGATTGCAGCCTTGATTTCAACGGACCCTACTTCCAAGTGCAAATTCCCGTTGATATATGTTTCATCCAGCCTGCTTCTCAATAGTTGGGTCATCCAATCCATTTGAATGATGGGCAGCTGTCAGTCACCACCACCTTAAAACATGCATTTGCTTGGAAGCAAGGCCCTTTTTGCACAGTTATCAGTGGGACTTTTACTTCCAAGTTTAGCATCGGGGCAGTCATCTCAACAAAATTAACTCGGTTCCTAAACAGAGCGGCCACAGCCCAGTTCAGAATTAAACGCGCTTAGCCTCATAGAAACCCAGCCTTCCAGCTTCAATACTTTGTTGGATTGTGCCCTATATATATTCCCCCCCCCCGGTTGGCCATGAGATTTGTAGTGGGGGGTGGGGGTGGGAATGACTGAGTGGATAGATGCTTGTGGTGACTCGGTACCGAATACCGATAAGGGTATGCTAACACGTGCGTCCACACACACACACACACACACACACACACAATCTCTTAGCAAAAGCTTCTTGCGTTTATGCGAATGCATAAGACCCCGAGTAGTTCTATCGAAGCCTTGCAAGCTAAACCACCGTCCCCCCCCCCAAAAAAAATGCTTATCAGTTTGCTAGCAAAGTTCTAGAACTGAAAATCATCAACAAATAGAACAGGAAAACCAAACCAAAGTAAAAGCCTAATATAAAACTGTGTTTCGTTAAAACAATATATCTCCTTTTTAAAAAATAGGTATTTCCCACCCATTCCTATTAAACTAAGTTTTGTTAGCGCGCTAAGTACTGAGATAGGGAAGTGAGATGAACTGGATTCTGTAACGAACTCCTCCGTGTAAAGAAAGGATTTGGAATGGGGGCCTGGATCGGTGCGTGAGGAGAGGAGCCGCGTAGGTGGGTATAATACCCTATTTACAACGCCTTATTTTAAATCCTCACCTAACTGTCCGGGATGCCCGCAAAAGTCGACATACGAAAAAGAAAAGTTGTAGACCGTGCGCGCATAAGCAAGAAGAGAACTCTCCCGCCGAAATAGTTTCAAAAAGGCAACTAAAATGAAGTCATCTAGTTTTTAAAAATTAGTCTGTCTCTATTAATTTGCAAAAAAACAACAACAAAAAAACCAAAAAAAACCCCAATCAGCTTCCAGAAATAGCAGAAATGCAAATATTTCCTCAAAACAGTGTGTTTCTGTAAGGGGGTGGCAGGAAAAAAATGCTGCATACATTAGGATGTATGGATCTTCCCGATCATTTCACCGGGGGCTTGAAATTTCTTGCGGGGATAAGAGGATTAAAAATGTGTTCTCTTGAAATCAAAAGCCTGGTGATTCTTTGAAGGCAAGGACCACGAGGTAGCTGTTTCAGGGGGTCCAAAAAGGGGAGGTTTGGTGTCCTGGGCTACTTCTTCCCGCAATTTCCAATTAACATGTGGAACTCACTGCCACAAGATGGTGCGATGGCCATTAGTTCAGTTGGCTTTCAGAAAAGATTAGACAAGTTCATGGAGAGCAGGTGTTGTAGCTAAAAGTTGCTGCCATGTCAAGAGGAAGTCTGTCTGTGGCTATCAGTAGGTGGGAACAAACAACAAGGGTTGACCACACCTGCCATCATGCCTTGCTTCTGAGCTTCCAGAGACGTCTACCTAGGTATTGAATACAGACTGCTGGACAGATAGATTTGGGTGGGCCATGTGACTCAGACCTTTAAGAAATAAATATAGCTAATGGCTTCAAATCCAGGCACTACTGACCTAAAGAACTACAAGTTCTGCTTCCCTGTCCTGAAACTTGAGAGACATGACATAGAAATAGCAGAATGATTAACTGCAGAGCCATTACATATATTTATCATTAACAGCTCCATCCACAATTAATTTTAGAAGAACAATGTGAGGGTTGGGGAGGATGTTGGTTTTTAATCCAATTCTGATTTTTTGAAAAAGAGTCAAAGAATTTAGTTTGAATCATGTTATTTTTAAATGCCCAGCACTTGTTATTAGATCCACTAAAGAGATATATTAAACAGAATAAGGTGACTACTTTTGAGTCCCATACCCTTGAGTAACCTATGGCAAGGCAACCCACTCCCCATCAAGGATTTAGCAGAATCAGCATGCTACTGCTTGGAGGGTTGAATAAGATTTGATCCAGATTTTCTTGGCTGTTTTTTAACCAAGAAAAAGCAAAGCAAAGCAAAACTGGACCCTCTCAAGCTAGTGACAAAAGTCCCACCTACTGTAGTAAAACAACAACAACAACTCCTTCTTAGGTACCTTCCATAAAATATGGCAATGGAACAACGGGCAGAAAAGTTGTGATGAAAAGGGGGATTTTGTATTGGCTAATAAAGAGCACAGCACAGCAAGGTGAGGACAGAGTTTAAAGCTGTGGCTGGCTTAAGGCTACCACTGTTTTCCTGTTAACATTATACTTGGAATTTAAGTTCTCTTGAAATCGGTGTGACTCCCAGGCAGGCCTGTCTCCTTCTTGCCCAACATTTTGGAATGGGAGGCTTCGCCAGCGAGCCCTGTAAGTCAGTGAGGAACAGCAAAAACACCAATGCAATGAATTTTAAAATATCTCTTAATAATAGCCATTTACAGTATAACCCCATGCATGTCTACTTAGAAATAAACCACATTCAGTTTAGCAGGCCATACTCCTAAGTAAGGGTGTGTAGGATTGCAGCCTTGATGTTATAAATGTTTTGAATAAAATAGTATTACACTTAAATAAAACTTTTCTTTTCTTTTTTTAATCGCCAAGTGCTTGACAAACTTTGTACTCACTGGCCAGAACTTTGCAACAGGGAAGCAGGTTTACTTTATACTGGGCAGAAAAAACCTACATAGTTTCCCTGTATGTTTCTATAGGTAAAACATGTTTCTTTTTAAGTGAATGATAACCATCTTAGTTGGGTTTTTGAAATATCTGCTAAGGGGATTACAACTTTTACATGCTCCCCAGTCCTAAGTGCATAGCTAATGAATATATTGTGGTGAGAATATTATTCAACCAGAACTGCTAGACTCTATATCTATATCTATCTATCTATCTATCTATCTATCTATCTATCTATCTATCTATCATCTATCTATATCTATCTATCATCTATCTATCTATCTATCATCTATCTATCTATCTATCTATCTATCTATCTATCTATATCTATCATCTATCTATCTATCATCTATATCTATCTATCTATCTATCTATCTATCTATCTATCTATCTATCATCTATCATCTATCTATCATCTATCTATCATCTATCTATCTATCTATCTATCTATCTATCTATCTATCTATCATCTATCATCTATCTATCTATCTATCTATCTATCTATCATCTATCTATCATCTATCTATCTATCTATCTATCTATCTATCTATCTATCTATCATCTATCTATCTGTCTGTCTGTCTGTCTGTCTGTCTGTCTGTCTGTCTATCTATCTATCTATCTATCTGTCTATCTATCTATCTATCTATCTATCTATCTATCTATCTATCTATATCTATCTATCTATCTATCTATCTATCTATCTATCTATCTATCTATCATCTATCTATCATCTCCAGGGCTTTTTCAGTCAGAACTCACTGGAAGTCAGTTCTAGCACCTCTCAGGTGGGCACCATTGCCATTATAAGAGAACAAGGGAGGCATTCATGGTGAGTTCCAACACCTATTTTTCTAGAAAAATAGCACTATCTATATCAATATCACACATGTAAACATAATGCAATTATTCTAGTGCAAGCCAGCAAAAGTCAAACTGTAATGAACGAGATTCAAGTTTGTCAGTCCTTATAATGGTACCTTAGTCACAGCTACTTTTTGCACCCCTCATGAGTAAGCAGTGTGCTATCTTAAATCAGCTATCACACACAACTTTAATACAGCCCCTGTTCTCTAAGATGCAATATACATAGGTCGAAACACATTAAGTTGACCTGTGGCATTTTAAAAGCTCGGATTCTTACACACTGCTTGTGATGATGATGGACAAAACACAGTTTATGTAAACTCATTTATCCACCTGTGGTTTTAAAAATGCCCTTGGACTTCAGCAGGCAGCCAGCTTGTGTGCAAGACTTGTGTGTATTCTGCCAGTTAACAAAAGCACAGAATTGAGCGCAGAACGCAACCTGCTGGGAATCTCTGTTTTCGTTTTAGAAAGCAAACCATGTTTCTATCCCTCATGACTGGGGTGAATAGGGCTGAAACTGAGTAAGCAACGCTGGGTGAAAGCTAGAGAGGCAGCTGACAGGATCATGATCTGGGCTGTATTATTGCATAGTTCTGTGCCCTTCCCCTTTATTTAAATCAAATAAATTATGCAAAATAAATAAATATAAGGGAAGCAGGCTTCAGCACACAGTTTTCCTTGGAGCAAAATTGGGGTTACTTTGCTGCAGATTCCCCAACCCCAACCCCCAGTGCACAGCACACACTGCTCTGCCTATGAATTTGTCAGAGGACAATGTATCGATGGCCCATTCATTTCCATCAGTGAGGTTACAGCTGTTCACATAGCTTACCAGCCAACTTAATATCATTAGCTCCCATTGCTCTTGCTAAATCCAATACACCTTTCTGAGCTCTTTTGTATGCCTGCCACCATTTCTACAGGCCAATGATTTTCCCAATAGACTCTGCTTGTCTCTTCCAGGAGAATATTGCTTCATTTTAAATAAAAACTCCCCACTGCGGAACTTATATAGACCTTTACTCTTCAGGTCACTGAGTTGGGGGGTGGGGGGAGAGATGTTAGGAAAAGCTGCTGGCTTATTTTCATCTATTTGCACTGGGTAAATGTAATATAAATAGATACTGTATTGATGGCAAGCCAAATATTTATTCCACAAATAATTCCAGTACTGTTGGTTTTTTTTTACATGAAACAAGCCATTACTTCTAACTTAGGCATCAATAGCAATTATGAAATACAGACCTCTCTGCAGTGCAATCACCGTTCTGCTGCCATGCAGCATTTCCTATGCTAGTGGGATTATACAGACACATCACCTGCCTTTGATTAGTCATTGCTTCCCCACAAATCCATGGTCGAATCCTCATTGGAAGCTAAACAGATTTTTGTCACCGATGGTACTATGATGTGCCTCCCCAAACCACTTCACTTTTATATTTTTAGATGTGCACCAAAATGTTTTGAGCATATGTTTAGAAATGTGAGATGGACGCGGGTGGCGCTGTGGGTTAAACCACAGAGCCTAGGGCTTGCCGATCGGAAGGTCGGCGGTTCGAATCCCCGTGACGGGGTGAGCTCCCGTTGCTTGGTCCCTGCTCCTGCCAACCTAGCAGTTCAAAAGCATGAAGTACAAGTAGATAAATAGGTACCGCTCCGGTGGGAAGGTAAACGGCATTTCCGTGCACTGCTCTGGTTCACCAGAAGAGACTTAGTCATGCTGGCCACATGACCCGGAAGCTGTACGCCGGCTCCCTCAGCCAGTAAAGCGAGATGAGTGCCGAACCCCAGAGTCGTCCGCAACTGGACCTAATGGTCAGGGGTCCCTTTACCTTTATCTAAAAATGTGAATGTGACAAATACATGTGCAAATGTACCAGACAGACATCTTCTTCAGGGAACCATGAAGTTCTTTCGTAAAATCATAGAATTGTAGAGTTGGAAGGGACCATGAGGGTAATCTAGTCCACCTCCTTGCAATGCAGAAATCTTTTGCCCAATGTAGGGCTTGAACCATTGACCCTGGGATGAAGAATTTCATGCTCTACCGAATGAGATATCCCTTTGTCACGTGTACACTTATTGGTAAACATGGATGAGCCCCTGTGTAAGATGTGAAGCACCGTATTTTTTTCTCTATAAGATGCACCAGACTACAAGACGCACCTAGTTTTTGGAGGAGGAAAACAAGAAAAAAAATATTCTGAATCTCAGAAGCCAGAACAGCAAGAGGGATCGCTGCGCAGTGAAAGCAGCAATCCCTCTTGCTGTTCTGGCTTATGTGATAGCTGTGCACCCTGCATTCGCTCCATAAGATGCACCCACATTTCCCCTTACTTTTTAGGAGGGAAAAAGTGAGTCTTATAGAGCAAAAAATACGGTGGCTATCAGTCTTTAGGGCATGGGTGGAGAATTTGTTGAGATGGTGTTGGACTCCAACTCCCATCATCCCTGTCCATGCAGACAGGGGTTCATGGAAGTTGGAGTCCAGCAACCTATGGCGGGCTAGAGGTTCCCCACCTGTGCTTTCGGGTGAATCCCTATTCACTGAAATTAGATGTAGCACTTCTTCAGTAATGAAAGAGTAAAGGAATTGATTCCAGGGTTCCTGAGGAACATAATAACAGAAGCAATGAGCAGCACTCTTTCTGTCTGTGTAGGGTTATTTTAGATGGATCACCAAAGGGCTGGCAGAAGGTGTTGTGGACAATGTTGCAAGCTGTGACAAGATGCATTTCAATGGGATTCAGACCCAGGCTTACAAATATCTGGGTAGGACTGGAGAATGTATGGTGAGCAGGGAAGGCATCTTTAAGTGGCATGAACTTCAAAGACAGGTTTCCCCAACACTCAAGTTTTGATATTTCAAAGCAGACCACAGAGCAGTACCATAGAGAGACTTGCTCTGGAAATTTTAAAGATACATCCCTTGATTATTTCAACTTTTCAATATTAAAAAAGAACAGTAGGCTCTAGCTCATGGGTCAGCAAACTTTTTCAGCAGGGGGCCGGTCCACTGTCCCTCAGACCTTGTGGGGGGCTGGACTATATTTTGAAAAAAAATATGAACAAATTCCAATGCCCCACAAATAACCCAGAGATGCATCATGTAAAAATACCAGGCAGGCTCCACAAATAACCCACAGATGCATTTTAAATAAAAGGACACATTTTACTCATGTAAAAAAACGCTTATTTCCGGACCGTCTGCGGGCTGGATTTAGAAGGCAATTGGACCGGATTCGGCCCCTGGGCCTTAGTTTGCCTACCCATGCTCTAGCTCTTATACAGAGATATAAGGGAAAGCATGCAAGCAATACTATATCAAAATCAGTAAGAAGTTAACCTTTTCCTGACCTCCAGCAATCCGGGAAATGAATGCAACGAAACAAGGGTGGCGGGCAAACATTAGGGCAATTGGCACTAATACTTATCTTGTTTTAGTTTTTTAAAAATTTGCTCAGGTTATTTAATGCAGTGACAATGCACATGGCTAATTGGAAGCAAGCCCTGTTGAATTCAGTAGCCCTTGCTCTCAGGTGAGTGTGTACCAGATTGCAGCCTGAGTAACTAAAATTTAAAGATAATGGCACCGCAATGTGATGCACATTGACTCAGAAATATGTCCCACTGTATTTAATAGCACTTGCTTCTTTGTACGTGTGTTTATAATTGAAACCCCGCACTACTGCTTCTGAGATTTTTTTGCTGCTTACCACCCACTTCCATTGCTCTTACAGCAGTGGATACTTATCCCCTGTTGTACGATTTCTGGATACAGAATTGCTGTAGGGCTACTGTGTACTCCCCCACCCCACCCCAACACAGCTAAGGCTTAGTATTATATCTATCACCTCCTCTGTGCTTTGGAGAGATTATCTGCCCAAAGTGAAGGGAATATATTTGTCCTTATAGTCAGCATCCGGCGGCACTGTGTTCTTATTATGGTTCTTTACCTTTAAACCACACTTGGACCAGACAGCTTTTTAAAAAGAGGACCCATTTAAATAGAGTTGTCACCTGTACACGTGGCTACTACAGTCGTGAGAGGAGATACTGTATTTTTTGCTCTATAAGACTCACTTTTTCCCTCCTAAAAAGTAAGGGGAAATGTGTGTGCGTATTATGGAGCGAATGCAGGCTGCGCAGGGATGCGGGTGGCACTGTGGGTAAAACCTCAGCGCCTAGGACTTGTCAATCGCATGGTCGGCGGTTCGAATCCCCGCGGCAGGGTGCGCTCCCGTCGTTCGGTCCCAGCGCCTGCCAACCTAGCAGTTCGAAAGCACCTCCGGGTGCAAGTAGATAAATAGGGACCGCTTACCAGCGGGAAGGTAAACGGCGTTCTGTGTGCTGCGCTGGCTCGCCAGATGCAGCTTGTCATGCTGGCCACGTGATCCGGAAGTGTCTGCGGACAGCGCTGGCTCCCGGCCTATAGAGTGAGATGAGCGCACAACCCTAGAGTCTGGCAAGACTGGCCCGAACGGGCAGGGGTACCTTTACCTTTACCTTTAAGACTCACCTTTTCCCTCCTAAAAAGTAAGGGGAAATGTGTGTGCGTCTTATGGAGAGAATGCAGGCTGCGCAGCTATCCCAGAAGCCAGAACAGCAAGAGGGATTGCTGCTTTCACTGAGCAGCGATCCCTCTTGCTGTTCTGGCTTTTGAGATTCAGAATATTTTTTTTCTTGTTTTCCTCCTCCTCCTAGGTGCATCTTGTGGTCTGGTGCGTCTTATAGAGTGAAAAAAAAACAGTATTTCTCCTTATACCCAGCAGAAGACTGCATCCATGTGTATATATGCACATACATGTACACTGGATTGGTGATGGATAAAGGTTATTATTAGTATAAGGGTTTGGGAGCTAATCTCCCAATTATACTCTCCCTCACCCAAATGCTGCTTATTAAATAATTATCATTTATGCACAGGCCAACAAACACCAAAGAGTCCTCCCTCCCCTCTCCCAGTTATACTTTTTGATCTCTTCATTGGCATCATTTTAGCATGCTTGCTTTTGACCATCATTAATAAAGGTGACAGAACAAGCTTGGGAATTGAAATTAATATTCAAAATTCCCCAGAATGTGAAATGTTGTTCATGGAATCTCAGCTCCGAATGTGGAATCTTCCTCTCCAAATATGAGAGCTGTGGATTTAGTGGCCTCTCTTGATTTGTTTTGACTTTGACAGTAAACTGTAATATAATCTCATAACTTCCAACTATCAAATACTACCATATATAATAATAAATACTCAGACTTATTCTCCTAGTGTCTATTCTTATTGTAGACATAACGGCATTGCCTATACACAAGAGAGAGATAATGCCATGCTCAGAGGAAACTCCAAGGTTTTCAGATGTGGGATCATATTTTTTGGGGGGGGGACTCCTAAGGAAAAGGAGCCCCCAAACAAACCATTCAGGAATGATCATGCTCAATGGCCACAGAATGTTGGGGAGGGCTCCAGAAGACTGGAG
The DNA here is from genome assembly GCF_964270895.1 of Podarcis filfolensis. Lineage (NCBI taxonomy): Eukaryota > Metazoa > Chordata > Lepidosauria > Squamata > Lacertidae > Podarcis > Podarcis filfolensis. The sequence goes on along the minus strand of NC_139605.1, from coordinate 114,784,331 downwards.
GGGGGGAAAGAATTTTATGGAGCATTCTGTGAGAATGCATGGTGTGTTGGCCAGGACACTGAACTGCACTTCACACTGCAGTAATACACTGCTGCTGCAACAACAACAACAACTTACTATTTATACCCCGCCCATAATAAATAGTATACTATTTATACTATTTATTATTTATACCCTGCCCATCTGGCTGAGTTTCCCCAGCCACTCTGGGCGGCTCCCAATCGAGTGTTAAAAACAATACAGCATTAAATATTAAAAACTTCCCCAAACAGGGCTGCCTTCAGATGTCTTTTAAAAATAGGATAGCTGCTTATTTCCTTGACATCTGATGGGAGGGTGTTCCACAGGGCAGGTGCCACTACCGAGAAGGCCCTCTGTCTGGCTCCCTGTAACCTCACTTCTCACGATGAGGGAACTGCCAGAAGGCCCTCGGTGTTGGATCTCAGTGTCCGGGCTGAACGATGGGGGTGGAGACGCTCCTTCAGGTATGCAATCTTGTTGTATGCCTCACTTGTTCAATAATTAAGTATCATTCTAACTACTATTTACGTATATTATGCTGTTTCTCAAACACAATATAAAACCAGACATAACTGTGTTTCAGTTTTCAAATTCATTAATAAGGCAACCAAACAGAAACATATTAACATAAATATAAAATTATACATAAAAATATATCTTAGCCAATACAATAAATAAAACATACATAAAAAGCTGAAAGTTAGATCATGATGGAATCCATATCACCTTGTCCAAGTTAAGGGGCCTTTAGCTGTATTAAACATCACAGACCTGTCCATATTGAACAACAAATATTTGATCTTATCCATATGACTGATGGTAGTGACCGCTGGTAAAGATTTCTCTAAATATTTTTGCTTTGGTGTTTCACTTATCAAATACTGTCAAAGCACTAAAACCACTATGTATCAGCAGTCAAACGCTGACAAATATTAAAATCAACTCCGGCAAATACAGACATTAAATATCTGGTGTATACTTGACAATGTTTGCGGAGGATAATTTCCGAGAGCAAAATAGTTTCAGCTCTAAACATGTTGAAACTCAAAAGACTGTCTTTGTTTAAAGTTCATGATTCTTGCTCTCTCTTTTTTTGGTGGGTTCCTTTTTCTGGACAGAGGCCAGAATGGTCGGTAAATGTTCTTGCTTTGAGATGTGGGCATGTTTACTTCGGATGTTTCTCTTTAGCTTTTGGAACACATAGGTGAGGAGGGTCCTTCCTCAGTGGTAATAACTGGAGCTCTGTCTGGATTCCTTTCACATTCATTTCAAGGTATCTGTCTCCTTCCCTGCCCCTTCAGTCAGACAAGAAAAGGAAATGCAAAAAGCTCTTCATGAAGATGACCAGGATTCCTCAGAAAGCAGTTCATACCAAGATCCCATTAGAAGGGATTCCTTTAGTCAGCAACAACTTCCAGCTCCACTGGCACACCAGGAGCCAGAAACATCCACAAGGTCTCCAACAGGCCAAAAAGGCACTGAACAGGCGTCTCTAGGGAACACCAATGATCAGACCTCAAAATTGCAACAGCCTCCATTGGTTACCAATGGCACTAGCAAGGCACATGATAGCCATTTACCAAAACAAGTCTTCCCTTGGATGAAAGAAACAAGACACAGCAGCAAGCAGAAGAACAACCTTCCATCTTCAGGTACCTTGTTTTATCTGTCATCTCCCATGCTTGATTCCAATGTGCATCTATCCAGTGGTAGCCAACATGGTGACCTCACGAGGTTGATAGACACCCACCAGTCCCAGACAGCAATGGTCAGGGATGATAGGAGTTGTAGCCAAACAGCAGCATCTGGAATGCACATCATTGGCTACCATGGATCTAGGCTATAGCTTTCCTTGCACTTTCAAATAAGTGTTCACATGCAGTACTTTAGCTTACACCATGCGGTACTTTAATTTATACCATGTCCTTCCTCCAAGGAACTAAGCACACATTATGGAGGGTTCACTGGTGGTCTCTTGTCCAGAGACCGCTTAAGACCAGACACTCTTAACTTTACTGGTTGAACCACAGCCTGTGTCTTCAGAGCATTTTCTGGACAATAACTTACAAAGTACTTTTGTACTTTTTATTTGCTTATGTTTATATTCCATCTTATATTGGGATAATAGGAGCAACTAGGCTTCCACTTGAGGAATTCAGTAAGAATTATATATAATTTTTCTTTTAGAAGTTGCTCTAATATATTCTTTATATTTACCAACCTCAACCTCCCAGTATTATGAGAATAGCCATATGTCTTATTAAATAAACATTAGGTTTTCATTTACATTAATCCATTAGCGTAGGAAGGATATAGACATATATAGAAAGACAAATAATTATTCAGCTGGATGTAGAGACAAATAGATAGACAAACATAATAGCATAGCATAGAATAAAATGGATCAGAACATTTCCATTCTTTGCAAATGGAAACACAAACCCTCCAAACTGAGAATGTTACTGAGCTGAACCAAATATTCTCCAGTTTCCATTTTTTAGTGGAGACTGCAATTATGGGGGAACATAAATACTCACATTTTCCAATTAAGTTACCATTATTTTTCTTGAGTTTTTTGGGGTGTAGGGTGGGTGTGGCACCTTTACCCCTCTGACCTCTTCCTTTTCTTCCATCTTGTATGAATTACATCAGTGATCCAACTCAGTCACAGATTACTCAATTACCAGGATGGTGTAACATTCAATACTGTCCAGTCAATCAGATTGGATTGTGTGATGTCACTCACTGAGGGTAAAATAAGCAAACATTTCTTGCCAGGTGCCTTGTGGAAGTGAGGGTGGGAGCACCAAAAAGGGGCAACACAACTGAATACACTTGCCAAAATCTATGAGTTGTTTTGGTTCAGCTCTAACATCTCTCTGAGTTTTATCCCCACATAACATGCATGCTTGTACGTTGGGGTAGAGAATCTGTGGCCTTCCAGATGTCATCAGACTCCAACTCCCATCAGCCTCAGCCAGCAAGGTGAATGATAGAGATGTTGGGACTTGTAGTCCAGCAACATCAGGAGGACCACAAGTTCCCCACCTCTGGTGTATGCCATATTATTATTATTATTATTATTATTATTATTATTATTATTAATCTCCCAGGTACAATATTTTGCGAGGCAATACATCTATTCCTTGCAAAGTCATTAAGAATCAAGCTGAACTGACTTTTTTCATTTTCTTCATTTAGACCCCAGCTCCTCTCCACCAAGTCTCTCCTCATCCAAGAGAGTCCGCACAGCCTACACCCAAACGCAGCTGGTGGAACTGGAGAAGGAGTTCCATTTTAATAGATACCTCTGCCGGCCACGCAGGCTGGAAATGGCCCGGCTTCTGAGGCTCTCTGAGAGGCAAATCAAGATCTGGTTCCAGAACAGAAGGATGAAGTTTAAGAAAGACAGCAGGGTCAAGGGGACCATTGGGAAGTCCCCGAGCAAAAGTCCTCAAGTGAGTGACTATTTCAGTCAAGTGGAGGCTGAGTATGATTTGGCCACACCAAGTTCATGTAGCAAGGCCCAGGGAGGGGTATATAGTTATACAGACCCTCTCTTTGACAGCCCCTTAACGTCCATCTCCTTGGAGTATGGCCCCCTTTCTCTGCAAGGAGACAGTCATCATTATGGACCTCCAGTTCTGCAAGGGAGTCCAAGTGAAGTGGAAGAAAATTACCTGGGAAATATGCCCGAGGCTGACTCACTCTTCAGCTTCCCTGACTGTTCCTCTGCAAACCTGGACTACAGCTGTGTTGCCGAAATCCCCAGTCATCACCAGCTTGGGCTGTCCAACTCACATCCCATTTACACAGATTTAACAACACATCCTGTGCCTCAGGGAGATTCTCAGGGACCTGTAAATCTTATGCATCTGTGAGGGCTCTCTCTGCCATGGAAACCAAGCAGGGGAAATTGCTACAGTCCTATTATCTCATTAAAAAAGAAAAAACCCTCTAAGTGCAACCAACAGCATTTCTCTCCCCCAACCCCCCTCCAACCGCCCACCACTCCTATCTGCCCACGCATTACCTCCCATTTATTTAACTGCACTGGACATTCATTGGTGAGGGAGGGGCTGCTGCTGGATGCTGCAAAGTTGATAATTCACTCAAAGCAAGGCTGTCTTCAAACCAAACCTAAGGCAGTCTATGCACTGGATTTTTAAACATCCGTTTTGTAAAGAGGGTTTTGTGAATGAAATCTCAAAGGAAGGCATTGTGGGTCTCAGTTGTTCAGCAGCTATTGGCCTCGTGATCCTCTCGGAAAAGGGGAGAAATCAGGCTGATCCTAGTTGCTCTGGTTTTCAGGCATTCATTTCACAAAGTGAAAGACTTTAACTAACCTTGCCACCCGATACAAGGCAACTCAGAAGCAAGTCTTGTTGAGTTCAATTGGGTTTACTCCTAGAAGAGTAGGTGTAGAATTGCAGCCTTAGTGTGGCTATTTCCAAGTCCAGTTCTTTGCCTTTTCCATTCCAAAGGTTTAGCACTTCACAGGGTGAGGAGCAGACACCTTGCCCTAATAGCAGGGATCTTTTAAGGTCCAATATCTTTCTACAGGCAAACACAGATGAGCATTTACCAACCATAATAGTCCTGGTGGCTAGTGCCCATTGGCACTGGTGGGTCCTCACTATGGCCCCATGTGAACCAAGAGTAGACTCTGAACTCCTGTGAAGGGGTCCAGCCCAGGAGAAGATTGGCAGTGGTAGTCAAGCTGTTTCTCCAAGAAAGCTTGCCCATCAGTACTGATCTTCTGACTGAGAAATCCCATTGAGCCACTGATGAACCCTAGGTACCATAGATCATAGTTTGAAAAGCCATTGCCGTATGTTGCTATTGTCTAAGCCTCATCAAAATATTTTCTGACAGAATTGTGGTGCTGATGCAGCAGGGATAGGCAAGATGTATGTTCCTCCTTCCTCTTTCATCCCTTGCCAGGGTGTTACCACCCCTAGGTAAGAACCTAGAGCTATCAGGGAAGTCCACTCCAAGAAACCCTGTTGCAAAGAGCCCGTATCTCCAGAATGCACTAAATCTTTGACAATAAGCATCTCCCAATGCATGCCTAACATAAAAGATAACACTTGAAATTCCACACCTACATCTTAAAAAACAAAAAAAATCTCCTGTGATCCAGCTCCAATATTGAAATCACCTGCTTGTTGTAGTTCCAGGGCAAGTGAATGGCTGCCTCTGAGGGCTATTGTCTTGCCATCAGGGGCGGCTAGTGAATGCGTCTTGGGAGAACCAGCTCGCAGCCTCGCTGCTGCAGCAGTGAGCAATGTTTTCACTGCACGCTACACGTCACCGATGGTTTATTTTTAATGATTGCTTGGCTCTTGGCATCTATTTTAATGTACTGTTTTGATACTGGAAATAAAGAGGCTTTTTAAAAACAGCACCGGGAGATTTTCTTGGCGTAGGCAGACTAGCTTTTCTCCGTGAACACTGCTCTGTTGTTCTTAGAATCACTTTGCCATCTTGTAGTTTACTAGGGGCTGGGCCTCACCCTTCCCTCACCCCCATTAATCATCGAGACAGCACGTACTTCAGAAGGCCTCTAGCTCTTTCATCTCCCAGTTAGTATGCAGCTTTGGAGCTTAGCCTGCTTGTGCATTTCTCTCCCCCACCTCCTAAACTGGCCCCTGCCTTCCATTAAACCTCTTCCATTTCCTTGGACTACAAGTTAGCGAGACCTTCTATCCTCCTTTAAGCAGCTTCTGGTAGGGCAAGTATCAGTCAAGAGAGTTTAGTGGTAAGATGCAAGGTCCAGTTTGCAAAAGAATCCAAATTGCATGGTGCTACGTTCATTGTTTCATGGTAATGGGAGGTGCTTCTTCTGGTGCCAAAATAAAGAACCAGTTTCTTCTGATAACCCAGCTTGAGGCTTTGGTCATTTGAAACAGTTGCCCTTGTACTACCTGCTGACTACCAATTGCCCTTGGTTCACTAGTGTGAACATTTAGAAAACTCTAATGTGCGTGTTAAAAACACAGTTGTTGAGGTCCCAGCATCAGTTGCCCCTGTTAGAATGAAAGTGCTAAACCTGAAATGAATTTTTTTGGTCAAATTTGAAATCCAGAAGCAAAAAATAAACATAAAAATTCAAGTGTGATGCTGTGAATTTCAAACATTGTCTGATTTCACTTTAAAATTCAGTCAATATTTAGCACTTACTAACCTATTTGGTTTCAGTCTGAAAATTCCACTATATGTTAAAACCTCTCCAATTTAAACTATTTTTTAAAAAGGTTTAATTTTGGCGGGATCAGTCCCAATTCACCTGCGGATGAATTTTCGTGAAATGTTGTTAAAGATCAATCTGTCAATATTTTTACACCTTTAAGAAGTATTATTAAATGCATAAATCCTGCAGAATACATAGGGAACTACAATAATATAAATGCAATTCCCACCTCCAAGTCAATTTGTCTCTAGGAGAATTTGAGAACACCATCATCACCCTGGCATGTTCTCAGTTCTATTTGCTATCAAGTGTGGAATAACAGATCTTGGAATGCAACAGTCTACAGGAATCTTTTAAGAGTATTTTGCATGGCAAAGTATCCCAAAGGTGTAATGCATAATTCTCAAATAATCTGGTGCAATAACTAAAAATATTTGTGTGGTCATTGAGAGGGGCCGTAGCTCAGAGGAAGTTCTCATGCTTTCATCTGCGGCATCTCCAGTTAAAAGGATATACGGTAGCAAAGTTGGGAGAGATGCCCAGTGTCACAATGGGTCAGTGCGTCTGGTCCATTGTTAACCAGAAGGTTGTTGGTTTGAGTCCACCCAGGGATGGCTGTGATCAGGGTTCCTGCATTGCTGGGGGTTGGACTAGATGAGGCTTCCAACTCTGTGATTCTGTGATATTCGCCCACCAGAGACTGTGAAGAGCTACTGAAATAGACAAGGGATGTTGGACTCCAGCTCCCATTGTCCCTGATCATTGTTCATGCTGGATGGGGGTTGATGGGAACAGCAGTCTGCATAGGCACCAGGTTTTCCATCCCTGGAGTAGAATTGGGCTAGATGGACTCCATGTTTAATTCAACACAAGGTAGCTTCCCATGTTCATCTGGAAATCTCATCTTTCTGTTTTTCATGCACCTGTAATGCATCGCAACCCACATGCTGTGCCCTAGCGGATGGTGATTGTTGGCATGGGGCAAGGTGAGCATTGGGGCATAGTAGAGCACAGGTTTCACCAGAAGGTCTAAGCAGATGGAAACAGCACACAGGTTTCTCCTGAGCTGCTTCCAACGTGGCCCACATGTCTCAGTGGCTACTGCAACTAAGTACTGCAGAGGACTGGGTGAGGGTGGAGGTGGTGGGGGATGCCTTGGGTGGTATTCAGCTACATTTTTGCACAAGCACAATGCTTTACTCCCCTGCATGAGTCCCACACCACCTCCCAAATATGCTCTAGAGGGTTGGGGGAATGTCCATAACTTATGGGGGAAGGTGAGGGGGAGATAGTTCCATTGAGCAAGGGGAAAAAATACAGGCAACCCACTATTTAACCTAGGGGTTACGTTCTGAGACATTGTGCACATCAGTGAAATCACGTATATTTGAAACATCATTGAAAAGCCTTCAAATGCCCTGTTCCATCCCTGCCCTGCCCAGTTCTGCCCCCTTTTGTGATGTACTTGTGACTTTTGTGGTCTCTTCCGGGTTTGGTGCAATGCGCGCATGCGCGGACGCACACATATTGAATGCGCATAAATGGGGGGTCTCCTGTATGCCAATGGAACAATTTGTTCAGTGCTACATTGAATACAACCTTTTATCTCCAGATAACAACCTTCTCCAACCTTGTGTCCCCAGATGTGTTTGGACTATAACCCTCATAATCCCTGATTATTCATTACACTGACTGTGAGTGATGGGAATTGTAGTCTAAGTGCTCAACAGCACCTGGGCACCCTTCCTCCACTTTTCCACACAGCCCCTTACAGATCTAGTAGGGACTCTATCAAATTGGGGTCCCCTGGCTCTTGAGATGGACTCAGTCCCATCTCATGATGGGACTACATAAGCCAAGCCTGAAATTTGTTGACGGTTGCAATTAGCCTCAAAAGTTTCTTGTGTGAAACCAGTTTAGAAACAGTGACACCACTGCCCCTCCTTTGATTCTCAGTGGACATTTCTTCGCTGAAATGGAACTGCATCAAATTTAAAGGCAAACATGGGGAATCTCAGGCATGGGGACAAATCTGTTCCTCCAGGCCTCCCTGCCCAGACTTTGGGACTCTGCTCCTAGTGGTACCATTCAATGGTCCTGCTTCACATTCTCACGTGCCTTTTGTCCTTAATCCAGTAGTTTTCAACCAGTGTGCTGTGGCACCCTGGGATGTCTTGAATGATGGGTGCCGCGGGCAAAACTAGCCTCTGTCCCTCTTTCCTTCCCTCCCTCCTCTGATGCTATCTCACATATCTACCTCTGAAAGGCTTCCACAGCTGTTTATTGCAGCAGCCCTGGCTATGAGCTCTGCAGGAGAATGGTGCCTCTGGGGCTGGCCAGGAGGTGCTTTCCAGGTCCCTATGGGGCAGCGTGAGGAGGCACCTCTCTTTGGGGTCTGGGGAGAGGCAGCTCAGAGACCAGGGTCAGCAACTGGAGAGGGGAGAGGAGGCTGAAGGAACACTCCACAAGGGAAGGTGTTTGAGAAAGGGTGAGAGGCTGCCAGCTCTGCAGGCAAGGGGTAACATAACTGGGCCGCTGAGCCCCACAGGGGAGCTGCAGAAAGAATGTAGTTGGTCAAGGGAGCTGTGGACTCAAAAAGGTTGAAATCCTTTACCTTAAACTGCAAGTGGTGAGCCAGTGTGGTGTAGTGGTTAAGAGCAGTAGACTCGTAATCTGGTGAACCAGGTTCGCATCTCCGCTCCTCCACATGCAGCTGCTGGGTGACCTTGGGCTAGTCACACTTCTCTGAAGTCTCTCAGCCTCACTCACCTCACAGAGTGTTTGTTGTGGGGGAGGAAGGGAAAGGAGAATGTTAGCCGCTTTGAGACTCCTTAGGGTAGTGATAAAGCGGGATATCAAATCCAAACTCTTCTTTTCCTCTTCTTGTTTGTCAGGATGGAGGGGTGTGGGCGCGTAGAAATCTGAGCTCTGACTACTGCATGACTGGAATATCGTATACTCTACAAAGGTATTCGTCAATTGCCTCTGGCCCTGTTCCCTAGTGGCACACGACCACTGAAAGGCTGTCCATTAAGGAATATGGCATACTCTCCAACATTTCTCTGACGAAGATAGGGATGTACTAAGGAAAAGTGGGACATTCCGGATCAAATCAGAAACTGGGATGGCTTCTGTAAATCTGGGACTGACCCTAGAAAATAGGGACACTTGGAGGTGAGATATGTTCTTGAGGCTGAAGGAATATGACTCCATCCCCCCAAATCCATCTCAAGTCTACCCAAACAGCTCTTAAATTTTTAGTAAAATAATAATAATTCTGGCCTATACCACTTTTATCTGTAAGTGGGGAATTGCATGACTGAATGGTACACACCACACATTCAAAGCACATTTCCCCCCCTCCCAAAGAATCATGGGAACTGTAGTTTGTTAAGGATGCTGGAACTTGCTGCTCTGGGAGGGCTAAACTACAGATTCCAGGATTCTTTTGGGGGGTGAGAGATGCTTTAAATATATGGTGGTGTGAATGCTTCAGTCTGAAAGCAGAACTTAATCAGGCCCCTGCCCTGTGGATGTGTTGTTGTTGTTTTTTTAGAGAGAGAGTGTGTGTTGTGTGTTGTGTGTAACCTGGACTTGACTGTTAATTTCTGCTCTGAACCCGAAAGGAGGAGAGAAGGTAGAGTTAATTTTCTCGTCTACCAGCTTCCCCTTCTTATTGGGAAAAGAGAGAGAGAGAGATCTTTGCTGAGGCTGCTGTGATAACAACTCTCTTCCTGTAAGGAGACCTCTGAAGAAAATGCCGAGGTTGCAAACATTAAGTATCCGTGAAACAACAACGGAGGCAGCTTTGCTGCACAAAATGAAAATGCGGCGGTGCAGATAAATGTAAAACACATTGCAGCGGCTCTGGTTCTTTCCAATGGCATCAGGCAATTACGATAACACAACTTTCCACTGTATTTTATTGTATCTCCCCCTCAAAAGATGAATAGCCTACCGGCACAATCTACATATTGTAATTAACTGATAAATATTTAATAAGGCCAAGAACTTTATCCTTTCTTGGCTTTCCAGCAAGAAACTGGAAAGTGGGTAAACGTAAAAAATAAAATAAAAAATAAACATTCCTTGCCCACCCCCCTCTTTTCCCCTCCCCTTAGCGGTTTGAAAGCTAGAACCTCTCAGTGCATTTATAAAATAAGTAAGAAAGAATATATCAGGGAGCAGAATGCAAAGGAAATATAAAAGGAGAAATTAGAAGAGGGGGAGAGGTAAATTTGCTGACATAAGCACACATCTCCAGATTGTAATCTGAAATAAAATAGCAGGAGTTTGGCCAGCCAGAGGATGAATCTGAGGTTAAATTGTTATTTACAGAAGAGCAAAGAGTGGAGCAGAAAGCAAAGGGACCCTATAGCACTAGCCCTCAATCTCTGCTATGCGAAGTGTAATTATGAATTTCTGTGAAATAAAGGCTGGGGCGGTCGAATCCCAATTGCTGCTTTAGGCAAAACTTGGTTATATTTCGGTTTTATGTCTAGAGAGTCAGTGTGTCAGAGTGCTTAGAGTGTTGGACTTTGACCTCAAATCCCCACACATGCACTTATCCTCACTTACCTGGGAGTAAGTCCTATCGAGTGAATGGGGTTTCTTTCTGAATCAACATGCAGAACAGTGCGTTGTAAGGGGGTTTGTGCCAGTTGGCCTAACCTCCCTCAAAGGATTGTCGTGAGGATAATGCAGGAAAATCGTGTGCACTGTCTTGAGGTCTTTGGGGAAAAGTAGGATTAAAATGTTGTTGCCCTGTTGCTGCCAAAGGAACCTTCTAGTTGGCTTTTGGTTTCCCTTGATTATACAGTGGTAAAGGTAAAGGTAAAGGGGCCCCTGACCATTAGGTCCAGTCGTGACCGACTCTGGGGTTGCGGCGCTCATCTCGTTTTACTGGCCGAGGGAGCCGACGTACAGCTTCCGGGTCATGTGGCCAGCACGACTAAGCTGCTTCTGGCAAACCAGAGCAGCGCATGGAAACGCCGTTTACCTTCCCGCTGGAGCGGTACCTATTTATCTACTTGCACTTTGATGTGCTTTCGAACTGCTAGGTTGGCAGGAGCAGGGACCGAGCAACGGGAGCTCACCCCGTCGTGGGGATTCGAACCGCCCACCTTCTGATCGACAAGTCCTAGGCTCTGTGGTTTAACCCACAGCGCCACCCGCGTCCAATTATACAGTGGTACCTCGGGCTAAATACGCTTCAGGTTACATACGCTTCAGGTTACAGACTCCGCTAACCCAGAAATAGTACCTTGGTTTAAGAACTTTGCTTCAGGATGAGAACAGAAATCGTGCAGCGGCGGCACAGCACCAGCGGGAGGCCCCATTAGCTAAAGTAGTGCTTCAGGTTAATAACAGTTTCAGGTTAAGAATGGACCTCTGGAACGAATTAAGTACGTAACCAGAGGTACCACTGTATACCCCTTCTTATGTTTTGTTAAGTGAATTTTGCAAGGAGAACAGGCTGGGGCCTGGGAAAGCAGAGCAAGTGAAGCATAGACTCCCTGTTCTGAGGTTCTAGAGCCAAGGGCATTTGCGTTCCTGCCTTTCAGGATTTCCTAGAGTCATCTGACAGCTCCAATTCTGATGGCCCTGGCAGCTGTCTATTCTGTGTCGGGCTGACCCTGAGAAATTCTGTACATGCTCAGGAGCACCCTTTCCTTCTCCAGCCAGCCTGATTGGCATGTTTGCTAATTCAGTGTGAGAAATAAGATGTTCAGAAGATAATGCAGCCTCGCGAAATAGACTCCTGGATGTGTCACGGGGAAATCTGGAGCTTGGCACATGCTCTGATGTGCATGCATGGAATTCCTGTGTGAGCAGCATTCATTTCTCCAATTCAGAAGGGTAGTTTGGCACAAATGCCGGCGATTATGCATATGCATGGTTTCTGAAGTAGGATGGTGAATTCACCTGTGTGCACACATTTTCATTTGTGTGCCAGTTTCTTCATTCCCATCTGTGCGCAAATTGTTGCCAAAAACCTTGCAAAGGCACATGCTTTCTAAGGGGATGGTCACAATAATAAAAGAAATAAATTCATGTACATCAAAGTAGGCAGACCATGAGAAAAAGATGAAATCTCTTATTTCAAAACACGTGTTTTAATCTTCGTATGTTTTCGACAGATCTGATGGAGGTCCTTAATTATGACCTTTGAATTATTGGGATTGGCTGCATTGTACTCAAAATAGAATGGAATGGCTTTTGTTTGTTAATCTGATACTATGAACTCAATTAATTAATTAATTAATCAGAGACTTAATAGGAGCAACAAGAAAAATAGTGACTTGCAGTGCACAGTGTGCTTTGCAATCCTTATCTTTCAGACTTACTTAAAAAAAGAAACAGCAGCTTAAAAATCCGGAGTGAATTAAATCTGAAATCAGAAAACAACCTGCAGACTGACCAAATGAGTTCTGCATTCCTTTAATCAAATTCATTTGTGAGTTAATCCAGGAGGTGTTCCTTCTAGTGCTCCAGTGCTTATTTTGGGGTCATTTTAACCACCTTCTAGAGTCTTATCTAACGTAGGGGGGGGGCAGATGTAAAAGAAGAGGGCATGACTTTGGCACCTTTAGCAATTCCGCAGAAGTAATTTCAGCAGGCATAGCTTATGTTGTCATTAAGTCTGTCTGCAGCTTTGCATCTGGCCAGCCTATAAATGATAGGTTACATTTCTGGGTTATTTCACCGAGGAAAACAGAATTTCCCTAACATAAGAAATCTTTTATTTATTCAAGATGCCAGTGATATTCGGTCAACCCAGTCCAGGAAACCAAGAGCAGAGGAGTACGTATATACCATCTTGCATTTCAAGAAAGAATACCAAATTTATGGCTTGCACGTGGGCACAGACTCATAACAGTTCCAGTGAGATCAACAACTTCTTAGACTATTGGCAGGGGAGGAAAGTAGGTGTGTGGTTTATGTGCCTATTCTGGGAGCTGGATGCAACTAGATGCAAAATGGAGAAGAAGGTTTTCTACTTAGGTACTACCTGAAGGCTTACCCATTATGTTTTACCTCTTGATTAATTTAACAAAAAGCGTCTAGGGACACGGGTGGTGCTGTGGGTTAAACCACAGAGCCTAGGACTTGCCGATCAGAAGGTTGGTGGTTCGAATCCCCATGACGGGGTGAGCTCCGGTTGCTCGGTCCCTGCTCCTGCCAACCTAGCAGTTCGAAAGCATGTCAAAGTGCAAGTAGATACAGTGGCGTAGCGTGGGGGGTGCAGGGGGGCCGGCCGCACCGGGCGCAACATCTGGGGTTAGGGCAAATCCATGGGTTAGGGGGCGCAAATCCATGGGTTAGGGGGTGCTAATTACTTGCCTTGCCCCGGGTGCTGACAACCCACGCTACGCCACTGAGTAGATAAATAGGTACCGCTCCAGCGGGAAGGTAAACAGTGTTTCCATGCGCTGCTCTGGTTTGCCAGAAGCGGCTTAGTCATGCTGGCCACAAGACCCGGAAGCTGTACGCCGACTCCCGCGGCCAATAAAGCAAGATGAGCACCGCAACCCCAGAGTCGGCCACGACTGGACCTAATGGTCAGGGGTCCCTTTACCTTTACCTTTTACCTGCAGTGGATTTCATGGCAGGGGGCATAATCATTATCAGTTATATAATTTCCACTGGCAAATTATCATCTGAATAACATTTAATATTCCAGTGCTTTTTTAAATTTTGCATCCAAACTACTTCACTTAAGCTATCTTTGTAATAATCCTTACAACAGCCCTGTAGAGTAGGTCTTGTGACAGATATGGGGGGCAAGGTTAAGGTCACAGCTACACTGCACATTTGAAACACATGGCTTTCCCCAATGTATCCTGTGAACTGCAGTCTGCCCCTCACAGAGCTACAATTCCAAGTGCCCCTAAAACCACAGTTCCCAAGATTCTTCGGGGAAGCCATGTGAGTGTGACCTAAGTGAATAAGATCTTCTCTGAGACCACCCTAGGGAGTTCACAGCTGAAGTAAGATTTGACTGCACGGGTTGGGGTTCAATCTGTGATCTTCATCACTGTTCTTACGCCACAGCAAACTGTGGTATATAGCCGAGAGAGCGTTGGTTTAGAATCCTTCCACAGCCATCCTAAGTTGGCACATACCTTTATGGGTACAGTGGTACCTCGGGTTAAGTACTTAATTCGTTCTGGAGGTCCGTTCTTAACCTGAAACTGTTCTTAACCTGAAGCACCACTTTAGCTAATGGGGCCTCCTGCTGCTGCTGCACCACCGGAGCCCGATTTCTGTTCTCATTCTGAAGCAAAGTTCTTAACCCGAGGTACTATTTCTGGGTTAGCGGAGTCTGCAACCTGAAGCGTATGTAACCCAAGGCACCACTGCACCAACAAAAATGTTGTGAAATAGTGACAAACATTTGAGTTCTCCAGAACTCTTCATCAAGCTGGATGGAACATGAAGCAGGGAATGTGGAAAAATAAAAATACAAAAAATTCAGCTGGATGTTATGTTGATGGGGCCACAGCATCCAACCTAGGTTTTGTGTTCCTAATTCCATCCTTGTCTGCCCACCTCCTGCTTTGTGTAACATCTGAAGCTCCCCACTCTTTTGTGACATTTCCATTGGGAGGTATTGCCAGTGATGGAATTTTAGAGGTCTTCCCCCCCCCCTTGCCTTTTCTTATGGGATCCACGTTGGCTTTTTGTGTCCTTTTGTCATGATGAAGCTCATTTTCCCCTTGAAGGAAGGGGTAGGATTTAAACACATGATAAATAAATTAACATGGGCATAATGACCTCGCCCCCATTGCAATTGCACATATCCTCATTCAAAACATTTTGACTCTCAAATGTGGCACATGTGAGTGATTGCCTAGTCAAATTTTGATTTATGGCTGTAGATAGCATGACATTTGACAGTCCTAATGAAGTCGGGCTTCTTTGGTCTGCTTCCTTGTTTCCCATCTTTTAATCTTTTTGGATGGCTTTGTGGCAAGCCAGTGTGGTAGTGGTTCAGAGCAGTGGACTCGTAATCTGGTGAACCGGGTTCGCGTCTCTGCTCCTCCACATGCAGCTGCTGGGTGACTTTGGGCTAGTCACACTTCTTTGAAGTCTCTGAGCCCCACTCACCTCACAGAGTGTTTGTTGTGGGGGAGGAAGGGAAGGGAAAGGAGAATGGATTTGATATCCTGCTTTATGACTACAAGAAGGAGTCTCAAAGCGGCCAACATTCTCCTTTCCCTTCCTCCCCCACAACAAACACTCTGTGAGGTGAGTGGGGCTGAGAGACTTCAGAGAAGTGTGACTGGCCCAAGGTCACCCAGCAGCTGCATGTGGAGGAGCGGAGACGCGAACCTGGTTCCCCAGATTACGAATCTACCGCTCTTAACCACTACACCACACTGGCTCTTTGAGCCGCTTTGAGACTCCTTAGGGTAGTGATAAAGCGGGATATCAAATCTAAACTCTTCTTCTTCTTCTTTAAAAGAGGATTGGACAAATTCATGGAGGAGAAGACTCTCAAGGGCTACTAGCCCTGATGGCTGTGCTCCGCAGCCAAGAGGCAGCAGTGCTTATGGAAACTGCAGGAAGGGAGACCTCTTGTGCTCGGGTTCTGTTTGATGGTATCACAAAGGGGCATCTGGATGGCCACTGTGAGAACAGAATGCTGGACTAGATGGCTGTTCTTAAGTTAACATTTGAGTCATCACATTTTGAAAGCTCCCTGTGGCCTCCTTGGGCAGCTTCAATGGGAGATCTTCCTGGCAGTCTAGACCAAAGATTTCTGTTAAAGCTGGGACTCTCAGTATTCAGGCAAAGATGAGCAGAGACCCAAAGAGTTGCTTCTTGTTCTTCTTGGAGAGCTGGAGACAATTCAAAAGAGGAATCAACCCTTGTCCTGCATGCACACTCTTCCCACTTTTGCCTCTGCAAACAGGTTTAGCAGGTTTCTTATATTGCTGCTTAGAACCTTAGGAATCTGTTTTGAGTCAAGAGTTGAGAGTAGGACGTGAGGTTCGTGTGGGTTTGTGCCACATAATGCAGTGTTACTTTCCAACAACTCTTTCTCTGTTGGTTTTACTTGAGAGCTTGTGAGCTATCTGAAGCATACTGGGGCATAATTGGAGGCCATAAACCACCCTCTTCCTCGTCTTGCATAATTCAGGAACAAATTGCAACTATTGCAGAGCAGTATCTCTAAAGGGGAGGGGATGATGTTTGTTAATGTCTTTCTCAAAGTTAGTATCGCTTGTGCAATCACCCCTACCTTCCTGCAGTGTTCTGATGCATGTTTTTTCAGGAAAATGTCTGCTATAAGCGAATTATAACTCCATTCCTGGAATTAAATCAAAATTCAGCACTAACTCAATTGTATCTAGCATGATAGAAAGGTCAGGAGGGATCCTTGGTCCATTGCAGGCTCAGGATTTCAGTAATGAATGCTTCAGCAGCCCTTAACCCCCCCCCCCAATACTAATGGGCAAAGCTATAACCACAGCTTGCAAATGGCTTGCTACAAAGGCCTCCACTGGCGCTTGAGAGGAGTAATGCTACTCCCTGTTCCATATATCTGATTTTTGTCTGTATTGTACTCAGTGTCTGCAGTGCTCTGAGCCTAGTTGACTTCTGTCATCAAGCTCAAAGATGTGTTTGGCTTCACAGATAGGCTAAAGCAATCTGCTGCCAGAAAGGGAGGCAAAATGTCTCTGTGTGTCTATGCATGTTTTAGAACAAGTAACTGGATATATTTTTTCAAGGGGTACTGAGGGTAAAAATGCAAAAAAGAAGGGTTTTCCAATACTACTGGAAATGTTCCTGAAAAAAAGGGAGTAGGTTTGGCTGAGTCCTAATGGGAAAGGTTCATGTTTTATGAAGAACCAGAACTGCATGCCACTTTAAGGCAGCCAACAGTGGGCATGGCATTTGCTTTCAGCCTCAGTTGCCCAGTCTGTACAGTGGAACCAATAGCAACCTACTATAGAAACTGTCTAAAGCAGGAGGTGAGGAATTGTGAGCCTGACGGTGTAACTAGACCCACCTGGCCACTTTGCCCAAGCCTGCCAATCACCTAAAGCAAGGTAAATTTCCATCAGAGGAGAGGATGTTGGTCATTGATGGTGCTTAGAAATATTAGTTTATTTTCAAATGTAAAATTCAAATGGGTTGTGGGCAAGAAGACACACAAAGGGACAGTGCTATTCCCAGGACGGTAGCAATACATCTCTTCTGCCTACTTGGCTGCAAAAAATGTAGAATTGCTTTCTCCCCATCACTTTCTTTTGCAGTTCTCCTGGGAGACACATATCTCCTTTTACTCCCAATGAGCAAACCAGTTTCACCACCTTCTCCAACCTGTCAGTTAATTGTAGCTTTAGGTACCTTCCATAGTGAGGTTTAGATAGGCTTTC
Organism: Podarcis filfolensis; assembly: GCF_964270895.1. Classification (NCBI taxonomy): domain Eukaryota; kingdom Metazoa; phylum Chordata; class Lepidosauria; order Squamata; family Lacertidae; genus Podarcis; species Podarcis filfolensis. Next base: position 114,766,727 of record NC_139605.1, on the reverse strand, counting down.
CACCTGTTCCTTATTTCAACAAATGGCTCCTTATTTAGTAATATGAAACATTAACGCTAAACAAGGAACTGTTTCCTGAAATAAGGAACAGGCTACTAGAATAGACTTTGGTAACAACTAGCCAGGTTAGCTATTAGTAGCCCTTAAGGAACCCCCAATCAACTACCAGGGTCATTTTATAATTATTTTTATGAGGTTGTGGTTGCCAGACTTCTAATCCCTATAATCCTAGCAAGTGTTAAAATACAAGCCAGGCTAGCTTCCTCATCAGGTATTGCTCATCTCAATGGCCTGGGTGAAGGGCCATTACGAAAACAAAGGAAAGGTGACGAGCCATTAGGAGAAGGGGCTGTGTGCCAGATGGCAAATGGATGGAGCGCCTCCTCCAGCTTGCAAGTAGTGAGAAGGACAAAGTCAGAGCTTAGAGTTGAAAAGTGTGTGTAATGTGACCTAGAGGAAAAAACTGCAGACAGAAAAGCCAGAGAGGCAGAACACAATGTTTGCTGTGGAACCAAAGGCAGTAACTATGGGAGAAGCAAGCCGCTCTTGGGGTGTTAATGCAATGAACTGCTCTGTCATAGCTTCAGGTTGTATATATGTGTAAATAAACACATCACAAGGACACCAAAGTCTCCACTGTGCCTCATTCCCAAAAGGAAACATGAACCTTGGGTGAGTCCCAGGAACCTCTGGAATCTCTCACTGCTCAAAGATTGGGGTGGTGTGCAAATAGTATTTTATAAATTCAGATACAAAAAGCATCATCATCAAGTACAACTCCTTTTCCTGGTAGCAAACATGGAAATGGAAGCCTGTTCCTTTTTGGTCTCCCCTACCATGCTTAATGGGACGCAGGTGGCGCTGTGGGTTCAACCATAGAGCCTAGGGCTTGGCGATCAGAATGTCGGTGGTTCGAATCCCCGTGATGTGGTGAGCTCCCGTTGCTCAGTCCCTGCTCCTGCCAACCTAGCAGTTCGAAAGCACGTCAAAGTGCAAGTAGATAAATAGGTACCGCTCTGGTGGGAAGGTAAACGGCGTTTCCTGTGTGCCGCTCTGGTTCGCCAGAAGTGGCTTAGTCATGCTGGCCACATGACCCGGAAGCTGTATGCCGGCTCCCTCGGCCAATAAAGCGAGATGAGCACCGCAACCCCAGAGTCGGCCATGACTGGACCTAATGGTCAGGGGTCACTTTACCTTTACCTTTACCATGCTTAATGCAGGAAAATCCAGTCCTTTATATACAGTGGACCCTCGGGTTATGTTACCTTCGGGTAATGTAATCTTCAGGTTGCTAACGCGGCAAACCTGGAAGTGGGTTTGCCGCTCGCGTGTGTGCAGAAGCACTCTGCCCGCTTCACGCATGCGCAGTAGCAGTCCTCTGGTTACGAAATCTTCGGGATACGGCCGGGCCGGGCCTCTGGAACGGATCCCGTTCATAACTGGAGGTACCACTGTATATGAATATGAGCACCATTCACAATTGACAGTATTGCATCAACATCACTTTGTGTTTTCTGCACTTGAGATTATTATTTATTTTACTTACAATTTATATTCTGTCTTCCATCTCTCATGAAGCCCAAGGTGGATTATAAAGTAAGGGAGGTATCCAACTAAGTCATTCTGTCAGTGCAAGGATTTGTAATTGTACAATGGGACTTCCCGGACCACACCCTCCCTAAATCTGTTCTGGAGGCTTGGGGGACCCTTTAGAACAGATTCAGCTTTGAGTCATTCAGAGTCATGTGCCCAAGTCATGAGAAATCATCTGAACGCATGAAAGAATTGGTCCATTGATACTAAGCAGTGTGGGGTACTGCCATGAAGGGATGTAGTATAAGCACTAGAGGTAGTACCTTTCTGCCCTTCTTTGCACTTCTCGATATTTTGATGCCGCCTCACACAGCGGTGCAGATGGATTCCTCCAAAAAACTGGTCCCAACTCCGTTGGTGCATAAACCCCAACTGATGGGCTATCGCACCCAATTCTGCTGTGAGACCAACAACACCGACTGCATCCCAGGGCAGTTAGTTTAGCGACAGACTGCCGAGGGTGTAAATAGAGTCATTTGGTAGATAATATCATCTGAGAATAGTCAAATCATTACTATATAAATGCTCTGGAGTGATGACGAGGTGGTGGAAATGATACAATCATCCAATAACAAGCATCACTTAGGATAATATGCGGCGCAATAGAACACCTATTTAGCATGCCGTAAAACCTCTTGGCTTTGTGTATGGAGATGCAGTGTCTCAGTGCCAGGCCACAGGAGCTGAGCAAACAGCGATAACAGCAATGCTAAATAAATAAATAGGCAGCCAAGTGTTTTATAAATCCTGGTTATTTATTGGCACGCCAGCCTCGCGTACCCGTTAAAAGAGGCCACGGCAAGCGTCTGTGTAGCTTCGCTGCAACGTCCAAGGAGGGAGAGGACGAGCAATCCTGCAATGCCGCCGCTGTTCTTTTGGTGAAGTTTAGCTCGACTAAACAGCGTGGATTTTTAATGTCGCATTCTAATTCTCCTATTACTGTCATAAAGCCATTTGTCAAATGCCCTGGGAGACTCCATGGACATCAGCCTTGCAATACCTTTTATTGCCGGACTAATCTTTACAGATCGAATTAAGACTGGGGAACTTTATCAGCGGATTGCACTGGGTGAAGGGTTACGTGTGTATTTCATTTGTTCTGCTATCAAAGGTGCCCAGGCCTTTGCTCCTGCCTACTGCCACCGAGGCCAAATATGCCCATTACTGTGTAATCAAATAGCCTTTAAGAGGTTCGCTCGGTGGGCTGATGCTTTGAATAAAGCAAGATGAATGTGGCATCCCTCTCCCCATCTGCAGAGCAGAGGCAATTTCTTTCCATCCCAATATTAATTCTCCTATTAAATTAAATAACACTAAGGGTTGCATAACATTCATTAAACATCACAGGCGCCCGGGCTCCCCACCGTGTCAATGCCATCCTCGTAACACTGCATTAATTAGCAACAGGCAGGCAAGTTGTTCGTCTGCCTTTTCCTTATTAATTACTGAGTGAAATAAACAGACTTGTTAATATTATAATCCTGTTATTCTAATAAAGAGGGACAGAAGGGCTCTGTCGGTGGAGGCCATGTTGGGTTGAGAGAGGGGAAATTGGAGCACAGGGGGCAGAGAGTAATTCATTCCATAGGGCTAGCCGCATCGCTGGGTGATCTGGGTAAAGCTTGCACAACTTAGGACCCAGGAGGTCAATGCAGCCCCATAAGCTGCAGCCTGCCAGATGTTTGGCAACCCCTCTTTTTTTTTTTTTTTGGGTACAGTCCTGAGCAGGCAACAACGCTTTCCTGAGTCATGAGTTAGCCACTTTCCCTCTCTGGTGAGCTGCACCACCTTCAATGGCTTTAAAAAGGGGGTTAGACAAATTCATGGGATGAAAAGGCACAATGTCTATATGCAGACTCCATCTAGCCCAGTGTTGTCTATGCTGAATGGCAGTCATTCTCCAGGGTTTTCATCTAGGGACCTTTCCCCAGTCCTACCTGGTGTTGCTGGGGATTGAACCTGGGACCTCCTGCATGCAAGAACGATGCTCTAGCACTCTACCGATGTTGTTGTTGTTTAGTCGTTTAGTCATGTTCAACTCTTCGTGACCCCATGAACCAGAGCACGCCAGGCACTCCTGTCTTCCACTGCCTCCCGCAGTTTGGTCAAACTCTTGTTTGTAGCTTCGAGAACACTGTCCAACCATCTCATCCTCTGTCGTCCGCTTCTCCTTGTGCCCTCCATCTTTCCCAACATCAGGGTCTTTTCCAGGGAGTCTTCTCTTCTCATGAGGTGGCCAAAGTATTGGAGCCTCAGCTTCACGATCTGTCCTTCCAGTGAGCACCCAGGGCTGATTTCCTTAAGAATGGATAGGTTTGATCTTCTTGCAGTCCATGGGACTCTCAGGAGTCTCCTCCAGCACCATAATTCAAAAGCATCAATTCTTCAGCGATCAGCCTTCTTTATGGTCCAGCTCTCACTTCCATACATCACTACTGGGAAAACCATAGCTTTAACTATATGGACCTTTGTTGGCAAGGTGATGTATCTGCTTTTTAGGACGCTATCTAGGTTACAGGGAGGCAAGGGATGGATTGACAGCAGAAGCAGGGTTTTCCCCCCAGCCAGAACTCACTGGAACTCAGTCCTGGCACCTCTCAGGTGGGCACCATTGCCATTGAAAGAGAACAAAGGAGGCAGTCATGGTGAGTTCCAGCACCTCCTTTCCTAGAAAAATAGCACTGCATAGAGGTGGGAGAAGGAGTTGAGTGGCTCCAAAGCTGGAAATGCGATGTGTGTGAGAGCGGAATCATCTGTGATGATGTGGAGTCCAGGCTCAGGAACTGTAGGGAAGCACAGAGGGAGAATGCTATCTGGTGACTCCAGCCTGAAAGGGATGACTGGTGGGACTGTGTGTGAATGTATCCTGGGTGGGATCTGACCTGGATGCGTGGGAGCTGGGAAGCGACCAGAGACTGAATTGCTCCAGCATTGAGCTGGAGGAGCTTCTATTTTGATGTATCACCTAGGGCTCCTAAAATGTCTGGTGTATGTACATTGTACACAGTGATGGAAAAACAGCTGGCTGTGGCTTCCAAGAGGTGCTATACACCTGAACCCATTGTACCTGGTTCTGAAAAGCAGCTGGGGACTGGGACCCACACAGAGGTGATACCACTTGCCCACTCAGATCTCTAGACAGTCAAGTCCCTAACTGATAGGTTTCACTCAGTGCAGCTTAGCTGCAATATGGGGGTGAGGAAGTTCCCGAACATACCTCTCCCCCTGCCCACCCACATTTGTGGTTGTGCTGCTCTGCCTCTTCCTCTTTCCTTCCAATTGGTTGGTAGGGGAGGGAGAAGCAGGACTGTGCTTACTGGTGGCAAAGGAAGGAAGGAACTGAACGCAGGCATTTGTTGAATTTTGCATTTCTCCGAATTTTGCAATGCGGTTCTGCAGCCAAGTAATATGTACACAAATGCATATAACAGGGCCCAGTGTGCTTAAAACATGCACTTATTAGTGAAAATAACATAGAAAAATATATTATATTAGAGGAAAATGCTTTGCAAAAAAAGTGTGGATTGGACAAAATTGCATTTAAAATGTGTGTAGTAGAAGAAATTCACACTAAAATGCGGATGACTCTTCATTAGGACGTTTGAAACACACACACACAAATATGTGGAAAAATGAGAACAGAGAAAACAAAATTGGTTTTTTTAATAATTTTTTTTATTAATTTTCCAACATATATTAAAACACAATACAACTGACAATACATAAACAAACAAACATATAAACACGTATAATTTCATAACCTCTTTTTCATAAACCTTGTTTCAGCGACTTCCCCATACCTCCCTTTTCTGCATCCCTGTTTTAAACTTTTCCAGCAACCCCTAATTTCAATTACTTATAATTCACTTTCTTAAATCCTTTTTCTTTTACCCAATTATTTATCACTGCAATTCTGTTTTACATTACCCATGACATTTTAGCACTCATTAATTTTACAACAGTTCTTAAGATAAATTTTAAATTTCTTCCAATCTTCTTCCACCGTCTCTTTTCCTTGGTCACGGATTCTGCCAGTCATCTCAGCCAGTCGCACAGAGAAAACAAAATTAACAGGTTCACCCATCCCAAAATGGAAGGAAGGAGAGCAGTGGGGAAAGGAGAAGGTGGATGGCTGGTCCTTTTGGTTGAGGAGTAACAAATGGTTTTTGTTTTGTTTTTTAGCGGGGGAGGGCTCATGAATTGATAAAGGTACAAGAATTAATCACAAGACAGAATCTATTAAATTGGCTGCCATGGAGTCACTTGATCTGAGGCCTGGCTTGCTTTGTGACCCAGAGCCATCTGCTTTGGGTAGATTTTGAGTCCTGTTTGTGATGTTCACTATTTGTCTTGTGGCTGACTTCACCTGCTCATGCTAGGTACTCTTTCTTGCTTTGTGTCTGGGCTAGTCTGGAATATGTTACAATTCTGTGCATACTTACTAGGCAGCAAATCTCATGGAAATCAGTTGTACTTATTTCTGATTAAAGAAGGTGGATTGAAATGGGCTGTAAAGTGATCCCTCATGGATAAAAGCAAGGCGAAAAAACAAGAGTGGGGGTGAATATGTATAGGTCTATAGGATATACTGCATTTTACAGCTTATATATGCATCATACTTCAGTTCTTTGGCTATGAGAGGCATGTCTTTTGCCCTATGGAAAAGGATGCAGGTGGCAATAGATTGCAGGTGGTCTGAGGACTTAATCCACACACATTGTACAGGGCAACTTCCAGTGGGATCTGATCCCACTTCTAGAAAGTATCCATTTCCAAGGACAAGCCTTTCAGCACCGTGGACCCAATTCAGCAAGTTGCCTTTGTAGTTTGCCATTTGTATTAAAATATCCACAGAAGATGAAAAAGGGAAAGTACTGTTGCTTATATAGCTCCAAATATTATTTACATGGGGCATCATAAACACCTTCCAACTTACCCTTATACCATCCTTGCAGAGAGAATAATAGGGTTAACTTTATTTTCTCTGCCTTCCAATTAAGGTTTCAATTTTTCTTCTAGAACATTTGTCAACTGTCTGTTTGCCCTAAACTTTAACAACATCGTTTAACTTGTCCATACCTGCCACATTTAGTAACTATTCCCTAATCAATGGAATGTTCTATTTTCTCCAGCTAGGGGCAATTAAGATTTTGGCAAAACACATCCTCATAGGAGAGGTAACTGTTGACAGTCTCTGGTGAATTCCATTATTTTTATTTATTTAGAAGATGTATGTATGTATTATCATATTTTAATTCTTTATATCCCTGTTTACAATATTTAGAAAAGAATTACAAGCTTACAACAATGAAATGCTTTAAATAATAAAGTAAAACAAACGCAACACATCTTAGGAGGAGTCCAAATGCCTTTTAATCCTTCTATGTTTTACTTTGGATTTTGTTTTAAATTTATTTATCGCAAGGCATCCAGAAATTTTTTTTTTGCTGGGTGGGATCATATGGGAAAACAGGAAGTTTCCTTATACTGAATCAGACCCTTGATTCAACTCACTCAAATATTGCCCAGTCAGGGGCTTGCCATGGTTTCAGGCAGGGAATATTCCCAGATCAAACAGGAGATGTTGGAGATTGAACCTGCATGCAAAGCTATGGAGCTTTTCCAGTACAAATTTGGCAATGTCTTTAGATCATATACACAGGGGCACAGTAGAGAAGGCTGTCCCTGAAATCTGCCAATAGGAAACCCAGCCAGATAGGTGGGGTATAAATAATAGAGTTATTATTATTATTATTAAAATTACAGGATCTTTCAAATGATGGGCCAGAGGGCACAGCACTTGATGCCTATCTGCTATTATTTAAAACAGCCAAAATAGTTTAAACAGCTTCTCATAAACAAGCAATCACATCTCTAGAAAACATCTAATAATCCCATTTTGAAGAAATTGTCTAGGGGTTCACCAGTGAACTTTGGCATTAAGATGAGTTGTGGGGTCCTGCATGCATAGATTGCTGGGTCATACTTTCCCAGAAATTGTTGACAATTGTTAACAATTCAGCTTATCCTGGTCGAAATGAATTTATTTCGACTGCGTCAGACCAACACAGCTACCTACCTGAGCTTATCCTGGTGATATTCCTTGGTGATGCTTAACATAGCAGTGCAGGGTTTGCGACACCTATCTGCTTTTTGGATAACTGTCAAACACCAACAACATTCACTGGTGTATCTCTGAGAAAGCCAGCATTTATACGGAGAGAAAAATAACATTGCCATTCCCAAAGTGTGTGCTGAGTCGACATTTGTCTCTTTTTGGACTTTCGCCGTAACTTATTCCATTTATCTTCAATCTGTCTCTTATTTATTCAAGGAAAATGTTAGGAAAGATGGGAATAAATCTAAGATGCCAATCCCAACTATCATTTCTCCCTCTGCCCAGTATGCATCATTCATTTCCGCCAGCTTGGAGCCAGTGGTCAGCCAAATAAATTGTTTTGCTTAAGTGCAGACTGTTAGAGGCAGTGTTGAACTTAGACCCAGTTTACACATTTAGCAGAATGCAGAAAGCTATTTTTAGACTATACCTCTTTAGGTTTCAGGGGAAGTGGGAAACTTGCATGGATGAATGTCGCCTTATGGGAAAATAAAACTCCCTCCATGTTGAAAATGAATATGGGTTCCCCCCCTTTCCCCTGACAAAAGTCTCCTTGGGTGTTTCCCCCCCCCCCTGCATAAAGGAAGAGTTCTTCGTCCGTGGGGGGAGCATTTAAACATACAAAATTGTCACCTGCAGGCTGGAGAACAGCTGTACCACTTGATTCTATTCTATGTAGACACTGGGAGTGGAATTCAGTTTCACACGAATAGTATGAGAGGCTTCTCGTTCCATACCATACATTTAAAGCACGTAGCTTTCCCCCAAAGAATCCTGGGAATTGTAGTTTGTTAAAGGGTGCTGGGAATTGTAGCTCTGTGAGGGATAGACTGTAGTTCACAGGATTCCTTGGGGGAAGCCATGTATGATTTGGATGGGACCAAATCTGATAGTTATCTGTTTGCACCATTCATTCAGCTGACTTGGTTTAAGACTACAATTGAGGGCCCATTCGATTTGGAGGGCAGGTATCTCTGTGTTGCTGCATCTTAAAGGCTTCATGATGAGTTACTTTCTTGTGGATTATTTCCCCTTATTTTCCTTTCAATTTTCCAGGATTCAGCAGTTGATTCTTTTCCCAGTGCTGCTGATGTAATGACGCTCTTTCATCCAGAGGGTGGTGTCTAATAAAACATCTTGCCTTTTTCACTTTTTAGCTTGGCAAGCCAGTCCTGTGTTTGGTAGCCCTCTGCTTGTGGAAACATCTGGGGATATTCTCTCTCTCTCTCTCCATTGATATACTGTACCACAGTATTAGGATATGTGAAAGGGCACCTTTTCAGTTCTTTGGAGAGGGCTGTCTGATGGTTTCATTTTTGTTCGAGGTTGCTGTGAAAGCTATAAGTAAGTTGTGGTTCACTGATGTTGAAAAGCAATCCAATTAACAACCCAAATATAAGAAAATACCCTTGGATTTACACAAATTACCCCACTGCTTTAATTCAACGAAGTCATTTTTTTCCCTCAAAGGGTGGGGAATGTATGGCTTGCAAAAAATGCTAGATCTAAGTGCTTGCCCCCATGTAATCTCAAGGGTGTAATTTGCCCTCCCCTCTTTCTGAATGCACCATAAATGGCTATTTTAATTATATGTTTCTTGGATATAATGTAATGCGCTGACTAAGCTAAAAATAATGACGTTCTACCCTACGATTCCATACTTAGAGTGCCTGTCTGAGGTTCATTAGTTAGGGAACCCCATTTCCCATTTCTATATGGTATGATCTGTTGTTGTTTTTTTGCTGATTCACATCCCCTATAAACAGAGATGAAGTGGTCTGTAAATTTTCCAGGCTAAGTTTTTGAAGATAGTTATAAAAGGTTGAGAAAGACAGCTGAGAGAACTCCCAGCATATCAACAGCCACAGCTGCTGCTACTAGTATCGTATAGCTGCTGCAACTGCTTGAGATAAGTGTAGGCCTTGGAATTAATACTGATGAAAGGCAGGATATGAACCTTTGAAATAAAGCAAGCAAGCAAGCAAACAAACAAACATGAAATGAACCAACCACTGAAATAATGTTGATACCCTGGTATCCCACCATTCTTGGGTTGTATGTATCCAGCTAACTTCCATTCAAAATCAACCCATTGAAATGTATGAATCCAAGTCATGTCTATTAACTTTAACGAGTATACCCTGTGCAGAATCAGCATTGGATACTAGCCTTTGTTTTTCATGAGTGTGCTGTGTATATATCACAAGTGTTCACTGCTGATGCATTAAGAACAAATTAAGAAAAGGCAATAAATGCCAGGCCTCGGAGAAGCAAAGCATTTCCAAGTCTACAATGGCCACTGTACCCTCACTAGTCTTCACTATCAAACATGTGGTCCTCAGATCTTTACTATCCCACTTTCTCACTGTAGGATCTGTAGGGGATATGGAAGGCAAAGAGTTAGGGGAAACATCACCAGATGCTGCCTGCTTGCCAGATCAAGCCACCCTTCTCTTCCTTTTTGATCCAGGTACGTAGATGATCCTCATCCTGTAAGATAGCAATGGTGGGAGCTTGTGGCCTTCAAGAGCTTATGCACTCACAACTCTCTTCAGCCCCAGCCAGCATAACCAATGATAAGGGATGATGGGAGTTGGAGTCCAAAAACAAGTGGAAAACCACAAAGTATTTCCCATTCCTCCTATAAAAGGTCCTGGAAGTCAACTTGCTTCTCACAGAACTGCTATTGTCAGGAGTCCCTTTACCTTTACCTTTTGGAAATGTTAGTGCTGCTGAGTGCTGAAATGGAACGTTTCATGGATCTTGAAAGTTCATGAATATCCTTCTGCTTAAAAAAAACCCTGTTGACTTTGAACTCAGAATCATTGTGATTGCTGCAACTTTGCTTTGGGCACAAAGCCCCATGCTGGGCTGATGGGAGGTGTAGTACAGAGCATGTGGAGGGCACCAGGTTGAGGGAAGGCTGACATGATGACCCATTAAAGCACCTTAGAAAGATTGACAGTTTTGAAAGGAGAGTCATCCAACACCTTACCCATCATTTTTTGATAAACGTTTGACCTGCATAATTCCCATGCAACAATTCAAATCTTTTTCTCTGCATTTGCTTCAGTTCTGCTTGCTAGTGAACCAAAAATGCCCTGGTCAATCTCATGTCTAGTCTAAATCTGCAGGGCTGGGTTGGAGAAAATGTGCTTCCCCCAGATGTTGCTTGAATGTTGGGACTTGCCCATCATTCCTGACCATTGGCTATGCTGCCTGGAGCTGATGGGAGCTTGAGTCGAACTGGTATCCCCACCCCTACCCTAGGAAACAAAATGGAAAATAAAGCTAGATAAAAGGCCCTCTGAACTTGAGTTATTCAGGTGGTTGGATGAGGTAGGTCCATGGTAGATTAAGAACTGATGGCTCCATAAAAAAGGCAAATAGTAGCATTATTTTTATACGGATAAGTTGTGTGGTTTCCAAAGCTTGTTTGCGCACGTGTTATGTCAGGCAAGTCTTCCTGAACCCTCAAGTTCCTCTGAACTTTCTTATCTGTTTGCTCTTTCCTTATGCATAAGGAACTAGCGTTGAGAGGAGGCATATGCATCAGAGGCTGTGCTTGCTATCACTTCATCTCTTGCAAACAAGTCACTCAACAGGCTGTCATCAGCCCTTCTTTCTTTCCGCTGAGGGTGTGCAGGGTGAGGAGAGAAGGAACCAGCCAGCATTCTTGAGGGGGCTCTTCAAGGAAGGTGCCTTCGGTGGTGATGACGCAACCTCAAGCTATCCAGGAAAGCCAAGGGAGGTGTGATGGTGACTTCCAAAGAGTGACACCTTCGGGCCCAAACAAGTCAAATTGCTGGAAACGCGGCAGACGGGAAGGACTTCACACACCCAATGTTTGCATTTTGTCCCCAGGCCAGCTGTTTAGGATGGCAAAGGCTGTTTACAAGTGACAAGGAGGCAATTTATTACTCTTCCTCTGCTGTCTCTTTCGGTAAGGATCCATTTCCCAGATTAACAAATGCCTTAATAAAGAGGGCTTGCAATTACCGTATTTTTCGCTCTATAGGACACACCGGACTATAGGACGCACCTTGTTTTAGAGAGGGAGAACAGGGGAAAAAAACAACCTCCCCCTCTCTGCACAGTGCCCCTTCAGCGAAGCGGCAGGAGAAACGGAGCCCCTTCCATTTCTCCTCCCACTTTGCTGAAGGGGCGCTGCACAAAGAGGGAAAACTGTGCAGCACCTCTCCAGCGAAGCGAAGCCTGGAGAGCAAGAGGGATCGGTGTGCACCGACCCCTCTCGCTCTCCAGGCTTCAGGCGGCTATCTGCAAGCCTTCGGAGCGCAGCAGGAACTCCCGCTGTGCTCCAAAGGCTTGCGGATAGCTGCCTGAAGCCCCCAGAGCGCAGCAGGAATTCCCGCTGCACTCCAGGGGCTTCAGGTGGCTTCAGCGAAAGCAACGCGTAGCCTCCGGAGCGTGGAGGGAGCACAGGGACAGCAATGCCTCATCTGAACCCCTTTTTAGAGGTTCCTCATGCCAGGTCTATCTAGCCTAGCATTGACCAGTGCTCTCCAGGGTCTCAAGCAAAGGTCTTTCCCATCACATGATCTTTTTTTACTAGAAATGCCAGGGTTTGAACCCAATACTCTCTGCCTACAGAGCATGTGCTGAAGCTCTTGCTGGAGGTTATGGAGCTTGCAGGAGCATCTCCGACATCCCATCCATAGAGGAGAAGTGAGAGTCACTATCACACATAGCTAGAGAATATTTTTTGAATAGAGCTTAAGTCTGAGGGCTCTGTATTGGGATGGGTTTTCTCCATTGTGTACTTTCATCACTGTCTGAGACTGGAACATTTTAGGAGAAAGTGGCTCTCTAGAATAACTTACCATGTTTTTCTTTCCATGAAGATGGGCTTAGTAATGTGAAATCATGAATGCTTCATCTACCTAAGCCAGTCTTCCTCAATCTGGTGCTACTGTTTCCATTATCCCTGACCATTGGCCATGTTGGTTGGGTCTGATGGGGGTTATAGTCCAAAAGAAGCATCAGATTAGGGAAGGTTGGTCTACTCATGGGTAGGAAAACTAAGGCCTGGGGGCTGGATCTGGCCCAATCGCCTTCTAAATCCGGCCCGCAGACGGTCTGGAAATCAGCGTGTTTTTACATGTGTAGAATGTGTCCTTTTATTTAAAATGTATCTCTGGGTTATTTGTGGGGCCTGCCTGGTGTTTTTACATGAGTAGAATGTGTCCTTTTATTTAAAATGTATCTCTGGGTTATTTGTGGGGCATAGGAATCCATTCATTTTTATTTTTATTTTCCAAAATATACTCCGGCCCCCCACAAGGTCTGAGGGACAGTGGACCAGCCCCCTGCTGAAAAAGTTTTCTGACCCCTAGTCTAACTCTGAGCAGTAGTATATGCATTTTTCTGCTTTCCCCATAATATACTCTCATCCTCCCCACAGCAATATCAGGAAAGATGCCCACAAGCAGGAAGTACATATCAGGTTTCCCGTCATCTCACTGAATGGGGTGGAAAGATCTATTACTAATGAATCAGTGCATCACTGCAATGTGGAAGGTGAGTGGGATGCAAATACCTCTCAGCTGCACTGTTTTGACTGGGAAGCTCACTTTTTATTTTACTGCAAAATCACTCTAGATAGTGTTCCTGAGTGTTTTCAGCAGCCAGCCACATGAATGGATGCATCCTTACCAGTACTTTAAGAAACAGTATTTTAAAAAGCAGTGTGTTGGCAGCACTGTGTCTGCTGGTATAAATTACTGGCTGAGTTACCGTATTTTTTTGCCCCATAGGGCGCACCGGCCCAGTTTTTTTTTGGGGGGGGGGGAATAAAGAAAAAAAATTATTTCCCCCCCAGGCGCGGGGCTGGGGCGGGGGAAGCCCGAACTTTCCCCGACCCCAGCCCCCAGAACAGGCTGCTATCCGCAAGCCTAGGGAGCCCGGCGGGAAGTCGCGCCGGTCTCCCAAGGGTTACGCAGAGCTTCCTGAAGCCTGGAGAGTGAGAGGGGTCGGTGCGCACCAACCCCTCTCGCTCTCCAGGCTTCAGCGAAAGCCTGCATTCACCCCATAAGACGCACACACATTTCCCCTTCATTTTTGGAGGGGAAAAAGTGCGTCCTATAGGGCGAAAAATACGGTAATACTCTGTTTGCTGGAAGGGAGAGCTTAGCAAATAGTCAGATTTTGGTATTGTCTGCAGATCTTGGTGTGCAAGGAATTCAAGAAGATACTGGCTGGGTGATAACTATTAGCGAGCTGAGAAAAGAACAGGGCAAGAACAGGAAACAATATGTTTGGGGACACTAGCAATATGTTAAGGGGGCAAGAACAAGACAACACTTTAGGAATTCATCTTCAGAAAAGAAAATGTTGGGGATTTTGGTTTTTTGTATTTAAAGAAAAGCATCTAAACAGTGGTATCAGTTAACATGGCAATAACCAGGGGTTAAAGGAAAAATGGCCGTGGCTCTTAACTGTATTGTTTGATGGTCTTGTGTTCCACATTATCTAACTACTCTTCCTTTCATGGCACAACAATGAGAAATATGCTGAATGAGGATATGGATGGAGGGAGTGGGTGGGCTACCTGGTTGTCCATGTGGGAATTTCTCTGTAGCCAGTACATGTGGTTCCTGTGCTATACTTTAACCACCCTGCTGGGAGCATAGCAACCTTATACTGAGTCAGACCCATGGGCCATACTTTTATAAATGCAGGTGGCAACCATTTTAGGCGTGTCCAGTTGATGTGTCATCGCTGATGTGCAGGCCTCCTGGACCCAGAAGAGGGCAGAACAGGGGTGGAATGGACAGCGGGGGGCACTGATGCATGCTCTGCCAACACGTGTGGGGGATGGGAATGGAGCCCCCATATGAAATGGCTGTCACCTGTAAATACGGTGGTCCCTCAGGTTAAGAACTTAATTCGTTCTGGAGGTCTGTTCTTAACCTGAAACTGTTCTTAACCTGAGGCACCACTTTAGCTAATGGGGCCTCCCGCTGCTGCAACGCCGCCGCAACCCAATTTCTGTTCTCTTTTTTTTTAATAATATTTTTATTTTTTCCATATAAACACAACATACATAAACATACAAAGACAAAAACAAAACAAAAAACATGTACCATTTCATATCCTAATTTCTTATACCTTTCTTCCCCGACTTCCTCATGCCTCCCTTTTCTGTATTCCAAATTCTTATCGATTGCTCAGCAAATCTTCCCTTATTTTAATTTAAATTTAGACTAGTCTTCCTTATTCTCCTTGTCTTAACCATAGCTAATAGTAACCATTTACTTTCCAGTCCAACATCATTCTAACTTTCATTAATTTTGTAATATTTCTTTAAATAGTCTTTGAATTTTTTCCATTCTTCTTGCGCTGCTTCTCTTCCCTGGTTTCGGATTCTGCTCGTCATTTCTGCCAAGCCCATGTAGTCTATCACCTTCATCTGCCATTCTTCCAGTGTGGGTAGCTCTTGCGTCTTCCAGTACTTCGCAATAAGTATTCTAGCTGCTGTTGTAGCATACATAAAGAAAGTTATATCCGTCTTTAACACCCCTTGGCCGACAATACCCAAGAGAAAGGCCTCTGGTTTCTTGGAGAAAGTATATTTAAATACCTTTTCCCAATTTCTGTTCTCATCCTGAAGCAAAGTTCTTAACCTGACGTACTATTTCTGGGTTAGCGGAGTCTGTAACCTGAAGCGTATGTAACCCAAGCTAAAGGGTAAAGGGACCCCTGACCATTAGGTCCAGTCGTGGCCAACTCTGGGGTTGCGGCGCTCATCTCGCTTTACTGGCCGAGGGAGCCGGCGTACAGCTTCTGGGTCATATGGCCAGCATGACTAAGCCACTTCTGGCAAAGCAGAGCAGCACACAGAAATGCCATTTACCTTTCCACCGGGGCGGTACCTATTTATCTACTTGCACTTTGACGTGCTTTCGAACTGCCAGGTTGGCAGGAGCAGGGACCGAGCAACGGGAGCTCACCCCGTCGCGGGGATTCGAACTGCCGACCTTCTGATCAGCAAGCTGGAGCTGAGATCAGCCATAGGCCTGATCCAGTTGGCTCTTCTTATGTTCCCAGCCCTACCTGCAGGTACCAGGGATTGCACCTGAGACCTTCTGCATGCAAAACACATGCTCTACCACTGAGGTACCACCCTTTCTCTGCACACACACACACACAAATGCAGTGTTCTGGCACGAAATCTTACAAGTGCAAAACAGATTTGCCTCCACTGAAGAGTCCAATCAGGATGGGTGCCAAGACAAGCTGTGCCCCCCCTTCCCCAAACCAGATTGACTTTATAGGCAAAGCAGCAGCCTCCATCTTCAGAGGTGGGGGGGGGGGGAGAGAGAGAGAGAATGATGATGATGATCTGCAGCTGGAGAAGTCTGGCTCAAACTTAAGCTCCCCTTCCCCTCAAGTCCCCCTTCTGGGCAGACAAGAGGGAAATTCCTTCAGCAGACCTATCATGGAAGTTTCCTTTCTCCCTTTAATTCATCACAGGAGGCAAGGCAGTTCCTCTCCCTTGCCATAAATCTCGTGGAGACGTTTGCTCTGTTAACAGCACAGCCCTTTGGTTCCTTGCTCAGCTCTCTCTCCCTCTCCCTCTTGCTAGTCCCTTCCAGAGAAGGCAGAGACAGGCTGGGAAACCTTCATCCACGTCACCAGAGGTGCAGCTCCCCAGATCTGGTGGCCTGACCTCACTCCACAAAGCAGACAAATGGTGAAACAAAACAAGGATGCTAAACGCAAAAAATTATATTGCTGCTACTGTATTGAAAGCATAGTGGATTTGATCACTGTCCTAGAAGGATTATCCAAAAAAGACCAGGAGACTGATCATTTTCTAGAAGAGGCCAGGGAGGGCAGGATACAAATAAATTATTATTATTATTATTATTATTATTATTATTATTATTATTATTATTTAGCAACATGTCAAAAGTCTAGGCCAGGGTCAGGGTAAAAGAGTATTGGGAAATGATCCATAATGAATTTTAAATTGTAAAACAGAAAATTTAAAGGGGGAGGGTCTAAGCCAGGGCCCATGGGCTGCATGTAGACTGTGCCCCCCCCCATGCAGCCTGCACCCCTCGTTCCCTTCTCACCTCTCTGTATTCTAGGTAGTCTAGCCATCAGGCAACTTGAAATGTGCCATTAAGAGTGGCAAAGTGGGAGGCAGCCAGATCAGATCTTTAGTTCACAATTCACTGGGGGGTTTCTATGTTTTTCATCAAAATTTTGTTCCACAGTTTGTCTAAGGAGTTTCAGTATGGAATAAAAGGTCTTCCTCTTTATCTTCCTTACAACAACTCTGTGAAGCATGCTAGGTTGAGAGGTGGTGGCAAGCCCAATATCACCCAGTGTGCTTTGTGGCTGTGCAGCTGATGCAAGCAAATGAACCTGGGTCTCATCAGCGGACAAACTACATGTCACATTAGCATTCTGTGATTTGTTGTTGTTGTTGTTTAGTTGTTTAGTCGTGTCCAACTCTTCATGACCCCATGGACCAGAGCATGCCAGGCACTCCTGTCTTCCACTGCCTCCCGCAGTTTGGTCAGACTCATGCTGGTAGCTTCAAGAACACTGTCCAACCATCTCGTCCTCTGTCGTCTCCTTCTCCTTGTGCCCTCCATCTTTCCCAACATCAGGGTCTTTTCCAGGGAGTCTTCTCTTCTCATGAGGTGGCCAAAGTATTGCAGCCTCAGTTTCAGGATCTGTCCTTCAAGTGAGCACTCAGGGCTGATTTCCTTCAGAATGGAGAGGTTTGATCTTCTTGCAGTCCATGGGACTCTCAAGAGTCTCCTCCAGCACCATAATTCAAAAGCATCAATTCTTCGGTGACCAGCCTTCCTTATGGTCCAGCTCTCACTTCCCAAAATAAATTTCTTCTTCAAAAAGCAACTGAGAGGGTGTGTGTATGTGTGTGTGTGTGTGTGGCTGATTTGGATTTGGGCCGCAGCATGGAGGAGAGGGGTTAACCCTTGGACCCATGACAACACCCCAGTTTAACACACACCCAAATCTGCTATTGGCCACAGAGCTGATAGCATATGGACATAGTATGATTAATAGAAACTTGGTAGGAGGCAACTTGGGTCAGAACCATGGCATGAGGAGGAAGCCTTATAACTTCTGTCCCTTTGAAGCATGGTCCCAATCCAAGCTTTGCAGACCCTCCAAGTGTCCCTATTTTCCAGGGACAGTTCCAGATTTACAGAAACTGTCTCGGTTTCTGATATGATCCTTGAATTTTCCGCTTTTCCTTTGTTGTTGTTGTCCTTCCAGTGAGCACTCAGGGCTGATTTCCTTAAGAATGGATACGTTTGATCTTCTTGCAGTCCATGGGTCTCTCAAGAGTCTCCTCCAGCACCATAATTCAAAAGCATCAATTCTTTGGCGATCAGCCTTCTTTATGGTCCAGCTCTCACTTCCATACATCACTACTGGGAAAACCATAGCTTTAACTATACAGACCTTTGTTGGCAAGGTGATGGCTCTGCTTTTTAAGATGCTGTCTAGGTTTGTCCCGCTTTTCCTTAGGATGTCCGTAATTTCATTGGAGAAATGTTAGAGGCTATGTTTGCCTCCATGCTCAGTTTTTTTAAGGAAGAAAAATACGACTTGCTGTTTGGCTGAAACACTCCAACCACTACACCAGATGGCATCTCTTTGGGTGTAATGCTCTTGTCACAGATCTCACTGCTGTCAGTGGGAGAACTGCAGGATGCTTTCTTAGTAGACTGTATGGGAGGGAATATCATTAGGATTTCCCCCTATGGTCATCACTAGCATGTTTTGCTCTGGCCATGAGAACTGACTATGGTCTCAGTAAGATAGATTGGGAATTACTGTCCTCTGAATTTAGACAATGGGGAAAGGGAAGAAATGGAAGTGGCATATTTAAATAGGGCAAAATAAAACATTTCCCCATCCAAAGGCATACTTAACTGTGGAAATTACAGGTTCAAGAAACGCCCAAGGCTGCAAAATGGGGTGAGATATCCTAAGCCCATTAGAACTGACCTTTGAATATGGCTCAGCACACATTTATGTTTGGAAGCATTTGAGTACATGGATGTTAGGTAATGTGATGAGATCAATGAAAACAAGGCAGCCCATGCCAGCAGGCTTACAGTCTAAAAGTCATCAGAACAAAGGGAAGAGGGGACAAGGAAGGAAGAAGAAAACAAGCAAACTCAGTTCTTAAAGATGTAATGACCAGCCAGAATGAAAACAGTGCAGAGAGAGCAGGAGCCCAGGGGAGATGGCCTCTTAGCAGAACCAATGAAACAATCCCATTTCTCCTCTCTCCTCTTTCTTCCTCTCAATAAAAAAGGGAGGGTGCATCATTGAAAAGGACAAAATAGGATAGGGACTTACAAAAATTTGCATGGGCTATTTTGTAAGTTCTCAGTATAGTGGTTAAGAGTCTTGGACTAATACCTGGGAGACCAGTGTTCAAATCCCCAATAGGCCATGAAACTCAGTGGGTGACCTTGGGCCAGTCACAAGTCTCTCATCCTAACCTACCTCGCAGGCTTGTTGTAAGGATAAAAAGGGAGGGAAAAGAACCATTGAGCTTCTTGGAAGAAAGGTAAATGTAATGAATAAAATAATAATAATAAAAAACCTGTGGTGTGCTTGTCGGACCAATACATTCATACCTGGGGATTGTATTTCTCTTAGTGAACTGTGGGGATGAGAGTGATTTTTTGTGTGTGTGCAATGCCTATATATATTATGCAATAGTAATAATAATAATAATAATAATAATAATAATAATAATGCCTTCAACCCAAAGGGCCCATGTGCTCTTCAGTGTGGTATTCAGCACGAAGCCTGCCTTATTCCTTTTCAGGAGGATATTCTCAATGTTTATTCTGTTTATACTCCTGAATGTTTATACTCCTGAATGTTCTTCAATGTTTTCAACATTGAAATAAATAGGGTGGCCCTTGTGGGCAGTGAAATGCTATCAAAATCTATGATTTACATTATTCGGTTCCTGGACTTAGGATAGAAATGAAGGAAAAAGCTGAATACATATCAGACTGAACCAACAACTAGTATCTAAATGTGGATGACATCAACAATACCTTTAATCTCTGCCCTTATCCGTGCTCTTTTGCAGACACAGCAGGTCTGAGGCAAGAGAGAAGCAAGCAAGAAGATTTAAGATTTCCACATTTAAACATTCAGTGGCGTTGCCTTTAAATGAGACTTAGAGGTTCCTGCCAAATAAATCGGATCAGCAGCACTTCCTATTTTGTGGTATGCTATTGCTGTTAGGTGATGGACAGTTATTGAAAGAACTCAGGACTAGGGTTTTCTCTCTCTCTTTTTAATGCTTCTAATGTGAACCGCTCTCAAGGTAACCATTACTATCTCTTAAAAACATTTTATTATGAAGGCAAATGTATGTTTTAGCAATGCTCAGATGGCTACTTAATGTCATGTTTATCCCAGGCCAGACACTCTCCGAAACAAATGAGAGTTTAAGATCTAGCTTTCCTTTTTGTTTAATGGAGCTAAAGTTGTTTAAATCATCCACTTCCATATAAACGTTTCACTTAAAACAAGCCGACCTATTCCTCTCCATTAAAAGTTCATTCATCAAAAACCAGGGAAAGGTTTCAGCAAGTTTCAAAGAGGGATTGGACATCTCTGCGGAGCAGCAAGAATAGCTAATAGTTTCACATACCGGAGGAGGGGACAGAACGTGAAACCTCCTGCCTCAGGGCTATACCTGATCTCTACTCTTTCATTATGGGCAAGTGATCTCATCAAAGGTTGCGTACTCCCTCCCCCTGCCCCCCCAAGCTTCAGATGTACTGCCACACATGTGCCGGGGACAGGATATGAGTCTATAGGCGCCATATGTGCAACTCTGTGTGGCACGGCATTTGCCAAGGATGATCTCTGACAAGCACAGGATTCTTGGGAGCTAATGAGATGCACAAATGCAGGAAGCTCAGAAGATCACATTTCCTTGTACCCACACTGTATCATTAACGCCCAAGATGTAGACCATAGGGAAATACATGTGTGTCCAATGTAGCAACATGTGAGGTGTTAATGCTGGACATGGATATATGCAGAAAGTATGGCTGACAACAATTTGCTCATGCAGATAAAGAATCTGATACAGCATTTTTATTATTGGAGTACTACAATATATCCAAAACAATGGGAGAAATTGGAAGGATCTCAAAAGAGAAGATAGACAGGGATTGGAAGGTGTTTAAAGGATACTTGCAAAACCATATTGAAAAATCAGAACTCCTATTAGAATAAACAAGTTCTGTTTTAAATACTGAAATACTAAATAAGATGGATAACAATGTGTAATAGAAAAAGAAGCATGAAATTACATTAAAGGTGTGTAAAAGAAAGTAATAGAAGTGGAAAGAAATTGCAATTGAGTAGATTGGAAGTCTAACACAAAGGTGGGGTGAGGGGTGGTGGATGGTGATGGGAAAAGGAATTATCTGTGGGACTGAATGTAGGTATGTTTGAATATTTTTAAGGATTGTATGAAATGTATGTTTGTATGCTTGTATATTCGCAATATGTGTGTATTAATGCTGAATTATTTTAACAATAAAAACTTTTTAAAAAAAAAACATTTCTGGGACTAGGTCACATCCATATCGTATATTTAAAGTACATGACTCCCCCCTGCCAAGAATTTTGGGAATTGTAGTCTCTTACAGATGCTGGGAATTGAATGTCTACAGTTTCCAGACTTCTTTGGGCAAAGTCATGTGTGATAATAATAATAATAATAATAATAATAATAATAATAATAATAATGTTTTCCATCCCAGCAGTAAAGGCATCACAGATACTGTTTCTTTTCTGCAGTTGAAATGTTTGCATCCTGCTTCGTAGACTAATGGTTCTCAAGGCAGTACACAAGGCATACTCACTTAAGCATATCTGGAATGTTGCCTACAAAGTCAAAAGAGCAATATAACATTAATGCATAGGGACCATCTCTTACAACCGGAACACATTTTGTTTCCTCCTTCTGAGAAGACCCTGAGACTTTTCACTTTTCACCATGCCTTATGCAAGGAACTACAGCAGCAGATGTAAGGTCCAGATTCATGTAAAGTCCCAGTTTCAATAGCTAGCACTGCTAGTGAAAAGACTCAGGAAGCTCAGCCTGGATAATTCAGTTGGTTAGAACAAGATGCTGATAATGCCAAGGTTGCAAGTTTGATCCTCATACGGGACAGCTGTATATTCCTGCATTGCAGGGGGTTGGAATACATGATCCTCAAGGTCCCTCCCATTTCTGTGATCCTAAGACCTCTTCTTCAGAGCCTGAAGAAAACCACTGCCAGCCAGGGTAGATGGTTCTGGACTAGATGAACAAAAATCTGAACTGGCAAAAGTTGGCTTCTTAGGTACCAATGGTAGAGCAGCCAGGGCCAGATAAAATTACTTTGGAGGCCATATGTGGCTCATGGGCCACTTGTTGGCCATGATCCCAGACAACATGTGCATTTAGAGATACAGAAACATGTGTTCCTACCTTAACACACACAAGAGTATCCCAATTGTCTGCTTGGCATCTGTTACCTTTTCAATCTCATGTTCTTCATTTGTGTGTGTTTTCCTTTTGAGATGTAAACGGCTGCACTTTGTTTCTGTGGAGTCTTCTTTCTATGAAATGATCCCAGCCATGCATAGATCTGTATTCAGAGCATGCAAAGATGTGCACTTATCCCAGTTCTGACTGGCGGTTTGTAAATAAAGAAGTGCATGGCCTCTCTGGAAGTTCCCCTCCTTAGCCCAAGCTGGTTAATTTATTTGTATAAATTCTACGATTGCATTTTATGTTCATTTAATGGCTATTAAGAAGAGGAAAGATGCATTTTTACGTTCTTATGACTGGTTTTGTATCATTTGTCTGGGCTTCTCTGTAGCAAATTAATTTCATTACGATCGTTTCTTCCCAGATGTGTTTGCTGTTTGCTGTTACTCTAAATAAAAACTAAGCAAGTACTGAAGGAAACAGGCCTGGTCTCTTTATACAATGACTGTGTTATTCTCTTACTTCTCCCACAGCCAAGGAAAATATCCTTGTCCTTCTTTTAAACTCTGAAGGGAAGAAACTAAATGCCCATGATCTATAAAAAGAAATCACACACACACACACACACACACACACACACACACACACACACACAAAGAGAAGAGGATACCACTTTGTCAGTTCCGCAGATGTTTTCCAATATCCTTCATTAAATCTGTAAAATTAAAACACATGGAACAAAATGTGCAATGCAGGCTGGCTAATAAGAGAAGGAAAAAGTTGTTAATCAAACATGTGGCCTTATAAAATAAAAGAAATAATTGGAAAAGATATCTAATTTGTCTATTGAATGCCTCGAACGCTCTCTTTATCACTTAGATGGACAGAATATAATTGGTACGGTGAAAGCCATCAATCTTCGCAACTGGGCTTCCTGAGCAGACTACAACTATTACTGTCATATTATGACACCATAATATCAAGATCAATGTTGTTTTAAATGCACTCCAGTTATGGGCAATTGGTGACAATAAAAACAGTGACAAATTGATGAAACAAGCATCAAATGATCGGGTGTCTAAAATAAACCATAAATAATCTTTAGGGTCTTTTTTTTTGTTTTCATTTTTAAAGAAAGAAAAGAAAATAGCCATCGAATTCACAGTCACCGTTTGTTTGTGTGTTTGTAGATGTGGACAGATTTGACTTCCACGACGGATCAATCTACTCTAAATGTATTTTTGGTTCTGCGTTATCTGGCAAGATGCCATTCCATTGAAGTGAGAAACTTTCTGATTTGATTTAAGGGTCATTCCACACCACGTTCATAATGTCATGTTAGCATTACTGCGACCATAAGGAGGGATTAGATAATTTAAAACCAAAAGTAGGCAAGCTATTGTGTGGATGAGCAGTCTCCGCAACTGGATGATAAACATGAATGCTTATAAAAGAAAATGGGGTACATACACACTGTGCATTTAAAGCACTCCCCCTTCAAGAACCTTGGGAACTGCAGTTTACCCCTATGGAACTACACTTACCAGCACCCTTAACAAACAGGGTACTTGGGGAGGGTGCTTTAAATATATGGTGCATACGCAGCCTTTCCAGCACCCATCCTTCCTCAATATCATGTTTGTGGGTGGAGGGGAAGGAAAAGCCAAGTCTCTTCTTCAAAACCTGCCCCTGCTCCTTTCTACTTTCAGCCAACCATGACCTCCAGACCCTGAAAGTATACCTTCCAACATTTCTCTGATGAAAATACGGACGTCCTATTCAACAACATCGCCACCATCAACTCTGGCCAGCTTCCAACATATAGTAGTAGTAGTAGTAGTAGTAGTAGTAGTAATAATAATAATAATAATAATTATTATTATTATTATTTATACATATATACATACCCCACCTATCTGGCTGGGTTTCCTCAGCCACTTTGGGCAGCTCCCAATAGAACATTAAAAACACAATAAAAGATCAAACATTAAAAAGAAGAAGAGTTTGGATTTGATATCCCGCTTTATCACTACCCAAAGGAGTCTCAAAGCGGCTAACATTCTCCTTTCCTTTCCTCCCCCACAGCAAACACTGTGAGGTGAGTGGGGCTGAGAGACTTCAGAGAAGTGTGACTGGCCCAAGGTCACCCAGCAGCAGCATGTGGAGGAGTGGAGACGCGAACCTGGTTCCGCAGATTGCAAGACTACCGCTCTTAACCACTACACCACACTGGCTCTCAGGAAAAACTTCCCTAAACAAGGCTGCTTTCAGATGTCTTCTAAAAGTCAGATAGCTGTTTATTTCCTTGACATCTGATGGGAGGGCGTTCTACAGGGCGGGCGCCACTACTGAGAAATAATCATAATTATAATAAATAAAACATAATAAAACATTCAACCTTAAAAACTTCCCTATATAGGCTGCCTTCAGATATTTTCTAAAGGTTGTACGGTTACTTATCTCCTTGGCCTGGAAGTTGCATAACTCCATACCCTCCAATATTTCTCTGAAGAACATTGGGATGTCCTAAGGAAAAGTGGGGCATTCTGAGATCAAATCAGAAACCATGGTGGCTTCTGTAAATCCAGGACTGTCCCTGGAAAAGAGGGACATTTGGAGGGTCTGTGAAAAGGAAGCAAGGGTTGCTTTCCCCACTATAAGGTAGAAGCAATGGGACCTTCTCTCCTTTCCCCTCATTAACCTGGCTAGGGAGGGGCTTTGCAGGGCAGCTTTCAGACCACATTTCTCTGTTTCCCTACAGAGTCTCTGAGATCTAAGAAGTAGGGCCACCACTGGAGAAACAAGGAAAGGCAACTGTGGGTTCTGGGCTCCAGCGAGATCTCATAAGAGACCCAGAAGCAAATCCCTTAAGGTAGCCTGTGGTAAAAAGAATCCAAGAAAAGCATTAGTATCTGGTCTGCATCCTAGCTGGGGTCCAATTCAGAAAGAGGTAAATGAGGGCCAGATAGACTTGAGGCAAGAGAAGTGACCATGGATGAGCTGGCGATCAAGCACCACATCAGGCAATGAAGAACCAGAGACCAGAGGTAGGAAAAACAGCCACAGACAGGCTGGAGGTTAGATACCAGATCATGGGGTGAAGAGTTCTGCATTTGTCTTAAATGTAACAGACTGAAGGAGCTGACTTGGGACAGCAGCACAAGAGTTAAGGTGCTGGAGGCCCAGGTTTGAGACACACACCATACCCCCCAACATTTCTCTGATGAAAATAGGGACGTCCTATTCCATACCCTCCAACATTTGTCCATTTGTCCTCCAACATTTCTCTGATGAAGATTTTGTTGTTGTTTAGTCGTCTTAGTTGTGTTCGACTCTCCGTGACCCCATGAACCAGAGCATGCCTTGGAGACTCTCACTTTCTTCTCAAAGGTTCTCCTTTTTTATGTCCATAGAGTTTTCTTGGCAAAATACTGGAGTGGATTGCCAGTGGATTCTCCAGGTGGATCACATTTAGTCTAAACTCTCAGCTATGACCTGTCTGTCTTGGGTGGCCCTGCTTCTTGGAGTTATTCAAGGCAATGATCCATGAAGGGGCTGATGAAGATAGGGACATCCTAAGGAAAAGCAGGACATTCCAGGATCAAATCTGAAATCAGGATGGCTTCTGTAAATACGTGACTGTCCCTAGAAAATAAGGACACTTAGAGGGTCTGACACACCACAGGCTTTCAACTAAATTTCTATGTCTAGGCAGAATTTTTCTCACAGATGTCATATTCTAGCGTGCTGCCTCCTTCCCTGCTCCTTTAAACTGAAATGGTGCTTTTCAAGAAAATATCATTTGATTCTACTTAATGCATAAACTGACCCTCAGTCTAAATATTTAGCCCTGGTTATTTTCCAGAGTGTTTTGCCTCCTGCGCATCATTTGAAGACCCAACTACACATCAGTATGAGGAGGCCATCAAAAATGGCAGCCCTCTGTCAAGTTCATCTCCCTTCCCCCAAAATGCAAGGACGGCTAATCAGTTGCCCTCCAGACAACAGTTTCCTTCAGCCTTGACCCTTGGGTCTACTGGCTGGGGAGGATGGGAGCTGTAGTTCAACAACATCTAGAGGGTCACAAGTTAGCCACATTTGCTGTGATGTTGGGTCAGATTGGCCTTTGATGGTTCCCTTACATCTCTCTCTGTTCCTGACAGCTGCAGCAAATGATGTGGAGGGGTGGGGGTGGAGAAATGATATGAACAAGACTGGTTTTATGGGGTGATGTAATGATAAAGTTTGTAATTTAGAGATACTCCCCTGGTATTAAGAAGCTGGTAATATGAGGACTTGCCGTAAGGTCACATGATCATCTGGGCAGTTCCAAAGGCCCAGAAGTTGCTGCACAATAAGTTTGTTTTAGAGGCTCAGAAGTATAATGTTGCTTCAAGACAATCCTCTTTCTGCTAGCTTGTTTGTGGACCCATAATTATTACAGGCGAAGAGGAACACTTAGCGATGGGAATGTTGCCTTGGACAGCAACTGCATCTTGAGCATCACATGTAGCTCTGCCCAAAACTTGGATGCCCTCTACAACTTTCAGGTGACTCTGCCTTTTGCATTAGCGGCTGCCTGAGCAGAAAGAAAAGACATTTGTTATGGCAATGGCACCTAAGTGCCACCACCATTTCAGGACTTCCGTGGATGAATAATATTTTATTTTCTTTGAGGCTGTCTGAGCACCGCCTTATTGAATCTGGCTCCCAATAGCTCCCTGCAAAGTGGTTTGGAGACCCTTTGCGCTCCATCTCTATAATGAATATGAAATGTGAGTGAAATTTGGGAAGTGGATGAAACTTTTGACAGTTTCTTTATAGTTCCCAGAGTCAATTTCTCGGAGGTGCTAATACATTATTCCCGGGGACACTTATTACTTGGACAGAAAAGTATTAGCTAACTGCTCCATTTTGGCCATCCGCCGTAGTAATGAGGAAACATTTTTTTTCCTTGGAGGGGGTAGCGAGGGGTAGGGTTGAGGAATGAAGAAAAAAGAAGAAGAAGAATCATAACCTTGTTTCAAAAATGAGAAGCCAGCTGTGAATACATACAGAGAGCTCCAGATTGCTCTCCTTTTCAGACTCGATCTTAAACTTCATAATTTTCAGCTTATGACTAGGGCACCAAAAAGGAAATACAGAGATTTCTCACTTTACTGTAATTTTAGTCAGCTGGATGGAGTTAGGAGTGAAACCGTAAGTGCAAACGGGAACTCTTTTATCAAATATTTAGGCTTGCACACACTCCTCATAGAATATATGACTCAGAACAGTTTTAAAAGTCGATGGGTGCGATATAATTCAGGCTTCTGTTATGAGTTGGGGCATAATGCATGGGCCTTCTCCCTGCTACTTAGACCCCAGGAAAGTGTGCAAGAGTGCATGAATGCTGCTGTGTGCAGTTTCCATTCATTTAAACAGGGATAGCCTAGGGCATGTTCCCATTGGGTTGTGTCCTTTAAACCACACTGTTCAGATGTCACATTGCTACTCATTTTGTATCTCTCTTCCTCCTCCTCCTCCCACCTCCCCCCGCTTCGCTAAGGCAAGTGCAGGAGTCAAGCTGGTGTTTGAAATTAAAATGGAGAATGATGTTGTAAACATGCATAGCAGGTTTCATTGTGCTCAAGTGAGATATGGCACCACTGTGCGTTTGATATATTTCCCACCTCCCTTTGAAAATGGCTCAAGCTGGCATCTTGATTTGCAAATGCAGAATTATGTCCTGAACGTGTGTACCATGTCTCCATGTTCAAGGGAGAGATTGGATTACAAGAGGCCTCCATCGGATTACAAGATTGCAACCTCCATCGTCCCTGACAATTGGCCATTCTGGTTGAGATGATGGGAACTGGTTGTCCAAGAATATTTGAAGGGTCACAGGTTCCCCATCCCTGCTGTAGGGCACAACAGAGACGCAGGTTCCCTCTCCTTCTGCCATGTGTACACAAGGACACCGCACCAAAATGTTAGGGGTGAATGAGTTGCTTATGCACACCTCCCATATCCCAATTCCATCCACCTCCTCAACTTGGGCCTTTGACCAGAGTGGAAAGGACAAGTTGGGAATATGGAGTGAGATGCTTCACTAGTCCTTTTCAGAGTAGACCTATTGAAATTAATGGGCATGGTTAGCTTAGGTTCATTCAGTTCAGTGGGTCAATCTGAGTAGGATTTAGGACTTAGTTGACTACAACTGATGCCAAGCATACTTTGGCTTCCTGTTCGCTGTAATATCTGCATGGCACAGATATGCACTTGGAGGAGAGGGCGAACCCTGTCTCTGCCATGCCTGGTGGATCAATGTCCACTGGGGCAAATGGGGTGCCACCCCACCAACCTCAGTCTGCCCCTAGCCAGGAGGTGGCCCTGGCTGTCAGCTTCTTCCTCCTCCTCAGTCTCAATGCAGCCCTTGTAGGACTCAGCTGGGAGGAAGATGGGGACAAAACTAGAATGAGTTGCCTCTGCCGGCCATTGGCTATCTGGCTCCACCTGCTATTTGGGCTACCTGCCTTCTGCCTGGACACTGAGGTCCAGCGCCGAGGGCCTTCTGGTGGTTCCCTCACTGTGAGAAGCCAAGTTACAGGGAACCAGGCAGAGGGCCTTCTTGGTAGTGGCACCCACCCTGTGGAATGCCTTCCCACCAGATGTCAAAAAGGAAAACAACTACTAGACTTTTAGAAGATCTCTGAAGGCAGCCCTGTTTAGGGAAGCTTTTAATGTTTGACGTACTATTGTATTTTAATATTTTGTTGGAAGCCGCCCAGAGTGGCTGGGGAAACCCAGCCAGATGGGCGGGATATAAATAATAAAATATTTTTATTATTATATATAATTCTGCCCTACCAGCCCCAATGGGCACCAGACCCCACTGATCCTTCCAGATGCAACTGATGTTGCCACAGGTTATTGGATCAAGTTACTTTATGGGTTGAGGGGAGGGGGAAAGAGGGCATCAGGATATTCTGCCTGGCACTTGCTTATTAGTTGGATTTAGTCCCTCTCAGGAATGGCTGAGCTCTGGTGACATATGAGATGACCGCCGGTAATGTACGACGCACAGTGAGAGAGAACACCCACTTAATTAAAATACAGGAGATATACTGCCCGGGTGCAGACAGGAATGGCTGCGTGTGGAGCAAGAGTTTATTTGAGGCATCCTTCATGCTTGTGATGATCGCAAGCGGCTTTAATATTGAAATATGTGCCATTTGCTAAACTCGAGCCATCCCTAGCGAAGCAGCAGTGGCGGCGGCGGCAGCTCACAAACAAGCGAAATAAATAAATAAAGCAACCCCTTAGTTTGATGAAAAGATACAAAGAGTAAATACATTAATAGGAGGTAATTGAAAACACATGGGCAATCTTTAAGCAATCATGCTCTTGCATAAGTCAGGATGTATGTTTGCCTCTGTGTGTGTGTGTGTGCGCGCGCATATATATATATATATATATATATATATATATATATATATATAATGGGACATGACACCCAGGCCAGCTGGCACAAATCACTGTGTCCCAGTGTTTTATGGGGTGAGGTCTCCGACTGTAACAGCGGTGTCATATTTAGATTTCTAATTATATTTCGAAATGCTTCACTAGCTGCTCCTGCAGCACGACATTCATAAAAATCACCAGAGCTCCCCTCTCCTTGCTGAACAAAGGGAAGACAGAAGAGAGAATGATCAAACAATGAAAGGAAGGTAGAAGGCTGTGCAACTTCCCTTTATATAGGGGACAGAGGTTCTCTGGTTATCAGTCATTCCTGGTTTCCAGGTGAATACATAAGGTTGTGTGTGTCATCTATATATCTATCTATATCTATATCATCTATATCTGTATCTGTATCTGTATCTGTATCTGTATCTGTATCTGTATCTGTATCTGTATCTATATCTATATCTGTATCTATATCTACACACACATACAAATCTTAAGTTCTGCATAAAGTGAAGTTGTGTGCTCAAAATAAATTAGCCTGATCAAGCTGCCTATCACAGATTGGCTGGCTGTAGAGGAGTGGTGGGAGACACCAGCTGGGGAACCCCCCAGGGGAAGAAGGCTCAGAGCCAGGGTGATAGGATGATGACGAGTGGTCAGAGGGAAAAGAGGGAGCAGACTGGGAAGAGCAGGTGTTGGAAGCAGAAGAGGCAACGGGGTTTAGTGAGCAGGGAGAGTCTGTGGCAGAGAGCAGTCCAGAATCAGAGCAGAAGCTAATGCTGAAGAGGAGGAGGCCCAAGAGGCGGAGATCAGGCAGGCTGGTGAAGAAGCCAGGGGGTCTCCCCCTCCTGCTGCAACCAGCTCCGCTATCCCCAATTTCCCAGAACCACAAAGGGTATGGAGAGGGCAGAGAAAATACAGACAAGGTGACAAAGTCTCAGATTGCTTAGGACCTTTAGTACTCACAACTGCCTCATTGGGGCAAGATCTATTGGAAATAGTTGCTGTGGTCACTAGGCCTGGCCACCTGTGTTGACTAAAGAGCTAACTTCGCTGATGCCGTGTGAGTTGCTCCCGACACCAGCCCCAGACACTGCCTCTTTGGTGACCCCAAATCAAGTACCTTGGTGCATTACACTTTACAACAACCTTTAAAGTGCAGACTCAGGTCATTGAGCCTGAGCTTCCACAGCCTCCACTCAACATGAACCACCATTGGCAGGATTGGCAGCGACAGCACCAGGCATTTGGAGAAGAGGACAGAAGGTAAAGAAAGAGCTGTGAATGGAGAGTGGCCCTTTCCCCACCCTTTAGGCTGCAGGGTTCTAGATTGCATGGGGAGGCTCCTCAAATAGAGGAGCTTCACCTTCATACTCATGAAAGACTCTAAAGTTTAGATACAAAAATGTGTGGAAATGATGCCCTGGAGAGGAAGGGGGCTTGTTGTTGTTGTTGTTGTTGTTTAGTGGTTTAGTCGTGTCCGACTCTTCGTGACCCCATGGACCAGAGCACGCCAGGCACTCCTGTCTTCCACTGCCTCCCGCAGTTTGGTCAAACTCATGCTAGTAGCTTCGAGAACACTATCCAACCATCTCGTCCTGTCGTCCCCCTCTCCTTGTGCCCTCCATCTTTCCCAACATCAGGGTCTTTTCCAGGGAGTCTTCTCTTCTCATGAGGTGACCAAAGTATTGGAGCCTCAGCTTCACGATCTGTCCTTCCAGTGAGCACTCAGGGCTGATTTCCTTCAGAATGGATAGGTTTGATCTTCTTGCAGTCCATGGGACTCTCAAGAGTGTCCTCCAGCACCAGAATTCAAAAGCATCAATTGTTCGGCGATCAGCCTTCTTTATGGTCCAGCTCTCACTTCCATACATCACTACTGGGAAAACCATAGCTTTAACTATATGGACCTTTTTGCCAAAATAAGGCTGTCTATTTCAAATCATGATGTGCATTTGCTTTGCCCTTTTAGCCTTCATGAGCATTCTGTGACATCACAGCAGCTTATCCAGTAGCAAGTGTGAAGTCAGGGGTCACTACAGCCAAAACTATGCAAGCCCAATGCACATGGAGCTGGAATGTTTCCCTGATTAATTTGTCAAATTCATTGGTTGAAAGACATTTTGATTGACTGAATGGGTTCCCCAAATTAATAGATATGCACATTGTTATTATTTTAAAATTATGTTCAGTACAAATATTTGAACTAAATGCAGATGATAACAACTGTCTTAAAAGAGTCATCCTCTCCTGAGTGTGAGCAAATGGGGAATGTGTATTTGAGGATGATGTGATATGTGTGTGTCCAATCTAAAAACAAATTATTATTTTTCTTGGAATGATTGCTTTCTGCAGATGAAAATCTATGCAGACTTAACTGATTAATGAATTGATTAATTCACTAAAATGCATATAATCAATCAACTGAAATTTGTTTCAATTGGGCAACAGCTTTCAACTGATAAAGCTTTGCTGTATGCTTGTGTGCTCTAGTTGGAATTTACTGCTTGAAGGAGGGGTTTGCAGAAGTTAGAATTTGATTGAAAGGGACAGTGTTGGGGAAGGTAGAAAGGGAGCGAGCTGCTGGGTCTAGGCATGGATGTGCTTGTAACTTTAAGAGTTCAGGGACAGCAAGGCAACAGGGACTTTCCCCAGCCAGGAATTGAAAATGTGACCTTCTGCATGCAAAGCAGATGTTGTACCAGTGAGCTAGGACACTTCTGTTAATCTGTGCAAGTTTTTCTGTGCAGATCCTATTGAAATGAATGGGCGTTCCACAAGAACAGTGGGGCTTGTATGGGGAGAACATCCTGGTGGATTGTGCCCCATGGTAATGTGTGTGTGTGTGTGTGTGTGTTTCTTCGGAGTGCAATCTGGATTTTCTACCGTGGGCATCAAAACAATTTACAACCTTGGAGTTGATCTCAGCCAGGAGCAGAGGATCTCATCCATTTGAAAACAACAACACATGCATTGGTTGTTTTGTTTTGCTTTTTTAAAGATGGCATTCCATTGGAAATGAGGAGGGATTCTGTCTTTGAAATGAGCTCTGAGCTACGGCCTGAATTCAACTTCTCCTGGTCATAGTTTTTAACAACCAGCAAAGGGAACTGGGCATAAATCTAGCAGTCACAGCTAATAAGCATTAACAAGTCGTGGTGCTTGTAGATGATCACTAGGAAGTCTTTATAGAGACTTTCCCAGATGAATTGGCCGCCCAAGGTCATAAATATACCAATTCTGTCCCCTCCACCTCACAACATAATTCTGAGCAGAGCTTTTTTTTTTTTTAAGATTTCCTATCACTGGTCGTTACTGTTACCAAATCATCTTGTTCCAGTCACAATTTATGCTTTTTGGCTGCAATACTGCCCACTGTCTGGGTCCTTTAAATAAAATCCCATTGAACGCTTTTCAGGTTCAGCTTTGCACAAACACACACCCACACCCACACACCCTTCTTTTCTTTTCCCATTAAGAAACAATTCCTCTTCTTCTGCCTTCTCCCCCAATATCTGTTTGGTTGCTATCGAGAAAGTTGGAAACGTCTGGTCTTCCAATGGTTCATTCTTTCCCGTGTCATTTGCTGGAACCCGAAGCCCGAGCAGAGATTCTGTTGCTGATCTGAAGATTTAAACCCTCTCTCTACAGAGCTTTGAAGTTCACTTTTTAATAGCTTTGGCTATAAATTTCGTCACCCAATAAATTCACATGTTCATAAATTGCTATGTAGAAGCAAGGCTTTTTCCGCATTAGTGTCTCCATGGCCCACAGAGTGTATTTCATCTGGAGGGAGTAATTGCTGGAAGCCTGGGAAGCAACAGGTGAGAGATGTCAACCCAGCTAGGGTCAAAGTGCAATCTTTTTTTAAAAAAAGCAAAAAGCAAAAAAGGATAACAAAATTGGATCTAGCTACATCCATCTACATCCATCAGCAATAGAACTCAGTTATAGGAGAAACTATCTTAAAAAGCAGAGAAAGGCATTTTAAAAGCAGAGACATCACCTTGCCAAAAAAGGTCCGTATAGTTAAAGCTATGGTTTTCCCAGTAGTGATGTATGGAAGTGAGAACTGGACCATAAAGAAGGCTGATCGCCAAAGAATTGATGCTTTTGAATTATGGTGCTGGAGGAGACTCTTGAGAGTCCCATGGACTGCAAGAAGATCAAACCTCTCCATTCTGAAGGAAATCAGCCCTGAGTGCTCACTGGAAGGACAGATCCTGAAGCTGAGGCTCCAATACTTTGGCCACCTCATGAGAAGAGAAGCTCCCTGGAAAAGACCCTGATGTTGGGAAAGACTGGGGGCAAAAGGAGATTATTAGCCGCTTTGAGACTCCTTAGAGTAGTGATAAAGCGGGGTATGAAATCCAAACTCTTCTTCTCTTCTACCAGGAGAGGGTCAAGAATTGGCTGGGGTTTTTTTTAGGGGTGCAGCAGCAGAGGATCAATAAACCAACCTGGTCTTCCAAGAAGCCCCAAGACTGGCAAGCAATTTATGCTTAGCCTCCCCCAGTAATTCCCATCCCATTGCCCTGAATGGGAGGGAAACTGTTAACAGGAAAAAAACAAAACCCATGAAATGAACACAGGAGTGCAAAAGTGTTCCTCCAACCTCATTTCCATCCTGCTGGCAAGAGCCCAGCAGGGCTTTGGATGGGTGGTTAAACGGCTTTCATTTTTTAAGTGTGCAAACCATGCCTAACTAACTAACAGCAATTCATCTTTCTAACACAAAATATTTTCATGATGAAGACTAGAGAAGGAAGTTCCTATATATTCTGAATATTCTAGAAGCATTAAATGGTGCAGATATACGATTGTCTCGAACTAAGCTATACTTCAAATAGACCCTGTCTATTTCAACAGAATTAACTAAGTTGTGGCCATTAATTACAGGGGGCTTGCTGGGATCTGAGTAGGAATAATACTAAATCCAACCCCTAATATTTGTATTATATTGGGAGAGAGAGAGAGAGAGAGAGAGAGAGAGAGAGAGAGAGAGAGAGAAATGTCCTACAATCCAGATCACATTGACACCCCAGCTGAAAAGTCAGACATGTCGCTTGACTCAACTTAGTGACCCAGCCGCAGAATGTTTCCTTGACTATTTTTTGTTTTAAAAAACACCCATCATGAGAGCCCAGCCATGGTCTTGTATTAAATTAGCAGATCTCTACTTAGCCTGTTTCCACCATAACTCAGGGAAGTGTGTCTGCCTTTATTTTCAATAGCCTGCCTGTTGGTTTTGAAGTTATAGCTTAATGGTTTTTTAAATATACCCCTGCACTCTCCATTTTTAAAAGAAAACAAACCCTAATGCCCAGTCTGGTTTCCTTTCCCCGAGTTCTGTGGCTTCCTTCCTCAAATGTCCTTCTGAAGAAAGCATGTTCCAGACCAAGCAAGCTATAACTCTGTGTTCTGCTCCTGTCAGTAACTCTTGACTGATGATTGCAAGAGGCAGAAAGTCTCTTTTATTTTGTTTTATTTTGTTTTTCCAGTGGGACAGTCAGTGGCGCGCCATGTGTGTTGCTACATGCAAACCTAATCTATATATCCAATGGGGTTTGCACTGTGATTTTTATTTCTCTAGCAGGATATGGAAGGGTGGCGTGTGTTTTAAAGAAGATTTTAAGATTCATCCAGTGGGTGGGAAATGCTAGGCAGTTGTAGGTTCCATTGATTTCCATGGGAGAGAATGAAAAACTTAATTTGGCAAATGGCTTTTGAAATGTGTAAGGTAAAGCAATAGAGAATAATAAAATAACATGGACTTGTGCTTCACTGGCTGTCCTTGAAATCAAAGGGAATGGGGAGTGCTTTAGTCTGGTTGGATCAGCCTTTTCCCAACCAATTGCCATCCTTATACTGCAGAATCCACCCCAGCCAGCATGGCCAATGGTCAGGCATAATAATAATAATAATAATAATAATAATTATTATTATTATTTATACCCCGCCCATCTGGCTGGGTTTCCCCAGCCACTCTGGGCGGCTCCCAATCGAATATTAAAAACACAATACAGCATTAAACATTAAAAACTTCCCTAAACAGTGCTGTCTTCAGATGTCTTTTAAAAATAGGATAGTTGCTTATTTCCTTGAAATCTGATGGGAGGGTGTTCCACAAGGCAGGTGCCACTACTGAGAAGGCCCTCTGCCTGGTTCCCTGTAACTTGGTTTCTCGCAGTGAGGGAACCACCAGAAGGCCCTCGGAGCGGGACCTCAGTGTCCAGGCTGAACAATGGGGGTGGAGATGCTCCTTCAGGTATACAGGTTGCAGGCCATTTATGGCTTTAAAGGAGTTGTATGGTGCATGGAGTTGTATGGTGCAACATGTGCTGGAGGGCCACAAGTTTCCCACTGCTGCAGCGAAGACTTCACAAACATGTATTTCTTGTGTTTATTTTAAACCATTGCATCCCTCTTCCTGGGCTAGTGGTTCTAGAGCAGGGTTTCCCAAACATGGACTACAGTTCCCATTATCTGTGACCACTGGTTCTGCTAGTTTGGGATGATGGGAGAACCAAGTGTGAGAAACCCTGTTTCTCTGCAGCATACAGAGTGTATTCACTTAACCATATCAGGAACTCTGCCTACAAAGCCAAAAGACAAATATAATATTAATGACCTGGAGTTATACTATGTTGGGTGGCATTCTGGGAAATTAAAATGGCAGACCGTGCCTGGGATTGATCATAGCAATGCTGCCGCTGTCTGCTACCATGTAAGACTGGAGTGGAGTGTGTGTGTGTCCCACTGTAGGAAAAGATCATTTTGCAAAAGACACCATCAGACCTGGAGCTGGCTCTGCCTGCCATTCACTCCTATGGAGAGCAGAGTTTCCATAGGAACACAAACCTACCCACCGATGAGTGTTTCAGCCTCTCCACGAACAGGAACCACATGCAGTGTGTGTCCATGACATCTCTCTGTTTGCAGAGTCCTCAGAGTTGTATCACCTCCTTCTCGGAGGGAAAGGGGGGGGGGGAATACTGAAATATACATGCAGCCTGTCTACACATATTACCACCTGCCACAACAATAGCCGTTTTGTTAGTCATCATAAAACTGAGAAAAAGGGACAATGCTTTATTATTGATAGCCACCTGGAAAAGAAAATAGAATTTTAGATTATGCCTCCAGCAGATGGATAGCGTCCAAAGTTCTTTGAGTGAAATTGGGTCATGATCTGATGTTGTTGGCTCATATTGGTCACTATAGCACTTCCCTCTCATCTGAACCCACCTATGGGTTTGCCTGCAAAATCACGCCATGTTTCCAAACAGAAGCTGGTATGGTATGGCAAGTGGGGGTTTGCCTCACCATCTTCAGTCTGCCATAAGCCAGTAGGGCGTGTTGAATTTTTCAACTTTCAAATTCCATGATGTGTTTGGTGGGGAACATGTTGTTCTCCTTCTGGGGTAGTTTTGGTCCCCACCCTGCATGCAGGTCTCACCTGTGGCTCCTAGAATCAGTCAGTATGTGATAGCGGCCACAACCCAGGAAACAGCTTCGACTGGCCAGCTAAACCGGGTAGCCAAGAGGTCTCAAACCCTCAGTGAGTTAGGGATTTCCCCTGCATGCAAAAACAGGCTCTGTTGGATTGAGCAGATGAGACTACTAGCGGGTCCAAAGGTCAAGAAGGCAGTTTTGGCATGTGCTGTAGAGGGAAGTAAGAAGGACAACTCTGATCCTAAACCTCCACTGCCTTGCGGGAAGTCTTTGAGAGAACAAAAACCTAAGGAATAAAGCAGCACAAATCCAGAGTGCAGTCCCTAAGGCAGTTGGATGGCGCCTTGTACGCCTCCTTCCAGCAACTCCAGCAGCCAAGCTGGTGCCAAATGTATTGATCTGCTTTCCTTTGGACCACCTCAGGGAGGCTGAGAGGGAGGTCTTGTCATCTGGGCAGCCCAAACTTGTGTCCCAGGGATGTCACTTCGGTGCTACTAATGCAGTGGTTTGACTTCACCCCTGGAGTGCAACTCCATTGTCTCTTGAGAAAGATTGAAGCCAACAACAAGGAAAGTAAAATGTGACTAAAATTGCAAAGAAATCATTAAAACTGATTGCCAAGTACATGTGTGTGTGTGTGTGTATGGTATATATCCAAAATTTAGCATTACCTGATATTTTCAGAAGGTAAAATTAAATTCTTTGGTATTCCAAAACTATTTTTTTTAACTTTTTTACTTTTATTACATAAAGTGTTTTTTAAAAAATAAGAACTGGCCTTTTCAGTGGTGGCTCCCCGCTTATAGAATGTACCAAAAAGCTATACCATCACTATCTACTTTTAGGCACCAGGCAAAAATGTTTCTATTTACCCAGGCCTTTGCCCCCCAAATTGGAGGGTTTTAGATGTTTGTGGCCTCTTTCAGTGGGTGAGATGTGTTAGTCCTGGCTTTAGTATGTATAAATAGGCTTTTATGTTTATATTCGGTTTTGGTTTTATGCTGTTTTGTAAGTTAGTTTGGGTTGCAGTTTGTAAAGAAAAGTGACTGATAAACAGTGATGATCATGATGACTAGGTAGAGGATTGCAGCTTTACCTAAAGGTAAAGGGACCCTTGACCATTAGGTCCAGTCGTGACCGTTTCTGGGGTTTCAGCGCTCATCTCGCTTTATTGGCCGAGGGAGCCGGCGTACAGCTTCCGGGTCATGTGGCCAGGATGACTAAGCCGCTTCTGGCGAACCAGACCAGGGCACAGAAACGCTGTTTACCTTCCCGCCGGAGCGGTACCTATTTATCTACTTGCACTTTGACGTGCTTTCAAACTGCCAGGTTGGCAGGAGCAGGGACCGAGCAACGGGAGCTCACCCCGCCGCGGGGATTCGAACTGCCAACCTTCTGATCGGCAAGTCCTAGGCTCTGTGGTTTAACCCACAGCACCACCCGTGTCAGCAGCTTTACCTACTCATTGACATTAACAGCCTTGGTCCTGCCTTCCATGTATTCCTGACTAACGCACTTTTGTAATACGACCTTGGGAAGGTGACATCTTCCCCAACTCTTTATTTTCAGCTTGTGATTTTCAATAATGCAAATCAATAACATAGTAATAATGAAAGTTTGCATAGAGATTGCTCTGGCATACAAGTGGAGACATGGGTGGGGGATGAATACAGTACAGATTTCACAATGAATAGTGCAACTGTTGCTCCTTCCAAATGGGTAGGCTGCAGAGTTGGTGGGGGGGGGGCTTGTTTTATTCCTTCTACAAAGGGCGGGGGGAAGCTACAGTACATTTATGCTTCCCCAAGTCACTTTATTTTATTTTTTTCCAGAACTGCTATAATAATAAAACACAGACAAGTGGGAAAGTATCTTAGACTTTTGATAGATCCAGAATATTTCACAGTTTGTCATTCTGAGCTTTCTAACACTAAATAAATACATAAGAAAGGGAAGCTGACAAAAGTGCCCCGAGGGGTTTCTGGATTGCAGCAGAGAGGCTTCCAGCCACAAAAGGGATATTATTATTTCACTACGTAAAAAGCATTACTGTGCGCTTTCAGGCCTGCAGCACGCTCCATCTTCTTGTATAAATAATGGAAATTTATGGTGATTTCCCTCCCTCTCTGCTCCTCTGTTTCGCAATGAGGATCTCTGCAGA
The DNA here is from genome assembly GCF_964270895.1 of Podarcis filfolensis. Lineage (NCBI taxonomy): Eukaryota > Metazoa > Chordata > Lepidosauria > Squamata > Lacertidae > Podarcis > Podarcis filfolensis. Next base: position 114,727,418 of record NC_139605.1, on the reverse strand, counting down.
GCCTGTAGTGTACAATGGAAAATGCTTGATTTTCTAACGCATCAGATCTTAAAGCTCCAGGTTCTTGAATCACAGGGCAACACAAGAAATCAAGACTGCGTTTTTGAAATTCATGCCTCCCCCACCCTCTATACCTGGTGCCACTTAGGACACGTACATCCCATAATAAAGCTAAGGGAGGTACAGTTAAGATTGCCAGCCTTTCACAGTTGAGGGATTGCATTGTGCTGTTCAGAAAACATTTGAACCCTGTCTTGAATTTTCAACAGAGGCATAGTGAATATTTTAATTTTGGAGAGAAGGATAATGATTTTGGGAGGCAGAAATTTCCCCAAAAAACACGTGTGAAAATTTGCCTTTTATACCCTTACTTGATTCCATTTATCGTCTTCTGCCTGCTTCTAGTTCAGTGTCATCTCTCCCCTGATTTCTGCTTTTCTCCTGCCAACATCATCATCATCATCATCATCATCATCATCATCATCATCATATATTATTTATACCCCGCCCATCTGGCCGGGCCTCCCTAGACACTCTGAGTGGCTTCCAAAAAAATATTAAAATACCATAATACATCAAACTTAAATTATTCACACGAGTTATCCTAGCCAGTAAGGGATCATGTAATGAGAAGGATGACCTCACTAGGCTATGTAGCCAATCAGATTTAACCATGTGGGGTGACATTGCTGAGGACAAATGAAGTCAATGAAAATGGTCAACAAGTGGGGGCGGGTGGAATGGTGAGTAGATTTCAACACAGACCTAAATGGTCCAAATTCAGGATTGTGTTGGCCCAAATTTAACTAACCTGGTGTGCTAGTGGAAGTCAACATAAGGACTCCCACTAGCACAATAGGACTTTCTCTCCTCTTCTTCCTCCCTGCAACCCATTCACCTCCCCCAGATCTGCTCTGGGGAGTTAGGAGAACCCCCAGAACAGGAAAGAGGGTTGTTCCACCTGGAAAGCAGAAATGCTTGGGCTGAGGGAACAATCGGAAGAGTGTGACATTGAATTCCTCCATATGTATCAATGGTTCTGTGAATATATGCTCATTTTTTAATACAGAAGCAGATCACAACAGGATGCCTTTGGTGTATACATGTCGCACAGTTACCAAAAGGGGGGGAGGTAGTGCCCTTTAACAATCTCCGACATAGTGGGGAGTGACATGCTGAGACAGCTCTGTCCTCAGAAAGCTGGCCAACTAAGGTCAACTGTGCAGATATTTTGACTGCCTTGAACAACAGAAAACTTCACCCAGCTTCTGAATTGTCCTTGAACACCTTTAAGGAAGACATGGGCAGAGTTGCACCAGGCATCTGCTGAACCCTTAACATGTGAAATGTTCATGTAGATATTGCTCTGCTTGATATACCGTATTTTTCGCTCTATAACACGCACCTGACCATAACACGCACATAGTTTTTAGAGGAGGAAAACCCGTAGGCATGCCACCCGTACGCATTCCCTCCATAACACGCACAGACATTTCCCCTTACTTTTTAGGAGGAAAAAAGTGAGTGTTATGGTGCAAAAAATACGGTATTTTTCTCCACTATGGATCCCCTCCCCCTTTTTAAAGTGTATTCTTCAAGTCCTTATGGTCACTAGGAGACTTATATTTCAAGGCTGGAAGGATAAACACCCGCCATCTATTACGCAATGGTCTGAGGCTCTCACCACCTTTGCTACATTTGAACACATTTCCTACAAACATCAATCTCATGTGGGTACCTGTTTGACATCTGGATGGCTTATATCGACTTGCATGTTTAATTTAAGATGCATGTACTGATATTTATTGTATCCTTAATGTGAGCTGATAGTATTATTATCCCCTTCCCTTTTCATTCACTTTGTTGTTGTTTTTTACTTTCTTTGTTTTCCTTTTCCTTTGCTAATTGTTTCTTTTAAAGTACTTTATTCCTCACTTGTCACATTGGGCAGCACAAATCTTAGTGGTCCCTTGGAAATTTCAATATGGCTTTAGCCCATCCTGGAAACGACTGTTGAAATGGTTCCAAGAATTCCACTTCTCCCACATTATTCAGTATTCCAGAAGGCACAGGAATGATTTCATAGAATAAAAGCAAGCAAACAATCGCAAGCCCAATAGAATGGACCTTTTTAAGGGAGATGTTTTGGGACAACTAAATGCTATTAGATTAACAGCCATGCTCAAAGGAGAGAGGTTTAGAGATGTTATTAATGAGTGGAATCCTGTAACACAATACATAAAGGGACAGTTGGGAATTTCAGGACAGGGAAAAGATTCTATGTATTTATAAAGTTAAACCCTCTCTTTCCCACTTTTTAATAAATAAATGAAATGAGTTTTCATTAACAAGAAGAAGTTAGACACAATTTGGGTTATCCATTCTTTCATTCACCTTTTTCATAAATAGTAGGATTATATTACAACCTTAAAGGATGCTCTAGTACTGCATTTTTATATGCATGTTATATTTTGTATTAATTGCATAGAATAACAATGCTGCTGCTGCAAATAAATGGTTACCTTTTGCAGCGTAGCATATCACCACATTTCTTTCAAGAAAGGCTGAGAAGGTAGCTCTGTATTGGGAGGTTTCTAATATATGATATCTTATTAAGTTTTTATACGTGTTGGGAGCTGCCCAGAGTGGCTGGGGCAACCCAGCCACATGGGTAGGGCATAAACAATAATAATAAAATAAAAATATTATTACTATTACTATTATTATTATTAATGGCAGAGGCTTGTACCATGTACAGGGTATATTTTTAAAAGCCTTAAGCCTTCTGCACTTTTGTCCACAACCAGCACAGAACATTCCTTGCACAAATCAGATGATCAGTCCTATCTAAAGCAATACTTCTCCCTGCTAAATTCGGGTTCAGGCCACTGCAGCAATGTGGAATTGCAGGGAAGAATTCAACACTGCACTAATGCAAATGTTCCATCGTCATAAGCATTTCTGCTGGCGTGACAGACCAGTTGCTTCTCTCACCCTCTTGCACACTGGTGCAATACCTTAGCTGAATACAGCCCAGAGAGTTGAAGGGGCAGCGGCGGAGCAAGCTGATTGGGTACCTGGGGTGGCGCGCGTGCCCTACACCCAGGGGCGGGGCCAGCCTTCTGAGGAGTGGGGCCAGCCGGGGCAGGACACTCTGTGAGGCCTTGGAGGAGTCTGCCTGCCTCCTCCCTCTCAGTCGCCCTACAGCTGAGGGGGAGGCGGTGGGCGGACAATTTGGGGCAGCATGGAGCCTGCAGGCGCCCAAGCCACTGTATCACTCCCAGGAGAGACGTGTGACTTGGCATGCTGCAGGCCCTGTTCTGAGTGCCACCCGACATTTTGTCACCCCCCACTGGTGACGCCCAGGGCGGCCCATCCCCACCACACACCCCTTCCTTTGCCCCTGTGAAGGGGACCCGGAAGGTCATCTTGTCCAAACCCTTGCTGATACAGAAAGACTGAATCCACACATTTGCCTTTAAATATACATTAAAAAGGGATGCTGGTGGCGCTGTGGGTTAAACCACAGAGCCTAGGACTTGCCAATCAGAAGGTCGGTGGTTCAAATCCCCGCAACTGGGTGTGCTCCCGTTGCTCAGTCCCTGCTCCTGCCAACCTAGCAGTTTGAAGCACGTCAAAGTGCAAGTAGATAAATAGGCACCACTCCAGCGGGAAGGTAAACGGCATTTCCGTGCGCTGCTCTAGTTCTCCAGAAGCGGCTTAGTCATGCTGGCCACATGACCAGGAAGCTGTATGCCGGCTCCCTTGGCCAATAAAGCGAGATGAGCGCTGCAACCCCAGAGTCATCCGCAACTGGACCTAATTGTCAGGGGTCCCTTTACCTTTACCTTTATACATTAAAAATGACATTTGGAGGGAGCCTTAGGAAGATAGCAAAAGCATCACAGGATTATGATTTCTTTTCCTCTTTCCTCTTTCTTTTCTTTTGATTGGCAGTCATGAGAGTGAAGTTTTATAGTACAAGGGGATATCTTTCAGTGAAGTGTACAATAATATTTCTCTCTCTCTTTATGTGTGTGTGTGCTGTGCTCATGCTGGAAAGTAATAAACAAGAAACATTCTTTGCTAAACTTGGAAAACATCCCTCATAATACAGCCTGGGGTCACTGTCTGGGCTTGTTCTATCAGTGACTTCATGACAAGCTGCCCAGATCTAAAATAAACAGAAAACATTTTCCAGAGTACATAGGAAATACACAGTTTCATGCTGGGGTCCACAGCCTTCTCTCTTGCCAATCTTTCTAAGTTGTAAAAGAAAACATTCTTTTCTAGCTCTGAAACAAAGAGAGCTTTCCCTTATATGTGCTGATCGGCACTTTATCTTGGTGGAAGACAAATTCAAATCCACACCTTCTCGGAACATTGAAATACTTACTTGACCTAGGTTAAACTGGTTTCCTTTCACTTTCCCTGTTTCGTTGCATTGTACTCCTTCTGTTCAATACTGTACATCTGGTTTCTAGCATTAACACCAGTGTTATGTACTGAGCTGAATAGGAATATTTCAACCAGGCTGGTTTTAATTGTGTGGCAGCATTCATTCATTCCGTGATCAAATGCACTTACGTTCTACACAGTTGTGCATGAAGTGTTGTGTGAATGGACAGCATTCCTTCCCGGTTCCTCACTTTTACCAACCAGCTGGCTGAGATGTGTCATAAAAACGTATATTTTGATTTATATGTGAAAATGCAAATTTAGGCAGACTTTCAGAAGTTCTTGCTGCCGGGGCTTACTCTTGCCAAAAAGGATTTTCTAGGCCCATGACACTTTATGTGGATCTGGACCGTTGCCTCGCCTGCAATCTGCTGACAAAATCTGCTACTTACGTACAAATATAAGCTAAGGGCCAATTATAACCTCTGGGCCAATTAACATGGTAGGTGGGTGGGGTCTCAGCAGCACTGCATATTGTACTGGATCCAGTTGCAATGTAAGCAAGAGGGGGGCAATTTTAAGTCCTTTGATAAAGGGAGAGTGAGCATGATCCAAGGCCTGGCTGGGGGTTGAGCCACTCCCTGGCAACGCCAGCTAATAATAATAATAATAATAATAATAATAATAATAATAATAATAATAATAATTTATACCCCGCCCACCTGGCTGAGTTTCCACAGCCACTCTGGGTGGCTCCCAATCGAGTGTTAAAAACAATACAGCATTAAATATTAATATTAAACAGGGCGGCCTTCCGATGTCTTTTAAAAATAGGATAGCTGCTTATTTCCTTCACATCTGAATGGAGGGCATTCCACAGGGCAGGCGCCACTACCGAGAAGGCCCTCTGTCTGATTCCCTGTAACCTCACTTCTCGCAATGAGGCAACTGCCAGAAGGCCCTGCGTGCTGGATCTCAGTGTCTGGGCTGAACGATGGGGGTGGAGACGCTCCTTCAGGTATACTGGGCCGAGGCCATTTAGGGCTTTAAAGGTCAGCACCAACACTTTGAATTGTGCTCAGAAACGTACTGTGAGCCAATGCAGATCTCTCAGGACCGGTGTTATGTGGTCCTGGTGGCCACTCCCGGTCACCAGTCTAGCTGCCGCTTTCTGGATTATCATATTTGCAGTTTCCGGGTCACCTTCAAAGGTAGCCCCACATAGAGTGCATTGCAGTAGTCCAAGCGGGAGATAACTAGAGCATGCACCACTCTGGCGAGACAGTCTGTGGGCAGCTAGGGTCTTAGCCTACGTACCAGGTGGAGCTGGTAGACAGCCGCCCTGGATACAGAATTAACCTGCACCTCCATGGACAGCTGTGAGTCCAAAATGACTCCCAGGCTGCGCACCTTGTCCTTCAGGGGCACAGTCACCCCATTCAGGACCAGGGAGTCCCCCCACACCCACCCGCCCCCTGTCCCCCCAAAACAGTACTTCTGTCTTGTCAGGATTCAACCTCAATCTGTTAGCCGCCATCCATCCTCCAACCGCCTCCAGGCACTCACACAGGACCTTCACTGCCTTCACTGGTTCTGATTTAAAAGAGGTAAAAAGCTAAAGGTAAAGGGACCCCTGACCATTAGGTCCAGTCGTGACCGACTCTGGGGTTGCGGCGCTCATCTCTCTTTATTGGCCGAGGGAGCCAGCGTACAGCTTCCAGGTCATGTGGCCAGCATAACTAAGCCACTTCTGGCGAACCAGAGCAGTGCACGGAAACACCGTTTACCTTCCCGCCGGAGCGGTACCTATTTATCTGCTTGCACTTTGATGTGCTTTCGAACTGCTAGGTTGGCAGGAGCAGGGACCCAGCAACGGGAGCTCACCCCGTTGCGGGGATTCGAACCGCCGACCTTCTGATCAGCAAGTCCTAGGCTCTGTGGTTTAAGCCACAGCGACACCCGCATCCCTTGATTTAAAAGAGAGGTAGAGCTAAAACTGAAAAGTATTTCCAGGATGGTAGCAATGGGGTTGCATTGTTTTGCATGACCTGTGAGTTTATCTTGCCAGATTTACCCGCATAAGAGAAGATATTCAGTGCCTGGTTCCAGTTGTTACTGTTTTTGTTTTGCCTTTCCCCTTTCCCCTAGACATCCTGGAGGGACTTCAGAGGAGAGGAACCAAAATGATGGAAGGTTTGCAAAACAGGACCTAGGAGAGAGAGGGCGAGAGAGCCAAGCATGTTCAGACTGGAGCAATGATGACATGCGGGAGACATGATTGCAGGCTGCAAATATGTAAAGGGATGCTGTAAAAAGAAGGGACTACGACCAATTACTCTCATTAGTAAATGAGAGGAGAGTGCGGTGAAGGCTTATGCTGCAGCAGGGAAACATTAAAGGGAACATTAGGAGAAACTTTATCACTCTAAGAACAGTTTGGACAATGGAGCAGGCTGCCAACAGAGGTAGGGTGGCTCCCTTGAATGGAGATACTCAAGGCTAGAGACCCATCTGTCAAGGATGGTTTGGTAATAATGAAGTTACACTTGCCATCATCTGAGTCCTGTATAGCAATTCCAGGCAGGTCACTAAGGGGCTGTTGAGCATTCATATTCTTTCTCTCTCTCTCTCTCTCTCTCTCTCTCTCTCTCTCTCTCTCTCTCTCTCTCACACACACACACACACACACACACCCCATAGTTCTGTGATTTGTTGTGTTCATGATGAGCAAGGAAGAGCTAGCATGAATGAAAGCCAGATTATCTTCATTTCTTTGCATGCAAAGGAAAAAAGGGAACGGAGGTCTTTAAGATGCCACAAGCCTACCAGGCTAACATAATGACCTCTCTAGAAGAGCTTTTTCTTAAAAAAATTAAAACCACTGTTCTTACCACTCGATGGCCTTCCTTTTACTGCAAAGCAGAAATGAGAGGGCCTCTGGGCTTCTAGATTAGTAATCTTCACCTTTTTTCTAACCTGGAATCCATCTTTATCCCAAAGAATGCACTGGGGAGACCAATTCCTTGTTTTTAAAAACATATATTGGCATGGACATAGCAGGCTTGCCCCTGCTATTGAGGGGTCCGAGGTTGTGTGACCTGCATGCACACGCTGATGTCACTCATGCATGCCACAAAGTCATGCACATGTCGTGCAGCTGTGCCCACATGATGCAAACATGACCTGAGGCATGCACAAGTGATGTCAGCATGCCCCATGGCATGTGTGCACAGCCGCCACAGAATTTTCAGGGGCCCAGGCCTCTCCTTGAAATTTTTCTCCTTGAAATTTTTTGGAGGGCACTTGGCCCCCCCAGTGCCCCCTAGTTGACACCCCTGAATGTAGTGCTGCAGTTGTTACCTGCCTTGCATTAGGAGGTAGTGGATTCTAATCCACCAGTTGAAGAATAATGTTCTTGATGTTGCCAGGACTAAAACTCCCATCATCCCTGACTATTAACCATGCTGGCTTGTACTGCTGGGATTTGAGGTCCAAAAAGATCTGGAGGGCCACAGCTTTCTCCTTACCGCATTACAGAACTGACCAGGTGTGGATTTAGGTTTGATGAGGCCCTAAGTTGCTGAAGGTAATGGGGTCCTTTATATGTCCAGCAGTCCTTTGTCAACAACAAATTGTCACTTTTTGTGTGTTGAATATATGCTATATGGTAATTTATGGACCTAATAGGTATCTAAAGCCATTTGCACATGCAGAATGTCGGCACCCTATATACAGTGGTACCTCGGGTTAAGAACTTAATTCGTTCTGGAGCAGTGGCGTAGCGTCGGCTGTCAGCACCCGGGGCAAGGCAAGTAATTTGCGCCCCCTAACCCGTGGATTTGCGCCCCCTAACCCGTGAATTTGCGCCCCCTAACCCATGGATTTGCCCTAACCCCAGATGTTGCGCCCGGTGCGGCCCGCCCCCCCTGCACCCCCCACGCTACGCCACTGTTCTGGAGGTCCGTTCTTAACCTGAAACTGTTCTTAACCTGAGGTACCACTTTAGCTAATGGGGCCTCCCGCCACTGCCACGTGATTTCCGTTCTCATCCTGAAGCAAAGTTCTTAACCTGAGGTACTATTTCTGGGTTAGCGGAGTCTGTAACCTGAAGCATCTGTAACCTGAAGCATCTGTAACCAGAGGTACCACTGTATAGAAATTAACAAACCAGTGATATTTTAGGGTGCAGGTTAGCAGGCAGGGGCCATTACTCACACCATAGGAGCCTACACAACACAAAACACTGTTGTTGTATGTAGGTTTTATTTTATTTGTTTTTTATCTTATATTTTGGAAATGTACATGCAGTGTTTTTTTCCCTTTAAATATTTTTGGGGCCCCAGGAGAATGCAGCCTTAAGCTATAGCTTGTTTGGCTTATACGTAAATCCGGCACTGGAACTGACCACCCCTGGAGGAATATAATTACTCACAGAAATACCCTTCTAGCTTCCCCACAACATACCACTTTCTGGAGAACAGAGCAGCCCACATAAATGATGGACCATGCTTTAAGCAGATGTACACGGTCTGAAGCTCAACATCAAAAAAAAACTAAGATCATGGCCACTGGTCCCATCACCTCCTGGCAAATAGAAGGGGAAGAAATGGAGGCAGTGAGAGATTTTACTTTCTTGGGCTCCATGATCACTGCAGATGGTGACAGCAGCCACGAAATTAAAAAATGCCTGGGAGAAAAGCAATGACAAACCTAGACAGCATCTTAAAAAGCAGAGACATCACCTTGCCAACAAAGGTCCGTATAGTTAAAGCTATGGTTTTCCCAGTAGTGATGTATGGAAGTGAGAGCTGGACCATAAAGAAGGCTGATCGCCAAAGAATTGATGCTTTTGAATTATGGTGCTGGAGGAGATTCTTGAGAGTCCCGTGGACTGCAAGAAGATCAAACCTATCCATTCTGAAGGAAATCAGCCCTGAGTGCTCACTGGAAGGACAGATCCTGAAGCTGAGGCTCCAGTACTTTGGTCACCTCATGAGAAGAGAACACTTCCTGGAAAAGACCCTGATGTTGGGAAAGATTGAGGGCACAAGGAGAAGCGGACGACAGAGGATGAGATGGTTGGACAGTGTTCTTGAAGCTACTAACATGAGTCTGACCAAACTGCGGGAGGCAGTGGGAGACTGGAGTACCTGGCGTGCTCTGGTCCATGGGGTCACGAAGAGTCGGACACAACTAAACGACTAAATGACAACAACACATGGTACATAAGCACTCCAAAAGCACAGATTTCTGTGCTACGAAAAGAAACATGATGTAGTGATTGGAGGACAAGGAAGACCTGAGTACAACTCCCCACTCAGGTATGACATTCACTGTGTGACCTTGGGCGTGTCTCTCTCTCTGACCCTAATTGCTACCTCGCAGACCTACTATTGTGAAGACATAAGTGGCGGGGGAGCTATCTTGGGAAAAGTGGAATATAAGTGACATAAACATCCAAAGGTGGGTTGAAATATTGCTGTTAAAGCGCTCTTGAAACCAAAGCTACCGTAATTCGCTCTACCTCGTTGAATCTTGAATATATACAAAGAAATCCTTTGTATATAAACCTTTCCTGTGAATACATGAGAGTATTTGAAATTGTCTTCCTGACTGTTGAGGGGATTTATCTAGTTTGTTGGACAAGCATCACGCAGGTGGTCACAACAGTGATTTCTTGAATTTCAAAACAAAACATGTATGACACCTCCAAAAAGTGCAGGGCGGGAGATGCTAGCTGGGTGAGAAGAAAATTCCCAGACACTTAGAATGTCGATGTGCATTTCAACCTGTTTTTAGCTGATTATTGATTTTATTTTTTGAATGTTTTAATGTGTTCTTTTCTACTGATAATTTTATTGTTTCGTTCTCTTTGTACCGTGCCAATTTCACTTTCTTTCAATTTCTCATTTTTCCAGTCTTAACATAGGTTCTCCACTTTTCCATATTAGTTTGAGAATTCTTTTGGAAAAAGTCCAAAACATTTTCAATATGCACATTTTTATATAATAATATAATAATAATAATTTATTATTTATACCTCGCCCATCTGGCTGAGTTTCCCCAGCCACTCTGGGCGGCTCCCAATCGAGTGTTAAAAACAATACAGCATTAAATATTAAAAACTTCCCTGAACAGGGCTGCCTTCAGATGTCTTTTAAAGATAGGATAGCTGCTTATTTCCTTCACATCTGAAGGGAGGGTGTTCCACAGCGTGGGTGCCACTACCGAGAAGGCCCTCTGTCTGGCCTTCTGTCTGTGTTGCCTAGTGCACACATTTTTTCCAAGCAATTTCCCCTAGTGTGATACATTCTTTTCTGTTATTTTTACTAATACATGTTCATGTCACCCTACACATTCCTCAAATGGAGGGTGGCATTGCAAAATTCAGAGAAGTGTGAATTTTGAAGGACAGCTGTGTTTTGGTCCTTGTGTCATTTCAAAAATTGCAGGTTCAGTAAGTCCCTTTTTACCAAGCTGAATCAAATCTCTCTCCCAGCTCAACCATCAGCTGAGCAACATCATAGGATACAACCAATTGTATAAAGCAGTGTCTCCATGTGGGGAGTTGTAAAAGCAGCCAATTCCATTTGAACAATCCTAGCATTCCTTTCCCATACCTACATAGTAGGAGCAATGTGTAGAGCTCCCATGTAATGGTGTCAGTTGTTTGCACATGAAATACTTCCATGTAATTCCTAACATGCCTCATGTGCTCCAATAGGCATGACCACATGAAGGATGGCAGGTTAATATATGAACCAGGTATAGGTGACAGGAATCTGAAAGTGTAAAATGGATCCACTGAAAATACTCCATTTCAGAAGGTTACTCTGTAAGCTAGATTGGACAATACTTGTCCCCAGATCCAGACAACAACAACAGCATCATGTAAGCTTACCTATGCTAACTTATATGCATTTAAGCCAGAGCATTCAAACCTTTCTGATTCATCAGCACAGATCCTTACTGACATCACAATGTCAGGTGATTTGGTGCTTTGACGTCCCAAACCTGGGACGTCAAAGCACCTCACAAACAGCAAGACACTGCTTAAACAGACTGAGGGACCTTCAGTTTCCCAGGGTTTATAATGGATTTAACCCTTTAAAAATATTGGGGGGGGGGTCCAAAGTGCCTCAGCCCCTAGGAGCTGGCGCCTATGCTCAGCAGTAGCCAGTTTCAGTAACCACCTTCTGGCAGCTGCGATTTTATTTTCCCAGAATGCTCTCTGGAATGATGCAAACCCCAGAGCATTTTGGGAGAATGATATGGCAGCCTCCAGTAGGTGGTCGCTAACAGTTTTCCCACTGCCATTTCCACTGGCAGCAGCAAAAGAAGGAAGGAAGGAAAATAAAATGCATGTTATTTTAACAAACATAAAGGTAAAGGTAAAGGTACCCCTGCCCGTACGGGCCAGTCTTGCCAGACTCTAGAGTTGTGTGCTCATCTCACTCTATAGGCCGGGAGCCAGCGCTGTCCGCAGACACTTCCGGGTGATGTGGCCAGCGTGACAAGCTGCATCTGGCGAGCCAGCGCAGCACACGGAAACGCCGTTTACCTTCCCGCTGGTAAGCGGTCCCTATTTATCGACTTGCACCCGGGGGGTGCTTTTGAACTGCTAGGTTGGCAGGCGCTGGGACCGAACGACGGGAGCGCACCCCGCCACAGGGATTCGAACCGCTGACCATGCGATCGGCAAGTCCTAGGCGCTGAGGTTTTACCCACAGCGCCACCCTTAACATATAATGAAATAACAAACATATAATGAAATAAATTAAGTTTTTAAATAACAGAGACAAATGGAACAATGAAATAGCAGGAAATCTTGGATACCTCTACTGAATGAGCTTTCAGGCTCATTTGCAATATGCTCACTTTGATCCTGCTAGCGCAACACTTCTGATCAGAAAGATTCAACCCCGCTGTCTAGTGGGCAGGGGGGAACCTTTGCTGCTAGAAGCTATTTCCATTTTTCCTCGCTTTATTTGCTGTGTCTCCAATCTGCTAGTACACTCTGGTGACGATAAGACAGACAACTGGCCGGCCTGAGGCTCATAACATGGGAAGCAAAACAGCGAGGGCTGGGGAGGCAGAGAGAGAGAGAGAGAGAGAGAGAGAGAGAGAGAGAGAGAGAGAGAGAGAATGGTGGGGAGACACACGAGTCAATGTGGACCATTAAAACGGTAACTCTATCTAATGCTTGCTCGGCTGTTAATGAGGACAGGAAGGGGTAAGAACATGTTTGTAGGAGCAGAGGAAGGATAAAAATAAAGCACTCAGAACGATGATGTCTCTCGCTCTAATCACCCCATAAAATGGATTTAAGCAGCTTGTCAGAGACTTTCCAGTGTCTCTTTTTTATTGTTCCTGGCCATATAATTCTTTCCTTAAAGGGCCCATCACCAGATTAATTAAGCATTATGCAAAAAAGGAGGAATGGAGGGGGCAGAAGGGCTTGCTGAATGAATTCCTCCCTCGGGAAGGGTGTTGAGATACAAATTCCAAGGCAAGCAAGAAATGTGAGGTTCAGAGGCAAGAGGCTGGTGGGGATTATCAAGTAAATCTCAAGGAAGGATCTCACCCTATTGCCACAGGTCACTCGTGCCTCTGCCACCAGGTGGGTGGGGTGGAGGAACGTGGGCGCAGCTGCAGATAAAGGAGGCAGATCAGGAGGTAGAACTGGTCGGAGGATCCCCTGTCAATCGCACAACACCACCATGATTCCAGGTGACCATTTCCCCCACATACATGGGTCTTGAGGGGTGTTTTGCAAGTGACTGATTGCCAGGTGTTGCCAAGCCCCTTGCTGTGTGCTTCACGATATACCGTATTTTTTGCTCTATAAGACTCACTTTTCCCCTCCTAAAAAGTAATGGGAAATGTGTGTGCGTCTTATGGAGCAAGTGAAGGCTGCGCAACTATCCCAGAAGCTAGAACAGTAAGAGGGATCGCTGTGCAACGATCCCTCTTGCTGTTTTGGCTTCTGAGATTCAGAATATTTTTTTTCTTGTTTTCCTCCTCCAAAAACTAGGTGTGTCTTATGGTCTGGTGCGTCTTATAGAGCGAAAAATACGGCAGTGCTCTTCAAGAGGCACAGCAAGTCCTGGCAGGCATCCAAGCACGGCCTGATGCGGTAATTTTATCTAGAACCCCCATTGGACTCAAAAGAGCACTAAGAAAGCTCGCAGAATACTGTGAATGTCTCAAAATCAACTATCAAAAGACGAAGATACTCGCTTTCGGGGGGAAACCAAAGCTTAGAAGCCGGGAACTTCAAGGCCACAAATTAGTACAAGTCACAAATTATAAGTATCTAGGAAAGGTGGTACCAACAAACTTCAGGAACCAACAAACTTCACGTAAACTCCATTGGGAGCTCAGCGGAACAAATCGCAAACTGTATTCTTAAATTATTTAGAGCACAAGGGGGCTTTTTTGTCCCCGCAGCCCTAAAATTATGCAAGGCCAAAACGTTGGCACAGCTCCTTTATGGATCCTTTCTGGGCCCGCCTTCCTCTGCTTTCTTCCCCCTTGAGAGAGTTCAGTCCAAACTCCTTAGAACTCTCCTACAAATTCCCATATGTGTTTCAAACGCATGAGTTAGACTAGAAATGGGGATGATGAGAGTGGAGGCTTATATCCACCTAACATCAATCTATAAATGGCTGACATTGAATCTGCTCCCCCAGGGAATAGCCCCACTGGTCCTCGGCTACCAATTCCAGTTAGGCTGGCAGGCTGCAGTCCTGAACACGGCCGTTTCAGTCATCAGATGACAGAGTCTGCAGATGTGGGGGGTACTTAAGACAATGACAGTGGCAGAAGAGGACAGGTAAAGCAGAAGGCTGGAGCTACCAACCATCCCACCCCTGAAGGTGTGGCAATATTTCACATCCCAAAGGTAAAAAGGTAAAGGTAAAGGGACCCCTGACCATTAGGTCCAGTCGTGACCGACTCTGGGGTTGTGGCACTCATCTCGCTTTATTGGCCGAGGGAGCCGGCGTATGGCTTCCGGGCCACGTGACCAGCATGACTGATCGGCAAGTCCTAGGCTCTGTGGTTTAACCCACAGCGCCACCTGCACACCCCAAAAGGATTACAGTGCAATTCATTCATTCATTTGCCATAAGATTTCAAGACTGTTTACAAGATAAAAATATAAGGTGAACGCACAAATAAACAGTTAAAACAAGATGAGCAATACAATAACCCCTGCCTCCCACAAACACATTCAAAAGGCTGTAGAATATTAATCAGCCAAGGACTTGGTTGAAGAGGAAAGTTTTTGCCTAATGAAGGTGCCAGACGCACGAAGGTGCCAGGGAGAGCATTCCACAAACAGGGAGCCACTGCAAAAAAGGCCCTGCACCAGGTAGGGGAGCGCTGGTCTAACCGATGGCAATCCACATAGCCATAGGAGCATTGACTGCATAGCCACACGTACCTCCCTCTAGGGTATGGTTACCAGATTTTTTTCAATGAATCCGGGGACACTTTTTTTTTTTTGAAAGCTGAGTAGCAACAGGGAGTCAGTAGTAGGGATGGTGAGGCAAAAGACCCTGGGCCCAAGCATACATGCATATTATACAAAGGTGCAAAGCCCTTCTTTCCCACCCTGTGAAACATAAATAGGCAAAGTTTTTTAAAAACTGGGCAACGGCCGCCCACCCACCCGCGACTCCCGAGCCTCCCCCGATCAGTCAAAACAAAGGGGGAAGGGGGCAGGAGATCACACAAGACACATCCTATGCACACAATACACATCATATGGGGACTTCCGGCGAGGAAAAATGGCGGGTGCCACAGCAGCAAGCAGCTCCTGAAGCCAGCCAGAGCCAACTGCACTACCAGGCTGGCTCCGGGCTGCTGAGGCTGCCGCTGCCACATTTCCCAGGGACAGATTTGCAAATCTGGGTACATTCCGGGGATGGAATTTGTCCAGGGACAGATTTGCAAATCCGGGGATTGTCCCTGGGAACCGGGGACATCTGGTAACCCTACTCTAGGGGCCAGTCCCTCTGCTACAGGGAACAGGGAGCCTTCTTGGTAGTGGCACCCACCCTGTGGAACATGCTCCCATCAGGTGTCAAGGAGATGAGTAATACTATAACCTTTAGAAGACATCTGAAGGCAGCCCTGTATAGGGAATCTTTTTAATGTGTAATGTTTTATTGTGTTTTCATATGTGTTGGAAGCTAATACAGTGGTACCTCGGGTTACATACGCTTCATACTCTGCTACATACTCCGCTAAGCCAGAAATAGTGCTTCAGGTTAAGAACTTTGCTTCAGGATGAGAACAGAAATTGTACTCCGGTGGTGTGGCAGCAGCAGGAGGCCCCATTAGCTAAAGTGGTGCTTCAGGTTAAGAACAGTTTCAGGTTAAGAACGGACCTCTGGAACGAATTAAGTACTTAACCTGAGGTTCCATTGTAGTAATAATAATAATAATAATAATAATAATAATAATAATAATGATGCCCTCTGGGTTCTCCTGCCATACCGCTTCCCTTTCTCCCCATCCAGAGCGCTTACCTCACAGTGGACTAGCTCCATCTTGCTGTCAGCCCCTGGCTTTTACAATCCTGTCCTCATTTTGAAACAGTCACTTTACAGCAAAAGAGGATTTTGTTCCATGTGCGGTCTCTCTCTCTCTCTCTCTCTCTCTCTCTCTCTCTCTCTCTCTCTCTCACACACACACACACACACACACACACACACACCCAAACATTCTTCCCACAGCTGAACAACTTCCCTCCAGCTCACAGGGCAATCCATCATCAGCTTGAGCTGACATGCAGAAAGTTTCTGCCCAAGGGGGATTTCCCCTCTCCGCTCAGAGTGAAAAGCATGTGAAAACAGCTGGCCCTCCTCAAACAGTCGTCTCAAGGAGAGCAGGTTTATGCTTCCATGAATCCCGAAGACCGTAGATTGACAGCCCACACACCTGCCCATGCCTTTCATATTTGCATGTGCCAGAAAGAGAGAGGGAGGGAGAGAGGTTGCACTTTCTCTTCTGTAAACAAGGGCTTTATTATAGTACTGTAGCAAAGAAACCAACCAAATAGGCCACTTCCTAGGCAGAGTCGCATCAAGTGCCAAAGAATTTTGCAAATATTAACTTCAAAGCATGCATTTCCTTATGAGCCAATAATCTCCTTATGCTTACTGAAGACATGTCTGTCCTGATCTCCTTCCTAGGAGCTCAGTGTATTTAGCTATTTGTTTGAAGCAGCCATTCTTTACACATTTACCAGGGAGGGACGCGGGTGGTGCTGTGGGTTAAACCACAGAGTCTAGGACTTGCCGATCAGAAGGTCGGCGGTTCCAATCCCCGCGATGGGGTGAGCTCCCGTTGCTCGGTCCCTGCTCCTGCCAACCTAGCAGTTTGAAAGCACGTCAAAGTACAAGTAGATAAATAGGTACCGCTCCAGCGGGAAGGTAAACGGCGTTTCCATGCGCTGCTCTGGTTCACCAGAAGCGGCTTAGTCATGCTGGCCACATGACCCGGAAGCTGTACGCCGGCTCCCTTGGCCAATAAAGCGAGATGAGCGCTGCAACCCCAGAGTCGGTCACGACTGGACCAAATGGTCATGGGTCGCTTTACCTTTACCTAACTCAGTGGAACTGTCTTCAGAGCAGACACATAGAGTTGCACTCTAAAATGTCTCTATGGCACCCATCGGTTAAAAATCTCACTCTCCCCGTGATCAGTGCTTTGCATTTATCTTGAAATCAAGGTTATTGTTTCTAACTTTACAGTTTTCTAAATTATAAATCAGCAGGTGCAAAGTTTATGCAAACCTGTGACCTCTCAGGGTGCTGGGAGTAGGAGTGCCAGCAAAATGGGACCAAACTCAGAGGCAGGTGCCCGGCAGGAGGTCAAGGCAGGGCTGGGAAGGAGAGCAGGGATACTAAGGAATAGGCTGCAAAGCTGAGGCATCCAGAAATGGAGCACATGACTTCTCCCAAAAAATCCTGGGAAACTGGAACATTCCCCCCCCACACACACACAGAGCTGCCATTCCCAGCACCCTTAACAAAATACAATTCCCAGGGATGTTGTTGCTTTAAATGTATGGAGCATGTATGGAAGACCAAGGTCCCACTTGGCTATGAAATTTGCTTGGTTAATTTAAGCCAGCCATCAGCTCTCCAATTAAACCACTCCACAGGGTTGTTGCGATGATAAAACTAGAATAGGGGAGAGCTATGTACAGTGGTACCTCGGGTTACAGACACTTCAGGTTACAGACGCTTCAGGTTACAGACTCCGCTAACCCAGAAATAGTACTTCGGGTTAAGAACTTTGCTTCAGGATGAGAACAGAAATCGTGCAGCGGCAGCAGCGGGAGGCCCCATTAGCTAAAGTGGCACCTCAGGTTAAGAACAGTTTCAGGTTAAGAACGGACCTCCAGAACGAATTAAGTTCTTAACCTGAGGTACCACTGTATGCTGTCTTGAGCTCCATGGAGGAAAGGCGTGGTATAAATTGAATCAATTAATTAAATTAATGAATAAATGCAGGAAATAAAAGAATTGGATTTAGTAGGGCTTCCTCACTGCCAAGAAAACATACACAGGATTGAGCTGGTTGCCTCTGGTGATGTGAATGGTAAAGGACCCCTGGACGATTAAGTCCAGTCAAATTCAACTATGGGGTATGGCGTTCATCTCCGCTTTCAGGCCGAGGGAGCCAGTGTTTGTCCACAGACAGCTTTTCCGGGTCATGTGGCCAGCATGGCTAAACTGCTTCTCGCTCAATGGATCACTGTGACAGAAGCCAGAGCACATGGAAATGCTGTTTACCTTCCCTCCACAGCGGTACCTATTTATCTACTTGCACTGGTGTGCTTTCAAACTGCTAGGTTGGCAGGAGCTGGGACAGAGCAACAGGAGCTCACCCCGCCACATGGATTCAAACTGCCGGCTTTACAATCAGCAAGCCCAATAGGCTCTGTGGTTTAGACCACAGCACCACCCACATCCCTATTTGCCTCTATTCCACTCCCCACATTACAAGTTTCTCCCTTTTGCAGTCCTGACACTCCCATACTTGGAATGCTGCTAGAAAATGCCCATCTAGCTGTGCACTGGCCATACAAGTGGCTGTGCCAGAGGATGCGCATCGCACATGCACTACTATCACCACTTGCCTTGGGGAGATCAGCCAAGTTTCTGCATTTCTGAGAAGTTTTTCTTTGCACCACATCTCTCAGAGCTCTGCCTCTCCGAAAGAGACGAGAATTGCAGATAGGCAAAGCATTTATGTCGTCTTAGAGTTAGAGCAACTTTAAATAGCATCTATCATTTTAATCTCCGCCGCCTCTTGCTTTAAAGCGGGAAGCTCAATTTGCTGCAGAACGGCGTTGAAAGGAAATGACAGAAAGCCTGAGCAATATTTATACTAATACTGTCTCCAGTTAGGCCAATTTCCCCCATACAGAATCGTTTACAACTCACAAGATGGATAAAGCAGGGTGGGGCGGAGAAGAGAAGGCTCATTGCTGGTCTCTTATTGCATTTTCTGGCAGCATCTTTGAAGGCCTCTGTGCCCTGTCCAGGCAATAAGAGAGCAGCGTGTCAAACAAAGCACCATCTTCTTCCTCCTGAAGCATTGAGGGACTGAAAAACCCACCACATGCCTCTTTCTCCACTTGGGCAAATCAGATTGTTCTCATGCACATGCAGCAGGCAGATGTACCTTAATGGAAACTGAGGTTGGCTGGGGAAAGGGGGAAATGGTTCAGGTACAAAATAGGTTGTATGCAGTTTATAAATCACACCAGGAAATGATTTCTGTCATTTTGAAGTCGCAAATGGAAGGGTTGCAGCCTTGAAAGACTTGTTGCTTGTCATCAGGTTTGCAAAAGAGAAAAGAAAAAAGGTTGAGATAGCGTATAATTCGAAAAATATTTTTAGGTAGCTGTGTTGGTTTAGAGAAAAAGAGAAAAATTATCTGAATGTCACAGTTGGGCAGTACTGTTATTAGGACAAACCAAACCGAAGCAAAATAGTACGTGAGCTTCTGAGTTTGCCAAACTTTGAGATGTTACTCAAAGCAGGAGGTGGGTGCATGAAAAGGGGGAAAGGTTATTTTAAAAATAATAATGGGCTGGATCTTGAAGGCTTGAGACCTGCATTTAGACTTGGCCTGAAGGTGGAAATACAGACTGGAGGGCCGAGTGCTCCTAACCTGGCCAGGGGACTATCAAAATGGTAGAGTCACTGCTGCATCCGAAGTCCAGAGTAGCTGGGACAACCCACTCAGATGCATAGCTGTCAACCGTCCCTTATTTGGTGGGAAAGTCCCTTATCCCAGCGCCGTGTCCCGCTGCTGTCCCTTATTGATGATGTCCCTTAAATTTCCCGGGTTTCAAAGGAAGCAGCTCCTCTCCCTCCCTCCCTGCCGGCCAGGGAGGAGGGAGGCTTCAACTGTGTTGCTTGGCTGCGTTGCTCTCCCAATAAGAAGTCTAAGAACGACTGGGGGGTGGAGCTTGCATGCCTTGTGCCTGGTGACTTGCCTTTGCTCAGCGCTTCCCAGCGGAGAGGTGACGGTGGTTTTCCTTGCTGCATCCCTTTTGCCGGGTTGCTGTGCTGTGGGAACCACCGCTTGAGACTTCATTTGGCTGCTGGCTGGGCTTTCTGCCTTTGGCTCGGAGGGGCTCAGAAGCTGAACATACCTGTGCTGGGAAAATCCTTTATTTTGGCTGCTGATGCCTTATTTTCGAGGCTGCTGGTCCCTTATTTTCAAATCTGTAAGTTGACAGCTATGCTCAGATGGGTGGTGTGCAAATACAACAACAACAATTCTTAAGCCCTGTCAGCTCCTGCCAGACGGTGGGGTGGCAGCTTTTCCAGAGGTTATTGCTGCACCCACTCCAGGTTGACACAGCATAGGGGACAGGATCAGACTCCTCTAAACCCCTGTCCCCCGTCCCCCATGGAGATGGTAGCCTCCCAGTTGCTTCGGCCGAAGCTGGGCTTCTACTGCAGTGGCACTCCCCTCACCAGCAATGCTCCTCTCCACAGGCAGAGGCCAGTGCAGAGGGACCCATGCTTCATCTTAACCACCTCCATGCCAGCACCTGGATTGCAGCCTGAGTCTCTGTTGAGTGCTTATGGGTATCAGATTACAGCTAGAAATCTGGGATGAAGAAGCAATGGCTGATCCCAATTCTTGTAAGGATTAAACTTGGCTGCTACCCAACTCTGTCGCATCAAGACTTAAGAAAATTATGCAAATTCTCCTTCATGCATTCTGAGGGTGTTAATTCACCACCTTTACTCTGAATAACCAAATATTTGATTAATATTTGTGTGTGTGTGTCATAACATCTAAAGATGTTTAAGCCTATATATCTATCATATCTATATGACAGATATATGATATATCTATCATATGTGTGGTGGCCACAAGATTCACCTTGTATATTGTATGTGTAGCATTAAAAGCAACTTGATCTGTTTGGAATCTACTCTGTGTCTTTTCAATTCATCTTGTTATTTGAGTCTGAATCAGGCATAGGCAAACTCGGCCCTCCAGATGTTTTGAGACCACAATCCCCATCATCCCTGACCACTGGTCCTGTTAGCTAGGGATGATGGAAGTTGTAGTCCCAAAACATCTGGAGGGCCGAGTTTGCCTATGCCACTCTGAATCACATCTGTTAATCTGAAGCGCTGTTCACCCCAGCCCATTTGATTATAATGGAGAATCTAAAAATAACTGTGGCTTTTTTCTCTTTTCACAGAAGTGAATGAAATTTGCAGGCTAAGAAGCCTCTCCGACTGAATTAAGCCTGCCAGATTTCAGGCAGAAATTTTCATTCAAGGAATCTTCTAAAGTTTTTTTTTTCAAAAAGAAAAAAAGGATCTAACTTTCAATTTTATGCTGGAATTGGGTGCTATTTGCAGTTTATTTGCCCATTCCAAGGGGATGAAACTGGCCAACTTTCAGAATCACAAGTGCAGTGGTTCTCTCACCTGGGCAGACCTTACCATTCAGGGATGGGTAAAATAGAAATCACTTAACTTATCTTAGGTTTTTTTTAAATAATAATAATAATAATAATAATAATAATAATAATAATAATTTATTATTTGTACCCCGCCCATCTGGCTGGGTTTCCCCAGCCACTCTGAGCGGCTTCCAACAAAGATGAAAGATACACTAAGGTCCAAGGCATGTCCACGGCTATGGGTTGGGCCAGACTTATTCAGGGACAGCCCCATGGAGGCCATGCTTTCCACGAAGTCCCGAGCGGCCCCTTGTAAGGTCATGTCGGCATGGATGTTAAAATCCCCTAGGACAACCAAGCTAGGTGTCTCCAGGAGAACATCCACCACAACCTGAAGCAGCTCGGGCAGGGAATCCTTAGTGCAGCGGGGAGGTCGGTACACCAAAAGGAATCCTGTACTGCCCCTATTGCCCAACTTCCAGAACATGCACTCGGAAAACTGGGTCTTCCCAATAGGATGCCTGGTGCAAACTAATGACTTCCTAAAAATCACTGCAACCCCCCCTCCCCGCCCACATGACCTGGGTTGCTGTGCGTAAGAGAAACCTGGTGGACAAGCAGCGGCAAGGACAGGCCCATCTGTTTCATCCAACCAAGTCTCTGTTACACATGCCAGGTCAAGTCCTCCATCCATGATCAAGTCATGGATGGCAGTGGTCTTAATGGGTGATCAGTCTGTAAACTGGTGGTAGGTGATGGAGGTGGTCCTGAGTAACAGTAATGATTACATAGCTCTCAGTAAGCAATGAAAGTTGGAGCTTACTTCAGGGCCAATCCAGCTTAGCTGAATGTGGGCAGAGGAGCTTTTGAGGGGGAAGGAAGAAAATATGAATACATTAAAAGTAGTGGAATTACAGGTACCCCAGAACTGAAGACAGAAAGGTGACATTTTGAACATGCAAACTGAAATTTGGAGGGGGGTGGAATGGAAATGAATAAAAGGCATCAAATAAGCACAAGCAAGTGTTGGTGGAAGGACTAGAAGAGAAGATTGTGAAAAATGAGAGAAACTAAATAGGACAAATAATAATAAACAGAGTAGGCATTGTTGGAAAACAAAAAATAAAAAGGAACAAATCAATCACACAGAAAGCCCTACAAGTGAACTGAGTGGAATTACCTTACATGGAACTCTCCTGGAAGTTTGTGAATACAATGAAGTTAACATGAACCAGAAAGAAAATTGTTAAGTTGTGGGTGAACATATCAGACGACACAGCGATTCTCCAAACAGCTCTTCTTTATTCACAGGTCAGAACAGAACTGAACTGAAGGGTTCAGCCAGCCTGCTTATATAGAGCTCCAGTACAACGTAACTGTAACAACTTTCTGTAACTATCCAATCACTGAACCTCACTTTCGATCCCTTATTTGCATATGTGGACCTGAGTGAAAACTATCTACAGTATCCCCCTGCTGGCCCAGGGTGAGAACTTCAGTACATAACAAAAAGAGCGGGATGAAAACAATTTGAGTGAAGCCTTGGTTTTCTATTGTTTGAAAGGAAAGAGAAAATGATTGGGGAGGATACCATGAGTCCCAGAGCTCTTCCAGGGCTCTTTCTTGTACAGGGGTCACAAAAGAACAGCAGCCACTCGAAAAGCAAACACTTGCGCATCCCTCTCCTAAATTGCTGTGGTTGGAGTGCCCTCAGAAAATCATTCAATGTGATTAAAACCTAGACCTGTCAGTCAAAATGAAAGATTCTCCAACCTCTCTGCTCTGTTCTGACTTAGGGCTTGTCCACACATATTCTTGCCTGGCCACTTTCCCCTAGGGAAAACCTGCTCTTCACTGCTGAATCAGAGCAATGGTCAATGGGGTTTTCTGCAGACTGACGTTTGCTCAGTTTCAGCCGTAAAGAGTGGATGTTCCTAAGGGAAGTGGCAGGGAAGCAGAAATCCACTAGGACACAAGCTTTCTAGGGGTGCAGAAGTGTGGACAACCCCTCAAGCACAGAGCATTTTCCTAGTGGCCTTCGTTTTGCTTTTTGGAAAGAAAAAGAAATATTCAGAAGTCACCTTATTTTAAATGGCAAATGGGGAGGCACCCCAGCCCACAGAATGACTTGGAGATTTAGGGAGTCGTTGATCTATCTCAAGACATCTTGTGAGCAGTGAAATCCAACTCAGGCATGTGAAAACCTCACCCATATCCCTTTATTCACCTCATAATTCAGGTTGCACTCAGAGCCAAAGCAAACGATAAAATCTATGTCTAGATCTATAGATCTGAAATGGGTTAATCCGCAACTTGAGGTCTTCTGCTGGTGCCTCTGGGCAAAGTGAGGTGGCAGGTGGCTCAGGTCTCTCCCATATTGTGCTTTGTAATGTATTCAGAGAGCCTGTAAGGAAAGGAATGAGGCATTTTTTTAAAAATGGGTGGGAAAGGGCAGGAAGTATGGGGTCCACCAAGAAAGACCTTGGGCTCAGGAACCCCTAAGTCATCCCACTCACAGCCATTGTCTTCGTGGTACATCAGCTTTTGAGTTCAAAAATACTTCCAATTTCTCACCTCTTCCAAATCAGCTCAAATGGGTCCATTTGGTTTTGCTCCTGCTCAGGTTTCCAGGAGTCTCTAATTTGCAGGTTTATCCATTTCAGACCTTCTACCATAGCAAGGTAGGGGGCACTCTAGAAAACAACAACAGGGGAGTACCTCAGGGCTGCAGCTATGGGGGTGGGGGGGGCTAGCCAGGTATTTTGTCCCAGGTGAAGCCTCCAAGAGGGGTGCCATTAAGGCTCCCAGATGGTGTGTGTACACAAGAGTGTGTGTGTGTGTGTGTGTGTGTGTGTGTTTCAGCCCTGGAGTACTTTTGTAGAATGCCTGAATGGATCATTAGACAATAGTATTATACAGGTCTATATTCCTGTACTCACTTACCTGGGAGTAAGGCCTATTGAAGTCAATAGGACTTATGAGTAGATATGTACATCATTGTTTTGTTCTAACCTCAGCTTCACTCCTTAGAGTGTGTTGTTTCTTAGGGTCCCAGACCACTGACAGACAATGCAAATCTTGAAAACAGACCCATATTTATTAAAATCAGACATCTTTTACTTATAATTGGCTCTGTTGCATTGTCCTTGCCAGCAGAAGATTAGTGGAAGACAGTGGCGTAGCGTGGGGGGTGCAGGGGGGGCGGGCCGCACCGGGCGCAACATCTGGGGTTAGGGCAAATCCATGGGTTAGGGGGCGCAAATCCACGGGTTATGGGGCGCAAATCCACAGGTTAGGGGGCGCAAATTACTTGCCTTGCCCCGGGTGCTGACAACCCACGCTACACCACTGGTGGAAGATCAGTAGGTCCTGGGCTTTTTCCATAAGTGTGGTACTTTTCCTACAGAAATTGGTTCCGGTGGAGCTGTGGGCCAGGCCAGCCCAATGCAAGTTATTGAGAAGAGAGAGGAAGACCTTTCTCATTTTCATCTCATGCTTCATGGACTAAACACAGCATTTTTGCTGCAGTCCTGAATCACTGAGCTGAAAGTATGCCCCATTTTAGCTCAATTGAACTAATTTCTGAGTAGACACATATAATGCTGCACTGGATATTATGTTCTGGGTAGATCATGTTCAGCTAAAATTGTTTACCTGTATCTTTCTATTATTTGACTAGCTGATTGTTGGTTTTAGTTGTATATTTTACTGACATTTCATTATGGTTTTATTTTAATTCGATTATTTACATAAGCCCCTTTGGGAGTCTGCAGGAAGAAAAACTGGATAGAAGTAAATGGAATAAATACATAAATTTGCATAAAGTTTATTATTGCACACAGTGGAAACTGGGCTTTTTCTTGATGGTTTTTTTTTTGGGGGGGGATAAATGTTCCATGTTTCTAAAGCTGGAAAAATACTGTGAATACTAACTATAGAATTATTATTATTATGGTTATTATTATTACTAATCCTGCATTCTCAGGCCAATGGGCTCTCAACAGAGCAGTATATAATGGATAATAAAATACAATAAAATTAATAATGATACACATACAATTCACCTCAAATAAAAGGGGGGGGGGTTAAAATATAGATTTATTTTTTTTAATGCAGCAAATGATTGTTTTAAGTTCTCTTTTTCCTACCCCACCCTTTACTATCTGTTGCATATTTCCACAAGAAATACAGGAAGGTAACCCTTTCAGTCACTATAAAGCAAATCCCCCCCCCTCCAAAAATGGTCCAGTGAAAGCAAAATTTAAGCCATTGGGGAGGGGAAATCGATGTAGGCTTTGGCTACTTTTTAACATTGCCTCTTCCTATTTTGATTGAAGGAGAAGTGATATAGTGGTTTCTGTTCCGAAGTGACTCTTGAGAATCTTTGGGGCATCATATGCTTGCAGTGTGTTAAAACCAAAGAGTCCCTTCCTCTGAAAGAAGGATTCCATCTGAGAAAAAGAACATTTGGATCCATCCAATTGTTTCCTTGTGCAAAAGGTCTCTGCTTTGCTGACTGAGCCATAACATGCACACAGCTTATATTGGACAGGGCAATGGACTGTTGGAGCCAAGCCTGGTCAAAGAAGAAAACACTCTCAAGTTGTAAACTTCCCATACATCATTTACTACTCCTGTGGGCTGGATGACAAGCAGCTGCCTGATGCAATATCTTGTTAATATTCCCCGATATTGAAAAACATCAATTTTCTGAAGCTGGCATGACCTACTCCCACCCTCCTTTTAATAAACATTGCGCTAAATATTTAAATGCATGGCAAAATCTTGTGCAACATACGCACAGGCATATGTCTCAACCTTCCCAGTTTAACAGAGGCAGCTCCTCTTTCAATGTTATGTATGTACTTAGTTATTTATATTCTAGGTAGCAAAGATTGGTACCCAAAGTGGCATATTGTAATGGACTGGCTGGATGCAGAGGCATCAGTTGGGGAACCCCCAAAGGGAACAAGGCTCAGAGCCAAGGAATTGGTGGTGGGGTGATGATAAGTGGTCAGATGGAGAAGAGGGAGCGGACTGGGTGGAGGTGGTGTCAGAAGGAGAAGAGGCAACAGGGTTTCATGAGCAGGGAGAGTCTATAGCAGAGAGCAGTCCAGAATCAGAGGCAGAAGTGGAGGCTGAAGAGGAGGGAGGCCAAGAGGCAGACATCAGGCAGGCTGCTGAAGAAGCCAGGGGATCTCCCCTCCTCACTGATCTCCCAGGACCAGAAGAGGTATGAAAAGGGCAGAGCAGAGACAGGCACATCCATGGAGTCTCAGATTGCTTGGGAAGCACCTGGGAAAGGAGGAGGCAATTGTGGGAAGGTGGGGACCTTCAGTCCTCACAACTGCCTCACTGGGGGCAAGATCTGCTAGGAAGAGTTGCTGTGCTCACTAGGCCTGGCCTCCTGAGCTGTTTGCTTCTTTGAATAAAAAGCTAACTTCACTGATGCCACGTGAGTTATTACTGACCTGTTTGAGGCACCCACCCCTGACACGTATAGTGAAAATCCACACAGAAGTAGAATAGAATGAGATTGTGTGTGGTTCAGACAGGGCGGGAGGCTCCTTAGGATATATATATATATATAAAAAGCTGGTACTCTGCTAAGAATATATGTAAAATGTGGTTCCCCATCATGTACCATTCCCCTCCCTCCGTTCCATGCCTGGCAAATAATAAGTCACATTCCAGTCTGTAAGGGACATATTTTTATTTATATATATTTTTAGGCTGCAACCCTATTCCCACTTACCTGGAGAAAGGCCACTGATTTCTACAGCAAGGATAAGGAACCCTTTTCAGCTGTGGGCCACATACCTAGCGGCCATAATCCAGTGGTGGGCGGAGCCAGAAGCAAAAGTGGGTGGAGCAAAATTTACCTTTGTGCAGTAGACTAGTTTCTACATATACTCACATACCCCCCGCAACCAGACAAGCAAGAGACATCATCAGAATTCAAGGACACATTCTAGCCAGGCAAAAACACTTGGGGTATGTGGCAATGTCAAAGGTGTATGTCCGGCCTGGAGGAAGAGGGTATAGTTTGGGGAGAGGTCCAAAAACCATAGAATCATAGAACTGTAGCATTGGAAGAGACCCTGAGGACCATCTAGTCCAACCCCTTGCAATGCAGGAATATGCAGCTGCCCCATATGGGGATTGAACCTGCAACCTTAGCATAAAGAGCACCAACTATCCATGCCAGGTGTAAAGACTGCAGTGTATCTCACCTTTCAAGGTATAACCCTCACAAGGCAGGTTACAGCAATAAATAAACAGAAAACACTGAACAGTATAAACATTGCAAGCAAATCAGTGAAGCAACAAGCAAAACTCTTTTAAAAAACAACAAGCCTTCATTTGCATCAGTAGAGGGGGGAAATATTCATGCCGAAGCCTGATAAGCTCTGGGTCTAAGAATAGAGCTATGTCATATTGCCTCCTGTATTTAGGCAGAAGAATGATGCCACAAGTTACTTTCTGTGGCTTTAGCCCAATGGCATAATCCAGTGGCTGCATGTGTGTGAGAGCGCAGGTGCGTTGGCAAAAGACAGGCCCATCATCTCTGATTGTATTTGCAGAAGGCAAAAGACTGAAGCACATGTTGACTTATTTTTGTTGTTGATATATTTGCCACCAGGTCTCTCTCTCTCTCTTTCTGACATCTATGGCAGGCAGTCCAGGTCCCATCTGCATCCAGGTTTCAGCTGACAGGCAACGAGGAAGAAATGCTGCCGAATGAATTAGAGAGGCAGAATTCTGTAAGTATTAATCAAGCTCTCCTCCCTCCCTCCCTCCTCACCACCCCATCCCATAATACACAGTTTAGCTCTGCAAGAAATAAACAGATGGGAAACAGGGTACCTCACCAACCCAGCTGAGGGGGAGGCAGAATTGAAACCTAATGGATTCCCACAGCAGAAGATTCACCCTCTCCAATAAAATCAATGCTGGGATGTGGGGTTTCAGAATTTGATTAGACTTCCTAGTTATAAGGAAACATGTAAAAGTGAGAGCAGACTTTAAGAGCTTGGTATGAACTCCTCAAATCTTATTCAAGGACATCAGAAAGGGCCATGTAGAACCAGAGATAAAACTTTTCTAGGATTAAGATATCAAATGTTTACCAATCTGCTCATTCCCAGTGACTCCAATTTTACAGGCAGAGACATGAAGGCTGAGATGCACCTCAATGGCAGAGTAGTGATTAGAGTTCACATTTCATCAACTAAATCTGCCACCGTTTGATACCTGAACATTTTCTACAAATAAGAGGAAGGCTATGCTGTATAATAACAATTGGGAAGCTCACACTGGATTCTGGAGCAGGAAAGAGCTCTGGAGTGGAGGCAGACCAATCCATTGGGGTTGGTCCACAGAGAAAGCTCGTTCAGCGAATGGACTTTTCATGTGAAATAGCCACTGTGGAAGCACAGAGCACATGTGTTTATATCACATGGTTTCTCATCACAGCTGTGTGTGTGATCAACTTCCATGGAACCTCCTAGGTAAATCAGTGGTAAATCCTGACTTTGATGGCACATTCTCAGGTCATCAATTTAAGGTACAGTTAAGGAGCAACTAAAAGGGACGCGGGTGGCACTGTGGGTTAAACCACAGAACCTAGGACTTGCCAATCAGAAGGTCGGCGGTTCGAATCCCCATGACGGGGTGAGCTCCCATTGCTCAGTCCCTGCTGCTGCCAACCTAGCAGTTTGAAAGTGCATCAAAGTGCAAGTAGGTAAATAGGTACCACTCTGGCGGGAAGGTAAACGGTGTTTCCGTGCGCTGCTCTGGTTCGCCAGAAGCAGCTTAGTCATGCTGGCCACATGACCTGGAAGCTGTACGCCGGCTCCCTCGGCCAATAAAGCGAGATGAGCACCACAACCCCAGAGTCGGCCACGACTGGACCTAATGGTCAGGGGTCCCTTTACCTTTACCTAAGGAGCAACTAGCATCCTCATGTGAACTAGCCCACAGAAGCAATTTCCAGTGCTTTCCCCCATGGTGCTCAAATCTTTACAAAGTCAGGATGCATCTTCACAAGCACACTTGGATGACTGCAACTAACCATGACAGAGATTCTGCATCACCTTCAATAAAAATCCCTTTTCACTGGAGGAAGTTCACGTAAGAAACAGTGATGTACATGAATGTGCACTGCGAAACTTTCATTTTTCTTCTTTAGTGGAGGGAGGGTTCTTTAATGAATGGTGGCGCTTTATAGCAGGCTCTGAGATGGGGAAGTTAAACATTTATGTATTCCTGACACTCAAGTGCATTTCTGTGTATAAGAATTCCTTTGAATTGTGAAGTTCTCTGTGGCAAAACTGAACTCTAGCTCACATGTACAGCACTAGGTTACTTACTTGATGTACTTGTAGCTGAATATGTGAACTGCCTCCCTTAAACAGCACTGTATTTTAGGGGGGATAAAACCTCTGTGCTGTTCCATCTGTGACGGCTTTTAAAGTTTTCACATATGTAGGGTGTCACTTGATATTGCAGTCATCACATGATCAAAGGTGCCACAGGCACTCACCACCACATAAGTTTCTCCAGACCTTCCAGCAATTCTCCTCCCCCCGCTTCTCCCATAATCGTGCCAATAAAGAAAAGCTGTACATGAGTTGGTTTTAAGCAAGCGTGCTATCTGTTCATTTAATATTAACAAATTGAAATGAATTATTTTAATGCCAATTAACTTGTAACTGTCCCTTATTAATAGTGATTTAGATGAATACTTCTTGGAAGTAAGAATGGTAGGCTCTAGGAAACGTGCCTGGAATACAGAACACATAGACAGCCAGTTTTTATTTTTAAGTGATGATGAGATGTTATTACTGTTTTATATCACTTCTATATGGGTCTGCAGCTCAAAGATTCCTATCTTAATGCAATAACATTATTACATTCAAAATATTGGGGGTGGGCCCTACCTGCTATTGCCCCCATCATTCATCAGATAAATTTAACAGTACATTAGAAGTAGGCATTTAAATATACTTCTCCCGTCCCTATCTTCTGTTGCATTTTCTACACTCCATGGATTCCCTCTCAAAATACAGGGAATCGCTTTAATTTCAATTAGAAATATCCTACCCAATCAACTTACAGGAGAATCTGCCAATGTAGAACCAAAACAACAACAACAACAACACACACACACACACACGCACGCACGCACGCACCTTCCAAGAGACAGATTGCATTGCGAATGTGTGCCTGGGGGAGGGTTTTTATTTTATTTTACTTTTTTGTAACCTTCATTTGCAATTCTAATAGTTCCGGGTGGGTGTTTTTCTCTTTTTAAATAGCTACTCTCAGGCCCTCCACATGCAAGCTTATTTGCAGAAAAAGTCGTGACGGTGTTTCGCAGTGTCTCCGTCTCCCTCTTCCCCACCCCACTTTTGAGAGATGTCACAAAGTTTGCGGTCTTCTCGCTTACTACAGCTCCTCCTCGCACCCTACCCCCCCCGCCGCCCCCACCACGCGCGCACATGCAGGCACAGCTATCCAACCCTGCGCATCTATTTTCATTGCAAAAAGTAATTGCAAACTTCATCAGCTAAATTAAGATGAAACGGTGTATTATGGCTGGGTACTTAATGGCACCGAGATTCACTTTCGGAAGGAGGGAGAGAGTGTGGGGACTTAGAGGGGAGGAGGAGATGCTCCTTTAGGAGACAACCGGGTCTGAAGATGCAACAGACGGAATAAAAATGGACTCACCTTTAGCTTCCCGGTAGATATTCCAGCAGGATGGGGATGGGGATGGGGATGGGGAGGAGATATGAGTGCGTCCATTTCTCGCAGCCCAGAGAGAGATCAGTTGCAGAAGCGCCACCACTCTCTCTCTCTCTCTCTCTCTCTCTCTCTCTCTCTCTCTCTCTCTCTCTCTCTCTCTCTCTCTCTCTCTCTCTCTCTCTCTCTCTCTCTCTCTCTCTCTCTCTCTCATCCCTCTTGTGTGTTTGCCCAGAGAGAGACTGAAAGTTACAAATTGCTGCCATTAGCTCATCAAACAGTGCCTCCCCCCACCCCTTAGTGAACCTTGGCCATTGGCCAAGCGCCCGTCACGTGGCTCTCAATGTATCGAATTTCAGCTGGCTTTTCTTGTCTCAGCCAACATTCTCTGCGCGCGCCCCCCCCCCACGCAAATCTCTGCGCGCAGGGCTTGTAGCCCCCCACCCCCGCCTCCTTGGGAAGTGCGCGGTGAGGGTAGGGAAATGTCCAATTTGACATGGTGAAAGCAGGTCCAAAGGTGGGGGTGGGTGGGGGGACGCCGAGCTGGGCGAAAGGGGCAGGGAAGCCCATTAAGGCAGGATGACGGATCGCCCCTTCCTAGAGCTGGTGTGTGGGGCAGGGGGCAGTGGCCACTTCACGGGGACACTCTCTGGAAGGCAGCGACAGCCGGAGAGGCAGCGCTGCAGCTGCTCTGGGGACAGAGGCGAGGAGATAGGGCGGGATCTCCCAGGGGGACCTTCTCCTCCCCACTCCCCAGCCAGCCAGCCCCATCACTCCTCTCGCATGCCTCGCCCACCCCACGATTACCTCTGGGCTGGGCCCAGCCCGCCCGCCGTAGGTAGATCCGGAGTGACTTCTCCCCCTTCCAGCTGCAATCCGAACTCCCTCGGTGCCCCCTACCCACCCAGCTATGGAGACAGAGACTTCCCCGCCCCTTCTTCTTCTTTTTCCTCCTCTTCCTCGGTGTACCCAGCTTGTTTCCCAGAAGGGCATCCCTTCGGGGCTCGGCTGGTGGACCCCCAGTACTCAGGTAGCCAAGAGGAAATCCTCTTGGCTCAGCCCGTCAGCTCGAGAGACTTTTGGAGAGCCCAAGGGCAGGGGAGGGGTCCGCCTCGGGAGGTTGGCGGAGAGATGGAAACTTTTGAATGGATGAAAGTTCAGAGGAATCCGCCCCGAAGAAGAACAGGTGAGTTCGTTGGCGAGCAGGCCCCGCTCGGATCTAATTGGATGAGTAGCTGGCGCGCGCGCAACATCACCGGATACTCCAGGTACCTCAAATTGGTAATAGAAAGTCATCTATCACGCGCGGAGATGTCTGTATCCATTGGGCGTCTGATTTCTAAGCAGCTCACGTTTGGCGATTGTAATAACTTATTCTCACGGCTAATGCGAAGGCGATTTAGCATTCTCGGAGCATAAGGATTTGAGGCAGAGCCAGAAAGAAAGAGAGAGAGAGAGAGCAATCCTTAAATAAAAAATAAACAGCGTTTTGTTGTGATTTTTGTTGTATGTTCGTTTTGGCTTTAAACGGGGGTCTTAGGTCTCTCTTTGAAAGGAGAACGCGAGGGGTAATTTTCCTTCAAGTTACCCACTCAGAGAGAATTTTTAACTATTTACTGTTCAGAATGGGTGTCCTCAAGCAAGCATTTGGTTAGGAATCGACTGTCTGCCGATCATGAAAACGCTGGCAATTTATTGTTTCAAAATAATATTTGTATTTCGGGGTTTTTTTAATGCCCACTTTTTGTTCTGAATGTGATAGATAGATGTAAAATAAAAATAAAAAATACATCCACCAAAGTAGAGGCGGAAACTTTGTAACGACCTTTCAAAAGTGCTTTTGCCATTATATCGGATTAAAATCCTATAGCAGCAAACCTACGGACTGAAGTATCGGCAGCACACCATGGATACTAACGGGTTTCGACTGCAGCTAAAGTTAAACTTCCTGGTAAACTTTCCCCCACCCCAAAAAAGGAATTACTCCCAAATAAATATGTTTAAGATATCGGAACGTTAAATGTAGCATAATTTTAACCCTCCTTCCGACACACGAAATCGTGGGAGAAGGAACCATTCAGATATTACCAGAAACTATCAATTTCTCTCTCCTAGCCCCCTCCCCCCCCAACTTGCCCCATTTCAATCTGTCAGCGCTACACCATCCACGCCTGGCGACCTTTAACCACCCCAATTCAAATACATTTAAAAATAGGTGAAATTGTCTCTTGAAGAGGAGATGCGAGTTCTAGGTTCTTTTGACGCGGCCGTTGCCAGCAGATCTTAACACGCACGTGACCTCTTGGTGCCTGTGTGAATTTTGTGCATAGTGCTTGTTTGTTGCCAAATATCAGGCTAGTCCTCATGGATTTGGGGGGCGTGGGGAGAAATTTCTGAAAGTCTGCTGAACTTCCAAACAACAGGTTGGGATCCGAAGCAAAATCTTTCACGGTCTGTGTTGGATCCGCGCTCCCCTTTCTTTCTGTGGGATCACCAGGGCCTGAAAGTTTCTAAAGTCAAGTAGAGTTACAACGTGTTGGATGGAGATTTCTTTATTTAATATAGCTGTTGTTCCCAACGGGATTCTGGAGAGCTGAGAGTTCTTGTTGCTGTTTTGTGACTGGGGCTTGTTTGTTCCTCGACCAGTTTGTCTTTTCTGCGGTTATTTTGTCTTTGGGGTGGGTGGGTAATAGAATTTATACACGCACTCAGACATTCCCTCTGGGTGGGAGAAGACAAGAGAAGTATGTCCCCAAAATGAAACAGAACCATGGTAGCCAGTCTCGTCCTTTCGGAGGAGGTAGACTCGGGAGTAGGGTTCTCCCAGCCCCAAACCGGGACCAGTTGTTAAGCCCTTGAACGGGAAAAGGCTGCAAGATTAAGGAATCATTAACCGAACTGGACAATGTACGACATCCCCCACCCATCAAAGAGGGCGCCCGCCCGCATTCCGACCTGGGAGGCCAAACTTCCTCTAACTCCAAAGCGGGAAGCAGTTGGATACTTTGATAGGCGCGCGTCTTGGTCGTCTCCCTTTCGCCGTAAACGGCGCGCGTAAAGGGAGCCCCGGAAACCAGAAATCGGAGAGAAACGGGCTACAGATTTCAGTGCCCCTGCATCCAGAAAGATTTTGGTGTGCGAACTTCTTAATGATGCATATAATGCACACACACACACACACACACACACACAGAGAGAGAGAGAGAGAGAGAGAGAGAGAGAGAGAGAGAGAGAATATGGAACCATTTTATTTCCCGGACTACTATACTTTCTTTCGTTTCGCCTTGTGAAATTTATTCTGGAGGATCCCTTGTGCTCCTGAATATAATTCGATCCGAAAAGATCCAACTCTTCGTCTCCTTTTTCTCCTCCCGTGGGGCAATAAGATTAAGTTGCTTCGCGACTGGCGGTGGGGTTTACTTGCTTGTTTTATAGGGTGTTTTTTTAATGTCTAAATTAGGAATATTTTTTAATTGTTTCCAAAACCATTACGAGGACATTGAGACAAAAAACGTCATTTTATATAGCTGGGGTTTTTTTTTGGGGGGGGGTAAGGCTAAACAAAAAAGAAGAAGAGAAAGAATACAAAGTAATTCATTGAAAGACATCTGATTTGTGTCGAAATTTTCTAAAGCTGGTTTACACTGTGAAGTCCGAAGTTCCTCCAAGTTTTAAGGAAAGCGGGGGAGGTCGCCACGATCCTTCGCCTTTCCAGATCTGTCAGCCTTCGAGATACGTTCTCTATTCGGGGCTTCCTACATCCCTGATAGTAGAGAGATCTTGGCGGGGGGAAATATTGTCTTCTTCTGTGGATCTTGGGGTGGGTGGGTAGGAGGAGAATCTCTGTTTCCAAGCAGAGGACTTCTCCACTTTCAAGGAACTGGTGGTCCCCCATGTCTGTATAATACGCTTTTAATAGCATTATATATACATACACACATATATGCATGCACACCAACAAACGCACACCTTTTGTTTGTTGCTGCCTTTAACAATATGAACACTTTCCCCATTGTTTATCACGGAAACGGGGGAAGATAAACAAAGACAATAGAAAAGTGTGGAGGGCGTATAATTTTTAATATAGGCTGAGACCTGATCCAAAATACTGGCATGTCTTTATGGTGCCAGCGTGTTTATTTGTGTTTAATATGGCTCTTTAAAAAAATGATGCATTCCCTTGTTTCCAAGCTTGGGAAAGTAAGTCACGCGAAGGAGAATCTTTTCTTCCTGTTATTTTTCTGTAGGTGAAAAAAACAAATATTAAAAATGGCAGGGTTTTTTGTGTGTTTTTTTAAGCTTACGTTTTGCAAGGATAGGAAAGCCTGCCTTTGGCTGGCACAGAGGTTTGAGAAATGTCTGCGTTGTAAGTGGGGGGAATTAAATGGCTCGAGATACCAACATATTTGGAAGAAGTCTAATTCGTGTTCCGTCTCTGCAATTTAGAAAGCTGCATAAGACAGAATGGGGCGGGGCGGGGCCAGGGAAAAAGACGTTTCGTTTCATTTCAAAGCGAAGGCCATTTTCTTCTAAAAATAATCCAGATCTTTCAACATTGCCCTCTGCTCTGGCCCGCCACATCTATCAAAACTCTGTCTCCTTTGAAGCGAGTTCGTCCTTTCAAACCTTGGCTAACGGTTGTGTTGGCTCCTTCGGCCCAAAGGCAGCTGAAGTTTAGCAGACATCCATTCCACACCTCCTAACACAAGAGGAAAAGGCAAGGATGCTTTTGTTTTGTTTTGTTTTGTTTAACACACAAACACAGTCCACCAAGCTGAAGAGACGCTTCCTTAGCTTTAGAACCGGGATGAGTTATGGTTGTGGCACTGAGAGAGTTAATAGCTCCTGTTAGGGCAGCGATCCTGGTATGCAGGAAGCAAGACAGGTAGCAAACACCGTTCAACTCTTGAGGGGGTGTGTGGAATGCCCACACACCATCCTGCCCAATTCCTTCACTAAAGATCACCCTTCCAAACCTTCTAGATAGTAAAGGTAAAGGTACCCCTGACCATTAGGTCCAGTCGTGGCCGACTCTGGGGTTGTGGTGCTCATCTCACTTTATTGGCCGAGGGAGCCGGCGTACAGCTTCCAGGTCATGTGGCCAGCATGACTAAGCCGCTTCTGGCGAACCAGAGCAGCGCACGGAAACGCCGTTTACCTTCCCGCCAGAGCGGTACCTATTTATCTACTTGCACTTTGATGTGCTTTCACACTGCTGGGTTGGCAGGAGTAGGGACCGAGCAACGGGAGCTCACCCCATTGCAGGGATTCGAACCGCCAACCTTCTGATCGGCAAGTCCTAGGCTCAGTGGTTTAACCCACAGTGTGGACTCAAAATCTCATTAAACTCAGCTGCCACCGCCAGTGGTCAGAAGTGATGGCAAGTGCAGTTTGGCAACATCTTAGGGGCACCAAGTTGGGGAAGGCAGCCTTGGAGCAGTCCTCCTCCTCTTCCTTCATTACATTTCTATAGCACCCTTCATTTGCGGATCACAGGGTGGTTTACAGTATAAAAGCACAAAAATGCACAACGTAACAACAAATAAAACAACGCCCCCAACACACAGTTTAGGCGGCCATAGGTTGATTAATTAGCCAAAGGTTTGGGAGAAGAGGGATATTTTTGCCTGGTGGCTTAAAATGTATGTACATAATGAAGGTGCCAGGCAAGCCACGCTGGGGAGAGCATTCCCCAGATAAGGCCATTCTTGTGTTGCCACCCTCAGGAGCTTTTGAAGAGGCACGTGAAGAAGGGCTCAGATGATGGTCGCAGGGTCCAGGTCAATTAAGATGGGGAGAGCCAATCCTGGAGGTATTGAAGTGTTATGGTATTGAGGTATCCATGTGCTCTAACACAAGATGGTTTTATTTATTTATTAAAGATATATACCTGCCTCCCATCCAGAAATATCCTGTTGTGTTCGTCTGAAGATCTGCTTTTCTTGTCACCGTGCATTGGTTGCTTCTCTTTAGAGTGCATCATTTTGGAATCTTCGGTTGAGACTATTCCACTAGAGCTACTCTCATCCAGCCCCCACCTGCCTGCCTGCTTGCCTTCTTACTTACCTCCCTCCTCCTGGCCTTGCAGAATTCAGCAGGGAGGACAACTCTAGAATTAGTTGAGTTGTCATTGGCTACCTGTCATTGGCTCTGGTCCACTACTGTTGGGCTCCCCACCTTCAATCCCACCAGTCCCAACAGGGACCAGTCAGCACTTTGCCCTAACTCCCTCTCTCTCCCCACAGCATTTAACTCTTCGAGACACTCTCCAGGAAGTATAAGACATAGGGGAAAAACTGAGACAGTGTCAACAGGAAGAATGAGAGTGACTTGATGATGAAAGAAGGATGAATGGGGAAGCTTTGGTCCTTCATATGCTCTTGGTCTCCAGCTCCCATCTGCTCCTGCCAGCATGGCTGATGGCCAGCAGGGGTGCCAACTTGAATAAAATATTGTGGGGGGCCCAGGTAAGCCCTGCCTCGCATAATCGATCACATGAGGCAGTGCACACACACCCATTTGAATGGGAATGTCCATCAACTTTGAGGGAGCCCGACTCCCTCAAATATTTCATTGTGGGGGACGGAGCCTCCATGGCCCCTAGGATTTGACTCCTATGATGGCCAGGGATGATGGGAGTTGGAGTCTAGGAAGCTCCAGAGGACCACAGCTTCCCCACCCCGGTAGAAAACACACACTACTTTTT
Source organism: Podarcis filfolensis (assembly GCF_964270895.1). Classification (NCBI taxonomy): domain Eukaryota; kingdom Metazoa; phylum Chordata; class Lepidosauria; order Squamata; family Lacertidae; genus Podarcis; species Podarcis filfolensis. The sequence continues at coordinate 114,689,604 of NC_139605.1, read as the reverse complement.
TCTAAGGTGTCTTAAGGGCATCCTGAAATGTGCAAAGTAAAATATATGTAAATATGCCACCAATACATGTTGGCAAATGCCTCGGTGAATGCACTGAATGCACTCAGCTGTAGCTTCCAGGTGAATGCGCAGTAGAAAACTTGGGTTTGCTGCTGTGGTTGTGTGTAAAATGGGACACAGAAAGAGGAGAGAGCAGTATCAGAATTGGCAGGGATGGGAAATGGGACTTGAATATCCAAGCCAGCATCCCTTCTTATCCTAGATTTCTAACCTTCTCTGAAGACCTGCGTATACAAGAAGCCTAGACAACACCTGATTTCTAATTTCCTGAACAGATTCTAGTCACTTCCCTGAAATGTGTGGTGTTTGCAGTAATGCGACGTTTCAGTCTGTGCTGCTTGATCTGCAGTGGCTCATTCGCTCATCCAAATTGTTGCTAGATGCATGAAGTGATGGGCATGTGTAGAATGGACTCCAACCAAGGCTTTAGGCCAGGGGAAAAGGCACAGCTGCTTGACCCAGTCCTGATTGGCTATGGAAGCCTGTGCTATGGATTGCCTGTTGGGAGAGGAGGGTAGGTATGAACCAAACCACAAAGCCTGTCTTGGAGGGAAAATGGCTGAGCACAGTTTGCATAATGGGTTTTCCTGATTAGCTTTGGAGATGCACCAGGAACATGTGCGAGAGAGTATTGCTTCTGCCACCCCACCCTGCTACTCCTTTGAACACCTCCAGTTCTGACCTCAAGGCACAGCCAGTCCAGGCCTGCCCATACAGCAAGTTGCCCCAACAGCCATTGAAAATGTTGCAAGCTTTCTGCACTGCAGATTCTTCAGGTGTTCAGGGCAAAAGCTATTTAAAAACCGGATCTTATCCTACATCCAGACTGATTAGTATCTGGTCAAACTGGCTCTTAATTTTTTTTAATGCCATTTAATTTAGACATATAATTAAGTTAACTTTATCTGGTTTTTTAAAAAAAGTTCTCTTGATCTTATCTATTCTTAATTATGATGGTTCTATGCACACTTGTGTGATAATGTTTTTAATGATGCTGGCTTTATGTATATTTGTTTTTCATTAGCCTGTGGGTTTTAGCTGTGTTTTCTTTCCAGTTTTATGTGTATGCCACATGGAGAGCTTCTTCATAAAGTGGTTTAGAAATATTCTAAATAAGGGGGGTCGGAGAGGATTCATGCCATAGTGGGATTTTTTGGAGTAGAAAATGGACTGGGGCAAATAATAGCAGCAAGAATAAACAAAATGATCATAGGATTATAATAATAATATAATAATAATAATTTATTATTTATACCCCGCCCATCTGGCTGAGTTTCCCCAGCCACTCTGGGCGGCTCCCAATCAAGTATTAAAAACAATACAGTGTTAAATATTAAAAACTTCCCTGAACAGGGCTGCCTTGTCTTTTAAAGATAGGCTAGCTACTTATTTCCTTCACATCTGAAGGGAGGGTGTTCCACAGTGTGGGCGCCACTACCGAGAAGGCCCTCTGTCGGGTTCCCTGTAACCTCACTTCTCGCAATGAGGGAACCGCCAGAAGGCCCTCAGCGCTGGATCTCAGTGTCCGGGCTGAATGATGGGGGTGGAGACGCTCCTTCAGGTATCCTGGACTGAGGCGGTTTAGGGTTTTAAAGGTCAGCACCAACACTTTGAATTGTGCTCGGAAATTACAAACTATTGAAACTAAGTGGTCTACTCCGAGTAAAACTTGGTTGAATACCACTCACAAACAGTACCCTGAGTGATGCTTCCTTCTTTTCATCCTTAGTGAAGTTACATGATACCACAGCAGACAGGACAACTCCCCCCTCCTCTCCCAGAACCAACTTCACCACCAAGCAGCTGACAGAGCTGGAGAAGGAATTCCACTTCAACAAATACCTGAGCCGAGCCCGCCGGGTGGAAATTGCCTCAGCCTTATTTCTCAATGAATCCCAAGTGAAGATCTGGTTCCAGAACCGCAGGATGAAGCAGAAGAAAAGAGAGAGAGAAGGCCTACTGTGGGGATCTGCTGCTGGGCTTGGCTCTTCCTCTTCCGACAAATCAGATCTTGCCTCTCCAGCATCCTCCCCGAGCAGGAGCAATGAGGACACCATCACTCCACCTCTTTGACTGGGAAAGAAAAGAAAGAGGCATTCGCTGAGCCTCTTGGCATTGTTGTGTAAGTCCCAAAGTCCCCTTCAAGGGATGTAAGGGATCTTTGCAGAGAAGGATAGGGAAGGACATCAGTGTTCCCCTGTGACCACAACTATGACAAACAGCACATTGGGCTGTCAGGTGAAATTCAGTAGGGATGTGTGTGTATCAGTCTATTTTTTACTGGACCAGCCTGGTGAAAATCCAAAATAATTTATATACTCTGATGTCCAGATGAACGGAAGGGTTCTTTTGCAGCGAGTTGTGCTCGCATGCAGTTACACAAGAAACCCAGGAAATGCATTAACAAGGCATTTTCAGGTACAGAAGTTCTGAGATGCACAATCACACACTTCCATCTTTTTAAAATCACATTCTCCTCTCAGGTCGTTACCCTCCACATTCCTGTTACCTAGCAGTGCAACCCTACGTAATCAGAATAAGTGGGTACCATCCCAGGTCACTTATATGGGACTTACATCTGAGCAGATAGGCATAGGGTTGCACTAGCACACAGAATGATCTTTTAAGGGAGTGGATTCTTCATTCCCAGCTCTGATTTAGGTACCTAGCTGGCCAGTGTCGTCTTGTGTCTTCTGTACAGCTTAGTTTCATATCTAATAGTCTATGCAGTTTGATGATGCTTCTTACCAAATTTCCGTTGCTTGCTGGACTCTGAATGGAGGGTAGAATACTCTTCCTTGGAGGCAACTGGAGGCTTGGGCTCCATTAATCTGTTTCCATTAATGTTTAGTAACATATTTATGGATAAATATTCTAGCAGCACACCATGGAATGCTTAGGATACCTCGTCATAGGAACGTCTCCAGTCAGGGGTGCCAACTTGAATAAGATATTCTAGCAGGGGGCATGTAAGCCCCACCCCACATAATTGATTGCCAGGTGTGGTGCATGCACACCATTTGAATGGCAATGCCCACTAACTTTTATTGCCCCCCCCCCCGAAGGGACCTTGGTCCCTGGGAGTGGGCTCCTGTGTCTCCATCAAGTGGATGACACAGGTGTTGACCCTGTTAGCCTTATCGTGTGAATTTTCACTGAGACAAAGCTTAAGGGACCAATTGGTGGAGTTTTAGAACAGGGTCCAGAAGTCACTTCATGGGATTGACTCAGAAGCAAAACACTTTGGGGGGGGGACTTTTCTTGTTGTGATATTGGCTTACTGAAGGTAACTCAGATAGACCCATCCCCAAGACCTCTCTGGCCCACCAGTATGCCCCCCCAGTCCTTTACGTTTTTTACCTATGCCCCCCCACATTGGTCCTTTACGTTTTTTACCTATGCCCCCCCCCACATTTGTGAATCACCAAGATAGACCAAGATAGCAGGAGGGTAGTCAATAGATAAACGGCAAAGTCCCTTGCGTGTGGTTCCTTTCACAAGGCAGTGTCAGCTGGTTGACACCAAAGCTGTTTGCCCATACCAGGGCAAGAATTTCTCCCAATTTTGCTGAGTATAAAACAACTTCCTCATTAAACAGAGAGGAAGAGAAACATTCACAGACTCTTTGCAAAATACGACAGTGATGGTAATTGTGCTATAAATAGCGCTGGCAGAACAAGGAGCAGTCATTGCCTTAGGAATGAGGAGTGTGTAGCGGCAAAGATTTTGAAAAGATAGTTTCACAAGTGAGCTCTGGCTTAATTTGCCTTAATATGGAATATCATTCAGGCTGCAATCCCAGCATGGCATGTATGAGTGGAAGTGAGTTTCATGCAAAGGTCTTGCACTGCCAGGATCTTCCTCACAGTACGCAACCCTTGGCTGAGAGGACATCTGTCCTCCTTCACTATCAAGCAGCCAGCAAATTTGCAGAGGCACAGGATAAGATTGTGTTGCTTTTGAAGTCCACTTTTTTTAATTCTTTGTTTCAGCCATGGTTAACAGTCTCCAACACCATAACAATGATCAAATAACAGATATCACAACTCTCACAAACATGCTCTCAGAGGCCATTCCTGTACTGGGGAACAATGGCCATTTCATTAGCTGAAAGTAAGGATTGGATTCGGAAGAAGGGAAAGAAGCAAGATGTTCTTCAGAGTCAGCTGGGAAGGAAAAGGGATGGGTATATTCTGATCAGCGCACACAATCCATGCTGCTCTTCAGAGCAATTGTCTTCAATATTTTCCAAATCTGGGACCCAGCTTTAACCCAAACATGCACTTGGGGATCTATTTCTTATGGCTTTTTTGCCACATATTTCTATGTTGGCACTGCTGCTCTTGCAACTCAGCTTAGATCGGTCCACATGAACATTAGTGGGTGTGGACCCACCAGTTAACCAATGTTCTAGAGTAAGGGTAGCTGGTGTTGACTATAACTCCCCTCAGCCCTGGTCATTGGCCATGCTTGCTGATGCTGATGAGAGCTTTCCTATGCTCAGAACAAAATTTGGGCCTTATCCCTACAATCTCAGAGCAGAAAAACACAGGTTGTCCACTGAGAAGGGCGGGGTGTGTGTGGAGCTCCGCATTTTCATAAGTTAATAGAAGTTAATAAAGCGATTACAAAATATCTACCTCTAAATTTGCCTGGACTATCAGAAGGATGACACGGGTTTATTATGTATTTATTATTTGTGTGCACTGTTGGCGTTTGATTCATGCAAGCAAATAAAGTGAGGGGGAGATACCAGATGGAGAAATTAAAATCTTGCTTGGATCAGTACTCTGTGTGCTTGGCTTATTACACTTTCTCTCCACATTTCCTCTGTGGAGTTCAGAGCTGCTTATGAACAGTTCCTAGGTGGGTTTTACAGGGTATGTAAGACAGTTGCCTTAGCAGGAGAACTGCATCATGCGACTTCAGACCATTAAAATTCAGACGGGAACGGAGGCTGTACACATACTAGCACATGCTATATATTTAAAGCACATTTGAAGCACCATCTTTCTCTCCAAGAATTATGGGCACCAGGGCCGGCCCACCCATGAGGCGGGCTGAGGCAACTGCTTTGGGTGGCGGAACCCCCAAAGGTGGAACCCCGGGGGGGGGGGAAAATCCAGAAATATGGCAACCCATACTGGAACTCTAGTTTCTGGCAAATTTCAGCTCAACTGCAAGTTTCACTTTTTGAAATATGGCAACCCTAGCCGCCACACACCTAGGCAAGAGTGGCTTCAGCAGCGGGGCAAGGCCTTCCCATTTTACCTCAGGTGGTGATACAGGACAGACCACCCCTGCTTGACACTGTAGTTTATCCCTCACAGAGTTACAATGCTCAACAACCCTTATCAAACTACAGCTCCCATAATTCTTTGAGCGTAGGGAGACATGTGCTTTAAAAGTACAGTGTGCGCGCAGCTGAGAAGATAAATATTGGATGTTGATATTGTTCGGTAGGCCAACTGTGCTAGGAGGAATATGACCATGGAAACTGTAATCCATAAAACATTCACTCATTAAAAACTCCCTTGATGTCAACAAAAGTATTCAAGAGAAAGTGGTTTGTGAGCTGCAGCCTTTATAAGTGCTGTTGTTCTGCTGGTATCAGTGAACGAGGCAGCAATAGTTTTTTGGGGGGAAACCTTCTATTTATCTATTTCATACTCTCAAAAAACAAGTCATCATTTGTTTTTTTGTTTTTTTAAAGATATTTATTGGAGTTTTACAAAAACATAAATTTAAAAGATCATATAAAAAGAAAGAAATACAATAAAAGAAACATAGAAAAATACATAAAATAAGAAAAAGAAGAATAAAAACAAATCCATTTTTGTAACCCTAACTCATTATCTTATTTCCTTGGCCTCCTCACACCTCCCCTTTTTGTATCCCCATTTACATAATCAAATCAGCAAATCCTTACCCTCTTTCGTTTATCTTAACTCTATATCTTAACATATTATAACTCTATATTTTCATCCATTTTCAGTTCAATTTTGCATACTCTTGTTAACTTTGTTGCTAATGCCACTTATTTTCAATCCAACATCATTTTAACATTCATTAATTTTACAGTGTTTCTGAAGATAGTCTTTAAAACAAGTCATCATTTGAGGAAAGATTGACAGAGCTGTTCAAATTTTACTGGTCTTGTCAGCAACAGAAAACAAACAAGGAACCAAGGGAAACAAACAGAACACCAACCCATGCCTGAATCTGAAATGAATATTGCAGATGAAATCATGTTGCTGAATGTTTGTTTACCTTGTTCCTGGGTTCAGACTTTCAGAGAATTTGGATCTGGGGAGTGGAGACCACTGGGTATTAGGGATTGAGGAGAAAGCCACGTTGACTCACATTTTACTTAGAAACCATCCAAGGTGCATTTCTCAAAACAATGAGTGAATCGAAACACAGCTATTCCTGGAAACTGGTACATCTCTGAATTTCACATTGCAGTTCTCCAACCATTGTGTACAAAAATGTGCATGTTAGGGAAAACTTTCCTCAAAATGCATAGAAAATAGAACATAAAATGCTATATATATGGGGAAATTAGCTTTATTAAGTAAAATTTCATCTAAAAATGTGTGTGTCAGAAGAAAAATGCACTAAAATGTCAAACAATTCTTGTGAGGACCTTCTTTAAAAAGAAAATGACAGGCTGAAAATGTGAAGAACTGGCGTTAGGACTGAAAAAATGAGAAACTAGGAAGAATCAAAATTGGCAGTTTCACCCATTGCTATTGGCTAAGATCCCCAAGTGATTTAGAACACTGAATCATCCGGGTTCTAAAGTACAGGAGGAATCTCTATCAGTAGAGGAGAGCGCACACAGGTTCAGAAGATGCCCAACTCAGCAAGGGCAATAAAGGAAAGGTAATGTTCCAGAAGGAGGCTGGCTTGTCAGCATGTTCTCACCCTTCTTTGTTCACCTGAGCAAACACCTGAAGAGGGCTCCTGTTGTTCTTGCACAGAGGATCATTGGAGACATCAGTTGATGGTGGCGGTGATGAGGGTGATTTGCCATTTCATGTAGCACTGAAGCCTCTACCCTTGCTTCATATTCCTCAACAAACCTAACAACCTGAAGTGTTATTTCCTTTACATTACACATGGAGGGGGCAGGGATGGAGCTGAGAGGAGAGTGGCTTGGCTAAGACCACCTTGCGAGTTCCTAACTTAGCTGAGATTTAAACTGGCAGCATCTGAACCATGGTGCCACATCAACTTTCACCTAAGGTTGTTGCGATGGTGCATACCCTCTAACATTTCTCCGATGAAAATAGGAATGTTATATTCAACAACAACAACTTTATTATTTATACCCCGCCCATCTGACTGGGTTGCCCCAGCTACTCTCAGCGACTTACAACATATATAAAAACATAATAAAACATGAAACATAAAAAACTTCCCTATACTGGGCTGCCTTCAGATGTCTTCTAAAAGTGGTATAGTTAGTTATCTCCTTGGCTTGGGGGGGAGGTGTCACATAACTCTATACCAGGCATAGGCAAACTCGGCCCTCCAGATGTTTTGGGACTACAATTCCCATCATCCCTGACCACTGGTCCTGTTAGCTAGGCATCATGGGAGTTGTAGTCCCAAAACATCTGGAGGGCTGAGTTTGCTTGTGCCTGCTCTATACCCTCCAACATTTCTCCAATGAAAGTAGGGACATCCTAAGGAAAAGCGGGACACTCTGGAATCAAATCAGAAACCGGGACGGCTTCTGTAAATCAGGGACTGTCCCTGAAAATAGGGACACTTGGAAGGTCTGATGGTACGTGCTTGCATATGCATGTGTTGTTGTTGTTGTTGTTTAGTCGTTTAGTCGTGTCCGACTCTTCGTGACCCCATGGATCAGAGCATGCCAGGCACTCCTGTCTTCCACTGCCTCCCGCAGTTTGGTCAAACTCATGCTGATAGCTTTGAGAACACTATCCAACCATCTCGTCCTTTGTCGTCCCCTTCTCCTTGTGCCCTCCATCTTTCCCAACATCAGGGTCTTTTCCAGGGAGTCTTCTCTTCTCATGAGCTGGCCAAAGTATTGGAGCCTCAGCTTCACAATCTGTCCTTCCAGTGAGCACTCAGGGCTGATTTCCTTCAGAATGGATAGGTTTGATCTTCTTGCAGTCCATGGGACTCTCAGGAGTCTCCTCCAGCACCATAATTCAAAAGCATCAATTCTTCAGCGATCAGACTTCTTTATGGTCCAGCTCTCACTTCCATACATCACTACTGGGAAAACCATAGCTTTAACTATACGGACCTTTGTCGGCAAGGTGATGTCTCTGCTTTTTAATATGTTATCTAGGTTTGTCATTGCTTTTCTCCCAAGAAGCAGGCGTCTTTTAATTTCATGGCTGCTGTCACCATCTGCAGTGATCATGGAGCCCAAGAAAGTAAAATCTCTCACTGCCTCCATTTCTTCCCCTTCTATTTGCCAGGAGGTGATGGGCCCACTGGCCATGATCTTCGTTTTTTTGATGTTGAGCTTCAAACCATATTTTGCGCTCTCCTCTTTCACCCTCATTAAAAGGTTCTTTAATTCCTCCTCACTTTCTGCCATCAGTGTTGTGTCATCTGCCTATCTGAGGTTGTCGATATTTCCTCCGGCATATGGATGTGCACACACACAAACCACAAGTACTCACATAGCTTCGAGCAAGAGCTGTAAGTTTAAAGAAAAACAATAGTGCCATGGCCAAGCTGTTTCTTTTGCAGTTCAAGAGTGGACAGAGGGCTAATGCAACGTGGAATGAGCAGTAAAAGACTACAACGTGTACCACTGTGTTGTGACATGTTTGTTAAAAAAAAAAGTCACAGCACCCACTTTCAGTGGAAGATTTCCCCACTTCCTGATATCATTTAGACAGGCCTTCTTACAAAATCACAACTGCCTTACAGAAAATCCATACAGGCCCACTCTTCCTTTCACCTCTGACCTTTTGACCTCCGTCTTGCCTCGGGGCAGCGGTGACCCGGTCACTGCCTAACCCTGAGTCAATAAGTCTACCTTCATTAGCATAAAACATGAATCTAGTGGCAGTTTGACAAATTATAACTTCAAGCTAAAGATCTGCCAACTGGCTAACTCCTGTAACGACTATTTATCATTGGAAATGGTAAATCATAGGAATTCAGATGACTTAATTATTCAGATAAAAAAAAGAGAGAGCAAACGCAAGAAAGAGAAAGGGAGGGTGGGAGAATCCCTCAGCTTCTGCAGGATATCTAAGGATGAAAGCCCCTCGAGGGGGAGAAACCACCCTCCTCTGTCCCCTCGGATCTCATTCCCTGCTCCTTTGTCTGCTTTTTCTTTTTATCCCCACTTCTCTCATTTTTCTTTTCCTTTGTCATTCTTTCTCCCAATCTCTTGCTCTTTTTTGTGTCCTTCTTTCTTAACCTTCATCTTTGTGTCTCATTCTCTCGCTGTCCCGTTCCCCCCTCCTCTATTTATCATTTCAGCTTTTCTGTTCTTTTTCCTGCCTCCCATTCCTCTCTCCCCTCTTACTATTTCCACATTTAGTTCTTCTTCTTCCTCCTCCTCTCCTTCCCCCATTCATCCCCACAGCAATACTTCGTGGGCCCTTCCATACCGGTGCATTCTGCAACATGTCATGGGCGCAATAATAGTGCAATAGACCAGGGCTGGACTTAGGTTTGATGAGGCCCTAAGCTACTGAAGGTAATGGGGCCCTTTATATGTCCAGCTGTCTTTTGTCAGCAACAAATTGTCGCCACTTTTTGTGTTGAATATGTGCTATATGGTAATTTATGGACCTAATAGGTATCTAAAGCCATTTGCACATGTTGCCGTGCAACCAGTCCATGCAGAATGTAGGCACCCTATATATAGAAAGGAGTGAACCAGTGATATTTTAGGGAGCAAGATAGCAGGCGGGGCCCATTACTTACACCATAGGAGCCTACAAAGCAAAAAACACTGTTGCTGTATGCAGGTTTTATTTAATTTGTTTTTTATCTTATATTTTGGAATTGTGCATCCAGGTTTTTTCCCCTTAATTTTTTCTAGGGTCCCCAAGAGAGTGGGGTCCTAAGCTACAGCTTGTTTAGCTTATATGTAAATCCATCACGGCAATAGACTTTGACACAGGTGAGCAGTACATAGTAATACATACCCTCCAACACTTCTCCGATGGAAATAGGGACATCCTATTTAATAATTATAATTATAATTAGACTTAGAATACTTTTGTAATTTATACCCCACACATCTTACTGGGTTGCCCCAGCCACTCTGGGAAGCTTCCAACATATATAAAAACATAATAAAACATTACAAAAGCCATCCCTATACAGGATTGCCTTCAGATGGCTCGGGAGCGCAGAGCTCCATACCTTCCAACATTTCTCCAGTGAAAATAGGGATGTCCTAAGGAAAAGTGGGACATTTCAGGATCAAATCAGAAACCGGATGGCTACTCTAAATCAGGGACATCCTTGGAAAATAGGGACACTTGGAGGGTCTGCAGGTGGGTGTGTTTTGGGGGGAAGTAGCCTTGCTGACAAATGGAAAACAGTACCAGGTCGAATTTGACCCACACATTCCCAAACGTTGCTTTTGAACATTCGAGAGACAGTTGGGAAGGGAAGCGCCAGGCAGTTCCAGATTTACATATAAGCTAAACAAGCTATAGCTTAAGGCCCCACTCTCTGGGGGTTCAAAAAAAATTTAAAGGAAAAAAACTGGATGTACATTTTCAAAATACAAGATAAAAAAATAAAAAATAAAACCTACATACAGCATCAGTGTTTTGTGTTGTGTAGGCTCCTATTTATTATGTGCAAATGGCTTTGATACCTATTAGGTCTATAAATTACCATATAGCATATATTCAACATAAAAAACAGTGACAATTTGTTGTTGACGAATGACAGCTGGACATAGAAAGGGTCCCATTACCTTCAGTAGCTTAGGGCCTCATCAAACCTAAATCCGGCCCTGGCGCCAGGACTTGTGGTGCTGTTGTATTTCTCCAAGGTTATCTGCAAGAAAGGATTGCCCAATACGATTTCTGTACAACTGTTCTTCAAACACGTATTCCAGGAATGGGGAACCTTTGGCTGCCCAAGGGCCTCATTTCATTCTGGACAATCCTTTCTGGGGCCACATATTTCAGTGGTAGGTGAGGTCCAATGATAACATGGGCAGAGCAACAGAAGTGACTCTTTGTACGATATGTTATATTCCAGCCAAGCAAAAGTCAAACGTTTCTACAAACACACACCACACAACTCTCTATCCTCCTTTTAGGCAAGCAATAAGCTTTCATACCCTCCAACATTTCTCCAATGAAAATAGGGACTTCCAGTGCTATTTTTCTAGAAAAAGAGGTGCAGGAACTCACTATGAACACCATCTTTGTTCTCTATAATGGCAATGGCACCCACCTGAGAGGTGCTGGAACTGAGTTCTGGTGAGTTCCAGATTAAAAAAAGCCTTGGGAACATCCTATTCCATACCCTCTAATATTTCTCAAATGAAAATAGGGACGTCCTAAGGAAAAGCAGGACATTCCAGGATCAAATCAGAAACTAGGACAGCTTCTGTAAATCTGAGGCTGTCCCTGGGAAATAGGGGCACTTGGAGAGTCTGAGCTTTCTCACAGTTCAAGAACACATTCCAGACAGGTGAAAGCATTCAATGATGGTGTGGCCAAGGTAGAGTAGGTATGCCCTGGCAGCAGGTCTGGGGGACAAGTAGAAAGACTCAAAGGACCGCATTTGGGCCCCAAACTCAGGTTCCTCACTCCTCACTTAGGTTTCTGCTCACTTCCCTACATCTCATTTTCCTCTTATTATTTCTGCATTCACTTTTGAAGCCTATAAAGCACATTACCTCATTAAAACACGCCAACACCAAATTGCTCTCATTTTCTCCACCTTAATTGAAGTAAAATGAACTCCTCTCCCAATGAACTCCCAATTCTCTTTGTCTCCAAAGCGGTCCACCCACCCTATTTCATGATTCTTATTTTCTTACCCCAGTAGGATGGTCTCTTCCTACTCGCTTCACTCTCGCCCTGCTACTTCCTCTTCCTCAGTGAATGGCACAGCAGTGCGTACAAAAGAAAGACTGGCAGCCATGTTTAAAGCAGAAAACTGAGGTGCCTCTCCCAGAGGAGATAGCTTGTCCTTTATCAAACTCCACCTTTCCTTTCTATTGAAATCTCTCCTCTTCCCTGAAGTTTTCATCCCCAGGCCCAACATCCTGGGACAGATGACCAGACACTGTCTCCCCAACAGGGCTCAGCAATGTTGGGACGTGGGTGGCGCTGTGGTCTAAACCACTGAGCCTCTTGGGCTTGCTGATCAGAAGGCTAGTGGTTCGAATCCCGCAACAGAGTGAGCTCCCATTGCTCTGTCCCAGCTCCTGCCAACCTAGCAGTTCAAAAGCACACCAGTGCGAGTAGATAAATAGGTGCCACTGAGGCGGGAAGGTAAATGGCATTTCTGTTTCCATCATGTTGTCCCGTTGTGCCAGAAGTGGTTTGGTCATGCTGGCCACATGACCCGGAAAGCTGTCTGTGGACAAACGCCGGATCCCTCGGCCTGAAAGCGAGATGAGCGCAACTCCATAGCCTCCTTTGACTGGACTTAACTGTCCAGGGGTTCTTTACCTTTACCTTCAACAATGTTTACTGGGCTGAGTGCTGCACATTCCTCCAGGCAGTAGCAGACACACCTGACCTCCCAACTGCTGTGGAGGGAGGTGACTGGGGTTGTTGCAGTGCAGATGCACTGGTGGAGCCAATCTGGCACAGCTGACAATATATTTACAGTGGTACCTCGGATAACAGATGCTTCAGGTTACAGACTCTCCTAACCCAGAAATAGTACCTTGGGTTAAGAAGAAGAAGAGTTTGAATTTGATATCCCGCTTTATCACTACCCGAAGGAGTCTCAAAGCAGCTAACATTCTCCTTTCCCTTCCTCCCCTACAACAAACACTCTGTGAGGTGAGTGAGGCTGAGAGACTTCAAAGAAGTGTGACTAGCCCAAGGTCACCCAGCAACTGCATGTGGAGGAGCAGAGACGTGAACCTTGTTCACCAGATTACGAGTCCACCGCTCTTAACCACTACACCACACTTTGCTTCAGGATAAGAACAGAAATCGTGTGGCGGCTGGGTGGCAGCAGCGGGAGGCCCCATTAGCTAAAGTGGTGCTTCAGGTTAAGAACAGTTTCAGGTTAAGAACAGGCTTCTAGAACGAATTAAGTTCTTAACCCGAGGTACCACTGTACATTGCATTGACCTCCCTACCACCTCTTCTCTCTCCTCTTCCCAGTAAGCAGCAGCAATGCAGCTGTCAGGAGGTCAGGGGGAAAAGCCCACCCCAACCCACCAGCTGCAACTGACTCCAGATTTGGGCTCACCTGACTGAAGTAGCAGGCAGCTGCAAGTCACCAGCCATTTTAAATTTCTCACAATGCCCTGTAGTGGTGCTAAGCTGGGCATTGTGGGTATTGGAAGTAGAGGCAAGCCACAGATCACAGCAGTGCCTGACAATGCCACTGGTATTCCTACTGGGTTAGAGGAGACAATACGGTGAGGACCATTAAAGAGCACTTTGCCAGAGGTCCTCCGAAACTTGGAGCCGTGCCTGGTCATCCCCAAGCAAAACAAAGGCCACTGCTGCATCTTAAGTCTTACAGACATTTAGATTGTAAGCTACTTGGGGCAGAAACCTTCTTTTAAAAACTTCCCATTCCCTCTTGTTTTGTTGTTGCTTACATAATAATAATAATAATAATAATAATAATAATAATAATAATAATAATTTATTTGTACCCTGCCCATCTGACTGGGTTTCCCCAACCACTCTGGATTAAAAATACATTAAAATGTCACACATTAAAAACTTCCCTGAACAGGGCTGCCTTCAGATGTCTTCTAAATGTCATTCCATAAAGCACCAACATGTTAGGATATTAGGATGTTAGGATATTAATAGATAAACGTCTGTTTGTTTCTATAAAGCAGGTCCATTTTATGTTCAGCAGAGTGAATGCAACAAGCTACCCTGCTGCTTGAGCTTTTCGTCAGTCACCCCCAGAACCCCACCACCACACACACAAAAATCACTCAACATTTCATAAGCGAGGGATTTCAGGTCCTGATTATATTTTATTGCTTCCAACACTAAGGGGAAGGTGGAAGAAAAGTTTACACTGAGGGAGGCTCCAGCACACGTTGAAAAACATATATTGCCATAAGATTTATGGCGGAGGGTTCGTCCTATAAATCAGCTTGTGCTCCCCCTCCCTTTTGGGGGGGCTGTGTAGAAATTTAAACACGTGCATCTGATTATTTTTACTTTTAGAAGAGGGGTAAAAAAGGGGGGCTGGCACTCTTAAGACAAAGAGGCTATGAAATGTAATTGTATTGTGAATGTGTGTGTGTGTGTGTGAGAGAGAGAGAGAGAGAGAGAGAGAGAGAGAGAGAGAGAGAGAGAGAGAGTGTTGTAGTAGCCACTAACTGGAACACATTAATAGTCATTACCACTGCTGCCCATACAAAACTGAAAGCTAATCTTTATCTTTATCTCAGTAGCCATCCATCATCTACCTACCTATCCACCTACCTGCCCCTCTATTTGCATACATATTTGCAAGGTGCCTGGGATTCTGCACAAATAATCCCAAAATTCTGAGACTGGAATCTATTATAAACAGGCTTGTGTGCCCATTTATCCAGCTTTTATTATATATTTGGAGGGCACTATCTTCTTTTGTTTGGCTTCTCGTACAGATTTTTTTTAGTTCTCTTTTTAGGCTTGAGCAATAAGGTCAGAGTCTCCCCAAATATTGAGGGATAAAAGCCGAAGTGGAGCATGAACTAGGGATGGCAAGAACTGTAGAGAGGCTATGAATTAAATGTCACAATTCTTCAGGTTTTCTCTTGATTCATGAGGACTAGAAACCTCCCCCCCTGTCTATTAGAGCCTAGAATTCAAGACTCCTGGTTTGTGGTGGGATGTGGGGTACGGGGCAGAGGGAAGTTTTATCCTGATTTTGCCTCCCAGGATATTGGAGGGTATGGCAATGATATCAACTGGGGTCAAACCATCACCTCCTTTGAAGCAAGGCTATGTGTGCTTTTGGGATACAGTCATTCATGTGCAGAATTGAGGAGCTGGGCAGAAATGCAGGTTCTCTCAAGGAATGGTTCCTCATATGACTTGAAGTACAAATCAGGCAGGAGGGTGGGAAATGGCAGTCAGTTGCTTGTACTATCCCTAAATGACAACACTGCAACTAACGGAAGGCCTTACTACGGACAAGGCACTAGATCAGGGTTTTCCCCAAACTTGGGTATCCAGCTATTTTGGGACTACAGTTCCCATTGTACCTGACCACTGGTCCTACTAGCTCAGGATGATGGGAGTTGTAGTCCACAAACAGCTGGAGACCCAAGTTTGGGCACTATCTTCATCCTCCAGTCTATCCTTTGAGTTTCCATACTCTGTTGCTATCTTATTTTGTTTAACAGTATTTATATACCACTTAGTCACTCAACAGAAGGCACACGGGTGGCACTGTGGGTTAAACCACAGAGCCTAGGACTTGTCGATCAGAAGGTCGGTGGTTCGAATCCTCATGGCAGGGTGAGCTCCCGTTGCTCGGTCCCAGCTCCTGCCAACCTAGCAGTTCAAAAGCATATCAAAGTGCAAGTAGATAAACAGGTACCGCTCCAGCAGGAAGGTAAACAGCGTTTTCATGCGCTGCTCTGGTTAACCAGAAGTGGCTTAGTCATGCTGGCCACATGACCCAGAAGCTGTATACCGGCTCCCTCGGCCAATAAAGCGAGATGAGCGCCACAACCCCAGAGTCGGCCACGACTGGACCGAATGGTCAGGGGTCCCTTTACCTTAGTTACTCAACTATGATGCCGACAGGCCATTATCTCTCTGTCCACCTCACAGGGTAGTTGCAAGGCTGAGTTTCCTGTGTGACTATATTTCTCATTCTGAGCAACTTTGGATACAATTGTAGTGAATAAACCCTCTTGATAAAACTGTTGTGAATAAACAAACCTACATAAAGCCGAGGGTTGCAATGAGTGCTGTGCAAACTCTGGCTATCCGAAAATCACCT
Source organism: Podarcis filfolensis (assembly GCF_964270895.1). Classification (NCBI taxonomy): domain Eukaryota; kingdom Metazoa; phylum Chordata; class Lepidosauria; order Squamata; family Lacertidae; genus Podarcis; species Podarcis filfolensis. The sequence continues at coordinate 114,673,410 of NC_139605.1, read as the reverse complement.
TGAGTCTCCAAAGTCCTTGATTTCTTTAACGAGCACAGCATTGTTATTATTAATCATTTATATAGCACTTTAACATGCAAATGGCTTTGCAATTATTGTTATATCGTTCTTTTCACACAGGTGACCTTAGGAAAGTGGACCAGGTTTGTATACTTGAGTTTGGGCAAGCTCTGGTGTCTTTGTTAAGGGAGGAGAGAATGGAGTAAGGATTTGTGTGTTATGTAGTCATCTAAATAGATTAGGGGCATGGCATATCATTGGGTGCATGTCTATCACCACCAGCAGCTAACCCATGGGATCTAAGCAGATCCAGCTGCAGCTTGATTGCACGCCAATTCTCAGGCCAAATCTAGACCAGGGATCTTCAATCTTTTCGGACCCAGGATGCACTTTTTACTCAAGCGTGCATTTGGGGACCCATTTCTGAATTGTTTACCATATATTTGCATGGTGGTAGTGTTCCGCTTGCGACCCACCTTGGATCAGGCCACAGTCCATGTTGAAGATCAGTGATCTAGGGAGTGGGTGCTTTGTGCTCTTCACATGCTCTGGAATAGTGTCAGCAGCAGCACAGAGATTTGGTCTAGTCAAACTATTCATCATATAGCACAGTGGTACCTCGGGTTACATACGCTTTGGGTTACAGATGCTTCAGGTTAGAGACTCCGCTAACCCAGAAATAGTACCTCGGGTTAAGAACTTTGCTTCAGAATGAGAACAGAAATCGTGCTCCGGCAGCACGGCGGCAGCGGGAGGCCCCATTATCTAGTGGTGCTTCAGGTTAAGAACAGTTTCAGGTTAAGAATGGACCTCCAGAATGAATTAAGTTCTTAACCCGAGGTACCACTGTAAAGCTAGACTGTACTCTAATTTCAGTTTTTAGAGTGCAAGGATTCTATAAGGGTTACAGAATACTTGTTTCATATGTATACTAAACACCCGGTGTTGGACAGACCCTTAATTCATCAATGCTGAGTTTTGGGATAGTGCAATTTGTGGGTACTTGTGCCACCTCTGCTGGTGTGTATATATATTCCTGTCTAGCAAACCTCCATGGAACCCAGAGCTGATATTTTTAAATAGCTAGATTCTTTTCTCTCTCTTTTTAATACTAAGGAGCTGGAGCGACTCTTTGGAGCAGTTCTATTATTCATGTGCATTATGAGCAGGGGAAAGGATCTATAAATAGCACATTACAATCCCCCACTGAGGTCAGGCACATGGTCTCCATCAGAATTTCAAGGTGAAGAAGAACAAGGTTCTGCTCTTTCAGACAAACAAACAAAAGCTATCTCTCTGGAACGAGTTCCATGAAAAAGGCGAGTGGTCAGCTCTCGGACCAACAAATTCAAATATTCTCATCTCAGCCACATAAATCACAATTGTGGGCTCTGGCAAGCTACTGCTCTCTCAGCCTTCGGTCCATGATGCCCTAGCAGTTAATAATACTGGCCTACCTTACACGGCTGTTGTGAGGATTGCAGCAATAGTACATGGGTAGAGCTTTGAGATATAAAAAATAATAGAAAATAATTGGTAGTGTTGTGCGGCATTAAGAAGCAGAGAGTGGGCAAACTGAAGAGATGTATGGAAAGAACCAAGAGCTCCAAGGAGGGCAAGGAGACAAACACAGGGTTCTTCAGCTCACTTCTCTCTCACATTGCTAATGCAGAGGCTGGAGGAGGCATTTGCAGGGGTAAGCTGGTGCGTGAGGGAGCTCACTTGCTGCCCAATTCTTCCTCTGCTTGCTTATTTTGCCTTGGAAACACCCCTCTCTTTCCAGGCCATTTCCCAGCTGCTTTTCCTTAGCAATGCTCTGAGCTCAGACGTAAATCCAGCTGGCCCAATGCCGGATCCCACACCGAAGTGCTCTCGCTGTGCCACAGGACTGGTGGTATGAGGTGCAATGGGAAGTCCTGGGTTCCTCAGAGCAAAGGTGTCCATGAGGGTCCTCCTGGCTCTTGCCCTACAGTTAAGGAAGTTTCTTCTGGGGATGCATGCTCCTCAGTTATCTCCTGAGCTCCAGCAGCAAGCTCAGATCTTGGGTCTAGCACCTTAGATAGAAACTCTTGGTCACTGATGGGCTCTGGGGTCATCGTGACACAGATGAGCATGGCGTGGCCAAAATGGCCTTGTGGTCCAAATGGGAAGCCCTGGAAGGTCTCATTAGCCCTGGTGAGCTGGAGGTTCCCCAACCCTGCTAGAGATGAGCTGCGTGTTCCAAAGCTAAGCTTCCGAGCAACAGGGTGCCTTTGCCTCACACACACACGTGGATGGAGATGGATTTGGGCTACCTAGGTGGTCTCCCATTTGATATTTACTGGAATCAAACCACTTGTCCACCCACATTGCATCTCCATGCTGAGCTGGCGAACAGCTCGGATTTGGTAAAGATTTATATGACGTGGTCTAATTTCCAGTTCCTTTCTTCTGCTTTGGGACGGATGGTTTGGAATGCCAAAGTCTCTCGCTAAGAGCATCTTTTTAAAAGGAAAAGGAAATGTGTCAGGGTCAGATTTGTACGGCGTGTTCTTTTGCTGTTGCAAATAACATCACAGCTCCGGTACATCGTGAAAGAGAGTTGGCCTGCATATTCATTGGGGGTTGGGGGGGGGTAGTATATGTGTGTATGTGTGCTTGTTTGGAGAGAGAGAGAGAGAGAGAGAGAGAGAGAGAGAGAGAGAGAGAGAGAAAAGTGCTTCGGTTCAGCAGATTGCAAGGTGGGGATCAATAGAAAGAGACAGTTGGAGACATGCTTCTATCACCCCCGTAATGCAAGCTCAGCACTCTCTGCACTCTTCTTGCTGGGCTGGTGGGGAAAGCGGGCCACATCCAGCAGCTTCTCGCAGTTTACCAATTCAAACAGGTCTCTAATCCATCTGAGGGAGGGTAAACAGCCCCTGTGTCACGCCAAGGATTAACCACACAAATATCTCTAATGTATTCAAATGCACTTCCCGATACCACAGGAATAACCAGGGGTTACTCATTAGTGGTGGTGATGCCACTGAGAATAGTAATGGGTTCATTTTAAGAATATTTTTTCTAAAAAAGAAGAAAGCTGGGCCTCCATTTTCTCCCTCTCTCTTTCTTTCTTTCCAGAAAGGCAACATTCACAGCTTAGAAGCAGCTCACCCAAACGAGAAAGCTGGAGAAAGAGGGAAGCAGGGAGAGGGGGAGAGAGAAAGAGCGATTTTTATTGTAAAAGATGACTTTATTGCCTCTTGTATTGGGAGATTTCCCTTTTTTATTACCTGCTACCAGCCTTATTTTAGCAAGCAACAGAAGCAAAATTATTTTTCAAAGACGTCTCCTTTCTCTCTCCCCCTCCGTTCTCCTCCACGCATCCCCATCTCCTCTTTAAACACTCTATTAGAAAAATATTGCCTCAGCAGCTGGGATGCAAACACCGGTGGTGGTGTGGGGGGGGTGCGGTGGGGGGAAGCAATGAGCAGGATGGTGTGGGAGGCGTGCAATAAAGGAGAGAAGGAACCAATAAAGATTAATTATCTAATTAACAGAGATGTAAAAAATAGAGGGAGAAATAAATGCCTTGCCAACATTTGCTGGGGAGGTTTTATTCCCCCGTTTTTTTCATATATATCTCATTTGGTAAGTCTGTCGAGAGCATACATCTCTTTTGCCCTTTTTCACCACGGCAAAGACACACAGTGGAAAACCTCCCAAAGGTCAGCACTTTAGAGTTCCATTGATTTTAGCGAGAGATATTTAAGAATGGGCAGATTCACCATCACAACAACCACCACCTCAGGGAATAATGTGGAATAACTGGGTCTGTTTCTCATATGTCCTCTCTTGTGTGTCCCAAAACCTAATCTGGACTAGAGACTGAATCCGGATTGGGCTTTTAGGCCCTGACATTTAGTGGGTGACCCAAACTTCCCAGAGTTGCATTGTGTCAGATTCATCCTTAGTGCAGCCTTCATTACCAGAAGTCCAGCCCTCCTGGATGTTCCCACCCCCCACTGCTAATAAAATGAACTAGAAGAGACCCACTGGGAGATCTCTCACAGGTAAGTTGTTCTTCCTCATTCCAAGCAGGAATACCTGGAGGCTTTAAAGCAGAGGTGGGGAGACAACTATTCCCCCCCCCATTTTAAGATCTATTTTTATTGATATTTATCAAAAGATATACAGAAGTTTATGTCCAACTCAAAGTACAGTCATACCTCAGGTTAAAAATGCTTCAGGTTGAGCGTTTTCAGGTTGCGTTCTGCGGTGACCCGGAAGTAACGGAATGGGTTACTTCCGGGTTTCGCTGCTTGCACATGCACAGGTGATGATGTCACACGCATGTGCAGAAAATGATGTCACACGCATGTGCAGAAGTGGCGAATCGCGACCAGTGCACGCACAGACGCAGGTTGCGTTCTGCTCAGGATGCGAATGGGGCTCTGGAATGGATCCCGTTCGCATCTAGAGGTACCACTGTACTCTAACTCTTATCAGCCCAGGGCAGCATGGCCAAAAACAGGAATCATGGGAGTTGTAGTCCAGCAACTTTTGGAGGACCCCAGGTTCCCCATCCTGCATACATTTCTGATCAAACCTAGGGCCCAGACAGCCCAAAAGGCCAGCCTGAAATGGCAGTGCCAATGGGAGACGCCTCAAATCCGGAGACAAAATCTAGGTTAGGCAACATTCATCACCACATGCACATACAGTGGTACCTCAGGTTACATACGCTTCAGGTTACAGACTCCGCTAACCCAGAAATGGTGCTTCAGGTTAAGAACTTTTCTTCAGGATGGGAACAGAAATCAGGCTCCGGCGGCACGGCAGCAGCAGGAGGCCCCATTAGCTAAAGTGGTGCTTCAAGTTAAGTACAGTTTCAGGTTAAGTACGGACCTCCGGAACGAATTAAGTACTTAACCTGAGGTACCACTGTAATGCTAAGCAAATGCCCACTAAAAACAGGGAGACTTCAAATTGCTTTAAACTTGGGCTAAATTGTGTCCATTGTAAAAGTTTTGATCTGGAGTTTGAGTTTCGTTACGCGGGTTTCAACAGAAAGTCCACTTTGTGAATGGGCCGGTCACAACCGATTGCATTTACAAACCATCACAGTAAATCAAGAGTTTATTACAGATGCCGGCTTTTATTCCAATTTCAATTATGGAATCGTAAATCTAACAATATCAATAAAGGACCATAAACGGAAGGGACTAGCAATTCATCAAGTTCAATGCCTCCTTCCAAGGCGAGCTCATCTACCCACCAGCCGCTTTCCACACGCTTCCATTAACCCATATAAGGAGTGAAGTAGACAGGCTACATTACAGCAGTAAACATATCATGTGTACAGTTCGCAGTCAAAACGGGAGACAAATGCGAGTTTTGTAATGCTCTAACATCAATAACCCTTAAGCCTCGAAAAACATTTGTTTTATATTTATCACATTTGTATGTTAACCTTCCTCCAAGCAGCCCAGGGCTGTCTACGTGGCTTACATCTTCACAACATCCCTGTAAGGCAGAGAGAGAGAGAGAGAGAGAGAGAGAGAATGAGAGAGAGAGAGAGAGAGAGAGAGAGAGAGAGAGAGAGAGAGAGAACATGCAGTAATAGTGCTGGGCTGAATATTTCACTTTGCAAGGGAAGGGTTGGCGCTGTGTACACATAGTGTCTTGAGACCCAGGCCAGCAAGTGAATTTCATTGCCAAGCATTGAATTGAACCCAGGCTTCCCTTAAGTCCAACACTCTGTCAACGACACCTCCCCACACTGATATAATTTTAGCCTGCTTAAACTTGCCGCAGCTTTCCTTTGAAATCCTTCCGTTTAAATCAGGAAATGTGAAATGGACTTATCTCCTCCTGTCTCTAGGTGCTCCCAGGGACGGGTGTTTATCGTAGGATGGGTGCTCCTCAATCATACAAGGCTGTTGCCACATGATGTCATTGGCATCAAGATGCCAGCCCATGCCACCACCACCACCCCAAATTAAATCCAGACTTCCCATTTCTGTGGGAAATTAATATGTTTTTAAAAAGTTGCCAGTGACCCATTTTCAATATTAAGCACCCACAATGGATTCGCCCTCTGACAATCATATTAAATGTTTGCTGAACATATGCTAATATTGCATAACAAATATAGCTGTGACAGGACCACAGAACCTCCAAGCTTCTCCATCATACTTAAAAAATAGCATTACTTTATACTTCTTATGCATGGACGATTTGCACATCTTTCTACAGGGGAAGATGTGAAATTACATTTTCTTTTATACAGGGCCACCTTCAGGTTTGAGGAGGCTCTGGCTTGTAGGCTAACCTGGTGCTTGTGGTCATTTTAAATTTCCTACCATACTCCCCATGGTAGCATCGCTCCAAAACATTGTGGGAAATTTAAATTCATAAACCCAAGGCAGGAATCAGCCCTGGCAGAGGGACTGAGCCATTGCAACTGCCCCCAGATGCCAGTTTCCGATGCCAAGCCTGCTCAGATATGATGGAAAAGGAAAAGGTAAAGGGACCATTAGGTCCAGTCATGACCGACTCTGGGGTTGCGGTGCTCATCTCTCTTTATTGGCCGAGGGAGCCGGCATACAGCTTCCGGGTCATGTGGCCAGCATGACTAAGCCGTTTCTGGCGAACCAGAGCAGCGCATGGAAATGCCGTTTACCTTCCTGCTGGAGTGGTACCTATTTATCTACTTGCACTTTGATGTGCTTTCGAACTGCTAGGTTGGCAGGAGCAGGGACCGAGAAATGGGAGCTCATCCCATCGTGGGGATTCGAACCGCCAACCTTCTGATCAGCAAATCCTAGGCTCTGTGGTTTAACCCACAGTGCCACCCGGGTCCCAAGCACCAAACGCATCCCCCAAACCATGCAAGTCTGAAAATGATACAAGTTATCTAAACAGGGGATAATTTTTGCTTCAGGTGGATGTTGTACAGGGCAGATGCAATATCTTTAGCTACCTAAACAGAGCAGCAAATGGCATCTCACCCCAGAAGGATGCCCAGGTGCCCAACTTTACAGAGGGTGTTTTTTTATGTGTAGGGTGGTCCTCTGTTTGATAGCATCCTCTGTTGTGTTTGAAGGGCTGTCTAGTCCCAGGCCCATTTCAAGACAAAGAGTGCCATTCAGCCGAGTTTTACACAGAGCAGACCCACTGAAATTAATGAAAGTGACTAAGTTGGGTCCATTCCCATCAATGGGCAGAGTTCAACGTCTCACTACGCCGAATGATAGTCTGTGCAAGGATTTCATTTTGACAGACAGAACAATCCCCTCTCTTCTCCCCCTGTGTGTTGCTATAGGGGTTCTCCTGGTCCCCAAAAGCCGATTTCAGGGGGGTGGGCAGAAGGGGGAAGCCCCATTGTACAAGTGGAATGTGCTGGTGGGGCTCGTTAGTAGAATACCACCCAAACAGCCATAGGAAGGAAGAATAAGAGGAGGCCCTGAATTTGCCCATCGACAGCACCAGGACAGCAGAGTGAACAGGCACACAGGTAATCTGATCACAGTCTTCTCACCGTGGTGTATTGTGTTTCTATTTCAATTACAGTAATTGTCTCTAAAAATTGAATTTATACATATGACAAGCATAATCAGTTATGTGGGGCGGCTGCCTCTCTCTGTCTAATAGTAAGGCCGGCCCTAACCCGGGGCCTGTTTGTTGGTGGCACCACAGATGTGCATTAGTCTTCCCAGAGCTCACATTCTCATATGTACATATGCATTTTAAGCTACATTTTCTGACAAACTAGCACTTGAAATGTCCCAAAAGCATGAATGGTTTTTTCCTTGCTGTCTGAAAATAATAATAATAAGTGTTCTTAAAGCTGAAATGTTTGCTGTTTTATGCAATGCTTTATGCTGTGTTTGAATAGCTTGTAGTGGTTTCATTTGCATGTGTTTTTAATTTCTACCATGCTAAGGAAAGGCAGCTGATATATTTTGTAAAGAAATAAATCAGTGAGTAAGTAAACAAGCAAGCCCCTTTTTGGCTTTGGGAAGCTCCAGATGTTGAGACTGTCATGGGATGATATTCCCAATGCTGAAATTGTAGTAAAATTGTAGCAGCTACATGCTCCACTGTGTCATCTACGAACTACTACTTTTTTTAAGGAAAGTGGAGATCAGCAGCTGGCCCTAAAACTGCCCCCTTAAGCTTTCTTCCAATCACTTTCTCATGCAAAAGGATTGACTCTTAATGAGCAATGATATGCCTGCTAAAACCTTGCTTGTATGCCTGGACATAAGCCTCCCCTTTCTTCTTCAAAACCCACATGCATGACACCTTCCACCTGTCACCACCAAAGAGACCACATCAAAACCTTCCCAGGGCTGCCTCACTTTCTTCTAAAACCCAGTGCTAAATTATTCCTTCCCACCACGTAATCAATCCCACCCTGCTCACACGACATCTGGCACCCTCCCCCCCAACCCTAAAACACAGAGCCGGGGATTGATGGGTATTCCGCACATCTCTCCCGCCATTTGAAAGCAATGGGCCCTTTTTAATCTGTTGCTTCAATAAGGAAATGGGATCATTAAAAGCAGTTGTGTGCCGTGTTATCTTCTCTGCATATTCCTCCAGCCAGATGTTCCACAGTTGTGGATTTATTTATTTATTTTTAAAAAGCCATTCCGTCCTGTTTGACTTGCCTGTATTAAATCATTGACACATTTTCAAACACCAGCCCTAGCTTAAAGCCTCTGCAAATTTCCACACCCGGGGCCCTCAAATTGCAATACTAGAGTCTCAATTGACTTAACTCTTCATCACAGCATCATAAAAGCATCCTCTGCTCACTTGGTTCCCTAGGGAGAGGAGCTGCACTGACAACCTGCTCTAGAACAAATTAGGGTCTTCATAATAGCTGGAGGGTATGTCTATCTGTACTGGATGGCAGCAATCTTCTTCTGCTATGATGCTGTGTTTGGCTCAGAGCCAGTTGACATGACCTAAGTGGTGTGTTTTGTACATGGGTCAAGTGGATTTGTGCAGAATTTGACATGCTGTGACACAGTTTCATGAGCCAAGCCTACCTTTTCTGTGAAAACTTTGCTTAACAAGGATGCAGCTCAATCAAACTCAAGGCTGATCTATGGGTGGAGCAGGAGAGCGACTAACCTTGCCCCCTTTTTTGACAACTGGCATGAGGGGTAAACTTCTTCTACTCAGCTACATGATGTGATAAGAAAGGGACAGCTTTGTCTGTGAGTTATCTTTAACAAACCACTTCGAAAAGTCAATCCTGTCTCACCCAACTCTTAACATTGTTGGAACTGGCCTGTAAACAGACAAAAGGAGAGGGAGATACAGAGGGGAGGGGGTATTTGATTATAATTACTCCAAGCTCCTGTTTTAGGGAATAATACAGGTTATATATATTTTTTTAATTAAAAAAAAGTTGATAGAATTTGGGGATTTGCAATTTGAGGCTCTGTTATCAGTTTAAAGGACGGCTTTAAGGAAGGGGTGGCGCTGTGGGTAAAACCTCAGCGCCTAGGACTTGCCGATCGCATGGTTGACGGTTCGAATCCCCGCGGCGGGGTGCGCTCCCGTCGTTTGGTCCCAGCGCCTGCCAACCTAGCAGTTCGAAAGCACCCCCGGGTGCAAGTAGATAAATAGGGACCGCTAACCAGCGGGAAGGTAAACGGCGTTCCGTGTGCTGCGCTGGCTCGCCAGATGCAGCTTGTCATGCTGGCCACGTGACCCGGAAGTGTTTGCGGACAGCGCTGGCTCCCGGCCTCTAGAGTGAGATGAGCGCACAACCCTAGAGTCTGTCAAGACTGGCCCGTATGGGCAGGGGTACCTTTACCTTTACCTTTTATCAGTTTAAAAGTCTGCTTGAACTTTCTTCATTTCCAGCTCATATTTTTGTTATCTGTTTGCTTAGTGCTGTGGTAAAGTTATGTTTAACATGCATTAAATTTAATGTTTGTATGCATTGAAGTTAAAATTTATGTAAAAGTTTGCATTTGCAAAGCACATAGGTTTGCATTAAGCAAGAAGTTTCACTCTAGGTGAATGCGGAACATTGGTGGTTTTTTTCCATTTCAGTGTGTTAGGCTACCTGATGACTTGTTGCTGGAAACCCGAGCTGCAGCTCTCTCACAGGAGGAAGTTGAGACTTGAGAAGTCCGCATGAGCTTCATCAGCAATGGCTAGTGGTAGCAACAGCAGTAGCAGCAGCAGCAGAGAAGTTCTGCAATGATGAACAAGCTTAGGATCTCTCTCTGGGACCAGAGAGAGGAGAGTTTACTGAACTTCATAAAGGACTAAACCACATTGCCTGCTATTTCAGAGCAATGTGTTACTTTGTGTTTTCCTCTTACAATATTAATATGTAACTAGTTTTAAGTCTGTATCCAATAAAGGTGTGAAACACAATTCTTGTGGTGGAGAGAATTATTTTCAACACAAGGTCCAGATCAGGGGTTCCTTTTTTCTTTTCTTTTTTTAAAATTTTATTTATTAATTAAAGTTCTTATGTTACATTGGTAAACATTATCATATTACATCACAAGGCTTATTATACTATAATTTTCAACATGTATACAAAGTTTATATACTAAAAGAAAAAAAGGGGCAAAAACAAGGGCAAAAAAACTATTCCATAATCATATATATACCAATATTTTGGACTTCCTGTCTATCCTGTTGTATATTCCTTTTTTTCCAAATGAATGTACTCTTATTATTGTATTTTTTTTTTACATTTTATCTAATACATTCCTATATCAATATGTACCCTTGGTCTTATTTCTCAACTCAGTCTCTCTCCAATGTCAATTGAATGCTAGCATAGATAGCGAACCTTTACTGTATTTTTGAACATCTATCTATCCCACTTTTCCATAAATTTTTGTTTTGAATTGCCTCTCAGGCTATTTGTCAACTGCACCATTTCAGCAAATTCTTGTAGCTTGTTATGCCAATCCGTTATTATCGGGACTTCTTCTTCCTTCCACCCCTTTGCCACCAAAATCCAAGCTGCAGCCGTTGCATATAAAAATACCTCCTTAAAGGCATTCGGGATGTCCCTGGTCCAGATCAGGGATTCCATTGCAACAATTCTAACATGCAAAGTGTGTCTTCTGCAGTGAGCTTGCCTCCTGGTCAGCCTCTGCAACTCGCTGCGCCAAAGGAATAGGCTTGTATCAGATTTAATCAAGTGGTAATAGACCTCCTAAAGGACGCGGGTGGTGCTGTGGGTTAAACCACAGAGCCTAGGACTTGCTGGTCAGCGGTTCGAATCCCTGCGATGGGGTGAGCTCCCGTTGCTTGGTCCCTGCTCCTGCCAACCTAGCAGTTTGATAGCACATCAAAAGTGCAAGTAGATAAATAGGTACCACTCCGGCGGGAAGGTAAACGGTGTTTCCGTGCACTGCTCTGGTTCGCCAGAAGTGGCTTACTCATGCTGGCCACATGACCCGGAAGCTGTACGCCAGCTCCCTCGGCCAGTAAAGCAAGATGAGCGCCGCAACCCCAGAGTCAGCCACGACTGGGCCTAGTGGTCAGGGGTCCCTTTACCTTTTTAATAGACCTCCTAATCAACGGTGCCTAGGCATGCTACCCAGAGTCAACATCACCTTACCACTGGTAATAGGCCTGGGAGCCCCACTGTCTCCATCATGGCCCAGCACAGCATCTTGTTGAGCTGTTTTAATAATAGGCATTATGTGTATTTTATGTGTATTTTAATGAACTGAATAGAGAGAAAGATTGTGAATCATGGGGGCATGGACAGTGTGTGTATGAACTTAACAGTGCTGATCTTATCTTTAAAGTTGCAATTTTGTTAATGTTAATATTGTCTTATAGGTTATAAATACTGCATTGATTTGTTAATCAAATAATATGACTTTTGTTTTACATGTGATATATGGCTTATTTTTTAATTACTGTTTTGTTAATAATGTTTTGTGATTGTAATTGTTTTATTGATGATTCGTTAATTGTTTCATATGATTTATGAGATGTTTGCAGTGTTTTATTATGTTATTGTTATTTGTTGTTTGCAAGCAGCTTTGAAATTCATTTGAATGAAAAGCAGCAAAGAAATACAATAAATCAAATCAGTGATGAAAACAAAAGGCCCCTGTTGACCTGGGTGCAGATGTCCATAGCCTGCATAGCTTAGTTGGTTAGAGCATGGTGCTGATAACATGAAGGTTGCGGGTTCGATCCCCATAAGGGACAGCTGCATATTCCTGTATCAGCAGAGGTTGGACTAGATGATCCTCAGGGTACCTTCCAACTACATGATTCTATGTGTGTGTGCAAGCTGGAGATCATAGACGAAGTGTTGCTTGGAACCAGTGTATTGTTTCACAGCCTTTAAGGAGCAAGGGCTCACCTAGCCATTCCCCTGACTCTTAAGGAAAATCTTTATGAAGGTACCTTTTACCATATGTGGTGGAACTGTAATGTAACTGTCAGGGAATCAGGAGCAGGAGCACTGGGGAGAGAGGATTGGGAGAGCGAAGGGGAAGAATCCGAGGGCAGCGTAGGGGAGTATAACAGTGGCCCGAGAGATTCCATGAGCTTCTCCAGCGAATCAGAAGATTCCCAGAAGGGGGCGCCGATGGTCAGGGCAAGGGGGGTCCCAGGGGGGACGCACCAGAAACAAGGAGCCAGAGGGGAACCCCAAAGCAGCAGTGGAGGATCGGGACCAGTTTCCCCACCAGAGCGTAGCGGGGGGGGGGGGAAGAGTCACATGTGTCAGGGGCAGTGTCTCCTCCAGAGAGGGAGTCAGGGCTGACCACGCCTCCAACGGAGGGGAGGTCAGTTGCAGCTAGCCCCCCCGAAGGGGGAAGCAGTGACAGCAGCAGTGGAACGGTCAGGAGGAAAGCTGCTGGCTGGGCGCGCGCGCCAAGTTCAAATGTGCAGGCGCGCGGAACAGCAGGAGACCCGGATGGGGAACCAGCTCCTAAAGCCCGCCGGAGGGAGGGAGAAGGCTCAGGGGAATCAGCGGGAGAAGAGGCTAGAAAGGGCGGAACCCCGGCGGGCAGGCGGACCCAGAGGAGGAAGGAGCAGCGGAGAAGGTGGAGCAAGGCTAGAATCTTAAATTGGTGTCAAGGGGGAGGAGACTCAGACGGAGCATCAGCGGTCTGACACTTTAGACGTGGGGCTGCGCGCTGCGGCTCTAGAAGTGAAACTGAACTTCAATAAAGACTTTTATACTTAACAACGAAGCAGCGTTGGTCCTTTGTGAGCTGGGACCTAGGGTAGCTCTGACAGTAACTAAAAAATTATGGGAAATGATATATAATGAAATGAAAAAAATGTTTAAAATAACCTTTATTAAAAAAACAGAAGCTTTTTCATTAGGAATTATAGGTACTGAGATTCCAAAAGAGGATGCTACATGAATGTATGCTACAATGGCTGCCCGGATGCTATTGGCCCAGAGATGGAAGGATGAGACAGCTGCGACCAGAGAAGAATGGCAAACCAAGTTAATGGACTATGCTGAAATGGCAAAATTAACTGGGAAGCTCAGAAATCAAGAAGACAAGAAATTTTAAAAAGAATGGGAAATGTTTATAATGTACATACAAGATCATTGTAAACAGGACAAAGCATTAGCAGAATTTTAAATACACTTGTAATTTAATTGATTATGTAGATAATTTAGGATGATGGAAACTTGGAGAAACATTGATATGCAGTTGAAATTAGAAAAAAAAAGACCCATGGATGGGATGGGGGGAAGTCAAGAGATTCAGTATAATCTCATTATTATTATTATAATATAATAATAATTTATTATTTATACCCCGCCCATCTGGCTGGGTTTCCCCTGACACTCTGGACAGCTTCCAGCAGAATATTAAAATGCAATGATTCATCCAGTATTAAAAGCTTCCCTAAACAGGGCTGCCTTCAGGTATCTTCTAAAAGTCAGATAGTTTCTTTGACATCTGATGGGAGGGTGTTCCACAGGGCGGGAGCCACTACCGAGAAGGCCCTCTGCCTGGTTCCCTGTAACTTCACTTCTCGCAGGGAGGGAACCGCTAGAAGGCCCTTGGAGCTGGATCTCAGTGTCCGGGCTGAACGATGGGGGTGGAGATGCTCCTTGAAGTATTTGGATTGAGTACTGCTTTGTTTTTTGTTGCTATTATTGTATGTTTACTTTTTCATTTTTCTGTTTGTTTTAATTATTTCTATTTTCTTTGAAAATCAAATAAAAAGATATTTTTCAAAACGGAAAATCTTTCTGGCCCATTGAGAAATCAAGGCAAGTGTTTGGAAAACAAAGTCTATCCCAGGGGTCAGCAAACTTTTTCAGCAGGGGGCCAGTCCACTGTCCCTCAGACCTTGTGGGGGGCCAGACTATTTTTTTGGACGGGGGGGGGGGGGGAATGAACAAATTCCTATGCCCCACAGATAACCCAGAGATGCATTTTAAATAAAAGCTCACATTCTACTTATGTAAAAACATGCTGATTCCCAGACCATCCGCAGGCCAGATTGAGAAGGCGATTGGGCCGCATGCGGCCCCCGGGCCTTAGGTTGCCCATCCATAGTCTATCCTGCAGGAAGAGCTTGGGGGATGGATGAACCAGCAACTCTCTGCACCAAAGGCTGCAAGCAATGCAGATTCAAGAACATTACAATATTATTCCTGCTAACCCCTGTGCTTGGCCAACTTCCGGCCTAGTAATTACCTTCAGCTTGAAAATTACTTGCAGTTAATTGGCTGGCAGTTCCTCTCAGTTCCCCATAATTTATTGTTGAACACTGTGCAAACATTGCTTTATACTTTTCTCCTTGAGAGGCAAAGTGGGTGGATATTTTGCTTTGTCACTAGAATATATGTTAACCTTTTATTTCCACGGCACTTTGGAGTCAAATACCTTTATGGTGTCAACCAACTGATTTCTGTTGGAAGGGCTGAAGTGCAGTAGTAGAGCACATGTTTGGCATGCAAAAAGTCTCACGTTTAATCACTTTATTCTGTGAACCGCCCTGGGACCTGCTGGTATAAGGCGGTATATAAATTCTAATACAGTCATACCTTGGGTTACGACTGCTGCAAGTTGCACATTTTCGGGTTGGGGACCATGCCGAACCCAGAAGTAGTGGAACGGGTAACTTCCGGGGTTTGGCGCTTGCGCATACGCAGAAACACAAAATGATGTCACGCGCATGCGCAGAAGAGCCAAATTGTGAGACGCGCGTGCGCAGAAGCGGCGCTTCAGACTGCAAACACCGCAGGTTGTGAACGTGCCTCCCACACAGATCACATTCGCAACCCGAGGTATGACTGTAATAATAATAATACAATAACAATAATAATAATAACAATAGCTTATAGGAAAGACTCCTGCCTGAATCTCTGGAGAGTTGCTACTGGTTGATGTGTGCAGAGACAAATACTGAGCTGGATGGATCAGTAAAGGTAAAGGTAAAGGGACCCCTGACCATTAGGTCCAGTTGTGGCCAACTCCGGGGTTGCGGCGCTCATCTCGCTTTACTGGCTGAGGGAGCCGGCGTACATCTTCAGGGTCATGTGGCCAGCATGACTAAGCCGCTTCTGGCGAACCAGAGCAGCGCACAGAAACGCTGTTTACCTTTCTGCCGGAGTGGTACCTATTTATCTACCTACTTGCACTTTGACGTGCTTTTGATGGGCAAATCTAATCATTTCAGTTTCTCGTTTCTCTTCTCCTCCCCCCCCCCCAGTTTCTCATTTTTCCAATCTTAAATTTAGTTGTCCACATTTGCAGTTCAGTTTGCAATTTTTAAAGAAGTGCTGCTTTCTCCTAATGTACAACATTTTTGCAAAGCAACATTGCCTGATAATAAACTTTTGCAAAGTGGTTCCTCCTAATATCATGTCTTTATTTATTTATAATTTCATTGGTTTTTCAATGATAGGCATACTATATACAAAAAACCCACCTCTCCCCGCCCCTACGAGACTACAGATAAATTCATTTTTATGTATAGCCACTGTTGCCTATTTCATCCTTTTTCTGTGTTATCCTTGCTGGGACTTTACAGAGTATATTGTCAGGATAATGTCAATATTTTCATTGGCCAGAAAATGTGTTTATCATTTATGTGCGTTGTTTTCACAAATATATATATCCCAGTATATGCATTTTTTGCACACATTACTTGAATGGAAAACTGCATTGCAAAATTTAAAGAACTGTTTGCTGAACACACCAGCTGTTGCAGGGACAGAAAGATGAACTCTTCATATAAAATATTTAACCTGGATTAACAAGGCTCCCAAATCGAATGATTTAAGGCCAGAACGAACAATATTCTCTAATAACTTCAGATAGATAGTGGCAGAGAATAGACTGACTATATGACAGCAATGTGTTTCCTAAATGCTCCCAAACTGAAATGATATATTTAAAAGACTTGGAATATGAAAGAAATATTTTAAATTCTATGAGCTTCCACTGATGTTTTGGTTCTAAAAGTCTGAATCACGATGCATTGAATATAGGTTGACGAATGATTCTTGTGAATCTAGAAAACTTTGATTTGAGAAAACATAGACAAGATTGTCGAAAACCAACCATTTAAATTAGCACTCTCAATGAGTGACTAAATTAAACAGTGTGGATCAAGGGCAGGCAGCCAAAAGGGGCACATTCCCCAGGTGCCAGGTTGGGTAATGAGGTGTGGCAAACATTGTCCTGCCCCAACAAGGAAGCAGCATAAGAGATTGAGGAGAGTTGTGTTGTCACTGCAGTACCCACTTGGTGACAACCCAATTTTGCATCCCCCAACCGCTTTCACTCATTGTCAGTCACCAGTGCCGAATTTAGGTAAAGGGTAAAGGGACCACTGAACATTAGGTCCAGTCGTGGCCGACTCTGGGGTTGCAGCGCTCATCTCGCTTTATAGGCCAAGGGAGCCAGCGTACAGCTTCCAGGTCATGTGGCCAGCATGACTAAGCCGCTTCTGGCGAACCAGAGCAGCGCACGGAAACGTCGTTTACCTTCCCGCCGGAGCGGTACCTATTTATCTACTTGCACTTTGACGTACTTTCAAACTGCTAGGTTGGCAGGAGCAGGGACTGAGCAATGGGAGCTCACCCCGTCACAGGGATTCGAACCGCCGACCTTCTGATCGGCAAGTCCTAGGCTCTGTGGTATAACCCACAGCACCACCCATGTCCCAGTGCCGAATTTACATATAAGCTAAACAAACTATAGCTTAGGACCCCACTCTCTTGCGGGCCCCCAAAAAATGTAAAGGGGAAAAAAACCCTGGATGTACATTTCCAAAATATAAGATAAAAAAACAAATAAAACAAAACCTATATACTGCAACAGTGTTTTGTGTTGTGTAGGCTCCTATGACGTAAGTAATGCTAGCCTGCTCCCTAAAATATCACTGGTTTGCTCATTTCTATATTTAGGGTGCCTACATTCTGCAGGAACTGGTTGCAAATGGCTTTAGATACCTATTAGGTCCATAAATGACCATACAGCAAATATTCAACACAAAAAACAGTAACAATTTGTTGTTGACAAAGGACAGCTGGACATAGAAAGGGCCCCATTACCTTCTGTAGCTTAGGGTCTCATCAAACCTAAATCCGACCCTGTCAGTCACCCAGAAGACTTTCTACGGCCGTCAACCTCTACTAATAAGCAGAAGCTAGGTGGGACATAGAGTCGCCGAGTGGGTGCCTTCATCCTCTCTCCCTCCCAGGCCACATTAGCATCAGAGCTTGACTCCTCCTTATGTTCTGGTCGGGTTCAACTTATGAGAAGAGGTGGGTAGACCATAGCCAGCCGTACCTGTTTGCCTGCCCCAGGAAGAGAAAGCTGAGAAGCTGTGCCAGCCCCCAGGCTCTCTCCTTTCTTTGCAGGACCACACATTGGCTGGTGATGGAGGCCTGAGGGCAACACAGGAAATCAGCCTTTCTGGCCCCCACCCCACCCTGCACAGCTCACTCCTTCCTCCCAGCATGCCCTATTCCTACACTCCCCCTGTTGTTGCCAGCTCCCACCAATGGTGTGTGTGGGGAGAATGAGGGGAGAAATATTTTGTCCTACTCCCCTCCATCACCAATAAAAGTTGTTTTTCTCTTTGTGTTGCTTGCAATTAAGAAAAGGAAGTCTACATGGGACATGACGCCGGCACTGCTGGGGGGAGCACAAGCCTGCAGGAGAGGGGGGGGGGTAATAATAATATAATAATAATAATAATAATAATAATAATAATAACAACAACAACAACAACAACAACAACAACAACAACAACAACAATAAAAAATTTATACCCCTCCCGTCTGGCTGAGTCTCCCCAGCCACTCTAGGCGGCTCCCAATCAAGTGTTAAAAACATTAGCAATACAGCATTAAATATTAAAAACTTCCCTAAACAGGACTGTCTTCAGATGTCTTTTAAAGATAGGATAGCTGCTTATTTCCTTCACATCTGAAAGGAGGGTGTTCCACAGGGTGGGCGCCACTACCAAGAAGGCCCTCTGTCTGGTTCCCTGTAACCTCACTTCTCGCAATGAGGGAACCGCCAGAAGGCCCTCGGCGCTGGATCTCAGTGTCTGGGCTGAACGATGGGGGTGGAGACGCTCCTTCAGGTATACTGGACCGAGGCCATTTAGGGCTTTAAAGGTCAGCACCAACACTTTGAATTGTGCTCGGAAACGTACTGGGAGCCAATGTAGGTCTTTCAAGACCGGTGTTATGTGGTCCCGGTGGCCACTCCCAGTCACCAGTCTAGCTGCCACATTCTGGATTAATTACAGTTTCCGGGTCACCTTCAAAGGTAGCCCCACGTAGAGTGCATTGCAGCAGTCCAAGCGGGAGATAACTAGAGCACGCACCACTCTGGCGAGACAGTCTGTGGACAGGTAGGGTCTTAGCCTGCGTACCAGATGGAGCACCATGGTAGACAGCTGCCCTGGACACAGAATTAGCCTGCACCTCCATGGACAGCTGTGAGTCCAAAATGACTCCCAGGCTGCGCACCTGGTCCTTCAGGGGCACAGTTACCCCATTCAGGACCAGGGAATCCCCCACACCCACCCACCCCTGTCCCCCCAAAACAGTACTTGTCTTGTCAGGATTCAACCTCAATCTGTTAGCCGCCATCCATCCTCCAACCACAATAGTGCAAACTTTTGTCCCTTATAAAAAATAGCTATAGATCTGGCACTGGAATTAAAGAGGAGCCATTACCTTGCCTTATACCCCGTGATGCCGGCATCTGAGTTCAAGATCCCTCCCACATTCCTCAGCCACGTGAGTATCCGTTTTCTACCACACTAATACTTTTTGGCATGGTAGATAAAAGGCTGGAATGTATTTTGCATAGCTCAAATATTATGCTAATGGAAACTATAAAGATCTCATCAACAGACAGGCAAATATGGAGATTATTATATATGAAAACGACATTAAAAGACTCTTATTTAGGCTGCAAAGCCAAGTACTCAGGAGTCATGAAATGTCAGATTTACAGCTGCCTGTGCAATCTTAATGCAGTGCTGCTGTGTATGAAACAAGACAGAGGTCCCATTGAGAAAAATTAGTATGCGATCACAGTGCCAACAAGGGACCCGAGTCTGGAGGGATGGCTTTGCCCTACTGGTTTCTCCGAGTTCCTCCTTGCAGCAGGTTCCTTGGGCAATGCCATTTATAAACTGGTTCATTGGTTTGTAGATCAGGACAGATTTCTCTCATTTCTGACAGAAAGGGGGGAAGGTATGCAAACAGAAAACAAACCTGTAGGAGTTACTGGTAGTTAACAGATCTGAACTAATTTCTTATTTCTGGTGTTCTGTGCTTGACTAGTGTTCTGTTATTGCATTAGTTTATTGCATAAAAATTATTGTAAACCTTTCTGGAATTTTTAGCATTAAAAAAAAAAAAAAGCAACCCCCCTCCCCCCTACCATGGTACATTTTCCTAATGCAAAGGCCAGAATCCTGTGGCCCTCCAGATGTTGCTGGATTGAAACTCCCATCACCCTTGGTAAGATATGTTTGACAGTGGAACAGACTCCCTCAGAAAGTGGTGGACTCTCCTTCTCTGGAGGTTTTTAAGCAGAGGTTGGACGGCCATCTTGTTATTGATACTTTAGTTGAGATTCCTGCATTGCAGGGGGTTGGACTAGATGACCCTCAGGCTTCATTCCAACTCTACAATTCTATATGACTAGAATAACTGCACATATTTCACCAATTTGTAGAATGGTTGTCCATCTGTAGACAAAAACTGGCATCTTGCATTCCTTCAGCGCCTCCACAATGCTCTTCAGTTTGTTGGCTCTCTGCCCCGAAGAGGCTGTTCAGGGAGCACTCAACATTTTCCGGAACATTCCTTCCAAAGGCCCAGAGCCTCATCCCACAGTAATTTATATTTGCTCAGCTTCCTTCTGAGCACAGATAAGGAGCTGACTGTGCTGCTGAGTAATGGGGAGGGAGGAGACGGGGACTGGCAGACTGTTTATACTCCAATGGGGAGCAAATATAAAGGCCACTTTAGGGCCTGGGAGGTGATGTAAGATCTATGTATTCCTTGATCAAACATCTTCATACATCATGTTCAAGTGGGCTTTTGGCACAGGCAGGGATGGTGTCTAGGGCAGCAGCTGACCCCACCCCACCACTGCAGATAGCCATTTAACCACACATTTAAACCACAAGCTTGCATCTGATGTGTGGTGTGAGAGAGCTCACTCCAGATTAATCCGTTCTGGATATCTGTATGGAATCTCTACTTCAAAAGCAGTTTGTGATGTTGCATGGAGCAGCTGCTACTCTCTCTCTCTCTCTCTCTCTCTCTCTCTCTATATATATATATATATCAGTCAGAGCTACCCTAGGTCCCAGCTCACAAAGGACCAACGCTGCTTCGTTGTTAAGTATAAAAGTCTTTATTGAAGTTCAGTTTCACTTCCAGAGCCGCAGCGCGCAGCCCCACGTCTAAAGTGTCAGACCGCTGATGCTCCGTCTGAGTCTCCTCCCCCTTGACACCAATTTAAGATTCTAGCCTTGCTCCACCTTCTCCGCTGCTCCTTCCTCCTCTGGGTCCGCCTGCCCGCCGGGGTTCCGCCCTTTCTAGCCTCTTCTCCCGCTGATTCCCCTGAGCCTTCTCCCTCCCTCCGGCGGGCTTTAGGAGCTGGTTCCCCATCCGGGTCTCCTGCTGTTCCGCGCGCCTGCACATTTGAACTTGGCGCGCGCGCCCAGCCAGCAGCTTTCCTCCTGACCGTTCCACTGCTGCTGTCACTGCTTCCCCCTTCGGGGGGGCTAGCTGCAACTGACCTCCCCTCCGTTGGAGGCGTGGTCAGCCCTGACTCCCTCTCTGGAGGAGACACTGCCCCTGACACATGTGACTCTTCCCCCCCACTACGCTCTGGTGGGGAAACTGGTCCCGATCCTCCACTGCTGCTTTGGGGTTCCCCTCTGGCTCCTTGTTTCTGGTGCGTCCCCCCTGGGACCCCCCTTGCCCTGACCATCGGCGCCCCCTTCTGGGAATCTTCTGATTCGCTGGAGAAGCTCATGGAATCTCTCGGGCCACTGTCATATTCCCCTACGCTGCCCTCGGATTCTTCCCCTTCGCTCTCCCAATCCTCTCTCCCCAGTGCTCCTGCTCCTGATTCCCTGACAATATATATATATATAAAGTCTAACACTGAGCTTGAAAGCATACAGACACTCTAGATTATGGCCCAAATCTAAGAGACCCTTTACCGACTACAACACCCATCAGCCCCAACCAGCATGATGGGAGTTGTAGTCTAAACCATCTGGAGGGCACCAGGTTGGCAAAGGCCAATTTCAGAGTATGAATTATTATTTGCCTGTTCACTTTTAGGTATTTATATTTCTGCACCTGAGAAAGAGTCTTGCAGCAAACCCTTCATCAAAGTAGTTCTGCCGGCTGAGAAAGGCAGCCTGGAGATCTCCTCATGTGTAAGGAATCTGGGCTGAGGTACTTCTTTGCGACTAAAAGTGCAACCCTAAGAGCATAAGAAAAGCCCTGCTGGGTTAAGTCAAAGGCCCATCTTACTAGAGAGTAAGCTCCGTAGGACACTCCTCTGAGTAAACAGGCATAGAGTGGCATTGTTATTCAGTTCTCTACAGGTGCAACTGCACCCTCAGAAGGAGCAGCAACACAACCTCCCAGGAGGGGGAGAAAGGGCCACAGAGAGAAAACTCGTCTCTCCTCCTAAAATTCCTATTCTGGGCAAGCCCTACCATTAGGCAAAATGAGGCACCTGCCTCACGTGGTAGGTGCTGGGGATTAGCAGCATCAGACTCTGAAGCAACCCCCCAAACACAAAGATATTTATTGGAAGGGCAGAGTCACACCCAGAAAAGCAGAGCCAAGCTTATGGTCGAGTAAAATTTGATAATCAGGACACTGCTGGAAATGCCGCAGCACAGCAAGGCTCACTATGGCACGTACTGGCTGGAACTCACTCAAGGAGAGCTGTTACCTCAGCACCATGCTATGGAGGCTGGCTGGCCAGTGCCTGCTTTCAACCCTACTCTCTCCAAGTTGCCGTCTCTTTCTTAAAGGACCTACAGCATGTGAGTCTGAGTGAAGTGTAGGTGGGTTCCCATGAGTCAAGACACAGTGATAACAGCAAAAACCTTTATTGAACTAACAGAACTGGACAACAGGGGCAAAGCAACTGCTTATATACATTTCTGAAGGCCTGGGCCACTCCCACTCCCAACGTGATTGGCTGCCTAAACTTCCAAGCTGCGAATCATGACTCAGAGTTTGAGGGCCAATGGCAGAGGCCCAAATCCTGAAATGTTCTGTGATTGGATATCACGTATTGAATCAGAACACAGGGGCTCAGAATCCTTAGTCCAGACTCAAGCTCAGGCAAACACAGATCACTGAATACATAACACTGAGGAGTCAGGCTAAGCCACATCGTCCTCTGGCCTGCTCTCCTCCTGAGCATTTGTTGTTGTCGTTTAGTCGTGTCCGAATCTTCGTGACCCCATGGACCAGAGCACACCAGGCACTCCTGTCTTCCACTGCCTCCCGCAGTTTGGTCAAACTCATGATGGTAGCTTCGAGAACACTGTCCAACCATCTCGTCCTCTGTCGTCCCCTTCTCCTTGTGCCCTCAATCTTTCTCAACATCAGGGTCTTTTCCAGGGAGTCTTCTCTTCTCATGAGGTGGCCAAAGTATTGGAGCCTCAGCTTCAGGACATGTCCTTCCAGTGAGCACACAGGGCTGATTTCCTTCAGAATGAATGGATAGGTTTGATCTTCTTGCAGTCCATGGGACTCTCAAGAGTCTCCTCCAGCCCCATAATTCAGAAGCATCAATTCTTCGGCGATCAGCCTTCTTTATGGTCCAGCTCTCACTTCCATACATCACTACTGGGAAAACCATAGCTTTCACTATACAGACCTTTGCTGGCATTTCCGCTCTTCCTCATTAGCATGTTGGACACCTTCCGACCTGAGGAGCTCATCTTCCAAGGTCATAACTTTTATATGCCTGTTGTCTTTGTCCATGGAGTTTTCTTGGTAGGGATACTGGAGTGGCTTGCCGGTTCCTGCTCCAGGTGGATCACGTTTGGTCAAAACTCTCCACTATGACCTGTCCATCTTGGGTGCCCTGCACGGCATAGTTCATAGCTTCTCTGAGTTATTCAAGCCCCTTCGCCACGGCAAGGCAGTGATCAATGAAGGGGCCTCCTGAGCATAGCTGTCAACTTTTCCCTTTTTTTAAAAGGGAAATTCCCTTATTCCGAATAGGATTCCTCGCAAGAAAAGGGAAAAGTTGACAGGGAAAGTTGAAAGGGAAGAGCCTTCCTCTGAGATGGAGGGTGGTAATTGAAGCCAGAGAGCATGACAATCTTTTTTTGATGGGCTGTTTGGCCCTCGGCGCTCCTCCACGCTCCATGAACATGTCGTAATAAGCCATTCCTCTCCCCGCTCCCACCCAGAAACTACCACCCTCCTTCCCATCATGCTCTGTTTCTTTTTTCCCATTGTGTGCACAGCGCTGACACAACGAGTCCTCCCCACACCCCATATCTCAGCTGGTCCATGGAGAAGCTTCCCCGGTATAAATAGCAACACAGAAACGAACCCTGGGAAGGATAAGATGCCTCCAGGAAGATGAGGGCAAAGGCCTGTTTCCAAAGCGTGACAGGAAAAGCCCTGACAACGTCATATTTCTATCTCCCCCCAGAGCCCAGATGTTCCCGGACAGCTTGACAGAATCAGCAGTTCTGTGCAAAATAAACACGCCAGCCGGAAAGCGCAGAGATCAGCAATTCTTCAAATGATCTCGATAGGCTCATAGTTACTCTTGCCACAATGGCTGTTTTGAGCAGAGAGGGGAGCGTGGCATCAGAAGAGAGGGGGGTGAGGATGCTGGATCTCCAGCATAGGACATAAGGAAAACTCCCACCAATTTCTCTGGTGAGAGTCAGATCGTTGTGGGAGCCATTTTTCTCAATTCTTTTAGTCAGCGACTCAGACTTATTTCAGAGCACAGGTGATAGCGTTGTGGGGTCACTCATGTTTGAATGCTCCTTTCCAGGGCTGGCCCAAGACATTTGGGCCACAATAGCACCTGACATTTATAATAGTAAGTGTAGATTTATGGTGAAATGTAAATATATTATTATTATTTATCTGTGTTTCACCAGAGGGTCCGAGAGAGGGTTCCAACCGTGTCATTTCAGACACTCAGGGCTTCCTTTAAAGAATGCTGCAGGATTCTTTGTAAAGGGGGTTTGTAAAGGGTGCTGAAAGTTTCAAAGAGCAGGATCCGGCCAAAGGCCCATATAGTCCAGGATCCTGTTCTCACAGAGGCCAGCTAGACAGCTATGGGAAGCCTGCAAGCAGGGGCTTAGCGCAACAGCACTCTTCCGACTTGTGATTCCTAGCAATTGGCATTCACTGACTCTCAGGGCCGTCTTACCCATAGGCACTAGGGGTGCAGGGCACCCGGGCGCTGGGCTCTCAGGGGCAGCAGGTCGAGAGTCCTGGGCCCGAGATTTGTTTTTTTTGTTTTTTTAAGAAATATTTATTGAAGTTTTACAAAAACAAATATGCAAGAACACATAATAAAAGAAAAAATAAAAATAAAAATACAACATATAAAAACACAGAAAAAATAAGAAAAATTAAAAACAATTCCATTTTTCATAACTTAAAACTCATTTGCTTGTTTCTTTGACCTCCTCACACCTCCCCTTCTTGTATTCCCATTTAAATATTCAAATCAGCAAATCCTTACCCTCTTTCATTTATCTTAACTCTATATCTTAACATTTTATAGCTCTGTATTTTCATCCATTATCAATTCATTTTTGCATATTCTTATTAACTTTGTTACTAATACCACTTATTTCCAATCCAACATCATTTTAATTATGTTTTTACCTATTTATAACCCTTTTTTCATATTCTCTTAAAGCATTACAGCTGGAAACCACTTAATTTCTATCCAACATCATTCTAACATTCATTAATTTTACAATATTTCTGTAGATAGTCTTTAAATTTCTTCCAATCTTCTTCCACCGACTCTTCTCCCTGGTCTCGGATTCTGCCAGTCATTTCTGCCAATCCCATATAGTCCATCACCTTCATCTGCCATTCTTCCAAAGTGGGTAGATCTTGTGTCTTCCAATACTTTGCAATAAGTATTCTTGCTGCTGTTGTAGCATACATAAAAAAAGTTCTCTGGGCCCGAGATTTGAGTCCGGGGAAGAGCCCGCCCATTGGTCGGAGCGCCACGACGGGCTCTTCTGCTGCAGTCGGCTCCGCGCCGTGATTTTGGGGGTGACCGAGCCAGCAAGACGCTGAAGCGGCCAGCCAGCCGGCTCCACCCTTCTGGGTGCCTGGGATTGGGCAACCGGGGGGGGGGCGCCAGATGGATCTTTGCATCCTGGTGCCGCATATGCTTAAGACAGTCCTGCCAACTCTCTATGTGTCCCTATTTTCCAGGGGCAGTCCCAGATTTACAGAAGCTGTCCTGGTTTCTGATTTGATCCCAGAATGTCCCCTTTCTCCTTAGGATGCCCCCATTTTCATTGGAGAAATGTTGGAGGGCATGGTATTCTGCAACTCCCAAGCCAAGGAGATAAGTAACTATACAATCTTTAGAAGACATCTGTATAGGGAAGTTTTTTAATGTTTCATGATTTATTATGTTTTTATATATGTTGGAAGTTGTCCGGAGTGACTGGGGCAACCCAGTCAGATGGGTGGGGTATAATATTAATAATAATAATAATAATAATAATAATAATAATAATAATAATAGTTGAATAAGACATCCCTATTTTCATCGGAGAAATGCTGGAGCCATGGATATGGAAGCCATCCAACTGGTGTCCATCTTGCGATGTGCTGTGTAAATAAGTACTTTCTTTTTCATATCAACCAACTCTTGGACGTGCAGACTTTGATCAATCATTCGGACTTTTGTCTCTGTGACCAAAGTCTGGCAACTGATGGGTGTGGATATTTGTACGTCGATCTCCCAGGGCCTCCTGTTTAGCATAATCTGCCCCCTTGAATCTGTGTGGGATTCTGTATATGAAAGAAGAAAGGGAAACACGTTCTAGGTGTTTTATAGATCAAAGAAAGGGGTTGCTATTTCTGGCCTAAATCCAGGAGCAAAAGGATTTGTGTGCCGGACACAAAGGCTGACGCTGCAGGGAGAGTGACAGGAACTGTAAACAGATCAGAGAGACGGGCTAGGAGGCGAAGGATATATCCAGACTGAACCTCTTCAGGTTGTTACTCTTAGTTCTTTATGGCTGTGAAATTCAATCGAAGCCCCTTTTGTCTCTCACCATCTTGGTAATGTATATGGGACTCAAACCACCTGATGGTGGGGAGGCAGCCAACGAAACCAATTTGTACAGTTTGGCAAACCAAATGTTACACACAAACACACGCAACAAAGACCCAATGGCCTAATTCAGCGTGGGAAGGAGCCCATTTGTAATGGAGGCACCGTGGTGGCTGGTATCTATAGTGTTCTTGAAATACTCATCTCCTGCAGAGTTTCATGTGTATATTTTCTTTGTAGCAGTCTTCAGGAACCCGGCAGGAAGAAAGTCGCTTGAGGGGAACTTTCCACAGGGAAGAATGGACTTCCAAAATGGTGTGAAAGAAGGTAAGAATGAGATAAAGTTCAAGAAAAGAGAAGATTTGAAAACAGTCAAAAACCTTTCCTGCAAACTCTAAAAACAATCAGGTATTTCTATAGATGTACAATTAATCTAATTATAGGGATTTTAAACTCCTAGTCAATCAGACGATCAGGTGATATATGGGGAAGGGAGAGCAGTGCCTCTGCACCTTCTTCATCAAACATATTTGCATCATCAGGCTCTTTTTTTAGCATCTCCAAAGCCTTTTTTGGCCAATACGTGAAGCTGTAATTTTGATTGGCATTTAGGGCAGCAACCAGCAAGACATTGAGAGTGACATATCCTTTTTCTGGGGAGAACAGAGTAGCCTCCATGAATGCAGCTGTGTTTTTGTTTTTTATATATATCATTTTTATTAGTTTTACAATAATATTTTCCATTGCAATATCTCCTCTTATATTACACATTTTGGCTTTTTAGGGCCCTGACTTCCTTCAAACCTTCCTTATGATTTTCTATCTTTCATTTCAAATTTCTGCATTTTCACTATTTAACCATTGCTTTAAAATCAAAATAGTTGAAACACCACACATTCTTATTCTTACCTGCAGAGGTTTTTGTACCTTTCCTTACAAAGCTTCTTGCAATCCTACTATTGAATACAATTGTCTTTCAAATAATTTACAAATTTGGTCCAGTCCTTGATGAACTTTTGGTCCCGCTGTTCTCAGATTCTTCCTGTCATTTTGGCCAGTTCCGCGTATTCCATTAGCTTCAATTGCCATTCTTCCTTTGTCGGTAATTCCACTTCTGTGCTAATAAAATTCTTGCTGCTATTGTTGGCCATCTCTTGAATTCTTGCATGCAGCTGTTGGCCATCTCTGCCACAGACCACATGCTGGACCAGAGACAGAATATTTTCTTTGGGTGCTCTGTTCTGCATCAAGCTCAAGTTCAAGGCGTTTGATGTTTATGCCACTAGATCACAGATGCCTTTTGCACAGCTTTCTTCCAGCAGTACTATTTAGTTTATAAATAATGGCGGCTGCTTTACGGAGCTATCAAGGGAGAGGCTCAGATGAAGTGAACCCCTTAGAAGGTGCACAATGATTTCATGGCTAAATCTCTCAGCTCCAAATGAGATGTTATAGCAAGAGGCAATCCATGTGACTCACTTACCCACTCATTCCCTTGGTAATGTGTAGATCAATGGTTCCCAAAGTGGGCATTACCGTCCCTTAGGGGGCAGTGGGAATACCCAGTGGCGGGGTGGGGGTTAAAGACAAGGGGGCAGCAGGGAGAGACACTGGAGAGTGAATATCCAACTTTGAACAGCTGGTATCACTGGATCAAAATCAACTGTTTTGTTGAATCAATTAAACAAAATAGTTTGAACTGGTTTTTGAATAAATGTGCAATTAATTGGCATTGTTTTGAATTATATTGTGTTGTTATCTATGGAAACCGCTATTCTGAATAATGCATGGTAGGCTAGGGGTTGCTGGGGTTGAGTTTATGGAACCAAAGGTGGCCTGAAAAGTGGTTTGGGAACCACTGGTGTAGATGAAAAGGACATGGAATCTGACATCATTATTTGAGCATTTTCCCACCTGCCCAAAAGGGGCAACCAATGAAACAGAGCAGGGGGCAAGGAATGATGTCACATGGAATGTTTTTTTCTGGAGAGACTTGGAATGGAGGTTGGTAGATAATTTGAACCTCACAGCCAGCCAACAGGAAGCAGAAGGCATCATTTTCCCAACGAAGCAATTTGGTGGGGATCTAAACTCCTCATAAATTACATTCATGTTTGACTAGCAACATAAAAAAAAATCATAAGAATCTCTAGCTCTGCACTTATTTACTGAAAGGTATAAAACAAACCTTTTCCAATTGTCTTCAAGGGAAGAACTGTAAATTACCAGAAGTGTGTGGCTTAGTTATTGGGGAGTGGGGGTGGGTGGGAGAACAAGGGGGCATAGAGAGATGTGTTTCTAGCAAATGGATTGAATGTTGGTGGTGTGGTGTGTGTGTGTGTGTGTGTGTGTGTTTTCCTTCTTCCTTGCTTTCCTTATTAAATAAAAAAAAGTAATCATAAGTCAATGGCATAAATACTGAAAATGACAGTGCTGTTAGTTTATAGTTACAAATAGATAAGGAGATGAATGGAGATATATTGGTGTCTTTTGAGAATAAATAGCATGCAAGCTGCTGCAAAGTGCAGCGAAACGTCAACAGTGTTTTCACTACTCTTGTTCATCCAGCCCTGAAAAGGGTGGGGTTGGGTTGGGTGGGGAAGGCATACAGAAAAAATGCCCAGACGAAAGTGAGGGAGGAGGGGGAAGGGGAGAGAGAGGCCATTTTCAATAATGAAAGGCACACAGAGATCACTCAGTTTTGTTTTGGTTTATTGATGAGGTTTAAAACGACTTGATTTGCATCCAGATCCATCCGCCAGCTAATATGGAACCTAGCATTAAGATATACATTAAATCTGGTCAATTTATTGTGTGCGTGTGTGAGGCAGTTGAGCCAATGGGAGAGATTTACGCCAATGCTTTAGGTCACAACCTTATACGCCAGGGTCAAGCAGTACTTTTTTCTGTCAAGAACTGCATTCCCTAGTGGATAAATCTATTGGAGGGCACATTCTGACTGTGGGCAGGTCCCGAAACAATGGTGGGCAGGTCTAAAGCCAATGGTGGCACGTCTTTTTCTAAAAAAAGAAAAAGAAAAAGCACTGGACATCCCTATTTTCATTGGAGAATTGTTGGAGGGAATGCACACGAAAGCTCATACCAATAACAAACTTGTTGTTGTTGTTGTTGTTTAGTCGTTTAGTCGTGTCCGACTCTTTGTGACCCCATGGACCAGAGCACGCCAGGCACTCCTGTCTTCCACTGCCTCCCGCAGTTTGGTCAAACTCATGCTGGTAGCTTCAAGAACACTGTCCAACCATCTCATCCTCTGTCGTCCCCTTCTCCTTGTGCCCTCCATCTTTCCTAACATCAGGGTCTTTTCCAGGGAGTCTTCCGTTCTCATGAGGTGGCCAAAGAATTGGAGCCTCAGCTTCAGGATCTGTCCTTCCAGTGAGCACTCAGGGCTGATTTCCTTCAGAATGGAGAGGTTTGATCTTCTTGCAGTCCATGGGACTCTCAAGAGTCTCCTCCAGCACCATAATTCAAAAGCATCAATTCTTCGGCGATCAGCCTTCTTTATGGTCCAGCTCTCACTTCCATACATTACCACTGGGAAAACCATAGCTTTAACTATACAGACCTTTGTTGGCAAGGTGATGTCTCTGCTTTTTAGCAAACTTAGTTGGTCTCTAAGGTGCTACTGGAAGGATTTTTTTATTTTGTTTCGGCTACGGCAAACCAACACGGCTACCTAGATCTTTCCCAGTTTGCATCTGAATTGAAGTTGTTTTTAATATGTTTTTGGGTTTTTTTAGTCACTGGTTGTTTGCCTACCTGGGCTTCTTTGGGAGGAAGTGAGGGCTGGAAATGTAATAAGAAAGGAAGAAAGAACCTCAAAGATCATTCAACCCCCTGCCAACGCAAGAAATCTAGCCCCCTTACCATCTGGACTCTGCTTCAAAACTTCCAATGAAAGAGAGTCCGCCACTATTCAAAGCAGCCTTTTCCCCTGCCCTCCAGAGCAACAGGAAAACTAATCTGCTCCATTGGCTATGTGACAGCTCTTCAGATATATCTGGAAATGGGTATTGTATCACCTCTTATACCTCTCTTCTCCAGGCTAAACGCACCCAGCTCCTGCCTCTTCCGAAAAACAACAACAAAATACAATTTCTGAAGAATATCCCATATGGCCAGTTCAGAGCAGATAAATAAATGGAGCACATGCTGTATTTGCAAAGTAACTACAACTGAATACATTTTATAATCAAAATAAATAGATTCTGAGCACTGAATGTGATTTGTCTTGATGACACAAGATTGTGGACCTGTTTAGCCACCATGAGCTTGTCTACTTTCCTTGAGTGAGCTCCACTTAGTTCATTGTGGGGGCATCAGGAGGGAACAGCAAAAGACCCTTTCCAAGGGACCTGGGGCAGTGAACCTTTCTTGTGGATTTTGTTGTCCTGCTGCAAAGGGTAGATTTACTAGAGAAGGTCATGTGATTTTATTATTATTTTTTTCATTGAGCAGATACCATCTGATGACTGCTTAAGATTTCCTTTTTCTTTTAATGGCAATGGTCAAGGACATGGGTAGGCAAACTAAGGCCCAGGGGCCGGATCCAGCCCAATCACCTTCTCAATCCAGCCTGCGGACGGTCCGGGAATCAGCATGTTTTTACATGAGTAGAATTTGTCCTTTTATTTAAAATGCATCTCTGGGTTATTTGGGGGGTCTGCCTGGTGTTTTTACATAAGTAGAATGTGTGCTTTTATTTAAAATGCAGCTCTGGGTTATTTGTGGGGCATAGGAATTCGTTCATTCCCCCCCCCCCATATATATATATATATATATATATATATATATATATATATATAGTCAGGCCCCCCACAAGGTCTGAGGGACAGTGGGACAGTGGACTGGCCCCCTGCTGAAAATGTTTGCTGACAACTGGGCAAGGCGAATGGAGTCCATCAGTAGTGGCTAATGAAAACGTTGAGCCAGTGTGCAGCAGCTGTGAAAAAGGTAAATTCCGTGTTACGGATCATTAGTAAGGGAACTGAGAATAAAACTGCCAATATTGCAATACCTTTGTACCAATCTAGGGTGTGATCAAGCTTGGAATACTGTGCACAGTTCCCATCGCCCTGTCTCTAAAATGGTATTGTAGACCCAGAGAAGCTGCAGAAAGGGGCAACCAAAATGGTTAGGCAACGAGGAAAGGTTATAACTTCAGAGCCTCTTTTGTTTAGCAAAAAAGGTGACTATGGGAGGGATATACTGGCTTTATTTGAAAAGCTCACCTATAAGATGAGAGTACTTAAAGGTCAACGAAAGCGAGATCCATTTGTGGGGACATGGTACAGTGGTACCTCAGGTTAAGTACTTAATTGGTTCCAGAAGTCTGTTCTTAACCTGCAGCTGACTTTCCCATTGAAAGTAATGGAAAGTGGATTGATCCGTTCCAGACGATGAGAAACACCCCCTAAAACAGCAATTTAACACGAATTTTACTGTTTCACGACACCATTGATCTATAAAATGAAGGCAATAATTAATGTACTGTACTATAAAACAAATAAGGCAGCATTTTAGATGAAAAAAATTAACATTTATTTCTTTTCTTACGTGCACTCACTGTTTGGAGGGGGCTCAGGGTCCTCTTCCACAATCACAATCAGCTTGGCTCCCGGCATTCGTGGAGACCTCAGAGAGCTCCTGCAGGCACCACAGATGTCGGGACTTGGCTCCCGGCATTCGCGGAGCCGCTCTAGGCACTGCGGATGTCGGGGCTTGGTTCCCTGTATTCGCGGAGGCCTCCGAGAGCTCCGTAGGTCCCGCCAATGTCCGGGTTTGCCTCCAGGCAGCGGTGAGGCCTCTGAGAGCTTGGACAACTTACTTCAGGGTTACAATCATTTGTAACCCGATAAAACGTAAGTTGAAGCATTCGTAACCCGAGGTACCACTGTACTCCTATATTGAGTGTGTGAATACTCAAGGTGGTAATAGACCAGTAATAGACCTAATAAATATCTGTTTGGTTCTTTTAGATGGGTATGCACTGAACCCGTTCGCTTTACTTTAATCTGTCTGTTCCAGCTGTAAAGAAGTACAGTGGTACCTCAGGTTACATACACTTCAGGTTACAGACTCCGCTAACCCAGAAATAGTACCTTGGGTTAAGAACTTTGCTTCAGGATGAGAACAAAAATCATGCTCCGGCGGCGCGGCGGCAGCAAGAGGCCCCATTAGCTAAAGTGGTGCTTCAGGTTAAGAACAGTTTCAAGTTAAGAACGGAGCTACGGAACGAATTAAGTACTTAACCCAAGGTACCACTGTACAGTACTATCAATATGCTTTGGGAGATGTGATTGTGGACATCAACTTAAGACGGCTTTCAAATGAGATTAGACACATTCATGGAGGATAAAGCTATCTAGACTCCTTGTCACAATCAAGGCTGGTCCTACCATAATGGAGAGGATGCAATAATCAGGTCATCTGGAAATGCCCTATGAGAAAACGCATCTCTTATAGGTTGTCAGTGTCACTTTGAGCAAGCTACAGTTCAATCCAAACTGCATCTTTGGTTATTTAATGCCCTTCTTCTCAAGCCCTCAATACTCCTTAATTTCTCCAACATATTTGTGTGCCAGGGATACAAGATTATATCACTGTTCTGCCATGATGATCTCATAGAAGACACAGAGGTAATAATACCCCCTTGCTCTGGTGGTCTTTTTTTAAGACAAAAGGGTAAATATTCCTTGCCAGAATAACTGTTGCTTTAGGGTCGTCAAAAGCAAGCTGTATGCCTTTTTCGGTGCTTCCAGATGACCTGTTTATTGAGCATTCATCCTGATGACTTTGCAGGGAGATTTGACAACATGGGCTATTTAGTGAAAATTCACTCTGATTAGTTTGCAGGGAAATGAGAGAGACCGTTGCTTCAAAGCAAGCATTACGCTACAGTTTTCCCATCACTTCCCTCATCACAAAAAAAAACCAATTTTGGGGGTAGTGAGTTTGTTAGACAAAATCTCCCAATCAAGAATAAAAATAACAACAGTGAATACCTTTGTATTGATATGATGGTACAATTTCATCCTCAACAGAGGTTGAGCTTCATGCAGGAATTTTGGGGTGCCTAACTCTTAAATTTGTGAATCTTGAGACTGCTAGGAAAGACACCTTTTTTGTCCTTGCAAGTCATGAATGGATACCAAGTTCCTTCTCCTGTTGGTTAGTTGCCCTGATCATCTATAGGCTCTGCTGATAGTTTATCAAAGCAGCATACCACAGTCTCTCAGATCATCTTACTGAAAGCAATCTCTGGACATTTCCTTAATCCTCCTGCATGTTGTAAAGTCATTTACACATTCCTTCTTGATGAGGTTCAGGCTTTCCTGTTCCACCACCAGCACCAAATGAGTCACCTGGAATGTACCAGTCCCTAGTTACAATTTGTCAATTCACTTTCAGCTCCTCTCCAGGGAAGCTCTTTCCTGGGAAAAAAAAACCCTGGACATAACACCAGCTCCTGTTGAAGATGCTTAGAGAGGTGTTCCCCGAGTATGGCATCCACCAGTGAGGTCTACTGCTGTCATATGCATCAAGACTGACATTGGATGTCTGGGTTAGTACCATAGGTTTGGTATCTACCATCTTATCCATGAGAAATAGATTTCTGTGATTCTTAAGGAACCTGTTATTTGTCACATCCAGTCACCTTCTCAGCCTAATTTTTATTTCCATTTCATACACTCCAGCATTTCTCTGATGAAAATATGGATGCCCCCTCCTACATTTCTCCAGTGAAAATAGAGACATCCTATTCCATCCCCTCCAACATGTCTCTACTGAAAATATGGACATCCTAAAGAAAAGTGCTGTGGACGCGAGTGGTTGTGGTCTAAACCACAGAGCCTAGGGCTTGTTGATCAGAAGGTCAGCGGTTCGAATCCCCACGACGGGGTGAGCTCCCGTTGTTCAGTCCCAGCTCCTGCCAACCTAGCAGTTTGAAAGCACGTCAAAGTGCAAGTAGATAAATAGGTACCACTCCAGCGGGAAGGCAAACAGCATTTCTGTGCGCTGCTCTGGTTCGCCAGAAGCAGCTTAGTAATGCTGCCCACATGACCCGGAAGCTGTCTGCGGACAAACGCCAGCTCCCTCAGCCAGTAAAGTGAGATGAGTGCCGCAATCCCAGAGTCATCCGCAACTGGACTTAATGGTCAGGGGTCCCTTTACCTTTAAGGAAAAGCGGGACATTGTAGGATCAAATCAAAAACTAGGACAGCTTCTGTAAATCTGGGACTGTCCCTGGAAAATAGGGACACTTGGAGGGTCTGCCATTTTGTTACGCTCCTCCTATCTCCTCCTTCAAATACTGAGCTCACAAAAAACTTCTTAAACACCAACAGAATACTACAGTAGGCTTTTGGTCACATCTTCCCATGAGAATCAGGTTCTGAGTGTTCCAAAGCAGTCGTTGAACCCTAAGAAAAGGAGGAAGGAAACTTCTGTGACACCAGGGTCATCCCATGACATTTTACTGCCTGAGGCAAAGGACAAGATGGCGCCCCTCCCATAGACAGAAGCTGACTGGACTGCCAATAGAGATCTCCTAACAACTCAGCGCCCTTAAAAAGCCACAGTTCCTAGGATTCTTTGAGGGAGGGAACCATGTTTAAAGTCATAGATATCTCATAGATATCTCACATTTTTGTTCCTCCTGCCTGAATTTTATAGCTGTCCACTCAGAAGCAAAAGAGGAGTGTTCCATAGAGAGGCAGCTCTTTCTATAGCTCAGCTGGGCTACTTCATGTCGGGGTGAGAAGGGTCAGTTTCAGTGGACATGCCCTTAACCTCTGCAGGCTCCAGTTCACGTTAAGGGGCAAAATTAGAGTGGGTAACAGAATGGTCACTTTCGCATTTGAGATGGATAGCACAATCCAATACTTCTGTTGGTATAGTGTTACACACGACGTTGCTGCACAGCTGGTGGGAAGAGGGAAGCAACACACTAGACCCAGAGCTTCTCTGAAGGCTTTGCACCTGTGTAAAGAGTCGGGAGAAAGACAGTGAGGAGTGCCAAAATTTCCTTTTTTGGTCATTCATTGGGTGAGCAGGGGAAAGCAAATATGTCAAGAAACCATGGAGGAAAAAGAACACTCTCTGGAATTTTGGGGAACAGGACTACCATTTACCTTGCTTAATTCTTAGCCAAGAATTTTCCTCTTTTTGTCTCTATCTATCTATCTATCTATCTGAGGGACGCGGGTGGCGCTGTGGGTTAAACCACAGAGCCTAGGACTTGCCGATCAGAAGGTCAGCGGTTCAAATCCCCGCCACGGGGTGAGCTCCCGCTGCTCAGTCCCTGCTCCTGCCAACCTAGCAGTTCGAAAGCATGTCAAGTGCAAGTAGATAAATAGGTACCACTCTGGCAGGAAGGTAAACGGCATTTCCGTGTGCTGCTCTGGTTCGCCAGAAGTGGCTTAGTCATGCTGGCCACATGACCCGGAAGCTGTACGCCGGCTCCCTCGGCCAATAAAGCGAGATGAGCGCCACAACCCCAGAGTTGGCCACGACTGGACCTAATGGTCAGGGGTCCCTTTACCTTTATCTATCTATCATCTATCTATCTATCTATCTATCATCATCTACCACTTAATGCCAAATTAGTATTCCAAGCAGTTTAGACAGTGCTATTTTTCTAGAAAAAGAGATGCTAGAACTCATCATGAACTTG
The DNA here is from genome assembly GCF_964270895.1 of Podarcis filfolensis. Taxonomy (NCBI): domain Eukaryota; kingdom Metazoa; phylum Chordata; class Lepidosauria; order Squamata; family Lacertidae; genus Podarcis; species Podarcis filfolensis. Next base: position 114,636,939 of record NC_139605.1, on the reverse strand, counting down.
TTCTCTTAAAATGGCAATGGCTCCCACCTGAGAGGGGCCGGAGCTGAGTTCTGGAAAATTCCAGCTGAAAAAAAGCCCTGAGTTTAGATACACAGTTTAGATTCCATGAGCATTAACATATAAAAAATCCAGGATTATAATACACAATAAGCCAACCCCATTAAAACATTAAGATATAAATGTCACTCGTGGGAGCACATGGCTCTCTCTGCCACACCCTGCTACAGTGCAGGATCTCTTTGGATTACAAAAAAAAGTAAAGATGATTATATGCATTTATGTAAATATTTACAAACCACACTTTCAAAGAAAAAACCCCATAAAATCACAATACCACAATAAGGAGCAGATCTAAACCATATGTTTAAAGTACATTTAGCCAACATGTAGAGCTCATGGCTTCCCTCAAAAAATCCTGGGATGTTTCTTAAGGTTGCTGGGAATTGTAGCTCTGTGAGGGGGAAAACTACAGTTCCCATGATTCTTTGGGGAACCCATGTGCTTTAAATGTGTGTCAAAATGCTTTAAATGTGTGGTGTGGATGAGACCTTCATCATCGCTGGTTTCTGGCCCACAATTGTTGCCCTGCAGCAAGAACACTACATGGCATTCATTCTCTTGCTTAGCTTAAACCAACCGTCCCCAGTGTGCTTGGGCTCCAATTGTTGCTGTACTACAGTCCCCGCTATCTCAGACCATTGGCCATGCTGTCTGTGATGGCCTGGGATTCAGACTCGGAGGCTGAACCTGAGGAATCCCAACCTGCACAGGAGTCCCTACCTTCAGAACCAGCTGAGCCGGGGCTGGGGCTTGAGCCTGAAGGGTCCTCACCTGTGCTGGATCCTCAGGTGCAGGCACCAGCTGAGTCTGCTCTGGCTCCTGAGGTGATGGAGGACCCGTTGCCTGCAGGTGCTCCACTCCCAGCCCCGTCAGGGGAAGCTGAGGTTGCCTCTGGGTCCGGTAACCCTCCAGCCTCTCCTGAGCTGCAAAGGCTCAGGGCAGAGAGGTGGAGGGAACTAAGTTCCCACAGGAGGAGTGCTCGCCTCCAGGCCAGGAGAGGCAAGTCACCTCTGGACCGGGGCCGCCCTGTGCCTCGGGGCAGATAAAAGTCAGCCAGCCCCAGTCCCTGGTTGCGGGAGCAACATTGTTGGTAGCCTGTTCCTGCCGGCACCCTGTCCTGCTCTTCTGCCAGAGTTCCTGACCTCACCCGACTCCCTGCCTTGGACCTCGCTTCAGCCTTGATGGACAGCCTCCATACTGCACCCTCGACCTCGGACTGGACTCGGACCTTGCCGCATGGTTAACCCTCAGGACCAGCACACTGTCTGAGGTGGATGGAAGCTGGAGTCAGACTCGGACATCTGGAGAGGGTGCTTGGCTGAGGAAGGAGTGCTACTTCCAAGGCTGCTGCCAAGAGTCTAGTCCAAGGAGAGAGATTTTTCTCCTTATAGTCTCATCCGTTCAGGTCAGTGTTTTCTCCTCCTTTGGCTGGAACCAATCAAGCAGTGGGCTCCTCCCATGAGCAAATGAACTGACATTTTGGGAGAGACAAGGACAACGGCTTTTATGAGCTTTCCCATCCCACGCCAGACACTGCGGAAAAGCTTGCTATGCTGTCTAGCAAGGAGAAGGAAAACACACTCAAAACAGCCAGCTGGCTTTTACAAACAGCTCCGCTGAGAATCAGCACTATTTGATAACTTCAGGTATATATAAAAATAAATAACTGCACACCCCTAGGATAGGAGTTAAGACAAGAACATCATCCTACAGTCCGACTGTAGGATGATGTTCTTGTCTTAACTCCTATCCTAGGGGTGTGCAGTTATTTATTTTTATATATACCTGAAGTTATCAAATAGTGCTGATTCTCAGCGGAGCTGTATCTCAGAGGTTAGCAGAGGATTGTGGGGAGATAAAAATGCTAGTGAGTTCTTAAAAAAAATTATATACTTTTCAAATATATACATTTCACAGATTTTACATTCATCTTGACATTTTAAAACTTGACTTCCTTCGCCCTCTTTCTGCGGTTCCTTAAATTTATTTTTAATATCTTCTGCATATCCAAATTAACTTAACTTGCTCATTTATTTATCTTCTTTATATATATATACTCTTATATAGCTTCAGGTTATTACAATAATCCTGCCAGTGTTTTTATCTGTTTACAATTTATCTGTAAATATTCAATAAACCATTTCCATTCTTTTATAAAAAGTTCGTTATCTCGATTTCTTATTTGTCTGGTAAGTTTCGCCATTTCTGCATATTCCATAAGTTTCTGTATCCATTCTTCCTTTGCTGGGACTTCTTATTCTTTCCATTTTGGGGCAAGTAACATTCTTGCCGCTGTAGTCGCATACATAAATAAAATTCTATACAATTTAGGTAGTTCTAGCCCTATAATTCCCAGAAGAAAGAATTCTGGTTGTTTTGGTTTTTTTATAAACATCCTTTTCATTTCATTATATACCATTCCCCAGTAAACTTTAACCTTACTACAAGACCACCACATATGATAAAAAGAACCTTCTTTCTCCTTACATTTCCAACACTTATTTGATTTAGTTTTATACGTTTCTGCCAGTTTATTCGGTGTTTGATACCATCAATATATCATTTTCATATCATTTTCTCTTAAACCATAGGTAAAGGTAAAGGGACCCCTGACCGTTAAGTCCGGTCGCGAACGACTCTGGGGTTGCGGCGCTCATCTTGCTTTACAGGCTGAGGGAGCTGGCATTTGTCCACCCCGCAGACAGTTTTTCCAGGTCATGTGGCCAGCATGACTAAGCCGCTTCTGGAGCAACGGAACACCGACACCAGAGCAGTGCATGGGAATGCCGTTTACTTTCCCACCAGAGTGGTACCTATTTATCTACTTGCACTTTGACATGCTTTCGAACTGCTAGGTTGGCAGGAGCTAGGACTGAGCAACAGGAGCTCACCCCGTCGTGGGGATTCGAACCGCCGACCTTTTGATCAGCAAGTCCTAGGCTCAGTGGTTTAGACCACGTGCCACCTGTGTCCCGTTCTTAAACCATAGCATGCTGTAAATTTTATATCCCCATTCCACAGTCGTTTCCATAAAAATACCAGTGAAATCTGCCCATCCTCCTGACTCTGTAACAGAGGTCACTGGGGAGGAGTGGAAAAAAAACTTGCCCTGGCAAAGACAGCTTTCCCAGGATGTCTCTGAATAGCACTGGTATCAAGAAACCAATATCATCAGAGATTCCCTTTACTGCAAATCAAAACTCTAAAGCCTCTTTCTGAGAAAATCTACTTTTTCAAGTTTTTCAAAACAGTAAGCAGGAATAATTATTGCGAGGCGGGGGGGGGAGAGAACTGTACAAATTCTGGTAGGGATGGCTTAGGGCAGGCCTAAGAATGGGCAAAATTGTCCCTTGTTTCTCTCAGTTTCTCTTTTTACATTTCCACATCAGTTTGCAATTTTTAAAGAAAGCTCCCATGAAAGTTCATCTCCATTTCAATGTGAATTTCTCCTAATATACAACTTTGCAATGCCATTTTGCACAATATAAACATTTTTGCAAGGCAATTTCCCCTAATATTTTCACCAATATATGCATTTTAAAAGCACACTGTACTCCAGAATTTGCATTTTTGTACCTGTCACTTGAATACAACTGCACCAGAAAATCTAGGGAAACGCAGTTATCAAAGGATGGCTGTGTTTCAGCCCATGTATTGTTCCAGAATGTGCAAATCAGGTAGATTCGCTTTTAAATGTGAACTGAGGTGGTGGGCTCTCCTTCCTTAGAGGTTTTTAAGTAGAGGTTGGATTGCAGGAGGTTGAACTAGATAGCCCTAAATTATATCAATTTAACCATACTATATTTTGAATTTCCAATTTTTTAGCACCCCTCATTTTTGGAATTTGAAAGTTGAAAAATTTAACATGCCTTAAATTCTGCAACATAATTTAGGCCACCCTTTTTTTTGGTCTTTTATTCTTTATCCACAGGATTATGTATGTTTGCTTACCTGAAAATTAATTTTAAAAATGCTTTAAAAATCCAGGAAAATACTCTCAGAAATGTGTGTGTCAGGCAAACCCCAGAACAGGGGTGGAGAGGAGGAGAGGGATAATCATTTCATCAGGCACGTGGAAAAGAGTTTGCAGTGGTGTAACAACTGCCATAGCACTTAGTTGAATTCCTCCCCATACTTTCCACAGAAGATATTATTATTACCCTTGGCAGTTATTCAACTCCTGTGTCCCATCAGCGCAAGGATTTCTGCCTGCACAAGAGGTCTTCCTCATCTCTCCTCCCAAACATGCCCTGTGTCCTCCTAAGTCTCTTCTAGAGGGTTGGGGGAACTCCCTAAAACAGATTTTAGGGGTACGCAGGGAAAGAAAAGTGGGAGAACATTTTGTTGAGCAATGAAAAATCCTGGTGCTGCTGGAAGGAGAGACATAGCACTGCACTGTATTCCACCCATTATTTTTCAAATTTATATACCAGGTGGCGCTGTGGTCTAAACCACAGAGCTTAGGGCTTGCCGATCAGAAGGTCAGCGGTTCGAATCCCCGCAACGGGGTGAGCTCCCGTTGCTCGGTCCCTGCTCCTGCCAACCTAGCAGTTTGAAAGCACGCCAGTGCAAGTAGATAAATAGGTGCTGCTCTGGCGGGAAGGTAAACGGCATTTCCGTGCGCTGCTCTGGTTCACCAGAAGTGGCTTAGTCATGCTGGCCACATGACCCAGAAGCTGTACGCCGGCTCCCTCGGCCAATAAAGTGAGATGAGTGCTGCAACCCCAGAGTCATTCACGACTGGACCTAATGGTCAGGGGTCCCTTTACCTTTTATCCTGCTGTTTCTTCCAAAAGAGCCAAGGATAACAAACCCAAGTGTGATAAAACAATGGAAACATCTAAAAAGAATTCCAGCAAAGATGCAGATTGGGAACAACAACTTGATTGTCCCACAAAACTGGAGCGTTGTAGCATCCAAGCTTTTCCCAAACGTTGGTGTGAATTTTCGTTTTGCTCGCATAGTTATCAAAGCGTTTCAGCCATATTTATTTCCTCTGCGAAATGGGAAATTCAGACCTTAACTACCGTCTCATGTCTGCTTTTCCATAACAAAGGCAGAGGTCCAAATGATCCTTGCGATACTACCATTGCCTAAATGTTATATTTGATCCCACATGATCTGAAGCTTCCCCGGGAGACCCCCATGTGAGGAATGGAAGGAGCCGGCCTAGAATGGCTTTCTCTGTGTGTCAATGAGACAGTGAAGTCATTGCGGTCTGCTCTTCAACTTAGCTTCCAAACGCATGCCTTAAACTTCATCCAAGCTAGGGCACATTTGCTTGAATTATGATGATTGTGCTCTTGCCACAGCTGTGCAAATACTCCAGGAATGTTTATCCAGCTCTACAGGTGTGTTAATGTAGAGAAAAACACCATGCGACTACCCTGGGATGGAAACTTGACACCGTTCGTGTTACCTGATGCTGTGAGAAACTCAAGAGTGGTGGAAATTATAGGCCACAATCCAGGACCTATATCCTCTTGTCTCTGAGCTGAAGTGTCACAGGCTGTGATGGAATGCTCATGTGCATAAATGCACATTGGATTGTGGTTACTGCGATTAACAGGAGACTCCAAGCCACAGTTGCCTCTGAAGACTGGAGAAGGGCTGTAGCTCAGGGGCACACCATCTGCTCTGCACACAGAGGGTATCGGGTTCATTCCACAGCATCTCCAGGTAAGGCTTGGAGAAAACCAGAGCCGGCCATCCATCAGGCAGACTGAGACAGCCGCCTCAGGTGGCAGAATCCAAGAGGAGCCTCCACAGGCACAAACCCTACCTGTGGATTCTAGGTTTATGTGAGATCACGTGAGGCCTGTGTGTGATTAATATTAATAATAATAATAATAATAATAATAATAATAATAATAATATATTTATACCCTGCCCATCTAGCTGTGTTTCCCCTGCCACTCTGGATGGCTCCCAACAGAATATTAATAATAATAATAATAATACCGTATTTTTCGCACCATAGGACGCACCGGACAATAGGACGCACCTTGTTTTAGAGGGGGGAGAACAAGGGAAAAAAATTATTCCGCTCTCTGCCCAGCGCCCCTTCAGCGAAGTGGCAGGAGGCGCTGCGCAGAGAGTGGGAGAATTTTCCCCCTCTTGTTTTCCCGCTCTAAAACAAGGTGCCGTTTAAGGTGCGTTCAGGTGGCTACCTTGGAAGCCTGGAGAGCGAGAGGGGTCGGTGGGCACCGACCCCTCTCGCTCTCCAGGCTTCAGGTTCCTTTCGACCTGCTCTTTGGGGCTGGCGGGGGGAAGCCCATCACCAGCCCCAAAGAGCAGGTCAGGGAGCAGCGGAAAGGCGCAGCGGAGAGGCTGCTGCCATAGTCACGCGTCACTTCTCCAGCTGGGAGAGGGTCGCGGGGGGCTGCTTTAGCCCCGCACGCGGTCTCCCGGGTGGAGAGGTGACGCGCGCCTATGGAGGCTCCTGCCATAGGCGCGCGTCACCTCTCCACCCGGGAGAGGGTCGCGGGGGGCTGCTTTAGCCCCGCGCGCGGTCTCCCGGGTGGAGAGGTGACGCGCGCCTATGGAGGCTCCTGCCATAGGCGCGCGTCACCTCTCCAGCCGGGAGAGGGTCGTGGGGGGCTGCTTTAGCCCCGCGCGCGCTCTCCCGGGTGGAGAGGTGACGCGCGGGTATGGAGGCTCCTGCCATAGCCGCGCGTCACCTCTCCAGCCGGGAGAGGGTCGCAGGGCTATGGCGTCTTCGCTCCATAGGACGCACACACATTTCCCCTTCATTTTTGAAGGGGAAAAAGTGCGTCCTATAGAGCGAAAAATACGGTAAGTGACAAAACATCATACATTAAAAACTTACCTAAACAGGGCTTGCCTTCAGATGTCTTCTAAAAGTCAGGTAGTTGTTTATTTCCTTGACATCTGATGGGAGGGCGTTCCACAGGGTGGGCGCCACCACCGAGAAGCCCTCTTCCTGGTTTCCTGTAGATTCGCTTCTCACAGTGAGGGAACCGCCAGAAGGCCTTCAGAGCTGGACCTCATTGTCCGGACAGAACTATGGGAGTGGAGACGCTCCTTCAGGTATACAGGGCCATGGCCGTTTAGGGCTTTAAAGGTCAGCACCAACACTTTTAATTGTGCTCAGAAACATAGTGGGAGCGTACTCTGATGTAGCTCTGATCGAAAGGGAGCCTTGAAACCATTCTGAAGATTATGCAGAATGAGGTGGCGAAATTCAGGATTGTACCATTTCAAGATCACAGTGTGAGGGGAGCCATTTTTTAAAAATGTCTCTTCATATAGAGGTGCCAGCTTCTATGGGGGGGCAGCATTGTGTGTGTGATGTCATTACATTGGGAAGAGCTAGGGACGGAGCCAAACATGGCGGTCACATGGCTCAATGGCTGGCAGTTCCTCTTTCGCCTGCTCTTGGTCCTTTGACCCTCCTCTGCAGCAGGAAGAGTTGGAGATGGACTGTGGTCTTCAGCTCTGTGCTTTTAGAACATAGCAGGGGCCCGGCCCCTACCCCCCAAATATGGGGCCCACGAAAGGGCTCGGCCCCAAGGAGCCAGAGCCCCTGTATAGAAACAGCCCCCACCCCAATCCCTCTGTGCAGTAAACTAGACTATCGGGGGGAAGTTATTTATATATTTAGCTGAAATATTTATAGACCAGCCACAAGGCCCTTGAGGCAGTGCACAAAGCACACATTAAAACAATATTAAATAACAGAACAAATTTAAACAGCAAAGCCAAATTAAGAACACTGCAATAAAACCTCAAGAAGGGTAGAAATAAAAGGGGGGACCAGTTACCAAACCCTTATTAAAAACCATAAAATGCTGAGTGGAAACAGAAATGTTTCTTTACTGCCGACCCGAAGCTGAGCAATTAATACAAAAACCCTTATTTCCCAGTTAAGACCTAAGTATAAAGAGGCCCTAATGCACATCTAGAACAAAAATGAGATGAATAAAATGAATGGGACTGTATGTTCCATATCTGTGCAGCAATCTCTTTCTCTCTGTCTGTCTGTCTGTCTCATTATACTAGACCTCCATGGGGGTCATGCAGTGAAGCTGAATGTTTGGAAGATTCAGGAAAGATTTTTTAAAGTATATCTTCACACAGCGCACAAATAAACTGTGGAATTTGCTATCGAAGAAGTAGTGGTGGCCACGAACTTGGATGGTTTTCAAAGGTGACTGGAAAAATTCATGGAAGATTAAGTGTTCTGTTCCGTGTCCTCTACGCCCATCTAAGAGCTATGTTTCCCAGAGTGGTGTAACAACCAAAGCTTCTTTGCGAGGTGGCGCTGTGGGTTAAACCACAGAGCCTAGGACTTGCTGATCAGAAGGTCGGCAGTTCGAATCCCCGCGACGGGGTGAGCTCCCGTTGCTCGGTCCCTGCTCCTGCCAACCTAGCAGTTCGAAAGCACGTCAAAGTGCAAGTAGATAAATAGGTACCGCTCTGGCGGAAAGGTAAACGGTGTTTCCGTGCGCTGCTCTGGTTTGCCAGAAGTGGCTTAGTCATGCTGGCCACATGACCCGGAAGCTGTCTGCGGACAAATGCCGGCTCCCTCGGCCAATAAAGTGAGATGAGTGCCACAACCCCAGAGCCGGCCACGACTGGACCCAACGGTCAGGGGTCCCTTTACCTTTACCTATAGCTTTGTGAGGGGGACAAGAGTCTCCTAGCTCTCACAATTCTTTGTGGGAAACCATGACTCTTTAAAGTGGTATCACAGTGCTTTAAATGTATGGCATGGATGTGGCCTTAGGGCTTGTCCACACCAGCTTGCCTCATGAATTTACAAAAGCAAATCTGTGGAAGAACCAATGACCTTTGCTCTGATTCAGCAATAAACAGCAGGTTTTCCCAGGGAAAGCAAAAGGAGAAAAAGAAAAAAACACACACTCAGAATTATGCCTAAAAGTCAGAGGACAAGCAGAAGAGTGGGTGAGCCCTTAAGTGAACTTTCCCCAAAGTATCTGGTTGGTCACTGTTAGAGACAAAATGCTGGACTTGGATAGACCTTGTTCTGACTGAGCTCTGCTCCAACAAAGCTCCCCTTGTATTCTTAGCTAAAAGGCAACTGTTTTCATTTTTCCGCTTTTAAAAGCTCACGTTCTTTTCAGGATCAAGACCCCTTTCCCTGAGCTTCACTTTCTGTGCTGCTTTGGCCTTCATCTCCCCGTACAAAGCAGCCTCAAGGTACCTCACAGACATGTTAGGAGAACGTCTAATTTGTTATTCTCTGTACAGAGCTTTGCAAATAAAGAATGCCAAGCCATATAACGAATTGGTGGCTACTTATGGACTGTAATCTTGCATCGCAGGCACCGAGGGAACATTGGCTTCCGTCATAACAGAAGATTTGCAGCTAGGGGTGCATGGAGAGGTCAGGCCCTATATTTCTCCAAAGGCATAAAATAATAATAAATATACATTGGTTCACACACAGAGAGAAAATCTACATTTGGTGTGAGTTAAGGCAGCGATCTTTCCTTCCACTTTTCCGTTAACAGAAAAGATATATACAGTGAAGGTCCATCTGGCCGTTCTCACCCGTTTGGTTCTAAGTGCACATTAATTTACACTGGTAACTAATGGGCAAAGTGGGATGGGCCTTGCGCTTCTTCCTGTGTAGACCTCATGCCACCCTGCTGCTTCTCAGTGGGCACTGCTGAGTCTGGCGTTGTCTCCTGACTGTCACTATTTTGCAGGAGGAATTCAAGGGCATACCGGAACTTTTAGGTTTGCACAATTAAAGAGGATTAAAGGGCTCTGTTGTCTTAGTGCGGCAGATCCATTTAGTGTGAGGTGAACAGCTGATGAATGGGAATATTTTTTTAAAAAAATTGTCCAGTAGCACCTTAGAGACCAACTAAGTTTGTTCTTGTATGAACTTTTGTGTGCATGCACACTTCTTCAGATACAGTGGTACCTCGGGTTACATACGCTTCAGGTTACAGACTCCGCTAACCCAGAAATAATACCTCGGGTTAAGAACTTTGCTTCAGGATGAGAACAGAAATCGTGTGGCAGCAGCAGGAGGCCCCATTAGCCAAAGTGGTGCTTCAGGTTAAGAACAATTTCAGGTTAAGAACGGACCTCTGGAACGAATTAGGTATGTAACCAGAGCTACCACTGTACACTGAAACAGAAGTCACCAGACCTTTATATATAGTGAGAGGGTGGGGAGATTACTCAAAAGGGTGGTGGGAATGGGAGACTGGCTGATAGGTGTGGTAAACAGTCGTCAACGGGTCTACCACACCTATCAGCCAATCACCCATTCCCACCACCCTTCTGAGTAATACCCCTCCCCACCTTCTCACTATATATAAGGGTCTGGTGTCTTCTGTTTCAGTGTATCTGAAGAAGTGTGCATGCACATGAAAGCTCATTCCAAGAACAAACTTAGTTGGTATCGAAGGTGCTACTGGACAATTATATATATCTACTGTGTCAGACCAACACAGCAACCTACCTGAATGATGAATGGGAAGACAGGCAAATCATGCAAATTGGGGTGAATGCTTATTGTTCTATAGCCACCCTGCAAACAAATCAGAACAAATGCTCAAAAAAAGACTGGACATCATAAGGAACAAATATCAATAAATATGTCATCGGGGGGCGGGTAGGGGGTGGGAGGGTTGTGTCCTGGAATACCTTGAAAGGCTTTAAACCGGGGTGGCCCTCCAGTTGTTGTTGGACCCCATCTCCCATCATTCCCAGTCAGCATGGCCCAATGGTCAAGAATGATGGGAACTGCAGTTCATAGAATCATAGAATTGCAGAGTTGAAAGGTACCCCAAGGATCATCTAGTCCAACCCCCTGCTATGCAGGAATCTCAGCTAAAGCATCCATGACAGATGGTCATACAACCTCTCCTTAAAAATCTCCAAGGAAGAGAGTCCACAACCTCCCGACTGTTCCACTGTCAAACAGCTCTTGCCGTCTGAATGTTCTTCCAAATGTTTAGTCGGAATCTCCTTTCTTGAAACTTGAAGCCATTGGTTTGAGTCCCACCCTCCAGAGCAGGAGAAAACAAGCTTGCTCCATCTTCAACATGACAGTCCTTGAGGTATTTGAAGATGGTTATCGTATATTCTCTCAGTCTCCTCTTTTCCAGTTATCTCAACTGTTCCTCAGTTGAAGGACTTGTTTCCAGACTCTTTATCAGCACTTGGAAGAACACAGACTCCTCAGTCCTGTTCTACTTTTTTGCTTTTTTAAAAACCCACTTCCTTTTTCCTTACACTTTGAGCACTGAATGTATCCCAGTGCTTCTCAAACTGTAGGGTGGACCCTCTTTCAAAGCAGAGCCAGAGTAGAGTGTTATTTCTAACACAAATCCTCATCTTGAACACAATCTCTTTTGTTGTAACAGAAATTCAGAGATTAGTTTACTCTGAATTTCTTCTGATGTGTATGCGACTTTACCTAATGTAAACAATTTTGCAAAGTGATTTTCTATAAAATAATGCATTTTATATGTTATTTTCACTAATATATGCATTTTTATAAAGACTTTACTCTGGGAAATGTATTATTGTAAACATTACTTGGCCGAAGAAATACATTGCAAAATTCAGAGAAGTGCCTATTTTGAAGGTTGTCTATGTTTCAGTGTGCTCATTGCTTTGGAAACTGCAAATTAGGTAGGCTCACTTTTAAATGCAAACTGAATCAAATTTCTCTCTCCCCCCCCCCCCCAGCTCTGTTGCTACCTGATGATACCTGTTAAAACGAAAATCCCAAGGCAATAGTTTGAATGTTTCTCTTGTTGTCTCAAGCAAGTGAAGTTTATGTGAGGGCATGAGGTTAAATGCAGCCAGAACTGTTGACCTCTTTGAGACTGGAGACAGATGATATTTTGACTCGGAGTGCTGGACGTGGCTTGAGAAAGGCATTGGTTGCTTCCGGCAGTCATATTCATCTCATAGCACCTTTGATAAAGCAGGTTTTGCTGCATTTCATGGTGCTTTGTTAAAAATCTGCAAAACCTGTTTGATCAGAGGTGATGGTGGGATGAAAGAATCTTGTGGAGATGTTTATAGTCCACCCCACCCAGGAAGACACAAACTACCAAAACTGAAAACAGCAGCAAAAAGCAAGAACACAAAAAGCCAGTAAAGGTAAAGGGACCCCTGACCATTAGGTCCAGTCGTGGCCGACTCTGGGGTTGCGGCGCTCATCCCGCTTTATTGGCCGAGGAAGCCGGCATACAGCTTCCGGGTCATGTGGCCAGCACGACTAAGCCGCTTCTGGTGAACCAGAGCAGCACACGGAAATGCCATTTACCTTCCCGCCAGAGCGGTATCTATTTATCTACTTGAACTTTGACGTGCTTTCGAACTGCTATGCCAGAGGAGCACCATTAAAGGGGAAGATGATCTAAGTTCCTGCGGCAGGGAGGGCCAGCTGTGAAGAAAAGCCCTCTGTGTATGTAGCATGAACTCCATAGAAACCCACACAGCCAAGAAACAAAAATATAAGCACACACACCCCGCCCCACAAACAAACAAACAGCAGGGAAAGATCACACCCTCTCCAATGATTCTGGGTGGAATATCTCCAAATTATGAATGCTATTATTACACTCTCAAAAACCAAACATCCAAACAGAACAAAACTATTTGTTTTATTTTAATTATTAAATGTGTATACCACCCTATACCCATAGATTTCAGGGTGGTTCACAACATTGTGTGCTGTGATAATAATCCCCTTCTTCTACAACACATTGAAAAGGGCGTCAGATGTCAATCAGCCGAAGGCCTGCTGTCTACCTTCCAGCGGTTCCCTCACTGTGAGAAGTCAGGTTACAGGGAACCAGGCAGAGGGCCTTCTTGGTAGTGGCGCCCACCCTGTGGAATGCCCTCCCGTCAGGTGTCAAGTAAATAAACAACTATCTGACTTTTAGAAGACGTCTGAAGGCAGCCCTGTTTAGGGAAGTTTTTAATGTTTAATGTTTCATTGTGTTTTTATTACCCTGTTGGAAGCCACCCAGAGTGTCTGGAGTGACCCGTATAAATATCAATTTGTTGTTGTTGTTGTTGTTGTTGTTGTTGTTGTGATGTAAAAGAAACAACACCACACAGCCTTATGGGGCTGTTGTAATGGTTGTTAATGTAGGCTCTGCATACACAGAGCTAAGAGATGTGGTGCCTGTTTCACTGTATAGCACTGACGTCATGGCATGCACACCCCAACATATGCCTAACAATTAAAAAAAGTCACCATTCAGTACACAAGCTGCAAGTACACCAGGTCTGGTGGCTAAATCTAAACAATGGCAAAATCCAACATGCTGTTCAATTTGGCTGCACACCAGCTGTTGGGCCACCTAGGGAGAAACTATGCACAGAGTACTGTGATAGTCAAATAACCTGGCATGAAGGGGATAAAGCCAATATTTTTGTGGGATATTTAGGTTTTTATAAGATTCTTCTTCTTCTTCTTTCATTGCATGCCATTCAGAGCTCCTCCAGATGACTCATTTATTCAGCATTTCTCCTGATTTGAATGGACAAAGCTTATAGGTGTGGTTAGATTGTACCTGATATTTATTCAGTGTTTGATCTGATATAATAAGCATATAAAGAATTATAGAAGGTACTCCAAGGGTCATCTAGTCCAACCCCTTGCAGTGCATGAATCGCAACTAAAGAACCCTTGACAACCACAGTTCCCATGATACTTTTTTGGGGAGGGGGGACTTTAAATGTTTGGTGTGTATGTAATAATAATAATAATTAATTATTTATGCCCTGCCCATCTGGCTGGGTTTCCCCAGCCACTCTGGGTGGCTCCATGCAGAATATTAATAATAATAATAATAAGCGATAAAACATCAAACATTAAAAACTTCCCTAAACAGAGCTTCCTTCAGATGTCTTCTAAAAGTCAGGTAGTTGTTTATTTCCTTGACATCTGATGGGAGGGCGTTCCACAGGGGGACACCACCACCGAGAAGGCCCTCTGTCTGGTTCCCTGTAACCTCACTTCTCGCAGTGAGGGAACTGCCAGAAGGCCCTCGGAGCTGGACCTCCATGTCCGGGCTAAATGATGGGGGGTGGAGATGCTCCTTCAGGTATGGTGAGCCGAGGCTTCTTAAGGGCTTTAATGGTCAGCACCAACACTGATGGTCTGCTGAGAAAATTGTGGCCAAATAGTGAGATTGTGGTTGATGTGAGATTTGAACCAGGTGAGCTTCGCAAGTCAGGCTCTTAGCTGCTATGCTACAGCAAGTCTTTAAAGAAGAAGAGTTGGCAGGTTTGGCACACTCTCTCTCACGAACCTATGAAATTGCTTTGTTCTGAGTCAGAGCCATCTAGATATCTGACTCACACTGAGATCTGAGGTAGCATTTCCCACCCACCAAACTGCAACCTGAGATCCCCAGAGATGCAGATATTGCAGCTGGGACCTTCTGCATGCAGCAATGTGGTGTACCATTGAGCTATCACATCTCTCCTAGACTGAAGGTTAAAGCTTCATCCAGGCTGAAGACAGTGACACCTGCACATCCTAGAATAGTTTATGGCACTGCTTTCCACAGGAGGCCGTAAACCAGACACGACTCTCAACCTAGTGCCTGCATCTCAGAATATGATGGTTCAACAAGGCGTATTAGCAAGACCCACCTCCTTGTGTCTTAACCACAGGAATTTGCATTCCCTAACAGCAGAGCGTTTCCCTCCGCCAAGAAAAACGACGGGAGCTGGTTTATTTTGCGTGTAAGCCCTGGTGCCATGTTCACTTACAAACGGCTTTGCATTAAAAGTCAACCTTATTTAGTCTCTGGGAAATTAATGATTGCCAAATCCAAAAGGTCTCCCATATTTGAGCAGTCATTTGGCGTCTTGACAAGGCTGCGCAGAAAGAGAGCTAGTCAAATATGACAATTGGCTTGAAATATGTAGGCATCTAGCCCTCTGTAATATATGGACTGCATTCCCTGTAAAAATTATTTATTAGGAACTTTTAGTTACTGAGTGGCACCGTGATTTAGTGCACTCTGTACAATTGCTGCGTTTGCCTCTGGGACCCAGGGTTCTAATGCAACTTGCGAGGCTGAACTTAAGTGATGCTAAAAAGTTACTGAGGCTGTCTCAGCTCACTTGAGGATGAACCATAAAACTGTCATAACCAGCTTAAATCAAGGACCCCTCGTGCACTGGGATTTCCATAGGACATCTTCCTACCATGTGCTTCAGAAGATGAACCACACAAAGGAAAAAGAGGGAAAGCTCAGCAGAGAGATTCATTCAGCTTCTATTACCGTGTCAAGGCCAGGTTAGAGGAGGTGTCCTTATTAAGTGCCACAGCAGCTTCTGAATCAGTGGGAGAGCCACACCCAGTGTTGTTTAGGAGATTATAGGCTAAAGCCCAGGAAATCAGAAAACAGCATTTATATACCGCTGCTTAATCATCAAAACGTTGAAGCAGTTTGCATGAGACAGAAAATCTACATTAAGATAACCAATAAGGTAAAGGTAAAGGGACCCCTGAGGGACACAGGTGGCACTGTGGGTTAAACCACAGAGCCTAGGGCTTGCCGATCAGAAGGTTGGCGGTTCGAATCCCTGCGACAGGGTGAGCTCACGTTGCTCGGTTCCAGCTCCTGCCAACCTAGCAGTTTGAAAGCACATCAAAGTGCAGGCAGATAAATAGGTACCGTTCCAGCGGGAAGGTAAACGGCGTTTCCGTGCACTGCTCTTGTTTGCCAGAAGCAGCTTAGTCATGCTGGCCACATGACCCAGAAGCTGTACGCCGGCTCCCTCGGCCAATAAAGCGAGATGAGCGCCGCAACCCCAGAGTCGGCCATGACTGGACCTAATGGTCAGGGGTCCCTTTACCTTTAAAGGGACCCCTGACCGCTAGGTTTAGTCGTGGACGACTCTGGGGTTGAGGCACTCATCTCGTTCTATAAGCCGAGGGAGCCGGCGTTTGTCCGCAGACAGTTTTTCCAGGTCATGTGGCCAGCATGACTAAGCCGCTTCTGGTGAAACCAGAGCAGCGCACGAAAACGCCGTTTACCTTCCCGCTGGAGTGGTACCTGGGTGACCTTGGGCTAGTCACACTTCTTTGAAGTCTCTCAGCGCCACTCACCTCACAGAGTGTTTGTTGTGGGGGAGGAAGGGAAAGGAGAATGTTAGCCGCTTTGAGACTCCTTAAAGGGAGTGAAAGGCGGGATATCAAATCCAAACTCTTCTTCTTCTTCTTCTTCAAGTTCATTCATTCCTTGGCCTGCAGGATTATTATTTTCTTAAGAGCAGGAATATGTGTATGGTTGCTGTACGGCACCAGCGCTCACTCTATCCATTTATGCACTCAAGATATTCGTGCTGTAGGCTGTGACCTCTTCAAGCACCCCTTTTACTGCTCTCATCACCAGCCTCTGATGCAGCTCTGGCAAACAGCCCCCCTGAGCCCAACTTGCAGTAGCTGCAACTGTCCCTCCTCGACCAACCCTCTCCCCAACATAGCGGGCACTGACTTTCACAGGCTGCTCCCCACAGACTCCCTCTTTAATCGAACCCCATTTCCTCAAATCAAAGATAAGGGAATTTAAAGTCACCAAGAGCGAGGCCATAGATCTTGCAAGATGTTGCCATGCCTGATGTATGCTTTCCTTTAATCACAGAAAATGGAGCCGTGCCACTAATATTTTACGCTGCCCGCTCTCCCTCCTCCCTCTTCCGCAACGTCCGTGATCTGGAAGAGATCCACAGCCATGGCCAGGATGCCATTTCAAGTCCATGTTTAATGGCTGAGTTACCGTAAAGATGCTGATTCATTAATGGCCGAGCTAATTGGGTATCATAAATTTATTAAGGCTATTCTTTTCTTGGGGACTCGTTGCACAAAAGCCGAGAATCAGCTGCTGGGGTGTGTGGGCACATGGATAGATGTGGGAAGCTCTGGGACAGGGCTATGTAGCACCAAGAAGAAGGCCTGGTGTTGGACCAAGACCTGGAAGATGCCAGGGTTCAAATGCCCGTTTGGCCCTCTACTCCCACACCATTTTTTGTGTAGCAAGATCCAGAGACCCTTTACAGACAGGAATTGTATCGCCCCAGGCGCACCTGCACCTGAGGCAGCTCACATCAGAGGCGGCCCCAATGGCCGGCCCTACCATTGGGGAGAGTGCATCTGCCTCAGGCAGCAAATAGCATGAAGAGGGAGTAGAGGGCTTGGCCTGCCCTGCATCCCCTAAACTGGCCGTATGTTCTCTGGTGCTGTGGAGGAGGTTGCCCCATACCAGCATTCAGCTGCCAGTCTGGTGTGTGGCAAGAGGACATCATCTTGTCCTTTGTCTCAGGCAACTAAATGCCTTAAGCCAGCCCTATCTCAAGGCCCTTTGATGCCCAAGGGTGGATTCACACAGCCACCTTGCCAAGTCATTGCATTCATACTGTGAGGAGGAAGTCACTGGATAAATGCTTTAAGGTAGCATTCAGCCCAAGGGTCACATTCCCTTCTAGGTCACCTTATGAGGGCCACATGCCAGTGGCAGGTAGTTCCAGAGGCAAAAGTGGATGTATATTTTACCTTTGCCCAGTGGGCTAGTTTCTACACACTCTCATCCAGACAAGCCAGGAGGCATCACCAGAATTTAAGGACACATTCCAGCCAGGCAAAAACACTCAAGGTGTGAAGCAGGGACATGGAGAAGTGCGGCCCAGGAAGAGTTCAGAGCGCCAGACAGAGAAAACTTGAGGGCCACATTTGGCTCCTAGGCCTGAGATTTCTCACCCCTGCGTTGGGGAAACTTTTGCACTGTTAATCAGCAAAAGGGATGCAACACAGTTAGAATTCCACCATCCCGTTGCGCTGGTCCTCTGCCAGTTGGCTAAATCAAAAGCACTGGGAAGAGTTACAGACAAAGCCCCTTTTCTGCCTACTGTCTATGTCTTCCTAGGAATGCCCTTCTCATTCCATGAGAACCACACTTCTAGATTTGATTCATAGAGCAGAGGCGCTTGTTGCTAAATGCTATCCTTCTTTCTCAATGACTTTATCCATCTTAGTTCTCAACAAGTTGGCCGGCCAACAAGCCTGCTCTGTTTTCAAATTCATGTTCATCCATGGGAGAGTATATTTGTTACTTAGATGGCATGCACAGTGCACAGCCTTTGAAGCATGGAATCATCTGTCTGCCTGGGCTCCCCACCGCTTCTGTCCACCCGTTCCCTTCACTGCTTTAGCCCATTTGATTTAATCTAATGCAGGATGCATTTATCCCACCGGGTATTTAAGTGGAACTTAGCCTTCTGCTACTGCTGTCTCGCTCAAGCTAGAACCTCACACGCTAAGTAGAAGTTATGCTCCCTTGCCAAATCAGACTGTAAGTCATAAGTGGTTTGTTTCACCTCTCTGCTGTGCATCTTCAGGTGAATGGCAGGTCTCTGATGGGGAGATGCCTGCCTCTGAGAAAATGGGGACATGTGGACATCCACAGGGCTGCCACTAATACCCTGGTTTGTGTCCACCACCCTTTTAGAGGTGCACATCTCTCCTCTGCTCTTTATGGGAGTGCATAAGACAAGCATTAGGTACCACACCATGTGACTTGGCTCTCACCAGCCTGAAATATGATCTTAAGAAACAATAATAAATCATGATTTGCCGTCAGGCTGTCCGAGAATGAGTTTGGATTCATCATTATCTAGAGCCAATATGGTGACCTCCAGATGTTGTGGACTCCCATCAGTTTGATTCAGTTCACATTTTAATGGGAACCTACCTCATCTGCGCTGAAATGACAGGTGAACTGAAACACATGCATCCTTCAAAATTCATACTTATACCAACTTTGGTGTGCAGTTCTCCAGCCAAATGAGGTGTACAAAAATGTATATATTAGAGGAAAGTATGCATAAAAGTAGGACGCAGGTGGCGCTGTGGGTTAAACCACAGAGCCTAGGACTTGCTGATCAGAAGGTCAGCGGTTCGAATCCCCGCGACTGGGTGAGCTCCTGTTGCTCGGTCCCTGCTCCTGCCAACCTAGCAGTTCGAAAGCACATCAAAGTGCAAGTGGATAAATAGGTACTGCTCCGGCGGGAAGGTAAACAGCATTTCCGTGCGCTGCTCTGGTTCACCAGAAGTGGCTTGGTCATGCTGGCCACATGACCCGGAAGCTGTACGCCGGCTCCCTCGGCCAATAAAGCAAGATGAGCGCCACAACCCCAGAGTTGGCCACAACTGGACCTAATGGTCAGGGGTCCCTTTACCTTTTACCTTTTAAGCATAAAAGTGCATATACTAGCAGAATTTCTGGCAAAAAAAAAATGTGTGTTAGGCCAAACTGCATACAAAAATGTGTATATTAGAACAGGTACTAAAATGCTCATGAATCAAGAAATAAAATCTGTTAGCAGATGCAGAAATTTGGAGAACTGAACTTAAGGTTAGGGAAATGAGAAATGGAGAGAAATCACAATCGACAAATTCTGTCCATCCCTAGGAGAGCAGTATTCATATGGACTGCAGCAGACAAGAGGCTGCGTGAATTGACATGGAACAGCAACAGGTAGCAAGTAGAAGGTAGCTGGGCCACTCATCTCAGGTTATTCAGCACCCAGGACAGTTCCAGACGAATACAGACATTGCTCTGGAAGGTATCACAGCCATTCAATTCCAGTGCAGGTCTAACTGCTTAGGCTGCTCCACTCCACTAAGAACTGGAAAGATGTCTGGCCTAGAGCATGGCACTTCAGTGCCACTACTGAGCAACATTCAAGTGTGGGACCTGCTATCTTGGGCTGGGGCTTTGCAGCACTTTGACAAGGAAAAGGGATTTCCCTGTTTGGGTGCTCAGAGTTGCTAGAACCTGCCAAGAAGTCCCTCACTTCTTGCAGACCTTGGAGCTAAAAGTAAGAAAACAAAAAGTCCTGCTGGATCAGGCTAAATGCCTATCTTGTCCAGCTTTCCATTCCTTCATATGATCTTTGGGAGCCCGCAAGGAGACACGAGCATAATAGTACACTCCCACGCATGTTCCCCAGAAGCTGGTATTCTGAGGCATGCTGCCCCTTTAGATTGTGCTTCAAGGAGAACAAGGATAGCTGACATGGTGGCTTGGATGTTGTTGGACTCCAACTCCCACCATCCAATTCTTTTGGCCATGCTGGCTGGGGCTGATGGGAATTGTAGTCTGACGACATCTAGGGAGCATCACATTGGTTACCCTCAAGGCAGGGTAGAGAGAAGGCAGTTGCCTCCTGACCTAATAATAATAATAATAATAATAATAATAATAAATATAAATAATTGTATTTATACCTCGCCCTCTCCAGCCAAGACTGGGCTCAGGGCGGCTGACAACCAATAATAAAAACAAGTTGATTGGAATACAACTTAAAAAACAAGATTAAAATACAACATTAAAACATTAAAATGCAGCCTCATCACAGAAGGAGAAAGGAAAAAAGAAAGAAAGGGGGGGAGGGAGTCAAATTGATTCTAAGCCAAAAGCCAGGCAGAACAACTCTGTCTTACAGGCACTGCGGAAAGAAATCAGATCCCGCAGGGCCCTGGTCTCATGAGACAGAGCGTTCCACCAGGCAGAGCCAGTATTGAAAAGGCCCTGGCTCTGGTTGAGGCTAATCTAACTTCCTTAGGGCCCAGGACCTCTAGGGTGTTGCTATTTATGGACCTTAAGGTCCTCCGTGGGGCATACTGGGAGAGGTAGGGGCCCTCTCTTAGCCTAGTACATCTTAGGCTAAGATAACCGGACTCTGTGTTAGGTTGCTATTTGGATCTAGGTTACAAGAGTGCTTTCCTGGGGTATCTGAAAGAACCATTTGGGTGGTAGGATGAGACAAATGAGTTCACCTCCCATGGTGGGGCAAAGTCCTTTTATTCCATCACCCTCAGAAGTACAGAGGATGGCAGCTCAGAAGAGGGCTTTCTCTGCGGCAGCCTCCAAATTTGTAACTCCCTCCCCACTGAAATGCATCTAGCCTCTTCAGTGTCTTGAGAATGTATCTAGCACACCTTGAATTCCTTCTCTCCAGCCCATATTCCTGACAGATCTTCAACATGTAGTTTGTTGGACACATGGCGGGCTCAATCACAAGGCCATCTTCCACATAATTATTTTCACAAGGTGAGTAAAAAAAGAAGAAGCTGAGAATCAGTCCTGGGAGTCTACCCATAATGTGCCTATTTTTAGTTCACCAGCCAACAAAACCAACCAACCTTCGTTTCTCCTACTTCTTCCTTTGCTGAATTAAATGGCTGTTTCCAGCAGCACTTTCCCACATAGGGAGACATTTACTGGTTGCAACAGAAGGGGGGGGGAGAAGTGGCTCATTTGTAGTTTCCTTCCATCACAGAGATTGGACACAGAGAGCCAGGGAGATTTCGTGGGGAGGGGTGCGGAGGCGGGGCATAGGCAGTCCCCAGCTGTTCAGCATTTGGTTGGGTGAGGGGGGCTGTCCCCGGAGTCATTAGACTCCA
Organism: Podarcis filfolensis; assembly: GCF_964270895.1. Taxonomy (NCBI): domain Eukaryota; kingdom Metazoa; phylum Chordata; class Lepidosauria; order Squamata; family Lacertidae; genus Podarcis; species Podarcis filfolensis. Next base: position 114,615,428 of record NC_139605.1, on the reverse strand, counting down.
AAGGACACCTCGCCCTCATCATGTTCCAAGTAGCAAATCCTATGTTAAATTTAATTTAAAAGCCATCTTTGCCTTAAATTTCAAAATAAACCTTCTGTACAATAATAATGATAAAGCAGGGAGCCGGCACTCTGGACAGCAGAGATTTTTCTTGTTGACACCGAGTTTCCGATTAAAGGCAGGCAAACATAAATCCTTCTTCATAATTGCTGCACTTGGTTCACTTGCATCCCTTAGCAGAATGGATTTTGCATCCTTCTCTCTTCCCCCCTCCTCCGTCGCCGCCCTTTGCCTTGAGTACCAGCCTGCCCTGTCCTTAGCTCTTCAGCCCTCCTTCCTCGCAGAGAAGGAGAATGTGTGCACGATCATGCTAACTTACCACTTTCCCAGAGAGCCCCCTTTTACATGGTGCAAACCGGAGCCTTGGGCCAGTGATGGCTTGAATGCAGTTACCCTGAACCAGAAAAACGGGGTGCCGGGGAGGGGGCGTCAAATGAGGAAGCAGACTTCTGCACAAGCAGCTGGTGGTGGTGGTGAAGATGCATGTTTGGATTCCACTGAATGCATTTTTCGATGCAGGTGAACGTGGTATCTATCCCCCTCTGGGACCACTTGGTTGTTGCACACAACCGCAGCTAAATTGGGGATGGGGAACAACAACAGCAAGCCCAAAGGCCCGCATGGGTGGTGCCCTCTCATCACCGTCAAATGGGGACAATCAATCAGTTCTTATAATAAAGACTTCAAAGTCCCCTTGAGAGCAATCTAGCCCTATCCCATCCTAATAAGGCCCTACCACAATGCCATGTTTTCCCGTTTTCCCATTTCCCATCTAACTAAGGTAAGGTAAGGTAATAGTAAAGGACCCCTGGATGGTTAAGTCTAATCAAAGGCGACTATGGAGTGCGGCGCTCATCTCGCTTTCAGGCCGAGGGAGCTGGCATTTGTCCACAGACAGCTTTCTGGGTCACGTGGCCAGCATGACTAAACCGCTTCTGGTGCAATGGGACACCGTGACGAGTGCCAGAGTGCACAGAACTGCTGTTTACCTTCCTGCTGCAGTGGTACCTATCTATCTACTAGCACTGGTGTGCTTTCGAACTGTTAGGTTGGCAGAAGCTGGGACAGCACAATGAGAGCTCACGCCACCACGCGGATTCGAACAACTCTCTTGCCAGACCCAACACGACTGAACTGTATCCACTTTGCTGCCTTTGCAGTGGCATTGACCCATATGTTGGGTGCATGGTACCTTTAGCCTTTAAGGGAGCCAGTTTGCTGGAAGAGGAGGAAGAGGGAGTGGTAGGAGGAGCATGATTCTCAATGTTGGAGAGGACAAGAAGGAGGGATCAGTGGAGGCAACAGGTTTTCCTGGGTTTATACAGTTCCTTCTGCCTCAGGGAGGAGGGAGGAGGAAGCAGCAGCAGTGTGAGCCCTAAAGCAAAGGAATAAACAAGACTGCACATCCTAGAAGGGGGATGAGAGATCCAAATGCTTATTTGTGTCTCCCAAAAGCCTAATGAGAGCTCTGTTTGACAAGGAACACCCCACCCATTATTTGGGTGGGGAAAAGAGATCTGTCTGTTCCCAACCCAACTCAGTTTAGAGCAGCTGCTTCAGGCTCCTCTTCGTCACGATGCTCCCAGTGATGGGGGGGGGGGAGATGGGTGTCTCCAGAGTTGGTTGGTTGTCATGGCAACTGGGCCTAGCTTGCAACCCGGGACAAACAGACGTTTTCAAGGACGCGCTGCTCCATTGTCAAGCGAGCAGAGCGGAGCCTTTTGTGCCAGCGCTTTCCCAGCAGGCTTTGCTGAATAGGTGCGAGTTCATGAACCTTCCCGGCGGTTGAAGAAACAAACAAATATTTGACCTTCGACCTGCTGATGACGTCCTACCCTGATTTTTTTTTGGGGGGGGGACCTGCCTTGGCATGAACAATGATTTTATCTTCTTTGTTCTTTCTAACTCAGTTACACCCACAATCCCAGATTTTAAATCCGCTGTAAATGAACCTGAGGCAGTGACCACTGTCCAACCAATATTTTTTGTTTCCTCTTGCTGATAGAGTTTTGAGGTCTGCACTCTGAGGACATAGGGAGAGCGTTTTTATTTTTGGCTGCCAGGCCTCCTCAGATTGTTCCTTCTCAAGTCCCTCTCTTTTGCCTTTTTTTTTTTTTTAATTGAGAAATTTGGAAGTTAAAAAATGTCATTTATGCTGATGAGATTCCCACTCCACCCTGTTCATCTGTCATCATGCTTGTACCCTGGTGATTAATTATTGCATGGTTTTCACTAGAATCTGGAGAACTGGGTGGTTTAGCATTGCTAGTAATTTTCCTTTCCTAATATACAATGAGCCAGTAGTTTTGTTTAGAACACTGTGACCGGTGACAGAGCTTAGATTCACAGCAGTCATTTTTAAAACCTGTTTCAAGTCCTCATTTTGTTTGAAAAAGTGAAGGCAATGCCTTCAAAAGTTCCATTCTCCAGTAAGAGGTGCTTCTGTATCCTTCATATGTCATGCACCCTCATGGCTTCCTATAGCACTTTTCAAAAAGAAAGCTCAAATTCTGGGAAAGCTGCTTTACTGAAGCAATCACATAAAGGTATGCGGCAAAGCACTTGTTGCTTAGCATACTAAAATAAATTTTTAAAACTGGATTTCAGAAGATAGAAAGCACATTATTCTTGCATCTCAATACTACAAACCTGCTCCAGATATTGGGGGGGGGGGTGTCACCACTTAACATATGCTCTTACTAACAGGTACTCACATCTGTAACCTGCCTGGGAACTATAGAGAAGGGTGGGAAAGAAATTCATATTCATATTCTAATTACCAGTGCTTTTTTCTAGAAAAATAGGTGCTGGGACTCAACATGAAGTTGTTACAGGAAGTGCCACGCTTTTTAACAACAACAAAAAGAGGTACTGGTATTGAGTACTCCTGAGCACCCCCTGAAAAAAGCATTGATTACTACTACTACTACTGCTGCTGCTGCTACTACTACTACTATTACTGCTACTACTACGATGGTGATGATAATGCAATGTTGCTAATGATGGTGGTGCCAACAGCTTTCTGGTTACACTTATAGCAGTTAGTTTGGGTTTGCCCAGGATACAGCTTAAAGTGCAGCTTCACACACGCACCCAGGAAAAAACCCCAAGCCTGCAGAACATGTATGCTAGACTATGGCTGGAGCAAACACACAAAAATGAGTGTGGGCACTGGAGGAATTGTTGACTTTGTGATCTAACTTCTAAGCCCCGGAGAAGCTATCCTCAGCATCTGTACGCAAGCCCCAGTCTGGGCAGGAAATCTCCAGTGAAGGACATAGTGACACAGCCCTCTTCGGCTGACATACTTGGGATTCTGGTCAGGCTTAGCAGCTGGCAGACAGGAATAGCAGAGCCATTTATTCTGGAGCAGCAGGTATTGAAAGGGCTTCCCTGCTTCTGAGAGATCAAGGACCAGATAAAACTCGCCTGCTGCAGCAGAGGGCACTAGAGAAGGGAGGCGAGAGCCACGTACCCGGTAATCCAGTTTGACTGAGATGGAAAGGAAGCCCAGAGCCTCTGGAAGCGAGGGAGCAACATCACCATAGCTGTCAACTTACAGATTTGAAAATAAGGGACCAGCAGCCTTGAAAATAAGGGACCAGGAGCCAATATAAGGGACCTGCAGCCTCACCTGTTCCAGACACTCCAGTCTTCCTGTCCTCCTGCAGTCTGGTCAAACTCATGCTGGTAGCTTCGAGAACACTGTCCAACCAACTTTGTAACCAGGGGTTCAACTTAATAGAATCTGAATCACATGCACCACAAAGCCTATGCAGCCTCAACTTAAGATGGCTCCCTGGCCTGGCTTTGCACTGCAAAGTTTGCAGCAGCACGTGCAACAAAATGGCGTCCAGCATTCAAAAAAACCCTCAGCTTGCATTAACTAGCCACACACAAGGCATGCAAGCTCCACCCCCCAGTCGTTCTTAGACTTCTTATTGGGTGAGCAACACAGCCAAGCAACACAGTTGGAGCCTCCCTCCTCCCTGGCCGGCAGGGAGGGAGGGAGAGGAGCTGCTTCCTTTGAAATTTAAGGGACATCATTTAAGGGACATTTAAGGGACATCCATCAATAAGGGACAGCAGCGGGACATGGCGCTGGAATAAGGGACTGTCCCTTCAAATAAGGGACACTTGACAGCTATGAACATCACACATGAGGTTTCTTTGAAAAGTGGCTGAGCCTAGTGCTAGACTGGGCACTGGGCACTGGGCACACCAAACATTTTGTCTCCATTGTCAGACGTGCACTGAACCAACTGCTCTGTTGTTCTATATTGGGCAGGCAAGAATATTAGCTTCCTCACTCTGTTACTGCAGCTTTGTATCAGAAACACTGCTGTTATATCCTGAAATTAATCCTGATAGCTAGTTTTGAATGGTATGTGTTTGCTGATATAGATCAGGGAGAAATTTTGCAGTGCTGTTCTCCAACCAATCAACTTGCACAGAAATGCATATGTTAGGGGCCGTGCGCATCAAAATGCACTGCTTTCTTAGTGAAAACAACACAGCAATGCACTATATTGGGGGGGTCTGGTTGCCAAAATGTGTATATAAGTCAAAACTGCATCCAAAAAAATCTGTATATTAGGAGAAGTCCACACTGATGTGTTGTTTACTTTTTCTGAGGATAAAACAATTTGGAAACTGCTGTGGAAATGTGAAGAGTGGAATTTAAGTCTGGGAAAATAAGAGAAAGTGAAAAGGACAGATACACCCATCCCTAGCACTATTATGGCACTGAAATATATCAGTATTTTAGAGAGCTAAGCTGGGTGTGCAACATGTGGAGAGGGAAGCAGAATTGTGGCCTGAAATATACTTGGAGTTGAGAGTGGATTTCATGCTCTTTATTCAGCTCATAGTGGTGAGGAGGACTCAGTGTTCCCCCAAAGTATCTGCTTTATATACATTATTTACACAATGGTCTGCACGTGATTGGCTAATTCTGGAATTCTCCTGTAGGCCAATCAGGTTGTGGATTCACTTCCATCTGGAGCTGGATTGGGTGGCTCCTGCAGACCAATCATACTGCTGCATTGTTCTAGGACCAATCATACTGCTGCATTCTGGATCCTATTGTTCTAGGACCAAGTAGACTGCTGCATTTTGGATCCTATTATTCTAGGACCAATCAGACTGCTGCCTTTTGGATCCTATTCAACTCAGTACATAACATGGCCGCTCGTCCTGTTGATCTGAAGATTAGAATAGAGACCAACATGTCCTGCTTAAAGACACAGAGGTTCTGTAATGTCAAACTTTCTGGACAATGTAGAGAAAGTGGGCGTTTCTCCTGTACTGACAATTTCTTCCATCCTCTTATCAGTGGAGAGTTTCCCCTACAGTTTCCAAAGCGACCACTAACTGCTCTGTCCAGAAACAATTGAAGACATTTTTGTTCTGACAAATTCTCTCAGCTGGATGAACAGGTCTCTGCCATGGTTGCCACTGTTTTTTGTTTTGTTCATTTTGTTCATTTGCTGTTATTTTGTGTGTGGTTTTTATCTGTTTTCTGCTGCTTTTATTAGATTGTGCACATCGCCTTGAGACGTTTATATGGAAGGTGATTAATAAATAACCACAATAACAAACACTAAAATAGTGCATTGGACCATAAAGAAGGCTGATCGCCGAAGAACTGATGCGTTTGAATTATGGTGCTGGAGCAGACTCTTGAGAGTCCCATGGACTGCAGAAGATCAAATTCTGAAGGAAATCAGCCCTGAGTGCTCACTGGAAGGACAGATCCTGAAGCTGAGGCTCCAATACTTTGGCCACCTTATGAGAAGAGAAGACTCCCTGGAAAAGACCCTGATGTTGGGAAAGATTGAGGGCACAAGGAGAAGGGGACGACAGAGGACAAGATGGTTGGACAGTGTTCTCGAAGCTACCAGCATGAGTTTGACCAAACTGCGGGAGGCAGTGGAAGACCGGAGTGCCTGGCGTGCTCTGGTCCAGGGGGTCACGAAGAGTCGGACATGACTAAACGACTAAACAACAACAACATAATAATGCATGAGAAAAGACATTGCATTTGAAAACTATCAAAGGGGAAAGAAAAATTAGGAAAATTCTCTTGGGTGGGGCATGTTTACTTGGCTGATAGGTTTTGTGAGTGTTATTTCATTCTACAAGTGAACTCTCGGGTGGCCTGCATTAATCTTCAGTCTCCCAAGGTGCCCCCCCTTCTTTAAACCCCCATGATGTTCTTGGCTATGCTTTTCTGTCTATCATCATGGAAAGGTGCAGAGGGTACCTGAGAGCTCTTTGGGTTTTTTATTATTTAAGTGAACTCTTTTTACCTTTAAAGAAATCAGTGTGGTGTTTTTTTTAAAAAAAAAAAGTAAAAGGAAGGACTTTCCTTAAAAACAAAAATCATGAAGGACATCAGTCTCAGGTCTTTGATAGCCCATCTCCGCAGCTTCCCAAGTTTCAGTTATAGCCCAGGAGAAGATGTAAAGAGATAATTCCTCCACAAAGCTTTTTCATGGGCAGTCAGGGAGATTGCAGAGTACAGTGGTACCTTAGGTTAAGAACTTACTTCGTTCCGGAGGTCCGTTCTTAACCTGAAACTGTTCTTAACCTGAAACTGTTCTTAACCTGAAGACCACTTTAGCTAATGGGGCCTCCTGCTGCCGCCGCACTGCCGGAGCATGATTTCTTTTCTCATCCTGAAGCAAAGTTCTTAACTCGAGGTACTATTTCTGGGTTAGTGGAGTCTGTAACCTGAAGCGTCTGTAACCTGAAGCGTATGTAACCCGAGGTACCACTGTACTGGAGAATTGTTTAAAATCATTATTTGATTTATATACCACCCTTTATCAGTAGGGTACAACAGTAAGAACACATTTTATGGAGTTTAATAATAGAAACATAACAAAAAGCATAATGATGGGCAGCACAATAACAAAATAATAATAATAATAATAATAATAATAATAATAATAATAATAATAATAATAATAATTTATATCCCACCCTCCCCAGCCAAAGCCGGGCTCAGAGCGGCTAACAACAGTAAAAATAACAGTTTACATAAAATCACAATCAATTAATTGAAATACATTCTAAAATCAATTCATTCTAAAATCAATTCAGGTAATAACAGGTAAAAGAAATGAAAGAAAGGTAATACACATCCACGCCTCCCCCCATCATTCTGCAAATATCAAGTACAGTCATACCTCGTGTCGCGTTAGGTTTATGTTGCATCTTTTCGGCTTGCGTACGCTGCAAACTCAGAAGTGTATACCTCCGGATTTCGCTGTGTGTGCGCACACAGAAGTGTTCTGCATGCTTCGCGCATGTGCAGAAGCCTTCTGTGCGCTTCGCACAGGAACAGAGGCGCTATATCGCGCTACACGCTTGCGCAGAAGCACCACTCTAGTTGCGGACTTTCCAGAATGGATCATGTCCGCAACTAGAGGTACCACTGTATGCATAACCCCACACTAGGGATGGGGAGAAATTCGATCAAGATCACATTTAAAGGCAAAGCTACCAAATTTGCACTTTCTGACACAAGATGAGAACTAAAACACAGCCATCTTTCAAAATTTGCACTTCTTCACACACTTTTAGTGATTTTAGCTGGCTGGAATGTGTCATTGAACTATGATAATATCTGTCATTTGCCTGGGTAGAGGACTCACTGCCAGTGGTGGGTTCCTGGCGACACTCACCACAAGTATGCAGTCCATGGAAAGTTGCCCGTGACAGAATGTGGCCCTTAAGGTAGAATAAGTTCCCAACCACCCCTCTTCTGCATTAAGGAGATACCACTAAGATTGTCTTTCCTGAGGGCCCAAAAAATCCTGGAAGCCAAACTGGGAAGAAGTGTTTCGTTTGAAATTCCCATTTGCAGTAACTGGAAACACAACTTTTTTCAGAAAAGCTCCTCCTAGTGGCTCTTTTGCTTCTCCACACTTCACCTGAGGAGGAGGAGGAGGAGGAGGAGGAGGAGGAGGAGGAGGAGGAGGAGGAGGAGTGAAGACAGATCAAAATCTCAGAAATTCATGGGCACTTTGGAGCTGAGGTGTCTGGAATGAGGGACGTCCATTATGCTGGGAGAGAGGTGGGAAGGGAGGGAATGAAGGGCATCCATTATCATCCTGTGAAACCATGATGCTTTGCTGTAAGAGATGACCCTTTAACATGAGAAATGCTCCTTTAAAGAAAAGAACATCTGGTGACCCCAAAGAGGAGTAACGTATTACTCCAAGAATGGAGAACTAAAAGGTGCTGTACCCATCAATCGTACAAAGAATGGAATATGTAGACAACTGGATGTTTCTGATTCACGCCAATAACTTACTTTAGTGAGTTTTCTATTTGGGGTTTTTTTTGGGCGGAGGGGTTGTGGAGAAAAGAGTTTCAGTGGCTAACTTCCTGGTTTAGAATGAATTTTGACATTTTGTTTGTTTGTTCGTTTATATGATGAATCACTTCCCATCAAACATCCCAAAGTGATTAACAACAGCAACATTGACAAGAAATATATATAAGCAGTTTCAAATCCTTCACAGATACAGACCAGAATAATAATCTCCACTTGTTGAAAAAGGATGGCCTTCCGTGGTTGTTGATTTATTTTTATTTTATTTTAATGAATTACACCACTCCCCATCAAGTTATGGAATAAGGCCTTGCAGAGGTAGAATCTGCAGGGTGTCCTGGGTTCAAATCATGTTGCTAACTTACCTTTGGACTTTGGGGAAAAAAGAATATCATGTTGAAGAAAACCAAGCACGTGTTTTGATTCCTGCTTGCAAAGCTTACCCCAAGTAGTTATTGTGGCATTCTTGTGACAACTCACAGGTTACATGCAAGCTTTTGTAACTGACCAGGAGATTAATCCTTTTGGTCAATCATTGGGATGAGCTGAAAGCAGATCACAGCCTGGAAAGATCATCTGTATTACAGTTGAAAATTACGGTATATGGTGGCTCCACATGCTTTAGGTAAGAATGAAGGTGGAGGGAATTAAACTCAAGGGACCTGGCTTCTAAACTGGCCAGGAGAACCAAAACAACCACAACACAAATATCACCATTGACAGAGAATGTTCTGCATCGCTTTCATTTCAGAATGCCTTGCTATAGTATTCCTTGATTTTGAGAATTGCTGCTAAAAATATACCTCCAAGGAACAATGTTGGTCCTGGAATAAAGCATGATTCCAGCACCTGCAGGTTCCCCCTGTAATTTTTGCTTGCTTCTAAATTGGCTAATCAGTGTTTCTCTGAAATGGTTTTCATGGGATTTTTTTTCTTCTACTGCTGAACATCACTCCAGAAAGCCATAACTCACCCACCCCACCCCACACATTAAACAGTTTGCTCTCCCATCCAGAGAGATGGTTTTCAATAGCCAAACACATTGGTTGGCTGCTGGTCTTTCCATAGTATCAGAGGAGTTTATTTTGTTGAATCATCAAGTTCAGAACTATGCAGTTAGGCATGCCTGCATCCATTGAAATCAGTGGGCCCATGTACTAAATTCTGTATAGAATTGCAGCATTCATTTACCAGGCAATGCTGGTTCATATGCTGGCTAGGAAGGGGGAAGGGGGTGAATGGAGATGAAGATAGGGGTGAGGTAAGACACAACATGTGGGAACTGCAATAAAATTTTGGAGCATGGCCTTCTCTTGTTTAGAATCCCAGACACACCGTTCCATCTCTTCTCTCCCTGCACAGTCCTGGTTTTCCATTTCCATTTTCCCCATTAATAGTCAGCCAGTGTTCCATGCTCAATGAGCTTAAAAAGCTAAAGGGACCCCTGACCATTAGATCCAGTCGTGGCCAACTCTGGGGTTGCGGTGCTCATCTTGCTTTATTGGCCGAGGGAGCCGGCGTACAGCTTCCGGGTCATGTGGCCAGCATGACTAAGCCGCTTCTGGCGAACCAGAGCAGCGCATGGACACGCCATTTACCTTCCCACCGAAGCGGTACCTATTTATGTACTTGCACTTTGACGTGCTTCCGAACTGCTAGGTTGGCAGGAGCAGGGACCGAGCAACAGGAGCTCACTCCGTCGTGGGGATTTGAACCACCAACCTTCTGATCGGCAAGCCCTAGGCTCTGTGGTTTAACCCACAGCGCCACCCACGTCCCTTCAATGAGCTTGCTCAGTCCTAAAGTAGCTGTTTTGGGAGTTCCGCCGAGGACCCCCTGCAAACCTTGTGATCCGCCAACTCTGCTGGTCCTTCCCACCTACAGATGGGAGACTTCTCTTTGGGAAGATGATACGGCTTCAACTACTTACAGCCGTGTAAGAGGTTAAGGGAAGTGCTACCTATAAAACACTGTGGCAATGGAAGCAGGAAGCCGGGAGCATTTGTTATCCTGTTGGACTGGGATCTGGGAGACCAGATTCAAACTCGCTGGATAACCTTGGGCTGCTCCCTGTCAGTCGGCCTGACCTAGCTCACAGGGTGGTCATGAAAAAAAAATGGGGAAGGGGAAGACCATTCCAGTTGGCGAGCCACACTAGAGTGTTCCCATAAATGCCACAAGCCTCACAGGGCTTGAGGGCTGGTCCGAAACCTTTCGATGCCTGACGTGGAAACCTCCAGGGTTGCCTCCACCCCAGCAGCACCAGCACGTCTCTCTCTGAGAGAGAACCAAAAATAAATCAAATCACTTCCTCCTTCTTCTTTAGTGCTCACTCGTAGCCAATTAAGATTGTCTTCCACAAACACGGTTTTAACAATGAGTCTGTAAGTGACCGTGGAGGCCAATTCTGGATCCACACATCCTTCCACAGTGGGGACATTGGTTTCTGGATGGGAGTTGATCAAGGTGTGGATTTGCCAAGCGTGCCTTCCTCTTAGCACATTTCTCCCTTTCATCCTGAGTTTGAGTGTCTTCAAAGCCCGTGACGCCTTTGGTAATGGCTGCTCTCCAATTGGAGCGCTCGCAGGCAAGTGTTTCCGAATTGTTGGCGTTTATATGACTTTTTTAGATTTGCCTTGAGACTGTCTTTAAACCTCTTTTGCAAACCACTTGCAAACCTTTGATGTCATCAATGGAGGCAGATGTCTCACACTGCCTAACAGTTGAGCCGGCCTTGGATGGCCCATGGCTGTGGAGGAAACCAATGCCAGGCAGAGCAGCGGTCTGACGACTTCTGGCACAAGGCCCGTTGTGGGACAAGATGGATTAATAGCCTAATCTGAGCTGCCACAAGGCAAGGGACTGGAACAGCCCTCTGGCTTATACCAGGCTCCCTCCGTTTCTTTCTCCTTCTCTCTCTCTCTCTGTGTCCCTCCCCACCTGCACTTGAAGAAGCAAGAGCAACCCCACCAGCATCTTCATTTCCTCCCCCCCCCAACACACCAGCAGTCCATTTCAGACACCCAACAATCACACCTGTTCAATCCGCCCCCAGCTCCCCAAATAGTGCCTCATTTGCATCAACCTGACAGATGGGGAGCCCTTGCGATTGGCTGCTAAAGGTACATGCAAATGTTCCCCTTATCAGCACCCGAAAACGTGGCCTTCAAATAATGCATTCAAGAGATGGTCACTACTTGCTGCTTATTTATGGGAAGGAATTACTTGCTCAGCTTTTAGATAGCAGGGGTGGGAGGTAGCTCACAGCCCAGGGGACAGAATTGATTAGTTTAGTACTCAGAGCGGCTTTAAGGACAGGGATAGGTGAATATATCAATTTGGGTTTCTCTCTGTTTCTCCTTTTCCCAGTCTGAAATCCCATTTTCCACATTTCCACATCAGCTTGTGAATTTTTTTTAATCCTAATGAAAATTCATCGACATTTTAGTGCAAATTTCTCCTAACACACAGACTTTTGTATGCTATTTTGTCCAACATACTTTTTTTTTTTTGCAAAGCAATCTCCTCTAATATCATGCACTTTTGCATGTTATTTTCACTAATGGTATGCTTTTCTATACACATGGTACCTAAGGTATGCAAAAAAAAATATAAATTGGACACCTGACTTCGCTGGGGAACTGCATTGCAAAATTCAGGAAAGTGTAAATTTCGAAGGATGGTTGTGTTTCAGTTTGCATACTGCTTCAGAAAGTGTGAATTAGGTCAGTTCATCTTTAAATGTGAACTGAGTTTCTCACTGCTCCGTCCCCAAGAAGGAATCAGCGGTCCTCCCTAGCAACCTCTAAACTGGAAGAGCAAAGCAAACTTAGAAACTAAACCTTGCCTTCCTGTATACTGTGGTCCCATGACCCGCCCTCTCTTTCTCTTGTTATGATGAACGTGAACTTCCAGGCATGCCACACAGCAGTCAAGGGAGACAACTGAGGGGATGTGGAACCAAAGGATGGGTAGGCAGGAGAAGTTGCAGCTATTTCATCTCATTACATTAGGGGATTTAAAAACAAAATTCAAGTGACAACCTGTCCTCGTCTTTCCTTGCCCGGTGTGAAATAATGGTTAGAGTGTTAGACCAGGCATAGGCAAACTCGGCCCTCCAGATGTTTTGGGACTACAACTCCCATCATCCCTAGCTAACAGGACCAGTGGTCAGGGATGATGCGAGCTGTAGTCCCAAAACATCTGGAGGGCTGAGTTTGCCTATGCCTGTGTTAGACTATGGTTTAATTCCCTACTCAGCCACAAAGGTTACTGAATGAGCTTGGGGTGGTCACTATATGTTAGTCTAGCCTACCTCGCAGGGGCGTTGTGTCTTTTAGAAAAAGGAAGAATGCCGTGTGGAGTAGCCCTTTAGTAGGACTGGCAAAAATATGAGAGAGAGAGAAGTCTCAGGTCAGCATACTGTGAAGTAGAAATAGCCCAACATCCCAGGAGCTTCATGTCTGAGCATGAAACTCCTTCTGAATTGCATCTCTCCAACTTATTCTCCTGTTAGCCCCCATTCCTTGCAATAACATCCATTTTGCATTTTAGCAACTGTTTTTAACACAGTGCTGGAATTTGATTACATTGTGGACCATTTGAACTATGTTTATAGAAAATATTATGAATGAATGAATGAATGAATGAATGAATGAATGAATGGAATGGCTGAACCTTCATTCATGAATACACCGCAGCCTCTGGGAAAGAAACCATAGACCACTCCTGCCGGTGACTGTGGGTTGGAAGGGAATCCCCAGAGATCTCCAGTGTGGTGCAGTGATTGGGAGAGTGGTGACCCGAGTTCAAATCCCAACACGCTGGATGACCTCAAGCTAGAAACTATGCCACAGCCCAACCCGCCTCACAGGGTTGTTTTGAAGATAAAATAGCAAGAGGAACACTACACTGAGTTCCTTGGAAGAACGATGGGATACAAATGTAATAAAATATTGAACTGCAAGGTTTGGAGGAGAGGCCTTGGGGCTCCCCACACAATCTCATTTTGCGCAATAAATCCACACGACGGGTTGCTCATTTTTAAAAAAGCAAATAAATATACAGCTTCACTGAAGGTGACACGCTTGTTGTGGATATTTCCTAAGCACTTGACGTGCCCTCCTTCTGCCCTGCCTTGCAATGGGGGGGGGGGGAACCAATCGCTGGTAATTATGCACCATTGTGGGGGAGTCCAGCAAGGTGGGTGGAAAGGGACGGACTCGCTGCAGTGAGTTTTGCAAAGGACACAGCGCCTTGAATTGAAGGGCAGGGGACGGCTGTTTTATGAGCTCAGCCGGCAGTGAGGAACGGATTCCTTGGCTTGGCTTCCTTGTTTTCAACATGGACACGAGTTGTTGCCACTTGCCAGGCCCAGACAAGTGACCTCTTGCTTCTCAACAGCCCATTTCCTCCCCAGGCACTTTATATGCTAAAATATCATTTTCCCAGCAACAGCATAGGCAGTACGTAGGAAGGAAGTGATGTATGGAAGTGAGAGCTGGGCCATAAAGAAGGCTGATCGCCGAAGAATTGATGCTTTTGAATTATGGTGCTGGAGAAGACTCTTGAGAGTCCCATGGACTGCAAGAAGATCAAACCTATCCATTCTGAAGGAAATCAGCCCTGAGTGCTCACTGGAAGGACAGATCCTGAAGCTGAGGCTCCAATACTTTGGCCAGCTCATGAGAAGAGAAGACTCCCTGGAAAAGACTCTGATGTTGGGAAAGATGGAGGGCACAAGGAGAAGGGGATGACAGAGGGCGAGATGGTTGGACAGTGTTCTCAAAGCTACCAGCATGAGTTTGACCAAACTGCGGGAGGCAGTGGAAAACAGAAGTGCCTGGCGTGCTCTGGTCCACAGGGTCACGAAGAGTCGGACACGACTAAATGACTAAACAACAACAAAGGAAGGAATGGGGTGGCAAGACATTCTTCAAAGCAGGGCACTCAAGAGCGCTAGAAGAAGGGGAGGGGGAAACACCCAACAATTTTGCTGTGTGGGACCAAGAGATGCGTTTTCCCATCCATTTCGAACACGCTGGGACAAGTTTCCTCGACTTAAATATGCATGCAAGCTAATTAATGCAAGCTAAGTGGCCCCTGAAGGACCAGGTGCACAGCCTGGGAGTCATTATGGACTCACAGCTGTCCATGGAGGCGCAGGTCAATTCTGTGTCCAGGGCAGCTGTTTATCAGCTCCATCTGGTACACAGGCTGAGACCCTACCTGTCCACAGACTGTCTCGCCAGAGTGGTGCATGCTCTAGTTATCTCCCGCTTGGACTACTGCAATGCGCTCTACGTGGGGCTACCTTTGAAGGTGACCCGGAAACTACAACTAATCCAGAATGCGGCAGCTAGACTGGTGACTGGGAGCGGCCCCTGAGACCATATAACACCGGTCTTGAAAGACCTACACTGGCTCCCAGTACGTTTCCGAGCACAATTCAAAGTGTTGGTGCTGACCTTTAAAGCCCTAAACGGCCTCGGTCCAGTATACCTGAAGGAACATCTCCACCTCCATCGTTGTGAGGCCCAGCGCCGAGGGCCTTCTGGCTGTTCCCTCGCTGCGAGAAGCCAAGTTACAGGGAAACAGGAAGAGGGCCTTCTCGGTAGTGGCACCCACCCTGCAGAATGCCCTTCCATCAGATGTCAAAGAGATAAACAACTACCAGACTTTTAGAAGACATCTGAAGGCAGTCCTGTTTAGGGAAGCTTTTAATGTTTAAAAGGTTATTGTATTTTAGTGCTTTGTTGGAAGCAGCCCAGAGTGGCTGGGGAAACCCAGCCAGATGGGCGGGGTATAAATTATTATTATTATTATTATTATTATTATTATTATTATTATTATTATTATTATTATTACAGCCGTCTCCCTAAGCACATCAAAAACAACACACAGATAGGAGGAGGGCCATGGCTCAGTGGTGGAGCATCTGCTTTGTGGTTCAAGCCCCAGCACCTCCACACAGGGCTGGGAAAAGACTCCCTGTTTAAAACCCTGGAGAACTGCTGGCAGTCAGGGTACACAATGCTGAGTTAAATGGCCCAATGGTCTGATTCAGCCTAAGGCAGCTTCCTATGTTCCTATAGAGCAGGGACAGCCAACTTCCAAGAGTCTGCGATCTACTCGCACAATTAAAACCCGGCAGTGATCTACCCCCTTTTTTGTTTTGTTTTTTTTCAATTTTTTTTACTGATTTTCAGAAAATTATAAACAAACAAACAAACATAAATCATAACCTTATTAAAAATTACACTTATTAACATTGTTAAGTGGCTTCCTCGCTTCCCCTTGGTTGAATTTCAATGCATATCCTTTTAACGGTTTTCTTATAAAATTTAACTTGAGCATTTAACACCCTTAAATCTTTTCATTTTGAAATTGAAGATATTAATTCATCACTTAACTTATATAAAATCCTAAGCCAATTAAGTATCTGCAAGCTGTTTCCAATTAATTTAACTTAACATATTTAACTAAATAGTCATTAAATTTAGTCCATTCTTCCTGATACTCCTCCTCCTTCTGGTCGCAGACTCTTCCGGTTAGGTCGGCTAGCTCCGAAAAATCCATCATCTTGTGATCTACCCCTTTTTTTTGGGGGGGGGGTGCAGGTCAAAGTTGTTGAGCTATTTTTGCAGAGCAAATAAAGGAATAAATGAAAAAAGTAGCTCACCAGGAGATCACTAATGAAAGAGTCAGCCTCACAGCGAAAGCTCCTTCTTCCGTTCCAGTGATCTATAGGGCGAGGCTAGGGGGCAGGCCAGATGGAGGAGCCAGTGATCGACCATGATCTACCAAAACCTCCTAGGGGATCGACCAGTAGATCACGATCGATGTGTTGGACATCCCTGCTATAGAGCTACAAAACTGTTTGGTCTGATTAAAAGAAGCAGGCTTTTGCTGCAAAGGGGTTTCACCAAGGAAACACCATATTTTTCGCTCCATAAGATGCACCAGACCACAAGACGCACCTAGTTTTTGGAGGAGGAAAACAAGAAAAAAAATATTCTGAATCCCAGAAGCCAGAACAGCAAGAGGGCTCACTTTGCAGTGAAAGCAGCGATTCCTCTTGCTGTTCTGGCTTCTGGGATAGCGGCGCAGCCTGCATTCGCTCCATAAGATGCACACACATTTCCCCTTAATTTAGGAGGGAAAAAGTGAGTCTTATAGAGCAAAAAATATGGTAAGTGTGCAAAATAGGCTTGGGGAACTGTGTGGATAGACAGATCATTACATATCTGGTATCTAGCAGGTTTAAATGTGTTTGACATAAGCCTGTCATTTCTGCATCTATTTGCAATTTTAAAAGCGGCGGGAAACTGCACAAAAACATGCATTATTTTTGAACATGTGTTTTCACAAAATTCACATTTTAAAAAAATTCACCTTCATATATGAAATTTATTGCACACTTTAACGGAAAATACACTTTTAAAATATGAATATTGCTACATTTGTTTTTAGGTTGAGCACTGTAACATAGTATGTAAAGGAGTGTGAATCAGGTCAGATTAACTGTGCTCCACTCTGCCTTCCAATCTGCATGTAAGTCTGGGAAGTATAAACCTGACTGCTTCGGATACAAACTTCCATGGAACAAAATTACTGAGCATCCACAAGAAAGAAATCAGAAGGCGTCTGAAGAAAGGAGTGAGCTGTGACGCCCCCTAGTGGCTGGATCAATAGAGAATCTCTGCCACCAGTCAGGACAGGGCTAGAAATCCAATTAAATTCACACTTAAAGGCGAACTGACCAAATTCTCATTTTCCAAAACAATATACGAACTGAAACAGAGCTATCCTTCGAAATCTGCACTTGTGTGAACTTTGCAATGTAGTTCTCTAGCCAAGTAATGTGTTCAGTAATGCATATACCGTGGTAAAGTGTGCATATGAATGTGTATATTAGTTGTATATATGGTTATTAATATAACATACAACAATGCATTATATCTGGGTAAATCACTTACCAAAAATGTGTATTAATAACAACCGCATACAAAAAACGCGTTAGAAGAAATTAGCACAAAAATGCTAATGAATTTTCATTAGCACCCCCCCCCCAAAAAAGGTAAATTGATGTGAAAATTTAGAGAATGGATCTCAAGATTGGAAAAATGAGAAACTGAAATCGACATAGTCACCCACTCCTAGCCACTAGGCACGACTGGATCGTGGAAACACTGTACAACCCAAGCAAGCTATCCCCTCCTTCTCCTTAACGTAATAACCAGGTTGTTGCACTTATCATACATTGTATGGAAACTTTAAACACTTAGCGGGACCAGCCCAGAAACGAATGTTTGCTTAGGCTGTTTCATTGACTTATAGGAGTTTCCTAAGAGTTGCCATCTTCAAGGGTTGCAGAAGACACAAAGCAAAGGAAGAAAAGATTCATCTTGTACCAAATATTGGCAAAGGATTCCTAACTTCCCCTGTCCCCCAATCAGGTTCTTGTGCCTTAAGCAACTGTGTGAAAATAAGAAATTCCACTGGTGAAGCTTTCTCCATCACTGCAGGCCAAGACTACCTTCTTCTTGGGTGCCAGATCAAAGTTTTTGCCTGTAATAATAATAATAATAATAATAATAATAATAATAATAATAATTTATTTATTTATACCCAGCCCATCTGGCTGGGTTTCCCCAGCCACTCTGGGCGGCTTCCAACAGAACACTAGAATACAATAACCTATTAAACATTAAAAGCTTCCCTAAACACTTTTGTCATTCTAAGAAAGGTACCCTATTTTTTGCTCTATAAGACTCACTTTTTCCCTCCTAAAAAGTAAGGGGAAATGTGTGTGCGTCTTATGGAGCGAATGCAGGCTGCGCAGCTATCCCAGAAGCCAGAACAGTGAGAGGGATTGCTGCTTTCACTGCGCAGCGATCCCTCTAGCTGTTCTGGATTCTGAGATTCAGAATATTTTGTTTCTTGTTTTCCTCCTCCAAAAACTAGGTGCGTCTTGTGGTCTGGTGAGTCTTATAGAGTGAAAAATACGGTATTTCCCTAATAGAGATTTGGGGATTTTACTTATTTACTTATTTAGGATAAATAAATTGCCACACTGGAAGCGGCCTAAAGTAGTCCAAAACTATTTGGACCCCACAGTAAAGCTGATTTTGCCCTGCCTGGGCTTGCCACTGTATTCCTAGCCTGCCTTCAACATGTAAAGGATTTTTTCTGTACATGTGCTTAAGCTTCATAACTCAGAGGAAGAGCCCATGCTCTGCATTCAGAAGATGCCAAGAGCAGTAACTGGATAGCAGCTTGGATAGCAGGAGACAGGAGAGGCTTGAGACCTTGAAGGGAATCAACATTTGTCAGAGGAGACAATATGGAAGGGATGGGGGAACCTGTAGCCCTCCAGATATTGCCAGTCTACAACTCCCATCATCTCTGGCTGGGACTAGGAATTCCCCACCCCACCACCATCAGGTTCCTGGCAGCCAAACTTGTCAATTTCTCATCTTCCCCCAATTTTGGTTCCCCACACTGCTACATCAGTTTGCGATTTTTAAAAAATCCCACAAAAATTCACCAGCATGTTAGTGTTCATTTCTCCTAATCCACACATATATGCAAAAATGCGCAACTTTTGCCTAACATACAAATTTCTTTAAAGCAATTTTCAACATTATAAATGCACACCTGTATGCTATTTTCCCCACTAATATGTGTATTTTAATGCACACCTTAACCTGGTATATGCATCTTTGTACACGTAACTTGGCTGGTGAATTGCATTGCAAAATTCAGAGAAGTGTGGCTTTCAAAAGGTGGCTGTGTTTCAGTTTGTGTATTGGAAAGGGAAGATTTGGTAGGTTCTCCTTTAAAAAAGCAAACTAAATCAAATTTCTCTCCTATCCGTAGCTGGAACTGATGGGAATCAGAGTCCAACAAAGATGGGATTCAGAGTCCAACAAGATCTCAAGGGCCAAAAATTCCCCATCTGTGCTACACCTGACTAAGTAAAGGTAAAGGGACCCCTGACCATTAGGTCCAGTCGTGACCGACTCTGGGGTTGCGGCACTCATCTTGCTTTACTGGCCAAGGGAGCTGGCGTACAGCTTCCGGGTCATGTGGCCAGCATGACTAAGCCGCTTCTGGCGAACCAGAGCAGCGCACAGAAACGCCATTTACCTTCCCGCTGGAGAGGTACCTATTTATCTACTTGCACTTGACGTGCTTTCAAACTGCTAGGTTGGCAGGAGCAGGAACTGAGCAACAGGAGCTCACCCCGTCGCAGGGATTTGAACCGCCGACCTTCTAATTGGCAAGCCCTAGGCTCTGTGGTTTAACCCACAGCGCCACCCGCATGAGCATAATTGTCTCTGTCCTGGTATAAGGGTGCTTCACTGTGTTTTCACAGAGACACCCCCAGCCATTTCTGCTGCAAAAGAATCCATCCCTCCAAAGGACTGCTGTTCATTTCATCCACCACATTCCCTTTGTGTGTCTGAGTGAGAGGGGAGGGCTGGGCGCTTTCATTTTGGTGGCTGCATTGAGCCCTTTAAAAAATTGCCTGCTCCCTTTATGTATCTGAGAACACCTTGGAAGCTAGTGATGGTTAAAAAGAATGGCCTTTTAAAGCAGAAATGGAATACAAACCCTTGAGCAGGTCGTTGGCAGCGGCGCCGCGGATGATACATACCTTGAACCACTTCCAAAAGCCTTCCACGCAGTGATGCAGTGTGAAGTCACACAGAGAATGCAAGAGAAATTCCTTCTCCTGCATTCCTGGCATTTTCTCCCTTCTCCTTCTTCCTTCTTCCTTCCTCCCCACTCCCCCCCCCCCCCCCGCTTTTTTATGCATTGGAACAAAACGAGGAGCAATTCATCAAGACAAAGAAAAGGAGCCGAGAAAAAGAGAGCAAAATCCCAGAGAATATTAACCTAATTAGCAACTTCATTAAAACGTAGGCTTGAACTTGGCCCAATCAATCCTTCTCTTTCTCGAGACAACAATTGCTCTTGGCCTCCCTTCCCTTGCTGGCCCAGGAATCCTGGATCTGTTGCCTGGCCTTTCCTTACTTCCATGTAGGATCTGGCCCTTCGTCCTCAGTTTGTTCTCCTCTGCTCAAAAGCCATAAAAAGGGTGCACCAGAAGCAGTTCTCTGCTGAAGATATGGCTATAAAAGCCACAGACAACGCCCCAGTATCACTCTAAGGCAGGGTCTCTCAAATGTGGGTCTCCAGCTGTTTTTGGGCTACAACTCCCATCATCCCTGACCGCTGACTGGTCCTTGCTACCTATGGATGATGGAAGTTGTAGTACAAAAATAGCTGGAGACCCAAGCATGGGAAACCTTGCTCTAGGGCAGGGATGTCTAACCAGTAGATCCTGGTAGATCACGGATCCCCAGTTGATCCTGGTAGATCATGGGATCCTTATTGTGTACAAAAAGTTATGGGGGGAAGCTAAAAAAACTCTGTGCAGTCTTCCCCCAAAAAGTTCAACAACTCTGAACACCTCCCTCCTAAAAAAATCTGGGCAATCCACCCACCCCATACATGCTCCTCCTTCCTCCAATGACAATGGGTAGATCACTGCCAGTTTTTTATATATACTGGGAGTAGATCACAGTCTCTTGGGAGTTGGATATGCCTGATCTAGGGGATAACCCACTACAGCCTGAAGTGCAAGGCAAACTCATCCCAGGTTATTGCTGACCCACTTGCCTCCTCCTGCTCCATCAGCCATTGTCACCATCACACACAGCTGGTGCCATCAGCCACAGGTGCCACCTCCTCACTTCCTTTTCTTCTGGCTGCATTTCCCAGGAGCATGTTGAAAGGTTTTTAGTTCAGGGATGGCAGCCTTTGGCCCTAGCCAAAGCCCTTTGCCTGGCTTCAAAAGCCCCCTGTGAGTGATTAGTTCAGATCTTTGGCAAATAGTTGTTTCTCCCTCTTCTGGGCAGTGTGCTGGGATGAAGAGGAGATGGAAGAGGGAGAGGACGGGGAAGAAGACAACAACTGAAAGAAAGCTGTGGTGGACAGAATAGAGGATGGAGGTGCTTATGAGTTGTTGCTGCTGTCTTAACATATTATAACTTTATATTTTCATCTATTAACAATCCTTTTTTTATTACATATTCCTTTTTAACATTGTTGCTAAAGCTGCTTCATTTCATTCTGACATCATTTTAACATTCATTAATTTTACAGTGTTTCTGTAGATAATCTTTAAATTTCTTCCAATCTTCTTCCACCGACTCTTCTCCCTGGTCTCGGATTCTGCCAGTCATTTCTGCCAATTTCATATAGTCTACCACTTTCATCTGCCATTCTTCCAAGGTGGGTAGATCTTGTGTCTTCCAATACTTTGCAATGAGTATTCTTGCTGCTGTTGTAGCGTACATAAAGAAAGTTCTATCCTTCTTTAACACCAATTGGCCGACCATGCCCAGGAGAAAGGCCTCTGGTTTCTTCAAGAAGGTATATTTAAATACCTTTTTCATTTCATTATATATCATCTCCCAGAAAGCCTTAATCCTTGGGCACGTCCACCAAAGGTGAAAGAATGTGCCTTCATTATCTTTACATTTCCAACATTTATTATCGGGCAAATGGTAGATTTTTGCAAGCTTGACTGGTGTCATGTACCACCTGTATATCATTTTCATAATATTCTCTCTTAAGGCATTACATGATAGATAAAGAATTAAGATAAAAACAAAGAGGGAAAGGATTTGCTGAATTAACCATTCGAAATGGAATACAAAAAAGGGAGGTGTGAGGAGGTCAGGGAAACAAGTAAATGAAAGGCAAGACATGGAAAGATGGATTTATTTTTAATGGTTTTTTTCCTTTTTTTCCTACTGTATTTTGTATTTTTTGTTTTCTTTTTTCTATTTTCTTATTACCCTTGTAACTTCTTTTGAAATTTTAATAAAATATCATTTAAAAAAAAATGAGTTGTTGCTGCAGCTTGCTGGGATGGGGAGAAGCAAAGCGGTGGGAAGGGGAAGGCAAGAGCACTGGAATCGATAAGCCAATGCATTTGCAGTGCACCACTTTGCAGCCACCTCATCCCTCCCAGAAACCAACAGTGGCTCACCTGCCAGGTAAGGTGAGCTCCTCTTCCCCACCGCATCACCCTCTACTGAAAGAGAGGAAACAGAATAAAGACTTGGAGAGAAAAAAGGGAGCGAGAGAAAAGGATGGGGCTACCCACTTTGGGGGACGCGGGTGGCGCTGTGGGTTAAACCACATAGCCTAGGACTTGCCAATCAGAAGGTCGGCGGTTCGAATTCCCACGACGGGGTGAGCTCCCGTTGCTCGGTCCCTGCTCCTGCCAACCTAGCAGTTCGAAAGCACAAAGTGCAAGTAGATAAATAGGTACCGCTCTGGCGGGAAGGTAAACGGCGTTTCCGTGCGCTGCTCTGGTTCGCCAGAAGTGGCTTCGTCATGCTGGCCACATGACCCGGAAGCTGTACGCTGGCTCCCTCGGCCAATAAAGCGAGATGAGCGCCGCAACCCCAGAATCGGTCACGTCTGGACCTAATGGTCAGGGGTCCTTTTACCTTTACCTTTTACCAACTTTGGACTCTAGACACAACCACCAAGGTTTAAAAATACTCACAGCCTTTACATGTTTTAAAATGCATCTGTCATATATAGCACAGCAGGGATCTGCAAGCATGTATTTGGGAGGCAATTAAAAAACTATAGGTGAGATTTACCGTATGTTTCACTCTATAAGATGCACCAGACCACAAGACACACCTAGTTTTTGGAGGAGGAAAACAAGAAAAAAAAATTCTGAATCTCAGAAGCCAGAACAGCACGAGGGATCGCTGCGCAGTGAAAGCAGCAATCCCTCTTGCTGTTCTGGCTTCTGGGATAGCCGCGCAGCCTGCATTCGCTCCATAAGATGCACACACATTTCCCCTTACTTTTTAGGAGGGAAAAAGTGAGTCTTATGGAGCAAAAAACACGGTAGTTGTCAATCCCTCCTCAGTTTCCCAACTAAAAGCCTACCAGACCATTCTTTTTTAAAACAACAACAGCAACCTTCTCATCAACACCAAATAGCTCCCACCCATTAATTCCTAGGTCTTTTAATAATAATAATAATAATTTATTATTTATACCCCACCCATCTGGCTGAGTTTCCCCAGCCACTCTGGGCGGCTCCCAATCAAGTATTAAAAACAATACAGCATTAAATATTAAAAACTTCCCTGAACAGGGCTGCCTTCAGATGTTTTTTAAAATTAATTAATAATAATATTATCAAAAATTTTGACAGAATTATGTGGCTGAGCACTTTCCTACAATAAGTTATCATTGTCCCACAGAGGAAGCCAGTGTGCGACAGCTTTCCCACACTGATGTTGTCACTTAAGAGGCGGCAGGTGCTGTCCTGGAACCTCTCCATGCCGAAACAGAGAATCGCACAACGGCTGGTGTGGAACAATGATGGCACACACAGAGAAAGCCATTTTGCAGAGGCCATTTCCATCTCTCTCTGCGTGGTACCAACATGCAAGATAGTTCAAAATGTTTCCTCTTGGTGCGTTGAATGTTCACTTACGTTCTGCAAGCTAATTCAGAATAGCTGGTGCCACATCGCTCCTGTCAAATAAGGGGCCATAGCTCAGTGGCAGAGCATGTGCCTTGCATATAGAAAGTCTTGGGTTCAGTCTTTGGCATCTTGACTTGGACAAATCTCAAGGTGAAGAACGACCCCTGTCTATGAGACTTTTGATGAACTACTGGTGGCCAGAGTAGGCAATACTGAGCTACAGGACTTAGACCACGGCAGCTTCATATTAGTGCTGTCCTGGTGAGGAGGTAATCAGCAGTTTGCACACACACACACAAACACACCCTGGCAATTGTCCATCAATTGATGAAAAAACAAACTGCATTCAAAAATTATCAAAGGGGAAAGAAAAATTCAGTGAAATTCTTATGGGCAGGCTGCAGGTTTCTGTTGATCATCTGTTACTTTCACGGGGTTTTGTTGAGTCTCCTTTTTCTGATTCTGCCATTCACCTCTGTAGTGGTGCGCATTCTGCAGCCTTCCCAGATGTCCACACTTCCTACAAGCCCTAATAGCTCCTCAGCTGAGTTTTAAAAGACAAATTAGACAAATTCATGGAGGAGAAGGCTATCAGCAGCTTCTGTCAGGAGTGCGTGCAGGAGCCAGGCCCTGTGACCAGTAGGGCTTTTCAGGACTGGGGCCTTCCTAAGTTTGTTCTGGAGAGGCAAGGCCGCACAGGTGAGGCTGCTTGGTAACTGCTTGGTAAGGTCAGCATTTCCAGTGTGGTGTAGTGGTTAAGAGCGGTGGACTCATAATCTGGTGAACCGGGTTCGCGTCTCCGCTCCTCCACATGCAGCTGCTGGGTGACCTTGGGCCAGTCACACTTCTCTGAAGTCTCTCAGCATCACTCACCTCACAGAGTGTTTGTTGTGGGGGAGGAAGGGAAAGGAGAATGTTAGCTGCTTTGAGACTCCTTCGGGTAGTGATAAAGCGGGATATCAAATCCAAACTCTTCTTCTTCTTCCCCCCTTTGGCTCTTTGCCACAGCAACTCGTTTCCTGCCTTGCTGCGTTTGGCTTCCTGCTTCCCGATCCTCGGACCTCAGCTTCATGACTCCTTGCTTCTCAACCCTTGGACCCTTGACTTTGTGACTCCCTGCTTCCTGACTCTTGGACCCCTGGCTTCTGGACTCTCCTTCCTGCTCCCACCCCGCCATCTTCCCCTGGTCCCGACGTCCTCAGCCGGGACTTCGATTGCCCATAGACCAGACCGTGACAGCTTCTAGCCATGGTGGTTATGTTCTGTCTCCATGTTGGAAGCAGCAATACTTCTGAATTCCAGTTGCTGGAAACCACAAGAGGGAAGAGTTCTCTAGGCATCTGGCTGGCAACTGTAAGAACTAGATGCTGAACTAGGTAGACCATTGGCCTGACACACCAGGGTCTTCATAGAATCAAAGAATCAAAGAATTGCGGAGTTGGAAGGGGCCACAAAGGTCATCTAGTCCAACCCCCTGGAAGGCAGGAATCTTTCACCCAAGGTGGGACTTGAACCCTCAACCCTGAGATTAAATTCTTACGTTCTTGTAAACACAAGAGGACTGAGAACATCCTATCATGCACCTGACAGCTGTTCATTGTTGTCTTTTAAGTGAAGTCTTTTAAAACTATAATCAGTGTGGAAAGGTGGCTTTTTTATATATAAAAAAGGGTAAAACAAAATTAGTGAGAGATCTTAAGTGCATGTAGCCAGCTTCTCCAGCTTTCTTTAAAAAGTCCAGGGATAAGACATCATGAGGTATCTTCACCCAATGGGCTTTTTCAGATCAGGAGGCATCCAGGGAGGCTGCAGAACGCTGGAGAAATGTTTGATAGAAAAAGGCCACACATACCTGGACATCAGTCATCTTGTACACTCAGCTCTGCACCCACTGAAATTATAAAGTGTCCTGCAAGTGACACAGAAAAGCAAAGGCTTCTATGGGCAAAAAAAATTGGAGGTCAGGTCTTGGCACAACACTACTTCATATGCTCTTCTTTAAATAAAGAAAATTTGCCAAGCAGCCAGGACATATTTTGCAGCAATAATTAATGCAAGCAACATTCGTGGAGGTCTCCTGATACATGTGGGGCTGTTGGCTCTGTCACAGACAGTAACCACACAAATAAAGAACATAGCGCACTGTTTTATACAAAGGTAGCTTCCAGACCATCTGTTTATTGAGCATCCATCCTGATCTGTTCAAACAAAGTTTGCAGAGGAGGTTGGACACTGTTGACTCTTTACTGAGCATTTCCTCCAGTCTGTCTGTGAGGAGGTTTTATGACGCTGCATCAAACAATTGTAGCACGCTTTTCCCTGTCACTTCCCTTATTGCAAAGTCCTTATCTGATCTTTTCGGGAAGCAGGGCTGTTGCACAACAGTGCCAAATCAACTTTAATTGTGCCATCTGAATTTGCCGGTATATGACAGACGCCCACTTGAAAATAGCAGCCGTTTCGAAACACTCCAAGTCAGACTATTGGTTCTGTCAGGGAACTGCCATCGGAGCCAAGAGTGGAGGTAAGGCTCCCCAACGATGCAGGAGAAGGGACCAGCAGGGAGAGAGAGAACACTTCCTTTGGGGAAGGAAATTGGCGTGATACCAGGAAGAAAGGGGAGCAGGGAAGGACTTCGGAGAGATGGCTCCAAGACTCTTCCACAGAGACCTACGGGGAGAGCCCAGGACCTCCGCTGGCCACGCCCACTCTGCGCAGAAGACTTCCGCGCAGGGAAGCTAGGCGGAGACTTGGCGTCAAGGAGCTTTTATGTTGGAAGACGTTCAGGAAACGCCCACTGACAGATTCTGCCAGTGACTGACACAGCCACGGAGAAAGGGCTGTCCAGCCAGGGAAAGGTTTAGCCAGACAACGTTGCCTAGAGCAGCAGCCCCCTTACGCACGAGCAACCCCCAATTCCCTTTACAGGTTCATCTCAGTGTCACCTACACTGACTGGCAGAAGCTTTCTAGGTTTCAAAAACAAGTCTCTGCCTGCCCAAGCAGGGAGACCTTGGGCCTGAGACCTTCTGCACACAAAGCATGCACTCTGCATTGCTGAGCTACAGTCTTCCCCATAGGAGACTCATGAGACCAGTGCTGGCGTATTGTTATCCTCACACAGTGCACAGAAGTGGGCAACTTGTGAACAGAATTGCTGGCATTGCAATGGCTGGCTCACAGGTGAGAGGCAACAGGCAGCCAGTGAAAGCTCCAGTTTCCCGCAGAGCCCATCATCAATGCAGGCCATCATCACATCAGTAATTACTCTGTTTCCGTCTTCCACCCTTGGCCTTTTGAGCCACCACACAGCCCTGCCCCGTGCCATAGCGAGGTCCAGGAATGAACGTTTTGTGACACTGATGACCACATCTGTAACAAGCAGGAGCCTCGGGGCTCTATCTAATGTGCCCATAAACCTACTGCACAGGAGTGTTTTAAATGAAGCAATAATCACCGGTGAGCAGATCACCCGCTTGCCCTTGCGTTGGGTTTGATAGGTGAATAGAAATTGCTTATTAATTGAGTTCTTCAGAAACAAAGTCTCTGCAGCTGCTCATCTTTGTCCTTCCCAGTGAAATTCTGGGGAGTTGAGGCTGCAGACCTTGTAGAATATTCATGCCTACAACTCGAGTTTCTCTCGGCACTTAAAAAAGGTCAGGCGGAAGGAAAGGCATCGGTGATTTTCTGTGTTGACTCCTTGCCTCAATGGCACTCAGGCCCTGTGTATACCAGGAGCGTGTTCATATGTCACTGTCATGCAAAACCCAGGTTAGGCAGAATTAGGCCCTGTCCGAACCAGCTCTTACTGCTCAGAAGCCTTTGGCAAGGTTACTGCAAGATTAAAATGATATTCTTTTGCATGACATAATACAAAAGGGTCTGTTTTAGCACCCAAACCCCAAAAGCTTCTCAAAGTTTCATTTGCCTGACCCACTTATGGAGATTTTGCCATGGTATAAATCAGTGCCGGATTTACGTATAAGCTGAACAAGCTATAGCTTAAGGCCCACTCCCTTGGGCCCCCCAAAAAAATTTAAAGGGGGAAAAAACAAACTATAAGATAAAAAACAAATAAAATAAGACCTACATACAGCAACAGTGTTTTGTGTTGTGTAGGCTCCTATGATGTAAGTCATGGGCCCCGCCTGCTAGCCTGCTCCCTAAAATATCACATATAAAGGGTCCCATTACCTTCTGTAGTTTAGGGCCTCATCAAACCTAAATCCGGCCCTGGTATAAATTCACATCTTGCATAATTTCCCCTCTGCTTCCCTATTAGGGGCCACTCAAACTGGGGCAGAGTTGATTCTGAAAATGACAGGGTTCTCTCTGGCTGTACCCATCAATTATTATGTAGCTGCTCCCCTGAAGGTGGTTTGCAACTGGCTTATTGGGTTTTATTCCCTCTTGCCATAGCACAGGTGGATGCAACCCTCCAGAAGCTACCAAACTACAACTCCCATTTTCCCTTGCCATTGGCTTGCTGGGGCTGTTGAGAGTTGTAGTTCAGCAACACCTGGAGGGCTTAAAGTTCTCCATACCTACCATAGTGTGAAATAATGTAAACAACAACAGCAACAACAACAATCATAATATACCGCCCCAGCCACTATGGGCAGCTCCCAACAGAATATAAAAAACACAATAAAACATCAACCATTAAAAACTTCCCTGAGGAGGGCTACCCTCAGATATCTTCTAAAAGTCAAATAGTGGTTTATCTGTTTGAAATCTGATGGGAGAGCATTCCACACGGCGGGTGCCACTGCGAGAAGGCCCTCTGCCTGGTTCCCTGTAGCTTCATGTCTCGCAGTGAGGGAACCACCTCACTGCAAGGCCCTCAGTGTTAGATCTCAGTGGTCGGGCTGGACAATGGAGGTGGTGATGCTCCTTCAGGTATACAGGACCAAGGCCATTTACGCCCTTGTGCAAATTAATTGAAACAAAGCATGTTTTCTATCTTACTCGTAATCCTGTACTCAAAACAAACACGAAAAGTCAGTTGATCATTATGGTGTCGGAAGCCCGTAGCCAATAGAAGGAATGATGCGCTCGCCACAATATATTGAGGTTCTACGAAAGAGAGTTATTCCAGAGCTGGAAAAGAGGTATCCTGGGATACTGCAGAAAGACCTAGCCCCCTGACATACATCGAAAGTGGTGAAAAAATTCATGACAGAGCAGCAAATACAGGTACTTGATTGGACAGGGAATTCCCCGGACGTAAATCCCATTGCGAATTTGTGGGCCATATGCAAAAGTCGCCTCCGTGCTGTAGACTGTACGGCTATGGAGAAGCTCATTCAGGCGCTGATTCAAGTGTGGTACAGGGATCTGAAAATCAACAGTGACTGTTTGAAACTAGTAGACTCCATGCCAAACCGTGTTTAAATGCTGCTTAAAAATTGCGGAGGTAATATCCGTTACTAATGTACGTATACGTGAGTTTTGTTCATGTATATGTGAGTTTTGTGCAATAAACTACATTGTTTGTTTCAATTAATTTGCACAAGGGTGTAGGGCTTTAAAGGTCAACACCAACACTTTGAATTGTGTTCGGAAGCGTACTAGGAGCCAGTGTAGATCCTGCAAAACTGGGTGGCCATCTGTTACTGCCATAAAGATTCTTCAGTTCTACTGAATCTGTTTATACCTCCATGAGACCACAGCAATGAGGCACACAGAGGGTTCTCTTTAAGACCATGGGCACAACTTTGTGTGGAGAACAGTCTCAAATAGGGTGAATGAGAAACCGGCTACTGTAGCTTTATTGCTATGAGAAAGGGAGATTTGTGTAAGCTACACCTGCTGAAACTCCCTCTTCTACACAACAATTCAAAGTGCAGGAAACCTGTGCCCCTTTTCCTTCTGACCACCCTAGACCACCACCAGCAACCCAAGCTAAGCGGGTGCAAAATTGAGAAGATCCATAATGGGAAAGAAATAATAAGTAATGTTTTAATATGGTAAAGGGATTAGTAACCTCAGTTACTGATATTTGAAATGTAATTGTTAAACAAATATACGAGGAGGAATTGATCAATGGACAGCTGATGGATAATGAAAAAGGTTTTTTCTAAAAAAGAAAAAGAAGCAGGAAACTACTGAAGGTTATTAGAATCATAGAATCATAGAATCATAGAGTTGGAAGAGACCACAAGGGCCATCGAGTCCAACCCCCTGCCAAGCAGGAAACACCATCAGAGCACTCCTGACATATGGTTGTCAAGCCTCTGCTTAAAGACCTCCAAAGAAGGAGACTCCACCACACTCCTTGGCAGCAAATTCCACTGTCGAACAGCTCTTACTGTCAGGAAGTTCCTCCTAATGTTTAGGTGGAATCTTCTTTCTTGTAGTTTGGATCCATTGCTCCGTGTCCGCTTCTCTGGAGCAGCAGAAAACAACCTTTCTCCCTCCTCTATGTGACATCCTTTTATATATTTGAACATGGCTATCATATCACCCCTTAACCTCCTCTTCTCCAGGCTAAACATGCCCAGCTCCCTTAGCCGTTCCTCATAAGGCATCGTTTCCAGGCCTTTGACCATTTTGGTTGCCCTCCTCTGGACACGTTCCAGTTTGTCAGTGTCCTTCTTGAACTGTGGTGCCCAGAACTGGACGCAGTATTCCAGGTGAGGTCTGACCAGAGCAGAATACAGTGGCACTATTACTTCCTTTGATCTAGATGCTATACTCCTATTGATGCAGCCCAGAATTGCATTGGCTTTTTTAGCTGCCGCGTCACACTGTTGGCTCATGTCAAGTTTGTGGTCAACCAAGACTCCTAGATCCTTTTCACATGTACTGCTCTCAAGCCAGGTGTCACCCATCTTGTATTTGTGCCTCTCATTTTTTTTGCCCAAGTGCAATACTTTACATTTCTCCCTGTTAAAATTCATCTTGTTTGTTTTTAAGGAATGGAATGTAAACTAGAGATAAGTATGTAATATAATGCAGCAATGGGTGAAGCTATGGGCATATCTAGGAAACAGAGTGGGAGGTCACTTATGGGGGAAATGGTATTAAATTTGGCGTAGTTTCTTACTGATTTGTTACAAATTTGGAAAACTAATAAAAATTAATTGGCAAGAAAGAGAAGATTCATAATTGAGATCCATTTAGGGGTGCTAAATTGTGGCCTTGCACAGGGTGCCATATTACAAAAGATTCCCAAAGTCCACCCCCGCCTAAGCCTCAAAGCCAAGGCACCTAAAAAGAAACCAGGAGAGATCAAACTGATTGAAAAAGGTGAAATTGATAAGCTAGTCAGTTTCAAGATCTTATTGAGGGCTCCAGCTTCAAACCTGCCAGTTTGACAAATCAGCTTGATTTATTCCAGGTCTGTTTCCAGCCAGCCAGAGATTCCAGAGCAGCATTCCAGAGCATTCCTATGGACAATATATGCAGTTATTTGGGCATGTTCACAAGTGACACCTGGTACAGTTCTTGGACTGGTGGTTATTCGCTTGTGAACACTGTTAATGCAGCACAGAAAGCAGAGGATATTCACTTTAAAATCAAATGTTCCTTCTAAGTCTTTGGGTGTTTATCATTTGGTTCACAAGCCAAGAGTAAAAACAGATTTTAAGCATCATTTGGGGAAATGGCTTATGATAATTCAGTGCAGCTAGACCCATCTGGGAAGGGGAAATAGTTTGAGGGCACTTTTAACAAGCATCTGGGCATGTTCCTAAAGATGCAAATAAGACACAGTAATGTCAAGAGAGAGACAAAAGGCATTATAGTCCCAGGCAACGTGAGTCATGAATTCGTTTTTGTTGAAACATGAATGGAAAAAATGCACGATGGCAGGATGGTTAGACATGGGGAAGAACATGGTTGACAAGACTCAAGGCACTTTGGTGTTTGGGTAAGAAAAGGACCTCTGTTATATTGTACTGCGCAAACATTCCTAAAACTCCCATCCTATACATGTCTACTCAGAAGAAAGCCCTATTGAGAAATGGATTACTTCAGTCATCCTCACTAAAGTAAATGTGTGTTCAGGTCACAAGAAAGAGGTAATGGTTCTAGATGGTAAATGAAGAAGAAGAAGAAGAGTTTGGATTTGATATCCCGCTTTATCACTACCCTAAGGAGTCTCAAAGCGGCTAACATTCTCCTTTCCCTTCTTCCCTCACAAAAAACACTCTGTGAGGTGAGTGGGGCTGAGAGACTTCAGAGAAGTGTGACTAGCCCAAGGTCACCCAGCAGCTGCATGTGGAGGAGCGGGGAATCGAACCTGGTTCACCAGATTACGAGTCTACCACTCTTAACCACTACACCACACCCTAGAATGACAGGCCATGAAACCAACCAGAGGGGAGGAGACCCTGGACATTAACCCTAAGTGGTGCCTAAGACTTCCCTATTGTCCATATTGTTGAACGGAACAGAAACAGTCATCAGAGAGCCATCAAAACTAATTTATATGTAAGTGGACAATTGCCAAGGAAGTCCAATGCAGTCACACTTGGCTTCAAAAGAGGGAACTTCTCAAAACTGAGAGGATTGGGGTTTTTTTTTTAATAAAAAAGGCGCTTCCAAGCATAGGATGGTCAAATGCAGAAGAGGACAGGGTTCCTGAACCTTAAATAGTTGGGTAGCTTCTGTTGCATACGAGAATTCCACAGATGAGAAGCTACCGCAGAAGAGGCCCATTCTCCAGATCTCTCCTGGAAGGTGGCACACGACGAAGAGCCTCAGATGATGATCACAGCATGCAGGTTGGCTCATATGGGGTGAGATGGTCCTTGAGGTATTGCAGTCCTGAGCCATTTAAGGCTTTATAGGTCAAACCAGCACTTTGAAGTGGGAAACCAATTGACAGCCAGTGCAGTTGGACCAGGATTGGTGTAACTTGCTCAAACCATCTTGGCCCAGTGAGCAACCTGACTTCTGACTTCTGCACCAGCTGTAGTTTTCCGAACCAACTTCAGAGGCAGCCCCACATATAACGTGTTGCAGTTATCTAACCTAGAGCTTACCAAAACATAGACAACAGAAGTTAGGCTACCCCTGTCCAGATAGGGGCACACCTGGGCCACCAGCTGAAGCTGGTGGAAGGCACTCTGTCCAGATAGGGGCACCTGAGCCTCAATCCACAGCAAATGATCCAGGAGTACCCCTAAGCTGCATACCTGCTATTTTAGAGGGAGTGTAACCCCAACAAGAGCAGGCAATCTCCCATCCATCTGGTCTAGGGATCCATCTGGTCTAACAGTGTCTCAGTGATATCTGGATTGAGCTTCAGTTTGTTGGCTCTCATTGAGTTCATTAGTCCATCACATTCACTGCCATACCCACAGATATAAAGGAGAAGTAGAGCTGTGTGGTGGGTCACAGGTGGTGCTGTGGTTTAAATCACTGGCTTGCCGATCGGAAGGTCGGCAGTTTGAATCCCCGCGACAGGGCTTTATTGGCCGAGGGAGCCGGCGTACAGCTTCCAGGTCATGTGGCCAGCATGACTAAGCCGCTTCTGGCAAACGCCATTTACCTTCCCGCTGGAGCGGTACCTATTTATCTACTTGCACTTTGACGTGCTTTTGAACTGCTAGGTTGGCAGGAGCAGGGACCGAGCAATGGGAGCTCACCCCATCGCGGGGATTCGAACCGCCGACCTTCTGATCGGCAAGTACTAGGCTCTGTGGTTTAACCCACAGTGCCACCCGCGTCCCTTGAGGTAGCTGGGTAAGAATTATTAAATGTGTAAATTATACGAGGGGTCATTGCAATATCCTGAATTATGCAATAATAATAATATAGTTGTACCTTGGAAACTGAACGGAATCCGTTCTGGAAGTCCGTTCAACTTCGAAAATGTTCAGCAACCAAATCGCGGCTTCTGATTGGCTGCAGGAAGTTCCTGCAGCCAATCAGAAGCCGCGGAAGCCCCGTCGGATGTTCGGGTTCCAAAAGAACGTTCACAAACCGGAACAGTCACTTCCAGGTTTGTGGCGATTGGGAGCCAAAATGTCCGAGTTCCAGGGCATTCAGGATCCAAGGTACGATTGTAATAATAATAATAATAATAATAATAATAATAATAATAATAATAATAAATGACAGCCCATGGGTGCACTCCTCCCAAAGGTTTTGCTCTCTTAGGCCTTCCTATTCTCACATGTTCACCTCTCTTTCCAGCCAGGGTGGGTTTAGTGAGGGTCTTTCTGGCTGGCTGCCGGCCAAGATTTTTATAACTGCTGTGAAAGGTTTTATAGCATGTTTTATAACCTGCCAGGAACAGTCCTTATAAACAAAACAAAAGTGGAAATAAATACAGAGGAATGTCTGATGGGAGATGCGGAACAGAGCCTGGGCTGGCTTTAACTTCTGCCTTTTGTCAACCGGATAACAACCTTAAGGTTATTTCGCTTAGAAGATCTTCGAAGTGGAAAAGTTTCAGGAGCCCCCAGTCTCAAGGTGCCGTGATTAAGGAGGCCAATAAAGCTTGTCAGAAATCAAACCCAAGAAAAGCTTCTGTAAAAGTTGCTTTCTGCCTCCCTGGAAGATACTTAAGCTGTAGCAGAAGGGGAGGAAGTAACTGAAAATAGGTCTTTCAGCCAAGCTCAGCCCTGCCATTGGCCAGAGGGGAAGCACTGCAGCCCAAGCCAGACAAGTTTTAAAATACAGTCATACCTTGGAAGTTGAACAGAATCCATTCCAGAGTGCGTTCAACTTCCAAAACCTTCAAAAACTAAATTGTGGCTTCTGATTGGCTGCAGGAAGCTCCTGCAGCCAATCAGAAGCCACAGAAGCCCTGTCGGACATTCGGCTTCCAAAAGAATGTTCACAAACCGGAACGATCACTTCCAGGTTTGCGGCATTCGGGAGCCAAAACGTACGAGTTCCAGGACGTTCGACAACCAAGGTACGGCTGTACAATTAACATGCAGCAAACTGTCAGCTGGTTCGAGGCTGTTGATGTTGTCAGGTAGGATTCAATCGCATACCGACATATTCAGGCTGCACAATTAAAGTTCCCTCAAAGAATCCTGGGAACCATATTTCATTAAGGGCTCTGGGAATTGTAGCTCAGTGAAGGGAAGCTACAGTTCCCAAGATTCCCTGAGGGAAGCCATGTGCTTTCAATGTATAGCGTGGGTATGACCCTATTCTACAACAGTAGCACTGGCGGGCAATTTGGTTCCAGGCACAATTCAAAGAATGAGTGATTACCTTGGGTTTGGGATACCTGAGGGATAAGCTGTACCAGCCTGCTTGTTCCCTATGTTCCATTGGAAAGTCCCTTCTCTGTGTTCTACCTGCAGATGAGGTGTGATCAGTCAGGATGAGAGACAGGGACCTCTCGGTGGCTGCACCCAGATTGCAGAACACCTTAGCCCAAGAGACACATTGGGCTTCCTCTCCTGCTGTTTTTCACAGATTGGTTGAAACTGCCCTGTTCCAAAAAGCTTCTGTCGTGCCAGGCAGATGATTTGCAGGTGGTGGACCTTCACAGACCCTCCAGGTGTCCCTATTTTCCAGGGACAGTCCTGGATTTACAGAAGCCATCCTGAGTTTCTAATCTGATCCTGGTTTCTGATCTGATTCCTTAGGACGTCCCTATTTTTAGTGGAGAAATATTGGAGGGTATGGAGTTATTCAACGCTCGAGCCATCTGAAGGCAGCCCTGCATAGGGAAGTTTTTCATGTTTAATCTTTTATTATGTTTTTATATAAGTTGAAAGCTGCACAAAGTGGCTGGGGCAATCCAATCAGGTGGGCGGGCAATTATTATTATTATTACTATTATTATTTCATCAGAGAAATGTTGGAAATGCCTTCGTACAGTGCCAGTTTTCATTTTTCTACTGTTATTTTATTTCTTTTAAGGGATTGTTTGGCTATACGTCACCCTAAGCAAATGGAAATGCATTGGAAATGCGTGGTATAGGTTTTCTAAAACGAATGAATAAATGGACCCCTGTCACTACTCACTTTCTGTGGGATGGGGGCAGAAGTGCATTTTCTAAAGACACAAGTATGCAGCCATCCACTTAGCACTTGGACCCAAGAGGCTACTGCATGCTGGGAAATGGAATCCTGATCGCTCTGGCTGAAGTACAGTTCTCCCTCTACTGGGCCACAGTGGTTCCTAAACTTTTTTTGGCCACCCCTCCCCCCCCCTTGGTAGAGGGACGCGGGTGGCGCTGTGGGTTAAACCACAGAGCCTAGAACCTGCCGATCAGAAGGTCGGCGGTTCGAATCCCCGTGACGGGGTGAGCTCCCGTTCCTCGGTCCCTGCTCCTGCCAACCTAGCAGTTCGAAAGCACACCAGTGCAAGTAGAAAAATAGGTACCACTCCGGCAGGAAGGTAAACGGCGTTTCCGTGCGCTGCTCTGGTTCACCAGAAGCAGCTTAGTCATGCTGGCCACATGACCCGGAAGCTGTACGTTGGCTCCCTCGGCCAATAAAGCAAGATGAGCGCCGCAACCCCAGAGTCGGCCACAACTTGACCTAATGGTTAGGGGTCCCTTTACCCTTTACCTTTTACCCCCCTTGGTCCCATAAACTCATAAGCCCCAGTTCCCCCAATCCTACTTTATAAAAAGCACTATTCAGAATAGTGGTTTGCGCATCCCACTAAGGAATAATAATAATAATTAAAATTAAAATCAGTAACAATTAATTGCACGTATAGTCAACACCCAGTTTGGCTTAATTCACCAAAAGCAATGAACTGCATCCAGTGACACCAGCTTTTCAAAGTCTGACAGTCATGTATACCTCCAACATCCCATTCTGCCACCCCCTTGCCTCTTAACTCACCACTAGGTAATCCCCCCCCGGGGGGTACTATCCACTTTGAGAACCACTGAACTACAGACTCCTCAAATATGCAAAACATCCTTGGAAGATTTCTTGGAGAATCGCCTCCCCCCCCACCACGCCAATGCATTTTCCAATTTTGCAAAGGTTTTGCACTAGCTGAGCGGCAAGGTGTCAAGCGGTCTATGTGGGAGTAACCGGATGAAATCTACAGCCTGTGCTCTTCAGGAGGTCAGATTCTACGTTTCTCGTGGTTCCCCCCTGGCCCTGCAGCCTGTGAATTATTGTGGTATTACGGGCTGAGAAACGGAGGCCCAGGGAGTTCAAACGGCTTGCCTGAGCTCCTACCACGAGTCAACGAGAGCTTTGGGAACAGCCTGCGTGCATCCCAGCCTCTCTGTTTCCCAAGCACCTTCGGCGTGACACAGAAGGCCGTGCTTATTATTCCGGGGGCCTTTGGCACAGCTAACGCGCCCTCGTGAAAAATGCGGTGGAATTAAAGGCCTAATGATCTACGCGCCCAGGTATTTCCCAGGAACGAATGACCAGCTGATAGACGAAGGAGCACACATGGACCATTAACCCCAGCCGGTCATTACTCCCTGGGATATATCCCACGCTGCACCAGGGTCATCATTGCTATCGCAGAATGGATATAAAAATAAATCTAAGCATTTCTCTCTCTTTTTTTGCAGGGGGGGGGGAATGGGCTCTGCAATTTCAGTGGGGAACATAACATACAAAGCCCGACTGGGGGCTGAGTGCCCTGTTCATAAATCCCACGCAGACGTTGTTCCTATCAACCACAACCAGAGACTACACAAATTAGGAAGGGGAACATAATAATGGGAACTACAAGAGGCACCAATTCCATGATGACAGCCAAAATGTTGCAGGAAGGATGGGGTTGAAAGGAGGCGAGGAAGGATGGAAGGCGGTAAAACAATAAGACAGAAGAGAAGGGAAAGGGTCCTCCAGCCCCACACTAAAACAATGGATCTGATTTTTTCCTCTGGCAAGTTGAAACAGTGTTTGGAGAAGACCTTAGGGCTGATCCAGCACTGGAAAAGTCCAAGGACAGCCAGTGAGAAATCAATCAGAGGGTTCAACAGGTCAGTGGACTAAGACAGGCATCATTGAATGCAAATGACAAGGTGCCTTCAGGGAGATTGGCCGCTGAAGCAGGAGTTGGGGATTTAGAGCAAGAAAAGGGAACAGCGTTTTTTGGAACAAAATCTGACACACACGCCACAATTTCCTAAAACAATTTCCCCATGTAAATGAAGGCAGATTTCCTGCTGGTTTCTTGGGGGCGGCAGAAGTGGGGGGGCAGACAGAATTATCTCTCTGCAGCCTGCCACTGTCCACACTTCCTTGGGAACAATGTTACATCATGCTGCAGCACATCACTCCCAAGACCTTCTGGGACATGTGGCTGTCAAGAGAGCAGCACGGAGCATGCTCTTTTGGGCAGCAATTTGCTTTGTACCCAACTCACCCAATGAACGGTATAAAAGAGCTGAAATTTCTGAATCAGAACCAAACGTGATGCCAGAATCACCCTTCTCCTCTTAAGAAGTCATCACCTATAAGGAAGCCTCCCAGTACCTGTGGTAAGCCACCACTTATGACAGCTACTACAGGCAGCCATGCCTAGAAAGCTACCTTCATCCACACTCCCAACAATATGTTCTGAAAGTATTCAAGTTCTGGCTTTGGAGGGTCTCAAGGTGATGGAAGTTCCATAGCTCTGTGACAGCCACCTTCTTGGTCCATAGACACAGCCGTTCAGAAATCAGTACTGGAGAATGACCCCCTTAAAAATAGTAACTCCCAAGGCAAAAGGATGTATAGAAGAGGTGAGGATCAGAACACAGTTAAATGTCGCAATGCACAATTCTTAACAACTAATATATGAGTTAAAGCATGCAAATGAGCAAATGGCCAGTTCTAATCTTGTGCATTCTACCCCATATTTGGTATATATTTTATGTACACCGCTTAGAGAGAGATACAGTTTGATAAAGTGGTTTATAGTTTTTTCTAAGAAATATAATATTCAGAATAATGGTTTACATGGGCACAGATAACTTATTATTGTGATGGCATCAGCAATCTTAACAAATCCCAAGGTTCAGAAATCCCGTCACTTTTGCCCTTTTGCTGATTAGGCTGATGTAATCTTTGGCTTTCCTTCTGTTTCTCCATTTACTTGGCCAATATGATGTCTGCAGCCGGGAGACTGCCACAGCTACTAGCCTGACTTATGAGTCTCCCTTTCCCCTCGAAAGAAACAGCATCCAGCAGATGCATTCCTGCACCTGAGAAACATTCCTTTTGTGCTTCTGAAACATCAACGAAAAGGTGGGCGGAAATTAATTACAGCCGTGGTTTCCAGGAAATTAGAACTCCATTCTTTTCAAAGACAGAGGAGACAATGGAGACAATTGGAAAGGGGAGGGGAATTCTGGCCACTGAGACATATTAAAGAATAGCAAATGGTAAAGAGTGAGGCTGCAGTCTTTAATGAGCTTGAATCCTTGGCTCCCTGGAAGGGTGGCTGAGAGATCACTGAACACTGCAAACCGCCGTCTCCTTGGGAGAAGAGGGGAGGTCCGAGGGTAGGAGCCTTCCAGTGTGGCAATGGAAAACTGTGCCATTGCTGACCAACCACTGGTTCTCCACACATGGTGGGGTCAAGAATGGGGTATTCCAGGGTGCCATGGATTCAGAGCTTCCTTGTTCCTTAGACACACCCAGCAGTGGCTGGTCTAGGTGGGGAGAGCAGAGCCGCTGTGCTAGCCTCCTGGTGGGTGGGTCACTGTTGCTATCCAAGAAAGGGAGGAGAGAGGCAGAGGGTAGGTTGGCATGGTGCTAATGCACCAGCAGAGCCAATCCAATGCTTCTGCCCATGCATTTTGTACCACACCAGCCTTCCTGTTGCTCCTCGCCTCCCTCCCCCAAATAGGTCTTGAACTATGCCTGCCTTGGAGCTAACATAGTTAGCTCCCTCCCACTGTGCTTGATGGAAAAGAGAACTTTATTTTTAAGATGAGCTGGATAAAAGCAGAAACACAAACACACACACACACAACCACTGCAAGCTGGCAGGATTCTCTGTTGAATCTGTACTTTGCCAATTAACTTAAATACCAATAAGTAAGTTAGCTAAAGCCCTAGAAGGCAATCTTAACTCCTGGTCTTGGAGCAGCAAATCTGAAAAGAGACACAGAACCACCACCAAAGCCTTGCCACTCAACAGCAACCAGGAGATAAAGGCAGGGCAGTTTTCCCTCATTTTTTGCTATGCCCCTCCAGGTTGGTGCAGTAGAGATGCCAGGATCAGGCCCATTGCTAGCCCAGTGCTGCTGCTTCCTCCTCCCACAGAAATACCCCATTTAGTGGGGATACTGTTGGAGGTAGATTCTCCAACTGGTGAGAGCCAGTGTGGTGTAGTGGTTAAGAGCGGTAGTCTCGTAATCTGGGGAACCGGGTTCGCGTCTCCGCTCCTCCGCATGCAGCTGCTGGGTGACCTTGGGCCAGTCACACTTCTTTGAAGTCTCTCAGCCCCACTCACCTCACAGAGTGTTTGTTGTGGGGGAGGAAGGGAAAGGAGAATCTTAGCCGCTTTGAGACTCCTTAAAGGGAGTGAAAGGCGGGATATCAAATCTTCTCCTCCTCCTCCTCCTCCTCCTCCTCCTCCTCCTCCTCCTCCTCCTCCTCCTCCTCCTTCTTCTTCTTCTTCTTCTTCTTCTTCTTCTTCTTCCCTCTCCCACACTTTTGGTGGCCAGAGCAGAGACCTCCATGGTGGTTGAGGCTTCCCACCAACGAAACCTGGTGTCTCAAAAAGATGCTAGGCTACAGCTGTTGATCTGCTTAGGCATCAATGCCACACCCTGGTCTTGGAGATCTGTTGTCTGTTCCCTAATCCTGCCCTGCCTTCAGTTAGTATCTGGTGATTATTTCTCCTCTGGCTCTCTTTGCTCTTGGGAGGAAGACCCTATGGACTGCCCCAACCGTATGCAGGTATTCCCAAGAAAAATAATGCCCATCATCTGTGATGCCCCAGGCAGCCAGCAAGTTGGGTTGGTGCCTCCTATTCTTTCCCCCAAGAAATGCCTTCCCCATTTTGCTTAGAAGATCCACATCGACAAAGCTCAAGAAAACAACACCATAAAAGCGGCATTTGCTTTATTTAATTTATTTTCTTTCCTTCTGGAAAGGCCTC
Source organism: Podarcis filfolensis (assembly GCF_964270895.1). Lineage (NCBI taxonomy): Eukaryota > Metazoa > Chordata > Lepidosauria > Squamata > Lacertidae > Podarcis > Podarcis filfolensis. The sequence goes on along the minus strand of NC_139605.1, from coordinate 114,574,485 downwards.
TTTACTGCAGGCTATTTGCAAGATGTCGGGCAGTCTTGATGGCGCGTACGCTTGTGTTTTCTCAAAACGGTAACTGGGAGCACATTGGCAGGGTCAAAGGCCATGCGCAAGCACAGGACAAGAAGACCGGCACAAAATGTTCTGCCCCAAATGATCAGATCAAAAGACAGCCCTGCTTTGTGAATGTGCATTGCCTTTAACATGGTCACGATCACATTACAATGCAATGGCTTTTTGTGCTGATTTTGTTTTGCCTCGGCTCCGTTTCTGATGATAAAATAAAAATAAAAATCGTTGCCAACGGAACGCGCGCACACACACTCTGGCTGGAGTGCTAAATCTGGGCATTGAGCCATCTTCAGCCCCTTAGCTTGCTGGATGCTATCCAAGGCTTTCTTTTGATTCTAAGGGCAGGCGTTTCATGGAAGAGCATTAGATGAAACATAAACCTAACTGCCACAGCTCTGGGATCAGAGGTACGGTATTCACCTACTCGCTCCTTTTTGGTTAACACGGCTTATGAGCAGCATTGCTCAGTGGAAGGAGGGAACAGGAACAGTTGGAGATTACATAGCAAAGGCTTCCTGTGTTCTCATACAGGTCTGCAAGTGGGTTCTTTTGATCTCTTTTGCCCAGCTGATGGGGAAATCATTATAGCCTTTGCAAGACTGGCTTCCTCTAAAGGACAAAGCAAGGTTTGCCCAGGACATCAGGCACAGCTGGCTGTCAGGAGGGGAGCAGAATGGTCTTGTGGCATTGGAGGAGAAAGCCTTTTATTGTCTAAAGAAGGTTTCTCTCAAGCCTAATTTCAGCAGGGGAATGGGACCCTGTGGGCAACAGGGAAGGCCCCTGCAGACATGTGTGCCCATGGGCACCACAATGGCAACCCATGCTTAGAGCCAGCCTACGCCAAACTGGTGCCCTTCAAATGTTGTTGGACTACAGCACCCATCATCCCCAGCCAACACATCCATGCTGGCAAGGAATGATGAGAGATATAGTTCAACAACAGCCATGCTGGCTGGGGGTGATGGGAGTTGTGGTTCAACATTACCTGGGGGGAACCAGGCTGGCAAAGGTTTTTCTAAGGTAATTCTTCATGGATGCTTCAGAACTTGTCTTGAGACAACTGAATCTGAGGTGTGAAGACTGCTTGAGAGAGAGGTTTGGAAGTGATTCTTTACACTTTCATAAAAGAGTTAGCACATGCAGCAGCTTCTTCTTGTTAAAGGAAGAGAGGCAGAGACAGGAGAGACAGAAAGTGGGGAAAGCAGAGTCTGCTAGGAGTCTGCTAAGATCTAACCACTGGCAACTTGAGTTCAGGGCTCAGATTAACCCTTTCATGCACACAAGTATGTGTCAGCAACTTTGTATTACTGCAAAAACAAATGTGCTTTTCCTCCCATTCCCCCCCCCCCAGATTGCAGCTCCACATCCCTCATTCTGTACAAATGAAGAGACGTGAAAGTAGCCATTTTATATAAGTGCTTATTTGGGATCTGAGCTGAAACTACTGGGAATTTGGTATTTTTGTTTCTAAAGCTCCTTCTAAACTGTTTTAAGAATTTCAGGCCTCCCCTGGAGAGAATGTTCTATGAAATAGTCTCCACAGTGTCATGAATTTGGGATCCAGGAGAGATTCTGGATATGGCTCAGTAGCTAGTAGGAAGCCAGTACAGTTATTTCAACACAGGTGTGATATGTGCTGAGCACCCTAGCTGCCGCAACCTGTACCACCACCGGCATTCAGATTAGTCTCAAAGGTAGCCCCACATAGAGGTCGCTACCGTAACCCAGTCGTGAGGCCATCAGTGTATGAATCACATTGGCCAAAACTATCCCTATCTAGGAAATGCCAAGCAAAACTGGAATTTGTTTTCACCACAAAGGCTATTTCAGCTTTTGGGGGCATAATGCATCCAGAAGCATCCCCAAGCTACATACATACCTGTTCCTTCAGAGGGAGTGCAATCACATCCAGAACAGGCATGCTCCCCAGTTCTCAAACGCAGAGACCTCTCACCCACAGAGTCTCTATCTTATTTAGTCTCAGTTTCTTGGCCGTCATCCAACCCATCACACCATCCAGGCATCAGTTTTAGGTCATGTTATGGCCTCTCCTGATTCACATGTAACAGAGAGAAAACTGGAGGACATCAGCATACGGCTGACATCTTGACTACTCCCAACAGCTTCCTATCCATATTAAATAGCATTGGAGACAAGATAGTGCCCACACCACAACTTCAAGGACACCGTGACAAGGTGTACATGCCAAACTTCCCTCATCTACACAAGCCCTGTCTGGCTCAGCTCGTAGTGCAGTACATGCTATTCATGCAGAAGGTCCCATTTGACATTTCCAGTAGAAAAGGTCAGGAAGCATGTGATGGGACAGGAACCTCTGTCTATCCGACACCCTGGGGAGCCCCTGCCAATCAATTTAGGCAGTATCCAACTAGATGGGCCAGCAGCGTGACCAGATTTAAGGCAGCATACTATGCTGTTGAGAGTCCCATGGACTGCAAGAAGTTCAAACCTATCCATTCTTAAGGAAATCAGCCCTGAGTGTTCACTGGAACGACAGATCCTGAAGCTGAGGCTCCAAGACTTTGGCCACCTCATGAGAAGAGAAGACTCCCTGTAAAAGAACCTGATGTTGGGAAAGATGGAGGGCACAAGGAGAAGGGGACGACAGAGTACGAGATGGTTGGACAGTGTTCTCGAAGCTACCAGCATGAATTTGACCAAACTGCGGGAGGCAGTGGAAGACAGGAGTGCCTGGCGTGCTCTGGTCCATGGGGTCACGAAGAATGAGACATGACTAAACAACAACAGCAACACTATGCGTGACTCTCCACGATCCAAACACATAGGGCAACGGCATGCAACCCCAATACTGAACCGTTGCTCAGGCACCATGGATGTGGATGGCTGTGTGCGGCAGCGCCATCTGCTGGCATGTGCCATATCAACAATCAGTTGCACAGCCAACAGGGGGGAACTGTTGCAAGTGATGGGTGGGTTTCCTCCAAATTTTAGCAGCTGCAACCCATCTTGACAACATTTGCTATGCATATGAATACCAGTTGAATGGAATTGCTCCCGGAGAGGGCATAGGTCGAGCTCATGGCTTGCCCATAGGCATTTGGTTAGCCACTGGGAGAACAGGCACTTAAATATCCAAACTCAAAAGTAAACAAAAGAATACTTTATTTCATTGTATCAACCATTTAGCCATGGTGCTACCATTTACAGTATGGCCAGCAATGCCATTTAAGAAGGTTAGGGGGGGCAATCATCCCCTCCCTGTGTTTGAGATGACATGAAATCTACGTATTATTTTTCAGGAGTCCCTATATTTCTAGCCACTATGTGGTCTAAAAAACAGCAACAACCAATCCCCTTAAAATGTAGCTTTTCTCACCTTTGGAGCACCACATGTTGTCAAACTACAACTCCCATCTTCCTTAGCTACCAAGACCAGTGGTCAGGGATGATGGGAGCTGTAGTCCAATAACATCCGGGGACGTAAGGTTGAGAAAGGCTGTTTTAAGGGAAACAATAATAAAATGAGCATCTGTTAACAAATCTGTGCCCAACCGATATCTGCCCAACACGCAAGCTCCCAACTGTTTGAAAAATAAGACCAAGGGATCCTATTGAACTGATGACTAGGATAAGCTCTGGTGGGCCCTGGCATCTTCATGTCAGCCCAGATATGCTGCCATCTCCCATCACCTGCCATTCTCTGAGTGGTCATTGAGTGCCCTTAGGTCTGGTCCTACCTGCTTTTGGCTTCCTTGCTACGGCCACCATGTTCCTTTTGTGTTATTCCAGATTAAGAGTGTTCATAATGGCTGCTACATGCAGATACAAGGGGTGCGGGTGGCGCTGTGGGTTAAACCACAGAGCCTAGGCCTTGCCAGTCAGAAGGTTGGCGGTTCGAATCCCCGCAACAGGGTGAGCTCCCGTTGCTCGGTCCCTGCTCCTGCCAACCTAGCAGTTTGAAAGCACCTCAAAGTGCAAGTAGATAAATAGGTACCACTCTGGCGGGAAGGTAAATGGCATTTCCGTGCGCTGCTCTGGTTTGCCAGAAGCGGCTTAGTCATGCTGGCCACATGACCCAGAAGCTGTACGCCGGCTCCCTCGGCCAATAAAGCGAGATGAGCGCCGCAACCCCAGAGTCGGTCACGACTGGACCTAATGGTCAGGGGTCCCTTTACCTTACCTTACATGCAGATACAGCACCAGAAATGCCACCCTCCAAAAGCAGGAAAAGAGAAAGAAAAAAGACTCATCGTCATCATCATCAACAAGAGGTGAATTTTAAACTGGTAACACAGAATTTATTACACATAAAAAAGTGCATTGCTCCAAACGTGCTACAATAAAATGTCTTTCTCGAGGGCAACTGTAAATATCAATATATGCATAATAGTCCTTTATTTGATACACTTTGAACTTTGCTTTTTTATGAATGATTTCCTTGAGTGATGATGTTGTTTGTACATTAATTTTATGATGCGTTTATTGGTATTTACAGTCACCCTTCGGGAAGACGTTTTGTCGAAACGGGTCAGGTGGTGCACTTTAGTATAATAAATCCTCCATCCACCAACAGTTTGAGCTACATGGCCATTTTCTACCATGTAAAGATCACATGGTGGCTGCGGCAGAAGGAGGAAGGGAGGCCATCGGAGGGAGCTGGGAAAGGCATGGCGGGGGGGGGCAATATTGGTGGGAGGCAGAAGCTTAAGGACCTAAGAGCCTGCGGAATCAGATCAAAGACCCATCTAGTCCAGTACTGCTCTCAGATTGGCCAACAAAATGCCTTCTGAAAGCCTGAAAGCAAAAGCTTTCAGGCACTGAAGCTCATAAGGGATGCTGATCAAAATTGACCTGGGCCTTGAGTTCTCTAATTAAAGATGGTGACGATAGGTAAATTGGGAGACTGAGCCTCTATGTTCAGAGGCACTATACCGCTGGATACCAGATGTTGTAGACAGACAACAGGGGAAGGCTGTTGCCTTCATGTCCAGATTCTATACTTCCCAGAGTAACACGCCTGGAGCAAACAAATCCTGCAGGGGCAATTTCATGAAGTACAGCACAAAATGCTTCCTGCAGCATCAAGAGCTGGAATAGCTTTTACTGACATTTGTTAAGGATTGGAAATTTCTCACGGACTTTTAGCGTGAAAGAGAAAATGAACTGGTAATATTGGGATTTGAAGATTGACATAATACTGGTTTATAGACGATGGAATGGTTGGGTTTTAATGTGCTCTATGTGGGGCTACCTTTGAAGGTGACCCGGAAACTACAACTAATCCAGAATGTGGCAGCTAGACTGGTGACTGGGAGCGGCCGCCGAGACCATATAACACCGATCTTGAAAGACCTACACTGGCTCCCAGTACGTTTCTGAGCACAATTCAAAGTGTTGGTGCTGACCTTTAAAGCCCTACACGGCCTCAGTCCAGTATACCTGAAGGAGCGTCTCCACCTCCATCATTCTGAGGTCCAGCACTGAGGGCCTTCTGGCGGTTCCCTCACTGCAAGAAGCCAAGTTACAGGGAAACAGGCAGAGGGCCTTCTCAGTAGTGGCACCCGCCCTGTGGAACGCCCTCCCACCAGATGTCAAAGAGAAAAATAACTACCAAACTTTTAAAAGACATCTGAAGGCAGCCCTGCTTAGGGAAGCTTTTAATGTTTAATAGGTTAATGTATTTTAGTGTTTTGCTGGAAGCCGCCCAGAGTGGCTGGGGAAACCCAGCCAGATGGGTGGGGTATAAATAAATTATTATTATTATTATTATTATTATTATTATTATTATTATTATTATTATTTATTAGGAATGACTATTATATGCAGCTGCAGAAGAGAGAGCTGGAAGTCCTTTTACTCTCTTCGATTTTTCTTTGGTTTTCCCGCCCCCCCCCCATGGCACTGTCTCTTCTGCATTCACTACGAAACAATATTGATAGTTCTTGCCTGCAGTGCTTTAAATACAATGCACATAATCTAGCCAAAGTTAAATCTGGTAAGTGCTGCTGATTTTAGTGGTAGAAGCTGAAACATGTGTTTCACTCTTCTAATGAACTCAGTAAACCTTGAAGGCTGAAGACTTAGCTGGGAGTAAATCCTACTGAACTCAGCAGGACTTACTTCCGAGTAGACTAGCATAGCATTGCCCTGAACAATGGTTAATTTTGGCTGATTCCTTGAAAAATGTGTCTACCCTTGATTTTTCCTTCCTCACTGCACACCCCTCTTCTCCGCAAAAGAAAAAAACTTTCAACAAAAAAATAACAGGCTTCGTGTATAACTCAGAATCAAAAACACTTTATTTCCATATATACTCAAAGCACTGATCACAAAGCACAATCAAGATGGCAGCTATTCCCTTCCTCCCGCTCTTGCAACGACGCAAGCCACAATTCAGCTACTTTAGTCTGACTAAAATCAATCTCGCTACAGCTCAGCTTAAATCCAAGTCCTTCAACCTAACCTGATTACAGATTGGATTGTCCGTGAACTGGGCAGGGGGCGAGGCATAAACGACCTAGCATTTTGGATTAAAATTTCATTGGTGGGAGAAATGTCAAGCGGAAGTCTGCTGCAAAACAGACTGGACAGTAGGTTTCTTTCGAGGGCAATCAATGCAAAAAAATAATGATGTTTCCTCTTAACACATTCTGCTGAATGTGGCCAGATTTCTCTCTCTCTCTCTTTTTAAACCGAATCCACATCCTGGTTGCAATAGCTAGCACAAAGCTTGCTCTCCGATCTGCACAGCTGTGTCATGTGTGCATGTATCAAGGTTGGCTCACGGTACCATGCTGGCAATTTCACTCTAGGGACAGTGGCATGATAGATGAGCTCCTGCCTGCCCCATCTGTCTACCTCCTTTATACAGCTGTGAGCCAGGGAGCCTTCGCTCCAACTGCTACAGCCTCTCCAGGAAACAGGGATGAGCCTCCCAGCAGAATAAAACACATGCAAAGGGGGGGGGTAAACACACACACACACAATCAGTGTTCAAGGGCCAGCACTCATAAGCAGAAGATGGACACAGAAAGCGCACGGGGAAGGCTGTCCCACCAGGTGCAGCATCAATTCCGTGCACCCCCCACCCCCAGGGGTACTCTTGAAAGGATGCCAATTTGCTTACTCTCTCCTGTGCCTTTTTAAAAGCTGCATGGCAAAGCACATCCGGGAGGTGAAGCTCCCCACCTCTCCTTGCTTCACCTGCTGGATTTCTGCCTGCACACACAACTGATCAAAAGGGCAAAAAATAAAATAAAAATGGCATGATAGTTGAGACACAGGGCCAAGCATGCTTGCATTTCAAACTCTCCTTGCCCTCTCTGATGTTCTTTCCATGCAAGTACAGTGGGACGCGGGTGGCGCTGTGGGTTAAACCACAGAGCCTAGGACTTGCCAGTCAGAAGGTCGGCGGTTCGAATCCCCGCAACGGAGTAAGCTCCCATTGCTCAGTCCCTGCTCCTGCCAACCTAGCAGTTCAAAAGCACGTCAAAGTACAAGTAGATAAATAGGTACCGCTCCGGCGGGAAGGTAAACGGCGTTTCCGTGCGCTGCTCTGGTTCACCAGAAGCAGCTTTGTCATGCTGGCCACATGACCCAGAAGCTGTATGCCCTTGGCCAGTAAAACGAGATGAGCACCGCAACCCCAGAGTCGTCCGCAGCTGGACCTAATGGTCAGGGGTCCTTTACCTTTACAGTGGTACCTCGGGTTAAGTACTTAATTTTTTCCAGAGGTCCGTTCTTAACCTGAAACAGTTCTTAACCAAGGTATTATTTCTGGGTTAGCGGAGTCTGTAACCTGAAGGGTATGTAACCTGAGGTACCACTGTACCCAGACAGCAAGCTCATCTCCTAACAGGGTCCCTTTCTGACTCTCTCCCTCCCCTATCCTAGGCTGCCTCCACTCTCCATTCATCAGGCTCCCCACCCCGTGCGATTCCTCCTGACAAAAGGAAGCACTTGTTCACACAACACATAATTAACTTATTCGCCACCGCAAGAGGTGGTGACGGCGACTAGCTCAGATGGCTCCGGGAAAACATTAAACAAAATGAATGGGCGATAGGTTTATAATTGGATATTAACCATGTACAGTGAAAGTACATGAGGCAGAAAGAGGAGGACCACCAGCAACTCTTCCAGAGACATGGCGGGGAAGGCGAGGGCTGGGCGAGGATTGATGCTGAAACCGGGAATTCAGCAGACTTTGGCGTGGCTGAGCGAAGGCATGCTTCTGGCCCACAGGACCCTTCTCAGCAACCACAGCCTTGGTCCCAAACATCCCAACAGTGTGATCCAATGCAGGTCTGCTCAGAAAAGAAATGCAATTGAGTTCAGTGGGCCCGTATAGTTAAAGCTATGGTTTTCCCAGTAGTGATGTATGGAAGTGAGAGCTGGACCATAAAGAAGGCTGATCGCCAAAGAATTGATGCTTTTGAATTATGGTGCTGGAGGAGACTCTTGAGAGTCCCATGGACTGCAAGAAGATCAAACCTCTCCATTCTTAAGGAAATCAGCCCTGAGTGCTCACTGGAAGGACAGATCCTGAAGCTGTCCTCATGCGAAGAGAAGACTCCCTGGAAAAGACCCTGAAGTTGGGAAAGATGGAGGGCACAAGGAGGAGGGGATGACAGAGGATGAGATGGTTGGACAGTGTTCTCGAAGCTACCAACATGAGTTTGACCAAACTGTGGGAGGCAGTGGAAGACAGCAGTGCCTGGCGTGCTCTGGTCCACCGGGTCACGAAGAGTCGGACACGACTAAATGACAACAAAATGAGTGTAGGATTGCAGCCTTGGCCTTGCTCTGTCCATGCATCCCCATTGCCATTCAAGTGACTGATCCGCAATTTAACCTGCCACTCATTAACCTCACTCCATCCCTGTCTTCTCTTTTTAATGCAGACTGCAGCAATGCAGGGTCTATATTCTGTACAGTGCCTAACACATTGCTGGCACTCAAAACAATTTCATTGCAGACCTATAGCAATGTAGAAACAGGTAGCAGCAGATAGATAATCGTAATGATCGTTACCAGCAGTCATCTTTCCAAAATCACACACACGCTATATACATACATAGATATCTATCAGTGTACATGGTGTTTTACTGAGCAGTGTGAGTCATATACAGATTCCCATCCCGCAGAGCCTACAGCTGATATTTAAAGAGGTCGGAGGAGACAACAGAGGAGGGAGAGGGAGAGGTAATAAAACAGCAGAAGGAGTGGTAGCAGGGTGAATGTGGAAAAAAGCAGCTGTGTGTACTTAACATACGTGACCTTTGTACTCCTCAAAACAACCTTATAAAATAGGTCAGTATCACTATTCCTAAGGCACAGGAGGAGATGATCGACTGAGCCTGTGGCTGTGTACCCACAACAGTTTACTCTAAAATCAATTGAAACTGGGTACTTGGGTTTTTTTCTTACGCAGTCCACACACAACTTAGATCTACAGTGGTACCTAGGGTTACATACGCTTCAGGTTACACACTCTGCTAACCCAGAAATAGTGCTTCAGCTTAAGAACTTTGCTTCAGGATAAGAGCAGAAATCAGGCTCCGGCGGCGCGGCAGCAGCAGGAGGCCCCATTAGCTAAAGTGGTGCTTCAGGTTAAGAACAGTTTCAGGTTAAGAATGGACCTCCGGAACGAATTAAGTACTTAACCCGAGGTACCACTGTACTGCATATTTTTTTGCCCCGGAAAGTGATTCTGGAGAAACTGCTTCCATTCCAGAAATAAAAGCTCATTGCAGGTTCAGTCTGCATTACCCTACAGTGTGCTCATTTGAAAACAGATGAAAACAGATGTGAGTGGTCCTGACAACGGTGTATGTGTGTGTCCACACTTGCCCAATGATATGGGGGGCAGGTGTGTGCCAAGAACACAGCCACCACTTCCTTCTTCATGTACTGGGGCATCTGCAGGGAGGAAAAGGGGTAGCTAACCTAGTCAATGGGAGGGTTCTCAAATGCACATCAAGTAACCACACCCACCTGTGTGAATGGCAAGATCCAGACTGAGATCTAGATTGAAAGCAGCATGTTGAGGATGAACACAAGCAATTGCAGATTGAGAAAAATTATTTCTGCACTACAAAGGAGTTAGTGTGAGTGCAATCTTAGCTGCTTTATGTACTAAAGTGGGCGCAAGTCAGGCCTGCAAGATCGACTTTTCTTTCTGCTAGAACTGTAAGATCCAAAACTGGAGCCAGGTTTGGGGAGGGGGCCTACAGACCAGCGACAGAGCTAGCTGCTCGGGTGCTGAGTGTGGCCCACACGTCCTGCAACTGGGGGCAGGGTGAGCCGCCATTGGGGGCGGGGCGCACTGTGTGGAGCCTCTCCACCAGCTCCCCCTCAGCTGCAGGTGCCTAAGCCACCACATCACTCCCAGGAGAGACACGTAGCTTGGGCACGCTGCAGGCCCCGTGGTAAGTGCCGGCCCCTGCGGTGTGGTGATCAGTGCCAGGCACGTTTCGTTACATTTGCTGACTGAACTTTAAGCTTCTTAAGCCCAATTATTTAATTATTATTTTTTAAAAAAAACAACTCATATTTTTGTCATTTTTTCACCTCCCTGAGTGATGACACCCGGGGCAGTCTGCACCCCCCCACACCCCTTCCTCCGCCACTGCTACAGACTCAAGGAATATGGTGCTTCTGATCACATGCTCAGTCCAGGAATAGGTGTTCAGTTCAGTCATACCTCGGGTTACAGATGCTTCAGGTTGTGCAATTTCGGGTTGCGCACCGCGCCGAACCTGGAAGTACCGGAACAGGTTACTTCCGGGTTCCAGCGCTTGTGCATGCGCAGAAGTGCTAAACCGCGCTTTGCGCATGCGCAGAAGCGCTGAGTCATGACCCATGCGTGCGCAGATGCACGGGTCGCAGGTTGCGAATGCTGCGGGTTGCGAACGTGGCTCCCGCACGGATCACGTTCGCAACCCGAGTGTCCGCTGTACCAGAAACTGAGCTCAAAGTACTTCCTCGCAAAATACCTATTCCGGTTCCCCACCATCACCAAGCCTTCTTAGTTTCAGCAGCCGCTTTTGGAAAAGAAGAAAGGAAATATTTTTTAGATGCAGCTATTGTTAAACATCTGGGAGTCAAAACATTACATGAATGTGGCTTCAAAATATAGCCGAGTGAGCACACTGGATGCGGAGGAAGCAGTAATACGAACATACCCAAAGTCTCATTTTCTCATCTTCAGTATTTGTATCATTTCACACAAGTAATAAAAAATAACCTACCCATCCTGAGACACAGGGTGTAGTGCATGGATCTAAATTGGTTACAGAATGTAGTAAGAAAATAATAAGTGCTAAAGTGCACTTTACTTCAAAAGGAAACAGTAAAACAAGGTATTTTGTAACCCTGGATAATTTTGTAAGGCTACTGGTTGTGATTAACAATTTAGTTCAAAGGAGGCTGAGCCTCTGTCATTTGCAGTCCAAATATCAACAGAGAATCGCCTTCTGAGAAAGCTCTTTTTGCAGTACAGCATCACTGAACCATCTCAGCTTCATAACATAACAACAGGAGAGCATTCCCTAGACTTGCAAGGAGTTTCAGACAAATCAAAGAGTTTGTGCAAAGTCTCATGTGTCTCTGGAAAAGAAATACACCTCTGAGAGCCTTTCTGCCTAGAGGGACTTACCAAAAAAAGGGAAAAAAGACATGGATTTCATAACAAGAGGATATCCTCCTAAATCTCCTGCTGAAACCACCCCTCAGTATTGAGCAAATGTCCTTCCATAAACTGCTAATAAAATGCTTCCTCTCTTTGTGAATCTCCCTTACACAGCAGTCTCCAAATCCCCAAATGTGGATACATATTTTTTTAAAATTCCAAATATTTATAAACTCTTTTTCTGACAACCATCCAAAGCGGGGAAAAACATAAAATACAGCAAAGGAAAAGACATAAGAGCCCAATAATCATCAAAAGCTTACAATTCAACATAGAGCCGATCAGTAGCTTCCAAATGCCTGTCGGGATAAATAAGTTTTTGCTTTTTATAGTAAATACAGTATAAATAAAAAGAAACAGGATGTAATGATCTAATCCCTGTCAGTCCTTTGTCCCACATCTCAGTGTTTTCACCACCTCCCCAAAAAGCCGGAGCTCCAAAACTTATGGATCTGCAACTCTTATATGATCATTGCCTTGTTATTAGAAGATTCCAAAAAGCTTCCTTACCCCTCCCCTTTCCCAATCCTGACCCATTTGGGAATGATTCACACATTACGTTTTCAGAGGTACACCCATGTGTTGTTTATAAAGCATACACTTCAAATGTGATTGGAACAAGTGGGAACGGAAAGGTTCACTTTTAAGAAAGCCGGATCCCTGTGCAAACCGGCAAACCTAGTATTATTTTTCTGCCTGCAGTATAAAGTGCTGGAAAAGTGCAGCTGGGCTTTAAAATGTTAATAATGATGATGAGCAAGTGATGATGAGGAAGTAATGAAATTGGTGTTTAATGTTAGAGAGAGAGAGAGAGAGAGCAATCTAACCCCTGGCTAAAAGGCAAACAGCTTTGTCTGCTTCTCTACCTCTGCATTGAGATGATCGTACTAATAACAGCAGCAGTGGGGGAGGCGAGGGGGCTTGAGGGAGGAGATGGGAGAGAGGACTGGCAGTCAGAAGCGCCTGGCAGGCTCAGGGCGCAGGTAGCGGAGGCTCCATCCATCACACCTTCATCTGACAGATGCTGGAAAGAGAACGAGATCAGACGCTCCCTCTCGGCCAATCAGAGAGCAGCTGGAAGCTGATAGGCTGCTGGCGAAGTGGTACCCGTAGGGATGTTGTGAAGATGACCTGCCGATGACCTTGTTCCAATCGCCAGCATCCTTCTGCCTGCTCGGCTGCATGGCATCCCTCCCACAACTGCCTCTGTCGCTTGGCTTATTATACCAACGGCAGAAGCCTGCCCTTAACAATTTGGCAGCCCTTCTGAACGGACCTGCTCGCCTTGGGGTGGACTGCAGAGAATGCCCTGCTTATTATAACGGCTACAAGCTGCAGAGTCGGGGAAGACCACTAACTACCACAGGAAATCAAGTGACACACCAATATTGAAGAGCTTGTGGCTGTGTGTGAGGACCATGGAGAGGGTATTCCTGTGCACGATTCATTTTATTTTACTTTATATGAAATATCTGATGCGACAATCTGAAACACACACACACCTTTCTTCCTTCCCCTCCACCCCCAGACCACCAATGCTCCCACTACCCAGAGGATATATTGTTTATTTCACACGCTTACATTCTGAATTAACCACACTTGTGATTTTTTCTCCTTACTTCATGATTTATATGTGACAGTTCTGGATAAATAAACAAATAAAAGCTTTGACTTTGATTCCCTGGTTTTAAGAGGAGAGGGGAGAGCTACTGAAAGCACCATTAATCTATACCCTCCAACATTTCTCCAATGAAAATAAGGACGTCCTATTCTATAATGATAATAATTTTATTATTTATACCCTGCCCATCTGACTGGGTTGCCCCAGTAACTCTGGGCAGCTTCCAACATATATATAAACTTAATAGAACATGAAACATTAAAAAACTTCCCTATACAGGGCTGCCTTCAGATGTCTTCTGAATGTTGTATAGATAGTTATTTCCTTGGCTTGGGGGTCACAGAACTCCATACCCTCCAACATTTCTTTGATGAAAATGGGGATGTCTTACTGGAAAGCGGGACATTCCCGGATCAAAGCAGAAACCGAGGCAGCTTCTATAAATCTGGGACTGTCCCTAGAAAGTAGGGACACTTGGAGAGTCTGTTAATGTTGTAGACCATTTCCTCCAAGTCCAAGCAAGTCTATTTAGCATCTTTGCCATACTGTCTGTGGACATGTCTCCTCTTCAAAAGAACAACTATAAAGGAAAAGGACCGTATGCCTCTGCTTTTTCACCACTACAAAGCTAGAGTCTTGTTAGGCACTTAAATTGAATGAGTGGGCCCTGACCTGGCAGTGCTCTTCTCATGTTCTTGCAAATACTGCAAAATGTTGTGGAGCTGTGGGGAAGGGGTTGAGGTTGTGAAATTAAAGTTTTACGGGTGCAGTACTGACCACAGAAATCTGACTTTCATGACAGCCCTTCATACAACAATGTTATTTCAAACATTCACAGTGGTTCACATTTATTCGCTCTGTGGTGTAGTGGTTAAGAGCGGTAGACTCATAATCTGGTGAACCGGGTTCGCATCTCTGCTCCTCCACATGCAGCTGCTGGGTGACCTTGGGCTAGTCACACTTCTCTGAAGTCTCTCAGCCTCACTCACCTCACAGAGTGTTTTTTGTGGGGGAAGAAGGGAAAGGAGAATGTTAGCTGCTTTGAGACTCCTTCGGGTAGTGATAAAGCGGGATATCAAATCCAAACTCTACTTCTTCTTCTTCTGTAACCCTCAGAACAGCTCTTCAAGGCAGGCTGGTATGATTACCGCCATACAGTGGTACCTTGGTTCTCAAACTTAAACCATTCCGGAAGTCGGTTCCAAAACCAAAGCATTCCAAAACCAAGGCGCGCTTTCCCATAGAAAGTAATACGAAATGGATTAATCCGTTCCAGACTTTTAAAAACAACCCCTAAAGCAGCAATTTAACATGAATTTTCGTATCTAACGAGACCACTGATCCATAAAATGAAAGCAAAAAACAATGTACTGCAGTCACACAATCAATCAATCAGTAGCTGAACTGGGTTCCACACAGTCACAAAAACAAAAAAAGAGCTGCAAAAATGCAAAATAAATAGCAGAAACAGACAGACCTCAGTGTAACACTCAAAACGGAAATGTGGGACTCAGATTTGAAGTGTGGCACTCAAAACAGAGCACGTTTGGCTTCTGAAAACAGTTCGCAAACCAGAACACTTCCTTCCAGGTTTGCAGTGTTTGCGTTCCAAGTTGTTTGAGCTCCAAGGCGTTTGAGAACCAAGGTACCACTGTATTGGAGAAGTGGAGGCTGAGAAGAAATAAGATCTTTTTGAAGGCCATCTACTGTCCAGGTGGCTGAGTTGAAAGTGAAACTGGGGTCTTTCAGACTCACCACTCACCTTATTCCATCTCTCAGGAAAACTGAAAATCCTAATCTGTGAAATTTCTAACCCAAAGACGTATCAGCTCTTCTATCTGATGCGGGTGGCACTGTGGTCTAAACCACAGAGCCCAGGGCTTGACGATCAGAAGGTCGGCAGTTTGAATCCCCGTGATGGGGTGAGCTCCCGTTGCTCGGTCCCAGCTCCTGCCCACCTAGCAGTTCAAAAGGACGTCAAAGTGCAAGTAGATAAATAGGTACCACTCCGACGGGAAGGTAAACGGCATTTCTGTGCGCTGCTCTGGTTCGCCAGAGCTGGCCACATGACCCAGAAGCTGTACGCCGGCTCCCTCGGCCAGTAAAGTGAGATGAGCGCCGCAACCCCAGAGTCATTCGTGACTGGACCTAATGGTCAGGGGTCCCTTTACCTTTATCTGAGCGTAAGGTTCCAGTTCTGAACTGCTCACTGATATCTAAAAAAGGCAACAGCGCCCCACCCTAGAGTAAGGGACTACACTAAGTGAAACTGATCTTAGAAACTGTCTGTCAGGAAAAGATGTAATTTATGATAAAGCAAGTTGTTTCCTATATAGCTTCTCTTCCCTAAAGGGCATCACATTTGCAAAGTGCTCAACACCTGTGAAAGGATCATTCAGCATTTGTTAACAAGAAAAATATCTGACAATGATCATTTCAGCATTCTTGGATGAGTAACTAGGTTTTATAGGCGGTGTATTTTGTCAGTCTGCTTTACATCTGCTTTTCTTCATATTTTTATTTATTTATATTTATTGAAGATCCACGATCGTATTTTTATTTACTCTTTCCACCCCCACTTCTCGTACCCATACACTGAAAAAGAACATGAAGATGAAACACGGGTGGCGGCGGGGGGGGGTGATAACATTTCTCTTTCCCTTCTTCCCTCCAGGTGAAAATTTGCCCATATATATCATGGGAGGGGAACACAGCACAGTGAGAAAGTGCACACACTTTGCATGCAGAAAGAGCCAAGGTTACCTCTGTACCATCTCCAGTTAAAAGGATTGTGTGATGGTGAGACAGACCCCTGCCTTAGAACTGCCCTGGAGAGTCACCACCTAGTCTAGTCAATATTACATTTAGGTGGACTAAGCTTATGTAGCTATTTTAACCTAGCTGGCTTATTTTTTTTATTTCTGCACGTGCCGTATTTTTCGCTCCATAAGACGCACCTAGTTTTAGAGGAAGAAAACAAGAAAAAAAATATTCTGAACGACACAGTGGATGTATGATTTTTGTGGTTCATGCTGTGGCCACAGACATGTAATTTGACAGTGAGTTTGGGGTAGCCCAATGCAAAAATCCTGAGAATCCATGTGGATCTGTGCTTTGTAACCACGTTTTTGTGCCATTGTGGCCCCACGAAACAATGGATGTGTGATTTTTTTTTGGTGCAGGCTGTAGCCATGGACATGCTATGTGATCTGATGGTGAATTTGGGGTGACCCACTGCATAAGTCCCGAGGATCCATGTGCTTTTACCTCCCCCCTCCCAGGCAGCCTCCTTTATCTCTAGAGTCCCTTATCTCCCTCCCGATCCCTTGCCGATCAGCTGCTCAGCAGCTTTGTTTCAACACCCCCTTCCCTCTTTCTAAAAAAATAAATAAAAAGCACAATCTGCTTTTTGCCCTTGGCAATTTGGCTCCAGGGACCACACATTTGCTCCATAAGACGCACAGACATTTCCCCTTACATCTTAGGAGGAAAAAAGTGTGTCTTGTGGAGCAAAAAATACGATATATCCCACCTTTCCAGCAGTAGAGCTGTGAAAGTTCATCTTTATAAGGAATGAATTGTCCAAAAAGATACGAGTTCCATTTTATATCCATCTCTTTACAAAACAGCACACTCATTTGGAATACATTCAGCTCACGGTTCAAGTCAACTTCATTCAACTGAGCCTCAACAAGTCTCCCCTCCTCAACACACACACACAATCATTCACAATCTTACAATCACACCCATGTTCACATCAGAGACCAGGCCAGGCCACCTGTGCAGAGCTTGTCTGAGGCCTGGGGTGGAAGTCTTGCTAGAATAAAGTCATAAACTCCTAGACAAAAGCAGCTGGTCCCTGGCAGGGGCCCCCATCCAATTTAGCCCTCCAAGGCCCAGGGCAAGTGTACCTGGCTGCCTGTTCCCCAGCCCCTGAATTAGTCTGAGGTCAGAGAGGCCTTCACATGACATGTGTGGCCTTTTTGGTTTACCTGCCCCTGCAATCTTCCTGGAACTCCTATTCATCAAGCTGTCCTCTATGCACACAACTGCCCATTTGCCCGTGCACAGTGACTGTCTTGAATATTCACATTACTGCTTACTCTGGTTTCCAGTCGAAGCTGGTTTGAAGAAATGATGCATCAAAGAGCAGGATTGATATGGACTAGTCCTGTGAATGCGGATTGTGTAATTAAACTTTATGGGTCTGGAGTAAGCAGGAATGTGAACATATCCTAAGACTGTGGGTGACAGGTTCAAACCCCCATTGTCTCTCAACCTAGCCTAGTTTACAGGGGTTGTATTTTTAGCCATCACAACTTGTGCTAATTAGGTTAGGAATAAGTTAGGTTACCTTTCGCATCACGTGATAGATTTCCAGTGTAGTCCTTGGGTATATCCATCTTCCTATGGATGGAACACCTATTATGAGCGGGAGTTGTAGTCAAATGTACGCCTCTTCTCCCCACCCCCCAATTACTCATCCCTGGGTTTTTGAACTTCAGGCCCATTTTGGACTGCCACGGCCTGATCTTCACAATCTCAGCATCCGAGAGATGGAGAGAGAAAGAGAGTCTTGCCCTCTCCTGCACTTTTCCTCCCGGGCACATACATCACCTCCATTGGCATGTTTGACAAACACACCCACCCCTTGCCTGCTGCCCTTTAAATGGCTGGCTAGGCTGCGTGATGAGTTTAAAGCAACACCCTCTGAATGCCACCCATTAGGCAAGAAATTGACAAGACAATTACTCAGGGAGGTGGACTTTCTGCAAAGATCCCAGAGACTTGGCTGTCTTTGTGAAACGATTCTTCCAGTGAGGCGAGCTGATCCATTCCCTAGCCTTTGGAGTGTGCCAAAGTATCAAAATCAACCTTTCGTTGTTCAGCTGATGTTCTGCCTTTGTGAACGCAGTGCAAGAGGTTGCTATCTGGTTCTTCTATCAGTTTAGGACATACAACACTAGGCCTAGAACTCGAGATCAATGCCCCTGACTTGCTTTTCCTTCCCACTGCATGATGGCATTCAGAACAGAGATCCATGCTGATCATGAGCCGCCTGTGCAGGCTGCCCTGGTAAGGAAAGGAACAGGTGGATGCACACGAATGACCCTTGGGGTCCTCTCCCATAGTGAGCAAATAGCATATGCACTGCTCTGTGCTCTGCTGAGGACCATCCAACGATAAAAGGTAAAGGTAACGGGGACCCCTGACCACTAGGTCCAGTCGCAGCCGACTCTGGGGTTGCGGCGCTCATCTCGCTTTATTGGCCGAGGGAGCCGGCGTACAGCTTCCAGGTCATGTGGCCAGCATGACTAAGCCGCTTCTGGCGAACCAGAGCAGCGCACGGAGATGCAGTTTACCTTCCCACCGGAGCGGTACCTATTTATCTACTTGCACTTTGGCGTGCTTTCGAACTGCTAGGTTGGCAGGAGCAGGGACCGAGCAAAGGGAGCTCACCCCGTCGCGGGGATTCGAACCGCCAACCTTCTGATTGGTAAGTTCTAGGCTCTGTGGTTTAACCCACAGTGCTACCCGCATCTGGCATTCTGCGTCAATGCTATTACCCAGAAACAAACGCAGGAAAGCCACTGAGCCCTTCACTTGAAGGGAGGCCGCAGCCGATTCTGACTCCACGACAACTGTACCTGTACGTTATACCTGTGTGCAAATTTGCATTCGTTGCGTACAGGCTACAGCTTTAGTCGTACTCTTCAGCAATGTAATGAGTGGCTCTCAAAGGGCAATGTGTGTGATTAACTTGTGTGTTCAGAGCGGAGGATCGGTGACAAAGAGGTGAGCTTATCTTAGGGAAAGGGGGTGGCACCAGGCGCTCTGCATTTTCCTTCCCACATTCTGATGCTCCGCTCAGTGACCGGCTTCAATTCCCCCTTCTTCTCCACTCTGGCTTTCTCCTGCAACCCTCTCCTTTTTTTGCAGAGGGTTTTGCCACACTATATTTACAGAAGGCAGCGATAAATCCACAGTGATTCTCCAAGCACAGGACCATAAATAACCCCATAGCTCATTAAGCCCAGCGATCACACGGCGGCACTCCCCTCGCAAGATGAAGTGCTGCAGCCACGTGGAAACGCCAGCCAAGGGGTCTCGCCTCGCCGGTCCCTTCCTCCTCGCGAGGGATGCAGACGAGGCGAAGTGGCACGTCGCCGTATCAGGCCACTTTATGTGGCTGTGAGACGCGGAGCACACTTCTGAGTCACACATAACTGTTCAACAGTTAGAAGCGAAGGAGTGGCGGCATTATTCTAACCCAGCACCGCATCCATGATCCAGAAATTATACCAAAAACAAGAGAGTTTATTACAACACCTATAAGCATGGACCTATAAGTCATGAACTTTTAAAGGCAATTTCTGAATGGTGTCTATCAAGGCTGGGTGTTTATTTGGGGAGGGGGGTTATTTTATAATTTAATAAAACGAGGTGAATTATCCAGTTATTGTTTCATCCATCACTGCCATGTGGCCCCTGGAAGGTTACCCCAGACAGAATGTGGCCCTCAGTCTGGGCATGGCTCCCCACCCCTGGGTTACTTACATGAAAGCTGTTATGTACTGAGTTGAATAGGATCCAAAAAGCAGCAGTCTGATTGGTCCTAGAACAATAGGGTCCAGAATGCAGCAATCTGATTGGTCCACAGGAGCCACCCAATCCAGCTCCAGGTGGAAGTGAATCCGCAACCAGATTGGCCTACAGGTGAATCCCAGAATTAGCCAATCATGTGGGGCCCATTGTGTAAATAATGTATATAAAGCTGACATTCTGGGGGAACTTCCATTCCTCCTCACCACTATGAGCTGAATAAAGAGCATGAAATCCCCTCTCGACTACGAGTATGTTTCAAAAACCAACGCAAATATGGCTTTTTGAGTTTTGTTAGGGCTGCCCCTGTTCTCATTGTCCCGATCTGCGAAATGCAAACTCTTCTGTTTCCTACCATGTCAAAACTGCCTTGTCAAAACATAATTTGTACTGTACGCTCCCATTTCTGAAGCATACCCTCACAACCAGTGCTTTTCTTCTGGAAAAAATGGTTCCAATACTGCGTACAATTGAATACCCCCAGAAAACAGCACTGCTCTAAACTCATCTGGATTTTTTTAACTGCCCAAATTCCATCCCACTTGCGGGGGGGGGGTTATTGGGATTGTCTATGTTTTTGTTTTTATTACATATTTTCTGTTTTTCATATTGTGATTTGATGTTGTGAGATCTACATCTATAGTGAGGTATACAAACAACAACAACAACACAACCACTTACTTAGGGGTAAGACGTCCTGAATTTGCTAGGACTTACTTTTGAGTAGACATGGTTAGTTTCGCAGAAACAACACAGTGTGAAAAGCGAGGAATCCATTTTGACGCATAGCGACCAAGGATGGAAGGAGAATTGGAGCGGAGTTTGAAAAGTCAAGTAACTCTGACAGATATGTCACACACCTCAAATGGATGCACAGTGCCAAAGTGGGCAGAGTGTGACGCGGCAGCTAAAAAAGCCAATGCAATTCTGGGCTGCATCAATAGGAGTATAGCATCTAGATCAAGGGAAGTAATAGTGCCACTGTATTCTGCTCTGGTCAGACCTCACCTGGAGTACTGTGTCCAGTTCTGGGCACCACAGTTCAAGAAGGACACTGACAAACCGGAATGTGTCCAGAGGAGGGCAACCAAAATGGTCAAAGGCCTGGAAACGATGCCTTATGAGGAATGGCTAAGGGAGCTGGGCATGTTTAGCCTGGAGAAGAGGAGGTTAAGGGGTGATATGATAGCCATGTTCAAATATATAAAAGGATGTCACATAGAGGAGGGAGAAAGGTTGTTTTCTGCTGCTCCAGAGAAGCGGACACGGAGCAATGGATCCAAACTACAAGAAAGAAGATTCCACCTAAACATTAGGAAGAACTTCCTGACAGTAAGAGCTGTTCGACAGTGGAATTTGCTGCCAAGGAGTGTGGTGGAGTCTCCTTCTTTGGAGGTCTTTAAGCAGAGGCTTGACAACCATATGACAGGAGTGCTCTGATGGTGTTTCCTGCTTGGCAGGGGGTTGGACTCGATGGCCCTTGTGGTCTCTTTCAACTCTATGATTCTATGATTCTATGGTTCCTCCCTATTAAGCAGCTAGCTTCTTTGGGATTGTGACCATCACCTCTATGGCTTTAGGACAGGTAAAATCCTTCATTTCCTCTTCCTGTGCAAGGTATTCCTGCGCTCCAAAGTGCCCTCTAGTGGTCACTTCAGGAAGCGGCTGCCTCCAACTCCTATGTTGCCAATAAAACAGGAGCTATAATAACAGTGCCACCTTTATGCTACAATTAAACATTCTTGCAATGGCCTGCGTTGACATAGGTAAGTGGTAACCTTTGTGAGACAACCGAAACAAGCCACATTATGCTGCTTGTCTGTTGCAATCTCATTTCCTTTAATGGACAAACAAATGCTGTCAATAAAACACGCAGGGCTGTGCTATATTCTATAATCACACTGTGCAAACAGCAAAATTAGCATCAGGTGCAGAATGCTGCATTCTAAGAGCCTGACTTATAATTTTTAAAAGCACGTTCCTACCCCTTAAGTCTGCAGTAAGAGACTGAAAAGTGTGCGGACCTTGCTGGGTACCGATCTCATAAGCCAAAGGGAAGTTAAGCAGGGTTTTCAGCATGGAAAGGAGGGCATAGATTCAGTGCTGTGCACAGTTCTTTGGCTTACTCTATGGTGAACAGGAAAGTGAGAGCTGGACCATAAAGAAGGCTGATCGCCAAAGAATTGATGCTTTTGAATTATGGTGCTGGAGGAGACTCTTGAGGGTCCCATGGACTGCAAGAAGATCAAACCTCTCCATTCTGAAGGAAATCAGCCCTGAGTGCTCACTGGAAGGACAGATCCTGAAGCTGAGGCTCTAATACTTTGGCCACCTCATGAGAAGACTCCCTGGAAAAGACTCTGATGCTGGGAAAGATGGAGGGCACAAGGAGAAGGGGATGACAGAGGACGAGATGGTTGGACAGTGTTCTCGAAGCTACCAGCATGAGTTTGACCAAACTGCGGGAGTCAGTGGAAGACAGGAATGCCTGGCGTGCTCTGGTCCATGGGGTCATGAAGAGTTGGATATGACTTAACGACTAAACAACAACGACAACAAGATGGTGAACAGACATGGAGAAATGGTGTAAAATTTATATGTGCTAAATCTGAAAAACTGATGCAAAATACAGCTTTCCTTGGAGCAAAATTGGGGTTGTCTTCAAGCAATTTTTATTTTATTTCGCGATGCAGCCCAAATGCAGCAGGTGTGCAGTTCCTAGTGGTGATGGAAAACCATTTTGAATGCTACCTAGTGGAGCAATTCTATATGAGGATCTGTGTTTAGGCAACAACTCCTAGAATCAATCATGAAATCATGCATACCCTCCAACGTTTTTCCGATGAAAATAGGGACATCCTATTCCAAACCCTCCAGCATTTCTCTGATGAAAATACAGACGTCCAAAGGAAAAAGCAGGACATTCTGGGATCAAATCAAAAACGGGATGGCTTCTGTAAATCCAGGACTGTCCCTGGAAAATAGGGTCTGAACCACTCCCTATTGTCAGTACAAGGGAATAATTCTTCCTCTCACATTGAAGGATTCAGCATCCAAGCACTTGTTTTGGTAAGAATCATCAGCACCACTATAGTAGTTTAGAGTGTCAGGCTAGGACCAGGTTTGGTTCTTCATTCAAGCACACAGCTTACAGATTCCTCCCCAACCCTTGGGCCAGTCACCACCTCTTAGCTTACCCTACCTCACAGGATTGATTTGCAGATAAAAATGGAGCAGCAAACAATGTACACTGCCCTGAATATTCTTGGAGGAAGAGAGGGATAAAAATGGAGCAAAGCAGGGAAATAAACAAACGTGTACCAGCTACATATATTGCAAGGATTGTCATGAAATCTACACAAGACAAGCAAGCTGAATGCAGAATATTGTCTCTGGCCAAACCATAGCTGTCAACTTACAGATTTGAAAATAAGGGACCAGCAGCCTTGAAAATAAGGGACCAGCAGCCTTGAAAATAAGGGACCAGCAGCCTTGAAAATAAGGGACCTGCAGCCTCACCATTTCCAGGCACTCCAGACTTCCTGTCCTCCTGCTGTCTGGTCAAACTCATGCTGGATAGCTTCGATAACACTGTCCAACCAACTTTGTAACCAGAGGTTCAACTGAATAGAATCTGAATCGCATGCACCACAAGGCCTCAACTTAAGATGGCTCCCCGGCCTGGCTTTGCACTGCAAAGTTTGCAGCAGCACGTGCAACAAAATGGCGCCCAGCATTCAAAAAACCCCTCAGCTTGCATTAACTAGCCACACACAAGGCATGCAAGCTCCACCCCCCAGTCGTTCTTAGACTTCTTATTCGGTGAGCAACACAGCCAAGCAACACAGTTGGAGCCTCCCTCCTCCCTAGCCGGCAGGGAGAGAGGGAGAGGAGCTGCTTCCTTTGAAATTTAAGGGACATCATTTAAGGGACATTTAAGGGACATCCATCAATAAGGGACAGGAGCGGGACATGGCGCTGTAATAAGGGACTGTCCCTTCAAATAAGGGACACTTGACAGCTATGGGCCAAACAGGTATTGTAAGCTTTCGCAGCGCTTCAGAAGCCTGCAAAGCCAGTTTGACCAGAAGCAATGGCAGAGCTGGGGAAAATAGTGTACATACCAAGGGCAATCCTGTATCTATCATACTACCATAAATTTCTAGGGAGGTGGGGAATTTAGTGGACTGTAGCCTCATTCCATTGTTCTGGCTAAGGGGCACACTTTGGCTCTGCCCTTTGGACTTCATACACAACCGCATTTGCTCATATTCTTCCCCCATAACCTTTGTGTCATCACATAATCCTTTGTTGCCTCCAGCCTCTCAAAATTTAGATTGTATGTTCCTCGGGGCAGAGATTTGTGCTGCTGTTTTGGTTTGGATTTTAGCATGAAAGATTCTGGGAAATGTAAAAATAAACAAACAACATCCAGTCTGCATGAACTTTTTTCTCTGGCCTGCACCATCTGTATTTTGAGGCATGAGACTGCTGCTTTTAGATTCCCTGAGAATCAGAGCAGTCAGCAGAAAAACTGCATCAGGTCTTCCAAGACAGGAAGCATGAATTTAGATCCTTAATAACAGGGAGGCTGGCTTTCTCTCTGCAATTAACACCTGGACATCTTTGAAAACTGGGGGTTTTTTTAAAGGCAGGGAGGAAAAAAGAGATTTAGTATTTCATTGTGCTACACAAATGGCCTGGGAATACTGTAACATTTAAAAATGCATGCCCTTCCACAGATTGTTAACAGCGATCCATAAATAAATAAAATACAAGGAGTTTTCCTATTTATCAGGATGGCAGAGCTGTGAGCCATGCAAAAGGGCTTTGGGAGGAGGGTAGCTGCAAGTCATACCACTGACCCATCTAGGTCAGTGTTGTCTACTCTGACTGGCAACAGCTCTCCCAGGTTTCAGACAAGGCATATTCTCAGTCCTACCTGCAGATGCCGGGGACTGAACCTGGGACCTCCATGCAAAGCAGAGGATGTACCACTGAGCTGTGGCCTTCCCTACTAAATAACTGGAGTCATATCCAATTTGGCTGTGAGTCCTGGAAGACCTGCTCCCTTCCCTGCAGGCTTTTTTCTTCCTGACCTGGATGGAAGGAGCCTTGACTGACTCCAGCTACAAAATCTCAGGCTGCTGAAGAGGCCAGAGAGCATCTTGGCTGTGAGACCTGGAAAGACCTGCTCCCAGCCTTGCAGGTCTTTTTCCACCTTGCCTGGGAGGGTGGGGCCCTGACTGACTCCAGCTACAAAAGATTGGGCTGCTGAACAGACTATTGTTTACTAGGATTTGTTAGGAGGGTGGTTTGTGCTGTTATTGATACTGATTTCTGTATCTTTCTTTTATATGTTATTATGATTTTTGTAGAAATTGTGCAATTTGGTTGTGTGTGCTTTTTATGTTCTATCCATCGTTTAGGACCACTTTTATTGATTATGTTGTAAGCCACATTGAGCACTGTGTGAACTATGGAAAGGTGGCCTACAAACAAAATTATGTATTTATGTTTACGTTTATTTATTTATTCTCCCCAGTTTTCCTTTGCCCCGCTCTCAAGACAGTTTTTCTCCCACTTGCTCTAGGTGCATAACGTACAGAAGTTGCAGAATCCAGATGTTCTTGGCACAGAATTTGGATTGCAGGGGGCAAGGAATTCTATTTTATTTTCCCAGTGTGTCCTAATGCAGCCCTGTTCATGGGACTCCCACCATCAGCTGCAGCAAAGGGCTCCGAGCAGGAGGTTTAATAGGGGCTCTGAGTTATGGCAGCCAGGAACCGAGGAATCAATGTTATTGGGGTGGAAATCTCTGCCGGTAATAGATGGCACATGGCGCCGTCCCTCATGAGTGACTTAGCAGCTGCTAGCAAGGAAATCCGTCACACTGCATGGGCTTCTGTGAAGCAAGCTTTAAAAGGCAGGAGGAGAAGGTGGGCGGCTTACCAGGGGTGGTCAAGATGATTCGCAGGCAGTCTCCTTTGACATTTGTATCTGCCCAAACAAGGCTCTGCCTTCTACTTTCGAGATAAGGAGGATACTGGACTGGGGAGTATGGGGAAAACAATGGGCAAGGAAGAAGATGTCTTGCAGCGTTTGAGGGATAATCTGTTTATTTACATGTCAAGCACAGAGGATCAGTAGCAGGCACCTAGGCAGAAACCAGAAGCAGTATCAGTTCCTCCAAAAGCTAGCTGCGTCAAGCTTCTTCAACCTTAGGGCCACATTTCCTTCTGGCCAATGGCAACATGCCAGTGGTGGGTGGAGTCAGAAGCAAAGGTAAAGGTAAAGGGACCCCTGACCATTAGGTCCAGTCGTGACTGACTCTGGGGTTGCAGGGCTCATCTCGCTTTATTGGCCGAGGGAGCTGGCGTACAGCTTCCAGGTCATGTGGCCAGTGTGACTAAGCTGCTTCTGGCAAACCAGAGTAGCGCACGGAAATGCTGTTTACCTTCCCGCCGTAGTGGTACCTATTTATCTACTTGCACTTTGATGTGCTTTCGAACTGCTAGGTTGGCAGGAGCAGGGACCGAGCAACGGGAGCTCACCCCGTCGTGGGGATTCAAACCGCCGACCTTCTGATCGGCAAGTCCTAGGCTCTGTGGTTTAACCCACAGCGCCACCCGCATCCCATTTCCTTCTGGCCAATGGCAACATGCCAGTGGTGGGTGGAGTCAGAAACAAAAGTGAATGTAAATTTTCACTTTCGTGCAATAGGCTGGTTTCTACACATTCACAAGCCCCTCTCTGCCTTCCATCCAGGCACATAGGAGGCATAATCAGAGTTCAAGGAGCTATGCCAGCCAGGCAAAAACCTCAAGGAGTGGGACGGTGCAAATGAGGACCACTGAAGGATGTGAGGCTTTGGAAGAGGGTGTGTGGCTGGGAGGAGAGTTCCAGCAGCCAGACAGAGAAGCCAGCAATGTCTGGCAGCTGGATGGATGGCGGCTAACAGATTGAGGTTGAATCCTGACAAGACAGAAGTACTGTTTTGGGGGGACAGGAGGCGGGCGGGTGTGGAGGACTCCCTGGTCCTGAATGGGGTAACTGTGCCCCTGAAGGACCAGGTGTGCAGCCTGGGAGTCATTTTGGACTCACAGCTGTCCATGGAGGCACAGGTCAATTCTCTGTCCAGGGCAGCTGTTTATCAGCTCCATCTGGTATGCAGGCTGAGACCCTACCTGCCCACAGACTGTCTCGCCAGAGTGGTGCATGTTCTAGTTATCTCTCGCTTGGACTACTGCAATGCGCTCTATGTGGGGCTACCTTTGAAGGTGACCCAGAAACTACAACTAATCCAGAATGTGGCAGCTAGACTGGTGACAGGGGGCGGCCGCTGAGACCACATAACACCGGTCTTGAAAGACCTACACTGGCTCCCAGTACATTTCCGAGCACAATTCAAAGTGTTGGTGCTGACCTTTAAAGCCCTAAACGGCCTCGGTCCAGTATACCTGAAGGAGCGTCTCCACCTCCATCGTTCTGCCCAGATAGTGAGGTCCAGCGCTGAGGGCCTTCTGGCAGTTCCCTTGCTGCGAGAATCCAAGTTACAGGGAACCAGGCAGAGGGCCTTCTCGGTAGTGGCACCCGCCCTTTGAAACGCCCTCCCACCAGATGTCAAAGAGAAAAATAACTACCAAACTTTTAGAAGACATCTGAAGGCAGCCCTGTTTAGGGAAGCTTTTAATGTTTAATAGGTTATTGTATTTTAGTGTTTTGTTGGAAGCCGCCCAGAGTGGCTGGGGAAACCCAGCCAGATGGGCGGGGTATAAATAAATTATTATTATTATTATTATTATTATTATTATTATTATTATTATTCCACGTAGGGCAAGACAGGCCCGTGTCCATGCAAATCATAACATCAGAAATGGCAATAAGCAAAAGCCAATGGGGGAACATTTCAACTCCCCAAGACACTCTGTAACGGACCTCAATGTGACCAACCTTGAACAAAGGAACATCCAAGGGGGACTGCAATGCAAAACTGTTGCATTACAAAAGGTTTGACACTTGAGGATTGAATTGGGACCAGATAACTTTATCACGCTACGTGTGTTAATTGGCTTACCGATGCTAGGATGTCTGTGCTATCGACCACTGTTTTTTTGGTGAATGCCCACTGTTAATGGGGAAATTATCATTATTGGCATTTCCTTATTGACCCTGCCCTCCATCCCTGTATAGGCACGGAACTTGCTACTTAGGATAACACTTCATGCGTCTGATGGACTGCGATCCCCGAAAGCTTATGCCGCAATAAATTGGCTAGTCTTTTAAGATGCCACCAGATTCTCAGATGCTGAAGTAGAAAGGAGCCTTTACAGAAAGAATTCTGGCAGATTTTGGTTTTTGAGAAAAGATTGAGAGGCTGGAGACAGCTTGAGCCAGCTGGCCCCTGCTCTAGGCAACTTGGAAGAGGGATCACTGTTCATCGTGTGTACATTTGCAAACCTTCCGCTAGTATCAATGGCAGCAGCCCGATATGGTATCGCTAATTCACAGTCTCTGGGCTAGCACTTGTGCCCAGCCCCTCAACCCAAACCTAAGATCACATCAATTGTGGGGTTGTCTCTTGATCCACTTTGCCGCTAATCCCACAAGGATTTATCACCGGTCTCGTTCCGCGGGACAGGCAATGCCTCAAACCCTGTGAATCTATTAATGTGCGAGCCTTTAATTTCCTTTCACTGTGCAGAGGATCTTGCCTTTTCTATGTGGGCATCAAACTGGAGAGTGTGGGGAGAGGGAGGGTTTAGCACAGGTTAAAATCATTAATTAACCAATCAGACCCAGGGTGAGAATAAATCCTTTCTCATCCCAAAGGATGGGTGACCATGTGGACTGTTAAGCAAAACCTATTGATCATGGGTTTGGGGGGGTGTGTTTTCCTCCTAAAGAAAATGTTGCTGGGGGGGGGGTGCAAACCCACGACACCCATCCTGTCTGGAGAGGCATGGGGCATGCAGCCCCTGAAAACAATGCCCATTCTCCGCAGCGCACCATGCGTGCCAGTTCATTACGTTGCCTGTCGACCACTGTGATACAGAGCCAGCCACTTGCACAGGCGATTTATGACAGTAGCAACAGCAGGGAGTAAATCACGAACATGTCGCGATAAATCACACCTTGCGGACGTGCATAGTGGGGACACAAGTGATCGCTGTGTCCTAACCAGCCGGCTGCTGGCTTTACATTCCCACCAATCATCTCCAGCATGAGAAGAGAGCCAGTCTAGAGGAAGGACTGCGGAAGTCAAGAAGAGGGAACACAAACCCACGGACTGGCAGAAAAGTGGAGGTCGCCATCTGGGATCTAAGTGAGGGACGGGGGAGAAATTCCGCTCGGCTGAAAAATTTCAGCTTCCACCACTTCTTTCAGTGCAGTCCCCCAACCAAATACAGTCGTACCTTGGTTCTCGAACAGAATGCATTCCAGGAGTCTGTTCGACTTCCAGAATGTTTGGAAACCAAAGTGCGGCTTCTGATTGGCTGCAGAAAGCTCCTGCAGCCAATCGGAAGCCACGGAAGCTGCGCCGGACGTTCGGCTTCTGAAAGTCATTTGAAAACCAGAACACTCACTTCCGGGTTTCAATCGTTTGGGAGCCAAGGCATTTGAGATCTAAGGTACGACTGTAATGTGTGCAGAAATGGGCAGATTAGGGGAAAGTTCACACAGGAATTCATATATAAACTTCTGGCTTCTATTGATCATTTTAAATTTATATTTTATGTAAATGGCTTATTGGTTTTTTATGATTATAGACCTCTAGACAAACTATAGACAAACCTATTTTCTGCAATAAATAGACAAATAAATAAATACTATGGGTGAAATATATTATAATGCAGAGATGCATTACAATATCAGGAAAATTGCTTGCAAAAATGTATTTTTAGGCAAGAATGCACACAAAAATACAAAAACACAGATGAAACTAAAAACACAGATGAAATTTTGGGAGAACTTTTTTTAAAAAAATTGCCAACTATGATAAAGAACTGAAGATTGGAAAAATGAGAAAATGAAACAGAATCATCCATCCCTAAATTCCAGACTCATCCGGAACCCAGATTTGTCAGATCTACAGTTCTACTTCCGCTCTTGCCCAAGAGTTGCCCAGCTAAGGCAACTTCCTTCAGTCTCTGAGTCACTGCATTTTTAAAAAAATCTCCAATCAGCTTGACATCAGGCTGACAAGCCCCAGCTTAGAAAGTTGCCTGCACATTTTGCTTTCTAACTTTCCTTCCAGGAGAGCAAGAGGCTTGTTTGATTGTTTTTTTGTTTAAGTTCAGAGTCGGGCCCCACTGCAGGCACGGGCCATCATGCATGTTATGTTTTATGATCGCATTTTTTGTATGGCATTAGATTGTTATAAGGTGTGCATTCTTTGTTTCTTCAGCTTGTAAACCGCCTTGGGTACTGTAAGATAGAAAGACGGTATACAAATTAAAAGTGGTGGTGGTGGTGGTGATGATGATGATGCAATTGTTCCAAGTGCACCGTTACAGCCCAGCCTTGCATGAATCTGTTTTCCCCCCATGACTTTTCGGATGCTTGGATTCACTTGGCATGGGAGAGGGGGCAAATACATTTCAGACTGTCTGATAGCAATAGAGGGGCTTCTATGGTATATTTTAACAAGTTGTTGTCAGATCTGTTTTGATTCATTGTTGCCCATCCCTCCCTTTTTGGATGGGGCAAGATATACCGTATTTTTTGCTCTATAAGACTCACTTTTTCCCTCCTAAAAAGTAAGGGGAAATGTGTGTGCGTCTTATGGAGTGAATGCAGGCTGCGCAGCTGTCACAGAAGCCAGAACAGCAAGAGGGATTGCTGCTTTCACTGCGCAGCGATCCCTCTTGCTGTTCTGGCTTCTGAGATTCAGAATATATTTTTTCTTGTTTTCCTCCTCCAAAAACTAGGTGCGTCTTGTGGTCTGGTGCGTCTTATAGAGCGAAAAATACGGTATATTTGCATTCATAAGTTCTCCACCTTTGCAAAGCCGGTCTACGATGGGCCTGCAGCAGTTATCGGAGCAAAATGTCACTCCCTCAGTTTTGTTTTGCTTCTTACAGTAAACGCCACATTTCTTCAACTCCATCATATTCTAAATATAGGTTCAGGCCCATTTAAGGCTGCAGTCCTATATGCACATTTTCCTGAGAATAGGGTTGTTGAACACAGAGACACGTAACCCTGACTGAGTATAGATGAAGAGGGACCGTGTTGCAAAACTGCATATCTTTCAATATTTCAACATTCCAAAGCTGCCAAGCAATTACTTTGAAAGCTGTCCACATTCGTCAGAGCCACTCAAAAACTGTCAGTCAGTTTCCCTTTCTCTCAATTATTTTTCATTATGATCAGGTCCTCTCTAGTTTCACGCCTGTCTTTACTTTTCTCACTTCTTCAGTGCTAGGCACCTCCACTGGTGCAATGGGCTTCCATACACACAGTGCAACGTCCTCATCTTCTCCTGGCCTCCCCAGTCCACTCAGTGCTCTCAAAATCAGCTCTGGGGAGTTGGGGGGGACCCTCAAGAGCAGAGTTTTGGTGTATGTGGAGATGAAGAGTGGAACTATGAGCATGGAACAATGGATTTAGCCCTAAGAAAATGATAGGAGGGAAGGAGGGTGGCGCTGTGGTCTAAACACTGAGCCACTTGGGCTTGCTGATCAGAAGGTCGGCGGTTCAAATCCCTGTGATGGGGTGAGCTCCCATTGCTCGGTCCCTGCTCCTGCCAACCTTGCAGTTCAAAAGCACGTCAAAGTGCAAGTAGATAAATAGGTACCACTCTGGCAGGAAGGTAAATGGCGTTTCCGTGTGCTGCTCTGGTTCGCCAGAAGCAGCTTAGTCATGCTGGCCACATGACCCGGAAGCTGTACGCCGGCTTCCTCGGCCAATAAAGCAAGATGAGTGCTGCAACCCCAGAGTCGGCCACGACTGCACCTAATGGTCAGGGGTCCCTTTACCTTTAAGAACAACCAGATTTCAAAGATACTGAGGTTACAATCCTATATCCACTTAGCTAAAAAGCAGGGCTGGAAGGATCTGTCCATTTCAGTTCTCTCAGTTTCCAATTTTTCTGATCTCAGATTTGGTGATCCACACTTCTGCAGCAATTTGCAATTTAACATTTGGACTCAAACCAATGGCTTCAAGTTATAAGAAATGAGATTCCGACTAAACGTTCAGAAAAGCTTTCAAACAGTAAGAGCTGTTCATCAGTGGAACAGACTCCCACAAGAGGTTGTGGACTCTCCTTCCTTGGGGGTTTTTAAGCAGAAGTTGGATGGCCATCTGCCATGGATGCTTTAGCTGATATTCCTGCATTGCATGGGGTTGGAGTAGATGACCCTTGGGTCCCTTCCAACTATAAGATTCTATGATTCTAATCTTCATGAAAATTAATCTGCATTTTAGTGCAAATTTCTTGTAATAAACACATTTTTGTATGCGGTTTTGACTCATGCACCCATTATTGCAAGCAATTTCCCCTAATAGAATGCTATTTTCAACAATATTTCAATTTTAAAGCATATTTCCCCAAATATATGCATTTTGAAAAACATTGGTTGGTTGGGAAACTGCATAACAAAATTCAGATAAGTACCAATTTCAAAGTATGGCTGTGTTGCAGGTTTCATATTGCTTCAGAAAGTGCCTATTTGATAGATTCACCTTTAAATGTGAACTGATGAACTGAATAGGCTGTCTCCCCATCCCTACCTAGGAGTAAGCGTCATTGAAGTCAGTGGGTTTTCCTTCTGGATGAACCATGTATAGAATTGTGCTGAATTAACTCTTCCCCCAGTGCCTTCTCACAGTTTTTCCACATATGTATTTAATCTGGGTATATTTCATTACCTCCAGCCCAGCCTGAATTTTATTACCCAGTTATTGCTGGTAATTCACAGGATTAAATGTCTCCCATACCACATTTTAAAAGGATTCCCTTTTAATAGCAGGAAGCATCTTTTGTTTCCATCTCCTCTAATGTTTCTAATCTGATGCCATATTTAGCTCCTCTCGGAGGAGATGCATTTGCTGGTTTTCAGAAACAGTCCAGGCCCCACATCACGCGGACAGGGCGTTTCAAGATCTTCTGGGGAGGATTTCGTGGAAATTTTTTAAAAAGCATGCAGAACAATGATGCTGGCGATAATGCCATGTTACATTGGCTCACACCACTATCAGTTACTGCAAAGGAGGGAGACTGAGCTTACAGATCTGTTTTACAAAGGCAAAAAAGGTGTAGTTAAATCCAGATTCACTCAACATGTTAAAATGACTGAGGCTGCCTGTCTCTCCTGTCAGATTATCAATTCACAAATGGGGGAGCATAGCAGACCATCCAAGTGCCCCTGTTTTCCTGGGACAGTCCTGGATTTATAGAAGCCGTCCCAGTTCCTGATTTGACCCCAGAATGTCCCACTTTTCCTTAGCTTCATTGGAGAAATTTTGGAGAGTATGGGAGGACGTCCCTGTTTTCATTGGAGAAATGTTGGATGGTGTGGAGTTATGCGACCCCCAAGCCAAGGAGATAAGCAACTATACAACCTTCAGAAGACATCTGAAGGCAGCCCTGTATAGGGACGTTTTTTTAAAAAATGTTTAATGTTTTATTATGTTTTTATATATGTTGCAAGCAGCCCATAGTGGCTGGGGCAACCCAGTCAGATGGGTGGGATATGAATATTACTGTTGTTGTTGTTGTTAAAAAGCAGAGACATCACCTTGCCAACAAAGGTCCGTATAGTTAAAGCTATGGTTTTCCCAGTAGTGATGTATGGAAGTGAGAGCTGGACCATAAAGAAGACTGATCACCGAAGAATTGATGCTTTTGAATTATGGTGCTGGAGGAGACTCTCGAGAGTCCCATGAACTGCAAGAAGATCAAACCTCTCCATTCTTAAGGAAATCAGCCCTGAGTGCTCACTGGAAGGACAGATCCTGAAGCTGAAGCTCCAATACTTTGGCCACCTCATGAGAAGACTCCCTGGAAAAGACCCTGATGTTGGGAAAGATGGAGGGCAGAAGGAGAAGGGGACGACAGAGGATGGGATGGGTGGATAGTGTTCTCGAAGCTACCAGCATGAGCTTGACCAAACTGCGGGAGGCAGTGGAAGACAGGAGTGCCTGGTGTGCTCTGGTCCATGGGGTCACGAAGAGTCGGACACGACTAAACGACTAAACAACAAAAGTTTCATTGGTGAAATGTTGGAGGGTATGGCATTGTGGCTGTTTCAATGCCTTTAAGAGCAGCTTGATCAACACTAACAGCAACTAACACTAACTCCTGCGAGAGAGTACAGCAGGCATAGGCAAACTCGTCCCTCCAGACGTTTTGGGACTACAATTCCCATCATCCCTGACCACTGGTCCTGTTAGCTAGGATTATGAGAGTTGTAGTCCCAAAACATCTGGAGGGCCAAGTTTGCCTATGCCTGGAGTACAGCAACCAAAGTCATTTGAAAGGCTGCCCGTTCTAGCTAGCTGCTTCCCAGGATGCACTGAGAAACTGGTCCTTGGTAAGGCAAGGAGATGCTGAGATGGATGGGCAGTCTTAGCCTGATCTTGCTATCGAGTCGTCAAAGGCCCCTGCAGAGCCTCTGCTCTTGTTCCAGAGGACGATTGTGGGAGATGCCACCCCACTCACTTCCCCTTCTCTCTCCTCCCCAGTAACCGACACGCCCTGTTTACAAGGAAGCCTGCGCCGCTCCCTAACGAGGAGCATTTTTCTTTCTGCCGGGTTGTTAATTAGCTCAATGATCCTTGCAGATGTCTTGCTTGGGTTTATCAATCTCCTCTGGTGTCCCTGTCCTGGCTCAGGGACTAGTTGGTAGGTGAAAGGCACCCAGGAGTCTGGTAGGAATTGATGTTTTACCACATCAGACTCAAGCTTTGAGGTCCCATAATGCAAAGCTGCGTGTTAGCTGGTTCCTAAAAGATGGTCAGAGGACGGTGGCTGTCAGAGAGATTTTTTAATGTTTTAATGTATTTTTACTCTTTTGTTGGAAGCCGCCCAGAGTGGCTGGGGAAACCCAGCCAGATGGGCGGGGTATAAATATATTATTATTATTATTATTATTAATAATAATAATAATAATAATATGATTATTCTCTGTCTTTATAGGAAGACAGTAGTTAACATCTTCTTCATTTTAACAGACCTTCCTTCCCCCAGTTTTTCATTAAACTTGCAACAGTTAAAGCCTGGCACCAAAATTAAACATCTCCCTCAGGGCTTCACCTCTAGGTTGGAGTAAGCCCCCTAGGCAAAGCCCCCTCCTGTGAGGCCTGGCAAGCAGCAGCGCTATGAACAGCACAGAGCTTCTGGGGCTGGCCGCTATTTAAATTTCCCACAATGCCCCTGACAAAGTGTCACTTTGGGGCATGCTGGGACATGAAAATGGCAGCTAGCCCCAGAGCTTTGGTGCTGATCAGAGGACCACAAGGTTTCGTGCAGAGCTGGAGGCATCAGCGGAGCAAGCCGATTGGGCGCCTGGGGCCCTGTGTCCAGGGGTGGGGCCAGCCGCCTGTGGGACGGGGCCTCCGAGGAGTCTCCCTGCCTCTTTTCACTCAGCCACCCTACAGCTTGGGGGGAGGCAGCGGGCGGACTGTTTAGGGCAGCGCAGAGCCTGCGGACCCCCAAACCACCATGTCACTCCCAGGCGAGATGCGTGGCTTGGGCGCACTGCAGGCCCCGCAGTGAGTGCCAGCTGGCATTTTGTCACCCCCCTCAGTGGTGACACCCGGGGTGACCCACCCCCACCACCCCCTTCCTCCGCCCCTGGCTGAAGGGAGGTGTTGTGGTGACCTTTTTGTATCTCTTAATAACCAGAGATCTGGTAGCTACTTGGGCACCCTAATAGCAGACAGGCTCATTGCTAAGCTCATAACTCAAAAGACACTTGCCATATAACATGGGTAGGCAAACTAAGGCCCGGGAGCCAGACTCGGCCCAATTGCCTTCTAAATCCGGCCCGTGGACATTCCAGGAATCAGCGTGTTTTTACATGAGTAGAATGTGTGCTTTTATTTAAAATGCATCTCTGGGTTACATGTGGGGCATAGGAATTTGTTCATTTTTTTCTGCAAAATATAGCCCGGCCGCCCACAAGGTCTGAGGAACAATGGACTGGCCCCCTGCTGAAAAAGTTTGCTGACCCCTGCCATATAACATACCTAAATGACAGTTCTGCTAAATTTCCATTGGTTGCATCCCTCCAGATCATGCCTAAGAATATATGTGTACACACACACACACTTCTTTTTAGGTATTGAACAAGACTGGCCCCTTTGCTTTGTTCTGTTTGTACATTCAGAACATAGTTTGAAAAATGTGTAGGACAGTGTGACCCCAAGCATACTTACTCAGAAGTTCAGTACTACAATGTTCAAGGGAGCTTACGTATTTCCAGATAAACATGGGTGGGATCCCACCGCAAATTGTGTTAAGGGAGAAGGTGATCTCTTGCACAGAACTCGGCTTTACTGTAGCAGTTCAGTTCCTGCACAGCTTATCTCGCTTATGCTAAATCCCTAATAGTATGGTTTAGGAAAGCATGATGGAAAGGTTAATGATTTGGGACATTTTTGGATTAAAGTGACCATAATAAAAAAAGAAGAAATTAAGATCCAAAAGGGAGTGAGAAGGGAGAGCTGCCCTCTGGATGGCAGCTTGCAATTAGAAGAGGCATTAGAAGAGTTGGCAGATCCAACAGAGAGCCGATGAGAGAGAGAGAGAGAGAGAGATGTGGGGAAGGAGGGATGAGGATATATGCACAGACTGAAATCATCTGGTGTGCCAGCATTTTGCAAATTAATTAGCACCGTGGCAGAATGATCTTCAAAAGTTTCCCAAAGAACAAAAGTGCAACAATAAAGCGGTGCGTTTGCTCGCCGCGAAATTGCTGGCAGAATTGCTGAGTGCACAAAACGTGGGACAGCGGCAGGCTCCACTTTGCGAGCTGACAATTTCCATCATCGTTGGATGTTGGCGGGATTGTTATGCATTTAAATGTTATTTAATTGGGTTGACGAGTAGCTGCGGGCCAGCGCACCAGCCGGAACGCTGGGAGCCGCATACGGGTAATCAAAATTCTGAAAGCGCTGGCGGCGGGCAGGCAGCCCTCGCTTCTCGCTGCTCCTAGCGAGGGGATTTATTGAGACATACAAGGCCTTATGAGTTTAATTTCCCCCTCCTCCCCACCCCCCGCCTTTACGGTGGAAGCACTTACTCAGAGACCCTCAATATGTTTGTGTAAACAACACAGACACAATGCTCATCCATCTAACACGAAGGAAGAATCGGTTAGCATTTATATGGCGCTTGAGAGCAGCCTTGCCAATACACAGAAGATTGTTGTTGTTTAGTCGTTTAGTCGTGTCCGACTCTTCGTGACCCCATGGACCAGAGCACACCAGGCACTTCTGTCTTCCACTGCCTCCCGCAATTTAGTCAAACTCATGCTGGTAGCTTCAAGAACACTGTCCAACCATCTCATCCTCTGTCATCCCTTTCTCCTTGTGCCCTCCATCTCAGGGTCTTTTCCAGGGAGTCTTCTCTTCTCATGAGGTGGCCAAAGTATTGGAGTCTCAGCTTCAGGATCTGTCCTTCCATTGAGCACTCAGGGCTGATTTCCTTCAGAATGGATAGGTTTGATCTTCTTGCAGTCCATGGGACTCTCAAGAGTCTCCTCTAGCACCATAATTCAAAAGCATCAATTCTTCGGCGATCAGCTTTCTTTATGGTCCAGCTCTCACTTCCATACATCACTACTGGGAAAACCATAGCTTTAACTATACGGACCTTTGTTGGCAAGATGATGTCTCTGCTTTTTAACATGCTGTCTAGGTTTGTCATTGGTTTTCTCCCAAGAAGCAGGCGTCTTTTAATTTCGTGACTGCTGTCACCATCTGCAGTGATCATGGAGCCCAAGAAAGTAAAATCTCTCACTGCCTCCATTTCTTCCCCTTCTATTTGCCAGGAGGTGATGGGACCAATGGCCATGATCTTCATATTTTTTTTGATGTTGAGTTTCAAACCATATTTTGCGCTCTCCTCTTTTACCCTCATTAAAAGGTTCTTTAATTCCTCCTCACTTTCTGCCATCAATGTTGTGTCCATAACTACCTTTTTTTAAAAAAAAAGTAGCCCACCTGCCCATTCTCTTCCAGTTTCACAAACATCGACTGCTTGCTCACCTGGAGACACATGTTACTCGCCATAGGGGAGTGGCTGTTTGCAAGCCTGCTGTAGGATGCTCAAAGTGCAGTACAGGCACTCTTTGATAGTCACTGCCAGGCGCATCACTATTGCTACATTGATGTCACAGATGGAGGGGCTGAGGCTGAGAGAGAGTGCCACTCTGCGAGTTCCTTGCCAGCGGGGAGATTTGAGCTGGGGACGTCCAGGTTCATAAGGCAATCCTCTATGAAATGGAATAAAGGCCAATCCTTGTCCCCTTGGCTCAGTAGACACGGATTGGAAGCTGGCCCCACTGAACTTGGTAGATCCTAGCCATGTTTTCTCTCCCACTCGCTTGCCAGCCAAGAATGGGCATTTATATGCACACTCACATTTACCCTCATGCACATGCTGCATCACACACCACACATTTAAATCACATTTCCCTCAAAGATTCCTGGAAACCGTAGTTTAAGTGTCGGGAGTCATAGTTCTGCGAGGGGTAAACTACAGTTCTGAAAATTCTTTGAGGGAAGAATTGAGCGCAGTGTGTACTCAACCACACACATTCTATGAATACAGTGGTACCTCAGGTTAAGTACTTAATTCGTTCCGGAGGTCCGTTCTTAACCTGAAACTGTTCTTAGCCTGAAGCACTACTTTAGCTAATGGGGCCTCCTGCTGCTGCCACGCCGCCGGAGCACAATTTCTGCTCTCATCCTGAAGCAAAGTTCTTAACCCGAGGTAATATTTCTGGGTTAGGGGAGTCTGTAACCTGAAGCGTATGTAACCCGAGGTACCACTGTATGCTGATCTCAGTCCTCCTTTATGAGCGAATGACACAACTTGACTGTTGGGATAAGAACCTAAAGCCGGCACCTGGTGACATCTGAAAAAACTTCACAGAGAAGATGCATTTTCAGCCATTAACCCTGATGCAGATGTCCTGTGCTTTGGGGAGAATTCCTATGAATGACGTCAGGCTTTTGTGTGATTTTAAAAAAAAATCTACAGTTGATAGGACTTTCAAAGGTCATGGCACCCAAACAGCACAAAGAGAGCTTGTGATTTTGGTCAACTTCAGCATGGGATAACTGAGGAAAACTGATTCTCATCACTGCCAATGAGGCTGTGCCAGCGACTCTGATGGGTGCTAATGGGACCTTTCTGCCTCCCATCGAGAGCTATGTGGACCCTTCTTGAGCATCCCAGCTGTGCAATAATTAATCACTGTCGGGCTCCTATAGCTCGGAGCAAAATTACTCCTGCATGAAAGCAATTTCCCTGGACAGAACATAGCTTGCGGTGAGCAGGCCTCGCCATTCTATTTCACAGGAAGCTCTAATTATCTTCCAAAGATGGGAGGCAACGCTTAAGAACAATCATTTATCTAGTTAGTACATTTTGCAGGTGAGGTTGTCAGTCTGCTTAAACATCCACCCCTCGGGGAAGAGAAGCAGAGTGGGGGAAGGCTCCCCTCTCCTCCATCAATGGCTGGGAAGTTCAGGCAAAGTACAAGGTGGCTCGAGGAGGAGGTGAGAGGCGCATGCTGTTGGAGCCAGGCCATGTTGTAGGAAAAGTCTGAAGCGTTGAATGCAGCAACAGAGAATAGGTACCACTTCACTGAGCAGGAAAGGACAGAAGGACAGGTTCACATAATTTGCAATCCAGCTGGCCAATCCAGAAGCTTCGTACTGCCAGCCAACGACCAAAGTCAATGTTCCATACCGTTTTTATGACAAGCTGAGGTTGCCCCAAACGTAGGTCAGGAGATTCCTGGTTGAAGCCTCAAAACCAGGGTACCTCAGATCTGGCCAACTCTCCTGTTTTGAGCAGACGCTTGCAGTTTTAGGGCCGATTACTCTGAAACCTGATCTCTTGGCTGCCTCTCTTCCTAATCTATTTCATCTCCTCCGACTGTCTCCTAAGCAATGGGCTGCATCTAATTCTGTGCTTGTGCAAGGGAAATTTCTCGCCGCTTCCTACCCACCAGGGCTGGCCCTATCATTAGTCAAAGTGAGGTGGTGGCGGATGGAATGGCAAAGCCTCTCCCGACATCAGGAGGGGGGGTGCGGGCTCACGCCCACCTTCACCCACGCAGGGCTGGTTGCAGCCCCGCGCGTTCTAGGGAATCCTCGGGCCGCGTCATTACCTGGGCCAGCCAATCGGCTGGCTGCAGAGGCGGGGCTTGGGGTAATTTAAGGTCAGTGCGGCCCGAGAACGCCCCTTTCTTTCTTCGTTCCAGCTGCAGTTTCCCACCCACCCGCCCTCTAGGTTTCATCTGACTTTGCTATGGACTTCGGTTGGTCGCCGCAAGGGGCCTGGTAGGAGTTTTTCCATTTTGGCTAATTGGCATTGATTTTAAAGCCATTTGGTTTTTTCGCCTACCTCGTAGCAAAACGTCACAACACCTTTGGTTTTGGCGGTCAGGCATTGGTAGGGGTATTATTATGCTGATGAGATGGGGGGAGGAGCGCCATCACCTCCCCCAAATGCTGAGGGGTAGTCCGATAAAGGATTCCGGGGGGCGTTGCCTCGTCCGAAACCTATGGAGGCTAGGGCCTAAAGCGTGCCCCCGAGCGGTAACCCCTCGGGGAGCACCTAGGGATGTGCATCTCAGGGGCTCCCCCTGTTGGAGTTAACCCCTCCAGGTCTTGTGCCGGATAGTCTGATAGGACCGATGCCTAAAGCCAATACCGCTCTTACCTGTAATCAATAAAGTTGTGGCCAATTTTTGCCCATTAACCTTAAATTATGGTGTCCTGTGTCTTTATTTCTATCCAACTGGGGGGGGGGGCGGGAATCGCCACGCAATGGAAGCGGCAGCTGTAGCCCCTGCCCATTTCATTCTGTTGGTGGACATATCTCTGTGTGCCAGGTGACCTGAACTCTCTCCCCTCCTTGCAGTGGCGTAGGTGTGGGGGGTGCAGGGGGGCCAGGCGCACCGGGCGCAACATCTGGGGGGGGCGCTCGCACTTGCAGCTCTCTGCCCCTACCTGGCTCACTCACTCTCTCTCAGCGCTGTCACAGATTTCGCAAAAAATTCGCTATTGTCACACGGATCCTCCTCCTAGCCAATCAGGAAGTGGGATCCACTTCCTCATTGGCCGAAAGGCGAATGCATGCAATTGGCTGAGCTGCCGAGCAGGAGGCGGGAGGACTCGAGGAGACGCGGGGAACTGAGTAGAAGCCACCACTGCAGGTAAGTCTCTCTGCATTGAAAGGGGGCACATTGATCATTCTGCAATGAAAGGGGGCACGCTGGTCGTTTACGATGGTTGTGAGACGACATATAATAGCATGGCCCATGCTAGATTACTACATTTGTAGATTTGTATTCATAGACCTGCTGAAAATGTGGAGAATGTGTAATGCATGTTCGCACTCAATAAAGTGTTTGAAAATAAACTTGTATTTAGATGCATTTTACTTTAATTACATCAGTATTTTCATAACAAACAATACATGTGCTTAGGGGGTAAGGGTTTCTTTAACTAATCTAGTGGAAGAGACTCGAGTGCTAAAATCCACGCGTTAGGGGGCGCAAATTACTTGCCTTGCCCCGGGTGCTGACAAGCCAAGCTACGCCACGGCCTCCTTGCAACCTGCTGATCTCAAATGCAATGGAAGATGGTGCCCCGCTAGCAGTGTCAAAACAAGGTCCAACTTCCAGTGTGGTCTACAACTCACACACCCCATGCCCATGGACCATGCTTGCTGGAGCTGATGGAAGCTTGAATTCAACAGCACCAGTTCTCCATAAAAGGAAATGATTGTGCGAAGAGGATCAGGTAAGGTTGAATCCCATATTGTAAATGCAGGTTCCTGCATAGGAGACCGTCAGGCCTATGCAATGTGGAATATAGGTAAAGGGTAAAGGGACCCCTGACCATTAGGTCCAGTCGTGGCCAACTCTGGGGTTGCGGCGCTCATCTCGCTTTATTGGCCGAGGGAGCCGCCGTACAGCTTCCAGGTCATGTGGCCAGCATGACTAAGCCGCTTCTGGCGAACCAGAGCAGCGCACGAAAACGCCGTTTACCTTCCCGCC
The DNA here is from genome assembly GCF_964270895.1 of Podarcis filfolensis. Taxonomy (NCBI): domain Eukaryota; kingdom Metazoa; phylum Chordata; class Lepidosauria; order Squamata; family Lacertidae; genus Podarcis; species Podarcis filfolensis. The sequence continues at coordinate 114,532,268 of NC_139605.1, read as the reverse complement.
AGAGCGGTACCTATTTATCTACTTGCACTTTGACGTGCTTTCGAACTGCTAGGTTGGCAGGAGCAGGGACCCAGCAATGGGAGCTTACCCCGTTGCGGGGATTCGAACCGCCGACCTTCTGATCGGCAAGCCCTCAGCTCTGTGGTTTAACCCACAGCGCCACCCGCATGATGCGGAATATACTGTGTCCCTTATCAGTGAAGAGCGTCTTGTGGGATTGGTGAACAATCAGGTGTATCCTCCAACATTTCTCCAATGAAAATAGGGACATCCTATTCCATAATAATAACAACAACAATAATTTTATTATTTATACCCTGCCTGTCTGACTGGGTTGCCCCAGCCACTCTGAGCGGCTTCCAACATATATAAAAACATAATCAAACATTAAACATGCAAAAACTTCCCTATACAGGGCCACCTTCAGATATCTTCTAATGGCTGTATAGTTACTTATCTTATAGGCTTGGGGGGTCACATTAACTCCATACCCTCCAATAGTTCTCTGATGAAAATAGGGACGTCCTAAGGAAAAGCGTGACATTCCGGGATCAAATCAGAAACCAGGACAGCTTCTGTAAATCCAGGACTGTCCCTGGAAAATAGGGTCTGGGACTATGAGAGGAGGGTTATGTGACTGAATGCTTCTCCATACAAATTAAAAAATAAATTCTTGCATGGAAGAGCACTCAGCCATCATGATCACCTGCAGGTTGAAGCGGTATAGTCCAAACACAGGTATACCACTTGAAACTAGGCCTACATTTCACCTATTCACCTCTGTATTTACCTATGCAGGCATGTCCAACAGGTAGATCACTGGACACCTGTGGTAGATCACTGGTAGATCATTGGCTCCCCGCAAAGAAGCTGAACTGTGGCTCCCCTAAAAAAAGCTCAACATTTTACCTCCTCCCTGAAAAACAACCTCAACAACTTTGACCCAAATCCCCCAAAAGGGGGTAGATCACTGCCAGTTTTTAACAATGTACTGTATTTTTCGCTCTATAGGACACACCCGACCATAGGACGTGCGTTGTTTTAGAGGGGGAGAACAAGGGGGGGGGAAATCTCTCCCTCTCTGCGCAGCACCCCTTCAGCGAAGTGGCAGGAGAAATGGAGCCCCTTCCATTTCTCCTCCCGCTTCGCTGAAGGGGCGCTGCGCAGAGAGGGAAAGCTGTGCAGCGCCTCTCCAGCGAAGCAAACCCAGGAAAGCAAGAGGGATCAGTGCGCACCAACCCCTCTCGCTCTCACACACATTTCCCTTTAATTTTTGGAGGGGGGAAAGTGTGTCTTATAGAGCGGAAAATATGGTAAGTAGATGACAGTCTCTTGGGAGTTGGCCACCCATAGGCCATTGGAAGCTCATCTCACAATCTTGGCTCCAACTAACTCCACCAGAGGGAAACTGCAGGCTGTGTCTACTTCAACATCGAGATCAATGACAATTACTTCAGGGTCAAACAAATTATTTGAGGGGGTCAGTGCTACACAAAGGTGTTGATGCGCCTAGCCAGTTTACCTTTAGGAACATCTCTGCATCAATGGTGCAGAAGACTTTTCCACCAGGAAGAACCTATGGGAACCATTGCCTGCTAATGATGCTCTCCAAGCTGTTTTCCAACGAATGGGTATGTAAATTTCACTGTGCAGCTGAGCAGAAAATCTCAGCGCCAGCATCTCCTCCTGCAATTAAAAGAATAAATAAACCACAAGCCACCTGGTGGCGATGCTCTAAAAATCTGGAGATGTGTCCTACCTTGCTGGAATATCCACTGAGGGAACAGGCAAGTGGGAGGAAAGCAGGAACATTCCCCTTAAGGTCAATGACTTCACACAAGTAGGTCCACCACTTGATGCCTCGTCACTTCCGCACCACCACCAAAATTTGATAATACCCCTTTCTTAAACAAAAACTGTAATATTTTTATCATTAATATTTATAAAGCAGCATCAACAACCAATCACAACAGAGAAAGGCTCTCACATGCATTGACTTCCACATTACAGAGCTTTGTGGGACCACTTTTAACGAATAAGAAAGGCCTTTGGTTTAAGGAGTTGTCCCGGACGAGAGAGCCCTGTTATGCTGGTCCAAATGGTATATGGTTTTTACTGGCTTATGTCTCAAACAATTGGTAATATAACCACCTACTCAACCCCATGATTGTTTCAACACACCCAGATAGGCAGGGCATTTATTATTATTATTATTATTATTATTATTATTATTAATGTGAACCTCCCCAAAGTCAATTCAGAGTGGGGGTAACGCCTCTTGCCCTCACTCTGAATGAGCGGGGCACTTTTAGACCCGTCTGCAGAATGATGAAAAGTGAAAAGGGATAAAAGGCAAACGTCGACACCAACTTCCCTTGTTCCTGCTGAGCTGTAGTTGTTACAGAAGGATAGCTGTGTGGTTAAGTATGTCACAGCAGGAACAACTAAGAGTCCCATGGCACCTTAAAGACCAGCAATAACTAACCATAAAGGTGTCAGTCTTTAACGTGCCACAGGACTCCTTGTTGCTAAGATTATTAATTCAGTGTAGCTCTGAGTGGCTTACAACAGCCCTAATAAAATAAAAAAATCAACAGTGAAAATATAAAAGTTAAATAAAAACATACAGTGCGAATCAATAAAACTCTAAACCAGTAAAGTCAACAAAACCATCTGTAACGATTACCGTTTACAACTACACACCCTCTGAAAGCCTGCATAAAAAAAGAATGTTTTACAATGCTTCTGAATATTGGGCTCAAATGGCCTTCTTTCAGCAGGGAAGCATATAGTGTTGCTTGAGAGTAGCCACATGTTCAAAGCACACATCTTCCACCAGTGAGTTGCTCTACAGCTACTATTTCCTTCCTTCCTTCCTTCCCTTTGTAAGAGATGGAGAAAGAGAGTAAGGGGATGAAAAAGGAGCATGAAAGCCTGAGAGGGAGAGAGAAGGAAAACGAGAAGGATGGATGGACAGATGTGGTAGAAACTGAGTCCTGGACCCTGAAAGGCATAGCGCTCTGTGTGTCTGAAAAGGTTGGGATCTGTTACTTGAAAGCATCTTCCATCTACTGAGAGTCACATTGGAAAGAACCTTGTTTTGCCCTTCTTCCCACCTGTCTTTTGCGACGTTTAAGCCTCCAAATGGAGCGGCTGGCTTGCTGCATCCGAGACTGGATGATATTATAAGAGACGAGGTCAGAAAATTAGATGCTTTCATCACCTTGACACTTAGAACTCGGTTTTGCCTGGTCCAAAAAGTGATTCTCACCAGATGCTGGGGGACGCAGACAATCCGATACAGCTGATCTTTGATGCAGGCTCCTGCGAGAGGGAGCGGGTCCTTTTGATTTCGCCGCCCACCCCCCCCCCAGCCCTGTGGCTTCCCCTCCAGCCCTCAGCCCCCATCTGTTAGTTCCAGAGCGAAATCTCAAATTTCAGGTTAATGTCACGGGAGATCAAAAGCTGTGTGGGGCAGGTGGGATGGAGAGTGGAGTTGGGATGAGGTAGTGATGAGGTAATGGCCTAAAATTCTAGGGCCCTCTGAAGCCCCTTGGGACTCAGCACAGCAGCAGGATGTAGCCAGCCTGTGCAACGGGGGGGGGGGCAGCCTTATATAGGGTCCATTTCCTTGAAAAGAGAGAGCATGATGAACGTGTGTTTTTCCTGTTTATTACAAGGCAAGATCTGTTTATTCACAAAGATACAAACTGCACATGGGTGGGCAGCCAGAACAGCCCATTTCTTTAAGACAGCACCACTTCTCCCACAAGTACCGTATTTTTCGCTCTATAAGACACACTTTTTCCCTCCCAAAAAGTAAGGGGAAATGTGTGTGCCTCTTATGGAGCAAATGCAGGCTGCACAGCTACCACAGAAACCAGAACAGCAAGAGGGATCACGAAAGAAGCGATCCCTCTTGCTGTTCTGACTTCTGGGATAACCGTGCGAAGCCTCTTCAGGGCAACAGGAGGAACGCCCACCCTGCCCTGAAGAGGCTTGACATGGCTATCACAGAAGCCAGAACAGCAAGTGGGATCACTGCTTTAGCTGCGCAGCAATCCCTCTTTCTTTACTGACTTCGCTTCGCTGGAGAGGCGCTGCGCAGAGAGGGAGAGCTGCGCAGCGCCCCTTCAGCGAAGTGGGAGGAGAAATGGAAGGGGCTCCGTTTCTCCTGCCACTTCGCTGAAGGGGTGCTGTGCAGAGAGGCGCTGTGCAGAGAGGGAGAATATTTTTTTCTTGTTCTCCTCCTCTAAAACTAGGTGCGTCTTATGGCCGGGTGCATCTTATAGAGCGGAAAATACGGTATGTCCTTGAGAAACCCTACCACCACCACCACCACCACCACGGCTTCTTAGCATCATAGAACTAGAGAGTTGGAAGAGACCCTAAGGGTCATCTAGTCCAACCCCTTGCAATGCAGGAAACCTGCCCACAGCCGTCCCTGGGTGGGCTTGAACCACCAACCTCCTGTCAGCTGCCAAACCTGGGCTCTTGTGTCCATTCCTGGCTCCATTACAATTGTTTCTTTCTCCGGCCACCATTCAGACAGGTGGGGATGTCCATAGCAGCTCAGTTGGTTAGAGTGCAGTGCTGATAATGCCAAGGTTGCAGGTTCAATCCCTGCTTGGGACAGATGCATAAACCTGCATTGAAAGGGGCTGGACTAGATCAGTGTTTCCCAACCTTGGGCCTCCAGCTGTTTTTGGACTACAACTCCCATCATCCCTAGCTAGCAAGACCAGTGGTCAGGGATGATGGGAATTGTAGTTCAAAAACAGCTGGAGGCCCAAGGTTGGGAAACACTGGACTAGATAAGGGGTCAGTAAACTTTTTCAGCAGGGGGCCGGTCCACTGTCCCTCAGACCTTGTGGGGGGCCGGACTATATCTTGAAAAGGGGAAAAAAAATGAACGCATTCCTATGCCCCGCAAATAACCCAGAGATGCATTTTAAATAAAAGGACACATTCTACTCATGTAAAAACACACTGATTCCCGGACTGTCCGCGAGCCGGATTTAGAAGGCGATTGGTCTGGATCCGGCCCCTGGGCCTTAGTTTGCCTACCCATGGACTAGATAATAGATGTTAATGGTGGAATTCGTGTTCTTTACGCACCCAGGTTTTTCACACTGTCTGCATGATGGCACCGTTGTCCAAAATGCCAGCTCGTTTTTTATATGTATACTTAATCTGGATTTTCTTGTACAGTGGAAATCCTGTTATGCAGAAGTAACCTGCTATGCAGCCACTGCTGGTAGTGAAAGCTTGTTAGCTCTTTTCTTCTGGGAGGGGAAGGTGGTTTGCCCTTTGCGTCAAAGTTTGCTCCTCAAACATTGGTGAAGTTTCAGTTTCAACAACTGCAATCGGAGAAGTTGCTCGCTCAAGATCTCATGTTACCATGGCGACTGTAATCACAGTACAGTGGTACCTCAGGTTACATACGCTTCAGGTTACATATGCTTCAGGTTACAGACTCTGCTAACCCAGAAATAGTGCTTCAGGTTAAGAACTTTGCTTCAGGATGAGAACAGAAATTGTGTTCCGGCGGCGCGGCAGCAGCAGGAGGCCCCCATTAGCTAAAGTGGTGCTTCAGGTTAAGAACAGTTTCAGGTTAAGAACGGACCTCCAGAACGAATTAAGTACTTAACCCACTGTACATGCATTAGGACGTTCTTTTTTTCATACTGAATTTCTGCACAAGATCTCTTTATCAGAATATAGATCAGCGGAATGCAAAACCTCTGCATATATTTTGAAAACAGAATGGAAATAGATACTCCTCTCCTTAAACAACAACCCACAAGGCTTCATTGTGAAACATGGTAACAAGAGACGGGTAATGTTCACTCTTCTGCTCTTGCACACTTCCTGTGTGTGCTGTTGTTCTTGCTTTTTAAGAGCATGGGCACACAAATACAGAAATACTTGCACGTATGCCCAGAATGGGAAAAGATGGGGGGGTAGAAGTAGCAGCTGAGGGGACCAGAAAACACAGCATAGGAATATTCCACGGAGGACCGCCCACTGTTGAGGATGGGGAAGAAAGGAATATCTCTGAAAAACCCCAGTAGCTATCAAGACAGGACATTTAAAAGCACATTCTTCAGATATACAACACATGACTTAAATCAAGGGATGGCTGGTTGAAATCCTGACAGAGGCCCTACTAGATACTTTTAGCTCCGGATTATGAAACAATCAAAAATAATTGTTAAGTGCATTGTGATGCATTATTTACTGTGCAAGCCACTTTGAAGAATCTCAGTGAGAACTCGGTGAGATAAACTGTTCTTATTTATAAATGTATAGGCCACTTATTGGCACAATCAGCTCGCAAGCAGTTTACAAAGTATAAAAATCTGTTATACAGAAATTGAAATAGAAAACACCCATAATGAAAGTACACAATAAAACAGTCCCATTAAAACATTAAAATATCAACGTCCATCATTAAAATGTGCTAAAATAACCACATGATGACAACACAGCAATCGAAACCAAACAGGAGACTTGGGTCAAGATCAGGGGAATGCCTGTGTTTACAAGAGTTGGCAGAATGCCAAAGCTGATAGCCAATACTCATATACCGTATTTTTCGCTCTATAGGACGCACTTTTTCCCCTTCAAAAATGAAGGGGAAATGTGTGTGCGTCCTATGGAGCGAAGACGCCATAGCCCCGCGACCCTCTCCCGGCTGGAGAGGTGACGCGCGCCCATGGCAGGAACCTCCATAGGCACGCGTCACCTCTCCACCCGGGAGAGCGCGCGCGGGGCTAAAGCAGCCCCCCGCGACCCTCTGCCGGCAGGAGAGGTGACGCGCGCCTATGGCAGGAGCCTCCATATGCGCGCGTCACCTCTCCACCCGGGAGAGCGCGTGCGGGGCTAAAGCAGCCCCCCACGACCCTCTCCCGGCTGGAGAGGTGATGCACGCCCATGGCAGGAACCTCCATAGGCGCGCGTCACCTCTCCACCCGGGAGAGCGCGCGCGGGGCTAAAGCAGCCCCCCGCGACCCTCTCCCGGCTGGAGAGGTGACGCGCGCCTATGGCAGGAGCCTCCATAGGCACGCGTCACCTCTCCACCCGGGAGAGCGCGCGCGGGGCTAAAGCAGCCCCCCGCGACCCTCTCCCGGCTGGAGAGGTGACGCGCGCCCATGGCAGGAACCTCCATAGGCGCGCGTCACCTCTCCACCCGGGAGAGCGCGCGGGGGGCTAAAGCAGCCCCCCGCGACCCTCTCCCAGCTGGAGAGGTGACGCGCGCCTATGGCAGGAGCCTCCATAGGCGCGCGTCACCTCTCCACCCGGGAGAGCGCGCGCGGGGCTAAAGCAGCCCCCCGCGACCCTCTCCCGGCTGGAGAGGTGACGCGCGCCTATGGCAGGAGCCTCCATAGGCGCGCATCACCTCTCCACCCAGGAGAGCGCGCGCGGGGCTAAAGCAGCCCCCCGCGACCCTCTCCCGGCTGGAGAGGTGACGCGCGCCTATGGCAGGAGCCTCCATAGGCGCGCGTCACCTCTCCACCCAGGAGAGCGCGCGCAGGGCTAAAGAAGCCATAGCCCCGCGACCCTCTCCCAGCTGGAGAAGTGACGCGTGACTATGGCAGCAGCCTCTCCGCTGCGCCTTTCCGCTGCTCCCTGACCTGCTCTTTGGGGCTGGTGGTGGGCTTCCCCCCGCCAGCCCCAAAGCTCAGGTCGAAAGGAACCTGAAGCCTGGAGAGCGAGAGGGGTCGGTGCGCACCGACCCCTCTCGCTCTCCAGGCTTCCAAGGTAGCCGCCTGAACGCACCTTAAATGGCACCTTGTTTTAGAGCGGGAAAACAAGAGGGGGAAAATTCTCCCACTCTGCGCAGCGCCTCCTGCCACTTCGCTGAAGGGGCGCTGGGCAGAGAGCGGAATAATTTTTTCCCCTTGTTCTCCCCCCTCTAAAACAAGGTGCGTCCTATTGTCCGGTGCGTCCTATGGTGCGAAAAATACGGTATCTATGAGGTTCATCTGAGCTGCTGCAACTTCTCCTGGCACAAAATAATAACACATAAAAATACACATGGACACAAACCAACCACACCAGGGAGTGAATTAGCTAGATAGAACTAAATACCTTTTCACCATTCTCAAATACCTTTTCATCCATTCTTAAGGAAATCAGCCCTGAGTGCTCACTGGAAGGACAGATCCTGAAGCTGAGGCTCCAATACTTTGGCCACCTCATGAGAAGAGAAGACTCCTTGGAAAAGACCCTGATGTTGGGAAAGATGGAGGGCACAAGGAGAAGGGGACGACAGAGGACGAGATGGTTGGACAGTGTTCTTGAAGCTACCAGCATGAGTTTGACCAAACTGCGGGAGGCAGTGGAAGACAGGAGGGCCTGGCGTGCTCTGGTCCATGGGGTCATGAAGAGTCGGACACGACTAAATGACAGCAACCTTTTCACCAGATTTTTCTCATATCTCGTAACGAATAGAATGAAGGCTGTGACAGCCAATGAGATCCAGGGTCCAATCTAGAATGTTATCAAGGTAACGTTTTAGGGGAAAGGGGATTTATTTGTACTGGAACCATCTGAATTGAAAATAAAGGTTCAGTCAAAACTGGGTTCTTCTACCAGCAACAAGAGGCATGGAGCTTCATTATAGATAGGATAAGACCATTCTCACAGCAGCTGTAAATTAAAGTGTCAAGCTTTTGCACATACGTTTCTCACTAGGCTTAACTTTCTTCTCTGTTAATAGACCAGGAAACCACTCCATTACAACCTATGATTATTCCCAAAAAAACTTCCTACAGGTCATTAGGGTTTTCTCCAGAGTTATCAAGGTGGTGGTCAACGACTCTATTACAAACTTAAAAACAGAAAGTGTAATGCTGGTGGTCAACAAGAGGTTTAAAGACTGTCTCAAGGCAAATCTTTAAAAATGTAGTATAAACAGTGACAACTGGGAAACACTGGCCTGCGAGCGCTCCAACTGGAGAACAGCCTTTATCAAAGGTGTCATGGACTTTGAAGACACTCGAACTCAGGACACAAGGGAGAAACGTGCTAAGAGTAAGGCACGCTTGGCAAATCCACACTGTGATCAACTCCCGCCCGGAAACCAATGTCCCCACTGTGGAAGGACATGTGGGTTCAGAATTGGCCTCCACAGTCACTTACGAACTCATTGTTAAAACCGTGTTTATGGAAGACCATCTTACTTGGCTACGAGTGATCGCCAAAGAGGAGGAGGAGGAAGAAGAAGAAGGAGGAGGAGGAGGAGGAGGAGGAGGAGGTTGCTCCTCCAAAACCACGAGGACTATAAACTCGTTGTTATATAAAAGCCCCGATTCCAAGGAAAGAGTTTCAGACGCCAAGTTAAAAGCTGTATTCTGTGCTCCGCTGTGATCAATTGCAGCAAGGTGGATTTCGCTAGGCTCCCTGGAGGGTCTTTTTTGTGCTAAACTCAACCTCCCCTACAAGCACGAAGGCACTTTGCGATTTGGTCTCCCCAGGCCTCCAGAAGTGGAGCAAGCCGATAAGCGGCTGCAGCGACAGCTGCTCTTGGAGCTGTGGATTGAGTTACAAGGGAGCGCAGATTGCTTTTGTCCACTCGGCTCTGAGCCATCCATCACCAGCTCTGACAGCGCTTAGAACTGCAGGAACACACCGGCCACAGCGGCTCTCAGCACTGGGCTATCGGCGACATTACATCTCAAGATACAGGATTACAGCAGAGAGGCGCTTATACCCCCTAAATTGAAAGAGGGTGCAGGAGATCTGATGCACATCTCGTGTCAAAGACTTCAAAGGCACAGGGCAGCCAGAGAGGAGGGACGCTGCCTAACACCTCCTTACACCCCCTAACGCACATGAGCACAGCGGAAGCAGGTTACAAATCTTCCAAGCTGCAAATCTTTTAATGCCTTTTACATTAACATGGAATTCCTCCATCTTCCTTTAAAGAGGAAAGTGATGCATCATATTTAATGGATTTAGAAGGGATTTTGCATCTAGGGCATCCCACCTGCTGAATAAATGGGAGAGGTGTCCTGGAAGCTGACGGCTGAGTGCCCTTTACAGTAGTATAAAGCTATGGTGGTGAGCTTTTGTTTGCAGAAATTCAGGTACACGGGCATGAATGCCTCTGAGCATGTACAGAATTTAAGGACGAAACGGTGAAGTCTGCTATGATTAAATGGGCACAAGATGTTGGACATAACATTATGTTTGCTGACTGGGAACAGTTGTGGACCACAGGTATGAAATTTACGGCATGTAATGCCTTAAGAGAGAATATTATGAAAATGATATACAGGTGGTACATGACCCCAGTCAAGCTTGCAAAAATATATCATCTGCCCGATAATAAATGTTGGAAATGTAAAGAAACTGAAGGTACATTTTTTCACCTTTGGTGGACGTGCCCAAAGATTAAGGCTTTCTGGGAAATGATCTATAATGAAATGAAAAAGGTATTTAAATATACCTTCCTGAAGAAACCAGAGGCCTTTCTCCTGGGCATGGTTGGCCAATTGGTGCCAAAGAAGGACAGAACTTTCTTTATGTATGCAACAACAGCAGCAAGAATGCTTATCGCAAAGTATTGGAAGACACAAGATCTACCCACCTTGGAAGAATGGCAGATGAAGGTGATGGACTATATGGGATTGGCAGAAATGACTGGCAGAATCCGAGACCAGGGAGAAGAGTCGGTGGAAGAGGATTGGAAGAAATTTAAAGACTATCTACAGAAATATTGTAAAATTAATGAATGTTAGAATGATGTTGGATAGAAATTAAGTGGTTTCCAGCTGTAATGCTTTAAGAATATGGGGAAAGGGTTATAAATAGGTAAAAACATTATTAAAATGATGTTGGATTGGAAATAAGTGGTATTAGCAACAAAGTTAATAAGAATATGCAAAAATGAATTGATAATGGATGAAAATACTGAGTTATAAAATGTTAAGTTATAGAGATAAGATGAATGAAAGAGGGTAAGGATTTGCTGATTTGATTATTTAAATGGGAATACAAGAAGGGGAGGTGTGAGGAAGTCAAAGAAACAAGCAAATGAATTTTAAGTTATGAAAAATGGAATTGTTTTTAATTTTTCTTATTTTTTCTGTGTGTTTATTCATATTTTTTTGTTTCTTTTATTATGTGTTTTTGTATATCTGTTTCTGTAAAACCTTAATAAATATTTTTCAAAAAAAAAAAAAGAGCATGTACAGAATTTATCCCCAACCCCAACAAAAAAGTACTGTTTTTCCCCCCATGAAGGGAATGTTTTCTCACATGCTTTTGAATTACCGGTACTGGTGTCAATAAGCATATGGATAGGCCTGATCTGTTAGGCATTACGTACTTTGATTTCAAAAAGCTTTTCATAAAGTCCCTCACCTAGGACTAAACTTAGCTGTCATGGAATAACAAAAGATGTTATCATCTGGATATGTAACAGGTTAAAGAACAGGAAGCAGAGAGAAGGAATAAATGAACAGTTCTCACAATGTAGAAAGTGGCGTCTTCCAAGGACTGTTATCGGAACCAATGTTTTGAAACTTGCTCATAAATGGCCTGGAGTTAGGCAGGACCAGGTTTGCTGATGACACCAGAGGGTTCCAGATGGAAAGAGCAAAAAGGGATTGCAAGGGGGGTCCAAAACACTTTCTTCATGCTGTGAATGAACATTAAAACGGAAAGTGTGATTCAGTGATGCACATTGGGGCTAAAACATTGCAACTTCACTTCCAGAAGTTATTAATACCGATTTACAGCCGATTACTGCAGTGCTAACAACAGCAAAACAGGGTATTGCACAAAAATGGGAAAATAAAGATCCCCCTACCATAACTGATTGGTTAAGTGAAACTTAAGGAAAAAACTTCCATACAAGAGAAATGCAATACTAAATAATCAAGAAGAAAAAAAATATTGAGAGGTGCGCCTTTTTTTTACAGTTCGGGAGTTAATAAAGCAAGTGATATTTTTCCTTTTAATTTCTTCAAGGTATTATAGAGTTTTGTTGTCTCTCTCTCCTCTTCATATGTCATTTCCTTGTTTTTTCTTTTGCATGAGATATAATAGATTTTGCTGCATATTGTTGCAACATAATATTATTAAATTTTAAAAAACGGGGAAAGAAAGGGGTTTTTTTTGCTTTTTTTGGCAATATACCTCTTACGAGGTCTGACCAGGACAGATATATTTGGGTTATGGTGAATAGCTTAATGAAAATGCCAACCCAGTGAGTGGCAGCTATGAAAAAGGCAAATTCCACACTAGGTATCATTAGGAACGAGACAGGAAATGTAATTGCCAGAATCATAATACAGTACTGTTTTTGAAAATCTATGGTGCAATCACACTTGGAATACTATGAACAGTTCTGGTTGCCTCAGCTCAAAAAGGATATTGCAGGTTCAGAAAGGGAGAACGAAAATGATCAAAGAGGTGGAACAATTCAGAAAAGTCTACAACATTCAGGGCTTTTTAGTTCAGAAAAAAGGAGAGGTGGGGGTGAGGGAACATGAAATACATGCATAAGATGTGCAAGAAGTTGACAGAGAAAACATTTCCTGCTTTTCTCATTACACTGGAACTCGTAGATATTCAATGAAGCTTAATGATGGAAGATTCAAGACGGACAAAAGACAGTACATTTTCACACATTACACCGCTAAACTCTGGAATTTATCTCCAAAATTTAAGTTACATTTAATAAATTTTGCATACTGCCAACCCTCTGACATATTCTTAAGTTTGCTAAAGGACGAGTATACCTTTCCTGGGGTGTGAGGTAACTTGCAATTTAATCAACAAAAACATAAATGCTCAGTGTTGAAAGGCAACGCCAACTTTGATATTTTCTCTTTCCATCAGAGAAGGTTATGGAATGCAGAATATTCTCTTATCACACACCAGAAGCACTGTGGATTCAAAAGAAGTGAACAATCAGCATTAAGCAGAAGATCCAGACAACTGGTTTTGAGGGAGAGCTCTCCCTTGCAGCTGTGAGTTGCCTGCAATTCTTAGTCCTCAAAGGGAAGCCACAGTGGTTTCAACCTAGTTCAAAATATCTGCTAGCACTGAATATAAACAGGAAGCAAAAGTCTCCCTTTTGTGTTTGGTTATGAAAACCAACAGAGGTGGGAGGGAACCAAAAGGAATAAGCTGAAATTAATGCCAATTTTTAATTAAAAAAAAAACTGATTAAATCAGCTGGACCAGTAATGACTTATGAGCATATGAAGCTGCTTTGCACAGACCTAGTTCTTATTTAACACTAAAAGAGAAGAGGCCCCATGGGCTAGATCCATCCTAGGGGCCAGTCACTTCTTAAAGGGTAAAGGGACCCCTGACCATTAGGTCCAGTCATGACCGACTCTGGGGTTGAGGCGCTCATCTCGCTTTATTGCCCGAGGGAGCTGGCGTACAGCTTCCGGATCATGTGGCCAGCATGACTAAGCCACTTCTAGCGAACCAGAGCAGCACACGGAAACGCTGTTTACCTTCCTGCCAGAGTGGTACCTATTTATCTACTTGCACTTTGACGTGCTTTGGAACTGCTAGGTTGGCAGGAGCTGGGACCGAGCAATGGGAGCTCACCCTGTCGTGGGGATTCGAACCGCCGACCTGACCTTCTGATCGGCAAGTCCTAGGCTCTGTAGTTTAACCCACAGCGCCACCCGCGTCCCATAGTCACTTTTTACCCTGGTGTTTAATCCATGGCAAAGATTTTGGATAACATGCACATATACCCCCAAGGACCAAAACATGCTGTACAGTTCCAGGGGGGCAGTGTGGGGAGGGCTGGGTGTGCCGTGCCCCGAGCGCATTTTCTGGAGGGAGAGTGACTAGGCACCCCCACAAGAGGCTCTCATCTTCCTCGCGCCCAGCTGCAGGACGTGGGAGTGGAGTGGAGCGTCTGCCACCCCTCTCCTTGGCTATGCCATGTGCAGCTCCACCACAGTGGAGAGAGGCTGCCAACCACGCACCTCCATCCCTGGGTCACCCTCTCCGGCCCAGCAGCTCTGCCCATGAGCAGACCCCGTGACTTCTTCTGGGGGTGCACACCCCAGTTGAAGCTGCATGGGAAGCAGCTATGGAGAGGCAGCCCCCACATTGCAGAAGCACCTAAACCAGACAGCCACTTTGATTGCCACCTGCTTGATTTACCTGCACTCTGACAGCTGTAGCTCAGTGGCACGTCCGCCATACGGAAGATTTTGCACGCAATTCTCCTACATCTCCACTCAAGTGGCAGGTCTTGAACTTAAGAGAACTACACAGAGTAAGCAAAAGGGGGCTTGACCAGTTGCCCACAGCCTTTTCCAGCACGGGACCCACCTTTAACGCAAACACATGTTTGGGGACCTATTCATTATATACATATTTTTTTAATGTGTGTGTATGGAGGTAGTGCTGGTGTTGAGACCGACCTTACATCAGGTTTTGACCAATGGGCTAGATCAGGAGTAGCCAACGTAGTACCCTGTAAGGTGTTGTTGGAGTCTGATTCCCATCAGTCGTACTCAAAATGGCCAATGGTCAGGGATGCTGGGAATTGTAGTCCAAGGCATCTGGAGTGCATCACGGTGGCTAGTTAAGCCAATGGTTATTAAGACACCTTAATACAGTGGTACCTCAGGTTACATACGCTTCAGGTTATAGACTCCGCTAACCCAGAAATAGTATCTTGAGTTAAGAACTTTGTTTCAGGATGAGAACAGAAATTGGGCAGCGGCGGCGCAGCGGCAGCAGGAGACCCCATTAGCTAAAGTGGTCTTCAGGTTAAGAACAGTTTCAGGTTAAGAACGGACCTCCGGAACAAAGCAAGTACTTAACCCGAGGTACCACTGTATGTTAACATGCGCCCCCCCCCCCAAAGAAAAGAGGTTTCGCAAAAAGCCAGACTGAGCACCCTGGGCCAAACTCCCTACTTCAATGTCTAACATGAGTTTGATCATGGAGAAGCCAGCAGGAGACAGGAGCATCTAGCAGAGTGGCAGCTGCTGCTACAAGATCTGCTAGATATCACCCCAGATGAGGTTTAGCACCAATACATGGAGATGAAATTGAAACCCAAATTCCAGGAAAGACTCAACGGGGGGCTCCAGAAGAACCTGAAAAAGTGAATTATGAGGAGCACAAAAAAAGAGTAGTGTTAAAAAATGGTAGTGTCAACCCAACGATAGAACAGTAGCTTTTGTAGCCCAAGCCTGGGCTGGTCTATGAAAAATGAGTCCAGAGTCATTGGCACATCCAGTGTGATTGGCATGTGAGGCCAAGTCACCCAAGGGCAACTGAGGTTCCGCAAGCAATCATTCCACAAGGAGAGCCAGCACACCGAGTTCCTCCAGTTTTGCTCGGATGATGGCATCCCAGCCCTTGTTGGCCTGGGGGTTGCGAGGCGATGGGTGCATCACCCCCTCGACTCGCACTGGGATCCCAGCAGCCGACAGGGCCTTGCGGGCTCGCTGCTCAGCAAAGCGCCCCACGCCGATCACCATGTTGACGCCCAAGAGCTTGACGGCTTCGCACAGAGCGTCGTCACAGACCTGCAGGAGCTGTTCCCGCTTGGCGGCCGGCAGGTCGGCCGGAGTCAAGTTGCGTCCGCTGTGACTAAGAAAGAGAAGCGGGCAGTGGTTGTGAACGAAACAGTGGCGGAAGAACACCTCGGGCCTGGAGCACAAGGAGCGGAAGAAGCCCCAGAAGCGGGCGCCGCTCACCTCCGTCTGGGGGCATTCCAGGCCCCGGATAGGTCTCTTGGGATGCTCCCTTGGTGGCTTGGACACCTGCCCGCGGACCTGGAGCCAGTCTCGGACCAGCTGCACCTCTCCAAAGGGCACCTGCAAGGGAGCAAGAACCATCACATGGGAATCAAGATCTGATGGGAAAGAGTCTGACTCCATAGGCTTTGACAGATCTGCATTTGCTTTGGGATTTCTGTGGGACTCCCAATTTGTCAGAAAAGGCGCCCCCAAATCAATCTTTTTCAGAGAGGAGGGATGTAAACAAGTTAAAATACAACATCCTTAGCAAGTAGCCCCAAGTCTAGGCGGATGTCAGGCTTCGGGTAATCTTACCAGTTAGAAACTGTAATAATCACAGCAAGAGAACAAAGAACACATCTCCTAGAAATGGCGGTGCTCCCAATTTAGGCTTACACTCCCTTCCATCCCTATTAATCTACGTCACTCCTACGTCTTGTAATCTGAGTTTATATCCTCTGTGCTTTCTGTTCTGACACTTTCTGAGCTCTTCTTGACCTTAGGCTGAGTGGAGGAATGTTGTCCAGAGACTGTGAATCTGTTAACCTCTTCTCCTAGCTGTTCCCCATCCAATATTTCCCAGCTTCTGCCTTCTGAACTATGTCCCTCTGCAAACCACTGTTCGAAATCTATATTGTCCTCTTGCTCCTGGGAAGATTTAGGAGCAGGAGCAGGGGGAAGGGGAGGCTCCCACCATTCCTCCTCAGTGAGAAAGAAGAAGACAGCTTCATGGTGAAACCTCTACTAGGGATCTTCACCACAGAGAGAATCCAGATTACTCCATGGGGGTACCACAATTATTTCCTTGCATAGCTGCTCAAGATCACCTAAGAAGAGGTCTAGGTCTAATTAGTGCCTGTGAAGACTACATATGCCAGACGCAGTAGGCTTCTGAATAACAGCTGCTGGAAATCACAATTGGGGAAGCAGTTGCATTCAGGTCCTGATAGCAAGATTCCCATAGGTATCAGATTAGCTGCTGTGAGAGGAAGATGCTGGACTAAATAGGCCTCTGGCGTACTCTGGCAGGACTCTTTTATGTTCTTGTGCCACTGTAAGATTCATTTTGAAAGAAAAGCTATACAGCGGTACCTTGATTTACGAACTTAATCCATCCAGAAGTCCGTTCTTAAACTGAAACCGTTCTTAAACCGAGGCACGCTTTCCCTAATGAGACTTCACTCCGCCAGTGCCCTTCCACCGTTCGGCTTCCGTTCTTAGACCGAGGTAAAGTTCGCAAACCAGGATCCTACTTCCAGTTTTGCGGAGTTCGTAAACCAATTAGTTTGTAAACAGGGCTGTTCTTAAACCGAGGTACCACTGTATAAATCAGGCATAGGCAAACTCGGCCCTCCAGATGTTTTGGGACTACAACTCCCATCATCCCTGACCACTGGTCCTATTAGCTAGGAATGATGGGAGTTGTAGTCCCAAAACATCTGGAGGGCCGAGTTTGCCTATGCCTGGTATAAATAACAATAATAAGTAGGAAAGTCAAGGGTAGATGAATAAAAATAGATGTCTCCTGAGACATGGGTTTTTGGGAATCATTATTCATCTAAGCAGTTTTTCCCAACCTTGGGTCTCCAGCTGTTTTTGGACTACAACTCCCATCATCCCTAGCTAGCAAGACCAGTGGGTCAAGGATGATAGGAATTGTAGTCCAAAAACAGCTGGAGACCCAAGGTTGGGGAAAACTGATCTTATACCATGGGTGGTATTCAACTGGATTTAGCTCAGAGCAGATACACTGAAATCAATGGACCTAACTTAGTCCTGTTCATTAGTTTCAACAAGACTCCTCTGAGTGAAACTTAATTGACCCCATGAGTCTTACTTCTGTGTAGTATATAGGATTGTGAGATGAGCTCACAGAGGACCTGGCTGGGCAGTGAAGTCTTTTGCTTCGCAAGCCTTAATTGTGAACAACAGTTTTGTGGACAACAGAGACAGGGGCTTCTTCTCTTTTAAATTGTTTTTATTAAAGCTTTTCTTGGATGGGAGGCAGGAGCTTCCGGTGCAGGCCAGCCAAATACAGACCTCTCCTCCTGTTTTCCAGCTCAGCCCAGCTGCTGCTCTGAAAAGCATCTACCGGTATCTTTTCTTTGGGGAGGGGAGTGGGATAAGCCTTCGTGATGAGAGGCTAATCCATCTATCGTTATCAGACGCTGATCTCCATAAAATTTAAATGCTCACACAGGCCACAAAATGGATTGGGTTTTCAAAAGGCAGGCCAAAGGGAAATAAGAATGGAAGTGACCATGTGTGCAGCACGGAATGGGGCTTTTAATGCCATGCGTAGTCTCTCCACTGGAATACTAAGACTTTGGGATTGAATTCAGTTTTCAAAGAGCATGTAGAATTTCCCAGCCTGGAGAGCCTCTGCCAGTCGGCGTAGATACTATGTAGCTAGATCAGTGGTTGCAAAGTGGGTGATATTACCCCCTGGGGGGCGCTAGAATGATCCTGGGGGGGGGAGGTAGTAGCCTTGGGTGCAATTGGGAGGAGTTGATTAAAAATAATGGGGATTGGTGGAAGCATAAAGAAAGAAGAAATAAAATGTTGAAAAACCATTTGTACATCTTCACCATCATCATCAATTTAATAATAATAATACCCCATCCATCTGGCTGGGTTTCCCCAGCCGCTCTGGGCTCCTCCCGACAGAATAAAAAAGCAATAAAATATCAAACCTTTAAAACTTCCCTAAACAGGGCTGCCTTCAGATGTCTTCTAAAAGTCAGATAGTTGTTTATTTCCTTGACATCTGATGGGAGGGCGCCACCACCAAGAAGGCCCTCTGCCTGGTTCCCTGTAACCTCATTTCTTGCAGTGAGGGAACCGCCAGAAGGCCCTCGGAGCTGGACCTCAGTGTCCGGGCTGAACGATGGGGCTGGAGACGCTCTTTCAGCTATACTGGGCCGAGGCCGTTTAGGGCTTTAAAGATCAGCACCAACACTTTTAATTTTGCTTGGAAACGTACTTGGAGCCAATGTAGGTCTTTCAAGACCGGTTGTTATATGGACTTGGCGGCCGCTTCCAGTCACCAGTCTAGCTGCCGCATTCTGGATTAGTTGTAGTTTCTGGGTCACCTTCAAAGGTTCCCCACATAGAGCGCATGCAGTAGTCCAAGCGGTAGATAACCAGAGCATGCACCACTCTGGCAAGACAGTCCGCAGGCAGATAGGGTCTCAGCCTACGTACCAGATGGAGCTGATAAACAGCTGCCCTGGACACAGAATTGACCTGTGACTCCCAGGCTGCGCACCTGGTCCTTCAGGGGCACAGTTGCCCCATTCAGGACCAGGCCCACCTCCTGTCCCCCCAAAACAAAAATGCCACAGCTTCCTCAGCACTTGGCAATGTAGCAGTGGTTACTTCCACCCTGCGGTGGTTCAGACTGAGCTGACAGGCTTCACTCTGGCCCGCCTATAGGTTTTCATAGATATCATAGAATTGTAGAGCTGGAAGGGACCTTAAGGACCATCTAGTCCAACCCGCTGCAAGGCAGGAATATGCAGCTATACCATATGGGGATCAAACCTGCAACCTTGACATTATCAACACCATGCTCTAACCAACTCAGCTATAAATAATTTTGTAATTTGAAGCTTCAGGGTGTCTTATTTACAAGAACATCTTTCTTTACTATACTGTAGGACAGGGGTCAGCCAACTTTTTCAGCAGGGGGCCAGTCCACTGTCCCTCAGACCTTGTGGGGGGGGGCGGACTATATTTTGGGGGGGGGAAATGAATGAATTCCTATGCCCCACAAATACCCCAGAGATGCATTTTAAATAAAACACACATTCTACTCATGTAAAAACATGCTGATTCCTGGACCGTCTGCGGGCTGGATTTAGAAGGCAATTGGGCTGGATCCGGCCCCCGGGCCTTAGTTTGCCTACCCATGCTGTAGAATGTAGGTATGTAAAAATAAGGTAAGGTAAAGGGACCCCTGATCATTAGGTCCAGTCGTGACCAACTCTGGGGTTGCGGCGCTCATCTTGCTTTATTGGCCGAGGGAGCCGGCATACAGCTTCTGGGTCATGTGGCCAGCATGACTAAGCCACTTCTGGCGAACCAGAGCAGTGCACAGAAACACTGTTTACCTTCCCGCCGGAGCAGTACCTATTTATCTACTTGCACTTTGAGGTGCTTTTGAACTGCTAGGTTGGCAGGAGCAGGGACGGAGAAACAGGAGCTCACCCCATCGCGGGGATTCGAACCGCCGACCTTCTGATCGGCAAGTCCTAGGCTCTGTGGTTTAACCCACAGCGCCACCCGCGTCCCTTGTATGTAGAAATACAGATACATAAAAGAATGCAAATTTGTCACTGCATCTTTTTGTTTGTTCGCTTAAAGAAGGTAGATTTCCAGGGGGGCACTGAGTGCTTTTTTTTTCCCCTGAAAAGGGGGCGATAGGCCAAATAAGTTTGGGAACTTCTGAGCAAGATGGAACAATGGTCTGATCTTCAGCACCTTTGTCTCAGGGTGCTGAAGATTTTGCTAGAGCCACACACACACATCCAGTTATAATTCCTAGGATTCCTCAGACGGAGGAGGAATGACTATTAAACCAGCTTGTCTGCAGCGTGGGCAGACCACAGGAAACAGAAGCAGTTGTTTTACTGTGATCTCCAGACTAATTCCTGTGTTATCATAGCTTAAGTTAAAGAAACAACTTTCCCCCCTACACACACAACCCGCTGCCCTTTAGCAAAGTTGTGTCTACATCCACATCGTAGAGCTAACTGCTTCTAGCATCGCGCGGGGGGGGGGGGAGAATCAGTCAGTGTACACCTACCCACCTATACATGTTTAAGCTAGGTCTTTGCAATATCACAGCAAGCACTTTGCCACCCTATCCATTTCCCTACTCCTGTCCTTTCCTGGCTCAGCATCAAAGCAGACGCGAAGCTATTTGTCTGGGTGTTGACTCCACTACGATGGGACAAGTCAGGACATCCCAGTTCCACCCACGAGGCCCAAGCCACGTGCAGGAAACTAGAGAGATAACAAGGAAGAGTTCTTCAGCAGAGAAGTATCTCCGCTGGAATCGTACAGTTCGTTTGCACACAAGAGCTGGCCAGGAAGCCTCGCTCGCACATGGGGTCATTTTATTAACGGCCACCATCATCTAGCTACCACTGAGTTCCTTTTCACAGACAGGCAACCTGATCAGCGCTGGAGGCCCCACTATCGGAACAAGTTAGAGAGCCGCTGTGATTTTATGTTATACCTATATCTAGCTGCTGTGGTTTGCAATAGTAATCTTGAGCACAACAGGTCCTTACACTGCCATTGCTGGACTCGAAGCCATACATTTCCCAAATCTGCAACACGTAAAATGCACTGGGTTTCACTGCAATGCTAGTCCTACTCCGAGTAGACCCATTAAAATTAATGAACCTCAGTGAGTCATGTCTATTAATTTTAATGGGTCTGTTCTGAGTAGGACTAGCACTGCATGCAACCTGTTTTTTAAAAAATTGTTTTTATTAAAGGATTTTCATAGATAGCAAGAATACATACAACATCTCTGTTTTCAATTCATAGAGTCCTTTCTGCAGCTCAGTTACATTCGGTGTGGGACACTGCTGTCATATACATTTACCTGTTTTTTGTTAGTTAAATCTGGAGCCACATTTCATTCTTAAAAACACACACACCCCTTTTAGAATGCTTTCTTTATGGAGCTTCCACAGTGCTGTGATTTTGCCACTGGGCAGCTGCTCTGGGAAGACACACCAGAAGGCGTAACTCGTGTAAATCCGCAGGGGGTGATCTCAATTAGGGGCGGGTAATTCAATCTCATGGAACGCGGGTGGCACTGTGGTCTAAACCACTGAGCCTAGAGCTTGCTGATCAGAAGGTCGGTGGTTTGAATCCCTGCAATGGGGTGAGCTCCTGTTGCTCGGTCCCTGCTCCTGCCAACCTAGCAGTTCAAAAGCACATCAAAGTGCAAGTAGATAAATAGGTACCACTCCGGTGGGAAGGTAAGCGGCCTTTCCGTGCACTGTTCTGGTTTTGCCAGAAGTGGCTTAGTCATGCTGGCCACATGACCCAGAAAAACTGTCTGCAGACAAATGTCGGCTCCCTCAGCCAATAAAGCGAGACGAGCGCCACAACCCCCAGAGTGGTTAGAAACTGGACTTAACTGTCACGGGTCCTTTAAAGGTAAAGGTAAAGGGACCCCTGACTGTTAGGTCCAGTCGCGGACGACTCATCTTACTTTATTGGCCGAGGGAGCTGGCGTACAGCTTCCGGGTCATGTGGCCAGCAGAAAACTGTACCTCAGAAAACTTAGCTAGTCTCTTGACTTGATGGGGAACCAAAAACATGGGCCTGAGTTATTTGTTAAAGTTGATCCACATACTAGGCCTTGAAGTCTTATCCAAATATCCTTCCCACTAATCCCTGATGCCTGGAGTCTTGTTGCAGCTGCTCCAAGTAATAAAAACAGCACTCTGGACATGTTCAAAGGCCCTCGCTTCCCTATTATTACAAGTGGCCCAGAGCCGAGCCCCACAGCCTTAAATAAGAGCTTACAAGGTGAAGCCCTGATGCAGATTAAGTTCCAAATCCTGTCAAGCTCAACTTACTCTCCCCCACCTCGGCTTGCCTTCTTACCCCAGTCTGGGCCATTCCAAAAGGCCCTGGGTTCATACCAAGAAACAGCACCTTCTTGCGGAACTGACAGTATCGACGCACGTAATCTTCGTGGGGCTCCCAGGCGTATTCCAAGGGGTTGTAAACGTACTCGACGGGCTCGAGGAAGCTGAGCTCCTTCAGGCGGAGGGCCTGCTCTCGCTCTATGCGGAGAAACTGCTCGGCCAAGCCATCGCCCTCGGAAAAGCTCACGGGAGCCTCTGAGGAGTTCATCGGAGCTCTGCCTGGTAAATGAGAAAAGCAGAGGTTTGATGGCCATCTGCCATGGATGCTTTGGTTGAGATTCCTTCATTTCAGGGCGGTTGGACTAGATAACCTGAGGTTCTCACCCTGGGCCAGCAGGGGGATACTGTAGATAGTTATGCAAATAAGGGATCGAAAGTGACGTTCAGTGATTGGATAGTTTTAGAAAATTGTTACAGTTACGTTGTACTGGAGCTCTATATAAGCAGGCTGACTGAACCCTTCAGTTCAGTTCTGTTCTGGCCTGTGAATAAACAAGAGCTGTTTGAAGAAGCGCTGTATCGTCTGATATGTTCACCCACAACCTAACATGACTCTCAGGGTTTCTTTCAACTCTACAATTCTATGATTCCTGGGCTGGAGAATGGATGGCTGAGTCATGGGCTATACAGCTATGATACAGATACCCACATTAGGTTCCACATTCTGCTGGTGCGGATGTGCGTTCTTTGGAGGCAGATCAAGCCAGCCTAATTTCTCACTGGATCACAAGCACATCAGCTTAAAGTTCTTCATAAAGACCTTGGCAGCTTTGACAAGTGAAATGGCAGGCTGCACCCCCCTGAGTGGTAAGGGACGTGGGTGGCGCTGTGGGTTAAACAACAGAGCCTAGGGCTTCCCGATCAGAAGATCGGCGGTTTGAATCCCCGCGACAGTGTGAGCTCCGGTCCCTGCTCCTGCCAACCTAGCAATTCGAAAGCACGTCAAAGTGCAAGTAGATAAATAGGTACCGCTCCAGCGGGAAGGTAAACGGCGTTTCCGTGCGCTGCTCTGGTGCGCCAGAAGCGGCTTAGTCATGCCGGCCACATGACCCGGAAGCTGTACGCCGGCTCCCTCGGCCAATAAAGCGAGATGAGCGCCACAACCCCGGAGTCAGCCATGACTGGATCTAATGGTCAGGGGTCCCTTTACCTTTTACCCTAAGTGGTACCTTAACAACTCATGCCTGTGCATTTTTGGCTATGGGCACTGGCCAGTGGATGCATTCATTCCATTGCCCACCCCACTCACATATGAAACTCCTAGAGACCCTGGATAAGAGGTCAGGAATCTGTACTGTAGTGTTGAAGAACGACAACACTAGTAACTATAGATTAACAGGGCATTCCTGCACAAGAAAACAAAGCAAGTTTGGGTAGGAATAATAATAATTGTTGTTGTCGTTTATACCCTGCCCATCTGGCTGGGTTTCCCCAGCCACGCTGGGCAGCTCCCAACAGAATATTAAAAACACGATAAAAATCAAACACTAAAAACTCCCCTAAACAGGTCTGCCTTCAGATATCTTCTAAAAGTCAGATATAGGGATGGCTGCAGCATTTGCACACACATGTAATAAAATAAATTCTGTTCTTCATCCACTCACCTGGCTGAGTCTTTTCTTGAGAAGCCAGGAGACACCCCTAGAAGCCAACACTTGGCTTCAGCAACGTGGCAACATGTCATGAAACTGTTTCTTATCACCCACTGAAGTGCTCTGTTGAAATCAACAGGGAAACATGATGGTTTGATTTTTTGAAAGCTATTTTGGCTCCAGCATTTTACTTTAACGGGATATTTTTACATTATATTCAATTAGTGCTGGAGCACTTGGCTTTTAGTAGTGTTTTAAAATAACGCTTTGAAGGCTTTTCATGTTGTAAGGTGTTAAATTGTATTTTATTATGCCTGACCTATGGCTTATAAACAAACCACTTTGGGGAAATGTGCTTTTTTAAATTAAAAAAAGTAGTATACAAGTTTACTAAATAAAACTATTTCCCAATGTGAAATCACAGAAACTATTAAATATGGTCTTGCCTTGTGACAATGGCTGGTAGTTCTTTGTTTCACCTTAAGATAAATCATATCCTTTGTCTCAGAAATTTCATAACAGTATCTTCACTGAGGTTTTGCTATGATGTGAATGAATTTCAGTTTGTTCATACAGTGGAAAGTGAGAAAGTTTGTCATTTAAACCACCTTAAGTATGTAAAAAGGGGACGCAGGTGGTGCTGTGGGTTAAACCACAGAGCCTAGGACTTGCCGATCAGAAGGTCGGCAGTTCGAATCCCCATGACGGAGTGAGCTCCCGTTGCTCGGTCCCTGCTCCTGCCTACCTAGCAGTTCGAAAGCACGTCAAAGTGCAAGTAGATAAATAGGTACCGTTCCGGCAGGAAGGTAAACGGCATTTCCATGTGCTGCTCTGGTTCGCCAGAAGCGGCTTAGTCATGCTGGCCACATGACCCAAAAGCTGTCTGCGGACAAACGCCGGCTCCCTTGGCCAGTAAAGTGAGATGAGCGCCGCAACCCCAGAGTCGGTCACGACTGGACCTAATGGTCAGGGGTCCCTTTACCTTTAAGTAGGTAAAGGTTTGCTAACTTTTTCTGGAAGAATGGTTTAACATCTGCATACAATAGGGAGAAATGCAACAGATATCACTTTCCCCAATTGCTGCAGCTCCATGGTAGGAAATAGTATCACCAGTTGAATTTCTGCCCACTATACAGGTGTTTAAAGCACTTGGAGGGGGTCATGGAGTAGCAAGCTGAAATTGGTTGACCATCCTATCCAACTACCCCTTGAAGCAGAACTCAGACCGAACTCCACCTGCTTGCTTTCCCTTGTCTTCGCCAACCACCCAGTCTCTTATAAGTACCAGGGCCTGCCTCGTAAATGGTAAAACTCTGTATGTCACGCCTCAATCCATTGCAGCCTATTCCTTAACAGCCTTATTTCTTACCCCACCGAGTGGATGAGCGATTTCTATCATAGCTCTGCTTACAAGTGAACCAGGCGAGGCCTCCAAATATATTCCTCCATGGGGAATGTTCCTTTTATTGCCTTTTTTATTACCATAATTAGTAAAGCATTCACTCAAGATACAAAACATTACTGTAAATAACCTATAAATGCTCTGTGCTGTGATTAAAGAAAGACAACCACCTCCACACGTGTGCTCACTTGCAATCTTGGAGAGAGAGAGAGAAAATAAAACTCAAGAGCCACAATTCAGCAGAGAGAAAATTAGCTCACAAAGGGCTCGCTGGCAGGTGAATACTGGGAGTCTGAACATTGACTGGGCCATAAGCCAAGCTCTTTGCTCCTGCTCTGTGTGCCCCTTTGCCTCCAAAATAATTCCACATTTGCATCTCCCAAACTCAAAGGTATGTAAGCTAATTGACACCAAGAGTTGACAGTTTTATTTTACATAGTGCCGCACTCCGCACCGAATCTAGGATCAGATTTGGAGCTTTTGCAGGATCTGGAACAGGGATGGAGCACCCATGGCCCACCAGATGTTGCTGGACTACAATTCCCATCACCTCTGATCGTTGGCTATGCTGGCTGGAGCTGATAGGAGCTGGAGTTTAACCACATCTGGTGACACACAGCTGCCCCATTCCTAGTCTAGATTGTTTTTAGCAAGGAGTCATACGGCAGCGGTAAAGGACACAGGTGGCGCTGTGGGTTAAACCACAGAGCCTAGGACTAGCCAATCAGAAGGTCGGCGGTTTGAATCCCCGCGACGGGGTGGGTTAAACCACAGAGCCTAGGACTAGCCAATCAGAAGGTCGGCGGTTTGAATCCCTGCGACGGGGTGAGCTCCCATTGCTCTGTCCCTGCTCCTGCCAACCTAGCAGTTCGAAAGCACGTCAAAGTGCAAGTAGATAAATAGGTACCGCTCCGGCGGGAAGGTAAACGGCGTTTCCGTGCGCTGCTCTGGTTCGCCAGAAGTTGCTTAGTCATTCTGGCCACATGACCCGGAAGCTGTACGCTGGCTCCCTCGGCCAATAAAGCGAGATGAGCGCCGCAAGCCCAGAGTCGGTCACGACTGGACCTAATGGTCAGGGGTCCCTTTACCTTTACCATACGGCAGCGGTAGGGTAGCACTGACCAATCAAACAGTCCAAGCACTCAGTTGGGGCAGCACATATTTGGGGAAGTTTATTTGTGAGGCAACAAAAGGAAATGATCTGAGAGACACTAAGGGGTGTACTCTGTAGGGGCCTCTCTCTGCAATATTTGAACCTTCCTCCCCAAGTTTTTAGTTTCCAAATTAAAAGAAAACATTATCTACCCTCTTTACTTAGTAAATATATAGGGGCAAACAAGTTGACGGCACACTGCTCAGGTCATTACTTAAGAAATATGCCTAATGCCCTTCTGCTGTTGTTGGCACGGCTTTTCCCATCATCTCCGGGGCATAATTCACTTCTAAATGTACTCACTATACACACTTCCCTGCCACTCTTACCCATGCCTCTTCATGGTTTTCCCCAAAGAATTCTAGGATCTGTAGTTTGTTTAGGATGCTGAAAGTTGTTCCTTCCAAGAGCTACAATTCCCAAAGTTCTTCTGGGAGCAGAATAGGGACCTCCTAACAAATCTCAGCACCCTTAACAAACCACAACTCACACAATAGCCTGGGGAAAGCCATGGTTGTTTAATGTGGCCTTACAGCTCTTTAGATGTATGGCATGAATGTGACCTTAGAATTCAGCAGGGAAGAGAATGAGGGAATACTAGGGTTGGTTGACTCTGGCTATTGTTGGCTGTGGTTACGTCTGCCATTGGTTCTGGCTCCACCTCTTGTTCGTCTCCCCGACTTCTGCTCTGCCACTCTCAATGGGCACCGCCCACCACTGGTAATAGGGCTTTTGCCAATGCGAGTTGCAAAACGGCACCCACCTTTGTTCGTTTCACATCACCACCTGTAGGCAGGAACATCCACCCCCCTGTCTGAAGAACACTGGCCAAGAAGATATATTATTATTATTATTATTATTATTATTATTATTATTATTATTATTTATTAGCCTGCCCATGGATCAACCATACCAGACGCTCCAAGTGTCCATATTTTCCAGGGAAAGTCCCAGATTTACAGAAGCTACCCCGGTTTCTGACTTGATCCCAGAATGTCTCCACTTTTCCTTAAAGGTAAAGGGACCCCTGACCATTAGGTCCAGTCATGACCAACTCTGGGGTTGCGGCGCTCATCTCGCTTTATTGGCCGAGGGAGCCGGCGTACAGCTTCCGGGTCATGTGGCCAGCATGACTAAGCCGCTTCTGGCGAAACAGAGCAGCGCACGGAAACGCCGTTTACCTTCCCCCCGGAGCGGTACCTATTTATCTACTTGCACTTTGACGTGCTTTCGAACTGCTAGGTTGGCAGGAGCAGGGACTGAGCAACAGGAGCTCACCCCGTCGCGGGGATTCGAACCGCCGACCTTCTGATCGGCAAGTCCCAGGCTCTGTGGTTTAACCCACACCACCACCCAGATCCCTTCACTTTTCATTAGGATGTCCCTATTTTCATTGGAGGGTATGTAGTTATGCAACCCCTGAGCAAAGGAGATAAGTAACTATACAACCTTTAGAAGTCATCTGAAGGAGATAGATAGATAGATAGATAGATAGATAGATAGATAGATAGATATAGATAGACATATAAGATGGAAGCTGCCCAGAGTGGCTGGGGAAACCCACTCAGATGGGTGGGGGAATAATAATGGAATAGGGTGTCCCAATTTTCATTGGGGAAATGTTGGAGGGTAAGGTATACAGTGCTGAGACTGAGGCTTGGTCGATCTATTGGGACCACAGCAGGGCACTGCAGTGATGAATGGCAGTCCTAACCCCTGCCCTGTCCTGCCTATGGGCAAGATGCTTTTTGCACTGTCAGCTATCCATGATTTGCCTAGGCAGCCCTGCACTAATGAAACCTTCTCTCATGCTGCTACAAATACAGTGGTGCCTCGAAAGACGAAATTAATTCGTTCCGCAAGTTTTTTCTTCTTGCGAGTTTTTCGTCTTGCGAAGCACGGTTTCCCATAAGAATGCATTTAAAATCAATTAATGCGTTCCTATGGAGACCGCTTGCCAGGCTGGCGGTTCGGAGAAGGGCTTTTCTCCCCACCGCAAGCCTTCAGGACAGGTCCGGGAACAGAGGGGAAGGCGCGCAGCGCTTCTCCTCTGTTCCCGGGTCTTGCGGTGGGAGGAGGGTTTTTCCTCCCCACCGCCAACATTCAGAACAGTATTCCTAATGTTGGCGGTGGGAAGGAAAACCCTCCTCCCACCGCAAGCCTTCAGGACAGCCATCCGAAGGCTGGCGCGGGGAGGAGGTCTCTCCGCCCCACCGCCAGCCTTCGGAAGGCTGCTAGGAAGGCTGGCGCGGGTAGGAGGTCTCTCCGCCCCACCGCCAGCCTTCGGAGGACTCTTCCAAAGGCTGGCGCGGGGAGGAGGTCTCTCCGCCCCACCGCCAGCCTTCGGAGGAGCCTTCCGAAGGCTGGCGGCGGGAGGAGGTCTCTCCGCCCCACCGCCAGCCTTCGGAAGGCTGCTCGGAAGGCTGGCGCGGGGAGGAGGTCTCTCCGCCCCACCGCCAGCCTTCGGAAGGCTGCTCGGAAGGCTGGCGCGGGGAGGAGGTCTCTCCGCCCCACCGCCAGCCTTCGGAAGGCTGCTCGGAAGGCTGGCGCGGGGAGGAGGTCTCTTCGCCCCACCGCCAGCCTTCGGAGGAGCCTTCCAAAGGCTGGCGGCGGGAGGAGGTCCGAGCAGCCTTCCCAAGGCTGGCGGTGGGGCGGAGAGACCTCCTCCCGCCGCCAGCCTTCCGAGCAGCCTTCCGAAGGCTGGCGGCGGGAGGAGGTCTCTCCGTCCCACCGCCAGCCTTCGGAGGAGGTCCGAGGATAGTGGGGAAGACGCGCTGCGCTTCCCCGCTGTCCTGGAGATTTCCCTATGGGCTTTCGTCTTGCGAAGCAAGCCCATAGGGAAATTCGTCTTGCGAAGCGCATCGAAAAACGGAAAACCCTTTCGTCTAGCGGGTTTTTCGTCTTGCGAGGCGTTCGTCTTGCGGGGCACCACTGTACCCACACTCCCATCGTGCCTATCTGCCATGCAGGTCGGCACACGTGTACATTTATGGTCATGCAGGCACAACTCCTGTCTGCATAGACATTGTTTTCCAAAGCAACCATGAGCACCGGGCGCTTGGTCTTTCAATAAACTGAACATTCAAGAGTCTCACAGTGCTCTCCTAAAGAGTCCATGCTTCCCCCTTGATCACAGTCAGCTACGTTTTGGGTGGGGGGGAACGCTGCAAAGGGGAAAGGAGCAAATCCAAAAATTATCTGGGAGGAAAGGGAGACCCACTTGCCCCACACTTTCCTTGGAGGGGCAATGTGTGAAAATGGGGCCCTCCCTCTCCTTAGCCTTATTTCAAATCCTCAGAAGGAACGTCATCTCATAAAAGCCGTGGCTGCTGAGAGATTTAATTGCCTTGCCAACTGCACGGGGTGTAAATCTACGAAGCTCCGGATGTTAACAGCCTGAGAACTCCGTGCTCCCAGAGCACAAATTAACAGCATCCCATTCGCAGGCAGTGGCGTCCCAGCATGCCTGAGCATTTAACAAGGGGCTTGGGAGAAGGGGGTGGGGAGCAGGAGGGCATCTCCCCTATAAAGGGTCATTTGAGGGGTTGCATTTCCTCAGCAGGTGAATAGGATTGTCCTGGTCTCAAGTTTCTACAGTAAAACTTCCCAGTGATCCTTCTATACCCACCACAGGAGCACGTTCACATTCTCAGTGTTCCAGATGAGAAGGGAAGTACCGTATTTTTTGCTCTATAAGACAGACCAGACCATAAGACACACCTAGTTTTTGGAGGAGGAAAACAAGAAAAAAAATATTCTGAATCTCAGAAGCCAGAACAACAAGAGGGATGGCTGCGCAGCAAAAGCAGCGATCCCTCTTGCTGTTCTGGCTTCTGGGATAGCTGCACAGCCTGCATTCGCTCCATAAGACGCACACACATTTCCCCTTACTTTTTAGGAGAGAAAAAGTGAGTCTTATAGAGCAAAAAATACTGTACCTCTTAAAACTGGAGAAGTGGAGAGAAAGAACACTTTGGTCATCTTTTTATGATGAGAGTTGAAGTCATCATCATCCACAACATGCCCTCCTAGTGCTAATGGGTTCGTTTGTTCATTCCATTTGTATCCCACCTGTCCTCACAACCACCCTGTGAGGTAGGTTCAGCTGACTGACCGACGGGCACAAGGTTACCCTGTGAGTTTTACAGCTGAGCAGGGATTTGAACCCTGGTCTCCATGGTTTGTGATGCAGGTGGCGCTGTGGGTTAAACCACAGAGCCTAGGACTTGCCGATCAGAAGGTCGGCGGTTCGAATCCCCACGACGGGGTGAGCTCCCATTCTCGGTCCCTGCTCCTGCCAACCTAGCAGTTCGAAAGCACATCAAAGTGCAAGTAGATAAATAGGTACCGCTCCGGCGGGAAGGTAAACGGTGTTCCCGTGCGCTCCTCTGGTTTTCCAGAAGCAGCTTCATCATGCTGGCCACATGACCCGGAAGCTGTACGCCGGCTCCCTCAGCCAATAAAGTGAGATGAGCGCCGCAACCCCAGAGTCGGCCACGACTGGACCTAATGGTCAGGGGTCCCCTTTCCTTTACCTCCCAGGTCTTATCCTAGCCCTCTGGCCACTAACCCACAACAGGCATGGCAACTGACAGCATGGCACTAAATCTACAGTTGCCACTCTTTTTATGGATAGAGGCAGGTGAAGCTTTACCTGTTGGATTTGTGCCAGCTGTGTTGATCTTAAAAGCACAGGGCTTCTGTCCAATTAAAAAAAAAAGTGGCAGCTGTTTTGCACCTAGCACCAGAGCTGTATTTGTTCAATGTAGCTGAAGGAACACCAACTCTGTACATTACTTAGGGAGAAAGAGCTCCCAAGAGCACCAGCAGCCACTGAGATTTTCCATTCATTGGTTAAGTTTTTAAAATTGAAAAGGATAGCAGCAGGGACTTAATATTTGTATACTATAATAAAAAATGTATAGATTTGCGATATCCATGTCCAATTTCACACATGCCACAAAGCACAATCGACATCCCCAGACCCCTGGCTCTCTGTTGGAATGCATGTGTGCGTGTGCTTGTAATCAGATTTTTAAAACTGATTGATGGACATGAAGGAATGTGGCTTTTAAATGGTATTTCAACCATCCAGTCCCCCAGTCTGGTCTCTGGTGAAACTGATAACTTTGGGGAAAATCTTTTGACAATTTCACTGGTGGGGTTGTTGTTTTCCCTGCTCCACCCCCACCCTTAAAAAAGCACACACACACACACACAAAGCCATCTCTGGTGCATAAGACGCTATTTTAAGTTTTTAAAAGACGGTGCATCACCACTGACATTTATAAGTCACTAACCTCCTTGCTGCAGTTCTGCCAGAAGTAAGGAAAAGGAAAGTTGAAAGAAATCAGTATTGGGTGAAATTGACAAGCTTTCTCCAACCTTCTATTTTCACCAGAGAGGGGTATATAGAGCATTTTCAGGCATTTACTTTTTTTATCAGAACTCTCAGGTTGAACTGCTACGGTCAGTGAGAAAAGATGGAAAACAATATTGAGCACAGCACTCTGCTCCATGAGAATATAAGTCTTTATCTTCTTCTTTTTTAATGCTTCTAGCTCTCATGGGTATATGGCCAATATCTGATCGAATCAACCTTCATTTTTTAAAATGCATGTTTCTAGCACTCATGGTTCAACGTGCATTGCAGGGGGTTAGACTAGATGACCCTTGGGGTCCCTTCCAACCCCACGATTCTGGGATTCTATGAACATTCGGTAAAAAATCTCAAAAGCCAGAGGAGCTGCTGATCAAGATTTGCAGAAGGGAACAAGCAGAAATTCAATGCCCCTCCCCATGATAATTGCAAATGCAAAACTAACTACAATGTTAATTATGCAGAACATTATGCTTTTTTTAAAATAAAACAAAAACCTGAAAATTAGTTGAAAACACGTAGCTTCTCCCCTTGCAGGGTTTGGTTAGCTTGACACAGAATTTTGATTTTTAAGCTCAAAGTTCTCATTTTCCTACTTAGAAGTTGGCCAACATGAACCTGAAAGGGTCGGCCAACTTTAGGATGAACAGGTCAGAGTACAGTTAACATAACAAGTTAATGAAAGGCCACAGATATACAGTGGTACCTCTGGATGAGAACGGGATCCATTCCGGAGCCCCATTCGCATCCTGAAGCGAATGCAACCTGCGTCCACGGGTTGCAATTCGCCGCTTCCGCGCATGCGCGTGATGTCATTTTGAGCGTCTGCGCATGTGCAAGCAGCAAAACCTGGAAGTAATGCACTCTGTTACTTCCGGGTCGCCGCGGAGCGCAACCCGAAAATGCTCAACCCGAAGCTACTTTAACCCGAGGTATGACTGCATGGAGCAAGCAGATCCTTCACATTTGAAGCCCTTCACGGTCTGTGCTTGCCAGGACAGAATGGAAGGCATTCCGGTCCCCTAATTTTCGCCATGCCAGCTTCAGAACATCCATGGGACTTGGGACCAAAGCCTGCTACCACTCCATCCCCACAATGCTTAAGGGTTTTACACTGCTGGTAGCTACTGCCCACTTGGGTAGAGGCAGACTTGCTGGTACAGCAGGCAGACACACAAACACACACACACACAACACAACAGTGGCCCTCTCTGCCAACTGGAGAGGCAAATGCACACCACCCAACCCCATCACCCATCAACATGGGGGGGGTAGAATTGCATTTTTAATCCTGCTGAAGATTGCAACCTTAAAGATACTGAAGTGCCACTGATCAACCGAGGCTATTTTCAAATTCATAACATCTGGGTCAAGGCTATGCAAGCCCCCTCCAGTTGCCCTGGCCTGTACTTGCTCTCTGTTTCCCATCCCTTAGCCTTGAACTGATGCCGTTCTAAAAAATAAAAGTCAGCATGGTGTAACTGTTAGACCTCGGACAACAGAATTCGAATCCCAAGCCAACCGGGAAGCTTGGGCCTGTCACTGCCTCGCAGCCTAACCTACCTCAAAGGTTTAGATACAGGTAGGTAGTCGTGTTGGTCTGCCGTAGTCGAAACAAAAATAATAAAAATTCTTCCAGTAGCACCTTAGAGACCAATTAGTGTGCATGCACACGATAGCTCATACCAATAACAAACTTAGTTGGTCTCTAAGGTGCTGCTGGAAGGAATTTATTTCTATTATTATTTTGTTTCGACTACCTCAAAGGGTTGTTGTGAGGATACAGTGAAGAGGGGGAGAACCATGGGTGTTCCTTGGAGGAAAGCCGGGGTATAAATCCAACAATAAATAAAATAAAAGCCACAATGGTGACAGATAAAAGGGAAAGACAAAAGGAAATAGCTGGCAGCAGCCAACCCTCCAAGACTCAGGTGAGATACTGTGGGGTGATTTGAGGACGCAGTGGCCAAAAATAAAAAGACACCAGCAGTCTGGGGCTATAAAGCTGTACTGCTAACAAAGGAACCTCCATGTTCAAAGGAAGTATACCTGAGATTAGCAGACGATGGAGACAAAGAACAGGGGAGGCAGCTGCCTAAATCATGCCTTGCTTGTGAACGTCCCAAGGACAACGGACTGGCTGCCGTTGGGTCGCAAAGCTGCCGGATTAGATTATCATTGATGTTTGTTGTGATTTAGCCATTACTTTCTCGTTACCCGCGGGGCGCTTTGCACCCCGACAGGTGGGAAAGTAGCTTTGCAAGCCATGTGCAAACGCAAATGTGTTTTAATTTAAACAGTTAAAAAAACAAAAGAGGACGAATGTCGTCTTTTTCTCACCCCATCTGCACCACCTCCCCACCTCCATCACTATACTGTCTAAATTATGCCAATGAATGCTGAATGAATGAACCCCCCTCCCGCCCCCTCCGCAGACTCCCGGTCTACTTTACCTACAATGCTCGGTTCGGGCCACGCGCCTCTCCCATTTCCTGTGCGGTGGCTGCTGGGAGCTGTAGTCTTTCCCCTCCCGCAATACCCCCAGCAGTTAGCAGGGGCCATCCTCCTCGACACTGCAACTCCCAGCATCCTCCTGAAGAAAACAGGAGCTTGCGAGATCTCCGGGGAAATGTAACGCCTACGGAAGCGAAAGGCAGGAGGGGGGGTTGGAATGAATGGAGGTGAGCGAGGCGTGAATGGAGCTAGGAACGAGCCCGGAATTTGCAAGCGGCAGGGGTGCATCTGAGCACGTGCAGAAAGCTAGTTCACTGCTTTGTTGATCAGCTATTAAAATAAATGAATGAGGGCTGTTTAGGCTAGACTGGATTCCGTGGCTTCCATCCACGTAGCCTTCAGTCCTTGGGTCCAACAGTATAAATACAGTCGAGATATAGATGATAGATAGATAGATAGATAGATAGATAGATAGATAGATAGATAGATAGATAGATAGATATAAAAATAATTTGACACATTTTGACTGCCACCAAAGGAGGCATACTCCAAAACGTACACGAAAGCTTATACCAAGAACAAACTTAGTTGGACTCTAAGGTGCTACTGGACTTTTTTTTTATTTTTATATATATTTCGACTGCATCAGACCGACACGGCTACCTACCTGAGTATAAATACAGGTAGACATAATTGATCTTAGAAATAAACCCAGATACTGATCTACCTGACTGCATTAGGAAGAGGGAATGTGGGCATGAAAAAGAGGACCAGCATGTTTCTACTTACGCTGAAATCTCATACAGCAGCCTTCGCCAACCTCGTGCCCTCCATACGTTTTGGAGTATGCCTCCTTTGGTGGCAGTCAAAATGTGCCAGCAGGAGCTGATGGGAGTTGTAGTCCAAAACATCTGGAGGGTACCAGGTTGGGGAACGCTCTGAAAGGTTACCTTTCTTGGTTATCTTTCATCTAACAGAAATTTGCAATTGGTCCTGACATACGTACACACAAACCTGACACCCCATTCATGCAAACTGACACAGAATCCCTTCCATGGACTTTGCCTGCAAGTGTAATACAGTGGTACCTCTGGTTAAGTACTTAATTCGTTCCAGAGGTCTGTTTTTAACCTGAAACTGTTCTTAACCTGAAGCACCACTTCAGCTAATGGGGCCTCCTGCTGCCACTGTGTCGCCGCTGCACCATTTCTGTTCTCATCCTGAAGCAAAGTTCTTAACCCGAGGTAATATTTCTGGGTTAGCGGACTCTGTAACCTGAAGCGTATGTAACCCGAGGTACCACTGTACTATGATTTATGTGTAAATCACCTTCGGACGGTGGCTCAGAAGGCAATTAAGAAATTCATGGTAATAATAGGACCTGATTCTGCCTAGGCTTTGATGGGCATGGCTGACCATAGGATTAGGCTGTTGGACTGCAAATCCTTTGTGACCTGCAGCTAACGCCAAGCCATTTGGAGGATAGGAGGAGTTGCACAGCAGAATACTGGGTACAGCTGATCAGTCTGCAAAACAAAAATGCATTGAACATCTTACAGAGGAAAGCATGTTTACTGCACCAAAACTGCCCACGTGTGAATAATGCAGCTGGCATTCTTAAATGATGGGATTCCCCTCCCCAAGTAAGGACTGTGCAGCAGTTCTCGTTCTCCAAAGGTCCTCATAACAGAGAATCCAGGGAATGAAGAGCGTGTTGATCTGCACATGCTGCCTTCGCTCCCTTTGCATTCCAGAATAATCCCTGCCGCCACCTGATAATGAGCAGAAGTGGACAGGCCTCGTTATTGCTTCTGTCAACACTCAGGCCTTATCAGTTCTGTAGTAACAGACTCCTCTCTCCCCAGTAATGGCCTCTTGCGTGCAGGGTTGCTAGCATCAAGTAGGTGTTTAAAGGATCAGAGCTGTGAGTCACTCTGAGACACAAATATTTTGAAGGTGCAGATACCCTGCTGGCCTCTCGAGAGCGGTTCCTCCTGGCTTGTGCCATCTCAAGGTACTGACAGGCCTTCTGATGAGCAAAAGGACATCTGGCTGAAGGAGACTAGCCCAGCACTGGGCAGGTGCTTTGTCTGACAGACTCGATCCCTAGCACCTAATTAAAAGCATCTCAGCAGTAACAGCACGAGGAAAGACCTTTGCTTGCAATCTTGGAGAGCTGCCTCCCATCAGGCAGAACTGGGCTAAATGGAACCAAACATCCGTTTAAGGCAGCAGCTTGTGTCAAAACTTGGGATCACAGTGGCTGAACAGAGCAAACAGGTTATATGTATCCCATGCCCCTGACTCTGTATTCTAGAGTATAAGCATCCCTGTCCCAACATCCTAGGCAGGTGCTTGTCTGGTCTGCTTTGGAAGATCTCCATAACCTTATTGGGGCTTTTTTAAGGACTCTGTTCAGCGCAGTGTCTCCTAGAGCAGGAATGGGGATCCTGCGGCCTTCCAGATGTTGTTGAACTACAACTCCCATCACCCCTCTCCATTGACAGTGCTGACTGAGGCTGATGGGAGTTGCAATCCAGCGGGTGGTGCTGTGGGTTAAACCATAGAGCCTAGGGCTTGCCAATCAGAAGGTCTGCGGATCGAATCCCCGCAACGGGGTGAGCTCCCATTACTCGGTCCCTGCTCCTGCCAACCTAGCAGTTCGAAAGCACATCAAAGTGCAAGTAGATAAATAGGTACCACTCCGGCGGGAAGATAAACGGCGTTTCCGTGCGCTGCTCTGTACACCGGCTCCCTCGGCCAATAAAGCGAGATGAGCGCCGCAACCCCAGAGTCGGCCACAACTGGACCTAATGGTCAGGGGTACCTTTACCTTTACCTTTACCTGACATCTTGAAGAGCCCCAAGTTGCTCATCCCTGGGCTAAAGAGAATTGCATTATATGCAGGGCAAGTTTATTAGGGGCAAATGGGGCACTGCTCCACCAGCCTCAGTCTGTCCTCTGCCAGCCACCACCTGCCTGTCTTCTTACGTACAGCAGGCCCAGGGAGTGGCACTGCTTGTCATTGCCTTTGATTTCACCTTCTGTTGAGCTCCCCGCTTTCCACCCTACCAGCCTCAATGTGCTCCAGCCATCACTGCTTATACAGCTAAATATAGATATACAAATTCATCTATAAATGTCAAAGCGCCTTCAAGTGAAAACTTCTAACACCCATTAAGATCTCTCAACGCAGCCTGCAAAGAGCTTTTGCCATTTGGCACGCAGATTTTTCAGTTTGGCATCCACTTGCTGAGCTGTATAGAACAATGGAAATCTCGGACATGGGCTAAGCCCACCTGTGGCTAAAAATTAAACCAAACTGGCAAAGAATAATAATGCTGGCCTGTGGCTAAACCCCCACTTTGTCAGTTTTCCTCCAGCCAAGCCTGTAGCCAGTGCCACCTTCTGCCTGGGCTGGCTGCCCTCGCCAAACCCTCGCCAGGAAGGCAAGTGTGTGTTAAACCACCAACATGCCTTGCTTGCTGTTGCTCGGCTCCTGTAACCTCCTGTTAAATAAGCCCCAAAGCCCTCTCTCCAGCAATTCCCAGAAACATCAGGAGGAAATGACAGGGTGAAAGTTCAACTACCCAATGGTTATAAATGAACTGTTTCCAAAAATCAATACGCCATCCTGAGAGCAGCTGACGCCAGTCCAGCTTTGCGCAGCTGTAGGAAAGGACTGGAACGCTGACTGATGTATGGTCCAGTTCTTGGTCCTGCCTGAAGGATTTGCACTAGCTGCCACCCCCCACATCTGCAAAATGGGGGACGACATAATACTGACCTACCTTGCAGGGCTGTGCTAAGGACAGGTGAGCTAATGAATGAAAAATGCTTTGGGCATTCTAGTGACCTATGAAATCCACATGTTTATATCACCGTGTTTGTAAAAGGATGGCTGAAACAAGTTTGTCTATTAAACCAAGCAGAACCCCAGTTTTGAAGAGAGAAGGATGGGTGATGGAAGGAACTGGGCAGGGAGTCCCATCTTCTACTGGCTATGCATTGTTAAAGGTACAGGTGGTACAATATCTGGGTTACAAGTCTGGCGTATGGAGTGTAGCTGTTAGAGTAGTTAAAAATAACACAAGGGAGAGTCAGGTTTCTCACAGAGCCACAAAGCTCACTCCGTGTGCTTGGACCAGTCATTCTCATCTCTCAGTCCAACCTACCTTCCAGGGTTGTTGTGAGGACAGAATGAAGGGACATATATATGCTACCTTGAGCTCCTTGGAGGAAAAGTGGAATAAAGAGGTGATGACAAAATAGACTTTAGTAGAAATACATGGTGTGTGAATAGAGTGGAGAAGGTTGTGTTCTTCCTTGTGTTTTTTTGCGATGATCTGCCGGTGGTATATCAGAAGTGGGGAACCTGCCCCCCCCATGTCAACTTACGGATTTGAAAATAAGGGACCAGCAGCCTTGAAAATAAGGGATCAGCAGCCAAAATAAGGGACTTTGCTTAGCTTATGCACGTCGGGGCTGCCGTTGTCCTGGCGCGAGGAGTTCCATCGGCCCTTCCCCGCCCGAGAGGGAGGGAGGAAGAGAGACTCTCACCCACAAGCCCAGCATGAGGCGGTTGTAGCGCCACGATGGCCGCTGAAGCTCCGCCCTTCTGCGTCCCTCCCTATCCCCTCCTCTTCCTCCTCCCTCAGGCCGCCTCCTCAGCCGCCTCCGGCTTCCCCTGGCAGCACAACAGAAGTCTCGCAAGAGAGGGGCTGCCTGCCTGCCCGCCGCCACCCGTCTCCTCACGATGCGCCCCTGAGGGGGAAAAGGGAGAGACGAAGACGCGGCAGCTTGTGCACACTCTCACGCGCGCGGCGGAGGACCCCGAGCCGCTGCTTCCCTCCCGAGCCGGGGCGAGCATGAAACCTGGGAAATTTAAGGGACATCATCAATCCGGGACAGCAGCGGGACACGGCGCTGGGATAAGGGAGTTTCCCGCCAAATAAGGGACGGTTGACAGCTATGCTCCCCTCCGAATGTTGTTGGACTGCAATTCCCAACATCCTTGACTATCAGCCATGCTGGCTGAGGTTGATAGGATTTGGAGTCCAATAACATCTGGAGGGTCCCTGGTTCCCCACCGCATTTGGATATGAATGCAGCTGTTCTGTACGCTGTGAAGTTCTCAAGATAAGAACATTCAAATAACCCCAGTGGATTGGATCGGTGGCCCACCTAGTCTAGCATCCTGTTCTCACGGTGGCCAACTAGATGCCCATGGGAGGCCCACAAAGAGGAGCTTACGCACAGCCCTCTCCCCTCCTGCAGTTTCCAGCAACTGATCTGCAGAAGCACACTGCCTCCAGCCCCTGCGGTAAGATAACAGAATAAGAGAACAAACGCTCGCCATTATCAGTCATGACATGCAAGAATTGGAGACAGCCCTTCTCGTTCCTGTTAAAATTCAGGCTTCAGGCTGAGCCAGAGCTTTGCCCTTGAGATCTATTTTTAGTACAAGTATTCCATTCTAGAATGTGTGGAAAAAAATTAAAGTGCCCCTCTGAGCATAAGCAAAGTGTATTTGCCTAAATAGCACAGGATGTAATGGGTCACTGCTTGAGTACCCTGAAAGCACCTCATTTTCTCACAACTTTCTTTTTTCAGCATGACTTGGCTGCTGGCAGTGCCACTTAAGAGTTGAGAAGTTCGTATACCGCTTCTGAAATTGCATGTACAAAGGTGTCCTGCTGCAACAAAATGTTGCAGCATGGCATGTTCGAGTCAGTAAGCCATGTCCTCTCCAACTTACTTCATTCCATCCCGACGAGTCATCATTCTGTAGCAACTAAGCATGCTCAGTTGGACCACGTTGGGGTTTTATCCCACCCTTATGATTTAGCTTTGTCTTCCTCCAAAATATATATACTTGTTCTACTGCAGATCTCAGGATTTCTCCATGTCTGCCGACATCTCCCTTTTGTGGGTCGAGCTGTTTCGGCTGCATAAACAATGGCACTCACACCTGAACATTTGAAATAAGGGGAAATGGTTCTGTGTGCTGTAACTTTCCTCCAAGGGGCTTGAGGTGGCACAGATATTGTTCTTGCATGGCCTGCTATTCCAGTGATTCCCAAATCTAAGCTCCAGAGGCACAACTACATCAAGGCAACTGCTGGCAAAAGAAGAGCAGACTCCCATTGCTTTATTTTTATTTAATAAATTCAAGAGATCCGCAGGACAGATAACTTTGGCAAGAGATGCGTGCAGCTATGCGAGGGTCCCACCCACCTAATTCCCCTTCCTGTGGCAGTGTTGGCATCTAGTACCACTAACTTTCCTTTGCTCTTCAAGCCCTGAAAAATTGCGTTGCTCGCAGCACAGCTGAGAAACAGGAAGGGTTAAGGTTTTCTTCCAGCTGCTGCGTGGAAGTCCGCTTCCCCCACCTTCCCTGGCTGCTAAGAGCTGCCTTGTGCAGAGGGCGCCATCTATTGGCCTGAAGAACACCTGGCATCTGCTAGGCCTGATGCAACTCAGCGGCATATTCCAGAGGACTGACTCTTCCTGGCAAGTGTTGCCAGCCGGCATTTATGCACGTTACACGGGTGTATGCATGCGTACACACATGTGTATATGATATGCATGAAACAGCAACACTGGAACTGTGCTGGCTAGGGGAGTGATAATTTTGCCCCTCCCGCTGTTTTCTGCAAAGAGATTTTAATATGCATGGACAATTTCTCTCCCTTAATATTCTGGAAATTATTTGTTGTGTGATAAGTTATTGATATGATAGTCGTAGTAAATTTCTTCATTGTGTTTTAACTACTACATTTTGTAATTCGTGGATACTATTCTTAAGATAGGGACGCGGGTGGCTCTGTGGGTTAAACCACAGAGCCTAGGACTTGCCAATCAGAAGGTCGGCGGTTCAAATCCCCGCGACGGGGTGAGCTCCCGTTGCTCGGTCCCTGCTCCTGCCAACCTAGCAGTTTGAAAGCACGTCAGAGTGCAAGTAGATAAATAGGTACTGCTCTGGCGGGAAGGTAAACAGCGTTTTCGTGCGTTGCTCTGGTACGCCAGAAGCGGCTTAGCCATGCTGGCCACATGACCCGGAAGCTGTACGCTGGCTCCCTCGGCCAATAAAGCGAGATGAGCGCCACAACCCCAGAGTCGGTCATGACTGGACCTAATGGTCAGGGGTCCCTTTATCTTTACCTTTTATTCTTAAGATGGTGCATCACTTTGAAACTGGGTTCATAAAATCATGGAGTTGGAAGGGACCCCAAGGATCATCCAGTCCTACCCCCTGCAATGCAGGAATATGTAACTATTCCTTATGGGGATCGAACCTGCAAACTTGGTGTCATCAGCACTACACTCTAACCAACTGAGCCATCCAGTGGAATACGACTGAAGCTACCGTATATATAACATTCCATGTAAGGCGATTAACAACTCATAATGAATGAATGAAGTGAGGGATGTAGAGATGCCAGGTGTTTAGGCTTGCCCGATATAGTTGAGGGATGACCCAGTGGAATTTGGGGAATAGTTATTAGTGTTGTGTATATAGCACTTCACAAGAGTATTACACGCAAAAAGACAGAGCACACTGTCAATCTAAATGTTGACAGTGTGCAGAGCTAACAAGAGGGGGCATAGAGAAGGATGGAATTGAACAATCAAGCTTTATGAGTGGTGAATGTGCACAGATGCAGCAATAAGCGCATGGGCTTCATTTAAGTTCAGGCTTCACTGAAAAGGTGAGTTTTACAGGAAGCATAGGTGTCAACCTTCCCTTTTTTTGCAGGAAATTCCCTTATTCCAGTGCCGTTTCCCGCTGCTATCCCGGATTGTTAGATATCCCGTAGACTGTCCCCGGGACAGGTGAGGCTGCTGATCCCTTATTTTCAAACCTGAAAGTTGACAGCTATGACAGGAAGTATGGGAAAGAAGTGGGGGTTGGATTCACAAAGGGGGTGGCGTTTCAGGCAAAAGAGGCAGCAAGTGAGAATGGGCAACTGCATTTGATAGCACAGGAAACTTCCCAAGAACATCAGAACACAGCTAGAACCTACAACAAAATGTTGCAGTATATCCTTACTTTCTATCAGAACTGTTTCTGTTCAAGATCCCAGCCTGCGATCCATGCCCAACTCTAGGCTACTCCATTTCAACTGACACTGAACATTCCATACTTGTGCGAATGCTCAATCTTCATCAGTCCCGTAGACTGTCCCCGGGACAGGTGAGGCTGCTGATCCCTTATTTTCAAACCTGAAAGTTGACAGCTATGACAGGAAGTATGGGAAAGAAGTGGGGGTTGGATTCACAAAGGGGGTGGCGTTTCAGGCAAAAGAGGCAGCAAGTGAGAATGGGCAACTGCATTTGATAGCACAGGAAACTTCCCAAGAACATCAGAACACAGCTAGAACCTACAACAAAATGTTGCAGTATATCCTTACTTTCTATCAGAACTGTTTCTGTTCAAGATCCCAGCCTGCGATCCATGCCCAACTCTAGGCTACTCCATTTCAACTGACACT
Source organism: Podarcis filfolensis (assembly GCF_964270895.1). Taxonomy (NCBI): domain Eukaryota; kingdom Metazoa; phylum Chordata; class Lepidosauria; order Squamata; family Lacertidae; genus Podarcis; species Podarcis filfolensis. The sequence goes on along the minus strand of NC_139605.1, from coordinate 114,489,368 downwards.
GAACATTCCATACTTGTGCGAATGCTCAATCTTCATCAGGACTTTTTCTTTAAATTCTCTCCGCCTTTAGTGTTTAATCTCAGAGCCTCTGTCTATTATCTTTGAGAATTCTGGGAGAACAGGTGAGTTTCCCTGTGGGCAAATATTCCCATCTTCAAAAAAGGGAAAAGGGAAGACACAGGTAACTACTGACCCGTGAGCTTGACATTGATACCAGGAAAGGTCCTAGACCAGATAATTAAACACTCAGTCTGTGAGCACTTAGAAAATGATGCTGTGATTATCAAGACCCAGCATGGGTTTCTCAAAAGCAAGTTATGCCAGACGAATCTCATTTCTTTTTTTGGTGGGTTAGGGAAATGCTGTGGACGCAACGTATCTTGATTTCAGGAAGGTGTTTGACAAACTCCCCCGTTATTCTTGTGGATAAGTTGGTAAAATGTGTGCTGGAGGAGGTTACTGTTAGGTGGATTTGTGGATTGTTGACTGACGGAACTCAAAGAGCGCTCACTAATGGTTTCTTTTTCCTAACCCTGGAAAAAATGACAAGCGGGGTGTTGTGGGGTTCTGTCCTGAGCCTGTTGCTGTTCAACATCTTTATAAATGAGTTTAATGAAGGAATTGAGGGGATGCTAATCAAACTTTTTAAAATAATAATAATATTTATTGAAATTTTCCAATCAAACCAAATTATATATTCCAAATTATCCAGTGATCAAACAAATTCCAATTTTATGCCTAATTATAAATTATTATTATTTTTTAGCTGACTTCCCATGCTTCGAGATCGGAGGGAATCCTAATCATCCCGTAGTTCTATTGCATTTCAAAATATTACAATAACTCCATTAAGACATTCTGATGTTAATCCTTCATTATTTTCAACAGCCTCTGCGTTCATTCTGCAAGTGTGTTTAAGTCCAAATAAAATGTTTCTGTGTGGATTTTATGTCTTTTCTTTATAGTCCAAATCTGTGGATGTTAATCAAACTTGCAGGTGACACCAAACTGGGAGGGGTAGCTAATGCCACAGAAGACAGAACTGGGATTCAAGATAACCTTAACAGGTTCGAGAACTGCCCAGACTAACAAAATGAATTTCAATAGCGACAAATGTAAGTCTCTACACTTAGGCAGGAAAAACCAGCTGCACAAATATAAGATGGAGGCTTGCTAGTAGTATGTGTGAAAAGGCTCTAGGGGTCTTGGTGGACCACAAGCTTAAAATGAGTCAACAGTGTGACGCAGCAACAACAAAAACAAATGCTATTCTAGGATGCATCAACAGAGGTATATTGTCCAGAAAAAAGAGAAGCAAAAGTACTACTCTATTCTGCCTTGGTCAGACCTGCAATATTGTGTCCAGTTCTGGGCACCTCAATTTAAGGAGGATATTGAAAAGCTTCACTGCAGATGGTGACAGCAGTCACGAAATTAAAAGACGCCTGCTTCTTGGGAGAAAAGCAATGACAAACCTAGACAGCAATGACAAACCTAGACAACATCTTAAAAAGCAGAGACATCACCTTGCCAACAAAGGTCCGGATAGTTAAAGCTATGGTTTTCCCAGTAGTGATGTATGGAAGTGAGAGCTGGACCATAAAGAAGGCTGATCGCTGAAGAATTGATGCCTTTGAATAATGGTATTGGAGGAGACTCTTGAGAGTCCCATGGACTGCAAGAAGATCAAACCTATCCATTCTGACGGAAATCAGCCCTGAGTGCTCACTGGAAGGACAGATCCTGAAGCTGAGGCTCCAATACTTTGGCCACCTCATGAGAAGAGAAGACTCCCTGGAAAAGACCCTGATGCTGGAAAAGATGGAGGGCACAAGGAGACGGGGACGACAGAGGACGAGATGGTTGGACAGTGTTCTCGAAGCTACCAGCATGAGTTTGACCAAACTGCAGGAGGCAGTGGAAGACAGGAGTGCCTGGCGTGCTCTGGTCCATGAGGTCACTAAGAGTCGGACACGTCTAAAAGACTAAACAACAACAATTGAAAAGCTGGAACATGTGCAGAGGAGGGCGACCAAGATGATCAAGTGTCTGGAAACCAAGCCTTATGGGGAACGGTTGAGGGAGTTGGGCATGTTTAGCCTGAAAAAGAGGAGTACTGAGAGGAGATATAAGAGCCATCTTCAAAGATCTAAAGAGCTGTCACATGGAAGATGGAGCATGCTTGTTTTCTCTTACTCTGGAGGGCAGGACTCAAACCAATGGATTCAAGTTACAGGAAAGGAGTTTCCATGTAAACACCAAGAAGAACTTTCTGACAGTGAGCTGTTTGACAGTGGAACGGACTCCTTTGACAGGCGTTGGACTCTCCTTCCCTTGAGGTTTTTATGCAGAGGTTTCATGGCCATCTCTCATGGATGCTTTAGTTGAGATACCTGCATTGCAGAGGGTTGGACTAGATGACCCTGGGGGTACGTTTCAGTGCTAAAGGTAAAGGTAAAGGGACCCCTGACCATTAGATCCAGTCATGACTGACTCTGGGGTTGCGGCGCTCATCTCGCTTTATTGGCCGAAGGAGCCGGCGTACAGCTTCCAGGTCATGTGACCAGCATGACTAAGCCGCTTTTGGCAAACCAGAGCAGTGCACGGAAACGCCATTTACCTTCCCACCGGAGTGGTACCTATTTATCTACTTGCACTTTGACGTGCTTTCGAACTGCTAGGTTGGCAGGAGCAGGGACCGAGCAACAGGAGCTCACTCCGTCGTGGGGATTTGAACCACCAACCTTCTGATTAGCAAGTCCTAGGCTCTGTGGTTTAACCCACAGCGCCACCAGCGTCCCCACCTTTCAACTCTACAATTCCACAATTCTAAGTGAGTTGACAAATGCCAACCAGACACTCTATTTTTGACCCCTAAGCCTGGTGCCATAAATGTTGCGAGGTGGAATCATGGTATTGCTTGATTGTTTTTCAGTAAAGCCAGATTTTCTTCTTTCTTCTTCTTCTGAGTAAAAGCCAACAGCATTTTAATTTAGTGCGTGCATGCATGCTTGAACATTAGCCCTGGGGGGTAGACTGCCTTGGAGTGGTCTTCTCCTTTAAAACAAAGCATATATATGGGTTTTCCTGTGGCCCACAGATGTGCTTTCAATTTACAAAGCCAGGGTACATGCTTGTGATCTTTTAAAAGCAAAAGCAGAATGGGCGATAAGTGACCCTGAGCATGCACACTTGCTTAAGAACAGAAGAAGTGGTTTTTCCGGACGCATTAATTCAGCCTTTGCTGCAAGAATCCCAGCAGCCTTCTTCTCTGTGGGGGGGGTTCCCCTTTGTGGTTTTACCCTCCCTTTGCACGTGGGTGTTGCTGAAGCTGTCACCACATTGGTGCCAAGTAAATACTGGTGTGCGCCTTGCGCCCAGGCTTTTGCAGTGTTTTAGCGTACAGGCAGTGACCATTTTGCATGGGTTTTTCCGTTCCTGCCTCTTCCCTCCCCAAAAAATGTTGCCATATAGAACGTTTCTATTCAGGGTTTCAGACAGACAGACACGCCCTCTTGCAGGACATGCCATTCCCTTCAGTTTTCCGTCCTGCAACGGTCAGTCAGGAATGCCAGCTGGCCAGGAAAGTTGGGACACAAGAAAGGAACGTCCTGACTTGCTCCTGTACCTTTAATAGAGGTTTGATTTGCAGAAAGCAATAGGTGAAACTTTCCATAGCTTGGGAGATAAAGCAGGACCCACCTGCTAATCGCTGCAGATCAGCAACTTTTAAAGGGACAGGACAGGTAAAGGGGCTGGTTCAAAAGACGGCAGGGTAGCTGTGAGAAATGCCTTAAATCATGAAAGGCAGCCCTGAGGCCAAATCTGCAGAGGAGGGTTTCTGTTTCAGTCCTGTGCACTGTAATTTACTGTCCTGCCCTTGTGTCCCTCTCATGAGCCTCTTCTAAGGGCAGATAATTCTACATCTCTTCATTTGATGTCATTTGGAAGATAGTTTTAGCGGGGGGAGGAAGTCTACTTGACCTTTATCCTTGACCTGGCTTTTGACACTTGAGGTGTACATATCTTTTCAGGACCCACCTTATTGTTATGATTGCAACTTGTTTTAAACTGTTTTTAATTGTGCGCTTAAATGTTGTGACCCACCTGGGACCATGCAGGAGGAGGGCAAGTAATAAATAAACAAGGGACTGTGTGACGCTTAACCACACTGGCATCTCTCTTGCCTTCTTTGTGCCTTTTTCAAGCTGTACTATAGATTTTGCTGAAGTCCTTGTTACACTGGCTGTAAATAACCTGCCATCTCCCTGAAGAGATCCAGAGGGAAGGATTACATCTTAGGAAACTGTGTTATACCAAGTCAAGGCCTTTGATCCAGCTCAGTATTTTGTACATCACTAGTCTTCAACTGGTCCCAGGGCCAGGGAGGCCATAGCTCCAGGTGCACAATTTTGAAGGGGCATGAACCAGGTGCCCACACAAAGGCACCGGCTTCTGCAGGGAACCCTGTCCCAGCCACGCACATCCTGGCAGGCACTGTCCCTGGCTCCCCATCCTTCTTCGTCTGGCGCTAGGGGTCTCTGGGCCCCAGAGACCAGCCTGGCCTCGCTTCTGCGACCCTGGCCCCCTTGCTGAATGGCTGCCAGTGAGTGCCAGGCCAGCACTCACTTGCTCCTTGCTTGGCGCACTCCCCAGTCGGAGAGTGGACATAGAGGGAGGGAGGCAGGCAAGGGGCAATCCCAGAGTTGCCCAACCCAGTGCTTGTCTCCGCAGGCTTCAGAGGGATTCGCCTGCCAAGGGTTGCATCATCCGGCCGGGCTCCCCCAGTGCGGTCCGGCAGCGCGGCCCCATTTTTTTCTCTGGTGAGGGTTCAATCCAGCACCTTCACTGGTGAGGGCAGGGCTGGCACCATGGGCTCCATTTACACTCCATTTATGCATGCCCTGGGTGCCAGCAAGCCAGGCTACGCCACTGTCAGGAACCACAGCTGGATATTGGCGTCATCAAAGGTGGGTCGCAAAAGCACAACTAAAGGTAAAGGTAAAAGGACCCCTAACTATTAGGTCCAGTTATGGTCGACTCTGGGGTTGCAGTGCTCATCTCGCTTTATTGGCCGAGGGAGCTGGTGTACAGCTTCTGGGTCATGTGGCCAGCATGACTAAGCCACTTCTGGTGAATCAGAGCAGGAAACACCGTTTACCTTCCTGCCGGAGCAGTACCTATTTATCTACTTGCACTTTGACGTGGTTTCGAACTGCTAGGTTGGCAGGAGCAGGGACCGAGCAACAGGAGCTCACCCCGTCGCGGGGGTTCAAACTGCCGACCTTCTGATCGGCAAGTCCTAGCCTCTGTGGTTTAACCCACAGCACCACCCGCGTCCCTAAAAGCACAACTAGAAGCATGTAAATTATGACTAGGACCTTCTGCATGAGAACAGATGCCCTACCTCCACACAGAAGGGCGGATTTCAACAGAATATAAGGAGAAACTTCCTATGCTACAGGTTTCCCACCCCTACTGTATAGTTTTGCAAGAGATATTCATGACAGGGTTTTACAAACCCAGAGATGATCAAAGGGCAGCTTTACCTTTCTTACTCCTTTCAACTTCTCTCTCTGATTGCACTGCCTCAAGGGGATGGAACAACTCCCTTATGAGGAAAGGTTACAATATTCAGGTTGGTGTGTTTTTTTTTAAGTTTAGAGCAAAGGCAGGTAAGAGGGGGAGCATGGCAGGAGTGTATAAAATCATGCATGGCATGGAGAAAGCAGGTAGAGAAATGGTTTTCTCCCTCTGTCATAATAACACTCGGGGAATACCCAGTCTTGGAAGATTCAGGAGGACTAAAGGAAGAACTTATTCACACCGTGAAAAACTGTGGAACTCACTCACAGAGGAGGCAGTGATGGCCATCAGCTTGGATGACTTCAAAAGAGGATTATGCAAATGCATGGAGAATAAGGCCATGCCCTCCAACATTTCTCTGATGAAATTAGGAGTGTCCTATTAATTAATAATACAGTGGTACCTCGGGTTACAAACACTTCAGGTTACAAACACTTCAGGTTACAGACTCTGCTAACCCAGAAGTAGTACCTCGGGTTAAGAACTTTACCTCAGGATGAGAACAGGAATTGTGCGCCAGCGGCACGGCGGCAGCAGAAGGCCCTATTAGCTAAAGTGGTACCTCAGGTTAAGAACGCTTTCAGGTTAAGAATGGACCTCCGGAACGAATTAAGTACATAACCAGAGGTACCACTGTAATGAATAGGACTCTAGGTGGCTTCCGACATACAGTGGTACCTCAGGTAACATACGCTTCAGGTTACAGACTCCACTAACCCAGAAATAGTGCTTCAGGTTAATAACTTTGCTTCAGGATGAGAACAGAAATCGTGCAGCGGTGGCAGCAAGAGGTCCCATTAGCTAAAGTGATGCTTCAGGTTAAGAACAGTTTCAGGTTAAGTACGGACCTTCGGAACGAATGAAGTACTTAACCCGAGGTACCACTGTATATAAAAACATAATAAAACATGAAACATTTTTTAAAAACTTCCCTATACAGAGCTGCCTTCAGAAGTCTTTGAAAGGTTTTATAGGTACATATCTCCTTGGTTCCAGGGTTGGATAACTCCATACCCTCCAACATTTATCCGATGAAAATAGGGGCGTCCCATGAAAAGTGGGACATTCCGGGATCAAATCAGAAACCGGGACGGCTTCTGTATATCTGGGATCGTGCCTGGAAAAGAGGGACACTTGCAGGGTCTGCAAGGCTATCCATGATTATTCGCTCTGATGGATGCGTCTTGCCTCCACTGTCACCAGCATAGCTGTCAACCTTCCCTTTTTTTGCAGGAAATTCCCTTATTCCAGCGCCGTTTCCCGCTGCTATCCCGGATTGTTAGATATCTCGTAGACTGTCCCCGGGACAGGTGAGGCTGCTGATCCCTTATTTTCGGGGCTGCTGATCCCTTATTTTCAAATCTGAAAGTTGACAGCTATGGTCACCAGTTGCTGGAAACGGCCAGAGGGGGAGAGTGCTGTTGCGTTCATGTCTGGCTTCCAGGCTTCCCAAACACATCCGGTTAGCCGTTTTGAGGGCGGGGTGCTGGGCTAGATGGGCTACTGGCCTAATCCAGCAGGACTCTTCTTAGCGTTAAGAAGCCCGACCTGCAATAAAATGATGCCCTGAAGCCTCTTTCTGCAGTTGCTTCCATATTATGGAACCAAGGAGCCCAAGCAGCTGGGAGAACTCATCACATGGAGCAATGGGAGAAAAGGACTCCTGTGCTATTGTGAAGGGAGCATGACAAGCAGGGATTTATTTGTTTGTTTGTTTGTTTGTTTGTTGATTTATTTATTGATTGATTGATTTGTTTATTGATTGATTGATTTGTTTATTTATTTATTGATTTGTTTATTTATTTATTGATATGTTTATTTATTTATTGATATGTTTAAAGAATGGTTAGCTTTCTCCTCCTTGCAAAGTACATAGGAGGAGGTTGATAATAATAATAATAATAATAATAATAATAATAATAATAATAATTTATTATTTGTACCCCGCCCATCTGGCTGGGTTTCCCCAGCCACTCTGGGCGGCTTCCAACAAAGATGAAAGATACACTAAAATGTCACATATTAAAAACTTCCCTGAAGAGGGCTGCCTTCAGATGTCTTCTGAATGTCAGGTAGGTGTTTATCGCTTTGACATCTGATGGGAGGGCGTTCCACAGGGCGGGCGCCACTACCGAGAAGAGTTGGAAGAGTGACGTTCTTTCCCACTTCCTCCTTTTTGCCACTGCATCGTTTTCAAGGCTCATATTAATTCTGCTGGACCCAGCTTTTACACATCTGGCTCAGAAAGGCCAAGTGCGCATGTGGACACACTTTCTGTCCCCATGGGAAGTGATCCAAACAGGGAGCACACATGACACTCGTTCAAAAAGCAAAAGGTGCCCGTGAGCCTTCAAAAGTTGGTGACCCCCTGTTCATGTGTACACTGTCAAGAAGGAGGGCTCAAGGCCCTCTAGTTTACGCCTAGCCCTCATACAGCTCCAAATCAGCAAGGTGGTTTGGAGGACAACCTTCACATTCTGAAATGCAGACAATCTCTGAGAGCTGGCATAGTGTAGTGACTAAGAGATGGAGCTATGAATCAGGTCATCGTCTCTGGTTCCAATCTCACCTCTAGCAAGAGCTCACCAGATTGCCTTAGTGAAGCTACTCCCTCCGAGCTTCACTTCTCCATCCCCAAATTTGCAAGATGTGGCTGCCAAGAATCACCCTCCTTACATCTTTGTTGTAAGGACTGCAGCAAGATAGTGCACAGAATCAAAGCATGTATAATACAGTGGTACCTCAGGTTAAGTACTTAATTCGTCCGGAGGTCCGTACTTAACCTGAAACTGTTCTTAACCTGAAGCACCACTTTAGCTAATGGGGCCTCCTGCTGCTGCCGCGCCGCCGGAACACAATTCCTGTTCTCATCCTGAAGCAAAGTTCTTAACCCGAGGTACTATTTTTAGGTTAGCGGAGTCTGTAACATGAAGTGTATGTAACCTGAGGTACCACTGTACTTGGAAGTCCTTTAGGAATGTTAAGTATTATCACCATCATATTGTTGTATGTTCACTCGGCTTGGGGGAGAGGTGTCAGTGCCCAGATGTTGCTCACTTCCCACAAACCATTCAACAGCTGTGCTGATTTCCCACCATCACCCCACAAGATACACTGGACTGGGGAACATTGTTCCAGCAGGGAAGGGATGCCATGCAACATGGTATACCCTCCTTCCAGCGAGACCGAAGCTGTCAGCACATAAAAAGCTTATGTAGGCATGTCATTATGTTCTCTTGCCCCTAAAGTTGTTGCTACCAAACCCAGGGACGTGTCTGTAACAGTTTATACTTAAGACAGAGGTAGCAAACATGGTCTGCCCCATCCCCCAACACGTGGACTACAATTCCCATCTCCCTTAACCATTGGCCATGCTGACTGGGACTGATGGGAGCTGGAGTCTAACAGGATTTCAAGGGTGCTGTGTTGGCTATCTAGGAGTCAAGATGTGCTCTAGGTAAAGGTAAAGGGACCCCTGACCATTAGGTCCAGTTGTGGCCGACTCTGGGGTTGCGGCGCTCATCTCGCTTTATTGGCCGAGGGAGCCGACGTACAGCTTCCAGGTCATGTGGCCAGCATGACTAAGCCGCTTCTGGCAAACCAGAGCAGTGCACGGAAATGCCTTTTACCTTCCCGCTGGAGCGGTACCTATTTATCTACTTGCACTTTGACGTGCTTTCGAACTGCTAGGTTGGCAGGAGCAGGGACCGAGCAATGGGAGCTCACTCCTTCGTGGGGATTCAAACTGCTGACCTTCTGATCGGCAAGTCCTAGGCTCTGTGGTTTAACCCACAGCACCACCCATGTCCCTAAGATGTGGTCTACAAACACACAATTCAATATTTTCCTTGACTTCTTGCAGTGTCTTGCCTAGGCTCAATGGATCCTATCCACCTCTGTTTTTAAAAATCCAGAGAAAACGTGGTTCTTTGCCACCTGGGCATGCAGTCTGTGCGTGTATCCCAGTGAAGGACAGAGCTGCAATTCTTAAGCTGCACAATTTCCCCTTGGCAGCTAAAGGGCGCATACTAATGCTTGCTCACACACTCTTGCTGTCGTGGTTTGTGTGTGTATGCGTGCGCACATACACTTGCTCGCACACGCTCATGCACTCCCACAGCATGCACAAACCCTGAGCCTCACTTTGATTCCCAAAAGGATTCCTATCAAATATTTCCATGACTGATAGGATGTCTATGTCTGCCTGTCTGAATGCCTGTTTTTGCCTCAGGGTGCACAAGCTATGTATACATGCCTATGTATGTATGCCTATGTATACATGCCTGTGAAGGACACAAGGCAGACAGCTGTTACGCAGGATTGCCATGCAAACAAAGTCCCAGGTAGCATGCGTTAACTCCTTTTGTCCTCACAATCAGGGCTATTAAAGATGCAGAGGGGGAATATAATGTTTTTTCTCCTGTTTGCAATGCAGGCCAGGGAGCAAAGTTTGTAATCCACTTACACCTTGAAGCATACTTCAGAGCTGAAGGCATGTGTGTAGCCAGGAGGGGGCAGCTACCCCCCCCCAATCAAGTAAATAAATAAAAATCCATAACTAACTGACCAATTGTGTTGCACATAACTTGGTTCTGACCCCACAACATAAAACCTGACCCCCCCTAAAATAAATCCTATGCCCCTGGGTTGAAGACAGAGCTGTAGCTGTGATCTAGCCAGGTTTTTGGCCCCAGGTGAAGCCTCCGGAGGCCTCCGAGTCTCTCAGTCTGTGTATGTGTGTACGCAAATGTGCGTGGCAGGGGTGCCAAACTCAGTCTTTGACCCGGGTGAAATAAAGCCTAGTTTTGCCCCTGGCTGAATCTGCTATGAAGGAAGTATCATCGCCTGCTGCTTGAACCGAGCCGTCTAATGTTGTTTCTAATAAACAGGCTTTCCAGGCATGTGTAAGCCCTTCAAAACCCTGCCAGACCTGTAGGATATCAGATGAGAAGTTAAATAAAATTGGGAAGGTAAGGAGGAGAAAGTTGGTGTGATGTTAAATCCACAAAGTCTGCAGAATGAATCGGTCTTAACTCGATGCCAGGATTAATTGTGCAGATTTTTAATGCTGGACTCACACCTGTCTGGAGCATCCTCCCCCTGCATGTGACCAGGTAGATGGGCGTGACCCTGGAAAGACCCCATAAAAGAGCTGGTCACACAGCCATCTTCCCTCCTTCTTCGTTTTATTCCATCTTGATGTATCATGGGATGAACCCACTCTCTCTTCTGTACAGTGGTACCTCGGGTTAAGAACTTAATTTGTTCTGGAGGTCCGTTCTTAACCTGAAATTGTTCTTAACCTGAGGTACCACTTTAGCTAAAAGGCCTCCCGCTGCTGCTGTGCTCCCACCGTGCGATTTCTGTTCTCATCCTGAAGCAAAGTTCTTAACCCGAGGTACTATTTCTGGGTTAGCGGAGTCTGTAACCTGAAGCGTCTGTAACCTGAGGTACCACTGTAACTACAAGCTAAAGCCTGCCTTCAGGGAACCTACTGTGAACTGAATGTAAGTAAACTTCTTATCATTACTTTTAATAGAAGACTGTTGTGTCTTTATTCTTTTCTAAGAGGGAACAATGGGGATTTACCAGGAACAAACCCAACCTGGACAAGCCAGATTGGACTGCTTAAGTAAAGAGATTCAAACGAATATACCAACGAGCTTCCTGCTCTATACTGGGGAATGTACTCTGCCACTGACTCACTAGCATGAATCCATGTCCCTTTCCCTCTCCCCCCCCCCAAAATAAAAGCTCCCTACCCACCCACCCTTGAATTGTGGATTGTTTGAATCCTTCGGAAGCCCTCGACTCTCAGTACCACCTTGACATCATGTGTCATTATGCAGTGTCACTCCATGTGCTGTGCAATGTCTTATTGGCCATATTCATCCATGTGCTCTCTATTTCCTGAGGCACAGAGGCATTGCGATGTTGTTACGCATTGTTACAGAGCACACCACTTGCCATGTGAGTCCAGGATTGGCTACATGGACCCGTTATGGCTCATTGTCTTCCCATCAGCTCAGAATGGAGAATAAGTTAGAATCATAGAATCACAGAGTTGGAAGAGACCACAAGGGCCATCGAGTCCAACCCCCTGCCAAGCAGGAAACACCATCAGAGCACTCCTGACATGTGGTTGTCAAGCCTCTGCTTAAAGACCTCCAAAGAAGGAGACTCCACAACACTTGTCACCCTCCTTCTTCCGTGACCCACACCTCTTTGGCTGAGCCTGTCCTCTGCTCCGTCCCTCCTCCCCTTCTCAGTTCTCTTCTTCCTAGCCTTTGCTCACATACAGTTCATTGCGGTCTCGGTGCTATTCATGCACACAAGTCTTGCACAGCCCTTGCACAGCACTGTCTTCATCAAAACGCCCCATGTGCTTTTCCAGCTGAATCTGGATTTACTGTTTCTGCAGAAAAGTCGCTAACGGCACTTCCAGACTGCCATTATTTTGGGGTGGGATTCAATCGCATACTGGCAAATTCAAATCTCACAGTTGCAGTGGATTGGGAGATCCTGCACAACAAACATGCATCCCCAAAGAAGAAAAGTGAGAGGAAAGTGTGAGGGTAACACAGTACTGGGTTCATCCAGACTTCCTTTTACTCTGGTTTTCCTGGGGAAAGCTCAGACATGGAGCTTTAAAGCCCAAAAACACAGCACAAAAGGAAGTGTGGATGAGCCCAGTGTCTAACCTCCCCACAAATAAGGGCAAATCCACACCATGCATTTAAAGCGTAATGAATGCACATTTAAAGCACACAAATCCCCCCACAGAATCCTGGGGAGTGTAGTTGTCCCTGCATAGAGCTACAATTCTCAGTTACATTAACAAACTACAATTCACAGGATCCTCTGGGGCGTTAAATGTGCATTAAATATATGGTGTGGATCTGGCACAGAAATGGAAACAAGAAGAACTATGGCAGACGAAAATGGCAGACGAAATTAATGGACTGTGCAGAATTAGATGACAGGAAGGATCCGAAACCTACAGGATCAGAGATTCTCAGAGGACTGGAGTAAATATTTGAACTATTTGAAAAGCAATTGTAATAAACAGATTACGCTAGTAGGACTCCAAGAAGTTCTGTGAGGAGGATTATGTGAAGTATTGCAGAGAAGATTATGAAGACAGTTATTAGTTAAGGATAATTAAAAGTAATAGAGAAATTAAGAAATGTAGATAAAGGTTGAAAAATCTTCAGATGTGGTTGATGGAAGTCCAAAACATTGTATAAGATACGAAAGTATGTTATATGATTTTTGGAAATTATGTGTGTGTGTGTGTGTGTGTGTGTGTGTGTGTGTGTATATATATATATAGACGCGGGTGGCGCTGTGGGTTAAACCACAGAGCCTAGGACTTGCCGATCAGAAGGTCAGCAGTTTGAATCCCCATGATGGGGTGAGCTCCCATTGCTCGGTCCCTGCTCCTGCCAACCTAGCAGTTCGAAAGCACATCATGTGCAAGTAGATAAATAGGTACCACTCCGGCGGGAAGGTAAACGGCGTTTCCGTGCGCTGCTCTGGTTCACCAGAAGCAGCCTAGTCATGCTGGCCACATGACCCGGAAGCTGTCTGCAGACAAACACCGGCTCCCTCGGCCTATATAGCGAGATGAGCGCACAACCCCAGAGTCGGTCACGACTGGACCTAATGGTCAGGGTTCCCTTTACATATATATATATATATATATATATATATATATATATATATATATGTGGTGTGGATCTGCCCACTGTCCAATCAGAATGAACGCACACTATACACTTTGCTTTGTAACTTTCCTTCTACTAGGGCTAGAGGCTTGTTTCTTCTTTTTCATTGAAGTCTCTATGTCTGGAATCCCTTGCCCTCTTGCAATTGCAACATTTGCACCATTATAAATCTGTCCGTATTCAACGCAGTGTCATCCAGCCTCCCCCTCAAACAAATCAGGATGAATGCTCAATAAAGAGGTCATCTGGAAGTGCTTCATTTTAAAATAATAAAGCGAAATGGTAAATTATTATTTGGGGGGGGCGAGATTCAGCTAAACAGTCCTGTCAGCAGAAACCTGTGCAAGGACTTCCTCTTGTGCAACTTGGCTTTCCTCTTCTCTCCTTCTGCAAAACACCCCCCATGGTGGGGGGGGTCAGGAGAACCCTGAAACAGCACATGGGGGAGAAGGGGAATTGTTCCGTCTGGCAAGACAAAATACTTGCCCTGCTGGAGCGATTACCTTTGTACAACATTGAAGTTTTACTCTTACTATTTTTTTTATTTATTAGTTGCTTTTTACAGCAAAAAGTCTCAAAGTGACTAGACAAAAAAAAGCACATGAAAAGAATTTAAAACCAAAGAAAATTTAAAACACTAGCTGTACACAATACATAAAAATGCTAATCCAACAAAAAAATTAATAAGGACCAATGCTGGATACATTGGGATTAAATTCAGGGTGGGGATATGGAATAGCATTTTGATGAGGACAGTCCCATAGGGACATTTCACAAAGCTTGAGTGGCTGAACAGCACCAAATCCACAGTAAACTGTGGTGTAGAAGGTGTTCTTTGTAACAATCCTCCCAAGTCCCACCATATGTTCTGTAGGTTTCAAAACCTGCCAATCTCTCAACTTCATAACACCATTGGGGCAACATTCAGGAAAGATGCACCCTTCCCTGGTGTTTGAAGTCACTTATCTTTATTCACAGAATATTTAAAGGCTGTTGTGCCACAAGCATACATCCCTTTGCTTTAACCAAAATAATGGGGATGGGGTGAGTGCAATGATAAAACAAGTACAGTGATGGCTAAATACTTTTTCCCTACAAAATCCCAGAAGTATGTGGTTGAAATCAATTGCCATTTGCAGTGGTAGTGAATAGCCAGACTTTGAACCCTACTGAATCTTCTTTTCCATGCCATAACACCCCCCCCCAAAAAAAACACCCCACTCTGAAATCTGAAATGGTATCCTGAGATCACCAATGGCAGCCTGCCACATTGCCTTCTTGATAACTGGGCTGTTTATCCTGTCAACCAGCCTTCAGGCTAGCTAGACCCTTGCTCAAAAGCTCTACGTCAATTTAAGAATGTAATTTGCTGTAATTACAGAGTTCAAATTGTCTGTGCTGAAGGAGGAACAAAATCAAAGTTCTGAAATGAACACTGATTCACTCCCACCGCCACCTCTGCAAAACAAGCAAAGTAGCTGATGGAAAATTCCGGATTACAAAAGAATGGTGCCAAAATCCACAGCATTCCGCCCAAGCTGTGCAGGTGGAAGGTTCTGCTACATGCAGCAGGACAGGTGTGCATTGTGTTAGGAAAGGCTTGTGCTTTTCTGCCCTTCTGAAGAGAGGGCTTATCTCTAAATTTGTGTGTAGGAGTGTACATCCAAGGGGAAGCGCAGGGTTGTGTTTATGTCCAACAATCCTTGCACCATTCTCCTCCACCCCCTCTGCGCCACATCTTTTTCTGACTATGAAGCTTCGAGGACTATTTTACTTAACATCCAGAAAGCATTATGCACATCTATGTCCTGGAACAGTTGGGCAGCTGGACACCACTAATCTGACCATGGCCATACTCTAGAAAAATCTTCTGGCTAATGCCTAAACCATACACAGCGATATGATGCAGATGACACACTTTCCTACTGAGGGCAGGACATTTTTGCAGGGTCCTCAGCACTACCGCATTCAATCCACTAGAAGCTGAAAACTTGTTCATTACATAAATCAGTCAGGCACGGACCATATGTAAATGTATGAGCCAGAACTGATGTAATATAATTTACACCAACAAGGTCGCTTTTGAATGAATTTCCACAGATGCATGCATGTGGAAACGTTTCCCTAAAATACATGATCTGTGTAGTTTGCCAAAAGGCAAACCCATGGCTAAAATTTGTGTTGGTCCTTTTTTGTAAAGAAAAAAAGACTCAAGTCAAGAAGTTTTCACCTTTTGTATGTGTTCCTTGAAATCTCCACAAAACCCATCCTGTGGAT
Organism: Podarcis filfolensis; assembly: GCF_964270895.1. Taxonomy (NCBI): domain Eukaryota; kingdom Metazoa; phylum Chordata; class Lepidosauria; order Squamata; family Lacertidae; genus Podarcis; species Podarcis filfolensis. Next base: position 114,473,778 of record NC_139605.1, on the reverse strand, counting down.
GTCTCTGGACATTTTGCCCCCTAAATATACTTCCCCTCCTGCTTTCAAAATGACAGTACAAATTATCCTGTCTAATTAGATGGGGGGGGTGCTTTCATCTATTCTCATACACTTGATTCCCACTCTCCTGAAGAGACTAGAAGAGGGACGGAAGAAAATGTCTTTGAGCAGGTACAGAGTGCATTTCATTCACCGCCGAACAATTACAGAGAGTTCCACTGAAACCCATGCATCTGAAATCTGGCATTTTAGGGGAAAGAGGATGCAGCTAGATGTCAAGGGCTGTTGCCGGCAGCCACACTTGAGGTCCTACATTTCCCTCCGCCGCGCCTGCAAATTAAGCACGGGAGACGCTTTGTCTGCACAAAACGGCCGCGGCTCCCAGGCACGCGTGTCTTAGTACGTTTGCAGACACATGTCTGCACTTCCATCGTTCACACACATACGCAGAGTGAGGCGAGTAGGGAGGACAGACGATGCTATTCTGGCGTTGGCGCTGCTAACGCCTCTCCTGTTTGTCTGAAGCTGCCCTAGATGCGCACGTGCTTTCCAAAGTGGGGATGGCGGCGCTGCGTGTGTGCAACTCCGCGCGGCACGCCCTCCAAAAGGGGACCGCTTGCGCGCGCGCGCACCGCCCAGCCCCTTCTTCCTCTCCTTGCCTTTGCATCTTTCCTGCCACCTTCCGCGCCGCCGCCGTGGCCAGCCCCCTACCCATCCCTCCCCCCTCCCCTCCCTCCCTCTCCCTCCTCGCGTCATCATCTCCCCCACGGCTGCAGCGATAGATATTAACCGCGCCGGCAGAGCAGACAGCCAGCGCAGCGCCTGGTGCTCTCAGCAAATCAAAGGCCCATTCAGCGGCGTGATGGATGGGCCTGCCCTCGCGGTGAACCCGCACTTTAATACAGAGGAAGTTATGAAAGCGCCATCCATCAGCGGCGGGCGCTTGCTCGCTCGCTCGCTCCTCTTCGCATGCTCGCCTCGGTCGCTGGCGGCCCGGGGCTGCTGCTGCTGCTGCTGCTCCCCCCCCTCCACCGTCCTCCACTGCCCCCCCCCCCAACACGCTTCGCCGCCACCTTGCAAAAATCTCATTTGGCTTCGCAGCCGCTTGCTTGATTATCCGGCGATCCACGCCCACGCTCCCCTCTTTGGCCCGATCCCTCCTTCCCCCCGCTTTGCACTTTCAGAGGTGGGGGGAGCTATGAGCCAGCACCATGCAGAATTGGGGCATTTCCTCTCCCCCCCCCTCTTTTCTAAGCAGAGGGGTGGCGAGTGGGGGGGGGAGAAGACTCGTTAGGCGCGCTGGGCCCCACCCTCCCTACCGCGCAGTCGCTCGTGTCCAATTTAGAATCTTCCCTGACATTTTCCTCCGCAGCTCATACATCAGGAGGGAGGAGAGCCAAGCCGGCGGGGGGGGGAGAGAGAGAGGGAAGGAGAAGGATGTTTCTCGCAGACAGCGCGGTGTCTGTCCTGGAGAGACAAAAGGAGACGAGGGAGGGAGGGGGACAGGCAGACAGCGAAAGGGTGCGCGGAGGGGAATGGGGTGTTTCTGGAAGGGAGACAGGGGCGAGGTTAGAAAGGAAAAGGGTCTCTCCATCACGGTGATGGGGAGAGGGATGCTGCTGCTGCTGCGGGCAGACAGTGGCCGGCCTTTGGAGAGGGAGGCCGCATTGGCCAGCCTTGGCAGGAGAGGAGCCAGGGCTGGGGGGAGGATGGGAAGGGTGGAGTAGGCAAGGAGATGGATGGAGAGCGAGGGACGGGGAAAGGATGCTTTGCGCGCGCACGGCATCCTTCAGCTTCCACTTGTGGCTGTGGCTGTTTGCAAGCAAAATGCCCGCCTGGGTGATGATCATCATACAGGACTTTGCTTTCTTTCACTTTGCTTCTTTATTTCAGTTTCTAACCTGGCTTGGGGGTAGAAGTGGGGGGAGGAATGGAGGGGACTAAAGAAAAAGCCCCCCATCCAATCCAAATTAGATCCTATTGAAAATCCTATTGAAAACAATGGGGCTTAAACTGAGCTTGGGTAGCTTTTCATCGCTGGTATCCTTGAGACTTGAGGTCAGACTCAAGAAAGTACCCAAGACAGAAGGTTCTGGGTATCTAGAGCAGGAATGGGAACTTCTAGTCCCCCAGATGTGGAATTCAATTCCATCAGCCCCCAGCCAGCATGGCCAATGGATGATGAGCCCTGTGGCCTGGCAACATCTGGAGAACCACAGATGGTGGCTATAAAGGAACAAGTAAAATGAAGTAACTTTATAAAGTGTTATTACCGCATCACACTCTCAGACGAATGCCAAAAAGTTTAAATTGTCAACCTTGAAAGTTGTGCCAGGTTTAAAGGGTACTGGGGAAGAATCTCAGTTTTGCAAACTTGCTTATTTCCACCTTTTCTATTTACCCCAATGTGCTAGAGTCTATATGAAATATTTCGTAACAGTATTTTCATATTTCATTCAACCTAGCTGTATTTTTCCTCATTCAAAGTGCGGTTTAATCACCAACATGCTGCTACATCTTTTGTTGATTTTCTTTCATGGCTGATTAAGATTTAATCCAAATTGTACATAGTGGAGAAGGAAAAAAGGGAGCACAACTTCCGCCCATGTGGCTTTCACTAACTGGTGGAGGCAGAAACTGCACACCCACTCCTAGGAGGATATGGTGGTCTCTATGGGTGGGTGGAGAGATTTGGGAAAACTAGGTGCTATGTAGGATCAGATTAAACTAAATACCGTATTTTTTCGCTCTATAACACGCACCAGACCATAACACGCACGTAGTTTTTAGAGGAGGAAAACAAGAAAAAAATATTCTAAACAAAATAGTGGATATATGATTTTTGTGGTTCATGCTGTGGCCACAGACATGTGATCTGACAGTGAGTTTGGAGTAGCCCAATGCAAAAATCCTGAGGATCCATGTGGATCCATGCTTTGTAACCACGGAGGAGGGAAGGAAGGGGAACCATGGATCCTCTGCTCACGACTGCAGCAGATCCCACCCCCCCGCCACCCGCAGGCATTCGCTCCATAACACACACAGACATTTCCCCTTACTTTCTAGGAGGAAAAAAGTGAGTGTTATGGTGCAAAAAATACGGTACATATTACAAGGCCAGCACATAGCAACATGATTCAACATCACCAACTCAGATGTGTTACTCTTTAATTTGGTATATGCACAATCCCTGGTGGTAAAAGAGCACGTTTTCTAACCATGTGCCCTTTCAATATATAGTTACGGGTGAATTGGAGATTCTTCCACTGGAAGTATGGTACGTTTCTGTATGCTGCCCATATTAAATAAATGCGGGATGAGTTTAAGTACTACTGCTGCAGTCTAGTGGTGGATGTAATAGAGGAAGGATCGGATGACCGCAGTGGGTATACAGACGGATAGCACGATATGGGTATGGATATGAATGGTGATATGCAGCCATTACTTGATGCCAATATTGTGTTAGAATACTCTTGGAAAACATGGTAGCCGATAAAAAAACAAAACACCCACATAGTAAAGGGGCTGTTATCATCCCTTTTGTGATCAAAACGTTTCTTCAAAGCAAAAGCAGAACTGTTTCCTCTGGTTAAAACCTCAGAAAGAAGTAAAATGGCATAGCAAATGAGGAAATGAATGGGCAAGGAATCAATATAAATTATCAATTAGGAAATGTACAAAGTTAATAAGAGAAGCGACAAGTATTGGAGAAAGACTCAGAGTTGACAGGGCTAAGGACAATAGGAAGGGATCTTTAAAAAGTTTTATCAAGAACAAATGATACCCTAACAATGATGCAGAGGCATTACTAGACGGTGATGGGGGGAAAATTGTTATTAATGGCACAGAGAAGGCAGAAGTGTTCAATAAATATTTCTGTTCTGTATTTGGGAAGAAGCAGAGTGATACATCCATATCCCATAATGATGATGAACCATCTTCCGTTGCAAACTGCACCTAGGGAGGATGTTAAACAGCATCTACCAGGAATAAACATTTTAAAATCAGCAGGCTGGGATAAATTGTACCCAAGAGTTCAAAAAGAGCTGGCTGAGGAGATCTCTGCTCTGTTGATTTTTAATTTTTATCAAATCCTATAAGGCAAGTGAAATTCCTAAAGGCTGAGTGAGAACACTTGCTGTGTGCTAAGATTAGCAATGTACAGAAAGGCAGACCCCTCTTGGGTTGCCAGATTTTCTGTCCCTGAACCTAAGGAGAACAATGGGAAAGTTAAATCTTGAATAAATCAATCCAGGTGCAGAATCCATTGATTGCAGTGATGAAACTTTCATCTAAATAAGTGTTTGTGTACACATACCAGTGCATACACACAGCTTGCTTGTATTAGCCAATGTATAATATTTATACTCCACCCTTCCATCAAGGAGCTCAGAGTGACATACATGAGTGACAACAGCCCAGTGAACTAGATTACACCAAGAGTGACGGGTCCAAGATGAGCCAATAAACTTGGTGGCTGAGCTGGGATTCAAATCCAGGCCTAGCTCTAAAACTCTATCCACAATCCTACACTCACTCTGAGAAGGGATGTGTGTGGCAAAATGTTAGCAGTGAGGTCAGGTTAATGTACCACAAGAAATACAGACCGGTATAATATTCTGTGCATCTGATGAAGTGAACTCTAGTCAAAGGATAGTTTACGGTGTAATCAATTTATAATTTTTTGAGGTGCCACAAGATTCTATGTGGTTTCTCCTTTGGATTGAGGTTCATAAGTGTGAAGGAGACACAAGTGGATCATTGATATGTTTCTAATTTATTTATATTGTGCCATCAATGTACAATGGGGCTACATAGCCATGGTTCTACTTCCAATGAGCTTCCAAGCTAAAACAGACAATGGGGAAAATGGCAAAGAGAGAGAGGGAGGGAGATGATGATGATGATGATGATAACTTATTAGTTGCTTGTGACCCAAAGATCTCCAGGTAACTTACAAGTTATATACAGTGGTACCTCGGGTTGAGAACTTAATTCGTTCTGGAGGTCCGTTCTTAACCTGAAATTGTTCTTAACCTGAAGCACCACTTTAGCTAATGGGGCATCCCGCTGCTGCCTTGCTGCCGGAGCACGATTTCTGTTCTTATCCTGAACCAAAGTTCTTAACCCAAGGTACTATTTCTGGGTTAGCGGAGTCTGTAACCTGAAGCGTCTGTAACCTGAAGCATCTGTAACCCGAGGTACCACTGTATTAGAAACATAAACACATAAAAGCAGAACAAAACAACCCTGATAAAAAGCAAAGGATAATAGGTTGGCAGCATACTAATAGCAAACAGCATAATCTCAGTTTATCAAATGTCTGGGGTAAAAGAAAAGTCTTTAACTGGTACCAAAAAGATGTTAATGAAGGGGCTAGATGAACCTCATTGGGGAAAGCATTCCACAGACAGGGAGCCACAACTGAAAAGGCCCTCTCCTTGGTTACCACCCTCAGAGCAGGGACCTGGAGAAGGGCCTCACAAGAAGATCTATACCTGGAGAAGCATTTCACAAGACATTTGAGTCCTGAGCCATAAAGAACTTTATAGGGCAAGTCTAGCTCAGAAGCACACAGGCAGGCAGTGCAGTTGGAGCAGAATTGGTGTCATATGATCTGTCAACAGGCAATGACGTTCTGCACAAACTGATGCTTCTGGACTGTTTTCAAAGGCAGTTCCATGTAAAGCACAACGCAATAGTCCAGCGTTGAGGTTCCCAGAGCATAGATTACTGATGTCAAGTTGCCCCCATCCAGATAGGCTTGAAACTGGACCACCCACCTAAGCTGATGGAAGACCCTCCACACCACTGAGGCCAGCTGTGCCTCAAGTGTCAGCAATGGATCCATGTGAACCAACTACAAGGCCTCATCCAGAACAAGCCACACATCACTCAGTTGGTCAGAGGAACCACCCACCAAGAGCATTTCAGTCTTGTCTGAATTAAGCTTCACTTTTCTGGCCCTGTTCCAGTTCATTATCGCAACCAAGCACTGATTCAGCACATCCGCTGCCTCACCTGCAGAAGATGAAAAGGAGTATATTGATGACAATGCACTCCAAAACTCTGTACGGTCCCACTCAGCAATTTTGTGGACATGTTAAGCAACAGGGGAGACAGAATCAGCCCCTGAGGGACTCCATACTGGAGAATCCACCGAGTAAGTAATGCTCCCCTTCTGGAGTTGTTCAGCCAAGCAAGAGTGAAACCACTGCAATGTGGTAACCCTCATACCCAGCTCAGACAGTCGCCTCAGAAGGATACTTTTTGGCTGATGGTAACAGAAGCCACTCAGAGATGACACTCCCTGTCTTTCTCCGGACACAGGTCATCAGAGGTGTATCTAGGGGTTGGTGAAACCAGCTCCTGCCAGGGCACAAGCCCAGGGGTGCACAAAGATAACCTAACCATCTATGGAGTGTATGGCGTGATCGAAACTCCCATTGTTCTAGGCGCATTTTGCGACAGGGAATTTCATTAGCATGAGCGGTTTCTGAGCTCTGGGCACAGTACTGCACCTAAGAATTCAGATTTAAAACTGCAGAGTGGAAGGAAAGGTGGACCCTTTTCTGCCTCCCCACTTCCAGCCACTCTCTGAAGACTGGGGAAGAGACCCTCTTAAAAATATTGGGGGAGTGAGCAGGGGAAGGACTAGACTAGGCCTGGGTGATATATCAATATATCACCCAGGACCGGTATGAGGAGCAGACTGCGATGTTGGTTTCACTCAGCGGTATATCACTGGTGAAACCGCCGCTGTTCCCGTGTCCCTCTGCTAGCAGCATCCATTGGAGGGAGTCAAGAGTTCCTTCCTCCAGTGGGCACTGGTGGTGGTTTCACCAGCGATATATTGCTGAGTGAAACCGCCATCCCATTCTGCCCTCATACAAATGGAGAGAAGGAAACAAGCTGTATTGGGGAGATGCCAATACAGCTTGTTCCTCCTCCATCTTTAAACTGCTCAACTGAGGAGTGGGCAGCTGCCCTTGTCTCAGTCAAGCAGTTAAAGGAGCCCCCAACCCGGTGCCGGCTCCCGCAAGTCGGTGGCAAGAGTGGGGGCTCTGTGAAACTGCTCGGCTGAGGGGAGCGCTGTTGCTGCTCCCCGCCGCAAGCAGTTAAAGGAGCCCCGATACTCTGCCCACTCTCAGAAGAGCGACAAGAGCACTGGGGCTGTCACAGCTGGGGGTGGGGGACCTTCCCACCCCCCAGCTGAGCGGTGGAAACAAGCTGCATTGTCCCAGTCCACAAGCCTGGGTGAAACCGCCTCAGTTCCCGAGGTGAGAGCAGTTTCACCTTGTATCTTGCAGGCCGAGGCCAATGTATCTTGTTTTTTCAACATCACGGTTTATCACCAAACCACAATGTTTGGCTGGCGATACACCACGATGTTGAAAAGCTGATATTGCCCTGCCCTAGACTAGACCATGTGAAAAATATTGTATATAATCTTTTATATGCACCCGGGTGGTGCTGTGGGTTAAACCACAGAGCCTAAGGGCTTGCTGATCAGAAGGTCGGCAGTTCGAATCCCTGCGACGGGGTGAGCTCCCGTTGCTCAGTGCCTGCTCCTGCCAACCTAGCAGTTCAAAAGCACGTCAAAGTGCAAGTAGATAAATAGGTACCGCTCCGGCGGGAAGGTAACAAGCGTTGCTCTGATTTCGCCAGAAACGGCTTAGTCATGCTGGCCACATGACCCGGAAGCTGTACACCGGCTTCCTCGGCCAATAAAGCAAGATGAGTGCTGCAACCCCAGAGTCATCCGCAACTGGACAGGGGTCCCTTTACCTTTAATCTTTTATATAATATTTTAGCTGCAGTTCATTCATTTTCAGCTTTGCATTCTCAATATAAAAAAGCGTGCCTAGACATTCTGTTTTTGCACCCATAACCCAGGTTTAAGGTGCCATTTAGCTCCTAGCTTTCATATCTCAGTTTCTTAACACGGAGTTTATGACACATATGTGTGGCGAAGCGTCAACACTGTTGTGTCAAGATTAAATGCGCTGGGAGAAGCTTCCCATCCTTCTCGCACCACGGCACAAAGGTGACTTTTTTGGGGAGGGGTGAGCCAACACAGCTCATTTCCAAGGGCACAATGCCTCTGCAGGACATTGTACAGGGCAATGAAGGGAGTTTCTGTACCAAAACCAGACCTGAATTCTGATTGAAATGGATCTAGAACATTTGTTTCCTTCAAGAGTACCTAGAACTGCAATTCATAACATATATGGAAACAAATTCTAGAGATATAAAAATCACAGTAGGTTTAATATAACCCTTGCGATGTGTAGACGATATAAAATGAAAAACTGCAGAATGGATTTAATATTTACATAACCCAAAACCGAGATGGAGGGAAGTCAACCGTTATTTGTTGTTAATCAATGTTTGTCTTCTGGTTTGTTCATGTGTTTTGTTTTGGTTGATGTTTTCTTTTTTCTTTGGTGTGTGTTGTTTATTTTTTTTTTTGTGGTTTGGTTATAGACAATGAATAAAAAGAAGTTTTTTTAAAAAATAGAACATTTGTTTCCTTCAAGAGTACCTAGAACTGCATGCCACAGACACAGGTCCCCTCCTGACCTATTCACAACTGGGATTTGGCTACCAAAAGAAATTAAAACGGCAGCAAAAGTAATGGAAAAGAAAGCATTGGTGTACAAAGGGAAGGACAAATACACCTTTAGACCTGTGTAGATTTGTTATGCATCTTGTGTAACCCAACACAATCTTTTTTATATTATTATTAAAGATTTTCTTGATTTACAAAAGTGTGTGCGATGTCTCTCGTATTTTTTTTCCATGTAACATTTTACAAATCAGTTTCATTTGTTGAGACATTAGGAAGAAAAGGGGGAAAGAGGTGGAGGGCAGGGAGATGGGTGGGGGTGGGGTCGGGAGGCGATGTTTCTATTTTACTTCCTTTATGTAGGGTTTGGTGTCAGTGTTGCTTGTGCAGGTTCTCTGCTGTTCACTTGTGTTCCTTTGGTGGTGAGAGAGGTTGGGGTTGGCCTAGGGTGCGGTTGTTCATTTGTGGTTGGCTGTGGTGGTCTTTGTTTTCATGTGTGAGTGGGGTGGGTGGGTGTTTTGGATCGGGTTAGCCATATTGATTTGTATGCTGTTGGTGGGTTTTTGTCGTTGTCTTGTTGGGCTGTGTATGTGATAAAGGGGAGCCATACCAGGGTGAAGGCGTCTTCTTGTCCCCGTGTCAGTTTCAGTTTATTGGTTAATTTTTCTAGTAAGGCTGTTTCCCATACTATTTGGTACCATTGGTCCATTCTTACTCTTGAGCACAAACAAGCCCTACACCTGTGGACATCAGATGCAGCGTCAGCACTAGAGTAGCACCCAGAAGCAGCGTGGTCCTGCGCTATAACATTCCTCTCCAAAACAGGTTGTGTTCTAGCACCAGAAGATTCATCCCACAACTGCACCAGAACAGCCTCTGGCATGGAAATGGAATAAACATAAAACAAGAAAACCTAGCATAGGCGGTTGGGGAAGGGATGGTCATGCTGATTTCTGATACACCAAGACAGCAACTTCTAACTGAATTGAGGAGTCTCAAGCCTTTATTTCCCAGGGCTTAATTTGGCTTCTATGGCCACTGAGCACGCTCACTCTTCACCAGGCTCTTTGGGAGAATAGTAGTTTCCCACGAAAACTTGTACTTCTGCAAACCCTGGGAATCCCTCGAGCATGCTGATGCCACTGTCTTGTGCCAGGGTGGTGCAGCTTTGCTACACAGGGGTTGGCACTGGAGAACTGAGATTGCTATTAGTCTACATGACAACATAAAAATGCATAACGATAACGATGGTACTGTTCCTATCCATCTCCATGCAAATTTCTCACTAGTCCAATGTTGTAATTCGGATCTGTTTCTACCCAAGCTGTATCTCCAAAGGTATGGGAGTCCATCTTCAGTTCGGAGCAGCAGTTCTCAAACTATAGGAGAGGTCCCCTTGTGAGGTATGGGAACATAGGATCCAGAGGGCATAGGATCCTGGAACAAGTGGAACTCCCGGGCTCATTGGCAGCTCACACAGGAACATAGGAAGCTGCCTTATACTGAGTCGAACCACTGGTCCATTTAGTTCAGTACTCCCAGCAGCGGCTCTCAAGGATTTCAGGCAGGGAACACTCTTAGATCTATCTGGGATTGAACAGGGGACCTTCTGCATGTAAAGCACATTCCCTTCCACTGTCTACAGCCCTTCCCTCAAAGTTGAGAACACAGTAAGCTGCCTCATAAGGAGCCAGACTGCTCGTTGGTCCATCTAGTTCAGTACAGTGGTACCTCGGGTTACATACGCTTCAGGTTACAGACCCCCCTAACCCAGAAATAGTACCTCGGGTTAAGAACTTTGCTTCAGGATGAGAATAGAAATCGCACAGCAGCGGCGTGGCAGCAGCAGGAGGCCCCATTAGCTGAAGTGGTGCTTCAGGTTAAGAATAGTTTCAGGTTAAGAACGGACCTCCAGAACGAATTAAGTACTTAACCCGAGGTACCACTGTATTGCTTGCAATTACTGGCAGCTGATCTCTGGGATTTCAGACAAGGGCCTCTCCCATGGCAGCCCCATGTATAACACATTGCATTAATCTAACCCAGGGGTCACCAACCAAAGGCCCATGGGCCAGAAGCGGCCCGCGGAGGTTGTTTGACTGGCCCACGAGCCACCCCAGAACCAAACTGCCCACTTGCGTGCTGCGCTAAACCAGCACAGCGTGGCACAGGGACTTGCTTCCACGGCGCTGAAAATAGCATCTGCACAGATGCAGACACCAATAATCGTGGGTGCGCACACGCAATGCAAAAAAATCGTGGGCACGCACATGATCCAGCCCACGGAAGGATCTCCGCGGGACCAATCCAGCCCAGGCAAGATAAACCTTGCTGACCCCTGATCTAACCTATTGGTTCCCGTAGCATAGACAAGATAAGTTAGTTTAGCCCAGCCAAAGCCGATGGAAGTCACTCTGCACCACCAAGGCCACTTGAGCCTGAAGCAACAGTGATGGATGCAGAAGTACCCCCAAGGTATGTACTTGCTCCTTCAGAGTAACCCCATTCTCACAATAATCCCGTGAGGGAGGTTAGGCTGAGGAATACTACCCGGCCCAAGGCCACCCAGTGAAACTGTATGGCCAAGTGGAGGTTCAACCCTGTAACTCCCAAGCCCAATCCAACACTCTCTCTAATTCCAGACGACCCTTGTGGTCCCTTCCAGCTCTACAGTTCTATGATTCTATGTGTGGCTGCCTTGGTGATGAGAGAAAGTCACAGTGCACAGTTGCAAGGAATTGGCCCTAAAGCGGAAGTGGAGGCACCTGGCGCCCTCCGGGAATTGTTGGATTCCAATTCCCATTAGCCCCAGCCAGCATGGTCAATGGTTAGGGGTGATGGGAGCTGTGGTCCGGAAACATCCAGAGGACCACAGGGCCCCAATCCTGTTCTGAATGCTCTGTATGGTGTGCGGCTCAAATGGATTTCCTATGGAAGCCAATTCCAAAGCTCATTTCAGCAGAAGTGGTGGTGTTGAACTGCTTTCCTAAGCAGCTGACTTGGAGCGAAGGAAGGCAAACATCTCTTACTGAGGGAGGATGTTGGGAGAATCAGTAAAAGGGGGTTTCCTTTGTTTTTCATGTTGCATTTGGGAGCCCTGGTAGAGGGAAGGAAGACAATTCACCCATTCTATCACTCAGAAGAGGCCAGGGTGCAATTATGTTTGCGTTTGCGGGCAGGATTGGAACCGGAGAGAAAGAGAGCGTGAGTTTTACGCAAGAGAGCACAGCTACTTTTTTGATAAAACAGCAGCACACCAGAGTGTGTGGAGGCCCATTCAAAATTGATAGGTCACAGTCCTCTCTTCCCAGTTTTCACAAGGGAAGGACACTAATTTTCAAAGCATATCCTTTCCCACCTCGACGTCAAAGTTCGTTTCTCTCACACACTTTTGACACTGAGACTTTCTATGTGATCCGAGGCAGCAGAGTTTCAAGAAAAGAATTTGCCACACCAAGGGACTGCTGGAGGCTTGACGTGGGTTTTCCTTTGACAATTTCAAGCGGCAACTGTTTCCTTTGACTGCGCCATCATGTGGTAACGTCAGGGATTTTCCGCCTTAGGGGTAAAGAACTAGGGTGTTTTCACAAGTCCCCCATGCAAGTTTTAACTTAGCGAAGCATTCCCAAAGATTATAGTGCAATTTCCATTCTGCATATTAAAGAATGGAGCAAGGTGGGGGGGGGGAGCTGCTTGTTGCAGGAAATCCTCGCTGCATTGGGACAGCAATATTGCTGCAGCCACCATTATCCCATGGTAGAGGAGGAGTTTGGATTTGATATCCTGCTTTATCACTACCCTAAGGAGTCTCAAAGAGGCTAACATTCTCCTTTCCCTTCCTCCCCCACAACAAACACTCTGTGAGGTGAGTGGGGCTGAGAGACTTCAGAGAAGAGTGACTGGCCCAAGGTCACCCAGCAGCTGCATGTGGAGGAGCGGGGAAGCGAAGCTGGTTCACCAGATTACGAGTCCACCGCTCTTAACCACTACACCACACTGGCTCTCATGGGAAGAAGGAAGCTCAGAAAGTAATGATAAAAGGTCCACACTTTGAGACAGGAGATGTGGCAGGCGTCCCACTGCAGGGTGAAATTGAAGGGAAAGCTGCTGGAGCAATGAGCTCAATGATGCGATCAGGGCTGGAGCAGATGTTCAGGTCCCCACTCAGCCAATTAGCAAGAGGACCCCAGAATGCAACAGGGGTGGCTTACCATGCTTGGAAGTAAGTAAAGCAATGTACATTGCCATCAAATGAGGAAGTGAGGAGGCCATAAGATCATTAAAACCAGTGTGTAAAGGGGGGAAACCACCTAACTGCACCGTCAGGTGAGCGATAGGATAAAGGCAATAACTCCTGAACCATTGGGCTACCTCTCTTCACTCATCTATCTGGCATTCCAGTGTGTGCATTTTGTTGTTGTTGTTTAGTCGTGTCCAAATCTTCGTGACCCCCTGGACCAGAGCACACCAGACACTCCTGTCTTCCACTGCCTCCCGCAGTTTGGTCAAACTCATGCTGGTAGCTTCGAGAACACTGTCCAACCATCTCGCCCTCTGTCGTCCCCTTCTCCTTGTGCCCTCCATCTTTCCCAACATCAGGGTCTTTTCCAGGGAGTCTTCTCTTCTCATGAGGTGGCCAAAGTCTTGGAGCCTCAGCTTCAGGATCTGTCCTTCCAGTGAGCACTCAGGGCTGATTTCCTTCAGAATGGATAGGTTTGATCTTCTTGCAGTCCATGGGACTCTCAAGAGTCTCTTCCAGCACCATAATTCAAAAGCATCAATTCTTCGGCAATGAGCCTTCTTTATGGTCCAGCTCTCACTTCCATACATCACTACTGGGAAAACCATAGCTTTAACTATATGGACCTTTGTTGGCAAGGTGACTAAAAAAGAGATACGGTAACGTGCTGCCTTGCACCCGAAGTGGTACAGTCCAGGAAGGGCTGTACCACATGACACTTCTGAATGTGCATGTCAGTTCTGCCAGGTATTGAAGATGTGGCTCTTCACTCAGGACTCTCTGGGTCTTCCCGAGGTTGCTGTTTCATTGGCTTCAGGACAACTTTGATTTGCAGACCAGCCTATGCACTGCTTTAAGCTTCAATATGTTTTTTTTTAAGGCTTGCTTTTGTTGTTTCATCATGCTTTTTATATTCTTATTTGTGAATGGCTCTGTGATTTTCCAGTCGAGAGCAGTATGTAAGTGGATCTAACAAACCGATAAATAAAGAGACAAATAATGGTAGTGCAGTCTGCATGTTAGCTTCAGCAATGCCTGATCAACCTATAACTGGCAAATTGCCAAATGCCTACACAAAACAGCAGAGCTCCCCTCACTTTCATATCTTGGCGATATAACAGCAATAAAGAACTTTGGAGCTATGGCTTTCTCTCCATCCTTTCATGGGAAAGAGTCTGTAGTGAGCCTTCCCTACTGCCTATCTTTGGCTCTCAGCTCCTCCTTCTCCCTTTTAGTGGGAGGAGACATTTCAGGCTCCCACAACTCCTTGTTGCTGGACTACAACCTTTCATCATCCCTGGCAATTGGCTACACTGGCTGGGGCTGATGGGAGTTGGAGTCCAACAACTTGTAGAGGGCGACAGGTCTCCTATAGGCATGATCTACTGCAGGCACGCGGGTGGCGCTGTGGGTTAAACCACAGAGCCTGGAACTTGCCAATCAGAAGGTCAGGGGTTCGAATCCCCGCGACGGGGTGAGCTCCCGTTGTTCGGTCCCTGCTCCCGCCAACCTAGCAGTTCGAAAGCACGTCAGAGTGCAAGTAGATAAATAGGTACCGCTCTGGTGGGAAGGTAAAGGGCGTTTCCATGCGCTGCTCTGGTTCGCCAGAAGCGGCTTAGTCATGCTGGCCACATGACCTAGAAGCTGTACGCCGGCTCCCTCGGCCAATAAAGCGAGATGAGCGCCGCAACCCCAGAGTCGGTCACGACTTGACGTAATGGTCAGGGGTACCTTTACCTTTACCTTAGCACAGGCACATCCAATTCCCAAGAGACTGCGATCTACTCACTGTACAGTGGTACCTCGAGTTACAGACACTTCAGGTTACAGACACTTCAGGTTACAGACTCCACTAACGCAGAAATAGTACCTCAGGTTAAGAACTTTGCTTCAGGATGAGAACAGAAATCATGTTCCGGCGGCACGGCAGCAGCAGGAGGCCCCATTAGCTAAAGTGGTGCTTCAGGTTAAGAACAGTTTCAGGTTAAGAATGGACCTCCGAGGTACTTAACGCGAGGTACCACTGTATAAAAATAATGACTGGACTAAACCTCATAATGTGAAATACAAAGAATTTTACTGGACAATAACAACAATAAGAAGTAAAATGTCCAATGTGATCAATGTAACTAATAGTAGTTGTAAATGAATATAGACAGACAACAAGAATTGTATCTATAGAAGGATTTATTTGTTTACAGACACTTTATGGACAAATGTGGAAGAAGAACAACAATCTACAAAATGGAAAAAGGCAATGAGAAAAATTTAGAGGCAATATAAAAAAAGCCAGAAGGAGGAAGGAGGGAAGTCAGCTCCTAGGAGCAAATATAAATGTAAAATGTAACACAATATATGCATGTGTAGTATGTAACTGAAAAACCAATAAAGATTATCCTGAAAAAAATAATTAAAAGAAATAATGAAAGTGATCTACCCATTGTCATTGGATGATTGACCAGAGGTTTTTTTAAGTAGCTGGGGGTACCAAGATCTAACACGATCGACCAGGGGCACCCTGCGATCGACCAGTAGATCGCAATCGACCTGTTGAACATGCCTGATCTATTGTAATGTGAAATATTTATTTATCTGTTTTATTTAACAAAATGCAGAGACCTCTTAATGTATTTGAAATTATTATTATTTATTATTATTAGGCATTTGAGTTAGCTGCCTCAAGCAGGTTTGGAAAAGATTCAACAGAAATACTTAAAGAGATGAAAGGAATTTTGGCCCCAAGAACCTGTCAGGGTACCATGGAATCTGTGGCTTAAGCGTGTCTCTGGGCATGTTCTAGGTGCTACTAAATGCATGTTGAATGGTACAGTGGTACCTCTGGTTAAGAACTTAATTCGTTCTGGAGGTCCATTCTTAACCTGAAACTGTTCTTAACCTGAGGTACCACTTTAGCTAATGGGGCCTCCCGCTGCTGCCACGCCCATGCAATTTCTGCTCTCCGCCTGAAGCAAAGTTCTTCAGCCAAGGTACTATTTCTGTGTTAGCGGAGTCTGTAACCTGAAGCGTCTGTAACCCGAGGTATCACTGTACTAGGAAATGATGAGTGTGCACATCCCAGACAAGGGTGGGGGGAATAAAACTCATCAGCACCTGGAAATCATAAATGAATTCTAAACTGGGCAGTCAAGCAATACCACATGGTTCCTTGAAAGCTAACTCCATGAAAATTAGGTAAAGGACCCCTGACCATTAGGTGCAGCTGTGGCCAACTCTGGGGTTGGGGTGCTCCTCTCGCTTTATTGGCCGAGGGAGCCGGCGTACAGCTTCCGGGTCATGTGGCCAGCATAACTAAGCCGCTTCTGGCAAACCAGAGCAGCACACAGAAACGCCGTTTACCTTGCCGCCGGAGCGGTACCTATTTATCTACTTGCACTTTGACGTGCTTTCGAACTGCTAGGTTGGCAGGAGCAGGGACCGAACAACGGGAGCTCACCCCATCACGGGGATTCGAACCCCCGACCTTCTGATCGGCAAGTCCTAGGCTCTGTGGTTTAACCCACAGCGCCACCCGCGTCCCTTCATGAAAATTAGGAGGACATCTTTAAAAAGAAAATGTTTGGGACGAGGGAGTTCATGTGACATGTGCCCGCATTTCTCTTTCAGAAATATAACGTGTCAGATAAAGCTCTCCCCTCCGCCCCGCCCCTGAATTCCACTTCGTCATTTCTATGCTCTGCACAACTGACTTCCTATATGGCCTAGAGGCATATGATATGCTCACTTCACATCAAGAAGAGAAAACACTGCACTTGCTTGGAGAAGCTCTGTTTTTAGAGAGCCAGTGTGGTATAGTGGTTAAGAGCAGTGGACTCGTAATCTGGTGAACCGGGTTCGCTTCCCCGCTTCTCCACATGCAGCTTCTAGGTGACCGTGGGCTAGTCACACTTCTCTGAAGTCTCTCAGCCCCACTCACCTCACAGAGTGTTTGTTGTGGGGGAGGAAGGGAAAGGAGAATCTTAGCCGCTTTGAGACTCCTTCGGGTAGTGATAAAGCGGCATATCAAATCCAAACTCTTCTTCTTCTTCTTTTAAAATTATAACTTCGTATGTACCAGGGCTAAGCCCCATTACTGAAAACAGGTTTCAGAGCTGAGTCAGCTCAAGCCCAAGCCCTGATACGACACCTGAGCAGAACACGTCACTGTGTGTACCACCATGCTCGCAGCTATGCGCAGATATCACAGTTTAATATATATGACTGCTGTATATAGGTGTGCTTTGGTTTAAAATCCAAGCATTTCAGTTCAACCGGCTTGTGGATCAAGCTAAAGAGTCCTTAAATCATTACAGACCAGTTAAGCGCATCACTCCTGCAGCGATGCAGCCTCTCGGGTGGAATTTGACACCTGCTTAACAGCAGTTGTACACAATTTAGGAGGGGAAGTGAAGACAGATCCTTTGTCAACTGAAGCTGCAGGGGGGAATGCGGGGAGGAAGATGGTGATTTGAGAGCAACAAAAGTATCATAACCAGTTTTGCTGGGGAAGCTTTCCAGACTCTCAAGAGAATCTCAGTTTTATTTCCTATCATCAAAGCCGATCACCACCGCCCTCATCCCCTATATATGTTTATATACATGCACACAGCATCATTGCTAAAGGTTCCTTTGTAGACAAAAGGAAGCATGAATCAAAAGTGAAGTAGGTGCCATATTTTGGTTGGCGCAAGAAGGATTTCTACCACCTGCAGGCAAAAACTGCCAGAATGGGAACACCCACTGGGGACCGGACACCGCTTTACATGCATGAACGTAATAAATAATTACCACCCATCACATGCCATAAGCAGCAAGTGTCATATTCATGCTGGTTTTAATCAAAAAGCTCTAAAACCAGTCCATCAATTTGCACCGGAGTGTCATGTAAAAGAGCAGCAGTATCTAGGTGCTCAGTTTCCCCTAGACCCTTGGCTTTCTGCCCCCCAGCTTCCTCTATGATACCTGCAGTACTCAGCCAATGGCATCAGGAAGAGGACAGTGCAAAGAGGACAAGTGTAAAGAGATCAGAAGCTAGCAGGATAATGTCCCACAGTCCCACCTCATGAGAAGCCCTTATCTAACAGGAAAGAATAGTTCTCAGGGCTGACTTCTGATCATTACAGTTGTTGTATGATGACATATGATCACAGGTAAAAGCATTTTTGCAGCTCGAGCACACAGTACCTGTTGATTTTTAATAGAAAGTTTCAGCTTATCATTTAGTAACTGCTAGCTCCTACTCCCAATTCACAACGGGGTTCTCTAAAGAAGGGCAAAAAATGTTGATTCAGACAATCACAAATGCTTTGGCAAGGAGGGCAAGACTAAGGAGCTCTGAGATGTTATAAGAATTCTAAGGTCCCAAATATAAAATAAGCGTTCATAAATGTACAAGGCAAACACATACATAAGTATATAAACCACGTGTCTGAAATAGTACAAGAGAGCAATCCTGAAACCATTTTGACTCTCCCAGTGACCTCAAATATTTCTCTGCAAGGAGGAAGGAAATGGAAACGCCTTCCCTTTGTCTTTTGCTTACCTGTCTTAAGGGCATATTTGTGTATGAATAGGGTGAGCCTGTGACCTGGATTCAGGAATTAAAGTATTTAATTCAGGAATTAAAGTATTTACCACCACAAAAGAATGGCCAGGTTGCCCAGGTAGGGCAATCAGTGACCATAAACAGGTTTCCTGGTAACAGGATTTCTCCTGTGATGTATTTCTGCTATAGACCCACCTCCTTCTGTGACGTATATATGATGCTTTAGGGAGTGGTCTTGAGCTACAGGATGGGCAATTTCAAGAGTCTATATAAGGGCTTGTGCACCATTGTTCTGGGTCCCTCCTGCCAACTGCTTGTGGTGAGTGGGGACCCTGTTGCAACAGTTAATAAAGATCAGGCTTACTAGCTGCCTTGCTTCTCAATATACTCTGGTTGGCTTCTGTTAGGGATAGCGAACCTACTTAAGGACTCTACACAGGCTCTTGGAAACCCCATAAGGGAAAAGGAGCTCTTTTTTTCTTATAACAGAGGTTTGGTCAGGTGATCCCCACAGGCCAATCGTTGTTCACCAAGCCCTTTATATAGCCCCAGAGTTCTCACATTTTCTATCTCCAGAACTCAGTTGATTAGGCTAAAAATGACAGAGGCCCACTGGTTACAAAATTATGCTGCAAGGGCAGGGCCAGTCACAGAATGGCAGGCAGATTCAAGATGCTGTTGGGCAGAATCCACTGGCAACTAATGACATTATTTCATCTTGACATCTAACTTCCACTTTCTGGGCACTATTTCTCCTTTTCCCAGTCCCTTGGGTCCATCTGCCGCTTTCACCTCTTGTTCTCTCCCTCCCTCCCTCTCTTCCTTTCCCATAGCTGTCAACTGTCCCTTATTTGGCGGGAAACTCCCTTATCCCAGCGGCATGTCCCGCTGCTGCCCTTATTGATGATGTTCCTTAAATTTCCCGGGTTTCAAAGGAAGCAGCTCGTCTCCCTCCCTCCCTGCCGGCCAGGAAGGAGGGAGGCTCCAACTGTGTTGCTTGGCTGCATTGCTCACCCAATAAGGAGTCTAAGAACGACTGGGGGGGTGGAGCTTGCATGCCTTGTGCTGATCAAATCGGCTGCGTTGCATGGGAACTCGCCTTTACTCGGCGCTTCCCAGCGGAGAGGTGAAGGTGGTTTTCCTTGCTGCATCCCCTTTGCCAGGTTGCTGCGCTGTGGGAACCACTGCTTGAGGCTTCGTTTGGCTGCTGGCTGGTTTTTCTGCCTTTGGCTTGGAGGGACTCAGAAGTTGAACATACCTGTGTTCGGAAAATCCCTTATTTTGGCTGCTGATCCCTTATTTTCGAGGCTGCTGGTCCCTTATTTTCAAATCTGTAAGTTGACAGCTATGTCCTTTCCTCACACTTGGCTGGCTGCTCTGTCCAATTTCTCTCTTACCTTCTCCTTCAATTCTTTCTTCGATTCCACATTGCTACAGCCTCGCTGTCTAACCAATACTTGTTGCCAAACATTTCTATATACCACACAGGCAGAGTATTCATCCTTGCTGCTGCTGGCAGTGCAGTCAAAAGGCTGCAACACAGCTAGAGGGGATCAGCTGTGAAACTGTAAAATCTAGGTTCTCGTTATCAAAAGTTTAAATTGGGAGGGGGGGTTACCCAGAAGAACTGCAGTTCCTTGAGAACAAACACACACACCAATGCCTTAAAGCTGTGGGCACACAGCAGCTGCGCAAGCCCTTCCTCTTCCGTTCTAATCCACTAGTCTGTGTTCCCACCTCTGAGATGGGGACCCCTGTGCTTGTCTCCAGCTACTAATATTACTCCCTCTGGAGCCTAAGCGGGCTGCCGAGGAGACCACTTCTCCATGTCACTCTGCTTGTAAACACAAGTGCTCACAGACTTGCTAGTCAAAACACAGCCATTAAGTCAAATAAATGAGGGGTCCGGGAGCCAATGTGGGTAAGGGGCAGGGCAGGAGATGGATGAGGCTGGGAGAATTCGGAAGGGGCATTTGACGGGCAATGCGGGTCGCCGTTAGCTGTAGGCCATGGGTAGGCAAACTAAGGCCTGGGGGCCAGATCCA
Source organism: Podarcis filfolensis (assembly GCF_964270895.1). Classification (NCBI taxonomy): domain Eukaryota; kingdom Metazoa; phylum Chordata; class Lepidosauria; order Squamata; family Lacertidae; genus Podarcis; species Podarcis filfolensis. The sequence goes on along the minus strand of NC_139605.1, from coordinate 114,453,382 downwards.
GCCCAATCACCTTCTAAATCTGGCCCACGGACAGTCTGGGAATCAGTGTGTTTTTACATGAATAGAATGTGTGCTTTTATTTAAAATGCATCTCTGGCTTATTTGTGGGGCACAGGAATTCATTCATATATTTTTTTCAAAATATAGTCCGGCCCCCCACAAGGTCTAAGAGACAGTGGACCGGCCCCCTGCTGAAAAAGTTTGCTGACCCCTGATGTAGGCTCATCGTGGCAAGAGAGACTTATCTGTGTTTCTGGACAGGGTCCTAGCAGCCTGGCAGGATGCACCAGTTATGCCTGCCCCGAACCCACCTTTTTTTAAACAAACAAAGAAAAGTATTCCCAAGGCAGAAGCTCCAAGCAGCACAAGGTGGTTGCGTCTAGCTGCCATTTCAATTCCCCATCATGTCCCTATATAACTTTGTGGGTAAGGCAGAAATAGAGAGTCTATATTGCATGCCTTTTTCTGAGTGGGGAAAAGGGCTCTTTCTCCTGAAAACACCTCCTGCTAGTAAATCAAGGCTCAGCTAAATTGAAAGCTGCAGCTGCAGCATATTGTGTTTGCCTGTCAGCTGTGGGAATATTTTGGCTTCCAGGTTCAGGAGCATCCAGGTTAGGGTGACAGGTGTGACTCACCTTGCCTTGCCCTGCACTTTGAGCCTTTTGGGCACACCTTTGCCAGGAAGCCCCTGCCCCCGCCATGCTCTGAGGTCTCATTCATTTCAATGCGGCTTGTGCAGCATAACATCCCAGCATATCTTGCCATCCTGCCCCCCCCCCCAACCCTCACTCTGATGGGAGCTGCAGTACTGATACTTTGATTATTAGATTCCGCATTCTGATCCTCAACATGTTAACTTGCAAAACAATTGCTGCAGAGTTCAACTGGACTGCCTTGAGAATCAGTGCACACAGGACTGCAGCCTGAAGACCTAATTAGGATTTGAACAGGTTGCCCGGGGCAAATGTTTGGTTCACTGTAGCTGTGGGTCATCCCACTGTGGATTCTGCCTGGAAGCAAGGGACAACTCGAGGCACGTGGTGAAGCAAGGGATGCACCCTCCCCCCCCCGAGGAACTGGTATTTTCTCTCTAACAACACATCAATCCCAGATGACAGACCCACATTCCCTGCCCTGATCTTCCCACTGCAAGTAATAATGTGTCCAGGAGATGAACAGCAGCTGGGAGTTACCAACACAAGAGACTGTGTATCCCCACCCCCAAATCTTTCCTTCCCCATGAATATGGCTTTAGGGTTTCTAGATTTTTTAAAGGCAAAAATGAAGAGACATGGAGCCACGCTGTCTAGTCTGTATTCCTGTGAAACTTTCAGGAGCTGAAATGAGGCAATGACTTATGTGCAGCTGATAGCCATGGCGGAATTTGAAATACATCTCACAGAATCATCTTCCTTTTCTTGTTTTTAATAAGAGGACGATCCTAGTCCTCATGTCTGTGAGTCCTGTATCCAGGTCCAACCTTGTGCAAACCAAAGTTTAGTGGGAAATAAATAGCAGCTCCTTATTTTCAGAACACAACAGCTTCACAAATAACACAAAACAGACAGCTTGGTTTCAGATTGGACATCTCTTGGTTGGAAGCCCCATTTACCTGGTGATGTTGCCACTGTTGCGTTGGGGAAGTGGGTTCGGTACATGGGGAGAAATGTGACAGCCACCCCAGATAGCACATTGCTCGTGATTCCTATGCTCAATATGGATGGATCAGGAGCAGAGTTTAGAGGGAGCTTATTTAATCAGGACTCCTTCCCCCTCTCCCTCCAGTTTGGATGGATAAGCTCCTCATTTAGACGCCTTTGAGCACCAAGCCATCCAATTATCCCTCTCTGCTCCTGCTCGGATTATCACTTTGCCACTCCATTAACATATAAGCTTGCAAAAACACCACACACACCCATCTCACCCCTCTGTCCAGCTACTACATCTTGCAACGTTCAGGCTGTGCGGCAGCCCCAACTGCAGGCTGGGTCCAAAATATTCTCCCCTCCCTCCTCCTCCTCCTCCTTTCCCCACTCCCCTCATCCCACCCCTCAAACAACTGGCATGTGAACCATATGGCTGAGTGTACCACAGCTCTCCCCCCAGCCCCACGCAAGCCTGCGTGCTTCTCCGCTTTGCGTGCTTGTTTAATTATGAGAGCCATGTAAGGCAACCCCCCAAAGGCTGGTTCCTTCCTGTGTTTTACTGCTTTTGCTGAGAAGAGCGAGGCAGAAAAACCATAAACCAGGCCGAGAATGTCATAAAACACTGCGTCTCGGCTTAAGGGGAAGCCGGCACTCACAGGCAGGTGTCAGGCTCATTAATTAGGAGCCAGGCATGGCCCCAAGTCCAGGAGGGTGTTCATGGAAGTGAAGTGGGCTCCAAACTCGAAGCAAAACAAGCCCCAAGCCAAGTCAGGCATGGTGGGCTGAACGTGTCACAAGGAAATTCCGACATTAGCGGGGAGAGAGCGAGAGGCCGATCTAGACTTCTGGATGGCTGAAAGGTAAAGATGATTCTGGAACTGGCACTGACGGCTGGAAGAGGCTGATTGAAGTAAGTATTGATGGCTGGTGGCAACTAGGCAACTGGTGATGTTCCACTTGCTTTCATGAGAGAGAAGCAGTCTGCCTGTTTGTATGCAGTGGACGAGAAAGATTTCTGCATTTCAGAAGATGGTTGGATGACTCCGAGGGTATGTATGGCTCCCCAGGGTACATGGGGCAGGGGACTGGTGCATTTATAAAGAGCAGTCCAGTACCTCTGTCCATCAGCAGGATAGAGAAAGAGAAAGAGAGAAAGAGAGAGAGGGGGGGGAAGCAGTTTGGGGCTATTTGCCAATCCCCCCCCTACAGTCCCCACCCCTCAAATTTGCAGGTCTAGAGGGGTGGGACTGCAGGGGGCGAGTAGGGACCTCCAAAAATCTCCCCCCCCCCTTCTGATGGATATCTTACTGTTAGCTGAGCAACACCTTTGGACACAACTGCATATATCTTGATACAACATACAGTGGTACCTCAGGTTAAGTACTTAATTCATTCCGGAGGTCCATACTTAACCTGAAACTGTTCTTAACCTGAAGCACCACTTTAGCTAATGGGGCCTCCTGCTGCTGCCGCACCGCAGGAGCCCGATTTCTGTTCTCATCCTGAAGCAAAGTTATTAACCTGAAGCACTATTTCTGGGTTAGCGGAGTCTGTAACCTGAAGCGTATGTAACCTGAGGTACCACTGTATAGCATTTCTGCATTACTTATTGTTTTAAAAAATCATGCCTACATCTCCTGCATCACAGAGAAATAGACTGCTTCCTTGGGGTGCCTTAGTTCTGAGGGAAACAGGGACCCATGACATGTCTTCACAGTCTACCTTTGTCAAGTTTTGGGAAATCTCACTCAGCTTTTAATTACAGGACCAATTTCCATTGGAGAAAAGAATTCCAGAGGCTTAAGGGGTGTTTGTAATCCTGTAATATGATGTCCCTTTGCACATGTACCCATGAAGCAAGTGCTACAAGGGTGCATAAGGAAGGGCACGGACAGCACCAACATTACCACCCCAGCACTTTGCAAGTTCTTAAAATAAACAATGTAGCCTTTTCTTGTACCGGTAATCTTAATTCAGATCCACGTCCTATTGATTTGATAAGACTTCTAAGAAGCAGGGCTTAGGACTGCAGCCTTTTACAGCACAACTGCACAGTATTCAACAGGATGCACTGCCAAGTGCATCAGGCTAAAGCCTTCGGCTGCAATCTCACCTGCATTTTCAATCACCAGTCAGGAATCTTCAATTAATGCACATTACCTCAATTCACAAATTATTCAGTATTGCCTGATTTAAATGTCACCACATCATCTTCAGCTAGTGCAGGAGAAATGCCACATGCTTGCCTACAAATGCTGCCCTGCAAGGAAAAAAGGGGGCTCCAGAAAATCTTCCCCAAACTCTGAAAGATTGTTCCAGTGATGGCACTAGTGGCCAGGCCCCATCCATATGCTTGGAGCATGACCCAAGGAACATGTGTAGGCTCATGCACAGAGCCCCTTCACATTATGGTTACCAGACGTCCCTGTTTCCCGGGGACAGTCTCCAGATTTACAAATCTGTCCCTGGACAAAATCCGTCCCCGGAATGTCCCCGGATTTCATTTAATGTCCCCGGATTTATATTTTAAGTGTTGTAGATGTATTAGTAGGGAATGAATGTTGCGTGATTGGTTCAATGGCACTTTTGTTGTTGTTTACTCGTTTAGTCGTGTCTGACTCTTCGTGACCCTATGGACAAGAGCACGCCATGCACTCCTGTCTTCCACTACCTCCCGCAGTTTGGTCAAACTCATGCTGGTAGCTTCGAGAACACTGTCCAACCATCTCGTCCTCTGTTGTCCCCTTCTCCTTGTGCCCTCCATCTTTCTCAACATCAGGGTCTTTTCCAGGGAGTCTTCTCTTCTCATGAGGTGGCCGAAGTATTGGAGCCTCAGCTGGCGAGGCAAAATGGTGGGCGCTACGGCAGCGAGCAACTCCTGAAGCCAGCCAGAGCCAACTGCGCTACCAGGCTGGCTCCGGGCTGCTGAGAATGCCACTGCCACTGCCGAGGGGGAACCAGGGACGCCCGGCGTGTCAACTGGGGGAACCGCTGACACACACACCCCGACCCAAATCGAGCTGGGCGCAAAAGCACCCGGCCACCCAGCCAGCTGCCCAGGGGTGGTCTGGGGCCAGGAAAACCCCAGAGCTGACACAGGGAGAAGGAGGAGAGGAGAAGGAGGAGGAAGAGGAAGAGAAAGGAGAAAAAAGAGGGGAGCCCCAACCTTGCTTCACTGCTGCTGCCACCACCGCTGAGGAGGAGAAGTAGGAGAGCACCGAGAGGGCAAGGACACGTGGCTGAGCCCAGGTCTGACCCAAGCCTACTCCACGGCGGATAGATTTGCATAGTCTGTTACTGTTCATGTACTACGGTGCTCCAACACCGGGGATACATGCCCTTTTGAAGTGGGAAGAAGAACAGGTTTGTTTGTTTCACTTCTTCCTCTCTCAGTGCTCTCTCTGCAGGAACTAAACTGCAGACGATGTGAGCACAGGAAGCTGCCTTGTACAAGCTCAAACCACCTGGCCATTGAGCTCAGCAGATTGAAACATAATGCTAAGCTATGGTTTAGTAAAATTGCTTTATTAAACCATAGCTTAGTGTTAAGTGCGAATGCTGCCCAGTGGCATAACTATGGCTTGTTTAATGCCAACAAACCACAGTCTGAAGTGTTAACCCATCATACACCCTCCCTCCCACCTTCCTTCCTTCCTTCCTTCCTTCCTTCCTTCCTTCCTTCCTTCCTCCCTTCCCTTCCCTTCCCTTCCCTTCCCTTCCCTTCCCTTCCCTTCCCTCTCCCCCCCTCCATCCACCCATCCCTCCCTCCCTTTTTCTTCTTTCATTTCCTTTACAGTGGACCCTCTGGATACAAACTTAATTCATTCCAGGGGTCTGTACATACCCCAAAAAGTCCGCATCTAGAGGCGCTGCTTCTGCAAATGCGCGCTGTGCGATAGAGCGCTTCTGCGCATGCGCACACGGCGAAACCCAGAAGTATACATTTCTGGGTTTGCCACGTTCGCAACCCAAAAGTTACGTTACCCGAGGGTCCACTGTATTTATATTCCACCTTTCAGGGTATAAATCATTCCAAGGTAACTTGCAAAAAAAACCACTAGAATATATATTTTCATTAAAACACACACACACACACACACACAAATATCAACATATAAAAAGCCATCAGAATCCTTCCCGCAGGATCATGTTCTCTCAACCTCAGTAGAAGTCAGAGAGTTGCCACTCACAACTCTAGGATATCCCAGGCTGGAAGGTGACACATCATGGAAGGTTACCTTACCCTTCAAGACTCAGAAGATCACACCCTGTGCAACCACTACCATCCCAAGACGCAGGAGCCAATGACTGAAGAATTGGTCAGTAGCCATTATTATTAACGCTTTAAGAAACATTTTTTTCAGCTTTTATGGTAGCAAAGCAAGCTGAAAGAGCAAATTTCTGAAACCACTGTCTCAGCTCCAGCAGACTCCATGCCCTTAATAGCCTGGGTGGGAGGGTTTGTTTGACCACTGCGCCCCAGTCAACAAACTACAAAGCTGGAAAACAAACTTAACTTTGGAGAAACAAGTCATGGTTTACTTGCTCATCTGTGGGACAACTCATAGTGAACTTGAGGTTTGGTAAACAAACCCACTGCTTAGTGATACATGCGAACCAGGCCAGCAAGGTATCAGAAATAGCCTTTCCTGTCATCTGCCAATTGATCCTGTTTTTCACTAGAAGTGTCGAGGATTGAACATGGCAGCTTCTGTATGCGATACCTTTACCTCTCAGCTATGGACTTCCCCAAAGGGTTTAACAGTCCCTCTTCCCCATTCCCTTTTTTTTTAAAAAAAAATATATTTTATTGATTTTCCATACATTCATGCCACATTACAACTTCTATTAAATTTTCCATTTTTGACTTCCCTCGGCCTCTCTGCCAATCATCCGAATTCTAACTTCTTTAATTACACATTTCCAAATTTTGCTATTGCCTTTATACCTACCCCCCACTTCTATTTTGCCTTTTTACAATATTTCTTGTGTTGTTACAGAGCTTCTCTGAATGCCACTAGCGTTATTCCATTATCACTTATACATTCCCAGTAGTCAACTAATTTTCCCCAGTCCTCGATGAACTTTTGATCTCGTAGATATCTGATCTTCCCAGTCAATTTATCAAGTTCTGCATAGCCCATCAGCTTCATTCTCCACTCCTCCAACGTTGGTATTTGTTCTTGTTTCCATTTCTGGGCCAGTAATATTCTTGCCGCTGTTACTGCATATTGGAAAAGTTTATGATCCTTTCTATTTATTTCATTACCGACAATTCCTAAGAGAAAGGCCTCTGGTTTCTTAACAAATGTATATTTCAACATTTTTTTCAGTTCATTATATATCAACTCCCAGAAGCTTTTCACTTTCTTACATTCCCACCACATATGATAAAATGTACCATCTTGTTCTTTACATTTCCAACACTTCTTACCTCTTCCCCATTCCCATCCCAGGAAAACCTGGGAAGCTGTACCATCTCTGATTCTTTGGGAGAGAAAGCTCAAATTCTCAGTGGTATTAAAGGGATATGAAACGTTTTGCGTAGATCATATTGTGTCTTAGCTTCATCATCCCCGATTTCTCTCCTCCCGCCCCCCCCCGGCTTCCAATTGGTTGGGGGGCAACATTCTGTCTCAAGCATTACACATTCTTAAGGTATATCTTGGCCTGTTAACTGAGCATCTGTTGCCCTCTATCAATTTCAACAAGCAGGCAATAGACGAAAGCCCAGAGGGAGATTCATCTCTCCATTTTGTATCCAAAACTGAATGGGCTGCTGCCACACAGTTTGAAGAATATCGCCTGCAAATTCTGGACACCCTTCAAATTAAGCACTTTAAAACACTTTGGCATTCCTATCCGGGAAGGGAACAAACTCTCTGTTACATTAAAAGCAGCTTTTCAACCAGCGGGCCTGCGGCTCCCTGCCAAAACAGACTCAGGAGCACTGGTGCTTTCAGGGTGGGACTTTGGGGTGGAAAGCAGGGGCTGTGCTCAACGGATGGAGCAGGAAGGCCCCCCAAAACCCTGCTAGCCTCCCACATTTTGAAGGAATGCACATTACCATCTAAGGAGTGCAAAAGCCCAGCTGTAAGACCGTTAAGTCCAGAGTCTAAAATTACTTAAATTGCACCACTGCTCAGAACCAAAGCATGGTGGTGTGTCTGTGTGCTGTGAAATAGTGTAAGGAGATTAAACCCCCCCCCTCCACTGTTTCCCTGTTGAAAATTACCACTTCAAGCTGAGATGGGTTAATCCCCTCCCCCATAGCTATGGTCTCAGTTTGGAATGTTCCCTTCCTTGTGTAGTTGCTTTTTCCAAAGAAAGGGGCTTGACCACTATTTTTCTAGAAAGAGAGGTGCTGGAACGCACTGTGAACGCCTCCCTTGTTCTTTTATCATGGCAATGGCCCCCACCTGAGAACTGCCAGGACTGAGTTCCGGCTGAAAAAAAGCCCCGGGCATGACCATTTCTGAACATATTAGTTAAAAGTATCTATAGCACAATGTAAAAGAGACGTGGGTGGCGCTGTGGGTTAAACCACAGAGCCTAGGACTTGCTGATCAGAGGGTCAGCAGTTCGAATCCCCGCGACGGGGTGAGCTCCCATTGCTCGGTCCCAGCTCCTGCCAACCTAGCAGTTCGAAAGCACGTCAAAGTGCAAGTAGATAAATAGGTACCGCTCCGGCGGGAAGGTAAACGGTGTTTCCGTGCACTGCTGTGGTTCGCAAGAAGCAGCTTAGTCATGCTGGCCACATGACCCAGAAGCTGTACGCCAGCTTCCCTCGGCCAATAAAGCGAGATGAGCACCGCAACCCCAGAGTCGGCCACGACTGGACCTAATGGTCAGGGGTCCCTTTACCTTTACCTTTATAGCACATTGTAGCTTGGCTTTCAACACTGTAAGGTTTAAGAACAATCTATGACAGCCGTTGAAATCTTGTCTCAAGCGTGCTTAGCGCATAAGTCCCAGCAATGTTAACAGAACGAACTTTCAGGGAAGCACTTGCAATTGTAGCCTTGGGATACAGCCACACTACAGACTTTATACCTAATTTTACAGTAATGGCCTCATCCCTGGGAACTGTATCTTTGTGAGGGAGGAGTTAGGAATCTCTTGTTTCACAGCAGCTCATAAGGACAGCCCTGCTGTCTATATGCTTCTTGACTTGACACCCTTGAAAAACTGTCTGCCCAAAACAGGCCTTGGTAACTGTGCGTTGGGGGAAAACACTGATCATGAACCTTCTGCCCTCCAGCCTTATCTGATCAGTGGCATTTCATCATTTGCACATGTTTAAACACCTGGTATAAAAGCTATGGTTTTCCCAGTAGTGATGTATGGAAGTGAGAGCTGGACCATAAAGAAGGCTGATCGCCGAAGAATTGATGCTTTTGAATTATGATGCTGGAGGAGACTCTTGAGAGTCCCATGGACTGCAAGAAGATCAAACCTATCCATTTTGAAGGAAATCAGCCCTGAGTGCTCACTGGAAGGACAGATCCTGAAGGTGAGGCTCCAATACTTTGGCCACATCATGAGAAGAGAAGACTCCCTGGAAAAGACCCTGATGTTGGGAAAGATGGAGGGCACAAGGAGAAGGGGACGACAGAGGACGAGATGGTTGGACAGTGTTCTCGAAGCTACCAGCATGAGTTTGACCAAACTGTGGGAGGCAGTGGAAGACAGGAGTGCCTGGCATGCTCTGGTCCATGGGGTCATGAAGAGTCGGACACGACTGAACGACTAAACAACAACAACAATATAATGTGAAATGGAAGCAACTAGAAAAACTCAGGTTCTAGAGGGAGAAAGAATTGAGGAATGGACTGGGAAGATTCGGACACCTAGTTTGAAAGAGAAGCCCCACCCTTCATAACGAAATATATCCAGTGAAAACTTACAATCTCACCAGTTTTCTCTCTCCATTTCAGTGAGACCACTAACATTTGGACCATGTGCCATTACCTTTTCCTATCTCTACAGCTTTTTTAAAAAGTAAATAAATAATAATCAAGATCTCTCCCTTGTATTCATCTGAGAAAAGACTGAATTTAAGTGTCTAAAAGCCAGGAGACAAACAAAAAGTAGAGACATATTTAGCAATTTGTAAAGCATTTCCTAGATGCAAAAACCAGGCTTTGAAATTTCTGTGAATTTTGAATCTCGCTGCTTTTCCAAGATGCCAAGATGCAGGCAGATGGGCAGGATCTGTTCACCAACCCAAAATTCTGCTCATCCACCTTTGGCAGTGTCAAACATTTCTCAATCTGCCTGGCAGCACTGCTTAGGTTAGGATGATGGTCCAAGGTGCCACCTAGTGGAGGAGATTTGGATTCCACATTATGCAATATACACTCTTAGTTAACCGCATTAGATTTTAAAGGCACTCTGGGGCTTACTAGACGTGCCGAATACCTCTGTGTTAAAATGCAGCTTGCTCCTGAAGTGGTAAAAAAGGGATGGAAATTTAAAGCAGGGAGGGCAGATCAGGATGTGCTGTAGATCTCAAGGTGATTTGCAGCAGATCAGCAAGGGGTTCTGACATGCCACTTCCCACACCTCCCCTTAAATAAAGCTGCAGAGACAAAGGAAATTTGGAGCAACCAGAAGTGGAGCTGGCCCCCATCAATAAAAATACATAGCTAAGTGAGGTTCCTCCCCCCCAAAAAAAGGCTTGCCCCCTATAACAAAAATCCTGGTTATGCCCTTGCATAAGAGAACTCAATTCAGTTCTTTAATTCCATTGTTGCCTCCTGAAGGAAGAAGGGCAGGATATAAAGTTATTTAATCAATAAATAATTCTAACCAGTCCCAGGCCAGCTCAATAAAAGTTGCTGCCTGAAGCAAAGGACAAGTTGACGCCTCCCCGACCCCATCCACTTCATGTGCAGATGCTGACCAGGCGGCTAACTTGTAGGACTGGCAGCAAGATGGCATCCTCCACTGCTCCGAGGGCAGCAGGCTAGTTGAGAGGGTGCAAAGCAGCGCTTGTTGCACTCTTAACTCTGATCTCCAACACAGGGGTATGTCCAGGGAGCTCGGGATGACTGGCTATGGAGGAGGAACTATTACTGCCCTCCAACATCTGTAGTCTTAGGTGATTGCATCACTTTGCCAAATAGCTGGGTCAGTCCAAATTCCAACTACAGTGCTACCTCGGGTTACGAACTCAATTCGTTCCGGAGGTCCGTTCTTAACCCAAAACCGTTCTTAACCTGAGACACGCTTTCACAAATGGGGCCTCCCGCTGCCACACAATTTCCGTTCTCATCCTGGGGCAAAGTTCGTAACCCGAGGTACTACTTCCGGGTTAGTGGAGTTTGTAACCCAAAGCATCTGTAACCCAAGGTGTTTGTAAACCAAGGTACCACTGTATAAGTACAGTGGTACCTCAGGTTACATACGCTTCAGGTTACAGACTCCGCTAACCCAGAAATAGTACCTAGGGTTAAGAATTTTGCTTCAGGATGAGAACAGAAATCGGGCGGCAGCGGCGCGACGGCAGCAGGAGGCCCCATTGGCTAAAGTGGTGCTTCAGGTTAAGAACAGTTTCAGGCTAAGAACGGCCCTCCGGAACGAATTAAGTTCTTAACCTGAGGTACCACTGTATTTGGACCTGGCTTTAGTTGAAGTCCAAAGAAACCATCTACCTTTTAAGACTTGCCTTCTACCAAACAGGCTGGCAGAGGAACGGGGTGGGCTTTCCATTTCCATTTCCATGACTAGTATGGAAACCCAGGGAACTGGCAGAGGGAGTGGAGAACCTGCAGCCCATGGCCCTAATTAGTCCCACTAGACTAGGTCTCTGAGACTGGCCCACCAGCGTGTTCTGTGCAAACCATGGCCAACTTTCCCTTGCCTTGTGCTGTATGACAGCGGGCCTTGGAAACTTCAAACCACCGCTAAAATGAAGTTTGCTGTAGAGTCTTCTATTGAATCAAAAAGCTGGTGCATCTCTCTCTCTCTCACTCTCTCTCTCTCTCTCCTATCATCTGGCCCAGATCTTCCCATGCTGGGGAGACTCAAGTCCCACCCCAAAAGGGGAAAAGTTCCATACAGTGGTACCTCGGGTTAAGTACTTAATTCATTCCGGAGGTCCGTTCTTAACCTGAAACTGTTCTTAACCTGACACACCACTTTAGCTAATGGGGCCTCCCACTGCTGCCACGCCGCCGGAGCACGATTTCTGTTCTCATCCTGAAGCAAAGTTCTTAACCCGAGGTACTATTTCTGGGTTAGTGGAGTCTGTAACCTGAAGCATCTGTAACCTGAAGCATCTGTAACCCGAGGTACCACTGTAGTTCCATCTTGAATTGAAGCTGGTAGTGCAAAGTTCTTCCTCTGTAGCCACAGCTGTGACAACGGAAGGAAAAATGTTCCTTTGGCAGACAATATGCCAGACAGGACATCACAGCACAGCCAACCCCTGTCCCAAACAGGTCTTGCTGCAAGTGCCAATCAGCTGATAGGTGCTTACAGCAAGCCCCACAGGGGGTTGGCTTCTCTATGGAATTCCTGCTCAGAAATTCCCTGTTGCAGTCATTCCCTGCTTTCTTCAAGGATATCCCTCCCTCAGTAGCCCAGCTTTAAAGCCTGACAGAAAAGGAAGGAAGGAAGGAAAGAATTGGAATCTGCTTCCTATTTAAAGTTGAGTCACCTGACATCGTGGGGACAGCAGGTGACTAGCAGCCTCAATTCCCTGTCAAAGTGGCCCATGGAATTTCAGCCTCTATCCCAGCAGCTGGATCTTGTTCCACACCTACAGCTACCTGGCGAGCTCTCAGCCCAGGACCAAGATACATCTATCGCTTGGCCCTCCCAGTTACAGATAGGTAGCCGTGTTGGTCTGCCATAGTCAAAACAAAACAAAATTTTTTCCTTCCAGTAGCACCTTAAAGACCAACTAAGTTAGTTCTTGGTATGAGCTTTCGTGTGCATGCACACTTCTTCAGATACACTGAAACAGAAGTTGCCAGATCCTTCTATATAGTGAGAAGGTGGGGAGGGGTATTACTCAGAAGGGTGGTGGGAATGGGTGATTGGCAGATAGCTGTGATGAGCCTGTTGACGACTCTTAACGACTGCAATAGGTCTTACAGGAAAAAGCAAGGGGTGAGAAGGTGAAAAATGGCTTTGTCATGTATAATGAGATAAGAATCCAATGTCTTTGTTCAGACCAGGTCTCTCCATGGTTTTAAGTTTGGTAATGAGTTGCAATTCAGCAGCTTCTCTTTCCAGTCTATTTCTGAAATTCCTTTGTAGTAATACAGCTACTTTGAGATCTTGTATAGAATGTCCTGGGAGATTGAAGTGTTCTCCTACTGGTTTCTCTGTCTTGTGATTCTTGATGTCTGATTTATGTCCGTTTATTCTTTGGCGTAAGGTTTGGCCTGTTTGTCCAATATAGAGAGCTGAAGGACACTGTTGGCATTTGATGGCATATACAATGTTAGACGATGAGCAATTAAATAGTCCCGAGATGGTATGTGTGATGTTGGCCCTCCCAGTTTTGGTTCTTCGGCTGGTATCCCCAGCAGAGTCTTCAAAGAGCAGCAGCATGCCTGGCCCTTCCGCCAGCTGTGATGCCCTAAATAACTGGGTGTCATCGCCAGCTTTCTCCAACTCATTACTCATTCTCCTCCCCACCTTCTCCGGATCATAAATGAATATATTGAGCAGCAGACACTGCATCAAACCTTTGGGCCTCTCCTGTTAACCTTTCGTGGCAATGAGGATTGACCGCTCAGGCCACCTCTCTGCTCTGGGCGGGAGATGTGACTCATGGCGGTGCTTTTTCAAAAGGGGCTTTGAGTTCCTGGACAAAAGTGGGAATGGCATAATTCCCCTGATTTTAGCTTTCTGGCTCCTGTCCTTGGGTTGCACCTATTCCCATCACCATCCTTGTTCAATTTACCGTATTTTTCACTCTATAAGACGCACCAGACCACAAGACCACCTAGTTTTTGGAGGAGGAAAACAAGAAAAAAAACATTCTGAATCCCAGAAGCCAGAACAGCAAGAGGGATCACTGAACAGTGAAAGCAGCAATCCCTCTTGCTGTTCTGGCTTCTGGGATAGCTGTGCAGCCTGCATTCACTCCATAAGATGCACACACATTTCCCCTTACTTTTTAGGAGGGAAAAAGTGAGTCTTATAGAGCAAAAAATACAGTATTTGCTTGCAGCGTGGTTAAAGGTTCTAGTTATAAGCTAGGAAGCCCTGCGTATCAGCGGGTGTGTCCAGAGATACATAATGTTAGTGATTAGCCCACTGTGAAAGCATGCTCACTGCATTTGGGGCACATATAATATCTCCCTGGTGTCTGCACTGTCACCAATTGAGTTCAGGGGGGGAATCAGTTCTCCTAATTTTTAGCAGAAGTTGGACTTGCAGGACACTAACTGGTCAAGATTTGTGTCCATCACAAAGCCACATGACACATACACTAAGGCAGGCATCCCCAAACCCGGCCCTCCAGATGTTTTGGGACTACAACTCCCATCATCCCTCGCTAACAGGACCAGTGGTCAGGGATGATGGAAATTGTAGTCCCAAAACATCTGGAGGGCCGAGTTTGGGGATATCCTGCACTAAGGGCACAGAACACTGAATGGCTGATCTTTATGTCAATCACAAAGCCACCACTCTGGAATGATTTGTAAACTACGAACAAACAAGATAAAGGATTGGACAAATGTATGAGCAGATGGGAACACAGGTGTGCAAGTGGTGAAGATAACAACTACCTCAATTGCGGGGTGGAGAGGAGCTTCCTGGATGCATGTCATTACAGGTGCAAAGGTGAAGGAAGCTTACCGTGCGATAGAGAAACCTAGCTCTCTACAAAAGATCAGTAGATAATCTTAGGGAGCACTGCCTTCTGTAAAAGCCAGGCCACTTATCAGGGTCCATGCAAAGCCTTGGCCACACATCCATCAGACAGAAGTGGAAGAACCAGTGTGCGACTTCAGATTACAGGTGAGGAGTACCAATTCTGAATGCTCCCCCATGCAACAAAATCACTGAAAATACAATACTAACATAGCAGGGAGTTCAATCTCCTAACCAAGTCCTTTGCCTGCTATGCTGGTTTTTCTTTTTGCAGAGTTACGTACAGTGGTACCTTGGGTTAAGAACTTAATTTGTTCCGGAAGTCCGTTCTTAACCTGAAACTGTTCTTAACCTGAAGCACCACTTTAGCTAATGGGGCCTCCCGCTGCCGCCACACTGCCAGAGCACAATTTCTGTTCTCATCCTGAAGCAAAGTTCTTAACCCGAGGTACAATTTCTAGGTTAGTGGAGTCTGTAACCTGAAGCGTATGTAACCCGAGGTACCACTGTAATTGACATAGGGAAGCCTCCAGAAATGGGATCTGACCTGCAGTCTGAAATGGCTCAGTCCATTCTACCACTTCATACTTCTATATCAGGCTTCCTCAAACTCGGCCCTCCAGATGTTTTTGGCCTACAACTCCCATGACCCCTAGCTAACAGGACCAGTGGTCAGGGATGATGGGAATTGTAGTCTCCAAATATCTGGAGGGCCGAGTTTGAGGAAGCCTGTTCTATATGAACAGACTAGGAAAAAGGCCGGCCCTAACATTAGACAAACCAAGGCAGCATTTGCTAGGCAATTGGAGGCGGGTGGCTGCACAAACATACACCCAGCTGTTCTTCACAAGCCCCTCAGCTGTACCAGCACTGTGCGTGCCTCACATCTTACCTTGCATCCCCTAAGGTAGCCTGCTGCCCTCAGGTGTAGCAGCAGAAGCCATCCCATCATACATTTAAAGCACATGACTTTCCCACAGAGAATCTAGGGAACTGCAGTTTACACACCTGCAGGAATACAACTCCCAGCACCCTTAACAAACTACAGTTCCCAGGATTCCTTGGCAGAGGAGACACGTGCGTTAAATGTATGGTGTGTACATGACCAAAGAAAGATTTGGCTGCCACTCCCGTCAGCTCCTCTAAGTGGAATAGGGGTTGGGGATGGTGCCATTTGTCTGAAGCAAAGGACATCTCTTGGTCCAACCATAACCAAGCCCAAGTGAGGATCTGCTCTGTGTTCTACCTCCTCAGGACTCTGAAAACCCAAACAATGGGTCATTTCAAAGCAAGGATGGTGCTCCATCTCTAGATTTTCCTCTCTACGGGAAACCTCATGAGGTTTTAATTACCGTATTTTTTGCTCTATAAGACTCACTTTTCCCCTCCTAAAAAGTAAGGGGAATTGTGTGTGTGTCTTATGAAGCGAATGCAGGTTGCACAGCTATCCCAGAAGCCAGAACAGCAAGAGAGATTGCTGCTTTCACTGCGCAGCAATCCCTCTTGCTGTTCTCGCTTCTGAGATTCAGAACATATTTTTTCTTGTTTTCCTCCTCCAAAAAGTCTTGTGGTCTGGTGCGTCTCATAGAGCGAAAAATACAGTAATCATTTGATTGAAAAACGAATAAGCAAGCAAGCATCTCAACAGCACTATAGGATATTCAAAGCTCTATTCCTCCTACTTTTGGAATACGTCCACAGAAGACCACCAAGCACCTAAGCCTTTTAAACCTCCTGAGCCTCTTAATGGCTTTTTGCATTTTCTAGCTTTTCGACTTGCAGTTCTTGGGTTACTACTGGCCAGCTGTTGGGAACAGGATCTGATATACAGTGTTGTCCAATGCTGGCTTATGCAGAGGTAGGGCAAATATGTCTATTTCAGTTTCTCATTTTCCAATCTTAAATTCAGTTCTCCACATTTCCACATCAGTTTGTGATTTCTTTAAAAAAAAAAAAAAACACCTCATGAAATTCCAGCAGCATTTCTATCCTAATTTCTCTTACCATCCAAGTGCTTGTATGAAGTTTTGCATAATATGCACATTTTGGAAAGCGTATTTCCCTATATGTTTATATTTTGCTTAACATAATGCATTATCATATTTTGTTATCACTAATATATGCATTTTTATGCACGTTTTATTCACTCGGCTGGAACACCGCACTGCAAAATTGAGAGAAGAGCAAATTTTGAAGGATGGCTGAGTTTCAGTTTGCAGAGTGTTTTGGAAAGAGTGAATTATGTAGACTCACCTTTAAATGTGAACTGAATTTAACTTCTCTTCTCACCCCCCTCTCCACCCCAAACACCAGTCCATCCAGTGGGGCTTACTTCCAAGCAAGTATGCAAAAGATTACAACTTTACTATTGTAGAAAATCACAACTTGACTTTTTATTTTTTTCTTCTTAACTTTCAAGACTTACGCCATTGCTTTAACTGGGGAATTGTTTTGCAGTTCCTTTAATTGAAGTTCTTTAATAGGATGAGTTGCTGAAATGGACCTTGTGTGCTTTTTAAAGTTGAACGTTTTGAAAAATAAAGAAATAGAATCTAGAAGAAGCCTGGGCAATTTGTTTAATTACTTACCATATTTTTTGCTCTATAAGACTCACTTTTTCCCTCCTAAAAAGTAAGGGGAAATATGTGTGCGTCTTATGGAGCGAATGCAGGCTGCGCCAGAAGCCAGAACAGCAAGAGGGATTGCTGCTTTCACTGCCTAGCGATCCCTCTTGTTGTTCTCGCTTCTGAGATTCAGAATATTTTTTTCTTGTTTTCCTCCTCCAAAAACTAGGTGCATCTTGTGGTCTGGTACGTCTTATAGAGTAAAAAATACGGTATATCCCGACTTTACTCTAGTGAGCTCAAGGTGCGATATATGGCTCTCCCCTTCACTATTTTAGCCACACAACGACCCTGTGGGGTAGGAAAGGCAGAGAGACAGTGATTGACCCAAGATCACTCAGTCAGCTTAATGGCAGAGGAGAGATTTGAACTGTCATCTCACGGGTCCTAGTCAGACACTCTAAACACGACACTACACTGGCTCTCTTAATGAATGACTTGGAACACATCACTTTCCATTGCTGTCGTATTAATTTGTGTCACACACGTATTAAACTTAGCAGCGCACTCATAGCTGATCTCAGAGGTTGTCTCGCACAGTGCATAGCTAAGCTAAGGAACTCTCTCCAAGCGGATGCAGTTACGGCCACCAACTTGGATGGCGTTAAAAGATTAGACAAATTTATGGGGGAATGGCTCCTCTGTTGCTAGATACTGTGTTTGTCTCCCCAGAATGCTCCACGATTTGACGGACTTACGTCAAAATATTGTTCTGTTCTGTGGCATTCTAGAGGGGGAAATCGTGGCTGTCAGCAGCAGGGAGCCAGAAGTAGCATCTGTGAATTTTGCACCCCCTCCCTTGAGATTCACTGCAGTCCCCACAAAATCGCCAAGATGCCTATTTTTTCCAATCTGAAAATACTACTCTGAAATCTGCAGCAGTGGCTGAGCATTTTGATCCGGCATTAAAGTTCAAGAGAGGGCTTTGAACAGAGCCAGCTCCTTTTAGAAGAGGCTGTTGTTGTTTAGTCGTTTAGTCGTATCCGACTCTTCGTGATCCCATGGACCAGAGCACGCCAGGCACTCCTGTCTTCCACTGCCTCCTGCAATTTGGTCAAACTCATGCTGGTAGCTTCAAGAACACTGTCCATCCATCTCTTCCACTGTCATCCCCTTCTCCTTGTGATCTTTCCCAACATCAGGGTCATTCCCAGGGAGTCTTCTCTTCTCATGATGTGGCCAAAGTATTGGAGCCTCACCTTCAGGATCTGTCCTTCCAGTGAGCACTCAGGGCTGATTCCCTTCAGAATGGATAGGTTTGATCTCTCAAGAGTCTCCTCCAGCACCATAAATCAAAAGCATCAATTCTTCGGCGATCAGCCTTCTTTATGGTCCAGTTCTCACTTCCATACATCACTACTGGGAAAACCATAGCTTTAAATAAACGGACCTTTGTTGGCAAGGTGATGTCTCTGCTATACGGGCCTTTGTTGGCAAGGTAATGTCTCTGCTTTTTAAGAAGAGACTACTGGTTCCTTAACGATGGTTCAAGGGAAAAATAGGTATAAAAGGAGAATTCCTAGATGCCATGATCCAACTTTGGGACAAGTAAGTACTCTTTGTTGAGAGAACTCCAGGAGAGATTTAAAGTCACAAAATATACAACAAAGGAAAGTGTGGAAACTTAGGCTGTGAGACCTTTAAAATACGCCCTTTATGGGCTAATAGCCGTAAATAAATAAATTGTAAATTATACGCCCTTTAAAGCAAATTCCAAAGCTTCTCTCTTCCCCTAGCACAGAAAAAGACCATGTTTGGTGAGTTTAAAAATGGTTTACTTGCAAACTCTTCAAAGGTCAGCTTCAAGTGCTTCAGAAAAGTTGCGCAGACGGTAATACTTGGCTTAGTTACAAGGTTCCTAAATTATTGGTACAGGAACTCAAGAGTGGCTTGTAAGAGCCATGGAGCAACCAGCTCAAATATCTTCACATGTAGAGCTTCTCAGGTACACTGGGGGAGAACAATAGGCTTGATTACCCATTTCCTCCCAAGGTAAAGGGAAGCAACCTCACTAAACCTGGCAGGGCAACTTACTGGTGCCTTTAAAGCAGGAACAGTTCCCGTAAATAACAGCATCCCTTTAGAAGCTCCCAGAGCAAGCAAAAGATTCTTTAGCTGGCTGCATTCAAACTGAAAAATGATTTTATTTCCATCCCTTATCAGAGCATATGAAATGTGTCTAGTAGCTGGTTGTAACCAGTCACCCACGTCAATTTAAGCAATCGTCTTCTAAAACTCATTAAGATGATATTGTTAGCTATTAGCCAAACGAATAACGCAGGCTGCATACAAGCCATACATTTAAAGCACCTGGTTTCCCCCCAGAGAATCCTGGGAACTGTGGTTTATCCCTCCCACAGCTACAATTTGGAGCACCCTTAACAAACTACAACTCCCAGGATTATTTGGGGAAAGCCGTGTGCTTTAAATATCTGGTGTGCATGCAACCCTAGAGCAAGGGTGGGTACCTGCAGCCATTAGCTCTGCTAGTTGGGGCTGTTGGGAGCTGGAAGTCCAACATCCAGAGAGCCACAGGGGAAATATCGTCTCCTCATTTCTGAAAATATACGAAGTTACTTTATAGCAACACAGATCCTCAGTCCACCTTCAACCCAATATCATTTATGCCAGATTGCACAGATCCTTTCAATGGAGGCTGATACAATCATACAGTTAGAAGGGACTCCGAGGAGCATTCTACTCCAACCCGCAGCAATGCAGGAATATGCAATTGCCCCATACGGGAATCGAACCTGCCACACTGCCATTATCAGCACCACACTAACCAACTGAGCTATTTGAGATGTCAGGTACGAAGCCTATGATCTTCTGCATGTGGAGCATGCAGTCTGCCCACCTCCTACTTTGGACTGCTATATCTGAATGTTTCTTGCCCTTGGTGGGAGAGGGGCAGTTTGCCGCAGAGGCAATGAACAACCTTCCCATGGCTGCTTGCTTGAGTCACCAATTCAGTTTTTCCACTAACCAGCCACATTCAAAGAAAGCAAATGTCAGCTTTCTGCAAACTGTTTGGTCTCTTGGTTTGCTTGACAGAATGCTTGGGCTGGCCGGTGCACGAGCTGAAGTTTATCTTAGAAATACGGATATGTACACACTTGTAAGGTAAAGGCAAAGGGACCCCCGATCATTAGGTCCAGTCATGGCCGACTCTGGGGTTGCAGCGCTCATCTCGCTTTATTGGCCGAGGGAGCCGGCGTACAGCTTCTGGGTCATGTCGCCAGCATGACTAAGCCGCTTTTGGTGAACCAGAGCAGCTCATGGAAATGCCGTTTACCTTCCCGACGGACTGGTACCTATTTATCTACTTGCACTTTGACGTGCTTTCGAACTGCTAGGTTGGCAGGAGCAGGGAACGAACAATGGGAGCTCACCCCGTCGCGGGGATTCGAACCGCCGACCTTCTGATCGGCAAGTCCTAGGCTCTGTGGTTTAACCCACAGGGCCACCCGTGTCCCATGACACGCACACTTGGCTTCACTGCTATATCAGGACAGGAGTTCAACACAGTGACCAGGAGCAAAAGAACAAGAAGTGGGAGAGTCTGAGGAAAACAGCATTCTTTCACTGGGCAAAGCATCACAAGTCATAGGCAGGGGGCCACATTCCAGGGCAATTCTTATAAAAACAGGTGTCCTTTGTACATTTCATTAGCAAGTGCCCTGTCATTTATCAGAGCAAGGGAAGAAGACTAGTAGGCTCACACACCTCAGAGGGACCCTTTCTCCTTCGGAAGGTCCCACCAGAGATCACGGCACACCCACACATACAGGCATACTTCTGATGTAAACAAAACCTGCACTTTTTCCCTTATGGGGTATCTGAGAGCCCGTATAGAGTCCTTAAGTGGGTTCCCTATCTGGAGGAGAAAATAACAGAGGCCAACCAGAGTATATTGAGAAGCAAAGCAGCTAGTAAGCCTGATCTTTATTGAACTGTTGCAACAGGGTCCTCACTCACCAAATGCAGGAGGGAGGAGGAACCCACAACAAAGGTGCGCAAGCTCTTATATAGAATTTTGAAATTGCCCACCCTGTAGCCCAAGACCACCCCCCAATACATCATACATACATCACAGAAGGGGCGGTCTACAGCAGAGGATGCGGTCTACAGCAGAAATCCTGTCTGGCAGGAAACCTGTTAATGGTTACTGATTGCATTACCTGGGCAGTCTGGCTATTCCTTTGTGATGATAAATACTTAATTTCTGAGTCCAGGTCACAGGCTCACCCTATTCAGACCCAAATGTGCTCTTAAGGCAGGATTTGTTAGCACAGAGACAATGGGGAGGCTTTTCCCATTTGAATCCAAACTGCAGAGGAATATTTGAGGTCACTGAAAGAGTCAAAATGGCTTTAGGACTGTTTTCATATACAGTGGTACCTCGGGTTAAGAACTTAATTCGTTCCGGAGGTCCGTTCTTAACCTGAAACTGTTCTTAACCTGAAGCACCAATTTAGCTAATGGGGCCTCCTGCTGCCGGTGCCGCGCCACCGGAACACGATTTCTGTTCTCATCCTGAAGCAAAGTTCTTAACCTGAAGCACTATTTCTGGGTTAGTGGAGTCTGTAACCTGAAGTGTATGTAACTCGAGGTACCACTGTACTGTTTTAGACATGTGGTTTATATATATGTGTGTGTTTGTGTGTTTGCCTGGTACATTTATGAACATTTATTTTATATCTTAGACCTTACAATTCTTATATCACTCATTTAGCCCACAGTGATCTGGGGTGTCCTCTGTTCCCTGTCCCAACAATGCACATTGCTCACTTTCATGCCTTGAAGTTTCTCACAAAGGGGTGCACATGGGGCAACTAATCATCACAAACCTGTGATAATATTTCTGTGCTTCAGCTGGATGCCTGAAGCTCTGCAAATGTGGGAAGTAACAGGGTGAGGGGCAAAGAATAAACTTTCTAGTGAAGACATTCCAAAACGAATTTACCCCAAGGGGTTGAGGCAGAGAGCTTGAACACCATACATTTAAAGCACACAGACACAACACAGATGCAGACAGAATCCTGGGAATTGTAGTTTAAGGGTGTTGGGGACTGTAGTTCTGTGAAGGGGTAAACTTACCGTTCCTGGGATTGGTCTTTTTCGGGGGGGGGGGTGCGTGCTTTAAATGTGTTATCTGTGGTTCCAGAAAACCTTTATGACTCACAACAGTTGTGTGTGTGCATGTGTGTACAGGAACACTACTTCACATACAAAAGTGATGTTTTAAAAAGGTGTGTGTGTGCATGGCAAACACAAAATTTCATGCATGCAGATGAACACTTGCTGATGAGCAAATATTTGTGGCAGACTTGTATTTAGCAACTTGTCTGATAGCGGGTGGCGCTGTGGGTTAAACCTAGGATTTGCCGATCAGAAGGTCAGTGGTTCGAATCCCCACTATGGGGTGAGCTCCCATTGCTCGGTCCCTGCAGTTCAACCTAGCAGTTTGAAAGCATGTCAAAGTGCTAATAGATAAATAGGTACCGCTTTGGTGGGAAGGTAAACGGCGTTTCCGTGCGCTGCTCTGGTTTCGCCAGATGCGGCTTAGTCATGCTGGCCACATGACCCAGAAGCTGTACGCCGGCTCCCTCGGCCAATAAAGCGAGATGAGCGCCGCAACCCCAGAGTCGGTCACGACTGGACCTAATGGTCAGGGGTCCCTTTACCTTTACCTGATAGCCATAGGCAACCTGGAATTTCATTCAGACAAGTGAGAAGATTGAACTTCCCTTCTTCCATGGTCTCTGGTCAGCATGCAAACACAGGGTACTAACTTCATAGCAGGCTAGCTGTTTTTTCTTCTTCTTTTTTGGCAGGCTAGTAACTGATTTATATATACAAAAATAGATAACAGGCTATAAAATTGCTATTACCCTCAGGAATAGCTATCTATATGGACAGGCAATGAAAACTCACACATTCTTGCAGAGATCAACTATCTGGTTAATATTTGGCGTCTGTTGGGATAACCAACATGAAATTGGCAGAGAGTTCCTGCGGCAAATTTGTTTCAGCTGCATTATCTATAATTTTGATCTCAGTTATAACAAGACAGCTGTTGGTGAACTCACCCTGTAATTACCAGGTAAAAGATGTTGACATGAGTAGGCCCTGTGTGTGGTTGGGTACACCCAAGATCTATTGTGCATATGCATTCAAGATGCTGAGAGGGTAATAATGAACTTCTAAATGCAAGAGCCCTGATGGAGACTGAAGTGTCCTGGGCTGACCCTCACCTTATGGGAACAAAATATTTAAAAATTGGACTACCAAAATGTGAAAACAACATCATAAGCATTGTGCCAAAATCCCTCGAAACTGTCAGCCCTGATCGGCTACACACCTCACAACCATTGGCTTATAAATATCTGTGTGAATTCACCACCACCCACACATCTAAGGTTGCCAACTTATTCGCAGCTCCCTAAACATCAGCAGGAATCAGCACACAAGACATTTCCTAGCATAAAGTCGTCTCCCGCCTCCTTTGCTAATTGCTACAGATCAGCTATTCAAGGTAAAACAACTAGAGGCCACTTGAAAAGTTGATAACCTATTAACATCTGGGTTTTTGCTGGAGTGTGGCACCAGGCACCAGATACAGTTGTGTGCCATCAGCAGATTTTATTTGTAACACACTTTTCTACACACACACACACCATGCTCAATGAAGCTTACAGCAAAGAAAACAGAACTGCATTTCAAACAAACACTACAAAAACAATTTCATAACAACATAGCAAAACAATGTATAATATATTAACAATTTCGTAACACAGCAAAACAGCTAAAAATAGAATAACGTATGAAAAGCCATACTTGGATACTATAAACATAATAATATCACATGAACGACATGCAGCACACCAATAGCAAAATTAGCAAGGGAGCATCACTGTTTTACCTTAGTCCTAGAAACACCTGTCCCGTGATGTTTCTCATGGTCATTTCTTGCAAGGCTTCCATAGGCCAAGGGGTGGGGTAGCCGGAAAACCCCCTCCCATGATGTTACATCCCAGCAGGAGTTATGGGGCTGTGGACAGACTGAACACAGAGTGGCTGGGGACCAACTGATCACACAAACTCAGGTTAAAATCCTTGCAGTATATTATTATTATTGTTATTATTCCTTTCCATTAATACACACTCTGTTATTATGAGCGTACACAAATGGAAAGGGACTACAGTGGTACCTCGGATTACAGACGCTTCAGGTTACAGACGCTTCAGGTTACAGACTCTGCTAAGCCAGAAATAGTACCTCGGGGTAAGAACTTTGCTTCAGGATGAGAACAGAAATTGTGTAGCAGCAGCGGGAGGCCCCATTAGCTAAAGTGGTGCTTCAGGTTAAGAACAATTTCAGGTTAAGAACAGACCTCTGGAAAGAATAAAGTACGTAACCAGAGGTACCACTGTACAGTTCTGTGGCGGAGCGTGTGCTTTACATTCAAAAGGTTCCAGGTTCGTCCTGGATGTAGTGATGGCCACCAACTTTGGCCAAAAAAACAACTTTTCTGTCCACATTTTCACTTTCTGAAATACGGCAACCTTAGACCAGACTTGCTATAAGGCAGCCTCAACCAGAGCCAGGGCTTTTTTGGCTGTAGCTCCGATCTGGTGGAACGCTCTGTCACCAGAGACTAGGGCCCTGTCGGATTTGACATCTTTGCCTGCAAGACAGAGCTGTTCCACCAGGCCTTTGGTCAGGGCACAGCCTGACTCCCTCCTTTGGCAATCTTCACAGAACTTTAGCCTAATGGTTGCCATCAATTTGATTTGAATTAATTTTATAATGAAATGATTTTAGAATGTTGTACTATATTATTGTTCCAGTTACAGATAGGTAGCCGTGTTGGTCTGCCATAGTCAAAACAAAAAAAAAATTTTTCCTTTCAGTAGCACCTTAAAGACCAACTAAGTTAGTTCTTGGTATCTGAAGAAGTGTGCATGCACACGAAAGCTCATACCAAGAACTAACTTAGTTGGTCTTTAAGGTGCTACTGGGAGGAAATTTGTTTTTTTATATTATTGTTGTTAGCCGCCCTGAGCCCGGCTTCGGCTGGGGAGGGCGGGATATAAATAATTTTTTATTTTTTTTATATTATTATTATTATTATTATTATTATTATTATTATTATTATTATTATTTCCCTAACAAGTCAAAGCCCAATCTCTGCAGTGCCATCCTAATTACATTCACAAGGGGCTTTCTCCCTAGTAAACCTGCTCCAAGTTGGCTATTTTGCCAGTGTCTTCGTCACTGCCATGAATTTCTAGTTCAGCAGGATTTGCAAGAAACCCCTTATCTAATCACGATACTAATGTACTGAAAATGGGGTGGGGGGGGATAGAAGCACATGCGCAAACACACCCACCCACCCAAGCCAGGTGACCCTCCTAGCCCGGGCTTGCTGTCGGGTAACTGCCTGTTCCAGTTAGTTCCTTTTCAGGCCAGGCGTCTGCTGCCCCCTGCTGGACAGTCACGGGAACAACGGAGCACAGGGTCTCACTTCCCACGTTTTTTGTACAGTGTTATAAGACCTCGCCTCGATTATGCAAATGTCCGCCGTTGATGGGGGTGGGTGTCGAGAATTGCCATCGCCTTTCGCATGCACTGCAACAACGGAGAGCAGAATCGCCCCCTGATTCGGATTGCAAAATTTCAGATTGCTGAAATGCAACCATTGGAAATGGAAGCGACTGGAGGAATTTCCCAGGGAAACGTTTGATTGCCAGCTTGAGTGAGCCCGGAAAGGAAACTTCACACAAGGAAAGAGGCCGTTCTCTCTCCCGTCCGGCCTCGCTCCCGACCCATAAACGGGCGTTTAGTGTCTCTCCATTATGGTTTATGGGATTGTAAAATTTAAGCAGCTCCCATTAGAGCCACTCTTGGCCCTACATCAAAGGGGCGGGCGGGGAAGCAGATCTCCGCAGTCAAAAGAGTGCGGCGACCCAGGCTGCTTTTGCACGATCACAATATTGAGATAGGGAAGTGGGAGCAGCGCCAGGAGGCTTATCAACACCTGGGCCAGGGGTGGTTCCTATGATAAACTCCGCTTTTTGGAAGAGGATGGGGTTGCTGAAAAGTAGGCGCCTCGTTCCCCAAAATAATGGTGCAATCCTACAAGTGCTTACCTGAGAGCAAGCAAGCCCCGTTGGACTTCTGAGCAGATCGCCTGTGAGGCTGGCAACCCTGTACCCATTTACTCGAGAGTGGGTGGCGCTGTGGTCTAAACCACAGAGCCTAGGACTTGCTGATCAGAAGGTTGGCAGTTCGAATCCCCGCGACGGGGTGAGCTCCCGTTGCTCGGTCCCAGCTCCTGCCAACCTAGCAGTTCGAAAGCACGTCAAAGTGCAAGTAGATAAATAGGTACCGCTCTGGCAGGAAGGTAAATGGCGTTTCCGTGCACTGCTCTGGTTCGCCAGAAGCGGCTTAGTCATGCTGGCCACATGACCCGGAAACTGTACGCCGGCTCCCTCGGCCAATAAAGCGAGATGAGCGCTGCAACCCCAGTCGTCCATGACTGGACCTAACAGTCAGGGGTACCTTTACCTTTACCTTTAAACATGCTCGGGATTGCACTTTTAACTTTACCATCACCCTTCGCACCCGATGAAGCTATTCAACAAGGTGTTCTGTCTGCTCTTCCTGCCTTGGACACAGTTTTTGTTTGTGTGTGTGTGTGTTGCTTGATGCTGGCTTCATTGTTGCATTAGCACAGTTTGTGTCTTTAGTTATTCACCCCAGTTGCAATTCCTCTGCTGGGTGTTTTGTAGAAAGGTAGGACATAAATCTTGGATCATAAATAAATGAACATTCAAATGAAAGATTAGTCAGGCTCAAGCAAGGATGTGTCGGATGTTGGCGGGGTTGTAATGGATTTCAAAACTCATTTTCTAAGGCAACAGTTGCCTCCCCATTCACTTTTACCGCAGTCTAATTTTGCCTTCCATAACAGAAGAGCCTGTGCATTTGCAGCTGATGCCATCAGCTACTGCCGCTTAGTGTGCAAAGAGGCTCCAACATCAGGGAGCTGGCTCATACTTGTAGACGCTTGTCCTCCGCTAGCACAGGTTAGGAAGGGTGCAAAGCCTACCTGGGAAGCTTGGGAAGGGCCTGGGATTTAAGTGCCCAGTCCTTTAGCAACTGGTGCTATAACTAAGAGAGGAGGAGATGATGTACAGATGGTATATGACACCAGTGCAGTTAGGGGAAATGTATAAAACTAGTTCAAATATATGTTGGAAGTGTAAGGAAAATGGGACATTTTACCATTTGTGGTGGGATTGTAATGTAATTAAACAATTTTAGGAAATGATATACAATGAATTGAAGAAAATGTTCCATCTAAAATTTGTTTAAAAACCTGAAGCATTTTTGTTAGGGATTGTAGGGAAAGACCTGCCAAAAAAGCTGAAAAACATCTTCATGTATGCGACAATGACTGCGAGAGTCCTAAGAGCACAAGGATGGAAGACTGAAGAAATTCCAACTAAAGAATCATGGCAAGAAAAATTGATGGACTATGCAGAACTGGCAAAATTGACACATAAGCTACGGGTCAAGGATAACTATGACTTTCAAGACGAATGCGAACCCTTTACAAAGTATTTGAAGAGGCAACAAAGTGAATTGGACTCCTTGGCAGGTTTTGAATAAACATTCACAAACTTTTTATTGACAATAATCAGTTAAATAATTTAAGGATTTATACAACTTTGTAACATGCAGACAATAGCATTCACAGGGAAACCAAAGACTGGAACTGAGGGAAGTCGGGGGGTGGGTGGGGGGTGGGGTTATGTGGGAGGGTGGGGGAAGGGGGAAAATGGGGGGGAAATTAAGGATGATATGTTTGTGGATAATATGTTTTGTTTAAATCTTCAATAAAAATTATTTTAAAATATATATATAAATAAGAGAGGAGATTCCAACTTAACATCAGGAAGAACTTTCTGGACAGCGGAATCGTCTCCCTCGGGAGGTTGTTGACTCTCCATTGCAGGCTTTTAAACATAGGTTGGATGGCCTTCTGTCACTAAGATTCCTGCACTGCAGTGGGTGGACTAGAGAACCCTTGGGGTCCCTTGTTGTAATTCTACAGTTATGTGATTCAAGACTAGAACTTGTATGGACTAGGACAGGATGGGCTTCAAACTAGGCTGTCTTCCTGGGAAGACTTCGGTTCACTGCAAGCTTATCAGAGGTTCCTCAAAAGGAGATGAAGACAGCCTTTCCTGAATAACAGCTTTCTGCTTACCACTGAGGTGCAGCTGTGATGTTGAGATCCCTGCATTGCAACGGGTTGGACTAGATGACCCTCAGGGTCCCTTCCAACTCTTTGTTGTTGTTTTTTGTTGTTTAGTTGTTCAGTCGTGTCCGACTCTTCGTGACCCCATGGACCAGAGCACGCCAGGCGCTCCTGTCTTCCGCTGCCTCCCACAGTTTAGTCAAACTCATGCTGGTAGCTTCGAGAACACTGTCCAACCATCTCATCCTCTGTCGTCCCTTCTCCCTGTGCCCTCCATCTTTCCCAACATCAGGGTCTTTTCCAGGGAGTCTTCTCTTCTCATGAGGTGGCCAAAGTATTGGAGCCTCAGCTTCAGGATCTGTCCTTCCAGTGAGCGCTCAGGGCTGATTTCCTTCAGAATGGATAGGTTTGATCTTCTTGCAGTCCATGGGACTCTCAAGAGTCTCCTCCAGCACCATAATTCAAAAGCATCAATTCTTCGGCGATCAGCTTTCCAACGCTACAATGCTATTATTCTATGACTTCCAGGCAGGGCCGGCCTGCCCATGAGGTGAGCTGGGGAAGCTGCCTCAGGCTGTGGAATACCACGGGGCAGCACTGGAGAACTGGTGGCCATGCAACCCCAGAGAGCGAGGCTTTGGTGCAGTGGGGCGCGCACCTTCCTGATTCACCTCTGGCGGTGGGACAGGATGAGCCGCCCCTGCTTCCAGGAAATGTTGGGTGTGTTCTAGACCCCAAATCCCCAGCCGTGTGACCAGAGCGTGCTCTTGAGAAGATGCTCCAGAATCCTTTGCAGCACACAGGAGTCCCAAGGCCGACATGCAGAGGCTTCCTTAGCAAACAAGGGTCCCCTTGAGATACAATATTTGAAAAATCCTGGCTAGAGGAGCGATGCTGCCAAGGGAGGGGATTGCCTGTATCCTGCAGTGTGCCTCAGAGTTGTGCTATTTGAAGCTGTTTTGACTTGACATGCACCACACTCCCTCAAAAGACGGTCCACTGCTGCAAAATAATCACATTCACATCATAACAGAGTGGCTGTGCATCTCACTTTACCGAGGGCAATCTTCTGCTTGAAGGAATGTTGCAGGACAGTCCTCTGTTTGACAAGCCTTCTTTTGAAGGGCAATCTAGAGACCAAGTCCTCTACTATTTGAAAGGCTACCTTATCCAAGTCCGACTTAAAGATAAATAAGTGCTTGCACTTCGTTAACAGCTGGAGAGAGCAGACTGAGCAATCACATAAGTTGCTTGGTCCCAGTCTTTCCCCACTATGGTGAGATGTATTGTTTTTCTCTCTGAATTATAGTAATTACTTCTAATTTTGCACCTGTGTATATATATATCAATTAGTATATGCAAATCTGCATCCTCTGTAGTTTTGCAATTCGTAAGTGGTCATCCAAGATCAGATCAGTGTAAAATGGTATCAACAGTGAATCTATAGATTTGAGAGAGCCATTAACACTGACCCTTTAACCAATGTTGCTTGATGGGGCCACTCAGCTGTTCCATTTGGCACAATATGGAAGACAATGCATCACTGTTAGTGATAGTCACTGGAGATTCCAACTTATCTGGAAGCAGAACAGCAAAATCCCTGTTTGTAGCATAGTCTTAACTACACTACAAGCCTAAATGGATTTAACTGTCGTGGGCATGCCGTCTTAAAGCCCTGCCACAGTGAGCCAGATCTCAAATATAATATTAAGCAGCTTCACAAAAGCACTGTTTCCTGGTTGCTTACTGTTTTAACTAACAGTAGGTCAAACACTGCAAGATGAAAGCAGAGCAAAATGCACACTTCCTCCAGGCAATAATTAGAAAAAGTTTTTGCAAGATCGAAGCAGAACTCCTTGCAAAGCCCTTAACTCCTGTTCAAGCCAGATAAGGCCTTGCACATAATCAACTGTAAATTAAAGATTAAAATCTACAAACAAGACAGAGGAACCAAGATACAAACTGCTGTTCAGCCTTAAAACGTGGCAGAAATAAAGTGGGTATTCTTTTGCTTTAAGTATGCTCTTAGGAAATAACAATCTGAGCAAATACAACACGTTATATATTTTTGTTTCATTGACTTGCTTTCCAGTTGGGTCAAAGGATCATGGCAGAATAAAAATTCTAACAAAGCAATCCTGGGGAGGTTTTTTTGGTGTGGGGGGGGGATGGTACTCAAATGCAGCCGTGGCTCAAGACAGAAAAAATAATTCCCAAATATTTTTTCCCATTCGAGCGAAAGACAAACGTTCACAAACTCATCATTTCATAGAACACATGTGCCTATTTAGTGACACCATCAGAGCTTTGGGGGTGTTGCACAACAGTCTTGCCAACTTCAAACCACTCACACACCTCCAAAGAAATGAATGGGAGCCATTGACAACCTGGTGAACTCCTATCTGCATAGTCCCACTCCTGGTCAGGGCTGACCAAGACACTTATTTCAACAAACATTTGGAGGAGCTGGTTATACACTTATCACTGCTGATATGGCTCATGTGTTTTAGTCTGCGGCTTCTTTCAAATTGAGGCCTGTTGGTTGCATTCCATTTTTAAAAATATTTGACGTGAGTCACTTTGGAAATGTACTGGGGATGTGGAAAGGTGAGACACGACTTTTAAAGATTAAATATTGCACTAGTGCCGAGGATTTGCAGATTGAATTCAAAGGGGATTATCGTGACTTCTCCCTTGTCTACATCTCATCTGCAGAGATGAACATCTGCCTGCTCGTCCTTCTGACCGACAGATGGGCTCCACAGAGTGCCACATCTGTTTTGCAAGGAAGAGTCAAAGCTCTCAGACCCAATGGCTACCATCTATAGGGGGTTCCAGATGTCTGAGGACTTCTTTCTAGTTGCCAGGTGTTTTGTGGATGGGTTACCAGCTGTGCCATGGGACCCACAAAGTGTAGCCAGATGTTTTCTGGCACAGAATCTCCAGGTGTGGGTGTGGGTGTGTAGTCTAGCTAGAAACCTTAGTTTCAGGATTCACCTTCACAAGATATGAGAGACTATAGGCTTTCACCAAATCCTCTAATCCGATCCACAAACTAAAGACTATTGAGTGGAACACATTATTTTGAGTATTGTGTACCATTGCCTATATATATATATATATATATATATATATATATATATATATATGAATGACAAAAAGGAAGTATCTAAATCTGACAGTTGCTGGATATTATTATTATTATTATTATTATTATTATTATTATTATTACAAATCACCCAGGACGAAATAAAAAGGAAATTATATAAAGAGATATGTTTAAAGGCATATGGCTCATTTAAAGAATTGCCAGTAATTCCATCTCCTTTTTCAGCTGCTGTTCCAGAGTGGTTCTGGAGAATCCCAGCGAAATTGGAGCTGTTGCCAGAGTGACCAGATGCTCAGGCATCTTTTTTTGCAAGTTGAAATGTGTAGGCTAGGCTGAAGGCAACTGAGGGACCTTTGTCTGACAGATATATGACCAGCAGGGAACCAACATCAAATTTTTACCAGCCTGGCAAAAAGACAGAAAGTGTCACATAATCCTGATCGCCCCCTGCTGGCCTCTTTGGTGCACAGCACCTCAGTCAGAAGCATCTCACCTTTTCTACACAGACTCCACCTCTGCTGGATCACTGGCCCTTAGCCAAATCAAGACCTAAAATGCAGCAGTATCATATAACAACACTTCTCTATGGCAGCAGCTGGTGCACTTATAGGGCACTGAGATGGGATGCTCCCTTCTTCTCAAGTGCATAGGAAACCAGAAATTTCTACAGACACATTTATTTATTTTGCCAATTAATTTTTATTCATTTTTCAAATGTGTAACACATCAACACCAAATTAATACTAATTTAATACAATTCCACCCCCCAATTAAAAACTGGCTTCCCAGTCTGCCTGGAAACCATGTGTCTTAACCATGTGTCTCTGGCCCATCTCGTCTATTAAAAGCACATCGTCTGCGATCTCCTTTGAATGCACCTTGCATGCATCTCATTATCAGAAGCAGACAGTGAGGTGCAGTGGTTAGAGTGTCGGCCTAGTACCTGGGAAACCAGGGTTCAAATCCCCATTCAGTCATGAAGCTCACTGGGTGACTTGTCTCTCACTGTCTCTCAGCCAAACCTACCTCACAGGATTGTTGTGATGGTAAAATTGGCAGGGGGAGAACCACATACACCACCTTTTGCTTCTTGGGGGGAAAGCTGGGATACAAATGTAATGATAAACGGACAGAAATAAATCCTAGGCCAGACTCCGCTAACCCAGAAATAGTGCTTCAGGTTAAGAACTTTGCTTCAGGATGAGAACAGAAATCATGCTACAGCGGCGCAACAGCAGCTGGAGGCCCCATTAGCTAAAGTGGTGCTTCAGGTTGAGAAATTTATTACGGCCATAGGCCCATACAGGTAAAAACAACACCTAAATAACAGCTTGTGCCGTAGGGAAATAAAAAACAATCGCTAAAACACCACTATAACAATAAAATACTATGAAATGGAAAGGCATACTACGCCTTAATTAGCTTGTAGTGCTCCTTGGCGTCGCTTTTGGGAAAGGACAGCAACTAGGAACCTAGCCACCTTCAGGGTCGTGTGGGTATCCTTGTCCTGCAAGATTTGGGCAAGGTGGAATTTTGGTGGGGTACCCTCTAGTTTCTGTATGATTGATCCCAACAAATTTGCCCGTGGCACATTAAACAAGGGGCAAGTGAACATAATGTGCTGGAGCGACTCCGGCGTCACCTTATCACATTCGCACACGGCGGGGGCTTGGCCCTTTGAGAACCTATGTCTCAGGACATTGGAGGGAAAAACGTTAAACCTCGCTTTGGTGAAGGCCAGTCTATGTGCAACAGTCGAAAGGGAGGAGAGGTATGATGGAACGCAGTAAGTTAAAGTGATACCAATGTTCTGGGGCGAACAAACACCTCCCCCCTCTTCAGGTTAAGAACAGTTTCAGCTTAAGAACAGACCTCCGGAACGAATTGAGTACTTAACCCGAGGTACCACTGTACTGTTTTGTATTTTCTCCCCCAAGCTGGCGGGCAAGCCTTTCTCCCATGCGAGCTGTGGCAAGGCCTCTTCCCTCCCTCGTTCCTGCCCATCCAACCTTCTCCCCAGAGTAGACCATAAACCCATCACGGTCTGCCTCGTAATTGCCTCATTTTCAAAGCTCCCCAGAGGCCCCCCAAAGCCCAGTCACAGCAGATAAACATCTCCGGGCCTACGCTTTGTTGTTGAAGAGCGAAGAGTAACAAAGTGTCTGGCCTCCTCCACACACACAAACACACACACACGGCCTCTCCGACACCCAGCCACCCACCCACCCAACGCCGGCCTCATCCATGCCTGGGCTGAGAGGCCCAGGAGATGGAGGGGAAATCCTGGCCGGCTAAGGCCTGCAGCGAGACGCAGCCTGCTCTGGGGTTGCATTCCGCCGCCAGGCCTCCTGCGAAGGTATTTATGGCTGCCTGCTGCTGGCCTTTTATTGCACTTGGTTGTGAGCCTGTTGTCTCGCTGAGCTCAGCCCCATCTGCGGCGGCGCTGTTCACACAGAATTGCCCCTCCTAGGCCTCACTGGAAGGGGACCCCACAGCCCCTCAGCCCCTTTGAACCAAGGCAATTATCCCATCTGCTTTCCTCACCCAGAGGGGTGTTCCTTTGTGACTTCCCCCCACCTTAGAATATCCTCCCAGGCAAGGATCCAGTTCTGCCTTGCAGAAATGACGGGTCTGATCCACCAAGGGATGAAGGAGCACAATTTGTACAGCAAAAGAGGCATCTCCACCGCCAACCTGGTTTGCAAGCAGAGAGGAACGCAAACTGGGAACGACCCACAGATTTGCACACTGGCATGCTTTGAACAAAATGCACAATTCCGCCACGCAGGGGAAATTTTCACGTGCACCCGTGTACTTGCGCAACAGACGCCTCCCCATCTGCAGTCTGCCTCATTGCGCTCCACAACCTGGTCTGAAAGATGGTGCCCTCTGGTGGGTCGAGCGAAGAGCTCGCCCAGGAAGTGCCTTTTTTCAGCAGTCGCATCTGTGCCACGTTTAGGGCGAGTGGAAGTTGCTAACGTCCGCAACATGTGAAAGCTGCAAGATGGAGGCGGGAGCGTTTTAGTGCATTTGGCATTACAGTGGTACCTCAGGTTACATACGCTTCAGGTTACAGACTCTGCTAACCCAGAAATAGTGCTTCAGGTTAAGAACTTTGCTTCAGGATGAGAACAGAAATTGTGCTCCGGCGGCGTGGCAGCAGCAGGAGGCCCCATTAGCTAAAGTGGTGCTTCAGGTTAAGAACAGTTTCAGGTTAAGTACGGACCTCCAGAACGAATTACGTACTTAACCTGAGGTACCACTGTATTTGATTCTGAACTGACAAGTGACCGAAAGATTAAGATTTGGTTGCTTATTTTAAATCATCATGGAATACTGGGGCCAGTGGGGGGTGGTTCCAAGAGAGGTTTCCTTTCAAAGTGTGTGTGTAGGGCATCTTCATTCACTCACCAAATGCATGGTTAAATGGGTTGGGTCTAGCCCATGTGGTCTCACGATTGCCTTACATTAGCTAACAGGACCAGTGGTCAGGGATGACGGGAGTTGTAGTCCCAAAACATCTGGAGGGCCAGGTTTGGGGATGCCTGCTTTAGAGTATCACTATTGGATATTTGTAACTGTGTCACAGAGAAGTAATGAGTGCATTGGGGGGGTTAGTTGTGGAAATCTGTTCTAACCCCTAATAGACTTGTGTTATTGAAACATACTGAAACCTTAGGTCTATGTTTTTAGGACCCACCCTATTATTATGACTGAAATTAGTTTTAACCGTTTTTAATATTGAATTTTAAGTTATTGTAACCTACCCTGGGACCTGATGTTGAAGGGTGGGTAATACACTGAAATCATTGTTCTCATCAGTATATTTAATACAAGCCTGCTTCAAATTGTGCAGGGGCACAATTTATGTATCAGCTGCCCTTGTCTATATATAAAAAAAAATTACTTAAGGGAGGCTTTTCCATGCATCCTCGGGCCTACCCTGTGTGGATAGCATCTTTTGGACATGTGGAGCCACATTTTGAAATGGGTGCTGCAACTGCAGTCTGAAGCACTCAGGAGTAAATTCTACTGAATGCAGCGAGATTTACTTCTAGGATTCACTTATGAATAAAGAACTCTATAAAGTCACATGGTAACCTCACCTCCCACCCAAGGTTACATCCATGCAACCTTACACAAAAGGCAAAAAATATCTATCCAAATTCAACAATATATACAATTTTGGGCACCGGTAATCAAACACCATTGTTTCCTAAATTGTCCAGGGCAACCTCAGGCCCTTGGCATCCCTAGCCCTAACCCACGTGTTTCGATGGACACGCTGAGATCTGAATTGTTTTCAGAAAAGATTACAATCCTAATTTTGACCTAATTGGCACTGGTGAGGCTTCACTGAGAGTAATGGATACACATTTGGGTCCTGAAGCCTTTAAAAACAATGTAGAAACACTGGGCAGGGTTCAGAGGGCAGCAATGGAAGTGATAAAGAGTTCTGGGGGACGGGAGAAGGATCTAGGAGAAAAGAAAGGGGAAGGGCCCAGGAGTGTTTACTCACAGTAAGACAATATTTATAATGGGCAGGATACATTAAAAGGGTGCTATTAAAAAAGAAGGCGGTCAACCGCTGAGGAGACTCCAAGTTTGGGAGTTTTGTAAACAGGCTAGATAAACATCTGTCAAGGGTGGTTTACGTTCCAGTAATCCTACCTCAGAATGAGAAGAGAGATGGTGCAAAAGATCATCGCAAGGTGACCTCCAGATCAACATTTCTATCATTCCTAGATTCCGCCACTGAATGTGGTAATATGGCTACCATTGTGCGCAAGGAAGGCCCATTCAGCTCAAGGGCATGTGCATTTTTGCCTGTGTATGCAACATAAGGTAAAGGTAAAGGGATCCCTGACCATTAGGTCCAGTCGTGACCGACTCTGGGGTTGCGGCGCTCATCTCGCTTTATTGGCTGAGGGAGCCGGTGTACAGCTTCCGGGTCATGTGGCCAGCATGACTAAGCCGCTTCTGGCGAACCAGAGCAGCGCACGGAAACACCGTTTACCTTCCCACCAGAGTGGTACCTATTTATCTACTTGCACTTTGATGTCCTTTCGAACTGCTAGGTTGGCAGGAGCAGGGACTGAGCAACGGGAGCTCACCCTGTTGCGGGGATTCAAATCGCCGACCTTCTGATCGGCAAGCCCTAGGCTCTGTGGTTTAACCCACAGCGCCACCCACGTCCCTTGTATGCAACATATATAATGTCAATTTGCAGCTTTGGGCTATCACACAAGTTTTGATTTCTACATTATATGGGCCAGGAGGGAAGCCTTTCTGTCTGTGCCAGATCATTTTTACCATGTGCAATGCTGGACACATTCCCATGTACCATGAGCTGCTAATGATTAGCACATCAGCAGCTCATCAACCCAGCTCATGGATTGCTGGGATGCTAGTGTTGAAATGCAAGTGGGCCGGTGCACATTGCGAGCACACTTTGATGTGACCGGGTGCATGTGGAGAATTCATGGGTGTGGACTTTTCCCACGGCTTGCACACTGCACGAATAAGGTCTCAACTCAGAAGCTTGACACAGGTGTGCCGTCCTTGCACACAAGGGTACGCCTATCACTATAATCAATGGGGTAGTACAGGAAATGTAGACTTGTAGACCAGAAGTCACCTTGAGATTATCTTCTGGGCCACCTGCAGGGCTTCAGCATCCTCTTCAACCCAGAACTCTGTAAAAATGGCCCAAACCTGTCTGAAGCCTGCTTATTAGAGGAAAACCCTATTGTGCAAAATAAGTTGTTGTTGTTGTTTAGTCGTTTAGTCGTGTCCGACTCTTCGTGACCCCATGGACCAGAGCCCGCCAGGCCCTCCTGTCTTCCACTGCCTCCCGCAGTTTGGTCAAACTCATGTTGGTAGCTTCGAGAACACTGACCAACCATCTCGTCCTCTGCCATCCCCTTCTCCTTGTGCCCTCAATCTTTTCCAACATCAGGGTCTTTTCCAGGGAGTCTTCTCTTCTCATGAGGTGGAGCCTCAGCTTCAGGATCTGTCCTTCCAGTGAGCACTCAGGGCTGATTTCCTTCAGAATGGATAGGTTTGATCTTCTTGCAGCCCATGGGACTCTAAAGAGTCTCCTCCAGCGCATGCAAATTGAGCTTAGTTTTAATTTATTATCGTGGCTGCAGAATTTTGAAGGAAGTCTATTGCAGAGTACAGCCATCCTTTCATGTTCAGTAATGTCATTTGTATGTGTGCATGAATGCATGTGCATGGGAGAAATCTTGCAGGCCTCTCTTTCTTTGCACATTTCTGTGCATGAGGTACATTTAGCTGTCTACACAGGAAGACATTACAACCCTATACATGCCTGCTTAGAACTACATCCCACTGAGCTCATTGGGGTTACTGCCAGGTAAGTGGATTTAGGGTTGCAGCCTAATAGTGACATCAATTTCTTAAGCTGCATCAAAAACCTATATATGTCTGCATACGCACTATACATTTAAACCACACACACACACAAACCAAGAACAGTTTTTTAAGGGTGCTGGGAATTGTAGATCTGTGATGGGTAAACTACAGTTCCCAGGATCCTTAGGGTGTGCTTTAAATGTATTGTGTGTATGCAACCCTTGCCTTCTCAGATGTAATTACCATTGAGTTCTATGAGACTTGCTCCCCGCTAATCCTGCATAGGATTGCAGTCTTGATTTTTTGTATGCGTGACAAGAAGAGGGAGGAGAGAGGGAATATTTGACATTGGGGATCTAATTCTTTTTGCTGTCAGAGGTTTATCTGCTTTGTAAAAATAGCACTGCTATTTTTGGTTACTCATATAACCATTGTTAGGTAAAAAGGCCAGCAAACAATGAAATTTCTGCCTCGTTATTTATAAATATAAAAAATGCCTTCTGTAACCACCATAACATGGTAACAGTGCTCAGAAAAATACCCTGAGGTGGAGGGATGTTGCTTGCGAATTAATAAGTGTGTGTTGGGGGGTACTTTACGCTGAAAGCCCATCTTAGGCATAGAAAGTCCAATAGGAAAAACAGCTTTGGGAAGAGGCAGTTGGAGTTGTGAAGGGGGTGCTTCATCCTTTATATGCTTGCCACTTCTCCAGTCCAAAGCATTCCTTCCTCAAGCCATTTGCAGACACACCACACCAAATGCATGTTTGGAACGGGTCTGGCTGGGACTAGGGGATGCTTCTGCGATTGCTCCTTACTTGTTGGCTGCAGCAGAGGATGGTTCAAGGAACCCGGGTGCATCCTTACTCCTCCTCCAGAATGACAAAAATTGTCAATTACGGTCAGAAATAGGGGGAATCAATACTGCATCAGCCTTCCTGCCCTGAATGGGTGCTTCCTAGTTCAAGGCACAACTTAGCCCCACTCAGAAGTCAAGGCACATTAATGTGATGTGCTCTGATACACAGTATGGGAATCGCTATCTTAAGGTCTCAAGCTGTGGGCTAGGAAACCCTTTCCCCCCCACACACACACACTTCTTTTAAAGCAATTAAGGCACAATTCTAAACCCACATGTCTGGGAATACATCAATGAAATCAATAGGACTGACTTCTGGTTCTGAGTTGAAATGGATAGGATTGTGCTGCCAGTCAAATGTTTAGGAATCACACCTGTAGTCTCTTAAAAATATATATTGTGAGGTTCTGGTACCTAAATCCCATTTTAGACATTGGTTCCCCCCCCCCCCAAATCATGTATAAGGGTACTATTATATCTATAATTACTAGTCCAGTCTGGTATGAGACTGAAACTCATTGGCAAAGCACATACTTTGCAAGTAGAATATCTCATGCTCTTTCTGTTTATTTTGCTTAGAATACTAATATCCTGCTTTAAAGCCCTGGGAGGCTCTTAAAGTGACTCTCAGAATAAAATCACAAAGGACTCTCAGAATACAAAGGACTCTCAGAATAAAATCACATATAAGTCTGGTTTCAGCAACAGGGTATCCCTTGGTTGGCAGGGTTATTCAGCTGGCACTTCCTGCCTTTATGCTGATACTTCTCTTTGGCCTCTACCCACTAGGCAGCAGAGCCCACTGATGACCTCAAGGGAAGAGAGTAAGGCTGAGTGCCTGGACCTCATGCAGCCCCTTGATAACAGCAAAACTTTCTTACATCGTCACTCAAAAGGACCTCGGGTACCGTGAGGTTGGAATGCTGGAGAGCTGCTGCCAGTCCGAGCAGACAGCACTGGGCTGCCTGGTTTCTTATTTTTATCTCTGGAAGTAATGTTTGGATCATGTAATTGCTTGCTTGCTTTCTAGCTCACTCCATCCCCACAGGCTCCAGCAATATGTCAATCATAACCCCAGATTAGAATCGCTTATTATAGTCTCCTGCGGATATTTGGCCAAATAAAATGTGAAGATAACATCTTTTATGGCCTAATAATAGCTGCTGGGTGGGGCACTCACAGCGTACAGAACAGCCCCAGTAGCAGGCAATCCCCATGTTATCATCAGCAGTCTGTATACAACTTGGTTATCACTTGACAGATAATCAGAAATGATGTGTGGGCGGTTTTGCCGGTGATCACATTACCAACAGTGTCGTCTGCATCATTATTAAAGGGCTATAGCTACACATCTTCGTGGGCCCGTGACCTGGGGATAAATCCCATTGTACTTAGTGGGGCCAATTTCTAAGTTAACATTGCAGAAGATCACACTGCACAGAAGCAAGGCTAGTATTCACAAGGCTTTGCTTGCTCTCCAGTAGGTGTCTAGTGGTGGCTGAGGGGAGAGACTCCATCAGGCAAGGCCTCTTTCCACCTGCCTTGCCCCACCCTCCGGCCCTAGGAGTCCTCATAAGGGAGCTGTTCCTGGAGGAAGAACTGTGAGGGGAGAGACTCCATCAGACAAGGCCTCCTTCCACCTGCCTTGCTCTGCCCTCTGCTTCTCAATGTGTATTGTATTGTTTTATGTACTGTGGTTTGCCGTTGTTCTACTGATTATAGTTTAGATATTATTGTAACTGTTGAGTGGATTTCTGTTTAACTTTTATATGTTGATATTTTATACTATTCTAATGATTGTTGAATGTTACTTTTTTGATGGAGGTTGCCTATTTTAAAGTTATGTTTTATTATCACATTTTTGTATTGCATTAGATTGTTGTAAGATGTACATTTCTTTGTTTCTTCAGCTTGTAAACCGCGTTGAGTACTGTAAGATAGAAAGGTGGTATACAAAATAAAAATGGTGATGATGATACAGGCCCTGGGGGAATTGCCTGGTCCAGCCCAACAGGGGACCAAAGATGGCAGCGAAGGTTGTTTCTCTGGGAAAGACAGCAGCACAATCATGCCTCTTGCACAGCAAGGGCAGCCATAAAACCAGGGCCTTGCAATGCCTCTTCCCCTCCCACCGTCTCGCTGGCGATTTATGGCTGGCCCAAACACAGACAGACTGACTGATAGACATGGCGGTTGGTGCTTTCTCGCCTTCTGCCGGATGGCTGGCTGGGGGAGTCTGCCATCGCCAATCTCTCGGGCCAGACACCTTCCCAGCAAAGCCTCCTGTGTAAACACCGTCGCTGATCCCCTGCAGATGGCTCTCACCAGCCGGCCTCTGACCTCCTTGGATTCCAAATGCTCGTCCAGCATGAGTTAGTCTGGCAGGCTGGCTGGCTGCTGGTCGGCAGAACAGACAAGGCAGGACCAAGGCCTGATAGACGTTACAAATCCGTGCGCATTTCTGGCCCTTCCAGAGCAGGTAGGTACCTGCACGAGCGGCAAGACCAAGGTGGAAGCCAGACCTGCGCTTGATTAAGAAGAAGGGTTTGATCTTGTGGACCAGAGGGTTAGTGGAGCTCAGCCCCAAACTTCTTGCGAACGTCACGGCTCGGAGCAGAAACCTGCGGCAATGATTAAAAACAACCTCTGACCCAGCTAGTGTCCTCTGGGCAGAAGGCAGAGAAGCCAATGTCAGGCAGCACCAACTAATTCCAGTTTTGTCCCCCTCCTCCTCCCCGCTGAGTTCTACAAGGACAAAACTGGAGGAGAGGAAGCTGACAAGCTGTGCCACCCCCTTGGGCTGGTTGTAAGTAAGAAGGCAGGTAGGTAGGTAGGGGCCGGCAGAAGGCAAGCTGAGGCTGGTGGAGCAGGGCCCAGCTCACCCTATTGTAACAGTCTCCTCTGCTCTGATCATGCACAGGAAGCCTCTTTCTTGCAGCTCACCCAGCCAGTGCAGTACAGTATAGGGGTCAGGAAACCGGAATCAACACCTGAGGTTAGGCAACAGGTCTTCCAGGCAAGCCTGAAATGCAACACCTCTCTGTAGGGTTTAAGTGCTTTGTGGAAACAGGCTCAGCCTGGGCAGATCCACACCAAGCATTTAAAGCACATCTAATGCACTTTTGGGACGCGGGTGGCGCTGTGGGTTAAACCACAGAGCCTAGGACTTGCCGATCAGAAGGTCGGCGGTTCGAATCCCCACGAGCTCCGTCCCTGCTCCTACCAACCTAGCAGTTCGAAAGCACATCAAAGTGCAAGTAGATAAATAGATACCGCTCTGACGGGAAGGTAAACAGCATTTCCGTGCGCTGCTCTGGTTCGCCAGAAGCGGCTTAGTCATGCTGGCCACATGGCCCGGAAGCTGCATGCCGGCTCCCTCGGCCAATAAAGCGAGATGAGCGCCACAATCCCACAGTCGGTCATGACTGGACCTAATGGTCAGGGGTCCCTTTACCTTTAATGCACTTTTAAAGCACATGTCCTGGTCACTCTAGTTGCTTGGAATTAGCTCCATGTGAGGGAAACTACAGTTCCCATAATTCATTGGAGGAAGCCGTGTGTGCTTCAGTTATGTGTCTAATGTGCTTTAAAAGCATGGTGTCGGCCTGCCTACTTTCTGTCTGCTGTCCCCAGCGAGGCTAAAAGTACCGTAGCTTTCAGGGAAGGGGATGAATTTAACTGTGTAAGAATTGAGGAGAAAGGATTAAACATCCCCTTTCCATAATTACTACTCTGATCAATACAGGAAACCTCCAGAGCTATTTTTAAAAAATGGGGAGGGGGGAGATCTTATCTCAATTTTTCTGCACATTTTTTAAAAAAGCAATATTTGGTATACTCGTATGGAAAAGCAGGCCACACATTCCAAAACAAATAGATCAGAGAAGAAGGCACCCAGAAGAGAAGGGAGACGACGCTCAGAAGTGCTCAAGGCGACGGTGCGATCTGTTGGCCTTACTGAGGCAAAGGTGGAGTTCTGTGGCTGTAGCACTTCAGACTGGCCTCCCCGGTCCCACTTACTCCCAGGGAAAGAGACTTGATTTATGGCTGGAGGGAATGAGCAAAGCCGTCGCCTTTGGGAGAGAGGCTAAATGCATGTGCTGGGCCAGTTAGGAAGAATTGGCAATGCGGGGGAGAGGAGAAATGATGATGGAATGTGGCAGGATCAGCAGGACAGACAAGTTGGCTTCCCCTCCAAGATAAACACCTCTTGTTATCCTCCACACAGGGTTAACAGGAGGACAAGCCCTCCCTTTACTCCTGGAGCCAGTTGGCTGGTCCATACATGCAGAGAGAGAGAGAGAGAGAGAGCGCTCCCTTGCTATTTTCAGAAGGGATGAGTAGAAGATTGGTCCTGTGACACCACTGACCAGTTTCTGGTGGACTGCCAAAGAATGTGTGCTAATTGCTGGGATTCTTGCAAAGAATCATGGACTTATCCAGACCCCCACTGCAATCCAGCAAAGCTTACCGTACTTTCCCGTGTATAAGACTAGGTTTTTTTCTTTAAAAATTATGCTAAAAAGTTGGGGTCGTCTTATCCATGGATAGTGCATAGGGTGGACGTTCAATGGGTTGCAGCCGTGGCTGTCAGCAGTTATTGGGCATGTTCTTGGTTGCTGCATCAATAGCTGGTGTTGATTGGCTGATGCTGCAGCAATTAGGTGCGAGTGCCAGTGAGCGGATAGAGACAGATGTTGCGACGTGTGCAGGTGAGCTCAGCAGCCATGGGTAATTCCTCCCCCCCAAAAAAAGCTCAACAATTCAATCCTCTGCAAAGAAAGTTCAATAATTCTGTGCCATCTCCCCCCGCCTCTTAAATTTGAGTTCCCAAAAATACATGGGGATGTCTTATACACGGAAAAGTACGGTATGAATTTAGACATGTCCATTTGTTTATTTAAATAATTACAAGCAACATTTTTGTAGAAACTGTAGCAAGATGGCATAAAAACACCACACCACCATAACACCTGTAGAAACAATAAAGGTAAAGGTAAAGGTACCCCTGACCATTAGGTCCAGTCACGGACGACTCTGGGGTTGCGCGCTCATCTCGCTCTATAGGCCAAGGGAGCCGGCGTTTGTCTGCAGACAGCTTCTGGGTCATGTGGCCAGCATGACTAAGCTGCTTCTGGCGAACCAGAGCAGTGCACGGAAACGCCGTTTACCTTCCAGCTGGAGCGGTACCTATTTATCTGCTTGCACTTGACGTGCTTTCGAAGTGCTAGGTGGGCAGGAGCAGGCACCGAGCAACGGGAGCTCATCCCGTCACAGGGATTCGAACTGCCGACCTTCCGATTGGCAAGCCCTAGGCTCTGTGGTTTAGACCACAGCGCCATCAGCGTGCCCAACGTAGAAACAATAGCATATCCATAAAAACAGGCTTTTTTATTAAAAAAAAAGCATCACATTCTAAATATTAATAATATTTCTAACAAATTAGAGAAACTAGGATAAGCTGAAGGAAAAAAGGGATTGATAACAGAAACCAGGGTGGGGGAAGTCAAGGAATTCTGAGAATCCTAAATGTGAAGGTGAACGATATGTTTAAATTGAAATTTGTTATGCAAAACCTAATAAAAAATACCTATAGAAAGCAGGGGTGACTCCTGCCAAACCTCTGCTGGCAATGCGTTCCACAGGGAAGGGCTTGCCATATTAAAGGCTTGGTCCCTGGTAATGGATGACCAAACCTCAGGGCCTTTGGTGGGAAGAAGGGGCCACCAAAAATGCTCTTTCAGAAGGTCTCAGTGGTTGAGGTGCAGCACAATTAAATCTGTAGCACTTCGTCATGCTGTCTGAATTTAAACAAAGTGTGATCAAGTGAGGGATATGCATGTACTTTGGTGATGCTTTGGTTGAGGACTAAGGGACTGAGCAAAAGGGGGGCTTTGAAGAGCAATGCGAACGACAGGAAAGAGGAACTTCGGCCCTTCCCCCATCCAACATCAGTTTGTAGGTGAACTAGAAGCAGTTTCCACTGCTCCCAAGTAACCCTTCCCCATTCAACATGTGTCCAGTCTCACAGTCTTCCTTTTACCTTTATCCGCTGTGCTGCATCTAGGGTTCATGTGAGCTGGGAAGGGGACAAGATTTTGAAAATGTACCGAGCCTGGGAACAAG
Source organism: Podarcis filfolensis (assembly GCF_964270895.1). Lineage (NCBI taxonomy): Eukaryota > Metazoa > Chordata > Lepidosauria > Squamata > Lacertidae > Podarcis > Podarcis filfolensis. The sequence goes on along the minus strand of NC_139605.1, from coordinate 114,408,531 downwards.
CAAGGAAACATGTCCTCTTAAGCATATCCAGAGCTTTCGGTCACTGCCCAAGAGTCGCACCCCAGTGGCATGCAAAATAAAGGCAGGAATGGGGAACCTCAGGCCCAGAAGCTGAATGTGGCCCTCCAGACCTCTCTACCTGGCCCTTGGAACTCTCCCAGGCCACACCTCCTCCCCAAGCCACACCCATATATTGCATTCTCCTTGAATGTTTTTGCCTGCCTGGAATGTGCCCTTGAACTCTGATCATGCCTGGACGTGGGACAAAGAGAGGGGTGCACAGACATTATTAGCCTACGGTTCTAACGTTTTCATTGCCCCACCCACTTTTGACCCAGGTCCCACCTACCACTGGTCTGTGGTCCTGGCAAGGTTGTGGTGTGGTTCTCATAATTCCCCGCCCTTGAGTTAAGGTCTCCTGTGGCTTGATCAACCTTGATCCTCAGAACCTCTGCTTAAGCTTTGCAAAACATCCGCTTCTTCCCAGCGAAATAAATAAATTAAGGTCTTATGCATATAATAAAGGTTCATAAATGTACCAAGCAAACACGTACAGTGGTACCTCAGGTTACATACGCTTCAGGTTACACACTCCGCTAACCCAGAAATAGTACCTCAGGTTAAGAACTTTGCTTCAGGATGAGAACAGAAATCATGCTCCGGCGGCGCGGCGGCAGCAGGAGGCCCCATTAGCTAAAGTGGTGCTTCAGGTTAAGAACAGTTTCAGGTTAAGTACGGACCTCCGGAACGAATAAAGTACTTAACCTGAGGTACCACTGTACATAGATCTATAGGCCACATGTCTGAAGCTGCACAGGAGAGCAGCCGTGGAGCCATTTTGACTCCCAGGCTGACCAGGTGTTTTCCCTGCAAGGTCAAATGGAGGAGCCTCCCCATTGTCTTTTCCTTCACAAATCCTGTCTTAAGGGTATGTCTGTGTATGAATAGGGTGAGCCTGTCACTTGGCTCAGGAACTAAGTACTTATTATTACAACAGACTGGCCAGACTCCCCAGGGTATCAATCCAGTAAACATTAACAGGTAACTTGCCAGACAGGAGGTAAACAACCCAATCAGATTTCTGCTGTAGACCACCCTTTCTGTGATGTAGGTATGATGTTTCTGGGGGTGGTCTTGGACTCCAAGGTGGGCAATTTAAAATGTCTATATAATGGCGGACACACCTTGGTTCTGGGTCCTCCTCCTCCTGTGTGTGAAGGGCGCACCCTGTTGCAACAGTTCAATAAAGATCAGGCTTACAAGCTGCTTTGCTTCTCAATATTCTCTGGTTGGCCTCTGTTTTTTCCTCTGATGGAGTACCTACAAAGGACTCTATAAGGGTTCTTGTGTCCCCCATAAGGGCAGATTTTCGTTTATTACACCAGCATTCTGTAACAGCCACCCCCCCCTTACCCCAGACTTTTTTTAAAAAAAAAACCCCCACCATGCTCCAGATTTGTTTTCTACTTAAACTGTCCAAGAACTGTTGCAGGTGAAAGTTAGCATCCTTACGAATGCTGCTTTAAACCACAGTGGTGAAAGTATGGGTTGCCAACTGATGGCTTGGAGAGAGAAACTCTGCTCTTGTGCTTTCAACAGCCTCTTGGTGAGGAAGCAGCAAGTTAAGCACAGAGATTAAACGCAACTCACTAACGTCTGCACAGCAAAATGCAGCTGAGGGCACAGCAACAGGGACTTGTTAAAGGAACCTAGTTAAAGAAGTGTTGTGGTTTGTACATGAATTTGTAAATCTGTCTCTGCTTGGCTACCCAGAGCTTAAACACACCTTTTCCAACACATGCATTTGGAGAAGATCCCTAACTTGGCAGAGAGAGGGGGGGGGGGGACTTGAAATACAGGGCAAAACTAGATCAATACAGGACATAACATTTTACATTGAGATATGGGACAATCCCATATTATACAGGACAGCTGATAACAAACGTACATTTTGTTCTCTCCCAACTAGGCCTCCTGTGCCTTTAGCAGCACCCGGCATGAAAAGCTTTCCTATATCTTCACCTGTTGAATTTCTGCCTTTCACGCAAGTGTTAAAAAATAAGGGAACCTGTCAAGTTGAAAGGTGGCAAGTCCAGATGGCACAGCCATGAACTCCCCCTGGCCCCGGCCTATGGCACACACGTACACAGGAAAGCAGCAGACAGACAACTCGCTGCCACCCCTCCTCCATGAGGGTGCCCTCTCTAAACTATGCCAATTATCCCCATTAATGAGCACATTATACGCAAAGTCCCATTCTTCGCTTATTTATTAGCCATTTTGGAGTCTGCCACTGCAAAGAGCCAGCAGTTCAGAGGCGAAGCCCTTCGCTGCCCTCTAGTGTCCTGATGGTGAACAGCCTGGGTTGAGAAATTTACTACCATACACGGGTTTCTTTGTCAATACAGTACTAGAACAGTTTCTTATGCTCCAACCACCAACAGTGTTTGATTCAAGGTGCTGTGATCAGTTCATAGCCTGGCTTTTAACTGGGCAATCAGTTCATGGATTGTATTTACATAATTTACAGGCTGCATCGTGGCTGAAGGTGGGAGCAAGAAATTTTAAAAACCCACAAAATCAGCCAACACTCGCTATTTGCCCCCCCCCAAAAAATGTGCATACTGCCTTACAAAAATATATTGTTTTCAAATTATTTTGACATACGTCAATTACAGTGCAACCATAAGCTTTAAAGGGCTTTAAAATTCCATGGCTTCTATCAGAGTCCTGGGAAGTGTGGTTTGTTAAGGCGGCTGGCAACTGTAGAAGAAGAAGAAGAGTTTGGATTTCATATCCCACCTTTCACTCCCTTTAAGGAGTCTCAAAGCGGCTAACATTCTCCTTTCCCTTCCTCCCCCACAACAAACACTCTGTGAGGTGAGTGGGGCTGAGAGACTTCAGAGAAGTGTGACTGGCCCAAGGTCACCCAGCAGCTGCAGGTGGAGGAGCGGAGACGCGAACCTGGTTCCCCAGATTACGTGACTACCGCTCTTAACCACTACACCACACTGGCTCTGTAGTTCTATGTTGGGAAACTACAGTTCCCATGACTCTTTGGGAGAACCCGTGTGCTTTTAAATAGGGACGCCGGTGGTGCTGTGGGTTAAACCACAGAGCCTAGGGCTTGCCGATCAGAAGGTCGGCGGTTCGAATCCCCACGACAGGGTGAGCTCCCGTTTTTTGGTCCCTGCTCCTGCCAACCTAGCAGTTCGAAAGCACGTCAAAGTGCAAGTAGATAAATAGGTACCACTCTGGCAGGAAGGTAAACAGTGTTTCCGTGCACTGCTCTGGTTTGCCAGAAGCGGCTTAGTCATGCTGGCCACATGACCCAGAAGCTGTACGCCGGCTCCCTCGGCCAGTAAAGCGAGATGAGTGCCACAACCCCAGAGTTGGCCACGACTGGACCTAATGGTCAGGGGTCACTTTACCATTATCTTTATGTGCTTTTAATGTGCGGTGTATGTATGGTGTGGATCTGCCCCAAGAGCCCCATTAAGTTTGATGGGGTTTATTTCCAGATAAGTATCAGATTGCAGCTTAACCCCCCTCTTCATTTAATAGTCCAGTCCCAGAGTGAGGAACAATGAAATAAAACAACATTGCAAATTTACACACACACAAGCAATGCAAGTGGTGGGTAAGAGAGCGGTGATACCACATGCCCTGAATGAAGTCAGGAGCAGGGAGTGCCTGGGAGGCTGGTAAAACTCTAGATTGGCTCTGCCAACATGCCCACACAATGCCAATCTCCCTGCCGCCTTGCCCCTCTCCCAGCAATCAACAGCAATTCCACAACCAGGTGCTCAGTTCTGCCCTGCCGTACCGAACGCTCCCAGACACAGCAATATACGAAAATTACAGAATCCATTAAAAAAAAACAAATCCAGGAAGTAATGACCAAATCAACAGCCTCCCATCAGGAAAGCTAAACAGCCACTAATACAGCAATGAGGATTTTCAATTTAACCAAATGCCTGCTTAAAGACAACACAGGACACCCAACTGCAACAAGCAAATGGCTTTAGCAAGCGTGCCCACCCCATCTCTTTCCCTGGGCGAAGGTATCTGCTCAGCCTGCTGCCTTCCAGGTCTATGGGGTTTTGGACAGAGGATTCTACCTCCTCTGCAATCTGAGATATTTCAGCTGATGATAAAGGTAAAGGTAAAGGGACCCCTGACCATTAGATCCAGTCGTGGCCGACTCTGGGGTTGCGGCGCTCATCTCGCTTTATTGGCCAAGGGAGCCGGCACACAGCTTCCGGGTCATGTGGCCAGCATGACTAAGCCGCTTCTGGAGAACCAGAGCAGCGCACGGAAACACTGTTTACCTTCCTGCCAGAGTGGTACCTATTTATCTACTTGCACTTTGACGTGCTTTCGAACTGCTAGGTTGGCAGGAGCAGGGACCGAGCAATGGGAGCTCACCCCGTCGTGGGGATTTGAACCGCCGACCTTCTGATCGGCAAGTCCTAGGCTCTGTGGTTTAACCCACAGCGCCACCCGCATCTGTATCAGCTGATGATATAAGGGGCTGAATACCCACCAAACATTTAAAATACACCGCCTCCCCGCCCCTCCCCAAAAGCTTATACAAATAGATATATAAATCAGTATGAATTCATTTTCCTTCTGACACACCCTCCCAGCTTCCGGGTTCTCACCCCAGGGTCCAACAAATTCTCAACTCATCCACAAAAGTTCCACAACGAGAAGAGTTCCTGGAAACACCCTGATCTCTCACTCCAGACTTGCTTCTTATGGGCAAACCCAAAGTGGACGCTGCTTCTTCAGGCTGCCCACAGCTGTGTCCCATTCAGCTGCACTCTCCACACCCAGCTCCAGGTACAGCAAGGTTTGAGGAGTTTTTCAAGGGGTCCATAGGACAGGAAAAGTGGGGCCCCCTCCTCTCAGAGCTTTTTCTTCACCCCTTCCTCCTGCAGCTGGAAATGATGCAGTTCGGAATTCCCAGCAGTATTGTTAATTTGCTTGAGAGAATCAGAATTTTATATTTACTATTGTTGTTGTTAGCAACTTTTTTTAAGTACATCCAGAGATACTGGGAACAGAGCAACTGCTTATTGCTCCACTGCTTTTCCTTGGGGCGATTTTATGGACACCAAGAAAGCGAGTCCATCTAGGTGGGGTGCAAAGCAGCGTGTGCGCAAATGATGGATGTGCACCCTGTTATATCCCCTAGGGTACAGGATGAGGGGTTTGCATTCCACAATCACTTTGGTCAAGTTCTAGTGGGGGTGGGGGAAGCAAGGAAAGAAACAAACATTTTTGGTGGAAGACAGCCACACGCAGGTCTAGGAATGGCTCTGAAGGCAGCGAGATGCTGAGAGCTAGCCCTGCATTTTAGCATGGCACCCGTGTAGAATATAAATAAGCAGCCTGCTGGAAGAACAGGCCAGGCAGTGGCTAAAAGACCTCAGGCACCGAATGCCTCCGATCTCACCCAGCGCATGGGGTCAAACCGAGAGGCCTCCTGAGAACACCTGAGTGCTGCTGCTGTGCGATCTGGGAAGCTCATAAAGGGGAACTCCCCTCTAGTGGTTTCATGCAATCTTAAATCTCAGCGCTGTGCCAAACCATAGGGGGGCGCTGTGCTGCAGTAATGGGGCATTCTTTCCCCCACAAACAGTGCTCCCTTTCCTCTGCTATATCTGCAAAGCATCGTCTGCTGGTTGCTTCAAACTCCTTTGTGAAGCCCTATCTCTCTTTTTTGCCCAGGCTTTTCCTGACCCATAAAATTTGGCCCTGCTATCTCCAAATTCCTGTTTTTACTCCTTAATCTTGTGCCGTGTTACTGGGTTGTTGTTTTTTTGTTTTTTTTCTTTCCAAATGTTATTTTGCAAACTGCGTAGAGATTTTAAAGTATTAAGTGGATTAGAAATGCTGTTAATTAATTAATTAATGCAATACCCCCCCCAACCCTCTCCAGTGCAACACCATACAGTGGTACCTCAGGTTAAGAACTTAATTCGTTCCGGAGGTCCGTTCTTAACCTGAAACTGTTCTTAACCTGAGGTACCATTTTAGCTAATGGGGCCTCCCGCTGCCGCTGCTGCGCAATTTCTGTTCTCATCCTGAAGCAAAGTTCGTAACCCGAGGTACTATTTCTGGGTTAGCGGAGTCTGTATCCTGAAGCGTCTGTAACCTGAAGCCTGAGGTACCACTGTACTAGGAAGAAAACTGCACACACAGTTAACTCAAAAGGGGTTGGTTTGCCCCAGGGGATGAAACATCAGCCCCTTCTCTCACTCACCTCATGGCTCCAAAAAGCTCCATCCGCTTCCCAGCCCCAATCCACTGGCGAATAAAGATGTCAAGAGGAAAGTAGTGTCAATGAGCGGGAGTTAGGCTTGACATTTTTTTTCTGGCGAGGCTTCGGGGCATTTAGCAGCTTGCACCAGGCAGAAATTCAACTGGCGAAGCATGACACAAACAGAAAGTCACGTGGCTATGTGAAGTAAAGCATTTGCGGCAGGGGTGGAGAAGCTGTGGCCCCCCCAGATGTTGTTGGACGCTCATCAGCCCCAGTGAAAGTGCCCAGTGGTTAGGGATGTTGGGAGCAGCAATCTGGAGACTCACCGTTTCCTGCAAGAAAATTCTGAAATAAACAGAGGTCTTTCATCGGTCACTATCACTTCAGAGGGCAGGAGGAGAAGCAACCACAGAGAAACAAATTTCAGTAAAGCACTAGAAGCTTTTTCAACAGTGCAACACACGCTGCCTTGTTGGGAGCTGGTGGGATCTCCTTTTGTTTGTTTTTTTATAAATATTTATTAGAATTTTCAATTTTATACAAACAAAAAAGAAAAAGAAAAAAAATATTAAAAACAAATCAATTTCAATACCAATTTTCAATAACATATTTCCTTGACTTCCTCATACCTCCCCTTCTTGTTTTCTAGTTCAAATTGTTTATCCAGCAAATCCTAATCTCTTAACATTCCATTTAACTAACACCTTGTTTTCCAATCAACTTCTTAAATTTTGTAACTTAAACAATATTTATACCAATTCTTTTTACCATAACAGCTATAGACCACATAAATTCAATATAAGCTGTGTTTCAATATAAGCTGGGTGGCCACCTGTCAGGGATGGAGTAGTTGCATCCTGCTTTGCAGATTCTGCACTGCGCAGGGGGTTGGACTGGATGACCCCCAGGGACCCTTCCAACTATATGATTCACATACGAGATCCTTCCCGACTGTGTACAATCCGGAGTAGCAGTGTGTGCCGGTTCACACATCTGAATTGTAACAAGGAGGGCAGGAATGAGGGGTGGTCTTCGCTATGGTGGCACCCCAGGTACAAAATCCTCTTCCTCCAAGGTTTGTCTGATGCCAACCTTGGCTTTGTAGCAGTTCCAGGTCAAGCCCTGGCTGCTTTCTCAGGCTTTTATGAATTATTTTGTGTGCGGCTTATTATTAAGGTAGGTCGCCGCTCTGCGCTTTTAAGAGGAGAGGTGTTATTTATGACTTCATCTGCTCCTTGTTTTACGAATCAGATAGTTGTTTTAAATTGAATTCAGTGTTGTTGCTAGACAGGCAGCCTATAAATATTTGGAAGGAACGAACGAATGAATGAAAGCATTGCCTGCCCAAATTTTCATGCAAATATGGGCACAAAAGGGAAACTCTGGGGTCATGCACCGAGGAAAAGACAAGAGCAAACCAAAATATGACACAGCACAAAATCCTCAGGTTCATTTTAAGCTGAGATCTGTGGTGGGTGGGTGTGCCGTTGCTTGCTTAGCTTGAGATGTGTATTGCTTACGATGCCAGGATGAGTTAGAAAAATTGCTTCTCCGGGTATAAGCTTAGGCCAGGGTGTCATGCGGGACTCAGCGCGAGACAAGCACCTCTGTACATGTGCAAAGTTCATTTCACCCAGGGGCGACCCATCATGTTTCACCGCCTGCGCCTCCGCTACACTCACCAGGGTTGTACGGCTGCGGCTTCTGGGTTCTGGCAAGATCTTGCAAGAGCTCCTACAAGATCTCACAAGAGCACTTGTGAAATCTCGTGGCAGTTCCACGAGATCTCGCAAGGCTGTTGGCAGAACCTGGAAGCTGCTGCTGTCACTTTTCCTTGCTTCTCCTGCATTGACGGCATCTCCTTTCAATTCTCAGTCTGCTTCGTGGACAGGCGGGCTCTGATCTCACCCTACTAACTACAGTTCACATCTCTCTGGGATGAAAGGGCTTAAGGTATAGAAGAGTCATGCTGGATAAACCCCAAACTGCCCCAGTGTTTTGTTGCCAGTAGCAGCCACGCAGATGTCCTTGAGAAGCTAGCATGCAAGGCACAGCCCCTGTTTTCCAGTATCTGAGAATCAGAGGTATTATAGACTGCCCCTGAACATGGAAGCTCCATTCCTAGCCTTTATGGCTGAAACACCACGTCCTCCAGGAATGTATTTGCTGGGTGCTGATTATCTGTATTTATTCTTGGGCTGAAAGCAACATAGAAATATGTAAAAATATGAAATAATAAGAATAAGAATAAGAATAATTTGTTATTTATACTCCACCCATCTGGCTGAGTCTCCCCAGCCACTCTGGGCAGCTCCCAATCAAATGTTAAAAACAGTACAGCATTAAATATTAAAAACTTCCCTAAACAGGGCTACCTTCAGATGTCTTTTAAAGATAGGATAGCTGCTTATTTCCTTCACATCTGAAGGGAGGGTGTTCCACAGGGTGGGCGCCACTACCGAGAAGGCCTCTGTCTGGTTCCCTGTAACCTCACATCTTGCAATGAGGGAACCGCCAGAAGGCCCTCGGCGCTGGATCTCAGTGTCCGGGCTGAACGATGGGGGCGGAGATGCTCCTTCAGGTATACTGGACCGAGGCCATTTAGGGCTTTAAAGGTCAGCACCAACACTTTGAACTGTGCTCGGAAACGTACTGGGAGCCAATGCAGATCTCTCAGGACCGGTGTTATGTGGTCCCGGCGGCCACTCCCAGTCACCAGTCTAGCTGCCGCATTCTGGATTAATTGCAGTTTCCGGGTCACCTTCAAAGGTAGCCCCACGTAGAGTGCATTGCAGTAGTCCATTTACTGAGCAGGGAAGGTGCTGGGGAAGCAGGATTGAACTCTCTGCTCATCAGCTGATGAGTGGAATGTTCAATCCTGCTCTCTGCACCTCCCCAGACAACCAATACTCAGTAGGGTTGAAACACCCCAATCTGCCCATCACCCAGTGATTGACAGGTGGGCAACCTCATACCAAAAGATACAGGTCCATGCAATCCACCCTACCCTAGCATCCCTTGTCTCCTTTCCAAAACAACCCCCAGATGTGCTGGGGGACACATCACATCCCCCTGCCCTTTGCTGCGTGGCCTGTGTGATGCCTGGGCAAATCACGGTACCAACAGCAGTGCAGGCAGGCAGATGCTGGCAGCAGTGGCAAGCTCCTGTGGGAAGCTATTCCAAGCAGGGCTTCCCCTGGCATGCTTTCGTGCTCCCTCCTCCTCTCGGGCAAATTTTCCAGTGAATGAAAGCAGATCATTAGCAGTCAGGGAGCAATCAGTAACCGATGGATGAGCTGCGTCTAATGCCAAGCTCGTTAAATGCCATGAAATTAACCAGGGGAAATCACCTGCTGAGCCACTTCCCTCTACCACGGGGCCAGGGAGATTCCACGGCACCTGTGGCTGTCAGGAGACAGGGAAGCTTCCCTGAGCCATGCTGCCAAGGGAGTCTAGCATCGCCAGGTGTGCTGGTGCAGAGGCACTTACCCAGGGATGTGTGCAGAAAAACTGCAGGATGCTTTCAAAGCATCTTAGCTTTCCTTTTTAACAATAAGCAGCTTGGAAACCTCATGGTTGCAAATATATGCTTTAAAGCCAATGCCTGCAGAAATCCTAAAAGCCAGAGAGGGATTGTTGCTTTTTGTACGCAGGAACTAAGCAGCCTCAATCTCTCTGTCAACTGCACAGACTGCAATAGCAAGCCTAAAATAGTCTACTTAACAAATCTTGGCAGTATGCTATCAGAATTTCAGTGGATACATGCAAGCCTTTGTTCTGGCAGAAGGGCAGCAGACACGGAATCATCTTCCCAAGGTGAGACTCAAATATCAAGGGAAGAATGAGATGCAAATCTGATCTCCTCCCATGTCTGCTAGTAGCAGTAGCACCGACTTCACCCAGGGATTTGATCCTAGGTGAGCAGCAGCCCCACAGGCAATGAGGAATCTTATCAAAATTGGTAGCACAAAGAGGCCCCCCTGTGGCTAACTCAGGAATCGCAAGCATGGTCTTTGTGTCTGTCCCCCCAAATCGATGATGATGGAAAAGAGAAACCAAACATAAAAAGAGGAAACCGATTTGTTTTACGAAAACCAAGGCGAATATGCTTCAAAATTGCATACAATTAACGCTGAACCAGGGAGGGGTGGATCGCTCTTTCCAAATTCAGACAAAGGTATGTACTAGAATCAAGCAAAGCCCAGGTTATGCTGTTGAAATCCGTCCGTTAATGTTTTCAAAGTCAGGGAAAACATACCCTAACATTCGCTGCTGAAACATGCAATTCAAAACTCAAACTCTGCATCAAAGCATGGTGCTCAGTTGCCTTGAAAACAAATGCCACCTGGAACTCAAGTGTGGACATGAAGAATGCCAGGGACGGAGATAAAGCCGTGTCTAACAACAGTCTTTTGTTTTACAAGCGTCCTTAATTTAAGAGATCACAGAACCTTTAGGGCTTTAAAGTTCCACAGAATGTTCACAATGCTATTGGAAAGCAGCTATAACAGAAACTACCCCCCCCCCCCCGCCCACTGTCACTGTCTTCAAATCCAGGGCATGTTACATATATATTTAATCTCTGGAGAATCCGTCCACTGCTGCAGATCTTTACTTTTGCTCTTTGAAGGCAATAGGCTGCTTGTCCTTTAGCCTTTCTGGGCTAGATGTGGACCTCTGGGGACCTAGCGGGGTTCCTTTTACGTTGCTATGATGTATTGTTTGCTATGGCCCCTGAAGATATGTGCGCTCCATTAAAAAAAATTTAAACATCACGGAGGCAAGGAGGCTGTTTCAGGCATAAGAAGAACGGCGTGGTCAAAGGCTTTGGGGGAACGGGAGTGGGAAACATATATGAGGGACAGTGGAAAGGGACCTCGGGAAGAGGCTTAACTCTGCTCCTTGCTAATAGATCACACTTCCAGGTAGGAGCAAAAGCCGCAGAAACCCGGCACCATGTGAATGTCCACATAAATCTGAGCACGGAGGTGGGGAGCTTAGCAGGCACAGTTCAAGAGGCTCAGACTGAGCAGTGACAGATGCGAGGCTCTGGCCCCCGCTTCCCAAGCAAGCCCACCCATGTTCCAGACTAGGGATCAGTGGGGCAGGTGGGCTGTGGTTTTATGAGTCTCCAGCTGCTGCAATATAAATCCCTTTGGCTCTTGTTCCCTTCGGGGTGGGGGGTCCTATCCTGAAATGCCTATACACGAGTGGGGGGGGCAGCAGCAGCAGCTGCTCAAAGCTCTCCCATCCTCAAGGGATCAAACTGCACACTGGCAGCGCCCCCCCAAAAAAAAATTCCAGAAGATGGCATTGGGGAGAAGGATGTGTGCATGTCGGAGAGATAAGTGAGGAGGACAGACTGGGGCATTAGGAAAACTATGGAGAAATGAAAGTGGTACCCACCCCAATTTTGCCATTGTAAAAGGTGATCTCAAAATTACGGGGGATGATTTTGAAAAAGAATTTTGAAGAAGGGCTGTTTCTTCATTTGTTTGACAGGAAGGTTCATGCAGTTTTGTTTTTAAAAATAAAATAGAAGGGAGGGGAGTGATGAAGGTCATACTAAATGGGGCTGCCAATTAAAAAAAAAAAAACTTTACCGCCCTGCTTTTAATCGTCTGCCGTACTACTATTAATATGTTGACATCTGTGCAACAGGCAGGAGTTCAACCGGTGCATCTTTTCTGAATGCTGCATTTCCATGCCAGAGAAAGATTTCCGTGCTTGGAAGCAAAGGCACTAACAGGGACTAACTTACGTGAGTCAGGACTTGCTCTTGGAACATGAGATGAGTGTTTGAGTATATTCAGAGTAAAAAGGTAAAGGGACCCCTGACCATTAGGTCCAGTCGTGGCCGACTCTGGGGTTGCGGTGCTCATCTTGCTTTATTGGCCGAGGGAGCCGGTGTACAGCTTCCGGGTCATATGGCCAGCATGACTAAGCCACATCTGGAGAACCAGAGCAGCACACGGAAACACCATTTACCTTCCCATTGGAGCGGTACCTATTTATCTACTTGCACTTTGACGTGCTTTCAAACTGCTGGGTTGGCAGGAGCAGGGACCGAGCAACGGGAGCTCACCCTGTTGCGGGGATTTGAACCGCTGACCTTTTGATTGGGAAGTCCTAGGCTCTGTGGTTAAACCCACAGCGCCACCCACGTCCCTTTATATTCAGAGTAAATTGCATTAATACTTGATTGTTAGAGCCAACTGCTCTCCCTCTCTAGTAAGGTTGCCAGCTTTTCTGTTTAATAGAGGCTCTTGGGCCTCTAATGTATGCTGGCCAGATGCAAAAGAGGGCAGGGGCTCCAGCCTGCACCTTTTCCTAACGGTGCTGGAATTTCAGCAGCTGCGGCTGGTGTGAGACGAACTCCACCTGCTGAAATCCGCTCCCCTATACAACAATTCAAGGAGTCACGAGGAGGAGAAGAACTGTCCTCTTTCCTTTCTTGTGCATTCAGGAAGCCAGATGCTGTGTGCCAGCCTTAGGCATTCGCACAGACTATTGGTGAGGCCTGCCAAATGCCACACACATTTGTCCTGAGCATGCAGCCTCCAACACAGGACAGCCAATGTCGCCCATCACCTCCCTCCCGCTGAGCACCGCACGGAATCTCCTTAGCAGTGGGCGAAGACTGGGAAGCTTTTCTGCCTGTCTTATCAAGGGCTCCCTGGAACGCAGTTTGATAACCACCATCTTAAGACTGTCTCGCTGCAGAAGTGGCCCTGCTGCCAATCCCGACCCCCCTCCCTCCTCCTGCCACCCAGGAAAATTGTCTTTAAATTACTCTCCACATGGCAGCTCCTTTACCCTGCGGCTGCACAGCAAAGGAAGCCGGGAATTACCTCCCTCATAAATCCAGCCGCCTCTGCCTGCTGAAATATTCCCTCCGCCGCCTCCACCCACTTCCTGCTGCATCTGCTCCATATTAATTAGCGCAATTAGCGGTGCTCTGGGCTCCCCAAACGAACCTGCTAGGCAGCTAGAGGGTAGCAGTGCTGTGTTGCTGCTGTTGCCGCCACGGATGGTGCCGGACGAGAGGGAGAGGAGGAGGGAAGGGTGCGTGTTTTTGAAGTAACTGGTTACAGTGGCGTAGCGTGGGGGGTGCAGGGGGGGCGGACCGCACCGGGCGCAACATCTGGGGTTAGGGCAAATCAATGGGTTAGGGGGCGCAAATCCACGGGTTAGGGGGCGCAAATCCACGGGTTAGGGGGCGTAAATTACTTGCCTTGCCCCGGGTGCTGACAACCCACGCTACGCCACTGACTGGTTAGGCTCCTCAGTGAGGAGGCACAGAATTTGGGGGCTTCACAGAACCTGTGAAGATGCAACACTGCCAGGCAGAAATATAATACAGACAGGCAGACAGACAGACATGAAGATCCCTTACAGACATGTGACAAGCAAGGGCCTGTTTTGAGACTTTCTCTGTGGAGATCCAGGCTAGCTCCATCCACCACGAGTTTGGCTGGCAATTGTCTGTGGGCCAGTATCATACCCTCCAATATTTCTCCGATGAAAATAGGGACATCCTATTCCATCATCAACATCATCATCAATTTTATTATTTATACCCCGCCCACCTGACCGGGTGCCTCAGCCACTCCTGGTAGCTTCCAACATATAAAAACATAATAAAACATTAAACATTCAAAATAAACTTCCCTATACAGGGCTGCTTTCAGATGCCTTCTCTGGGGTCATATAAGGAAGGTGCTGTTTAAGGGACTTGGGTCCCAAGCCATTTAAGGCTTTATATGACACTATTATGAATACCTTGCATTGGGCTTAGTAATTCAGTGGCAGCCAGCATGACGTTTTCAAGACCTGTGGCAGCACATGGCCCTATCAGGCTGCCTCACTTACCAGCCGCACTCTACCTGCGGAGTCTGGACCACGGATAGACAACCTAAGGCCCATGGGCCGGATGCGGCCCATTTGCCTTCTCAATCCTGCCTGCAGACGGTCCAGGAATCAGCGTGTTTTTACATGAGTAGAATGTGTACTTTTATTTAAAATACATCTCTGGGTTATTTGTGGGGCATAGGAATTTGTTCATTATTATATTTTCCAAAATATAGTCCGGCCCACCACGTGGTCTGAGGGACGGTGGACCGGCCCATGGCTGAAAAAGGTTGCTGACCCCTGGTCTGGACCATCTTCAAGGGCAGCCTCACTTATTTTGCATTACAGTAGTCCAGTATCTTGCTAGGTAAGACTCTACAAAGGCTGGGCCCACCATGAGGCAGAGTGAAACAGCTGCCTCTGGGTCAGGGAAAGGTAGCGAGGTTTTGAGAAGGCATAGGAACCTGCCACATGCTGAGTCAGACCACAAGCCTATCTGACTCAGTACTGTCTACACTGACTGGCAGCAGGTGTCCAGGTTTTCAAACAGAAGTGCCTCCCAGCCCAATCTTGAGATGCTGGGGGTTCAACCTGGGATGTCCAGCATGCAAGGCAAATGCTCTACCAGTGGGATAGTAGGCTGCCTTCAGGTGCGGGGGCAGACACTGTCCCCTTTGCCAGTATTAAAGTCAGATTGAACTGCCAGTCAAGGCAGCTTCTCTACATGAAACCGCATAGGAAAGGGCATCCTAGCATAGCTGTCAACTTACAGATTTGAAAATAAGGGACCAGCAGCCTCAAAAATAAGGGATCAGCAGCCAAAACAAGGGATTTTTGTCAACCAGCTGAAATACGAAGTTAAAAGGGACAAGATAATTTTGGAGAGCAGCGCCGGGTTTTAGCCCTACATTTCCAGAGGTTGCTGCTCAAGACACCAGCTGATGAAACACTGCAATTAAATAACTACAAGCAGCAACCACATTTCGCTCAAAACAAAGTCCAAGCTACAAAAATGCTGCTGAAGTTCTGTATCTTTTCTCTTGTGCTCCATCTGCAGCTCTCAGTTCCATAAGGCGGGGCGGGAGGAAGAAAGGGGTGGAAATAGCGCCCGAAGTAAACCCGCAGATCAGACCATCTACGCTAGTCTACCACTACAAATCTACGGGAGAAGCGCTTGCAGTCCTTCCTCCGCTTTCTCCCTCTATGGTTAGCCCTTGGAACACCTGCCTGCGCCTCCGCCACCGCCTCCTCTCTCTGAACTGCTTTCTCTATGGTTGCCCTTGCTCTCCTCTCAAGGCTCCTCAGCAATTCATAGGCCGTGCCAGGCTGCCCATCTTATCTGGGTCCTTTGGCAGCACAGCCACAGTACAACCTAGCGGGAGCGGGAGCGGGCAGAGGGGAGGCCCTAGGCAGAGACGCTCAGTTTAGCGGCCGCAAGGAGGATGGCGGCAGAAGGGCTCGAGGCTCCCGCCAGTCCCGGCGGGGAGGGGCTCCTGGGGCCGAGGCTGGTGAGAGGAGGCCGGAGGGGGGTGGGGCGGGCAGCCAAGCAACACAGTTGGAGCCTCCCTCCTCCCTGGCCGGCAGGGAGGGAGGGAGAGGAGCTGCTTCCTTTGAAACCCAGGAAATTTAAGGGATATCATCAGTAAGGGACAGCAGCGGGACAAGGGAGACAGCACTGGGATAAGGGAGTTTCCCACCAAATAAGGGACAGTTGACAACTATGCATCCTAGTCTTAGCCTTAGGCAGTAGCATCTCTTGGTCCTGCCCAGTTCCTCCTTCACCATCACCTCTCTCTCTTTCTCTCTCACACATCAGCACCATTAACTATTTCACCTCAAGAATGTCTCGGGTGGAGCACAGCTGCCACCTCAGTAATCAGTGACCCCTTCTAACCTCCAGCTGCACCCAAGATATACGCTGCACACCCCATACATTTAAAGCAAATTTAATGTGCATGACTGTCCCGCAAATAATCCTGGGAACTGCAGTTTGTGAAGAGTGTTGGGCATTGGCGCTCAATGAGGGGTAAACTACAGTTTCCTTGAGGAAAGTCATGTCTGTTAAATGTATGGCGTGTACGCACAGCCCACCACAGGTTGCTCCACAATACGCCACTTTATCTGGAACTGTCTTCCTTTGTTCACACTTAACAACAACGTTGTTGTAGGAGATGTAGGGGACTGAAGTTTGTATGCAAACCACATGCTCTGCCCACTGAGCTACTGCCTTTCCCTGTTATTTGTGTTCATCTCCTCTGCATGCTTGCCCAAAAATAATTTCCCCCGTGGTGATCCGACTCAAGACACAACCACAAATTCCCATTCAGGAATTTCTGGGGATTCCAGTCAGTTCTTTCCTGTTAGCTTGTTACATTCATTCATGCCCCCTGCAATTTCCCTGAACTCCGGCACAGACATACCGCAAACATGCACACAAACCATGCACTCAGGAAACGGACTTCTTCTTTTAAAGAGCAATCTGCTAGCAAGAAGATGCTTCCCACTTTTGCTGAAGCACGCTTTCCCCTGCCCCAGGCAATAAGCACTAATGAACTCGGCGGCTGAATGCGGAATTAACTAATGCATTGTCTCTCCAAATATCTAACCAGTGACCTCAAACCACAAAGCTTGGAAAGGAAAAGGAGTGCCTTGCAAATTGTGGAAGAAGTAGTGGTGCAGTGACAGAGGAGAGGGGAGGGTGGAGAGGGAAGCTGAAAAGCTTTTGCCCTGCAGTCCCAATGACTGCTTTAAATTAAGGCACTAGTCCATGTAGTCCAGTATCATCTACTCTGGCAGGCAGCAGTTATCCAAAGCCTCTCAGGCAGGGATCCTTCCCCAAGTGGCGCCCGGCCTTGCTACTCCTTCTCCTTGCTTTTGCTGCTTATTTGCCAGCCAAGGGAGCGAGCCATGAGAAGAGTGAGGAAGAGAAGGAAGGGGTGGAAGGAGGTGGAGGATCCCTGTGTTGTAAACAAAATCTGCCCTTTTCCCTTATGGGGTATCCAAGAGCCCATATAGAGTCCTTACATAGGTTCCCTATTGGTAGGAGAAAATAACAGAGGCCAGCCAGAGAATATTGAGAAGCAAAGCAGCTAATAAGCTTGATGTTTATTGATCTGTTGCAACAGGGTGCTCCCCTCACACGCAGGAAAGGAGGAGGAACCCAGAACAATGGTGCACAAGGCCTTATAAAGAGTTTTGAAACTGCCACCCTGTAGATCAAGACCACCCCCAGAAACATCATACATACGTCACAGAAGGGGTGTAACCTAAGACCACCCCTCAGAAACATCATACCTACATCACAGAAAAGGCAGTCTTAAAACAGAAATTTGAATGTTGTTTTTCTCCTGTCGTTGTTTATCTCCTGTCTGACAGGTCACTTGATATCTTAAATGTGCCCTTAAGACAGGATTTGTGAGGAAAGAGACAATGGGGAGGTTTGCAACTTTGACCTTGCAGAGAAAACATTTTGCTCAGTTTAGGAATCAAAATGGTTCCAGGTTGGCCTTCCTGTGCTGATCTATGTACGTGCTTGGTTGGTACACTTATGAACATTACCGTATCTCTAAGACCATAAATTCCTATCACACCTGCATGCTTTGTTCCCTCGCTGGCCGGTGGTTGTAGATGGGACCCAGAGGGAGAGGCAAGGCGGGGGGGAAGTATCACCAACAGTAAGGAGGAATTGCAGGGTTGGAGGCCAACTCACCCAAGCCCTCTGTTCAGTGCAGAATCTGCAATGCAGGAAGCAACCACAGTTGACAGATGGCTCCGTACAGCCTCTGCTCCAGTGCCTCCCGCAAAACTAAGAGCACAACCACCTTTCAACAATGCAGGCTATTTCTTACCACGGCAAAGCTTCTCTGGATGTTTATCCAAATTCGGCTTCAGTGCTGGTTCTAGTCCTGCCATCCAACCAACAGATTTGCAGTCTGCTCCATCTTCTGCACTGACAGCCTTTCAGGTTCTTGGAAGACCATGAGCTCATCTTCCCCTATTATGTGCCCCACCAAGAGGCAGGCAGGCATGTTCTGCCTAATCCACTGAGAGCAACTTGACTGACACACCCACACCAAGGAGCTGTACAGAAGACCCTCCTTGCTGGCAACAGGCCTTTTAAATGCAATTCTGCTCTGCTTTGTTATGGCAAAGGGATAATTTGTCTTGTGTGTGTGTTTTGAAACTTATCCTACATTAGGCTTGCCCTATAATGAAGAGGTAGGGACGCGGGTGGCACTGTGGGTTAAACCACAGAGCCTAGGACTTGCCAATCAAAAGGACAGCGGTTCGAATCCCCGCGACAGGGTGAGCTCCCGTTACTCGGTCCCTGCTCCTGCCAACCTAGCAGTTCGAAAGCACGTCAAAGTGCAAGTAGATAAATAGGTACCGCTCCGGCAGGAAGGTAAACGGCGTTTCCGTGCACTGCTCTGGTTCGCCAGAAGCGGCTTAGTCATGCTGGCCATATGACCCGGAAGCTGTACGCCGGCTCCCTCGGCCAATAAAGTGAGATGAGCGCCACAACCCCAGAGTCGGCCACGACTGGACCTAATGGTCAGGGGTCCCTTTACCTTTATAATGAAGAGCCCTGTGGTGACTGGCAAAACCTCTCCTGATGTTCACCACAGCAAGCACCTGCTATAAGCATAAGCAGAGCCCTGGGAAGACAAACAGGGCAGTTGTGCACATGGGCTCAAGATGAGCTGCTGGAATGGCCTATTGTGAACTGAGCAACCGCAGCATAGGCTACAGCATCACAATCCAGTTGCCCCACAATCCAGTTGCCGCATTGTGAGACTAGTCAGTCAAAGATGAGCCACTAAAATCTGGGCCACCCTAGATTGGGTATGGGGAACCTTTGGCCCTCCAGATGCTGCTGAACTACAACGCCCAAACACAAGTGAGTGAGAAGATTAGTGATTTTATTCTAAACAGCAAGCAATATATACATTACCAAGCAACCCTTCAATCTGCCACTGGGAAGCCCTCAAGAAGTGGTGAAGTGACTCCCCCAGGTAGTCTCAATTTTTCAACAGCCCCACGGCCAACAGTCTGTGCACGAGGTTCTCAGCACTCGGCCCAAAAACCATCTGATTTATAGATTATTGATAGCTAGCCTGTATGGCTTGCCCAACTGCCTATGTGCAGGTCATTCATTAATCACCCTCTTCCCAATGCTTCTACATCAAAGAAGGTCAGAAAGTACCCATCACTATTGCATCTTCCTTCCAGCAGATTATACATTAAAGGCTGCTCTCAGCCACCAAAGAACTTTAACAAGAGATAGAAAGGGGATGTAAACAGAGGCAGGAAGAGATGACCATGCTAGATCAACTAACTCCTTGAAATTACAATTATTTTCCAGAAAGATAGCCCATATACCATCATCCCTGGCTATTGGCCATACATGCTGGAGCTGATGTCGAGTTGTAGTTCAACATTTGGAGGGCCAGAGTTTCCTCACTCATGTCTCTGTTAGCCAATTCCCAGATCCCTCTTTGTCCCAGCGCACTCCAGCCCTTCTCACCTCCTCCCTCTGCCTCCTTTTCATCTCCCTTTGAACAAAACAAGGGAGTGGCAAGTGAGAAGCCCAGTCAGGCGGCTATAAAACAGGGCAAGTGGAAAGGCTGCAGAAGCTGGATATAGACACATCAAATAAGTTTCCGTTAAATGCGTTGCAAACTTTGTATGGGAAATCGGGTTGGCAAAAATGGAACTACACAGCACCATCTAGTGTCACAGCATTAGAATGCATAAACAACGCATATACTGTTAGGCACTTTATCTTTGCCAATATAGCTGTGTCCAGAGTCTAGCACGGTGATGGCCAAACTTGGCCCTCCAGCTGTTTTGGGACTATAGTTCCCATCATCCCTGACCACTGGTCCTGTTAGCTAGGGATGATGGGAGTTGTAGTCCCAAAACAGCTGGAGGGCCAAGTTTGGCCATCACCGTTCTAGCAGCACAAAGAGCCATTATGAGGTCACAGGGGTTCCACAATGCCATCAGCAGGCAGAGGTGCCCAGGCAGGCAGGTAAACAGGCAAGGAGAGCATCCTGGGCCATGTGCACCTGTATCCATGAATAGCCCCCATGCCTATGGCGCCGGGAGGCAGGGGATGAAGGTCGCAGAGCCCAAAGGTCTTGTGTCTCAGCTCCTCGGGAGCTGGTTACGAGCCATCCGGTAAGTTATCATGCCAGAAACTCAGAGTCAACCTCTGAAACTGGGAGACCAAAAAGGTACTTTTATTTTTACTCATTGTGCTATTAACTTATGGAACTCAGTGCTACAAGATGTGTTGGCGGCAGCTGGTGGCCACCATCTGCAATGGCTTCAAAAGGGGGGTTAGAGATATTAATGGAAGATATGACTTTGCCATAAGAGCTTAAGGAAAGCCTGCTGGATCAGGCCAAGGGCCCATGTGGTCCAGCATCCCAGTCTCACACAGTGGCCAACTGGGAAGCCTGCAAGCAGATAGCCAGGGCATTTGAGCCACCAACTTCAGATGCAATGTGCCTTCAACCACAAGTTACTGCTCTAATTACAGGAACGCGTCGGGCTGGTGACTGTGCGTTACATACAGACCTTTGGTCCAAACTTGCAGGGCTCTTTTTATATTCCTATGCTGTCACCTCAAAACTTGCTCTCTGTCATCTAGCTTCTGTCATTCATGAATTGCTCCTACCAGCTTCCACATGGCTGCTTATCCCTGTCTCTGATGATCAGAGCTAACCAAATGTTTATGCCCCACAGAGAGACCATTGCAATCCTGTTGCAGTTTGCAGAAGATCAGACCCAATGGTTACTTCAAACGGCTGCTAGTTATCGTGTCCTGAAGGCCCTGTTCCCATGTCTGGAATCCTTTGCAAGGTCAGAGCTTCTGCAAGGAAGAAAATGGGGGTAGGGTGGGGGAAGAAGGAGATGGGGAATCACAGCTGTGATTGTATGGATGGTGTTCATATGGCAGGACACAAAGAGGAGACACTGAGCAAATCCTAAGGCACTTTTGATACAGTTCCAAGAATTTCAGCTTAATTCTTTTAAAATAGGTGTCTAGTCCTTGGAGAGGCAGGAAGAAAATTTAAATGTGTTTCAGCAAAAAAGGAAAACACAGGAGGGCACAAAATAAGGAGTCTAGTATAAAGAAACTCAACTTCATGGCAGTTTCTTCGGTTCCTATCAAGGTATATGACAATTCAAAGTACAGAAAATAAACATACATTCATACCTTGGATCTCGAACTCCTTGTCTCCTGAAATCAGCTCCCGAATGATCAAACCCCAGAAGTGAGAGCGTTCCAGTTTTCAAACGATTTTCAGAAGCCGAACGTCCGGCGCAGCTTCCTATTGGCTGCAGGAGTTTCCTGCAGCCAATCAGAAGCCACATTTTCATTTCCGAATGTTTAGGAAGTCAAACGGACTTCCAGAACAGATTCCGTTCGACTTCCAAGGTACAACTGTATAAAGAATTTTCAAACCTTACCGACTGAAATTTGGTTGCACATCTTATGATTTCTATTTTCCCTTTATATATCACAAAATCCCCTCTTGTGGATGCAGTTTGATTTGTGAACTTTAGAGGCAGAAGAAAGTTGTCAAGCACCTCCCACACAACATTACCATTTGAGAAAATATTTAAATGCTACAACATTTCAGTCTGGAGAATGGGCTAGACAGTTTTCAAATTTGCATGATGTTTCAGTTCTTCATTTTGTACTACAGTGGTACCTCGGGTTAAGTACTTAATTCGTTCCGGAGGTCTGTTCTTAACCTGAAACTGTTCTTAAACTGAAGCACCACTTTAGCTAATGGGGCCTCCTGCTGCCGCCGCGCAGCCGGAGCACAATTTCTGTTCTCATACTGAAGCAAAGTTCTTAACCTGAGGTACTATTTCAGGGTTAGCAGAGTCTGTAACCTGAAGTGTATGTAACCTGAAGCGTATGTAACCCGAGGTACCACTGTACAGCTAAGTTCATCCTAAGGACCAGCAAATCGCCTACAGAAATGGAGTCTAAAAAAATCTGACATGTTCTGCTTTTACTTTCCTGGTCTCAAGAAGCCAACACATAAGTTCTGCTGAGCTCACGGCAAGCCCCAGCAAGAACCAATCAGAGACAGCAGGCAGTAGCCAGAAAGATCCCACTAAGAACCACCGGAACGAAGATGGCACAGCATTACCCTCCCGCTCCGCAAGAGAGAACACATCTCTGCCCTCTCAGTCCATCTACACCTTATTTGACAAAGATGGGCGGCTGGATGTCTTCCGCATGCGCAAGCTGGTCTACGAGAGAGGTAGCCACACAATCTACACTGTGGAGATGCCGGTGGGGGCAGGAAGGGGGAAGCCTGTTTCTGGCATCCTTTAGCCCCAGGGGTCATGGGTGGCGCTGTGGTCTAAACCACAGAGCCTCTTGGGCTTGCTGATCAGAAGGTCGGCGGTTCGAATCCCCGTGATGGGGTGAGCTCCTGTTGCTCAGTCCCAGCTCCTGCCAACCTAGCAGTTCGAAACCACGTCAAAGTGCAAGTAGATAAATAGGTACCACTCTGGTGGGAAGGTAAACGGCGTTTCCGTGCACTGCTCTGGTTTCGCCAGAAGTGGCTTAGGCATGGTGGCCACATGACCCGGAAAAACTGTCTGCGGACAAACGCCGGCTCCCTTGGCCTGTAAAACGAGATGAAAGCCGCAACCCCAGAGTCGTCTGTGACTGTACTTAACTGTCAGGGGTCCTTTACCTTTACCTTTTTAGCCTGGGGTGAGGAACCTTTTTCAGCCCAAAACCACATTTTCTTCAAACACAGTGGAGAATTTTGGGAGGTCATCTGTGCACAGCACAGGACCACACAGAGAATGTGGTGAAAGGACACTAAATTCAGCTTCCCGGGTGTTTGATTAGTACTAAAGCCCTGGATTTTTGTGTGGGAAGTGGAGAAGAAAGCAGTTTTGAGCTGAAAAGCAGTAGTGGGGAGGGATGCTTAACCCTTTCCCCCAGCGACTTTTTTCTGTGCTGCCTGCAAAGCTGCATCCTCTCCCTTCTCGGGTTTAGACACATGCTTGCAAGATTAACCCCAACTCTGATTCTGCCCCACCACTACTGCAGTGCTACCCTTCAGGCATCTCAACTGGATGGGGACCCGTTTAAAACTGTGGTTTGGTATTACTACCCTGGGGGAGGGGTCAATGTAGGGTGATGTGTGTCTTTTCTTAGGCACACATCCCAGTGAGAGAAAGATCACCTGGAAGTTTCTCTTTGGGGTGTACCCGGAGAAATCCACAACTGAAGAGAGGAAGGAGCTGGACCAGCAAATGTCCTCTCAGTATCGGTGGATGAAGCGTTCATGGAAACAGCGCTTCCCCTGGGCTGCCGTAATGAGGGTACATTCCGACTGTAAGTACAACCAATGCCTGCTGGCTTTGTATCCTGCTACACCCCTCCCACTGGGTGGAGCAACAGGGCTCCGCCTCTTAAAGGCACCACGCCTGGCAAATGATGCGTAGTTTACTATTCACTTACTCCTATAGTGGAGCTTTCCTTGGCGATCCAGAGACATGACGAACAATGGAGGGAAGCTGAAACAGCCAGTCCTCCTACAGATATCTCTGATGAGGTGAGATATGAAATAGAAAATTACTTTCTTGAAGTGGATATTAATTAAGGATGTTGAGGCGGGTAGGGTAATGAGCTGGTGAGCAAGGCGTAGTTTAACTCAGGCTCGGCAAAGCTTAGTCCTAAAATTTGTTTTCAGTGCATTCCTGTTTAGGGAAGCTTTTAATGTTTAACAGACCACTGTATTTTAATATTTTGTTGGAAGCCGATCAGAGTGGCTAGGGAAACCCAGCCAGGTGGGCGGGGTATAAATAATAATTATATATATATATATATATATATATATATATATATATATATATATTATTATTATTATTATTATTATTATTATGACACAACCCTGGGAAGACTGTTTCTTTTTTTAAAAAAAAGTGTCATGCTTTAAGCACATGCAAGGTGAAGATTTTCCAGTTACCACAAAGTGACTCTTAACCAGCCAGAGGACACATAGAGTTAGTGTTTCCCAAACTTAGGTCTCCAGCTGTTTTCAGACTACAATCCCCATCATCCTTAGGTAGCAAGACCAGTGATGATGAGAACTGTAGTCCAAAAACAGCTGAAGACCCGAGTTTGAGAAACACTGAGTTAGAGGCTTCCACATCAGAGGACATTTTTTCCAAGTGGTGTTGAGGTCCAACGTCCCTCCCTCCCTCCTTTTTTTAAAAGGAAATTTTAATGACTTGGAAATCTCTGCCTTTTAACTCTCAGCAAAGGGCGGTGTAAAATAAACCACTCCCTGCACATTCGAAGCCAGCACATCAGAGAAAAGACTTACCGTATTTTTTGCTCTATAAGACTCACTTTTTCCCTCCTAAAAAGTAAGGGGAAATGTGTGTGCGTCTTATGGAGCAAATGCAGGCTGCGCAGCTATCCCAGAAGCCAGAACAGCAAGAGGGATCGCTGCTTTCAATCTTGCTGTTCTGGCTTCTGGGATTCAGAATATTTTTTTTTCTTGTTTTCCTCCTCCAAAAACTAGGTGTGTCTTATGGTCTGTTGCATCTTATAGAGCAAAAAATACGGCACCCCAAATCTTCTCCCAGACATTGTAATTCTTATATTCTTTGTGGAGAAAAACATTTAAACGCCTGGCTGCAGTTTGAAATGGTGCAGCCCAGCAATGGGTGCTACATGTGGTGTCCCCCGTGCATGTTTTTAACTCTTAGGACCAAACCAGATGACAAGACAGTGTAAGATCCACAGAGTGGATGTCCTGCAGGATTGGTTTTTGTTAGCTAAAAGCAGCTGTAGGGAGAGGTGAACCACTTCAGAGCCATGACACTGGGGGAGGAGTGGAGTTGTGTGTGTTTTTGTCCCTTTACACTCTGTATGTTTCCCACATCTGAAAAATGGTGGCGGGTGGGAGGGTGGCAGTTAGATCAGGAAAACAACAGCAGAAGGAGGAATTAAGCCCCACCTTGCCCCAGACTTCTAGTCCCAACCCACCCTCACCCTGCATGGCTGCTTTTCACTTTCAAGGAAATGGATCTTGACTCTTGAGAAGGGATTTGATGGAAGGAAGAGAGTCATGTCAGGGATCTCCTGATGTCTTATCCTCCTATTTTACAATGGTCATAGAGTATAGGGCTCCATCTTGAGAAGGTTTTCAGAAGCATCTACTGGCCACAGAATCCTGGACCAGGCTGGCTCTTGGCCTAATCTAGCACACAATTACTCCATTCCCAGACATGGGGTGGAGCTGAGAACTCACGAAATATGCTTCCAAGCATCAGTGTGCTAACTAGCCCTTCCTTAATGTTAAGTTGTAGGTGAACATATCAGACGACACAGCGATTCTTCAAACAGCTCTTGTTTATTCACAGGCCAGAACAGAACTGAATTGAAGGGTTCAGTCAGCCTGCTTATATAGAGCTCCAGTACAACGTAACTGTAACAATTTTCTAAAACTATCCAATCACTGAACGTCACTTTCGAGCCCTTATTTGCATAACTATCTACAGTATCCCCCTGCTGGCCCAGGGTGAGAACTTCAGTATATAACACCTAACGTCTCCCACTCTAACGTCAATGCAATTCTGTCTTTCGTCAGCATAGCCTGCCCTTCTCGCACATTAACGAGCAACAGTTCCAAAAGGCGCTTCAAGACATTGATGCCGACGTACCCCAGACGGACAGACACCGGACATTCTTCCAGTGAGAAGTTGGCCCTCCCCAGCTGAGGCAAAACAAAAAGTTGGGACTTCCAGCAAATTTTGAAAATTCAGATTCTGAAAATTCAAAGGGGGGATTTCCTGAATGATGTACCGGCCTGTGTAAAATATGACCACCGCTTCCCCCACAAGCTGGAATCAGCTCGCCAGGTCCTGTCTTCACACATACACACATCCATTTTTGCAAAACCAGGCAGGCAGGAATCAAACCCACTGGAGGGTTGCCGCTCATACCTGGCAGTTTTCATTTAGTTTGGTAGGCATCGTGCAGGTCTGAAGTCAAATATTGTAATATCCCAACAGGTTATACCCAAACATGGACAAGTCTGCCCTCTCCTTCAGGAAGAAGTGCGCAGAACATTTCTTCCTGGGAATATTTGGCTTGTAACAGCAGAGGAATTTGACATATAGGACTTTTCCAAAACTCAGATCACATTACTAACCTGTCAGCATTCGTCAAAAGCTGGAATATGCCCTGCCCCCCCCCACAATCTGGGGGGGGAGAGGGGGAACCCCACACCTCAAAATGAAAACTTTAGGCCAAGAAACATGTGATGCAGGAGACGGGAGATCATATCTCCTTTTCATTATTCGTTTTAGCTTAAAAGCAGTTCTGATTTTGCTCAGAGAGCAATGGCGCTGGGTGGAAGGAATGTTTAAACCTTCCCACTCCTGTGATGTTTTGCTGGTCTAAATCTACCATGACACTGCTGTTAGCACCAGTGGGTGGGTGGGATTTAGATCATGAAAGGAGGGCAGGGCAAAGGGTTAAGGATTCCCTAATCTAGCATCACTCCTCCAGGCAAACTAGAATCCCCTCACACACACAGAGAGAGAACTGTTTCGAAGGGTGTTTTTTAAAAAAAAAAATATTATTATTATAATTTTAAGTTGAAATATCCAATCAGAAATTGTCACTCCTCTTTTGGGCCTGAGATAATCAGGTTTCAGGTTATCCCCACGCAGAACCTGCTATACCTGCGTATATACCTGTTACACAAATTGCCCTATACGAGCAGACTTGCCAGTCCTTTTGTAGTACCTACTGTTAGATTCCTCCCTGCTTCCCATTATCACACATCCAGCCCTTTCCAGTTACATTCTTCTCCTGCCCTCTCTGGTCCTGAATATCTTCTTTTGTAATTCCTGTACTACAGCAGAGCTTTGAGGCAGCTATTGGGGAATACTTTCTATCCTCCAAACCTCTATCATTTATATACAGGTTTTAACGTAGCCTCTCCCAAAGAATGCTGGGGATTGTAGTTTGGTTAGTGTTGAGAATTTTCCCTTGGAAATCCCTGTTCTCACTGCTACTGTCCACCAAGCCTCCTTGAAGAGCAGGAATAGTCGTTGACAGTGTCGATACATCCAGTAGTGCAGCAGGAGAGCTGAAAATAAGGCCAATATATTTCATCTCTGGTTTCAGACAGTTTGGTCAGAACAAAGTATACACTTCCAGAATGAGGTCTTGTTGCTCGGTCCCTGCTCCTGCCAACCTAGCAACATCAAAGTGCAAGTAAATAAATAGGTACTGCTCAGAAGGTCGGCGATTCGAATCCCCACGAGCTCCGTCCCTGCTCCTACCAACCTAGCAGTTTGAAAGCACATCAAAGTGCAAGTAGATAAATAGGTACCGCTCCGGCAGGAAGGTAAATGGCATTTCCGTGCACTGCTCTAGTTCGCCAGAAGCGGCTTAGTCATGCTCGCCACATGACCCGGAAACTGTACATCGGCTCCCTCGGCCAATAAAGCAAGATGAACGCCGCAACCTCAGAGTCGGTCACGACTGGACCTAATGGTCAGGGGTCCCTTTACCTTTACATTACTTCTGGTAAATGAGCCAACCTAACCGCTAGAGCAGGCATAGGCAAACTCGGCCCTCCAGATGTTCTGAGACTACAATTCCCATCATCCCTGACCACTGGTCCTGTTAGCTAGGGATGATGGGAGTTGTAGTC
This sequence comes from Podarcis filfolensis, assembly GCF_964270895.1. Classification (NCBI taxonomy): domain Eukaryota; kingdom Metazoa; phylum Chordata; class Lepidosauria; order Squamata; family Lacertidae; genus Podarcis; species Podarcis filfolensis. The sequence continues at coordinate 114,380,682 of NC_139605.1, read as the reverse complement.
CCAAAACATCAGGAGGGCCGAGTTTGCCTATGCCTGTACTATCTGAAACCAAAGGGACGCATTGGTTGCCAGATGTAATTTTTTTTTCCAGCTCTCCTACCCCACTATTGAATCGACTTTAATTCTAGGGCTCTGTCTGGGAACATGTGAAGGAATAGCGGGGGGCGGGTCTCCTCTGAGTATGTGCCAAGTTTCTTTCTCTTGCCAGTGAATAATCCCAGCTAATGGATCTAAGGAACTGGCCACTCATAGCTGTCCCAGGTGCTTTCACCTCTCTTTTTAGAACTAATTTGGGGTACACTCATGATCAGGGCCACCACCATAATACCTAGCGTATGGATTTATTCTCTCTCTCTCTCTCTCTCCCCAGACGTGAAGGACTAGTGAATCTGCTTTACCTCCGGGAAATTCTCGTCACGTACGTGGCCTTCCACCAAGGTGAGGAAACTGCTGTACTCGACCCACTTCCAGGAATCTCAGTTGATGGCATCAGATGTCTGCCTGCCAGCTTCCCTGCTCCATTCACCTCCACCCCTCTATCCGTTCCTGACACTTTACAGGCCTGCCATTCATCATTTATATGGTGCTTTTAATTTGCCACGTCCTTTTCAACCCAAACTGTTTCTCAAAGAGGCGTAGGGCTTTTCTCAAGGCAGTTCAGGGGCGGAACAGACCTTCCCCTCAGGAGGTCTCTGCTAAACATCCCACAGCCAGCAGTGTAGACCGTGCTAGTTATAGCGCGTACATTTTTGCACAAGAAGGAATGTGCAAAACTCCCTAGACCCACTCTGTATGCATCACACTCACGTGTCTAAGCCCACATGTGTGTCCACCGCTCATGTGTATTCATACACACGCTACCAGGGTTCTTTGGGGCAGGGAAAGCCAGAGCTATTAAAATGGTGCTTTAAATGTATGCCATGGATGTGACCTTAGCACCCTCGCTTTCTACAGAATCCCATCATAAAAATATAAAACCGCAGACCCAAAGATGACATCCAGACCAATCTTGCCAATGCTATACTTCTGTCATAGAACCAGAGTCTGTGAAGTGTAGAAATTAATAAAGGGTAGTATTTAGAAAATGGGATGTGGGTGGCGCTGTGGGTTAAACCACAGAGCCTAGGACTTGCCGATCAGAAGGTCAGTGGTTCGAATCCCCGCGACGGGGTGAGCTCCCATTGCTCAGTCCTAGCTGCTGCCAACCTAGCAGTTCGAAAGCACGTCAAAGTGCAAGTAGATAAATAGTTACCGCTCTGGTGGGAAGGTAAACGGTGTTTCCGTGCGCTGCTCTGGTTCGCCAGAAGCGGCTTAGTCATGCTGGCCACGTGACCTGGAAGCTGTACGCCGGCTCCCTCGGTCAATAAAGCGAGATGAGCGCCGCAACCCCAGAGTCGGTCACGACTGGACCTAATGGTCAGGGGTCCCTTTACCTTTATTTAGACAATATTTGGAATATGAAGGGAGAATACAAGCTGCAGAACTGTGCCACTAAATAAATTCCTGAGCTAGGCTTATGCGAAACAGCTTGGCTGGGCTAGCTAAGTGCAGAGCCATGAAAAAACAACAGGGAGCCAGGGACAAAACCATTAACTGCCCTTGGCAATGCAAAAAGCTATCCTTCCCTCCTGCTCTGAGGAATGGACAGCAAAAGGAGATCTGGAAGGTAGCCAAGGTGGCAGGAGCATGTTGTCACAGGAAAAAGTGTCCTTTTGGAAATCTAAAGGTGCAGGAGGAAGTAGACAGGATTCTAGGCCACGAAGGGCAAAACCACCTTGGAAGGCTAGGACAGAGGCACGAGAGGGGCTGCAGGGAGCCTTGAATTCCATGCTTGCTGGCTGGAGGAAGCTGCACCGAGAAACCAGGGGCCATGACTGACTGTTGCTTGGGACCCCAACTTGCTGAAGCTATGAGAGGAGCAATGAGAGACACTCTTGGGGTAGACTGTTCTGCACCCCTCCATTGAAGGCTTTAGGTGTAAATATGTGTAAAATAAACCCCATTTCTTGATGACACTAGCCTCAATTTTCCCAGCGGAAGCACAATAGCTGGGCATGTGCCTGGACCCCCTGGAATCTTGCTACTGCTCGGCAGAGGTTAGGGGTGGCTCACAACCTCTGTAACAATACATTCTTTCTCTGCTTTTAAAGCAGCGCAAGAGTAAACAGGGTTGTTGCAGAGTACAGTGGTACCTCAGGTTACATACGCTTCAGGTTACAAACGCTTCAGGTTACAGACTCTGCTAACCCAGAAATATTACCTCGGGTTAAGAACTTTGCTTCAGGATGAGAACAGAAATTGTGCTCCGGCGGCGCGGCGGCAGCAGGAGGCCCATTAGCTGAAGTGGTGCTTCAGGTTAAGAACAGTTTCAGGTTAAGAACGGACCTCCGGAACGAATTAAGTACTTAACCTGAGGTACCACTGTAAAGGGATGCAAATATGTAGTCAGCAATGGGTAATTGCAGGAGTGGGCTCAGATTGTGATCTTTGGGGATTCCAACTACACAAGTACAGTGGTACCTCTGGATGCGAATGGGATCCGTTCCGGAGCCCTGTTCGCATCCTGAAGCAAATGCAACACGCAACTGTGCGTGCGCGGGTCGCGTTTTGCCGCTTCTGCGCATGAGCGTGATGTCATTTTGAGCGTCCGCGCATGCGCGAGCAGCAAAACCTGGAAGTAACACGCTCTGTTACTTCCGGGTCACCGCAGAGCACAACCCAAAAATGCTTAACCTGAAGCGTATTCATCCCGAGGTACGACTGTATATCTTTTTCTCCTCTGTGAACAGTAGAGGAGCATGCTCTTCTGGTTCATGATTCTGTGATATTTTGAGCTATTGCTACTCCTTTTATTGCATGACACTTTGCATATGCCATGTTTCCCCCCTGAATAGCTGCAAGGTGGGCTGGCAATTCCGGGTGCCAACTGCTGCTGGTTTCTTTCCTCCTCTGCAGACATCGGATATTGCCAGGGCATGAATGACTTTGCCAGCCGCTTTCTGGAGACCCTGGAAAATGAGACTGAAGCCTTCTGGTGCTTTGTGGGCTACATGAGACGTTCAGCGTGGAGTTTCACCACCATGGGTGTTCGCCGCAAGACACGTGAGAGAGCGGGGAGGGAGAAACACCTCCCCACAACACCTGACTCAAACATACATTATCCTCTCCAGGTTTAAGCACTAGGGAGGAATGGACTGTTCTGAAAATTTTCAGGGAATGTGGATTGTGGAAAGGGCCAACTGAATACTGCCTGTGATGTCACACCCAAAATTCCCATAGTCATTTTGCAACTGCCCCCCCCTTTAAATGCCTTAGAATTAACATATGAATTGGTAAACATACATGTGGCATGGGGGAAGAGGCACAACTATTGCTCACCCCGTGTTCCATTTGCTAGAATGCAGATCCGCCATGCAAATTGCAAAATTAGGAAGAAACCTCGCTCACACCGTGCGTGAAGAACCTAGCTGTGGCCTCTCTAGATATTTTAACTGTCTTCAGCCAGGGAGAAAGAAATATGGGAGTGGGCAGTTAACTAAGCAGCGGAAAGGGACATTGGGAGAGAGGAGGCAGTGGTGTAGCGTGGGTTGCTGGCATCCCGGGCAGGCAAGCTGACGCTGACAATGGAGCAACCGCCCACCAGAGCCAAGCAGGACCATGCTGCACCGCCTGCATGCATGCACAGGGCGAGCCTGCCTGGCTGACGTGGCCCCTGGCGGATGAATCACCCTGACACCTGCAGAGAGGAGAGCTGGGCTAGTCTATGCTGAGGTTGATGGGAATTGTAGTCCCAAAACATCTGGAGGGCTGAGTTTGCCTATGTCTGTATTAGGTCTTAGATTGAAGGAGAGAGGGTATTGATAGGCAGAGCTGTGTGCAATTAAAAAGAAAAAGAAAAACATGTGCTAAGAAAAGCTGAATTCTGCAACCTGAATAAAGCCAAATGGCATACATTTGCTAAAGAATCTACTTAGTTCAGCTTTTGCAAGTCATGGGGAAGAAAAAGAAGCTCCACTCCCCACCCCAGCAAAGTCCACCGGCCTTGGACATTTTACCAGGCATTGCTCATGATGTGCATGTAATGTTTCCTCCAGGTGAGAACACCTCTTTTGACATGTTGGCAACCTTTGCAAATCAGGATCTTTGTCACCACCTGTCCCAGTTTTCTCCCTCTCCAGAGAGCAGTTTGTTGAGGGCAAAGATGGCATGGGCACATGGGGTTAGTTGGTTGGTTGAGTGCATGATTTTAGACATTATTTTGGCGCTGAGAGTTAAACCACAGAGCCTAGGGCTTGCCGATCAGAAGGTTGGCGGTTCGAATCCCCGCGATGGGGTGAGCTCCTGTTGCTCGGTCCCTACTCCTGCCAACCTAGCACTTCAAAAGCACATCAAAGTGCAAGTAGATAAATAGGTACCGCTGCAACGGGAAGGTAAACGGCGTTTCCTTGCGCTGCTCTGGTTCGCCAGAAAGCAGTTTAGTCATGCTGGCCACATGACCCGGAAGCTGTGCACCGGCTTCCTTGGCCAATAAAGCAAGATGAGCGCCGCAACCACAGAGATGTCTGCGACTAGACCTAACAGTCAGGGGTCCCTTTACCTTTACCTTTCTCCTGCCTGCACAGAAATCTGCGAGGAGCTTCTGAAACACGTGGACCCAGAACTGTATGACCACATCGAGAATGTGTCCAGTGACAAGCTGCTCTTTTGCCTCAGGTAAAAAAAAAACCCCCACCTCCCTACAAACCCTGGAGAAGGAGGAAGGAGCAAACTGCAGAGATCCCCACAGAAGGGATGGCTCTCAGCCAGCATGCAGAGGTGACCAAATTCTGCAACAAGAGCTTGATTTTGTGACCTGCATAAATCATACAAATTAAGCCCATCCTGAATAATTGATTATGCAGACACAAGTTTTGCATAATCAGCATCTATGTCTCTAAGATATGGAAGCTAGCACCCATGCAAAGACCTTTTTAAAATACAAAGCTTTATCTGTGTGTTTCTGTCCTTATCTACAACACTAGGCCTTCCACTCTTGCTGTCAACTTGTCCAATACGTACTTCTTAATTTCTAGCTCTGATTACTGGGGCTGGTGGGGAAAAATACATGCTGTGCATGCTCAGAGACATCACACATTAAGCGGGACGAAGTGTTCCAAGGGTGCTAGTGCTGAACCCCAGGAGAGTGGTCTGCATCAGATTTGACCCAGGCCAAGGAAGGACCTAGAAATGGGCTAGAGGAGTCTGTAAAGAAGTGGGCTTTTGTCAGTGTAAAATGAAAGGCTAAGACGCTCAGTTTTCCTCATCCATCACCTCTTGCAACCCTCTATGTCAGGGGTAGGCAACCTAAGGCCCGGGGGCCAGATGCGGTCCAATCGCCTTCTCAAGTCTGGCCCCGGGAATCAGAGTGTTTTTACATGAGCAGAATGTGTCCTTTTATTTAAAATGCATCTCTGGGTTATTTGTGTGGCATAGGAATTCATTCATTCCCCCCCCAAAAAAATAGTCCAGCCCCCCCACAACGTCTGAGGGACGGTGAACCGGCCCATGGCTGAAAAAGGTTGCTGACCCCTGCTCTATGTGCCTCTATGTCAGGTGGCTGCTGCTACTTTTCCAGAAGGACTTAGACCACTCTGATGCTGTGAGGGTCCTAGAGATCAGCGCCTTGGAATCTGAGAGGATGAATTTTGGAACCTGGATCTGGCTGACTCGTAGGGAAGGTGAGCCCTGTGCTCTTGGGAAGCAGGTCCCTGGAGGCACGGCAGTAGCATCAACTGTGTTTCCTCCACCTGGGGACAAGAATGGTGCACATCATTCTGCCATGTGAGCATTCTGCTGCCTCCTTTCACTGTGCATTTATACCAGGCTAGAAATGTCTTAGGGAGAAGGAAAAGGTGTTTCTGGGATCATCTTTGGCGATCACTCATAGCCAAGTAAGATTGTCTTCCATAAACACGGTTTTAACAATGAGTCTGTAAGTGACTGTGGAGGCCAATTCTGAATCCACACCTTCTTCCACAGTGGGGATATTGGCTTCCGGGCAGGAGTTGATCACGGTGTGGATTTGCCAATTTCCTCTTAGCATGTTTCTGGGATAAACTCTATTACAAAGCAGGGAAGTAGGTTTCAGCATACAATTTAAGGGCAGCAAGTGGTCAGTTAATTAATGTTTATTTATTTTTGCAAGCCACTGACTCACTCAAAAAATATATATGCTGATCTACAGTTTTTATTACTACAATTATCACCATTTTGGCACCATTTGTATTTTCTTGCCTCTTGGCAAGTGAAAGACATCCTTCAGTACAATTTCAGTGGCAACATTAGAAAATGATCAAAATGGGAGTCAAATTCTAAGAGGGAGTCAAATTGTAAGGTGATACGAAATTTTGAATCGGTGTGAATCTTTGCTTCAGCTCTAATGGGAGAGCAGGGAGTTGCTGGTTTCCTCAGAGGGGACTTTATCAAGGAAAAGCACCTTTACGCAACCTTGCTCCACAACTCATCCCCATCCCCAGGTCCCCCATCACTGAGTTCCCCTGGTGCCTCACTCCCAAACAACTCCCTGAATTGGTTTAGGTCCACAATCCAAAAGAAGTCTTGGAGAAAACATACAGTATTCTCCGCCAATAGGTGAGGAGCCCCTGCCAGGCCCTTTCACATCTGTAGATCGGGAGGAAATCACGTTTGAAGTGCTGCTTTGCATTGCCGTCCTGATCAAGAACAGGAGGAAGCTGTTGCAGTACCAGGACGTCAGTGACTTTTACCTGTTTGCACAGAGGTAAGCAACACAGCTACCTATGAAGTGGAGCTTTAAAGTTCTAGAGATGCATTTTGTACTAGTTAAGGGCAGTAGAGGCTGGTGTGCCCATTATGACTGGCTAGGGAGACAGACACTAGGTGGGGCCAGAGTCAGGAAACTAATTCTGCATATCTCCAGCTGAAGCACAGAAAAAGCAGGCAGTGCTCCTCTGTCCCATTCCTTCCTGGGTCTTCTCCTCACCTGCTGGGCAGCACACTTGGAGACCTTGGAGACACAGTAGGGGCAGACAATAGAAAGAAACTGGTCTTTTATGCCACTTCAGCTGGAGATGTGAAGAGCAATGTCAGATGTCCGAGGCAAGAGATGACAACTTGGATATTGTCTACACAGATGCTTCTCTGCTGCTGCATCTGCCTGGCCTTTAAGTGTAAGGACTTAAGAAGAACGTGGCTATATCAGATCACAGGTGCATCTAGGCTGGCAACAGGGTCCAGCCAAATGCTTCATTGCCAAAGAACTGACCGCTTAGCTAGCTGGGTCATCATCCTGACCCAGCACTCCTATGCTTCCAAAAGAGGAGTCCAAGTGTGGTTCCCAGAAAGTCATGTGATATGGGTTTGCTATCAAATGTGGGTAGCTGGGCTGATGATTTTGCTACTCTTGGCACAGGTTGCAGGGGAGACTTCAGCTGAACACACTGCATGGGGAAGAGCGGCGGTGATGAGTGACTTCTTGAGAGCAGGGATTTAAAGAGGACTACAAAGAACCCCCCATGGACTTGAGTGGCCCCTGCAGGAAGAAATGAGATCACCATCTCTTTGGAAGCCAATCTCCAATGAAGCTATAAGCAATATCAACCTAGAATTTTGTCACAGCCTCTTAATAAGCAAACATAGAAACTAGGACACCTTCTCCACCTCAAACCTACCGTATTTTTTGCTCTATAAGACTCACTTTTTCCCTCCTAAAAAGTAAGGGGAAATGTGTGTGCGTCTTATGGAGCGAATTCAGGCTGCGCAGCTATCCCAGAAGCCAGAACAGCAAGAGGGATCGCTGCTTTCACTGCACAGCGATCCCTCTTGCTGTTCTGGTTTCTGAGATTCAGAATATTTTGTTTCTTGTTTTCCTCCTCCAAAAACTAGGTGCGTCTTGTGGTCTGGTGCGTCTTATAGAGCGAAAAATAAGGTAACTATCCTACAATATTAGTTTCTGCCGATTTCAAACAGGATATGGCTCCCACTCAAGGGATGCTGTGAGTTGCAGTTTGTTTAAAGTTGTTGGGCTTTCTAACCAAAGGCACATGTACACTACAGACTTAAAACTGATTTAACAGTCATTCCAGCTCCTCAGGACACACGGGGAACTACAGCTCTGTCTGTAGGAATCTCTCAGCACCTTCACCAAAATTACAGCTCCCAGGATTCTTCGAGAGAAAGCCAGGACAGTTAAAACTGCAATAAAACCAATATACAGGTTTGTAGTGTAGATTTGCCCTAAAACTTATCGGCACATTCACAAAACAAATGGCAATTACCAGTGTTCATTACCAATGAAAAACACCCAGGGCTAACCATTTCGCATGATGAACCAAGGAAAATGAGGAACGGTTTGGAGAGCAAAATTGTGCCTTGAACCCAGAGAGATGACAGGCGCACTGATATTTCTGCAAAATGTCTGTTTCGAGGCTGTTTGTGGGGAGGGGATTCAGGGACCGTACAGATGCTTAGAATTCTAAAGTCTAAATACCGAAAACTTTTCATAGATAGTGAGTGGAACGTTCCCCTCTTCCTCTTCCCTCACTTTTTCCCATTATCCATCATAAACTCCATAATCTAGAAGGTAGTTTTACCGCTCTACCCCTTGGCAGCTGCTGGGCTTGAAAGCACTATATTCGCTTGGTTTCCTTAAACCAGGGGTGAGAAACTTTTGGTCCTCCAGATGTTGCGGAACTACAACTCCTATCAATCCCAGTAAGCATGGGCAAATGGCCAGCAATGATGGGAGTTCTAGTTCAGCAACATCTGGAGGACCAAAGGTTTTCTAACCCTGCCTTAAACCATTATAACCCCTGAACTGGAGAGGGATGCAAAGAAAAACCCAACAGAAATTGTTTTAAAAGATTTGGGGCACATGGTCTGTGGGGGGAGACACGAGAACTGGAATGAGTTCATTTTACAGTGAACAGGGAGAGAAATATATGGAGTATCAGGAAAAGCAATGGCTTTTTCAGAAAGAAATATTTTTTCCCCCATTCAATCCTGGCCTAAACAAACAGCTCAGTATCTGGTATTCTGTGCCTGCACTTTACCGCTGTGGGTCAGGGAATCTGCTGGCTGAATGTTTTTCCCATATTCAAAAGCAAAACCTCCATGCACATAGAACAGTCCTGTTAGAGAAGAATATCCCCCTCCCCAATACACGCACACTGGAAGGTCATTCAAGCCTGCAATCCCCAACCTGTAGTCTCAAGTGGTTTATTGTCCATAAATAGCTTAATCATGTGATCTGCTGTTTGTCTAGCCTGGACATGAGCCCAGTGATGGGGGAGGGGATCTGTAGTCCATTCTCACCTTTGGCCAGATTTCATAATGGGTATATAACAGTGCACAATGGGATAGAAGAATATACACATAGAAAGACAACAGGGTTTTTTTTAGAATGCTTTGGAAGCAAATTCATTCCGTACAAAGAGACTTACTGTATTTTTCGCTCTATAAGATGCACCAGACCACAAGATGCACCTAGTTTTTGGAGGAGGAAAACAAGAAAAAAAATATTCTGAATCTCAGAAGCCAGAACAGCAAGAGAGATCGCTGCACAGTGAAAGCAGCAATCCCTCGTGCTGTTCTGGCTTCTGGGATAGCTGTGCAGCCTGCATTCACTCCATAAGACGCACACACATTTCCCCTTACCTTTTAGGAGGGAAAAAGTGAGTCTTATAGAGCAAAAAATACGGTAAATGCAAGCGAAACCAGGCAACAGAAAGGGAGAGCTGGGAGATGGTTCAAAGTCTGTTCAGAACAGGCTGCAGGAGACAGGAAATAACAAGAACTGAGAAAGACTGCATAAGCGTTGTTGGGGAACATGGTGCCAACCTGGTGCAATGACAGCAACACCCAGGCCTGTCTTACCCATATAGGCTAGTGGCGCCAGGGCGCCAAGTTCTGGAGGGCGCCAGGCGAGAGTCCAGGGAACACCGAATGAGCGCGATGAGTGAGCAAGGTTGCGTGCGCCGCTCCCACCGAGTGTCGGCTCGGTTTTTTCCCTTTTAGCCTGCAGGCGCCGAATTCTGCCTTCGGCACCAGAAGGCTAAAAGGGGGAAAACCGAGCCGCTCACTCGCTCAGTGTGCTGCCTGCCATGGCCACCGCGGCACGAAGCGGCCAGCCAAGCCGGGAAGCACCGCGTCCAGCCTCCACCTCTTCCCCGCCAGAGGAGCCACTCTCCAGCCGCTGCCCGCCTCCTCCAGCCCTAAAAAAGGTTGACAATTCTGGAAAGGGAGGGGCGCCGGAGGGATCTTTGCACCACGATATGCTTAAGATGGCCCTGGGAACACCCTCCAGAAGCATCTCAGCAATGCTGCATGGACAGCCGCCCTGATCTCCCCAGCAACACCGCAATGACATCAACTGCTCCTACCCCAGCACAGCAGCAACAGCACCATTGTATTTAATTTCCTGTAACGTTTGGAGCCACACACAAAGAGAAACTCCTCGCTGATGTTACAGCGCCGGGCGATTTATTCCAGCCCCAGAGATCGGGCTTCTCTCGTGATCCAGGGGCTGCCCTGGTTACAGGGCAGGAGAGGGAAGCAGTGGGCCCCCCCCCTCCCGTTCCTCCCTTCCACGCCAAGGCAGCATTAGTTACTGAGCGCAGAGGCAGGGGGAAATAACAAACGGCTTCATGCCACCCGCTTCCCCCTTTAATGCTGCTTTATTACAGCAGCGAGTTCAGGCGCAGGTGACGGCGCCATAAACCGCGGCTCGGGTGCTGGCAGAGAAGCCATTTATTAAAGAGAGTGAAGGCAAAGAAAACATTAAGAAGGGCAAGGAGATTACGGGCAGAGAACTTTCTCACAAGGATGCAACATGCCGTAAAAAGCTGGCCGAGACTCCTTCCTGTAGAGCCTGGCATTGTGGACCACCACCCCACCATAGACCATCTGGTCACTTTCGCTCCCCCTCCACTGACTGCTTGAAACCCCAGACACGTCAAGAAACCACCTTCTTTCCCCTTTGTGCTGTCACAGGCACCAAGATCACTCAGAGAGGTGACTCTCTGGACAGCACACCCGCCGTTCCCTAGGCTGCCTGTCACAGGAATAGAAAAAGCCCTGCTAAATCAGGTCGTGTGATCTGGGGGTTGCCTCCAGACTCAGGATTTTGCAGACGGATTCAAGGGCATATGAGATTTTTACGTTTGCACATTGAAAGTGGGTTAAAGTACTCTGTCGGCCTAGCGCAACAATTACACAGTATACAGAGTTTGGAAATGAATGGCCAAATACATCAGAAAGTGTGGGATGCAAACACCATTAACAGGAAGCTGTATAGACACCCTGCAAACAAATCAGGACGAATGCCCATTGTCATGCAACCGCCCCATAAACAAATGAGAACAAATAATAAATACATACATACACACATACATACATACATACATACATACTTTTATTATTTATACCCTGCCCATCTGGCTATGTTTCCCCAGTCACTCTGGGCGGCTCCCAACAAAACACTAAAAACAGAATAAAACTTCCCTAAACAGGGCAGCCTGTTTATAGGGCTGCCAGATAAAGCCTACCTACCAGCTACATAAGCAGTGTACAAGCAAATCAGGATGAATGCTGAACAGGCCCTCCATAGGCACCCTGATCAAGAATCCTGTTCCCACACGGGCCAACTAGGTGCCCTGGGAAGCTCAAAAAGTCCGAGCCTGAATATTCTCTAGATTAATGATGCAACTTGGGACGCGGGTGACTCTGTGGGTTAAACCACAGAGCCTAGGGCTTGCTGATCAGAAGGTTGGTGGTTCGAATCCCCATGAGGGGGTGAGCTCCTGTTGCTTGGTCCCTGCTCCTGCCAACCTAGCAGTTCAAAAGCACGTCAAAGTGCAAGTAGATCAATAGGTACCGCTCCGGCGGGAAGGTAAACGGCGTTTCTGTGCGCTGCTCTGGTTCGCCAGAAGTGGCTTAGTCATGCTGGCCACATGACCCGGAAGCTGTACACCGGCTCCCTCGGCCAATAAAGCGAGATGAGCGCCGCAACCCCAGAGTCGGTCACGACTGGACCTAATGGTCAGGGGTCCCTTTACCTTTACCTTTTAATGATGCAACTTACCTCTTTGGGCTGACAGTCAAAAGCCAAGGTAAAGTTAATGTGGAGTGATTGTAACGTTAACAGGGTATTTTCCACTTCTTCTTTTTTACTGCAATTTGCTTTACGCTTTAACTTTTTACACACCAGCACAGGAAGCTGTGTTACACTGAGTCAGACCATTGCTAAGCTCAGTATTGCCTACCCAGGCCTGGCAGGGCCAGCTCAAAACATTTTGATGCCCAAGGCAAGGAGCAACATGGCTCGTTCTACATGCAGAAGCCAACCAGAGTGGAGGTTGAACCTTAGCTTGCCCTGGTGATGAGACACCATCCTCCAGCACCCCCGAGGGCTGCCAGTAGGGTAGCTTAGAAGGCAAGGCTACTTGGGACACACAGCTCTGTCCTTCCAACAGCCCACTGCCTCTCCAGGCCTCCCAGAATCAGCCATCTCACACTGCCAGCCCCACTGGCCTAGAGGAAATGTCTCTTGGGGTTAGAGCCTTTTTAGCTCTGCTAGTGGGAGATTTCAGAATCTCAGCGCCGTGAGTTCGAGCCCTACCTTGGGCAAGAAATCCCTGCATTGCAGGGGGTTGGACTAGATGACCCTCATTGTCCCTTCCATCTCTACAATTCTGTAATTCTAATATTATAAATAGGGACGCGGGTGGCGCTGTGGGTTAAACCACAGAGCCTAGGACTTGCCGATCAGAAGGTCAGCGGTTCGAATCCCCGTGACGTGGTGAGCTCCCGTTGCTCGGTCCCAGCTCCTGCCAACCTAGCAGTTCGAAAGCACATCAAAGTGCAAGTAGATAAATAGGTACCACTCTGGCGGGAAGGTAAACGGAGTTTCCATGCGCTGCTCTGGTTCGCCAGAAGCGGCTTAGTCAAGCTGGCCACATGACCCGGAAGCTGTACGCCGGCTCCCTCGCCCAATAAAGCGAGATGAGCGCCGCAACCCCAGAGTCAGTCACGACTGGACCTAATGGACAGGGGTCCCTTTACCTTTAATATTATAAATCCAAAGGTGCCTGTAGTTGAACCTGAGCTCTTATACATGCAAAGTATGAGCTCTGTCACTGAACGTCCCCCTCCCGTTACCTCCAGCAAGCCTTTGGGAAGAAGGTGGGATAGGAATCAAATGAAACTAGTAAATCACAACATTCGAGAGGTCTTCCTTCACACATCACACGACAATGTATTTCGCATCTTTCCTTTCCCCTCCTTGCTTTACATACAGGTGCGCCAGGGTGTGTGTGCTGGCGTACAACCTTCAAAGGGACATACGTTTTATTAATTTTATTTATAACCTGCTCTGCATTCTTCAAGCGAATCCCAGAGGCAACATTAAAAACATGATAAAACAATACGTCATTTAAATACAATTAAATGTAAAAAAAAACAAAAACCACCCACACAATATAACAACAATATAATTACATCAGCCAAGCAAGAAGTAGCACAACATTAAGAGATGGGGTGAACATTTCACATCTTCCCCTGATGTAGAAACTCCCATAAGCACACCCAAGGCTTTTTTCAGTCTTAAAAACAGGTGGGCGCCATTGTCATTGTAAGACAACAAGGGAGGCGTTCGTGGAGAGCTCTGGCACCTCTTTTTCTAGAAAAATAGCACTGAGCACACCCCAAGTGAGGGTGCCGTTACTCAGAACACCCTCTCACTAGCCACCACATGCTCAAAGAGCAGAGACACTGATGACCTCAAAAGTCTGGACAGGTGTGGAAGGAAGAAGACGGTGCTTCAGGTATCTGGCCCCAATGTTCAGGGCGTCTATGAAGGGTCAAGTGCACATCAAGATATCCAGGGCCTTTATGTCAAAATTATATCCGGCTCGGTAGCATATTGCCCGCCACTGCTGAGCTTCTAACACTGGTATTATATCTTGATGGTGAGCTGCCTCCACCGCTCTGAACCAACAGCAGCTTGCAAATTATGGTCGCATCCATGCTATACATTTAAAGCGCATGGCTGCCCACCCTCTGCAAGAATCCTGAGAAATGTGGTTTGCTAAGGTTTCTGGGAGTTATAGGTTTTTTATTATTATTTAATTTTATCGAAATAATTTCAATTAGAAAGAAATGAAGTGATACGAAGAAAAGAAGGGAAAGCGTGTGAAAGAGAAAACAAAGATGTGTATAGTCATACCTCGGGTTACAGACACTTTGGGTTGCATGATTTCGGGTTGCGCACTGCGCCAAACCCGGAAGTACTGGAACGGGTTACTTCCGGATTTCGGCGCTTGTGCACGTGCAGAAGCGCTAAATTATGACCCGCGCATGCGCAGACGCGGCGCTGCAGGTTGCGAATGCTGCAGGTTGCAAATGTGCTTCCCGTACGGATCATGTTCGCAACCCGAGCGTCCACTGTATAAGAAAGAAGAAGAAAATATAATATACAAAAATACAATGCAAGTTATAATTCTGTGAGGGGGTAAACTACAATTCCCAGGATTCTTTGGGGGAAGCCATGACTTTTAAAGGGGCACAGATAAAGGGTGTGGACGTGGCCTAGTGTGCCATGTTATGGGGAGGGGCCACAGCTCAGGGATAAGGCACATGCTCTGCATGTAGCAGACCTGGGAGACCTGTGGACATCAAGATGTGGCTTGACTCCAACTCCCATCAGCCCCTGTCAGCATGGACAATGGGCAAGGACGATGGGAGTTGGAGTCCAACAACTTCTGGAGGGTCAAAGGTGCCCAAAGGTCAACCCGCCCTGTCGTAGAAAGCTTCGTGAAAGGGTGAGGTGAAGACTCTCTGCCCAAGATTCTGCTGCCAGTCAGAGTAGACAACACCTATGCAGTCCGAAGAGAGCACCACTGCATTCAATGGAGTTTACTCCCATGAAATTATGCATAGAATTGCAGTCATACAATTCTATGCATCTCTAGTGATGCTCCACTCTATATATTTACAGCTATGGCATGGAGGCAGCCGTATGCATAGAGTCTGTTTCAAAGACCTTTAAGTGATAATGTGTCCATCACCCCTTAAGCTTTTATGTGGGGGTTCAGGAGGGCAGCAGTGCTTAATTTCTATAAAAGTGATAGCAGGGCACTGGTCTGCCTGGGAAGATCACCCTTATTCTTTTTGCTTACTGTGGCTTGTAGCTTCCTCGGTGGGGGGTGATGCACTCTGCACATGTTCCGTGACCCCATAATCTATTCTGACTTCATACATTCCAGGCTTGGTCGAAAGTGGCCCTGGCTAAGCCCTGAGGCTAATTAATCCATTTGCTGTTTGCACATGCATGTGTGTATATATAGGTGCCATTGGCCCGTTCACTAAATCACAGCCGCATCCTAAAAGGGACACATGATCTTGCGCGATCATCTTTTAAAGCACCAAATCGGCATTGTTCATCACGCTGCGAAGCTGCCACGTTCTCTCTGTCCTTTTGCACTCCTCCCAACAGGCTGCCTTGGCTGCCTCCTCCTCCTCCTCCTCCTCCTGTGCAAAGGCAGCTCATTACCCGAAAGATATTGATAAACTGGAAGCAGTTGGGAGAGCGGCTACAAAAATGATGAAGGAGGCTGGTGGGACTGAGTTATGGAGGCAGATTAAGGGAGTTAAATATGTAGAGCTCGGCTGCGTGCCGATTAAAAGCGGGGAGCGCGGCTGCAAACACCAGCCGCAGGGGAGGGGGAGCAGACCCCAGCTGGCAGGAACCGGATGGATGGAACAAAAGTGGGGGGGAGAAGCGAGAGCAAGAAGAATGTGGCATTGAGAAGAAAGTGGGTGGGAGGGAAGGAGGAAAGGGGCTCTTAATTCCTAAAAATCAGAGGTGCTGTACGGAACATTAAGGTTGGCACCAGCGGGTGTTGCTAGGCACATCAAAGCCTTGGGACCAAAGGCCTGTGGCACACAATTGCGTAACATTTGCATAGGCAAATCTGTATGTACAAATGCAAAAATAGGCTGGCTTTCTGAGGTAGGGTAGGAACCAGCCATCAGGGCTTACTCTTAGCTATGGGGGTTTTCTGGGCTCAGGACACTACGTGGATTAGGCCCTCCACAAACGAAGGCAGTGGGAGGTTGGGATTTCTCTGGACCGGCCCTGAAAATGAAATGTGTATCACGGAATTGTAGAGTTGGAAGGGGTTCTGAGGATCATCTAGTCCAACCCCCTGCAAAGCAGGAATATGCAGCTGTCCCATATGGGGATTGAACCTGCAACCTTGGTGTTATCAGCACCACACTCTAACCAGCTGAGCTATCCAGGCTGACCCATAATACAGTGGACACTCGGGTTGCAAACGTGATCCGTGTGGGATGCACGTTTGCAACCCACAGTGGCGTGTCTGCGCACGTGCAGGTTGCGATCCAGGGCTTCTGCGCATGTGCATAGTGCGATTTAGCGCTTCTGTGCATGTGCAACCGCCGAAACCCAGAAGTAATCTGTTCTGGTACTTTCGGGTTTCAGCGGTCCATAACCCAAAAAAAACGCAACCTGAAGCGTCTGTAACCTGAGGTATGATTGTATAGTAATTTTGTTGAAAACGGAGAAAGGGCAGGAGATCCAGGGACTAATGAAAAAGACCTGAGGTTCTGATACCCCAGAGCCACCCCCCAAACAACACCACAAGTTGCCATCACTGGGTATTTCACTGGGCCAGTCTGTATTTTTTGCCTTGGGTGCTTCATTGCAGAGCCACGTAGAAATACAGACAGGGAAGCGTCTGCTGACATGCCAATGCTGTGATGCGAAAAGCTTCACTTGCTGGATTTCTGTTTGTTGCACAAATATTAAAAGCATAGGACCCTCTTGGGAAAAATATTAAGCTATGTCAACCAAGGAGGCAGGGCTGTAACATACCAAAACTGAACTGGATGAGACATTTCCCATCATTTCATCCATGTGAGGAAAAGCTTCCTTTGCTACATTAATGTACCTTAAGCAGCTGCAAGAAGCACAGGTGCAGAACTAGGACTGCTTGTTTGTTTTGAAGTGCCAGCTGCGCCCAGGAACTTGGCTGCTCACTCACCACTCTTGTCTTTACAAGCTCTGAAGCAGGACAGCAGTTAGCCATGCCTGCTCACACAAAGATACCCATCCCTGCAAAGTCTTCCTTCTCTTCTGCCTTTTTAAAAAGCAGAACCCCTTTCCCAGGTGAAATATAGCAAAACTACCCCTCTCTAAGGGACGCGGGTGGCGCTGTGGGTTAAACCACAAAGCCTAGGACTTGCCGATCAGAAGGTCAACGGTTCGAATCCCCGCGACTGGGTGAGCTCCCATTGCTCGGTCCCTGCTCCTGCCAACCTAGCAGTTCGAAAGCACGTCAAAGTGCAAGTAGATAAATAGGTACCAATCCAGTGGGAAGGTAAACGGCGTTTCCGTGAGCTGCTCTGGTTCGCCAGAAGCGGCTTAGTCATGCTGGCCACATGACCCGGAAGCTGTACGCCGGCTCCCTCAGCCAATAAAGCGAGATGAGCGCCACAACCCCAGAGTCAGCCACGACTGGACCTAATGGTCAGGGGTCCCTTTAGCTTTTTACCCCTCTCTAGGGTGGGCAGGACAAATTTGTCTAATGGGTGGACCATTAGAGGGAAAGTTGTTTATTTCCAGAATAAAGTTCTTGTCTTGCAAGAACTGCACCTGTTGTGGCAGGTGAAGGAATAACCAATCTCTAGATGTTGGGAAAGACTGAGGGCACAAGGAGAAGGGGACGACAGAGGACGAGATGGTTGGACAGTGTTCTTGATGCTACCAACACAAGTTTGACCAAACTGCGGGAGGCAGAGGAAGACAGGAGTGCCTGGCGTGCTCTGGTCCATGGGGTCACGAAGAGTCGGACACGACTAAACAACTAAACAACAACAAAGGTTTGCTGAAGGAGACAGAAGTCTGAGTTTGGCTGCTGGCTGGGAAGAGGCAGCCCTTTGTGGGCTTCTGCACAAAAGTGCACAATTTTTGGAGGAACCAACGATGCTTTAAAGGCTAGCAGCGCCTGTCTCAGTGCTTGCCCACTCGCCCATGCTCAACTTGTAAACCCCAAGAGATTCTGCAACAGATTGTTGCAAAAATTCCAGAAAAGAAGCCTCCAGCACTCTCTTCTCTCAAGGAAACAACCTCTGGAAAATCTTCAGCTTCCTATCTCTCACAAAAATGGGGAGGGGGGCACCGAGCAATGATCAACAGACCCTCAATACAGGGGGTCGCACGGGGTACTGGGAGAGACTCTCAAGCTGGCACATTTGAGTCGTCATCACCCCACCGCCACCAACCTCCCAGCGCGGCACAGTGTTGCCAGCGTGGCTGGCAGGGCAGCCCAGCCATCAATCCTGGCGTAGTGTAATTAACATAAAGCAGAAGCAATTAATGGATTGCATTCCTAGTCCATTAAACCTGCGATGGATTTGGAGTTCCCCCGATCTGACATTTAGTACCTTTTAGCCAGTTAAATACCAATTGCTTATTAAAAAACTGCTCGCTGATGTTTAGTGCCTTCTGCGATGAATGGCTGGCAAGCAAACCAGGTAGTGGGGCAACAACTGCTTGCAGGCCGACTGGAAACTTGCCTGTGCGGAGTCTGAGTTGTTTAGCCAAATGTAATATGTTTTTTTTAATGTGTGTGTGTTGGGGGGAGCAAGGGCACACTGGTCCTGAGGTAGGTAGAGGCATCTGGGAATGATTTTTCTGTGCTGTGTGGTATTTTTGTACTACTCAAGGATTAAGTACAGGATTTCAAGAAGAGAAGAAATCTAAGATACTATGCTTTTATTTCAGCGGATCCCACCCCCAATGTGTTTATAAATACACTGCAGGGAAGAATCTGTTCAAAATGGCTTCTTCGCACCATTTTCTATCATCAATTCTTGCTGGGAAAAGACTGTATTTCTTACCCCGTTCTGTCCTCAGTTATTCAGCATCTCCTCCTGCCAAAATCAAAAGGGACGCGGATGCCGCTGTGGGTTAAACCACAGAGCCTAGGGCTTGCTGATCAGAAGGTCGGTGGTTCGAATCCCCATGAGGGGGTGAGCTCCTGTTGTTCGGTCCCTGCTCCTGCCAACCTAGCAGCTCAAAAGCACATCCAAGTTGCAAGTAGATAAATAGGTACCGCTCCGGCGGGAAGGTAAACAGCGTTTCCGTGTGCTGCTCTGGTTCTCCAGAAGTGGCTTAGTCATGCTGGCCACATGACCTGGAAGCTGTAAGCCGGCTCCCTCAGCCAATAAAGCAAGATGAGTGCTGCAACCTCAGAGTCGGTCATGACTGGACCTAATGGTCAGGGGTCCCTTTACCTTTACCTGCCAAAATCACCATTGTCCGTTTCCCTGCTTGCTTGAGAAAGGGATGTGGCTCAGTGGCAGAACACACACTTTGCATGCAGAATGTCCCAGGTTCAATCCTGCATAGGGTGGGAATATCCTGCATCTGAAACCCTGCAGAGTCTCTGTCAGTCCGTGTAGAAAATGGTAATCTAGAGATGGACCAGGTGTCTGACTCAGTATATAAGCCAGCTTCCTTCCTATGTTTTTATGAGGCTGCCATCCCACAGCTGTCAAAGCTGCTACTGCTGTCAAAAAATCTCTGTGATGCACCCAAAATGCTTTATTGGCCACTCACATTTGACCCACATTATGTGACGTCACACTACCCCAAAGCATGCAATACAGAGCGTGATGACACAATGAGGGACTGGCTGTACATCACATTTTGCTGTTTAAAAACACGGACAACCTGCCAGACAGACAGTGCAATCCTGCCAAACAGTGAAATCCTACGCCTGTCTGCTCAGAAATAAGTCCCACTGAGTTCCATAGGATTTACTTCCAGGTCAGTGTGTATATAGGACTGCAGTCTTGAACGTTTTTGAGTTGCTGTGTTTTGTTTTTAAACTGAGCTCTTAGAGGGCTTAAAACAGGGGCAGAAAAACTTGTCCTCCAAATATTGTAGAATTCCAGTGCCCATCAACCCCAGCCAGCATGGGGTTTTAACCAGGTCTTTGGTTAATTTGATTGACATCCTATGCCCTTTTAAAATGTGGGGGGTTTGGGGGGGAGGGGTGCTATTGGGTTGGTTGTTTTTATTTTGATTGTATATTTTGTGGTTTTATATTTTGATTTTGTTCTGTGAATTGCCCTGAGACCTCCGGGTATAGGGCAGTATATAAATATTATTATTATTATTAATGGGAGTTGTAGTTCAGCAACAAATGGAGGGCCAGAAGTTAAAGTTTTTTTAATGAGGATAAACAAAAAGTTACATTCTTATGGTCAGTTTACTAACACACTTGCTTCAGAAGCCAGCACAGGCTTACAGTCTGTTACAGACTGAATGAACAGCAGGATGATAGATGCCATTCAACAATTTCAGGCAATAGTATTAAGAATGGGGGTGCCAGCACTGATCTTGGGTTTGAGGCGTCCTAAGTATGTGTGAGAGTGTGTCCCTCTTTCCATCTGTGAAATACTGGAGGGCATGTTTTGAGCACCTTGGATGTGAGCACAACAGGATTCTCCAGGGGTTCTGCAAGGTTAACTACCTGCCGGGGGGGGGGGGGAGAGATGCCCGTGGTTATGATTACCAGCCTCGGGTGCAACATAAAGTAGAGGAAACAGCTCTCTTCTTCAAATTTATTCCTAATTTCCACCCTGATGTGCTCTGGGACACACAGGCTTGTAAGAGTTAACGATGCAAGCATAAGGATTTGTGGGCACAGCTCCAAAGTAGCAGGCGTTGCCATGGCAACATCTGCCATCCTAAAAGCACAAGGAGCTTTGGTAGCAGCCTCCAAGATGGGTCCTGAGACAAAAACCCTGGCAGTTCCCAGAGACCGCAGCTTTGGGCCTCGCTCTCGCCAAACCGAATTGTTGACAATTTGGGGGAGCTAGTTAGACAGGGGACTTTTTTTGGAGTGGGGAGGTAGGAAGAGAGACAGAGAGAGAGGAATCAGCTGGGATGCAACTGGAATGCAAAACAGGTACACATAACCCACACAATGCACTTGCCTTTTTAGCATGCCTTTTTTATTATACAGTGGTACCTCGGGTTAAGTACTTCATTCGTCCCGGAGGTCCGCTCTTAACCTGAAACTGCTCTTAACCCGAAGCACCACTTTAGC
This sequence comes from Podarcis filfolensis, assembly GCF_964270895.1. NCBI lineage: Eukaryota > Metazoa > Chordata > Lepidosauria > Squamata > Lacertidae > Podarcis > Podarcis filfolensis. The sequence goes on along the minus strand of NC_139605.1, from coordinate 114,359,527 downwards.
TAATGGGGCCTCCCGCTGCCGCCGCGCTGCCGGAACACGATTTCTGTTCTCATCCTGAAGCAAAGTTCTTAACCCGAGGTACTATTTCTGGGATAGCGGAGTCTGTAACCTGAAGCGTATGTAACCTGAAGCGTATGTAACCCGAGGTACCACTGTATATTTAACTTTCTACTAGGACACCTCTAGGGACGCGGGTGGCGCTGTGGGTTAAACCACAGAGCGTAGGACTTGCCGATCGGAAGGTCAGCGGTTTGAATCCCTGCGACGGGGTGAGCTCCCGTTGCTCGGTCCCTGTTCCTGCCAACCTAGCAGTTCGAAAGCACCTCAAAGTGCAAGTAAATAAATAGGTACCGCTCTGGCGGGAAGGTAAACGGCATTTCCGCACGCTGTTCTAGTTCGCCAGAAGCGGCTTAGTCATGCTGGCCACATGACCCGGAAGCTGTACGCCGGCTCCCTCGGCCAGTAAAGCGAGATGAGCGCCGCAACCCCAGAGTCAGTCACGACTGGACCTAATGGTCAGGGGTCCCTTTACCTTTAGGACACCTTTAAAATACAAGACATGGATGGGGAACCTCTGGCCCATCAGATATTGTGATGATCCAGCTCCCATCATCCCTTACTACTGACCATGCTTGCTGGGGTGAGGTAACACTATCCTATGACCTCATATATTACAGGAGAGACTGTCTGGTGTAGTGGTTAGAGTGTCGTACTAAGAAGGCCAGGGTTCAAATTCCCATTCAGCCTTGAAACGCACTGGGCTGACCTTGGGCCAGTCACTGTTTCGCAGCCTAACCTACCTCACAGGGTTGTTGTGATGAAAAAATTTGGGGGGCGACAACCACAGAAGACACCTTGAGCTCCTTAGAGAAAAAGGTGGGGTATCACTGCAAAAGATAAAATAAATATCCCCCATCCCAGCTTCGAATACTCTCGCGCAAATATTTTAACATTTGCTAATGTGGGCAAAATAACCAAAGTACAAATTTTAAAATAATGTTAAAAACAACCTATGCTGCTACAAGGGTGCTGGAGCAGAAAATAAATAGTGGAACATGTGCTGGGGGGAAAATGATGATAGGGCTCATTTGTCCAAAATGTCACTGCACACATCAAAGCAGCTCACCCTTCTTTACAAAGACTGAAGAGCAGCACCAAGGCAATCTGCACAGGTGGAGATTGTGGTGCTGTTTTGTTCCTTCCAGAAATTCAGATTTTGTGAGCTCTCGAAATGGATGGCGCTTGGTGCAGGGGAACAATAATTTGCTGATTTGCTGTCGAAGTTGGGCAGACTTCAAGCTCTTCCTCCTCTCCATGGTAACCAGCAGTGGCATGTGGCATTAGGAAGCCACAAAAGCTTTGGGCTGATGACAACTGCTGGGATAGCTCAGTCGGTAGAGCACGAGACTCTTAATCTCAGGGCTGTGGGTTTGAGCCCCACGTTAAGCAAGAGATTCCTGCATTGCAGGGGGGTGGACTAGATGTCCCTTGTGGTCCCTTCTGCGATTCTATACCACCTACAACTCCCAAAGGGCTTGTCCACACCAGAGTTTACTGTGTGGCGCTGTGGGTTAAACCACAGAGCCTAGGACTTGCCAATTAGAAGGTCGGCGGTTCGAATCCCCACAACGGGGTGAGCTCCCGTTGCTCGGTCCCTGCTCCTGCCAACCTAGCAATTCAAAAGCACGTCAAAGTGCAAGTAGATAAATAGGTACCACTCCGGCGGGAAGGTAAACGGCATTTCCGTGCGCTGCTCTGGTTCGCCAGAAGCGGCTTAGTCATGCTGGCCACATGACCCGGAAGCTGTACGCCAGCTCCCTCGGCCAGTAAAGAGAGATGAGCGCCGCAACCCCAGAGTCGGCCACGACTGGACCTAATGGTCAGGGGTCCCCTTATCCCTTTAAACACTCCTTCTTCAAAAGGAGGGTGATCTTTTCCTAGAGATAAGGCAGGCATAGTCTTTGAATGTGCCTGAATAGTCGGGGGGTGTCAGAATTAATGCTCATTAAATAGTCAACTTTGTCTAATGTCTCTGAAAAACAAACAAACCGGGATGAGTACTCAATAAATAATCGGAAGCTGCCTTCATTTCAGCAGCCTAACCTCAGGGGGAAGCTGTTGCTACAATTGGGAGTCAAAAATTCTTACTGCTCTGTTGCAAATTATTCAAGAAAAAGTGAGTGAACAAGATGTGGAAATTCTAGAGTTGAAGCTTATTATGGAAGCAACCATGTAGTCTCAAGTGAGCAAACCTCAAATTACTGGGGAAGGCAAAAAAAGAAATAAGGAAGGGTCAGGCTGACATACCAGCACACTGTACCCAGTAAGCTGTGGGAAACCTCATTGATTCATTTTCCAAGTTAGGTGAACATGACCCAGAACTTAGATTAGATCAAAGAGATTTATGGAGCTGTTATGTACTAAGCTTGGATCCTAGAACAATAGGCAGGTAGGATCCTGGAATGCAACAACTGATTGGCTTGCAGGAGAAGACCAATCAGGCTCCAGGAGGAAGTTAATCATCCTATTAGGCTGGTAGGATCGTAGAATGCAACAACCGATTGGCCCGCAGGAGAAGACCAATCAGGCTCCAGGAAGGAAGCAGAATCAGCCAATCAGGCGGGACTCATTGTGTAAATAATGTACAGTGGTACCTTGGGTTAAGTACTTAATTCGTTCTGGAGGTCAGTTCTTAACCTGAAACTGTTCTTAACCTGAAGCACCACTTTAACTAATGGGGCCTCCTGCTGCTGCCGTGCCACCAGAGCACGATTTCTGTTCTCATCCTGAAGCAAAGTTCTTAACCTGAAGCACTATTTCTGGGTTAGTGGAGTCTGTAACCTGAAGTGTATGTAACCCGAGATACCAATGTATAAAAGCTTGAGGTTTGGGGGGAAATGTAATCACTTTACAAGCTGCAATAAAGAGCATGAAATCACTGCAGGACTCAGAGTGTATTTCAGGAGTGCTGCTTTGGATTTCCATAGGTCAGCCCTGTACGTGTTCAGATTTATCACCTGCCCCATCCCAAAAACTTAGGGAAAGTAACCAAAACAAACCTGCAACCACAACAGAACAGAATGAAATTTAGTGAATTTCATGGGAATTTCCCCCGTAAAATCTAGCCTGTGCACAGTGCTGACTGGTCGTCCTTTGTGTCAGTCAGTCAGGGAGCCACCTTGTTTTACAGGATTTAAACAGCTGCTTCCGGCCTGTCCCCACAGCCAGCAGACTGATCGCACAGCCAGCAAAACGTAGGCAGGACTGGTGTGCCCCCCCCGCAATGCACACACGCACCCATTTCCATTACGTGAAATGCCAGCTTCAAACTTCTGCACATCACACAACTGTCAAAAGCACAGCACCTCCGTAGAGTTGACAACTTGAGAGGTAGAAAGCGGCTTCCAGCAGCTGCCTGACACATGGAAATTTAGTAGGCGGAATTTTCCCTTCCAATTTATCTTCATACCAGGAAAATATTCATGGGGTCGATTTATCTGGGTCAGGTAGCTACAGATGAAGGCACAGGTTGTTTTTTTTAATAAAAAAAAGATGGCAACTCAACATTCCAGCTGTTGCCACCAGCCTCTCTCTCTCTCCATGAGTCAGTCGTCTTCACAGTCTGCATCCTTCCATCTGGTCTGGTTTCCCCTCTATGCCCTCCCTCCCATCCCCGAAGGAAACTGCCACTGTGCAAATGGGGGAAGCACCCCATTGCCTTTTAATGTAAGTGGCTGTTTGCACAGCAGTGTTGCAAGGCAGGCAATGATTGGTGTAACGGCCTCCCTTGGCACAGCTTTACCCCAGTGACAGATCACTCTGCATCATCCAGTTAAAGCCCTCAAGTGCCTTTGGCCAGCTCCACACGCAGAGAGAGAGACCTAATAATTCTAGTGCTTTAAACAGGCACTTTAAACAGTGGCACATCATAAACAAGGCGAGGGCCATGCCAGCTCCTCCAAGCAGCTACATGCATGGGACAGAGTCCAGGAGCCTCAGCTGACGGACGGAGATTCCTGACACCTGTTTGCTGCCAGCTCTAGGGAACGGAAACCGCTTCACACTGTTATTATAAAGCAAAAACTACTAAACAGGTTGACGCCTTTGTGCATTTGGGATGTTTTGGACCTGTGGCCCTCCAGTGATTGCTGAAATCCAGCTCCCAACAACCGCAGACAGCCTGGCGAATGGGCAGTAGGAGCTACTATTCCAGATTCACCATCCCTTTTTAAATGCATGTCCAGGTTGTGAATAGTGCCATGCACCTTGCCAGTATTTTGCTCGCCCAATCAGGAAATAAGTTCTGTCAAGGAACCAATATTGTGGGCTGAAAAGCCAGTAAAATCCAGTTTCTACCAAGCTCTGTCTGTAGCTGTTTCTTTTCTTACATCTGCATTCCAGCCTTTCTCCAGGAAATCCGAGGTAGTGATCCTCCTCATCTCCATTTTATCGGTGCTTTTTTTCAGCTGACGCACAGTTCCAGCACCTCTCAGGTAGGTACCATTACACCTGAACAACAGACGGCACTCGGTTGCACTCTTCCTCACTATGGCGAGTTGTAATGCCTATAATGTTTAGGTAAGGCCTGATATTTTGATGGAGACAGACTGTCAAGTCTTGCACCCATAGCAGTGACCATAGGAGGAATGACCGCTGGGAGGAGTGCAGAGAGAAGAAACACCATGGTGCATCTGCAACAGTACAAGCAGACACCTTCACCTGCCCCAGCTGCAACAAAACATGTCTTTCCTATATCGGTCTCTACAGTCAAAGCAGGCACACTCCTCCCTTGTCTTCCGAGACAGATGGATGCCAACCAACCAGATATTCTGATGGGTTTTTAATGTTATCATTCTACCTATAATCAACAAATGTTTTAGGAAGCTTCCTTATACCAGATCAGACTCTTTGTCCATCTGGTATAGAAATGAGGACTCTCTAGTCCCAAACTTGGGTCTCTAGCTGTTTTTGGACTACAGTTCCCATCATCCCTAACCACTGGTCCTGTTAACTAGGGATGATGGGAGTTGTAATCCCAAAACAGCTAGAGAACCAAGTGTGGGAAATCCTGCTCTAGCCCATTGGCCAAGATCATTCTGCGGGCCCCAGCTTGCGGGGTTATTGGGTTGTTGTTCTTATTTTGATTCTGTCTTTTGTGGTTTTATATTTTGATTTTGTTCCGTGAACCGCCCTGAGACTTCCGGGTATAGGGCACTATATAAATTCAATAAATAATAATAATAAACTACATTCACTTGCTGTGACGTCTGTTGAAGAGCTAGATGGTCAGGTTCAAGCATAACAGGGTTTGCCTTGCCAGCTCATTCCCTGCAAGGAATGCACTGGCAAAGGAGACTCCTGCAGCCAGTAAAATTAAACCTGCCACTCATCAGCTAATAAGTTCAGTCCTGCTCAGATTGGATGCATATGCCTGTTCCCCTACTGGGAACAAAAGCTCACCGTCAAAGACAGTGCTATGGCCCTTTTGGAAACATCCCTGTGCTGTTCTTTAAACTTCCAAAACCCAGTGGTTTAAAGAGCACCATGGGGCTGTTTGCAAAAGGGCTTTCAAACAGTCCCATACTGTGCTTTCATGTCCCAAAGGCCAGGCAACTGACAAGCAGTCAGCCCCACTCACCTGTCAATTTAAAGGAAAAGGTAAAGGGACCCCTGACCATTAGGTCCAGTTGTGACCGACTCTGGGGTTACGGCGCTCATCTCGCTTTATTGGCCGAAGGAGCCGGCATACAGCTTCCAGGTCATGTGGCCAGCATGACTAAGCCACTTCTGGCGAACCAGAGCAGCGCACAGAAACGCCGTTTACCTTCCCGCTGGAGCGGTACCTATTTATCTACTTGCACTTTGATATTCGAACTGCTAGGTTGGCAGGAGCAGGGACCGAGCAACGGGCGCTCATCCCATTGCGGGGATTCGAACCGCCGACCTTCTGATCAGCAAGTCCTAGGCTCTGTGGTTTAACTCACAGCGCCACCCGCGTCCCCTACCTGTCAATTTAGCCCTCCTCTAATTCCCACCTCTGATCTAGTACACTAAGTGACAGCAGCTCTTGAGGGTCTCAGCTAGAGAAGGGTCTTTCCCATCCAAGGAGACTTTTAACTGGAGATGCCAGGGATCAGTTCTGGAGACAGTCTGCACAGAAAGCATGTACTGCAGCATGGAGCTATAAGTGCTCCCCATGTTACAATATTCAAGCAAATGGAAGACTGCAGCTATCAGATCATTGTGGCTGGAGTCAGACCTTGCAATGGATACTGCTCCCCAGGCTTAATCATAATTAATAATAATTAATAATAATAGGTCAAACTTGGCTCTACTGCAGTCTGGTCTGTGCAGCTCCGCACTCTGTTAAATTAATGTCCTCACTGACACCTAATAAATATACTTTGATGAATGTCTCCACTGTTAACTAATAAATATACTTTATTCTACTGGGATTGTTTGGGATGTTACTTTGCCTAAATACCCTAGGAATTATTTTAAAAAAATATATAGCAAGGAGCTGCTGTCGAGCTGCCCTACATCAAGATGATTTTCAGGCTGGGTCAGGATCAGGGCAATATCTCAAAATGCACGTTTTTGGTTGCAGATTTGGAAGGGATTCTCTTCCACAGAGTTCAGGTCTTGAAGGTTTTGCAGATTCACAGTCAAGTAGACCTTTGTGCCTGAGCAGAGCAAAACAAGAGGGAGGCCAGGCCACAGTAGTGAGGAGGCTCCCTCTTGCATGATGTCTCCAGGGAAATAAAGGTCTCTTACCAGTTTGGCATAGAACAACTTGGTACGTACTCCTGCAGTGCAGTTATTTTCACATAATTTAAGCAAGACTGCATGTGTATTCCAGAGCATAGCTGTCAACTTACAGATTTGAAAATAAAAGACCAGCAGCCTCGGAAATAAGGGATCAGCAGCCAAAATAAGGGATTTTCCAAGCACAGGTATGTTCAACTTCTGAGCCCCTCCGAGCCAAAGGCAGAAAGCCCAGCCAGAGGCCAAACGAAGCCTCAAGCGGTGGTTCCCACAGCGCAGCAACCCAGCAAAGGGAATGCAGCAAGGCAAACCACCATCACCTCTCCGCTGGGAAGTGCTGAGCAAAGGCGAGTCCCCAGGCAATGCGGCCGATTTGATCGGCACAAGGCATGCAAGCTCCACCCCCCAGTCGTTCTTAGACTCCTTATTGGGTGAGCAACGCAGCCAAGCAACACAGTTGGAGCCTCCCTCCTCCCTGCCCGGCAGGGAGAGGAGCTGCTTCCTTTGAAACCCGGGAAATTTAAGGGACATCATCAATGAGGGACAGCAGTAGAACACAGCACTGGGATAAGGGACTTTCCCGCCAGATAAGGGACGGTTGACAGCTATGTTCCAGAGCCTCCCACCCCCGCAAGTGCACTGCTGCAAGCTAGAAATTTGGCATCAGAATGCCCCCAGAGAAGGTAAGATGACCTTGCATCAAAGCAAGTGTCCCCCCCCCACACTTTCAACTGCATCCCCCCATCACTTCGCTTATTGCAAGAAGTCCAATCCTTTGGGAGGTCTTGCAGAGCAAACTGCTTCCCCAGCCAACTATAAATGTGCACCCTGAATTTGCCAGTGTATGACAGAACCCCACCCTGAAACAGCAAGCAGTCTGGTAGCACCCATTGTCCCCACCCGCTCTGAGTACAGTGCCTTATCAGGAAAGGATTGCAGTCATTCCAACGCAGGAGCCGATCAGGCAAAAGGAAAGATCAGGCGCATGGTGACACAAGGACTGTGATAAGGTTTCTTCTCATGGCAAGCTATGCTAAACTCCAGCCACAGCCCCACTCCAGGAGATGCGCTCAGGGGGTTAACACAAGATAATAAACTCCAACAAAGTACTCACCAGGTGCAGCACAGTCCAAAACAAACCTCGATCAAGCACAGAGAACCAGCTCAGGTCCAAATGTGATCCAAAGGCAAGGTCAGGAAACAGTCCAAGACCAGTATATAAGAGGGAGGTCACATAAAGGAGCATACCAACCATTCAGAATACCTAGCAGCGCCAGATTAAACCCTGCGGAGGTCCTTAGTCAGTTGAAATCTCAGTGACAGATATCCCCTCTGGTGAGAATAATTTTCCTTCAAGATATTTTTTTGATCCACTGTCACGGGACCCCTAAAAAGCGATGGGGGGGGGGCGATAGGCTGGTACCTACTCTGCCTATTAGATACTCATACCTTGGACACGGGTGGCTCTGTAGTCTAAACCACTAAGCGTCTTAGGCTTGCTGATCAGAAGGTCAGCAGTCCGAATCCCTGTAGTTCTGTCCCAGCTCCTGCCAACCTAGCAGTTTAAAAGCACGCCAGTGCAAGTAGATAAATAGGTACTGCTATAATGGGAAGGTAAACAGCATTTCCATGCGCTTTGGTTTCCGTCGCGCCAGAAGCGGTTTAGTCCTGCTGGCCACATGACCCAGAAAGCTGTCTGTGGACAAACACCGGCTCCCTAGGCCTGAAAGCAAGATGAGCGCCACAACCCCATAGTCGCCTGTGTCTGGACTTAACCATCCAGGAGCCCTTTACCTTTGAGTCAAGAGTCCTGTGTTGCTTCCCACAACTAAAGGCCTCAAAAGGGCCTCCCAAACAGTCTCCCAAACCACAGCTGCTAGCAATGAAGGGGGTAGTAGGCCTGGTTTACTCTCAAGAATGCCCCTTACTCCTGAATAGACCAGCAGCTCTGAGTCTTTAGAGGCATACTGCACTGTTGCTCTCCCACAGGGATGCAAAGCTTTTTTGCTGGTGGTGTTCTCAAGTCGTCTCTTCCGCAGGTTGCAGAGGTTCCTCAAGGGCAGGGATCAGCAAACTTTTTCAGCAGGGAGGCCAGTCTGCTGTCCCCAAGACTTTGTGGGGGGTCGGACTATATTTTGAAGGGAAAAAATGGACAAATTCCTGTGCCCCACAAATAACCCACAGATGCATCTTAAATAAAAGGTCACATTCTACTCATGTAAAAACATGCTGACTGACTGCAGGCCAGATTTAGAAGGCCTGAAATTGCCTACCCATGCTCAAGGGGGTCCTCCACATTGGACTTGGTGGGTGGCGAGAGGGCTCCTAGCGGCTTCTCAAAGCCCTCGACCTGTGGGGTGCCCAGTTAAAGATAGGTAAAGGGACCCCTGACCATTAGGTCCAGACGTGGCCGACTCTGGGGTTGCAGCCCTCATCTCGGTTTATTGGCCGAGGGACCCAGCGTACAGCTTCCGGGTCATGTGGCCAGCATGACTAAGCCCCTTCTGGCGAACCAGAGCAGCGCACGGAAACGCTGTTTACCTTCCCACCGGAGCGGTACCTATTTATCTACTTGCACTTTGACGTGCTTTCGAACTGCTAGGTTGGCAGGAGCAGGGACCGAGCAACGGGAGCTCACCCCGTCACGGGGATTCGAACTGCCAACCTTCTGATCGGCAAGTTCTAGGCTCTGTGGTTTAAATCGGGGTTTCTGCCTATTTGCCTGGCTTACTGCCAGGCTCTGCCTTGAAGAGGTAGGCCGAGAAAGATGGAGCGGTGCCACAGGTCTCCCTTATTTCTTCTGTCTCTCTGTGTGGTGGCTACCAGTGGCATAGCGTGGGGGGTGCAGGGGGGGCCGGCTGCACCGGGCGCAACGTCTGGGGGTTAGGGTTAGGGGCGCAAATCCACGGGTTAGGGGGCGCAAATTACTTGCCTTGCCCCGGGTGCTGACAACCCACGCTACGCCACTGGTGGCTACTCTCCCCTCAGGAGTCGGCAGGGAGCCTGTCTGCCCCAGGTCTCCACTGCCTGTCTGCCCCAGGTCTCTGGCAGGGTTGCAATATTCCCCAAAGTGAAAATCCGGACAAAATTGAGCTTCTTTTCTTTTCTCAAAGTTGTTGAGATTTTTAGGGGGAACATCTCATCTCCCCACAAATAAGTTTGGGGCTTTCCCCAATTTTTGAAGGATCCCCCCCCCACACACACACACACAAAATACAAAATACCCCCCCTTGCCATATGTTCGGGTTTTCCTGGACGTTTTTCCAATCGAACGGAATTCCGCCCAGATGCAAAATGGCTTCCCGATTCCCGGAACGTGTCCAGGAAAACCAGGTCATATGGCAGCCCTAGCAATTTAGGGGTCCTGTGACAACAGATCAAAATAATACTGATTTGATCTTGAAATAACATTGGTTTATTAAAACTGGTTGGTCGGTAAAATCAAAAGCATATTATGAGATCATTTGTGAGGCCACTACCCCCACCCCCAAGATTTCGACTGCCAAGGGGGCTCCACAGGGTTTAATCCGACACTGAGAATTTCTAACAGGCAGAGTTTGGGTACAGGTGGCTACTTTTCATTAATGTAACATATAGGACTTGGCTATACAAATATAAACGTTTTAAGTGTTTGTTTCAAGTGCATTATATAGATTTGACACTAGATGGCGATGGTGAGCTGATGGCAAATTCAATATATTTATTTTTAAAAAGCGGTTTTTTATATGTGTCTGGCTTCCACCATAGTCAAATTCTTACCATACTGTTGGAGTCCCACTCTCCACACACCCACCCTTTCAACCCATCAATAAACTACGGAACCTGATTTAAGGTTCTGATTTAGTGTGTAAAAATCCCTATACAGCTTAGGACCCAGATTCTTGTTGGAGTGCCTTTTCCTGGAAATGGGTTTGTAGATTAAATCCCACCCAAAGAGAGCAACAATCTGGAAGACCCCCCCCCCCCGCCAATTCTCAAAATTCCCATACTGTAGTTTGGGTTCCCTTTACAGACACCTGGATTGCTTCAGCTGAGAGGGACAAACTTGCCTGGATTAACAGAAAGGTAGCCGTGTTGGTCTGCCATAGTCAAAACAAAAAAAAAAATTTTCTTTCCAGTAGCACCTTAAAGACCAACTAAGTTAGTTCTTGGTATGAGCTTTCGTGTGCATGCAAGCAGTTGGCTAACTACTTTGTTTCCATGGCAACATACTGCCAGGCATCAGGGCTAACAATTGTCTTTTGTCAAGAAGACCTAAGAGGCTTGGCTAGGTCTTGCTGGAGGGCTGTTAAGAAAACTCCTGTTCCGCTGGTTTTACCACTTCAGCAGATACTTGTCCAGCTGCCGGTCTTACAGTCATAGATTCATCAAGTCGCAAGAGGTCTCTCGTGGTCATCTAGACCAACCCCACAGAAATCTGATAACACCGGTGCTCAGCGGTAATGTGTTTCAGTAGACTCAAAACACAAGGGGTGGGGGAAGCTACTATCACACTCAGGACCGGATTTAGGTTTGATGAAGCCCTAAGCTACTGAAAGTAATGGGGCCTTTTATATGTCCAGCTGTTAGTCAACAACAAATTGTCGCTGTTTTTTGTGTTGAATATATGCTATATGGTAATTTATGGACCTAATAGGTATCTAAAGCCATTTGCACATAACAAATAGGAGCCTACACAACACAAAACTCTGTTGCTGTATGTAGGTTTTATTTTATTTGTTTTTTAACTTATATTTTGGACATGTACATCCAGTTTTTTTCCATTTAATATTTTTTTGGGGGGGCCTCCAAGAGAGTGGGGCCCTAAGCTATCGTTTGTTTAGCTTATACGTAAATCTGGCACTGATTCACACTTTGGCTAACTTACAGGAATTTTGCTTGGCAGAAACATACTGAAATCCTTATAAGAGACATGTCACCTTCCAAGCCCTGCTAGTTGAGTCCCAGAGATATCTGGCTGGCCACTGCTGAGGACAGGACGTTGAAATAGAAGGCGAAGATGGTATTGCACCTTGCCTGCTGCTTTTCAAACCAAAGAACTAAAGCAGCTCATCACGAAGACAAATAAACAATATAATGACAGAATAATCAAAACCCTACCACTGAAACCACACACAGGCTTTATTATTATTAATCAGGCATCATTAAAAACAAACAACATGAAAATAAAAAGAGCCATCCTAATACCATCAAATCCCAATAAGGGCCTGATTCCCACCACACCTCCAATATATCTTCAGTCCTGACCCACAGGCAATCATGTTCTGATCTTATGTTCTTATGTTCAGGCTTCCTGCCACTGTTCTCCAACTTCAGCTCACAGCAGTAATATGGGGGCACTGAGGAAGGGGTATTTTTTATTTTTTGTTTTGTAATCCTTGGCCAGACCTCAGTGTTTGAGGGCAGGTGTTTATTCCTGCTGTTCCCGCTAGTAGAAACATAGCCAGACCTATAGACCTTTGTTCCAGACCACAAAAAACAGTTATTCCGTTATTCAGTAGGAAGGGGAATACATGCTCAGAGGCAGTCTGTCCTATACTATGTCTTTACGTGCTCACAGGTTGGGCCCAATGAATGAAAATAGGTTCTAGAGTGGGGTCTCACAATCCAGGTATTTATTTGTTTTAAGATGTTTATGAATTGCCCATCATCCTCAATCTCTAAGAGATTTACAGCAAAGATAAAGTACAGAGTTAACATGCGCCACAAATAAAACAGTAGAGTATGAGGAAAGTGACCAGATAAAATTAACGTACCGGAAATGCTAGCTTGAAATAAAAATGTTTTCACAGCACGGTGGAATCCATACAGTGTCAGCATCCATCTCACCTGGAAGAGCATCTGTTTTGCTTCCAGAAGGTCCCAGGTTCAGCCATTCACTCTCAGTTCAAGCACTCAAGTCGAGCAAACAAAACCTTTGACTGCCACCTCAGGATCTTAAAAACAGCTCTGTTAGATTTGACCAGTCCCAGATCCCGTTTCCTGAAGCAGTCAACCAGTTGTTTGAAGGAAGTCCATAGGTAGTGCGTGATAGAAATACCGTATTTTTTGCTCTATAAGACTCACTTTTTCCCTCCTAAAAAGTAAGGGGAAAGGTGTGCGCGTCTTATGGAGCGAATGCAGGCTGCGCAGCTATCCCAGAAGCCAGAACAGCAAGAGGGATTGCTGCTTTCACTGCGCAGCGATCCCTCTTGCTGTTCTGGTTTCTGAGATTCAGAATATTTTGTTTCTTGTTTTCCTCCTCCAAAAACTAGGTGCGTCTTGTGGTCTGGTGCGTCTTATAGAGCGAAAAATACGGTAGATCTCACCTATAATATACCACCCTGCCCCCTGCATTCTGAGGAATATTACTTCTGGATATAGAGATTCTGTTTATGGCTAATATATGGGGTTCGTTGTTCCCATATGGCTCTCATCCTCCACAGATTTATTTAAACGCCTTGTGAATCCTGCTAAGCCAATGGATTCATCATCTTTCCTCTGTCCTGTATCTTTTGCTAATAAATTTAACTGAGCTCTAGTATAATGGCATCTCCAGGTAGGGCTGTGAGAGAATTCGCTCTGAAATCCCGGGGAGCCGCTGGCAGACAGTGTTGACAATACTGAGCTAAATGGATGAATGGTCTTTGTATAAGGCAGCTCCCTATTTCCCTTTCTTTCTATGTACAGTGGTACCTCGGGTTACAGACGCCTCAGGTTATAGACTCCGCTAACCCAGAAATAGTACCCCGGGTTAAGAACTTTGCTTCAGGATGAGAACAGAAATCGCGTGGTGGCGGTGTGGCGGCAGCGGGAGGCCCCATTAGCTAAAGTAGTACCTCAGGTTAAGAACAGTTTCAGGTTAAGAACAGGCCTCCAGAACAAATTAAGTTCTTAACCTGAGGTACTACTGTATCTCCACTGGATGGTCTGTTCTGAGTATAGAGAGACTTGATTTCTGGGAAAGAAGGCACCTCCCAAAGCTCAGTCCCTGATCATCTAAGTGGTTCTTGTTATTTTATGAATTGCCTTTTACATGTGTCTTTAGGGGAGGGGAGAGGGGCTTTCTGTCATTTATCAGGCAATGGCTTTTTCCACCTGCCTTGCCCCACCATCCAGGCCTAGGTGCCTTTCCCAGACCATGACTTTGAGAACGGCAGAAGCAGCTGGGAGGACAGAAGCCAAGTTCAGGGATATTTTTAAAAAACAAAATACAGTGGTACCTCGGGTTAAGTACTTAATTCGTTCCGGAGGTCCGTACTTAACCTGAAACGGTTCTTAACCTGAAGCACCACTTTAGCTAATGGGGCCTCCTGCTGCTGCTGCGCCGCCGGAGCACCATTTCTGTTCTCATCCTGAAGCAAAGTTCTTAACCTGAAGCACCATTTCTGGGTTAGCGGAGTCTGTAACCTGAAGCGTATGTAACCTGAAGTGTATGTAACCCGAGGTACCACTGTATAAGTTGTGTGTCCTCATTTCTCTATTTGATCCTTTTACATGGTTTTTTATGTTTTGTGGAATTTTATGCATTGTGACTTGCCGTTATTTTTATTGCTTATAAAAAGGTAAAGGACCCCTGATAGTTAAGGCCCGTCACGAACGACTCTGGGGTTGCAGTGCTCATCTTGCTTTACTGGCCGAGGGAGCCGGCGTTTGTCCACAGATAGTTTTTCCGGGTCACGTGGCCAGTATGACTAAGCTGCTTCTGGCGAACCAGAGCAGCGCATGTAAACGCCGTTCACCTTCCCGTCAGTATTTATCTACTTGCACTTTTTGGGGTGCTTTCAAACTGCTAGGTTGGCAGGAGCTGGGACCGAGCAACAGGAGCTCACCCCGTCACGGGGATTCAAACCGCCGACCTTCTGAACGGCAAGCCCTAGGCTTAATGGTTTAGACCACAGCGCCACCATTATTTCTTGTAGTTGATAAGTGTAAATTGTTTAATTATTATTTGCTGATATTTAATTTTACTATTTACTATTATACAATAATGGATTATTGAATATTGCTTTATTTTATATAAGCTGCTTATTTTAAAGTTATTGTCACTTGTTTGTATTGGATCAGATTGTTATCACTTGTGTGCTATTTGCTGTCCAATTGGTTGGTTGTTGTAAACCGCCCTGTGTATAGTAATATAGAAGGGCAGTATACAAATTAAAAGTGAAATGAACTTTAAAAGCATACCTTCAAAACAGCTGGAAACACTTTTTCAAATGGGGGGGGGGGGAGAGCAACTAAAGATAGGTTTGAAAACAATACAAAGCAGACACTCATTGACAGAGATCTATTCATCCAACTGGGAAAGGTTGTCAAAATGAAAATGTTTTCAATTGTTTCCAAAAAGTACAGATAATAGGTGCTTATCTCAGCAGGGATGCTGTTCCACAAAACAGAAGCAGCCACGCTGAAAGCTCTTTCTGCATAAAGGTAAAGGTAAAGGGACCCCTGACCATTAGGTCCAGTCGTGGCTGACTCTGGGGTTGCAGTGCTCATCTCGCTTTACTGGCCGAGGGAGCCGGTGTACAGCTTCTGGGTCATGTGGCCAGCATGACAAAGCCGCTTCTGGCGAACCAGAGCAGCACATGGAAATGCCATTTACCTTCCTGCCAGAGTGGTACCTATTTATCTACCGTACTTCCACTTTGACATGCTTTCGAACTGCTAGGTTGGCAGGAACAGGGATCAAGCAATGGGAGGTCACCCAGTCACAGGGATTCGAACCGCCGACCTTCTGATCGGCAAGTCCTAGGCTCTGTGGTTTAACCCACAGCGCCACCCGCGCCCCCACCCGTGTCTTTCTGCATACTGGGCTTCTAATATTTAAGGGCCTTGAGGGAGAAACTCTCCTGCAGAACTAGGTATGAGGCAGTCTCTCGCCTAATGTGGTTCTGAGCTGCATAGGGACTTATATGTTAGTATTAACACCCCAGCAGTGCAATCCCAGTGGGGTGCCATCGTGGCTGCCCTCCCTGCCCACGCTGGGCACCACACCCCTGCGATGTGTGCCAGCCCCACCCCGCCTGCTCTCCGCCCCCCCCCCCCTCTGCCACTGCCAACATCTTGAACTTGGCTCAGCAGAAGATGGGTAGGGAGTGCAAATCCTGAAAACCAAGGTGTTGCATGCTGGCAGTAGTTTGTCCCCACAAACAACCTAGCCGTTGCATTTTGCACTAGCTGTGGCCTCTGGAGCAACCTCAGTGGTAAGTCTCACATAGATCTCTTTGCAGTAATTCAGCCTTGAATGATTGATAAACCGCCCTTTGACTGGATTCTCGGTGCCTGAAAGTTCAAAACATTGGCCCCATCTGCATTAAGCTGTATCATACTGCATTCAAAAGTCAGGACTTCCTCCAGGAATCCTGGGAACTATAGTTTAAGGGTGCTGAGAGTGGTGTAACAATCAATCCCTCTTTCCAGTGTGGGAATTATAGCTCTGTGAGGGAAATAGCACTCTCCTACTGACTCTCAGCCACTCTGGTTCCCAGGATTCTTGGGAAGGAAGCTATGACTGTTGAAAGTGATATGACGATGCTTTGACTGTCTAGTGCAGATGGGGCCATTGTCTGAAAGAAATCCACGCTTCTCATTCTCGCTCATTCCCTGACACAGACAATTGCAAAGATAGCATCCCTTTGTCCTTTTCCAAGCTTTCCACTTTAATGAGCAACGCCACCTTCTGGCCACTTGGAAGTCTGCTAGGCAGGTTATTACATAGACATAGAGAGAAAGGAGGGATTGATCCTGCACACTTCTTGCAGGGCAGGCCGTTTGGGGCTGGTGATGGTGGTCTGCTGGCCCTCACCCAAATCCGTGGGTCTACAATTGAAAACCATAAAGCCAGCCCATGCCTCTACACCTTTGCCTTTACACTCTGCACGTGCTCAGAGGTGGCCTTCATTATTCCTCCCCGTGCTGAGGCCCTGGCATGGATAAGAAGTTCTGCAACTGGCTTCCTGACAAGCCCTTCCTCAAAAAACCAATTTTTATGTGTGCCTCAAATGAAGTGCTGTGTCTATCCTATTTAAATGAGCTTAGATAAAGGTAAAGGGACCCATGACCATTAGGTCCAGTCGTGACCGACACTGGGGTTTCGGTGCTCATCTCGCTTTATTAGCTGAGGGAGCCGGCGTACAGATTCTGGGTCATGTGGTCAGCATGACTAAGCCGTTTCTGGCGAACCAGAGCAGCACACGGAAACGCCGTTAACCTTCCCGCCGAAGTTGTACCTATTTATCTACTTGCACTTTGATGTGCTTTCGAACTGCTAGGTTGGCAAGAGCTGGTACCGAGCAACAGGAGCTCACCCCCGTCGTGGGGATTCGAACCGCCGACCTTCTGATCGGCAAGTCCTAGGCTCTGTGGTTTAACCTACAGTGCCTTTGCCCATTGGCATGCCAGAGACTGGTGACCCGGAAGGGCAGCTCTCCCCCCTCTCAAGCTGAGCTGTTGTTATGACCACCAGTGAAACCATGAACCAGAGTGAATGACAGGGAGGTCCATCGTCTCCCCTCTCCCAGATCAATCAACCCATGAGCGAAAAGAAACCCCTCTCTCTTTCTCCCCTTCTGACCAACACCTGAGGAATTTGCCTGAAGCCACACGGATGACAGCTCCCAGATGCCGCCCCAGCACAGCCGGTGCATTTACTGCGAGCAACCGAGGGTCACGTATCATAAACCCAGGCAGTGCTACAGATGTCTTCATAATATTTTACAAGAGCTGTGTGCAGCGTTACCCATATTTCAGCTGGGAGCGTGAGAGTGAGAGAAAGCGATAAGAAAGGGGGCGGCGTAAAGGAGCGCAAGGTTGCGTGGAGCTCACGGTGGAAACTGGAGAAGGCTTTGAGATTTTAAAAGCTTTAACAAAAGGGGGCAGTTGTGGGCGGGGGGGGGGGAGAGAAGAAACTGTTCAAAGTCTGCTTCCTGATCCACCAGCAGTGCTGGATTTAGGGCGGTGCAGGCAGTTCCCCTGAGCCAAGGAGGCGCAAAATAATATTTAACAAAAAATGGATTTTTGTGAAAATAATAAATTATTGGGGGATGCCCAATTTTGTCCTTGTTCAGGGCGTCATGTGGCCAAAGTCCACCACCAGTTCTTCCTCCAAACTTTGTGGCTGCCCCTTTTGTCTTACATTTCACTCTATCAGCTTCCCCCAAAAACTATAGTTCAGTGTTTGCAAAAGAAAAACCCTGGCCACCTAGAAAGTTAACTGAAACTGTATTTGGAACCAGTGCGAGGTAGTAGCCAAAAGCATGGAATTATGCTTAAATTGCACAGTCCATTGCTGGTCTTGCAGTTCCTGTCACCAGTGATGTGTGGCAGTGGTGGACGTTGGACTCTGAAATTTCAGTGCCACCCTCCGCGATATTAAAATTCCCCCCTCCACCTCTCACACTCAGTTCTACAGCTCTGTTGCGACACCCCCTGCAGTGCAGCCAAACCAGTTTCGCTACGCTAAAACCGCCTCTGTGTGTGGCTTTGCACGATAAGGTCCCAGGTTCAGTTGCAGAAAGCAGAACTGGACAATACAGGCAGTGGGGTGTAGTGGTTAGAGCAGGTGGTGACCTCCAGGTGTTGTTGAACTACAACTCCCATCATCGCTGACCATTAACCATTTTGAGTAGAGGTGATGGAGTCGGCATGGTCAAATAACAACAGGCAAGCACTAGTTTGGTTACCCCAGGTCAGGGTGTTGGGTTGCGGACTTGGGAGACAAGGGTTCAAATCCTCACTTGACCATGAAGTTCATTGGGTGACCCTGGACCCGACACAGTCATTCAGCCTAACCCCCAAAACCACAGAAAGTTGTTGAGCTTTTTTGATGAAAATGCCAGAAACACACAATTTCCCTGACACATGGCAGCCCTATTCTGGGGGGTTTCTCCCCACCCCGGCTGGTTGAGGGGGCAGAGTGGGAAAAGAAGGAGGTCCTGTGTGTTGGGTCTTGCTAGCGCAACTATTTCGCTGAATACTGAATTTAAAATTAAAATTTAAAACTGAGGTTTGCAATCCATGTTTTTGGCAGTCTACATAATGCAAAGTCTAACTTCAAAACTGTTAGGAGAAAGACATAACTGCTCTAATTCTGCTTTGCGGCTGCAAGGGGGAAAGAATTTGAGACAGACATCCCTTTGGTTCCTTAATCTTGAGAGAAGTATATGCTTAATGTTATCAGGAAAGTTTAAGAATCGGAGCTCAAGAAAGTATTACAATGATTTGGAGTTTGATTTGTTGCCTCTGCAGCTGGCTGGCTCATTGCTGATTTATACTGTGGACTCGGTTGTATATGTACCTTTGGGCTATATGTTTTCCAGCCTTGGGGATGTGTTTCTTTAATTATATTCAAATTAATAAAAAGTTAAATATAATGGAAAGTAAATCTGAGTCACATTTCCCACATAACAAACTCAAAACTTCAGAATCCCTCTCTCTACTACATAAATTTCAGCTCTATAAGCCAGCCTTCTAGGGCCAATTTCAGCAATAACTCAGAGCAGGAGTGGCTCAAACTATCTTGTTGCCTTGGATGAAAATAGCTTGTTGCACTGGGATCAGAGGGGTTGTGTGAAGTCATGGTTGCCCTACCAGTGAATGAAGCAAGGCATTCATTGGGGTGAGGGTGTGACTGGGAGCGATTACTGCTGTAACCCTGAGAGTTCTCCAAAGTAGCCCACGATCACCTGGTAAATTTGACAACTCCAAGCAGCTGAATTGATTGACTTGAATCCAGACTAAGTTAGTAGTTGTTGTTTATTAATCGCCTTCCACAGGTTAAAAGCTTTGGGATGCAACTCAGCTGGTGGGTTTGCATGGGAGAAAGGAGACACAAAGGTTGGATCTAGGCACATATAAAAAACATTGTGAAAATGCTTTTTAAAAAAACGTTATGAAATAATATATTGAATTTGCCATAGCTCACCATCACCATCAAGAGGAAGCCGGAGGAGGCAGCAGCAGCTGCAGCCTGGGGGAGGAGGAAGAGGAGGGGATGGGGAGGGACTCAGAAGGGCGGCGCTTCCGCGGCCGCCACGGCGCCGCAACCGCCTCATGCCAGGCTCGCGGGCAGCATGGGTGAGAGTCTCTCTCCCTCCCTCCCTCTCTCTCGGGCGGGGAAGGGCTGATGGAACTCCTCACACCAGGACAACGGCAGCCCCGACCTGCTGCTTAGCATCTCCTCCAACCAGTGCAGCATCTTAATGTAGTGATTTCCCCCTCTGCATCCCTTTCATAACTTTTTTTATAAATCATTTGTCCATCCATAGTTCAATTTTTTACTACAAGTTTTCTGTCAATCCTACCAATGTATGTAACTTTTTACAATCGCTTTTCAGCTAAATTATAAACTTCCCCCATTCTTTATTAAAGAGGTCCTCTACCTGGTTTCTAATTCTGCCTGTAAGCTTTGCCATCTCGACGTCATTCATCAGTTTTGTCTGCCACTCTTCTTTGGTCGGAGTTGTAGACCCTTAGGATCATCTAGTCCAACCCCCTGCAAAACAGAGTCAGTCGCAGCCAAAGCAGCATGTCTCCATCAGTGCCAAATTTCTGTACAAATTAAGCAAAAACCCTTATTTTGGCTGCTGATCCCTTCTTTTCGAGGCTGCTGGTCCCTTATTTTCAAACCTGTACGTTGACAGCTATGCTCTCTGGCATGTAGCTCACACAGTTTTGCACACAGGAAACTAACCTTTACTACAGAAGGGAGCAACGTAAGGCCTGAGAGCTGAAAGCAACCCTTCCTGACTGGACCTTTTATAACTGGAGGTGCCAGGGGGTTGAATGCATGCAAGGCCTCTGCCTGTCTCCCTCTGCTGGCACCCGGTAAACACCAGACAGAGGTCTCAACACTGTCACATGAAAACACTATAGCTTTGCAGGGGTTGTGGGGTGTCAAATCGACACAGCCCAGAGAGAATGAATACAGTATTTATTAGAAATATCTTAAGCTCAGGGGCTAATCTTGAGAATGGGTGACTTTTGTTCCTTCTTGTATTGCAGAATCGGCCTGCAGTACTAGCGAGGAGCCTTGTTTGACTAGCAGCTTCACAATGGCTGTGGGTGAACTGCCGGTTTTAGCCTGGCCTCATGCACATATCCGCACATTTCCTCCAGGCACAAGTGCCACCTGGTGGCCACTTGGAGAGCAGCAAGCCCAATCTGTTGACAAAGCCACGTCAACTTGATTAATATCTGACAATTAATAAATATGCACGGTAAATTCATAAAGTTTCTGTGTACTATAAAGTCGCCATAAATCCCAGGCCTCTATGGTGTAGATTAAAAGCATATAAATACCAAGGATATAAAATATTACCGATAGTAAAAGAGTTTGTTATATCCCAATTACGTTTCCTACTTCGCTTTTTCATCGCATTATATCTACGTGTGTGTGTGTGATTCTGCTGTTGTACAGTGTAGCTGAATGGCGTAAAATACGCCGGGCTTTCAAGCCATTTGAGACACTTTAAATGGCAGCGCTTTTAATTTACTTGTTACATTGATGTTAAAGCTCGCGGTAACTTTTATAAAATTGCCACAGCCACCATGTGCATAAATGCAAAGACGGCATTGTCTTTAGACCACCTACAAAAATCGCAAGCTGCCTCAGACCAAGCCAAGCCATTGGCCCATCTAGGTCAATATTGTCAACACTGACAGACAGCAACTCTCTGGGTTTCAAGCAGGGGTTTTTCCCAGGGGCTGAACCTGAGACCATCAGTGTCCTGAAGTGGCAGGACAATGGAAAAGAGGAAGAGGGTCCTGGCAAGGTGTGTAGCCGGGATTGAGACACAAGCTGGGGATGCGGAAGGAGAGGTTGGTGTAGGAAATACTCACGGGGTGATGGAGGGTGACAAGGGGGTCAATGCACAGGAACCAGAGCAGCAGGATCCACCCCCAGAGCCAGAGGGGCCCCAGTCTCCACAAACTGTTGGGATTCCATACCACCTTTCGTTGCAGACATGGGATTGTTGCGTGTCACGTGTCTGTTTACATTCCAGCACAGATTGCTGGGTCCTGTGAGTGGAACTTCCGCTCTGTCTACAGTGGTACCTCGGGTTAAGAACTTAATTCGTTCTCGTGGTCTGTTCTTAACCTGAAACTGTTCTTAACCTGAAGCACCACTTTAGCTAATGGGGTCCCCTGCTGCTGCCGCGCCGCCGGAGCACGATTTCTGTTCTCATCCTGAAGCAAAGTTCTTAACCTAAAGCACTATTTCTGGGTTAGTGGAGTCTGTAACCTTAAGCGTATGTAACCTGAAGCGTATGTAACCCGAGGTACCACTGTATTGCTTTTGTTTTTGGTCTCTTTCCGAAAAGACAGCAAGGAGAGACGACATGTTTTTTTGTCCTGGTTTATGTATAATAAATCCGTAGTTTTAGTATGTAACTACAGCCTCAAGCCTCTTCTGTTGTGCGGTTTACACTGCTGAGTAAAGTGTGCTCAAGTCTGCAAGCTTGAGTCACTGATCACGTCGGAGCAGAGGTCGATTAATCTCCACAGCGGCAAGGCTGAAGGGAAGCACTCCAGCTGGGGGCCTTATGACCCCCAGATTCCGACACGAACATGGTGGGGGTCTGAGGTGTAGGAGCAGCGGGAGGGACACTCTAGGAGTTGTATGCCCATTTCCTTGAGAATAACTTCAGTAGTGAATGTGCACAGAGGGCAGCAGATCTAACCCAAATGCTTCATTCTGGTACCCATCACTGCAACCTTTCAACATCACCCTCAATGTTGGTGATAACATGCGATGCTCGATACGAGAAGCTGAGGACAATGTAAGCAAAGCAGTTTGGGAGCAAAGAAAGATCTGTCACTTTTATGGATTGCCACCTAGTGCTTTTACTGATTGATAAGTCTGATTACATTTGTGTACTGTCCAGCCAAGTATACAAACAGGCAATATACATTTGTATACTGCCCCATTTGCATAGCGCATACTGGGTGGTCTGCATAAGCCATAAAATACAAAATACCATTCGCAATAAAACAAACCAATTCACAATAAACCGAAGCAAAATAAATCTCAGCAGCTGCAAAAGGATGCATGCAACCGGAATCGGCATAAAACGCAGCGGCTAGAATAATTTAATCAGTTTACAAAACCAGCATAATCCCCAGCAGAGGAACCTTGGTGCAAAAAAAAAATATCCGAAGCACTAGGTGACTTGTGATTAAAAGGAAGAGCAAGATCTTCACCTGGTGCCTAAAAAGACTATAGCATGAGCACCAAGCAAGCCTCTCTGGGGAAGGTATTGCATAACCAGGGTGCCACTACTGAAAAGGCCCTTCTTTTTAGGAGCCACCTTCTATATTCAAATAGGCAGAGGAACCTGGAGGAGGACATCCAAAGGTCATTTCAAGGTCCAGGCAGGTATGTGGCTGGGGCCCATTCTGACTGATGGAGCAGAAGGCGTGGAGTCCAAAATGTAGGGGCACCCAGAGCCTATGACAGGCAAAGCCCACAAATTCTAGTTTCCCCCGCATCCTCCCTGCTGAATTCTGCAAGGGTAATGCTGAGACAGAAGAGGAGGACCAAACTGAGTAGCTGGAAAGCAAGCAGGTGGGGGCTGGCTGAGATTGGCGGGGCAGTGCTCCATTTGCCTCTGTAGACCAGCCTCCACCAAAGGAAATAGAACAGGCACAACTTTTTTTTTAAGGAACACAGGAAGCTGTCTGTATTGTCTACTCTAATTGACAACTGTGACTCTAAGGTAGAGAGCATGGGTAGGCAAACCAAGGCCCGGGGGCCGGATCCGACCCAATCGCCTTCTAAATCTGGCCCGTGGACGGTCCAGGAATCAGTGTGGTTTTTACATGAGTAGAATGTGTCCTTTTATTTAAAATGCATCTCTGGGTTATTTGTGGGGCCTGCCTGGTGTTTTTATATGAGTAGAACGTGTCCTTTTATTTAAAATGCATCTCTGGGTCATGGCTTCCCCCAAATAATCCTAGGAAGTGCCTTTTGTTAAGGGTGCTCACCTCACAGAGCTACAATTCCCAGCACATTCACAAACTACACTCCCCCGGATTCTCCATGGCTGTTGAAGTGGCAGAAGAGTGCTTTAAATATTTGGTGCGGTGTCTTTTCAGTGGTGGCTCCTTGGCAATGAAATACCCTCCCCAGTGAGGCTTGACTGAGATGTATTTTTGATGTCATTTAAGTAGCAGGTAAAAATACCTTTTTTTTATTTTCCCAGCAATTTTAATGTGTTCCAGCTATAATTTACTTTCTGTGCCCCTTTTTATATTGATTTCACTATATGTTTCACTACTGATTCTGTTTTATTGTATGTGTTCTTAATTGGCTTTTGCTCTCATCATAATTCACCCTGAGAACTTGGTGGTAATCTGTATGTGAATACTTAAAATAAAATGGGGATCTGACCCAAACACACAAGACAAGCTGGCTTACTTGTGTCACTTATTATCTGTAGATTCTGCTCAAATTTTCTTTATAGTCTGTTTTAGATAATTTTATAATCTATTTTTAATCTAGGTAATACATTTCTGGAGATTTTTTATATTATTATTAAAGAGCCCTTAATTATTATTTTTGGAGGGGAGATGTTAGAAAATTCTTACACTGCATTTCCCCCTTTCTCCCAATCTTACATCCTTGTGCAATTTCCAGAATTTTTCAGGACAGAAAGCTCAGTGCTGGAGGAAATGCAGCAGGCTCCTCCTTTGCATAATGAACCATTGTATATTTGGTTTTGCATCGTAAAGGTTGGGTGCATCCCATTCTTTGCATAATAAGAAGCTTGACCAGAGAAGCATGGCTACTGAAGTGTTGTCTGCATTGCAGAGTACCACTTTGGACACCAGGTGGCACTAGAGGAAAAGCTCAGAGATTCTCCCAATTCTCCTTCCAGGAACTAAAAGTGGCAATCGACTTTATTAGTGCATTGAGCTGAGCATTTAAGCACTACTGATAAAGGGGCTGTGCGCAGCATCCTTCAAAGCTGCTCCAGGCCAGTGTAAGCCCTCTCTTTCCCTCCATAGTTCTGATCCAGGCAGGAAGTCTCTTATTCTCACCTTATAGCCAACTTTTCTTCTACAGAGCTGAAGGCATGGGGTTTGCAAGTCATTTCCCAACCAGTTAAGGATCACAGCAAGACCTGCTTGACTTCAGCAAGATGGTTGCCTCATCATGTTGCCTTCAAACCACTGAGTTTAGGAAAAGCACTTTCTCACAGGCAGCCTCGATCCCACATCTGTAGCAGGGGGGATAACCGTACTACCCTACTGCCCGGTTCTGTCGTAAGAATTACAGAGATCATTTCTGCAAGATGCTTTGAAACTAGAGCTAAAAAACACACAACTCCTCTAGCATTGATCTCCTTTCTAGCAAAATGCCCCTTTGTAATGGGAGAATGTCTAATACATGGCAAAGATTGCGCATGCGTGTGTAAAGGTAAAGGGACCCCTGACCATTAGGTCGAGTCGCGGACGACTCTGGGGTTGCAGCACTCATCTCGCTTTATTGGCAGAGGGAGCCGGCGTACAGATTCTGGGTCATGTGGCCAGCATGACTAAGCCACTTCTGGCGAACCAGAGCAGTGCACGGAAACGCCGTTTACCTTCCCACCGGAGTGGTATCTCTTTATCTACTTGCACTTTGTGGTTTCAAACTGCTAGGTTTGCAGGAGCAGGGACCGAGCAACGGGAGCTCACCCCATCACAGGGATTTGAACCACTGACCTTCGACTGGCAAGCCCAAGGCTCTGTGGTTTAACCTACAGCGCCACCCACATGCGTGTGTACAGGCATGCAAAATGCTGTGAAAATCCGTGTCAGTGAGCGCCGTCCTCTGTCACTGTCAGGAGTAAAGGCAAATTGATTCCCCATCTCAACATTGTCCTTACATACCGTATTTTTTGCTCTATAACTCACTTTTTCCCTCCTAAAAAGTAAGGGGAAATGTGTGTGCGTCTTATGGAGCGAATGCAGGCTGCGCAGCTATCACAGAAGGCAGAACAGCAAGAGGGATTGCTGCTTTCACTGCACAGCGATCCCTGTTGCTGTTCTGGCTTTTGAAATTCAGAATATATTTTTTCTTGTTTTCCTGCTCCAAAAACTAGGTGTGTTTTGTGGTCTGGTGCGTCTTATAGAGCGAAAAATACAGTATATAACTTACCTACCGCCTGTTCCCTCCGAACTTGGCCATTAGGAGCGAAGTGTGCTTGGATCTGCACAGTCCCACCTTTTCACTCTTCTCTTTCTTGGGTCACACAGGAAAGTGATGGACAGAATCTGATTTGTGTTCGTTTGTTCATTAGATTCCACTTTTACTAGGTTTTTTTTTGTGGTGGTGGGTGGGAGAAGCTGCTGGGCAAAGAAGCACAATTCCTGAGCACTGGCAATCCTGGCTTTTGGAGATTTCTGCAAGCATTGCCCCCATACGTTCAAAGCCACGCTTTTGCTTTTTTTGTGTGTAAATAATTTTTATCTACTTTATTTATTTATTTTTAATAAATGTTTATTAGGATTTTACAACACATAAAAATCAAACAAATACATATCAACACAAAAAAACAAAAAATACACACTTAGTAAAAAACAAGAAAAAGAATCCACTTTTAAATTTCAAGGTTCTATAGCCCTCTTTCCTGACCTCCTCACATCTCCCTTTTTTGTGTTCCTCTTTATTCCGTCAAATTCAGCAAATTCTAACCCTCTTTCACATCTCATTTATAATTGTGTACTCCCACTTGTTATATGTCTAATTTCCCCTCTTTTTTAGATCCTTTTTTTTCATACCTCTTTTAACCATATCCCAAATGCCGTGTTACCTTTACATCCCACATCATTCTAACATTCAAACAATTTACTATATTTCTGTAGATAATCCTTGAACTTTTTCCAGTCCTCTTCCATCAACTCTTCTCCCAGGTCTCGAATTCTGCCGGTCATTTCTGCCATCTCCATATAGTCTATCACTTGCATCTGCCATTCTTCCACGGTGGGCAAATCTTGTGTCTTCCAATATTTAGCGAGAAGTATTCTTGCTGCTGTTGTTGCGTACATAAAAAATGTTCTGTCTTTCTTTGGCACCAATTGGCCGACTATGCCCAAAAGGAAGGCCTCTGGTTTCTTAGGAAAGGTAAATTTAAATACCTTCTTCAGTTCATTATAGATCATTTCCCAGTAAGCCTTAACCTTTGGGTACGTCCACCAAAGATGAAAGAATGTTCCCTCAGCTTCTTTACATTTCCAACACCTGTTATCAGGCAGGTGATACATTTTTGCAAGCTTAACTGGGGTCATGTACCACCTGTAAATCATTTTCGTAATATTCTCCTTAAAGGAGAATAATTTTTATCTACTTTAAACAAGGGGAGAGGGAAAGGACAAACCGCACAGGTGTTCAAAGCCAGGCTTTCACATTTTATTTCTTTATTTTATATGGATGCACAGTTTCCCAGAGCTTTTTAGGGAGGACTGTGTTTCCGGCGGGGCTGGAGGAGGCGGGCAGTGGCTGGAGTGTGGCTCCTCCGGCGAAGAAGATGAGGAGGCTGGAGGTGGCAGCTCCCGGCTCAGCTGGCCACTTCGTGCCGTGGTGGCCATGGCAGACAGAGGCTCTGGGTACAGCTGCATGGAGGAGGTGGGTGAGAGCGGTGAGCTGATGCCAGGAGGTGCCACATCCAGCTTCCACCTCTTCCCTGGCGCCCTCCAGAACTTGGCGCCCTGGCGCCACTAGCCTCTATGGGCAAGACTATGGGCTCACACATCCACCCCCACACCCCTAATTGGATTGGTTCCACACCAAGGTCCATTAGCATGGATGAGGCAATTTCTTCGCACCATCAACCAGAAAGTGGAATCAAAACAGGGTTTTCTGCCCAGTGCTCACTATAGTGCTATATTACTAGGCAATGCTATTCTTCCACGGCTGAGACTCTTCTGCTTACTCGCCACTTACAGAGTTGGTCCACATGGCGTTGTTATTTAAGTATAATGAGAAGGATTTGCAATGTATTTAAAATATAGTCTCCCGATCTTTGCTCCTTATGCACTGATCTTTCTGGGTCTCTTTAAAGCACTAGGCAGTTCACTTTCTTTATATAAATCCTGCAGACCCTCTTCTCCTTAATCTCTCCTTATTTGCTTAGTCCTTAGTTAAGGGGATTGAGGAAGTTGGAAATTTTGCCATTGTTCTTACCGTTTGGGGTTTTGAGGCTTGCTGATGAGGATTGCTCGCATCTAGATTCCCTCCGTCGCCTCGCCTCCTAGATGGGACGCGAACTTCAGAGAGTTCCTTTTTTTTAACGCTGCTGGACCTTGTCAGTTCTGGGTCACCCCCAGAGCCTTTTTGGGGGTCACATAGCCTCCGCGTTGCCCCCCAAAATTTCCTCTATCAGCTGCTGAACGCGGAGAACCCGCGAAGCACACCCACAACAGAAGGTGGAAAAAACCGGAAGCCTCCATTCCAGATTTAATTCAAAGTACAGCTTTTTTTTAAATCTTTAAAGCCTTGAATGGCTTGGGGCTAGGAATATGCACCTGCCCTAACATGGAGAGCTTCCTCTAGGTTTTGACATTCCCAGTCCTTTTTTTATAAAACACACACACACACACACACCAATCAATCAATCAATCAATCAATCTGTTTTTCAAGTTCTGGAATCAATGCTTATCTGCTTTTATTCTTTACTACGCTGGAAGTTTTTATTTTAGATTATCATATATGCCATTTCTATGTTGGAAGCTGTCTGCAGAGACCAATGTTATAGGGCAGCGTTTTATATACTGTATTTTTTGCTCTATAAGACTTTTTCCCTCCTAAAAAGTAAGGGGAAATGTGTGTGCGTCTTATGGAGTGAATGCAGGCTGTGCAGCTATCCCAGAAGCCAGAACAGCAAGAGGGATTGCTGCTTTCACTGCGCAGTGATCCCTCTTGCTGTTCTGGCTTCTGAGATTCAGAATATTTTTTTCTTGTTTTCCTCCAAAAAGTAGGTGCGTCCTGTGGTCTGGTACGTCTTATAGACTGAAAAATACGGTATATTATGGGGGGGGCACATCTTTAAAGTTGTTTAATGTTACAAATATTATACCTGAATTTTTCCTTTCAACTTGACAGCTCAGGGAAGATACCTAGCTTCAAAAATCATACAAAATCAACTCCTTTGCTATTTTGCCCTTGGAAAAAGGACTCTTTTTCCCTGCCACCTCACCAAGTGTGAAGACATATATACACACCTCCTACCCCAGGAAATGCCCAGAGGTGACAATTGCTGACTCAGAGTTAGCCAAGGGGAGCCAAATCTCATCACCAGACTTGCCTCAGGCTCCAGACATACTTTGGCTGTGTGGGTACTTAAGACATGTTTGCCTATGCTAATCTTATACTTGGGTGTTGCCCTGACATATCTGTCCATGCTAATCTTGTGTAACGCTCCCCTTTAGTGATGTAGCAATGATGTACTGGTGATGCTGTGCAAACTGTATTCTGGGATATGGTGGGAAAGTTTTAAAAGTCAATGTCACCCCATGCTCTGGGTTCACTCGCTGCTGTTTGAACCTGTTGCGTGACAATAAAGAATCTAAGTCTACTGACTGCTGTTTTGCTCCAAATTACTTGGCTGGAACTTCCTTATTTTACTGACCGCGTGGACCCGAGGGGGACTTGTACCCCGAAGAGCTGGGCTGTTGGATAGTCTCTCAACCCAGAATTTTCCTTAACAGTAGCAAAGACCCCTTGTTAGGCTGCAAATGAAGCAGCAGAGCCTCAGAGGGAAAGGTTAAATATGTTGAGGTTAAAGATGGGTTCTTTAGGGACGCAGGTGGTGCTGTGGGTTAAACCACAGAGCCTAGGACTTGTCGATCAGAAGGTCGCAGTTCAAATCCCCGTGACAGGGTGAGCTCCTGTTGCTCGGTCCCAGCTTCTGCCAACCTAGCAGTTCGAAAGCACGTCAAAGTGCAAGTAGATAAATAGGTACCGCTCTGACGGGAAGGTAAACGGCGTTTCCGTGCACTGCTCTGGTTCGCCAGAAGCGGCTTTGTCATGCTGGCCACATGACCCGGAATCTGTACGCCGGCTCCCTTGGCCAGTAAAGCGAGATGAGCGCCGCAACCCCAGAGTCGGCCACGACTGGACCTAATGGTCAGGGGTCCCTTTACCTTTACCTTAAAGATGGGTTCTCAAAAAGCTGAAGACCATGGGCCAAATAATATATAATATATAATATATAATATATAATATATAATATATAATATATAATATATAATATATAATATATAATATATAATATATAATATATAATATATAATATATAATATATAATATATAATATATAATATATAATATGGTGACCACAGATCTCAGCTACGATGGGAGAAACAGCCAATTTTGCTCACGCCTGCTGTGCTTCTGCTGTTGGTGGTTTCCTCCAATGCTCTGCTCTTCCTCTCTAGGACAGCTTCTCGATCGATGCAGCAACCAGATTCAAAAGCAGACACCGGAGGAGCTAAAGAAAAGGACAAGAGCCTGTTCTGAAAAGTAACCATTTATTAGAACCAATACAAGAAGTATGAAAGAGTGGGGATGAGGAACACAGGGCAGAGGAGAGAGGTTTGTTTGTAACGCGTCAAACTGTACGACAAATAGCTCCTTCGCTTAAAAATCAATTTTCACACTTTAAAAAACAGTGTAACATACATTAGTGGAGAATCAAAGAGCTTGGCTAAAACGTCACCACAAGGGAAGCTCACATATACACCCCCCCTGCAAAGTTAATCAACGTTTTATTGTGGACGGCAGCATATTACTGGGGTGAAAAGGGAAGAGTGGCCACATCGCCCCAGTAAGGCCTCCTTCCAGTGTTCACTGGAACTTTTAACACTGATCAAGTTGAACCTTGATATGCTTCACTTCCCTGCCCCACAGGAAACTCTCAAGGTCCTTTCACACAACTACTCTGCATGTGGCTGAGCTTGTGTTTTTCTGCTTGGATCCGACCAAAGTATTCATGTCGTCTGAACTGTTTGCTATAAATCGAATGCTACAACTTTACAGCCTCCAGTTTGTTGTGAACGGATTCAGGCAACATTATGCACCCAAATGATGCCTGCATCCAGGCAAGGTGAAAAAAAGTAAATGCAGTGAACCACCAGATTTCTTTTCCTTTGAGAGCTGACTTTGGATTTTGAAGTGATGACATAAGCTATCGTCTTGGATGTCTCTCTTGTGCAGCTAAAATTCACTTCTTTGTGACCCGTGGTCTTTGTTTCTGATAAACAAGAATTTCAGATCTGGCACAAGAAATTTAGGATCTAGCTCAAAATGGTTCAAATGCTTTTTTTAAAAGGCTTCAGAGAACAGGAATCCAAAACACAGCCTGCTGTTCTGCTGTAAGCTAAGCAGCAAGTTGCAAGCCTAAAGTTGTTGCAAAAGTTGCAGGTAAAATCTAATGCTCTTGTTCACAAAGAGAATGCCTCTCCAGTTTGGGGGACCCAAGAAAATTCAGATCGTACTGGGTGGATGCCTGGCTTCTCCCTTCCTTCTGCTGCCTTCTTCACTGTTCCCCACTGAGGGGATGAGGCAGTCTCATTACAGTGCATGTTGCCAAGGAAAGATTTAGATGCCACCCCAGGTAAAAATTAGACCATTAATCAAAAAATTAATGAGTTTAATTAAAACAAAATTAATTTTCTCTCTCTGAATTTTATTTCATTATTCTAGGCGACTGGGATAACAATTCACTTCTTGACAGCATGCTAAGAAGAAGATGCATCAGAAGACTGCACCTGCAAATTGAATGTCTCACCATGAACTTAACCCATGATGAATACAGAGAGGAAGTACTCAATTTAAAAGGGGGGGGGGGGATTTTAGAGTTCTTTAAAGCCCCAAACAGACATGCACACATGCACACCATTTACAAACCTCTAATAAAAGCCCGGATCTAAAATTCAAAACTCCCCCATCAACTCATCAGACATACATTTTCCCACAACTGCCAAATGTAAGACACCAAAAAAGCTAACATCAAAATGCTTTTGTTTTGCCACTGAAACATTGAGACCAGGAGCCAAAGAGGAGGTAGGATCATTTCAGAAGCCACTGAAACGCAGCATGAATGGCTTAGAGATCCTAAGATGTTTTCAATCAGCTGGCAAGTTCCATACACCTTGCAGGATGTTCAGCTGACTGGAGGGAACTGGGGCAGGGGAGGTCGGTCGCATGGCTGATATCCAAGAATCCAGCCATGCTTTTGGGATATATTTAAAAGAGCTTTCTCTTTTTTAAAAAAGAAGTGTCTTTCTGAACAGTGCTGCAGCATATCATCAGTTCACGTTGTGAAACTTGCTAAGGCCTACTTCCTTACATTTCTGCCTACTGAGAAGATTAAAAGGGATTTTCACTTTCTCTCTCTTAGGAGGTTAGGCAGCTGACCCATTTTGTGGGTATGTTTAGCTTGGCCAGGGAGCTTTAAGTACCACATACAATGTCCAACTGTGACGGGGGTTGTGTGCTGCCTCAGACTAAAAGTGCATTTTTTAAAAAAGTTGAGAGAGGAAAAACAGAATGACATTCGAGTTATTTTAACTTTTCTCCTCCCTGGAAAGCTGCATATGGGAGCAGATATTTAAAAACACACATGCAGACCAACAAATGCACCACTGAGGAATCGTAGCACAAATACTTGCAAGGAAGAGAAGTGCTAGTGTGTTTTGCTAGAAATGGTTTTAATACAGTGGTATTGGACAGTGGTATTATCAAATACCTACTAATTTCCCCAACAGATGTCTTTGCTTTTTTTTTTTTTTTAGCCTGACACACAAGTGCTTATAATCACCAGAAGTCCTCATTTTCAGCTCTAGATAGAAACATCTATTAGCAGCAGCTGGCAAAAAGGATACTGTTTATGCTGCAGTAGAGTGGAGGATAAAGAAAATATGTGCTTCTAGTGCTCTCAACGCTGTTCCCACGAGGTTTACAGGGGTAAGAGGGGGAGAAATCACTGTTTGATCTGGTGGAACTGTGGAGACTTTTACAGAGAGGATCTGAGAATTATCCTTATGAAAGGAAAGCTCTCTTATTTAGCCTGCACCCTACTGGCAGGATGTCCAGCTGTAAGAGGTCAGGGTACCTGCACCTTCGACAGTTGTGTGGAAGAGGGAATTTCAGCTGGTGTAATTTGTCAGATGATTCACTCTTCTACACAGCTATCATAAGGGACAGGAGCCCTGTTCTGTTTTGCACCTGGCCACTCCTACCTGAACTAAACACACCGACCTTGGCCGATACCAGGCAATGTTGCTGCTAGAGGCTTGGCCTGGGAAGCTAAAGAAGGCGGCCACAATATGGAAACTCTGAGTTTCAATACTGCAGGTTTTGGTCCACAGAACCAGTGGTGTAGCGTGGGGGGAGCTGAAGGGACCATCGACCTGCACACAGTTTTTTGGGGGGTGCCTCAGCTCCCGTTGCTCAGTCCCTGCTCCTGCCAACCTAGCAGTTCGAAAATGCAAGTAGATCAATAGGTACCACTCCAGCGGGAAGGTATACGGCGTTTCCTTGTGCTGATCTGGTTCGCCAGAAGCGGCTTAGTCATGCTGGCCACATGCCCCGGAAGCGGTTCGCTGACTCCCTCGGCCTATAGAGCGAGATGAGTGCTGCAACCCAGAGTCGGTCACGACTGGACCTAATGGTCAGGGGTCCCTTTACCTTTTACATGGCACCATGCCCCATTGTGAGCTGTTGCAACATGCGTGCGCCCTGGCCCTCCCTGCGAGCCCAGCGCTGCTCACAAAAGCAGCACGGGGCTCGAAGGGAGGGCCAGGGCGCACGTCTACCCCGCAAGCCCCACCTCGCTTTTGCAAGTCTCACAAAGCGATGCTGGGCTTGTGGGGTGTCATGAGCGCGCCCCACTTTATAGCAGTGGGCAGGGCTTGCTCCGGTGGTGCGCCCCACCCATGGCTCCACCCCCACGGTGTGCCCTGCGCATGCCCCAGGCACAAGCGGGGAATGCTTTGCCGCTGTGCAGAACTGCAGCACAGGAAAGATGTTCCAAATGGCAGACTGCGGTTTGTTCAAAGCTTCTGCTCTGTGGTGGGCTTAGATGTGGTCCCTTGCTGTGGACTCCAGATACCTCTTTACTTCTTTGTCCACTTCCCCAAACTCCAGACCACAGGGAGATAACTAGTGGCAAAGAAGAAGGTCCAACAGCCTATTGGAAGGACCAGGGAAAAGAGTCAGTACACAAGGCAGCCTGACCTCTAGGAGAGCATAAGGCTGTGCTGCTTCTGAACTGAAATGGGACTTCAGAGGCTGAGAGCTGTTTGCTGGCTGATTAAGGGCATCTAGCTTTCAATATTGCCTTCCCAGATGCAATTCTTCCTGTCTCCTACTCCTCAGTCCCCCCTCCCATCTTTTTCCTTTTTTTTTTTGTTAAGTAGAAGGCAGAAGCTATAATGAGTCACAGCCCCCACCCAAGATGGTGAGCCTCATACCTGTAATTGCTTTCAGGTGCATAAATAAAATTTGGGTCATTCAGCAGCTTTATTTTTCCTGCTGTTTTAATTCAAACAGATGGCTAACAACAAAAGCAATAATAACGAAAATAAGATGATGGCTATTTTAAACCATTTGTTCTTTCCATCTTTACAGAATACAATGCAAAAAAAAATTATCCAACTGGCCCTTTCCAACAGTTGTAACTAGGGAATGGGGATTGGGGGGGGAGAGAGAGAAGACAGCTTTCTTTGAAGAAGTGTAGGGAAACAAACAGGAACTTTCCCCCCCTTTAAAGTAACTATATTCAAAGATCAGAGCCTTCTCAAAGAACTCTCCAAGTGATTATTTGTTCACGGTGCAAAAGTGGCGCAGATCAAATTAAAGTGGAGCGTGAAACCCATCTAGCCTCACAAATCCTGCTTAGCAGCTGCTATATTCTGCCTGTTCAACATGCATGTGTTTTGGGGACTGAGTGAAAAGATACCAAAACACAGAAATGCTGGTGGAGTCAGAAGAGATGGGAGATGGGCAAGTCTCTGGTGGCACTGGAGTTACAAGCAATAGCACCAAGTCAGCTCCTGCCACCACACCGTATCCAAACCATCCACAAGAGGCGATTCTTGACAGTGTGACAGGGCTCAGAATACAGAGGCACAAAATGGAATGATGCGGAACTGCTTTGACTGTCTGCTGTAGGAAAAGACAAAGCTGAAAACCTCACAATGCCAAACGGAACGAAGAACTGCCACCAGGCTTGGGACTTGCATTGGTGCAAACACTCTGTCTCACCCTTCTCCCCTATAAAAAGCAAGACAAAAGTGGTTGGGAGAAGAGGTGTGCATGTGGGGCAGGCAGGGAGCAAAAGAGTCGACTCCTAGACCCTGAAAGGAAATTAGCAGGAAATGCAAGGACTAGTGGCATTTCACTTCCACGGCAGAAGCCTAGCCTACGTCAAACTGATTCTTTTGCACGCTCCCATCAAGTCTCTTACAAAGCTCTACGATGCTTATCTGTCCTTAGGTATCCAAAACCGCAGCTGGTGAGAAGCCAGCAGCAATCAATGCTAATACTGTCAAGCTTTCCCTTTTATTGCCGGGAGTTACACCAAAATCTGTCTGCAAAGAGGGAAGATGAAGCTATTAGTGAGTGTCAAAACTCTAAAGGGCCCTAAAGTCCTATCTATATACTACACAATACAGACATTCCATGTGAAAAAACATGCACGGGCATTGTCATGAGAGAAGGGCACGAAGGAGGGGAAGACTGCTACCTGGCTTTCTGTGACTTGGTCCTCCAGCTGCTCACCATATGGAACAAGATGGGGAAATCAACTGCCGAAAGGACTTCTAAGGGTTAAACAATCCCAACACCCTCAGCGTGGAATAATTACTTAGCCGCCACATTGCTGGTGCAGAGAAATGGGATACTTTTCAGGGGGCAGCCAAGGAGAGACAAAAAAAAAAAAAAAAGCCTGTCCAGAAAACTCTTGCATCTAGATCCGTGTGCTACGTATAACCAGGTGCTTGAAAGGAAAGCATGCTCCTCTAAGTGGCCAATTTTCTTTTTTAAAAAAACAAACAAACATACATGGGGTAAATGGTGGAAATAAAAGAGTCTGCCCACATCTCACAGCAGAGGTTATTATGTCAGAGATGCCTGCTGCATATGAAGAGAGCTAGAGAGCCCAGAAAATAATCCAATTTTGGAACCACGATTTCCAGCTGTCTTTGGAACAGCCACAACAAAGAAGGCTCTCCAGAATGGCACAAAATTTGGCTGGGCTGCTAGGCCTACCCATGTACTGCAAGATAAGAAAAACAGAAGGAAAGAGGTGGTAGGATACTAGATTTTGATTGCATGAAAGGACTGGTTGAAAAAGGAGGAAATTGTCCTTGCTAGCTAATTAGTTTGTAATGGTTGTCTTCCCAAATTACCTGCTCCTGCCCTGCAGCTAGAAAACCGAGTGTTGGCTGAGTGGAGCTGGTGCAAGTGACACTGGCATTGGGAGCCAGGATGAAAACTGCTACCCAGCATCCTGGAACCCAATTCCAGCAAAACGCCAGCAATTCCTAAAACAACTAAAATGGCCCCATGATGTCCTGGCTTGAGAATTATTTGGGTAATCTCAGAATCCAAAGAGTGTTCTGAGTCAGATAGGTCTTCCCGGTACCCCCTGTCAGTTATAGAGTCTTCTTTTAGGCCAATGGGAAACAATAACCCTTCACTCTCAAAATGATGCGAAAGTGAGGAACCCGAGGTGGAGGGTGGGGGGGGTGGGGAGAGAAATGGCCTGGAGACTCAGAGGGATTTCAAAGTGAAAACAGATTTTTTGGGGATTGTGAGATAAGGGGAACAAGGAACACACATACACACACACACACCATGTCAATCTTTTGGAGTGAAACCAAACGTGACTCACACCATTAATGTTATGGCTAACCCAACCAATATCAACATTTCTCCTGTGGAGCACAGTAATAAGCACATTTTCATGGATGCATTTGGGTGGAGGGGAAAGGAGGGTGGATATGTACAACTATGGACGGACAGAGGACCCTGGCCACTTTAGCTTTTCACTGCTTCCCGCTCTTTGCTTTCAGCGTCTTCTGGGTACGCGTGCCAGGTCAGTCTCTCTTCATAAAACGCTATCACAATTTGAGGACACTTGACGTTGGCTTCTTTCGCTAGAACCAGGTCAGCCTCATCCGTGTCTTTCCTGAAGAGGTAAGCGAGGACAACAAGAGAAGGACTCGTCACTAGTTGATCAAGCAGTCACATACCCCCAATTGATTGGTACATGAAAAAAGGGGACCTGGGCTCAAGTAACCTGCCTGAAGGAAGCAGCACCAGAGTAGGAGAAAACATATACCGTATTTTTTGCTCTATAAGACTCACTTTTTCCCTCCTAAAAAGTAAGGGGAAATGTGTGTGCATCTTAGGGAGCGAATGCAGGCTGCGCCGCTATCCCAGAAGCCAGAACAGCAAGAGGGATTGCTGCTTTCACTGCACAGTGATCCCTCGTGCTGTTCTGGCTTCTGAGATTCAGAATATTTTTTTCTTGTTTTCCTCCTCCAAAAACTAGGTGCGTCTTGTGGTCTGGTGCGTCTTATAGAGCTAAAAATACAGTATTTAAGCTAAATAAAAAAATTCCTTCCAGTAGCACCTTAGAGACCAACTAAGTTTGTTATTGGTGTGAGCTTTCGTGTGCATGCACACTTCTTCAGATACATTGAAGCTGTCAATTAAATGGGAGAAGGAGGAAGGCAGCTACTGCAACCCCAGTGGGGTGTGGGTGTGTGTGTGTGTGTGTGTGTGTGTGCGCGCTGCATACATTAATTGTCAACTAAGGGACTTTTTTTTCAGTGAAGAAGCAATTTATAAATAAAATATACATATGCAATACTTATTACAGGCTGCAAGTGTCGACAGGCATAATCAATAAATGAATCAACTAAATCTTTAGTTGATTAATGGGAGCAATTTTAAATCAATGAGACTGAATTAAAGCCATTCTTGTTTTACATTTCAAGGTGTTTTGGTTGTGGTATCTTTTACAAAAAGGAAGAAAAGTTTGGTGGGGAGGGGAAGAAAAAGAAAAAGATTGAAAGGTGGCCTTTCCTATTAATTAGGTTGTTGTTTTTGTTTTTATTATGTATTTTGTGTTTTTATATCTTGATTTTAGTCTGTGAACCATCCTGAGACCGGTATAGGGCAGTGTATAAATTCTAATAATAATAATAATAATAATAATAATAATAATAATAATAATAATATCTTTTGTTCATAAATGGTTAATTTAACTTACATTTCTTCCAATATCACAATGAATTGATTGAAGCACAGGTGGTTTATCAGCTTAAAAAAAAGACTGACAACTCTCATTATATGCTACTTAATGTCCTGGTCAGCAACTGGCTTTCTGGAGGACTCTTTGAGGAGGGAGCAAGGGATGCCTGCCAACAGTGGCGTAGCGTGGGGGGTGCAGGGGGGGCCGGCCGCACCGGGCGCAACATCTGGGGGGGCGCGCTCGCACTCGCAGCTCTCTGCCCCTACCTGGCTCACTCACTCTCTCTCACTGCAGTGCTGGCTGTGCGAATCCGATCCGAGCCGCCGGGTCACCGCCCACTGTGGAGGGGGTGGGTGCCAGGCGTGCGGTGCGGAGAGAGAGCGAGGGACTATCTGGGGGAGGGACAGTGCAGCGGCCGCCCAGCGCAGCGCTGAGCGCGGGAGAGAACCACACCAGACCAGCCCAGGCAGCAGCAAGAAGAAGCTGGCAGCGGCGGCAGGTTAGGGGTTAGGGGGCGCAAATTACTTGCCTTGCCCCGGGTTACGGGGCGCAAATTACTTGCCTTGCCCCGGGTTAGGGGGCGCAAATTACTTACCTTGCCCCGGGTGCTGACAACCCACGCTACGCCGCTGCCTGCCAACCATTTATTTTGCCACAATTGCCTTTTATCCTCTAGGCTGGTAACTGGAGGGCCAGGTTGGCATCTCCCAGGGTACCCAATCTGATACAAGTGCCTCCAGTTGCTGAACCCAATCCTAGTGCAGTAACACGGATGTTCTAACCAGTGTTTGAATGCATACTCAAACAGAAATCTCTGCATTTCTCCCTTTTTCCTGCTCCAATTGATGAGGGGCACAAAGACAATTTTCTCTGCTGTACCCCTTCTCCAAGAGTTGACTTTAAGATTAAGGCTGGGATGCCAAAAGGAAGTGACGCTGTGTACTTCTTTTCCCATCAAAAGGATGAGAAGAGGGGAGAGGAAGCACAGAGTGATGTCTCGCCCTCAATCTTTCTAGGAATTGTACAGTTATGGGTGGGAGTGCAACATTCAATCAATTAATTGGTTAGATCAATCAATTAAAAATACTCCAACTGGTTAAAAATGTGCATCTGTGCATTACATACCGCACAACCAAGCACACACTGCAGGAAATACTATTGACAAAAATTGAATGATTCTTTCAAGCCTGATTGCAGCAGAGGAAAGGATTATCTGGGCACATGTTTGCCCAGGAATGCCATGTTGGAAACCCCTGATTTAAATCAAAGGACGTATGGTTTTCTTTTTTGTTTTACCCCTGTGCAAATGTAATTGATTAATAATGAATCCCTGATTTTATTTTTTACACCACCCAGAAAACTATTCCTGTTGAGCAACTGATAAATGGTTGACTAAGGTAAATGGCAGCCCGAGTTTGAAATGTTCCCACCTAACATAATAGGGGCTAAATGCAGTACAAAAGGGTGCCCAGTTTTCCTGGATCTCTAGAAGCATAGAATTTGGCTCCTGTACTTGTCCACACAATCGTTTGATGGCACAGCATATTGAAAACTGCTACTATAAGCAAACTTTTTAGTTATTTTTTTCAGCTTAACTTTGTTTCAATTTATTTACGCTTAAAATGTTGTGCTTCAAAAGGTCAACTCCCATGATTTTTCTTTCTTTCTTTACTCTATTGGCAGGACTGGAGGCTTGCACTGTATGTTAGAGATTCCTATTTTAAAATGCATTTCCTATTTTAATATCTCAAGGGAACTGCATGCAACCGATGAAGAAATCATATAGTAGAATGTACAACTACACGAGATGAAATGTAAGCATGCTTTGTAATCTAGCATCTTTTTTTTTTTAGAAAATAGGGATAAGCAAAGGCAAAACAGAGGTAAGGCAAGGGTATACAAAGAGGACAATTTAGCTTGACCAGCATACTACAATAACAAGAACAGAAATGGGCAATATAGCCTGGATGTCCATCCACTCTCATTTTCTATGCCTTGCTTTGAGTTTAAAAGCTTCTGGTGATACCTGAGCTTTCTGCAAAGGCATTACAAAGTTGCTAGACATTGCGTATCTCATGACATTTACTGGTAAAGGCTACCTAGCACAGATTAGGGCTACAAACTTTTTAATTAATTAACTGGTGCAATCAACTCAAGACTTCATTACCAGTTAACCTCCACCCCCAGCACATACACAATGGTATTAGTGAGAGGCTATAGCAAGTAAACAGTCTGGGACTGTTAAAGGTAAATTTGATAAAGGTAAATTTGCAGACTGCTTTTCCTTGTGTCTGTGCCCAACATTAACAGTTACGCGCCTGGGAGGCAAAGGTTTTCACAACAGTCGTCAGAAACTGAAGCTGGTAATCCTGACTTTTACTTGCTTTTTAATATTAAGCTGATGAAAAATAAAATATTGACAAATTGCCTTTCCTTAAACAATACATTATTTATTAATTTATAAGCTACTTCTCTTCGCTTCAAGATCCCCAAAACAAAACAATCATTTAAGTTTTACATTTTGTCAATCTAGATAAATTTACTGCTCTATTATGCATATTATTGGTGAGCATTTTAGGTTCTTTTTACTCGTTTTTTAATATTTGTTTTCAAAAGTCACTTTGAGTTTACCTTTCTGAGAAAAGCAATAAATACAATAAGTAATTATAGCAAAATATTTATGAGTAGATATAAGGTGCACTGTAAGTCCCAACTGAGTGCAATTCAGTAAATGCAATTCCCAAGTAAATGGGTACAGGATTGCAACCTTAATTCAATAGAATTCGTTTAAATGCCAGATAGCAAACACGTTTCATTAATGACCACTGAATGATGTCAGTTGCAAAGGTAAGATTTAAAAGTGATCATACGCAGAGTACAGATTAATTAAAATTAGTGTAGTTAAACTTCACAATCTGTTTCTGCAGTATTTCGCAATAGAAATTATTCCCACTGCCTAAAAAGAGATTAGTTCTTTTGAAGTAATTAATTTACCCAATGACAGCAAATGTGATCCAGGGGATAATTTGGTTGTGTACCTATAAGCCCAGAGCTCAAACCAAAGCCTTGGACAAGCCACATTCCCTTAACCTCAGCTTCCATTTATAAAACAGCAATCACAGCAAAACAGTTCACAGGGTTCAATGGTGCTGAGCACTGTAAATAACCTTTGCACATTTAAAACAGTCTACAAAATATCATCGTGTTAATCTGCAAAGCATTTGTCTCATTGAACAGATTCCTTGCTCTACAGAATTCAAGTGAGCTGGAAATTTCAAGATTGGATATTCATCAGCTGTTAATCATTGCCTTCCTTGGATGCATCACCTGGGACCAAGCTACCACTGGACCTGGGCCTCATATAAATGACTTTTTTAAAAAATAACAGGGATTGTTCCACACAGGTGATGTTCTCCAGTTTGGGACTGTAGCCCTTACAGGGTATGGGGGTGTATTTCCGCAACCAAGAGGTGCCAGAAAATACCCCTGGGTACCCAGGGCGTTTGGTCGTGTAGCAGAATGAACCAGGGAGAGGTGAACCTACCAATTCTTCTCCCCGCGTTCCTTGTCTCTGTGTTCCCTCCAGCCCCCTCCTCCAAGGCGCTGTGTGCAGCTGGCTCCCCTCCCCCACCCTGTCTCAAGAGGAGCAGGCACCATCCATCTCAACCCCGCCAGCTTCAGAGACAGCAAAGCCCAGGACAAGGGCTTATTATCTCTGCTGCATTGCTACAAGGGAGGAGGACCCAGGATCAAAATCTTGCGGGGCTGGGGCTGGGGGTGGCGGAGGGGAGTTGAGGAGCAAGAGGCAGCTCCCTTGAACACAGCTGTGCTACAACCTCTGCCAGGCAGATAAGCCAGACTCTCCCAGCTCTTTGTTTCGGGCTGCTGGTGGGGGAGGGGCTGCTGCATATGCAGCACGGCCATCTCTCTCTCTCTCTCTCTCTCTGCCCAGAGAGGCTTCCAGCTGAGATAAGCCCAGGAGCAAAAACAAGAGGCAAGTCAAAACCTTCCCAGAAGGATTTCCTGTGCTCTCTAGTATTTCTTCTTCTTTTTGGGGGAGGGGAGGGGGGCAGAGATGTGGAAGGGAAGGGGCTTGTGTATCTTGCAAAGCGTGATATACAAGCTCCAGGTGTAGAGCATTTTGCAGAGCAGAGGGAAAACAAAGCCTTAGCAGAGAAGTGTCCTTGGGCCATTTCGCCACAGCACCTCACCCTAGACTATTCTGGTAATTTATTGGCTGCTTTAAGAAGGGCCGCCGAGAGTAGGAAAACCAGACAACAGGGTCAATATTAAAAAAAAGAAGAAAGAAGCACACTCACCATTTCATTAGGAACATTAAATCGCCGCAAGAGTCTGTGGCTCCAATGATCTTTTCCGGCTCCAATCCTCTTTCAAAGCCCCTGGCAATATCGGTGCTCTGGTGGAAAGAAAGACAGAGAAAGAGAAAGACAGTTACAAAAACAAATTCTTTCCTCCTCCCATTCTTTGGCCATTTGTTAATCTCCCTCAACCATGAGGCAGAGGGGCTTCAAAGGGCACCGAGAATCAGGTGATAAACAGATGTGGTACATGGCTTGATGGTAATTAGCAGATGAGGGAAGAGGCCTTAACATCTTTTCTTCTTCTCCCTTTTCTTTGACATATCTTCTTTATGAAATGTTTGGGGGAGAGGGGGAAAGGGGAAAGAAACCTAAAAGGAGGGGGGGGAGGGAGAGAGAGGTAGAGAGAGAAGAGAAATAAAGAGTCGCCATTAAAATGGGCTAGCAAAGCGATGGATAGATCTAGGGAATTAAGTCATCTTGCCTTTGCAGCTGCTGCAGCAGCAGTAGCAGCAGCCATTCGTGATTTCCAAGGCTCCCCATCCCTGCTACGCCTCCCCCGCTCCAGAGCGCACCACCTCTACGGGCTCTCACACGGTCCTCGAGGTCTTTGTGCCGGTGCCGTCAATGGGTGTGTCCCATTCATGCAGTTGGGGCGCTTTTTTGGTTTGTTTTTTTGTTTGCAAGGAGAGAGCTTAAACCGCCGGGGCCCCAGACAAGGGTCGGTCAGCTCCCTCTGCACATACCATCTGAAGGCTGGTAACAGCGTTCAGTTGCTGCAAGCCTGGAGCGAGCGTGTTCTCCCTGCTTTGCAGCAGCAGCAGCAGCACCGCCACACGCTATTCTGAGGGAGATCCACACATTTGTTGCCCACACATACTGTCTGGTAGATGCGGCTAGGCAGAGCAAGCAGTTAACAAAGAGGCAGGCGGCTTGAGTTTTTCGAGGAAAAAAAAGCAATTGCCAAATGAAGAGGAAGAAAAGGAAATATATATTATTTTAATCTATCTCTGTGTGTGTGCGTGTATACAGACTGAATACAGACGGCAACTCTAGGGGACCTTGGGGGAACTAATGAATCCACAAATCATGTAATAATATAATACAACACTTCATTTCTCAGCTTCTTCATATTGCGTAAGAAATCCAGACCAAACTCCTGGTTTAGGACAGTTTGGACTAACAATCACCTCTGGCTTTAGTTAAGAACACTTTAAATTGAACTCATAACAGGGCCAGAACAAGATCATGTCTGTGTGGAAAATTGTAGCATATGAGGGGCCCCCCTATTTCCCCCCCCCCAAAAAAATTGGAGTGGGGGCTTAATCAAAACTGGCCACTAAGATTACTGAGCCCTTACAACAAATATCTAACTCAACAGGTATGTATATGGGCATTTTTAAAAAAAAAACTTCTTACTCCCCAAAGTGCTGATGGCCATGATAGATCTACGTATAGCTGTTACAACTCCCAACAGCCTGGTAGAAAAGGATAACTGCTTTAAAGAAAAGATTTGTTGGGTAAAGAGAATCTCTTGTGTGAACAGTAATTGGATAGTGCGCTAGCCAAAACAAACAAGCAAAAGTGTTCTCCTTTTGAACTATTGAGTCTCCAGTAGCTATTGTTATTTGCTGTGATTTCTAAAACAGTCACAGTGTTAGCAAGACCCTAGCAGATGGCTCAATATAAGGGCCAAAGCTACACATGGCTTTAAAAAGAGGGGAATGTTTTTTTGTCTGTTTGTGTGTGTGTGTGTGTGAGAGAGAGAGAGAGTGAGAGAGAGAGTG
Source organism: Podarcis filfolensis (assembly GCF_964270895.1). Lineage (NCBI taxonomy): Eukaryota > Metazoa > Chordata > Lepidosauria > Squamata > Lacertidae > Podarcis > Podarcis filfolensis. The sequence goes on along the minus strand of NC_139605.1, from coordinate 114,315,430 downwards.
AGAGAGAGAGAGAGAGAGAGAGAGAGAGAGAGAGAGAGATTTCGATCCAAAGGACATGTGCATTCTCCCCATGCCCCTTTTGTGCTTTAAAATCACATGCCCCACCCACCTTACATATGACTGGAGGAGACCCATGGAGGAGACACAGGTTACATGCCACCATTAAACATAGTTTTGCCTTGGATTACCAACTAAGTTAAAAAGCAGTCTGGGCTGGAACTGAGACGAGTGCTCAGTGCTGTCTCACTCTGCCTTACCAAGCAGCCTAGCTGCACATGGAGATTTGTTTGTTTATTTTTTTAATCTAAGTTTTACTTAAGAGAAGACATACTGAAATTAATGGACCTAACCTAGCCATGTTCGCTAATACCAATGAGTGTACTTCAAGTAAAACTTAGCTGACTACCAACCCACCTCTATCAAATCTCCCTCATGACAGAAAGTTTCATACACTTATTTTATTTATTTAAATATTTTTAGGCCTCCCTTCAGCAGAACTCCTAGGGTGGCTTGCAAGAAAATGAGAAAAACAAAAAAAAGGTTAACAACAAATATAAAAACAACAATAATCCAATAGCGCAACTAATCTTTGAGCACACTGCTGAAACTGCGAGCAGCCCGGAATGCACAACAGAGTCTTAATCTGAGGTACAGGATCTCTTATATGACACATAGACACAGACCCATCCTTTTCACAGGCGTCCCTGTGTTCCTCTCCCTTAAAGAGCACCACAGGCTCTAGTGTAGAGACAATCATAAGTGCACTGAGCTTTGATAACCAAAGCATATACCAAGAAAGAATAATGCTGTACCGCTGCAAACTTCCTCTCTTGAAAATCACATCTTTTGATGTGGTTTCAGTGGCTAGGTCAGACAGGTATGGGATTTTCACAAGATGTGTTTTATATGTGATTGATTATTTAAAACATTTTAAATATATATGTTTAGTTGTCAGCTATCCTAAGCTCTGGAACGGGGCTAGATGGATGTTTGAATGCCTTTCCAGCTCCCCGCTTGCTCATCACATTTATATCCTGCAGATCCTGTTAGGAGTTCAATGCAATCTCACTTTATCCTCACAGTTCTGAGAGGTAAGTTAGACTAAGAGAAGCAGAGTAACTTGCTCAGTGTCATCTAGTGAGCCTGTGGTCCAAATCCCATGCTTCATCCACTACTATACCATACTGGCTTCCAAAGAGGGAGCACTATGAACTGAGCTTCTAGCCTCTTCCAAGGCTGGTGCAGACATGATGCTTAACCATGATTAAACATAACAAATGGCCTTAGACTTACTATCTGGGTTCTCATCAGCTGCAAACTAAAATGTGAAAGCATGACTTAAAGCAAGATTGCTAATCGCAGTCACGGCGTCTATGGTTTCATCCCTGTATGCGCAGGCCACGACACCAGAGAGATGGGAATGCCGAGTAGACATACTGCAAGTCAAAAAGCAGATCTTTTCCAAACTAATATTTACAGTCTTCCTCTTCCTATCTGTCACTCAGCCTCCATCTACACCTCATGCCTGAACTCTGGCTCAACCATAGGAGCCAATTCCTAGGGTCCACGGGGGCTTCAGTTCCCACAATAAAATATTTGAGGGGCTGATCCCCCCCCCAGTTGATGGACATTCCCATTCAAATGGTGTGTGTGCACTGTGTCATGTGATCAATTATGCAGGGTGGGGCTTACCTGGGCCCCCACAATATTTATTCAAGTTGGCACCCCTGGGCTCAACCAGCAAAAGCCTGTGCCTACAATTTGTGACTGTCTGATACGTCTGTCCCAGCAGTCCAGCAGAGAGCCCAGAAAACATCTGCTGCAGCCCATGACCTAGAGCTGAAAAATGATCAAAAGAGATATCAGAGCTATTCCTTCTTAAACGGTACAAAAGCATCACTGTAGTGAAACAAGGAGACCAGGGAGCTTGTTGACATGGAGGTGAGCAAGAATATGCAGGAACGTCTGCAAACCCAGCTCTGAAAAAAGACTACCTTTAGAAGAAGAGTTTGGATTTCATATCCCGCTTTATCACTACCTGAAGGAGTCTCGAAGCAGCTAACATTCTCCTTTCCCTTCCTCCCCCACAACAAACACTCTGTGAGGTGAGTGGGGCTGAGAGACTTCAGAGAAGTGTCACTGGCCCAAGGTCACCCAGCAGCTGCATGTGGAGGAGCGGAGACGCAAACCCGGTTCGCCAGATTACGAGTCCACCGCTCTTAACCACTACACCACACTGGCTCTCTTTATCTAGCTGTTAAGAGATAGCAAAGAAAGGCTACAACAGAGCCTCATGCTAACAGGTGGGGAACCTCTGGCCCTCCAGGTGTTGCTGGACTACAACTCCCATCACCCTGAATCATTGGTTATGAAGGCAGGGGCTGATGGAGTCCAGCCACATCTGGAGGACCAGAGGCTTCACATCCCTGCTCTAGTCAGTGTAGGGAGAAATGCAGTGGCAGTTCACAATCTCCGTTCTGGAGCAGAAGCCATCTGAAGTGTTCAACAGGATGGGGAAAAGGAAATGAAAGAAGTTACCATTTAGTGCCTGCTTCAAGAGAAACCACAGGACTGCAGACAAAGGAATAGTATTGCTGTGGGTTCCAACATTTCTCTGACTCCACACCTTCCGAAACAAATCCTGTGTTTTGCTGGGGATGGGAAAGAGCACCAGGGGTGTGGGGTTGTTGCTAATAGACTTTGAACATGACAATGAACACTCTCAACTCTTTGGAATGAATCAGTGTCACTTGAGGTATTGCCAGGGTGATTAAGATGCCTGGAGCCACAGATCCTTGATGAAACTTCACCCTGCTCCTAGAATGGAGTTTATCAAAGCCATCACAGACTCAGGGAAGTCTACAGTTGGAAGGCGCTCAGTCGCAGGCACCTGACATTCTCTACTAATTTCCTGTTTGCTTGCAACGCCCAACTAAACATTCCATAAGTGTATTTAGAACTTCTCCTGTACCTCATTTAGCAGGTACTTTAAAAAAATGAAAGGTGCCTGTAGCATTTCAAGATAACCCACTTCCCTTTAAATTCCTATGTCTCTTGCTAATTTTTTGCACAATTAATATTTCCCCATTCCTGTCTCTCTCAGCAAACAGGGAAAGAGCAACCATGTGTGTCCCTAGATGGCACACGAGCATTGATTCAGTTTATGGGTCTTAGCACCTCTATGGTTGTGGGTGGAAGAGGCCGATAATCTGCTACAGCCACAGGAAGAAGAGTAGCAGAAATAACCCCTTAACATTTCTAAAGAAAGTATGCCTGGGAGGAAAAAACAGGGGTGTGAAGGAGAGGCCTGAATTACAGGGAATACTAGATGCCACTGTTTAGGGTACGTTGGTCTACAAACTTGGGGAAGGGTACTTGGGTGGGTAGTACTAGGAATTGGAAGTGAAACACCTGAACAGGAGGTGAAAAGCTGAGAATTGCCCAGAAGTTGTCAAAGATGAATGCCCTTGGCTCATCTGCCTGCCAATGGTACAACGCTAACTTGTATGATGTTGCTTTGCCCTCAGTTAGGCAATACAGAGCAGGGTCAAAGAGCATCTGGGGCTCCTGAAGAAGGCAAGTGAGACAAAGGACACCATTGAAAGCTGCGGAGGAACAGTCCCCCTTTCCTCCTATGCACACAGTCAGGGCGGCTCAGCACAGCTAACTGCTGCTTGAGTACAGGCCAAGTACACTGGAGAAAACCTGAGCAGTGTGGGCAAGTGGGAAAGTGAAACCTTGGACGGTGAATCCATGGGTCGGTCACTCACTCACTCACTCACTCACTCACTCACTCACTCACACCCTCTACCTGCCTGCCACCATTCTCCCACTTCCTGGGTGCCATTGTTGCTGATGTTGGTGCTGCCAGGCCAATTGCCTCTGTCAGGAGGGTAGCACAAGTCTGGTTTGTACCTTGGAAGCAATACTGCAAGAGAGCGCGACAGGCAATCACTGTCCTTTAACTCATCACCACACATTCAGTCCCAATCCATTGAAGCGCCAGCAGAAATCTGCCCAAGCCAGGCCTCACTTGATTAGAGGCGATATGTAAAGATGCAGCACAGCCTCCTTCTACCAGTATCCAATCCACACTAGCCAGCCTCCTTTGAACATGTCCCACATTTTTCCCCCTTTGGGGAAGAAAATGCCAAGGAAATCATCATCACTGTTCCCCTCTCTTGGCAGTGGTAAGAATAGCTGCAGTTGGCTTGTACATTTAACAAAGATACCACCATTGTGATGCACCCCCACTTGCTATTGCCTTTGATAAATGTTACCAGAGCAACAGAACCTCATAATCCCCACATTGGCTACCAAAATGTCACTCACTGTCCATTAACATGAGGTCTACAAAGATGGTGGTCTGATCAGTGGTGGACACTTTGCTGGTTCATAGGTCCCAGCACCTGAGCATTTTGACTGCTGAGGCAGAGCCTAGACTGTCGTTTGACTGTATGCTTTAAATCTTAACTGCTGATAGGATTCTAAACTGTGGTTACCACTAGCTACGGTTAAGTGTTATGTCTGCAACTGGCCCTAATGGACAAGTCCTAAAAACCTGAGGCACTAAGTCCAAGGGGAATCGTGGCATGTTAAAATGCTGGAGGAGACAGGATGTTTCGGCAGGAACCAAACCACTCATTTTCACAGTGGACAGTTTTACTTCTCAAACTTTAAGGAGAATACATAATGGGTTATAAAACTGTAATCCAAACGCACTAAGGATAACCTGCTGGATATGAAATATACGACCTTATTACCCCTTATGATTTCATTAAGGACCGACAGTAGCAGTGCAGGTTTGAATCTCTAGTGACTTAGCCATAATTTTGTACAGACACAGCTGTAAAGGGCAGGGCATTTCTTCAAATAAGGTTATAAAAAAATAACGAACACACAGAACTGCAGAAGATTTTTCTCCTCCAGGAAAGGAAAGACAAGACATAAAATGCCACTCAACAGATCCTCATTTATACCAAATTTCATATGTTCACATTCCCCTATAAAGATGTTTTAATAACCCATGTTCTCATGTCTCCTCATGCATTGGCTAGTGAATTCGGCAAATTTTAAAATGAAGGGGAGAAATGCCATTAAGCTTTAACCAATCAAGGTGATACATTTGACCTTCACAGTATTTCCAATACCTGTAACTTAAGTCAGCAAGAGCACTGTCTTTACAACATCATGTATAGAGCGGTGTGTGCTCTGTCATTTGAAGGCCCCAGTGTGCAAGCATGGAGCAGGGCACAGAAACCATCATCCCTAGAACCTCAGATTAATGTAAGAATGCAAAGATAAGCCAGAAAGTAAAGTGTGTGGACAATTCCTCATGAAATCTCAGAAGTGGGAAGAACTGAGGGAGCAGAATTTCAGGGCCCCACATTGGGTCATTTGCAGAATTAATTATGTGGAAAATATATTGGTATTGTGTACACAGGGCATAGGTTGTACCCTGAGCTACAGGAGTGGAAAGCAGCTCACACACCCAGTCATTCCCTGCCCTTCTGCAGAGAGCCAGGGGAATCTATCAAATATTGTGAGCTGTGTTTTATGCAGTAGGAGGGATGAACTGCAATTGCCCCTTCCATAAGACTCAGCCCAAAACATTTGATACGCCCCTCTGACATTTTGGAGAAGCTTTTCACATTGTACAGATGGCTGCCCAGAGGAAGAAGGGAAAGACCAGTTGCAGAAGCAGAGCTTTGGATGCAGCCCATAGAATTTTGATTCCTCTCAGCAGAGTATACTCAGGCCTGATCACACTGAGGCAGCTTGAGTTTTCTAAGTGAATTGTAAGAATTTATCCTTCAAATTCTTTTTGGCTTGCATGCCTCGTGAAAATCATATAAGGGTTTGAAATATGGAGTAATGACTCCTAGTAAAGATACGACAGGCTTTATCTTGCCTATCTCAAAAGAGGCTTTTCTCTGAACATAACTTTGCAACGTTCACCTAAAGTTTCATCCAGATCATAGCTACCCACACTCTCTGTACACTAAGCTAGAATTATGGAAGTAGGAGAAAGAAAACGTATTTCTCTCGCTATTAGAGTATCAATAGATTGTCTGGTCCACATTAGCCTTGTATCCATTACAGCCTGCAGTACAAACTGCAGCAAATGACCGGCACAAACTAGAAGGACCAACATGCACGGACTGATGAATGTGGCCAGAAAGCACGTCTGTGGCCATTCAAAGCCACCACCTGGCCTGCCCTTATATCCACAGCATTTACTCTCTTTCTTTGCCAAGATTTTCCAGACACATATACTGCAGCACTCAGAATTTCAACTTTTAGTTGTAAAACTGTGACCCAATCTACTTGTTGCATACGTATTGGGAAAGAACTCTCAGTCGCTTAGAGAGGTGTATTATGTCCTTCCCTCCATAACTGTAATTGAAATATCTAATATTTTTGTAGAAAGCCCAATGCAGCTAACACAAAATTAAAAGCAGTAATAGCAAAAAGATCAAAACAATTCCATAAAACTATTAAGATTCTATTAATTCATCACAAGTTAAATACATGATAATATTTCAATAACAAACTACCTAACAAAATATCAGCATAACACCAAGTAATCTTGAAATATTATTCTCCTGTGACCCTCTCAAAGGTAAGGAGGACCTTTGACTGTAAGGACACAGCAGTTGTGAAAGATCCATTCTACCTCACTCAGTGCAGGGTCTGGCTTCAGAACTCGTATGAGGCCAACTTCAGAACAAGCTTTCCCTTCCTTACCTGCTGTGGCACATCTGCTCTGAGCACCCTGCTGTTACAGCAGCAGAGGTTAGCCATTTGGGCAGTACATTCTTAGCAGGTGATTCCTGAACCATGGGTCTTGAAATTGCTTCCCCTCCCTTCCCCCCCCCCCCCCGTTTCTTTTATGTTAAGGCTACTCCTTCCAAAGAAAAGTGACAGAAAATTCAGCAGAACACAATCACAAAAAATAAGCTGTTCCCATACACACACACACAACTCTCCACGTTGATTTGTGAGCTTGTTTACTGTCACAGTTAGAAGAGTGCATTAAAAAGGATTTTGCTTTAGCCAGGCGTTCAAACAGTAAATTGCATTTCTTCTGATCTTAATCTGCTCTAGATAGTACTGTGAGGCTCCCTGCTTGATTGTTAATCTTTATTATATTTTAAAGGCCGTAATTATTTTAGCGATTCTTTTCTTTACAATGAGTGGTGGCAATTAGCTCATCCTGTTTTACAGGGTAGTTTTCCCTGAGAGGGGTATGAAAATTGGCACAGTGAAGCACAGCCAACCTGAAGCTTTGCTCTGGGGACGCAACATCTCAAGTCCTTGATTTTTAAACTTAAAAACCTAAGGTTTCTTAGGATGCAGTTTTAAACTACTGAGTGCCACCGGCATACACACATACATCCAGTGCTGGAATCACTGAGATGGGGCAAACCTCTGGAAGTGAAAAATGCCAAGGCGAAAAGCTCACCTCTCTCTTCTTTTTGGCTTTGATGTCCTCAGTATTGTTGGCAAGGCTTGACTTCCGCTTGGCACTCTCTGATTTCTCCCGAGGCTTATTCTCACCTTCCTTCATTTTTTTGTATTTTTTCATAAACTCAGAAATCAGTTCAGGGCAGTCAAGGTTCTTCTCAGGTTCCCAAGTATTATGCTCCCTGATATAGTAAAAGAAGGACAACAGTGGGGGACAAAATAACAAACAGAAAAAAGTTGAAAAAGTTCCCATTTAGTGATCACAGACATCAATTAAGAACTGAGTGAAGAATTACCCTGCACAAGAAAAACTGTTCCAGGTTTTTAGGGAAGACTGGACACTTAGAAAACCAATTCAGAAGACCTGATGCTCACGATGGATTGCTCAGAGTAAGAGTTGTTTGAATCTCTGAGGGCTTAAACAGAATTCTGTGGCAATTTGGGATTGGTTTCAGCTGCAGTGGGAAGAATTCTAAGCACAACATTGCCCTGATTTCTAAAAATCCACTGCAGCTGCTTAAGAAATTGTCATTCTTCCCAGCCACCTTAACCCTTGCACAGGTCTGTTTCCTAAAAAAATTGGTTTCTAACACTTGCATTTGAAACATCTTACCAGCCCTGGTTCTAGGAGGTATTTTTGTTTAAAGGGTTACATACTCTTTGAGAGATTTCCCCAAATTTACATTAGGAACAACATTAGCAGCATTTAAAGATATTTGTAATAAAGGAATTAATCACACCATCACTTACGTACAGGGAGGCTTCCTATATAGCATAGCTGCAAGAATGCCTACAATGCAAGGGATTTATTTCTGAGAATATAGCCTCGTCTTAGATACAAGCTGTTCTAAGAACAGTACCAGAGATACTAACTGAACACAGATTAAATAGTAACAGTTTAATCATATCATTATTAGGTTCAACTAAATGAGCAAACATTCATATTTCAAAGAGCCCTTTTTCAGGCTTGATGTTTAAACAAAACAAAAAGGAAAAAGTTGGGTGGTAATAGAGGAAAAGGTCACTTTAGACTAACTGGGTTAGTTTGTGTCCAGTATATGAGATTACAGGTTGCAGCAAAAGCATATTGAAACACTGAAGCAATGGTTACAATTCCACACAATGCTCAACCACAGTTTAGTGCTATGTGGCTGACTCTCCACAAGCCCAAACAAAGTGTTAGCCTCTCAAGTCCCCACCTCTTCTTCAGCCAGAAGAAAGACCTTTGGCAAGTTTAGTTTTGCTTTCAAAGGATCTCAGTTTAGTGTTGCATACAAACCAGGGATCCCAGTTTAAAGCAATTCTTAGTTAAACAAGCCCATACTTTGAGGCTGGCTTTGTTTAGCAACGAACCACTATGAGCTGCAAGCCAGGATTCCTGGTTCATACGTAATGCTAAGTCAAGGTTCTTTGACAGTGAAGCTAAACTAAACAGAAGTCCTCCTCCCAGCTCCACATAAGGAAAAAGAAGGCAAAAGCACACAAGCAGAACACTTTGCTCAGGTTCAGAGAGGCTCATCCACATAGCACTAAATAACAGTTTAGCATTACGTGTGAGCTGGATCTAAGGCTATTTTCCTTGGAGATTATTTACTTTTATATTTTCAAACTGAGCATGGTCTAAGGGACACAGAATCATTTTGAACAACTGAATCACCGCAAGCCCAAAGTGCTCTTTTTTGATGTGGTGCTGATGAAGAAATACTCTCTCAAATGCTGCACAGCAGGGCAATGTGTCAGTGTCTGCTTGATAACTTGCCTTCCCAGAATCAGGTGGTGTGCATCCATTTAAACACCGTGGCCTAAAATCTGGACTCTTACATAATGAATCACGGCTGTCCTTCATGGAACCGTAAAACCGGCTGCCAGAACCCAGGACAAATACCCAGGGTACATATACATACAAACACATACATCGACAAAAATCCTTTTTAGAGCAGTTCTTTTGTACTGGGACCAATGAGAAGGGCTGTGCTTTAAAAAATAATGAAATCAATCAAAATGACATACTAAGTTAACTTAAGCTCTGCACCCTGTGCAAATTATGCATTTTGCATATATTTGCTTTGCATAAATCTATTTCAATTCTGGTAATTGTGGAGAGGGCCAAAGTATGCTGAAGCTACTGTCCTGGAAATTCTTCTCAGCTCATCTCGGTGTCTGAGATTCAACAACCTTTGCTGACAACTTTCAAGCTTATCTTAATATCCTTAACAGCTAGAAAGTTGTATTTTTGAAAAATCAAAATCAAAAATCATAGCAGAGATATTTGGGATACTCAAATTTCACACCCAGCACCAAATTCTGTGCTTGGACAACACAGCCCTGAAGGGAGGGGAAGAGGATTAATGTTCCTTTTCCAAAGCAGCAGTTTAAAGCAATCCACAAGAGTATTTGATCAAAATGCCCTCCCAAATCAGAAACCTCAAATGAGGAGGAAAACTATTTAGACAATAGTGCTGGTGAATAACTCAAGTGGAACTACCAACTCTGTGAAGTGAGAGAGGGAACGCAGATGCCAGGATTTCCAAAACACGCTTTAAGGTCCCAGGCCCTCGCCTCGTGACCCACTCATTTAAATGGATGCACGCCACTCTTGTCTGGAGTGAGGAAAGCAAGCTCCCACCCTTGAAGGTTTTTTTGTTTTTAAGGAAAGCTTGAAAGAGGGCAACGAAAGTTAAATTTGAAGCACTGCCTGGAGCTCTGCTAACAAGAAAGCTCAAAGCCCACGTCAGAAGGAAAGTTGGACTTACTCAGAGAATCCTTTCCACTTGAGAAGATACTCCACTTGACCCTTCACAACACGCCTGTCTAGAACCTTCTCCACAACATATTCCTCCTCCTCTTCAGAGGACGAACTATCTGCTGTCCTCCTGTTTCTCTTTCCCATAGCGCAGAAGTTGCACCTAATGCACAAAGGCTACCCAATTCCTGCAAATCGGAAGGGAAACGTTAATTGGCGATAACTGAAAACGGGCTTCTGTTTCCAGAAATCTCACAGTGCATCACCCACTCTGTAACGGCACATCTCTCAAAATTTTTCACTGTCTGCTGGCTAACAGCCAAGGCTACAAGGGGGATCTGAGGGCAGAGGAGACTAACAATTAGTATATAAATAAGCTAATTTTAAAGGAAGAAGGGAATGAACAAATGAAGCATTAGGTCTTTTCTTCCAGGCCATTTTTAAGGTGCATGATACAAATGTAACAATTCCACAGAGCCACATTATATGCCAAACCTACCCACATTCACCCGAAATATCAACCATACTGGCACTAGTCAGTAAGCATTGTCCCAACTGAACAAATTGTGATGCTCAGTAGCAAGAAAGGAGGCTGCATTTATCTCAAGATAAATAAACAGGCATGGCATAAGATTATTTCACAGGGTGTTAAATACCAGCTCTTCGCATAGCAGGTCAAACTGGAGCTAATTCAAGAAAATCTTTAATAAACATTATTTATTAAAAAGAGAGAGAGAGAGAGAAAGAATTGCGTGGGTGCTTATTATGAATATGAAACTCCTGGTGGGTAGGTAAGCTGTATGCTTCAAAACAGAATTCCCCTCAACAGCATATAGTAATTTATTCTCTCCTCCTGCAGTAGCCAATCACTTCTAAAAAGGAGCAGAGCTTCCATTTGAGCTACTGTGTTTTAATTTTTATCACATATTTACAGCTTTTAGCAAGGAAAATGATTTACCACCTTCCTCTTCTTGTTTGGACTTTACAGCAGTCCTTCAACTGTTTCATTTTTTGCAGACTGGGATGCAAGGCTAAAAACTAGAACTAGGCTCTGCAGCAAGTGCATGCAATGACAGAGCCCAGCCTGGAACCCAGATTCAGCACTGGACCCACTGTGAAGTGAACCCTAAAAATGACAAAACAGATGTACACTACAAATGTAGGATACTGTAGAAGTGAGCAGATACCTGTTTCAGCAAGGCTAAAAGCACCTTGGCTCACACCAGGAAGGCACGATAGGCTTAAAACATTATTTAGGAGGGCAGAAGCTCAGAGAAAACAGGGTTAGGATCCTGCTGCTGGGTTCATACTGAACAGAAATAGAACCTGTGCTCAAACTCCTGATTAAGTGGGTGTAAATATGCACAGTGTACAGGGGTCAGCAAACTTTTTCAGCAGGGGGCCAGTCCACTGTCCCTCAGACCTTGTGGGGGGCCAGACTATATTTTGAAGGGGGGAGAATGAACGAATTCCTATGCCCCACAAATAACCCAGAGATGCATTTTAAATAAAAGGACACATTCTACTCATGTAAAAACATGATGACTCCCAGACCGTCTGCGGGCCGGATTTAGAATGTGATTGGGCCGGATCCGGCCCCCGGGCCTTAGTTTGCCTACCCATGGTGTGGACACTTCCAGCTACTATGTTTCTCTAGGGCCAAATGTGAGGAGGGACGGACCATAAAATAAGCCATGCACAAGCCTTGTTACTGAAGAACTGGAAGCTGCGATCTAGGAAATATTTTGTAACTTACACCAGTTGCATGAATGTAGAGAAAAATTGGTTTGCATCCCTAGATTTCCCCTATTTTGCATGCTATTTCCAAAGAGAAGATTAGATCTATCACTTTGTGCAACAGTAACGTATGGTAGGGGCACTGGTGTCTATCAGCTGTGGATTTCAGGAATATGAGGGGAGGGAAAGCAGGTACTTCAAAGAGGAAAGATCCAGAATTTTTTTAAAAAAGGAAAACGGAAAAGAATGAAACTCAATTTTATTCTGCTGCAACTTCTTGTCACACACACTGTTTTTTAACATTAAAAATAACTTTGAAAAGAAAGGTAAGATAGTTGGCCCGGCACTTTATTTTGGTTCAATGACAAATTTAAATAATGTAAATGTACATTTTAAAAAAATGAACAGGAAAATATATTCAAGTGATGACTAACCTGTGGTCCTCCAGACGTTTTTGGACTACAACTGCCCCTATCTCTGAACACTGGCCATGCTGGCTGCAGCAGATGGAAGATGTGAGTCCAACATGTGGAGAGCCACATGTAAGCCACTTCTGTGCTGGGGGTGTGGTGGGGGTAACAACTGAGAAATACTCTTGTGGAACAAAAGGATGGGTTTTTAAATTTTTCTGCCCCATTTAACATTACTTGTAGCCCCACTTAACATTCAAATGTAGCCCCACTTCTGAAATGTTAAAAGCCGATGACATTATCTGAAATTTGGATATTGCCACTGTAAAAATCAAGATATTTATACCCACAGAATAAAAGTTGCAGACACGTTTCTGAGTATGCAGTCTTTAACTGGTGAGTGTGTGATGCAAGTAACGCGCCAATAAAATTACTTAGAAACCTCACGTTAACAAGAGAAACTCTTCTCAAAAGCAGAGTTGAAATGACGAAAAACTGAAATGGATTGATTCTTTCAACAGACTAGTGTCTCACTGCTACGGCTACAATAAACTGGACTGTGGTCATGCTGGTATTCATGGATCAGTAGTTAAAGTTCTGTCACAGCTAGTTATAAAAAGGCATATTTTTCCAGGGATTTATAACTTGGCTATAAAAATTCACTGCAGCTTGAAATATGGGCTTATGAGGTCTCAGACCCTGAGTGAAGTTTAATACCACCCAAAAAAGGTATGTGTCTGTGGAAGAGAAATCAATTACACCATTTGAGTTACAAGACTGAAAAAAAAGTAGTTACAGTTGCTTTGTGCTCTTATAAATTACACAGCTTCCAATTTTAACAAGTCTGAATTTAGCAGATGATTAGTTCATAAACACTGTGTGGTCCAGCTGTGCTTAGCAGAAATTTTATTTAACTTTCACTTACGGGTTGCCCTCACAGCTCTACCCCTACTGCAAATATTTGCCATTGTGAAACATGCGCACCCCTATCACAATTAATTGCACATTCCATATGCAGACATGAAATTAGGTGTTGCAGTCTTGAACAAAACACAGTAAGAGGGCTTATAAATGGAAGTTCTTAATAATTTTCCAAATGGAGACACATTACAAGTTCCCTGGAAAGTGCATATTTTTATAAGGCTATTAAATGTGGTTTTTAAAAGAAATTAACACAACAACAACAGAGAGCCTTATTTTGACGGAAACCAGGAAATTCCATGTTGAAGCAGACTCCCATTTCTTAGCTGGAATTTCCTGACTTGTGTCAGTTTAGGTCAGACAGCTAACATATTAAAGAATATTATAACAGATTCTTTGCCCATAGGAGTCTGCCTGGCAGGCCTGTCCCAGGGCAAAAGCAACATAGTAACCAGTGCAGCCTGAACAAAATGTGTGCACTCCCAAACAGTATGTAGTTGTGGGCATGTTGTCATTTACTATACAGATTATGTAAAGCTAACATCCTATACAGGGAGAAAGATCATATGGAGATAACAGATGAAGACAGCATGCAAAAAGGTGTTTGTGCTTTTGTCAAAAGGCAGCTGTCTAAAAGTAACAGGTTTCTACTATCTGCCCCATGCAATGGACAGAAATAATGCACTTTATTACTGCCAGGGCTTCTGAGACTAAAGTTCTAGGGGAGCAAAAGAAATGAAAGGGGTGTGTGGGTTCTGCTCCATCTGACAGATCAACGAAACTGCCAACAATGGCTGGGATTATGCTAGCATTTTACACAATGTTAACAACATGCTGTTACCCACTTTGTCTCTCTACAATGGAAGCATTTGCACTTGGCAGTGGTAATGACCACATTAAAACCAACTGAGTTAACACTGTATGTAACCATAATAGTGCTTTACACTCTATAGTATCTTGCTAAACCTAAGGAGTTAAGTATCTATCTCCCTGCCTGGAAAGAGGATCTGTTTAGTATATCTTCAGAAGGCTACAATCCATAAAATATTCCAGCGAGTGGGTACTGAAAAAGAACCACATACAGAAAATAGTGAAAGATGGAAAGGAATTACTGAAATAATTAATAGAAGTGGAATACAAAAAGGGAGGTGAGAGGAGGTCGATGAAAAAAGGGAATGAAAGATAGGGCATTGAAATGGTATGATGTATGTTTTTAAATTGTTGTTGCTTTGTTTTATTTAGCCAAATGTGTTAATGTTGTGTATTGTTTATATATTGTATTGTATTGTATTTTCTTTCTTTTGTGTTTTTTTTTCCTTTCCCCCCTTTTTTTCTTCTCTTTTTCTTCTTTTTTGTAAGGTTTAAAAGTAATATTATTATTTTTTTTTTTTAAAAAAAGAACCACATACATTTAAACCATGGTTTTATACCGTATTTTTCGCTCTATAAGACGCACCAGACCACAAGACGCACCTAGTTTTTGGAGGAGGAAAACAAGAAAAAAAATATTCTGAATCTCAGAAGCCAGAACAGCAAGAGGCTTCTGGGATAGCTGCACAGCCTGCATTCGCTCCATAAGACGCACACACATTTCCCCTTACTTTTTAGGAGGGAAAAAGTGAGTCTTATAGAGCAAACAATACGGTAATTTGCAAACCCAGAGCATGGTATTTTAGCTAATGGACACTAAGTGACAGGACATGGAGGCCTCTGTCCCCCTTACTACATCATCTTGCAGTGCAGGGATAAGACTACTATTGTCAGCAATAATTCACATGTTTCTTGTGATAGTCAACTGTGCCTGTCCACTAGCGCAATAGACTTCCACTTGAACAACTGGACTCTTCTCCCATCTGCAGCTTTGAAACATTACAGGACAGAGTGATTTGGAAGGGGGGTGCAAGCAGTGGAGAGGAGAGGAAGGGGAAATCTATGCCACAGGTTCATACAGAACCTTTGTGTTTGAGTAGCCTTAAATAAATGTATCTACACTGCAAAATTCCAATAACTGTGGGAATGGGATCAACAAAACATGGGCAGGCTGAGCAGTCTTCAGATTGTGACCAACACCAATCAACTCTTGGGTTGCATTCAACAAAGTAGTCTTATTCGTGCAAGGACTTCTGCCTGAAGAATGGGATGACTTCTCTGTCCTCTTCCCACATGTCCCCTGATCTGGAGGCCTGGGGAAAAGCCCAGAACAGGTTGAGAGGAAGTCCCATTGTGCAAGCAGAAGTCCTTGCACTAATGGGACAACGGATTTTCTTAATGAGGATCAGCGACATGAAGTTTAGCTTGCAATGGTGCTAGTATGCTGTCAAGTTCCGTAAGAGACTCCTATGACTCAGGGCTAAAATAGGGCTCAGATACTGTCAACTTAGAACATAGTGCATAACCATTCTCTAGCAGAATGAAACACGCTAATCAGTGTTCGTTTATGCATGTCAAACAAGTCTACAGGCCCAACCACTGCTAAATGCCTTCATAATTTAAAGGTAGCTGTGATAAATTGTAAAGTTAGACAAATTAGTGGTGTCCAGTTTTTAGGAGGTCTGTTTGAATGATTTGAAACATATATGCCAAGATAAGTATGATAAAATCTCCAATTGGCATTTACTACACTGGAGATGAAATATTTTATGACACTGTACCACTATGATAATCAATATCCTGCAAATACCTAAAAGAGGAAAATTAATATGCTTGTCAAATCATATGTATGCCTAACACAAAGCACACACAAAGATGTAACATCTAACATACAATGGTTGAGAAATGGACGCAGGCCAACCCACTGAGGCCGAATGCAATTGTTAGCAGGCCTTGTGACTTACAGAAGATAGGGATAATTATCTTTATAGGGCCAAACCACCCTTGTAATTAAGTTTAAAAGCCTGTAGATGCTTCTGTATCCCGGAGCCAAAGTGACTTAAGGAAAGATTTCTGGGTGGTATATCTTAGGGACATTTGTTTCTGAATTCTTAAGAGAAGAATAAGCTTATAACTCGGGATATACCTAATAATTGGGGGAGGGGACAGAGTCCTACAGCACATGCTAACACATTTAATAGTACGTATATTAACTCTGGCAGACAAAACAACTACTTCCTCAGACCCCCAGCACATGAGATAAAGACATGGGCATAGCCAAGGGGAGCAGGGAGAGCAGCTGTCCCCCCTAGATCAAGTAAATCAATAGAAATACTTAACTAACTGGTCAATCACATCAATTCTGCCCCCCCCAACAAAAATCCTGGCTACGCCCATGGATAAAGATAAAGGAACAAATGGTCTTTATGTTTTTATATGCCCTGGGACCTTGTGGTGAGCAGCAGGTAAGAAATCTTAAAAGTAAATAAATAATAGGTTCGGTCCACTGAAAGGAACAAGATCCAATAACATGGCGCAATCCAACATAAGAGTACCCATTCCTTACAGGTGGGAGCTTCATCTGCATAGATAACACATGTGTCTTTATTAACACATGTGTTTTTGTCAACATTACGGGGTGCAAATTTTACTTAAAATTTGGAGGAAACTGATGTGGTTGTTGCTAGTCTTTTGGCCCAGTAAGAGGGGAGGCTAGTGCTAAAATAGCAAGTACAGCACTGAGGCCCGGATAAAGAAAAATAAAGTTTACAAGTAGCTTTTTTACTTGCAGTTGAAGGACCAGACCATAAACCTTAGGCTTTATTCAGCAACACAAACACAACTATTACTAAGTCTTCTATACGTCTATGGAAAGTGATAATGGAAGAAAAGAAAATAATAATTAGAATTTTGTATGTTTTATATAAGCCCCAGTGCCATCTGTTATTTGTAAGCCATATGGAGCTGGCATTTACAATATTCTGGTGATACTGTAAAGCAATCCCTATAACAGAGCATTTAAGATTTAAACATTTAGTTACAAAAACATAATCAAGATATGCATTTCCTATAGTAATTCCCAGTCCATAAAGTTTTGTTATGCTTCCAGCAACACTCACATTGTGCAATTTGATGCAAAAACAATCCCTGTGAATGTCTCACACTTAAAATTTTAAACGCTAACATAACCCCCAACAATGGACTGAAAGAAAAGCTCTGTTAAGTCTGCCCATGTACCAGAAAGTTTATATATTGAAGAAATGCCTAAAGCCCTATTACACAACAAGAAAAAATAGTATGGCTAAAAAGCAGTAATTAAGTAAGAACCCAAGGAGTTCAGGCCAAAGGCCCATCTAGTTCAGAATCCTGTTCCCACAATAACCAAACAAATTATTATTTTCTATTCAATCACTTACCTGCCCTTCACCATAAGGTTTCATGGTGAATTATAGCAATTTAAAAATACAAGATTAAAAACATGTTAAAACAAATGTCTATGGGAAGCCTGCCAGCAGGGCACAAATGCAACAGTGTTAAATTAAATATTTTCATTGTAATTAAATATTTTTGTTAGAACTAGGTAAGATAACGTTTTGTCACCATTTTGTCAAATTTCCTGTATTTACAAATCGTTTGATCAGTGTGCATTTAATAATGTACCATAGCATAGGGATTCGGTACCTGGCTGAAATATCATGTACCCCTACTCATACAAATTCACCCATATTCATCCTACATTGTACACTACACATTTACATGATCACGTATTTTATTTTATTTCTACACTGTATTTAGACAACTTTCAGCTATGCCGCATCGGCGCACTTAATTCCAAACCAGGTTAGGAGAAGACAGGGAAATTTCAGTACAAAAGGGAAGGGACAGAATAGAGAGATGCGTGATCCCGCACCCATTCCCATTTCCTAAGCAATGGTACTAAGTTATGAATCTTCTAGGTAGGCTTTGCTGCTGCAATGACCATTATTGTATTTCTCCAACTTCAATCTCTACAAACATAGCTAATCTTTACAAACATGCTTTAGACATCCCAAAGAAAATGCATGTGATATATCTGCTAAAGTTCTTTCTTTCTTGAGGCAAATCACTGTGCAGAAAAGAAAAAGTGGGGTTTTCTGTTGGTGAGACACAGGACAATTAAATTAAGGCCATTTAAAAACCTCGTTCTTAGTTACTAATATCAGAGCTACTGGAGGGCCTGGATTCAAACTGAAATCTTTGCCTGACAGGAGTTTTTCTGCTTCTGGGTGCCATGTAGCTCTAACAAAATCTGTTATTTCTCAATTACTATACCTTTAGTTTCTTTTTAAAAAAAACACCTTTAGTTTGAAGAGGAGGAGGCAGGAGGAACATCGCCTGGCTATTGTTTTATTGATTTAATATTCTGAAAAAGCTTTGAGATTTTTATTAAAAATATAAAGCGGTATCGAAATAAATATTAAAATAAATAAATAAAAATCTTTGGGGCATACTGAAATAGACGCTTACCCATAAGCAGTGAGTTGTTGTAAATTAAAAGTATGAATTCCACAGCCTTTGGATCCTAAAATTCCACTGTGTGTAAAGACCATTCTACTAACTGGGAGGATTTTGGGGGTTCCCCCCTCCCCCCCCCAATACCCCCAGACTGGCTTCAGATTATCAGAGGACTCTCCATAATTGGTTTTTTTGGAGGAGAGAACAGAGAAATCATTTTTTCATTTGTCCAGTGCAATCTTTGATAACAGTCTGCTTTTAAGAAACCCGATGAATTTTCTGGATCCTGTCAACAAACCTTTACAAATCTACAGTGGGATAACAGCTATGCCATAAAGCAGTGTCCTAGTTTCTAGTAACAATTATCCAAGGGAAAAAAGCTTGTATTAAGTTCAGTTCTTGGGCCCACTCCCTGATAGAGCCCACAAAAACAGTCACATGCCTGACAATGCCCGTAGAAGTTCCAAGCAAATATTCAGAAAACTAAGATAATGGCTGAAGTTTAATCTTCTACCCAAAATTTGATGAAGGGTTTGGCAGTGCCTCTTTTAATGCGCAGTATAGTTTTGTACTCCAGTATCACTCCAATGCATTTGTCAAACAAATTACATTTAAGCTATATAGCCTAGAACTTAGACACATAAAACCAAAATAGTATTGAACTTTCATCCACCCCGTGCAAGGGTACCCTTGGCAGCCTCTTAACCATCCATTATAATCCAAAGCAATTTCTCTCTGTAGCAATTTAAAAGCTGTAAAAAATATAATGGCCGATGACAGGAGAAACAAACCACACCAGAAGTTATTGAACCTTGTAGGTTCTCTCAAGTGTCTCTATTGACATTTAAGTGTGAGTTATTGTGCCACAATATCATAAAATGTGCTCAGTGTTGCAGATATATTGTTATTTAAATGGCACCCAAAAAAAATCAGCTCCAAAGAAGAGGTAGCTACATCTTACAGAAAGAGAAAGCTTTCTTATAACCTTGCTGCTGTGGAATAGGAATTTCAGTTACTTAATTTAGAGAATTGATACAAATGGTTCCCCCCCACACATCCTGCTTATCGCTCACTTGGTTCACAAACAGAAAAATCCAACAGACTTCAATCTCAGAAGTGTAGTTTATGAACAAATGGTGCAATGTGGACTTAAAAAAATAAATTTATAGAAGAATTCATTTCACAATTTATTAAAAACTATTTCTGCTTCCTGCTAAAACGCATGACTGTTCTTCTGCTGCATTTACCACTGCAATGAATGGCTTGGCCACAATCCTGAGATGAAATACCTAAGACTAGTGTTGTGTGCCTTGTAGGACTTCTGTCACAGGTCAACCCTCTTCTACCTGATCCCAAACAAAGACTAGTGTCATAGAATTAAAACTGCATATGCAACTTCCTAACGTTCTGGATGGAGACCAGATCTTCCCATTCTCTAGCATTATGTTTTATTATCAATAAGGTCTACAATAGCCCACATTTTGTCAGAAGGAAAAGAATACCCCCAAAACTTTTGCACCAGGTACCCTTAAGAAAAAGATAAAGAATCTAATATAGGATTTGGATCCTAACTAGGTTTCCACTAACTCAGGCACGTCCAACAGGTAGATCGTGATCTAGATCACTGGGCTTTCCTCCTCCCTAAAAAAAGCTCAGCAACTTTGACCTGAACCCCAAAAAAGGAGTAGATCACTGCCTGTTTTTAACTCGGTGAGTAGACTGCAGTCTCTTGGGAGTTGGCCAGCCCTGCACTAACTGAAGGACTTCTTCCACTCACAGACAGGACTGAGAATCCAGCAGAGGAACCTGCCAGCAGAGGAGCAGCGAGGGCATTTTTCACCCATTTCCCACTACACCTGCAGTACCCCCACCTCCTGGTGCCAGGGGCATAGGAAAGGGGGGCCGGGGGGCCGCCCCAGGTGCCATAATGTCAAGGAACAATTAACTGCCCTACTAGGGCGGTTCATAAAAAACTTTTTTTTAAAAAAAATGCCTCCTCCGAAGGTCTTATCTTACTAAACTAGGGATTATATAGCTATATCTGAAATTTCATGCATATCAGTTAATATCTTGACCCTCCTCCACGAAAATAGCTGTTTAGTTGGCCGTTTTCCTATGTCGTGAAGGCTGAAATTTCAATTCAGTGGAACAGGGTCAAGATATTAACTGATATGCATGAAATTTCAGATATAGCTATATAATCCCTAGTTTAGTAAGATAAGACCTTTGGAGCAGGCATTTAACAAAAAAAGTTTTTTATGAACCACCCTACTGCCCTACCCTCCGCTGGGCTTCCCAGGTCCTGGAAAGTCGACATATGTGAAGAAAATGAGACTAGGCTGAGTAGATTAGGCCTTGTCTTGCCTTTGCCCTGCACGCAGCCGATTTTTCTTGATTTTACTGCCGTGGGTGTATTTTTGTTTTGGTAAACCACTTTGCGGACATACAGTGGGTGGCGCTGTGGGTAAAACCTCAGTGCCTACGACTTGCCAATCGTATGGTCGGCAGTTCGAATCCCCGCAGCGGGGTGAGCTCCCGTCTTTCGGTCCCAGCTCCTGCCCACCTAGCAGTTCGAAAGCACCCCTAAGTGCAAGTAGATAAATAGGTACCGCTTTCTAGTGGGAAGGTAAACGGCGTTTCCGTGTGCTGCGCTGGTGCTGGCTCGCCAGAGCAGCTTCGTCATGCTGGCCACGTGACCCGGAAGTGTCTCCAGACAGCGCTGGCCCCCGGCCTCTTAAGTGAGATGGGCGCACAACCCTAGAGTCGGACACGACTGGCCCATACGGACAGGGGTACCTTTACCTTTAAACCACTTTGTATGTTTTTAAAAATAAATTTTATTAAATAAATAAACAATAAATATAAATAAAATAACACAAGCCAAAACACAGTCCATCCTGTAGATTTAAGTATCTGTCCATAGTTGCCTACTTGTTATCAGAGGCCCAGAATCCACATTCCTTCGGAAGAAAATATGAAATAACATAAAACCATTTTTGCAGGCAAAATAATAATAATAAAAAAAATCAATGTGTGGGGGGTGACAAGAAATTTTCTGCACCGGGTACCACCTGACCTTCCTACGCCTCTGCCTGGTGCTACATCCAAATCGCCAGCTCTGCCCCCCCCCACCCCCATCCACTCTGGTAACACTAGAGCACAACCTAATGCTGCCATCAACATCAGGGATTCATTCACCTGATCATCTTTCCAAGGTGATATATGCCATGATCTGCAGCAATGTCTTTCTGCATTCCACATAGGACAAAACAGGCCTGCCTCCACACAAAATAATAAATGGGCATGAGTCTGACAGTAGAAATGACACTATTCAAAGCCAGCGGAGGACCATTTCAGATTCCCAGGACACTCTGTAAAATGATCTTGGAGTAAAGGAGGTTCAAAGGAAAACTGGGACACAAAACCACTGAAGTACAACACTTTGAAGGATTCAACTCTATCCTTTTTGCAAAGGATTTTTAGCACATTATATATGTTAATTGGCTTACCAATGTCAGGATGTCTGTGTTAAGAACTGCTTTGTGAATTGCCACTATTAAGTACTTTGCTGCACTGTCATTTCCCTATGAACTCATTGTAAACAAAACCTCCCCCCTACAAAAACCATGTATGGATGTGTGTGCCATGTATGTATGTATCATCTATCTATCTATCTATCTATCTATCTATCTATCTATCTGCAATTCAAGATAGTCCACAAAGGCTTATGGGAGGAGTGGACCTTTGTCAGTTCCAAGGACCATGTTGCTTTCTGTACAAATCTTTACCTTTGTACAGTGGGCTAGTTTCTACACATACTCACACATGCCTCTCTATCCTTCAATTCAGCGCTCAAGGGCGCATTCCAGCCAGCCAAAGACACTCAAAGAAAGTCTGAAGCAGGGTCAGTGAAATGTGGCCTGGGGGGGGGCAGCAAAAGGAAAGCCCCAAGTAAAGATGCAAAATTAAAACCAACCCAACCCCCACCAGGAAGAACAGAAACTTTGGAGGAAAGGGGAAAATATGCAGTACTCCTTTTTCTAGCACCCTTTACTGGAAATGACTTTGTTGCTTTAGGAACGTAAAACGTATTATCTGCAATTTGGTTTCCCATAAAATTATCATCTTTGGTTTATTAAAAGTACAGTTTATTAAGGCAATAATTACAAGCTGAATTTACTTTTTGTTACAAACGGTGTTACAACCTGCTGAACTATAAGGAACCTAGCATCCCTTTTGCTTTTGCCAGTTTCAGTACAGTAAAACAAATTACGTCTTCTGAAAAAATATTTCAGCCCTCCTGTGTCAAGCAGACATAAAGCACTTAGTAATTCCATTTATAAAAAGCTGAAAAAAAAGAGTGGCACGGAGGAGAGGAACAAAAGGCAATGAATACGACATGAAATTCAATCATTATCTTTTTTTTCCAGCTATCACGATCAGTTGTTTTTATTTGTCATTGGATTTATAATGGACCTGAAAACTGGGGGTATGTCCAGATTGAAACAAGTTTCTTAACCCCAGGTGTGGGGAACCTTTGTCCCTCCAGCTGCTGCTGAACTACAGCTCCCATCATGCCTGGCCATTGACAATGCTTGCTGGGGCTGATGGGAGTTGTAAGTTCAGCAACATCTGGAGGCCCAAAGGTTCCCCCAGACTTGCTCTACCCTTTCATGTGTTCGTTTATTTATTGATTTGGTGTATTTCCAAGCATAGACCACTTTCTTCTACATGCTGCAAAAGATGGAGGGTTACAAAGTAGGCGAGAAGCAAGAGGAGTCAGAGGTTGTGCTGTGCAGAGGCTTGCAACCATGTTGCAGGAGGGATAGGTTTGGCAGAATCCCAGTCTGCATTCCTGCGCTAAGTAACTAAAGATGTTCTGGATTCTGCAACATTTGAAAGCACATCTGGTCCTAAGTGTTCTGCTTGTTTTGCAATCCAGTCAAATGCAGTAGCAGTGCTATCATCACTTACATTTCTGCCTTTGAATCTTAGATCCAACAGATTTGCAGCGGCAACAAATTTCTGTTGCTCTGTATGTTCCCCTACTCCCAGTTCTCTTGAGGGCCAGTCAAGCCAAGGGGACAGAGACAGATCCACCAACTGTGTTGTAACAAGATGAAGACGCAACTTCTCTTGTGACAATGGCAGTGTGCACTAGAGGCAGAAATGTATTTTGCACTTGCATTTGAGACTTGGAAGTCTTAGTGTACAACTTGAGACTTGATTGTCCTCAGTGTACAGGAACTGTAATGATTTGATACTGTACTTACATAGCAATCTTCCAGTTACCCAGGTTTTTTGTTTTTGTTTTGAAAGAGTAAAAATAATTTTGAGGAGTTAAGTACATGGTCACCTGCTCTTAAATATTTTATTCATGTAAAATGAAAATAAAATATTTCACACACACCCCATTTTTCAATTCGAGGGGACAGGGGGGGAAACTAGCTTTGGAGAAACCCCCACACCATTTTCTTCCATGTCTTTGCATTTTTAGTCTCCAACCCTGAGCTGATGCCCTAACTTGTTCATCTTTAAGGTGCTCATCTTCTTTGTTTCTAAGGTACAATGTTAGCCTGACAGCTTTCCTTTACAAAGACTATACCAAACTAGGATCTGGGTAGTATCTCCTTAACACAAAAGGAGCATGAGATACTTCAGACTCAGACCAAAAATTGTGCAAGCCTCGACAGGTCTTTGTTCTATAGAAGAAATTTAAGAACATCAGTAGAATATCACCTTCATGCACAACCCTTAGCTTCTACATCTATCAGTTTCAAAAGTTCACAGCAAAGTCTCCACTGGGTGATTTACAGCCACATTCCAGTGACTCAAGATGGGCCACTGTCTTAGAGCATTAGCATTTAAATTGTGACAACTAAGCCTTACCATTAACACTCTATTGAGATAAATAAGGGAAATTTACACCTCGTTTTGATGCAATTTCCATGCATATGGCTATAAATACCAGACACAAAAGGTGATCTTTTTGCCCAGAAGCTTTGTCTAAACCACCCCTCTATCTTTCCCACACCATTCCCCTATATTTCACATAATTGCTTGTCTTGCTACTTTTGGTTAACACAAGCATCAGTTACTTAGAAACAGTCAAGGCCCAAGAAATACTGGAGTTACTGGAGGAATTCTCATTTGAATGTTGTTATGTTGCTTTGGTAAAGGAGATATTTGAGAATCCACCCTGATGAATTTAGGAGTTACAAGGAGAGCAAACCATATCTCTGACCGTAAAGTGCTCACACAGCTGGTAAAACACTTTTGTTCCAACAGAAGCAGTCAAAAAAGTCCAGAGGGCCCAGAGCATGAAGCAGCTGGCTCCATAACAACTCATCAAGATCTTCTCTAGGCATTCTTTGAAAGCAGTTGAGAGAATGAGCTGTGGCCAGTGCGTGTTTATGGTTTGGAAGGGGAAAGTATATGATAGTGTAGACTGTGGGAGAGTAGAGAGGCAGCTGCTGTAGCACAGTGACAAACATCACTTCTAGTAGATAACTTTAGACAAATCAAGTTGTGGTTTATCAAACCATGGCTTAGTTTTATGTGCAAACCCTGCCCTGCAGGTTAACTACTGCAAAAAAAACCACAATCTGAAACCATGGTTTGTGTCTGGCTTACAAACCTGGCTTACTTTCACTATGGCTTAATATTACATCTGAATCCAGCATTTCCCTAACCATAGTTTGATCACCTCACCCCAGAAACTACAAAATATCATATTCATTTATAGCATGCTTTTTTTCCAAACAGGGACTCAATGTGGCTTACAACTAAACTAGATTACTGTATTTAAATGTATTTAAAAAGCAATGTTTGAAAACAATTAAACATTAGCAATACACACACATACATATACACATGATCATATACAAAGGTATGTTGGAGACAAGAGCAGCTGGGAAACAAACCAAGCTAGTCATAATTTTGTTTGATCACCTGTGGGTTAACTCATTGCTAACTTCTGGTTTGTTAAACAAACCATGGCTCAGTTATGTCTGAACCAAGCTTATTCTCAGCCCTGTATCTGCAATATGGCAATGATAAAAATACTGTATCAGTTATAAGGATTGCTGAAATTTGGAAGGTGAAGTTATTTGAATGCTCAAGAAACACTACATAAATTTGAGGTATGATTATCATCATTTTATAATATCCTGTAGGGTGCTGAAGTACTGAATACCAGCTATGGGCACCATTAGTGATTAAAATGTCATTTTCTGTAAATGCACACTTCTGTTGCTGTGAAGGACAGGTGGGGAGGGACAAAAAGCTAAAACTGATCTAGACCCTACAATTAAGCCACAGGAAGCAGAAATGCTATCTAACCATCTGGGTCAACATGGACCACTGCAACAAAATGACTGCAATGCAGCTACCACGAGATCTTGATTTCACATGCGCATAACTGTATAGGCCTTCCTATTTCCAGCTGAATTGTTCCTGTGCTTGATTTTAACTGTAAGCAATTTTTCCTGCCTAAACAAAAAGCTCCACTGTTTTACAATATAGGAGAAATAAAAAAATTCAACTCACAAGGAAGAAGCGAATGTCATATTTTAATCTGATAAACTGCTGTAGTTTAGAAGACACAGATCCATAGCCGCCTGTCTGGGGACTAGTGCCTCTGCCTCTTTTTAAATATGCAGTTTTGAGCTAATAATATGCAGTTTTGAGCTAATAAATATGCAGTTTTGAGCTAATAACAACAACAAAACGTAGGGAAATTACTAGGAATCTATAGAAACTTGCCAGCATTTTCTTTGCATAACAGAAAAGAAAAAAAATGAAGCAATGTGAACACACATTTAGCATATATAGAGGATATGTAGCACAATTATTTCACTTAGCCTTCACGTTAGCTCATCATAAAGAGAAGGGGTGTCCCAATCACTTTTTAAATGCTTGCTACCTTTAGGACGCAGGATGCGGGTGGTGCTGTGGTCTAAACCACTGAGCCTAGGGCTTGCCGATCGGAAGGTCGGCGGTTCGAATCCCCGCGACAGGGTGAGCTCCCATTGCCCGGTCCCTGCTCCTGCCAACCTAGCAGTTCGAAAGCACGTCAAAGTGCAAGTAGATAAATAGGTACCGCTCTGGCAGGAAGGTAAACGGCATTTCCATGCGCTGCTCTGGTTCGCCAGAAGCGGATTAATCATGCTGGCCACATGACCTGGAAGCTGTACGCCGGCTCCCTCGGCCAGTAAAACGAGATGAGCAAGCAATCCCAGAGTCGTTCGCGACTGGACCTAACGGTCTGGGGTACCTTTACATTTACCTCCCTTTAGGGCAACACTTCATGTACCTGATAAAGGACTCTATTCCACAAAAGCTTACCCCATAAATTTAAGGTGCGGCAAGACCTAGTCTTCTGCAGAAAAACAAAGAACACGGTTCCCTCTCTGGAGATCCTGGGTTTTAGTAGCAGCATCCTGCAAGACAGCACTTGAGTGACATACCAGGTGCTATGGCACCTTCAAGCATAAGATGCCTTTTAAAAATGCAGCATGATGGTGTAGTTCAGAGGCTTTCAACCTTTATGAGTCCATGGCTCCCTTAACCAACTGCACTCTTTCTGCAGCATCCCTGTGGGGCTCAGGAGCCCAGCTATGTCACCCCCTGCCTGCAGAGCTGGCAGCCTGTCATCCTTTTTCAAACACCCTCCCTTGCGGAGTGTTCCTTCAGCCTCCTCTCTTCTCCCCTCTCCTTGGGAGTGCTTTGGACAGCCGCAGCTTCTGCCCCTGATCTCTAAGCTGGCCCCCCGCCCCAAAGTGAGGTGCCTCATCACACTGCCCTACAGGGACCTGGGAAGCAAACCCTGGTCAGATCCAGAGGCACCATTTGCCTGGGGAGCTTGTAGCCAGGGCTGCTGCAACAAACAGCTATGCAAGCCATTGGGAGGCAGAGACGCAAGAGGGAATCCGAGGAGGCAGGGAAGGACAGTGGGGCAGAAGCCAGTGTTGCCTGTAGCACCCCTGACCATCTTTCAAGGCACCCCAGGGTGCCACGGCACACTGCTTGAAAACCACTGGTGTAGTTCAACATTTGAAAGATCAGCCACCCAATCTATAAATTTGACATGCTGCTGCCTTATAAAGCCACAAAACACTAGTGTCATGCCCTATGTCTTTCAAAACATTTTTTGATTCTTATTATGGTTTGATGAAATGCAAGCTTAACCTAAAAACACACACCCAGAAATGTCCAGCTCACAAGATTATTATACAGTGGTACCTCAGGTTACATACACTTCAGGTTACAGAACTCTGCTAACACAGAAACAGTGCTTCAGGTTAAGAACTTTGCTTCAGGATGAGAACAGAAATCGTGCTCTGGCGGCGCGGCAGCAGCAGGAGGCCCCATTAGCTAAAGTGGTGCTTCAGGTTAAGAACAGTTTCAGGTTAAGTACGGACCTCCAGAACGAATTAAGTACTTAACCCAAGGTACCACTATATTGGTCTCATTTGCTAGATAGGTTTCTGGGGAACGTTAAGCCACTGGTCATAAAGCAAGAGTTGTGTCTCCACAGCACAGACAAGTTCTGTGGAGGTGCAGTCCTCTTACGCCAGAGGTGTATACTATGTTCCCTTCTGTCCTGATCATAGGCCAACAACCCAAGCTATGCACTGTTTCTCTACCTTGTCAAGAACGTGCTGTCTCTTCCCTGCTGCAGAACAAAGCTCTCTTGCAACTCAAGAGAGGCTGGAGAACTTCACTCGTTGTTGGAATAACAGCCTGGACAAAGGAACAACAACGGTGAAGTTAAATGTAATCTGAGAGCTAAACTAGATGGTACGAAAAACACCTCAGGATCTCAGCCATGGTACATGGGAAAGAGGAGATATAAAAGCTAATGGTTATCATGTCAGGAGCTTTTGTAGGCAAGAGTGGCTCTTACTTCATGTATGAAGTAGAGTGAAAATTACGGCGATGGAGATGGCCAGAGAGAAAAACTGCTTGGAAAGGCAAGATGTTAAAAAGTCAATGCATACTGAAAGCAAAGTTAAGTAAACAAGACCTAAGGTAAAGGTAAAAGGTAAAGGACCCCTGGATGGTTAAGTCCAGTCAAATTCAACTATGGGGCACAGCGCTTGTCTCCACTTTCAGGCCAAGGGAGCCAGCATTTGTCCATAGACAGCTTTCCGGGTGATGTGGCCAGCATGACTAAACCACTTCTGGTGCATGGAGAACCATGACAAGTGCTAGAGCACACAGAAACACCGTTTACCTTCCTGCTGCAGTGGTACCTATTTATCTACTCACACTGGTATGCTTTTGAAATGCCAGGTTGGCAGGAGCTGGGACAGAGCAACGGGTGCTCACCCCGTTGTGTGAATTCGAGCTGCTGACCTTGCAATCAGGAAGCCCAAGAGGTTTAGACCACAGCGCCACCCGTGTCCAAGACCTAAGGTAACAACAACAGCTTCATCAATAAAGATGGATCCAGGTATACCCAATCCTTGCTGGTTAGTGCTCAGTTTGTGTGACATCATACGTGAGTGAATTTTCATCAATTTAGGACATGATTCAAGCCACCAGAAATTGTAGTATTTCACTCTGCCTGTCTCCCACCCACTTTTTTTGAGATAAGAAACATAAGGTTGTGGAAGTTTGAGATGTTCATCTGTTTGTTTTTCTGTGTTGTGATTTGTTGAGTCTGATTTGTGTCGTTTTTATTATGCAGATATTACTTTGTTCAAAGTAAGCCACAGAATGGTACTGCTGGCAATCAATGACATGCCACTTTGGAGGTGTATGAACTCTTGAAGGTGTAGATGATTTTACTCTATTCTGTAATAAATGTTGCCTACTTAAATACAAGGAAAGAATTAGTACCAAGATCAATGTAACAAGAGAGCGAGGCTATGTTTTCTGTATGGTGTGTCAGAACATTCGTTAAACTGCAATGAGTTCTCTATGTGCTACCAAGCTTCTAGAAATTTAACTTGCTTAACTAGGTTTCCTATACTTCATGGGGGGAAAGAGACAAGAAGAGCAGATTACAATAAAATCACACCAGAAAAGGGAATAAGTTAGAAGAAAGGGACAAAGCCAAGGGCATAAAACTCCAACTGAAACATAAATGATAAGATTTCTGAAAGGTATTTTTTTGCTAGAGAAAAAAAGTTAGCATTTATGCCTTGCTACCCACAAAATATAATTTTCAAAAGCATCCTGTTTGAGATTCAAATAATTTTATTAAATGTGTCAGGAGGCTCTCAATGACAACCTCCATTGAACTATTTCAAATCCAAATACTTTCACCAGGAAGCATATCAAATACCAAAATACAAGAGTCAATAATGTATTTCCAAAATAAAGCACCGAATACAGTTACATTCAGCAAAATATTTTATTAATACAGGGAACTCATATACATGTTATAAGTATACGTAGAGCTTGTTTTGCAAGAAACTGTACGAAACAAAAAATAAGGCATATTTAACACAACTGAAGGAAACAACAATTTTAGGACTATTTATGGGTTGGATCCAGAGAAGCACATGTGTAAAGACACTCACAGAAGAACCTCTAAACAAGTACAGCCAAATCCCCACTCCCCACTACAGTCCCCGCACCCCAGCCCACATTTTTCTGGAAGACTCCTTGACCCAGGAGAAGTTTTTCAGAAGCCAAAATGGCTGCAGAGGAGAGGAAGGGATGGGAAAGTCCCACTGTGCGAGCATTATAAGGCTTCCACTATATAGATCCAGCTGGGTTTTACTGTTGTTGTTGTTTAGAGATTTACTGAGCTTTCAGCATAAAGTTCTCAGAGACAGTTACCAATATCCTACCTCCTTACAGTGGTACCTCAGGTTACATATGCTTCAGGTTACATACGCTTCAGGTTACAGACTCCGCTAACCCAGAAATAGTGCTTCAGGTTAAGAACTTTGCTTCAGGATGAGAACAGAAATCGTGTTCCAGCGGCGCGGCAGCAGCAGGGGGCCCCATTAGCTAAAGTGGTGCTTCAGGTTAAGAACAGTTTCAGGCAAAGAACGGACCTCCGGAACAAATTAAGTACTTAACCCCGAGGTACCACTGTAATTGGTTAGTTATAGTGCCATATGAAAATACCGAGAATTCTGTGAGTTCTTATGAACCAAATATCAGCTTCTAAACTAATGTGAAACAAATATCAACGTCTATACCTCCAGGTACAGGGCGGTATATAAAATCAATCAATCAATAAAAATAAATAAAGACATTTCCTAAAGTTGCTTTGCACTACAGAATAGTTGTCATCAATGTGCCTGATTAGTGTTCGTCTTGTGATAACATCAGTGTTTCTATTTAAACCTGAAAATGTACAAATGTAACAATTTGACCTGAGTGAACTTTGTATATGAAGTGTCAGAATATGACTCAATTGTACATAAATCATCATTATTAGGCACCCCAATTTTCTTCTGGCAGGAAAGTATCAATCAGAGCAATCAGCACTGATGGAGCCTATAAGCAGCCATAAACACAGAGATCTTGCTTTTGCAGTTATGCCCTTCGCTGTTATAAATGGGTCAGTTTCTTACTGTAAAACAGCGGCCTCTTTAAAGCACATTGCACCTATTTTGACATCTAGCAATGATGCTTAAAACCCAGTCAACAATATACCTCTTCATTCCATTTTCAGGTTACCTGATCTTCAGGTGGTTTCGTGCTGCTCTGTAAGATTCTGATTGGGGTACTTTAGTAGCATGGATTCTCTGAAACAAAACTGCAGGATAAAAACGCAAATGAAAAGATTTTAAAGTTTGGTATAATTTTTTTAAAGTGTATTAATATATACAAATGTATCAAGATAGGATGGGGGGGCGGATACTCACACTCAGATGTGCTCTGAAGTTTCTAATTCAACCAGATATTGCTGTAGTCTTTACTGATTTGTGAGGCATTTACTTTGCCTTGACAAGTTTCCCATCTTATGGAGCACAGGAAACAGAGAAATATTTTCCATCTAAAATATGAACATGGCCATTTCAGGGATGATACTAAAGTACTTGTATTAGTTTCCTATTCGTCCATA
Organism: Podarcis filfolensis; assembly: GCF_964270895.1. Lineage (NCBI taxonomy): Eukaryota > Metazoa > Chordata > Lepidosauria > Squamata > Lacertidae > Podarcis > Podarcis filfolensis. The sequence continues at coordinate 114,283,755 of NC_139605.1, read as the reverse complement.
CTGGATTAAAAGGAGGTACATTTCCACACAGATTCCAATCAAATAAACATGCAGAATCAGTATTTCCCCATTGTTTCCCACTGGAAGGCACTGAAAGATCCATTAGGCCTCATGAAACTTCTCAAGACCACAGTATATCCCCACATCATGCAAAGAAGTGAAACCAAATTAAGTAAGACATTGTCCAGTTCCCTCGGCCATGGGGCTCACTTGGGTGGCCTCAGGGTTTGAAATTAGCAGGGCGCCAGGTGCATTTTGTGCCTAAAGACTCTCCATTTGTGTTTAAATACCTTTTTCATTTCATTATATATCATCTCCCAGAAAGCCTTGATCTTTGGGCACGTCCACCAAAGGTGAAAGAATGTACCCTCATTTTCTTTACATTTCCAACATTTATTATCGGGCAAATGATATATTTTTGCAAGCTTGACTGGGGTCATGTACCACCTGTATATCATTTTCATAATATTCTCTCTTAGGGCATTACATGCCGTAAATTTCATACCTGTGGTCCACAACTGTTCCCAGTCAGCGAACATAATGTTATGTCCAACATCTTGTAAAATTAAACACTGTAAAATTAATGAATGTTAAAATGATGTTGGATTGAAAATAAGTGGCATTAACAACAAAGTTAATAAGAATATGCAAAAATGAATTGATAAATGGATGAAAATATAGAGTTATAATATGTTAAGATATAGAGTTAAGATAAACGAAAGCGGGTAAGGATTTGCTGACTTGATTATTTAAATGGGAATACAAAAAGGGGAGGTGTGAGGAGGCCAAGGAAATAAGATAACGAGTTAGGGTTACAAAAATGGATGTTTTTATTTTCCTTTTCTTATTTTATGTATTTTTCTATGTTTCTTTTATTGTATTTCTTTCTTTTTATATGATCTTTTAAATTCATGTCTTTGTAAAACTCCAATAAATATCTTTTAAAAAATAAAAATAAAATAAAGACTCTCCATTTGTGAGCACCTCAAAAAGTCTGAGTGCCATTTTTTGCACCTGGCTGACACTCAAGGATTACCGAAATGTATGTGCTTTGAAGCCTTGAAGTACATGTTAAGGATAGACAACATGTTAAGGAGTTTAATAATAAAGAGTAGAGTGTTTTGAAAACTGAAGCATGCTACCAGTGGTGACTAGACAGTCTGTTTAGAGGTCCAAAGCCCAGGTCCCAGAAGTCCTAGCTTTTCAATCCCAGTTTCTAACACTGGGTGACCTTAGACCACTGTCTTGCAACCTAATCAGTCTCTTTTAGTTCTTTTGAATGGACATCATTCGGGTGAAAGGGAGTGGTATAGGAAAAAAGATGTTAGGATGTCACTATACCAGCAAGATTTTAAGCAGAACATTGTAACTTACATCCAAAGAAAAGTAAGCAGCATTCCACTTATACAACTCACTGTCTCTTGTGCCAGCAATAAGCTACTCCATCAGGAGAACATGCTGGACTGGCATACAATTTGGCACCGCAGGAAACCAATTGTGCACAAGGGAAAGAGCCTTTCACACACCCTAGGCCATGGCTGCAGTCAAGCCAATGACTTTCAGTCTTGCTTTTCTGTGAGCACCAAGTTAATCTGTCCTTTAATTATTTTATGGCGCTCCAGAAAGGCACATATTTAAATACTGGAGACAGATAAAAGATAAAAGATCTTGAACACATCTAGAAAGTAAAGAGTTGATAGAAGAGGAGATGCTCTCCCGCAGTTTCCCAATTTACAAGATTGGCATATTTATGCTGGATATGACAGGATGAATTTACATAATGGAGATCCAAGTGACCGGGGAGGACAGAAAGGGAGATTTTCAAAATAAAAAGTCAGCTCTAAATTACACCATATTGTGGCCTTTTAAACTCTAGGAATGGCAGAAAGGTTTCAGTGCTGCATACAATCCTTTGATGGAAATCTCAGGTGCTGTTACTTTAGGTCCTAAAACCTGGATTTGAACATTTTGGAGCTTTATGCTGCTGCTTCCTGCAGTATCCAGCAGGTGTTGGTAGTATAACAGAGATTCTTTATTTTTATTGGAGGAAAGAACCCATGAGAGATTTTTTGGCCACTCCCTTTTGTATGTGCAAATACTTTTTCAGGGGTGTGGATTAAGCACTAAATGCAGGCAAAAACAAGAAGAGAGCTGTATGTAGAAGAAAACATTCTTTGTTCCTGTAGCTTTTCCTAAAGCATTTAGTATATGCAACTATCTTAAAAATCAACACCATCCTATTCTACACTCCACTATGTAGCTGTGTGGTAAAAGGCCCACTATTTCTTATAACATCCATTTTATTCAGTTCACTTTGAAGAGAACCTGGAAAGAGGTTTGAAAATTTGGTAACCTACCCACATAGTTGGTATGATCAGAGAGAAATCTATCATAATTTTGGATCAGTTGTGTAATGCAATCATGTAATGTTTAAACAAAGGACACATCCAATAAATTTGAAAGATAGTGTCAAATACTTTTCAAACTCAAGTGTTGTTTTGCGCTAAACAAGATATAATGGCCTGGATCTAAATACCACTGTGTGAAAGTAGAAAGCTCTCCATTTGTTGGAAAAGGGGTTGTCTTTTTGGGGTTTCCTTTCATTGGCAGATATTAATACTACATTGAATCCTACTTTGAAGCAGCTGGAGGTGGTGGACGAGGGGTTGCAAAAGTTTGGGTACATGCATGAAACATTTATATATTCTGTTCAGTATAAGTTCAGAAAAATATCCTATAAAAACTATGTGGTACACATAACTAATACAACGGTAAAAATAACTTTGTAAGGTTTTGTACCAAGTATGGCTTTTGATGTGCTGGTATTGCACTAGAATATTTTTTAAAATCCATTGGATATTAGTTCAGTGTATTTTTTATATTGTATCTGAGATACACATAGAAAAGTTGCTCTCTTGTTTGTATTGGGCGCGTTCTTTCTCCCACAATCCCACAATAAACTGTTGCTTTTAACCAGATCCTTCAGTGACTTCAGTACAGGTGTGTGCAAGAATGCTGTACAGTCGTACCTTGGATCTCAAACGTCTTGGCTCCTGAACAATCGAAACCTGGAACTGAGTGTTTCGGTTTTCGAACAATTTTCAGAAGCTGAATGTCTTGTGCGACTTCCGCACCTTTGGTTTCCAAACATTTTAGAAGTCGAAAGGACTTCTGGAACAGATTCCATTCGACTTCTAAGGTACAACTGTACTTCCCTCGGAAGACACTGAAGTGCTTAGCAATACACAGTTTGAATTTCTTGGCCCAAACACTGTTGATTGAAGTAGGCCAAGAGAGAATGAGAGGAAGAAATGTGGGGCAATGATGTGACTACAATACAGAGTGGCCTATCGCTGGAGTCCGATGAGTAATTTGGCGAGTTTTGCATCCACAGAGGGCATCCACATCTTACACTATTTATCATGCTGGAATGTCCTGAAGCAATTTATTTTGCCTTTTTGCAAGAGCAAAAGCACATATACAAATACTTTTATCTCAAAACACCCATTTTAACTTTAATGTTTGATGCTCTCACCACCTTTAACAACAATTCAGTATGCCACAAAAAATAATAAACAGTGACCATTTCTGACCCCCAAACTAGCAGCAGTCAACTTGCTAAGAAGCAACACAGATGTGAATTAGACTGCAAAACAATTGAGAGCTCAAGTTCTTAAACATTTATTTATTTTTTTGACACATGCAGTAATTTAAATTAAAAATATCACTAGTCATTTGCAGTTCAACTACTTAAATTGCTGAATTACTTCTGGTAGGATATGAAAATGTTTTTATTAGTACAGCAAATCAGGAATACAGATGTTTGGTTGTATATTTCAAGTTGCTCTGGACAGTTAATAAGCAGATCTGTCTGTTTGTTCAGGAAGTGCTCAGACAGCATGCTGGGGAAAACAATATACAATAACTAGAAAAAAAGTTATATTGTAAAAGAAAATACAAGGGTAAATGATAGTAGACAATTTGCTTGTTGTAACTTAATTGGCTTCTATTTTAACATGTGTGGGGGGAAATTCATTAAGAAATAAAAGTCTATGTTGTAGCAAAACATTTTATCATTTTCACAATAGTTACTGTGCAAACAGAGAAGGAGCAGAATTTGAAAAAGGAATCGGGTTGCTGAGTCTTGGATATTGTTCTTGTTAGTATGAGGGCAAAAAATTCCACTTTTGTATCCATGCGTAGATATACAATTGTGGAATAAACTCACATACAGCATCAGTAATGAAAGATGCCTGCTTCCATTGATTTTGAAGGGGTAAATGCCAACTTCCACCCACACAGCAGGACTTCCCTTTCCTCTGCTCCCCAAATATGTTTTGGAGTGTTGGGAAAACTTCTGGAGGAAGTCAGGGTTAAGGAGGGCTTAAGGGGGAAGGAGAGGAAGAAGAAAACCAATTGCGTCCACTGACACGATGAAGCTGCCACAATCTTCTCTGCCACTAGAACCAGGCCATGTTCTCATGCCGTAGGGAGGTAGATGCAGCCCATGGTGCAACTTTAAATAAGTAAAAACATTCCCAAGAGCATTTAATGTTTAAATTCTGCTACTGTTTTGTTATTCTAAGGTACTTTAAATTTAGCTTTTATATTGCATACACACAAGCATGCATATGTATGTATCACCTTGTATACAAGTAATGCAATTCATAAATTGGGAGGAATAGAAAAGAATAGATTTAACAAGTAATTTACAATTTGCATGTTTAGCTTAATGTTTTTCCAAGTCTTTAATATTAGAAGTCAAACAAAATATAAGGTCTGCAAAAGGATCATGGGGCGAGTTGGACAAAGGTGGACTTGCTAATCACTATTCTGCTGTCTGGCTAAAAATGAGTTCATCCCCCAAACTAGATTTTTTTTTTTTACCATTTCACTTTTTAAAGATCAAAGTGTCTTGCATAATCTAGTTCAAAAGGAAACCTAAACATTTACTAGAAACACATTAAACTTCCTAAAACCAGTATCACAGCTACCTACCAAATAGAATGAGTTAAAGATTTCCTTTTTTAGTAAAGTAAACCACAAGGGAAACAATGTACATTTTTTAAAATACAGTCATACCTTGGAAGTCGAACGGAATCCGTTCTGGAGCCAAAATGTGGCTTTTGATTGGCTGCAGGAAGCTTCTGCAGCCAATCGAAAGCCGTGGAAGCCCTGTCAGATGTTCGGGTTCCAAAGAACATTCGCAAACCGAAACACTCACTTCCAGGTTTGCGGCGTTCAGGAGCGAAAATGTCCAAGTACCAAGGTGTTCGGGATCCAAGGCACAACTGTACTGCAAATGACACAGCCAAGAGTAGTGTTTTTGAAATAAACCAGATCAAGTCAGCACAACAAACCAATATCCAGGCAAAGTGCAATTGCTCAAATCCTCCTTCTGGCCATGCGGGAAGAGGCAAGTGTGCAAACCTCAGTCTCACAGCAGATCTTTCCTTTTCTTGCACATAATTCTAGAACTCTGGTTTAGTGTAAGTTGCGAACCAGTTCAATGTGTTCAGTTTCAAGTTATGAATGAAATGCAATTACTTTCTATCTCAGGAAGAAATACTCTTTTGCACAGTAACTAACCCCTGCATCATGGAAAGCTATGAAAACTTGTAGTTAATCTTATACATGTTTACTCACCCACTTTGTTCAATGGGATTTACTTCTCAATACATGTACATAGGTTTCGCCACTTTAGTCAAGGAAATGGATTTTGTTTAATACTTACATGTGTACAGAGAGAAATCTATCTTGTCTTATCTCTAAGCAGGAAAAAAATGCAATGCAAAAAGTACATGGGATACATGAGCAAAGAGTTTTGATTCTGTCTATGTAAAGGCATTATTTAGCTGCAAACCATGTTTTATTTGTTACAGTATCTATTGGTATGAAAGCTTGTTCAGGAAGGAAATGAATTTCAATAAGTGGGCAGCTTTGATTTTGAATCTATTTTTAAAGCCTAGAGCCTTCTCTTCCAACCTTTCTCAGGGACTAGTAACCCACAGCAACTAGATACCTGACAAGACACTGAAAAAAGACATTGAGTAGTCACTTCTCTACATGTCTCTATACCACTCTGCTTATTGTTTATCTACCCATTTGTAGCAGATATAGCTGCTTTCATATTCACCTTACTCAGTTTTTTTTTCTTCCAGCCAAGTTAAACAAGATGGCAAGAATGCAAAAAATTCTACCTATGGTGAGGGTCACCCCTATATGTGCAGCATTTATGTACCTCATTTAAATCAGTTTCCATCTAAGTGTGGCTGAGAGCCAACTACAAGCTTCTCAGCATCCCAGCTGCCATTTCAAGTTCTAGATGCCCATAATTCAATGTATATTCTACAACATGTCTGTACTTGGGATCCACACATCATCTGCACAAATCACTAATGGCCTATGTGTAGACTCAGCCCTGGTGTGAAGAAAACTAAACCTGATTTCCCTTGCTCCCCTACCCAGCAGTAGGAAGGTGACTCGGTGATCTGCTGAGCTTGTATTTAAAACTATAGTTGTTCTTCACACTAGAACATTGCAGCCCTACACTGTGTGCAACAAGATTTTAATTTTCTTTCTGCATGGGACAAACAGCTGGACAAAAAGCTCTAAGCCACTTTTCAAATCTTACTGTCGACAGTAATCCAAAGCATTAAGTGCCATTACACCTACAGATACTCCAGCTCTCTGGATTGAATAACATTGGTTTTATTTGAGAAAACTGCAACATATATATTTGGACTTGACATTTCTTTATCAATTGTTATGCACAGTAAGATATTCTCTATGGCTTGCAGCCAACAAATCCAAGTATGCGCTTTCATTCCCTCATGTTGGATGAAGCATAGTATCTTAACATGGAATTGCTGTGAGGACCAACAGAAATCTTGTAAAGAAATTATTACTATTATTTTAGGACTCTTTTTTTCAGTCCAACCAGCTATCAGAATAAACAAAGCAACCACAATAGCAACACCAGAACTTGCTGAAGTGTGAACCTGGGTTTGTGGACTATGTCCTTCCTCTGCAGACTTCCCACTCATCGCCCAATTCTCAACGTTTATTTTATTTTTTAAATGACTATTTCCTCCCACTGTGTTTTCAGCGGTTCTTTAGTTGTAAACTGCCTTGAGTCCAGTCAGGGGAAAAAGGCGGAGCACTAATAAGTTCAAGTTTGATTCCCTCCCCCGCTTTCTTTTTCCTTTCTCCTCCTATGAAGAGGCTGCATCCTAATGTTTTAACTTAATCTTTTAAATTGTATTTTGATCCACTTGTTTTTATTATTGTTAGCCGCCCTGAGCCGGGTTTTGGCTGGGGAGTGCGGGGTATAAATAAAAATTTATTATTATTGATAATAATCCAATACGATGATACCCGAATATTCCCCTGTGCTATATATACGCTGGGCACCAAATAAGTTGGGAACTATCTACCATTGGGGGGGGGTTATATTTCATGGAAAGTTTCTGGAATTTCGGGTTTTGGAAACTCGAGTAGAGGGGTACGTGAAAGGCTGGCGGGAGAAAAACACGAGGCAGAACTCCAGCCCTTCAAAGCAGCCACTTATCCTCGAGCGACCAAGGCACGAAGACTTTCTGCGGCGTGAATGGGCTGAACGCGGACGGCAGACTAAAAGAGGTTTCTCTAAAAAAAAGTTCGCGGGGGTGTACAGCTTTGAAAATTACGGGCCGGGACAAAATACTGCAAGGCCATATGTAGTCAATTGGGGTGGGTGAGACTGAGGGAAAGCTCACGGCGGGAAAGCCTCCCACTCCTAAAGAAAAGCGCCATAGCACCGAGGCCCCTCGCCATTGGCCATCCTCCGCGCCAATCAAACAGTTGCGCTAAACCACCTGCCCCACAAGCAAATGCGGCTTCCCCGTTGGATAAACCGGCTGCCACTCCACCCTCCGACCCTCAATGGTCTAACCCTCCCAACTGCCTCAACCCTTCGACCTATGAGGCTGTCACTCAGATTCCAACGCCCCGCCCCCCAGAGCGCAAGCCCCGCCCCCTTTCCAACGGTACCTCACAGCACGGACAGGCTCCCAATCACGCCAAAACCACGCCCCCCCTCCCTCGGAACCGCTGGCTCCCGGTAACGCGGCCCCGCCAAGATCGTTTCCCGTGGTCGCTCACCTGGGGAAAGTAGCGGGCTCGGAGCGGAAGCAACTTCCCCCTCCCTGGTTTGTAACCCCTCACAGCCGCCGCTTCTGCGCAACGCCCGCCAAAAACCCCGTCCAGTGCGCACGCGTCAGCCCCTCCGCCCCCTTCCCAACCTCACTGCGCCGGCGTGAGGCGCGCGCATTTATCCCCTTCCCTTCCTCCCCTCCCCGTTATTCGTCAGAAGCAAGACTTTGTGACGCATGCGCAAGGTGTGCAGCGCGCTTCAGCGTAGGCTCGCCTCAGAGTCAAGTTGCACGTATTGAACTCTCTTTCCTCCCGCACCCCAAGCCCAGCCCGGCTCGCGCCTTCATCATATACCAACCACCAACACAAAAAACGCTCAGGAATACCAACTTAATTCCCGCCTCTATTAGAATGAATGAATAAAAAGCTAACCAACCCCCAAAAAGGGTATCCGTTGGTCCCAGCCAATCGCAAGAAACCTGCGTTCCGAACTGCCCAATGAAAGAGAAACTCTTGCGACTGGTTATTTGAGGAGTTACAGGGCGGGGAATTCCGCCGGAGTCGGAAGAGTGACAAAAAACCCAACCAACGGAAAGCCAACAGGGGTAGGGATAACGGAGGGAAAAGGGCGGGGTCGCTACGAGGGCTTCCAATGGAAGGAGAGCAATCTGGCCGCTGTCCAGTGAGAGGCGACGAAGCCGAGAAGCCTGCCCAATGAAATGGGGCCGGCGTGGGCGTTACTAGTGAGGCGGCGGCGCGCTCCGTGACTCTGCCCCTTTTCGTCTCGGCTTCAGCGAGAGGCAGCGTCGCTTTGTGGGGAAGCCGGGCTAGGCCTTGCCTGTAATTACGCCGCCGCCGCCATGTCGAAGTCTGAGGTAAGAGCCCTGATTACGGGCGGTTTAGTTCCATTCTTTCGACCCTCAACCTGTGGCTTGTTTTTGTGGAATTATGTTTCCTTTGCCTTTAGGGATCGTCCGATTACGGGTGCGATATGTCTCCTCACGAAGTAAGTCTAAAACAAAAAAAAATGTATATATTCCCTATCCCCATCCCGGAATCGTTTTCTCTCTTTCCCCGCCATTTGCCTCGCCTTCTGCTTCAAGGCCTAATGGTCTCCGGTCGGCCTTCCTTCCTTTGCCGCCTGGCCTCTTTTTTTCCCCACCTCCCCTCGGGCTACGCATGCGCGCTGGCTTTCCAGGGCAGGCGCCATGTTTCACAGTGCGTGGCGGTCACCGCTGCTCTTCTCCGACGCTTGGAATGGCTGCGCCTGCGCTCTGCGGGCAGGAGGATTGGCGCGCGCCTGCGCACTAGCCTCCGGTTCCCCTTCTTCGAGTTGCGTGGGGGATGGGGACGTGCGCACACCACGTGCTCTCCTGCTTTGTCTGCAGTCTCTCCGCCCCCCCCCCGCAAATGTCTCCAGTTTCTCCCTTCGCCAACTTTCCCTTTGCAACCGTGGATGTCCTTCACGCTTTCGCCCCTGTCTCTTGGGTGATAATTTTCCTGGGATTCGTGTACATAATGCATGTTTATCATTCAGTAGGGAGGCCTGCCTTACGTAAGCACATTACTCCCAACTAGGTATGTAGAACTTGGGGCGCTACTATTAGCGAACAGCTTGAAAATCTTGGCCATTTTAGGGCTACAAAGTTTCTGGCTCTGCCCAGAGACCTAAAATACTACAATGTTGCCATCCTATAGCTGAAAATAGACTTGCTGCTTTCCTGCCCCCTTTAGGTTTTTTCCCTTTTCTCATAAATGGATTCTGATAGGTAGCTTGTAGTCTTTGTTAGAAGTGTGTTTATTTGTAGAATGGCAGATTTAAGTGAAGGAGGAGCAATACTCTCAACAAGACTTGGAAAGCATACTTGTGTTTTATAAAATTAAGCAGCAAAATACATGGCTGATGCATTTCCTATTGCTTTAATACATCATAATGGGTAGCTGTATTATCAGAACAAGAATAAAAGGCAGTCCTTGGTTATTTGGGATATAGTGATTATATGAAATAGTGACAAATGCAGGATTGGAGTGTGCCCCTACTCTTGTTGAGAAGCTTTGCTGGCATGTTGATACCAGTTAGGGTGCTAGCAGGGAAATGGGTAACAAGTGTGCTAACTCATCCAAGGATTATTGTGCATTAGTAGGCCTGCTTATCTACATGAAGCTGTAGTTCGATGCCACCTTCCTTGTTCTATATTTCCCTACTCTTCTCTTTTTCAGTCCCCCAAGGAACCTGAACAGCTACGCAAACTGTTCATTGGCGGCCTAAGTTTCGAGACGACAGATGAAAGCCTTCGCAATCATTTTGAACAATGGGGCACACTTACAGACTGTGTGGTAGGTGTTCATGGGGGGATTGGCTGTTAATTTTGGTGAGGACATTTGTTATTTGGTGCTGTAGATGGCATTACCCAAGACAAATGAATGTTTTTGAGTCCTGTAAGAATCATGCATTCCATGGCATGCTATGATGTGTATTGTATCCTTAGAACAAAGTGAAATAATATGACTTGGCTTTTTTTATCCTAGGTGATGCGAGACCCAAACACTAAGCGCTCCAGGGGCTTTGGATTTGTCACTTATTCAACAGTGGAAGAGGTTGATGCTGCCATGAATGCCAGGCCCCACAAAGTTGATGGGAGAGTTGTTGAACCAAAAAGAGCTGTATCCAGAGAGGTGAGAGCTGCTGTCGGCTGCACTAGTGAGGAGTGTGCCAAAGTGCTGTACAGTGGTACCTTGGGTTACAGACGCTTCAGGCTACAGACTCAACTAATCCAGAAATAGTACCTCGGATTAAGAACTTTGCTTCAGGATGAGAAGAGAAAGCGCGCGGGAGGCCCCCTTAGATAAAGTGGTACCCAGGTTAAGAACAGACCTCCGGAATGAATTAAGTTCTTAACCCTTGTAGCTGAAGACCATAAACATTGTGTTCATGCATCTGTTTATCCAGAACTGCAGTTAAAGCAACTATATTAGTACCATTCTCAGTTCACTGATGACCTTTTTTAGTGCAGTGTTTGGTTTATTGGATTAGGTACGATGTAATTAAAACTATACTTTCCGTGCCAGTAGGTCATGGAATATTTAACCTGTTGCATCCTTTTGTTTTTTTCAACCATTATAGTTAATCATGAAAGTCTTGGGTGGTATGCAGGGTCCCTGTGCATTGCTATATTTTACATGGCCATAAGAGCAACTATTCTGTTGGTTGGTATTCATGTAATGCTGTAGTCCAGTATGTGCTCTGGTCAATTCCTGGTTATGAATACACAGGATTCGTTTAGTGTGGAGCAATTCATGTTTATTTAGAAGTGTCCTTCTCCCCCACCCACCCCAAATTCAGCGGTGCATACTTGTGGTGCTCTCCAGCTGGAACACATGGGAATTGTAGTCCCACAACCTCTAAAGAGCACCTGTTGGCTGTCTCTGAACTACAGCACATAGCCTTGATGTAAAATATACACCAGTCTTCAACTTAACCTAAACATGCTGTCTGTATGATAACCTTCTCCAGTACAGAGAGTTGCAGAACAGTGATTGGGAGAATAAAATGATAGCTATTGGCTCACAATTGATAATCCAAGCCTAACATTGCATTTATCCTGTCTTATTCTAGGACTCTCAAAGGCCTGGAGCCCACTTAACAGTAAAAAAAATCTTTGTTGGGGGAATTAAAGAAGATACAGAAGAGCACCACTTAAGGGACTACTTTGAACAGTATGGCAAAATTGAAGTTATTGAGATAATGACTGACCGTGGCAGTGGCAAGAAGAGGGGGTTTGCCTTTGTTACTTTTGATGACCATGACTCTGTGGACAAAATTGTCAGTAAGTGTATTATTTGATTTGGTTTGACTTCCAGTTTTAGAGTTGCAAGGGAAGTACTGACAACACTTTGTCTTCTTTATATAGTTCAGAAATACCATACTGTGAACGGGCATAACTGTGAAGTCAGGAAAGCCTTGTCAAAGCAGGAAATGGCCAGTGCCTCATCCAGCCAAAGAGGTGAGTTTTGTGGCTTTGATTGAAATGAACCTAGACTTCTAGTGCTTCTTTGTAGTGCTGAACGTTGTTCTTCTTTTTGTTAGGTCGTAGTAGCTCTGGCAGCTTTGGGAGTGGCCGTGGAGGCGGATTTGGCGGTGGTGAGAACTTCAACCGTGGCAGCAGCTTTGGTGGCCGTGGTAAGGACAATTTTACTGGTTACTTTCAAGATTTAATTTTAACGCGAGGGCTTCAACGACTTCAAACACTTATTCCAAAGAATCTGCCCAGAGCTCATGTTTTATAACCCACCCCCCCAAATAAAAACCAACTGTACTAGAATGGGAGAAGAAACCTTATTTCAGTGTCTAGTTATTGATTCAACTAGATGGAAGTTGCATGTTCATATTTACCTATCTCTTGTGCAGGAGGGGTATACCAGCCAGAACATTGGTCTTCAGCTGGTTGGTCAGGAACCCCACTAGTTTTTAGCCTGATTTGAGGTGGTTTGTAACATCAGCTTAACTACCATGCTACAAGAAATAAAGGAGCAATGCCCCAGTGCAGCTTGGTTGTGTGTGTGTGTGTGTGTGTGTGTGTGTTTTTAAGGTATAATAACTCATCTAGAAGACAAATTCCCACACCTCTGTATTCTGGTTGAGGATTTGCAGGAATAACTTGCTTAACTTCTCTAGAAAGATAGTAAGAGCAATGGTTGGAAAACGTTTTCTTCATAGCCTGCTTTGAATGTGCTTATAATAGCTGTATTTTAATAAATCAGCTAAAATTTAATTACCCGTCATCTTAATGAACTGATCCCGGTACTAACAGTAGTTCTCTTTCTCAGGAGGGTTTGGCAGTCGCAGTGGCGGAGGTGGTGGTGGCAGCGGCTATGGAGGCAGCGGAGATGGCTACAATGGGTTTGGCAACGATGGTGAGTTTGCATCAACTGTACTTTGAGGATGCAAATCTTTCCAAAGTGGCTTACAAATTAAATTGAAAGGCACTTAACATCAAAAGACTATTATCAAAACCCAGCAGCCTAACTGGACCCTCCCCCATGACAGCTGGCAATGGATAAACCTGCGGTTGGGGGGCAGGTAGTCTTTGATACCTTCCCCAGCTTCCCTTCCTCTTCAAGTTCTTAAAAATATTTTCCCACGTATGCTAATTGAGAACTTTATGCTGTGAACTAGAACATGTCCTTTCCTTAAAGGCTACGGAGGCAGTGGACCCGGATACTCTGGAGGGAGCAGAGGTTATGGCAGCAGTGGCAGCTATGACGGCTATAACAATGGAGGTGGCGGCTTTGGTGGCGGCAGTGGCGGTAAGTGTTACATTTGGGTGGTAAAATAATCAGCTGCATGCACAGTGCAGATCATTACTTTGGTTTTGACAAATTCCCAGTGTGGTCTTGGCATTAAATTTCACATTTGCTTCAGTACCTGTTGCCATATGGCAAATCCTCTACATATTCACTTAATTAAAATACAGTGGTACCTCGCAAGACGAAATTAATTCGTTCTGCGGGTTTTTTCGTCTTGCGAAGCACGGATTCCCATAGGAATGCATTGAAAAGAAAAAGGAAACAAACTTGCAAGACGTTTTCATCTTGCAAAGCAAGCCCATAGGGAAATTCGTCTTGCGAAGCAACTCAAAAAACGAAAAAACTCTTTTGTCTTGCGAGTTTTTCGTCTTGCGAGGCATTCGTCTTGCGAGGTACCACTGTAGTAGCAACTAGAATAATAGAAGCAGAATTGGACACTCAGAAGGCCATGTAATCAACCCCCTGCAATGCAGGAATATGCAGGTGGCCACCAAGGAGATCAAACCTGTGATCCTGGCATTATCGCTATCAGACTAACCAACTGAGCTGACTGGCATGCGTCAAGGCAAAGAGACATAAAGATGATCATGTCAAAAGGACTAAATACAAAAAGTCTATGAATGCCAATCCTTGTATAGTTCAATATTGCTTTTTATGACTGCAGTGAGTATAAGCTTTAAAGGTCTTGATGCACACATGAGACTGCTTTGGGTTAACTGAACTTTTTGTGTTGGTAGCAGGGGATCTTTATGTTTTGATTTTTATTTCTTTTAACAAGACACTTTTTGAATGCAGTAGCTTAGATAAAAAAAGACCACCTAGGGTAAACAATGTAATTTCGCATTTTGCAAAACTGTGTCTGGAGAAGATAAGCAGTATGTATATCTTCATGTGATGCTGTGTATAATAGACAGGGATGGCAAATTGTTCTTAGTTTGGTAGATACAAGTAACTTGTTGAAATCATTGCTTCTGACTCTCTACAGGAAGCAGCTTTGGAGGAGGTGGAAGCTACAATGACTTTGGCAGTTACAACAACCAGTCTTCAAACTTTGGGCCCATGAAAGGAGGAAACTTTGGAGGCAGGAGCTCTGGGCCATATGGTGGAAGTGGGGGTAGGCGTCTTAAAACTGTAGTAAAGTTGAACCGCATGAACCTCTGTTTTGTTCCTTGATCACAGGGATTGGGGGGGGGGATAAGTCTATGCACCTCTCTGAAAATGCAACTTTGATTATTTCAGGTGGCTACGGTGGCTCTGGTAGTGGCAGTAGCTATGGCGGCGGAAGGCGGTTTTAATTCCTAGGTAAGAATCTTCCTTTTAACCATTGAAGAAATATGCAGTGCTGATGAAATTTAATTGTAACTCTTAATTTAGCTGAGCAAAGTTATTGTAGTTTAAGCTTACTTGGACTAAAATACAGATGTTAAAAGCTAATATATGGATTGGCAGTCGGTGGGAAGAAGCTTGCTATTGGATTGTAGCTTTGAGTCTCAAATGTGTTTAGATTAACAACTTTATTCCGTATTATTCAACAGGAAACAAAGCTTAGCAGGAGAGGAGAGCCAGAGAAGTGACAGGGAAGCTACAGGTTACCACAGTTGTGAACTCAGCCAAACACAGTTGTGGCAGGGTAGAACTGCCTCATGAAGACATGTGTTAGACAAGCGCTTGTTTGCAAACATCAGGACTGTATTTGTGACTATCTGTAACAGGATATTTTAGTTTTTGTGTTCTGTGGAAAGTGCAAAGCATTCCAACAAGGGTTTTATGTAGATGATTATTTTTTTCCACACCCATGCTGTTGATTGCTAACTGTAATAGACTGATCATGACGCTGAATAAATGTGTCTTTTTTAAAATGTGCCGTGTATAAGTTAAGTTTCACTGTAAGTCAATATGTACTGGTTTTAGCTGCATAGTTGCTGTGCAGGCTTAGTTTAAAGGGTGTCAATGCCTGTTGACAGGTCTACTATAATACCGTATCAAAGACCAAATAGCAATGCTGTCCACAATTGCAATGGCAGTATAAGCACCTGCCATTGAACCCTTGAAATGGCACTTTGGACTCATAGTAGTAATATTTATACTGGGGTATGCTGTGATACTTGTGAAATCTAGCTGGTTCTGGATTGCCACAGATACGCTACCAGTATCAGCCCTGCGCATTTTTAAATTCCACACCTTTTAAAAGTCTTAAAGCCAGGGCTAGTTGGTTGAGTCTGCTGAGGGTTGTAAAATCTCCCAATACTGGAGCAAATGCCAGGTCCAAATGGTTTTTGCAACCTGTTCCTAATGGTGGGATTTGTTTCCATAACCAAAGAGGCTAGTAAAATATGACTTCTCATCTGCTCCTAGCTAAATGTTTGGGGTTGGTCTGTGAAATACTACAATTATTAAGAAGGCATTGAGCATCCTAGTTAACTGGGGAAGATTGGAACAAAACAAGTTGAGTTCTTTACTAAAGAGCTAGACAGCAGAATTATATTAGTTGGTGTATGTTGGGCAAAAGCTTTTAAAAGCTGTAGATCTGGGTAAAGACTCCACAGTTGTGTAGCCTCTGTCTTTATGGTTGATTAGAATTTTTTACTGGAAGCAGTTGTGTTTAAAATAGTGCTGTGAAGTGAACCACCAGTACAAGGATTTCCACGTGTAACAACTCTCCTCCTCTTCTCCTCCCCAAATCTGCTCACAAACCCTTGAACAGATGGGGATTTCTGTTGTGCAAATGGAAATACTTGGGCTGATGGGATGCAACATTGCAGCATATAAAAGAAATGGGTCTGAATGTTCTTGCTGGGTTAATAAACAAAGCTTTCCTGGTTAGAATGCAGGAAAACTCCATAGGGCCATTGGTTAATGCTGGTGCCTAAGAAAAGCAGTGCACCTGTGAAACTGGTATACGAGGCAGCTCCCCAACAAGGCTCCTCCAGTTTCCTGGCCTTGTCTCGGAAGAGCAGCTCTTTTCTGTCAGCTTTAATGCTTTTAAATTCTTTGGATTAATAAAGTAAAGTTAAATTAGGCCCCATCTGCATTAAACGTTTAAAGCAGCATCATGCCACTTTAGTGCTCGTGGCTTTCCCCAAAGTATCCCGGGGTCTGCAGGATAGCACCCCTAGGATTCTTTGGGAAAAATAATGACTTAAAGTGGGATGGTACTGCTTTAAATGGTATAGTGCAGGTGGGGCCTTAAGTCTTGTGGGCGTTAAAGACAACTACTTGTCTGCTAAAAGCACTTTGGTAACTCCATTATTCCTACATCTTCTAATCTGGGTGGGACAGCCAATAAGTTCTGTCTCACATAGTGGCTTAGATGCACTGGAACTCTGCAGCCCATTTTGGGGATAGCGTGTATTTTGTTTTTTGAAGAAACAGTTCTAGGCATTTCTCCCTCCCCAGTGCAGTTGACAGTAGAATATTGGCCTCTTGGCTGTAATAATTTAAAACTGCTTTCTGGTCTACCTTTCCATTCTGTGAGGTGGAGCCAAAACTGCACTTAAAAGTGGAGGGTGGGAGGGTTTGTATAGTGCGGGTTTTCCCAATATTCAGCTGTTTTTGGATTACAACAGCTCCAGCTGTTTTTGGATTACAACTATCAACCTTAGCTAGCATCACCAGTGGCCAACGATGGTAGGCATTGTAGTCCACAAACAGCTGGAGACCCAAGTTTGGGAAACCCTAGTATATATTGGTCCAGTTAATCTTCACTGAGACCTGAGCACACCTTATGAAGGATTTCCATCCTAGCCTCTTGTTGAAATAAGACCAGTTTTAACGTGTGCTTAAACCTTTTTCTAAAGCTGCAATGGTGTTTGTATATATATCATTTTGTTTGACTGGTGAATGGCTTAATTTAGAATGCAAAACTGATAGTCCTGATGGGTTTTTACGTGGCTGAGTTTGCAATAGCAGGCGGATCCTTATTCTGTTGAGGGAGACGAGACCTCAGGATTCACGAAGTAATGCTCGGTTTTGGCATGGTAGCATAACCACAACAGAGGAGAGCACGCCAGGATCCGAAAACTAAGTAGCTTTACAAAATCCGGGAGGCTTGCAGATGGTTGAGCTACTAGGAACGGCTAGCAAGCATAGCTCCGAATGGCTTCCAGCTCAGACGCTACCACAGCTGAGAGTAGACGCGTGTTGAGTCGAGTGGACAGATAAGCCAGGTGCAGGCTTCTGCTGACTAGAAAAGTGCTCAGTGACCACCGGAAGGAGGCAGACGAGAGTAAGAATCCTTGCTCTTAGGACTAGCAGTCAGACGCAGAAGGAAGGAAAGGTTATATTACTGTACTGGTAGGTAAGAACAGATTTTACTTATGTCCTATACAGTTTTGTTATCCTGCTAAACTTTTCTCAGAGGCTGAGTTTACCTTGTAAATACTAGTTGAGCTACTTAAATTTTCCCAGTGCTGTAAAAATAAGCATTAGATGGGTAGAACATAATATGGACTTGCATATTTTTTATATATATAAAAAAATATTTAGTCACAACATGGGTGATGAAATGTATTTAATGAAAGCACTGCCTCTTATCTCCTCCTCGGGTAGCCTTGTGGACTTATAAAAGCATAGTGCCACAATGCACTGGCTATACTGCAGTAAATGCAGACTACTTTGGGGGGAGGGGACTCCCATGCAAAGTACCTGTTAAATGTAATAGGCTGAGGTCGTATTGAGTATTTTAACACATCTTCCTTTTTATAGGAGAAGAGCTCTCAAGTGCTAAAACACCTGCTCCCAAGACAAATGGACTAGGATGCCCCTGAATCTCCTTTTCCGTTTAAATCCTAAGAAGGTGGGTGAGGCAGAATGTGGTGAAGTGGCTGGGCACAATAAAATACAAGAAGCACTTGATAGTTAGCTGTAGGATAGAATCATAGAATTGTTGGAAGGGACCCAAGGATCATCTAGTACAGGCCTAGGCAAACTCAGCCCTCCAGATGTTTTGGGACTACAACTCCCGTGATCCCTAGCTAACAGGACCAGTGGTCAGGGATGATGGGAATTGTAGTCCCAAAACATCTGGAGTGCCGAGTTTGCCTATGCCTGATCTAGTCCAACCCCCTGCAATGAAGAAATATGCCAGGTAGTTGCTATGCGGAACAAACCTATAACCGTGGCAATATGAGCACCACACACGCGAATCAGTGGTGTCCAAACTTTTTTCAAAGAGGGCCAGATTTGATGAAGTGAAGGGCCATGAGGGCCGACCAAAGTTATTGAGGTTTTTTTTTTAGGATTTTACCCCAGGAAATAAACTGCCATGGGCCGGATTAAACTTACCGACGGGCAGGATTAGGCCCACAAAATGGACTTTGGACATGCCTGCTCTTAATCAACTGGGCTAACTCAGTGGATTCCAGTATTTTGTTTTATTTCTAGATTGATAGGCAAATACTAGGCTGCATCTAGGAATGAAGAGTAATACAAATGTGTGTTCAAATGTTCCCTGTGTTTCATCCTTTGTTCTTTTCTTGCAGGACTCTTCAACTTCACGTAACAAAGCTTTCCAAGAAAGTTTAAATGGCTACTGGGTAGCTATATACATAAACTATTCATGTGAATAGCTGTTAAGTAATTTTTTTGTAGCAACTGGGTTGCATTTTCAGAGTTGTCAACTTCTAAGGCACTAGTGAATTCCATAATATTCTGACACAGCCTTCTTGGCCTTCGTATAAAAACAGGGTTGAACTCTACTTCATTGTGCACTTTTCATTGCAGAATTTATTGAAGTAGACCTACAGTTATGTCTTCAGATTACAGCTGCTCAACACCTACAGTTTCTCCCTTCCATAAATAAAATGACTGGGGCCAAAACCCCCATCTTAATAAAATGAGCATTATTTGCATTTCTTAGCCTCGTTTTTCAAGCAGGGACGGACACAGATAACTCGGTTGAGGCGCTCTGCTCCTTACACAGTGCACACACAGCTTTGTTGAAATCATCCTGCTTCCCTGAAATACATTGGGTGTCTGTATTTGCTCTAGCAGCCAGTTCGTTCGGGTTTGTAAAACACAACCGCCCCACAAACCTTTGATGCACAAAACCAAAATGACTTAAAATACTGATGCTACAATGCAAAGGGAAATGCAACATGAGGCACGATTTAACCAAACAAGTTTATTCTGTAGAAAGATTTAAGTGCAACTTATTTACACATTGTGAGTGGCCATGCTGCTTTGCAGGCCAGATGTATTTTGATGCCACAGTCCTCTCCTGCACAAGTGTGTTCTGCCCAACACCCTGGTACACTTATTCTGGGGGATGCAGGTGGCCTGTAATTCTGGAAAGCAGCGTGCATTTTAAGAGACCACATTATGTTGTCGATTTCCATGGGTAAAGAGCAATGGGCAATCTGCCAGAGCTAGTGCAATCCTGTCCCATAAGCTGTTCTAACATTTACAGAGGCTTCAAACTTCTTGAGTCACAAGTTAGCCTCCCTGCTAAAACTCAGGTTTGTAATATGTAGTTGGCTTAAAACAATTTTGTACTGCGCCTTGACAATCTGGAAGCGACAGTAAGATCCCAGGGCAGCATCTGGGTCTTAAAAGCCTCTGCTCTTTCCTGAGCCTTAGTCAAATAGGCTTGCATAATTTATTCTAGCAGAGCACGGGTCATAGAACCATTTTGGTTCCTTCATGCAGTTTTTTTGTGGAAGGGTTCACTCACTTTTGTCTCATAATTTCTATGCACAGGTCTGGGGTTTTGTGTGTGTGTGTGTCTTTACACTTTCTGCAGGAAAACCTGTTCACCACTGAATCGGAACAAATATCAGTTGGATTTTCTGTGGATTGATGTTTGTTCTGATTCAACAGTAAACAGTGGGTTTTCCTGGTAAAAGTGGCTCCTATTTTTTCCACTTACATTTTGGAAGCACTCCCCTACCCCTGATCTTAATATTCTGCACTGGAGGGTATGTCAACCCCTTTTGAGAAACACTGGATTCAACTCCACTAGTGCCAATTCATTTGGCCCTCTAGAGTAAATTTAAGAAACAGGCCCTCTGTGCTAGACTCCCAGTTCCCAACATCAGTGGCCATTGGGCTTGCTTCCTGAGCTTGTGAGCTGAAGTCCATCATCTGGAAGACCTTACGTTTCCCATCACTGTTCTAGAGACCTTGTAGTTTCCCAAGACCAGGAAGGCAGGGTGGGTGGAGAAATCTGTAGGTACTGTTGATATGCTTTGAGCCCTCATAGCAATGTGTAGCAAGCACTAACCCTGCCCATAACGCCCCCTTTTACAGAAATACCTGAGAACATGCAGTGTTCCTTTTCCTTGCCACAAATACAATTCTGATCAGAATTAAACGAGTTGCTATACCTTTTGTTAGGAGACAGATCTAACACCACCATACAGATCTTTTTTCAGTCTTGGTGCTGCATGCCAGCAGGTGGGTGGGGGCAGGGGCAAAAGTAGGAGGAACAGTGAATGCAAGTTTGCTTTTGCACAGTAGAATAATAGAATCTTAAGAGTTGGAAGGGGCCCAAGGGTCATCTAGTCCAACCCCCTTGCCAGTAGGCAAATTTCACACTCAGTGCAACCTTTCCACTGAGGTAAGCAAGAATTCTTGGGCATGTTTCACTGAGGCAGCACTTGAGGTATAAAGCACAAGGCCGTGCATAATTTTCAGAGGGCCATATAAAGAGGCTTGGAGAAAGATTTGGTTGGTCCCTGGCTTGAGCTTCCCCACTCCCTGCCATAATGGTCTGGGAATACAGTCGTAGCCTGGTTGCCAAACAATGCCTTCTGGCAGTCCTGCAGCCAACTGGAAGCTGCGCTGGACATTTGGCTTCCAAAAACCGGAACACTCCCAGTTTTCAATTGTTTGGGAGCCGAAAGTTTCAGCAACTAAGCTGTTTGAGATCCAAGGTACAACTGTACTGCCTTCAGTAAACAATCTCTGGGAAAGACTAACCTTAGAAATGGTGTGTGGATGAAGCAAATAATGTCAAGCTAACAAAAGTGATTAGTTTGGCTAGGTCAATAGTTCTTTGGATAGATTCTAGTTGCCTTCAAGCTCCCAGAGCTGTTTCCCTCTCCCCATTCTGTAAATCGGTTGTGTATTTAAAGAACGGCCTAGATACAGTCATAAGCACTTTTAAGTTCAGAAGCAATGGCATTTGTTCAGTTACAAACATGTATATGCGTTCATTTGCCATGTGGCTTGCAATAGACCGTGCTCCTCTATTTGGGTAGCCTCAAAGCCTGAGGTGGAGGCTCCTTGAGTCTCCTTGAAAACAGTGCAGGGTTGCTTATCTTGGGTCTATGCAATCCCTGCAATTCCTCCCACCAGAATCTGCTCTGTTCAGTCAATGGGGTTGTCTGGCTGGTTATTTCGCGGTACCAGGAAGACTCCGCCATCTGCAGCAAGTTGCAGCACATACTCTTCAGGGGAGTAAGTGTTGCCAGCTTCGTCACGCAACATGCAAAAGACCTGGTGGTAGAGAGCCCCCAACTTTTGCTTGGTGAGCGCTAGGGTCCTGTTAAACTCTCCTCGGTCCCGTAGCAGCCGCTGCCGCTCGCAGCTCAGCTCCTCCAGCTCCCGCTCCAAGTGAACCAGGGTCTCTAGCTTGCGCTTGCGGCAATTCTGAGCCGCCACTTTGTTCTTGCCGCGCCGGCGGATGTCTCTGATCAGAGCCAGCTGAGGCTCGCTCAGCGGGAAGCGTGTCACCAGCTCGTTGAAGTCGTCCACGGGCAGGTTGATGATCTTCTCGACTGGGAAAGGGATGTTCATGGCAAGGGCTCGCCGCTCGTCCCGACTGCCCACCAGCTCCCCACGTGGGCTCCGCCCTTTCTCCAAATAATGTTCCAGGGGTGGGTTGGCGCAGGGCAACTCTGGCACAGGGGGCAACATTGGGTAGGGTGGTGCATGGTCCATAGGGTACAGTGGCGCATACTCTGCCCTCTCCAGCCCCTCTGCCTCTAGGGACTCTGCATCGCTGTAGTTAAGGGACAAGCCAGAGTCTGATTCCAAGTCCTCTTGGGGCTTGCAAGGGCCTTGTGGCCCATAGCAACTGGCCAAGTCCCTCTCCAGCACCATCCCTGGCGCCCCTTTACATTCGCCCAGAATGGCAGGTCCAGGAGGCTCAAGGGAGGATGAGATCAGCATGCCTGTGTAGCTGTAGACAGTGCAAGGGCCTGGCAGAGTTTCTGGGAAGGGGCGCTCGTACGGTGGAGCGGGATGGCTGTAGGAAATTGAACAGTCCCCCATCTCTGTGCACGGCCCATAGCTGGGAGGTGGCACCATTGGTTGTGCATGGCCGCATAAGGCAGGGTCATAGCAGCTTTCAGCTGGCATCTCAAGGCCCTGCAGGGATGAGAGAAAGGTGCTGAGCACAGGCTTAAAAGTTCACACAGATTTCCTTGCATACAAGGGTGTAGACTAGACTCACAGCGGAGGCTTAGGAGGAGGGAGACATCCATCAAGATCCAGAGCAGGGGTCAGCAAACTTTTTCAGCAGGGGGCCAGTCCATTGTCCCTCAGACCTTGTGGGGGGCTGGACTATATTGGGGGGGGGATGAACGAATTCCTATGCCCCACAAATAACCTAGAGATGCATTTTAAATAAAAGCACACATTCTACTCATGTAAAAACACCAGGCAGGCCCCACAAATAACCCAGAGATGCATCTTAAATAAAAGGACACATTCTAGCTTATTCCTGGACCGTTCGCGGGCCAGATTTATAAGGTGATTGGGCCAGATCCGGCCCCCGGGCCTTAGTTTGTCTACCCATTATCCAGAGATTTAGAAAGCAAAACTTAGAACCCAGGAATTCTGGCTCTTGTTCTAAGCTGTTTCCCGACTGCTGATCCCTTAAGTTCCAACTTCCATGCATATTAACTCCTGTTCCCCCTCTCGGTTTAACTCCTTCGATTCCACCTACACCTTCCGGTTCCTTTTCCAACAGAGGCCTCCGTAGGTAGCAGCTTTCTCCTAACAATTTGCTCTCCCCAGCCATCTATTTACCCAGCACGTTGCTCTTTGATGACTAAATAGGTGGTGTTTCAGTCTGAGCATCCCTCAGTCACAACCCTCATCTACTCATTGGCACGGCCTCCTGCTGCAAAGCCCGCTATGCAGGGGCGGAAGAGGAGCGAAGGAGCCCCTGCGCAGGTGCCTACCTGGCGGAGATGGATGGGTTGATAGCATTCCCCCTAAGAACAAAAGGGCGATTCATCTCATCAGACAGATCCTGCATTGTGCACCGCTCCTCCCCACCTTGCATCTCCCCAGGGTCAGGTGCTGAATGGGGCAGTGTTGGGAGAGTCATCATGAAGGAGGCAACTGTGCGCAATGGATACCTGCCACTTTGCAACTGACTTGGTCCATGCCTCCGTGGAGGACCTAAAACCCCATGCAACACTGTCTAGGGTGCCACATGTTCCTCCTTCCTCTCCCTAACAGCTCCTCCTTTTGCACGTTTGCTCTGAAGGAAACTCCACGGAGGTCAAGGAGACCTGCTCCCAGGCAAATGCAGAGAGGGCTGCTATCTTTGCTTCAGCAAAAGTTTCCTTAGCAATACAAAAAATAATAATGAAAAAGTTGGACTCCCTGTTGATTTTCTCCCTGGAAGCAGTGTTTCGGAGCTGGGCTGTCACGCTCGTGCAAGACATGGGAGGGTTTCAATCTTGCATTCTTCTGAGGTTTTACAAAAGTACAAATAATGATAAAAGGAAGGCGCCCCCCCCCCTAGCAGCAGGGATGAGTAATGGAAAAGGAGGAGGGAGAGCAGAGTGGAATGCCCTCCTTGAAGGGAATGGCTGGAGTTCTTTTAGGGGATAAAGGGGACCCTGACCATTAGGTCCAGTCGTGTCCGACTGGGGTTGCGGCGCTCATCTCGCTTTATTGGCCGAGGGAGCCAGCGTACAGCTTCTGGGCCATGTGGCCAGCATGACTAAGCCCTTCTGGCAAACCAGAGCCGCGCATGGAAACGCCGTTTACCTTCCCGCCGGAGTGGTACCTATTTATCTGCTTGCACTTTGACGTGCTTTTGAACTGCTAGGTTGGCAGGAGCAGGGACAGAGCAACGGGAGCTCACCCCGTCGCGGGGATTCGAAGCACCGACTTTCTGATCAGCAAGTCCTAGGCTCTGTGGTTTAACCCACAGCGCCACCCGCGTCCCATGGGGCAAGGATACACTGCAGATATTCATTGGTGGTTTCACTTGCTAGTTTTATAATCTCTAATACTAATGCTGCAGATGACAGTGCTTCCATCTCCTTCTAAAGCTCTTTGCTAGCCGAGCAGGAGAAAGACAAACAGGAAGCCAAGAGGGATAGGAAGGAGCCCTGTGGCCTTTCCCCTGGAGGGGGGGGCTGCCTCTGCCCAAATGCCACAACCTCGTAGATAAGGTTACCAGACATCCCCATTTCCCGGGGACAGTCCCCAGATTTACAAACCAGTCCCCATACAAAATCCATTGAAGTTGAAAAGTGTCCCCAGATGCAAAACTGCAGCAAAGGAAAAGCATCTCTCAATGCGTAGTTAAGGGCTATTGTGACATCAGCAGCCAATCCCATATCTGCCCTCTCTGTTATGTCACAGAATTTGAACACTGGTGGGGGGCCTGCAAGATGTTCACAGTACTTTCACTACCGTCTCTCAAGTAGCACAACCGCCCTGTTAAGGTAAACCAATATGATCATCCCCTTATTGCAGGTACGTTGTGCACATATATCCTTTGTTGTCTCTGACATAAGATAAATGAGCAGCACAGCATCAAGAGTGCAGAGGAAAATCCTGAACGTCACCCCACTTTGCCTGTTGCAACCTTGAAGAACTGCATCAGACTACGATTGATTGCTGTAGGATCTAGGAAATCTGGTTGCCCTGTCTTGCACCTTGGAGGAACTGGCTCTTCTTCTTCTTCTTCTTCTTCTTCTTCTTCTTCTTCTTCTTCTTCTTCTTCTTCTTCTTCTTCTTCTTCTTCTCCTCCTCCTTCTTCTTCTTCTTCTTCTTCTTCTTCTTCTTCTTCTTCTTCTTCTTCTTTACATTATAATACCTGACTACACCAGGAAGTTTTAGCATGTCTTAGCATGGAGCATATGGGACGCGGGTGGCGCTGTGGTCTAAACCACTGAGCCTTGGGCTTGCCACTCGGAAGGTCGCCGGTTCGAATCTCCGCAACGGGGTGAGCTCCCGTTGTTCGGTCCCAGCTCCTGCCAACCTAGCAGTTCGAAAGCACCTCAAAGTGCAAGTAGATAAATAGGTACCGCTCTGGCGGGAAGGCAAACAGTGTTTCCATGTGCTGCTCTGGTTCGCCAGAAGCGGCTTAGTCCTGCTGGCCACATGACCCGGAAACTGCATGCCGGCTCCCTCGGCCAGTAAAGCGAGATGAGCGCCACAACCTCAGAGTCGTTGAGACTGGACTTAACTGTCAGGGGTCCTTTACCTTTTTTTACTCTGGTGCATATACTTTAGCATAAGTAATAGCAATTGATGTGGGTTGTATCTGTCAAGAAATCCTTGCTCGCTTGCTTGCCAGTTATTCCAATTCACAGGACAACATTTAAGGTGTCTAGCAGTGAAAGGTGTTGGGAGGGGGGGGACGGGACGCAAGGTTTGATTTACATTGGAGATGGCCCATCTCCCTCTGTGCCAGTGAATGTCTGTCACCTTTCCAAGTCTTCTGAAAGGTTTCCCCTGTTCAGCTGAGAAATGTGACATTGGCTCTCATTGGTCAGAAGGAGCCAGGTGTCACCAAATCTAATTCGGGCTCAGAGAGTCCTTTAAAAACTACTTCTGGCCCAGAGATGGAAGGAAGACAAAATCACAACCAGAGAAGAATGGCTGATAAAGATGATGGATTACATCGTGTCAGGGAACTGCCATCGGGAGAACAGGAGTTGAAGGGACTCCCAGAGGTTGAGAGAGACTTATCAGCTGAGGAAGGAACCAGCAGGGGGAGGGAAGGAGCTCCTAGGGAAAGTGAGTCGGGGGGATGGCTCAGAGACACTTCCAGCGAAAACAGTGGGGAGGTTTCAGGACCTCCTATAGGGACACCCATTCCTCGCCGGAAACTGTCACGCCGAGAGTCCAGAAGGCGGGTTTCCGTTAAGGAGCTTTTATGCTGGAAGAAATTCCGTAAACGCCCACTGTCGGATTCTGCCAGCGACTGACGGAGCCATGCTTAGGAGCTCCGTTACAGACAGAGGTTTGCGTACATAGGCAAACTCTGAGGGACTAGGGATTTCACGCACAAGCAGCTCATCATCCCATCACACGTCGAAATGGTGAAAATGACCAGGAAAATCAGAAATCAAGAAGACAGAAATTTTACGAAGGAACGGGAAAATTTTATAATTTATCTTGGAGAACACTGTAAACAACTAAAAACTTTGGCAGGAGTGTAACAACACTTGTAATGAAACAAGAATTATGGGAAAATAGGGATTTTTAAGAAAAAGGAGAATTTTATAAGATGCAGTTGAAAAAAGATTCAGGTGGTAGCCGTGTTGGTCTGACGCAGTAGAAATATATAAAAAAATTAAAAAATTGTCTAGTAGCACCTTAGACACCAACTAAGGTTGTTCTGGGTATGAGCTTTCGTGTGAAAGCTTGATATGAGCTTTTAGTATCTGAAGAAGTGTGCATGCACACGAAAGCTCATGCCAAGAACAAACTTAATTGGTCTCTAAGGTGCTGTGGGTTAAACCACAGAGCCTAGGGCTTGCCGATCAGAAGGTCGGCGGTTCGAATCCCCGCGACGGGGTGAGTTCCCATTGCTCGGTCCCTGCTCCTGCCAACCTAGCAGTTCGAAAGCATGCCAGTGCAAGTAGATAAATAGGTACCGCTCCAGCGGGAAGGTAAACGGCGTTTCCGTGCGCTGCTCTGGTTTGCCAGAAGCGGTTTAGTCATGCTGGCCACATGACCCGGAAGCTGTACACCGGCTCCCTTGGCCAGTAAAGTGAGATGAGCACCGCAACCCCAGAGTCGTCCGTAACTGGACCTAATGATCAGGGGTCCCTTTACCTTTACCTAAGGTGCTACTAGTTGAAAAAAGGAATGTTGATGGAACTCATGGAGGGGCAGAGGGAAGTCCAAGGGAATCCTTTGTATGTATGATTATGATTATGATTTGAATATAAATGTAAACTGTAAAAATCAATAGAAAATTGGGGGGGAAAGTAAGTCCTTTAAAAAAAAGGCTGCCCGATGCAGCGTTCTCCCATCCCATCATCAGGGGTACAGACCTTGGGAAACTGACCATCCTCACTGCTTACTCATAAGTAGACTGAGAACACTGTGGTGTTAGTAAATAGGTTAGAATTCGTCAAAATTTGGAGTGACTGGGTTCTTTTTGTTTTCCGGTATTCTGTTTGAACATTTGCCTTACTCTCTTATTTGGGTAAAAATTATGAGAGAGGCAAACAACAGTATCTTCAGTGTGGGAGTCTGCTATAAACCTCCAAAGCCAGACAAAGCTTGGGATGACGTCTTACTATAGCAGATTACCAAACATTCAGAGATATAGTAGTCATGGGAGACCTCAGCTGATATCCGTCAGGACTCGAACTCTGCCCAAAAAAATGTAAGGTCCAACAAATTTCACAATTGCCTTGCTGAAAATTTCATTTCCCAGAAGGTGGAAAAAAGTAACAAGAGGATCAGCTATCTTGGACCTGATCCACACCAACGTAGTGAGAAGCTTGGGTGGAAGTGACCTACTGGGATCCATTATGCAAAGGGAGGAGAAAGCTGGATGTGGTCAGATGCACAAACTCTGGATTTTAAGAAAACAGATTTTTAAAATCTTAAGAAACTACTGGGTGAGATCCCCTAGTCAGAAATACTCAGAGAGATTAAGATGGATGGGAGTTTCTTAAAAGGTGATATATTGGAGGTACAGTTGCAAACAATTACGGCAAGAAATTGAAGGAGGCGGCAGCTAAAGAAAGCAGTGTGGCTGCATAGGGAGCTTTCAGATGGGCTGGTGGAGTCTGGATGTTTTGACTACAATCCCTATCAGCATTGGGACTGATAGGAGTTGCACTCAAAACATCAGCATGGTGAAGGCTGAGATCCAGCATTTGTTCTTCAGTTGGAGAGACAATGACTTTCTGGGAATAGCAGTGGGACAGAAAGTTCTTCGTGCAGTAATCACATGCCCTTTCTTCATCTCCCCTCTTGTTCGCTTCCAATCTCCACCAATTGCTAATTGCAGCAAAAACCTTCTCTTAGCTGCTGCCTTGGCCAGTTAATAATAATAATAATAATAATAATAATAATAATAATAATAATAATAATAATAATAATAATAATTTATTATTTATACCCCGCCCATCTGGCTGAGTTTCCCCAGCCACTCTGGGCGGCTCCCAAATGTTAAAAACAGTACAGCATTAAATATTAAAAACTTCCCTGAACAGGGCTGCCTTCAGATGTCTTTTAAAGATAGGATAGCTGCTTATTTCCTTCACATCTGAAGGGAGGGTGTTCCACAGGGTGGCCACCACTACCGAGAAGGCCCTCTGCCTGGTTCCCTGTAACTTCACTTCTCGCAATGAGGGAACCACCAGAAGGCCCTCGGCGCTGGATCTCAGTGTCCGGGCTGAACGATGGGGGTGGAGACGCTCCTTCAGGTATACAGGACCAAGGCCATTTAGGGCTTTAAAGGTCAGCACCAACACTTCGAATTGTGCTCAGAAACGTACTGGGAGCCAGTGCAGATCTCTCAGGACCGGTGTTATGTGGTCCCAGCGGCCACTCCCAGTCACCAGTCTAGCTGCCGCATTCTGGATTAATTGCAGTTTCCGGGTCACCTTCAAAGGTAGCCCCACGTAGAGCGCATTGCCATGATATCATCTCCATAAAGTTGTCCCGGATCTCAACTGCAACCTGCCTGCTTACCTGATACACATTACCTGATACATTGTGTATCATCTGACCCATCTAATGCAATTATTAAGTTTGCAGCTGACACCACCACAATGGGTTTAATAACAGGTGGAGATGAATCAGCGTATAGAGGGGAGGTCCAAAAAATATCTACATGGTGCCTAGGGAACAACTTGCACCTTAATATCAGCAAGACAAAGGAGATGGTGTTGGGCTTTCGGAGGAAGAGAGGAGAACTAGCGCCACTGTACATCAGGGAGGGCCATGTGGAGAGAGTCTCTTCCTTTAAATTCCTAGGAGTTTATCTCAGTGAAGACCTTACTTGGAAAATAAATACAACCCAGGTGGTTAAGAAAGCCCAACAGAGACCCATCTCCTCAGAGTATTGCGGAAGAACGATGTCAATCAACATTTGATGATCTCCTTCTACCGCTCAACAGTAGAAAGTGTCCTTTCATACTGCATCACGGTGTGGTATGCTGGTTTGACATCATCTGATAGAAAGTGTCTACAGAGGGTGGTGAATACAGCACAAGATATTATGGGCTGTCCCGTGAATCCGCTGGATGAAATAGCGGAAGAACGTTGCCTCAGGAGAGTGAGGAAAATTCCCAGGCATGATTCACACCCTGGCCGGCACTTTCTTGATCTCCTACCCTCAGGCAGAATACATAGAAGCATGATTAGTCGCACCAACAGGGCAAAGTACAGCTTCTATCCATGGGCTGTTAGGCTGCTGAATGAAAAGATAACAACAGGGCAACTGACTTTCAGGTATGGTGTGTGTGTGTCAGTAAATGAGGGGAATTAAGACTAAGAGAGCTGAGTGGGGGGTGCTCGTGTAATCTCACTGTATACAGGTTGTACAAGTGACAATAACGTATTTCAAATTTCAAATTACCTGCAGTTCTGAGATGGAGAGGATTTCTTGCCAGGTGAGCTCCATTTCTCCTTGGGGGCCAAGTTCCCCCCCTGCCAGGGGATTGTACAAGGGGAGGAAGGTTCCCCGAGCCCATCCTTGCTGGGGTGGGAAAGGGGGCATTTTGTCAGGCCGGGCCCTGCCCAGCCTCTGCTCCAGCTGGGTCCCCCCAAAATTAGCCGTGGCAGCAAAGTTCTGCAATGCAAAAAGAGAAAACGGGGTCAGGTGGAACTCAACCATTGTGAATCTTTCATAGGAAGAAGACATTGGTCTATCTAGCTCCACTGTTATGTACTGAGTTGAATAGGATCCAAACTGCAGCAGTCTGATTGGTCCTAGAACAATGCAGCAGTATGATTGGTCTGCAGGAGCCACCCAATCCAGCCCCAAGTGGAAGTGAATCCACAACCTGATTGGCCTACAGGAGAATCCCAGAATTAGCCAATCACGTGCAGCCCATTGTGTAAATAATGTATATAAAGCAGATATTGTGGGGGAACTTTCATTCCTCCTCACCACTATGAGCTGAATAAAGAGCATGAAATCCGCTCTCGACTCCGAGTATATTTCATCCATACTGTCTACACAGACTGTCAGCAGCTCTCCAGGGTTTCAGACCAGGGTCTCTCCCAGCCCTATCTACAGACTGACCTTGGACCTTCCAATGCTTTTCCAATGGGCTCCAACAGCGTCACGTCATCCCACAACATACAGCTGTTTGGAAGCAGCCTAAATGAAGCAAGGCCTTCCGAAAAGGGGAGCAGGGGTAAGAGACCATGAAGTCCACAGCTAAAATGACCTAACTGCACATCAGGGCAATGTCAACCGAGTGCATGCCTTAGCACACTTCCAGAATCCTTTGCAACTATTTAAGGATGTTCCTTGGCAGGTACATTGACGTGGCAGCAGTATCTGAAAGATGAACATTGGAGAACCACTCATTTGCGCACCAAATCTATTTCAGTGTACAGCGGTACCTCGGGTTAAGTACTTAATTTGTTCCGGAGGTCTGTTCTTAACCTGAAACTGTTCTTAACCTGAAGTACCACTTTAGCTAATGGGGCCTCCCGCTGCCGGAGCACAATTTCTGTTCTCATCCTGAAGCAAAGTTCTTAACCCGAGGTACTATTTCTGGGTTAGCGGAGTCTGGACCCTGAAGCGTATGTAACCTGAGGTACCACTGTACATAACTACAGCAGGCAAAAATAATAATCCGCTTTTGTTTCAGAGATGGGGGGGGGAACCTGAAATAAAACCTCAACCCACACCTCCCACCCAGAAGAAAAATGCCACTACAGTTGTACCTCAGGTTACATACGCTTCAGGTTACATACACTTCAGGTTACAGACTCCACTAACCCAGAAATATTACCTCGGGTTAAGAACTTTGCTTCAGGATGAGAACAGAAATCGCACGGCAGCAGCGGGAGGCCCCATTAGCTAAAGTGGTGCTTCAGGTTAAGAACAGTTTCAGGTTAAGAACGGACCTCTGGAACGAATTAAGGACTTAACCCGAGGTACCACTGTATATGGGAAACATGTAATGAACCTGGGCAATGAAAATGGCAGATGAAAATGGAAGCACCAACATTTTCCGGGGACTTGGGGTAGCAGCCAGCAAGGTTAGTGGTAGACAGGAACCTGTGTTTTGGGGTCTATTTCCTATAAACCTTCCACACACACACACACCCCGTGCTCCATGTCTTAGTCTCAGCTTGGCATGGGTGGGACTGCCCATCTGGTCCTTGATAAAACTCTCCCCTGCTCCCCACACGTTCTTACCTCAGAGCTGGCTCTGTGAATCTGCAGCGTGCAGCTGCCTGGATTAGACATTCATGAAGCCACGAGGGTGCCCAACTCTGTTTCTGCAAGGGAAAGATAAACAGCCTTCTTATAAGCCACAGAGTGCTTGCCCTGGAGAGAAGGGTTGGGGTTTGGGGGCTCTGTGGACTGGTAAGGCAGCAGGCCAAGAAGACAGTGGGCAGAGATCAATACAGGGAGGCAGAGCCATAGCTATGGGGGCATTTTTTGCCCTGGGTGTAGCCTCCAGAGGGGTGCCATTGAGTCTCTCTCTCTCTCTCTCTCTCTCTCTCTCTCTCTCTCTCTCTCTCTCTCTCTCTGTGTGTGTGTGTGTGTGTGTGTGTGTGTGGCTTTTCTGTTTTTGCTTTTGCCAAACTGAGTCTTTGACTCAGGTGAAATAAAGCCTAGTTTCTCCCCTGCAGGGAGGTTAAAGAGCAGGTTAAAGAGAGAATGTTTCTGGCAATTTGGTGGGATAGGGCAGGGCAATATTTGTCTTCCCACTGCTTTTTCATTTCTTTCTTTCTTTCTTTCTTTCTTTCTTTCTTTCTTGCCTAGGAGACTGGATTTTTCATGTTAGTTTTTTAATTTGTATACAGTGGTACCTCAGGTTACATACGCTTCAGGTTACAGACTCCACTAACCCAGAAATTGTACCTTGGGTTAAGAACTTTGCTTCAGGATGAGAACAGAAATCGTGTTCTGGCGGCAGCGGGAGGCTCCATTAGCTAAAGTGGTGCTTCAGGTTAAGAACAGTTTCAGGTTAAGAAGGGACCTCCGGAACAAATTAAGTACTTAACCTGAGGTACCACTGTATTGCCTTTCTACATTATGGTACTCAAGGCAGCTGACAAGCCTATTATGCAACGATAACCAAATACATCATTGTGCACCTAAGAACACTGCTGGAACAGACCCAAATTCTGTCGGGCCCTGCCATCCTCTTTAAGAGTGCTGGACTTTGGTTGGTGAAGACCTGGGTTCAGTCCCTTGCTTGGGCTGGTCCCTCAACTTGCCTATTCTTGTGACTTGAATTTAATTTTAGCTGCTTTTGATATTGTGGTTTAAATTGTTGAAACCCGTCGAAGGACCTGATGTTGAAGGGCAGTGTTATGTACTGAGTTGAATAGGATCCAAACTGCAGCAGTCTGATTGGTCCTAGAACAATAGGATCCAAAAGGCAGCAGTCTGATTGGTCCTAGAACAATAGGATTCAGAATGCAGCAGTCCGATTGGTCCTAGAACAATGCAGCAGTATGATTGGTTGGCAGGAACCACCCAATCATGCTCCAGATAGAAGTGAATCCACAACCTGATTGGCTTACAGTAGAATTCCGGAATTAGCCAATCATGTGCAGCCCATTGTGTAAATAATGTATATAAAGCAGATACTTTGAGGCGACATTCATTCATTCCTCCTCACCACTATGAGCTGAATAAAGAGCATGAAATTCACTGGCGACGAAGGTGGGAGTACCGCCTTGCCACATTCCTTCTAGCACAGCACAGCACCCCCAGCTCAACGACTGGCCGGAGCCCCGCTGAACTACTAATGGGTCAGCGCCTTGCAATCAGATTGGACCGCCTTCACCCCGATAGAGCTCAGGATGAGGTAGTGGTGGGGGAAGGCAGGAACCCCCGGACCTTCGAGGCCCAGGACCCAGTGTACGCAAAGAATTTTGGGGCAGGCCCTGCATGGGTACCCGCCACAGTCACCAGGGTCACTGGCCCCGTGTCGTACGAGGTGCTAACAGATGGGGGGCAATCCTTGCGCCGCCACTGCGACCAGATACGGCGACGATTCCCGGGAGAAAACCAGGAGGAGGAGGACAGGTCAGAGGAGTCCCAAGGGAACAGTGGGGCAGTGAGGCCCATAGAGCAGCAGGGGCAAGCAGGAGAGGCAGAATCAGTAAATACAGAGAGGACCCGTGAGGCCGAAAGGACACCGGAGCCAGAACCACGACTGAGCGAGCCGGTTGCGCCAGACCAAACAGCCCCATCACAGCCAGCATCCTTGGAACACGAGCCAGAACCTGAACCCCGGACCAGGGAACACCCCAGGCCGCAATGCACACGTAGGCCGCCGGCGTACCTTGAGGACTATGAATGCGACCTCCCGGGCAGGACTGGAACTTAGAGGGGAGGGGTGTTATGTACTGAGTTGAATAGGATCCAAACTGCAGCAGTCTGATTGGTCCTAGAACAATAGGATTCAGAATGCAGCAGTCTGATTGGTCCTAGAACAATGCAGCAGTATGATTGGTTGGCAGGAACCACCCAATCATGCTCCAGATAGAAGTGAATCCACAACCTGATTGGCTTACAGTAGAATTCCGGAATTAGCCAATCATGTGCAGCCCATTGTGTAAATAATGTATATAAAGCAGATACTTTGAGGGGACATTCATTCATTCCTCCTCACCACTATGAGCTGAATAAAGAGCATGAAATCACTTTGCGACTCTGAGTATATTTCAGGCAGGTAAAAAATTGGAGCAGCGGCCAGCCTGATACAACTTAGAGAAGTCCACAAGCAGGGCAGGAGAACGAAAGCCATCCATCCACACACACACCCTCTTATTGGTCCACAGCACCTGGTGTTCAGAGGCATCGAAACTAGATTTTTGCACAAAGGAAGTGTGGAAACGCAGGAAACAAATGATTAATAGAAAGACAGGTAAATGCACCACAAGCAAGTCTGGGTGAATGCAGGATAAATGCTCATTGTGACAGGGGTCAGTTTTAAGTCTTTTTTTTATCAATTCAGTATATTTTCTTTTAATTGTCAAATAATTCTGTGTACATTGCAGCAGCCTTTGGCTATGTGCAATAAAACTGACTGAGACAGGGGTCAGCAAGCTTTTTCAGCAGGGGGCCGGTCCACTGTCCCTCAGACCTTGTAGGTGGCCGGAATATATTTTTTTTTGGGGGGGGGATGAAAGAATTCCTCTGCTCACAAATAACCCAGAGATGCATTTTAAATAAAAGCACACATTCTGCTCATGTAAAAACACCAGGCAGGCCCCACAAATAAGCAAGAGATGCATTTTAAATAAAAGGACACATTCTACTCATGTAAAAACACGCTGATTCCTGGACTGTCCGCAGGCTGGATTTAGAAGGAGAATGGGCCGGATCCGGCCCCCAGACCTTGGTTTGCCTACCCATGTTGTATGATCACCATGCAAACAAATCAGGATAAATGCTCAGCGAAGGCCGCATATAATAATCCACATAAGCTTTGTGCAAGCACATAAGGATGAACAATCGAGAAACAGAATGCCTGGGTTAGTCCTGAGGCCGCTTTTCTATGTCCCGGCGAAAGTAGAAAGCAGCCCCAAAGATACCACCCCATAAAGTGTTAAGATTCCACAGCCCACACTGCTCTGCTCCTGCAGCAGCTTCCAAGATGACAAAGTACCCGCCTGCTCATTGTGCACGTGCCCACGATGCTGTCTAAGTTGATTTATGACCCCGCAAAGGCAATCTGGAGAAGCAGATTGGCTGTGTCTGGATTGCACCACTAGCAGCCCTTCTGACTGGGTGCCAGCCCTGAATGAAAGAGCATCATTGGGACTTCTTGCTTCTTCCATGATTACCATCAAAGGCTGATAACAATGGAATGCAGCTGTTTCTGGGGTATGGCGAGGCAGCCGCCACAGAAGAAGAATCTTTCTTTAAGCACAGGGATTCCCAGCTGAACTGTATTCTCCGCCATGTCTATGTACAGTGGTACCTCGGGTTAAGAACTTAATTCGTTCTGGAGGTCCGTTCTTAATCTGAAACTGTTCTTAACCAGAGGTCGGAGCCAAACAATACAAATTGAAAGCTTTTGCAGATGACTTAGTATTGATGTTACAGGAGCCAGAATCTAGTACTAAAAGAGTATTAGAATTGATTCAAGAATTTGGTCATGTGGCAGGATTTAAGTTAAACAAGTTAAAAACTAAAGTTCTTGAGAAAAACGTAACACCATTTGAGAAAGTGAGGTTCCAGAAGGAGACAGGTTTAACATTGGTTAAGAAAGTAAAATACCTGGGGGTTAATATGACGGCTAAGAACTTAAACCTATTTAAAGACAATTATGAGAAATGTTGGTCAGAAGTGAAAAAGGACTTAGAAATATGGTCAAATTTGAAGCTTTCCTTGTTGGGTCGAATTGCTGTTATAAAGATGAATGTATTGCCAAGAATGTTATTTTTGTTTCAATCATTGCAAATTTTGGACAAAATGGATTGTTTCAAGAAGTGGCAGAGAGACATTTCTAGATTTGTCTGGCAGGGCAAGAAGCCCAGAATAAAATTTAAAATATTAACTGATGCAAAGGAAAGAGGCAGATTTGCCCTGCCAGACCTTAAACTTTACTATGAATCAGCAGCATTCTGCTGGTTGAAAGAATGGCTGCTTCTTGAGAACACAGACATTTTGGATTTGGAAGGTTTTAACAATGTTTTTGGGTGGCATGCATATTTGTGGTATGACAAGGTTAAAGCACACAAAGCATTTAAAAACCATATTGTCAGGAAAGCATTGTTTAATGTCTGGATAAGATATAAAGACTTACTTGAAAATAAAACCCCAAGGTGGTTGTCACCGATGGAAGCAAAGGCTCAGAAAAAGCTCAATATGGAGGCCAAATGGCCGAAATATTGGGAAATTTTGGAGCAAGAAGGAGACAAATTGAAATTGCAGAGTTTTGAGAAATTAAAAGATAAAGTGCGAGAGTGGCTTCACTATTATCAAATAAGGGAGGCTTATAATTTGGACAAAAAAATTGGCTTCCAGGTGGAAAAATCAAAATTGGAAACAGAACTGTTAGACCCCAAAACTAAGATACTTTCAAGAATGTATAACTTGCTACTGAAATGGAACACCCAGGATGAAACGGTTAAATCTGCTATGATTAAATGGGCACAAGATGTTGGACATAACATTATGTTCGCTGACTGGGAACAGTTGTGGACCACAGGTATGAAATTTACGGCATGTAATGCCCTAAGAGAGAATATTATGAAAATGATATACAGGTGGTACATGACACCAGTCAAGCTTGCAAAAATCTATCATTTGCCCGATAATAAATGTTGGATATGTAAAGAAAACGAAGGTACATTCTTTCACCTTTGGTGGATATGCCCAAAGATCAAGGCTTTCTGGGAG
The DNA here is from genome assembly GCF_964270895.1 of Podarcis filfolensis. Taxonomy (NCBI): domain Eukaryota; kingdom Metazoa; phylum Chordata; class Lepidosauria; order Squamata; family Lacertidae; genus Podarcis; species Podarcis filfolensis. Next base: position 114,246,596 of record NC_139605.1, on the reverse strand, counting down.
ATGATCTATAATGAAATGAAAAAGGTATTTAAATATACCTTCCTGAAGAAACCAGAGGCCTTTCTCCTGGGCATAGTCGGCCAATTGGTGTCAAAGAAGGATAGAACTTTCTTTATGTATGCTACAACAGCAGCAAGAATACTTATTGCAAAGTATTGGAAGACACAAGATTTACCCACCCTGGAAGAGTGGCAGATGAAGGTGATGGACTATATGGAACTGGCGGAAATGACTGGCAGAATCCGAGACCAGGGAGAAGAGTCGGTGGAAGAAGATTGGAAGAAATTTAAAGACTATTTGCAGAAATATTGTAAAATTAATGAATGTTAAAATGATGCTGGATTGAAATTAAGTGGCATTAGCAACAAGGCCAATAAGAATATGTAAAAATGGATTGATAATGGATGAAAATATATAGTCATAATATGTTAAGATATAGAGTTAAGATAAATGAAAGAGGGTAAGGATTTGCTGAACTGACTATGTGAACGGGAATACAAAAAAGGGAGGTGTGAGGAGGTCAAGGAAACAAGCAAACGAGTTTAAAGATATGAAAAAAATGGATTTGTTTTTAACTTTTTCCACTTATTTTTTTTTGTTTTTTTCTTTCTTTTTCTCTTTTGTATTTTGTATTTTCTTTTTTTCTATGTATTTCTGTATTTTTTGTATTTTTCTTTTTTTTCTTGTTTTCTTTTTACTCTGTAAATTTCTGCTTTTTGTAAAACCTTAATAAATATTTTATAAAAAAAAAAGAAACTGTTCTTAACCAGAGGTACCACTTTAGCTGGGACGCAGGTGGCGCTGTGGGTTAAACCACAGAGCCTAGGGCTTGCCGATCAAAAGGTCGCTGGTTCGAATCCCCGCGACGGGGTGAGCTCCCGTTGCTTGGTCCCTGCTCCTGCCAACCTAGCAGTTCGAAAGCATGTCAAAGTGCAAGTAGATAAATAGGTACCACTCTGGTGGGAAGGTAAACGGCATTTCCGTGCGCTGCTCTGGTTTGCCAGAAGAGGCTTAGTCATGCTGGCCACATGACCTGGAAGCTGTACGCCAGCTCCCTCGGCCAATAAAGCGAGATGAGCGCCGCAACCCCAGAGTCAGTCACAACTGGACCTAATGGTCAGGGGTCCCTTTACCTTTACCTTTTACCACTTTAGCTAATGGGGCCTCCCAATGCTGCCGCAAGTTTTCTGTTCTCACCCTGAAGCAAAGTTCTTAACCCGAGGTACTATTTCTGGGTTAGCAGAGTCTGTAACCTGAAGCGTCTGTAACCTGAAGCGTCTGTAACCCGAGGTACCACTGTATATTCTGTGATTCCAGGCAACCGCACACCGAGAAAGCCCTGGAATGCTTCTTTGGCTACTGGATTTCCGAGAATCTCAGTACTGTACCAAGCTTTTTCCCCCCTCCAAAAAAAACCCGCTAAGTTACTAGATCTTATGGTTGCAAAAGTATGCTTAAAAATAAGTGGGTGAAATTTCATCAGAAGCCTGAGGAGCTGTTGAATAAGATTTCCTGTGGTTAAGGGTGGAAATGTACCACTCCCCTTGATTAACAAAAGAATGAATTTTGCAACATTTGTCCCTGTGTTTGCACATGGAATATGTACAGTCCTGTGTTCCCAGTCCTCTTCTCCCCTTTTGATCCATAAAAACACAACCCCAGCTACAATATATCACACCGTAGCGGGCAAGGCTGTGGCCAGGTGGCTTTTGCCGCTGCTCCCTCTGCTGCCCAAGCACAAAGGCTGCGTACACATTAATAATAATAATAATAATAATTTTTATTTATACCCTGCCCTCCCCAGCTAAGGCCAGGCTCAGGGCGGCTAACAAGCAATAATAAAAACAAGTTGAATGAATACAACTTAAAAACAAGATTAAAATACAACAATTAAAATATTGAAACATTAAAATGTAGCCTCATCGCAGGAGGAGAAGGAAAAGAAAAAAGAGAGGGAGGGAATCAAATTGGCTCCAAGCCAAAGGCCAGGCAGAACAACTCTGTCTTACAGGCCCTGCGGAAAGAAATCAGATCCTGCAGGGCCCTGGTCTCATGAGGCAGAGCGTTCCACCAGGCCAGTGTTGCAAAGGCCCTGGCTCTGGTTGAAGCCAGTCTAACTTCCTTTGGGCCCGGGACCTCTAGGGTGTTGCTATTATGGACCTTGAGGTTCTCCGTGGGGCATACCGGGAGAGGCGGTCCCGTAGGTACGAGGGTCCTAGGCCGTGAAATTACCAGCTTCAAATGCAGTTAGGTCGCTCTTTTCCCCCATTCGGTTCGAAGCTGGTTTAGGGAGAGATCCAGTATTATCTAATAAATGAGAAGATAGATATAATTTGTAGCTAGCACCATGTGCGCTATCGTTTCCCTTAGCAGTGGTGGAAGTGTGCTGGATGCAAATGAAAGTGTGCACAGTTGTTATGTACTGAGTTGAATAGGATCCAAACTGCAGCAGTCTGATTGGTCCTAGAACAATAGGATCCAAAAGGCAGCAGTCTGATTGGTCCTAGAACAATAGGATTCAGAATGCAGCAGTCTGATTGGTCCTAGAACAATGCAGCAGTATGATTGGTTGGCAGGAACCACCCAATCATGCTCCAGATAAAAGTGAATCCACAACCTGATTGGCTTACAGTAGAATTCCGGAATTAGCCAATCATGTGCAGCCCATTGTGTAAATAATGTATATAAAGCAGATACTTCGAGGGGACATTCATTCATTCCTCCTCACCACTATGAGCTGAATAAAGAGCATGAAATCACTTTGCGACTCTGAGTATATTTCAACAGTGTTGACGGGCAGTTTCAAGGCCCCTCTCCTTTCTTGATCTTCAAACCGGACTTGGGCAGGACAGCTCTTCACACACCCTCACAGCCCTTCAAACCAGCCTCAAATGAATCCAATGGATTCCCCTTCTAGATCGTACAAATTAGTAGCCTGCTTGGGAATTGCCATTCATTCCAGGAATAAATTAAAATTTGGTGGAGGGGGGGATGGGAGTGAGAGTCAGACATTTTGGCTCTCTCTGGGGCCAACCTCTAAGTCAGGGGTCAGCAAACTTTTTCAGCAGGGGGCCGGTCCACTGTCCCTCAGACCTTGTGGGGGGCCAGACTGTATTTTGGGGGGGGAAATGAACAAATTCCTGTGCCCCACAAATAACCCAAAGATGCATTTTAAATAAAAGCACACATTGTACTCATGTAAAAACACCAGGCAGCAGTGGCGTAGCGTGGGGGGTGCAGGGGGGGCCGGCCGCACCGGGCGCAACATCTGGGGTTAGGGCAAATCCACGGGTTAGGGGGCGCAAATCCACGGGTTAGGGGGCGCAAATCCACGGGTTAGGGGGCGCAAATTACTTGCCTTGCCCCGGGTGCTGACAACCCACGCTACGCCACTGCCAGGCAGGCCCCACAAATAACCTAGAGGTGCATTTTAAATAAAAGGACACACTCTACTCATGTAAGAACTTGCTGATTCCCGGACCTTAGTCGAAAACCACACTTAGCCACGACTAACTTTTGCTGGATTGAGCCTACTGTTTCAAAATGTTGTTGCCCACTCCAGAGCCTGGTGGATTACTAACCTATCTATATTTCTGCAGGAAGCTGGGAGGGGAAGCATATGCCAAGAAAGATAATATACAGAGTGGGACTGTGTCAGAACTCCCTACTCATCCAAGGATTTGAAATTGCTTCTCTAAGGAAGGCACACGCAGGGACAGCAGAAACCTCTTAGGCGGCCACATGCTATGTTCACTTCCGCTTGCTTGCTAAGTGGCAGAATTGGGGATTTGAGCTTTGTCTAGCTGGCTAGCATCTTTGAGAGGACTGAGAAAACCTGTGTGCTAAAGCAGGGATGGGAAACCTCAGAACTGGGAGCCATACGTGGCCCTCTAGTCCTCGCTCTCTGGCCCTTGGGACCAGTGGCGTAGCGTGGGTTGTCAGCACCCGGGGCAAGGCAAGTAATTTGCGCCCCCTAACCCGTGGATTTGCGCCCCCTAACCCGTGGATTTGCGCCCCCTAACCCATGGATTTGCCCTAACCCCAGATGTTGCGCCCGGTGCGGCCCGCCCCCCCTGCACCCCCCACGCTACGCCACTGCTTGGGACTCTCCACAGGCCACACCCTCCAACCAGTCTGACTTTGCATGGCTGGAATTGTCCTTGAACTCTGGCAATGCATAGAAAGTAGCCTACTGTATAAAGGTAAAATTCACATTAATTGCTCTCCCCGCTTTCCCCTCTATCCCTACACACCGCTCTGACACGTGGCCCCTAGCTGGTTGCCTAGAAGACAGTGCGATCATTAAACCCATCCACTGTCAAGATGGAAGATTATCATCATCATTCTTTATTTTTATGCCACTCTGGGCGGCTTCCAACAAATTAAAACACAATACAACATCAAACATTAAAATCCTCCCTGAACAGGGCTGCCTTCAGATGTCTTCTAAAAGTCAAATGGTTGTTTATCTGCTTGACATCTGATGGGAGGGCGTTCCACAGGGCGGGCGCCACTACCGAGAAGGCCACTACCTGGTTCCCTGTAACCTCACTTCTCGCAGTGAGGGAACCGCCAGAAGGCCCTCGGAGCTGAATCTCAGTGTACGAGCTGAATGATGGGGGGTGAAGATGCTCCTTCAGGTATACAGGGCCAAAGCTGTTTCAGGCTTTAAACACTTTGAATTGTGTTCGGAAATGTACTGGGAGCCAGTGAAGATCCTTTAGGACCAGTGTTCTGTTGTCTGGCAGCCATTCTGGATTAGATGTACAGTGATACCTCGGGTTACATACGCTTCAGGTTACAGACTCCGCTAACCCAGAAATAGTACCTCGGGTTAAGAACTTTGCTTCAGGATGAGAACAGAAATCGTGCAGCGGCAGCGTGGCAGCAGCGGGAGGAGGCCCCATTAGCTAAAGTGGTGCTTCAGGTTAAGAACAGTTTCAGGTTAAGAACGGACCTCCGGAACGAATTAAGTACATAACCAGAGGTACCACTGTAGTTTCCGAGTCACCTTCAAAGGTAGCCCTATGTAGAGCGTGTTGCAGTACTCCAAGCAGGAGATAACCAGTCCATGAACCACTCTGGCAAGACAGTGCGTGGGCAGGTAGGGTCTCAGCTGGCGTACCGAATGGAGCTGGTAGACTGGCTTATCTATGGAGGCATAGCCACAACTTTCATGTTACTACTGTGACAAATCGCAGAGGAATAGCTATGTAGTCTGTTGTAAGGAAAAAATGGAGCCTTCATTATAAAGGACTCCTGGACAGCTCAGTCAGGAGAGCACGGGCCTCTTTAATCTCAGGGTTGTGGGTTTGAGCCGCACATGGGAAGAAAGACTCTGGCATTACAGGCACTGATGACTCTTGTGGTCCCTTCCAACTCTACAGTTCTATGATTCTACAATTCTATGAGCTACTAACATGAGTTTGACCAAATCGCAGGAGGCAATGGAAGACAGGAGTGCCTGGCGTGCTCTGGTCCATGGGGTCACGAAGAGTCGGACACGACTAAATGACTAAACAACAACACAATTCTGTGAAATGATTCCTGTGGCCCTTTGAAGTCTTTGAATATTGTGGCATAAAAAGCTTCCGTGAGTGCTGGCTCACAAACATTAATTCCACCGCAATAAAATTCCCAAGGCTATCCTTAGAGCCTTCCCGCAGGACATTTTGTTGTTTTGGCAACCATTGTACCAGCAACCACCAGTCTTAGCCTCCAAAGGGTCCTGGGAGTCAAAGTTTTCTGTGCATTTTTGGTTAGAGATCGCCAACAACTACAATACTCCCAGCATTCTCTGGGAAGAAAGAATGACTGTTAAACCAGGCCTTTGAGGACCCCTCCAGACTGGTTTTTTTTTTTTAATTGTGGCTGTATTCTGCAACATGTTCTTGATACAAAATAGTGCATCGGCCATAGATTTGTTCTGCTTTAGTTTGCTCTGTGATGATTCCCCAATGCTACAACGTTAGTGCTGTCCAAGGGGGGCTAAAAGCGGGACAAAAATAAACCAGAGCGTTTGCGATAGAAAAAGTGATGGGATTTCAGCAGGAAGCTATGGGATATACATGGATTGCAAGTGAAACAGTGTGACATCCCCAAAACGTTTACAGGCACAAACTGTATTGAAAGCAAGATTGTGTCAGGGACCATGCTGAGGAGGGCTACACTGAGGAGGAATGGTGGGAGCCTCCCCCTCCCCCTCCTCTGGATCATGAATCTTCCCAGGAGCAGGAGGACAGTATAGATTTGGAACAGCGGTTTGCAGAGGGACATAGTTCAGAAGGAAGAAGCTGGGAAATACTGGATGAGGAACAGCTGAAAGAAGAAACACTGGAAGAGAGAGGGTTAACAGATTCACAGTCTCTGGACAGCATTCACACCCCTTCTCCAAAATCACAGAGATCTCAGAAAGTGGCAGAACAGAAAGCACAGAGGGTACAAGCTCAGATTACAAAATGTAGAAGTGACATAGATTAATAGGGACAGAAGGGAGTGTAATCCTTAATTGGGAGCACCGCCATATCTAGGAGATGTTCTTCTTTGTTCTCTCACTGTGATTATTAAAGTTTCTAACTGGTAGGAAGACTCCTTTTCCTTTGTTCTGCTTATCTACTGTCACAGGGGAGGAAGCTGATTCCCTGAAGCCTGACAGATTGCATGTGACTGCTCCAATAGCACCATGAGAACAAATCATCATGAATGCGCAGTAAAAGAAATAGGTCCAGGGAGGGGCTGTGAGAGAAGCTCCATGAAAATAAGTTTGGGGAGGGGAGGTAGTCCAGAGCAGTGTTGCGTGATGTAGCCCACCGGATGCTGTTGGATTACAACAACTCCTATAATCCTTGCCCATTGGCTAGGATGAGTGCTGCTGATGGGCTCAAGGCTGAAGAACACGGAGCATGTGCTTTACATGCAGAAAATTCCAAGTTCAACTGCTGGCATCTCAAGTTGAGAAACGACAACAGCAGCAGCGGGTGATGGTGAAGTCCTTCCTCTGCCTGAGATTCTGGAGAGCCATTGCCAATCAGAACAGACTAGAAAATAGCCCAAGGGTCCCCTTTGGACTGCAACATGCTGCTGACACAATAATAGTTCATCATCGCTGGAGTCATCCTGGACCGCCTACAAATCCTTCTCCTTTATTATATGTCAGGTGATGATTTTCCAGTGTTACCACATTATTGCCATTTGGAGGAGCGCCCATGCTCTATAGCACAACGAAAGTGGAAGAATAATTGTTAAGTTGTGGGTGAACATATCAGACGACACAGCGATTCTCCAAACAGCTCTTGTTTATTCACAGGTCAGAAAAGAACTGAACTGAAGGGTTCAGTCAGCCTGCTTATATAGAGCTCCAGTACAACGTAACTGTAACAACTTTCTGTAACTATCCAATCACTGAACGTCACTTTCGATCGCTTATTTGCATATGTGGACCTGAACTATCTACAGTATCCCCCTGCTGGCCCAGGGTGAGAACTTCGGTACATAACAATAATCATTGTCTTATTTGTAGGCCGCCTTTCCATAGTTAAAACCATGCTCAAAGCGGCTTACAATTTGAAAAGATTTACATAATTACAAACATAGCAAAAGTAGTCATAAACCATGAAATAAAACACACCAGAAAGTACACAACCCAACTGAACAATCTCCACATAAATCATAATATCTGGAAATAAAGATACAAAAAAAGTATACATAGCAGCAGCACAGCCCCCTAACCAGGCTTCCTCAACCTCGGCCCTCCAGATGTTTTTGGCCTACAACTCCCATGATCCCTAGCTAGCAGGACCAGTGGTCAGGGATGATGGGAACTCTCAAAACATCTGGAGGTCTGAAGTTGAAGAAGCCTGCCCTAAACAATATCCCAGCTCAAGGGAGCGTTCAGCAGCTTCAGCTTTCGTAGCTGGAGTCAGTCAGTCAAAAACAGAAATTTAGCCTAGTTTGGGACCACCAATTGCACTGTAGTAAAATCGCACCACGTGACTGCAATCAGCTAATAATAATTTAATGATAATTTCATTATTTCCACCTCGCCCATCTGGCTAATGCACCTTATGCTATGTAAGGCTTTTAAAAATTCCATTTCCTTGCCAACAGCAGGAGGGAGAGGGATTAGGCAGAACTATTAAAAACCACAGTCTACTCATGTGATTGGAGTGCAGGGATTTGGGCATCTTTTTCAAAGCAATTGTTATCTGAAATATTGCTCTTCCAACCCCTCCCTCCCCACTGCCAAGAATATTTGAGGTATGAAAAGTTCCAAGATTTCAGGAGGACATCATGGGATTGCACTGATTGGAGGTGAAGCAATATCCTCGCCCCTAAACTTTTGCAGGTGTAAACAGTAATTGAAGTGGGGTCAATGGTAGCCAGTCCAGCACCATCATAAGCACAAATCTTCATGAAAGCACAATGGAAAAGACATCTGTGCTGGTCCACTACACATCAGGCTAGACTCGCAGCCTTTCTCAACCTGTGGGTCCTCAGATGTTGTTGAACTACAACTCCCATCACCCCTAGCTAGCAAGGCCAGAGCTCAGGGATGATGGGAGTTGTAGTCCAACAACATCTGGGGACCTACAGGTTGAGAACCACTAGGCTGGAGTCTTCAAGCCCAGTAGCCTTTGCATGTGTGTGTGTTGCATTTGTGATGCCCCCACTCTCCATTGATTTGAGCCATCCATCCCTCTGGCCATGCTCTCCAATGTAACTGTGGTGCGCTCCTTCTCCCTGGGGACATTTATGGTGTGTGATGCGCTCATAGGCAAAGTACTGTTATTGTGGGAGGCCTCAAGGATCTGAAACTGCTCTGCTCTCTTCCTCCCGCCCACCCCACCCCGGAACCTCTCTCTGTGGTCTGCTATCGCCTCTCGCCCTTTGCTTTTCCCGTGCGCATTTCGACAGAGATTGGCCCTGCAATTTCCGATCCTCTGCTGGGATGTTGCATAAGAAGAAGAAGAGGGGGGGGAACCCACACCCAGAGCTCCTGAGACACCTCAAGTCTTCTGAGGCCAGCGGTGGTGATGGGGGAGAGAAAATGTATTAATATGAGCAAGGCCTCAGCGGGATTTCTAAACTACAAATTCCCAAATTCCCCATCCCAAGAATAGGTAATCTGGCAAATTAGGAAAACGAAGAGGCGATGGAGGACGCAAAAACTGCCAGCATTATGGGTGCAAAATGGAATCACCAAATGCAGATGCAGAATACCTCTGAACACCAGATCCTGGGCCCAAAACAACAGGGGATGAGCATTTGTGTTATGTGTCTACCAGAATCTTTTGACAACGACGTGAGGCCAGACTCAGTAAGGTGGTTCTTAGTTCTTGTTGACTTGTGGCATTCATTATCACACGGTGTGCTGGTTGTTCCCTACATTAGGGTTGGTTTTTTAAGGGTTGGATTAAACCCGGTGTGAGGAACCTTTGGTCTTCTAAGGTTCAGATGTAGCCCTACAAGTCTCTTTCTCCAACTCTCAGGAAGAAGAAGAAGAGTTTGGATTTGATATCCCGCTTTATCACTACCCTAAGGAGTCTCAAAGCGGCTCCTTTCCCTTCCTCTCCCACAACAAACACTCTGTGAGGTGAGTGGGGCTGAGAGACTTCAAAGAAGTGTGACTAGCCCAAGGTCACCCAGCAGCTGCATGTGGAGGAGCAGGGAAGCGAAGCTGGTTTGCCAGATTACGAGTCCACCGCTCTTAACCACTATACCACACTGGCTCTCCCCAGTCTACTATCCCTCTCCCCAAGCCCCCAGGCCACACGCCTCTGCTTCACACGCCATGTATTTCTGCCTGGCTGGAATGTGTTACTGAACTGCGATCATGCCTCTCACTTGCCTGGAAGGAAGAAAGAGGGGTGTGGGTGTATGTTGAAACCTCTGGCTTTTGCATGGCTGAAAATCAGCTGGTAGAAAGACGATTTGCACTACTTGCTCTGCCCATTTTTGCTTCTGGCCGATCATGGCACACAGCTTTACCAAGGGCAGAATGTAGCCCTCATGCTAAGCAAGGTTCCTCCGTTCTAAACAAGCTCATCTCTGGCCCAATCAAAGATCCCCCGAATGGGGCAAGACTTCCCTTCCCACTTCTCAGAGGGTGGTGTACCAGCCACACCAGGCGTTTGGAAATTGGCCCCATGGCTCTGTCATAAACCCATGCTTTGCATGTCTGAGCTGCCAGACTCAATCCCCAATGTCTGCAGTTTAAACAGGTGGGAGACCTGTGGTCCTTCCAACTGCTGCTGAACTACACCTCCCATCATCTCTGACTATTGCACATGACAGCTGAGGCTGATGGGAACTGGAGAGAGAGTCCAGCAACAACCAGAGTCGTGTTAGCAGGGTCTGGTTATAGGTGATGGGGAAAACCTCTCCTGGCTTGAGACCCTGGAGAGACAATACCGAGGGCCACCTTCCCTTCTGTGAAGCCTTTCAGGGGCCACATCATTCCAGAACGGTAGGCAAAGCCAGAGGCAAAAGTAGGTGGAGCCGTGAATGTGATTTTTACCTTTGTACAGTAGGCTAGCTTGTACATATACACTCAAACAACTCTCTCCATCTTCCATCTGGACAGGCAAAAGGCACCATCAGAGATCAAGGACACATTCCAGCCAGGCCAAAACATCTGCGGTGCAAAGCCGTGGCCACGAGTGGCGCAGAGAGTGGACTTGTGGCCTGCGAAGAGTTCTGAGATCTCCACCCGTCCTAGACACACATGCAGAGCCTTTATTCAGGTGGAACCTGCTTATAATGGCCCCAGGTGTGTAAGATCTGAATGACATGTGTGTGCTTGATGCACACGTACCCACAGTTACATATAGGACCCACACATTGATAGGAGGGAATGACTCCAGCTCTGTCGCCAGGGCAGAAAGCGGAGCAGCGCAGAGAGTTCTGTGGCCCAGAACGCAGCTATAACACTGGCTAAAATGTATAGAACAAAAAATGAACTGTAAGGAAATGTAAGGAAAAGGAAGGTACTTTTCACCACATGTGGTGGACATGTAAAGAGGTAAAAACTTTCTGGGAAATGATATATAATGAGTTAAAGAAAATGTTTAAAAACACTTTTGTTAAAAAACCAGAAGCTTTCTTATTGGGTATAGTGGGTAGAGAGCTACCGAGACAAGATAAAAAATTGTTCTTATATGCAACAACTGTGGCAAGAATTTTGTTAGCCCAAAGATGGAAACAACAGGAGTTACCAACAAAAGAAGAGTGGCAGATGAAGTGGATGGGCTTTGCAGAACTGGTGAAAGTGACGGGAAGAATCCGGAACCAGCGAGACCAAGCATTCCAAAAGGACTGGAACAAATTTATACAGTATTATATTGGAAGGACAACTGTAAGCAATTAACACCATTAGCAGGACTATCTGAAGATTTGTAAGATGAAATTGCTACCTGTTCAGGTTGAGTAATATAATATTTTAGGTAATGATATAACAAGGATGGGACGCGGGTGGCGCTGTGGGTTAAACCACAGAGCCTAGGACTGGCCGATCAGAAGGTCAGCAGTTCGAATCCCCGCAATGGGGTGAGCTTCTGTTGCTCAGTCCCTGCTCCTGCCAACCTAGCAGTTCGAAAGCCTGTCAAAGTGCAAGTAGATAAATAGGTACCACTCCGGCGGGAAGGTAAACAGCATTTCCGTGCGCTGCTCTGGCTCGCCAGAAGCGGCTTAGTCATGTTGGCCACATGACCCGGAAGCTGTATGCCGGCTCCCTCGGCCAATAAAGCGAGATGAGCGCCGCAACCCCAGAGTCGGCCAAAACTGGACCTAATGGTCAGGGGTCCCTTTACCTTTTATAACAAGGATAGGAAACGAAGAGAAATGTAAAGATGTAAAGTTTAATTTTGTAAACCAACAGACGGGAGGGAGGGAAGTCCTTAGGCTCAGTTGAGCCAAAGAGATAAAATATGAGGGTACAATTTTATGTAATGTGATTATATGAAAATGCAATAAAAATCATTTACAACAGAAAGCAGATATAACGCAAAGACTTCTGGTTCTATCCAGGAGAGGGCATTAGACTAGAACATGTGTACATGCATACATGAACACACACGTGTGTTATTCATATTTCTATGTGGAATATACATGCACAGAGAAACACACACACATTTTGGAATGTTCCCATACCACCCAGGTAGTGTGTGTGTGCTGCCCATCTTCACCAACACAGATTGGGCAGGGAGTAATTTGTGGTGCTATTGACAGACGCCGCTGCGCACAACACAGGAGGACACAGCATGGCAGAGAGGAGTGATATGGTACACAAAGATCAGAAGAAGCCTCAGGAGAAACAAGCAGACCAGACCTGCAAGACAGTCAAGTTAAAACTTCCATGTTAACAGAGGGACCTCCACACACACACGCAAAGTCACATTCCTATTACACAATGACACCTCCGGCAAGCAGGTTGACTAGACAGTTTGGATCATGTAGATTAATGCACCACCACAAACCATAAAGGGGAAATAAACAATGTGCAAGCCCCCTCCCCTGTACGCTTAACATGTAAAATAGGAGCTGTCGGAGCTAAAACCAAAACGCAACACATCCTGAAGGTCCCTTTGCTCTGGAAGCCCTTATCCCAAACTGCAGATGAGGGGGTGGGAGCGCATGGAAGGCACTCTGAACATGCTCAAAGGCACTCCTTTTTATTCCTGCCATCTTCCAAGGAGCTTAGGGTGGCCTTTTAGCATAACATCAACACATCTGCTAGCCTGAGGGAGAAGGGTACTGGTAAAATTCTCCTTACGACTTGCCAGGACCATACTGCCAGGAGCCAAGCTACAATTTTTAGGAGGGTTGAAAGCGGTTTGAGAGAGGTTTTGCTTTATGCAATGCACACAAATGTTCCTTTTGGCTTGCTGCTGCTGCCTCTGGATAAATAAGTTTTGCAGGTTTCTGAAATAAGAAATAACTTCTTCAGCAGAGGCAAAAGGGCAATGATACAAACCAAACAATTTAATATACATTTATGTATACAAGCAGTGCTTTTTTCTGGGGGGCCGGGGACACAGCGGGATGCATACCCCTAAACATTTTGTGAATCTGTATTTATTTCCCCCGATTTGAACTATAAAGTGGTGATTTTCTTGAGTCAAAATGAGAGTACCCCTAAACATTTTTTGGTAGAAAAAAGTCTCTCTTGTTCTTTCTCCCTCTCCCCCTCTCTCTTTCTCTGTATGTATTTGTGTCTTTCTTTCCGCCATGCAAACAAACACTACCATCTCTCTCTCTCTCTCTCTCTCTCTATCTCTCTAGTCAACGTTATTCAAAATAACTTGGTTAAGGTAACCCACGAGACTTCATAGCTAAGCAAGGCTTTGAATCTCACACGCAAATCCAGTGCTCCACTACATTGCTCTGGCTCATGTACCTCATGCATTCCCAGACTCAAGAGACATATTTTCTATAGGGCGTTTGTGATGATTTGTGTCCGTGCTGCTGTCAGGGCTGTCAGACACAACCCCACCTTCAATACTATTTGTTCCTGCAAAAGTGTTATACTGCTTCATTTCCCACCAGTACATGTGCTGAAATCCCATAACTTTTCATACCACAAAAGTCTGAGGGATCGGGTTGTCTCACTTTTATTGCACGATAGCCCCTTCAGACAGCAATAGCACCGAGAAAGCATCATACTTGTAATAAATGGATCTCCTTTCCTATTGACATCAGGCAGCAGCCTTCACTGTTCTCTTTGCTAAAAAATGTTTTTGTTTAGAAAAGGCTAGCTGGCACATGTTTTAATTGGGTGTGTTTTTTTTAGCCTGTTGATTTCTATTATTTTTGAGTGGTTTAAATAGTTGTTTTTAACTGGTTTTCCCACTCATCTTTAAATTTATTCTTTTTTTTCCTAAACCGCTTTGATGCTTTATGGCAATCAAGCGGTAAATATTGTGAAATAAATAAGAAAATCACAGCTAATAAAGCAGAATAAGACCACCACCAACACCCTGTTATTGTGTCAGGAACATGCCGCAAGAAAACACCCCAAATAAAACATCAGTCTGGAGGGACCCTGAGCCACAACACCCAAATCCAATACCTGCACCTCAGCCCTGGATTCAAATTAACCCTGGGTGGCTCATTCCAGAGAGAGCTGGCCGGCTACACACCTCCCTAAACAACTTCCACCTATCGTGGACCCAAAAGTTTGTGTTTACTCCAGGATTCCCACAGGTCATCTTGCATCATAATATGGGGGGGGGGGGAATGCCTTCACAAGCATGCATGAAGCAATTGCATACCCCAGCTCAAGAGGTATGGGGATGTTTCCTTTTGCAAATGCCCAACTCCCCACCCCCACCGTTATAACGGCTGTGACAGCCACTTTCTTTCATCCTCGCACAGGCTGGTTGTGTTGGCTTGCAACACAAATGTACACGCACAAGACTTGGATTAGGTGAAGGATGTTTCTCTTCATCCGTGTGGTTCCGTATTGCTGCGTTGTGTTTGTGCACAAGGCCGCTTGTTGCTGGCCTGTTTGCAAGTGAACCTGCGCACTTCAAAAATGCCCATGCAGAATGAACGGGTGCAGGGTGTGTGTGTGTGGCAACAACTGCAGCAAGCAAAGGCTAGTTTACAAATATTTTGCAGCAAATATACACGGCCATTTAACATCATAACCCAGAGTCTAAAATTACCTCTCTGCCCCATGGGAGAATGCTGCAGCCTAATGCCACAGTCAGACCATATATTCAAAGTCACGGGGAATACTGGGAACTGTATTTTCTTAAGGTTGCTGGGAACTTTAGCTCTGTGAGATCAGAACCCTTAACAAACTACAGTTCCCAAGATTCTGTGCAACCATTAAAGAGGTGCAATAGTGCTTTAAGAGCATGGTGCAAATGTGACCTTGGTGTGCGTCATTTGTATGTACAAATGTTCTGCTCCCTTCCACCCCGGGGGTTCAGGAAATAATTACATTTTCCCTTGCAAAATGAGACACAGTTGCTCAGAAAAAAGAGACTCAATGGGAACAAGCCATTAAAGGTTCCGGATCAAAACACCCCATAAACGCACCTGTAACTTCAACACTGGATAAGGGCAGCTTCTGAGGGAAAGAACCTCCTTTGCTCCTCATCATGAGACGCAAACACAAAAAAGTCCCTGGAGCCCATGTTGTATGAGTTAAGTCCTTCTGAAAAAGCTATCTGCCCAAAATAGTGAAGGGCCTGACATGCAGAGAGCCGGAGGGACTTCTGTCAGGAACCAGAGTTTTCTGGGGGTGGGTAGAGGGAGCGATTTGAAGGTGATGCCTATCTACCCCATGGGCCAGGAACATGGCTGGCCCTAGAATTTCTAACATTTATTTGGGAAAGGGCGGGGGGCTCCCATAGGAAGAGCGGCTCGGTTTGAGATCCTCCCCCCTCTTCTTGCTCCTGCTACAGCCTTCACCCCTCTCTCTCACCTGGCCACGCAACCAAGGAGACAAATAGCCCCCGCCTTGCTAGAGAGGGCTGCAAACAATGGTACCCTTTGAGACAGTGGCGGCATGGCTCCTTACCTGCAGGAATTCCTGGCTGCCTGGGCCAGGTGTGCAGCCGGAGAGGGTGGACGAGGAAGCAAAAAGGGAAAAGGGTCTCCTCTGGGATGTGCAGGAGAAAGGACCCCCCAGTTTTCCAAGCGGTGGGTGCCGTTTTCCCTTGATGGGCTAGGGCAGCTCGAAAGGGGCCCTCAAGGAGCTTCCATCGCTGCAGCAGTCGGTCCCACAGACTCCAGGTGGCCAGAGCTGTACAGTGCGTGTCCCGCCTTGTCTCACTGGGGGCTGCTGATATTACATAACAGGAGCCGCCCCTGTGCAAGGGGCAGGGAAACCACAGGGCCGGTGGCGGCAATGGCTCAAGGGTTTTGTTCCCTCCCACAAAGCCTTGTGTTGCACCCTGCCTTTCCAAGAAAGGCCACAGAGCCGTCTCCTATCTGCACTTACAGAGCTCGAAGGAAGAGAGTCCACAGAACACCACAAACACACACACACACACACCACGAAGGAAGAAAATGAGAGAGAGGGTATCTGCCGCTCCGAGGCTACCCAGGCAGAAACATGCACTGCAAACAGATATAAACGAACAGGGATGCCAGAGAAAGGAATAAAATGAGGGAAGACAAGCAGAGTACATGCAAGACTGCGCTTCAATACGCTGCACAGGGCCGGCTCTGTCATTAGGTGGGGTTAGGCAGCTGCCTCAGGCGGCAGATAATAAGGGGCTGGGAGAAGATGGAGTGGCGTGTGTCACACGCCCTGCCCTGCGCCCCCTAAACTAGCCTGCTGCACCCAAGTAGAGTGGCGGGTGATCTCTCTCGCCTCTTGTCGGTTTCTGTATATGGAATTGGTGGAGGTGGTGAGGCGCCATCTTGTCCTTTGCCTCAGGCGGCGGAATGTCTTCCACTGGTCCCGAATGTGCAGGTCACACTCATGCTGGGACACAACCTAAGTGTTCCCACCTGCAAGGAATAACTGGACGCAGCGTGAGAAAGCTCACGACAGACGCTCCACAGGGACACACTGCAAGATGGTGCTGGGCATGAGGAGAGGTTACATTTCAGATGCAAGGCCGCCATTTAAGAAACACACAAAGAGAACCAGAGGTTGTAGCTATGCTACAAACCTGAGGAATTATTTTTTTTTAATGCTTTAAGTGTTCTTGGGGTTTCTTGAGAATGGTCGTTTTGTGGCAATGCTAAGCATTCCTGGGTGAACGTCTTAATCCTGTCATGGGGTTACGGGTCCCAGGGTTTCTTGAGGGAAACCATGACAGTGCACTAGATTACAGTAATAGTGGAGACATACCCACCCACTTCCATGTCATTCTCACTGTCTTGCACATATCTTTCTCTTTCGCTCACTATCTTCCATGCTCTCATAAGCTTGAAAAAAGAGACAAGGCATGTATTTTTGTAAACTAAGAAATCTTTAATAAATATATATATATAAACTTAAAAAATAAAAATAAATGAACACCCCTCTCAAGAATTCCATGCAAAATATGCTCCTGACCACTCCTCTTCCTGTCACATTCACTCTCTCTCTCTCTCTCCATTAGGGTTTAGTTTTGAGATTAATTAGTGCCTCCTTTGGGAAAGGTCTGTACGGTAGCAACATGAGAAGCGGCCTTTTCTGCAGTGGCTCCCCATTTATGGAATGCTCTCCCCAGAGAGGTTTGGCTGGCACCTTCATTAGACACCAGCAGAAGAATCCGGTTTTTGGGGGGAAAGTACTTTTAAACATTTTTTCAATTCATCATAGATCATTTCCCAATACTCTTTTACCCTTTTACATGTCCACCACATATGAAAGAATGTTCCTTCTGCCTCTTTGCATCTCCAGCACTTATCTGATTCTGTCTTGTACATCCTATCAAGTCTGTGAATCATTTCCAGGCAGTTCTCCTTCAAAGAATAACATGCTGTAAATTTCAAATCACTTTCCCAGAGTTTGTCCCAGAGGTTAATATTTATATTGTGTCCTATATCTATTGCTCAGTGTGTCATTGAGGCCTTAGCAAGCTTGTCTTTTGTTTTCCATTCTAATAATAGATTATGCATTTTAGACAAAAGTTTCTCTTTGTTTTGTACAAATTCTTCTTTGAATTGTTTTATATATATATACAGTATTGGAAGCTGCCCAGAGTACTGAGGCAACCCAATAAGATGTGTGGGGTATAAATAGTAAAATTATCATTATGGAATGGGAGGTCCCTATTTTCATTGGAGGAATATTGGAGGGTACACACCAGGCGAAAACATTCCTTTTCAACCAGGCATTTGGCTGATTGACATCTGATGCCTTTTAAATGTGCTGTGGGAGGGGAGATTATTGGTTCGTTGCTGTTTTTCTTTTTACTATGTATTTTGTCATTTTCATATTGTGATTCTATGTTGCAAACCACCCTGAGATCTGCGGATGAAGGGCAGTGTACAAATTAAATAAATAAATAAATACAACTACAATTTCTGCAAGACTGGATCCTCTGCCTTTTCACAGTATCCCAACAGGCAGAAATCTAACAGGTGCAGCCCTTCCCAGCTCTTACCTCCACGTGCATAAAAGCTTCACGTGCTTCATTCCGGCCTGTCCAGCTGTCATTCAAGGCTGAAGAGCACAGCTAGTAGAATGGACCAGTCGCTGCCTCTCAGTGTAACCTACCTGCCGGGGTTGTTGTGGGAAGAAAATGAGGAGGACGAGAACCGCCTACACCATCTGGAGTGACTTGGAGGAAAATGTGTTCTATAAATGCAATAAACAAAATTATAGCAAAAAATAAAAATAAAATAAAATAAAATGCAATGATGCCCTGAAACATGATCCAGCTGTGGACATCTACTGTTACACACTTCCCACAAGTTAAGGCTTGTGGTTTCTTGCCTTGATGCTTGTGGCCAATACATGTGGCCTTCTGTGCATGTGTCCTGGCATAGAAGGGACTCTGCCTGTTGTTCTGCTCACTGGAAACCTCTCAGGGGTCAGCAAACTTTTTCATCAGGGGGCCGGTCCACTGTCCCTCAGACCTTGCGGGGGGCCGGACTACATTTTGGAAGAAAAAATATGAACGAATTCCTATGCCCCACAAATAACCCAGAGATGTATTTAAAATAAAAGGACACATTCTACTCATGTAAAAACACGCTGATTCCAGGACTGTCCACAAGCCGGATTTAGAAGGCGACTGGGCCGGATCCGGCCCCCGGGCCTTAGTTTACCTACCCACGCTAGGGCATGGAAAAGATGCCTGTGCCTTTAATAGGCCTGCACCTGTAAACATCCAGAATGTTTACTGGGGGGTGATAAAAGAGGCCTTTGTTTCCCCACTCAGGAGTGGGATGGCCTCATGGGGAGGGAGCCCCTCTTGTAGCAGGTGGATGCTTGGATGGCCAGACAATACGCTTCCAACCTGTTCATGCCTCTCCTTCCAACATCTGCTGCCCACTACTTGCTTAACATTATTTTTAAAGTCGGTTGAGAGTTCCACCTGCAGTTGTCCCACCTCCTTCTGCATCTCGCCCTGCCCAATACGGAAACCCAGAGGGTTCTCCATGAGGATACATGGCCCACTCTGGCTAATAAAGGTTCCCCACTCTTGCTATAGAAGGACGCGTGTGGCGCCACAACCCCAGAGTCGGCCACGACTGGACCTAATGGTCAGGGGTCCCTTTACCTTTACCTTTTACTCTTGCTATAGGGCAACTCTCATGGCAGCCACTCAGATGGATAAAACCCATTCCATAAGCTGCCTCCTTTCGTCAGGTTGCATGTTTACAAAGCAGGATGCCATCACAATGTAGGTAAATTGTATGACCCGGGCAGAATCGCTGCAAAAATATCTGTAGTTTGCCATGATTGGGGAACGGAAGGTGGCAGAGTGTGTGTGTTTGGGGGCAGGAATGGGCAGCCGAAATAAATCCTAGGATGGGACGCATTTCTCCTGCTCAAGGTCCTTTTCCCACCCTGTGCTGCCAAACATAAAGGTAAAGGTAAATGGACCCCTGACTAGTCGTGGCCAACTCTGGGGTTGCGGCACTCATCTCGCTTTATTGGCGGAGGGAGCCGGCGTACATCTTCTGGGTCATGTGGCCAGCATGACTAAGCCGCTTCTGGCGAACCAGAGCAGCACACGGAAATGCCGTTTACCTTCCTGCCAGAGTGGTACCTATTTATCTACTTGCACTTCGACGTGCTTTTGAACTGCAAGGTTGGCAGGAGCAGGGACCGAGCAACGGGAGCTCACCCCGTCGTGGGGATTCAAACCGCCGACCTTCTGATGGGCAAGTCCTAGGCTCTGTGGTTTAACCCACAGCGCCACCCATATCCCGCTTCACTGCCAAACGTAGTCACATGTTAAATTAATTAAGTTAAAAGAACCGGTCATACATCTGTATCGATTGCTGGCTTAGAAGGTCATTAGCATATTTGGGGGGGCAGTTTGTCACATGAGCGGTGATGTTTCGCTGGGTTGTCCATACATCAGCACACATTGACTTCCATTTGCTCCTCACTTGAGCGCAACCTCCCTCTTTTCGTTCCCGGCAGCCCAAATGACAGGAGTGTGCCCTTTTCCAGTTGCACATCGGGATTTCAACAATAAGTTTGGAGGAGTCGTTCTCTCGAGGTCTCACGCCATGCGGAGGATTTCTTAATTGCAGTACATATACGGGGACTTTGAAGAGCTTGTGCAAGACCTCTTTTTCAGGATTTTGGTAGAGCTAAATGCTAGTCTTGTGCAACACCACTCTATAAGTACATATTTTTTTTCAAGAAACAACAACAAATGGAGATAGATGTTGCTCCTGTCCGAAAAGCACGAGACTCCCTTTAGCCCATAGTGAACAGAAACAAACGTATTTCAACAACCTGTTTGCAACATAAGGACCCCATCTGGATGCACCCTTACACAACACTATAAAGTATTGTGTTCAGTGGAACCGTCTCCCTGTCAGCATCGCCCTTGAGCCAGTGCCACCGACTGGACTCATCCACTTCAGCCCCGACTGGGCCAGGCGAGCTGGGTAGCACTTCCAGAGACCACCTTCTGCACAGGAACAGGTCAAAGTGCTGTGGACTCACAACTCAGAGTTGTGAGCACCGGATTCACTCCAACAAGAAGACAGTCGTCGCACAGCAGAGTACAGCAGAGTATAGCAGAGCATAGACGACTCAGAGAGCAGCTCTGTAGAATATCTTCTTTTATTCTATCTACAACTATAATACACAACTATGTACAGAGCTAAATGAGGTCTAAATGAAAATGCTGTACGGCACTGAGTGTCTGCAGCTGCTCTTAGCAGCATCCTTATCTATACACACAATCTCTCTCTAACACTCAGTCTCTCTCTCTCTCTTTGATGTGAGGCTGGAGCGGAATAAGTAGAGAGCAGAAACCGCCCCCTCCTCTCTGGAGAATCAGCAGAGAACATCAGCAGATTCTTGGATATGGGAGGGGTGAAATCTCCTCACTCCCTGGTAAGCATGCCCAGAATTGTGGGCACTTCTGACTGTGTGGCTATAGCTTAATATCTGACCCACTTCCCAAATACCTACAAAGGATGTGTGCAATCCAATCCAGTGAAGATGGCTCAAAAAACCACTGTTTTAAAGCATGGTTTGCTTGGATTGATCACATTATGCCACATAATATAAAGAGGCAGGGGGAGAGAACCTCAGGCCTGGGGGCTGAAGGCAGTTCTCCCAGTATTTTGGGTGTCAACACTCTCTAAAGCTCACACCATCCCCTGCCCCGACTCCGCAACCTCCTCAGGTGCTTCTGGCCTGGCTGAAATGTACCCTCTAAGGCTCTCGCTTGCCTGGATTGAGACTGGAGAAGCGAATGGGTGTCCGTAGAACCCTCTGACTTTTGCATGGCTGAAGTGCAGCCACATCCGAAAGGAAGAGTCACCTCCATTGTCCAACCTGCTTTTGCATCCGGTCCTGCCCATCACTGGAACATGGCCCCCAGAAGGAAATGTGTCCCTCTCTGGCTGATAAAGCTTCCCCACTCCTGCTATAGGGCAACTCTGATGGCAGCTGCCCAGACGAATAAAACCCGTTCCAGAAGCTGCCTCCTTTCGTCGGGTTGCATGTTTACGAAGCAGGATGCCATCACAATGTAGGGAAATTGTATGACCCGGGCAGAATTGCTGCAGTAAAATGTCTGCAGCTTGCCATGAATGGGGAACAGAAGCTGGTCAAGTGTGTCTGTGGGGGAGGGGATGGATAGCCAAAACAAGACCTAGGAAGGGATGCATTTATCCTGCTCAAGGTCCTTTTCCCACCCTGCACTGGCAACCACAGTCACATCCTACAACACTGCCCACCACAGGAAGGTCGTTACTGTGGTTTCTGTGGCTCCTCCTGTCTCTTTCTGCCATATGGACAACTTAAAAAAACAACAAAAAGTTCCCCAGGGGCTGGATCTATTTCTGGATATTCCCTGTAGGCGTCTTTGCATGCAACACAGGAATTTGGGCAGAGAGACAGAGATGGATGTCACTGTCACGAGAGCTGTGTGTATTGCAATCCTGTTGCACTTCATAGGGAAATTCCAGAGGCAAGATTATTTTGGCTGTCCATTGATTCTGAAGGCAGCAAGAAGCCGGCATATTGTAGGCATGGTTATCAAGTGGATGCTACCTATGTAGGCTTGCTTGCATCCCTTCCCCTGTAAGATTTAATCCAGTGCCTTAAAGCAGCTGAATGAAGGGAGAGACTTGGCTTTCCAGTGTGAACATTCCGGGTATGTTCGCGTTAACACTCCCACTGCTAGTTTCTGAAGTTATCTTCATGTGACGTTAGCCACAATCTCTTTTGATTCTGCAGTTTCTTTACAAATATTGCTGTTGGATGCAGTCTCCCCCCACCAGCTTCAGTCCAAGCAAACTTAAGCAACATTCACTTCATACTTCAGAATTGAGTGAACATTTGAGATAGCTGTTGCACATGTGCAGATAATTGCGTATACGAAGATAGCTTCATGAATAGGAATTCTAGGTGGGTTGTAAAGGGCAGGTAACCCAAAAAGGCCATGTGAGTTGGGTGACGAGATCTTTGCCCCCTCTCTGGTGTGAACAACATTGTGCAAATGGGGCTTGAAACACGGTGGGGAGAGGGGGATAACTTTGCTGTGTTTTAAGCCGTGAATGTGAACATATCCCTTATCTCCCAGCGTGGCACGGTGGGCTGTTTTGGTTCGGGGCAATGAATACCTTCCCCCTGCTAAAAGGCATGACTTAGTTGCTGATGTGTTTGTGCAACAAATGGAGCCAAGATCAGTCCAGCTCCTTCTAAGGGTAAAGGTAAAGGTACCCCTGCCCGTACGGGCCAGTCTTGACAGACTCTAGGGTTGTGCGCTCATCTCACTCTAGAGGCCGGGAGCCAGCGTTGTCCGCAGACACTTCCGGGTCACGTGGCCAGCGTGACAAGCTGCATCTGGCGAGCCAGCGCAGCACACGGAACGCCGTTTACCTTCCCGCTGGTAAGCGGTCCCTATTTATCTACTTGCACCCAGGGGTGCTTTCGAACTGCTAGGTTGGCAGGCGCTGGGACCGAACGACGGGAGCGCGCCCCGCCGCGGGGATTTGAACCGCCGACCATGCGATCGGCAAGTCCTAGGCGCTGAGGTTTTACCCACAGCGCCACCCGCGTCCCGGCAACATGTTATTTGCACAGCGCCACCCGCGTCTAGCAACATGTTATTTGCACACGGACTGTATGCATGTTGGGTTTGAAGGGCATCAAAATTAGACGCTGCATGTCATGTGTGACGAACAGCATGTGCGTACAGATCAGCACACATGTTGGATGTAATGTGTGAACAGCCTTAAGTGAACAGGGTCTTAAGGGGGGCACAGAAGTCCAGAACGGCAATTGGAAGGGGCCCCAATCTAACCCTCTCTGAAGCCTCTATCTGCCAAGGCCACTCCCCACAGTCTGTGGGATATTATGAAACCAGAAAGGGAGGAGGGGAGGAGGCAGCTGGCAGGGCCAGGAAGGAGCCTTGTGTTGAGTTATCAGCTCCTCACAAGGCATCCGCCTTCCTAACTTCCTGTGCAACTGGTCGACAGGCTTCTGCGGCAGTTATTCCTAAGCCAGGCGCTTCCCCCCACCAACAGTCAGGATCCCCCAGAGACAGACCAGCTGAATATCCTCACCGCATCATGATGCTTGGGGGGCAGAGGGGCCAGGAGGGGCTGGGGATAGAGACCCTCACCCATCATCATGTATACATGTCCTTGCAGCAGAAACAGAAAAAAATTCTTAGGGCTATAGTCCTATGCAAACTTAACTTGGGAGTAAGTCCACAAAACAATAACTAAATACGGTAAATCAATGAGACTTACTTCTGAGTAGACATGGTTATGAGTGGCCAGCTCCTAATTCTTTCCTAGGGTTGGCAGCTCTGTTCCTGAAATATGGCGTTTGCAGCTTTCCGAACTGCATGGAAAGGGGGACATTACACCAGATGGGGTAGCTTCTGCCACCATTGCATTAAGCATGAGAGCAGAAGCCATTTATTTACCGTATTTTTTGCTCTATAAGACTCACTTTTTCTCTCCTAAAAAGTAAGGGGGAAAGTGTGTGCATCTTATGGAGCGAATGCAGGCTGCGCAGCTATCCCAGAAGCCAGAACAGCAAGAGGGATTGCTGCTTTCGCTGCGCAGTGATCCCTCCTGCTGTACTGGCTTCTGAGATTCAGAATATATTTTTTTCTTGTTTTCCTCCTCCCAAAACTAGGTGCGTCTTGTGGTCTGGTGCATCTTATAGAGCGAAAAATACTGTATTTATTGAATTTATATACCGCCCTATACCCGGGGGTCTCAGGGCGGTTCACAGAATAAAATCAAGATATAAAACCACAAAATACATGATAAAAATAAAAATAACAAACCAACAGTCGTCCCCCCCTCCCAAAAGAAACATTTTAAAAGGGCATAGGATGTAAATCAGGTCAACCAAAGGCCTGGTTAAAAAGGAACATTTTTGCCTGACGCCTAAAGGTGCATAATGAAGGCGACAGGTGAACTTCCCTGGGGAGAGCAGTCCAAAGATGGGGAGCCACTGCAGAGAAGGCCCTGTTCTCATGTTGCCACCCTCCAGACCTCTTGAGGAGGAGGCACACGAAGGAGCGCCTCAGAAGGTAATCTCAGGGTCCGAGTAGGTTCATATGGAAAGAGGCAGTCCTTGAGGTATTGCGGTCCTGTGCCGTTTAAGGCTTTATAGGTCAAAACCAGCACTTTGAATTGGGCCCGGAAACTAACTGTTAGCCAGTGCAATCAGACCAGGATCGGTGTAATATGCTAAAACTGTCTTGCTCCGGTGAGCAACCTGGCTGTTGAATTCTGCACTAGCTGAATTTCCAAACCATCTTCAGAGGCCATACTAAAACAAACAACAAGAAAAAATCCCTTCTGTTGAACTTGTAAAGTTGTACAAACC
Organism: Podarcis filfolensis; assembly: GCF_964270895.1. Classification (NCBI taxonomy): domain Eukaryota; kingdom Metazoa; phylum Chordata; class Lepidosauria; order Squamata; family Lacertidae; genus Podarcis; species Podarcis filfolensis. Next base: position 114,221,650 of record NC_139605.1, on the reverse strand, counting down.
CACTTAGGATCTGGAGCTGACAATCCTGCTCCTCGGTTTTTTCTAAGTGCTAGAATTCATTGGCTTTTGCTGCTCCCTTTGGCTCAGAATCCAAGAGAGCAGTCCTTGAGAAAATACTTGAATCCCTCCCCCTGCATTCAGTTCCTCACCCTTGCCCTAAGACCCCTGACACCTACACAATCCTTGAAGACTTTTCGCCTAGCACTGCCAGCTTTGTTATTGGTCTCCGCCCCTGTGCTCTTAACAGCAGTGGGTTCTGCAGATAATGGCAGAGGCTGGCGCTTATTCACACCATGTGGTGCTCTCAAGTGCCCCATCTCAGCAGGACGACCAGGAGGGAGCCCCTCCAAGCAAAACACCACGTTTTGATGTAAGTGAAGCACTACATCTTGCCAGCCAAAGAATGGCCCCTCTGTAAGAGTGTTGTCTCCCTCGTCTAAAATTACCCAACTTTGCTTGTCATTTAAAAAGTGACTTGGGTTGATTACTGCAGAGAATGCCGTTGTTGAAAGAGCAAGAGCACACTAGGCTGTTATATGTTTTTCCTCCTCCTCCCTGGGAGGTTCCCTGGAATGGTGTGACCTGGCAACCTTATCAGCAAACCCAAAGCAAAATGAGCGGGGTGAGAGGGTGCACAGAGCTCAGACTGTCTCCCAAGACTTACTAGACATTTACAAGGCTAAAATACTACCTAGTCCTTGCTGGCTACACCAGTTACCAGGGTGATTCTGTGCCATATTTAAAGAGTTGGTGATCATCTTTAAAGCCTAAACATTAGCAGGTTAGCTAAAGAACAACCTACATCAGGTGCGGAGAACCTTTGGCACTCCAAATGTTGCTGAACTAGAATTCCCATCATCCCTAGCCAATAGCCATGCTTGCTTGGAGTTGCAGCTCAGCAGTATCTGGAGCAGTGGCAGAGCTTTAAAATTTCAGTGGTACCTTGCGCCCTGCCAAAATTTGATTCCCCCCCCCCTCTATAGTTCGTCATTGTTGTGGCACCCTCTTGGCTCAGCGCCCAGTGTGGGCAACCGGTTGTGCTCCCCTAAATCTGCCTCTGAGAGTCAAAGGTTCCCCACACATAGTTTAAAGCTATACAAAAGTGCCCAGGCTCCGACATTGGCCACAGAAGCCTTGCTTGCAGGCGCATCGATAAGCTCCACCAGACAGGCTAGTCTAAGAAACAGGGCCTTTTCGGTGGTAGCCCCATCACTGTGGAACTGTCTCCAACAAGACATGCATCTAGCTCCCTTGCTGGTCCTGCTCCAACAGGTCTTAAAGACTTTGCCACTTCAGTTTGCTTTAACTGGATAAAGTTGGTGGTCTGTAATTGGTGCTCCTGATATCTATGGTGTGTGGGTATTTTGGATGGTTTAATTGCTTTATATCTTACGGTTTATAATCTCTCTTTATATCTTACGTATAATCTCTCTGCAAAAAAATAAATAAATCAGACCAACTGCTTAACAAAGAGGAGATATAATCTAACCTCCTGTTCATGCAAATCAGGATGGATGCTGAATAAACAGGTCGTGTGGAGGAGCCTGAGAGGGCATCAATAGCAGCAGGGAGATTTAGGGAAGTGGGCTGGTGGTAGTGCGATAAAAAGATAATACTGATCAATACATGATTTGTGTCTGTATTTTAAAGATAAAAATATATAAACATTGGACAAATTACACATTTAAAACATTGGCATCTTTGGCTCATCTCAAGTTATCTTTGGGACAAAAAACTTGAATGGCATCAGAAAAAGGCACAAGAGAAGATACAAATATATTAGTGTTCAAATTCCACATTTTACACAATGGCATCTTCGGCTCGCCTCAAGTCCAAATGGAGTGTATGGGCCAATATATTAGTGTTCAAATTCCACATTTTACACAGTGGCATCTTGGGCTCGCCTCAAGTCCAAACGGAGTGTATGGGCCATAAAATGGCAAATGCAATTCAGTTTAAAGAAGTGTAAAGTGCATCAGATTGCTGGGACAAATAATAATAATAATAATAATAATAATAATAATAATAATAATAAGTGCTTTAAGAAAAAAATGTGCTGGCACTCACCATGAAGTTGTTACAGTAAGTACCACAGGTGTCGGTACTGCGTACTCTTGAGTACCCCCAGGGAAAAAAGCACTGTTTATAACAACAATTTCACATTAAGGCTCATGGGGTCTGAATAGGCAATGCCTAGCAGAGTCATCAACTGTTTAGATATGACCAGTCCTTGAAACACAATTTTCCTAATGGTGAAGGAAAGAAGAAGAAGAAAACCTGGTATGGAGTTGGCTGTGCAAACTCAAGCAAGGTCTTACTGTGACCCTCCTGATGTTGTTGGGACTCCAGCTCCCATCAACCCTGACCATTGACCATGCTGCCTGAGGCTGATGGGACTTGAGGTCCAGCAATACCTGTGAGGTCATTTCTTCCAGCTAGACTGGTGACTGGGGGCGGCCGCCGAGACCATATAACACCGGTCTTGAAAGACCTACATTGGCTCCCAGTATGTTTCCGAGCACAATTCAAAGTGTTGGTGCTGACCTTTAAAGCCCTAAACGGCCTCGGCCCAGTATACCTGAAGGAGCGTCTCCACCCCCATCATTCTGCCCGGACGCTGAGGTCCAGCGCCGAGGGCCTTCTGGCGGTTCCCTCATTGCGAGAAGCAAAGCTACAGGGAACCAGGCAGAGGGCCTTCTCGGTAGTGGCGCCCGCCCTGTGGAACGCCCTTCCAGCAGATGTCAAAGCGATAAACAACTACCTGACATTCAGAAGACATCTTAAGGCAGCCCTGTTCGGGGAAGTTTTTAACGTGTGATATTTTACTGTATTTTTGGTTTTTATGGAAGCCGCCCAGAGTGGCTGGGGAGGCCCAGCCAGATGGGCGGGGTATAAATAATAAATTATTATTATTATTATTATTATTATTATTATTATTATTATTATTATTATATTCCCCAACCCAGTTTTTTGGTTTCCTCTCCAAGAGCTAAGGCACACGTTATGGTCATTCAAATCATGTGTTACCACCTCGGGGAGGCATATTTGATTAAAGATACACCAGAGGTCAAGGGTTTAAAATACTCCAACGAGGGCTTCAACTGCACATTGTAAATACAGTACAGTCGTACCTTGGGTTACATACGCTTCAGGTTACATACACTTCAGGTTACAGACTCTGCTTTCCCAGAAATAGTGCTTCAGGTTCACTTTGCTTCAGGTTAAGTTTGTTAAGTTCAGGTTAACTTTGCGTCAGGATGAGAACAGAAATCATGGTCCGGTGGCACGGCAGCAGCAGGAGGCCCCATTAGCTAAAGTGGTGCTTCAGGTTAAGAACAGTTTCAGGTTAAGAATGGACCTCCGGAACGAATTAAGTACTTAACCCGAGGTGCCACTGTAAATTCCTGCCAACCTAGCAGTTCGAAAGCACGTCAAAGTGCAAGTAGATAAATAGGTACCGCTCTGGCAGGAAGGTCAACGGCGTTTCCATGCGCTGCTCTGGTTCGCCAGAAGTGGCTTAGTCATGCTGGCCACATGACCCGGAAGCTGTACGCCGGCTCCCTCGGCCAATAAAGCGAGATGAGCGCCGCAACCCCACAGTTGGCCACGACTGGACCTAATGGTCAGGGGTCCCTTTACCTTTACCTTACCACTGTAAAGGAAAAACTAGCCTTACTGAGTCATGTACTTCTGACCCAAAGTACAGACCGTCGCAGCAGAAGAGATGTAGAGGAGGAGAGGCTCTTCTCACATATCCACAGCTACAGGTGTCTTCACTTCCTTGTAGCGAATCAGGAAGTAGGGGTAGCACTGGCAGCTTCTGAAGATAACAAAAATGTGTGGGTCACGGACACAATCTGTGCAGGAGTCAAAATGGGGGGGAGTTTGCCTTAAACATGAGTGGCCTCTCCACCAGCGACCAGTCAGCACTTTGGCCAGAAACATGTGACGCACATTGTTATTGGCTGCTAAGGCGTAGGTGTTTGAGTAGGAGGCGTCCCTAGCAAAGTAAACACCCCGGCCAAAAACTGCGCCATGGACTGATCCTGCCAGGTCGGGGTTAAAGTTGCTTATGCAAATAGACTTGATCCGCGATGCAGCTGTGCCGTGAAAGAGATGTCTCTCCACTGAGGGATGCTCCTTTTCTGAGCGTACCTGGAACATGAGCCTCTTCTGCCTGATTTGAAAGAGAAAGAAAAAAGAAAAGTGGATCATTTTATTTTATTTTAATTATTTATTAATAAAAATGGTCTATACACAGCGGTGTCATAAAAATATATCACAGTGGAATGGATGCCAGGCCAAGACCAGTCAGTCCCCATGGAAGGAAGAAGCCTCGGCCAAAGAAGATGAAATATACTCAGAGTCGCAAAGTGATTTCATGCTCTTTATTCAGCTCATAGTGGTGAGGAGGAATGAATGAATGTCCCCTCAAAGTATCTGCTTTATATACATTATTTACACAATGGGCTGCACATGATTGGCTAATTCCGGAATTCTACTGTAAGCCAATCAGGTTGTGGATTCACTTCTATCTGGAGCATGATTGGGTGGTTCCTGCCAACCAATCATACTGCTGCATTGTTCTAGGACCAATCAGACTGCTGCATTCTGAATCCTATTGTTCTAGGACCAATCAGACTGCTGCAGTTTGGATCCTATTGTTCTAGGACCAATCAGACTGCTGCAGTTTGGATCCTATTCAACTCAGTACATAACAGAAGATAAAGAAGAAGACTGGCAAAATAAATTATTGAACTATGCAGGGCAAATTATTTAAAAAAAGTAAGGTTACCAGACGTCCCTGTTTCCTGGGGACATTCCCCAGATTTATAAGTCAGTCCCCTGAGGGAGGGGGCTCAGAGGCTTTGTGGGTTCCAAGGGAAGACTTCAAGGGGACCATTGTACCATATTAGCAACTCCTGCTATATGAGGCAAACCAAACCCGCTGGCTAGCACTAGGAAAGCATTACTGTATGTGGTGTGTATACTAGGCTCCTCACCTCATATACGTATCCCAGAGTTGGTCATTGCGTATGCGGTAGATAGCCAGCACCAACGCCTGATCCTCGGGCAACTTGGCATGGAACAGCTTCCTCACCATCAGATGGGCTACTTCTGACAGAGTCACTTCTGCCATTGTGAAAGAAGAGCCCCCTTGAGGTGGTGGGACGCAGGCCGCAGGATAAGGCCCACAGAACAAATCCAGAGGATCTTCTCCTGCGAGAGCCAAAGTGGTCAGGGGTGGAGCAAGCGACCTGGAAGGGAAAAAGAACAAAGGAACAGGGTCAGCTGCCTCTGGTTTTGCCTTGTTTGCAGGCAGACCCCTATATTTTAATGGAGGGGTGGGAGAGAGAAAGGGAGGGAGAGAGAGAGGTGACTGTGCAAACTTATTGTTGACCAGCTGATCTCACTCACACAGACACTCTCTCATTCAACGTCATGAATTGCACTAACTCGGTGGTTCCCAATCGGGGGTCCTTGCCACCCACACAGAGGGCCTGTGGCAGCATTCACATAACAAAAACTACCATGGAGATACAAGAATTTTCATAAGGAGGGAGTCTATGGCTTGGTTTTTGGAAAACAACGGGTCCATAGTATTTAGCTAACTGGGAACCTCTGCACTGATTAAGTCACCCCAAACATTTGATTGGTTTTGAAGCAATGAACTGGGGAACTTCCTCAGGGGTCAAGAAATCTTGGCCGTGTGCATCTCTCTCACCTCTGCCCATTCTCTCTCCCAGTCTGCCACTCGCTTAGTGTTTTCCTACACCAACGCCCCCTTCCAACCACTTATCTAGCTCCACCAAGCCTTCTATCTCCCTCAGCCCCTCCCTACCCTCTGGCTGCCCCACTCCTCCTGCAACATTAGGGCCACTCAACCAATCACGGTTGGTGGCTTCACCAGCATCACAAAGCTCCTTAGCATATTACAGGTCAGATGTATGTATTATCTACTTTTAATGTCGTGTGGCTTATCCAATGCATGGCTGCACTCCAAAATCTAGACATGCATCCGACACCAATTTTCCGTTTGCCCAGACCATGGCAATTCATGAGTGTGGGTCTTACATACTAGTGAGACTGTGCAGTCTAAACACACACGGAAATCAGGACAACCCTCCTCCAAACAATACACACTTTAAAACATTGGTGAGGAACCTTTTTCAAGCCGAAGGCCCATATTCCCTCTTAAAAGACCTTCTGGGGGCCGCACAGTGGTGGACAGGGTCAGAGGCAAAATTGAGCAGAGCAACAGTTGTGGCTCTTACTATTGTACTGGGAGCTACATTCCAGCTGTGCAGAAGTCAGGTTTACACACACACACACAAACACAGATACCCCTCTCCAACCAGGCAAGCAAAAAGCATGATCACACTTCAAGGACACATTCCAGCCAAGCAAAACACAGAGCAGGGCTGCTGAGGAGCACGGTTTAGGAAGAGTTTCAAAGCCTAGTCAGAGAAGCTTAGAAGGCTGCAATCAGCTCCTGGGCCCAAGGTTCCTCACTCCTGTTTTAAAAAGATAAAAGGTAAAAACTAAAGGACCCTTGGTCAAAGGCAACTATGGGGTTGCGGCGCTCATCTTGCTTTCAGGCCGAGGGAACCGGCGTTTGTCCACAGACACCTTTCCAGGTCATGGGGTCAGGATGACTAAACCTCTTCTGGCACAACGAAACACCGCGACGGAAGCCAGAGAGCATGGAAACACCATTTACCTTTCTGCCGCAGTGGTACCTATTTATCTACTTGCACTGGCATGCTTTCGAACTGCTAGGTTGGCAGGAGCCGGGACAGAGCAACAGGAGCTCACCCTGCTGCAGGGATTCAAACCGCCGACCTTCTGATCGGCAAGCCCAAGAGGCTCAGTGGTTTAGACCACAGCGCCACCCGCGTATCCTTTAAAAAGGTACCTGTAACTCAGTACATGTAACTCAGTGTCAGAACTCACCACAACTGCCTCCCTTGTTCTCTTATAATGGCAATGGCGCCCACCTGAGAGGGAATGGAACTGAGTTCTGGTGAGTTTGGGCTGAAAAAAATGCCCTGCCTGTATTAAGTTCCTACTACTATACCATTTTCTTAAATTTCTTCAGGGGTTAAGTTTTTTTTTTTTTAAGTTACAATCAGAACTCTAAGTTCTTCACTAGTTAACTTGCACATCGGCAACATCCTTACACAAAAATATACAGTGTTCTGCAGAAGGATTAGACATGTGCCCTTCGGTCCAGAAACTCTGAGGAGGAAGATCTGGGTCCAAACTCACCGCAAGCAGCGCACGGTAACGTCAGCTGAGCGCCAGACGGGTCGGAACGTGATATCACGGGTGAAGCCCATCTTTACGTTGCGCTGGATAAACTGTTTGAGGTCTACATTGTAGATTTGATCTTGCACACGGAAGGCATGGTTCCACATGCCCCGCTCGAAAGCAGCGACGAGTTCCTGTGCGATAGGCTATGGAGAGAAAACACCAGAATTCCTCCCATCCTCTAGAACAGGTGTTTTTTCAAACTTTCTACGCTCGGGGCCCACCTGAGGTGGCTGAAAATAACCGAGGCCCACCAGACACAAAATCGTGGCACAGAGGAAAAGCCCGTCACAGAATGGCGACAGGTAGATGCAGAGTTTTGAATAATCAGCTGGCAATTACTAACTTCACTTTCTATGGAAGCCCTACACAAATGCAGAGCGCAGTTCCTAAGACCTTCTTTCTGACAACTCCCGCAGTCAAGCTGGTGCCAAACGTTTTGTTCTGCTTTCCTTTCAGTGAGGCCAAGAGAGAAGGGGCTTGTCATCAGGGCAGCCCAGGACCTCCACACACACTAGCCAGCCTTGAGCCTTGATGATGTCTCTTCTGTGCTGCTAACCTAGCGGTTTGACTTCACCCTCCATTGTCCCTTGAGACAGACGGATGAGAACGACAACATTTTTTTTGGAAATTGCTAAGTTCTTTTGCCACAGCATTTCCCTTGCAGCAAGGAGTTCCCTCGCTTGGCTTTCCTCAAGCCAAATTCAGACATTTGCTCTGGAGGCAAATGTGAATCAGCCTCCCTTTTACAGGTGGAATTTGCTGATCCAGAGAAGCTCTAATTGGAGAAGACTTTTTTCTTTTATATTTCCCCCCTTCTCATCCCTACATGCCTCTCAATGTATTTTCGCCCATCTCCTGTAATGTCTTCTCCCATTCTCCTCTCACAAACAACTTGTACCTTATCCACAGATAAGGTTTCTTTCATCCCTCCTCCCTGCTCCTTTCAGTCACTTCTCCCTCCTAGACAGCTTTCCTCTCTTATTCCTTTCTCTTTCCAATTAATGTAATAATAATAAATATTAACCTTTTATCTCACTTTGCAATTTCTTTTGATACCTCCTCTGGCTCTTTTCCCCTCAGGAGAGGGAACTCTCCAGAACTGCTCTGTCTCTGGGCCACTTTTACTCAGTTGCCGGTGCTGACGTTGGCCCAACCAAAATGTTATGACACAGCTAGGGGGCAAGGTGGGTTGTGGCACTGAGGCCCACCTGAAAGCGGTCCTCAGTCCTCCTGCCCTGACCCACCATTTGAGAAACACTATCCAGGCACACCAGACCACATCCAAAGGTTCTTATTAGCATGACTATGCTAGACCCTGCTAGACCCTGAGGTAAATTCTTGGGGTTTCCCTCACATCACATTAATGTAATGTACACAATGTATAAGGAAAATCTTAGGAAAGCCCGTTATGAAACACACTTGCCCAACTTGTTGGCTATCCTCCCAGCTAGGCACAATACAGTGGAGCTTGCATAGCCCCATTTGAAGCCATCGTTTTGAAAACAAATTTTCTAGGTTTGTCATGAAATTGCACAGTAATTGAAGTACCCCAAATCTGGCGGATTTCAACAGGACTTAAGAGTGCCCGTTACCCTCCCAGTTAATTTTAGAGGGTGATAAAAGGAAACCAAACAATGAGATGGCTCCATAATCAATTTTTTTTGTATCTCTGGATCCTCTTACCTCATCATATTCCAGCCAATGGAAACTTTCATTGTAGTAAACCTTCCACTCTGTAAAGAGGTAGGGACTGCGATCAGGGCTGCTGCTGTTGGACAGTCGCCTTACTTGGTCATACAGCAGTATTGGTGAGAGAGCCATGGTGTTAAAGTTTAAGAAATACACGTTGCCCCTCCTGCAAGGGAAGGAAGGTAACCATCACCAGAGGGCGAGGATCTATGGTTGCCAACTGACAGGAGGGGAATGCCTGGCTTTGCTCTTTCGCCTTTAACTTGATTTACTGAAAACAGCTGGTGAAGCTTTTCACCGCATGGGTAATGGTATTTTTTTATATAAGTATCTTCATCTGGTTTAAAAAAACAACACCTTCATATCAAACTGCTGTAAAAACTAGTAGAAGAGTTGCTAAAAAGTTATTAACCCTTATTCACAAGCTCACTCAGAGCTCCACTTCTAACTTAGAAAATACTCACCTAAATATACATTCCTGTTGGTGATTCTTAGCAAGAGTGAATTCTGTGGTGTGAGATAATGCCATGGTACTGTGCCCTACGCACTGTCTTCAGTCGCGCTGACGGATGCCAACAAGTCTTCACTATAGTACATGTGCAACATGTACCTTGCCTTGGTGTAGCTTCACCTCCTTGCTGAAAGCTATTCTGTACCACACACTCAATGAGAGCAAAGTTGTCTATTGGGATCTTTCCTATTTCTTCTGGGATCTGTCCATTAAAAGACCCATACACTGCAGATGTCCCTACCTTTTCGATGCATATTATAAAGTCATCGGCTTTGCGGGCTATAAATAGTTATCTGGCTCTGACCCTACCAAAAACGAAAAGAAAAGAAAAAAGCTCCTCCTATCTGGTCCAGTTATCTATATTTCCATGGGAGATGCATTTCTCATGCTAGTCTGTTTGGAAGCTGTCCCACACTTAATGCCATGTGCTGCCTCTTGAACCTTTATGACTGATTCACACTGGCACTACTAACACACCAGATGAGATTAAACAAGGTTATTACAACAAAATACAAATAAAAAATGGCAGTTAAAGGCAGAATCAAAACACACAATTGAGAACTAAATGTTCTGTAAAGGGCCTGGAGAAATACTGTAAACGGTCTTTGGCTTACAGAAAAAAATATAGAAATTCCGCATCAGGTGAACCTCCCTAGAGACAGGATGTCACTATTAGTGCCACTAGGGAAGTGTACACATTATATCTCTGAAGCACATTCAAAGCTCAGTCTTTTCTGCAAAGAATTCTGGGCACTGTAGTTTACCAGTCAGAGAGTTACAATTCCCAACAGCCTTTAAAAAACTACAGCACCCAGAGTTCTTTGAGAGGGGAGATGAGTTTCAAAAGTGTAGTGGCTCCCTCTCTACCTACCATATCTAGATGCACCCGAAGAACAGACTCTAATGTAATGGCAGGCTGATATGGAGGTAAGCGATCCTTCAGGGATTCTAGGCGGCTAAACATCCATACAATCTAAATTGTGTCCAGCTAAACATCCATACAAGTCTAAATTGTGTCCAGAAGGCACACAAATGGTAGTGATAGGCAACTTTCCTTTTTCAAGAAACCACTGAAAAGTGTTTGAAGTGCTGTTTCCCTGGAACACACTTTGAAAACCCGAGACACCTAAATTTTACAAGTACAGTGGTACCTCAGGTTACATATGCTTCAGGTTACATACGCTCCGCTAACCCAGAAATAGTGCTTCAGGTTAAGAACTTTGCTTCAGGATGAGAACAGAAATTGTGCTCCGGCAGTAGCGGGAGGCCCCATTAGCTAAAGTGGTGCTTCAGGTTAAGAGCAGACCTCCAGAATGAATTAAGTACTTAACCCGAGGTACCACTGTATGGATGCCAGGATTTCAACCTGCCCTTACCATAATCCCTGCCCCATAATGACGGATGTGAAGGAAGCAAGGCTGATTTCTTAGTGAGCCCTGAAGGAGCCCTTTTATCAATTGCTTCACAAGTTCTGGGGCAGAACCCAGAACCCAGATTGCAAGTACGTTCCGGAGTTGAACCTGGCTCTGGGGATCTTTCCGACCGAAAGCCGAAAGGAGAAAGATGTTATGGTCCTTACCTGTCACTCAGTTGCGCCGTGGGGACTTCCTGATTACAGTAGAGCTTCTCCAGATGATGCTGAGCTGAGAAACTGAAACTAAGCCACACTTTGTCTTTCTGGCGGCGCCACTGCCAGTGGTAGGGGAACGGGGTGTGATGGCAAGGGCACTTCTCCTGCAAATAGCAGCATCCTAGCAGAAAGTTGTCGCAGATCGGCACACCGTTCTTCTGATGGACGTGATAAAGCGGGGCGTCGTCTGCGCCAGATAGCTTCAGAATTGTAATGCCCAGCAACTCGTCCTTCAAGAAGGTGAGGCCCCGCTCAGACACAGAGGACTCTGCACTTTCTGCCATCTGGGTTCAATCGAACTGCAGGATCCAAAGTGCACACAGGCTAACACCAGGCAGGCCCCCCCGGGAGGAGGGTCTTGCTTCTATCTCTAATATAAAAGATAAAATCTCTCGCCGCCGCTCATTGTACGTACCAATCCCGTTTTTTAACACCAGGCAAATCCAGTGACTTAACAAAACATGCCTCCACTCGGGAAGTAAGTTTTACTTTCACTTTCTCATTCAGTTGCTTGAAAGCAGCTTGTATCTTTCCAAGCGAGGCGCTTAGAGAGGCTACTGGTTTGCTCTCTCTGCTGTTTCTGTGCACGGCACACAGAAACTCAGCAGGTGAGGCTTAAAAATAGAGAGAGATGATAATAATAATATAATCACCACTATCATCAGTTCCCTCATTCATGCTCAGCCCCACTCGCCTCACAGAGTGTTTGTTGTGGGGGAGGAAGGGAAGGGAGATTGTTAGCCGCTTTGAGACTCCTTCGGGTAGTGATAAAGCGGGATATCAAATCCAAACTCTTCTTCTTCATGTCACGGCAAATTGTATGGGGTGGGAATCCAATGTAGGATTCGGATTTTATGGGCTTGTCCATATTTGAGCATTATTTAGCTGTTAATCCACTCCCCAACCCCAGATTCAAATTAGACCAGAGTAATCCACTCTGACACATATTTGAATTTGGATATGAGGAGCAAGCCAGGTCTTTCCTGTTCCTATCAGTAGGTGGCTCCACTTTTTTTGTCCCTGCCTCCTCATTTGTTCATTTTATTATATCAATAAAGTCCTGTGTGCAGATAGCTGTGCGGGTATGTTGATATTTTTTCCCCTGCCCAAGAAATGTGCCAAAGCACACAGTCAGGCAATTGTAAATATGCTTGTACAGTCTGTTACGGAAATTGCGGGGGGGGAACACATCTTTAAAGTTAAATATTACAAATATTATGCCTGAATATATCCTTCCAACTTGACAGCTCAGGGAAGTCACCTAGCTTTAAAAATAATATAAAATCATCTCCTTTCCCAGTTCCCCCCATTCCAAAGCTATTTTCCCCTTGCAAAGGACCCCAGGAAGTTCTCAGAGGTGACAATTGCTGGGCTCATTGTTAGCCAAAGGAAGGCAAATCTCATCACCTGACTCGCCTCAGGCTCCAGACATGCAAAGGAACTTCTATTGTACTTTTGGGTGGTGGGTACTTAAGACATATTTGTCTATGCTCATCTTATACCTGAGTCTTGCCCTGCCATGTCTGCTTATGCTAATCTTTTACCAAGGACTTGTCTGGACATGTTTGCCAAGGTTAACCCCTCCCCTTCGAACTGTATTCTGGGATGTGGTGGGAAAGTTTTAAAAGTCTTTGTCACCCCATCCTCGGGGTTCAAAATTTGCTCTTTGAACCTATTGCGCAATAAACTTTGGTCTACAGCTATTTGCTCCAGTTGGCTGGATTCCTTCCTTTATTCCGCAGGACCCACGGGCTCTGCCCGACGAGCTGAGTGACTGAGCAGCCTCGCACCTAGATTTTCCCCCCCTAACAAGTCATACCTTGGAGGTCGAATGGAATCCGTTCCAGAAGTCCGTTTCGACTTCCAAAGCATTTGGAAACCAAACCACAGCTTCAGATTGGCTGCAGGAAGCTCCTGCAGCCAATTGGAAGCTGCAGAAGCCTTGTCAGACGTTCAGGTTCCAAAGAATGTTTGCAAACCAGAACACTCACTTCCAGGTTTGCAGCATTCGGAAGCCAAAACGTCCGAGTACCAGGGCATTCGGGATTCAACGTATGAGTGGATGTTTTTTGGGGTGAGTGCAAACCAGAGGGATCAAAAGAAAATATTTTATAAAAGGCTAAGCTCCTGAGTAGCATGTTGGGCGGGGGGAATGAAAGCAGTTGTAAATTCTCAGTACAGCGGTACCTCGGATTAAGTACTTAATTTGTTCTGGAGGTCCGTTCTTAACCTGAAACTGTTCTTAACCTGAAGCACCACTTTAGCTAATGGGGCCTCCTGCTGCTGCTGTGCCGCCGGAGCCTGATTTCTGTTCTTATCCTGAAGTAAAATTCTTAACCCGAGGTACTATTTCTGGGTTAGCGGAGTCTGTAACCTGAAGCGTATGTAACCTGAAGCGTCTGTAACCCGAGGTACCACTGTACAAATTTGGTGTATAAAGTTTTTGGTGTTTTCCAAGACGTTGTGTGTTGACTGAGCATCTTCAGTCCTCGATGAGCTCTCTCTCTCTCTCTCTCTGGTGTGTGTGTGTGTGTGTGTGTGTGTGTGTGTGAAGTGCACAGGAGCAAGAGCCCATCCACTTCCCCCATGTGCTATGGAAGAATGACTCCACAGCAGAGGAGCAGGTATGAGATCATCATTCCCCCAATTTCATGCTGGTGCTCTTTAGCACCAAGAGATTCATTCCCCATAATCAGCTGGCATTTTGAGAGTTGTTCCACACAGCAGTATAATACAGTGCTATATTATTATTTTATTTCTTATATTTCTATACCACCTTTATCTTCCAATGATCCCAAGGTGGTGTGCATGGTTCTCCTCCCCATTTCATCCTCACAACAACCCTGTGAGGTAGGTTAGGCTAAGAGATGGTGACTGGCCCAAGGTCATCCAGTGAGCTTCATGGCTGAGTGGGGAGAAAGAAAGGGAAATCAGTAATAAAACTGGAGAACATAAACTGACTAATGAACAGACGAATAACTATTTATTCACCATTAGTATCAGCCATGCAGACAACTGAGTTACAGTGGTACAGTGGTGCCCCGCAAGACGAATGCCTCGCAAGACGGAAAACTCGCTAGACGAAAGGGTTTTCCGTTTTTTGAGCTGCTTCGCAAGACGAATTTCCCTATGGGCTTGCTTCGCAAGACGAAAACGTCTTGCAAGTTTGTTTCCTTTTTCTTAACACCGTTAATACAGTTGCGACTTGACTTCGAGGAGCAACTCATAGAACGCAGTGTACAAAGTAGCCTTTTTTGAGGTTTTTAAAGACTGGTGATTTTTGAAGCTTTTCCAAAACTTCTTTTGCAGCCATTTGGTAAGTTAAGCTTTTAAAACTTTTTTTTGGGGGGTTTGGATTTTGGGTTGGGGTGTTTGGAATTCAAGGACTTGTTGGGGAGGGGTTTGCAAGAATCTGGAAGCTTGTTTGTTTTCTGCATTTTTATGATTTTCTGTGACCATTGGGCCACTCTGCTGTTTTTTTAAAAAAATTCTGGATTTGAATTTCTGTGTGCTGGGTGGCTGGGGGAACAGCTGGGGAGGGGTTTGCAAGAATCTGGAAGCTTGTGTTTTTTCCCCTGCATTTTTATGATTTTCTGTGACCATTGGGCCACTCTGCTGTTTTTTAAAAAAAATTCTGGGTTTGAATTTTGAAATGCTCTTTACAGTATGTGTGACTTTAAAGAGCACTTAATAAACTCTTGTTGTACCAAATTTGGCTTTGTTTGGACTTTTTTTGACCATAGGAACGCATTAATTGATTTTCAATGCATTCCTATGGGATTTCGTGCTTTGCAAGACGAAAAATTCGCTAGACGAAAAAATTCGCAGAACGAATTAATTTCGTCTTGCGAGGCACCACTGTACCTCGGGTTACATACGCTTCAGGTTACATACACTTCAGGTTACAGACTCTGCTAACCCAGAAATAGTGCTTCAGGTTAAGAACTTTGCTTCAGGATGAGAACAGAAATTGTGCTCCGGCGGCACAGCGGCAGCAGGAGGCCCCATTAGCTAAAGTGGTGCTTCAGGTTAAGAACAGCTTCAGGTTAAGAACGGACCTCCGGAACGAATTAAGTACTTAACCTGAGGTACCACTGTATTTTCAATGGGACCACTGTGTAGGGAAAGGGTTAAGTACATCACATTATTCCTCCCACCACTGCAATTTAACTAGGGTGGGAGAAACTGATATAAAGGCTATGCTACTTGGAAAGGGAAGAGTTAGGAATTATGGCTAGAGAAGAGAGGTGAACCATAGAGAAGAATGTCTACAGGCCAGAATTAGTGAGAATAGCAACAAGAGATTATATCTAAACCTGACAAAAATGCACAACTATTCTATTGAGCTTAAAAACAAAAGGTCGGATCTGTTGATATATTGGGGTGGAGGAGGGGCTGGAAGCTGAAGAGGGAAAACATGAGAAGGGGATGTTTTGTTCATTATATCATACAGATACCCTATAAAAAGTCAAGAAAATAAAATGCAGCTATTCCACAGTAAATGACCAGAGTGGAAGCAGCCCTTTCATGGAGATTCAAGGAGGAAGAGTCATTCCCACCCCCCACAATAGACTGCAACCCCCCAGCTTCCCAGCTTTCATTTTTTAAAAAAGAATAAGGGTTCGTTCATATTGTTTCACGTAGCTAGTCCTGCATCTCCATTGATTCTCAGTTGACCATATGATGTTCACTTCCAAATCACTGCTTTCCCACACTTTTCCTTTCCTCGGTCTGGATTTTCTTGTACCAGAGATACTCTGAAAAGGAGAGAGTTTGAGAAAATCAGGATTGAGTGCGGAGAAAGTGAGGGAAGGCCGCGATTTGGAGGAGAATGCCATATGGACAATGGAGAATTAATGTACAGGAAACTTCAAAGGTAAATGGACCTCTGACCATTAGGTCCAGTCGTGGCCGACTCTGGGGCTGCGTCACTCATCTCACTTTATTGGCCGAGGGAGCTGGCGTACAGCTTCCGGGTCATGTGGCCAGCATGACTAAGCCGCTTCTGGCAAACAAGAGCAGCACACAGAAATGCTGTTTACCTTCCCACCAGAGCGGTACCTATTTATCTACTTGCACTTTGACGTGCTTTCGAACTGCTAGGTTGGCAGGAGCAGGGACCGAGCAACGGGAGCTCACCTCGTCGCGGGGATTCGAACCACCGACCTTCTGATTGGCAAGTCCTAGGCTCTGTGGTTTAACCCACAGCGCCACCCGCGTCACAGGAAACTTACTACCCACAATAAACAAGTACGGATGAGCCCCAAGTTTCTAGGATTTACAGAAATAAAGATATGTGGCAAAATGTACAGAGACTATTGTCTGTGCCATAAACTAGCCTGCTCCCCGCCTTTGTTGTTTTACTCTGCAACTTCCCCTGGAAAAGTTCTTCCAGACATCCATGCTCCCTTTGTTAATGTTGTTTCTCGTATACTTGGAATTACCCTGGGATCTTCCAGCTGGGGTTATGTTTTTGGAGTGTGTGCTAAAATCTAAGCACGGCCAGATGCTAGAGCAACACTTTCCAGAAGCTTGGGTATTTCCTCTCTGTAAAAAGCATGAGAAACACCAGCAGCCACACCATTCTTGGTTGTTAAGTGGGAGCAACAGTCTTATTTTTCCAACTCATTGTGCAATCGACCCCACCGAACTTCTTCCATTTTGCAATCTAGTGGCACTATTGGCAAAGCTGCTTGTCCTGGCTTGCACTTGGCCCAGTGGCTCCTCCCCTCCCCACAACATCCTCTTTCAGTGAAGATGAAGCCAATTCTGCAGGTGCCTCAACCATACGCAGTACATTTTTGTCAAGTACTTTCCTTATTTGCTAACTCAATTATTTCTAAAAAGCTAGATTAAGTTTATCCCAAACCGTAGCAGTCCTGTTCTTTCTCAGATGGATTCACTGTGTGATGTTTCTAATTGCTGGTTTGTAGCAATCTTGAGAGTTTCCACTGTACATATGCAAGCTAACGTAGTGCTACTGTCTCACCTAACAATATCTTAAAGATTGACAGATTGGGGGAAATCTTTTGAGGAGCAGAGCTCAATGAATGACATGGGCTTTCATCCATGGAAGCTTATGCCATAGTAACTCTGCTGACTTTTAAGGTAACACACAAGTCTGTTATTGCTTTTCCTGCGACTGCCTGGCTGTGTAAAAGGTAAAGGTAAAGGACCCCTGACAGTTAAGTCCAGTTGTGGGCGACTCTGGGGTTGCGGCGCTCATCTCGCTTTACAGGCCAAGGAAGCCGGTGTTTGTCCACAGACAGTTTTTCTGGGTCATGTGGCCAGCATGACTAAGCCGCTTCTGGCACAACAGAACACCGAAACCAGAGCAGCACACAGAAACACTGTTTACCTTCCTGCCGGAGCGGTACCTATTTATCTACTTGCACTTTTTGGTGTGCTTTCGAACTGCTAGGTTGGCAGGAGCTGGGACTGAGCAACGGGAGCTCACTCTGTCATGGGGATTCAAACTGCCAACCTTCTGATCGGCAAGCCCAAGAGGCTCAGTGTTTTAGACCACAGCGCCATTAATTTAAAGTACATTTCCCACATCTCAAAGAATCTTGAAAATTATGGTTTACTCCTCACAGAGCCACAATTCCTAGCACTCTCAACAAACTGCAGTTCCCAATATGCTTTGGGAGAAGTCATGTTCTTTAAATGTATAGTGTGTGTGCTTCCCGTGTCACATCTATCCCAAAGGAACTCATTGGAAAGCTGCTTCAAATTGAGTCAGACTATTGTTCCTTCCAGCCCGGGACTGTCCACAAGGGCTGGCAACAAGTTCCCAGGGTTTCAGGCAGGAGACATTCCAAACACTACCTGCAGATTGACTTTGGGACCTTTGCAAAGCAGATGCTCTTATGCTGAGTTATGGCCCATCTGCAACTTGAATTAAAGCTCATGATGCTCTTAGGGCTGGTATATAATCTCACCTCCCTCCATTACCTGGCTGCTACTTTCACCATTAGCTCTTTAAAAATGGAGTCATTCTGCTATGGAGCTCCTATGGTAGTGAGCTCTTAAGGCTCCAATTGTAACCTAACCCCAGTTACCTGGGACTAAGTTCCATTTAATTCAAAACACTTCTGAGCAGACCTGGTTAGAATTATGCTGTTGCAATGCAAAGGCAGAAATTAAATCAGAATTGACTAAAATTGACAAGCAATTTCTCATTGCACCTGACCTTTTGTTTGCCTTCAAACTGTAGCAGGACTTCAGAGCAGAGGGGAAGAAAGGCCATCAATGTAACCAAAACAAGAAATTGGTATTTCCTTCTCACATCCCTGTAATAGCTTTACAGTTTTTGTGCAAAACTGGGGTAAAATTGCTGAGCCTTTCACAAGTTTTTCTTCCATTCTCTTTCTGTGAGCAGCGACAACAATGGGATGCAGGAGGTCTTCTAGGAAAAGGGAGAGGTCAGTCAGAATTGCCTCAACACTGGTGTTTTGTTTTGTTTTTACAGGGAAAGGGTTGCCCGATTGAAGTGCCCGTAAATGGCAGCAGGTGTGAGAGGAGGGGTTGAGTTTCTCCTGCTTATTTCTCTCTTCTGAAGAATTCTAGTGAGTGCATGAAGACTAAAATTAAGCTCTGAATCCGGCTAGCGCTAAAAATCCCTTTTTACTGCTGCTGTTGTTGCAATGGCATTTCCAGGAATCCAGGGATAGCTCATGGGGCTTTCTCTCTGAAGTTAAAGCCGTCTGCCCTCTGGTGGTTGATTTCCAGGTGAACTCTTGCAGTGGCTCCTGTGGAGACAGCTGCTAAGCTTTGGATTTGCAGGGCAAGAAGGGTTTGGCCTGTTTGGTATTTGAACTAAAGTCCTTTAAAAAGTGGCAGGAGGTGGCGGTAGCGGCAGGGAGCAGAATGCCTAGCTCAGGTTTTAGGGCATTTTCACACATGGCAGGAGAAATGCCTCCAAGCCCATCTCTCACTATTTGCATGTGTAATAATAATAATAATAATAATAATAATAATAATTTATTATTTGTACCCCGCCCATCTGGCTGGGTTGCACAAAGACCAAAAATACACTAAGATGTCACACGTTAAAATCTTCCCTGAACCTTAAGCCTTAAGATGTCTTCTGAAAATTTTTTTTTGTCAGGTAGTTGTTCTTTGACATCTGATGGGAGGGCGCTCCACAGGGTGGGTGCCACTACCGACAAGACCCTCTGCCTGGTTCCCTGTAGCTTTGCTTCTCGCAATGAGGGAACCGCCAGAAGGCCCTTGGCGCTGGACCTCAGTGTCCGGGAAGAACGATGGGGGTGGAGATGCTCCTTCAGGTATACTGGGCCTGTGAATGAATGCTGTCAGTGCTGTTCAGAAGACAAAATGGATATATAATGCACATTTTAGCCAGTGAACAGTTTACAGAAAGCAGAAATGTGACATGCTTTGGTATCTTTTGTAATCACTGGTGGTTGGTGCCCACTGGACCTGGCAGGGCTGCTGGGAAGTCACAGAATGTGGCTAGTGAGGTCCCAGGGGTATGCCAAGTTCTGATTTTTTCTCTCCATCCTCTTCCCTTGTGAAGGACCCAACTAAACTGAAATATGTCTTACTTTGGTTTAGAAGGGGTCCCTGCTGTCATAGTTGCTTCTCTGCTGGGAGAAAAGTTGTGTGGATTCCACCTGTTCTGATTCTCTCCTTATCATCCTCCTCTGAAAAGAAAAAGTGGCTTTATCAACACTTTGCAGTTTTATTACTGCTTAACACCCAAGTCAGTTACCTTGGTTCAGGAGGGATTCCTGCTGTCGCCATTTCTAGTGTGGGTTCATTGCACAATAACTGTACGTTGCTCATGGGTAAGCTGCTGTTCCCGTCAACTTGAGCAGTGTTTCCTAGCAAGAGAACAGCCATGTAACATGGTGGGTGTTTGCGTAGAAGTAAGTCACACTGTGTTAAATGGGGCTTATGCCTATGCAAGCGCACAAAGAATTGCAGTCTTTACCCCACATGTTTAAAAGACGCCTGCTTCTTGGGAGAAAAACAATGACAAACCTACACAGCATCTTAAAAAGCAGAGACATCACCTTGCCAACAAAGGTCCGTATAGTTAAAGCTATGGTTTTCCCAGTAGTGATGGAATCACGAAGAGTCGGACACAAATAATCTCTTCGTGACCCCATGGACCAGAGCACACCAGGCACGCCTGTCTTCCACTGCCTCCCGCAGTTTGGTCAAACTCATGTTGGTAGCTTCGAGAACACTGTCCAAACATCTCGTCCTCTGTTGTCCCCTTCTCCTTGTGCCCTCCATCTTTCCCAACATCAGGGTCTTTTCCAGGGACTCTTCTCTTCGCATGAGGTGGCCAAAGTATTGGAGCCTCAGCTTCAGGATCTGTCCTTCCAGTGAGCACTCAGGGCTGACTTCCTTAAGAATGGATAGGTTTGATCTTCTTGCAGTCCATGGGACTCTCAAGAGTCTCCTCCAGCACCATAATTCAAAAGCATCCATTCTTTGGCGATCAGCCTTCTTTATGGTCCAGCTCTCACTTCCATACATCACTACTGGGAAAACCATAGCTTTAACTATACGGACCTTTGTTGGCAAGGTGATGTCTTTGCTTTTTAAGATGCTGTCCCATCAGATATCAAGGCAATAAACAACTATCTTGCTTTTAGAAGACACCTGAAGGGAGCCCTTTTTAGGGAATATTTTAATGTTTGATGCTTTATTGTGTTTTTAATATTCTGTTGGCAGCAGCCCAGAGTGGGCAGGGTATAAATAAATTATTATTATTATTATTATTATTATTATTATTATTATTATCCGAAGGGAGCTCTGTATAGGGAAATTATTTAATGTTTAATTTCCTATTATGTTTTTATATACGTTGGAAGCCATTCAGGGTGGCTGGGACAACCCAGTCAGATGGGTGGGGTATTATAATAATAATAATAATAATAATAATAATAATAATAATAATAAGCCGTCCCTATTTTCATTGGAGAAATGTTGGAGGGTAAGCCCTGAAGAAGCCTGATTGCTTGATCACTTTTTTGACCTCCTCACACCACCCCCAGATAAATATCATGGATCACTATGCCACAGTTAGGATCTCAGGGACTCCCACAGCCTGCAGTCACCATGGCAACAATTCTCCCATCAATCACAGACGCTCCGCGTTAGCCAATACCCGGAAAGAACCGTCATCGAATCTAATTTTCAGGAAACAATGGCACTTTATCCGGTCACGTGACGATGGCTGGTCCAATCGTTGCTCAGCAACGGAGCACTCCAGCCGCTTCCTTGTTCACCATGGGAATTCTCCCATTCTTCCGGTCCTCACCTTCCTCGAAAGCAGGCTTCGGCAAGTGACCGACAGCCCTTTTGTCGAATCGCGGGCAAGAGGCGGGGTTTCAAGGTGAGCCACGCCCCCTCCCTAGAAACTCGCTAGACATGAAAAAGGTAGGGAGGCGGGACGGGCAGGTTAGCCGAGGAAAGCGAGCACAAGCCAATGAGCGGCCGAGTTGGAGGGAGGGGGCGGGCTCTGGGGAAAAGATTGGCGCGGGGCCAGCCAATGCCGTTGTCAGACGCGGCTGATGCTCCACGTCGGCACCGGGGCGACCAAGATGGAGGCGCTGATCCTGGTAGGAGCCGGAGGGGCGAGGGGGAATTGCTGGGGGGCGGCGCGCCCGTTGCCATGGAGACGGGCAGGTGGACGGGACGCGGCTGGCAGGCGTCGGCTGGGGCCTCCTGAGGCTCGGGCTCGGTCCTTCGGGCGGGGCACAGCCTCAGCTCCCTGGCGGGGCCTCCAAGAAGCTGGGGCGGCCCGTATGGCAGACAGCAGAGCTGCGGGAAGAGGGGCTCTGGCGGCCGCTCGAGGGAAATCCAGGGGAGCCCCCAGCCCACCCCCGCCCTCTAGCCTGCCCAAGCGGCGGCTCTCCGTCTCCCCAAGCGTCTAGGAGGGGTGTGAAACAAACGGATTTAACTGCAGGCAAAGGAATATTTAGTCCATTTTATTGTGAAATCCTACTGTGGGCATTGATAGGAAAGGCAGGGGTGAAACGCTCGTTCCCATTCTGTGCCCTAGTAAAAGAAAAAAGAACTTACTTCCTTTCTATGTGTGTGTCTGTGTGTGTGTGTGTATGTATCTATATATGTATATGTATATATACATATATGTATCTCTATATATGTGTGTGTGTGTGTGTATATATATATATATATACACTCACACATATATGTATATGTATCTATGTATCTATATATGTATTTATACATATATGTATGTAAATATATATATGTGTGTGTGTGTGTGTGTGTAAGAAATGAAATAAAATGTAATGATGCAAAGTTTAATTTTGTAAACCATTACAGTGGTACCTCGGGTTACGTACGCTTCAGGTTACTGACTCCGCTAACCCAGAAATTGTGCTTCAGGTTAAGAATTTTGTTTCAGGATGAGAACAGAAATTGTGCTCCGGCAGCGTGGCAGCAGCAGGAGGCCCCATTAGCTAAAGTGGTGCTTCAGGTTAAGAACAGGTTCAGGTTAAGAACAGACCTCCAGAACAAATTAACCCGAGGTACCACTGTAGATGGGAAGGAGGGAAGTCACTAGGCTCAGTTGAGCCAAAGAGATAAAATAAGAGGCTATGATGTTACGTAATGTGATAATAATAATAGTAATAATAATTAATTATGAGTTTTCCCAGCCACTCTGGGCGGCTTACAATCAAATATTAAAAACAGTACAGCATTAAATATTAAAAACTTCCCTAAACAGGGCTGCCTTCAGATGTCTTTTAAAGATAGGGTAGCTGCTTATTCCCTTCACATCTGAAGGGAGTGTGTTCCACAGGGCGGGCGCCACTACCGAGAAGGCCCTCTGTCTGGTTCCCTGCAACCTCACTTCTCGCAATGAGGGAACCACCAGAAGGCCCTCGGCGCTGGATCTCAGTGTCCGGGCTGAACGATGGGGGTGGAGACGCTCCTTCAGGTATACAGGACCGAGGCCGTTTAAAATAAAATAAGAGGATATGATGTTATGTAATGTGATTATATGTAAAACCAATAAAAATTATTTATGGTATGTCCCTGGTATGTCCCACAGAGAAATTTACGGTCTGCAAATAAAAACATCCTGAAGATCCCAGGCCACAGAGAGGTTAGGCTGGCCTCAACTAGAGCCAGGGCTTTCTCGGCCGCGGCTCCAATCTGGTGGAACGCTCTGTCACAAGAGACTAGGGCCCTGCGGGACCTGACATCTTTCCGCAGGGCCTGCAAGACAGAGCTGTTCCACCAGGCCTTTGGTCAGGGCGCAGCCTGACCCCCTCCTCTGGCAATCTGCACAGAATTTTGCTTAATGGTTGCCATAAATTTGATTTTAATTTGATTTTAATTAATTTTATAATGAATGTTTTTAGAATGTTGGATTATTTTGATTGTTGTTAGCCGCCCTGAGCCCAGCTTCGGCTGGGGAGGGCGGGATATAAATAAAATTTATTATTATTATTATTATTATAAATATGTGTGTGTGCGCGCACACACTGGGCTGCTTTCCTATTCCTGCAGGGGTTCCTCATTGATCTGTAATGGTGGGTGCATTTCCCTATAAGACAGGTTGCTGACCACTCCTGAACTTGACATGCAATGTGCAGCTGAAGAGTTCTGTGTTTTCCGATGCACTTTCAGTTTCCGCAGGGCTGCTGTGAGGCCCATCAGGACTGGTTGGTGCCCTCTGTGAACCGAGTCCATTAACCCTTTTCCAAATGCCTCAGGGAGCAGAGGAAGGGGCCGTCTAATGAGTCAGACAGAGCATTGATCCATCTAACTGATGATGATGATAATGATAACTGAGCACTGTCAACACTGACTGGCAGCAGGTCTTCAGGGTTTAAGGCAGGGGGGATGCCAGAGATTGAATCTAGGATTTCTGCAGGAATGCAGATGCTCTTCCACAGAGCTGCAGCATGGGCTGCTTGGCAGGGAAGTTAGTTGTGGAGAAGGTGGTAGAAATTTTGAGAATCCCTGGGGGACAAGGTTGTAGATAGGCTAGTGTGCCCTGCAGCTATACAGTCTTTGTCCTATTCTGAAGAACCACATGCATGCATCCATCTGTTTGTCAATAAAGTATGCTTTAAATACATGCCAAGCTAGTATCATAAATGCCCATTTTTTCTGCAGGGTCAGCAAATAATAATAATAATAATAATAATAATAATAATAATAATAATAATTTATTATACCCCGCCCATCTGGCTGAGTCTCCCCAGCCACTCTGGGCGGCTCCCAATCAAATGTTAAAAACAGTACAGCATTAAATATTAAAAACTTCCCTGAACAGGGCTGCCTTCAGATGTCTTTTAAAGATAGGATAGCTGCCTATTTCCTTCACATCTGAAGGGAGGACATTCCACAGGGCGGGCGCCACTACCGAGAAGGCCCTCTGTCTGGTTCCCTGTAACCTCACTTCTCGCAATGAGGGAACCGCCAGAAGGCCCTCAGCGCTGGGTCTCAGTGTCCGGGCTGAACGATGGGGGTGGAGACGCTGGGGGTGGAGATGGGGGAGGTATACTGGGCCGAGGCCGTTTAGGGCTTTAAAGGTCAGCACCAACACTTTGAATTTTGCTCGGAAACGTACTGGGAGCCAATGCAGATCTCTCAGGACTGGTGTTATGTGGTCCCGGCGGCCACTTCCAGTCACCAGTCCAGCTGCCGCATTCTGGATTAATTGCAGTTTCCGAGTCAACTTCAAAGGTAGCACCATGTAGAGCTCATTGCAGTAGTCCAAGCGGGAGATAAATAGAGCATAATACTCTCATACTTTTTGATGCTTTGGAGAATTCAGGGAAGGGTTTCTAATGTCTGCTTGCAGGGCCATCCTTAGATGTTTTGGAATATAAGTGATGCATGGTAAAAGAATATAAATATCATCACTTATAATTTGCTGCACCTCAGTGGAAATCTGGCCACCCCTAGCCTTATTGTACTTGGTTTGAACTTTCATTTTCATATTCTAGACAGGGGGGAGGAACCTCAGACCTTGAAGCAAAATGCAGCCCTCCTAACTTTTCTGACTTGTCCTTAGGAGTCTCACCAGGTTAAAACCCCTCTCCTCAAGCCACACCCCGCACCAGCCCTGCTTCACAGCCTCCTTGAGAGTTTTTGCCTGGCTGGAATGTGCCCTTGAACTCTGATAATGCCTCTTCCTTGCCTGGATGGAGAATAGGGAGGTTGTGTTTGTGTTTGTGTGTGTCTGTGTGTGAACTAGCCTATTGTACCCAGGTAAAATTAACATTTATTTCTCTACCTACTTTTGCTTCTGGCCCCACTGATCAGTGGCTTGTGGCCCTTGGAAGGTTGCCCACAAGGAAGTGCATCCCTCTGGCCATAAAATGGTTCTGCACTTCTAACTTACAGGAGTGGGGGGCCTTAGCAGGTGCTCTACAGTGCTGGCCCTGCTTTTGGGAAAGTGTGGCCAAATCTCTGGCACCCAAATGGGCACATATTGTCAGTCATTTGTAAATGCAGTTTTTTCTCCAAGTCAGATTGCCTTATTTACTGACTTGCCTTCGCTCTAAATAGTGAATAGAGTGCTGAATTTGGACTCGGGAGACTTGGGTTCAACTCTTTGCTTAACTGTGAATCCACTATGGGTCTTTTATTAGATTTACGTTTTGCCTTTTCAATGCATAGCTGCAGACAGTGAACAAAACAAAATGATAAGAAGCAAGAGTACTGAAACAATGCAAAATAAGAAGAAAGAAAAATACCTTTATTGTATCGGGCCATAACAATGCGACAAGTAAACAGAGGTCAAATGTCTCTGTTACTGCTACTGGCAGTTGTTGAGTTTCCTAGCAGGGACCTTGGGTGAGCCACTCACAGCCTAACCTACCTTGCTGGGAGGAAAAAATGGGGGAAACTCCATGTATTGTGAATTAAGCTCCTTGGAGGAAAGGCTATGCACCTAGTGCAGTCTTCCGCAACTGTACACACCAGATGAATTGCTCCCATGAAAAT
The DNA here is from genome assembly GCF_964270895.1 of Podarcis filfolensis. Lineage (NCBI taxonomy): Eukaryota > Metazoa > Chordata > Lepidosauria > Squamata > Lacertidae > Podarcis > Podarcis filfolensis. Next base: position 114,195,533 of record NC_139605.1, on the reverse strand, counting down.
TTGTTTCCTACTGCTGTTTAGCTGAGGGCCGTCATTCAAAATTAGCATTTTTATTAATTTTTGTTTCTGCTCACCCTTGCGTGCCACAATCCTTAAAGGTAAAGGTTAGGTCCAGTCGCGGATGACTCTGGGGTTGTGGCACTCATCTGGCTTTACTGGCCGAGGGACCCAGCATGCAGTTTCCGGGTCATGTGGCCAGCAGGACTAAGCCGCTTCTGGCGAACCAGAGCAGCACATGGAAACACTGTTTGCCTTCCCGCCAGAGCGGTACCTATTTATCTACTTGCACTTTGAGGTGCTTTCGAACTGCTAGGTTGGCAGGAGCAGGGCGCAGAGCAACGGGAGCTCACCCCGTTGCGGGGATTCAAACCGCCGACCTTCTGATCGGCAAGCCCTAGGCTCTGTGGTTTAACCTACAGTGCCACCCGTGTCCCTTTGCCACAATCCTTAAGACCCCCTAATTTGGTCCATCCTCACAAAAATCTGCGAAGAGGATCGAGGATTGCTATAGCTGATTCCAGTTTAACAGGGCTGAGGAATCTGCAGCCCTCTGGACGATGTTGGACTACAATTCCCATCACCCTCAACTGTTGGCCACATTGCCTGATGGGAACTGGAGTCCAACAACATCTGGTAGGCCACATGATTGGCCATGATTGAAGCAGTAACTTCCCCGAGTTACCCAGGAAATCCACAGCATTACAAATTCAAATCCCCTGCTTTTCTAGACTCCAGAAAACACATTATGCTGAGATAATTGTCAGAGAGCTAGTTGTATCTATACTGAAGTTTAGATTGGACCTGCAAAAAGCCTTGTCCTAGTTCTCACTGAGGTAGTTAGTGAGTGGTGTGTTCCTCTTCAGACTGCACACAAAAGCTTCCTCATGAGAAGAAAGGTCCTTGCCGATAGGAAATTAGTATGGTGGAAAACCAGAACTAGCGTTGTTCCAGTGCCACATAGTACTTGTTCTGCAGTGGTGAGAAATTGAGCAATATAGGCAGCAGCTATACTTTGGAACTCCCTTCCTATTGACCTCCCCTGCACTCTTTTCAGCACCTAGGACATTTTTCTTTAGGTGAGCCTATCCAGATATATAGCTGTTGACATGCTTTAAACTTTTGCTGCTATGAAATGTTTTTAATTGTTTTTACTGATCATTTTAATGTGTTTTTTTTTTTGTAAATTGCTTTGAGGTTTTATTACAATCAAGTGATATATACATTTTGTTAAATAAAATCAAAATATAAATAATAATAATTATAATTATAAGAATAGATGTTGGGGGGAAGGCTTTGCTATACAACTGTTCACCTGGTCATCTCGGCTTTATTATGAGGAAGGAATTTTTGTGTGGCTTTAGGAATATTTAGTCAGGTGGGGTCTGCACCTTTGGTCTGAAACTGTACAGCACAGACACAGGTTTGACACTTTAGTGAAAAGAGGCAGTCCAGAATCTGATGGACTTGGCCCATTTTAAAAGGACTGCCCGTGCAGTTTTGTGTTACACATGAGGAAACTTGACTAACTTTACATGGGCTTTTTTTTTTTTTTAAGTGCGGTAGAGGGGGCTTAAATACCAGGCTCTGTGTTGCTAGTTGGGGCCATTGTGAATCTATGTCATGGGTTGGCAAACTACGGCCCGGGGGCCAGATCAGGCCCAATTGCCTTCTAGATCTGGCCCACGGATGGTCCGGGAATCGCCATGTGGATCGGTGTGGGGATTCTGATCATTCGGGCTGTGCCATTTCTCCCCCCCACACACACACTGTGGCGGCGCCGCCTCCTCCCTCCCTCCCCCTGGCTTCTCCCCACCCTGCCTAGAGGAGGAATGGGGCTGGGCTTTGTTGGCTAAGCAACATTTTAAGTAGCCCCTCTCCGGAGCCAGCCCTTTCACGCCGCTCATCGTCCCTCCGCAGCCCCTGCCGCTCGCAAGCTGTGGAGAAGTGAGGGGATAGTCAGTGGGGAAGAATTCCCCCCTCCAAAAAAAATAGTATGCCCCCCCCCACGTCTGACAGACAGTGGACCGGCCCCCTGCGAAAAATGTTTGCTGACCCCTGATCTATGTGGTGAGAACCATCCACTTATAGGAAGCGCTGCATTTTGTAGCATGTGCGATGCACACTTATTTTGAAGAAAGCCTTTTGAACTCAGTGGGGCTGACTTTGGACTCAGCTGCAAGGCATAGTACATCAAATTGCCTTTTGAACATTGGCTTAACCAGGTAGCTAAAATAGTTTTCTTACCTCCCCAGCCCACTCCTCCCTTCAAATAAAAACTACACAGAAGACCGGAGTCAATTGGGAGAAAACTCCTCATCCCTGATTTTGGTGATTGATTAGATCCTGAATGTGAAGCAAACACCATCCTTGGTCTTTTTTTTGGGGGGGGGGTGGAGGAGTCATTTGTTTGCGATGCTCTTGGAGGAGTGGAAGATATGCTGACGCTGGGTTGAGGAACCTGTGGCCCTAACAGTTCCCATCAGCGTGGTCAGGAGTGATGGGAGTTGGTTGTTCCACGGGGGGGGGGGAAAGCAAAACCTTTTCTGACTCCAATGAACTGCAACTGGGATATCCAGTTTTTTTTTAAAAAAAAACTGCTAGTGCCAACACCTGCTGAGGAGAGGATTTGGGATTTGAATTTCTTATTAACTTCAGCAGCACAACTGCATTGGCAAAGACACCGGATGCCATTTTGCTGTGCAGCACATGACTATTGCTAGGTTTGGTGTGGTGTGATTTGGGGTAGCAGGACCCTTGCAATATGCTTTCTTTCTCTCTTTGGAGGAAATGCCTTGGCTTGGCTTGTGAGCTGCGCATTCCCTCGGTGGGAATAGCCCTGCCTCCTCCGCGTGGCTCTCCCAATTGCCTCTTGCAGATAAAACCCAGCACGGACATATTTCTTGCCGTCTCCTCTCCCTCGCCAAATGCTCCCCTTCCGCGAGGTCCTGGCAGCTGTAAAATCTTTATGGCAATGCTGCTGCTATCGTGCTGACCATCTGGGCCGTTGCACACCTAGTTTAATTGATTGAAGTTTAATTTATTGAAACTTCAGAATTAAATGATCAGAATAAACTGTGCAGTAACTCTTAACGTCTTGTTTTAATGGTTGATTGCTCGAGGCAGCCCTTGGCTTGAACTGGAAGCCTCCAGAGAGGAATTTATGCCGCTTCTGGCCTTCCAGTCAGCGCTCATTATAGATTTAAAATGTGTGTTTATTAGCTGCCTCTCCAGTAGAAGCTTGTCTTTCTGGCAAAGAGATGTATAAATTCTCCTCCGATGCTTGTATGGTAAGCATCTATTCTTATTCTCTTCGGAAGCAAGGCAGGAAGGAGACGTGTGGCTTTTGCCCATCTCATCTGTGGCTTCATTCAATCTAGGTCAGGGATGGGGGTATTCCTCTGACAGTATTTGTATAGCAAATTGTCTGCTTAGCTTTGGGGCATTGACATGTTGCACTTACAATTTTCACAGGCCTTCATGGGGGGGGGGGAGTTTAGACCCCCTCTTCTTACTGCAAAGCAAGGATTTGTGCTGTAAAACAGGCATTGCCCAGGGGACTGGTGAAATATGATAGGAGAGCAGGAAATTTCCCTCTGCACATCTGCCTGCCTGCAAAGTTTGCCAGGCAAATTTATGTGTGTGTGTGTGCGAATAAGGACGAAGGCAACAGAAGGAGATTCTAAATTTGTCTACATTATTGCTCGTCCACATGATAATGGATGAGCCATTCTGTGTGTGTGTGTGCGTGCATGTCAGAGAGAGAGAAACCTGGTCTGTTTTCTTCTCTTTCTTTGTATGGTGTGAGGCATGCAATTTCTGTTGGAACAGTGAGACCCCCTTTGTAAAATGGAGATCTTGAGAGCAGTGGTTTTCATGCTGCCTGGCTTCACAGATCCCTCTTCAAATGGACTTACCTGCTGTGTAACGTGTTTCAGTATTGGTCACCAAAGAGCTTCTTGCAAGTGATTCTGGGAAGAGTTTTAAGGTGTTCACTCAATTCTGTGCAGAGTGCTGGCCAGTCCTGTTGGGCTTCACCATTGCATGAACTGAGAGTGCATCCTAGAGCAGGTCTGAATATTAGGAGATAATTTAGGTAGTGGTGGGTGAGCTGTCACTCAGGGATGCTTGGTTGCCATTACTGATCTCTGAGGAATCCCTGGATCCTTCAAACTGTTGTATGAAAAGCTCTGCATTAGACCCAGGCTGTTCTCCAGTAGAATCATGGGTCCTGTCTAGGTGATTCAGAGATAAGAGAACCTTCTGTTCCTATGGCTGTCTCAAAATTTGAGAAAAGTCATGCGTAGTGCTGTCTCAGTCTGACCCAGTGGGTCAGTTGTTTGGAATGGGGTGGCCAGATGTAGAGTTTCTGTGGAGTGGTGGATCCGCCTGCCAGAGTCTACTCCATAGATGAGCCTGCAGCTCCTGTTGCAGCACTTGAGGTGAAGTTCTGTTATACACTCCGACTGTGGCTATGTGGAAGTCAGTGCATCACAGAACTTTGTCTCGAGAGCTTTCAAGCGTCCAGCACGGAGGAGCTGCATCTCTTTCTGGTCCTTTCTCTTGCCCCAAGCATGCCCTCCTTGTAAGCACTAAGCCGCAGAATCTCATTCAGCCGCAGACATGGCAGGGAGGTGGCCCCCATTTTCTCCTTTTACACACAACACATTCTTAATCTCTCCTTTACCTTGGGATAGGGATGTGACATTTGCTCTGCATTTTGGGCTATGTAGGTCCTAGACTATGGTCCTAGTCCTGACAAGCTGATACCTGATCTGGAGCTCATTGTGAGCTGCTGTTTGGTGTAGTGTGGTTGCCTTCAATATTGTCAGACATGGGAACCACTGAGTGTGTTACAAGCTCTGCAGTGTTAAAAATTCAGGTATATAAGCTACGTGCCAAATGGCACCTTCAGTCTAGGTTGCGGACGCCACAATGGAATGTCTATTCACCAAGGGGTTGGACTTAATGACCCTTGGGATCTCTTCCAACACTACAATTCTATGGTCTCAATTAAATTGCTTGACTGTAGCTTGCTCTTGCAACAATTCACTTGTTTCAGTATGCAAGAAGGAAGAAAACACACAGTGGAAATGAAAATGGTATTAACTATGGAGCAAAGCAGAGGTTTTTAAACTGCAGCTGCCAGCTTGGCACACAGAAATCTCCACGTAGTCACAATTGGACCTGCACCAGTAGCAAAACAAGCCTGGCGCCTGCCTAATTTCGAACACTGCTTCCAGCCTGGAGTAATTGGTATGGAGGAGCATAGTATATGCACAGCCCTCCTTCTTGTAACAGCTCTTAGGGCCACCCATCAGAAGCTGTGGCCCTACCCCTGGGTAGGTCAGCAGTCAGAGGAAGCAGCACATGGTATTGTTTGAATGGACCTGTGACATTGTGATTTTCTTTGCAGGAGCCATCTCTCTACACTGTGAAAGCCATCCTGATCTTGGACAACGATGGAGACCGTCTGTTTGCCAAGGTAAGTTTTCAGGGGGATCTGGAAGGAGCGGGAAAGTACAAGGCTCCAAGGGGCCTGAGCAAAGCAGCCTGGCAGAGTTGTCATTGAGAGCTGGGGAGCTCTTATGGACCGTTAACTGAGCCCCTGCTTTCGGAGCAAGAAGGACATTAGTCCAGTCACTCATGCTCATTGAGGCAGCATGTGATCTATCTTAACTCTTGCTAGTAGATTCCTATCCGGTGTGTTCTGATACCTGGCACTCCTTTACGCGAGAGTGTAGAGAACCTGTGATCCTCCAGATGTCTAGCTTCCATCTTGACTTGTCCATTGGCCCTGCTGGCTGATGGGAGTAGTCCAACAACATCTGGAGGCTCCATTTATTTGGGCAAAATCTTCCTTGCTGGAAGGCAGCCCTGTTTACGGAAGCTTTTAATGTTTAACAGACTATTGTATTTTAATATTTTGTTGGAAGCCGCCCAGAGTGGCTGGGGAAACCCAGCCAGATGGGCGGGGTATAAATAATAAATTATTATATTCATTCATTCATTCATTCATTCTCCATGCCATCCTTGAGGTAGCTTTGTAAGTGCAGGATCATTTGCTTGTGATGTTGCCCTGCTCGCAAAATGAGTGTCTCCTGGGAAAAGTCCCAGTGTATTTATTTATTTAATACCATTTAGATGCCACCTAATTGTTTCTAAAAGTCAGCTTACAAAAAAGTGTAGTTTCCCTTTTTTTCTTCACTATGGTGCCACCCCCAATTCTACACCTGCTGTCTTGGCAGAGGATGGATTTGTGTTTCCTTTGCAGCCTGGTGCCCCCCCAGGGTTTTGGACTACAACTCTGATCAGCGCCAGGCAACACAGCTGTGTTACGTTGGGCTGACAGAGGCTGCAGTCTAAAACAACTGGATGGATCTAGGTTGGCGAAGGCTGTTCTAACCCACAGACCACAACTAAAGTAATTATTATTATTATTATTATTATTATTATTATTATTATTATTACTACTACAGTGGTGCCTCGCAAGACGAAATTAATACGTTCCACGAATTTTTTCGTCTAGCGAATTTTTCGTCTTGCGAAGCACGAAATCCCATAGGAATGCATTGAAAATCAATTAATGTGTTCCTATGGTCAAAAAAGGTCCAAACAAAGCCAAATTTGGTACAACAAGAGTTTATTAAGTGCTCTTTAAAGTCACACATACTGTAAAGAGCATTTCAAAATTCAAACCCATAATTTTTTTTAAAAAACAGCAGAGTGGCCCAATGGTCACAGAAAATCATAAAAATGCAGGGGAAAAAACAAGCTTCCAGATTCTTGCAAGCCCCTCCCCAACTGTTCCCCCAGCCACCCAGCACACAGAAATTCAAATCCAGAATTTTTTTTAAAAAACAGCAGAGTGGTCCAATGGTCACAGAAAATCATAAAAATGCAGAAAAAAACACACAAGCTTCCAGATTCTTGCAAACCCCTCCCCAACACCAAGTCCTTGAATTCCAAACACCCCAACCCAAAATCCAACCCCCCCAAAAAAAAAGTTTTAAAAGCTTAACTTACCAAATGGCTGCAAAAGAAGTTTTGGAAAAGCTTCAAAAATCACCAAAGTCTTTAAAAACCTCAAAAAAAGGCATTCTATGAGTTGCTCCTCGAAGTCAAGTCGCAACTGTATTAACGGTGTTAAGAAAAAGGAAACAAACTTGCAAGAGATTTTCGTCTTGCGAAGCAAGCCCATAGGGAAATTCGTCTTGCGAAGCAGCTCAAAAAACGGAAAACCCTTTCGTCTAGCGAGTTTTCCGTCTTGCGAGGCATTCGTCTTGCGGGGCACCACTGTATTTATACCCTGCCCATCTGGCTGTGTTTCCCCAGTGACTCTGGGTGGCTTCCAACAAAATATTAAAATACAGTAGTCCATCAAACATTAAAAGCTTCCCTAAACAGGGCTGTCTTCAGATGTCTTCTAAAAGTCAGTGAGTTGTTTATTTCCTTGACATCTGATGGGAGGGTGTTCCACAGGGCGGGCGCCACAACCGAGAAGGCCTGGTTCCTTGTAACTTGGCTTCTTGCAGTGAGGGAACCGCCAGAAGGCCCTTGGCGCTGGACCTCAGTGTCCGGGCAGAACGATGGGGGTGGAGACGCTCCTTCAGATGACATAATTCACTTTTTTGGGGAGGGGGGAGGCTGTGGAACCGGGGTTAAAATCCCCGCTGAGCCACACACTCACCAGGGGCCTCTGCTTCTGCCTCTGCTGCTGTATAAAATAGGAAAGTGTCCTGCACTTTAGCCTTTTCTGTTAGAGCTGTTATGATGGAAAACAAACACTATTGCCTGTTCTAAAAGTTGTGTGTGTGTGGCAGTCTAGCAGCCTCGTGTTCAGTGCTGCTCAGGAATTCTAAGAAGCGCCCAGAACCCAGTGCAATTTTGAAAGGTTCATTCTGCCATTTTTATTCGAAACAGTGTCCAGTTTGTATCCAAACGTAGACAAAAACCTGCTCCTTGATCTCAGGAACCATCATGCAAAATTTGGTTACTATATGTATATTTTATATTTTATGTAGCTCAGACAGAGCCTCTGGTTTGTCACTTACATAGTCACACTGGATTGCCTCACGATAGCGTTTTCCTGTGCTTTAAGAGCTTAAGTTAAGTGGAAGGATGAAGAATTAGATTTTTGAATGCTTTCGCAAAAATTAGGTGGTAAGAGCGAAAGCGCATCATATTGGTGAAAAAGAATTGTATAGTCTTATCTGGTCATTATTTTATTCCCTCTAAAGGGAGATAAAATTTATATAAATATTGCCTTTTTGTTGCTTATTGCTCTTTTTTCATAGGTTAGTTTTGTCGCTAAAAAGATTTCCCAAATTTTCCTTAGCCGTTCTTGTATTGCAGGAGATCTCTTAGGAGTTGTTCAAAGGCACAGACGACTTGACAAAATATAAAGCTTAATAAATAAATGTTTGAGTGTCATGTTTGTGCAGCTCACATGAGCAGCATTTGACCATAACAAGTGGTTTGTCTCGCATTCCTCTCATGTAACAAGCATACTTTCTTTTCCCCTGCAGTACTATGACGACACCTACCCCACCGTCAAGGAGCAGAAGGCCTTTGAGAAGAACATTTTCAACAAAACTCACCGGACAGATAGTAGGTTCTGCTGGGGAGCGGGATGGGAGAAGGCACCTGGGACGGCAATATATACATGCATATATATATATATGCATATTTAAAACAGGGCTCCCCCTGGAATCCTTCAGCCAGAAGAGTCAGACACATCTACATGGCTTTCTTTGTTTGTCTATCTGGTTTTTAAAATACTCCCCACTCCACCCAGAGGTTGGAGTGTGTGAATATTGATGCGAGTCCTCCTCCAGGGGTAGTCCAGCAGTTCTCCTCTCTTGCAAAGACAGCAGCAGAAAATGTAGAGCAGGGAGGTCGCAAAAGTTTTCCCTCTCCGCAGCTGTTTGGCTGCTCCTTGGGTGTATAACCATGATTATAGTGGCTTTGCTTCGATTGGAGAGCAGTATCTACACTAGTATGTGATGAGAAATCAAAATGACGGTGCAAGAAAGATTGATAAAGAAGCAGATCTTTGACATACCCCAATGTATTTTGAATATAAATGTTCTTCATCAGGGGAAAACTGACTCTATTCTAAATTAAGAAACGACATTCCAGTCGAATTCAGTCTCCTCCAGCCTCTTCCAGAGTGCATGGAGGACATAAGCAGCAGCGATAACACTTGAAAGAAGACATTTCATTCAGTTTCCCTTCTCATAAAGAAGCTGTTCTATTTGTGCTTGTGCAGCTGAGCTAGCGCAATTCAGTCAGCGGATTCTGCGCTTGGATGTTTGGCAGTGTGCACCTCATTTGTGTAAATGTGTGCTGCATGTGGGCATAATTGCTGGCGGTGTCTGCACTATGTGGAAAGTGGTGCCAATTCAGGATTGTAGTCCAATTTAAACAGCAGCCCCCCCCCAAATCAGATAGATCTTCCTACAGCGGTGCAAACTCGCCCAAAGTTTTTGTGATGACTCTGGATGTTGCTTTCTTGCTTAGCAGCTATTGAGAAAAACAGGAAGAGTGCTGCTTTTCTTGTAGTCTTCATGTTCTCTTCTAGCTCTTATTATTTTTGTTATTTTATTCCTTTTCTCTCTCCCTCCACCTAGGTGAGATTGCTCTCCTAGAGGGACTGACAGTTGTTTACAAGAGCAGCATTGACCTGTATTTCTACGTCATCGGCAGCTCCTATGAAAATGAGGTGTGTATATCCTTAGGTGGCAAAGGGGCTTTTCTGCAGAAATGATGCATGCAAGGTTTTGACTATCCTGGCTTCCCTGCTGAAGGTTATGTTGGTCATGATCTTTGGGCTGTGTGAGATCCTTGGCTTCTTCCTCTGCCACAAAGCATGTTTGCAGCGCTGATTGCCACTGCGGTGCTGAGGCGAGGGAGATTTGTTGAACTCCTCCACCCTCCCTGAAAATAGTTGACAGTCCCACAGGATTCTTTTAAGGCAGAGGTGGGGAAACTGTGGTTCTTCACCTAACATCAGCCACAGCCAGCATAGCCAATAGTGAGAGGTTGATGGGAGTTGTAGTCTAAGAGAATATTGGGGGCATGGCTTTCATAGCCCTGCTTTAAGAGGGATGACTTCAACAGAGCAAGAAGAGCCTGGATTTCTATGTCCTTGGGGTGGGTGGGGGTGCTGGCAATCAATGCCATGCTATTGCCCTCTAGGAATTACCCCCCAAATTGCTCCAAAGCCAGCTTTGCCTTGAGCCACTTTTGTATGCGATCGCATGGATTGTGTGCATGTGTGTGTGGTTCCTTTGCTCTGAAACTTTTGTTTTCTCCTTTGCAGCTAATGCTAATGGCTGTGCTGAACTGTCTCTTCGACTCACTCAGTCAGATGCTGCGGTAAGAATCTGCTTTCTGGTCGTGGCTGAGCTGGTTGCACAGGGTGAAATGTGGGAATTGTTTTTGTGCCTCAAATGCATTCATTTTGAGGTTGGGTACACCACGGAGAACAAAAGCACTTCCTAATTTTTTAATGTGTTGGAAGTGCAAAAAAAAAGAAGTACTTAATTGTTTGGATTCCACCCCCAACCCCTCGGATGTTTTAAGTCACAATAAAATCAATTGAAAGTCTATTTTCAGCCTCCTGTCTCCAAAATGGTTTAAGTGATCCCTAGTGCTATACTGTGCATGTTTACCCAGAAATAAAGACTGGCCCTGGCACTTACAGACCAAGACATTTTCCCTGGGCAATTTAATTTGGGCAACACATTTAGCTGCTGCCTCATAGTATCATCTCATCATGTTTTATGATGTAAATAGCTATTTATAATTGGGCTCAGAATAATGAAGACATGTCTTCAACAGATTAAAAAGGCCCATTGAAGTTCGGTGGGATTTACTCCCACATATAAGTGAGTTTAGGATTGCAACCTCAGTTATGGGTTATTCAGGAAGGTGTGTAAGCCGGGATAAGAGCATATAAAAGGGTCCAGCTGGCAGCCACATGTGAGTAGAGAGAGAAGGTTTCCTTGGCAGAGGCAGATGTGCAGGATGTGGGTCCTGTCGTGCCTTTTTCCTTTTTCAGCAATAATAAAGATGATATGCTAGCCGTGTCTGTTGTGGCACAGCAAAAGCACAGAATCAAGCCTCTAAAAATTGTGGCTTTTGTTCTTTAGAAGGGAAGTATTGGGGTGGTTAGAAGCTGCTAGAGGCGAACTAAAGCCTTACATACACATCACATCTTCTGGCTTCCTAACCCACGTCTAAGCAGAAGTGGAATATATTCATGGCAACGAATAGATGATTGCGCTGCTTGCCTTAACTATATTATATATTTATTTGTTGAAGATATTTAATTGCCAACATCTCGTAAGTGGTGTACATAAAAATTACTAAAAGCGTACGATGGATAAAGTCAATTACTATTAGTTTTAAAAACAGAAAAATTCCTTTAAATGTCTGCTGAAAAGGAAAGGTCTTGGTCAAGCGCCTGAAGCTCAAGAGGGGAGGAGGTCTTTCTAATCTGAGCTGGGAGGGGGCTCGAACTCCCCTGCTTCTGTATTAAATACATATTTGTCCATATTTATTTAGCTTCTGGAATAGGACTTTTATTAATGTAGAATTGCAGTTTCTTTGTGTGGGTGGTGGTGGTGCATAATACATGTGTATGCTCATGCCCCATTTAAAGGAAGCCCTTTGTGTATGGTTTTGTGTGTCCCATGGTTCAAGGTACAAGCCCTGGTATGCAGGGCAGACTTAAAGAATCCTTAGATTATCATCAAGTTGCTAGTCATTAGAACCCTGATGGATCAGTCCAAAATCCCATCTAGTTCAGCATCTTCTGGTCTCACAGCCAGATGTGCAACCAGATGCCTGGGGGAACCCTCAAGCAACACATGGGTGTAATGGCAGTCTCCACACTTGTGGTTCATCATCCTCCAGGAATTTGCCCAAATCCGTTTTAAAGCCTCACTGCATCTCACCCAGCCCCTTGCGATTGCACAGCAAAGCTTTTAAATGTGGGGCACGTCTGAGTAAGGTCTCTGCTTAAGGCTCTGACAATGAGCTAGGTTGTGAGATGCCCCGGGTGGTAAGATGAGACCTAGACCCTCAGCTTCTCAACTGAGCAGAATCTGGTTTGTCCTTCTGTAGGAAGAATGTGGAGAAGCGAGCACTTATGGAAAACATGGAGGGCCTTTTCCTGGCAGTGGATGAAATTGTGGATGGCGGGTAAGTCCAGCCACAACACTAAACTTCTAGACTTCTCACGCTCTCTTCAGAATCTGATACTTGTGTGTATGTGTGTGTGTGCGTTGACAGAATATGCATTCTTGATGGTGGCCCTTGCATTTGCATGACTCTTCTATGGCTCCTGCCCTGCTCTTGGAGCACAGCCCAGTTGAGTGAATGATTGCTTCTTCATCTCTTACAGGGTGATTCTTGAGAGTGACCCCCAGCAGGTACTACATAGAGTTGCTGTGCGGGTAAGTGAAACCCATCTCTCTTCTTCTTCCTTGAATGCCTCTTCAGTAGGCATGACCTCTCTGCTGACCTCTGTCCCCGCTGAAGGGCACAGAACCCATTTTACGACAGAAGAAACCAACCAATTGCAGTGTTGGGGAGAGGGGTGTGGGTTTGTTTGTTTTTTGTATATGTTGTTTACTTTTTCCCCCTTAACATATTTGAAATCTAATAAAATATTTTTTTTAAGGCCAAATTGCATACCGTATTTTTCGCACCATAAGACGCACCTTTCCCTCCTAAAAAGTAAGGGGAAATGTATGTGTGTCTTATGGAGCAAATGCAGACGGGAGGTTCTGCTCAGCGCTCCCTTTATAGAGCCGCGCTGAGCCTGTGTGCGGCTCTTGCTGGCTTTTCCCTGAGGTGGGAGAAGGGACAGATGGGCTGCCCTCCGTCCCTTCCCTACCTCCCGGAAAAGCCAGCAAGAGCCACACACAGGCTCAGCGCGGCTCTTTAAAGGGAGCACTCTTGCTCTGCTAGCTTCTCAGCAAAGCAGGAGGAGGGACGGACGGGACAGGTGCTTTGCTTGCTTTACAGCGAGGCGGGAGGAGGGATGGGCAAGCAAAGTGAGAGCTGCCCAAAGCAGGAGAGAAGCCATGTAAGCGGCTCTCGCTTTGCTTGCTTTAAAGCAAGAACAGCGACAGCCGCTTACATGCTCTGGGCAGATTCCCCCCCCTTGCTTTCCCCCTCTAAAAACTAGGTGCGTCTTATGGTCAGGTGTGTCTTATGGAGCGAAAAATACGATAGGTTGATGGGGGGAAGGAAGAGGAGGCTGCTGCTGGTAATCTGGTTAGTGGTTAGACTAAGTGACATTGGGCGGTAGATTTCTGAGCAATGCATAACTCCTGGGTAGGAGCTGGGAACTCAAGAGCAGATATGTAGTAGAGAGGGGTGGGGTCTCCTTTCAGGAGTCAGTAGATCTAGAAGAGCCTTGCTGTATTAGGCTGAAAGTCTATATACAGCATCCTGCAGTCAGGCCTGCTTTCAATTGCTTTATTATTTCTGCACACCATTGAATTTGTGGTTTCCCCTCTTTGTATTTCAGGGAGAGGATGTCCCTCTTACAGAGCAGACAGTGTCACAGGTATGTCTTCTGCCTAGATCTCGCTGGGTACCTTTCATTAAATGCTGCTGGTACCACTTTTTCTACATGTCTCATTTCAGCAAATCCTTTCCATCTTTCTCTGTTTTTTATCATCTTGTAAATAACATATTTTTTAACCTTATTTCCCTTTAAGACTAAATTACTTATCTATACTTAACTTCTTCTAACATTTCTACTAAATCCATATAATATCATTCCACGATTTTTCTAACAGTCATTAATTTTACAAAATTTCTAAATATGAACTTTAACTTCCCAATCTTCTTCCACCCTCTCTTCTCCCTGGTTTCGGATTCTGCCAGTCCTTTCCGTCAGATCCATATAGTCCATCAACCTGGAGATCTTATATCCGAGGCTCTTAATTCTTTTCCAAGTCCCTTCTGCGGATCTTCTTCATATTCTTTAATGCTCAGGAGCAAATCTCGGGAAAACTCCAACCAAACAAAACTTTTCTTCCTTCTGAACAGCTCAGCCAAGTTTCCATAATTGAAACTAAGGTCCATAGGGTATTTCAGGACGTATTTCAGGATTCCTCCAAATCCATAGGCCCCCAAAGCTTCAAGCTCCTCCAGGCCCAAACCCATGTCCCAAAAGTCAGTTGGTTAGGTTTTTACAATCAAACGGTATATAAATTTTATGAAGTAAAATAAATAATAATTGAGGAGGCATGCTAGGAGTAGACGTCTGCCTATCGCATCCCACAAATATGTTTTTGGTGTCTGATGCAGAATTTAATATGCTGATATTCTTGCCTGCCAAAAAAAGAAAGAACAGCAACCCAATCTTCTTAGTCCTTATGGCTATAGAAATAAGTATGGAGACTGTTGTTTAAAGCTCACAAGCCAAAGGGAGCCTAAGCAGAATCTTGGCTGGTGAAAGGGCTGAGCTTAAGTGCAGTGCATAGGAAATGCCCCTAGTGCTTTTAGAGATCAGGCATTGCATTTTGGAAAAAGCAAGTCGCTCAGCCCCTTTCCAGAAGTGTCACAGGGGAATATGCATTTTTAGCAATGTACAGCTGTGGCTGGTGGTGGTCATGTTTGTATGTGTGCATGCAGTACGAATCCTTTTCCAGATAGTATTTAAGGCGTTTGCCACCAAGGTGTTTCCTGTTAACCACAAAAGGGTTGGGTTAGTGGAGAATGTGTTTCAACCAAATCCTGCAGGCTGAAAAAAATCTGAATCCTTCAACTTTCATCTGCAGGTGCTGCAGTCAGCAAAGGAACAGATCAAGTGGTCACTACTGCGATGAGGAGCCACGTGGGATCTCCCCCATTAACCTACTGTGTCCCCAGCTGTCCCCTCTTCCTGTCTGTTTCGCACTGACCAAAATGCAACATGACCACAGTTTTTCATGTATCCAGTTTCTGGCTCTTACTGAGTCTCATCACTGTTTCAGTGGTGGTGGGGGCTAGTGAGTGGGAAACAAGGGTGCAGGGACATCTTTGGAAGAAAAAAGTCTCTTTTTCCTGGCATTCTCCCTCCACCTTAGACACCCCTTGTTGGCCGGAGATGCACATACGTCATCCTGTTCTAAGAGCTTTCTGGTCCTCTTCAGATTCTTTTGTTTTGTCGCTAGGTCAGATCATGGTTGGTGGCTTCTTCCAAAGAGTTGTCTTAAGAATAGTCCCTTTAATGGACATGGTGAACAGGAATTCTCCTTCCTGACACCCATCTGTCTAAACCCATGTTATGGGTGGTATTTCCTACCAAAGTACACAGCCTACAACTCCCATCACCCCTAGCAACAAGGCCAGAGCTCAGGGAGTGATGGGAGTTGTAGTCCAACAACAGCTGGGGACCCACAGGTTGAGAACCGCTAGTTAGTGCCGGTGCATTTTTATTGTCTTATTTTGCATGGCTGATTGCAGCCATACAGGACGTGGGTGGCGCTATGCTGTAAACCACTGAGCCTTGGGCTTGCCGATCGGAAGGTCGGCGGTTCAAATCCCGCGATGGGGTGAGCTCCCATTGTTCGGTCCCAGCTCCTGCCAACCTAGCAGTTCGAAAGCACGTCAAAGGGCAAGTAGATAAATAGGTACCACTCCAGCGGGAAGGTAAACAGTGTTTCTGTGCGCTGCTCTGGTTCCGCCAGAAGCAGCTTAGTCATACTGGCCACATGACCCGGAAAAAACTGTCTGTGGACAAACGTCTGCTCCTTCTGCAAGTAAAGCGAGATGAGCGCCACAACCCCAGAGTCGTTCGCGACTGGACTTAACTGTCAGGGGTCTTTTACCTTTACCTTTAATTGCAGCCATTATCTCTGTCTCCTTTTACTGCACTGTTTTCTGCAACTTGAGCAGGAGTGTTCAGGACCCAAAACAGTTGCTACTGCCCCTGCTTTTAAGGATTTATTAACTACTTCCCAAGCATAGTACCAACAGATCAGCTGCTGAAATAACCGAAGACATGCGCCAAAGCAGTACTTCTCTTTGGGTGGGACTTTGCCTTGGTAATGACGTCTTAGGCAGGACTTGGTGTTGGTTGTGACTGAGGTGTCTTTTTTAGCCTAAGGTCACATCCCCCCCCCCTGCATAATTGGCTGGGGGGGTACATACCAGTGGTGGGAAAGCCAGAGGCAACAGGGGACAGGAAAATGGGTGTGACACTCTTAATCTTTCATAGGCTACATTCCACCCATACAAAAGTTAGAGATTTACACACACACACCATCCAGCAAGCAAGAGGCATTGAGGAGAGTAGGCTGATGAAGAACCCCAAGGGCTATGCAGAGATACCTGGACAGACAACCACATTTCACTTCTTGGGCAGACGTTCCCTACCCCGGTTCTAGAGGAAAAGTACATAATTTTGTGCAGAATTTAGATTCTTGGTGGTGGTGGCTTACCCACAACAGCTGTATATCCCATGGAGCTGGGAGCTATGTATGAAATACCTGCAGAAATCAGAGAAGAGGTGGAATGACAGTTCCAGGGCTTGGGGCATTTGGGTTCTATGCATTTTGCCAAACAAGTACCATAACAAGAAATAGGCTTCCTTACCTACTTACCTGGGAGTAAAGTTTGTTGAACTTTATGGAACTCACTTCTGAGTACACAGACGTAGGCTTGCTGTTATGATTATGCCAAGTGACCCATTCCACTTTGCTTGGTGCAGCAGAATTTGAATTTTGTAGACCCAGAACTGACAGCACAAAAACAGGATTACCAGGAGATGCTAAACTGTTGGTTTCTAGCACTGTCACATTTTGCCCAAGTCATTTAAACAAACCACATTCCTAGGTAGGGCTGCAAAAAGGGGTGGGGGTGTTTTTAACGGGTGAGTAAAATAAGAAACTCGGAAGTAGGAATTCTCTGGAACTTTTGACAGCCTATTCTGTGTGTGACTTGCAGTTTGTTTCTCCCTTCTGGTTCAGAGATGACACAATCAAATAGATCAATTTACCTGTTTAAGACATCTGCCAATCCGTTAATGGCATCTGCCTGGTCAGGGATCACTCCTCCCATCTGACTGGCACACACTTTGATATTCTTCCTGGTTCCGGAAGCCTCCCTTCGGTTTTTCTTGTCTCTCATAAGTCCACATGGTCTTGGAGGAACTGCTGACATTCTTCCAGATTTCTATTATGGGGTGGGAATACTTTACAAAGTTGTTTAATTAATCAGTGCATTCCGACTTAATTAATCAATACATTCCGACTTCCACTGGAACTTGGGCTTCACGGAACTCTTCTCGCCGTAGGAATAAAGAACACTATAACCCATGTGCGTCATGCTTTAGGGTTCGAGCTTGCACAATCCTGCTCATTTGCATCTGTGGCTGGTTATCTGCCATAGTCACCGGCCACCTCCACACTGCTGTTAGTTGCAAACTCTGAATAATATCTGATCAAACTGCTGCATGCCTATACTATTACTATCGGCGGCAACCCTTTCATGCATGTTCAATTGACACGGGGCAGCTGATGTGCGGGTCATTTTAGACCTTAAAGAGGGAGTAATGGGGGGGTAGGGTGGGGTGGGCTTATGCGCACACGGGACAAACGCAATCCCTGTGCAAATCGTGGGTTGCCTGCACAGCAGCACAACCAGACATCTTCATCCTGCCTGCCCCAGCTGCAACAAAACATGTCTCTCCCCTGTCAGTCTATGCAGCCACAGCAGGCACTGTAACTCTCCAATGGTTTGACTTCACCCCCAAAGGCGCACTCCAAGGTCTCCCGAGACAGAGGCCAACAACTAATTACATTTATATCCCACCTTTCCACAAAGGAGCAAGGCTGGGGTGTCCATGGACGGGACTACCCTCCTTTATTCCTGCAACAACCCTATGAGATTTGTTAAGATGAGAGAACGTGATTGACTCAAATTCTCCAATTGCGCTGTTATAGAAAAAACGAGCTCCTTTTCCCTTATGGGATATCCAAGAGTCCTAAAGTGGGTTCCCTATCGGTAGGAGAAAACAACAGAGGCCAACCAGAGAATACTGAGAAGCAAAGCAGCTAGTAAACCTGATCTTTATTAAACTGTTGCAACAGGGTCCCCACTCACCACATGCAGGAACGTGGAGGAACCCAGAACAATGGTGCGCAAGCCCTTTATATAGACTCTTGAAATTGCCCACCCTGTAGCTCAAGACCACTCCCTAAAGCATCATACATACATCACAGAAGGAGGTGGGTCTACAGCAGAAATACATCACAGGAGGCTGTCTACAGCAGAAATCCTGATTGCCAGGGTATCTGTTAATGGTCACTGATTGCTTTATCTGGGCAGCCTGGCCATTCTTTTGTGATGGTAAATACTTTAATTGCTGAATCTGGGTCACAGGCTCAGCCTATTCATACACAAATACATCCTTAAGACAGGTAAGCAAAATACAACAGGGAGGGTTTCCCATTTCCTTCCTCCTTGCAGAGAAATATTTGAGGTCAAAATGGTTTCAGGATTGCTCTCCTGTACTATTTCAGACACGTGGTTTATATACTTATGTATGTGTTTGCCTTGTACATTTATGAACGCTTATTTTATATCCGGGACCTTAAAATTCTTATAACAGCGCTTTATGGCTGAAGCTGGGATTTGAATCCAGGTAGGTAAACGGGAAGGGTGGTGCTGTGGTTAAAAGCTCAGCGCCTAGGACTTGCCGATCGCATGGTTGACGGTTTGAATCCCTGCGGCGGGGTGCGCTCCCGTCGTTCGGTCCCAGCGCCTGCCAACCTAGCAGTTCGAAAGCACCCCCGGGTGCAAGTAGATAAATAGGGACCGCTTACCAGCGGGAAGGTAAACGGCGTTTCCGTGTGCTGCGCTGGCTCGCCAGATGCAGCTTGTCACGCTGGCCACGTGACCCGGAAGTGTCTGTGGACAGCGCTGGCTCCCGGCCTATAGAGTGAGATGAGCGCACAACCCTAGAGTCTGGCAAGACTGGCCCGTACGGGCAGGGGTACCTTTACCTTTAGGTAAACGGGACTTTTGCTTTTCTTCTTTTTCTTCGTCAAGAAAGGAGCGAGGCTCTGTCCCCAAGAAAGACCACTGCCCTAAAGAAGTTCTCAATGCTCACCATTCTGTTCAGTCCTGGAGCATTCGAAGATAATTTCTCACAGTGGCGTAGCGTGGGTTGTCAGCACCCGGGGCAAGGCAAGTAATTTGCGCCCCCTAACCCGTGGATTTGCGCCCCCTAACCCGTGGATTTGCGCCCCCTAACCCTAACCCCCAGATGTTGCGCCCGGTGCGGCCGGCCCCCCCTGCACCCCCACGCTATGCCACTGATTTCTCATCATATGTAAGGTTTCTCATCCTTGAGGAACCAGAGCTTAACACCCAAAACCTTTGTCTGGGCTGAGGCAAGACTTCTCTATCAGATATCCTGATTTCCAGGAGAACTGATTTTCTTTAATTTCTTTTTTAAAACTGGTACTTAAGGCAAAACCAAAGAAGCATGTGAAGTCTGAGGCCTAGTTCTCAGACTGCCTGGGCCAAGACTGCAAGAAGTGGCTGACCTGACTGAATTCTGTGTTTTAGAAAACCCAGGTAGGAAATGAATATGTCAGGTACGATGGAACTCCAGTGCTCTGTGCTAAGGGCTTTAAAAAAATGTTTGTAAGGTGAAACATTCAGTTATGTGAAACCACACCCTCCTTCTGAATTAATATAGCCCAGTCAAGGGTTGACCACCTCAGTGAACACTAAGCCTTACCATTTTCCACCCCCACTGTTTGCAATCTCTACTTAGCTTGTTCAGTTATTTATCCAAAATATTTATTAGCCACCTTTAAGGGTTTTTTTTTTAAAAAACACCCCACCCTCCCATGGCAGCTTCTATATTAAAAGAATGAAACGCATTAGCAGAAATCATCCAGACGCTGATTAAAAACGGCCCCCAAATTAAAATTATTATTTTTAGTTTATTAAAATGCTGCACGTTACGCTTGGCATTCTCCAAAACAAAAACAAGCAAAACGGCAATCCCTGCCCACGGCTGGCAATCTTAACAATATTTTAAATATGTATATCACACACCCCACCGCACTGCTTGCAAACAAGCTCTTGGCTGCAATCGGAGCCATGCCTTCCCTATGGGTCTTTAATTTAAATTTTTTCCCCCCTGACTGAAGTGTATCTGGCATTCTCTCCCTTTGGCAGGGGCTGTTTATTTGTCACACGTTGTTAAGGCAGAGCATATTATTTCAGTTGACGAGTGACTCCCTCCAGTCTAGACGGGTTTGTTTCGCCGAGCCGTCAAGGCTGTCTGCGGCCAGTTGGCGGAGAAGGACAAACAGACAAGGAACCATTTGCAAAAGCCTCTGGGAGGCCAAGGCGCAAATTTTCACCCTGGGATGTTCTCGCTAGCGAACATATGAATTCAGTTAGCTCCGTTTCCTGGAGCTCCTGTAGTTGTGATGCTATTATTATTATTTATAACTATTTATTAAATGTATGCACTGTCCTTTGTGCGAAGTTCTCTGGGCAGTTCATAACACGATAAGCTGGTGGGATGGGGGCAAAGAGGTGATTGATCAATGATGCCATCTGCGCACTTACCTGCCCCCCCCAGTGCACCCCTTTTCCTGAACTGAAATAAACAGGGCAACCAATGGGGGTTCCTTTGTATCCTTGCAATGCAGTGCTGGGGCGGTCAAGGCAAGCCAGTGGATCCTTAGCTACTTCCCTCACTGTAATAATAATAATAATAATAATAATAATAATAATAATAATAATAATAATTATTATTTATACCCTGCCCATCTGGCTGGGTTTCCCCAGCCACTCTGGGCGGCTTCCAAGCAAACACTAAAATACAATAACCTATTAAACATTAAAAGCTTCCCTAAACAGGGCTGCCTTCAGATGTCTTCTAAAAGTTTGGTAGTTATTTTTCTCTTTGACATCTGGTGGGAGGGCGTTCCACACGGTGGGTGCCACTACCGAGAAGGCTCTCTACCTGGTTCCCTGTAACTTGGCTTCTCGTAGTGAGGGAACCGCCAGAAGGCCCTCAGCGCTGGACCTCAGTGTCCGGGCAGAATGATGGAGGTGGAGACGCTCCTTCAGGTATACTGGACCGAGGCCGTTTAGGGCTTTAAAGACCAGCACCAACACTTTGAATTGTGCTCGGAAACATACTGGGAGGCAGTGTAGGTCTTTCAAGACTGGTGTTATATGGTCTCGGCGGCTGCTCCCAGTCACCAGTCTAGCTGCTGCATTCTGGATTAGTTGTAGTTTCTGGGTCACCTTCAAAGGTAGCCCCACATAGAGCGCATTGCAGTAGTCCAAGTGAGAGATAACTAGAGCATGCCCCACTCTGGCGAGACAGTCTGCGGGCAGGTAGGGTCTCAGCCCGCGTACCAGGTGGAGCTGGTAAACAGCTGCCCTGGACACAGAATTGACCTGCGCCTCCATGGACAGCTGTGAGTCCAGAATGACTCCCAGGCTGCGCACCTGGTCCTTCAGGGGCACAGTTACCCCATTCAGGACCAGGGAGTCCTCCACACCCGCCCACCTCCTGTCCCCCAAGAATAGTACTTCTGTCTTGTCAGGATTCAACCTCAATCTGTTAGCCACCATCCATGCTCCAACCGCCTCCAACCGTGATGTCATTGTCATTGTGATGTCATTGGCAGGGTTGCAGGAGGCTGGGGCGATGGAAGGAGAAAGAGATCATGGGATGGTTGTGCATCTAATGGGGTGGCTTAATTGTCTAAAACACACTTAAAAACACACTGTGTGTGTGTCTAACTGGAGTTTGAGTATCAGTGGACTAGATGGAGGGAACTTATTTCTGTCCCCCCCAAAACAAATCACCTTCTTATTTTCAGCTCTGAGCTCACCCACCACTAGAAAGCAGCTTCCAGAAGATTATCCATATGGAATGTGACTGGGAAGGTTCCCTACCCCTCCATAAGGGAAATGCTGCCTGACCCCAGGGAAAATGGGGCAATTACCTGCAGCCCCATTCTATCCATGTGGTCAGTAGGGCTCACTCACTAGGAAAAAGGTAAAGGGACCCCTGACCATTAGGTCCAGTCATGACCGACTCTGGGGTTGCGGCGCTCATCTCGCTCTATTGGCTATACAGCTTCCGGGTCATGTGGCCAGTATGACTAAGCTGCTTCTGGCGAACCAGAGCAGCGCATGGAAATGCCGTTTACCTTCCTGCCGGAGCGGTACCTATTTATCTACTTGCACTTTGACGTGCTTTCGAATTACTAGGTTGGCAGGAGCAGGGACCGAGCAACGGGAGCTCACCCCGTCGCGGGGATTCGAACCGCCGACCTTCTGATCGGCAAGCCCTAGACTCTGTGGTTTAGAAGTTGACTTTAATATTGCAGTCCTAATGTAAAACCAGCAAGCCCATTGTGTGTGTGTGTGTGGTTTGTAATACAAAGTGTGCTGGAACACAAGCTTTTAATGTAGAAACCCCTTGCTTCCAGTTCAGACAGAACATCCCCAACACACACACACACACACACACACACACACACGCACACACCCTTTTGCAGCTAAAGGAAGGAAAGAGGGACCACACCTTTAAACCTTTGACCCTGACCCACACCAAAAAAACCTTGCAATAGGTTTCCAGAAAAGTCTATCATTCCCTTTGGGGCTGGCAAGGAATTTTAAAAAAAGAAACTCAACTAATTAGAACGGCTGCCATCAATCAAGATAACCCCAACCCTGAACTGCTTATCCTGTGTTAGGGTTCCGAGGAGGAGGCAAGTTTCATTGAAAAATCGCCAAGATCCTTTCTTCATTAGCTCTTTTCTAATCCTCCCATTTCTCCACACCCTTGTGCCCATCTAGCGCTTTTAAAGCTCTATTATTACTCAGCATTTCAGCAACTAGTTGAATAGATTGGATTCTAATGGTTACAAAGAAAAGACCATTAGATTCTAATGGTTGAAAAAAGACAAAGAAATCTGAGGAAGTCTGCATGCTTTGTTAAACAGCTGCATCGCCTCCTGCCTCAGATCCCTCCTCACATTTCATCTTTTCCACGGAACCTTTGATTTTAGCCCTAATCCTCATCTCCAGATGCAGCCAAGTTTCAGTGCATCATATAATGGCATCTGCTCACTTTCATTCAGTGCTAGCCCTATCTTTGAGTCTCACCCACTGCCAACATTGGTACTGTAAGCTCCTTGAGGGCAGAGACTCTTCTTTTTGTACTGAACACATTAAGGCATGGTGCCTATTGATTGTGCTGCCTGTACAAATTAGTGAAGCTTTTTGCAGCATGGAGAGGTAATGTGTGTATGTGTGTGTGGGGGGGTGAGCGTTATCTGCTGAATATCTGCCTGTCACACAGCTGTCCACATCATGTATTTGTACTCAATAAACTGCATCCTGCAGCAAAGCCCACAGAATAGGGTGGACAATCACAAATAACTTTAATACATAAGAGGGTTATGGAGTAAAAGACCACATCAGACTGCAGCTTGCAAGGCAAAACTGAAAGCACAGTACCCAAGACCTAACATTCTGATACGGCAAGCCAGGAGGGCCAATACACCACACAATCCAAGCTGCTTGGAATTTCTCCTGTCTCTTATGGCTGAAGGCTAAAGTGAAAAATGTTCTGGCTTAATTAATTCCAAATATAAGGATGCTTTCTGCTCCTATGCTTTTATACACATAAAAGCATTCACTCATTTGCATAAAAATAGCATCCTAGTATAGTTGCCACTTAGAATCATTGACCATCTCTACACTTGATGATGGGAGGTGGGGAAGTTTGCTCTTTCAAGTAGCTCTTTAGCTACTCTTCCCCAACTTGGTGCTCTTGGGATGTTGTTGTTGTTTAGTCCAGAGCACACCTGGCACTCCTGTCTTCCACTGCCTCCCACAGTTTGGTCAAACTCATGCTGGTAGCTTCGAGAACACTGACCAACCACCTCGTCCTCTGTCGTCACCTTCTCCTTGTGCCCTCCATCTTTCCCAACATCAGGGTCTTTTCCAGGGAGTCTTCTCTTCTCATGAGGTGGCCAAAGTATTGGAGCCTCAGCTTCAGGATCTGTCCTTCCAGTGAGCACTCAGGGCTGATTTCCTTCAGAATGGATAGGTTTGATCTTCTTGCAGTCCATGGGACTCTCAAGAGTCTCCTCCAGCACCATAATTCAAAAGCATCAATTCTTCGGCGATCAGCCTTCTTTATGGTCCAGCTCTCACTTCCATACATCACTACTGGGAAAACCATAGCTTTAACTATACGGACCTTTGTTGGCAAGGTGATGTCTCTGCTTTTTAAGATTTGCCATCGCTTTTCTCCCAAGAAGCAGGCATCTTTTAACTTCGTGGCTGCTGTCACCATCTGCAGTGATCATGGAGCCCAAGAAGGTAAAATCTCTCACTGCCTTCATTTCTCCCCCTTCTGTTTGCCAGGAGGTGATGGGACCAGTGGCCATGATCTTTGTTTTTTTGATGTTGAACTTCAGATGTTGGGATGTTGCTGGACTACAATTCTCATCAGCCCCACGGTCAGGGATGATGAGAGCTGTAGTCCAAAACCTTGCAGCCTTTCTAAACCTGTGGGTCCCCAGATGTTGTTGAACTACAACTCCCATCACCCCTAGCTAGCAAGGCCAGACCTCAGGGATGATGGGAGTTGTAGTCCAACAACATCTGGGGACCCACAGGTTGAGAACAGCTGCTCCAGAGGGTGCCAGGTTAGCACAACTATAGTAGAGTTTCCAAATGACCAGGGGGGAAACAAGCCTGGCTGGCACATGATACTTCTTTTTTGCATCCATGGATATAATATTTAGCCACCAGCTAAAGATAACATTTCATGCTTCCGATAACACAGGCTCTTGTCTGCAAAAGCTTATGCCATAAATAAAATCTGTTAATCTTTAAGATACCACATGACCGGCTGTTGTTTAAGCTTGATCTCCAGAAATCAATAGGGCATGGCATGCAAATAAGCCTTGTTGTCTACTTATGCCTGCAGTTGGAGGCACAGAAGCAGGGTGTTGTTAAAAAATGAAAAGTTGGCTAATCTGGGGGGGGGGTTCCTCAATATTCAGCTCTACTCTTTAGCTGGACTTGTAACAAGCAGCTTGATCTGAAGGAATTCTTGCCATGAAAAGCTTCTTCATCTGCCAATCCCTGCACATTAATGTGCGGATTCCTGCACATTAAAGGTAAAAGGTAAAGGGACCCCTGACCATTAGGTCCAGTCGTGGCCGACTCTGGGGTTGTGGCGATCATCCTGCTTTATTGGCCGAGGGAGCCGGCGTACAGCTTCCGGGTCATGTGACCAGCATGACTAAGCCGCTTCTGGAGAACCAGAGCAGCACACAGAAACGCCGTTTACCTTCCCGCCGGAGCGGTACCTATTTATCTACTTGCACTTTGACATGCTTTCGAACTGCAGGAGCAGGGACCGAGCAACGGGAGCTCACCCCGTCACGGGGATTTGAACCGCGGACCTTCCGATCGGCAAGTCCTAGGCTCTGTGGTTTAACCCACAGCGCCACACGCGCCCCTCCTGCACATTAAGCCGCTGTTAAAAGCAGAGCGGCAGAGTTCAGTTGAAAAGCTGGCAACCCCATCTTCCAACTCTACAGTTCCATGATTCTATGACTGTGTTTGGTTCCCAGTTTCTCTATTCTGAACCACTCCCACCGTGATGGATCATCTTGTTAGGTGCTGAGATTCAAGCCTGCTTAAGCTTCACCAACTCCCCCCGCCACTGCCCTCCATCACCTTTATAAAAGCCGCTTAACAGGTGGGAAGAATAGCAAGTAGAGCTTTTCCAGTCATCACGCCAAGAAAAGCATCACCTGATGAATTTCTGCTTATTAAAAGATGCAGGAGCTTTGCCAGAGGAGTAGAAGGAGGGGATGGATGCAAATACTTAGCCTTATACTCCTTCCATGTCCTCGATGTAAGACAGAACTGGCTAAGCGGTGTGTGTGTGGGGGGGTGCACTCTGCACGTTCTCAGATGCATGCTTTATTGCACTTATTCAAGGGCTCAGTCTTGGTATTCCAAAACCACAAACCTGGCACTTCACAGGGTGCCTCCCCTTGCTCCATCATAGTCAACACGTAAGGAGCAATCTCAAGGCCTCTGTGACACCCACATCCCTTTCCCCCTCACCCACCCAGAATGCGCGGAAGCATCCCAACCAGAGCATGTTGAGTCACATCGGTGGAGCAGCAGTGCCACCTTCTGTTCACTGATATAACTGCAGGTCATCTTATGACATGTTCACCATATACTGTAGCATGTTCACCGTTCATGTCCTTGAGGTTGAAACATGTATTCTTTGTCCATCCTGAAAAGCAGTGTTCTCTCTCTCTCTCTCTCTCTCTCTCTCTCTCTCTCTCTCTCAAAATCCGGCATGTTGAACCAGAAGTAAATTGTGTTTTGTTCTGTGGGGTTCTGGGGACACGGGTGGCGCTGTGGGTTAAACCACAGAGCCTAGGACTTGCCGATCAGAAGGTTAGCGGTTCAAATCCCTGCGACGGGGTGAGCTCCCGTTATTCGGTCCCTGCTCCTGCCAACCTAGCAGTTCGAAAGCACGTCAAAGTGCAAGTAGATAAATAGGTACCGCTCTGGCGGGAAGGTAAACGGTGTTTTCATGCGCTGCTCTGGTTCGCCAGAAGCGGCTTAGTCATGCTGGCCACATGACCCGGAAGCTGTACGCTGGCTCCCTCGGCCAATAAAGCGAGATGAGCGCCGCAACCCCAGAGTCGGTCACGACTGGACCTAATGATCAGGGGTCCCTTTACCTTTACCTTTACTGTGGGGTTAACTCCCAACTAAATATGCACAGAACTGTAACAGCAGAAACAAGTTGGTGTTTTCTGGGGTTTTTTTACAAGCTGGAGGGAGAAGATGAGTGAACCTTAGCATCCCAGTGAGTGATAAAGCATATTTTGCTTTGTTCTACAAACTATAGGACAGATTGAAGGAAAAGTCTGTCCCCTGCCTTCTTAAATATCACCAGACGCCATGCCATGCTCAGATTATTGGATACCTGTAGTTACCTGGGTTTTCATAATCTTTCTCAACTCTTGGATAACAACGGCTTTTAGGGAGGGTTTTTCTTCAATGCACTAACTGGACAGTTGTTGCAGCAGAGGATCTAAATATATTTCCTTTTGATAGCACTTCTGATAAGGAGACAATGGCA
Organism: Podarcis filfolensis; assembly: GCF_964270895.1. Classification (NCBI taxonomy): domain Eukaryota; kingdom Metazoa; phylum Chordata; class Lepidosauria; order Squamata; family Lacertidae; genus Podarcis; species Podarcis filfolensis. The sequence goes on along the minus strand of NC_139605.1, from coordinate 114,168,337 downwards.
TTCCCCCAGAACTCAATGTGGGCAATATTTTTGGGGTGATGCAGATGGGTAGGTTGGGAAGAGAAAGGATCTCCCAGCTAGCATGTTGGTTACTGCGAGCATAGGCCAGGATGCATATTTGGAAACTGTTGTGTGTACCGAAAAATACCCATTTCACGGAAGTGTGCAAAGCACTTGCACCTCCCCTCAAAATAAAACTAAAACACAGACCCTTCCACCACAAACCGACAAAGCTTCCAACCAGAAAAAGTGTTTAAAATATTTTAAAATATGAGGGAACTGAGGGCACCATGGTGCCACACGGGTGACCCCAGTACTATATCTTATGTATGTACCCATTCTCTGAGTGCTTGTCCTTTCCTTATGAAATTACAATGGTATCATTTACAGTGGTACCTCGGGTGTGATGGGATGATGAGCTGCTTGTGCGTAAAATCCTGATCCCTCAGAGTTTGGCTAAGTTCCCAAACCTCTGTCTGTGATGGAGCTCCTTAAGCGTGGCTCCATCAATCGCTCGTTGAATCGGACAGTGGGCGTTTACGGAACTTCTTCCAGCATAAAAGCTCCTTAACGGAAACACGTCTTCTGGACTCTCGGCGTGACAGTTTCCGCCGAGGAGTGGGTGTTCCTAGGGGAGGTCCTGAAACCCCCCCACTGTTCTCGCTAGAAGTATCTCTGAGCTCTCCCTCCGACTCACTTTCCCTTGGAACTCCACTTCTCCCCCTGCTGGTCCCCTCCTCCGCTGAGTGGTCTCTCTCACCCTCCATGAGCCCTTTCACCTCCTTCGTCTCAGATGACAGTTCCCTGACATCCACCTCCCCTCCAGGGCCCCCTTCACCCCCTTCCCTCCCCTCCTCTGCGGGAGGCGAGGGAGCAAAACCCCTGAAGGAACCTCCCTCATCTTCCGAAGTTTCGAACACTTCCCTCCACCTTTTGCTGTTCCCGGTTTCCAAGTACTCCTCCTCCTCGGAGTCGGTACCTCCTTCCAACTCCGATTCCCTGAATCCCTCCAGTTCCTCCTCATCGTCGGTGGTGCCAAAGTACTCCCTTCGGAACCTCGCTACTGGCTGAGGTTTCCTGGGGAACCTTTGGTGGAACGTTTCGATCAAGACCTCGTCATGGACCTCCTCTGCCTTCACCCAGGTGTTTTCTGACTCTGGTTCCCCTTCCCACGCGACCAAATACTCCACCTGATTCCCCTTCCACCTGGAGTCGATGATTTCCGCCACATAGTTGCGGCTTTCCCTTTCTTCTATGGCTGGCCCCCGTGTGGATACCCCTTCACCTTCCCCCCGGTATGGTGACAGTAATGACCTGTGGAATACTGGGTGCAGTTTCATGTGGTTCGGTAACCGGAGTCTGAAAGCCACTGGGTTGATCTGTTGGATGACCTCAAATGGTCCCAATCTTTTGGGTCTCAATTTCTTGCAACCCCCCTTGTACGGCAACCCTTGGGTTGATAGCCAGACCCGACTCCCCACCCTAATTGTTTCACCTTCCCTTCTGCTCTTGTCTGCCTGCCTCTTATATTCTTCTTTGGCCCTTTCTAAGTGGTGTTGGAGTTGACGATGGATCGCTTCCATTTCTTCTACAAAAAGTTCAGCGGCCGGAACACTCCATCTCTCTCCTCCTTCCCCTGGAAACGCCCTGGGGTGGCACCCATAATTAGCCAAAAATGGGCTCATCCCGGTGGACACATTCTCTGCATTATTGTAAGCAAATTCCGCTAGTGCCAACTTTTCGACCCAATCGTTTTCTCTGTCATTGACATAGCACCTCAGGTATTGTTGAAGGATACCGTTTGCCCTCTCCGCCTGCCCATTGGTCTCAGGGTGCCTGGCAGTCGAAAAGTTGACCTCTACGTGCAACAAGCTCATAAGCTTCCTCCAGAATCTGGACGTGAACTGTTTCCCTCTGTCGGACACCAGCCTCAAGGGGGCGCCATGCAGCCTAAAAATATGTTCTACAAACAATTTCGCTGTCTCTTCCGCCGTGACTGCATGTGAGCAAGCTACAAAGTGACCCATCTTAGTTAACTGGTCTACTACGACTAGTATGGCGGTTTTCCCCTGGGATTTGGGCAGATCAGTCATAAAATCTATCGACACCGCCTCCCACGGTCTTTCTGGTGTGGGTAACGGTTCTAATAAACCCGCTGGTGCCCGCCTTTCTCCTTTGGCTCTCTGGCATTGGTCACACCTTCTCACATACTCCCGTACATCCTCCCTCACCTTGGGCCACCAAAACTCCCTGGTCACCAACCACATGGTCTTGTGTTGCCCAAAATGCCCCGCTGTGGGATTGTCGTGCAACTGTTTGAGTACTCTCCCCCTCAATTCCCCTTCGGGTATATATAGTGCCCCTTTGTAATACAATGCCCCGTTTCTTTCTTCAAAACCTCCGGGGTCTTCTCCCTCTCTCCTTAAACCTCTGAGCTTATCCTGGGCGTACTCATCATTGACCGTCCCCTCTACCAGTTCTCTTTGCCCCACCCAGGCCGCACCACACACCCAGTGGTCCTCTGGGATAATATGTCTCTCTTCTGGCGCTCCCTCCCCCTCCAAATATTCAGGTTTGCGAGAGAGAGCGTCCGCTCTGATGTTTTCTGGACCTGGCACGTAGCAGATTTCAAAATGGAATTTGGAGAACTCCTGGGCCCATCTCACTTGTCGTTGGTTGAGCACTCGTGCTGTTCTCCAATACTCCAAATTCTTGTGGTCCGTACACACTTGCACCTTATGCTGTGCGCCAATTAGTAAGTGTCTCCATCTCCGGAACGCTTCGTGAATGGCGAGTAGTTCTCGGTCATATACCGTGTAGTTCCTCTCGGATTTGTTCAGCTTACGCGAAAAGAAGGCACACGGTCTCCATTCCGACTTATTGCTCCCTGGCTGAAGCAGCACTGCCCCCACCGCCCGGTCTGAGGCATCAGTTTCCACTCTCATGGGTTTTTGTAAATCCACATGCAGGAGCTGTTCTTCCGAAGCGAATGCCTTTTTCAATTCCTCAAAAGCGTGCTCCGCCTCTGCCGTCCAAACGAATTTCTTCTTGCTGCTTAGACAGTCCGTGATGGGAGCCGTTAAGTGGGCAAAGTTCTTGATGAATTTACGGTAAAAGTTCCCAAACCCTAAGAACCTTTGCACATCTTTTTTGGTTTTCGGTGTCTTCCATTCCAGCACCGCCTGGACCTTGCCTGGATCCATGGCTAATCCCTTGTCTGATAAGCGGTACCCCAGGAATTCCACCTCCTTGGTGTGGAACTGACACTTCTCCAATTTCACCCACAACTGGTTTGCTTGCAGCTGGCTCAGCACTTCCCTGACATCCTTCACATGCTGCTCCTCATTCTCCGAATATATCAGCACGTCATCGAGGAATGCCACGCAATTCTTGTAGAGCAAAGGTCCCAGTACATGGTTCATGAGCGATTGAAAACAGGCGGAGCCTGATTGCAATCCGAATGGCATAACGCGATATTCGAAAGCCCCTAGGGGGGTGAACATCGTTGTCTTCCATTCATCCCCCTTCTTTATTCGTATCAGGTTGTACGCTCCTCTCAAGTCCAGTTTCGTGAATATCTTTCCCTTCCTCACCCTGGTCAAAATGTCATCAATCCTGGGCATGGGGAAAGTCACTGGTTCTGACACGGCATTCAGGGCCCGGTAGTCCACGACCAATCTCGGTTTATCCGTGTTTTTTTTGTCCACAAAAAACACTGGACTGCCCCCCACCGCTCTGGACTCTCTGATGAAACCTCTCTTCAGGTTTTTGTCAATAAACTCCCTCAACTCCTGCATTTCCCTGTCTGACATGGCGTACAGCTTGCCCACGGGTAGCTGGGCCCCAGGGACCAGGTTAATCTGGCAGTCAAAGTCTCTATGCGGTGGTAGTTTATCTGCTTCCCTTTCGCTGAAGACCTTGCTCAGGTCAGCGTATTGTTTGGGCACCTTCCCTTTGTTCGCCACTTCCGTCCCTGCTATGGAGGCTTTTGCCCCTTCTGGCACCTTTCCCTCTTTGCAGTGTTCCAGGCAATGTCCTGACCCAAAGGACACCACTCTCTGATGCCAGCCCACTAGCGGGTCATGCAACGCTAGCCAGCTCATTCCCAAAATGACTGGCGCCCCTCCCAGGGTGGCTACATTGAACGCTATCCTTTCGGTGTGCCTTGCCACCCTCATAACCATTGGGACGGTCTGTAGGCTAACTTCTCCCCCCAACAGCTCCCTCCCATCGATCGTGGTGACCTGCAGGGGGTTGCTTAAAGGGAGTGTCTGTATCTGGTGTTCCGCTGCAAACTCCTTGCTCATAAAATTACAGGAGCTGCCTGAGTCTAACAGCGCCTTGGTCTTTAGTGGGTATCCGTTTGCCAGCTCTAGCAACACCTCTATTACTAGGGCTGGTCTTGGAGGTTCCGGAGTGGGCACTTTTACTGCTCCTTGGCCTGTCTGCAGTGCCCTGACAGAGGCAGACAGGCGTTGGCTTTTACTGGCTCCTGGACTTCCTCCTCCTTCCCCCCAACAGCCCCTGCCATCCCTTGCCATTCCTTTCTTTGCGGGCAGACTCTGGCAAAGTGACCTGGCTGCTGGCAGAGGTAACATTTCTTGGCGCTCTTTCCCTCCTTCTTCCTCCCTTCACTGGGATTTGAAACTGCGCGCGTGCGCGCTGTTCCAACTTCCATCGGCTCTCCGGGCGGGAAACTTGGCTCTGGAATCTCTGGAATGCGGAAATCCCTCCAACGCTCTCCTTTCCCCTCCCGCTTCTCCAAGGCTCTTGCCTCCTGGCGCGCTCCAATGGTCAGCGCTGATTTGGTCAGCTGGTCCATAGACTCCGCCCTGGGCGCCCGGGAAAGTTCGTCTTTCACCGCCGAAGAAAGCCCCTCTTCAAATAGCATTTGAATGGGTTCCGCCGATAGGTCCCACCCCAATCTATGTATCAACATTGTAAACTCAGTCCAGTACTCACGAACCGATCGGCTCCCCTGTTTGCAAGCCATCAATTGTCTGCGTACCAGTCCCTGTTCAATCTCGCTGGAAAACATCAAATCCATGGCGCGAAAAAACTTCCTCGCGTCCTTCAGCATGTCACTATTCCCTGCCATCAGGGGCCTGACCCAGTCTCTCGCCCCTCCTTCGAGATGGCCAATCACAAACGCCACTCGCGACGCCTCATCGGGAAAGTCATTAAACTGCAGTTCAAGAGCATACTGCATCTCTGTCCTAAAGGCTTGGTAGTTCCTGGGGTCCCCCCCAAACTTCTGCACCATTCCTGGCATCTTTCTTGCTAGTGTAGCGCCTTTTGCCTTTTCTGCATCCTGCGCCCTCCTTTCTTCTAGCCTCGCCGTTTGCATTGCTAGCTGGAGTTCCAACATTCTGTACCTTTCTTCCAGAGTTGGACCTCCTCCAGCTCCTCCTGCTCCTCCGGCTCCGGCTGGGTCACTCATGATGCCTCTCTGCACAAGCTGCTTTCAGGGACTGTCCGATTGCTGTGATGGGATGATGAGCTGCTTGTGCGTAAAATCCTGATCCCTCAGAGTTTGGCTAAGTTCCCAAACCTCTGTCTGTGATGGAGCTCCTTAAGCGTGGCTCCATCAATCGCTCGTTGAATCGGACAGTGGGCGTTTACGGAACTTCTTCCAGCATAAAAGCTCCTTAACGGAAACACGTCTTCTGGACTCTCGGCGTGACAGTTTCCGCCGAGGAGTGGGTGTTCCTAGGGGAGGTCCTGAAACCCCCCCACTGTTCTCGCTAGAAGTATCTCTGAGCTCTCCCTCCGACTCACTTTCCCTTGGAACTCCACTTCTCCCCCTGCTGGTCCCCTCCTCCGCTGAGTGGTCTCTCTCACCCTCCATGAGCCCTTTCACCTCCTTCGTCTCAGATGACAGTTCCCTGACATCGGGTTAAGAACTTAATTCGTTCTGAAGGTCTGTTCTTAACCTGAAACTGTTCTTAACCTGAGGTACCACTTTAGCTAATGGGGCCTCCCGCTGCGCAGTTTCTTTTCTCACCCTGAAGCAAAGTTCTTAACCCGAGGTACTATTTCTGGGTTGGCGGAGTCTGTAACCTGAAGCGTCTGTAACCTGAGGTACAACTGTACTCAGAAGAGGAAGGTATCACCAGACTATTTTGCTGGTGGGACTATCCAGTTGCTAACGGGCAAATTCAGCTTGCGTAATTAAAGTGGATTTGATATACTTGTGCAGCAACACCCCTAACAGAGAACTTTGTGATAAGGAAAGTGGTAAGAAAATGCACTGGAAGTCCACTCATAGGATCTCCCCGCAAACAAACCATCAATATGCAGCCAGAAAGTTGTAAAATGGGATGGATAACAGGTTGGCCGTCCTGGTGTGGTTGAACTACACCTCCCATCATCTCTAACCACTGGTCATGCTGGGGGGCTGATGGGAGTTGGAGTCCAATAACAACTGGAGGTCACAGCTCCCCCCCCTCACCCCACCCCTGTTGTTTAATCTTCCTGCAAACTTCGTGCAAACGAATCAGGATGGCTGTTCTTTAAAGAGCTTGTCTTGAATCAACTTTTGCAGCTACAACATTGTTAGTGTCTTCCCCCCACCCCATAACTCATTTGTTTAATATCTAGCCTGAAGAAGAGTTCCAGAGAACTCAAAATATTGCTCACTGTTTTGTAAGGAGTGAGGAGGAGAGTTGAAACCCCAGAAATGTGTAAAAATAATATTTTAATGTACCAACGCTTTTTGAAGACACGCTTCTTTAAGGGCACTTAGCTAGGGAATGTCTTATTGCAACGTCTTCTGTTACAAAATGAATCAGAGCATGACATAGGGCACAATCCAAGTTTGCAGTCCTAAGCACACTTACAGGAGAGTAAGTCCCATTGAACTCAGTGGGACTAACATCTGTGAATATACAAGCCTTAGTAGGGTTGCACTGTAAGTGCCTAACTTTGGAAGATTATCTGGTCCATTAACAGTGCAATCCTATACCTGCCCATTGAGATTAACTGGAGCTTACTCCAAAGTATCTGGTTATAGGACAGCACTCTAAATGCTTGTTTTTATGTACCTTTGAGATTCCATCTCTCCTCTTTCTCTATTCTATGACCTTTGGATTGGTACTAATAAAAGTATTGACTAACTGTCATTTTTTTCTAATGGAGCAATGTAAGTTCTTGTGCTTTTTTTGTTTTTAACAGATGCTCCAACAGTCCTTATATTTACTAGGTTTGTTCCCTAATTGCAGGCCTTAAATCTCCAGTAAATCACTGCACACACACCGTTTCTTTTTGTCCCTTGGCTGTGTCTTGTTAAAATGTTGTTAGCATGAACTCCGAAAGTTGTCATTCCTCAACATTTTTCTCCCAGTGGTCTGTAAAAGTTCAGACCACTGCATATCCATATGAATGCATGCACACTGACAGTAAGGTGCAATGTGGACACTTACGCATGACCAAACGGCTGTGGCTCAATGACAGAGCATGCACAAGGTTCAATTCCTGGCATCTACAGGTTTCAGGAAGGAGTTTCTTCCAGCCATATCTGCTGTTGCAGGAATTTATGTATAGGCTGGGGAGTGTTTTGTTGCCCCTCCAGCAGATATCATGCACATGCAACCCACCACCAAAATCAGCACCATCACTTTTGTGACTTTTGTGATTTGTCCCCACAAAACACTTCATCACAGTTTCTTCCTATCTATTCAAAGGGCCTCTGCTGCACAATACTGAAATAAAAAATGTAAGGCCATATGTGTGTGTGTGTGTGTGTATATGTATATATATATATATATATATATATATATATAGTTGTTTAGTCGTGTCCAACTCTTCGTGACCCCATGGACCAGAGCATGCCAGGCACTCCTGTCTTCCACTGCCTCCCGCAGTTTGGTCAAACTCATGCTGGTAGCTTTGAGAACACTGTCCAACCATCTTGTCCTCTGTCGTCCCCTTCTCCTTGTGCCCTCCATCTTTCCCAACATCAGGGTCTTTTCCAGGGAGTCTTCTCTTCTCATGAGGTGGCCAAAGTATTGGAGCCTCAGCTTCATGATCTGTCCTTCCAGTGAGCACTCAGGGCTGATTTCCTTCAGAATGGATAGGTTTGATCTTCTTCCAGTCCATGGGACTCTCAAGAGTCTCCTCCAGCACCATAATTCAAAAGCATCAATTCTTCGGCAATCAGCCTTCTTTATGGTCCAGCTCTCACTTCCATACATCACTACTGGGAAAACCATAGCTTTAACTATACGGACCTTTGTTGGCAAGGTGATTTTATATATATATATATATATATATATATATATATATATATATATATATATAATGTTCGTACCTTCATATATAAACCACATGTCTGAAACCCCACAGAAAAAGTCCTGAAACCATTTTGTCCCTCAAATTCATCTCAAATATTTCTCTGCAAGGTCGAAGGAAAATGGAAAAGCCTCCCCATTGTCTTTTTGTTCACAAATCCTGTCTTAAGGGTATGTCTGTGTATGAACAGGGTGAGCCTGTGACCTGGCTCAGGAACTAAATATTTGTTATTACAAAAGACTGGCCAGGCTCCCCAGGGTATACAATCAAGCGACCATTAACAGGTCTGCCAGACAGGAGGTAAACAACACACTCAGATTTCTGTTGTAGACCGCCTTTTCTGTGATGTAGGTATGATGTATCTGGGATGGTGGTCTTGAGCTACACCCCTTCTGTGATGTATGTATGATGTTTCTGGGGGTGGTCTTGGACTCCAGAGCAGGCAATTTAAAATGTCTATATAAGGGCGGGCACACCTTTGTTCAGGGTCCTCCTCCTTTCCTGCGTGTGAGAGGAGCACCCTGTTGCAACAGTTCAATAAAGATCAGGCTTACGAGCTGCTTTGCTTCTCAATATTCTCTGGGTGGCCTCTGTTATTTTCTCCGACCGATGGAGAACCTACAAAGGTCTCTATAAGGGCTCTTGTGTTCCCCAGAAGGTAATAAGGGTAGATTTTTTTTTATTACAATACCAAATGTAACAATTCACTGATAACAAAATAATCAATCAATCAATCAATCAATCAATCAATCAATCAATCCTTCCTTCCGGTAGCAACTTAGAGACCAACTAAGTTAGTTATTGGTATGAGCTTTTGTGTGCATGCACACTTCTTCAGATACCTCTTTTTGTGTGCATGCACACAAAAGCTCATACCAATAACTAACCAATAACTAACTTAGTTGGTCTCTAAGGTGCTACTGGAAGGAATTTATTTATTCATTTTATTTTTTTTTTTATTTTTTTTTGTTTCGACTACGGCAGACCAACACGGCTACCTACCTGTAACTAAAACAATTCACTGATAAATGTATCTATGTACTGGCTCACTGGGAAAACTTCAGAAATTCATATAGACATGTGAGCTCAGCAAACCTTTTCAGCAGGGGGCCGGTCAGTACTGTCCCTCAGACATTTAAGGAGACTTCATTCTGATTTGTTTGCTGTGAGGCTACATAACTGTTGCATCAAAGCAAGTGTTTATTCCATGTTTTCCAGTGCATGGTCCCATCAGTTTCCCTATTGCAAGAGGCCTGATCTTTTGGATGAATGGGTTGGCTGTGCCAGAGCTCCCAATCACCCATAATGACACAACCTGAATATACCAGTGTGTGATTAAATCTCACATGAAAAGAGCAACAGTCTGGAAGCACCTGGTGTCTTTTTACACCAATGACACCGGCATAGGAAGTGTTTGTGTGATCAAGACATGCACATGTTACTCATTTGAGAACGGGAATCAGCCAGGCTGAGCACTGATATGGGGAGCAGTGACTAGGCAAACTCCTCCAAACCTCTGGTTATGAAGGCCCACATATTATATAAATTAAAATTGGAGGTACACTTCATTCTTGCTTTTAGCACGTGACATAAAACCAGAACTGCCCCCGACCTTCAAATGAGCACTCTGCATTTTCTGTTTGAGTCACTTCCATCCATATCTCCTCCAAGGGCAGGTCATTCTGCTGATTTGAGGAGTGTGTGGCTGATTCAATCACTTCAGATACAGCAGAACGACTCCCCTTTAGATAAGAGACTCGTGCAGAGATGCAGCAGGGAGACTCTTCTGTAGGTGGCTAGTTCGGGACACTGAGATCCAGCGCCGAGGGCCTTCTGGCGGTTCCCTCACTGCGAGAAGCCAAGTTACAGGGAACCAGGCAGAGGGCCTTCTCGGTAGTGGCGCCCGCCCTGTGGAACGCCCTCCCACCAGATGTCAAAGAGAACAACAACTACCAGACTTTTAGAAGACATCTGAAGGCAGCCCTGTTTAGGGAGGCTTTTAATGTTTGGCAGACTACTGTATTTTAATATTTTGTTGGAAGCTGCCCAGAGTGGCTGGGGAAGCCCAGCCAGATGGGTGGGGTATAAATTATTATTCTTATTTAATCATGCAATTAATTTGACTCTGGTGGCCTACCTTTTGGGAATCACTGGGCTAGAGTGCCTTGGTTGTCGTGGGTCTAAATCGGTTCCCCCGGCCACAAAATATGTGCAAGGCATTATCTACCCGCCTGGGGGATTCAGGACCCAGTGCATAGTTTCAGCTGGACTCGAGGGATGCGCGTGTTGCTGCAGCAGTATGACTGCCATAAAATTAGCCTGGGAAAGAGGAGACTGAGAGGAGATACGAAGCCTTGATCGACTGTATGGGACTGGCAGAAATGACCGGCAGAATCCGCGACCAGGGAGAAAAGTCAGCAGAAGAAGATTGGAAGAAATTCAAGGATTATCTACAGAAATATTATAAAATTAATGAACTTTGAAAAGATGTTGGTTTAAACTTTGGTGGGGACTAGCTGTTATGATAAAGATAATGGGGATTACATTGGTTTATGTTATTAAATTTAAAAAAGTTGAATGGAAAATAAGGTTTTATTTTAAAAGGAATGTTAAGAGATTAGGATTTGCTGAATTAATAAGGTGAACTAGAGAACAAGAAGGGGAGGTACGAGGAAGTCAAAGAAATATGTGATTGAAAAACTGTTATGGAAACTGAATTGTTTTTAATATTTTTTCTTTTCTTTTTCTTTTTGTGTTTATATAAAATTGGAAAATCTAATAAATATTCATTTAAAAAAAAAAGAGAGGAGATACGAAGCCATCTTCAAATATCTCAAGGACCGTTGCATGGAAGAGGGAACAAGCTTGTTTTCTTCTGCTCTGGCGGCTGGGACTTGAAGCAATGGCTTCAAGTTACAAGGAAGGAGATTCAGACTAAACATACAGAAAAACTTTCTGACAGTAAGAGCTGTTTGACAGTGGAACTGTCTCCCTCGGGAGGCTGTGGACTCTCCTTCCTTGGATGTATTTAAGAGAGGTTGGATGGCCATCTGTCCATGGATGCCTTGGCAATTAATCCAGAATGTGGCAGCTAGACTGGTGACTGGGAGTGGCTGCCAAGACCATATAACACTGGTTTTTAAAGCCCTAAACGGCCTTGGTCCTGTATACCTGAAGGAGCGTCTCCACCCCCATCATCCAGCCCAGACACTGAGGTCCAGCGCCGAGGGCCGTCTGGAAGTTCCCTCGCTGCAAGAAGTGAGGTTACAGGGAACCAGGCAGAGGGCCTTCTCGGTGGTGGCACCCAACCTGTGGAACGCCCTCCCAGCAGAGTTCAAGGCAATAAACAACTATTTTACTTTTAAAAGACAACTGAAGGCGGCCCTATTTAGGGAAGTTTTTAATGCCTGATGCTGTATTGTTTTTAATATTTGGTGGAAGCCGCCCAGAATGGCTGGGGAAACCCAACCAGATGGGTGGGGTATAAATAATAAATTATTAATATTATTATTAGCTGAGATTCCTGCATTGCAGGTGGTTGGACGAGGTGACCCTGGGTGTCCCTTTCCAACTCTACCATTCTGTAATAAAATAGTCATAGGGTGGTCACACAAAAGAAGGAAAGCTCTTCTTTGCCCCACAGAACAGGATTAAATCTTGGGTGCTTCCAGATGGGTGTCAGTTGTGGGATAGATATTCCTTATGCTATTATTATTATTATTATTATTATTATTATTATTATTACTACTACTACTGAAAAGAAACAGAATGCTACTGGCATCAAAATGCCAGCCTGTCCTCCCCTGATTTAATCCAATGTCAAAACATGCACACACCATTGCCAATAGCCACGTGCTATTTTAAAAACCCATTTGCAGATTAAGCCCCCATCAATGGTCTTTAAGTGACAGGAGGGCAGACTTCAGCTGCACATTAGGAGCAAAAACGTCATGTTATATGCGGTTAAATAAGGGAAGCTGTTACTTTGAGGGACAGTGGGTCACAACAATCCACAGGGGATAATCCTTGACAGGTGCCATAAGAACAGCTCTGTGGGATCAGTCCAAGGGCTGCGGGTAGCACTGTGGTCTAAACCACTGAGCCTCTTGGGCTTGCCAATCAGAAGGTCGGCAGTTTGAATCTGCATGACGGAGTGAGCTCCTGTTGTTCTGTCCCGGCTCCTGCCAACCTAGCAGTCTGAAAGCACACTAGTGCAAGTAGATAAATAGGTACCACTGTGGCAGGAAGATAAGTGGTGTTTCTGTGCGCTCACGTTGCCCTGTTGCCCCGTTGCACCAAAAACGGTTTAGTCATGCTGGCCACATGACCCAGAAAGCTGTCTGTGGACAAACACCGGCTCCCTCGGCATGAAAGTGAGATGAGTGCCGTAACCCCATAGTCACCTTTGACTGAACTTAACCGTCCAGGGGTCCTTTACCTTTAACCTATGGGGGGGGTCCATCTAGTCCAGCATCCTGTTCTCACAGTGGCCAATCAAATGTTTCTATGGGAAACCCAAAATTAGGACCAGAGCAAAGCAAAACTCTTTCCTCCCCCACCAATTTTGATTCCCAGCTAGTGGTACTCTACTGCTCCCATGTGTTTCTGCCTCTCCAAAGGTGAATCCTTACAGGTATAGAGAAATGTGTCTCGGACGAGAGTTTCAAATGGGGAACATCCCCAGTGATACCTGGAGATTCCAGGGACTGAATTTGCGAACTCCTGCAGTAAGGCCAACTTAATTCACGGAGACTCATTTTCCAAGGAGGTTTGCATAAGGTTACAGCACCAGCCATCACTGTGTGGTCCACAGCTGTATCCTGTTAACAAACTAAACACACAGAGATGCCCTTCTTTTTGCAAGCTGGTTGCTACTCTGCCTTTCACCAGGAGATGGCAGCCTAATATCCCAAAACAGTGTATCTGAAGAAGTGTGCATGCACACGAAAGCTCATACCAAGAACTAACTTAGTTGGTCTTTAAGGTGCTACTGGAAGGAAAAATTTTTTTTTGTTTTATCCCAAAACAGGTACAGTACTGGGCAGCCTTAATTTAATCATATGGAATAGATCCCCTTTTCCTGCTGAAATTCCCAGCCCTTTGATATAAATGCTTCCTGGGACTCCCTGTATTGTCGAGTTTCTCTGCTCCTTTCAGACTTAGTCCCAAAAGCACATCAGATCAGAAGAAGAAGAAGAAGAGTTTGGATTTTATATCCCGCCTTTCACTCCCTTTAAGGAGTCTCAAAGCGGCTAACATCCTCCTTCCCCTTCCTCCCCCACAACAAACACTCTGTGAGGTGAGTGGGGCTGAGAGACTTCAAGGAAGTGTGACTGGCCCAAGGTCACCCAGAAGCTGCATGTGGAGGAGCTGAGACGCGAACCCGGTTCCCCAGATTACGAGTCTACAGCTCTTAACCACTACACCACACTGGCTCTCAGATCAGAGCTGTAAGGGTTCCATAAGGTGTCAACAGGCTACCCAGAGATAAGTAGAGTACTAGTTTCTATCAGCAGAGGGCAAGCAAAAAATATGTCAGGCTTTCAAGTGTAGCTTTCTCTACTCCTGAAAAGAGGAAGAAAGGAAAGAGGCAGGTCAGTTTTCATGGATTACTAGCTCATCCCGGCAGCAGAGCTCCTGTACAACAGGCAGAAATTCAACAGGGACAGCTTCCTGATCACTGCTTCCCCTGGTTGGAAAATAGGTAAATGTAAAGGGACCCCTGACCATCAGGTCCAGTCGTGGCCGACTCTGGGGTTGTGGTGCTCATCTCACTTTATTGGCCGAGGGAGCTGGCGTACAGCTTCCGGGTCATGTGGCCAGCATGACTAAGCTGCTTCTGGCGAACCAGAGCAGCGAATGGAAACACTGTTTACCTTCCCGCCAGAGTGGTACCTATTTATCTACTTGCACTTTTATGTGCTTTCGAACTGCTAGGTTGGCAGGAGCCGGGACTGAGCAACGGGAGCTCACCCCGTCAGGGGGATTCGAACCGCCAACCTTCTGATCGGCAAGTTCTAGGCTCTGTGGTTTAACCCACAGCGCCACCCACATCCCGGTTGGAAAATATTTGCCTGCAAATTTCAGTGGTAGAGCATCTACCCTCTGAACGCCCTTTTGGGTGCAAAAATGGCATTGGGGTGTGGAGTTTGTTCCCACCCACTTTGCGGGTGTCAGAAATATGGCAACCCTAATCGCTCAGTGATAAAGGGGTGAAGGTAGAAGAGAGAGAAGGAGAACCTTTCGCAGTTTCTTGTGCAGTACCTAGCAGGATCAGGCAGTAATTCAACAGGAAGAGTTGAATTACTCCCCACTCCCCACTCTGGGAAAGCTTCATCAGTGAATTCCTGCCTGGCAGTGCATGAGCACGGCAGGAAAATGAAAGAAAGTGCCTGTTTATGACAAGGTGCAATTAACTTACGGACTTCTCTGCCACAGAGTGTGCTGGAGGGTTTTGAAAAGGGATTCAATGCATCCAGTAGCAGGAGGAGAGGTGTGTGCAACAGAGGGGGGTTGCTGCCTCTGTACTGTGTTCATTAGTTTCCCAGGAGCATCTGGAAGCTGCTGCAGGAAGCAGTCTATATGGGCCCATCTACCCAGCAGGGCTGGTCCTTTGTTCTTCCATGCCAGCCTGCCCATCTTTATCCTTCACCCCCACTCACCAGCCGGATTCCGGGGTAACTTGCCTGCACCTCATTGGGTAGAGATGCTGCCAGCGGCATGTCTGCAACCTTTACTGCCTTGCAGCTGGGCCCGCCTGCAGGGCTGTGACAGGTACCAGGTGGGTTCCCGGAGAATGCCGGGATCCAGTGCTTTGTTCCTTGCCGCTCGGCAACCATTCAGAGCCGTCGGAGATGCTTTATTGCGGCTGAGCACAGGAAGATGTGCCAATACCTGGACAGGAATCGGGGAAAGATGCCTGCCTTTGCCATGCAGCAGCTGTTTTGCCAGAGGCCAGGGAGGTTATGGGGCCCATCAGATAGCATCAGGGGCTGTGGGAGGTGGGCACGAAACACACGTCCCACTGCCAGGCTCCCACAGCCAGCAGCTCGCTTCCAAAAAAGAGAAGTGCTGATAATGCCAGACTGGAGGTTGGAAGAGGGTCAAAAGGAAGCACTTCTTTGCATAGCACGTGGGTGGCGCTGTGGTCTAAACCACAGAGCCTAGGACTTGTCGATCAAAAGGTCGGCGGTTCGAATCCCCGCGACGGGGTGAACTCCCGTTGCTCGGTCCCTGCTCCTGCCAACCTAGCAGTTCGAAAGCACATCAAAGTGCAAGTAGATAAATAGGTACCACTCCAGCAGGAAGGTAAACGGCGTTTCCGTGCGCTGCTGTGGTTCACCAGAAGCGGCTTAGTCATGCTGGCCACATGACGTGGAAGCTGTACACCGGCTCCCTCAGCCAATAAAGTGAGATGAGCGCCGCAACCTCAGAGTCGGCCACGACTAGACCTAATGGTCAGGGGTCCCTTTACCTTTATACCCTCCAACATTTCTCTGATGAAAATAGAGAAGTCCTCTTCTATTATTGGGACGCGGGTACCGCTCTGGCGGGAAGGTAAATGGCGTTTCCGTGCGCTGCTCTGGTTCCCCAGAAGCGGCTTAGTCATGCTGGCCACGATCCGGAAGCTGTCTGTGGACAAACGCTGGCTCCCTCGGCCTATAGAGCGAGAGGAGAGCGCAACCCCAGAGTCGTCCACAACTGGACCTAGCGGTCAGGGGTATTCTATTATTATTATTATTATTATTATTATTATTATTATTATTATTATTATCATCATCACTATTAATACTCCACCCATCTGACTTGGTTGCCACAGCCACTCTGGGCAGCCTCCAACATATATAAAAACATAATAAAACATTAAAAACTTCCCTATACATTGGTACCTCAGGTTACAGATGCTTCAGGTTACAGACTCCGCTAACCCAGAAATAGTACCTCGGGTTAAGAACTTCGCTTCAGGATGAGAACAGAAATCGTGCTCTGGCAGCGCAGCAGCAGCAGGAGGCCCCATTAGCTAAAGTGGTACCTCAGGTTAAGAACGGACCTCCAGAACGAATTAAGCTCCTAACCTGACGTACCACTGTACAGGGCTGCCTTCAGATGTCTTTTAAGCATTGCAATATTCCTGGCTGCAATATTCCTATAGCCTTACACACCCCAGCTGCAATTTTCTTATAACCCTATGATTTTTATGATTAATAAAAGCATTTTCCTCTTCTGTGGGAGCAAACTGAAAAGACAACATATACATTTCTCACACTGTCTTACCAGGAAGCCTTCCTCCCCAGTCTTCGATGAATCTGGGTGGGCTATGATGAGGGGGCACTCTGCACATTCTCAGAAGCAGTACCCTAACCACCTTTTCCTTAATGGCACAATGAACAATGTGAATCTGCAGTTACAGAACAGGGCAGGAGAGGGTGGAGCTCTGATGACCAGGCAATGGCTTTTCCCACCTGCCTTGCCCCACCCTCCAAACCTTGAAGCCCTCAGAGCTTTCAGAAGGAAGTTGCTTCCGTGGCCATTATGTGAATTATTATTATTATTATTATTATTATTATTATTATTATTATTATAAATGAACTGAGTAGAAGACTATGAGTCATGGGGTTGGGGAGAGAGAGTGTGAACTCTTCTTCTGGGCATTGTCGGCCAATTGGTGCCAAAGAAGGACAGAACTTTTTTTATGTATGCTACAACAGCAGCAAAAATACTTATTGCAAAGTATTGGAAGACACAAGATTTACCCACTTTGGAAGAATGGCAGACGAAGGTGATGGACTATATGGGATTGGCAGAAATGACTGGCAGAATCCGGGACCAGGGAGAAGAGGCGGTGGAAGAAGATTAGAAGAAATTTAAAGACTATCTACAGAAATATTGCAAAATTAATGAATGTTAGAATGATGTTGGATAGAAATTAAGTGGTTTCCAGCTGTAATGCTTTAAGAATATGGAAGAAGGGTATAAATAGGTAAAAAAATAACTAAAATGGTGTTGGATTGGAAATAAGTGGTATTAGCAACAAAGTTAATTAGAATATGCAAAAATGAATTGATAATGGATGGAAATACTGAGTTATAAAAGGTTAAGTTATAGAGATAAGATAAATGAAAGAGGGTAAGGATTTGCTGATTTGATTATTTAAATGGGAATACAAGAAGGGGAGGTGTGAGGAAGTCAATGAAACAAGCAAATGAGTTTTAAGTTATGAAAAATAACTGTTTTTAATTTTTCTTGTTTTTTCTGTATGTTTTACTTATTTTTTATTTTTATTTTTTTTATTATGTGTTTTTGTATATTTGTCTTTGTAAAATCTTAATAAATATTTCTTAAAAAAAAAAGAGAGTGTGTGAACTCAGCAATGCATTGTTTGGTTTTGGTTTTGGTTGTTAGTGTTGTTAAGACTATTTTGTGGATTATGAGTGCTGTAAGGCTTTCTGAATTTTATAATATGACGTTTCATGTGATTGTGCTCTTTAATCTATTTTTAAGTTGTTTTGTTAATAGCGCTTTATAGAAGGTGGTTGTTTTAACAATGATTTTTTAGTTGTTTTATATAATTTCTGTCGCAACTGTGATGTTCTGCAGTAGTATCATTTTATTGCATGTAAGCCGCTTTGAGTGAAAAGCAACATAAAAATACAGTGGTACCTCGGGTTAAGTACTTAATTCGCTCCGGAGGTCTGTTCTTAACCTGAAACTGTTCTTAACCTGAAGCACTACTTTAGCTAATGGGGCCTCCCGCTGCTGCTGCACCGCCGGAGCACAATTTCTGTTCTCATCCTGAAGCAAAGTTCTTAACCTGAAGCACTATTTCTGGGTTAGCGGAGTCTGTAACCTGAAGCGTATGTAACCTGAAGCGTATGTAACCCGAGGTACCACTGTACAAGATGTTGTGACTGAGCTACTAATGGGCAACCAGCTTCATATTACCTACATTACAGCAGCATTCTTTGCCACAGCAGCCCAGAAATGGTGTGCTCATTTAAAAGCAACAAGGGCAAACAAATTCTGCTATTGATTGAGCTGAATAAGATTCATGCACGCAGCAATTATGACCTGATAACGGGCGTTTAATTATGAGGTTTTAACTTTGGTTTTAATCACGGTCGATTTTATGAATATCGTTAACGTGCACTGTAATGCTTGTTGGCTTATTTATGTAGCGTATGTATGGAGAGGATACTAAGGCCTTTGGCTACGTGCAATAAAGCCACGTCCTTGCTCTTGTAGTAATGATTCAAGAAATAAGCCACAGGGAGGTCAGATAGGAGGAGCTTCTGGGTTGCCCAGAACCTGGGTCGGTCCTTGACATGTTGAAGAACAGGCTCCTACAGCACACCTGAGGGCAGGAGCCCAGTTTAGGGTTCTCATGGCACACAACACGCCTTAGCATTCGCCGCCTAAGATGCCTGCTTCCTTCTGCCTAATAGTGGGGCCAGCTCTCTCTCTAGAACAGGCAGCCCCAAACATGGCCCTCCAGCTGTTTTGGGACTACAATTCCCATCATCCCTGACCACTGGTCCTGTTAGCTAGGGATGATGGGAGTTGTAGTCCCAAAACATCTGGAGGGCTGAGTTTGGAGATGCCTGCTCTAGAACATGGGTAGGCAAACTAAGGCCCGGGGCCCGGATCTGGCCCAATCACCTTCTAAATCTGGCCCACAGACGGTCCGGGAATCAGCGTGTTTTTACATGAGTAGAATGTGTCCTTTTCTCTAAAATGCATCTCTGGGTTATTTGTGGGGCCTACCTGGTGTTTTTACATGAGCATAATGTGTGCTTTTAGGGGACGCGGGTAGTGCTGTGGGTTAAACCACAGAGCCTAGGACTTGCTGATCAGAAGGTTGGCGGTTCGAATCCCTGCGACGTGGCTGAGCTCCCGTTGCTCGGTCCCTGCTCCTGCCCACCTAGCAGTTCGAAAGCATGTCAAAGTGCAAGTAGATAAATAGGTACTGCTCTGGCGGGAAGGTAAACGGTGTTTCTGTGCACTGCTCTGGTTCGCCAGAAGCGGCTTAATAATGCTGGCCACATGACCCGGAAGCTGTATGCCAGCTCCCTCGGCCAATAAAGCAAGATGAGCGCCGCAACCCCAGAGTCGGTCACAACTGGACCTAATGGTCAGGGGTCCCTTAACCTTTGCCTGTACCTTTACTGCAGCTATCCTTTTCCACTGAGCATAAACACACCTGATGGCATAGTGAGGAATGCTTAATCCATAAACTTACGTGAAATGCCTTCCTCAGCTAGAGTCTAGCGTGCCAGGAACAGAGCAGGTATTTGCCAGGTGTTCCTGAGCCTCAAGAAGACTGAGCTGCTGGCCACTGAGCTGACGTTCGCCTGAGCAGCCGGCCAGCCACAGCAGCAACTGCTCTGCAGAATTCTTAGGTCAGTTACAGGCCAGTTAGAATCCTGACAACAACACAAATCATAACTCCAGGGTACTGGTCATTTCGAACATCAGGAAGTGGAAAATGGGAGGGAACTCAGTTCCCTTCTTTCCCAGTGCAGAGTGTCTATTCCAGGACACTGCGCAGTTAAAACACGTTCTTCCTGAAGTCAGATTCAGAGCAGTTCCAGCAGTAAAAATGGTGATACAGTATGTGTATCTCAGTACAGATTTGTTTGATGGTCCTGAATGCCTTTCATAAAGGATCTCCATGTACAAGAAAGGCTAATAGCATGAGGCCCTGAACAATAAGAATCTCCTTGGCAAAATTATTGAAGACTCCTTACAAACCAATCATTCTTCCTCCCCATCACATCTTGTTTGGACATTATAGTAAGGGAGAAGATCTTAGCTCTTTTCCTTTGCACTAGGACCACATGGAATTTGTGCCATGGGACCCCATCACTCACACGAATACAGGCAATACCATTTTCAGAACCTAGGTGTCCATGATTTAAAATCGCTTTCCTAAGACACTTCCGTCAAAATATTTGTGTTGCTTTCTTTCCGTTCCTTTTTGTGTTGATGCTCCGAATGTGAGCTGCTCAGCTGCATGCAGTTTCCACTGAAGTGTGTGTGTGTGTGATTAACATTCGGCCAAGCAATGGGCCTAAATCCATCTATTTCACCTGAAATAACTTTGGGAGCCAGCCTTTAAAAATCTAAAGTAGATATCAAATTCAGAGGAATTAAAAGCTGTCGTATTTTTGACTATTTTAAACAACTTAGAAAATACACAAATGTTAAAGTTTGAAGGAAGGCAGCAAATGGAGCATTGGAGCTATACATTCATCCCAGGAGGTGTGACCATTGATAAGATGAAGCACTTTCACATCGCACGGCAGTGTGCAGTGCTTTTAAATAGGTAAAGGACCCCTGACAGTTAAGTCCAGTCGCGAACGACTCTGGGGTTGCGCCACTCATCTGGCTTTACTGGCTGAGGGAGCCGATGTTGGTCCGCATACAGTTTTTCCGGGTCATGTGGCCAGCATGACTAAGCCGCTTCTGGCAAAACCAGAGCAGCACACAGAAACGCCGTTTACTGTCCGGCCGGAGCTGTACCCCCCCCCCCTTTTCTATTATCTGCTTCCCATCCCATTTCCTAGGATGTTTTTTTTTCTTTTCCACCCTTAACTGCAACTTATCTTCCCTCTTTTATATCAGAACTCTAATGCTCTATTAGAATTAAAAGAGGGGGAAACCCAGCCAGATGGGCGGGGTCTAACTAAATTATTATTATTTATTTTATTTATTTATTTGTGTTTTTATCTTGTATAAAAAAAACATTAAAAACCCAAAGTTGAAGAAAGAAGGCATCTACAAATATTAAATAAATCCAAGCAGTGAATTGCCAGGACTTGGAAGCCCCCTGGTGATGAATTCACTCCTTCCACCCACCCACCCCCCTTTCAAAAATGTGCATGGAATGAATGAGCTGGCATTCAAATCTATTCTTTTAAAAGCATATTTTCTATTATTATTGGGTCCATTCTGACAAATTGTTGCGCAACAATAAAGGATCTAAGTCTACTGACTGCTGTTTTGCTCCAGATTGCTTGGCTGGAATTTCCTTCTTTTGCTTAGCGATTCCTGGACATGTTTCTGCTCTTCGCCCTAAATCAGTTTCTGCCCTGGGCTAGGAGAGTCTTTGGGGGCACCTGCCCTCCATTTGTTCAACAGAGCTTTAACTCAGTGGGTAGAGCATGAGACTCTTAATTTCAGGGTTGTGGGTTCAAACCCCACATTGGGCAAAACATTCCTGCATTGCAAGGGGTCGGACTACATGGTTCTGGGGTTCCCTTCCAACTCTGTAATTCTATGGTGCTTTATTCATTTCATCGGTTCCATAGCAGTCATAGCCCGTTTCAAGATTTGGATGCACAGGTTCCACTCTTGATTTATCCGCATCATATGAGACGGTATATTTGCATGCATGGAACTGATCACAATCATTCACAGGCACACCGTAGGTGGAATTAAGCGCTGATGTTGTAAATTTTCTTCTGATTTAAAAGAAAAGGGGAGGGGAACCCAGAAGGGAAAATGTTAACAGAATACTGGCTGAACGGATCAGTGTTGCTTTACAAGGAACCATTTCAGTTCATTTGTTTGGTTTAGGTGGTCGTTAAGTAGATGGCCCTGTGGTCTAAACCACTCAGCAACTTGGGCTTACCAATCAGAAGGTCAGCGGTTCGAATCCCCGTAAAGGTAAACGGCGTTTCCATGCGCTCTGGCTTCCATCACGGTGTTCCGTTGCGCCAGAAGCGGTTTAGTCCTGCTGGCCACATGACCCGGAAAGCTGTCTGGGGACAAACGCCTGCTCCCTCAGCCTGAAAGCGAGATGAGCGCCACAACCCCAGAGTCGCCTTTGACTGGACTTAACCATCCAGGGGTCCTTTACCTTTTTTACCTTAAGTAGATAACCTGTAACAGACAACTCCCAAGCTCAGCACTGTTTTGCAATCAGTTAGCATTGTGCATTTTTACATGTAGGGTGCTGTAACAAAATGTTGCAGCGTGGAATAATCCTGTTTAGAATTCCATTCTGTTTCCCCGCCTCCCTGCTAGCATTCAGCCAGTTTTCTACACTGTTTTGAATGAGGTAGAGCTGACACACTGATGTCCAATCCCAGCTGCATCAAAACCTTGGAAACTTCTCTGGCCAGTTCTCACTTCCACCCCTGGTGACATTTAAAAATAGCTTCTCAGTGTGAGCTTGGAAACGACCTATCCAGACAATGAGCTGGTTCTCTCTATCCTTTTTATATCTGTCCTCCTTTTCCGACTCATTTCATTCTCCCTCCCACCTGGTTTTCAGTTTTTCTCTCCTCAACAGTCATCTGTTACTCCAAGTTTGCTAAGAGCTCCCTCTCCCACTCTTGAGAGATCAGTATTCGTATACACATTTCTTGAGATATTATAATCCTTCCCCTAAAATTGTCTCTTGAAATCTTAACAAATTCAGCATTGTCACCCACAAGACCCTAAGTTAGAAAGAACAATTCAAGTCATGGTAATAATTAGTTAAGCTATGATACCTAATGCTGAGAAATAATGATTAACAACATTAAAATAGCAGTAGCAAACAAGTCATTTAATATAACAACCATAAAATCATCAGAAAGCGGACAAGAATGAAAAAAGTCTTCAGGGTCCCTGAGGTGAGATATGCACTCTTCAGATAGGATTAGTTAGCAAATCACCTGAAGGTGGTAAAAAGCACTTCTGGCCACTTATAATATATAGACCATGAATAAATGATTTGTTGACTCCCACAAGTCAGACAAAAACAGCAGAGAGGCTGGCAAATTCCAGACTTCAAACATAAGTGCTTTCGTTGTACAATAGTTAACATAGTGAGTAGGCACAGTACCAGCAAAGAGCAAACTCTTGTACAAGTTAAATATTTTTGTTAGAAGATCAGCAATTTGACATTTGAGTTTGAGAATTCTTGGATGGATGCCATCCAGACCTGGTGATTTGTCAGTTCTTATTTTGTCTATTTGGGACGCGGGTGGCGCTGTGGCAGTGGCGTAGCGTGGGTTGTCACCACCCGGGGCAAGGCAAGTAATTTGCACCCCCTAACCCGTGGATTTGTGCCCCCTAACCCTAACCCCCAGATGCTGCGGCCGGTGCGGCCGGGCCCCCCTGCACCCCCCACGCTACGCCACTGCGCTGTGGGTTAAACCACAGAGCTAGGACTTTCTGATCAGAAGGTCGGTAGTTCGAATCCCTGCGACGGGGTGAGCTCCCGTTATTCGGTCCCTCCTCCTGCCAACCTAGCAGTTCGAAAGCACGTCAAAGTGCAAGTAGATAAATAGGTACCTCTCCGGCGGGAAGGTAAACAGTGTTTCCATGCGCTGCTCTGGTTCACCAGAAGCGTCTTAGTCCTGCTGGCCACATGACCCGGAAGCTGTACGCCGGCTCCCTTGGCCAATAAAGCGAGATGAGCGCTGCAACCCCAGAGTCGGTCACAACTGGACCTAATGGTCAGGGGTCCCTTTACCTTTACCTATTTTGTCTATTAAGCCTAGAACTTCCTCTCTCATCACCATTATCTACCACAATTCTCTAGACTTCCTTCCTGTAAAAGTTAGTTCTGGAATCTATTTTATATCTGGGATCTACCTTGTGAAGACAGATGCAAAGAATTAAATCAGCTTCTCTGCAATCTCCTTTGACTCTTATCCAAGGACCTCCTCCTTAGATGTTCTCCTGCTACTAAGATATTTAAAGGACTTCTTGTGGTTGGTCTTAATGTTTTTAGCAACGTGCTCCTCAGATTATTTTTTAGCATCCCTTACTGTATGCTTGTACCTTTTTAAAACAAAAAACAAAGTTTGTGTTCCTTTTTGTTCTCTTCCTTTGGACAGGCCTTCTTGCTTCTAATAGCTTCTTCAACTCTGCTCATTAACCATACTGGTGTCTTATTGGCCTTCATGGTATCTTTCCTGATCTGTGGCTTATACTCGGTTATGTTTTTAAACCACTCCTGAACATTTTGGAGCGATTTCCCTTTCAACTTCCTTTTTACCAATCCCCTCATTTGAGGGAAATTTCCTCTTTTGGAGTCAAATGTTACCATATTGGATTTTCTTGGCAATTGGCCGTTTACATGTAAAGTAAGCCAAGCAGGTGGCGCTGTGGGTTAAACCGCAGAGCCTAGGACTTGCTGATCAGAAGGTTGGCGGTTCGAATCCCCGCAACGGGGTGAGCTTAGTCCCTGCTCCTGCCAACCTAGCAGTTCGAAAGCACATCAAGTACAAGTAGATAAATAGGTACCGCTCTGGCGGAAAGGTAAACGGCGTTTCCGTGCGCTGCTCTGGTTCGCCAGAAGCGGTATAGTCCTGCTGGCCACATGACCCGGAAGCTGTACGCTGGCTCCCTCGGCCAATAAAGCGAGATGAGCGCTGCAACCCCAGAGTCGGTCACGACTGGACCTAATGGTCAGTGGTCTCTTTACCTTTACCTTTAAGCCAAGCCAGCCACTTCTACTCACTTTACTTTACCCAGCGGGTTTTCTTCACTTACCAGGCTTTCGGATGGGAACAGGAGGGCTCTGACAGCATCCCTCCCAGACCCTGGTAAGCAGCACTCTCCTTTGTGAGTAGGGGATTTCTGACCTTGTGCAATTTTGCCTTAGATTCTTGGCACTACTCTAGATTGGTTCTGGTTCCTCTAGTCCAGGCATGGCCAAACTAGGCCCTCCAGCTGTTTTGGGACTACAACCCCCATCATCCCTAGCTAACAGGACCAGTGGTCAGGGATGATGGGAATTGTAGTCCCAAAACAGCTGGAGGGCCAAGTTTGGCCATGCCTGCTCTAGTAGGTTCCATGGCCAACTGTGTAATCATTAGGGTATCTAGAAATCTTTGTCATGGCTGGAATACCCATGTAACCAGTCCGTGTGAGGGCAGTTGAACATAGATGTAAAGCGTCCCTTATTTGGCGGGACAGTCCCTTATCCCAGCGCCATGTCCCGCTGCTGTCCCTTATTGATGATGTCCCTTAAATAAGCTACTGAAGGTAATGGGGCCCTTTTTATGTCCAGCTGTCTTTTGTCAATAACAAATTGTTGCTGTTTTTTGTTGTTGAATATGTGCTATATAGTAATTGATGGACCTAATAGGTATCTAAAGCCATTTGCACGCAACAAAATATGTATTTTATCAAAGTAATTGTTGATCCCTTATTTTGGCTGCTGATCCCTTATTTTCGAGGCAGCTGGTCCCTTATTTTCAAATCTGTAAGTTGACAGCTATGCAGTTGAAGTCACCCATTCATTCCTACAAAATTGCCTCTGCTCTGTTCATTCTTGATTATAGTCTTCTCAAGATCTCCCTGAGCATTTTGATCAGGGAGGATGACACCATGTTCCCAGTGCTAAATTACTTGTGGGGCCTGCTATCGTCACCCACAATGATTCCCTTCTGGGATTTCTAACTTGATGGACTCAAGCAGGCGCAGGGGAACCCTTCAAACTCTGAGGCGAAATAGTTAGGCAATATTTTTTGCCTGCAGTTCTAACTCTCAAGGAGCAGGGGGCGGTGCCTTGCTGGAGACTGAAATGGATCATATGAGCTCATCCCTCAGTATGCTGCTGGCTTCCTCCAAGCAAGGAAGACTCGAGTAAGTACAGTGGTGCCTCGCAAGACGAAAAGAATCTGTTCCGCGAGTCTCTTCGTCTTGCGGTTTTTTCGTCTTACGAAGCAAGCCCATTAGCGGCTTAGCGGATCAGCTGATAAGCGGCTTAGCGGATCAGCTGTTAAGCGGCTTAGCGGATCAGCTGATAAGTGGCTTAGCGATCAGCTGTTAAGCGGCTTAGCGGCTTAGCGGATCAGCTGTTAAGCGGCTTAGCGGCTTGGGGAAAAGGGGGGGGAGGAAAAAAAACCCCGCAGGAACTCGCAAGACATTTTCGTCTTACGAAGCAAGCCCATAGGAAATTCGTTTTGCAAAGCACCTCCAAAACGGAAAACCCTTTCGTCTAGCGGGTTTTCCGTCTTGCGAGGCATTCGTCTTGCGGGGCACCACTGTAGTGGACAGAGAAAGGACGGAAGGGCGCTAGCTTAAATGCTTTGAAAAAAAGGCTTAGTCAAATTCATAGAAGTTAACTCTTTCTAACAGCCATTATTAGTCAAGATAGCTAAAGCTGGAGCATCCACACCCAGGTGCAGTCTACCTTATATTGCATTATGCTACAGAGTCAGCACAACTTCCACGCCTTCCTTGCAAGCTTCCCAGATGCAACTGGCTGGCCACACAAAATGTTACCCTACAACCAATCCAGTTAAAGCAGAGCTTGTTATAGTTTATAGGGAAAGGCTGGTTCTGGCAACAAGGAGAGGGGCCAGCCCTGACTTCGAAATCGTTCTTGACCACAGGTATGAAATTTATGGCATGTAATGCCTTAAGAGAGAATATTATGAAAATGATATACAGGTGGTACATGACACCAGTCAAGCTTGCAAAAATCTATCATTTGCCCGATAATAAATGCTGGAAATGTAAAGAAAATGAAGGTACATTCTTTCACCTTTGGTGGACGTGCCCAAGGATTAAGGCTTTCTGGGAGATGATCTATAATGAAATGAAAAAGGTATTTAAATATACCTTCCTGAAGAAACCAGAGGCCTTTCTCCTGGGCATGGTCGGCCAATTGGTGCCAAAGAAGGATAGAACTTTCTTTATGTATGCTACAACAGCAGCAAGAATACTCATCGCAAAGTATTGGAAGACACAAGATTTACCCACCCAGGAAGAATGGCAGATGAAGCTGATGGACTATATGGAACTGGCGGAAATGACTGGCAGAATCCGAGACCAGGGAGAAGAGTCGGTAGAAGAAGATTGGAAGAAATTTAAAGATTATCTACAGAAATATTGTAAAATTCAGGAATGCTAGAAGGATGTTGGAACGAAGTTATGTGGTTTTAGTAGTAATGTTACAAAGGGGTATGTAAAAATGGATAGTTAACAGGTGAGAATGTAAAGTCACAATATATTAAGATAAACTATTAAGATAAAGGAAAAAATGGTAAGGATTTGCTGAAACAACTATTGAACTAGAATACAAAAAAGGGAGGTGTGAGGAGGTCAGGGAAACAAGCAAATGAAAGATAAGACATGGAAGGATTGACTTGTTTTTAATTGGTTTTACTTCTTTGTATTTTGTATTTTTATTTTTTATTCTTTCTTGTTTTGTTACTTTTTTGTCATTTTTGTGATTGTTTGAAACCCTAATAAATATTATTATTTTTTTAAAATGAAATCGTTCTTGAGAGACAACAGAGTGCCCCTCCGGGTGTGAAGTCAGACAGCTGTGTTAGCAGTTCTGGAGTGACCTCCCTGGGGCACAAGCCTGGGCGGTATCTGTTATAAGAATTTTAAGGTCATATATAAAAAAATTAAATGTTCATAAGTTCATAACTGTATATATAAACCACATGTCTGAAACCCCACAGATTAGGTCCAGAACAAATTGACCTCAAATATTTCTCTGCAAGGTCAAAGTGGGAAACCTCCCCATTGTCTCTTTCCTCACAAATCCTGTCTTAAGGGCACATTCAAGATATGAACAGGGTGTGAGCCTGTGACCTAGATTCAGGAATTTAGTAGTTATACTAACAAAAGAGTGGCCAAAACCCAGATAATGCAATCAGGTAACTTGCCAGACAGGAGATAAACAACACACTCAGATTTCTGTTGTAGACCGCCTTTCCTGTGATGTACAGTATGTATGATGTTTCTGGGGGTGGTCTTGAACTCCAAGGCGGGCAATTTAAAATGTCTATATGAGGACTTGCGCGCATGGCTCGGGGTCCTCCTCCTCTCTCCTGCGTGTGGGGAAGCACCCTGTTGCAGCTGTTAATAAAGATCGGGCTTACTAGCTGCTTTGCTTCTCAATATTCTCTGGTTGGTCTCTGTTACAGTGGTACCTCGGGTTAAGAACTTGATTCGTTCTGGAGGTCCATTCTTAACCTGAAACTGTTCTTAACCTGAGGTACCACTTTAGCTAATGGGGCCTCCTGCTGCCGCCGCGATTTCTGTTCTCATCCTGAAGCAAATTTCTTAATCCGAGGTACTATTTCTGGGTTAGCAGAGTTTGTAATCTGAAGCGTCTGTAACCTGTTTCTATTTTACTTACTATATGTAGGGTTTGGTGTCAGCGTTGCTTGTGCAAGTTCTTTGCTGTTCACTTGTGTGTTGTCACAGGGTGTGTTGTCTTTGGTGGTGAGAGAGGTTGGGGTTGGCCTTTGTTGTTGTTGTTTAGTCATTTAGCCGTGTCCCACTCTTCGTGACCCCATGGACCAGAGCACACCAGGCACTCCTGTCTTCCACTGCCTCCCGCAGTTTGGTCAAATGCATGCTGGTAGCTTCGAGAACACTGTCCAACCATCTCGCCCTCTGTCGTCCCCTTCTCCTTGTGCCCTCTATCTTTCCCAACATCAGGGTCTTTTCCAGGGAGTCTTCTCTTCTCATGAGGTGGCCAAAGTATTGGAGCCTCAGCTTCAGGATCTGTCCTTCCAGTGAGCACTCAGGGCTGATTTCCTTCAGAATGGATAGGTTTGATCTTCTTGCAGTCCATGGGACTCTCAGGAGTCTCCTCCAGCACCATAATTCAAAAGCATCAATTCTTCGGCGATCAGCCTTCAGGGTGTGGTTATACATTTGTGGTTGGCTGTGGTGGTCTTTGTTTTCATGTGTGAGTGGGGTGTGTGTGTATTTTGGATCAGGTTAGCCATATTGATTTGTATGGTGCTGGTGGATTTTTGTCATTGTCTTGTTGGGCTGTGTATGTGATAAAGGTGGACGTCCCTATTTTCATCAGAGAAATCTTGGAGGGCATGTTGTTGGGCCTTGTGGGGCAGAAGGCAGGTAGTCCAACAGCAGGTGGAGCCAGAGAGCCAATGACAGTCAAAGCCAGCTCAATTCTAATTCTGACTCCATCCTCCGTCCTTCTACTGAGCTTTGCAAGGGGAAAACACAGAGACTGCAGGCATGTCCAAAGTCTGTTTCGGGGGCCTAATTCAGCTCACCGGTCATTTTAATCCAGCCGCTGTGGCAGTTTATTTCCTGGGGTAAAATCCTAATAAAACCTCAACAACTTCAATCCTAAAAAAGGCTCAACAACTTTGGTCGGCCCTCACGGCGCTTCATTTCATCAAATCTGGCCCTCTTTGAAAAAAGTTTGGACACCACTGGGTCACTGAGGAGGAGAAGGAAGCTGATAGTTATTGCCACCCCCTGGAATGATTGTAAGTTAGAAGACGGGCAGGTGGGGCTGACTGATCAGTCCCCAATTTACCCTAATAGGCTGCTCTCCACTGTATTGGTGGGCCTCAATGTACACAGAGGCGAGAGGTGGTTTATTTTTCTTCCAGCCAAGTGGAACCAGGGTGTGTTGTCTTCAAAAAAAACTTCATTTGGCTGTGTCCTCACTGCCTAACCTGCCTGGATTGAAGCAAATGGAGCACCTGAGCTAGGAGATCTTTGGCAGCCCAAACTTAATACCGTCTAATCTTGAGAAACAAAACCTCATTCTCTTCCTTACTGCTACTAAGCAACTGAGCCACCCTAGATAGTAGAATCTGCCTGTTTTTCAACTTTTTGGGGGGTGAAATGCCAAGACCCCACTAGATTATGAGGCTGTGGTCTGCAACCCACTCAGCCTCTATGTAAATCCAGCACTGCTTCCTGGCCATCCCAGTCTGATTTGGGAAGAAAGGAGATGAAGAAGAGCTCCTGTTTCCATCCGCTCACCCCATAATTCCCTGGATGTAGTTTTAGGTGAGGTGTGTGGTAGAGCTGCATGCAGAAAGTTTGGCCCATTCACCTATACAACAGGTGATCAATGCTGCATTTGGGGGGGCGGGAGTGGTAGAATAAATGTATTAGGGGATACACAGAGTTTTTTAAAAAGTTTGAGAAACATTGGCCAACCAACAGAATCCAGAAACATGATGTACCTGCATGTTCTGGGGGATTGGCTGACCCACCAGAGTGGATTTAAAAATGGGGGTGGGGGGAGTTTTTATTTTGATTATGTATTATCTGGTTTTATATTCTGTTTTTATTTTGTGAACCGCCCTTAGACCTGCGGGTATAGGGCGGTATATACTGTATTTTTCCGTCTATAAGATGCCCCCATGTATAAGACACCCCCTATTTTTGGGGACTCAGATTTAAGAAAATGGGGGGGAGGTCACTATCCGTGTACAAGATGCCCCATAATTTTTGACATTATTTTTAAGGGGGGAAACCTAGTCTTATACACGGAAAAATACATATTTGAGGGTGGGTGGATGAGAGTGGGGTATTTAAATGATGGCAAGGAGAACTATGTTTGGCATCTTGAGTTACTTACAGTTACTGTTGTACAGCTACTGTAAGAAAAGACTTATCTAGATTTTTTTCCTGCTTCTCAATAGTGAACACTACTATGGACTCTGCCTTTGCCTTCTCCTCCTAATCTTCTTTTGTGAACCTTTGTTCCCCTCCAATGTCAATACTTTGAAGGCTGTGTGCTCCTTCTTTCCTATATAAGATTGTCAGCTTCAGAAATGGCCTCTGTTAGATGGATGCTTTAAACAAAGGCTTGATCTGCGGCAATTAGCCGGTGATAAAGTTTATCTCCCGTACAGTTAAAAAGCCTCGCCTGTTACTTTCGGCAAATCAAGCTGCTATTCAAGCCACAGCGACAGTGAAAGTTGGCAGCCTCATTCCAGTGCTGGAGCACATATTTAATCAATTCAAGCTTGTGGAGAGGGACAAATCACAGTGCTCTTGTCCCTTGCAGCAAGGCTACCTCTCCACCGCCACTGCCCTGTCCGCCAATCTTTACATGGGAATGGGATATTGCCTTATTGTGATTGAAAGAGACTTGTGGGAGTATTTTGCACAGAAAAAATGCAGTTGTGGCTTCCTTTGATGGATTTATTATTTATTAAACATTTTACGTCGCCCTTCAACAACCACACTTAGGACAGTTTACAAATTAAAGCAGTGCAGTAAAACAATCATAAAATCTCTGCAATAAAAACCACAAAGGGGGAAAATGTATACAAAGGAAATGGATTGTGCAAACAGTCCTTATTGTATACAGCTAGCAGTCTGGTGTAGCCCATTGAAGCTGCCAGATTTCCCCTTCTAGCATGGCTTCTCTGAATAATGCGCAGAAATTCTCCAGCAGAGGTTTTCCCCAGGTGTGATAGAAAAGCTCACTCTGCAGATAAAAGGCAGAGGAGCCCTGACAGGGGGGGAAAGTTGGCAGCCTTTTCATGTAGCCAAGTTGAAAGAACCTCATTCAGAACATCTGACTACTAAATCCTCACTCCAAACATCATCACCGCCACCACGTGGGGTACTTTCAAATGACCTGGTTGTTGTTGTTGTTTAGTCGTTTACTCGTGTCTGACTCTTCGTGACCCCATGGACCAGAGCACTCCAGTCTTCCACTGCCTCCCGAAGTTTGGTCAAACTCATGCTGGTAGCTTCGAGAACACTGTCCCACCATCTCGTCCTCTGTCATCCCCTTCTCCTTGTGCCCTCCATCTTTCCCAACATCAGGGTCTTTTCCAGAGAGTCTTCTCATGAGGTGGCCAAAGCATTGGAGCCTCAGCTTCACAATCTGTTCTTCCAGTGAGCACTCAGGGCTGATTTCCTTCAGAGTGGAAAGGTTTGATCTTCTTGCAGTCCATGGGACTCTCAAGAGTCTCCTCCAGCACCATAATTCAAAAGCATCAATTCTTTGGCGATCAGCCTTCTTTATGGTCCAGCTCTCACTTCCATACATCACTACTGGGAAAACCATAGCTTTAACTATACGGACCCTTGTCGGCAAGGTGATGTCTCTTCTTTTTAAGATGCTGTCAAGGTTTGTCATTGCTTTTCTCCCAAGAAGCAGGCATCTTTTAATTTCGTGACTGCTGTCACCATCTGCAGTGATCATGGAGCCCAAGAAAATAAAATCTCTCACTGCCTCCATTTCTTCCCCTTCTATTTGCCAGGAGGTGATGGGCCCAGTGGCCATGATCTTAGTTTTTTTGATGTTGAGCTTCAGCCCATATTTTGCGCTCTCCTCTTTCACCCTCATTAAAAGGGTCTTTAATTCCTCCTCACTTTCTGCCATCAAGGTTGTGTCATCTGCATATCCAAGGTTGTTGATATTTCTTCCGGCAATCTTAATTCCGGTTTGGGATTCATCCAATCCAGCCTTTCACATGACCTGGTTATTGAGCCCTTATACAGGGCTGCCTTCAGATGTCTTCTAAAAGTCAGATACAGTAGTTGTATCTTTAAGAGAAGCTTGATTTGCAGAAGTGGCCAAGACCTTTTGTGGCATCCAGCTACATTTGATAATCTGCTAATTGCCAATTACTGCTGGAGGCTGCAATCAGGAAGTGGATGATGGGCAGGTGGGCATGAGGTTGCCAGCTTGCTGAAGCTGTTTGGTATGGGTCTGGCCAGTGCTTGCATGGGAACCCTGTGTGTGTTGGCCTTGTGTTCCACGATGGGAGAATGGTGGGATATAAAATGCAGATAAGTAAGTAATTGCATGCAACTCCATGTTAATGCCTAGATCCATAAAAGACTGCAGACTCACAAGCTGCTGGGTTGTTGCTGGTTTTGTATTTCCAGAGGGATCACATATCGTTCTTTTACTGCTGTGCTCCTTGTAACTGGATGCCTTATCATCGTGGTCTATTTGGTAATCTAATTATCTAGCCTCGCTCATTTATCTTTCTGCTGAAAATCCACAGACCTGACCATAACGGCAGAAACAACATGACCTGTCTCCATTTCTTTCTGCCTGTCTTCCTTTCTAAAAAAAAATAATATTATTTGTTCGCCGTCCTCTCCCCTCCCAGAACAAAGTCTGCTTGGAATCATGCATAAAGTCAAAGTGAGATTCCAGTTGTGAGCATATGGGGCAAATAGGTCAAGGAGGCAGGAACCCTTCCTGCCCATTGCTTATATCTCTGCAACCCACACCCTGAGCCTTTTGAGGGGCTTGCTGAGTAAAAGCAAGCCATAGATGAATGTTGGCATCGTCTTTATATTCCACTCCACCTCCCGGCAGAATTCGAGACCTGGGAGAAGAGTTGATGGAAGAGGATTGGAAAAAGTTTAAAGATTATCTACAGAAATATAGTAAATTGTTTGAATGTTAAAATGATGTGGGATCTAAAGGTAACACGGCATTTGGGATATAGTTAAAAGAGCTATGAAAAAAAGGATTTAAAAAAGAGGGGTAATTAGAGATATAACAAGTGGGAGTATACAGTTATAAATGAGATATGAAAGAGGGTTAGAATTTGCTGAATTTGACGGAATAAAGAGGAACACAAAAAAGGGAGATGTGAGGAGGTCAGGAAAGAGGGTTATAGAACCTTGAAATATAAAAGTGGACTCTTTCTCTTTTTCTTTTTTATTAAGTGTGTATTTTTTGGTTTTTTGTGTGGATTTGTCTGTTTTTTATGTGTTGTAAAATTCTAATAAATATCTATTAAAATATATATATATATATACTCCACTCCACCTCAAGAAACTCGAGGTGATGTCCATGGTTCTCCCTTCTTCATTTTATCCTCACAATACCCCAGTGAGGTATGTTAGGCTGAGAGACTGGCCCAAGGTCTCTGACTGAGTTTCATGGCTGAGCCAGAATTTGAACCCAAGTCTCCCAGGTCCAACACTCTTAACCACTACACAACACTACCCACAGGTTTCTTTTTGTTTTAAAATCAGACCCCCCTTTCTTTAATGCATGATTTGAGGAAGATTTGGATGAAACATATAGGTCTGACATGGCCACCTGTTTTTTTGAGCCAAAATGATCAGGATTGAAAAGCTTGCATCCAACATTTTTGATGTGACTAGGAGGTAAAGGTTAAGGGACCCCTGACCATTAGGTCCAGTCATGACCGACTCTGGGGTTGCGGCGCTCATCTCGCTTTATTGGTTGAGGGAGCCGGCGTACAGCTTCCAGGTCATGTGGCCAGCATGACTAAGCCGCTTCTGGCGAACCAGAGCAGAAGGTAATGTAGAGGGGTACAGCCACTCTGCAGATTTAAATGGATGATGGTGATGAGTTATTGTATTCCCCCACAATTGCTTTACTATTATCAATAACAGAACAACAGAACT
Organism: Podarcis filfolensis; assembly: GCF_964270895.1. Taxonomy (NCBI): domain Eukaryota; kingdom Metazoa; phylum Chordata; class Lepidosauria; order Squamata; family Lacertidae; genus Podarcis; species Podarcis filfolensis. The sequence continues at coordinate 114,133,945 of NC_139605.1, read as the reverse complement.
AATTGGGCTGGGGGAAGCATCAAGTGAAGTCAGGGTGCCAACTGATGGGAGCTGCCTTCCTCTCTAATCAGCTTTTTGTGACAACTTGAACACTTATTCTGGGCACTTCCAGACTGTCACTATTTTCAGGTGGGATTCAATCAAATACTGGCAAATTCAGGCTGCACAGTTATAGCAGATTTGGAGTTCTTGCACAACAAACCAGTGTACAACCCCATCATATTTTTTTGTAGCAAGGGAAGTAACAGGAAAATGCACTGGAAAGTATGGGGTAACATTTGCTTTAAAAAACATTGTCTAACCTCCCTGCAAACAAATCGGAATAAATGCTCGGTAAATAGCTGACCAATAGCTTTGCAAACTTTGTGCAAACAAATCAGGATGAATGCTCAATAAACAGGTCGTCTGAAAGCGACCTCAATCAATGGGAGGGTTGTGCTGAAGTCATCCGTTATTTTAATAGTTTCTTCTTGGGCTGCCTCATTGATTTCTTCCTCCAGCTGACATTTGTCATCAGAGTTTTGATCAGGTGACAAATACCATATTACCTTTTTGGGCTTGGATATTTTCAGCCACAGTGGTTCTTCTTGAACTCCCCCTGATCTCTGGCAGCCAGGGCAATGCCATCTCAATACGTCCTTTTGCCCTCAGATTTCATTTCCAGTGTATCTGATCCACTGTATCACACTGATTTTCACTCTTCCTCTGGGCTTCAAATATGCCTGCAATACCTGTGCTCTCTTTAGTAAGAAGCACTTCCAATACCCCTATCTGGCATTCACATATAAACTAGCTTCTTGTACCAAATGCCCACTTCTTGCCCAACTTCATCTGTGACTCTCTATAAAACAGCTGCCATCACTTGCTTTAGTCCACCGCTTGCCAAGTTCTTCCACCTGACCTGCACTGTGAGGGTCTGAAAGACTGACACCATCTGTCCCTAAGGGATGAGTCTTCCTGAACTGGATGCTCCTCAGCTTTCCACCAGGACTCAGCTTAAAAGCTGCTCTGTGTGCTTTTGCATGTTACGTGCCAGCAAGTAGTTCAGAAGGAGCCCATCTGTTTTGTACAGGCTCAGGTTGTCCCGAAATACCCTCTAGTGTTTAGCCAAGGTCTGGTCTGTGAATGCAACAGAATGAGGTTGTACAGGGGACTGTGCTATATCAGACTGCAGATGGGGGGGGGGTGCCTTTAGGAATGCTCCCTGCTGTTAAAAACCTTCCAGAAACAGGAAACCACCAGCACATTAGCAGTAAATTTAGACATGGGAGTTGTCTTCTGCCTCTGCCCATAAGGGATGGGGGGAGCTGTGGCTTCTACATTGTGCCTCTCATTGAACCACTGGTCATACTGGCCAGCCAGCGGCTGATGGGATCTGGGGTCCAAGAAGATCTAGAGCAGTCTAGCCAAACTTGGCCCTCCAGCTGTTTTGGGACTACAGTTCCCATCTTCCCTGACCACTGGTCCCGTTAGCTAGGGAAGATGGGAGTTGTAGTCCCAAAACAGCTGGAGGGCCAAGTTTGGCCAACACTGACCTAGAGGGTCGGAGGTCCCTCCCACCCCTTTAGATAGTTTGAATTAAAGCAAACAATGTCCATTACTCCCCTTCATGGATCACTGCCTTGCCGTGGCAAAGGGGCTTGAATAACTCAGAGAAGCTATGAGCTATGCTGTGCAGGGCCACCCAAGATGGACAGGTCATAGTGGAGAGTTTTGACCAAACGTGATCCACCTGGAGCAGGAACTGGCAAGCCACTCCAGTATCCCTGCCAAGAAAACTCCATGGACAAAGACAACAGGCATATAGTGCCTGGTGTGCTCTGGTCCATGGGGTCACGAAGAGTCAGACACGACTAAACGACTAAACAACAACAACAATGTCCCTTACTAAGATTGTCAGATGCAAAAGTGGAAAGGGCTCCTGTGCCTTTAGCAGCAGAAGAGGGTCTTTCATCAAGGTGCTGCTCCAATGAGAAGCTTCACCTGTTGCTGTTTTTGCACCAGGCCACCATCCTTCAAAACAGAGTGAGCTATTCCTGCTGTGTTTATTAGCCCTCCTGCTCACTCTGCTGAGTGGGGCTGCTAGAACTTCTGTCCTGAGTGCAGTGCTGCAGAGTAGCAGACAAACTTTCTCTCCGTTGTAGGTGCTCGTTTATCTTTGCAGGTAATGTGTGTGTGTGTGTGTGTGTCGGGGGTACAGTATAAGTATGTGATTTCTTACCCACCCGCCACAGCCTGATGTGGCCCTGGCTACTTTTAACACCTCTGCATTCTGAACATCTAGACCAGGGGTCAGCAAACTTTTTCAGCAGGGGGCCGGTCCTATATTTTTGTGAGGGGCCGGACTATTTTTTTTTGGGGGGGGGGGGATGAACGAATTCCTATGCCCCACAAATAATCCAGAGATGCATTTTAAATAAAAGCACACATTCTACTCATGTAAAAACACCAGGCCGGCCCCACAAATAACCCACAGATGTATTTTAAGTAAAAGGGCACATTCTACTCATGTAAAAACACGCTGATTCCTGGACCGTTCGAGGGCTGGATTTAGAAGGCCATTGGGCAGGATCCGGCCCCCGGGCCTCAGTTTGCCTACCCATGATCCAGACCCAGCCTGTTAAGTGTGAATCCACCCAGCACACGTACAACTGGCCGTTTTCTGGCCAGTCTCTTTCCCCCTCCTTGGAAGCTGGTCGACTGCTGTCAGCATAACCTAGAAGGGGGTGGGGAGCATAGAAGGAAAAATATTGCAGTTAATGCAATGAGTTTCTGCATTGCCCTGACTCTTTAGGCTCGCACTGAAGCTGCTGGGTCCGAGTCTGTCATTTGGATTAGCAGGGATCAGCCGAACAAGCATACCTGACATCCTTCTCCCAACCCCCACATGCCTCTGGAATTAAGTTAAATCTTCCCTTGCCAGACTAGTTTAGCATTTTGCTTAAGGTAGCCAAACGCCTAAGCCTGCCTTTGTGTGAGCCCACAGCCGAGTAGCTTAAAGCCAGGTCGTCCAGACTGCAAGCCCTCCCTGCCACTCAATCCCATGACTTCAACTGATTTTTTAAATATTTTTTTTACCTTATGTTTTCCAGATGTCCCTTGTTTCCAAGAGCTCACCACAATAAAGCAGTGAATCTCTGAAGACCCATCCAGACAGCAGCTTCCTGTGCTGAGTGTAGGATATGGGCAGTTTCCTGTGCTGAGTGTGGGATGCGCCCAGCAAAAGCAAGGTATCTTTCTTCACTTTCCTCCTCCCACCCCCCCTCGCCCATCCCCACACAGTGCAATCTTTGTGCATGCGGTACAACCCATAGCGGCCTGTGCTGACAGTCTATGAATTGTGCGGACTGAAACCCCCTGGACCTGGGGTAAGGGGTTTTGCTGGTGTGCTAAATCACCCCTGCTTAAGATGATGGTTCTGAAAAGTCGAAAGCATTTTGGAAAAAGGATTGCTTCCTGTTGTTGGTATATGATGACCTCTTGTATGCAGTACGCTGTTTATTGCGTTGTTGCAAAAGCTGCTTGATAGACTGCTACAGCGGGTCACAAAAAATGGGGTGCTGCATGGAAAACATGCTTCTCTCAAATCACCTTCTGCTCTCTTAGAAAGACTCCGGTAGTAGCCTTAAAAACCACAACACTTCTTATATTTTTTCCAGAGATTTTTAAATCTGCGATTCTTGCATTGCAGGGAATTAGACTAGATGACTCTCAGGGTCCCTTCCATCTATGCAATTTTTTCTTTCTTTCTTTCTTTCTTTCTTTCTTTCTTTCTTTCTTTCTTTCTTTCTTTTCCCATAACAGATTAACACTGTAGGGTAGGGAACGTGCTGTCCTCTGGACATTGTTGGACTCTTAACTTAGACCCAGCTAGCATAACCAAAGAGATGCGGGTGGCGCTGTGAGTTAAACCACAGAGCCTAGGACTTGCTGATCAGAAGGTCAGCGGTTCGAATCCCTGTGACAGGGTGATCTCCCGTTGCTCGGTCCCTGCTCCTGCCAACCTAGCAGTTCAAAAGCACATCAAAGTGCAAGTAGATAAATAGGTACCGCTCCGGCGGGAAGGTAAATGGCGTTTCCGTGCACTGCTCTGGTTCGCCAGAAGCGGCTTAGTCATGCTCGCCACATGACCCGGAAACTGTACGCCGGCTCCCTTGGCCAATCAAGCGAGATGAGCACTGCAACCCGAGTCGGTCACGACTGGACCTAATGGTCACGGGTCCCTTTACCTTTACCTTAGCATAACCAATGGTTAGGGATAATGGGAGTTGGAGTCCAGCAATGGCTAGAGCGCCATTTCCCACCCCAGCTCTAGACCATCATTCATACAATGAGTAACATTTATCTTTAGGCCAAACACAGATGACCATTTGGCCAAGTGATAACTTGAGGGGTGGGGATCCAGCAGTTCAGAGAGTTGATCCTAGGGCATGAACTGAAAGCACTTCGTAAAGCTAAGCAGGTCTAGATCTGGTCAGTGTCTGGATGGGAGGCTGCTTGTGTACACTGCCTTCAGTTCAAAGGAAAAAAGGCTGGGGCATAAATGAAACAAAACGAACAGTATATATGCTCCACTCACACGTTTAGGAGAATTTTATCATACCACTGGCTGGGTGCAGCTGTGTAGTAAAAGGGAATTCTTCACAGCACAGGGGCAGTATATTAGCTCCACATGTGGCTGTATGTCCTTCATGGTATGCTTTCACCTGGTAAATATTTGTTTTTATTCATTCTTAGCAACCCGCCTATGGAGCTAGGATATTCATTAGTCCTGAATTTCCCTGCACTTTTGAAACCTGGTTAAGTCATCAGTGGCTAGCCCCTTCTCAGCTTTGAACAAAACCAGTCACCCTCTTGCTTGGGGAAGAGAGGAAATGATATAGATTGTGGTCCAGCACTGGATCACAGGCCAGTTTCTAGTGACCCACCTAGGATGGTCAGGTGAAAAGAGAATGAGGCTCCTTCATCTTAAACACTTGTCTAAAAATATGAATTTCAGCAGGTGCCCTTCGCAGAGTTGTTGTGAGGAAAAAAGATGTGCGCATTTTATTGGAGGGGAGAAATTGTTTATGTTGCCTTGAGGTCTTCGGAGGAACAGTGGGACACAAAAATAGACTCAAACTTGGCAAGAATAATAATAATAATAATAATAATAATAAGAATCAGAATCAGAATCAGAATCAGAATCATTTTTAAAAAAATTAAGTTTAAAGGCTAGATGGCTATTATCTGCAATGTGCCTATGGCATGCCCATGTTCGGTTTGGTGGCAACTGTGAAGATGTGCCTGTTTGCTCAGCCTTTTAATGTTTTCAATGTGTGGCTCTGCTTTAGCCCTGCACTTTTGAGCTGTTGTTCCTTTGCCTGCTGCTGGTGTTTTAAAGAATTGTGGCTACTAACCCTGATTGTTGTACACAACCTGTCGGAGGCAGTTTACTTCTGAATAACAGTTGCTGGAAACCACAGGAGAGAAGGGTGCTGTTGCACCCAGGTCCTGTGCTTCCAACAGACCTCTGGTTGGCCAAAGTAAAGGTAAAGGTAAAGGGACCCCTGACCATTACGTCCAGTCGTGGCCGACTCTGGGGTTGTGGTGCTCATCTTGCTTTATTGGCCGAGGGAGCCGGCGTACAGCATGACTAAGCCACTTCTGGCGAAACCAGAGCAGTGCACGGAAATGCCGTTTACCTTCCCGCCGGAGCGGTACCTATTTATCTACTTGCACTTTGACGTGCTTTCGAACTGCTAGGCTGGCAGGAGCAGGGACCAAGCAACAGGAGCTCACCCCATCGTGGGGATTCGAACCACCGACCTTCTGATCGGCAAGTCCTAGGCTCTGTGGTTTAACCCACAGCACCGCCTGCATCCAAAGCATAGTGATGTAAATAACTATGGACTGAGGGGAGAGAAAATAACTACAGATTCAGACCCTGATTTTTGTGTGTGTCTGTGTTTCAGAGGCACAGTTTCAGCAACCACTATTAAGCTAATGAGGGTGCTGCGCTGGAGGACTCTTAAGCTCATGCTGCAAGTGCATGATGATGTAACAGGATTTGCAAGGAGAGTCTAGAGATGACTTAATGGGTGCTGGGTAATTATTAGGTTCATTACTAGGAACACTATTTCCATTTGCCACTTAATGGGGCAGGTGCATAATCTACCTCTTATATGATCCCATCCTCTCGGTCAAAACCATTTATTTTCAAATGGTATGAAGGGAACGGCATTATTTTCAGTAGCTGCCCACCCCTACCCCCCACCCACAAAAAAGCCTTTGCAGCAGTTCAGCATCCATAATTTCCAGTTGGGAAAGGCTCCCCATCTGAAATCCTGCCACTCAATCATAGGAGCCAACTCCTAGGGGCAGAGGTCCCTTGGCCCCCCCCCAATAAAATATTTGAGGTGTTCAGGCCTCCCCTTAAAGTTGATGGGTATTGCCATTCAAATGATGTGTGCGTGCCACATCATGCGATCGATTATGCGGGGCAGGGCTTATCTGACACCCCCCCAATATTTTATTCAAGTTGGCACCCCTGAACTCAATATAGACCATCCTTCGCTACCTGGGTACCAAGCTGGTACTAACCAGGTACAGTGGTACCTCGGGTTAGGAACTTAATTCGTTCTGGATGTCCGTTCTTAACCTGAAACTGTTCTTAACCTGAGGTACCACTTTAGCTAATGGGGCCTCGCGCCCCTGCTGCCATGGGATTTCTGTTCTCATCCTGAAGCAAAGTTCTTAACCCGAGGTAACATTTCTGGGTTAGCGGAGTCTGTAAGCTGAAGTGTCTGTAACCTGAAGCGTATGTAACCCGAGGTACTGCAATTCCGATCGGGCTCACACAGCATTGGGCCGGTGTGTAGGGGAAGCTGTGCCGGCTGGGACTGATGGGAGTTGTAAGCGCCAAGAACCCAACTTGGCATAGGGTGGCATAGACCTCAGATCTTTAAGTAGACCTCTAGGACCGTCGGATGTTGAGCAAGGTAGAGCGCCGGCTCAAGACATTTTGGCACTTGGGGGGTGGGCTCAAAATGACACCCCCCTCCCCACCAGGGAAGAAGGGGGTGAGGGAAGATTTACATCAGGAAGGAACCTTGGCGGGGTTTGGTGGGTGGGAGAAAGATGATTTGCAGCCCCTGAGCATCTCGCTGCCTGAGGTCCTCTTATCAGGCCAGCCCTGATAAGGTATGCCGTGCACCCCTAGGAGACCCTCTCCCGGTATATTGGGAGAATGGGGGTGTCCTTTCCCCCCTCCTCATTTTTTTGCTTAACGCTCCTTCGCCCCTTCCTCCTTTTGCACATTCCCCCCCCTCCCCAATTCCAGAGGTCTCCGCGCAGATCGATTCTTGGCTCTCTCTCCCCCCCCCCGCCTCTTTCCCCTCTTTTAACAGATTTACGGCTCGGCTTCTCCTATTGGCTGGCTAGGCTGACAGCTCTGATTTAGGGCCGCCGCTCATTGGCTGGCTCTTGACAGGGTTATTGATGGACGCCGCGCTATTGGCCGGACCCTGCGTTTCGCAGGGAGGACGGGCGCGGGAGGGGGCAAAGTAATTTATGAGCCGGGCTTGGCGGAGGGAGCGGCGGGCTGCAGCTGCAGCGTGGAATGTCTCCCCAGGGGCTCAGGCGGCGGCTCCTCCTCGCCTCCGCTTTCTCTTTCTTTCACTTTCCCTCGCTGCTGCGCTTCTCCTTTCTCTTGCCCCGGTCGGGAGAAAGTGGTGTCATTCCGAAGCCCCCAAACCTGCCCACCGCCCCCGGCAGCTTTAACAAAAGAAAAGACCTGCCTGCCTCCTCGCTTTCCCTCCTTCCCACCCAGAAGGGTCGCTGGCCGGGTGGAATCCAGCGGTGGATTCCATCACAGTGGATTCCATTTCAGCGCGATGTCTAAATCCGCTGCGTGTTGGGAATTGTAGTTGCGCGAGGGGTAAACTATAGTTCCCGGGATTCTGGGCGGAGGCAGTGAGTGAGATTTCCTTTTTAAAAATGCCTGGTGTGTGAACAGACGAAGAAGGCACCCGCCTTCTGTGGGTTCTTCTCTCCCGCTCACACATTCGAAGATTTGATCCGTGGCATTTTGACATCTCTCATTGCCAGCAGGGTGCAAGGCAGCCACCCAGGGCGCAGGCCTCAGGGGGGTGCGTTATTGACCTTTGAGGGGCACAGTTTTATACTGATTAGGTTTTTGTTGTATCCTATACATTTCTGAAGGGGCGCGGGTGGCGCTGTGGGTTAAACCACAGAGCCTAGGACTTGCCGATCGAAAGGTCGGCGGTTCAAATCCCCACGACGGGGTGAGCTCCCGTTGCTCGGTCCCTGCTCCTGCCAACCTAGCAGTTCAAAAGCACGTCAAAGTGCAAGTAGATAAATAGGTACCGCTCTGGCGGGAAGGTAAACGGCGTTTCCATGCGCCGCTCTGGTTCGCCAGAAGCGGCTTAGTCATGCTGGCCACATGACCCGGAAGCTGCACGCCGGCTCCCTCGGCCAATAAAGCGAGATGAGCGCCACAACCCCAGAGTTTGCCACAGCTGTACCTAATGGTCAGGGGTCCCTTTACCTTTACCTTTATACATTTCTGATAATATTTTCATTTTACATTTTGAAGAATTTTAGCATTTCTACAAACACTTGTTTTTTGAAAATTGAAATTAGCATTAAAAAAATGGGGGTGCAAGTAGTCCTGCCTGGGGCACTAAATAGCCTGGCACTGGTTCTGGCACAGTGGTGCAGCAGTAACCTAAGCCATGCTGTTCAATGAAGGTGGCATCCCTGTGAATTGCCCAATGAGATACATATGTATGGGAATCGGTTCTTGATTCTGGGAGTAGTTTTCAGAGCATGTCCTTGTTCTCCTGCATAAACGGGAAGCTGGAAATGTTGCAAGCAGCTAGGCCCCTTCATTACCCATCCACATAAAGAACACCATCTATGGGGTGATTCCCCTCCCCCCCCATGGGACAGGTCAGGTATGGTCCAAGGTTAAGGCAAACATTAGATCTGAGCTTTTCTTATGCAATCCATGCAGTGGCAGGCCTTGGGGTCTCACATTTTAGCGCTGCCCTGTGTGACACCAAAATCTGGTGCCCCTCATGCCTTTTGTTTTCCATTCTGCATCGTAGCTGTGGCGCCCTATCAGCTCAGCACCCAGTGCCCCTGATCTGTGGCACAGGTCTTAGACTGGAATCCTATTCCCTTTGAACACCATGGGAGTTACTTCTGAGTACACAGTTGCTTCTGTGTAGACCTTATAGGATTGTTTTACTACAGAATATTCCCCATTTAGATTAGTGGATGTTCCTTCTGAGTAAACATGGTTCAGATTGCACTATTAATGTGAAAAGGGTCCCTTCTAGACGGCCTGTTTTCATTCTGATTTGCTTGCACAAAGCTTTTGCAGAGGTTAGATAAAGTCCAGTCCTTATTGAACATTTGTTCTTATTTGTTTCTTCAGAGTTATACAACAATCAGCATTCATCCTGATTTGCTTGAGGGATGTTATTCGGCTTCCTGTTAATCATGTGCTCATTCCATACTTTAAAATGCATTTCCCTGTCACTTTCCTAACCACAACAAGTCCATTTCTTTTTTTAAAGTGGATATATTTTCTACGGCAAGAGAATAGTTCAATCCGCTTCAATTAGGCAAACCTAAAGACCATCTGGAGGGGCCTGGACAGCTCATTGGGAATTCATTTATATATGTTCTCCGATGTATTCAATTTGGATTATAAGTATGGGTAAGCCAAAAAACCCTGAATCTGTTTCCATATTTAAATTAGCTTTAGAGTTTAATACCCATCTTGCTCAGATAATCACCAGGCTGGGAAAGGTGGTATAATATCTGACACTGTATAAGGCATATCCACTATGTACTCACCACCCATCTCTGAAATGGGAATGAAAAATTTGCATTGGCTACAGTGCATGTTCCATCTTGCAACGACTCCTTTCCACTTCTGCTTTGCATCAGCAAAGCTCATGTGATGCGACCCAGACCAATGGTGTACATGCCAATTTCGAAGCACATCCCTATGTGAGTTCAATATGGCTTATTCCCACCCAGGTAAAATATGAATAGAAGAAGAGGAGGAGGAGTTTGGATTTGATATCCCACCTTTCACTCCCCTTAAGGAGTCTCAAAGCAGCTAACATTCTCCTTTCCCTTCCTCCCCCACAACAAACACTCTGTGAGGTGAGTGAGGCTGAGAGACTTCAGAGACGTGTGACTAGCCCAAGGTCACATAGCAGCTGCATGTGGAGGAGCGGAGACACGAACCCAGTTCCCCAGATTACAAGACTACCGCTCTTAACCACTGCACCACACTGGGACATTGTAGGATCAAATCAGAAACTGGGACATCTTCTGCAAATCTGGGACTGTCCCTGGAAAATAGGGACACGTCGAGGGTCTGCAGTAGCAGCTACCATAGCCACATCATGAGAACCTAGCTACCTTAGCAGTAGTGGAGTCGCTGCTAGTTTAATCATCTGCCTTGGAGCGTGAGGTTCAACGAGATCTTCCTGTTGGCTGTTCCAGCTCTGCAGTTTAGCCAGCACTGTTCCCCAAGCTTGGCAGGTAACAAGGAGTCTCAAAGCGGCTAACATTCTCCTTTCCCTTCCTCCCCCACAACAAACACTCTGTGAGGTGAGTGAGGCTGAGAGACTTCAGAGAAGTGTGACTGGCCCAAGGTCACATAGCAGCTGCATGTGGAGGAGCGGGGAAGCGAACCCGGTTCACCAGATTACGAGTCCACCACTCTTAACCACTACACCACACTGGACTGCAGTCTATTCAGAAGGAAGCCCCATTGATATCATTGGTTGTGTTCACAATTCCCACGCGTTATCCGAAACCAGCTTCACACCCAGTGGAGTCCTTAAGCCGTTTCTAATTTGTGTCTAGCTGAGGCATGAACACCTGTTAGGGCAAAGGAATGGGAGCCCTGCTGACATGAACAGCTAGCTAGCAGAGAAAGAGCTGTGTGGCCTCCCTCTCTACAACCTCCCGACTTCACTGTGCGGTAATGTTGTTAACACACCCTTACTTCCATCTGGCTGGGCTTCAGATTGCAGCTTTAAGCTACAACCCTCAACACCCAAGTGGAGAACTTCTCTATGCCTGAGAACTGCATCTGTTTATGAGCAGCCTTCTAGGGTGTGGCCAGCAGCAAAAGAGGGTGAAGTTCCAGTTCTGGATTACCCAGCAAGCAGACTAAGCACATGATCTGGGCACCAGCAAAGCAGGAGCACCAGAAAGGATGAGATTTCCTTTTAAAAAATGGCATTTGAGTACCGTCTTTTTTGCTCTATAAGACACACTTATCCCCTCCTAAAAAGTAAGGGGAAATGTGTGTGCGTCTTATGGAGCGAATGCAGGCTCCATGGCTTCGCGTTGTTTTCGCTGAAGCCAGGAGAGCAAGAGGGATCCGTGCGCACCGATCCCTCTTGGTTTCCTGGCTTCGCTTCGCTGGAGAGGCGCTGCGCAGCTTTCCCTTTCTGCGCAGCGCCCCTTCAGCGAAGCGGGAGGAGAAACGGAAGGGGCTCCGTCTACAGGCCCTGGTGGAGCAACAGACTTGACTCTTACCTTTGTACGGTAGGCTAGAGGTGTAGCGTGGGTTGCCTGAGCCCGGGACAGGGCAAGTGTTGCGTTTCCCTGGTAGACCGGGCAAGAGTCATTCCCTTTGCCGGCAAGTGTCTAATCAAGGGAGCCTCTCCTTGCAAACTTGCCCCAACCTGGGAGCAGAGATAAGGCAGTCCAGTCCAGGGCGGGGCAGGCATAGATGTCTCTTCGCCCGCCATGAGGAGGAGGCGGTGCTGCCACTGCTGCAGCCCTGAAGGTCCACCTAGGTGTGGATTGCCTCCCCGTGGCCCTGGCCTCGATGAGGGTACCTGCCATGGGGGCACCTAGTTTTGCCCTCTCAGAAATTTGCACCCGAGGTCACAGTCCTCCTGCTTGCCCACGCTATGCCACTACAGTAGACTACATTCCAGCCAGTCGTTAAGTCAGAGATTTCTAAACACACAGGAACACATTCTAGCTGGGCAAAGCAACTCAAGGAGACCTGGGAGCCAGCTATGGCCTGGGCAGCGTCCTGAGGGCCAGAAATGGATGCCCAGAAGGCCACACACAGTCCCAGGGCCTGAGGTTTCCTGCCTCTGCTTTTCGCAGCTATTGGTAGAGTTGCAAGCTTCAGTCAACGTAATTGGTAGGTTAAGCAACTAGAGCTTTAGTTGACTAATTGCTGGGGGCTGACATTAATCATGAGGGCAGATTTCTAATCATGATGATGCTGAGAGTTAAGGGCACGGCTGCTTATTCTGAGAGGCCATTTTAGCGCACTAGTGTATGTATTACTTTAACAGAGAATGACAGCTAAAATTATAAATGATGGTTCCGTCTCTGATAATGAGTAGCAACTTCTGTGCATTAAATCTTACCCTTCCTTCAGTATTCTCGAAAAAGCACCAGTAGGGAGGTTTCGGTAATATGCAAGTTTATTTAATCAGGTACAAGGCAGATGATTAATCAACAAAAAATTACTTACCAATCAGCTCCCAACCCTAGTTATTTTAGGCAATTACTGCTAACTGATCGTTCTTGGATTTTGTAATTTATTAAACATGCTCAGTATTTATAAAGCACATTTCATGTGTTGCAAACACTTCCCATACGTTACCTGACCGACATTTAACAATAGCTATGTATGGTAGGCCAGTTGTAATATTCCTATATTGCAGGTGTGGGGTGGAGGCTGGAATAGAGGCTACCTGTAGGGTATCTTTATGTTTCTTCCACAGGGCAAGTAGCAGCTTTGGGGGATGTGTGGGTTTTGATTTTCATGGGGGATGGGGGACGGGGAAGGGACTGACACGGGATAAAGGATTACCCCTCTCCCAACTGCTATTGAGCTGGTGCCCTAAACCAGGCATAGGGAAACTCTGGCCCTCCAGATGTTTGGGACTACAATTCCCATCATCCCTGACCACTGGTCCTGTTAGCTAGGGATGATGGGAATTGTAGTCCCAAATGATCTGGAGGGCTGGAGTTTGCCTATGCCTGCCCTAAATAGCCTTGGCCCTGTATACCTGAAGGAGCGTCTCCACCCCCATCATTTAGACCAAACACAGAGGTCCAGCTCTGAGGGCCTTCTGGTGGTTCCCTCACTGTGAAAAGTAAAACTACAGGAAACCAGGTAGAGGGTCTTTTTGGTAGTGGCACCCACTGTGGGAATGTTTAGGGTAACAGGAGAGGATATATTGATTAATGTAATCCTTCCTAACTCGCGCTAGCAAGTTTCTTTACACAGCAGAGTGCATTCACACAGCAGAAAGCTGGTTGCAGACTCGTGTGAGTCTCTTAAGATAATAAGCAATTGAATCTGGCTTGTCCAGATTGAGGTGTTCCTGGTAAGACGTCTTGAATCCCTCCTAAAAGAATGAAGACACAACAGTCTTATTCATAAGTAACAAAAATAGTTTAACTCACGATCAGGCAGAGCAGTGTCATCCCTGAAGGCAGGCTTTAGGCTTAAAGTTACAAATATGTACAAAACAGGTTTACCCCATATGGGAGATAACCTAGCGACTCCTCACTGACAGCCAGTAGTGTAGTCCAGGTGAAGCAGAAAGCAGGCAGGACGAAAAAGAAGGGAGGTGGCTATGTGACTTGGCCTTTTACCAGGTCTGGAAAGGTCACACCCGCCTACTAGTCACATGCAAAAGAAGGATGCTCCAGTCAGGTGTAACAGGAAGTTCAACTGGCTGGACCAACAACCCCTGCATGACCACTCTAGCAAAACAGGTAATGCTATACTTGACTGCTCCAGTGGTTTACATCCCACACCCACCCTGTGGAACACCCTCCCATCAGATGTCAAGGAGATGAATAATTATACAGTGGTACCTCGGGTTAAGAACTTACCGTATTTTTTGCTCTATAAGACTCACTTTTTCCCTCCTAAAAAGTAAGGGGAAATGTGTGTGCGTCTTATGGAGCAAATGCAGGCTGTGCAGTTATCCCAGAAGCCAGAACAGCAAGAGGGATTGTGCAGCGATCCCTCTTGCTGTTCTGGCTTCTGAGATTCCTAATTCCCCCCCCCCTTGTTTTCCTCCTCCAAAAACTAGGTGCGTCTTATGCTCTGGTGAGTCTTATAGAGCGAAAAATACGATAATTCATTCTGGAGGTCCGTTCTTAACTTGAAACTGTTCTTAACCTGAAGCACCACTTTAGCTAATGGGGCATCCCGTTGCCGCCGCGCCGCTGGAGCACGATTTCTGTTCTCATCCTGAAGCAAAGTTCTTAACCCGAGGTAATATTTCTGTGTTAGCGGAGTCTGTAATCTGAAGCGTATGTAACCCGAGGTACCACTGTATAACCTTTAGGAGACATCTGCAGGCAAGCCTTTTAACGTGTAATGTTTTATTGTGTTTTTATATATGTTGTAAGCCACCCACTGTGGCTGGGGCAACCCGGTCAGATCGGCAGGGTGCAAATAAGAATATTATTATTAAATTATTATTATTAGCACTTTTTACACCAGCTCTCTGCATCAACAGATAGTAGTTGCCATTTCAGATTATTGAATCACGCCAGGGAGTATACAACTGCAAACTGTTATGTATAAAAGTGCAATGGGTGGGGGCGGGGGGAGGAACCCCTGTTTGTTTCAAAGGTTGCACGTGTACGCACCCTTCGTGTTCAATTTCACCCCTGGGAAAAGAAAGGATTGCTCCAAAGTTGCCTGGCTGAGATGGGGTTTCGAACAGTGTTAACATGGCTTGCAGCTCTTGCATCCTTCGCTGCTCCCTTATGCCAGCAATTTCAAAATTCATTCAATATTTAGATGAAACTGGACTCCAGAAATCTGGGGCTTTATTTGTTCATTTTTAGTATCCTGTATATACAGGCACTATTTTATTGGCTTTAAAAAAAGGCCCATGGTAACATTTCCAAACCGTTCTGGGGTTTTTTCCTTTTTCTTTCTTTCCTCCCTTGCTTGTGATGCCAGATTAAATCTTGATGCCTGAATCTCAGTTCTGTCTCGAGGAAAGATACAGTGGTACCTCGGGTTAAGTACTTAATTCGTTCCGGAGGTCCGTACTTAACCTGAAACTGTTCTTAACCTGAAGCACCACTTTAGTTAATGGGGCCTTCCACTGCTGCCGCGCCGCCGGAGCACAATTTCTGTTCTCATCCTGAAGCAAAGTTCTTAACCTGAAGCACTATTTCTGGGTTAGCGGAGTCTGTAACCTGAAGCGTATGTAACCTGAAGTATATGTAACCTGAGGTACCACTGTATGTGGAATGGGTCTTTCACTGGGTGTGGGTGAGTGAATAAAAAACAATTTTCTAGGTAGATAGAATCTATCTATCTTGTAGCTTGTTTGCATCCAAGGGGAAGCGTAAGAAGCTTCTGCAGTTAAGCTGATGTGGCCGGATCAATTTCATCTGGGCAAGGCCAAGAAGACGCATGTCCAGCCAGCCTCCAGCTTCAGTGCTTATTGAATCCAGCATGGTTTTCTTGCCATCATCTGGACATTATTTTGTTTTGTGTACCATGCAGAAGCTGTGATTGCCACGTTGTGAACACATTTTCTCCCCCTTCCTTCTCTAGTACTAAGTGAATTTCCACCTGCATAGCATGCCCAGATGCCACACATCTGTTTGTAAGGCTTCTGAGTCACTAGCTGTTCTCCCCAAATGTGCTTAAGCCGCAGTTCTCCTATTACAAAATAACTCATGGCTTAGCCCCGGAGTGCCCTTTTAAGAAGGGCAGGATCCAGCTCCTCAGAGGCACTCCCTGTATGTGAATGGATTGTCAGTACTTTTTTGATTGGGGATGGCGGCATTGTGAGTCCTATGATTCTTAAGGTAAAGGGACCCCTGACTGTTAGGTCCAGTCGTGACCGACTCTGGGGTTGCGGCGTTCATCTCGCTTTATTGGCCGAGGGAGCTTCCGGGTCATGTGACCAGCATGACTAAGCCGCTTCTGGCGAACCAGAGCAGCGCACGGAAACGCCGTTTACCTCATCATCATCATTTTAAATTTGTATACCGCCTTTCTGTCTTACAATACTCAAGGCGCTTTACAAGCTGAAGAAACAAAAAATGTACATCTTATAACAATCTAATGCAATACAAAAATGTGATAATAAAACATAACTTTAAAATAGGCAACCTCTATCAAAAAAGTAACATTCAGCAATCATTAGAATAGTATAAAATAATGATATCAACATCTAAAAGTTAAACAGAAATCCACAATAATATCTAAACTATAATCAAAAAACAACGGCAAGCCACAGTACATAAAACAATACAATACACATTGAGAAGCAGAGGGTACAGCAAGGCAGGTGGAAGGAGGCCTTGCCTGATGGAGTCTCTCCCCTCACAGTTCTTCCTCCTTCCCACCAGAGCGGTACCTATTTATCTACTTGCACTTTGACGTGCTTTCGAACTGCTAGGTTGGCAGGAGAAGGGACCGAGCAACGGGAGCTCACCCCGTCGCAGGGATTCGAACCGCCGACCTTCCGATTGGCAAGCTCAGTGGTTTAGACCACAGCGCCACCTGCGTCCCTATGATTCTAGTTAGCTGTGATTCCTGAGTTGCAGGGGGCTGGGATAGATGATCCTTGGGGTCCTTTCCAGTTCCATGATTCTATGAATGCATGTGACAAAACTTTGCTTGCCATTTCTAAAGAAAAGCAGCTTCTGAAACGGTTAAAAAGCTGTCCTGTAGCACCTTAGAAACCAAAAAAGTTTGTTCTGGGTATAAGCTTTCGTGTGCATGCGCACTTCTTCAGATACACTGAAACGGAAGAAGAAGTGTGCATGCACATGAAAGCTTATACCCAGAACAAACTTAGTTGGTCTCTAAGGTGCTACTGAGCATTTTTAAAATTTTATTTATTTATTTTGTCTGCGTCAGACCAACACGGCTACCTACCTGAATCTAAATTCTGAAACGGCGGACTCTTACCAGGCTGCATACACTGCATATATCTAAAGCTTTTCTCACAGAGTTCTGGGAACTGTAGCTTAAGTGTGCTGGGAATTGTAGCTCTGTCCAAGATTGTTGGGCAGGGGGAAGTCATGTGCTTTAAATTTATGGCATGTATGCATTGCTGGCCTGGCACTTTTAGCCACACATACCACCTGATCTTTGCCATACAGTAGATTGGCAATACTTTGGTGTGTGTGTGGAGGGTCCCATTGTCAGGGATAGATCACCCCATGGTGTGGTTTGGACTAAATGCCGCTTCTCCACTCTGCATAGGTCGGGAGCCCACCAGAGGCACTGAGCTGCCCCCAACATTGGGGGCGGGGATGGACAGTCATGCGTGCATGATGTGACTTAATTGCCCTGGTTGATGACATTTGCTAGAGAGCCAGAGGCAAAGAAGTTTGGAGAGATAAAATCGGATATGGAAATATCGTGAGAGGCAGGACTGAGAATTTGGAGTTGCTTTGAAGTTCAGGCCGTGGGAAGCTGTAAAACCAGAACTAAATTCGGAAGACAGTTGGATTTTTTAATTTTTATTGGATTATGATTTGAATGTTAATTGGATGTTTTTATTGGAAAATTAATAAACGCTCTAACAACAAACAAACAAAAGATGACATTTGCTAGGAGCGAGACAGTGGGACTGTGCTCATTCTCCTTGACCTCTTGTTGACTTTCAATACCCCTGGACATGATATCCTTTGGGAATGGCTCAGGAGGTTGGGGGCACTGTACTTCAGTGGTCTTGCTCCTCCTTCCAGGGTAGGGTAGTTATGCAGTAGAGCATGGCTTGGTGCTGTGGGAGTTACCCTGTAGCATCCCAGAGGTTTCCATTTTGTCCCCCATGCTGTTTAACATCTATCTGAAAACAACTGGGAATTGCCATCAGGAGAGTGGAGTGTAGTATCACCAATATGCAGACGATTCCCTGCTCTTGCATCTCTGTTCCATTTGAATTGGAGAGCAGTGTGTTGAGGGGCTAGATCGGTGCTTGGAGGTTGTGATGTGTTGGATGTGGTCCAATAAACTGAAGCTGAATCTTAAAAAGACAGTTGACATATGTGTTCCGAGCTCTTGAGATGGTCAGATGGCCTACACATTCCTAGAAGGAGCAGGTCTGGATCCAGGATACTAGGAGAATTGTCACTGCAGGTTCTGGTGGCTAGAAGTATTTTTCCAGCTATGGCTGGTTAGCCATAGCCCTTTGGGGCAGAGATGACTTGACCACTGTACTCCACGCTTTGGTAACTTTCAGGCTGGATTACAGCAATGTGCTTTACATGGGACTGCCCTTGAAGACTATTTGGAAACGTCAACTGGTCCAAAATGCAGCAGCAAAATTAGTGGCTGGGCTTCCATTCAGAACTCAAAGCAACCCCTGTTTTTAAACAGCTCAGTTGGTTAGAGTGTGGTGCTGATAACACGCCAAGGTTGCAGGTTTGATCCCTGTATGGTATGGCTGCATATTCCTGCATTGTGTGTGTGTGGGGGGGAATTGGACATAGATGATCCTCCGGACCCCTTCCAACTTTTAACTTCTTACGGGGTCCTTGCTGCGGGACCACATTCACCCAGTGCTATACCAGCTGCACTGGCTCCCGGTGGAATACAGGATCAGGTTTAAGGTGTTGGTTTTAACCTTTAAAGCCTTATACGGCCTAGGATCCTCATACCTGCGGGACCGCCTCTCCTGGTATGTCCCACGGAGGACCTTACGGTCTTCAAACAAAAACATCTTGGAGGTCCCGGGCCACAGGGAGGTTAGGCTGGCCTCAACCAGAGCCAGGGCTTTTTCGGCTGTGGCCCCGATCTGGTGGAACGCTCTGTCACAGGAGACTAGGGCCCTGTGGGACTTGACATCTTTCTGCAGGGCCTGCAAGACAGAGCAGTTCCACCAGGCCTTTGGCCAAGGCACAGCCTGACCCCCTCCTTTGGTAATCCTCACAGAACTCTAGCCCAATGGTTGCCATTAATTTGATTTGAACTGATTTTATAATGAATTGATTTTAGAATGCTGTATTATTTTACTGTTGTTTGCTGCTCTGAGCCCGGCTTTGGCTGGGGAGGGCAGGATATAAATAAAAAATGATGATGGTGATGATGATGGTTCTGTGATTTCTGGGCCCAATTCAAGGTGCTCCCATGAAAGCCCTAAATAGCCTGGGAGCCAAATACGTAGAACATTGCCTCCTTCTCCACAGACCCTCTCAGGTGTTAAGAAGACCTGTAGAGATGACCCTCTTTCTAGTTCTGTCATCCTTAGCTGTGGGGTTCAGATTGTTTCCATCTTCCAGGAAGGAAACGGAGAGCAAATCCATTGTGGTATGCAATGAATGAGTGTGCAGACTACAGGCTCTTCCTCCTGCAGTGCACTTGTTTCTGCTTCCTCCGCCAGCCGTATGAGAGAGCTGAGCCTGGGTTTAGGTGTAGGGAGATGAGTCCTGATCTAGTGGGGAGGCTGGTTCCTTGCAGCTGGGCGGAGTGGGTGATTTACGGACAGGATGGCAAGGCTGTTATGATGACGGATTCACCATGTCATTGCCCTCTGGGCTGCGCTGAGCGCCAGCCACTTAGTGAAACACTTCCATTAACATCCATCCCCATCAGGGTGACTCTTTAATCTTCTTACATCAGCACCTCCCTACCAGGGGATGCTCTTAAAGAGACAGGGACGTTGGGGACCTCTGCACTATGCGGAACTGAATTGTCCTGAGCCCAGTTTCCCAATCCCCACTCAAGACAGGCTGAGACAAGCATGGAACGCACTAGATTTTAGAAGGGCATTTAGTTGTCCCAGCAATTGATACACACAGATACGATATGGACAAGATAAGTAAGGGAGATACCAAAGGATGGGGAATGGGGTCGCCCCACCCAGGAGACATCTCAGAGACGGTCAGAGGCTGAGTTGTCTGTGATGGATCGTGTGGAGCATAGGCACAATCCTGCTCCAGCTAAGCACATTAATAAAAACCCATTAATTTCACTGTAAGAATCTTCAGCACTTATTGCAGAACCCAAGGTACACACACATAGATTGGTGCAATGCCTGTTTCTTTCCAACAAGCACTGCCACAATTTGCAGGCCTCTTTGACATCAGTCAGCTGAAACACGTGTTAAGAAGGGGATCAAAAATGCTGCACTAGTCAGGTCCTCGGAGATAACAAGGTTTTGTTTGCTTAATATATATGCAATGTTTGCTCAGCTGCTTTAGAAACTCAAAAATGTATCTTCCCCAAATTGCACTTTCCCCGACATTACTATATATTGTTGTTATGTACTGAGTTGAATAGGATCCAAACTGCAGCAGTCTAATTGGTCCTAGAACAATAGGATCCAAAAGGCAGCAGTCTGATTGGTCCTAGAACAATAGGATTCAGAATGCAGCAGTCTGATTGGTCCTAGAACAATGCAGCAGTATGATTGGTTGGCAGGAACCACCCAATCATGCTCCAGATAGAAGTGAATCCACAACCTGATTGGCTTACAGTAGAATTCCGGAATTAGCCAATCATGTGCAGCCCATTGTGTAAATAATGTATATAAAGCAGATACTTTGAGGGTACATTCATTCATTCCTCCTCACCACTATGAGCTGAATAAAGAGCATGAAATCACTTTGCGACTCTGAGTATATTTCAATTGTTGACGGGACCATTTCTTCTTCCTTTTGCTCAGTCAGTGCACCACAGAGTAATATGTCTGCAAAAGTATCTTCATCACCTACTAGTTTGTTCCCTGTCAAACAATGGTTAGATCTATGCCAAAGTGCAGTTGACATTTTATTAGTAAGAACACACACATATCCATCTATCTTTCTATAAATCAAACTAAAAGACGGATTCAACTAAGTTGTTCTGCTAGCCAAAGCCAGTGTAAGGAGTCATGCTAGAGCAAAGGGACTCTCCACCAATCCTGTGCAACCCCTGCTCCCTCCCCATATCTGCTTGTGGGGGTCAGAACCCCCAGAACAGGGGGAGAGGGGTGATGGTTCTGTCCACACTGGCTAAGTGCCCTAGAAAACAATGGGACATTCAATTTTTCTGTGTGAGATCATAGTGGCCATTTTGGATGCTGTGATCTTCGTGCCCCCCCCCCCAAGTGCTTTTTTCAGGATGAGAGTGAGGCACGGGTCATGTGACTTGCCTGGGAACACATCCTAGAAGAGGCAAGCCCCAGTTCTGAGTCTCCAAAAGTTGGACAGTATGTTCTGTCTGGCAAGACAGAAAGATTGCCTTAGTGCAACTTTGAATTCCATCCTAACCCCACTTACCTGGGAATAAGCCTCATAGAATTCAACCTACTTCTGAGTAGGCATAGGGGAACTTCTGAACAGTCAATATTTTTGGAAGGGATTCAATTCAGTCACACCATGGCAAATTCAAGTTGGAGTGTTAGAGCTGATTGGAAGGTATTGCACAAAATACTGGATTTTTTGTGTGTGTGAATCGGAAAGTGATAAGTATGGGATGACGATCACCTTTCCGTCAAGGACTTGAAAGTGGCATGGGATAGTCATGATTATGCCTCTTAAGTGAGTTTCTTAGAATTCATCCAGGACCCTACTGTGCAGTGCAGCATAGTAAGGTCAAGAACAAGCCAAGGGGTGGCATTCAGCTAAACAATTGCGCTAGTGAAATGGGACTTCCAACCTCTCATCCCCTGTGCATGCCTCACACTGTTCCCAAATCTCCTCTAGAGGGTGAGAGGAAGCCCCAGAACAGATTTTTTTTGTGGTGGGTGTGGGAAGTAGTTTGTAGTAGTTTGGATTTGATATCCCGCTTTATCACTACCCAAAGGAGTCTCAAAGCGGCTAACATTCTCCTTTCCCTTCCTCCCCCACAACAAACACTCTGTGAGGTGAGTGGGGCTGAGAGACTTCAGAGAAGTGTGACTAGCCCACGGTCACCCAGCAGCTGCATGTAGAGGAGCAGGGAATCGAACCCGGTTCACCAGATTACGAGTCCACCGCTCTTAACCACTACACCACACTGCAGGGGACACAGGGAACCATTTGCTTTAGCACTCAGTTGAATTACAACCCAAGCTGTCATTTCCCTTACACCAAATAATACCATTGGTCCATCCAGCTCATTATCACTGGCTGGCAGTGACTCTCCAGAATTTCAGGAAAGGATTCTTTTGCAGCCCTACCTGGAGATGTCAGGGATTGAACCTGGCACTTTCTGCATGCAAGGCCCTCACTCTACCACTAAGCTATGGACCGTCCTTACAGCCCTTCCCCTTCTTATGCACATGTGATGCTTAAAACAAACAACGCACGCATGGAACAGAAAGGTAGAAGCAGGGGTCCTCAAACTTTTTAAACAGGGGGCCAGTTCACTGTCCCTCAAAAACCGTCAGGGGGGCAGACTATAGTTTTTTTAAAAAATATGTATTTACGTGCAATACACTCCCCTATTTTTTACTCAAGAGTAGAAGAAGAAGAAGAGAAGAAGAGTTTGGATTTGATATCCCGCTTTATCACTACTCGAAGGAGTCTCAAAGCGGCTAACGTTCTCCTTTCCCTTCCTCCCCCACAACAAACACTCTGTGAGGTGAGTGAGGCTGAGAGACTTCAGAGAAGTGTGACTGGCCCAAGGTCACCCAGCAGCTGCATGTGGAGGAGTGGAGAAGCAAACCCGGTTCACCAGATTACAAGTCTACCGCTCTTAACCACTACACCACACTGGTTGACATGAGTGGCCATGCCTAACCCGGGTTGATTCATTCCAGCGGGCCTGCTCTCTGTGTAAAAGTTAAGTTGACATCACATCCCACCAGAGCGGAACAACTCCTGGGTAAGTGCGCACCATGCAACGGTCACAACAATATTGTGGCAAGGTCTCTGTGTGCGTGTGTAATCGCCGGCTCCGTGCAAGCGCCACACAAATCTTCTTGCAACAATCATCTCCTCCGCTTTGCATGCTCCGCTTTGCCGAGTGGAGGCGGAGAGCAGCCCCCCAAATTTATAATTCAGCAGAAGATTTGGATTATATGATACGTATACAGTGGTACCTCGGGCTAAGTACTTAATTCGTTCCGGAGGTCCGTTCTTAACCTGAAACTGTTCTTAACCTGAAGCACCACTTTAGCTAATGGGGCCTCCCGCTGCTGCCGCCGCACCGCTGGAGTACAGTTTCTGTTCTCATCCTGAAGCAAAGTTCTTAACCTGAAGCACTATTTCTGGGTTAGAGGAGTGTGTAACCTGAAGCGTATGTAACCTGAAGCGTATGTAACCCGAGGTACCACTGTATGTATAATTTGGAATATTTAATGTGATTGGATTGGATTGTTAAAATGGAAAACTTAATAAAAATGATTTTTTAAAAAAGAGAGAGAGCAGCCCCCCACCTGAGGCCCCAGCCCGGTTACCTGCAATGGCGGCGCCGCCTTTTTCTTCCTCATATCCCAACTGCCCAGAAAGGGGCCGTGGCTGGCGCAGCGGCGTCGGGGAGGAGGAGGCTGAGGGGAAGCCAGGGGCCCTTGCCAAGCGCACACTGTCGCCAGGGGAAAGCCTCGTTCAAGTGCTGGGGGCAGCAGCACCGCCTCCGCCCTGCTCTGCGCCGTTGCCTCCCCTGCATAAAAACCCAAACGTTGCGGCTTCGGATTGGCTGCAGGAGCTTTCTGCAGCCAATCCGAAGCTGCGCCAGCATCACCGCCCGCCCAGAAGCCATGCCAGTGTTGCGGAAGTCAGTCCCCATGCAGCGAGGTTTCTACAGCATGTGGGGACTGACTGAGCGGGCAGCAGGGTCCGCGGGCCAGATTTGCGAGCCTGGAGGGCCGCATCAGGCCCCTGGGCCATAGTTTGCCAACCCCTGGGTAGAAGGATAGCACTAAGCTATCCTAGGGTTGCAAGATGCATACATGCCCAAGGGAGGTTACAAAGCTGAGGTCACAAAGTACATGGAAAACCCATTATGACCTTTGTTCAAAATGTTGAGTTTGTCCATCTTCTCTTTAGTTTTGGCGTGTGAATAGGTCTGACCCCACATGCTTGCCTTTTTCAGTGTTTGAGATGAAAATGGAGAAATCCACTCCTTTAGGCAATCTACGAGAATTCTTAATCACCCTCCTCGTTAGAAACGTGAGTTTGTCCAGCTCTGAACCCAAGGTGCCAGGAGGTATGGAGCTGTGTTTGTGCTCCATTATAAAGGACTTTGGCACCTATTGCATTCTCCCCATAAAGGTAAATTACACACTGCAATCATGTCATCCCTTTGACAAGTTGAAAGGATTGCAGTCCTGAGGCCCAATCGCAGCCTGGCTTCTCTAAACCCTCAAATCATCTTTCCAACACCTCTCTACATGTACTTCAGTTTTTTCTGACATCCATTTCAAAGAAAGCATGGGTGCCAGGGTGTCCACACAGTGGCCAACAATGTTTCACCAATGCTATAATATTTCCCTGTGCTTTTCTCATCGCCTTCCTGTAAATCCATCCAAGATTCACATATTAAGCACCACAAATTCAGTGGGATCTCTTTAAGTGCTTAAAACTTAGAGCCTGCCATTCTCAGATTGCTTTCTGTTTCCGAACAAATGAGGGGACTTTCCAGTTAAGGGAGAACCTAAAGTTTCTTTCTAAATGCTATTTTATACCCACTAGCCCCAAACTGGTGGGTAAAGGTGAAGGTAAAGGGACCCCTGACCATTAGGTCCAGTTGTGGCCGACTTTGGGGTTGCGGCGCTCATCTCGCTTTATTGGCCGAGGGAGCCGGTGTACAGCTTCCGGGTCATGTGTCCAGCATGACTAAGCTGCTTCTGGCGAACCAGAGCAGCGCACGGAAACTCTGTTTACCTTCCCACCAGAGCGGTACCTGTTTATCTACTTGCACTTTGACGTGCTTTCAAACTGCTAGGTTGGCAGGAGCAGGGACCGAGCAACGGGAGCTCACCCCGTCGCAGGGATTCGAACCACCGACCTTCTGATCGGCAAGTCCTAGGCTCTGCATGTCAGTGACACCTCTTGGACTCTGCAGAAAAGCCTTGGACACAGGAGGAGCACCCATTCCACAATAAACATATATCTGGCAACATCCAAAGTGAGAGAGAAAGCTTCCAACTATTTGCATTTGGAATCTGGTTGACCCAGCCTCATTTGTGGGGCTTTACATAGGAGCTGGGCCAGTACAAATGCTGGTAACCCTAACTGGGCAGCGGCACTATAAGTGTGTGGGGCGGGGGTGTTGTAAACAAAAATCTGCCCTTTTCCCTTATGGGGTATCCAAGAGCCCATATAGAGTCCTTACGTAGGCTCCCTATTGGTAGGAGAAAATAACAGAGGCCAGCCAGAGAATACTGAGAAGCAAAGCAGCTAATAAGCCTGATCTTTATTGATCTGTTGCAACAGCGTGCACCCTTCACACACAGGAGAAGGAGGAGGAACCCCGAACAAAAAGTGTGCCTGCCCTTATATAGACATTTTAAATTCCCTCCCTGGAGTCCAAGACCACCCCCAGAAACATCATACATACATCACAGAAAGGGTGATCTACAGCAGAAATCTGAGTGCGTTGTTTATCTCCTGTCTGGCAAGTTACCTGTTAATGCTTACGTATTTGATTGGATACCCTGGGGAGCCTGGCCAGTCTTTTGTAATGATAAATACCGTACTTAGTTCCTGAGCCAGCTCACAGGCTCACACCCTATTCATATTTTAAATGTGCCCGTAAGACAGGATTTGTGAAGGAAAAGACAATGGGGAGGCGTTTCCATTTTCCTTTGACCTTTCAGAGAAAACATTTGGTCAGTTGAGGAATCAAAAATGGTTCCAGATTGGTTTTCCTGTGCTGATCTATGTATGTGCTTGGTTGGTACACTTATGAACATTTTACATATATCTAAGACCTCAAAATTCCTATCACAGGGGGCATCCCTTCTTCTTTCTCAATAGTATTTTCAAAGGGGTCAAGGGCAACAATGTTCCAAACATCCATTCCTCGATAAAAAAAAAAAATTGTATGCTGCTTTTCTACAAACGCCAGGGACGCGGGTGGCGCTGTGGGTAAAATCTCAGCGCCTAGGACTTGCTGATCGCATGGTCGGCGGTTCGAATCCCCGCGGTGAGGTGAGCTCCCGTTGCTCGGTCCCAGCTCCTGCCCACCTAGCAGTTCGAAAGCACCCTTAAGTGCAAGTAGATAAATAGGTACCGCTTTATAGCGGGAAAGTAAACGGCATTCCGTGTGCTGCTCTGGTGCCGGTTCGCCGGAGCAGCTTCGTCACGCTGGCCACGTGACCCGGAAGTGTCTGCGGACAGCGCTGGCTCCCGTCCTCTAGAGTGAGATGAGCGCACAACCCTGGAGTCTGTCAAGACTGGCCCGTACGGGCAGGGGTACCTTTACCTTTTACCTTTCTACAAACAGAATTGTGCTCGAAGCAGCTCACGACAAAGAAAAGAGGAACGAGCAATTTCATTGTAGCGTAATGAAACGACGACACAATAGCAATTTGCAAACAGTAACATTTCAGCACCATCAATATAATAAGGTTGTGCTCCACCTCCTAGCAATAGCAAAAACCACAAGGAAGCTTAGCAGTTTCACCCTGGTCCTAGAAACAAGAAGATGTTGCTCACAGCCTGGCTCCTGCAGCAGATTTTTGTACGGTTTCCAAATGCAAGGGGTGGGGGAGCTGAAAGTTGTTGGAAGCAGACACTGTGCTTTGAACTGAAAGACAAAAAGGCCTGTGATGATGATTTCTTTCCAGGGTGTGAAAAGCTCCCCTTGCTGACAAAGGAAAGAGACAGGCAGACAGAAAGCAGCGCTCCTGAACCTTTAATAGTTATATAGATTTCTGCAGGTGAAGTTTGCATGCCAAGCTCCCATCTGCTGAAATCCTTTCTTAGCTGTTAAAGGTGCAGGATCCCTGTTCTCTTTCTTGCTGGTGGTGAGGCATCTAAAGAATGCTGCACACACCCTTCCAAACAGAATAATCCTTGAAATGTTAGGATACTCTAGCAAGAGCTGGGTGCCCCCCTCTGCCAAACGATAGCAAGATCATAGGGGTGTCCAGGTACTCACTCAGGGTCTGTGTTCCTTTGGAGGTTTGAAACACAGCAGAACCTATCATAGCTTTAAGAAATATGGTTTATTCACCTATTTACTCCTTCAGTCTGCATGGAGGGAGTCCAAATCTTGCAGCATGGTCATTTTAAGAGGGTCTTGTCCCCACACCAGTGCAGCCAGCCTTCAGCCAGCCTACCCAAGATGGCTCCCAGTCTTTCTTCTTCCTTCTTCCTCCCAGAACACCTAGCTAAGAACTCTGTTTTACTGTCACATCACACCCAGTTACCCTGGCAACCTTCACACCTCAGGGCAAGGGGAGAGGACATTTCTCTTGCATTCCAAATGGCTCTCTATGACCCTCTATTGTTTCTTAATGGTCCTGTCTTGGCCAGGTTTTTTTGCATAGGCTAGCACAGGAATTCCTCTGCAGCTTGTTTTCCTCTCTCTCTCCCCCCCCATCTCAAATAATCTAAACCAGGCACCCCAAACTTGGCCCTCCAAATGTTTTGGGACTACAACTCCCATCATCCCTAGCTAACTGGACCAGTGGTCAGGGATGATGGGAATTGTAGTCCCAAAGCATCTGGAGGGCCAAGTTTGGGGATGCCTGATCTAAATCCTACCATTTATGAATCCCTAGAGTTTATCACCCCCAATCGATAACAATACCATTGTGAGGTATGGGGTGACTTCCTACCCCTGTTCTCCATGCGCACGCAAATAGTGAAGCGGGTAAGTGCACCACTTAGGCAAGTGTGGAGCAGCCCAGGCTGTGCAGATACATGGTGCCTCCAAACCCAATTATGGAGCATCTGTGATGATTTGGGCTCATGACGGCATCAGGATGGTTATAGATGATCCCACTCTTTCAATAAAACTGCTCCTTTTCCCTTATGGGGTACCCAAGAGCCCATATAGAGTCCTTTTGTAGGTTCTCTATTGGTAGGAAAAAATGACAGAGACCGACCAGAGAATATTGAGAAGCAAAACAGTTAGTAAGCCTGATCTTTATTAAAGGTGTTGCAACAGGGTGCTCCCCGCACACACACACGGGGGGGGGGGGACGGACCTCGAGCATAGGTGCACAAGCCCTTATATAGACATTTGAAATTGCCCACCCTGGAGAACAAGACCACCCCCAGAAACATCATACCTACATCACAGAAAAGGTGGTCTACAACAGAAATCTGAGTGCGTTGTTTTTCTCTCTTGTCTGCTAGGTTGCTTGATTGGATTACCTGGGCATTCTGGCCACTCCTTTGTTATTCAATTCCTGAATCCAGGTCACAGGTCACAGGCTCACACCCTATTCATATCTTAAATGTGCCCTTAAGACAGGATTTGTGAAGGAGACAATGGGGAGAGTTCCCATTTCCTTCGACCTTGCAGAGAAATATTTGAGGTCATTTTGGAAGAGAGAAAAGGGTTTCAGGACTTTTCTGTGGGTTTCAGACATGTGGTTTACATATTTGTATGTGTTTGCTTGGTACATTTATGAACATCTAATATGTGTGTGTGTGTGTGACCTTGAAATTCTTATAACAGAAGCATCACAGAACAAACTGATAAAGCAAAATGATGTGTGGACAGTCCAGTATAAATCCACTGCTGATACACAATTGTTGCATCAATGTCAGGCTGCAGAATACGCCTGCAAAAGCCCCCCCCCCCCCCGCACACCACCAGTCTCAGGGGGTGGTGGGGGCTAGCCTAAGTTTGAACATGAGCCCCTATTCCCCAAATCACCCCCTCACATTAAGTCTGGTTCCAGCTACTCTCCCCCTTTCACACATGAGCTCTATGCTTGGGCAGAGCTGAGCTGAGCTGCTGCTGCTGCCCAGGGCTGTGATCTCCGAATTAGTTTTATATATATAGATATTTTCCCTTTCCCCCGACATCCAATGTGCGGCTGGTTTATGGGCACATGGAGGAAAATCAATACTCTATCAAAGTAATCCTGCTTTTATGGTGGGCTTTCTGGCCGCAGCCGCTATTCATTTGAGACTCTAAACACTAACTAAATCTAGTGGGCACTGTTCGCCAGCCCATTTGGGGGGTCACTTTGCTCCAGCAGAATTGATTGGGCTCTCAAGCATGTTGCTTTTTTTATTATTGCATTGTATTTTGTTTTATTGCATTTATTTATTTATTTTCTTTTGCGGGCTGCCATTGCGGGGGTGGGGGTGGGGTGGGGCAGAAATACGCACACAGCTTATTTATCATCCACTTACCATATTATTTATGTACGGCTGCTGCTGATACCAGCAGAGTGTCAATACTGAAACTATTGAGGCTATAGTCGTGTACAGCACCTAGTAGTATAATATTATTATTACAATATAGAGGGAGAGTTTGAAACTGTGTTCCAGGAAGCTTTGGTTTTCCTTGGAAGAAGGTATCAGGAGTTACTCAGTGACCAAGGCGATGGATGCTTCCAGACAGTCACTGTTTTCAGGTGGGATTCAATCACATGCCGGCAAAGTCAAGCTCCACAATTAGAGTTGGTTGGGAGATCTTGCCTAGCCAGCCCAGTTCCCCCCAAAATTGGACCTTTTGTACCATAAAGGACGTGGCAGGAGAATGTACCAGAAGCCATGGGATAGCACTTGTTTTCAAGCAACATCATCTAACCTCACGGCAAACAAATGGAGGGGGGGGATAAATGCTCATTATATATCGCCATTGTTGGACACTTTCAGATGAACTGGTCATTGAGCATTCATCCTGATTTGTTTGCAGAGAGAGAAAACAACATTAGGGTTTGTTTGTTTTTTAAAAAACTTATTTTTTCACAACTATTAACGGAGAAATCTGAGGGCTCCCTTGGACAAAAAACAAGGACACCAGCCAGGAATACCAGAGCAAAACAGCAGCCAGTAGGCTTGGTCTTTATTGAAGACTGTCGCGACAGGACTCCCACCTGCCACAAGGTGAAACAAGATGGAAGCCCCGTACAAAAGAGAACCCAAACATTTATTAGCTGCTAATCCCCATGTTAAAGTAAAGGGTAAAGAGACCCCTGACCATTAGGTCCAGTCGTGGCCGACTCTGGAGTTGCGGCACTCATCTCGCTTTATTGGCCGAGGGAGCCGGCGTACAGCTTCCAGGTCATGTGGCCAGCATGACTAAGCCGCTTCTGGCGAACCAGAGCAGCGCACGGAAACACTGTTTACCTTCCCACCAGAGCGGTACCTATTTATCTACTTGCACTTTTTGGTGTGCTTTCGAACTGCTAGGTTGGCAGGAGAATCCCCATGTTACATCCCCCCAAACTACATCACTCATACATCACGGTTACATCATGAAAGGGGAGGTTTGGTGGCATTAATCTGAGCATCCTGGACCCTGCCCCATGGTTCTCCTTGCTCTCCACCAAACACCCATCAAGTGTAACAAAGAAGATATTTACATTTCCCTGTTTCCCAGCCAAGTTAATCACACCCTTTTGTCTCCATCTGGGTTTGTTATTTCTGGAATGGCTACCTGTCTGGCACTCAGGTATCAGGATACCAGGGATTATCACTCAGGCAGAGGGGCTGCTGAGTAGCTGAGCTCACATGTCTATATGAATTTCTGAAGTTTTCCAGTTACAGATAGGTAGCCGTGTTGGTCTGCCATAGTCAAAACAAAAAAATTTTTTTTCTTCCAGTAGCACCTTAAAGACCAACTAAGTTAGTTCTTGGTATGAGCTTTCGTGTGCATGCACACTTCTTCAGATACACTGAAACAGAAGTTGCCAGATCCTTCTATATAGTGAGAAGGTGGGGAGGGGTATTACTCAGAAGGGTGGTGGGAATGGGTGATTGGCAGATAGCTGTGATGAGCCTGTTGACGACTCTTAACGACTGCAATAGGTCTTACAGGAAAAAGCAAGGGGTGAGAAGGTGAAAAATGGCTTTGTCATGTATAATGAGATAAGAATCCAATGTCTTTGTTCAGACCAGGTCTCTCCATGGTTTTAAGTTTGGTAATGAGTTGCAATTCAGCAGCTTCTCTTTCCAGTCTATTTCTGAAATTCCTTTGTAGTAATACAGCTACTTTGAGATCTTGTATAGAATGTCCTGGGAGATTGAAGTGTTCTCCTACTGGTTTCTCTGTCTTGTGATTCTTGATGTCCGATTTATGTCCGTTTATTCTTTAGCGTAAGGTTTGGCCTGTTTGTCCAATATAGAGAGCTGAAGGACACTGTTGGCATTTGAATTCTTATCTCATTGGATTCTTATCTTGAATTTAATTTTAGCTGCTTTTGATATTGTGGTTTAAATTGTTGAAACCCGTCGAAGGACCTGATGTTGAAGGGCAGTGTTATGTACTGAGTTGAATAGGAGGGGTATTACTCAGAAGGGTGGTGGGAATGGGTGATTGGCAGATAACTGTGATGAGCCTGTTGACGACTCTTAACGACTGCAATAGGTCTTACAGGAAAAAGCAAGGGGTGAGAAGGTGAAAAATGGCAATCCTGGGAGATTGAAGTGTTCTCCTACTGGTTTCACAAGAATCA
The DNA here is from genome assembly GCF_964270895.1 of Podarcis filfolensis. NCBI lineage: Eukaryota > Metazoa > Chordata > Lepidosauria > Squamata > Lacertidae > Podarcis > Podarcis filfolensis. The sequence goes on along the minus strand of NC_139605.1, from coordinate 114,102,440 downwards.
CAAGACAGAGAAACCAGTAGGAGAACACTTCAATCTCCCAGGACATTCTATACAAGATCTCAAAGTAGCTGTATTACTACAAAGGAATTTCAGAAATAGACTGGAAAGAGAAGCTGCTGAATTGCAACTCATTACCAAACTTAATACCATGGAGAGACCTGGTCTGAACAAAGACATTGGATTCTTATCTCATTATACATGACAAAGCCATTTTTCACCTTCTCACCCCTTGCTTTTTCCTGTAAGACCTATTGCAGTCGTTAAGAGTCGTCAACAGGCTCATCACAGCTATCTGCCAATCACCCATTCCCACCACCCTTCTGAGTAATACCCCTCCCCACCTTCTCACTATATAGAAGGATCTGGCAACTTCTGTTTCAGTGTATCTGAAGAAGTGTGCATGCACACGAAACCTCATACCAAGAACTAACTTAGTTGGTCTTTAAGGTGCTACTGGAAGAAAAAAAATTTTTTTGTTTTGAAGTTTTCCAGTGAGCCAGTACATAGATACATTTATCAGTGAATTCTTACATTTGGTATCATGCAGCAAAGGCCATTTGAATAGATAGGAAGAAACTGTGATGAAGTGTTTTGTGGGGACAAATCACAAAAGTCACAAAAGTGATTGTGCTGATTTGGGTAGTGGGCTGCATGTGCATGATACAGTGATACCTCGGGTTACATACACTTCAGGTTATATACGCTTCAGGTTACAGACTCCACTAACCCAGAAATAGTGCTTCAGGTTAAGAACTTTGCTTCAGGATGAGAACAGAAATCGTGCTCTGGCGGCGCGGCAGCAGCAGGAGACCCCATTAGCTAAAGTGGTGCTTCAGGTTAAGAACAGTTTCAGGTTAAGAACGGACCTCCGGAACGAATTAAGTACTTAACCCGAGGTACCACTGTATCTGCTGGAGGGGCAACCCCCCCCAACCTATACATAAATTCCTGCAACATCACAAAGAAAAAAACACTTTACAAATGTTAACATAAACAATGTGTTACTTTATCCGTTGACTTTCCATCCTCCCCTTCCATGGTTTCCATATTTACCCTTAAAAGCTGCATATTTTGTCTATACTATTAAATACATTCCATTTAACCTATTTATCTTAATAATTCACGCTGCTGCTTATATTTCAAATTCTGCTCGCGATTTCATCTCACTATAATAGTTCTCTAAATACTCAATAAAAAGTTTCCAGTCCTCAATACATTTTTTTGTCATTTTTGTGTTGTAAACAAAAATTGCCCTTTTCCCTTATGGGGTATCCAAGAGCCCATATAGAGTCCTTACATAGGTTCCCTACTGGTAGGAGAGAATAACAGAGGCCAACCAGAGAATATTGAGAAGCAAAGCAGCTAGTAAGCTTGATCTTTATTGATCTGTTGCAACAGGGTGCTCCCCTCACCCGCAGGAGAGAGGAGGAGGGACCCAGAAAAATGGCGTGCAAGGCCTTGTAAAGACTTTTGAAATTGCCACCCTGTAGATCAAGACCACCCCCAGAAACATCATACGTACATCACAGAAGGGGTGTAACCTAAGACCACCCCTCAGATACATCCCACCTACATCACAAAAATTTAAATGTTGTTTTTCTCTTGTCCTTGTTTATCTCCTGTCTGGCAGGTTACTTGATTGGATTGCCTTGGGAGCCTGGCCATTCTTTTGTAGTGGTAAAATACTTATTTCCTGGGCCAGGTCACAGGCTCACACCCTATTCATATCTTAAATGTGTCCTTAAGACAGGATTTGTGAGGAAAGAGACAATGGGGAGGTTTCCCACTTTGACCTTGCAGAGAAAACATTTGGTCAGTTTAGGAATCAAAATGGTTCCAGGTTGGCCTTCCTGTGCTGATCTATGTATGTGCTTGGTTGGTACACTTATGAACATTTAACATATATCTAAGACCTCAAAATTCCTATCACATTGGTCTCTAATTTTTGCTGTTAATCTTGCCAGTTCTGCATACTCCAAAGCCAATCTTCCTTTTGTTGGAACTTCTCCTTCTGGCCATCTTTGGACAATACGATATTCGTGCTGCAGTCCTTGTGTACCTAAATAAGTTAACCAAATAATCAACTATTATTTGCTCAGCCTGGATTTACTGGGATGTGACTGAATCCCAACCAAAAAAGAGGGGCAGTTGTTGTCTAACGTCTGTGCAAACGAATCAGGATGAATGCTCAATAAACATGTTATCTAGAAGCACCCAGTCATGACAGACAAACTTCTCTGAAAGGCAGCGTGACTGCCAGCATCATGCTTCTTCTCTGAGGCCTGCCCAAAACATTTTTCTATCAGAGACAAGATGGAGCACATCCACCTACTCAGGTCATTCAACATCCAGAAGTCAACTGTCCTGACAGCTGAATCTGCCTTCATCACTTGGTGACAGATTAGCAGGCTAGCTCAGGCGATCTCTAGACTGCCAGGATTAAGGTACCCTGGCACAACAAATCCACTTTAAAAAAAGGAAACTTGATTTCTTGTGGTTAGGAAAATAATAATAATAATAATTTTTTATACCCCGCCCTCCTCAGCCAAGCCCGGGCTCAGGGCGGCTAACAAGCAATAATAAAAACAAGTTGAATGAATACAACTTAAAAACAAGATTAAAATACAACATTAAAACATTAAAATGCAGCCTCATCACAGGAGGAGAAAGGAAAAAGAAAGAGGGGGAGGGAATCATATTGACTCCAAGCCGAAGGCCAGGCGGAACAACTCTGTCTTACAGGCCCTGCGGAAAGAAATCAGATCCTGCAGGGCCCTGGTCTCATGAGGCAGAGCGTTCCACCAGGCTGGAGCCAGAGTTGAAAAAGCCCTGGCTCTGGTTGAGGCTAATCTAACTTCCTTAGGGCCCGGGACCTCTAGGGTGTTGCTATTTATGAACCTTAAGGTCCTCCGTGGGGCATACCAGGAGAGGCGGTCCCGTAGGTACGAGGGTCCTAGGCTGTGAAGGGCTTTAAAGGTCAAAACCAGCACCTTAAATCTGACCCTGGAGCCAGTGCTGCTGGAAAAGCACTGGGTGAATATGCTCCCATGGCAGAGACCCCGTGAGGAGCCTCGCTGCAGCATTCTGCACCCGCTGGAGTTTCTGGGACAGCTTCAAGGGCAGCCCCGTGTAGAGCAAATTAAAGTAGTCAAGCCTGGAGGTGACCGTCGCATGGATCACTGTGGCCAGGTCAGGGCGGGAAAGGTAAGGGACCAACTGCTTGATGCGACGAAGGTGGAAAAATGTTGCTTTGGCTGTGGCTGTAACCTGCACCTCCATGAAAAGGCGTCAAGGATTACACCAAATGACAGAGAAATGCACTGAAAAAGTATGGGATGATTAGCGGGAAGGCATGTATACACCCCACAAGCAAATCAGGATGAATGGAGAATGAATGCTCATTGCCATATAACTGTCCCACAAACAGATCAGAACAAATGCTTGATAAAGACCGGACACAGAGCACTCATTAAATTGTCAGTCTCATTTAATCTCTTTATGAACAAATCAGGCTGAATGCTCATTAAGCAGGTCATCTGGAAGTGACCACCAATCTCCTTGTAAAATATGTGTGAACAAATGAGGATGAATGCAGAAGAAACAATTGTCTGGATGAGCCATTGGAGGACAAATATCACTGCCCTGCCCCCCTCCCCCCAGTATCTGCTGCCTGAAGCAGCTGCCTCACTCTGCCAGATAGTAGGGCCTGCCCAAGAACCCTGGTTATTTTGTAGTTTACCTCCCCCGTGCCTGAGCTACAACTCCCAGCACCCTTAACAAAGTACAGTTTCCTGGATTCTTGGGTGTGTGCGATTTAAATACATGGTGTGTATGCAGTCACTAAGTGGCGTGGAAGTGCCTTCCCCATCGTGCAACCCCATGCTGCTGGGGAGTGTTTAGTTATGTGATCCTCCATCAGACTGTTTTGTCTGGGCCAGATACAGGGAGTGAAGCTGGGGACTTAAGGTGTGCTCAGCCACTCAGCTATGGTTGCTTCCTGTAGCCCCATGAGTGGTGCCTATCAGGCGAGAAAACCCCACCTGATTGGCCCCACCCACAAGCTTGGGCCCCATGCACACCCTTGTCCTAGACATAGACATACACAGTGGTACCTCGGGTTACATACGCTTCAGGTTACATGTGCTTCAGGTTACAGACTCCACTAACCCAGAAATAGTACCCCGGGTCAGTGGCGTAGCGTGGGGGGTGCAGGGGGGCCCGGCCGCACCGGGCGCAACATCTGGGGTTAGGGCAAATCCACGGGTTAGGAGGCGCAAATCCACGGGTTAGGGGGCGCAAATTACTTGCCTTGCCCCGGGTGCTGACAACCCACGCTACGCCACTGCCCCGGGTTAAGAACTTTGCTTCAGGATGAGAACAGAAATCGTGCTCCGGTGGTGCGACAGCAGCAGGAGGCCCCATTAACTAAAGTGGTGCTTCAGGTTAAGAACAGTTTTAGGTTAAGAATGGACCTCCGGAACGAATTAAGTACTTAACCTGAGGTACCACTGTACATATACATGAGACTCTTGAGAGTCCCATGGACTGCAAGAAGATCAAACCTATCCATTCTGAAGGAAATCAGCCCTGAGTGCTCACTGGAAGGACAGATCCTGAAGCTGAGACTCCAATACTTTGGCCATCTCATGAGAAGAGAACACTCCCAGGAAAAGACCCTGATGTTGGGAAAGATGGAGGGCACAAGGAGAAGGGGACGACAGGGACACGATGGTTGGATAGTGTTCTCGAAGCTACCAGCATGAGTTTGACCAAACTGGGGGAGGCAGTGGAAGACAGAAGTGCCTGGCGTGCTCTGTTCCATGGGGTCACGAAGAGTCGGACATGACTAAATGACTAAACAAACATATACATATACATATACATATACATATACATATGCATATGCATATGCATATGCATATACATATACATATACATATACATATACATATACATATACATTCCCCAGCAGTTTGGAATTTCACCCTGTGGAAGTGGCTTTCCGTCTTAGTGTGTGCACGCCCACATGGACACATGCAAGAGAGAATCTCTGTGGATTCCATGCATCTAGGATTTTACTGCCCTTGTGAAGAACTTACTCAGCATCTTGGAAGTCATCCAGGCATTCCGTTGAAAGAATCACATTTTACCCTTTGTGGGATAATCCTGCAGGTCCCCCTAGGTCTCTGTAGATAATATATCCAGCCCACGTACAGTGGATGGAAGGCAGCCAAGCTGCAGGCGAAATAGCCCTGCTAAGTGTAGCGTGGGTTGCTGCGATGGCTGCTATACTGTGCCCCCGCTCCCCAGTCATCGCTTAAGGAGTGCTCCACTGCAGGAGAGGTGGGAGAGCTCAGCTTGTAAAGGAGGACATGGACTGGGGAGCCAAAACTGCCCAGGCTCAGAGCAGAGTTTGGAGAAGCCTTTTGTCAGCCTTCCCTTGACGAGGGATCCAGCTAAATTGCTAGTTAGCCAGTCCCACTAGGGTCACATTCCCACCATACATTCCCCAAAAGCAGCCTGAAATGAGCAGCCTAGTTAGCCAGTCCCACTAGGGTCACATTCCCACCATACATTCCCCAAAAGCAGCCTTTCTCAACCTGTGGGTCCCCAGATGTTGTTGAACTACAACTCCCATCACCCCTAGCTAGCAAGGCCAGAGCCCAGGGATGATGGGAGTTGTAGTCCAACAACATCTGGGGGCCCACAGGTTGAGAACCGCTGCCCAAAAGAATAATGAGAACTGTAGTTTACACCCCACAGAGCTACAGTTCCCAGCACCCTTAGCAGAGTACAGTTCCCAGGACTCTTAAGGGAAACCTACATCCTTGTAATGTACAGTATGGCTGCAACCTTATTATACAACTTTACCTGAAAGCAAGTCCCATTGAAGTCAGTGAACTTTATTACTGAGTACACAGCCATAGGTTGCACTGTAATGTGTACCTGGGGATGTATACTGAAATGAGCAAGACTGAAAGGTCAGTCAGTTTGACTCCAACACTTAGTCATTCCTTCCCTCTTATAGGCCTAGGTCTCTTTCACTCCCCACCTCCGCAACAATTTGAACAGCAACAGAAGCTCTGTCAAGAGTTTCCCCCTTGTGCGACTTATCTTCTCCACACGGTTTGCCTGTTGGATCCCACAGGGGAAATACACACCCGAACTCCATTGCTGTTGAGGAGGTGGCGTATCTGAGTAATGAGGCTGCTTTGTGCATAGTACTGATTGGCTGGCATCCGTGACATCACAATCCCATTTGTTTCCCTCCCTTAGAAAACCCAGAGCAGTTTTATAACTCTTGCTAGATTTTGCAATTTTAAAATTTAATTGATTTAAAATAAATAAATGAATGAATGTTTAAATTAGTGGATGGATTTTATTAAATGAAACAAAAAGCTGGACAGCCCACCTGAAGCATGGGGGGGGGGGGAGGCTGATGAATGAACCAGCCTTCTCTAGTATATACATCTGCTGTTTACATTGTGAAGCCGGAAGGAAGCCAAGCTCATGTGATGGAAGAAAAATTGGCTGCAAGTAGTACTTTAATGTCACATCTGTGCACACCCTTAGAGTGCCTTTCGCTTCAGTGTCAAGTGGGAGAAAGCTGAAGTATATAATGTGGATAGGAGGAATCCTTAGAATTAGGATCTTTGCTGACAACCAGATGTGAAGTTCCTGTTGCCAATTACTAAGCTAAAATCTCCAGGCAGAGGGAATCAAAGCAGACAAAGGTACATCTCTAGACTCCAGTGAAGGCATCAAAATGCAAAATTAATTGGTTTGAGTCTAAGAGTTTCGTAAGTCACATTTAATACTTCCTTAATTCTTCAGTTCATTATGAGCCTGGATTTGTATTTGGATCCAATTACCAAAGTAAACATTTTCATAATTCAAACCAAGATTGATTAGAAGGTAATTTTCTGTCGCCTTTGCAATCTGCATGGTTTGCAGGACCATGCAGCCAAACTCATGCAATTTGTTTGTGGGCGTAACCCTTTACTTTCCAAAGAAAATGAAGAAGTCATGTGTGCAGTGTGCAAACGTACGGAATCAACGCCCAGTCAGAGAAGGAGGCATGAGGTGTTGATGCTAAGTTGCATAAAAGACACCATATTATGGGTGCCCTTTGCACTTTGATGATGATCAAGTATTTGCCTTTTAAAAAAAATCCATTTGCTACCATTGCGTTCATGCTGCTTGCAGTTTTAGGGTTGCCCTTCTGCACCCGCTAATCCATTGGGTTACTGTCTTTCTTCCTCCTTGGATTAATCACATGGGTCCCAATCAAGAACCACACGGTGACAGAGGTAGAACTGCAAGCCATGCTATGTAGCCCAAGTCCATCACATTTTGTTCTGCCATGACATCACCAAGAGTTAGGTGGAGTGAGAACAATTTCAAATAAACAAGTGGACATTTTCACAAGAAGAAAAGGGGGATCAGTAGGAAAGCGCAGTGTTATTTTGAACTTCTCAAAATGTTCACCGAAGAAGAAAGAGCGAGAGCAAGGGAGGGAGCTGTTTGGAATAAAGTATATAACATTTATATATATTGTTATAGGTTAGAGGGGTAAGTCTGGATGATAGCCTGGGACCCTTACAAACCTGTGATCCTGTGTATGTGGGATCTGTAAGTGGAAGCCAGCCAAACCAGTTCCTTTGTTAATACGTTTGGCTGGGCTGTTAAGTACTTCCATTTACATGTCTAAAGTGGTTGCCATAGAGACAAATGGGTGGGCCTCTCCCCACCTCACCTGGTTAGAAAAATAGCAGGCCTCACTGCTGGTGGAGGCAGCTGTGTATATGAGAGTTTTGTGAGTGAGTGTGGCTGATCCTGGAAGCTGGAGACACAGAAACATGTGTGCTGTATGCTGGATTTTGGGACTCCCCTGGAAACCCAACGGGCAAGCAAGAACTGCTGGAGTGTTAATGCTATGAGCCTCTCCATCCTATGCTTAGTTTGTATATATGTCCTAAAAACATCACAGTCTCCATTGTCCTTCATTCCAAGCAAACCGAACCCTGGTTCAGTGCTGGAACTCCTGTCACTGCTTGGAGATTAGGGTTGTGCAAACAGTATGGTAAAGGATTAGAGTGAGTGGTGATAACAGGCAGATTTAAATTAACACAACTTTACAGTTATATACTGCTTCTGGGTGCTATCAGAAGGTCAGCGGTTCGAATCCCCGCGACAGGGTGAGCTTCCGTTGCTCGGTCCCTGCTCCTGCCAACTTAGCAGTTCGAAAGCACGTCAGAGTGCAAGTAGATAAATAGGTCCCGCTCTGGCGGGAAGGTAAACGGCGTTTCCGTGCACTGCTCTGGTTCGCCAGAAGCGGCTTAGTCATGCTGGTCACATGACCCGGAAGCTGTATGCTGGCTCCCTCGGCCCCAGTAAAGCGAGATGAGTGCCGCAACCCCAGAGTCGGCCACGACTGGATGTAATGGTTAGGGGTCCCTTTACCTTTACCTTTAACACAACACTGGCAGACTGCTAGATATCCCCCCCCTTTATGGATACACCAGTGGAACACCCCAGGTAAAATTCAGTGATGCAACTTATTACCCACCCTAAACCTGGCGCAAATATGATAGCCGTATTCAAATATCTATCACACGGAGGATGGAGGAAGCTTGCTTTCCCCTGTTCCGGAGGGCAGGACCTGAACTAACAGATTCAAGTTGCAAGAAAGGAGATTCAGACTGAACATTAGGAAGAACTTTCTGACAGCAAGAGCTGTTTGACAGTGGAACTGTCTCCCTCGGGAGGTTGTGGACCCTTGGAGGTTTTAAGCAGAGGTCGGATGGCCATCTGTCATGGATGCTTTAGTTGAGATTCCTGCATTGCAGGGGGTTGGACTAGATGACCCCTGGGGTCCCTTCCAACTCTACAATTTCTACCCAATGCAGCAGAATTGTCCTCCAGACCGTGGCACTCCTGCCCTGTTCCTGGATGGTGGAGGGTCGGTTCAGGGCAGTAGAGAGGCTGGGGTAGGTGCTTGACAGAGCACTTTTTTGGTGTGAGAGTGAGGTGCAGGTCACATGACTCACCCGGGAGCGCACCCCAGAAGATGTGTGTCCTGGTTCTGGGTTGGAAAAAGTTGGTTCTTTCTTTAGAAATCAACCACAGGCCTTTAACGCCAGTCATTTGAAGCAATAGTTTCCGATTCCAGTTTTTAGTTTCTCTCTGTGATTTTGTTTTGGATTTGTATGGCAGCTGTTCTAAAAAAAAAAAACAGTTAGTTTTTTTAAAATGCTATCAGGTCAGGTATAAGGAAACCAGCCCAGCACCCCTCAGAAGAAGATATTCCTTCCCACAAACCCATATTTACACCCAGGCACACACAGCCTTGCAAGAATGAACACATTCTTCCCTGTGCTCCCAGCAGCTCCTGCTGCAACCTAATCCAAGCAGCCTATAAATTAAGCAGGACAAAGGTACATTCCTGGCCTGCCTGCCCCCCATCCCCGCCACCACCACAGTTGCATGCCCCGCTGGCTCCGCAGAGTCGCCTGCGCCAACCGTAGCAGGAGAGAGGGGATGTTTTTCTCCCTAGCACTGGCATCCTGAGAGATTCCCCCGCCTCTCGCCCGTCCCCATAAATCTCCCTGGCTTTGTTGTATCCCTCTCACACAAGCTGTTTCCATTCATCTTAACCTGGTAATTTCATCTTCATGCGCAGTGTTGGGAAGAGGGTGAAGTGGGGGTGGGTGGGGAGGGAAGCCCAGGAGAGGGAGAAAAATGAAAAATCTGGAGGAGATAAAGCTGAGTTGGCTTCTTCTTCCCCTCTCCTCTCCTGGCCCCATCTCTCTCTCTCTCTCTCTCTCTCTCTCTCTCTCTCTCTCTCTCTCTCTCTCTCTCTGGAGTTGCTTTCAGAATAATAATCAAGATGCTGGATCACAGTGCGGCTCAAGGACATGCCCTGCCATGCTCTGACTCTCAGCTGAACCTTCTTTTTCATCCTCTACCAAGAACTGCCTTCACCATTTCAGCCAGGGAAAAGGATGCCAGCTTAGCCTAGTGGTTCCTTGGCGCCCCAGTCAAATACAGTTCCTTGGCCCTGTTGGTTTGAGTCCCATGGGGGCTGCCTGGCCTTTATTTAAAAAGAAGAAGAAGAAGGGGGAGGGTGGAAAAGAGAAGGCAACAGATGAAGACCCAAAGACCTGGAAGCAAACAAAATACAGTGGTACCTCAGGTTACAGATGCTTCAGGTTACATACTCCACTAACCCAGAAATAGTGCTTCAGGTTAAGAACTTTGCTTCAGGATGAGAACAGAAATCGTGCTCCGGCGGCGCGGCAGCAGCAAGAGGCCCCATTAGCTAAAGTGGTGCTTCAGGTTAAGAACAGTTTCAGGTTAAGAACGGACCTCTGGAATGAATTAAGTACTTAACCCGAGGTACCACTGTATTTGGTCGTTCGTATTGTTGTATGTTATGCTCACTGTGCAGTGGTACCTCGGGTTACAGACGCTTCAGGTTACAGACGCTTCAGGTTACAGACTCCGCTAACCCAGAAATAGTGCTTCAGGTTAAGAACTTTGTTTCAGCATGAGAACAGAAATTGTGCTCCGGCGGTGCGGCGGCAGCAGAAGGCCCCATTAGATAAAGTGGTGCTTCAGGTTAAGAACAGTTTCAGGTTAAGAACGGACTTCCGGAATGAATTAAGTACTTAACCCGAGGTACCACTGTAAGATCCATACCCTCCAACATTTCTCCAATAAAAACAGGGACATCCTGAGGGAAAGCGGGACATTCTAGGACCAAATCGGGAACTGGCACTGCTTCTGTAAATCCAGGAGTGTCCCTGGAAAATAGAGGCACTTGGAAGGTTCAGATTTAATGTTACCATAGGAACAGAGGATGCTGCCTTATACTCAGGGTGCCTCCAGATAGGGGCTTAATATTGCAAACCGGTCATTCGGATGCTGCAAATGAGGCATTGGCAACAGGTTAAAACACAAGAAAGGTTAGGATATTTTTTTTTCTCTCCCTAGAAAGCGCAGATTGGGATTAAAGGGGAGGGGGAATGCAGGCTGGCATGTTAATGCCAACAGCATTGTGTGGCTTCTATGGGCTTCACGTTTCAACCTCAGCACAGGACTTGATTTGCTGGTTCGGCCAGCGAAAGAGAGGCTACCTTTGCTTAGTCACCTTAGTGGTTCCTTTGCACACCAATCAGAGTCACAATTAGGTGTCACAGAGAGTCCTGCAGTGGCTGCCTGGCCCCATTTGTTTTTGGTTTTTTTTAAAGTGTGGGGAGGAAAATAGACAACATAATGTAGCCTTGATGAACCATGGAATCTGACTCAAGAGGACCAAATTGCTATATTGGCCAACAGCAGTCATGGGGCAAGGTGGGACAGGAGGGGGAGATGCAGGGTTTGGATCAGGCCCATAGCCGCCACATTGCACCCACATCCCATGTAGCTCAGGCTATAGGGGCAGCTGTTAACTGTTCTGGCCGATCAGTTATTGAAATTCATTGCCGCAGATGTGTTGAGGTAGTTATTAGCCATTGCGTGCCAAGACCCCATGACCCCACAGTTCCCTAGGGAGATGAATAACCACATAGGACAATAGCATATTGGGTTTGGGCTTGAATGTGGCCACAACTTTATTGCTTACAGTGGAGAATGGTTTGGCGTAGGTATTGGGTAAAGCTGTTGCTATACCACTCCAGCCCGTCGGCTGGGAGTGCATCTAAGGGTAAACCACAAATTGGGTGTGTGTGTGCCCTATGTCATACATCAAATTGGGGTACCCTCCATGGGGTCCCTATTGGAGGAGTGGTATGGCCCTAGCCCCTACCTGGGCATTGGACAGAAGCCACTCCCTCCAGATCCTTTTAACAGGATACAGTGGTACCTCTGGATGTGAACGGGATCCATTCTGGAGCCCCGTTCACATCCTGAAGTGAACGCAACCCGTGTCCACGCATCTGCGCATGCGCGGGTCACGATTCCCCACTTCCGCCCATGCGTGTGACGTCATTTTGACTGTCTGCGCATGCGCGAGCTGCAAAACCCGGAAATAACGCGCTCCATTACTTCTGGGTCGCCGCAGTGCGCAATCCAAAAATACTCATCCCGAAGCTACTTTAACCCAAGGTATGACTGTACTCTTTCCCCAGGAGGGACAGGTGGAGGCTACAACCTCTTCTTCAGCTAAGATCTAGGCTTACCCAATGCCTAACCGTCTTACAAAGGTATGACGATTGCTATGAGTCGGTGGAAACCAGATGGCCGGTGCCAGTTTGCCAAATGAAAAAAATTATTGCCTGGCCCTGAATATGGCGGCTGACTTGGTCCATAGCAAAGTCAAAGCACCAGTAAAAGCAATCAAATTAAGGAAGGCTAGGTGGGAGATTCGACAAAGGAGCAGGGAAGACTGCCGGGCAGGCTGCAATTTAACAACCCCTGGGCCCAACTGTCTCCATAAGTTGGTTGGGCTTGCCACCAGAGGAACGCCCGTTCAAGATCGGCCAACATTGACCAATAGCCAACAGCTGGGTGATCCAGCCTGCCATTCACTGGATCACTTGGATGAGCAGACTTACTGCACTCCTAAGCATATATGCCATTAACACATTCACAGAGAATAAGGTCTATGGGTGAAAGTTAGAAATACAGCATATTCAGAACATAATACATCCAGTATCTGGATTCTGAGGACAAATGGAATGGGATTGCTATCACTCTTCATTATTTGTTCATTAGACCATGACTTAGCTGTTCAAGGGCTCAGATTTACATAGCCTCTCAGAGCAGAGAGACAAGTAGTGAATGAAAGATATGCCCCATTTGATTCAAAAGAGAGAGAAAGGCATCTTCTCATCTCCATGTCTCATGGAACCCACTGAGTTTATTGGGGCTTACACCCCAATAAGTGAGTATAGGATTTCAGCCTTGGTTTTCCAAAATGTATGTGCACATTTACTGAAATCTGCATTACTTGAATCAGAACTGCTTGTTCATCTAAGAAGTGCTCACTTCCTGGGAAGACAAGCAAACCATGATGCAGTGCGACCTACCTAGCGTGGACTATACATTCGTGAGCATCCCATTGCCAGTGGTGGCTACCTCAGGATAGAGGTTTGTATTATTGTGAACCTAAGGCACTTGCATGAAAACAACAAACTGCTGATGTAGCACAAGCAGATCACAAAGCCCATCATGCAGTGTACTCAGTATAAAAGCACAAGTACGTTTTAAGAAATGTCCAGGGCATGTCATTCAAGCAAGCAGTTGGCAACCTGGAACATTTATGGCACCAGCCAAAATTCACAGGAGACACTGGATTTTCCAAAGTGAGGACTAAGGGCTCGTCTACACTTACGCTTCTCCTGTGCCGAAAAAGCCTGGGTGCTAGTGATTTCTGCTTGACCTCCACTTTCTAGGCACAGGTCCAAGCCGTTTCCAGGGAAAGCCCAAAACAAATAGCAATCCATGGAAAACCCAGTTGCTGTTTGCTCCAATTGAGTGCTAAAGAGCAGTTTTTCCTGGGAAAGGGACAGGGCAAGGGGGAGTGTGGATAAGCCCTTAATGAAAAAGGTGCAATTCCCCCCATGGGTTCTGTGTACCACCACTCAACACTATACAGAATATGATCTCATACGGAGAGCTTTAAGCCAGTCTTGAAAGCATGGGATTTATAGTCACAGATTGATTGCATTGTAGTGTTGTGACTGATGGAAATTAGGAAGCTTGTACAAAGGGGAAAGGAACTTAGAATCCTGGGTTCATATCAGTGGCGTAGCGTGGGGGGTGCAGGGGGGGCCGGCCGCACCGGGCGCAACATCTGGGGTTAGGGCAAATCCACAGGTTAGGGGGCGCAAATCCACGGGTTAGGGGGCGCAAATTACTTGCCTTGCCCCGGGTGCTGACAAGCCACGCTACGCCACTGGTTCATATTACCAGTGAGGCTGCACTAGAGCTCAAGTTAATTTGAAGGAAAGCTTTCTCTAGCAAATCAGGGTAGCTTAGTCGGTAGAGCATGAGGCTCTGAATTTCAGAGTCATGGGTTTGAGCCCCACACTGGGCAAAAGTTTCCTGCATTGTAGGGGGTTAGACTAGGTGGTGGTCCCTCGTGGTCCCTCATGGTTTACAAGTCTATGCTTCACCTGACTTGAATTTGCTTGATGGTAACCAAATTCTCACCCAGCCCCATATATCTCATTACAGTGGAACCTCGGTTTTCAAACGTAATCCATTCCGGAAGACCGTTCGATTTCTGAAAATGTTCGAAAACCAAAAACAGAGAGCAGAAGCCTCAGTACAATAGGGCAGGCATAGGCAAACTCAGCCCTCCAGATGTTTTGGGACTACAACTCCCATCATCCCTAGCTAACAGGACCAGTGGCCAGGGATGATGGGAGTTGTAGTCCCAAAACATCTGGAGGGCCAAGTTTGCCTATGCCTGCAATAGGGAAACTAAAAACGGAAGCCGCATAGCATGTTCAGCTTCTGAAAATCGTTCGAAAACCGAAGCAGTTTTCGGCATCCGGGAGCTGAAACATACAACAACAGAGGTGTTCAGAAACCAAGGTTTGACTGTACTGAGTGCACTTAGTGGGCAGCACTCATGGAAATGGATAAAAAAGGATAAAAAGGAGCATGTCATCAGAACACATTCTATTCTGGACATGCATACAGTGCTCCTTTGGTCTGGTCAGCAGAAGGTGAAATGACCCACGTGGTGTGGTCTCAGGATCCTGATCCACTGGTGGAAGACCTATGCCTTAGAGGTTTCTCACTGTTCAGAGATTGGGGTGCATGCAATAATCTAAATTCCGTGCAAATACTGTGCAAACAAATCAGGATGAACACTCAATAAACAGGTCACCTGAAGAACCCATAGATTATTAAGACACGTCCTACCACGAGGCAGGGTGAAACAGTTTGTGTCAGGTAGGAAATTCTGGGGTCTTATTAAAGGGCAGCAAATAGCAATTTTTCAATGAGACACATTTTTCTGGCCAGCCACATGCTTGTGCTGTTTCGTTGCCATTTTGCAAAGCACTGGTTTTTATTTAGTATTAATGCTAAAGTAGCCCCTATGTATATTGCTCTGTGAATTGCCATTTTAGGATTTATAGCATGCATGATCAGCACTATTAAGTATAAATGAAAGGCAGAAACGTGAAAGTGGGTCCCATGTTGCAGCCTGGGAGTCAGAGGTGGGTCTTCGGTCTGGACTGGCTGAAGACCACTGCTCTGTGGTTTCAGCGCTTACCCAGAGTGTGTGTGTGTGTGTGTGCCTGTTTGTTGCTCAAGCATCAAATAAATTTAACTGCACAGCCTACGCATGGAATAGTGGCAGTTTTGGAAGCAGCCTTTGTGCCTTTTGTTCATTGGTTTGTTTAAAATAATGCTAGTGTGTACCCAAGAAGGGAAAGTATAAGCTGGTGGTCCCTTCTCACTTATAGGACTGGGCTGGAGGTTTTCGTTGACCTTCCAGCCCACTGGGGAATGAAGGATAAACAATGGAATCCATTCTGGGATTCTTTCTTTCCTGTTCCTTTCAACTGAGATGGAGCGAGTCTCATTCAAGGCAAGCCTGGGTTTGCATCCTAATGTGAATTCTGCAAGGCAGGCTGGGCTCACCTTGATATTGAAAACCGGAGAAATTTTGCATCATTCATCCCCCGTTTCAGGCTGACCAAGGTTAACGACAGCAAAGAGAGCTGGAAGGAAGCCATCAAGCGCACCTCCCTGTTCCAAGGCAGGGTTATCCATACATCACCCCCATTCTCCCACCTCCCAGCCAACAAACACACAATGCAAAGCCGCAGAACACTACAAATCAAGGCAGGTGGGGAAACGACATGGTGTATATACTGATCCCAGTGGCAAAAACTCATCCATACAAGTAGGCAAATTCGCTTCAAAATTTAACAGCCAAACTCTCCTGGGGCATGGCTGGCTCAGGCTATTTAGCTGCCCCGTCTCCTCTTCATTGTATGTGCGAAGGGCACAAGATGAATTGCAACACAGCCCATGGTGACTGGTGCCCACTGGGAGGAAGGCAGGGAGACCCAGAGAACCAATGGCCGAGCCCACAGTTTTTGTCTCTGTCCACCCCCTACTGAGTTCTACAGTAGCAACACTAAGGAGGAGGAAGTTGATAGGCCATACTGTCACCTGGATTGGCTGTAAGCAAGGAGGCAGGCAAGGGGACGCGGGTGGCGCTGTGGGTTAAACCACAGAGCCTAGGGCTTGCCGATCAGAAGGTCAGCGGTTCGAATCCCCGCGACGGGGTGAGCTCCCATTGCTCGGTCCCTGCCCCTGCCAACCTAGCAGTTTGAAAGCACGTTAAAGTGCAAGTAGATAAATAGGTACTGCTCCGGTGGGAAGGTAAACGGCGTTTCCGTGCGCTGCTCTGGTTCGCCAGAAGCGGTTTAGTCATGCTGGCCACATGACCCGGAAGCTGTACGCCGGCTCCCTCGGCCAATAAAGCGAGATGAGCGCTGCAACCCCAGAGTCGGTCACAACTGGACCTAATGGTCAGGGGTCCCTTTACCTTTACCTTTAAGGAGGCAGGCAGGTGGAGGCTAGCTGAGGGCAGACTGCGGTTGATGGGTCAGTGCCCCATTTGTCCTAACGGAGCAGCCTCTGCTGCCATTCCCTTAAAATATATTCAACCCCATTTTGAATTTTGGTGCCCCAAGCAGCCTGTTGGTTTGGCTTTGGCTAGGGAAGAACAGCCTCATGGTCATCAGTTAGGCCAGGCATGGATAACCTAAGTCTCTCCAGATGTTGTTGGACAACAGTCTTATCACCCCACGCTGACCATGGTCCATACTGGCTGGGGCAGATAGGAGTTGAAGTCCAGCAGCATCTCAAGGTCACCAGGTCAGCCACCTCTGGGTTAGGCCATAAGGTCACACTGACACGTTTTCCCATATGTGGGTATTGTATGGGGTAAGGTTAATGAAAGCCAGACAGTGCCACTGGCAGCTATGACCATGTGTGTGGTTGGACTTCCCTCCTGTAGCCACAACCACAGAGTTGGCTGTCATAATCCTGCGCAAACAGCCAAGCCAGGCTTTCACCATGTGTCTGTACGCCCCAGCCCTAATCATGAAGCAAAACATCCCTACTGAATCATCCCACTGAAGTATGTTTCACTCTCATCATCAAGTTCTTGCCCCTCTTGTTATGGCATCCCATAAGCAAGAGGGCAACTTCCGAGGTCTTCAATGGGGACCCTTGATAGTGATAATGATAATAATATTTTATTTATACCCCGCCCTCCCTGGCCAAGACCGGGCTCAGGGCAGCTAACACCGAATATAAATATAGTAAAAACATTCAAAACAAAACAAAAACAAAACCCCAAACAAACAGTTGATTAAAATATAAGTTAGAATACAGTTTAAAATGCAGCTTAAAATGCAGCCTCATTTTAGTGGTAGCCCATAGATCAAAGCCATAAGGGGAGAAAATGACAAATATTCACCCGGGCCAACTATCCTTGTTGGTCCTACATGGACCAGCAAAAAGAGCCGAGGGAAAAAATATATATACAAAATCCCATATAAGGGGTTCCATCAAAAAAAATAAAAATAATGACTGTAATGGACTGTTAACTGAGATAGAATAATTGAATTGCAGAGTTGGAAAGGACCATGAGGGTCATCTAGTCAAAAGCTTTTGCCCAACGTAGGGCTTGAACCCACAACCTTGAGATTAAGAGTCTCATGCTCTATCAGGACCATTTGCACCCAAAGTGGTTTCAGGAGGATGATTCCAGAACAGCACACTTTTAATCAGGGCCGGCCCTTCTATTAGGCAAAGTGGGGCAGCCTCAGGCAACGGATTCGGGGGGGGGGAGTGGGCATGGTGTTGAGGTGCTTTGAGAGCAGAGCTGCACATGGTGCGCCACATGGGATTTCCCTGCACTCCGTCAGCTAGCCTGCCACTCATTTCTTTTGTCCCGCTGTCAGCTCTGCTCAAACAGGTCTCTGAAGCACTCTAAATGCCTGCAAACCTTTTGAACAGACATGAGAGTGAGATGAATGTCTGTAGCGTGAGCAACGCTGTGTCCATCATACCATTTTCAACACTCTGAAAAAAAATCTATTGTCTGTCTCCATCCTGCCTTTGCTTCTGAACTGTAATGAGTGATGCCTTCCTGGATCTCCCCGGTTCTCTCTAGCAAGCTCGTTTGCGCTTTAATTATTAAGGAATAACTGTTGATCGTCTATAGGCAGATTGCTGGGAATCACAAGTGGGGTGAGTGTTGTTGTCCTTGTGTCTTCCTTGCAGGCTTCCCATAAGCAGCTGCTTGGCTACTGGGGGAGAATGCATGCTGCATGAGATGGGTAAGGGCTGTAGCTCAGTGGCAGAGACTCTGCTTTGCATGCAGAAGGTCCCAAGTTCAATCCCCAGCATTGCCAAGAAAGCGCTGAGAGAAACATCACACTCTGAAACCTAGTAAGGCTGCTGCCAGCCACTGTAGGCAGTTCTGAGCTAGGTGGACCACAAGGTCTAACTCAGCAGAAGGCAGCTTCCTATTGTTGCATGCCACCCCAGTCTCTGAGCGATCGAGATTCCAGGTGTGCTGGTCCCGGGGGGGGGGTGTACCGTGCGACGTGGTCCATGTCCGGTCCAAGGCTGAAGCAGGGTCCAAGGCAGGGAGTCGGGCGTGGTCAGGAACTCTGGAAGAAAGCAGGACAGGGTGCTGGCAGGAACAGGTAACCAACGATGTTGCTCCCGCAACCTGGGACTGGGTGGGCTGACCTTTATCTCCTCTGAGGCATAGGGTGGCCCCGGTCCACAGGTGACTCGCCTCTCCTGGCCTGGAGGCAAGCACTCCTCCTGCGAGAACTTAGTTCCCTCCGCCTCTCTGCCCTGAGCCTCTGCAGCTCCGGAGAGGCTGGAGGGTTACTGGACCCAGAGGCAACCTCACCTTCCCCTGACAGGGCTGGGAGAGGAGGACCTGCAGGATCTTCGATCACCTCCGGAGCCAGAGCGGATTCAGCTGGTGTCTGCTCCTGAGGATCCGGCACAGCAGAGGGCCCTTCAGGTTCAAGCCCCTGCCCCGGCTCAGCCGGCCCTGGAGGCAGGGACTCCTGTGCAGGCTGGGATTCCTCAGGTTCAGCCTCTGAATCCAATTCCCAGGCCATCACACCAGGGGTTCCTGGGGTTCATGTTTCCTTTGGGAACGAGGCACAGTGGAGACTGTGGTATCTTTATGATATATGGTTTCAGGGCTGTCTTAAGCATATACGGCGCCGGGGTGCAAAGATCCACCCAGCGCCTTCCCCAGGTTGCCCAGTCCCAGGTACGCAGAAGGGCAGAGCTGGCTCAGTCACCCCCGAACTCGTGATGCAGAACTGCCTGCAGCAGAAGATCCCCCTGTGGTGCTCTGAAAAATGGGCAGGCTCTTCCCTGGCCTCAACTCTTGGGCCCCAGACTCTCAGCCTTGTGCCCCTGAGAGCCTGGCACCCGGGTGCCCCGCACCCCTAGCTCCAGTGGGTAAGACGGCCCTGTATGGTTTATTTACACAGATACACAACCTTAGATGAAAGGC
This sequence comes from Podarcis filfolensis, assembly GCF_964270895.1. NCBI lineage: Eukaryota > Metazoa > Chordata > Lepidosauria > Squamata > Lacertidae > Podarcis > Podarcis filfolensis. Next base: position 114,082,906 of record NC_139605.1, on the reverse strand, counting down.
TTCATAGCATCAACACCCCAAAAAAGGTCTTGTTTCTCCCATAGCCGCAGCCTTGGATTCCAACAGAAATATAACGTTTTGTTGTTGTTTCTGTCTATTTTGTTTTTTGTATTGAATGGTGGCTGATGCAAATAAAGATTCATTCATTCAACGTTGCTCTGCCTCTCTCTCCAAGTTGCTGCTTTCCCTTTAGCTCACATCACTGCCAATTCTGCTCTCAACTCTGGCATTGCCTGTTGAGGGAGTGGCCATCTCACACCGAGGGCCTTCATTAATTAGAAGGCTTGATTAGCTTTTAACACATGTTGGATCCAGGGATTAGAGGGGTTTGGCTCAAAGTTTAATACCCCTTCCCTCCAACTCATGGCACTATATTCCTATTGGGCCTTTGGTTAGGTCCAGCAGGGCTCTTTGTAGAAAACTGGAAAATTGGGCGTGTGGCGGATCGGGAGGGAATTAAATGGATTATCCAGGCGAAGGTCACTGAAAGGAACATTCCATGCTCTCCAGATGTGTTGGACTCCAATTCCCATTTGCCTCAGCCAGGATGGCCATAGGTCAAGGATAGTCCAGCAACATTTAGACTAGCCACAGGTTCTCTAGCTCTGCTGCAGATGTACTGCTCTGCTGCTTGTCTAACCTATTACAGGGCAGATCTATGAAGGTTTACTCGTTCTGGAGGTCCATTCTTAACCTGAAACTGTTCTTGACCTGGGGTACCACTTTAGCTAATGGGGCCTCCCGCTGCTGCCGCGCCGCCACTGCCGCACAATTTCTGTTCTCATCCTGAAGCAAAGTTCTTAACCCGAGGTGCTATTTCTGGGTTAGCAGAGTCTGTAACCTGAAGCGCCTGTAACCTGGAGCGCCTGTAACCCGAGGTACCACTGTAATGTAATGCCAACTCACGAGCTGTTTGTCCATCTCAACATTAACTAAAGAAAACCCTGTATGCATTTGGCTGGTAGAATACCAGCCATTTGTGGAGGGTGGGGAGGGGAGGGATTGATATTGGATCTAACTTTGTTAATACATACTTCATTTCAGCCAGATGGAGCACCCCAAACTACAAAGACTGCTCACTTCTCCCCTCTGACCAGTGCAGCTTCTCAGTCCCCCTCCCACCTTGGCCCCTGAGCTTTATCGGGCCGCCCCCCCCCGCCCCGCTGGCTGTCCAGTCACATCCCAGGGGAGTATGAACTCCAGTCCCTGGCAGCCTGGCCAGACAGAGGCCCATAAACTGGATGGATTTATGGCGGGAATGAAGGACAGAGGGTTGGAAGGGTCATGGCCCTGGCTGGGGAAGCAGCTTGCAGAGGCTTTTGGTTAAATGAGTTGGAAGCTCCCCAGCCCTCCTTTCCCCACTCCCCTCTCCACTGGCCTTTTGTAAAGTCCCCTTTCCTTAGTATTGATGATGAGAGCAGATCCCTCTGCAAGAGGCACTCATTCTGCTTTGAGCAGGCCACAAAGAGGAGCTGAGCACCCAAGTTTCCTGGTCCGAAGTAAGTCATGGCCACTACAATTCTTTTCTTCCCAGAAGAGGGGTATGTGTGGTTGTGTGTACGTGTGTGTGTGGTGTGTGTGTGTCCGCAGTGCAGTGCATACACACACCCTGTTCCAGATCTATAAGACCAAACCTACACACATTAATGCAGAAGTTCAGTGAGATGTACTCCCCAATTGTTGCTCAAATCACACACCATGCATCCCAAGGCATTGCAATGCAGTATCATCAATAGCCAGTGCAGTCCCATTAAATGATGCAACCTGATGCAGTTTTGGCCTATCAAAGAATGTCGTCCTATTAAAATATGCGGTCCTGGTCTCATAGGTCAGGTAATGCCACCCAAAGACTGGAGTAGAGGAGAAGATGCTAACTTGTGGTGGACCAGTTTATGGGTGGAAAAATCCCACAAGGGTATCATTTCTGAATTGTGAAAAAGAACAGAAGGTATGTTACTGAACCGTGTTTGGGGGGTTATGGACTCACTGCTAGGACTGCCATCTGAGCAGGAGACGTGAGAGATCGGTCGGGACCTAGAACAGCCTTTGCTAGGAAGGTACCCTCCAGATGTTGTTGGACCACAACTCCCATCAGTCCCAGCCAACAACATCTGGAGTTGTCATCATGTTGGCAACGGCTGGCCTACATAGGGAAGAGCAGTTTGCTGAGGACCAAGTGCAGCCGCTGCCGCTGGAAATATGGAAGGATTGCCCAACAGGAAGACTAATCATGTGCTTAGAGTGCCAGCAAAGCAAGGGCACCGAAAGAGAGGGAGAGAGAGGATTTTGAAAGAATTTGACCTTTGCTATTTTAAAAAAAGCATTCAAGTAGTCCTCATGGGAAAAATCAGAACTTGGTTAGATAGATTTCCTTATGCTCCACCACACACTCTTCCCCCATTTTTCTTTTCTCTTTTTATAACTTATCCCCACAGAAACCAGGGGGGCATCCTACTAATGTAGGTTAATAATGTTGCTGTTGCTGATGATGATGCTATGAAGAAATCTAGAAAGAAGCTATTTTAATTTCAGAACACATGAAAATGTGTTCTTTCAAAAAAGTTCTTTATTTACTAGTGTGTGTGTGTGTGGCACAATAATCTTTATATCTGAAGACATCTGAAGGCAGCCCTGTTCAGGGAAGCTTTTAATGTTTAATAGACTATTGTATTTTAATATTCTGTTGGAAGCCGCCCAGAGTGGCTAGGGAAGCCCAGCCAGATGGGCGGGGTATAAATAAATTATTGTTATTGTTATTGTTATTGTTATTGTTATTCAGTGCTTAGCCCTTTAAAGACCTTTCATAACGTTGTCCTGGGAATGAAAGAATTCAGAATGCAATGGGGGACAAGTGTTTGATCATAAGAAGAACATATGATCAAGTCAAAGGCCCATCTAGTTCATCATTCTGTTCTCATTGGTGGCCAGCTAGATGTCTGTTGGACATCTGCAAGCAGGATTTGAGCACCAGAGTACTCTACCCTCCTGTGGTTTCCAGCAACTGGTATTCAGAAACATTACTGCCTCAAACTGTAGGGTCTAAAGGTAAAGGTAAAGGGACCCCTGACCATTAGGTCCAGTCGTGGCTGACTCTGGGGTTGTGGCGCTCATCTCGCTTTATTGGCTGAGGGAGCCGGCGTACAGCTTCCGGGTCATGTGGCCAGCATGACTAAGCCGCTTCTGGTGAACCAGAGCGGCACAAGGAAACGCCATTTACCTTCCCACCAGAGTGGTACCTATTTATCTACTTGCACCTTGACGTGCTTTCGAACTGCTAGGTTGGCAAGAGCAGGGACCGAGCAATGGGAGCTCACCTCGTCATGGGGATTCGAACCGCCGACCTTCTGATCGGCAAGTTCTAAGCTCTATGGTTTAACCCACAGTGCCACCTGGGGCTAGTAGCCATCATTAACCTACCCCATGAATTTGTATTTTAAAGCAATCCAAGTGGGAGTAAATTCCATAGTCTGGCTATGCACTGGGTTTCTATGCAACCAGTGGAGGTCTGGTCTTCTGTATTCGCACCCAAACCCGAGGCAGGCAGAAATCTTTTTCTTCAGCTGCATCTTCTTCTAGACTACTTTCCACTGGCACCATTTCATGCACCATTGCAGTTGCCTGTCCTTGAGATTACAGGGACACAGGCGGCAGCTACCAGGTTCATGTCCTCTGAAGGGTACATCAGGTGTACCTGGTAAACAGCATCCCTCGCCCAGTTTTGCTCCCTGCACACCTAGCAGCAAAGTCAGGTAGGAATCCTCGTAAAATGTTGAGTTCAATAAATACCTAAAAAGGGGGCAGTCAATGAGGTGCCCTCCAGAAGCTGCTGAACTCCAACCCCCATCAACCCAAGCCAGCATGGCCAGTGGTTAAGGATAATGGGAGCTGTAGCCCCATAACATCTGGAGGTTCCCCATCACTCTCTTAATTCTATGAACTTCATTGCTGAGCCACATTCTTGACTATGCAACACCTGCAGGTAGCTTAGCCCATTCTGGCCACAACTATTGTGGCTATGCTAGAGAGACAAGTTGTTCAGTGCTATTGACCCCATGTCTTGCTTGGGGGCTTCTTGGGGGCTTCTGGTTGGCCACTGTGAGAACAGGACACTGATGTGCCTTTGGAGTGATCTACCAAGGAAAAAAGGTAGGAGAGGCACGAAAAATGATATAAATGTGTTTCGCTCAGTGCAGATGTAATTATACTTAACCAAGGTTAATGCAAACCATGGTTTGCAAACCCGCTTCAGAACCTCATTTCACATCCTTGGACAGAACCACACTGTGCTTTTTAAGCATATTCAATGCACGCTTGAAGCACGTGACTCCCCACACCCCAAATTCTGGGAACTGTAGTTTCCCCCATAGGGCTGACATTCCTAGCACCCGTAACAAACTGCAGTTCCCATAATTCTTTGCAGGAAGCGATGGGCTTCAAATATACTTCGAATGTATCGTGTGGGTTTGTCCCTTGTTCATGACATAACACTGACTTAACTACATGGTTCAGGACAGAAATTGTGGTTTGGCAGACACCCAAATGATAATTGTTGCAGGGGAAGGCTGCATCAGAAGGGGAAGCTTTGGAGTATGGATCAGGCAGGGTGATGTTGTTGTTGTTTAGTCATTTAGTTGTGTCCCACTATTTGTGACCCCATGGACCAGAGCACGCCAGGCACTCCTGTCTTCCACTGCCTCCTGCAGTTTGGTCAAACTCATGTTGGTAGCTTCGAGAACATTTTCCAGCCATCTCCTCCTCTGTTGTCCCCTTCTCCTTGTGCCCTCCATCTTTCCCAACATCAGGGTCTTTTCCAGGGAGTCTTCTCTTCTCATGAGGTGGCCAAAGTATTGGAGCCTCAGCTTCAGGATCAGTCCTTCCAGTGAGCACTCAGGGCTGCTTTGCTTCAGAATGGATAGGTTTGATCTTCTTGCAGTCCATGGGACTCTCAAGAGTCTCCTCCAGCATCATAATTCAAAAGCATCAATTCTTCGGCGATCAGCCTTCTTTATGGTCCAGCTCTCACTTCCATACATAGGCAGGGTGATAGGGGGTTCTTAACCCTCCCATCTCTGTGGGCACCTCCAGACTGTCGGACTCCTTTTGCGGGAGTGATTCAATCACATACCAGAACTTCGGGTTTGTTAATTTAAAGTGGGCTAAAGTGTCCTGTATGGATGCGGGTGGCGCTGTGGGTTAAACCACAGAGCCTAGGACTTGCCGATCAGAAGGTCAGCGGTTCGAATCCCCGTGACAGGGTGAGCTCCCGTTGCTTGGTCCCAGCTCCTGCCCACCTAGCAGTTTGAAAGCACGTCAAAGTGCAAGTAGATAAATAGGTACCACTTCGGCGGGAAGGTAAGCGGTGTTTCCGTGCACTGCTCTGGTTTCACCACAAGCAGCTTAGTTATACTGGCCACATGACCCGGAAAAACTGTCTGCGGACAAACGCCGGCTCCCTCGGCCAGTAAAGCGAGATGAGCGCCGCAACCCCAGAGTCGTTCTCGACTGGACTTAACTGTCAGGGGTCCCTTTACCTCTACCTTTTTAAAGTGTCCTGCGGCCCTAGTCAGTGTGACAAATCCACTTAGAAAGAATGCATAGCAGCAGCAAAAACAGTAGACTTTTGGCAGTTTGGAATGTGACGGGGATGTGCATTGTAAAATGTGGGATAAACCAATGACTAATGGGAAGACGTGTAAACACCCCTCAAGCAAATCAGGATGAATGCTCATTGTTGTATGACTGCCCCACAAACAAAACAGAACAAATGTCCAATGAAGACCAGATATGATCTAACCTCTGCATGAGCTTTGTGCAAGCAAATCAGAATGAGTGCTCAATAAACAGGTCAGCTGGAGGTCCTTGTTACTTCTCCACTGTATTTCCACTCTAGCATGACCTGTCTCCGCTGCAGGCATAAGTCTGAAAACTTGCAGAGAAGAAAAGAGTCAGGAGAAGAAAACTTCAGTGGGGAATTAACAAAAAAGTAAAAAAAGGGGGCTATTTATCCCTTCAAGAGTGGCAAATCAGTGGCTTCTCCTGAAGTCTCTTTGTCCTGTACAGTGGTACCTCGGGTTACATACGCTTCAGGTTACATACGCTTCTGGTTATAGACTCCGCTAACCCAGAAATATTGCTTCAGGTTAAGAACTTTGTTTCAGGATGACAACAGAAATTGTGCTCCAGCGGCGTGGCAGCAGCAGGAGGCCCCATTAGCTAAAGTGGTGCTTCAGGTTAAGAACAGTTTCAGGTTAAGTACGGACCTCCGGAACGAATTAAGTACTTAACCTGAGGTACCACTGTAATGTCATCTGTCTTGAGTCTGGGCAAAGTAGCTCCTAGCCCAGGGGTCAGCAAACCTTTCCAGCAGGGGGCCAGTCCACTGTCCCTCAGACCTTGTGGGGGGCCAGACAATATTTTGAAGAAAAATAATGAACAAATTCCTATGCCCCACAAATAACCCAGAGATGCATTTTAAATAAAAGGGCACATTCTACTCATGTAAAAGCACGCTGATTCCCGGACCGTCCGCGGGCCAGATTCAGAAGGAGATTGGGCTGGATCTGGCCCCTGGGCCTTAGTTTGCCTACCCATGTCCTAGAGACTATTGTGGTGTTGCCTTGTTGTTGCTTAGGGACTAGGTTTGCATTTTTGCATTTCATCTGCTCATAAAAAGAAACGTTTCATGACAAAAGGCATATTGAGTCTAGTAGGAAAATGGACTATATAAAATGCTATCTTCCTGTTTGGGGTGGCTGTGGTGGAGGCATCAGTAAGGCATTTGAATGCCTGCCTCACTGTGACTAGAAGGGCAACTCAGATTGCTTTGGACAATTTCCTGCCTAGTCAAAAAACCCACAAACCTTCTCTATTCTCCCACTCTATTGTCTGGGCAACAGCAAGTCAGAGGCATGTCAGTGTGATATTAAAAACAACAACCTTGCCAAGTCCTCTGGCTGCTCCCATGGCTTAGACCTGCAGCTCTCCAGGCTTGCGATAAGGAGAGTTCTTTGCAGCAACATTGCCATAGAAGAGAAAAATGATTCAGGAAGGAGAGAGCTTTGAAGTGCACGCTGCAAATATGATGTGGTTTTACAATAGACTCTGGGGTGTTTCCTTAACTGCCATTTTTATGTGGTGGCAAGGCCCTGGAGCTTGTATTCCATATTGTAGAAATTAATGGTACATTGCTAAAATGCCTGGGGGAGGCTGGTGATGAAGTTAATGCTCTCGCCTGTGGGCGAGTTGGCAGTCTTTGAAGTCAGCTGGCTATCCTGGTTATAAAAATGTACAATGCCTTGCCAAGAAAAGGAGAAAACGGAGAGACTTACAAAGGCAAACACAGGGCTGTGAATACGGTGTACACAGGAACACATCTGCGTGCATCTGCATGCACACAGAACCTGAGGTGTTTTATATTGAGTAGCGGCTCAGCTAAAGAACTTTTTCTTTTCATTCCACGACCCACCTCTGGGAACACAAGGTGCAGTAATTTAAAAAGAGAGCGCTCTGAGCATGTGCAGAGACCATTTCCCTCACTCTTGAATAATATTGCTAATATTCGGAAGCACAATGTGTAGGTCAGGGAGGATATGGTTTTCAGGCAAGTTTTTGCCATGGGCCTTAGAAAACAAATGTGTGTATACACACACACACACACACTGGGGCAAGGTGTGCATATGAATGCATGAATTAGTGAAAATGCATTACCGTATTTTTCTGTGTATAAGACGCCCCCATGTATAAGGCGCCCCTGTTTTGGGGGACTCAAAGTTAAGAAAATGGGGGGAGATTGCCCAAAGTTGTTTTTTGGGGCGGATGCAGAAAACTGCTCACCTGCCAGTCTGAAGCTGACACGCAACGCAGAAGCCGCCAATCATCTGGTCCCAAGCAGCTGCCACACGCCTGCCCAAATGCCACAGCAGCAGGCAATTGGCAGCAGCACTTGCCGCAGCAACCAGTCACCGTACCTATCGCAACTAAACATCTCCTGATCGTGGAAGCAACTGATCACACACACACCCCCCCCGCACTATCCAGGCATAAGACGAGTCCAATTTTTGAAGATTGTTTTAACAGACAAAATCCTCGGTTTATACATGGAAAACTATGGTATATTGGGGGGAAATTGCTTTGCTTTAATGTGCACATAAGGAGAGATTTGCACCACAATGCTGAGGAATTTTCATGAGGACTTTTCTTTTATTAAAAAATGGCAAACTGATACGGAAAAATGGTGGGGAAAATGAGAAAACAAGAAAAACAGAAAAAGACTCATTCACCCATCTCTAACTATGGACAAAAATTGTCTGAGCTTCCAAAATTAGGAGTCTTTTGGGGTATTATATTTTTATAGGAGCATAAGTGTACACCTAAAAAAATAAAATAAACATGTTTGCAAAGAATACACATCCATGGGATAGGCAAACACACTTCAGGGCACTGTGCTTGGTTACATTTCTTTTGAGGACATTCTTGGCAGCAGAGCTAGGTCTGCCCATGTGCAGCCTGCAAAATAGTTGACAGACTTTGTTTATGAGAACTGGGATGGGAAACAGAGTGAAGGGATGTTTACTGAGGCAGAGCAGGGAACGAAGATGAAGGGCAGTGGCAATGGAGACTGGTCCATTAGGGCCACTTGCCAGTTTTTCTGTTTACAACCAGCCCAGGCTGTCCTGTTACGAGATCTGTCTGCAGTCCTACCATGATGCTGCAGCTGGCGACATGTCTGTTCTGCATTACCTACCCATTCACCTCACTGCCATTTTCTTCCCCACCCCTCCTCTGGTCTTCGGTGGAAGGTTTAGAGCAGCCTTTCTCAACCTGTGGGTCCCCAGATGTTGTTGAACTACAACTCCCATCACCCCTATCTAGCAAGGCCAGAGCTCAGAGATGATGGGAGTTGTAGTCCAACAACATCTGGGGATCCACAGGTTAAGAACCACTGGTTTAGACCATGGGTCGGCAAGCTAAGGCCCGGGGGCCGGATCTGGCCCAATTGCCTTCTGGATCCAGCCTGTGGATGGTCCGGGAATCACTGCGTGGATCTGATTCTGATTGTTTGAGCTGTGCCATTCCCACCCCACCCCTAGCCCCACACCGCGGCGGTGCCTTCTACCTCCTGGCGTCTCCTAGCCCTGCGGAGAAAGGGGGCTGGGATTTGATTGGTGGCAGCAGCAGAAGTGTGATTGCTTGAGCGGCCGCCATTTAAAGCAGCCCCTCTCTGGAGCCCTTTCACTTGCTGCTCGTCCCTCCACCCCCGCCACCGCCCAGCCCCCCACAAGGTCTGAGGGACAGTGGACCGGCCCCCTGCTGAAAATTTTTGCCGACCCCTGGTATAGAGAATTGCATCACAGGAAGGGGAGGCAGTTCAGCTGTGAAATTGACAAGAATTCCCCCCAACCATGTCATTTGTAACCAGAGGTGCCACTTCGCTCCAAAGATTGAGGGGGGCTGATGTCGCACACGTGACGTCATTCTTAGGTGACGTTTCAGGAGAAGCCAGGGGGGTTGAGCCCAACACAGTGGCCTGGCCGGCCAGTGTGGTGTAGTGATTAACAGCGGTAGACTCGTAATCTGGTGAACCAGGTTCGCTTCCCCGCTCCTCCACATGCAGCTGCTGGGTGACCTTGGGCCAGTCACACTTCTCTGAAGTCTCTCAGCCTCATTCACCTCAAAGAGTGTTTGTTATGGGGGAGGAAGGGAAAGGAGAATGTTAGTTGCTTTGAGACTCCTTAAAAAGGTAAAGGGACCCCTGACCATTAGGTCCAGTTGTGACCGACTCTGGGGTTGTGGTGCTCATCTCGCTTTATTGGCCGAGGGAGCCGGCGTACAGCTTCCGGGTCATGTGGCCAGCATGACTAAGCTGCTTCTGGGGAACCAGAGCAGCGCACGGAAATGCCGTTTACCTTCCTGCCGGAGCAGTACCTATTTATCTACTTGCACTTTGACGTGCTTTCAAACTGCTAGGTTGGCAGGAGCAGGGACCGAGCAACGGGAGCTTACCCAGTCGCGGGGATTCGAACCACCGACCTTCTGATCGGCAAGTCCTAGGCTCTGTGGTTTAACCCACAGCGCCACCCGTGTCCCTTGAGACTCCTTACGGAGTGATAAAGTGGGATATCAAATCCAAACTCCTCCTCTTCTTCTTCTCCTCTCTCAGCCTCCTTCCACAGTAGGAGGGGAAGGAGCAGGCAACCTCCGCCTCAGCCTTCTCCGTCCCCTGATGGTAAGGATGGCAAAAGCTCAGTCCCCTGGAGTTGGCTCCCCTCTTTGTAACATGTAGTGTAGGGTGAGTCTCTAAGACTTTCTCCTAGATGCTAAACAGATTTCAAGTATCAAGGGTTGGTGGGGCAAGACAAAACAAATTGCAACAATGGATGATTCCCTGGTTGTTGTTGGTGGATTGTTGTTGTTTTTGGAGAATATATTATTAGCAGTTACTTGGACCCATCTCCAAGTGTGGTACATACAGTTTTTTGTAAGCCAGGGAGTAGAAGCAAAATGAAATATTTAAGTCTTTAAAGCTAGAGATTTGGGGTTGATTTCAATGAAAGCAATGGGCTTTAAAAGTGCTCTGGTTGGATCATGCCCTAACTTTACCGCGCTGTCCATATTTTTTCTTTAACTGGATGGGAAGTGTCATTATTGGAGATCAATAAGGATCAAGTAAAGATCAAGGGTGCCATTTGCGGATTCTAGAGGGCAGGCCAAGAGATTTTGGGAGGGGGGGGGTAAGATGCATTAAATCATTCAGCCTCAAGAAAGCAGTGTACCCTAAGAGCATTTGTTCTGATTACTTTTTGTACCTCATAAGAACTCCAAGATATAGGTACTCCTGAGGAATAATCAGATGTGGATTGAATTATGAGGTGGTGAGGAGGGAGGCAGAACTGCTTCCCTGAAAAATGTCTCCTTTTATGTGTTGGTTGGCAGAGAATTATGAAAAAGCAAGGGGTATGCGTTCAGACAACTGCTGACTAAAGGCTAAACCACTTACAAAGATTACTGCAGTGGTCCCAGCTATGTGGTGAGCCTGGCACAAGCACAATTTTGCTGCCATTTGAAATCATCATAGCAACAAGCTCTGTAAATAAGGCTGCATGCACACCATACATTCAAAGGATGTTTTTTCTTCCTCCAAATAATCCTGGGAGCCGTAGCTTACCTCCCTGAGCTACAATTCCCAGCACCCTTAACAAACTAGGAGACTCCCAAGATTCGATTGGCAAGTAAAGATGGTCGAATACGTGGAGCTGGCGAGGCTGACGGGGAAGATTCGGAATCACTGTGATGATTTGTTCCAAAAGGACTGGGGGAAATTTATACTCTATATGAAAGAAAATTGCAAAGAGTTGGATACGTTTGTAGGTTTAAGTTGAAATGTTTGGTAATGGGAAATTAAGGAGCCGATTTACTTATAAGTAGGTGATTGTTAAAAGATTGATTTAAGGTAAAAAAGTGAATTCAGGAATGTGGAGAAATTGGTAATGAGATATGGAAGTCTGTTAGAGGGAAGGAGGGAGGTCGATGCTTTATTTAAGCAATGTCTTAAGTTATTTTTTGATACTGAAATGTAATAAAATATGGAAAACTTAATAAAAATTATATTTAAAAAAAGAGAGAGAGACTCCCAAGATTCTCGGGTGGCGTGTGCTTTAAATGTAGGGTGTGTCTGCAGCTGAGTCCACAAAAGTCTCTAGCCTGCACTTATTTAAGTAGACAGTCTTCTCCGCAGTCAGAATGGAAATGCAAGCTAGGTTTGGTTTGGTTTTTTTTAATTGTCTTTGACCAAATCGGTTGGCACAGGAGAACCTGGACTCAAGGGCATCCTGATCAAATCTGCAGATGACACCAAACTGGGAGGGGTGGCTAACACCTCAGAGGACAGGATCACACTTCAAAACAACCTTGACAGATTAGAGAACTGGGCCAAAACAAACAAGATGAATTTTAACAGGGAGAAATGTAAAGTATTGCACTTGGGCAAAAAAAATGAGAGGCACAAATACAAGATGGGTGACACCTGGCTTGAGAGCAGTACACGTGAAAAGGATCTAGGAGTCTTGGTTGACTACAAACTTGACATGAGCCAACAGTGTGACGCGGCAGCTAAAAAAGCCAATGCAATTCTGGGCTGCATCAATAGGAGTATAGCATCTAGATCAAGGGAAGTAATAGTGCCACTGTCTTCTGCTCTGGTCAGACCTCACCTGGAGTACTGTGTCCAGTTCTGGGCACCACAGTTCAAGAAGGACACTGACAAACTGGAACGTGTCCAGAGGAGGGCAACCAAAATGGTCAAAGGCCTGGAAACGATGCCTTATGAGGAACGGCTAAGGGAGCTGGGCATGTTTAGCCTGGAGAAGAGGAGGTTAAGGGGTGATATGATAGCCATGTTCAAATATATAAAAGGATGTCACATAGAGGAGGCAGAAAGGTTGCTTTCTGCTGCTCCAGAGAAGCGGACACGAAGCAATGGATCCAAACTACAAGAAAGAAGATTCCACCTAAACATTAGGAAGAACTTCCTGACAGTAAGAGCTGTTCGACAGTGGAATTTGCTGCCAAGGAGTGTGGTGGAGTCTCCTTCTTTGGAGGTCTTTAAGCAGAGGCTTGACAACCATATGTCAGGAGTGCTCTGATGGTGTTTCCTGCTTGGCAGGGGGTTGGACTCGATGGCCCTTGTGGTCTCTTCCAACTCTATGATTCTATGATTCTAACTTAAGAACATATGGAGAACTCTGCTGACTCAGGCCAAAGCTGCTTAGGAAAAGCACAGGGCCAGTCCTCATGGGAATCCCAGCTGAGGAAGGGGTAACTCATGAGGGAAGAGACTGGGACAGAAAGTGTGTGAAGTACAATACATCTTCTCCTACCTGCTTCTGCCATTTCCGGACCAAGCCAAGGCATTGCCATAATGATGTAAAATCACCTTCTGCTCTTAGGATCGTTTTCTGGTCAAGTTCTCTTTCTGAAAACCACGTTTAAAAACCTCAGGTCTCACATGCTATTTTTTAAAAGTTTACTTAGCAGCTACAGGCATTTCTTCTCCTGCCCCCCACCCATTTTTGTATAGACCAGGAGGATACATGTAGATCGTGCCTAGCATTGTGTGCACAATGCTTCCTGAAACAAGGGGGGTGACAAACTGGATGCAGAGTAAATGGGAGTATGTACAAAACCTTAATAAGGGACACGGGTGGCGCTGTGGGTTGAACCACAGAGCCTAGGACTTGCCAATCAGAAGGTCGGCGGTTCGAATCCCTGCGACGGGGTGAGCTCCCGTTGCTCGGTCCCTGCTCCTGCCAACCTAGCAGTCAAAGTGCAAGTAGATAAATAGGTACTGCTCCGGTGGGAAGGTAAACGGCGTTTCCGTGCGCTGCTCTGGTTCGCCAGAAGCGGTTTAGTCATGCTGGCCACATGACCCGGAAGCTGTATGCCGGCTCCCTCGGCCATTAAAGCGAGATGAGCGCCGCAACCCCAGAGTCGGTCACGACTGGACCTAATGGTCAGGGGTCCCTTTACCTTTACCTTTTTACACAACTTTAATACCACACCCAGTAGCAGGTATGGGTCTGGTAAATGCATGGCTGCAAAGGAGCAATTGGGAGCCCTGGTGGTTCATCTACAATTGGAGCTTGCACTTACCATCTTTTAAATTTGGAGGTAAATGCAAGTCTGCAGTGGTACCTCGGGTTACAGATGCTTCAGGTTACAGACGCTTCAGGTTACAGACTCCACTAACCCAGAAATAGTACCTCGGGTTAAGAACTTTGCTTCAGGATGAGAACAGAAATCGCAGCGTGGCGGCGGCAGTGGAAGGCCCCATTAGCTAAAGTGGTGTCTCAGGTTAAGAACAGTTTCAGGTTAAGAATGGACCTCTGGAACAAATTAAGTTCTTAACCCGAGGTACCACTGTACTGGGATCAGCTTTGTTTGAGACCTCCCAGTTGGAGCTCCCAAGTAGAACAACGCCCTGCTGAAAGCACAGAGCTTAATTTAAAGTCAGAGCAGAATGCAAGCCCCGCTTGCAGCAAGGATTGGCTCTTTGCAGATGCAGCTCGATTCAAGCCACAGCTGCAAAGGAAAACATCTTCCTGCGCAGGCGCAATTTGGAACCATACCACACCTACAAAAGGAAGAAGGGAAAGAACCAGGAGTGTACTACCGAGTCTTTAAACTGCAGCTAAATTGTTATGTACTGAAGTTCTCACCCTGGGCCAGCAGGGGGATACTGTAGATAGTTATGCAAATGAAGGATCAAAAGTGACGTTCAGTGATTGAATAGTTTTAGAAAGTTGTTACTGTTGCGTTGTAGTGGAGCTCCATATAAGCAGGCTGGCTGAACTCTTCAGTTCAGTTCTGTTCTGGGTCTGTGAATAAACAAGAGCTGTTTGAAGAATCACTGTGTCGTCTGATATGTTCACCCACAACTTAACATAAATCACTGCCCGTCAGAGTGGCCTGTGGGGAGTTGGGGAAGTTAGGATCCAGTCTGCTTAGCTGAATCCTGTTATTCAGCCTTGGTGTAGCAATTAGCAGGTTGGACTTTGGCCGGGGAGAGTTGGGTTCACATCTCTGATCAGCCATGAAGTTTTACTGCGTGACCTTGTGCCAGTCTGAGCTTAGCCAATTTAACAGGCCTGCTTCCACTCCTCCAAGTTTACAAAGCTGGAAAATAACCCTCCACGACATTGGTCTTACTGGGAAAATAGTAATGGAACTGTTATTTCTCCTGCCACCCCACGTTACTGCCCCTTTACACCATTACACCCAAGTCACGTCCGCACCAAACATTTAAAGCACCATACATTTCTATCACTTCAACAGTCATGGAGAATCCCAGGGATTGTAGTTTGTTAAGAGTGCTGGGAATTGTAGGTCTGCGTTGCACTCTGAGCAAACTATAGTTCCCAGTGTACTTTGGGGCAGGGAACCACAACGGTTTAAAGTGGTATAAGAATGCTTGTATAAAGTGGCAAAGGCCTGTTTGAAGGCATGCTGCATGGGATGGACCTCATCAGACACTGTACTTTAATTTCCTTTTTCTTTAGGGGGACCTTAGAAGGAAGGGGCATGGGTGGCGCTGTGGTGTAAACACAGAGCCTAGGGCTTGTCGATCAGAAGGTCGGCGGTTCGAATCCCCATGACGGGGTGAGCTCCTGTTTACGGTCCCAGCTCCTGCCCAACCTAGCAGTTCAAAAGCATGCCAAAGTGCAAGTAGATAAATAGGTACTGCTCCGGCGGGAAGGTGAACAGCATTTCCGTGCGCTGTTCTGGTTTGCCAGAAGCGGCTTAGTCATTCTTGCCACATGACCCGGCAAAACTGTCTGTGGACAAACATCAGCTCCCTCGGCCAGTAAAGTGAGATGAGCGCCACAACCCCAGAGTCGTTTGCAACTGGACTTAACTGTCAGGGGTCCTTTACCTTTACCTAGAAGGACAGCAAAATTGACTTGCCGTTAGGGGACCTGAACTGGAAATTAACGAGCCCTGTCATAAAGTCATAGACCTGGTGGAGTTCCCCCATTTCTTCCATCGGAAGCGACCTTTCTTTTCAAACATGAGCGAGCTTCTCTTGGTTTGCATACTGGAGTAGTTTGGAATTCTGAATATTTACGTGTTGCACAAAGCAGCAGGAGAGAGAGACTCAGAGATGGGAATTTGCTGCACTTGTCCTCCTCTTTGCATTTGGCTCCGATTATTTGAGCAAATATTTATCCTTCAAATGCTGTTTGTAGGAAGTCTCGGGATATCTGCACGCACAGGCTATCTCATCACCATAGTGTCTACTCCACCAGTAAAGAATCCTGCTTACATTTGTAAGGTGAAGTTGACAAAGGCTTGCTACGGAGGGCAGCTGGGGTCAAGTGTGCTGATTCAGTGGGGCTCCCCTCTCTGCCCTTTTGTACACAAAGGCAGCTGAGGAATTTGCCTCCAGCAAAGGCACGACTTGGGGGGCAAGGGGGGGGCGTGTATTTCATGACAGTGATTTGGCTGAGCCTGGGAGCCTTTGCCTGATTCACTAGGCATCTTCTAACCCAGGTCTTGAATATATTTGGGCTTTTATTCTTGAGTGAGAGTGAATGCAAGAGAGAGAGACAGATTCCATGGTTTGGTGGTGGCGGCAGGGTGGGTGTCTGGGCGGGAAGGGGATGGAACAAGAAGCTAGCAACCTCACCCCCACCCAGCCTGCCGCCTCCTTCCTCCATTTCTGGAGAAGGGAAAGGTCTGCTCCCAAATGAATCACACTCTTCATTAAAAGGCGGCATAGAGCCTCTGGACCCTGCTGGGCTAGAGGAGGGGGCAGCAGGGGGAGAGAAGGCTTGGCTGCTGCGTCAGGATTTATGGGGCAGCCTTTAATTAAGCCATAAAATGGGAGAGGGGCTGGTGGGAGCGGGAAATGGCGCATCGCTGATTCTGTCCTCGGGGCGCACGTTTTCCCCGAGCCCCATAAACCACCTTATTTATACACCACCCTCTCTCAGCCCCAGGAGTCAACAAGTTCCTCTCTTCCACAGTGACATTAACAAGTATCCTCTCTGCTGGGGTGACCAGGACCGATACCCTTTTGAGCGAGCTGGAGCGAATGAAAAATGATGATCAGAAATGTCTTCCCCCCACCTTTAAAACTGGACTGTAGGTTGTATTGGGTCCCAATGGGTTCAGCTGTGAGGTTCAGCAGGTGTTCTATCATTCCATCAACAAATGTGAGACTGGTCCAGCCAGGATAAGGTTGGCGGAGAAGCCATCTTCCATATCCTCCAAGGAGAAGCGATGACTGGTCCTGTAGGACACAAATTTAGCAGGTAACTTACTTCTGAAAGTTACTTTTGGACGTGGGTGGCACTGTGGGTTAAACCACAGAGCCTAGGACCTAGGATCAGAAGGTCAGTGGTTCGAATCCCCGTGATGGGGTGAGCTCCCGTTGCTTGATCCCTGTTCCTGCCAACCTAGCAGTTTGAAAGCACGTCAAAGTGCAAGCAGATAAATAGGTACCGCTCCAGCGGTAAGGTAAACGGCATTTCCGTGTGCTGCTCTGGTTCACCAGAAGTAGCTTAGTCATGCTGGCCACATGACCCGAAGCTGTACGCTGGCTCCCTCGGCCAATAAAGCGAGATGAGCACCACAACCCCAGAGTCTGTCATGACTGGACCTAATGGTCAGGGGTCCCTTTACCTTTACCTTACTTTTGAAAAAACAAGAGGCAGGGAGAGGCCAGACTCAAATCTGATGGGACGCTGGTCACTTGAAAGTCCTGCCCCTTTGTCTTCATGCCCAGAGGTGTACTGCTGGGGTGCACTCTGCTCATGCTCAGAGCACACATGTTGTTGCTGTTGTTATCTCACTTATTCCAGGACTTGACCCATGGGAAACTAACTAGAATTAGAGACTTGGACGCATGGATTGTGAGGACTTGTCCGATGAGGTGCAGGGGCTAATGATAATCTGTTCACAGCAGGGGTATAAAAGGTAAAGGTAAATGACCTCTGGACGGTTAAGTCCAGTCAAAGGTGACTATGGGGTGTGGCGCTCATCTCACTTTCAGGCCAAGGGAGCCGGCGTTTGTCCGCAGACGGCTTTTCCAGGTCACATGGCCAGCATGATTAAACTGCTTCTGGCGCAGCGGAACACTGTGACGGAAGCCAGAGTGCATGGAAACACCATTTACCTTCCCGCAACAGTGGTACCTATTTATCTACTTGCACTGGCGTGCTTTCAAACTGCTAGGTTGGCGGAAGCTGGGACAGAGCAACAGGAACTCACCCTGTCTCATGGATTCGAACCGCCAACCTTCTGATTGGCAAGCCCAGGAGGCTCAGGGCTTTAGACCACAGAGCCATGTGTGAAATCACTGCAGCCTTTTCATTTGCTTGGCTGCAATGGGTGGGGTGAGAAGGAGGAGGAGGAGGAGGAGGAGGAGGCTGTGCAAAGGCTCCTGGTAGTCTCACTGCAAGGGGAATGTGAGAAAGGAGAAGGGGCAAAAGGTTTTGTGACTGCCCATTCCATCCATCCCCAGAGGACCAAGACATTTGCCCTCCTGCTCCTCCCCAGCTTCCCCCATCCCCACACACCCAGGCCCTTAACCAGTCACCTCCTGACCCCACTGTTCCTCTCCTCTCAGACATAAGGAGAGAGGACCAAATTGGTTTGGGGAGGGGGAAGTGGTCTGAGATGGTAAGTCATTCACTGGACCTCAGTGTAGTGCAATGACTGCTCATAAGGCTGGTCCTGTATGTGTCTGTCACACAGTCACAATGGAGGCAACACATGTGGGCCCCTGTGTATACATTTCTGGCTTAAAATACAGCTAGGTCATTCTTTTCCCCAATTCAGTTGGATGTCGGTTTGGGGAAGACACATCATCGTAGCATTTCATAAGAAACTACAGGATAGATGTGGATTGTGGCTAACGTAATGCGTGCACAGCTTCTCAAACCCGTGGTGAGAACACGCTGGATGCAGAGCAAATGGGAGTTTGTACACTGGGCTCTGAAATAATTTGGTTTTCAACTGCCTTCCCTGCAAAAGGCAAGTCAATCTTGTCTCTCCATCTCATGTGCCAGTAAAAATGCATGCCTTTGCAAACATGCACCAGCCAATTGCACACAGGATGTTTTTAAGGTACATGGATGCTTTTTGTCTTCTAAAAGGTAAAAGAGAACTTGGATGCATAGAACTGGTGTGATCTATGAAAATGAATTAAGAAAGATAAAGCATCAGCTCTCAGTTTCAAGATGTTTACACCCATCCATGTGGGAGCACCTAGTAACTGTGTGTTGAGTCTGTTGCCCTTTCTCCATTATATTATTTTTAAGACACACCCCAGAGGAGCTGCTTGTGGAGACACAGGAACAGAAAAATAGTTTATGGGTGAGAAAAGGGTTCAGTGACCGGCCCCCCTCTTCCTCAGCACTTTCCCACTCTAAATTCCCTCCTCCTGAAGTTGGTTTCGGGACACAGTCTCCCATCTGCTTGTGTAGCATATAGTAAAGGTAAAGGTAAAGGTACCCCTGCCCGTTCGGGCCAGTCGTGTCCGACTCTAGGGTTGCGTGCTCATCTCGCTCTAGAGGCCGTGAGCCGGCGCTGTCCGAAGACACTTCCGGGTCACGTGGCCAGCGTGATGAAGCTGCAGCTGGCGAGCCAGCACCAGCACAGCACACGGAAACGCCGTTTACCTTCCCACTATAAAGCAGTACCTATTTATCTACTTGAACTTAAGAGTGCTTTCGAACTGCTAGGTGGGCAGGAGCTGGGACCAAACGACGGGAGCTCACCCCGCCGCGGGGATTCGAACCGCCGACCATACAATCGGCAAGTCCTAGGCACTGAGGTTTTACCCACAGCGCCACCCATAGCATATAGATAGCCCCTAAGTTTCACAGACAACCAGGTATTTGAACCTAAGTCTCCATAACTGAAGTTCAACACTCTAACCACTATGTTGGCTCTTGAAAGTGTCTTGCTAGTATGCAGTGTTCTTTAACCTTGGGTCTCCAGATGTTGCAAATCCCATTAGCTCCAGGGGTTGGACTCGATGGCCCTTGTGGTCTCTTCCAACTCTATGATTCTATGATTCTCTATGATTCTATGATCATCAGCAGCAGCAGCAGCAACAACATATACTGCTGTTCATCTAAATATCCCAGGGCGGTTCACAACAGAAAAATACAAAATGAAAACACAAAATCCATAATAAAACAAAAGCAGAAACAGTCAATGCTTAGGGATGGTGGGAGTTGTAGTCCAACAACATCTGGGGACCCAAGCTTGAAGAGCACTGGTACTTCAGAGTGCTTCATGTTTCCTTCCAGGAAACCATTGTACAGTGAGTGGGTCTCCACCAACCCATACACCTAGCTGGTCCCTTCACTTCTCACCCCCTCACTTAGTGCTACCAACCTTGATCCTGTAATATTGTAATAATGTAAAAACATAGCAGGAGAGAAGCCTTACTGCAGTGGGTTTCATACGTTCCAACTACACCTTTTCACCACTCCTACTTTCTTGTTCTGACTGTCCTTGGTAGACTCTGAGATGGATTTAGGGGAGTGTGACTGGTTCGGTTGCCCCTGGGTGTAGAGCTTCAGGGCTGCCCCAAGGAGTGCCAGAACTATGATGTAGAATGGAAGGTGAAAGGTGGCGGGCACTGAATGTCAACAGTGCACAGGGTGTCACTGAAATTTGAGACCCCACTGTCCCTAATCCCCTCGCCATTTTTGGTGATGCCTTATTGAAGTGTTGGTAGTGTGAGTTAGTGGCTAGAGTTGTGTGTCTTCAGGTTCCAGTCCCCTACCTTCCAAGTGCCCATTGAGGCGGAATTAGGAGGCAGATAGACAACAGGGAGTTTGAAGGGCCAATGATGAGACTGATTGATTGATTGATTGATTGACTGATGCCTGTGTTCTCTTGTGGAACACAGAAAGGCATTACGTATATAAGAACTGATCTATTTGTATTTCCTGTTCAATATGTTGGTCTTTAATTGCTTCTACTTAATTTGATAATGTGAATAGAGGTATGTTTATATGATGTATAAAGAATTCATATAGTTAAACACAGCCAGTTACGTTGTGGGTGTTACTGTTAACTGGATTTATGTAACTATAGGTTTGATAGTGTTGTGTATGTTCTCTTGTGCGCATGCATTTCAATGCATAAAAACAGACACTTGTGCCATGCGCCATTTCATAGGTTACAGCTGCTCAAGCTGACTTGTTGATAAACCAGCTGAATCGTTGATAAAAGATTTTATGACAACTATGAGAGGTTTTGTTTTGTTTTTGATTTAGTAGTCGTAGCCGTGTATTTTTAAACAAATGAACAAACACCCGCCTGGCCTTTAAAATAAATGGAGGACAGGCTACCAGGAAGCACATGAAAAGACCAGTTGGAGTAAAACCTTTCGCAGTGTGTAACTGGGGGAGGGAGCACCTTGGGTAGTAATCCTTGGTTTAAGAGTACTTCTGGCTTGCTGTTTATTTCGAGAGAGAATTGGAAAAGTTGCACAAAAACGACGACAGTGGTTGCCAGCAACCCGTTTCTGATAACTCAGAAACCTATTTGCAGTATTGAAGCACCCTGAGAATGAGAGTGGTACTAGTGTGTCTCTGTTTTCATCTATGGCAGGGGTGGGGAACATTCTGAGCCCTCCAGATGCTAGAATCATGGAACCATTGAATTGTAGAGTTGCAAGGGACCCCGAGGGAATCTCAGCTAAAGCATCCATGTTGTAAGACTACAAGACCCAGTCAGCCCAAGCCAGCATGGCCAGGTATGGTAGGATGAGAGAGTTCAGCAACATCTGGAGGACCAGAGGTGCCAAAAATTCCTGATCTGGGGAATGCCAGTGGGGAGGGGAGGGGTCTAGTTTTGCCATATGGAAACAGCCTTTTGTCTTTGCATCGTCTTTGCTTCATTATAAAAGGTAAAGGGACCCCTGACCATTAGGTCCAGTCGCGACCAACTCTGGGGTTGCGGCGCTCATCTCGCTTTATTGGCCGAGGGAGCCGGCGTACAGCTTCCAGGTCATGTGGCCAGCATGACTAAGCCGCTTCTGGCGAACCAGAGCAGCACACGGAAACGCTGTTTACTTTCCCGCCAGAGCAGTACCTATTTATCTACTTGCACTTTGACGTGCTTTCGAACTGCTAGGTGGGCAGGAGCTGGGACCAAGAAACGGGAGCTCACCCCATCATGGGGATTTGAACCGCCAACCTTCTGATCGGCAAGTCCTAGGCTCTGTGGTTTAACCCACAGCGCCACCCGCGTCCCAATTGCTTCATTATACCCTGTTGCTAAAACGACTGCATTGCACAGTGATGTGTATGTCATAAACACTATTCCAAGGTTAAGAGTCACACACAATGCACATAAACAAACACACGCGTACTCGTGTAGTACTACTGACTGTGTTTCATGGCGGCGGGGAATACTTCGTGAAGCACTCACAAAACTGGTTTGCCAAAGACAGAAGTGGCACAGGAAAGAAATGATAACTTGCCTAACAAGGGACAGACAGGAGCTTTTTCTATATGTATCTTCTGTAAAAAAGAATCCTCAGTTCTGTTCATTTGGTAAAAACAAACAAACAAACAAACAAACAAAACCAGAAATAAGCCAGCATCATCATCCATATTCTTTGAATTTTACAAACACACTTATAATGTTTTCAGCATCCAAGCTCTTTTTATAGTCTGCTTGATTTTGGTATGAAAGTTTACTGGTACTTGCAGCGTACATAAAACATTTATTAGTGAAATAAGTCATCCTGCAGTAATGGTTTTGTATTTGCAAAATATGTAATGCAGAGATTTCCTATTTGGCTTGAGGATGCTACTGGTTGCTAAAACCGCGGATAAATTGGGTTTGGACAAAAGGGCTGCTGGTTTATTTACACCATAGCCTTATGTATGCCTGCCCAGAAGTAAGCCCTGGCGTCAATGGAACTTACTGCCAGAGTAAATGTGTAGAAGACAGCAAACTTAGGTTGTTTACTCCCCATGCTTTCAAAGCATGCAACTTTCCCCAAAGATTCCTGAGAATTCTAGTGTGTTGAGGGCACAGAGAGTTGTAGGTCTGTAAACTATTATTGAATAGGATGTCCCTATTCTCATTGGAGAACGGTTGGAGGAGATGCATCAAACATTCCTGGCATGAGAAGCAGCCAGAAGGAAGCAGCGGCCAAGTGGCTCAGGAAAAGTAAGAACTGCTGGTATTTAGAGGATAGAAAAAAAATCTAGAACTGCTGGTTTAGAGGGTAGAAAGAGGCACAGCACCCCTAGCCCAAATGCATGCATGGAAGAAATCAGTTTCCAGAGAGAATTAGATGCTGCTTCGGCAAACGGATGGTCCCAGCCTAGTGTTTGCTGAGAAAATGGGAATATTGGGAGGGAGAGAGACTCTTGCAGTAGTTGGTTGGTGGGAGGGAGGGAGGGGTGCTTAATCCTAAGGAGAGGGGTTGGGGGCCAGATAGAGCAGCTTGGAGAGCCACATTTGGCCTCTGGGCCTGAGGTTTCCACCTCCCCCCAATATACAGTGGTACCTCGGGTTACATACGCTTTAGGTTACATACGCTTCAGGTTACAGACTCCGCTAACTCAGATATAGTACCTTGGGTTAAGATATTTGCTTCAGGATGAGAACAGAAATCGTGCTCCGACGGCGCAGTAGCAGCAGGAGGCCCCATTAGCTAAAGTGGTGCTTCAGGTTAAGAACAGTTTCAGGTTAAGAACGGACCTCCGGAAAGAATTAAGTACTTAATCTGAAGTACCACTGTACAGTGGTACCTCGGGTTACAAACGCTTCAGGTTACAAACTCCGCTAACCCGGAAGTAGTACCTCGGGTTGAGAACCTTGCCCCAGGATGAGAACGGAAATCGCGCGGCGGCGGTGCGGCAGCATATTGAAAATGCACCTCAGGTTAAGAATGGTTTTGGGTTAGGAACGGACCTCTGGAACGAATTAAGTTCATAACCTGAGGTACCACTGCAGATGTTTAATGTAGTTGTACTCCATTGTTTGGAAAGTCTTATCGTGCCCTCCAACATTCCTTAGATGAAAATAGGGAAATTTCTCACTCCCTACCCCCCAACTGACCCTCCTTGACCCCTCATTTTTTGTCGTCACCCCCCTGAGCATTGCCCCTCAGAACCAGTGCATCACACGGAGCAGGGTCTCAACTGTGGCATCACCTCCTCCTCTTTGCCTGCTCTCCAGCAGCTGCTCCAAGCTGCCCAAGAGAGGAGGCCGGCAACAGCGGCCATGGAGACGCCATGGAGAGGCAACAGAACGCTCCCTTGGGACAAACGCCGACTCATCTCCTCCCTGAGCTTGGTGGCGGCAGCAGTGGCAGGGGAAATAGAGACATTTTGGGATCAAATAAAAAGCTGTGATGGCTTTTATAATTCCGGGACTGTCCCTGGAAAATCAGGACATTTGGAGGGTATAAGATCTTTGTCAATACGGGTCATTTATGATGCCCATCCATGGCTGGCTCCTGGTTTGAGGGGGATCTGGGCAAAGTGTCCTCTGTAGAGCCACCTCTACAGGTGGGCCCTGGTGGGCTTACCTGGCAATGGTGGCAGGCAGGTGACAGAAACCCTCCAAGCAACACCAGGTGGCTGGCAGCTGCCATGGTCATTTCCCACAGTGCCCCAGAGCAATGCTATGCTGGGGGCATTGTGGGAAGCTAAGATAGCAGCTAGGCCCAGCCGCTCAGAGTACCAGGTCCGATTTTCTTTCTCTTAATTGTCCGTCTAGAATAGGCATCTGTGGTAGGCCCTGCCAGGGTACTGGGGCTACAGCTCCTGCTGCCTAGAGATCCTCAGCGTTAAAAAAAGAGGCTCCTGGCCCAACAACCACCTCTAGAAAATGGGGTTGAGGGAGGCACTGAAGACCCAACACCAATAAACCCTTCTCTCTGTAGAAGCACAAATCATGTCAGTTATGGACTTTGGGAACTCTGTGATATGATAAGGGCACTCTGCACGTGCTCAGATGTTCTCCGTTCCCCAACAATTTCACAGGCATGGAGAAAACCCCAGCAAGTACAGTGGCATCAGGTTACGTACTTAATTCGTTCCGGAGGTCCGTACTTAACCTGAAACTGTTCTTAACCTGAAGCACCACTTTAGCTAATGGGGCCTCCTGCTGCCGCTGCACCACCGGAGCACGATTTCTGTTCTCATCCTGAAGCAAAGTTCTTAACCTGAAGCACTATTTCTGGGTTAGCGGAGTCTGTAACCTGAAGCGTATGTAACCTGAGGTACCACTGTATGCAGTGTGAGTGATTCCCAGTGGCTTCTGGAAGAAGAAGAAGAAGAAAAGCATCCGCAAACCCTGGTTCAAATTCAGGCTGCGTCTCCCCCAAAGCCCCTGCTTAACTTGCGCCGCATGACAAGATCTGATGGATCTTCCTCTTGGCCCCACCCAGTTGCACTCCGCAGCAGTAACACGCCTGGTAATTGCTCCGCTGGCTGTAAATCAGGCCTCCAATTCAATGTAAATATGACTCATGTGAAAATCCATTTCTGCTCTTAGCGAGTGATTTAATGCAGCACCTGCCTGTCTGCTCACGTCACAAACCCGAGAGCCCGCAACTTCCAAGGGACAAGAGGCAGCTGTGCTGATGCAGCAGAGCAGATAACGGCAAGATGGGATGCCGAAACAAAACCCTGCCACTCTGTGGGAGAAGTGGGTAAATTCAATTGCTCCTGCAGGAAAAGAAATCCTCACCGACAGCCATGCGGTCAATTTATCAGGGATAATATTCCTAGCTCCATTATGGGCTTGTGTAGGCTGCTGCTTGCAGTTTAAAGTAGGTTCAGTGCATCCTTTGCCTGCATGCTTTTTGCATTGTCCACATGATGCTGTGGACTCTGTTGTAAACAAAATCTGCTCCTTTTCCCTTATGGGGTATCCGAGAGCCCGTATAGAGTCCTTACATGGGTTCCCTATTGGTAGGAGAAAATAACAGAGGCCAACCAGAGAATATTGAGAAGCAAAGCAGCTGGTAAGCCTGATCTTTATTGATCTGTTGCAACAGGGTGCTCTCCTCACACGCAGGAAATGAGGAGGACCTCGAACAATGGCGTGCAAGGCCTTATATAGACCTTTCAAATTCCCTGCCCTGGAGTTCAAGACCACTCCTCCATACATCATACATACATCACAGAAGGGGTGTAACCCAAGACCACCCCCCACAAACATCATACCTACATCACAGAAAAGGCGGTCTACAACAGAAATTTGAATGTTGTTGTTTTTCCTGTCTGCTAGGTTATCTGATTATGCCTTATCTGATTGCCTTTCCTGGTAGCCTGGCCATTCCTTTGAGATGGTGATTACCCAATTCCTGAGACAATGGGAAGGTTCCCTCACCCCCTTTTTCCTTGCACAGAAACACTTGGTCAGCTTGGGAGTCAAAATGGTTTCAGGACTGTCTTCCTGTGCTGCTTCAGACGTGGTTTATATATTTATATACTTGTTTGCTTGGTACATTTATGAACATTTATTATAGATCTAAGACCTTAAAATTCCCAGCAAGAAATTGCACGTTGCCTAGCTGCAAATGTATTGAAGTGCATTTTGTGGGTGCTTTTTAAGAAAGCGTGCGGTGATGTTTTGCCTCAGTTGGAGGCAGCAATTCTTCTGAATACCAGTTGCTGGAACATACAGGAGAAGAGAGTGCTATTGTGCTCAAATCCTGCTTGCCGGTTTCCCACAGGCATCTGGGTAGCCGCTGTGAGAATGGGATGCTGGTCTAGATGGGCCTTGGGTCTGACGCATCAGGCCTCTCCTTACGTTCTTATGGGTGCCATCTGCCAACAGCCCCTCTACTTCTGTGGGTGAGGCATTTCTTGCATAAAGGTAAAAGTAAAGGGACCCCTGACCATTAGGTCCAGTCGTGACCAACTCTGGGGTCGCGGCGCTCATCTCGCTTTATTGGCCGAGGGAGCCGGCGTACAGCTTCCGGGTCATATGGCCAGCATGACTGGCGAACCAGAGCAGCGCATGGAAACGCCGTTTACCTTCCCGCTGGAGCGGTACCTATTTATCTACTTGCACTTTCGAACTGCTAGGTTGGCAGGAGCTGGGACCGAGCAACGGGAGCTCAGCCCGTCACAGGGATTCGAACTGCTGACCTTCTGATTGGCAAGTTCTAGGCTCTGTGGTTTAACCCACAGCGCCACCTGCATACCCTCCAACATTTCTCCGATGGAAAGAGGGATATCTATCTTGGCAGGTGGGGACAAGCACATCAGCAGCAGACACAGATTGTTTTAAAACCTGCTCTTTTGTGCAAAAAAAAGTACCTGTGTAAGTGTCCACGACGGCTGTCTGGTTTCTAGAACTCAGGATATTGAGTGAAGGGCTCATTGAGGGGAAGGATAACAACACAGTGCAAATGCAGTGATGAGGCAGTTTTGCGTGTGTCGGTGAAATTTCTCATGTGTGGGAGCATATGGAAAATCGGATTTGTGTGGCCCATTAACACCCTGGTGTGTACAGTGGCACCACAGGTTAAGTACTTAATTCGTTCCGGAGGTCCGTTCTTAACCTGAAACTGTTCTTAACCTGAAGCACCACTTTAGCTAATGGGGCCTCCCGCTGCCACCGTGCCGCCAGAGCACGATTTCTGTTCTCATCCTGAAGCAAAGTTCTTAACCTGAGGTAATATTTCTGGGTTAGCGGAGCCTGTAACCTGAAGCGTATGTAACCTGAAGCGTATGTAACCCGAGGTACCACTGTACACAGTCTCTGTCTGTTGTCCCGGCTGTGGCGGTGTGGTTAACAAATGCTAGACTCTGGGCTTAATGGTCTTGGAGTGTGTGCTCTTTATTTTTTGTATGGTATCTTTGTAAACTGCTTACAAACTATTGTAGGTAAGCGGTATATAATTCGTTTGAATCAATAGAAGTAAATGAAACAAATCAGAGTCGGCTCTGTGATGTCTTTAAAGTTGAAAAGAGTGGTTGTTGGTTTTTTAGAAAGACAGGTTGTGAGTGACTTTTATGTGATGTTTGTCTATAAAAATGCTATTTTCCTTGATGGTGCAGAATGAATGAATGAATAGGAGAACTGTAAAATAAAATACAGAATATCCTTGGCAAGTTAGTGGGCCCCTACAGACACCCTTTTTAGTGCACATTCATGAAGCTACTGGGGTGATCATATGTGCTTTCAATACTATTTGCACCTGCAGAGGTTTTGGGGGCAGTTGTAGTACTTCACTTCCAATTGGTGCACAACCTGTCACTCCCTGCTGAAATCCCGTATCTTCTTATACCGTAAACATTCTGGTTTATTTTTGGCCTGCTTTTGCCGTGGTCTCTCCAAAGAGCAATAATGTGGTAGTGTTGCAGAGCAGCTAATAAAGCAGAATAAATCCACCCCTAACGCAGTCCTATTGTGTCAAGAACATGTTGCAGGACACAGCCGCAGTAAAACACCAGTCTGGAGGAGCCCAGAGGGCTCTTGATGCACTTCTTTTTAAAAAAATTCCAGGATATATGATTATGTGTGACCAGCAACAGGGACATTATCTTTGGTGGGTGGATTTCACAATTCCATGGAGAAGCAAAGTGACCTGTGAATGACCCAAGTCGGTGAATTGTGGAACCGAAACACCCTGGGATTCCTTGGCTGTGTAGGCAACGCACAGGGTTGCCAATGTTTCCTTCTCTTCTTTTCGAGCAATGCTCCTGTGCAGGCCCAAGTCATTTTTAAACGACTGTTACGGAAATTACGGGGGGGGGCGGCACATCTTTAAAGTTAAATATTACAAATATTATGCCTGAATGTATCCTTTCAACTTGACAGCTCAGGGAAGTTACCTAGCTTAAAAAATAATATAAAATCATCTCCTTTCCCAGTTCCCCCCATTCCAAAGCTATTTTCCCCTTGCAAAGGACCCCAGGAAGTTCTCAGAGGTGACAATTGCTGGGCTCATTGTTAGCCAAAGGAAGGCAAATCTCATCACCTGACTCGCCTCAGGCTCCAGAAATGCAAAGGAACTTCTATTGTACTTTTGGGTGGTGGGTACTTAAGACATATTTGTGCTAATCTTATACCTAAGTCTTGCCCTGCCATGTCTGCTTATGCTAATCTTGTACCAAGGACTTGTCTGGACATGTTTGCCAAGGTTAACCCCTCCCCTTTTGTGACATGTCAGTGATGTAGCAATGATGCTGTACGAACTGTATTCTGGGATATGGTGGGAAAGTTTTAAAAGTCTTTGTCACCCCATCCTCGGGGTTCAAATTTGCTCTTTGAACCTATTGCGCAATAAACTTTGGTCTACAGCTATTTGCTCCGGTTGGCTGGACTCCTTCCTTTATTCCGCAGGGACCCGCGGGCACTGCCCGACGAGCTGGGTGACTGAGCAGCCACACACCTAGATTTTTCCGTAACATTTGGTGCCCATCCGTAACAACGACCAATTTTTTTTTTTTTTAGTTTCATCAACAGTGATTTTTCTCTGATAAAAACCTCAACTCAGCCCACTCGGATTTTGTTATGCATATTTGTGGGCTCTGTTTAGTTTCTGGCAATACTTTGTGTAGGATTTAGGTAGGTGCCGCTTTTCTTGATGCTGTGAGACAAGTTCCTACATAGTTTTTGAGGCAGGGGCGAGCCTTGCATTCCTTTGTCTTACGCACTTGTGTACTTCCGCCCCAGCTTTCAGGCAGCTGTGTAAAAAAAAGCCCATCTGCTTAGGAGATCCTTGAGCACGGATAACTGCTATCAATCCTCCATGGTTCCTTACGGTTGCGATTATGGATGGCTGGGAATCTTTTGTGCTGCTACTGGATTAATATATCTCTTGATTTCAGTTTTGTAGTCTGCACATCACCCCTAGCCCAGTCACAGCGATTTTCCAGTGTAAGCTACTTTGAGCGTTTAGGAAATGTGGCATAAAATATTTAAAATTTTATTTTAAAAGGCTTTAGGAGTAAAAAACCAGTACTTCATTTGAGTGCAGAGCCCTGAAACCTCAATTTAAATCACATGAACGTGCCGCTTTTTCTCTCTTCCCATCCTTCCCTCCCCACCTGGCAGCCATGCCTTCTGAGCTGCGCAAAGCAGAGACCAGTGTTAAACACAAACCACCTGAACAACTCTGTGGGATAAGAAGGATTACTAGGAAGTAGGGCCCTGTAAGCAGCTTTGAGCTTTAGTATTTTCTTATTTTCCAAATTTTAGCACAGGATAAAAATAGGATTTTTAAAAATAGGCGACTGCATCTCTGTTTTCTGGGGTCTTGTGGCTTCGGCTTTCTCTCCAACACAGCCTTTCTCCATTCCTTTCTCACCTTTCACTCATCTCCATTGCAACTTTTTATTTCAACTACTCAAGTCAATACCTGCAATAGTCAGCTGTGTGGGCTGCTGTGAACGGACCAGCACACAAGCTCAGCATCTGGTACATCTGGACTTTGGGAGCAGGGAATCCATTAAATGAAACATGTCCTAATAGTGTTCATCTCCTAAGGCAGAGATAGCCAACATGGTGCGCTCTGGATGCAGTTGGGCTACAACTCCCACCTCCCATGGCCATTGGCCCTACTGGCTGGGGCTGATGAGAGTTGAAGTTGAAATATACTCGGAGTCGAGAGTGGATTTCATGCTCTTTATTCAGCTCATAGTGGTGAGGAGAAATGGAAGTTCCCCAAGAATGCCTGCTTTATATACATTATTTACACAGTGGGCCCCACGTGATTGGCTAATTCCGGGATTCACCTGTAGGCCAATCAGGTTGTGGATTCACTTCCACCTGGAGCTGGATTGGTTGGCTCCTGTGGACCAATCAGACTGCTGCATTCTGGACCCTATTGTTCTAGGACCAATCAGACTGCTGCATTCTGAACCCTATTGTTCTAGGACCAATCAAACTGCTGCATTCTGAATCCTATTCAACTCAGTACATAACAGAAGTCCAGCAACATCTTGAGGGCACCAGATTGACTAACCCTGTCCTAAAGGTATATGTACACTACAGTTGTCATAAGAACAGGGCTTTATTTTTGAAGCCGGAACTCGCCGGAACTCTCAAGTGGGCGCCCATGCCATTATAAGAGAACAAAGGGAGGAGTTCATGGTGAACCTCTTTTTCTAGAAAAATAGCATTGCATAAGAACATAAGAAGAATCCTGTTGGATCAGGCCAATGAGCATCCTGTTCTCACAGTGGCCAACCAGAAGCCCGAAGGCAGGACCCAAACTAAACAAAACAAAAATCTGGGGATGGTAGGCTAGAGACAAGTGCTACCCCCACCCTGGCACAAAAAAAGAAGAAGGCCTAATGGTTAATCCAGCCCCGGCAAAGGACACATTCCTGCCATAATGCTTCTTCTCCTGTACATGGATCTAACCCCCTTTACACCTCTTAAAAGGGCTATGCTGTACAGTGGTACTTCGGGTTACAAACACTTCAAGTTACAGACTCCGCTAACCCGGAAGTACCGTAGTACCTCGGGTTAAGAACTTTACCTCAGGATGAGCACAGAAATTGTGCGGCCATGCAGCAGCGAGAGGCCCCATTAGCTAAAGTGGTACCTCAGGTTAAGAATGGTTTCAGGTTAAGAACGGACCTCCGGAATGAATTAAGTTCGTAACCAGAGGTACCGCTGTATTGTACATAAAGGGAAGCCAGTCACTTTATTGTACATAAAGTGAATAGACACTTGAGTTTTCATTTTCAGTGCTAATGTGTGTGAGAGAGACAATCTCCATACATGCTCAAGCAAAGCTCAAGGCACAAGGGATGATGTGAAGAGTTACTGGGCTAGATCCGGTGCACTGGAGAGGGGCATGGCGCTTAAATATTTTGCTAAGGGACTCCGACTCCTTGTTCATCTCCAGATCTTGGAGGTCAGGCTGTCTCCTTGGCCCTACATCCACGGGAGTGTGCAGAGACTCCCCTTTGTTGGGCCTCAAGAGCTGTGAGCTCATCCCTGGCTGGAAACACGGATGCTTAGAGGGATATTTGCCTCCCCCCTTTCCATCGTATTTCTTGCAGCACAGACAAAATGAGCAGAGGAACACTCTCAGTAGCAGGCGGGAGTTGGGGGGGGGGGGAGAGAGAGAGAGGCTGTCTCTCAACAGTTTGCCTTTCAGAAAGGAACGGAAAGATGGCCAAGCCTGGGAGAGGGCTACTGGCAGAAAGGAGGGATATGAGGCAACAGTAAATTTTAAGAGCTCGGTTGCTTCCAGATTATCTGTTTATTGAGCATTTTGTCTTGATTTGCTTGCGCAAAGCTTGCACAGAAGTTATACAATGTCTGCTCTTTATTGAGCTATAGCTCCAATGTCTTTGTGCGGAGGTTATACGACTGCTCATCAATCATTATCCCATACTTTCTAATGCATTTCCCTATCCGTTTTCTTACTGCAAATCGTTAAAAAAAATAGACCCAGGCAGTGCTTTATTTCCTTAAAAAAATATTTAGGGGTACTCTCATTTTGACTCAAGAAAACCACCATTTTATATAGTTCAAATCTGGGAAAATAAATACAGTAAATGGACAAAAGTATGAAGATTCACAAAATGTTTAGGAGTATGAGTATCCCTGCGTACCCCCAGGCAAAAAAGCACTGGACCCATGTTTGTTATTCCAGAGTATTCACTTTAATTGCGCAAACCTGAACTTTCTGGTGTGCAATTGAATCCCTCTTACAAGATAGCGAAGTCAGCACAATCAATACAGGAAGAGATACCAAGATCTGCAATTGTCATTTATAGGGGCCGACAGGACAGGATTGGCCAAAGGGAGCCCCTGGTGGTGTGACCAACTGAAAATGAGAATGTGAGTGCCGGACTCTGAGGGTTTACTTTTTTAAGAAAGTAGGTCTCTAGCCATTCTAGAAATATGTTTATGAAACAGAATGTATAGGTGACATTCTAAGCAATTTCTGTTAAATGAGCCAGCCCAGCTTCTCCTGTCTGTCAGTGTTTTTAGTCAATGAGTGATGTCAGAGCTGTGAGTTTGGTCCGTAGGCAATAGGACTCCCTGGATTCCCAACAGACTCAGATTTATAATGGTGCAATTGAAGTAATTGCACCAGGCCTGTGCCAGCAGGGGTTCCAGACTCTTCAAGTTTTTATTTAAAAATAAGAAGGAAAGAAAGTTATGAAGTATAATGTGCAGGCAACTTTCCAAGCCAAGGCATCACCAACCTGACCCAGGTAGGGGGAACGAATATTGTGGTAGGAGAATTGTCATGCCTTTTGGTTTTTGGGAGATGTTGGGGTTGGGGGAAGTGCTGAGGCCATTCCACCTGCTCCACCTTTGGCTGCCCATGGAAGGACTTTTTGAAGATGCTGTACCCATTTGTCTGCTCTTTGCTGCTTGCTGGCCTGGTGGAGCAAGTAGCAGGCAGCTGTTCTGACCATGGAGGAGTGTGTGTTTGTAGTGGTGGAGGAAGAAGCACAGGGTCCATAATTTTGCTGCTCTGTTTTGTGTGTGCTTTTTTTATGCTTGCCAGCCACATGGAGCAGTAAGCAGGCAGCTACTTTTTTAAAAAAGAGTGTGTTTTAGTGGAGTGCATGGAAATTACTTGTGGTTCATTCTGCCACCTGCTAACCACGTGTTGAAAAGCGCAGGTACTGGAGGAAGAAACGTTGGAATCATCTCTTTATTGTTGGGCTTGATTTGCTGCCTGCCAGCATGTGGAGCAGGCAGCTACATGAGAGGGATCTCAGTTGAATATGTGTGAGAGGGGAGAATTATAGCAACCCTTTCTTATTTCTGTTTCATGCCATACAGTAGAGATTTCTCCAAAGCTAGTGGAGGGGCATCATCATTATCTCCTTTTCCTGTTGTTTCAAAGTTTTTGGGGGCGGTGGCAGCACAGAGGTATAATAATAATAATAATAATAATAATAATAATAATCACTTCTTTTCCCCAGATTCCATGGTTTTTTTGGGTGGTGGGTGGTGTCGTGCTGAGGCATCATCATCTTTTTTTTTTAAATGATATTTATTGGAATTTTCAAAATGTTAAAAAATAAAATAAAAACAAAGAAAAATGCAGATTCAAACAAAAAAAGAGAAAAAAATACAACAATACATCACAAACAATTAAAAACATTTAAAAAACAAATTCATTATTTCCAAATCCTCAACTGTCATTACCTTCTTTCTTAGACCTCCTCCTCCTCCCTTTCTTTGTATCCAAGTTGTTAATTATCCCAGCAAATCCTTTCCATATTTCATAATATTCTGTCATTACATTACCCTAAACTGTTTTAGTCTTATCTTTCTATAATAAGATAAATCTTAAAGCTTAAAACTTAAATCTTGCCCTTACCAGCTTCTCATAACCATAACATTCTTTCATAATTCTTTAAACATTTTTGCTAAAGCCAAGTAATTTCATTCCAACATTTTTCTAATGTTCATCAATTTTATAAAACAGTTCTAATGGTAGAGAAAAGAAATACAAACAAGTCCAATCTTCATCCAACGTCCCTTCCTCCTGGTTCCAGGTTTTGTCAGTCCTTATTATCATGTCGATCTAGCTCATTAACCTGGCAACCTTGTATCCGAGGCCCTCAAGTCTCTTCCAAGGCATCATCATTATCACCACCACCACGTTTTTCCTGATACTCCCAATGGTTTTTTTGGGGGGGGGCTACCCATTTCAAAGTATCATTCTTATCATCACCTTTTCTTCCTGCTGCATCCACAGCAGGCACTGTTCCCAAGTTGTTTGAGGGCAGGAAGCAATATTATTACCGTCTCTTTATGTACCTCTGATTTTGTCACAGTCACGTTTATTTAGGGTCCCCCAAAGGGAGCCCCACAGACCATAAATCTGCCACAAAGGGAACTGCAACAGGTGCAGTTGGAACAATTCAGTTGTTTAAGTGAGAGAGGTATGAAGAACTTCAATCCCTCGCAAGCTGTGGTCAGACGCAACAGGGGCACTTGCACCTTTAATAGTTAGAGCCTTGGATTCGAACAGAAATCAGACATTGCTCTCAAACATTGCTCTGGCTTTGCTTCTAGGTCACTTCACTGCAGGTTCTCGGCTCCAAACTTTGTCTGGCTTTGTCTGTTGAAGGAGAGGGGCTCCGCCCATTTGCTGCCTTGCACTGAGCCCCTTAATCCCCCTTAATGGCTCATCACCTAGGCTATCACCTCACCAGGAGGCTAGTCTGGCTATTCCAAGAATTAAGCCTGGATTAAATTCTAACACTTGCTGAATGCAGGGATTAGAGAGGTCTGGCACACAGCATAACAGCCAAACTCGTAACAATATATAGCTGCCATTTGCTTTGCAGCCACGTTCTCCTTGGCTCAAGGTTCCCAGCAGGGCTGATCCTGCTTTGATAGAGCTCATCCTATTCCCTATCCCTTTGGATTGTAAGGATTTAGTTCCCTCATATTTGGTGAAAATTCCATTTGGGTTTTCCAGAAAAAAATCCAGCGCCTGTTACACTTTATAGCTTCCAACATGTGCTATGCCTTTTACCGATGTGGCAGCTTTGATTTGTGGCTCCACGAGGAATTATGGCCTGTTCTGTAAGAGATAATCTTGGGTGGGGTGGGGGGGCATGTTTTGTGTTTTTAAAAACCAAACCCACACCTACATAAAAAAAACCCTGCTTCGTAATGATGGGACTCATTAAAAAGAGAGAGAGAGAGAGAGAGAGAGAGAGAGAGAGAAATGCAGAGTTGGAAAGAACAAATCTAACTGCCCATTTTATAAGCCCTGCACCCTTCCTAACAGCTGATATGGACATTAAATGGGCAAAGATTTCCCCAGCACTCCTCTCCAGCTGCTAGATTTCCACGTGGCAGACTGCAATTAAAGTTTCAGGAGCAAGGGTGGCTCTAAGCATTTGTATCGTGCTTGAGAGTGTTCACAGAATCATAGAATTGGAAGGGACACTGAGGATCATTCTAGGCCAACCTACGCAGCCGTCCCACACAGGGATCAAACCTGTAACCTTGGTGTTATCAGCATCACCAGCTGAGCTATCAAGCTGCTACCATAGGTTTGCTCAGTAATGTGTGTGTTTGCTCAGTAATGTGTGTGTGTTGCTGAATTGCAACTCATTACCAAACTTAATACCATGGAGAGACCTGGTCTGAACAAAGACATTGGATTCTTATCTCATTATACATGACAAAGCCATTTTTCACCTTCTCACCCCTTGCTTTTTCCTGTAAGACCTATTGCAGTCGTTAAGAGTCGTCAACAGGCTCATCACAGCTATCTGCCAATCACCCATTCCCACCACCCTTCTGAGTAATACCCCTCCCCACCTTCTCTCTATATAGAAGGATCTGGCAACTTCTGTTTCAGTGTATCTGAAGAAGTGTGCATGCACACGAAAGCTCATACCAAGAACTAACTTAGTTGGTCTTTAAGGTGCTACTGGAAGAAAAAAAAAATTTTTGTTTTGACTATGGCAGACCAACACGGCTACCTATCTGTATATAATAAGAGCAAGGCTTCTGCACCTTGAATGGTTGGCTAGAAGAAGGAATTTCAGCACTGAGTAGCTCGCTATGCAAGGTACAGGAACCCTCTGTTGCATATTCTGGTCGCACTATTTAAAGTACAGCTCAGGTGTGATTTACAGGTGACACTGGGTCTCGAAAGCCTGCGCAAACACTTAGTTACCTGTGCAGGATTACACATGTCTGGCTCCACATTTTAATTAGGTTGCTGTATCCTTTTCTGTAGGGATGCGGGTGGCGCTGTGGGTTAAACCACAGAGCCTAGGGCTTGCCGATCAGAAGGTCGGCGATTCGAATCTCCGCGACGGGGTGAGCTCCCATTGCCCAGTCCCAGCTCCTGCCAACCTAGCAGTTCAAAAGCATGTCAAAGTGCAAGTAGATAAATAGGTACCGCTCCGGCGGGAAGGTGAACGGCATTTCCATGCGCTGCTCTGGTTCGCCAGAAGCGGCTTAGTCATGCTGGCCACATGACCCGGAAGCTGTACGCCGGCTCCCTCAGCCAACCGCAACCCCAGAGTCGGTCACGACTGGACCTAATGGTCAGGGGTCCCTTTACCTTTATCCATTTCTGTGCAGCTTTGCACACCATGCATCTATGACTAAGATGTGTATCGCTCTGATGATCTTAATGCTACTCATGTAAGCACTGGCCCCTTGGTTTAAATGCAATATTACTTAACCTATAAAGTGAAATAATGAGATGCTATTTCTTGTATTCCTCCTCTCATCTCTCCTTCCGTGTGGCCTCATGACCCAAATGCTCAGCAAAGCTGGATTTTAACTTCTCTCTCCTATCTCTCTAGATATTGCCCTGTTGTGCTTTTCATCTGCACGGCCGTTTGTGTGTGTGCTGCCTGCCATCGCTTTTCACTCATAGACAATTGCGAACTTTGAGTTACCTATTATCTGCAGCTAGTCAATAGATATTTGCAGCATGGTGGAGACCTTGGAATAATCCATCTCGGTTGTCACATAGTGCTGGGAGACAGCCTTATGAAGAACATAAGAACAGCCCTCATGGGTCAGAACAAAGACTAATCTCATCTGGTATCCTGTTCCCATAGTGGCCAACAGATGCCTATTTGAAGCTCAAAAGTGAAATACAAGCATAACAGCAAGCATAGGCGAACTCAGCCCTCCAGATGTTTTGGGACTACAACTCCCATCATCCCTAGCTAACAGGACCAGTGGTCAGGGATGATGGGAATTGTAGTCTCAAATATCTGGAGGGCCGAGTTTGCCTATGCCTGCATAACAGCATAACTCTCATTGTTAACGGTCCCCAGTAACTGGCGTTCAGAAACATACTACCCTCTTACCCCAAAAGTACTACACAGCCGCCTTAATTAGTCTGATAGGTTTATCTTTTATGAAGTGGCCTAATCCCCCTTTGAAACCATACAAACTGGTGGACATCACTACATCTTGTAGTAGCAAATTCCATAATGCGGCACGCCGCCCTAATCTCCAAGCGATGCGAGATGCCAGGATTTCCAGACTCTTACCCACAACTCATGTTTCCTTTTGGGAATGGGGTACAGGGGAGACTGTGGTGTCTTTCTGATATATGGTTTTATTTACACATACAGTGGTACTTAATTCGTTCTGGAGGTCTGTTCTTAACCTGAAACTGTTCTTAACCTGAAGCACCACTTTAGCTAATGGGGCCTCCTGCTGCCGGAGCACAATTTCTGTTCTCATCCTGAAGCAAAGTTCTTAACCCGAGGTACTATTTCTGGGTTAGCGGAGTCTAACCTGAAGCGTCTGTAACCTGAAGCGTCTGTAACCCGAGGTACCACTGTACATACAGCTCGAGCATACAATGGAGGAATTCATAGCATCCACCCCCCAAAAGGGTCTTGTTTCTCCCATAGTCGCAGCCTTGGATTCAAACAGAAATCAAACATTGTCCTCAAACATTGCTCTGACTCTCTTTCCAGCTTGTTCCTTCACTTCCAGGTTACTTACCAAACTCTACTCTAAACTCTGTCTTTGTCTGTTGAAGGAAGGCCCCCCCACCTATTTGCTATCTCACACCGAGCCTGTTAATTCCCCATCACCTCACCAGGAAACTAGCTTGGCTTGATTAATGTTTAAAACTTGCTAGATCCAGGGGTTAGAAAGGTTGGGCACATGGCTTAACACCCCAAACTCATACCGTGGCGCCTTGGATGCTTTCCAAACTACAATTCCCAGAATGGCTCCACAATCAAATGAGGGAAATTGGGGTCTCCTAACAACTCTCATCATTTTGCAGCAGAGACATCACCTTGCCGACAAAGGTCTGTATAGTTAAAGCTATGGTTTTCCCAGTAGTGATGTATGGAAGTGAGAGCTGGACCATAAAGAAGGCTGATTGCTGAAGAATGGATGCTTTTGAATTATGGCGCTGGAGGAGACTCTTGAGAGTCCCATGGACTGCAAAAAGATCAAACCTATCCATTCTGAAGGAAATCAGCCCTGAGTGCTCACTGGAAGGACAGATCCTGAAGCTGAGGCTCCAGTACTTTGGCCACCTCATGAAAGAAAAGACTCCCTGGAAAAGACCCTGATGTTGAGAAAGATGGAGGGCACAAGGAGAAGGGGACGACAGAGGACGAGATGGTTGGACAGTGTTCTCGAAGCTACTAACATGAGTTTGGCCAAACTGCGGGAGGCAGTGGAAGACAGGAGTGCCTGGCGTGCTCTGGTCCATGGGGTCACGAAGAGTCGGACACGACTAAACGTCTAAACAATAACAACACCCATAACAAACTACAGTTCCCAGGATTCTTTGGGGGAAGCAACGTCTGTTTAGACGAGAGTGCTGTCTGAGTGCTATAAATGTATGGTGTGAAAGTGGCTAGTCTTTGTTTCTGGGGCAGTTATATGATGAGCATTCATCCTGATTAGCTTGTGGGATGTTTACATGTCTTCCCATTAGTTGTTTATCCATCCAACACTTTCCAGTGAACTTCCCATTACTTTCCAGAAAGCCTGGTTGCATTTTTCTAAGTTGGATAAGCTGCGCTAGGAATGACAGAACGCTGTAATCCGCTTTAATTGTGCAAACCTAAATTTCTGGTGTGCCCTTGAATCCCTCCTGCAAATTACTGACAGTCTGGAGGCATCCAAAACCACTTTAAAAAAGCATCAGGCTTTTTGTGGTTTGGAAAGTGACAGAGGGATGCTTTGAAAAGTGTGGAATGAACACATGATTAATGGCAAGATGTATAAACACCCCGTAAGCAAACCAGGATGGATGCTGTAAAAATGGTCCTTGTTGGCTCACAAACAAATCAGAATGAATGGTCAAATAAAGACCAGGTAAAATCTAAACTCTGTGTAAACTTTACATGGGAAAATTAGGGTAGATGCTCAGTAAATAGGTTGCCTGGATGAGCTCCTTTTATCCGCCCTGAATCGTCCCTGAATTTTCCCCATCCACTCATGGGAGGTGTGTGCTTCTGCCCTGGAATGGGAGATGTGGAGAGTCCGCAGCCCTCAACAAACTGTTTTTATTCAGAGATGGCTGGTGATTCCTGCAAGATGAGAAGGCAGACTTGTTGGCACTCAATGTTTATTTATGTTTTTGATGGAGCCTACAAGAGCCATGGTTGAGGCTCAACTCATCTCCCTATTTGAAATATTCATGCCTCCCAAAAATCAGCTCTGGGGCTTCAGAGGTTTGTTTTCATTGCCCCCACCCACCCCGCTCCCCAAACCCCTCTGATAAACTGTCAGACTCAGCATCCCCTCCTCCCTTCTCAATTACTTTTTGACCCAGAGTAGCTGTTTTTATAGAGCTTTTGGCTGTCACGCACAAAGCCTTCCCTTCCTGGCCCAGGAAGCTGGGGAGTTATGGAATTTGTCTGCTTTGAAAGCCTCGGTTTCAGCTCGTCTGGTCTTCTTTGGCTGTAAACTGTCTTTCTCAGCCTGAAATGTGTGGAAAGTTTAGCTGCTGCCCTCCCAAGCCAAGTAAGATGAATCTAATGTGAGTTAGGAATTATGAGGGCCGGCCCCAGATCCTTTGTTGCCTGAGGCAGAAGACAAGATGGTGCCTCCTTTGTTCCTGTGTTCCACGTTCAAAAGCTGACCAGACTGGCAGCTCTAATCTTATTTTGACCCTGGTCATGGGACAGGGTCCCCCACTGTACCTTAGGGCAGCATAGGGGACACAGGGCAGGTCGTGTGGCACACACAGTAACGTCTGCTCTCCGCGCCTCAGTATTTGCTGCCTGAGGCAACTGCTTCACTCTGCCTCATGGTAGGAGTGGCTCTGGAACGGAGGGAGGATGAACACTTGGAGCAGGCATAGGCAAACTCGGCCCTCCAGATGTTTTGGGACTACAACTCCCATCATCCTTAGCTAACAGGACCAGTGGTCAGGGATGATGGGAACTGTAGTCTCAAAACATCTGGAGGGCCGAGTTTGCCTATGCCTGACTTGGAGGAAGGGCCATAGCTCTGCAGTGGAACATTTACCTTGCATGTGGAAGATTCTAGGTTCAACCCTCATCATCTCCAGGTAGGGCCAGTGTAGACAATACTTGAGCTAGACAGACTAATTGTCTGACCTGGCAGCAGGCAGCTTGCTATGTTCCTAAGATGTTGCAGAAGGAATGATCAGCCCCTGACCTGCCAAAGCGCCCTTGATAAATAAGAAACCGAGGTGAAGTCATCTGCGTTAAACACCTTCTCAACTTGTAACCCGCTTTTCAATAAAAGAATTCTTCCCAAAGTGGTTTTACAAAATGAAAAACACAACAAATAAAAAAAATATCCCTAAATTCCAGCTCCATTACAGTCAAGGCTCCAAACAGGTGTTTTTCCTCTGTGGCTTGCTATGAGAGGAAATTGGATCTAAGGAGCCCAGATCTAAACGAATACTGCAAAAGCTAATCACACACTTCCATGTGTGCATTCTTTCTGCGGTCTTTGTATCCCATCTCGCTTCCTTTCTCTGATTGCTGTGAACATGCTTTTGTGACTGGAGCAGCTGGGGCTTATCAGAGAAAATTCCTGGGAAGCAAGTTGCAATCACCGAAGCGTTGTGTCCTAAAAGCCATTATCCCACCAGAGAAAAGGAAAACTACACTGGCACAACTAGCAAATCTAGAAGCAGCAGCAAGGTAGCATAAGTACCAAATAACTGGCAGCCCATGGGCAAGTGATAAGCAATCGACCAATACTCAAAGAGTTTGTTGATAGCTCAGTGCTTTACAACCACCTGGAAGCCTTTGCAACGATGGGCGGATATTCATCTCTATTGTGCATCTGTAACATTTACGCTCAGAAACATTCCCTGTTGCAGTTGTTTATATTGATGCACACCCAGTTGAAGGGGGGGGGACCCCAAACTAAGGCAGCTCCTTCTTGCTGGTGTGATGGACTGCAACTGCAGATGCAAAGGAACAGCTGGACCAAAGGTTCCTCTCCTCAGCTGACATGTGCTTGACAAAGCAGTCCACAGCACTGGTCTATTCACACAAGTAGTGTAATGTGAAGGATGGATTCCCACAGAACTGTGTAGCGGATTGGCTTCAGAGAGCAAGCAGGCATTCCCTGATTTGGGGAGTCCAGGTCCGTATAGTTAAAGCTGTGGTTTCCCCGGTAGTGATGTATGGAAGTGAGAGCTGGACCATAAAGAAGGCTGATCGCCAAAGAATTGATGCTTTTGAATTATGGTGCTGGAGGAGACTCTTGAGAGTCCCATGGACTGCAAGAAGATCAAACCTATCCATTCTGAAGGAAATCAGCCCTGTGTGCTCACTGGAAGGACAGGTGCTGAAGCTGAGGCTCCAATACTTTGGTCACCTCATGAGAAGAGAAGACTCCCTGGAAAAGACCCTGGTGTTGGGAAAGATGGAGGGCACAAGGAAAAGGGGACGACAGAGGACAAGATGGTTGGACAGTGTTCTCGAAGCTACCAGCATGAGTTTGACCAAACTGCAGGAGACAGTGGAAGACAGGAGTGCCTGGCATGCTCTAGTCCATGGGGTCATGAAGAGTTGGACACAACTAAACAACTAAACAACAACAACATCCTTTAAACCAGGGGTAGGCAACCTAAGGCCTGTGGGCTAGATGCGGCCCAATCACCTTCTCAATCCGGCCCATGGACGGTCCTGGAATCAGCCTGTTTTTACATGAGTAGAATGTGTCCTTTTATTTAAAATGCACCTCTGGGTTACTTGTGGGGCCTCCCTGGTGTTTTTACATGAGTAGAATGTGTGCTTTTATTTAAAACGCATCTCTGGGTTATTTGTGGGGCATGGGAATCTGTTCATTCCCCCCCCCAAATATAGTCCGGCCCCCCACAAAGTCTGAGGGACGGTGGACCGGCCCATGGCTGAAAAAGGTTGCTGACCCCTGCTTTAAACTCACCCAGACAAGCATATTAGAGAGGCTGCTCTACCATTAGGCAAAGGGAGACAACTGCTTCAGGCAGCCTTTTTGGGTACATTGGAAGGGCAGTTAATATGATTTTTTAAAATAGATTTCTTACTGTCTTATTTTTACTTCCAGGGTGGGAGAGAGACGCTTGGGAGGTTTTTCTGCCAGATACCAAAAGAGGAAGAGGGAGTATATGGCTCTGGCTCAGGCAGCAAAATAATTTGGGCCAACTCTCCGTATCAGTCACAGGTAATTCCTGAACTGACTCTTCGGACCTGGGCAACAGGCACACACCCCAACGCTCAAAGTGTGCTAAATGCATTTTGAGTTC
This sequence comes from Podarcis filfolensis, assembly GCF_964270895.1. Lineage (NCBI taxonomy): Eukaryota > Metazoa > Chordata > Lepidosauria > Squamata > Lacertidae > Podarcis > Podarcis filfolensis. Next base: position 114,040,227 of record NC_139605.1, on the reverse strand, counting down.
TCCAACAGAGGAGCAAAATGCCCCCACTTCCCAAATACACTGCCTCATTTACAGGCACGAAATGGAAGGAATTCCTGTCGTTTCCCTGAGGGTGCACATGCCTTGGACTTTATTAGAAGGATATTACCAGGGCAGCAAGTTGTGCATGTTTCTCTCTCGCTCCTTTAATATTTCCCCCCTATGTATTTCTTTCTTTTTTTGCTTGTGGACTCTTGCCCCGGTGCTGCAGAATGATGCTGCGTCCAGAGACTTGGGGGTGGGCTGGGGGAGACTTGTGGCATCCACACCGCCAGGAAGAGATCCTTTGCTACAGCTGCTGCTGCAGGGGAAATTAAGACTGCTTTCAGATAAAGAACTTAGGGTGTCGTTATGTACTGAGTTGAATAGGATCCAAAATGCAGCAGTCTGATTGGTCCTAGAACAATAGGATCCAAAATGCAGCAGTCTGATTGGTCCTAGAACAATAGGGTCCAGAATGCAGCAGTCTGATTGGTCCTAGAACAATAGGATCCAAAATGCAGCAGTCTGATTGGTCCTAGAACAATAGGGTCCAGAATGCAGCAGTCTGATTGGTCCTAGAACAATAGGGTCCAGAATGCAGCAGTCTGATTGGTGCTAGAACAATGCAGCAGTATGATTGGTCCGCAGGAGCCACCCAATCCAGGTGGAAGTGAATCCGCAACCTGATTGGCCCACAGGAGAATCCCGGAATTAGCCAATCATGTGCAGCCCATTGTGTAAATGATGTATATAAAAATTGTGTAAATAATGTATATAAAGCAGATATTGTGGGAGAACTTTCATTCCTCCTCACCACTATGAGCTGAATAAAGAGCATGAAATCCACTTTCGACTCCGAGTATATTTCAGGTGTGATCACCATGCCTCATTCATGCACGTTCTATTGGGATGATGGCGCTGACGTCCAGATGACATAATAACCCACCCACATTTCCCCAGTGCTGCTAATGTCCTTTTTTTCTTACTGCGGGAAAACCCTCCTTTGGCCGCCTTGGGTGAAATGCTTCTCGTGAGATGCCTTTCTCACATTTGGTCTGTTGGACTGTCCAAATAATGTAATCTAGCTGCAACCTCTTCTGTGCAAAGGGAAGCCCTAGCACTTACTTTAAAACATCAGAAGGCTATTTTAAACTGCATCCCAGATTATAATTTTAAAATACCTAACTGTGAAGATACATAGAATGAGAGGGTTTAAGGTCAGTGAGAAAGAGGAGGATTGGTTTGAGAAGATATTGAATTATTTGAACAATTTGGGGCAATTAAAATGTTAAAAGGTAAATAAACCTTGTGGAAGGAGGAGTGTTAAGGTATATAGAAGTGTATACAGTGGTACCTCGGGTTAAGTACTTAATTCATTCCAGAGGTCCATTCTTAACCTGAAACCATTCTTAACCTGAAGCACCACTTTAGCTAATGGGGCCTCCTGCTGCTGCCGTGCTGCCGGAGCATGATTTCTGTTCTCATCCTGAAGCAAAGTTCTTAACCCAAGGTACTATTTCTGGGTTAGCGGAGTCTGTAACCTGAAGCGTATGTAACCTGAAGCGTATGTAACGCGAGGTACCACTGTATATGGTTAATTTGAATATGTAATTATTGAATATTATTGAATATGTATATTATTGAATATTGTATACCCAGTGTATCAGCTGCCTGGGGGGTTTCACTGTTTGTGTTTTGGTGGTTGGTTAAAAATATTTATTTATTTATTTTTAAATTAAACAGCATCCCCCTACCTCCTGATCACTTTTGGTGTCAGGAGAAGCAGGCATATTGAGAGGTTTTGCTTTCTAATCAGGATCACAGAGGCAACCAGGCCCCTCTCCCCCACACCAGAGCCCAACCTGATTGCCTTTAGGGATGTTTTTGGGGTTTTTTAAGAATGCGTGTATGTTGGGCTGAACCACATGCACCATGTAATTTGTCCTATGAGATCAGGAAGGGTGGAGGAGAAGGCAGTGGTGAGAACACAGCATATTGTATATACACAGAGAGACACAGAGTGCTAATGCATTCTAGTGTGGAGGAAAGCAAACTGCAATTCTGCTTACAGCAGGATTGCAAAAGCTGGGCAGCGCTTGGAGGAGGAGGAGTTTGGATTTGATATCCCGCTTTATCACTACCCTAAGGAGTCTCAAAGCAGCTAACAATCTCCTTTCCCTTCCTCCCCCACAACAAACACTCTGTGAGGTGAGTGAGGCTGAGAGACTTCAGAGAAGTGTGACTAGCCCAAGGTCACCCAGCAGCTGCATGTGGAGGAGCAGGGAAGCGAACCCGGTTCACCAGATTACGAGTCCACCGCTCTTAACCACTACACCACACTGGCTCTCTTATGGAGCCTTTTGTCTGGAAACATCCTAAGTCGATAGAGATGTAGCAGGGGGTGCGGGGGAGGAACAAAACTATTTCTCCACTATCAATGGCAAGCCCACCTCGGGGGAATCCTTGGGAAATGATGTGGCATCTTCTCTTCCAAGGTTTGAGCTGAAAGCACCCACCTGCACACTTTCAGCTGGCTGCTCTACGGCTGCCACCTTCTCTTCCTCTTTTTCTTGGGGAGCAAAGTGCCCCTCAACTGGCTCCCTGGGAGGAGAGGAGGTTTGCTCCACTAGGCTGCAGGGAGCATCCTTTCTCAGCAGGTGGAGTAAGCTGCAGAGGTAGCGATGGGGCAAAGGGAGCAGGGAGACTGTGGGGAGGGAGTGAAAAATCGCACGCGCACAGAAGTCCCTGCCCACAACTTTGTTGTTCCCCTAGTAATGGAAGCTGGGAATCTTGCAGAGTCAGTGAATTTCTTGCATGTGGGGTGGAGGGAATGGGGCTGGGGGTTAGGCAATGCAAGCGGGACGTACGTGTGTGTGTGTGTGTGTGTGTGTGTGTGTGTGTGTGTGTCTAGGGCAGTGTCATTTCCACCCAGCTTTGCAATGATGGAGAGCAGCGCATCTGCACAATTCATGGCCTGCGGGGTGCTCAGCGCAACCATTCCGACACTGCCGGTGAAATATGTGCTTGCCGTGCATCGCTAATGCGGGCCAAGCAGATGGCACCGCAGCCATTAAAGGAATAAATAACGGGCACCGCAGCCTGCCTGGCATGGGGAGTAGGTGCTCTCTGCCACCTGGACAGATCCCTCCGAGCAGGGGAAGGGAGACACCTAATGGTCACCCCTGGACTACACAGCTAGGCAAGGTCTCCTGAACACAAGTTTCTCCAGGGATTCTCTGTCTGTCTATCTGTCTGTCTGTCTCTCTCTCTCTCTCCCATCTCCTTTGAAGTGGGTGTAAGAATATAGGAAAATCTCGACAGCTTCTAATAATTCCTTATGTGTTTTTGAATGCATATAGCACCTTGTTTTGCTCTAAGAGATCCCAAGGCAGTTTTACCTTTCAGGAGGTTGTTTCGAATAGCTTTGGCAAGTGTGCGTGTTGCATTTTAATTCAGCAATCATCTCCCCCAAGTTCCTATCAGTGTGGCAGGTGGTGAGTAGACAAGGTAACTTCAGGGTCAGCCAGAGTGGTGTCATGATCAGAGTGTTGGGTAAGACCAGAGGGAGCCTGGATTCAAATCTCCCAAGCAGCCACAAAATGTACTGGGTGATCTTGGGCCAGCCAGTTGTCATTGCTTAGCCTCGTGGTGATGTTGTGGGAGCATGAAGTGGTAGGACAGCGCACACCATGTCCACGGCCCTCAGCTGCTTGGAGAAATCATGGAATAAGCAACATGTAATAATACATATTGTATACATATTATATAATATACATATTATTGTATACCGTTGTTTGGTACCCAGCTCCTGCCCACCTAGTAGTTCGAAAGCACGTCAAAGTGCAAGTAGATAAATAGGTACCACTCCAGCGGGAAGGTAAACGGCGTTTCCGTGCGCTGCTCTGGTTCACCAGAAGCGGCTTAGTCATGCTGGCCACATGACCCGGAAGCTGTACGCCGGCTCCCTCGGCCAATAAAGTGAGATGAGCGCCGCAACCCCAGAGTCATCCACGACTGGACCTAATGGTCAGGGGCCCCTTTACCTTTACCTTAGAAAATAAATCAGAACAAAAAAAACTTGTAAAGGTTACAAAAAAATGTTATTATGGTTAACCAGACCTAATATGGTTTTTATGAAAATGAATTCCAAATATAATTTAATTTGTCCGTGGCAAGTCTACGTTTATACACAACTTGTTCATGTGTAGTGAGTTTGTACATATCTTCAATCGAATTGGGTCAGGGAGCTGCATTTTTGTTTTTCCAGTTCATCAATACCTGTCTTTTTGCCGTAGTAAGGGCGCAGAGAGTATTTTCATATTGTCCCTTTGTTAGATTCCATGTACTGGGTATATAATTCAAAAGGATATTTTCCTTTGAAAATTTAAAATTATTCCATACAGTTGTGTCAATCATCTCTATTACCTTTTGCCAAAAAATTATCAATATAGGACATTGTACAAACATATGTTTTGGAGGAGCATTATCCCTGATACATCCCTAGCAGCAAGATGTCTTAATAAGTTTTAAATACTCTTTTTTGTACAACAAAAGCAATATGTAGTAACATGCTCAGGGTGAAAGAGAAAAATGACCACAATCAGAAAATGTTAGGGTCTAAATCAGAGCTCGGAGACGGTGGCCCCAGAGATATTGCTGGACTCCATCTCTCTCCCTCCCTGACCCTTAGCCATGTTGGCTTGGGCAGATGGAAACTGTAGTCCAGAAACATCTGGAGGGCCACAGGTTCCCCATCCTTGGTGTATTGAGTCTCATGTCACAGATAAAAAGCAGCCCCAAGCCTGAAAAATACAGGTGTCCAAGTCTGAACACAGGAGGCTGTCAGGTCATTGGTCCAGGAGGTCAGTACATTGGCCCCTCTAGCTCAGAGCTGTCTACTCGGACTGGCAGCATCCCAGGCAGAGAATATTGAACATCACCTGCTGGCTGTTCCTTCTAACCAGAGATGCGTGGGATTGAATTAGGGACCTTCTGCATTCAAAGCATCTTTTTGACCATGGAACTGTGGGCAAGATCTCCAGCTACAGCCTGCCTCTCCTAAACTCCCCCCCAACCTCTGTGCCTTCTGCTCATCTTCTTCCTCTTCGGTAGTCAAACTGATCTCTCTCCTCTTCATGCTGTCCTTCCAGTGCCATCCCTTCAAAATCTACCCATGGGTTTTTTTGTGGTTTTTTGTGTGTGAAGCCTTTCATTAGCTCCCTTTTAGCCTGGCTTGAGGGACACGGGTGGCACTGTGGGTTAAACCACAGAGCCTAGGACTTGCCGATCAGAAGGTCGGTGGTTCGAATCCCCGTGACGGGGTGAGCTCCCGTTGCTTGGTCCCTGCTCCTGCCAACCTAGCAGTTCGAAAGCACATCAAAGTGCAAGTAGATAAATAGGTACCACTCCAGCGGGAAGGTAAACGGCATTTCTGTGCGCTGCTCTGGTTCGCCAGAAGCGGCTTAGTCATGCTGGCCACATGACCCAGAAGCCGTTGGCCGGCTCCCTCGGCCAATAAAGCGAGATGAGCGCCACAACCCCAGAGTCGGCCACGACTGGACCTAATGGTCAGGGGTCCCTTTACCTTTTACCTTTAGCCTGGCTTGAGCCTCCACAGCACCCTGACTCTGAGCCAAAACACATATAATGCAGAATAAGCTGGCTGGTGGCCACTGGAGCTGATGGGGTGGAAAGCAGAGAGACCAACAGGAGGTGGAGCCAGAAAGCCAATGACAAGCAGAGCCCACACATTCTAGTTTTATTGCCACTTTCCCTCCTGCTCAGTTCCACAAGGGTAACACTGGGACTGAGGAGGAGGAAGCTGACAGGAAGTACCCTCTGGACCAGTTGTAAGTAAGATAGGCAGGTGGTGGTTGAGGGCAGATGAAGGCTGGTGGGGCAGTGCCCCATTCAGCCTAACTGACCAGCCTCCACTGTACTTGTGATACAGAAATTGCAGAATTTAGGCTTAATAGCTGTTGTTGGAAGTTTGTGGCTTTGCCTGGAGTGCCTGGAGGCGGTTGGAGGATGGATGGTGGCTAACAGATTGAGGTTGAATCCTGACAAGACAGAAGTACTGTTCTTGGGGGACAGGGGGCGGGCGGGTGTGGGGGATTCCCTGGTCCTGAATGGGGTAACTGTGCCCCTGAAGGACCAGGTGCACAGCCTGGGAGTCATTTTGGACTCACAGCTGTCCATGGAGGTGCAGGTTAATTCTGTGTCCAGGGCAGCTGTCTACCAGCTCCACCTGGTACGCAGGCTGAGACCCTACCTGCCCGTGGACTGTCTCACCAGAGTGGTGCATGCTCTAGTTATCGCCCGCTTGGACTACTGCAATGTGCTCTACGTGGGGCTACCTTTGAAGGTGACCCGGAAACTGCAATTAATCCAGAATGCGGCAGCTAGACTGGTGACTGGGAGTGGCTGCCGGGACCACATAACACCAGTCCTGAGAGATCTGCATTGGCTCCCAGTATGTTTCTGAGCACAATTCAAAGTGTTGGTGCTGACCTTTAAAGCCCTAAACGGCCTCGGTCCTGTATACCTGAAGGAGCGTCTCCACCCCCATCGTTCTGCCTGGACGCTGAGGTCCAGCGCCGAGGGCCTTCTGGCGGATCCCTCACTGCGAAAAGTGAGGTTACAGGGAACCAGACAGAGGGCCTTCTCGGTAAAGGCGCCCACCCTGTGGAACGCCCTCCCTTCAGATGTGAAGGAAATAAGCAGCTATCTTATCTTTAAAAGACATCTGAAGGCAGCCCTGTTCAGGGAAGTTTTTAATATTTAACGCTGTATTGTTTTTAATACTTGATTGGGAGCCGCCCAGAGTGGCTGGGGAAACTCAGCCAGATGGGCAGGGTATAAATAATATATTATTATTATTATTATTATTATTATTATTATTATTATTATTAACTTCTTTGAAAAGTCCTTTGAGGTCAGATCTAAATGGCAAAGAAGGCAACAGCCACTCAAAGGATGAGGTTCTCTGTGGCGAATCAACATACAGACAGTAGCAGCAAATGGTTGTGTGAATCAGTCCAAACTTTCTCCTGAACCTGCTGCTGATCAGCTTAACTGAGTAACTGGTGCTATTGAAGGGAGTGGGGAGAGATTCCTTTTTGTCTCCGTCTTCACTTAGTTCAAAATATTATAATTGTCTATAAAACCCTCCTTTAGGATTCTTCCAGGTGGGCATTTATTGTGGTACTGAAGCTCCTCATGCATCCATATATTTATATTTTTTGCCATGGCCACATGATGTTATCATCATCAAAATACCAGCCTACATCTCTCCATCCCACCCCATTAATTTAGGACTACCCTTTCCAGGATAATCTGATAAATGGGGTGTGATGCCTACAACCCATTTGTAGTATCTCAAAGACCTGTTTACAATCTGAAGTCCCCTTCTGGAATTTCTTTCCAAGCTAAAAAGTCTCCATTTGGCCTTTCCTTGTAGGGCAGGCAACCCAAACCTCTCCATCATTTTAGCTGTTCTTCCTGGGTCCATATTATACCCTATTTGAGATAGGTTTCCTCTGTCTCCCACGTTAATTACACCCTTTACGGAAAACAAGAGCTAGCCTTTGATTTTCTCCCACCAAGCTTGGACTCTTGGCTCCCATCTCTCAAATGAGAGAAGCATCCAAGATTTTGAGGAGAGCTGCTGGTATTTCCAGGGTTATGTCTTCAGCTCCGGATGGGGCACACGAGCATTGAGTCTGTACTCCCCAAGGAGTCTGGACTTCTGGGTCTAACCTCTCTAATTGGTAGCTCTCCTGGAAAGGTGGAGGGGAGGATGGACGTAAGGGCATTTCGTATCACGGTCAAGCCAAAGAACGCTGCTCTTTCCCATGAGTCTCTCTGCTCGGGACTTAGGTTCATGCTGTTGCCACGGCAGCAGCGTTACCTCAGCAGCTGCCTGGGCATAATTAGGTGAGGCATAAATCACAGCTGCCTGGCACAGATGCTAGGACTGGCGTTGTCCTGCCGGCTCGACGTCTCTGAGCCCAGCCAGGTCATGGGCTGAGTTGACAGGACCCATAGTACGGTGCCTTCTATGAGCTCAGGGCACAAAATATTGTCGCCATTGGCGGCCTTCACTTCTGACAAGGCCAGAAGGGAGTATTCCCCCTGGGATAGGAGTCATCTTGCGGCATCTATCCAGTGCTGAATTAAAATGCATGTCCTAAGTCTGGTGGATCTCTCTCTCTCTCTCACTCTCTCTCTCTCTCTCTCTCTCTCTCCCCAGTTTCCAATTTTTGGCAGATCTTTCTGAAATCTAGATGCCACCTGCACAGGCAAAAAAGGTAGCTTTGTGCTAGCAGAACTGGGGTCCCTCCTAGTGGTGTGACCCTGTGGCCCTCAGATGTTGTTGGACTTAAGAGCCCACCAGCCCCAGCAAGTATGGCCAGTGGCCAGAGGTTATGGGAGCTGTGGTCCAAAAACATTTGGTGGGTCACAGGTTTCCTATTCCTAGGAATCTAAAGTAAGTAGGAAATGGTGATCATAGGCCATGCTGGTTGGGCCCGGCCAGGGGGGTGAGTGGGTTGGACAATAACATCTGGGAGGCCACAGATTCCCTGCCCTTGATCTAGAATAGACTTTCCCAAACTTGGGTCTTCAGCTGTTTTTGGACTACAACTCCCGTTACCTCTAGCGAGAGGACCAGCGGTCATTGATAATGGGAATTGTAGTCCAAAAACAGCTGGAGACCCATGTTTGGGAAACCCTGATCTAGAAGGTTTAGAAAGTGGACCTAAGAGACCCAATCTCTCTTCTTAATAGGAGAAGCTGTGGCTTGCTAGAATGCGGGCAACCAACAGAGACTGTATCTCCTGTGCTGCAAAAAGGGAAAGCTCCGGCTATAGGGGAAATGGCTTGTCTGCTGCATCAACAAGGCAAATATGTGTTAGATTCCCCCTCTTTATTCAGGAATAGGGAACCTGTGGCCCTTGGTTCCTCTTGCATGCAAGGCTGATGCCATCCCACTGACTTATACCCCTTCCTGTTGTGTATCTCTATACTGAACCCCGTCGAAACGAAGGGTAACAACTGAAAGAATGCTCTTCTTGGAGGCAGTATTCTTACCAAAGCCAGACGAGTCATCACATATTTAGCACCCTTGTCCCGGGCATTGAAAGTTGACTACAACAGGCAGCTCTCTGCAAATGCCCAGAGGCACTCTCCTCTCCAAACAGGTTCAGAGATCAGGAGGAGGGAGAGGTAAAATAAAGCACCACTAGTCTGCCTAAGACGCGGGTGGGACATGGGTGGTGCTGTGGTCTAAACCACAGAGCCTAGGATTTGCTGATCGGAAGGTTGGAAGTTTGAATCCCCGTGACGGGGTGAGGTCCCATTGCTCGGTCCCTGCTCCTGCCAACCTAACAGTTCGAAAGCACGTCAAAGTGCAAGTAGACAAATAGGTACCGCTCCGGCGGGAAGGTAAACAGCATTTCCGTGCGCTGCTCTGGTTCGCCAGAAGCGGCTTAGTCATGCTGGCCACATGACCTAGAAGCTGTACGCCGGCTCCCTCGGCCAATAAAGCGAGATGAGCGCCAAAACCCCAGAGTCGGCCACGACTGGATCTAATGGTCAGAGGTCCCTTTACCTTTACCTTTTTAGTCTGCCTAAGAAGTTGTGGAACATTGCAAGTACAGTCGTATCTTGGAAGTTGAATGGAATCTGTTCTGTTCAACTTCCAAAACGTTCGACTTCTAAAACGTTCCATTCAACTTCCAAAACGTTCGAAAACCAAATCGCAGATTCTGGTTAGCTGCAGGAAGCTACTGCAGCCAATCAGAAGCCGCAGAAGCCCCACCAGACATTCGGGTTCCAAAAGAATATTCGCAATCACTTCCGGGTTTGCGGCATTTAGGAGCCAAAACAGACAAGTTCCAGGACGTTCGGGATCCAAGATACGACTATGCACTATTAGCAGGAGGGGAATTTTTTTTTCCTGCTTGCTTGCCTCCTTGTATACCTGTTTCTGTGACTGCAGTGAAAGGAGAGAGTGTAATAAAAGAACCAGTGAATTATAGAGCCAAGTATAAAAGTTCTTAAAGGTAGAGGTAAAGGTACCCCCTGACCATTAGGTCCAGTCACAGACGACTGGGGTTGCAGTGCTCATCTCGCTCTATAGGCCGAGGGAGCCAGCGTTTGTCCACAGACAGCTTCCGGGTCATATGGCCAGCATGACTAAGCCGCTTCTGGCGAACCAGAGCAGTGCACGGAAATGCCATTTACCTTCCCACAGGAGCAATACCTATTTATCTACTTGCACTTGACGTGCTTTCGAACTGCAAGGTGGGCAGGAGCAGGGACTGAGCAACGGGAGCTCACCCTGTCGTGGGGATTTGAACCGGCAACCTTCTGATCGGCAAGCCCTAGGCTCTGTGGTTTGGACCACAGCGCCACTCGTGTTCCTTATAGAACTCAAATAGACTTTAAGCCACCAGCCCTGGAGCAGGGCACACTCCAGCCCCTTTACCTTATCTTAATTTTCAACAACTTCCATCTCCAATAAGTGGAGAGGCTGCCATCTAGTGACACTTTTGAGCAAAGTCATTAAAAAAACCCAACAACCTAGGGCTGAAGCAGAATCAAACAGAGGAAGCTGCCTTGAATCTATCGCAATAATGTCTACACGACTGGCAAGAGGGTTTTCCAGACAGGGGCTTTTCTCAGAGCTGCCTGGAATTGCAAGGGATTGAACTGGGACTTTCTGCATGCAACAGCTTGTGTTCTGCCACTGAGCTGCAGCCCTTCCAGATAAAAACCAAGCCAACATTTCAGAAATCTGGTCTGGAAAGAATTGTCCTTCTTTGCTTTAAGGTTCAGCATTGAGCAATTCAGTAGGGACGCGGGTGGCGCTGTGGGTTAAACCACAGAGCCTAGGACTTGCCAATCAGAATGTCGGTGGTTCGAATCCCCATGACGGGGTGAGCTCCCATTGCTCGGTCCCTGCTCCTGCCAACCTAGCAGTTCGAAAGCACGTCAAAGTGCAAGTAGATAAATAGGTACCGCTCCGGCGGGAAGGTAAACGGCGTTTCCGTGCCCTGCTCTGGTTCTCCAGAAGCGGCTTAGTCATGCTGGCCACATGACCCGGAAGCTGTATGCCGGCTCCCTCGGCCAATAAAGCGACATGAACGCCGCAACCCCAGAGTCGGCCACGACTGGACCTAATGGTCAGGGGTCCCTTTACCTTTACCTTTAAGTTGGTGGTCCTCATTGTCTCCTGTGGCAGTGAGTTCCATAGTTTAACTGGGCACTGTGTGACATCTGTCCTGAATCTTTCAACATTCAGCTTCAAGACAGTCCTCAGTCTGCTTCTGTGAGTATTGGGCGCCTGAGCCCTGGGTCTTTTGGGGCTCAGATCTCCTGCCCTGCACCCCATTTCTAAACACACACACACACACACACACTGCTTACAGGGCTGCTGAATGTGCTTTAACACACAATTCCTGGGAGGCCTCTAACACACACCATCTTAATTTGCTCAGAGACCTAAACTTGCATCACTGCATATGGAAATCATATGCAAATTACAGCCATATTGGGGGGGGGGGGAATGCCCTGAAGCAACACCCCTGTGCTGATCAGAAGAAAAAGATTCTTCTGAATTCTGCAGCCCCAGAGGCCTCTCTTGGAAGCATCTCTGCTAGGGGAGCTGTTCCTGGAGAGCTTGAAGAGGGAAAGGGAGATTTATGGCCCTTAAGTGTGAACTGCCTGGTGATATATCCAGTCTGCTGCTGCTGCTGCTGCTGCGGAGGAGGATCTCTTAAGATGCATCACTGGGCAGAACAATGAAGACGAAATCCAAGGCCCCTGCTGGAGAGAGGCTGTGGTGCTTTGCCAAAGAGTAAACTCAATTGGGGGGAAAATGAGACTTTCCTCCATAATAATAATAATAATAAATTTTATTTATATCCTGCCCTCTCCAACCAAAACCAGGCTCAGGGCAGCTAACAACCAATAACAAAAACAAGTTGATTAAAATACAATTTAAAAAACAAGATTAAAATACAACATTAAAACATTAGGATGCAGCCTCTTCAGGAGGAGAAAGGAAAAAGAAAGACGAAAGAGGGGGAGGGAATCAAACTGATTCTAAGCCAAAGGCCAGGTGGAACAACTCTGTCTTACAGGCCCTGCGGAAAGAAATCAGATCCCGCAGGGCCCTGGTCTCATGAGACAGAGCGTTCCACCAGGCCGGAGCCAGTATTGAAAAGGTCCTGGCTCTGGTTGAAGCTAGTCTAACTTCCTTAGGGCCCGGGACCTCTTTGTTGTTTAGTCTTTTAGTTGTGTCCGACTCTTCGTGACCCCATGGACCAGAGCACGCCAGGCACTCCTGTCTTCCACTGCCTCCCGCAGTTTGGTCAAACTCATGCCGGTAGCTTCGAGAACACTGTCCAACCATCTCGTCCTCTGTCGTCCCCTTCTCCTTGTGCCCTCCATCTTTCCCAACATCAGGGTCTTTTCCAGGGAGTCTTCTCTTCTCATGAGGCGGCCAAAGTATGGGAGCCTCAGCTTCAGGATCTGTCCTTCCAGTGAGCACTCAGGGCTGATTTCCTTAAGAATGGATCGGTTTGATCTTCTTGCAGTCCATGGGACTCTCAAGAGTCTCCTCCAGCACCATAATTCAAAAGCATCAATTCTTCGGTGATCAGCCTTCTTAATGGTCCAGCTCTCACTTCCATACATCACTACTGGGAAAACCATAGCTTTAACTATACAGACCTTTGTTGGCAAGGTGATGTCTTTGCTTTTTAAGATTCTGTCTAGGTTTGTCATTGCTTTTCTCCCAAGAAGCAGGCGTCTTTTAATTTCGTGGCTGTTGTCACCATCTGCAGTGATCATGGAGCCCAAGAAAGTAAAATCTCTCACTGCCTCCATTTCTTCCCCTTTTATTTGCCAGGAGGTGATGGGCCCAGGACCTCTAGGGTGTTGCTATTTATGGACCTTAAGGTCCTCCATGGGGCGTACCGGGAGAGGCAGTTCCGTAGGTACGAGGGTCCTAGGCCGTGTAGACAAGCAAAGAATGGAGCTGTCCCTGTGATGTCTTCAGGTAGAACTGACATATGTTTGGACCCACCCCCAAAGGCTCACCTAAACTGGATGATGGAGATGGGCTGTAGCTCAATGCTAGAGCTTCCATTTTGAATCTCCAGGTGAGGCTGGGAGGGTACCCTCCCTGGAGGGTCTCTTGTCAGTCACTGTGGACAATACAGAGCTAGATGGACCAAATGACCTGACCAATTACAAGGCAGCTTCCCATGTTCCTATGCTAAGTGAATAGAGGGAGTTGAGGGGTGGGGTTTGAGAGCAGCAACATCAAATGCTTGGGTGGTCAGCGTGGTAGGAGACCATGGTTCAAATCCTCACTCAGCCATGGAGATCACTGGGCAACCTTGGACCAGTCACTTTCTCTCAGCTTAACCCACCTCTCACAGCCATGGTCTGAGGATCAGTTGGTGATCTCCCTGGACTATAAGTGGCTGTAGGCAAAATAAATATACAGTGGTACCTCGGGTTGCATACGCTTCAGGTTACAGACGCTTCAGGTTACAGACTCCGCTAACCCAGAAATATTACCTCGGGTTAAGAACTTTGCTTCAGGATGAGAACAGAAATCGCGCAGTAGGGGTGCGGCGGCAGCAGGAGGCCCCATTAGCTAAAGTGGTGCTTCAGGTTAAGAACAGTTTCAGGTTAAGAACGGACCTCCACAATGAATTAAGTACTTAACCCGAGGTACCACTGTACTTGGGCTTTTGTGGAATAGTAAAAATATATAGCCGTACCTTGGAAGTCGAACTTCCAAAACTTCCATTCGACTTCCAAAACATTCAAAAACCAAATTGCGCTTCTGACTGGCTGCAGCCAATCCCTCATTGTCAGGGATACAAAATAAGCCATTTCCTTCCATTGTTATACTTCATGTACCCTGATACCTGCACAGCACATAAGAAGCTTTATTTGAATGTCTGCCACCTTCTGCCTGGTTCTATCTTAAGACCGGCCAGATGCAGGCTCCATGGCGTCAACATCACTACGTCTAGGAAACATCCCTCATTATTTCAGTAATGCTGCCAAGTATGCTGAGGTGTGACATCACACAGGAGTGAATGACATCAGGTGTGTGATGTAAGACTGCTTCTGTTTTCTGATCAGTGTTGTCTCACTGGGATTTCTTCCAGTAGCACCTCTCTTTTGCTTTAGGTGGGATATCTTCCTGTGTGGGAATTATAGGCAGAAGGAGAAATTGACACCACATTCAAAATTTTGAAATTAAAAAATAGGAAATTTCAAAATAATGACATTTGCAGATTTCACTTCAAAATTCATATATGAAAGTATGGCTTTCAAAAAAACAGAGCTTCCATTTTAAGTTATGTCAGTGCTGGGCATAGCTAGGATTTATGTTGTGGGAGGGACCAGATTTAAGTTAGAAGGGACAGAACTGAGGTATCTGTGACACGACTGGTCAGTTAGTTAAGAATTTTTATTTATTGACTAGATTTAGGGGGGCAGCTGCCTCACCATCCCCTTTGGCTGTGCCCATGATGTCAGTAAATTTCAAGGCAACAGTGTCATGTGCGAGCTTGCTGGGCTTACCTTACAAAATTTTGAAAATTTGATGGCTAGATTTGACCTCAAAAAATGGACATAAGGGTTTCAGTGTTGAAGCTTGAACTCAGCATTATAGCTGTGTCTGTTTCAGTAAAGGTAAAGGGACCCCTGACCATTAGGTCCAGTTGTGGCCGACTCTGGGGCTGCGGTGCTCATCTTGCTTTATTGGCCAAGGGAGCCGGCGTACAGCTTCCGGGTCATGTGGCCAGCATGACTAAGCCGCTTCTGGCAAACCAGAGCAGCGCACGGAAACGCCGTTTACCTTCCCTCCAGAGCGGTACCTATTTATCTACTTGCACTTTGACGTACTTTCAAACTGCTAGGTTGGCAGGAGCAGAGACCGAGCAACGGGAGCTCACCCCGTCGTGGGGATTTGAACCGCCGACCTTCTGATCGGCAAGTCCTAGGCTCTGTGGTTTAACCCACAGCGCCACCCACATCCCTTCGTCTGTTTCAGTGGGTTTAATTAATTACTTTAATATTTAACAGGGGTGGATGAACCTTAGGCTTTGGCAGTGGCGTAGGAAGGGGGGTGCGGGAGTGCAGACCACCCCGGGTGTCATCACTGGGGGTGTGTGTGACAAAATGGCAAAAATATATGTTTTTGGAAAAATAACTCCCGCACCCACTACACCCCCCCTTCCTACACCACTGCAGGAGCACTGAGTGATTTCCAGAAACCAGAAGCATTGCTGCCTCCAACGTTGCAGGCAGAGCACAGCCTTTATGGCCAGTAGCCTTCGCAGACCTCTCCTCCATGAATCTGCCTAATCCAGAGGCATAGCTAGGTGAGGCAGGGGGCACTGGGTGCCACACCGCAGGGCCTGCAGTGTGCCTGAGAAACACATCTCTGCTGTGGGGGAGGCGGCTAGTGGACTGCCTGCAAGCTATACATTGCTTTTTCAATCAGCGCAGGGCTTGCGTCTGCCCACCGCCTCAGCCGCCCTACAGCTGAGGGGGAGGCTGTGGAGAAGCTCCACGCAGCACACTCTGCCTTGACTCACCTCGCCCCCATGGGTGGCTTGTTCTGCCCCTGGCCGCAGGGTGCGCATGCCCCCCTGGGCACCCGAGCGGCTAGCAACGCTGCTAAGCTTTGTTGGCCAAATGTGGCCTTTTAGAGTTCTATAAAATTTCTAAAAGATTTCTATAGGATTTCCATTCTGAAGGAAATCCATTCTGAAGGAAATCAGCCATGAGTGCTCACTGGAAGGACAGATCCTGAAGCTGAGGCTCCGATTCTTTGGCCACCTCATGAGAAGAGAAGACTCCCTGGAAAAGACCCTGATGTTGGGAAAGATGGAGGGCACACGGAGAAGGGGACGACAGAGGACGAGATGGCTGGACAATGTTCTCGAAGCTACCAGCATGAGTTTGACTAAACTGCAGGAGGCAGTGGAAGACAGGAGTGCCGAAACTGGCATTGGATCCTTGCTGTTGAAGTCACTTGGGCCTCCAATGACAGAGTTGGATCCAGGAGCACCCTGGATCATGTACAGTACCAATCTCTTGGGCATGATTTGTAGAAAGGTTGTTTACCCCACACTGATGTGCAAAGCAATGGTTTTATAGAGATTACAATGGTTTATGATAGGGCCATGGTGTACACAGATTGGCACACATTTGATTATTATGTAATGCTACAATCTCAGGTCAAACAAGTTCAGCAGGTTTTTGAAGCACCAAAAACTTGCAAAACCTATTTGGTTCAAAATTGTAGTGGGCCAGAAAACGGAATGAATTTTATTATTACAGTCACAGACCAGCTCACTTACAATATCAGGAGAATCATAAAACACAACAGGAATACACTGAATTGCAATTGGGTAGAACAGAGACAATTCAGATATAGCGGCAGTTAAAAATATATATTAAATCTTGATCACTAAAATATAACCTAAAATTGTCAACCAGAAAACACACACACCATAAGCTCCCTCTTACTACCTGCAGCTACTGCTGCTGCTGTTGTGTGTGGATTGCTTATATTGTGTGATAATCTCGTCAAGTGTGAAGTATGTTCATTTTGCTATGGATACACAGAATGGGCAGCCAACACAGTTTAAACCTTGCAGAATGCTACACTCTCTGTATAAAAACCTTTTCACGTGAAGATTCTTGTAGGGGGCGGGTATCATCTCTGGAGTAACTTTGCTGTAGCTTGAAGATGATGTGCTAGCCTAGACTCTGACTTACAGGCAAACGATGCCCTCTAATGTACACTTGTGGTATTCAATCATATCTAGAACTGAAACCAAGATGCTGTGCTTTCCCATTCAGCGTTGATCACCACCCCACCCAAAATATGATCAGAGAGCTCAACAGGAACCAAGCCTCAACTGCAAACTTAGTTTCCCAAGCCAGACAGTAGTGAAAGAGCACACATTCAATGAGAGTTCCACCACAAACTTGAACCTTTTTAACAAACAGGCTCCCCAACTTCCCTAAGTGGCAAGAACTTCCAGGGTCAGTGTCACCCCATGTTTCCTTCCCTTTGGGCGAGAGAGCCCTGGCGATGGGTGACTTTTATTTGTAATATTTGCTTTTATTTGCATATAAAGTGGGACTGTCAACAGATTGTAAGGAGTTTCTGTTTAGGCTTCTAGCCACCCCAGTCTATCCACCACTCACACAATGTGGCCCCTGGAAGGTTGCCCAAATGAGAATGTGGCCCTTGGCTGGAAAATGGGTTCCCTGTCAGAGGAATTCACTACCCTGTTTGTTTCTGTCTGTGACTAACTGCTCTGAGCGTGCCTCTGGAATGGAAAGAGGCAAGACCAAGGAAGTGACTCATTCAAAGATGCAAAAAGGTCAAATTTCAGCTATGAATCATAGATGTGAATCATACCTCTGGAAGCAACACTAGAGGTTCCCATTTGGGTCAAATCAGGGTTTCTATCTCCGACTTGAGAGTGGTGAACTTTTCTGAGGCCTAAGAGTCACAAAATGGCAGTGTGGGGACAGAGACCATGACAAAACAATGGCAGATGGCAGCAAAGTTTGGCATAGTGAATTGCCCATTATTGACATTGCTGATCAGGTATAGGGGTGAAGAAAGGAGACAGTATTGGTAAAACCTATTTGGTGTTTCGCAACTTTCTGACCAGTTGCAGGAGCTTAGCCAGACCAAGCAGAGTACACGCAGAATCTACGGAAGCAATTGGCAACTTGGCTGCAGACAGGATAGACGAAGCAGGAGCCAGGAACTTGTAGTTAGGTGTTTATTATATACAGTGGACTATTTACAGGAACAGAACACGGATCTTTTGCTCGCTCTCTCTGACATGACTCACAACTCCTACACTGACACACAGAACTCTGAACCTCTGAACTCTGAACTAACGCATTCCAGTTAGTAGGCCATTAATTATCACTCCCTTGAGAGAGCTTGACCAATCAGGGAACTCTCTCCATGTCTCTGTTATCACCAGGCAGACTTACTCCTTATATTTGCCTTCTGGCCTTTTTTTTTTTTTTTTTAATAAATATTTTTATTTTTCCATACAAACACAATACAACAAACATAAACTTACAAAAACAAAAACAAAACAAAAAACATGTATCATTTCATATCCTAATTTCATATCCTATCTTCCCCGACTTCCTCGTGCTTCCCCTTTCTGTATTCCAAATTCTTATCGATTGTTCAGCAAATCTTCCCTTATTTTAATTTAAATTTAGACTATTCTTCCTTATTTTCCTTGTCTTAACCATTGCTAATAGTAACCATTTACTTTCCAATCCAACATCATTCTAACTTTCATTAACTTTATGATATTTCTTTAAATAGTCCTTGAATTTTTTCCATTCTTCTTGCGCTGCTTCTCTTCCCTGGTTTCGGATTCTGCTCGTCATTTCTGCCAAGCCCATATAGTCTATCACCTTCATCTGCCATTCTTCCAGTGTGGGTAGTTCTTGCGTCTTCCAGTACTTCGCAATGAGTATTCTAGCTGCTGTTGTAGCATACATAAAGAAAGTTATATCCGTCTTTAACACCCCTTGGCCGACAATACCCAAGAGAAAGGCCTCTGGTTTCTTGGGGAAAGTATATTTAAATACCTTTTTAAGTTCATTATAGATCATTTCCCAGAATGCCTTAATCTTCGGGCAGGTCCACCAAAGATGAAAAAATGTACCTTCAATTTCTTTACATTTCCAACATTTGTTGTCAGGCACATGGTAAATCTTTGCAAGCTTGACTGGGGTTATGTACCACCTATATATCATTTTCATAATGTTTTCTCTTAAGGCATTACATGCCGTAAATTTTATCCCGGTGGTCCACAACTTTTCCCAATCAGCAAACAAAATATTATGACCAATGTCCTGAGCCCATTTAATCATGACCGATTTAACCGTTTCATCTTGTGTATTCCATTTCAGCAGCAAATTGTACATTTTGGACAAATTCTTAGTACTGGGTTCTAACAGTTCTGTCTCCAATTTTGATTTTTCCACCTGGAAGCCAATTTTACTGTCCAGTTTAAACGCTTCATTAATTTGATGGTAGTGGAACCAATCTCTCACCTTCCCTTTTAATTTCTCAAAACTCTGCAATCTCAATTTGTCCCCTTCCTTTTCCAAAATTTCCCAGTATCTTGGCCACTTGGACTCCATATTTAACTTTTTAACTGCCTTAGCTTCCATTGGCGACAGCCACCTTGGAGTTTTATTTTCCAGCAAGTCTTTATATCTGTCCCAGACATTTAGTAGTGCTTTTCTGACAATATGATTTTTAAAACTTTTATGTGCTTTAACCTTGTCGTACCACAAATATGCATGCCACCCAAAAATGTTATTAAAACCTTCCAAATCCAAAATGTCTGTGTTTTCAAGAAGTAGCCATTCTTTCAGCCAGCAGAAAGCTGCCGCTTCATAGTAAAGTTTAAAGTCTGGCAGGGCAAACCCCCCTCTTTCCTTTGAATCCGTTAGTATCTTAAATTTAATTCTGGGCTTTTTGCCCTGCCAGACAAATTTAGATATGTCTTTTTGCCACCTCTTGAAACAATCCATTTTATCAATTATTTGCAATGCTTGGAACAAAAACAACATTCTTGGCAATACATTCATCTTTATAGCTGCAATACGGCCTAACAAGGAAAGCTTCAAGTTGGACCAAATCTCCAAATCTTTTTTCACTTCTCTCCAAGTTTTTTCATAATTATCTTTAAACAAATTCACATTTTTAGCTGTCATATTTATACCCAAATATTTCACTTTTTTAACCACAGTCAACCCTGTCTCATTCTGGAACCTTTCCTTTTCTATCTGTGTCAAATTTTTCTCCAAAACCTTTGTCTTAGACTTATTCAATTTAAATCCTGCCATTTGACCAAACTCTTGGATTATTTCCAAAACTCTTTTCGTGCTAGCTTCTGGCTCTTGCAATGTAAGTACTAAGTCATCTGCAAATGCTCTCAGTTTATATTGTTTAGCTCCGACCTGAATCCCTTTAACCAACTGGTCCCTCCTAATCATATTAAGCAAAACCTCCAGGACCGATATAAAAAGTAATGGGGAGATAGGGCACCCCTGACGTGTCCCTTTTTCAATCTTGAACTCTTCTGTAACCACATTATTTACAATTAGTTTGGCTTTCTGTTCAGAGTATATTGCACCTATACCATTTTCAAACCCTTGGCCTACCCCCATCCCCCGGAGGTTCTTCAACATAAAACTCCAAGAAATGTTGTCAAAGGCTTTCTCGGCATCCACAAATATCAAAACAGCTTTAGTGTTTATGTTCACTTCCAGCTTTTCCAAAATGTCAATTATATTCCTTACATTGTTCGACAAGTGCCTTTTTGGGAGAAAGCCCGCTTGGTCCCCGTGAATCTCCTCCATCAAAACTCTCTTCAGTCTTTTTGCCAAAATATCAGCAAAGATTTTGTAATCCACATTCAATAACGAGATGGGTCGGTAGTTTTTAAGTTGGGTCTTTTCAGTCTCTGTCTTTGGTATAAGTGTAATGTAGGCCTCTCTCCACGTAGCGGGTGCCCTTTTCCCTTCCATAATCTCATTGCAGACTTCCTTCAAAGGTTGTATCAACCCTTCCTTCAAAACTTTGTAGTATTTGGAAGTCAGTCCATCCGGTCCAGGGGATTTGCCCAGCGTCATGCCTTGAATGGCATCTTCTATTTCTTGTGCTGATATCTCCTGGTTCAATATTATCTTACTTTCATGCGAAACCTTTTTCAGCCCATTTTCCTCGAGGAACTGTTGTATGTCCATTTCTTTTTGCGGCCCTTGTGTGTAAAGTTGTCTAAAGTAGTTCTGAAAACAATTCCTAATTTCCGCTGGGTTGCTTATGTTTTTTCCTTCCACTTCTATATTTGTTACCGTGTTGAGTTTTTGTCTCTTCTTTATTTGCCAAGCCAGTAACTTGCCACATTTATCAGCAGATTCAAAAGTCTTTTGTCTCATTTGTTTAATTCTCCACTCTAATTCTTGATTCATCAGTTCCATATATTGTGTTTGATGAAATTTGATTTCTCTTAGAATCTCTTGGGATTTTGGCTTCGATCTTAATTGTTTTTCCCCTTCTTTTATCTTTTCCAAAATTCTCTCCTTTTTCTCATTTTGCTTTCTCTTCTTTAAAGTATTTTGCTGAATCAAAAACCCTCTCATCACGGCTTTGCTTGCGTCCCATACTATTCTTTTTTCTACTTCAGACCTTAAGTTGATTTCAAAATAGTCTTTCAAGGTTTTTTGGGCCTTCTTACAGATCTCCTCGTCTCTAAATAAGGTGTCATTCATTCTCCATCTGAAGGAACCAGTTGTTGTTTGCCTCATCACCATCTTTACAGCATTATGGTCGGAGAAAGTTTTTGGGCAGATTTCTACTTTTTTTATATTCGGAGCCATACTGCTAGTCACCCAGATTTGGTCAATCCTTGTCCATGTCATTTTGGCTTCAGAAAAGAAGGTTCCCTCTCTTTCTAATGGGTGTTTTATTCTCCAAATATCAATCAAGTCCATATTGTCAGTCATTTCAAAAAAAAGTCTTTGGTAGTCTTCCATCTTTTGTTATTACCTGTCTTTGTGCCTTGTCCATATTTGTTGAAACCACTCCATTCATATCTCCCATCAAAATTAAGTTGTAATCCATATGGTCCATCAAAATTTCATGCAACTTCTTAAAAAATTCAGCTTTCCCTTCGTTTGGTGCATAGATTCCCACTATCAAATACTTCTCTCCTTGAGATTGAATTTCAATTGCCAAATATCTTCCTTGATCATCTTTAAAAATTTGTTTCGGTTGCAATTTTTCTTTTGCATAGATCACCACTCCTCTCTTTTTTACTCTGTCTGAAGATATAAATTCCTGTCCCAGTCTTTTATTTATTAATAATTTTCTGTGTGCTCTTGTCACGTGGGTCTCTTGTAGGCAAATCAAGTCCAATTGGTCTTTCTTTAAGGCATGAAATATATTTTTTCTCTTCCTGGGAATATTTAAGCCATTACAATTCCAGGTTAGAAGTTGCAGAGCCATGATGGGATTATTTACTCCTTCCTCCTACAGCTCCCTGTTTTTGTTCCTCGTCTGTCGGTGGTACCGTGTTCGTGTCCAGTGATGGATGCCCTTGTCCTGGAAATGTCTCTTTCTGTAGGTCTTCTTCGTGTTCTCCCAAGAACTTGTCTTTATCACTTACAGTCTTTATTCTTCTCTTCTTTCCCTTATATTTAAAAGACAAGCCTTGGGGAAATTCCCACCTGAATGGTATGTAGTTCTTCTTCAGCAGTGTCACCAGGTCTTTATAATGTCCTCTTGCGTCCAAGATACTCTTAGGGATGTCTTTAAAGATCTCAATAAAAAAGTCTTCAATTCGAAGGGCTGTTTGGTAGTGCAGGTTCAATATTTTATCTCGCTCCTCCTTTGATCTTAAGGTAATAAGACAATCTCTGGGTCGATTTCTCTTCTGTCTTATTCCCAATCTAAATGCACTTTCTATCTTAAAATCTTCTTTCTTCAGCTCCTGCTTCCAAAAGTCAGAAAATTCTTTTGTCAAATCATCCACCAAGTTCTCTCCTTCCTTTTCCGGCACAAGTCTGATCCTCAGGTTCCTCTCCTTGCGTTGCATATCCTGCATAGAGAGTGCCAGTTCATATTCATCCAATTTCTTGTAAACTGGTGGAAATTTTTCCTCCGCAGCAGTTGCAATTTCCTTAGCTTCCTCGGCTATCTTTCGTGTTGTAGATGAATCTTCCAATAATTTCCCAATTGCTTCTGCATTTGAGTTCACTTTATTCCCTAGGTCAGTTATACTTTTAGTATTTAGGTCAATTTTCCCAGAGATTTCTTCAATTTTTTTATTTGTTTCAGCAACTTGTACTTTAGTTTCAGCAACTTGCAATTTAGTCTCCGCACCTTGCTTTTTTAGTTCCTCCAAAGAGTCATTTATCTTCTCCAATACCTTGGCAAATGATTCTTCTGTAGACATTGCTTTCGCTTTTGGCTTTGCAGCCACTATAGTTCCAGAGGCTCCTGTTACAGAAGCCCTTCTTTGCATGTAAGTGTCAATTTTGTATTGTCTGCCAGATCTCAAGGTTGTTTCTTGTAACTCCCCTTTCTCTTTACCATCTGCCATAACAAAGTCTTTTAGTCAAGGTCATTCCCAGACTTTGAAACTCACAAACAAAGTTCTCAAATTTTAAACTCCACTTGTTGCTGAAACAATTTGTAGATCCTCTAGGGGGCGTAGAGTCAGTTCTATACTTCTCAAAGTAATCCCACACTCTTCAAAAAAGAAGGAATAAAAGTTTCCTAGTCCCTTTCAATTTTTCTTTCCTTTTTCAAGGGGATCCCAGTCAATAGTGTCCTGTAAGTAACTTTGTAATGCCACAGAAACAGTGTTTCAAATTGGAAGTAACCAAAGTCAATTTGAGATATTTTTTAGCTTCTTATGGCAACAGTCCTTAGCCGGTTCCTTTTCTCCGGCAGTCCGATCCCAGGTTAAAGAGCAGCGATACTTAATCCAATTCTTTTAAATTGGCAGGGAAACACTTTTAAAATCTTCTTCCCCCTCCTCCTGCCTTCGGGGGGGGGAGTTCTTTGCTTTGGTGGTGGATTTCTTAAATCCCGCAAATTTCCTCTCAAGCAGTTACAGCTAGAGTGCCTTTCGCTTTGATCTTGCTACAGAACGGAAAGCAGACTTCCTTTTTAATGCTTGTCCGTCTCGGTGCCCAATTTCTTTACTTTTAGTGTCCAATTATATTTTAGCGGTCAATCCTACTCACGGATAGTTGTTCTTTTAATCCAATTTCCCGGGAAGAAGTCAGCGCTCTCCGCTAATGGCGACGCGGCTTCGCTTCGCAGGCTGGGTGAAGACGACTCTCAGCACCGCTCCAAGACCCCTCCGCTCCTCCGGAGCCTTTAAAAAGGCTATTTCGCAGCGTCGGGGGGGCGCAAAGGTGCCCGCCGGGTCTCCAGTTCACAGGCAACGCGCCTGTGATTTTTAAGGGTCCCCGCTTCGCCGTAGCTGACAGGACCCGAACCCACGAAGCAGATCTCTCCCGGAGCTCCGGTTGAGATCCGCCATTAAGCGCCGGCGCTGACCGGAAGTCCTATTTGCCTTCTGGCTTTCTGCCAAACCTTAATTGACTCTGTGTGAGTAGCTGTACATACACAGTTTCCCAACAACAGGAAGAATTTTTCCTCTCTTTCTCCTAAAGCTAGATATCAGGGCCATTCAGTGAAGCTGAACTTTGGATGATTCAGGACAGAAAAAAGAAATTACTTCCTTCACACAGCACATAGTTAAACTGTGGAACTCTGTGATGACCACTAACTAATCCTTTAAAAAGGATTAGACAGATCCATGGAGGTAAAGGCTATTGAGGGCAATGTTACTGCCAGAGGCAGTATTCACCTAAGTATCAGTTGTAGGAGTCAAATGTTTGAGAAGTACAGATCTCTGGGCTGGCTTCTGAGAACAGATGGATACTGTGCTGGTCCCGAGGGTTAACTGTGTGGCGAGGTCCGAGTCCAGTCCGGGGTCAAGGGTGCGGTATGGAGGCTGTCCGTCAAGGCTGAAGCGGGGTCCAAGGCAGGGAGTCGGGTGAGGTCAGGAACTCTGGCAGAAGAGTAGGACAGAGTGCCGGCAGGAACAGGCTACCAACAATGTTGCTCCCACAACCTGGGACTGGGCTGGCTGGCTTTTATCTGCCCCGAGGCATAGGGCGGCCCTGGTCCACAGGTGACTCGCCTCTTCTGGCCTGGAGACGAGCACTCCTCCTGCGGGAACTTAGTTCCCTCCGCCTCTCTGCCCTGAGCCTCTGCAGCTCAGGAGAGGCTGGAGGGTTACTGGACCCAGAGGCAACCTCACCTTCCCCTGACAGGGCTGAGAGTGGAGCACCTGCAGGCAACGGGTCCTCCATCACCTCAGGAGCCAGAGCAGACTCAGCTGGTGCCTGCACCTGAGGATCTAGCACAGGTGAGGACCCTTCAGGCTCAAGCCCCAGCCCCAGCTCAGCTGGTTCTGGAGGCGGGGAATCCTGTGCAGGCTGGGATTCCTCAGGTTCAGCCTCTGAGTCCGAATCCCAGGCCATCACAGATGGCCTAGACAGACCTTTGGCCTAATCCAACAGCACTTTTCTAATTGTCTTATTATTTTCCATTTATATCTATTTCCCTTTGGAAATACTTCATTCTTTATTGCAGTGACTAACTTCTTTGTTCTCCCCTCTCCTTCCTTTCCTCCCCTCCCATTTTGCCTGGGACAGACGGACTCCTGCCTTGCTCTCTAGCCAAGTATCTACTCTCATGAACCTATGTGCTGTGCATGCAAAGAGCTATTGGTACTGGTGTTAGTTCAACTGAAAGGCAATGTCATCTCAGTGAAGCCCAACAGAAAGAAGGGTGGACACCCACTAGTGGTTCTCAGCCTCCAGCTTTGAGAAACGTTGGGTTAAATAGCTTCATAAGTCCATCCTGATGTTCTGTGTTCCTCTGTTGGGAAAGAATCTGCTCTGGATCCACACAGTTCATTGCACTACAGTGCCTGCCACTGAGTCAGCCAGAAATAACCCACTTTTGAATAGTGGAAGTTTGTCTTCAGCACCAAGGACAGCACCTACCAATTTATGCCAAGATCAATCGAGACAGGGACCCAAAGGATAGCAACATTTCAGTTCTGCACACCTAAAGGACATTTGGACTCTGGTTCTGAAAGTATCAGGTCCCTGTGATCTATGGCAAACCAATGTTTGAAAAATTTGAGATGCATTTTGTGATATGGCCCCAGCGCCTACTGTTCAAAAAGGAACTTTTTTTTATAGGCAATCACTGAGCATCTACAAACCCAGTGGGTATGCAATGCATATTAGCTGTTTGGATCCTAGCCCAAATCTTCTGTACAAGGTGGAGAATTTTAATTAAGCCATTAAAACTATCCATAATAGCATCAAGTAAACAGAGAAAGCTAAACCTAAGGAATATATTTCATAATCTAGATATGTAACACCAAAAAATGCTGGAGATTCTCTCTATATATGGATATTTATTAAAGCATTCTTATTCAAGTCCATGATTCTTCCAGTATATACAATAAAATTCACCAAGGTGGTGTGGTGTTTTAATGACTGTCTGAGCTTACTCATATTTGAATAATAAGAAATTAGAAATAATGGCAAACTTGAAGGCTACTCACCCTGGGACCTTATGGTGAAGGATGGGAAATAAATATATATTGTCACCATAATTTGTGAAACCCCTAAGATAGGGCAGGAAAATGGGAGAGGGACCTGTGGCCCTTCAGATGTTAGACTGTCAGCAATTCCCATAAGTCCCACGCAGCATGGCCGATGCAGTGGGATTTGCAGTTCAGAACCCTTGAACAGACACAGGTTTCTTATTCCGGGGTCTAAACTTAAGGGCTTCTGCATACTCAAGGGGCACCCAAAGAATCAGATGGAGGGGGAAGGGAGACAAAAATCAAAAGCCCATTCTGATATAGTACCTTCCTTCTGTGGTCCATTGTGGAGTCAAAAACAGGAAGGGGGTTTGACTTAAAGCACTGTCCATCACAGCTTCCCTCTCCCTTGAACGCTGCCTGAATCTGACCACACGGGTCAAATGTTTCACAGTGCAGTGTGTCATCGTGATTAAGAGCTAGCATGCTCCCAGGCTGTGGGTGTCACCAGGCATGAAACAGTTAATCTGTCCTGATGTCACAATGCTCCATGACAGGAAGAGGTGTCAAGCCCGCCCACCCCTCCTCTGGCTGCCATTGTCTGTGCGAGGCTGCTTTCTAAGTGGGAGATACTGGGGTGTGTGTGTTGGGAGAACTCTTTTGTCCAACTTAACTAACAGTGCAAGCCTCGCCTACAGACTGGAGCTGGTATGCTGGAATGGTTATTTTTTTTACAAAAAATTTATTGGTTTTTACAATATCAACGACGGTGTGCTGGAATGGTTAAGGGCATAAGCTATGAGCTGGAAGCCTGCTGTTCATATCTCAGAGGTGCGAACTCAGATAGTCTTCTCTCTTTTTTAAAATAAAAAAATTAATCTCTCTTTTTTAAAAAAAAAATTAAATTGGTTTTCATAACATTATAAACAAACAAACAAACACATAAGACAAACAAACATAAATCATAGCCTTATTAAAAATTACACTTATTAACATTGTTAAGTGACTTCCTCGCATCCCCTTGGTTGAATTTCATTGCATATCCTTTTAACGGTTTTCCAAATCACAGTTCTTATAAAATTTAACTTAAGCATTAACATCCTTAAATCTTCACATTATGAAATTAAACATATTAATTCATCACTTAACATAAATAAAATCCTAAGCCAATTAAGTATCTGCAAGCTGTTTTCAGTTAATTTAACTTAGCATATTTAACTAAGTAATCATTAAATTTAATCCACTCTTCCTGATACTCCTCCTCTTTCTGGTCGCGGACTCTTCTGGTTAGGTCGGCTAGCTCCGAAAAATCCATCATCTTCATCTGCCATTCTTCTATCGTTAGTAATTCTTGGGTTCAGATAGTCTTCTCTCTGTCACAGTGGGATTAACGATACCAGCCTACCTTCTAGGTTTGCTGAGATAATGTATGAGTATGATACAAAGTGTTGTGAGTATGATATAAACATATTGGTTTTATTGGTTTGTTTCAGACTGATCTTCTGGAAGACCTTTGGCCATGATTGAGTCAGTCACTACAAGCCTCTGATGGTAAGTGGTGATTGACTGTGCCAAAATCAAGAAATCAAGGTCTTTGATGTGTGTCTTTGGAAGAAGCTGCCCACTCCTCCCCTCACTTTGACTATTTCCTTTGAAGCTTAATAGCTCTGCTATCTTTAAAAAAATGAAAATGGGGGCAAACATAAGAGCATTAAGCCCAGAGTCCAAAATGACCTAATTGTGCCACTGCAGCTTAAAGGATAGGAGGTGTTGAGGCTGAGAAGAATAGCTCTGCAGGGTTATGCATTCTCCAAGTCTAATTAAACACACACACACAAGACCCATTCTGAATGGAACTGCTCCAGCGCTTATGCTTTGAACACATATTCACTGTACTAATACAGGGAATAATCAGATTGTCAGAGTTCGATATATAACAAACCTATATTGGGGAGGGAGTGAGAGATTTTACTTTCTTGGGCTCCATGATCACTGCAGATGGTGACAGCAGCCACGAAATTAAAAGACGCCTGCTTCTTGGGAGGAAACCTGGACAGCATCTTAAAAAGCAGAGACATCACCTTGCCAACAAAGGTCCGTATAGTTAAAGTTATGGTTTTCCCAGTAGTGATGTATGGAAGTGAGAGCTGGACCATAAAGAAGGCTGATCGCCGAAGAATTGATGCTTTTGAATTATGGTGCTGGAGGAGACTCTTGAGAGTCCCATGGACTGCAAGAAGATCAAACCTATCCATTCTTAAGGAAATCAGCCCTGAGTGCTCACTGGAAGGACAGATCCTGAAGCTGAGGCTCCCATACTTTGGCCACCTCATGAGAAGAGAAGACTCCCTGGAAAAGACCCTGCTGCTGGGAAAGATGGAGGGCACAAGGAGAAGGGGACGAGAGAGGACGAGATGGCTGGACAGTGTTCTCGAAGCTACCAGCATGAGTTTGACCAAACTGCGGGAGGCAGTGGAAGACAGGAGTGCCTGGCATGCTCAGGTCCAATATGCTGCTATTAGGAAAGTGGCCAGCAGGTGGCACCACCTAACTACTCCCCCCCCCCCCCACAACCCACATGGTAGGAAATCATCCCAAATTCTGTCTCATGCGGCAGACTTTTGGAATTTAGAACACTAGAAGAATTCTGTTGGATCAGGCCAATGGCCCATTTCCTCCAGCATCCTCTTTTCTCAGTGGTCAGTCACATGCTCCGATGGGAAGCCAGCACGCAAGACCACAAACACCCTTGTTTTCTGCAATTGTATTCAGAAGCTTCTTCCGAGTACAAATTCAGGGTTTATGTCAGAAAACTAATACAGAACTTTGGTGGGGGATTTTTGAGACCCTGGGGTCCCTTCCAACTCTATTACTGTGGTACCTCGGGTTACATACGCTTCAGGTTACACACTCCGCTAACCCAGAAATAGTGCTTCAGGTTAAGAACTTTGCTTCAAGATGAGAACAGAAATTGTGCTCTGGCGGCGCGGCGGCAGCAGGAGGCCCCATTAGCTAAAGTGGTGCTTCAGGTTAAGAACAGTTTCAGGTTAAGTACGGACCTCCGGAACGAATTAAGTACTTAACCCGAGATACCACTGTATTCTGTAAACCGCAAATGTTTCTCTACACCAGTTTAGAAACATTTCCCTCCCCCTCCTACAAGCTTTATACTCTCTCTCTCTCTCTCTCTCTCTCTCTCTCTCTCTCTCTCTGTAGCTTCATGCTAATATACATTGGTTTGTTTTGATCTGGAGTGATTTCAATAGACTTATGCCATTTCGCATTAAAGCCTTTGTCCTTCCAAAGGGTCACAATTTTGGGCCAACCTCTTTGGTGAAATCACATAACCGGTGACCCCTGGAATGGGGCTCAGTTCTAGATAAGCACACATATAAGACTGAAGCTGTACTGTACCAAGTTGCATTTGCCTAGGTAAAGGGACCCCTGACCATTAGGTCTAGTCGTGGCCGACTCTGGGGTTGCGGCGCTCATCTCGCCTTATTGGCCGAGGGAGCCGGCGTACAGCTTCCGGGTCATGTGGCCAGCATGACTAAGCTGCTTCTGGTGAACCAGAGCAGCGCACGGAAACACCGTTTACCTTCCCGCTGGAGTGGTACCTATTTATCTACTTGCACTTGACGTGCTTTCGAACTGCTAGGTTGGCAGGAGCAGGGACTGAGCAACGGGAGCTCACGTCACAGGGATTCGAACTGCCGACCTTCTGATCAGCAAGTCCTAGGCTCTGTGGTTTAACCCACAGCGCCACACGCATATGCCTACTCTGAAGCAAATCCCATTGAGTTCAATGGGGCTGATTCCCAAGTACCTGCGCATGGTGCTAGTCCCTGACCTCTCACTGCACCTCCAGAGGAGGCCAGGAACAATCTCCTGCTGCTCTTCTCTCCAGCTCCAAATATTCAATTATTCAGATATCCAAACCTGCAGACCATGGACCAGATCAACTTACCAAGCTACTTCAAAGGGCCCATCCCCAGAAAATTGGTGGCAATTCTTTTCCCTCTTGCATTGTACCTCTCCTTCCTTTTGCATCCCCCACACGCTAGGCAGCTGAGATACTCAGGAAACAGGGAGTGCAATTCCTTTCTATTTTCTGAGCATCCCAACCTGTTATCAGTGGTGGCGATGAAAGAGGGGTGAGATTGCATTTGCCTGGTAAGCACAGAGTCAGACTTTAAGCACCTCTGCCACAAGGTGGCGCCATCTGCTCATTAGTCACCAGTGGATGCATCTCCCGCTTATCCGAGCCTTTCTTGAAAGCTATTTTTAAGTCCTCAATAGCCTATAAGCATCTAATAGGGACGTGTAATCGTTCTTAATGGAGATTAAAAAGCGCAGGAAGGGCACCTGCGCTTTGAATGTGCTAGTTAATGTTGGTTTCGCATCTGCATTGCAGGCATAAGAATATAAGACGAGCCTTCTGGATCAGGTCTCAACCGGCATCCTGTTCTCATAGCAGCAGTGCTCTGGGGACTCTGCATTTGCTCAGAGGCATTCTCTGCTCCAGGAGTGAGCTTTGGCATTCAGATCAGAACAGGTCCTGGGTCTGCGCTCCAAGGAAGTTTGGTTATACATTCATTCGTTCATATATTCAGGCATTTTCCAACTCCCAAGAGACTGCGATCTAATCCCGCTATAAAAAAACTGACAGTGATCTACCCGTTGGATTGACTAAAGTTGTTGAGCTTTCTTTAGGGGAGGAAGACACAAAGTTGTTGAGGTTTTCTTTGTGGGGAGCATCAATCAGGCAATCAGGATCACGCAATCGACCAGGGACGCCCCGCAATCGACTGATAGATTGACCAGTTGGGCATGCCTGATATATTCCATTTCAGTCCTGTTCCTCATCAGTTTATGATCCCATTGCAGGTTAAAACATTAAAAACAATAATTTTAATTATTTTTCTCTGCCCATCTAGCTGTGTTGCCAAAGAATAAATTAATTAAAATTGAAGACTCTCTTGTCTAACAGAGCAGGCATGCTATCTGCTGAACTCATTCAGATTAGAGCCCTGATATTTAGGAGATTGGGATGCGGGTGGTGCTGTGGGTTAAACCACAGAGCCTAGGACTTGCCGATCAGAAGGTCAGCGGTTCGAATCCCCACGACAGGGTGAGCTCCCGTTGCTCGGTCCCTGCTCCTGCCAACCTAGCAGTCAAAGTGCAAGTAGATAAATAGGTACCGCTCCGGCGGGAAGTTAAACGGCGTTTCTGTGCGCTGCTCTGGTTCTCCAGAAGCGGCTTAGTCATGCTGGCCACATGACCCGGAAGCTGTATGCCGGCTCCCTTGGCCAATAAAGCGAGATGAGCGCCGCAACCCCAGAGTCGGCCACGACTGGACCTAATGGTCAGGCGTCCCTTTACCTTACTATTTAGGAGATTGTGCTGCAGCAGAGCATCACCACAATGGAGACATAGACCTCTGATAAACTGGAAAGTCTGGCTGACCTCCAGAGCAAACCCTGATGCTAAAATCTGGGGAATTCCCCCCCCCCTCTTTCTGCCCAAATCCCCACCCCTGGTGAGGCCCCCTCATAAGACTTGCATAGCCTGCAGTTACCCAAGCCCTGAGCTTCTACTTCCTGTCGGTTATTTTGGGGAAACTGGAAGTGACTGGTTTGCTTAGAGTCACTATTAGATCTTTAGAAGGGAAGGGGAAACTGCGTAAGAAGACAGAAATTACAAAAATCTCTGACAGGCAGGAATAGCAAATGCAGGGTGGGGTGGGGGGTGGGTTATCAACCAAATTGGAAGGGAGAGCAAAAAGCAGGCGTGCCATTGTGTGAAAGCAGGACTGGCGACTCCAACAGTGTCCCTGTGATTATTTCTCAGAAACACCTATCTATCTGGTCAATATCTTGGTTGTGTGATATCGTAGCAGTCTTGTGTACTATGCATGCCAATTGTACAAGACCCTTTGTTTAGGAAGGAAGGAAGGAAGGAAGGAAGGAAAGATACTTTTCAACCTATGTTGGAAATACAGTGGTACCTTGGTTCTCAAATGTAATCCGTTCCAGAAGTCCGTTCGACCTCTGAAATGTTCAAAAAACAAGGCGTGGCTTCTGAATGGCTGCAGGAGCTTCCTGCACTCAAACGGAAGCCACGTCAGATGTTCAGCTTCCGAAAAATGTTTGAAAACTGGAACATTTACTTCCCGGTTTATGACATTCGGGAGCCAATTTGTTCATCAACTAAATTGTTCAAGAACCAAGGTTCCACTGTATTGTAATCATTCTTATGAGACATATTAGAGGCTGCACCCCGCTGTCTTTGCATGCAACCCCCCCCCCTTTGCATCTCACCAAAGCCAGCGACCCCACTCCTTACTCCTTGCCAAAGCCACCCCCTTCCTTCTTGCCAAAACTACTCCTGATACTTCTAATAAAAGCCCTCCCCATCCTCCTCACCAAGTGTGAATGTGCCTTATATGGATGGCATAGATGATGGCACTTTGTACAAGGAAATCAGGGTGACTGCTCAATAAACCAGCCGTCCGGGGGAAGCCCCACAGATTTCAGTCCTGTAAATCTGACACCATGCAGTCCTGTATGTGGGCTGGTTGGAAAACCAGCAGCTCTGGGTCCCCACTGCCATTTGTAGGCAGCTGGCAGCTGCAAACTTCTCCACAAACCCCAAAAAGTCTCTTTCACTTTCTCCCCATGCCTGGCCGCTGCCATTCTCTACACACCACATCCTGTCTTAATCGAGGAAAGTGCAGTAATTGCTGAAGGAGCTCCAGATTGCATCAGTGCCTTTTACTGACAACAGGATATCCCTAAGTTAGGTGCTTTTCCTTCTTCTGCTTCTTCAGATGAGAACAGGGTGTTCCAGCAACACAGAACACTGTGTTCAAAGCAGGACATCCCTTATTTTTATTTTTTGCTCATAAAGCATAAATGACAATGACATTCAGCAGCAGCCATGCCCAGGGAGCCAGAAAAGGACACACTGGTTGAATTTTTGCTAATATGGAACCTTCAATGACATGGCATGAGAGCATTAAAGAATGGTCATATCCATCAAATTCAGCTTCTTATTTTTCCAGCCTTTCTGTTCTGCTCTCTAGATTTCCACATCAGCTTGCAGTTTTCAATAATAATAATAATAATAATTTATTATTTATACCCCACCCATCTGGCTGGGCTTCCCCAGCCACTCTGGGTGGCTTCCAAAAAAAATATTAAAATACTGTAATACATCAAACATTAAAAGCTTCCCTAAACAGGGCTGCCTTCAGATGTCTTCTAAAAGTCTGGTAGTTGTTGTTCTCTTTGACATCTGGTGGGAGGGTGTTCCACAGGGAGGGTGCCACTACCGAGAAGGCCCTCTGCCTGGTTCCCTGTAACTTGGCTTCTCGCAGTGAGGGAACCGCCAGAAGGCCCTCGGTGCTGGACCTCAGTGTCTGGGTAGAATGATGGGGGTGGAGACGCTCCTTCAGGTATACTGGGCCGAGGCCGTTTAGGGCTTTAAGGGTCAGCACCAACACTTTGAATTGTGCTTGGAAACATACTGGGAGCCAGTGTAGGTCTTTCAAGACTGGTGTTATATGGTCTCGGCAGCTGCTCCCAGTCACCAGTCTAGCTGCTGCATTCTGGATTAGTTCTAAAAAAAAAAAGAGTCCACGTGAAAACGGTCCAGCGTTTTTAGTGTGAATTTCTCCTAAAATACACATTCTTGCATGCCCTTTTGTCTAATGTACACATTCCTGCAGCCATTGCCCCCAAATTCCCCCAATTTTTAATGTGCTATTTTCACCCACATATACTTTTATAAAGCACACTTTACTCCAGTAGGTGTATCTTGTACTTGGCTGGAGAAAGGCACTGCAAATTTCCGAGAAGCACGGATTTCAAATGATAGCTGTGTTTTGGTTCAGATATTGTTTCAGAAAGTCCAAATTCACCTGTAAATGTGAATGGAATGGAATCCCCCCATCCCTACTTATGTAATGGGGTGCACTTTCTCCCTCCCCCCAAAATCTGTTCTAGGGGTTTCCCCAACTCTCTCAAGCACATTTGATGCGGACGCAGGGGGAGAAGAGGGAGGGAATGTTCCATTGTGATGCAATATTTGAATGGCATCCTATGTTTAGAACATGCACCCTGCAGCACACATACAAGAAATGGTTGGGTAAGATGAGGAAGCGATGCAGAAAGACCCTCCAGTTATTGCAGTCTCTTGGTAATCC
Source organism: Podarcis filfolensis (assembly GCF_964270895.1). Classification (NCBI taxonomy): domain Eukaryota; kingdom Metazoa; phylum Chordata; class Lepidosauria; order Squamata; family Lacertidae; genus Podarcis; species Podarcis filfolensis. The sequence continues at coordinate 114,005,766 of NC_139605.1, read as the reverse complement.
CTCTAAGACACTTCCTTCCATTCTGAAGAAATCATATGATACCATATGGAGAAACGGGGGAATGATGATTAATGGCAGACTTTTATGTAATCAAGACCGGCCCTCTCATTAGGCGGGGTGAAACGGCCAACCTCAGGTAGCAGACTTTGGGCTACCCATTTCCAGGCATCGTATTGGTTTTGAATGCAGTGCTATGGAAGCTTGCTTTCCTGAGTGCAAGCTCCACAGAACCCCAACACTTTGTAAAGGTAAAGGGACCCCTGACCATTAGGTCTAGTCGTGGCCGACTCTGGGGTTGTGGTGCTCATCTCCCTTTATTGGCCGAGGGAGCTGGCGTACAGCTTCCGGGTCATGTGGCCAGCATGACTAAGCCGCTTCTGGCGAACCAGAGCAGCGCACGAAAACGCCGTTTACATGCCGTAAATTTCATACCGGTGGTCCACAACTGTTCCCAGTCCGCAAACATAATGTTATGTCCAACATCTTGTGCCCATTTAATCATAGCAGATTTCACCATTTCATCCTGAGTGTTCCATTTCAACAGCAAGTTATACATCCTTGACAAAATCTTAGTTTTGGGTTCTAACAGTTCTGTTTCTAATTTTGATTTTTCCACCTGGAAGCCAATTTTCTTGTCCAAATTATATGCCTCCATTATCTGATAGTAATGAAGCCAATCTCGGACTTTGTTTTTTAGTTTCTCAAAACTCTGCAATTTTAGTCTATCTCCCTCTTGTTCCAAAATTTCCCAATATTTCGGCCATTTGGCCTCCATATTGAGCTTTTTCTGAGCTTTTGCTTCCATTGGTGACAGCCACCTTGCTGTTTTATTTTCCAATAAATCCTTATATCTTATCCAAACATTGAACAAAGCTTTCCTGACAATATGGTTCTTAAATGCTTTATGTGCTTTAACCTTGTCGTACCACAAATATGCATGCCACCCAAAAACATTGTTAAAACCTAAATCCAAAATGTCTGTGTTCTCAAGAAGTAGCCAGTCTTTCAGCCAGCAAAATGCTGCTGATTCATAGTAAAGTTTAAAGTCTGGCAGGGCAAATCCACCCCTTTCCTTTGCATCAGTCAATATCTTAAATTTTATTCTGGGCTTCTTGCCCTGCCAGACAAATTTAGAGATATCTTTCTGCCACTTCTTGAAACAATCCATCTTGTCCACAATTTGCAGTGTTTGAAACAAAAACAGCATTCTAGGCAATATATTCATCTTTATAGCTGCAATTCGACCCAACAAGGACAGCTTCAAATTTGACCAAATTTCTAAGTCTTTTTTCACTTCCGTCCAACATTTTTCATAATTATCTTTAAATAAGTTCCCATTTTTTGCTGTCATATTAATCCCCAAGTATTTCACTTTCTTAACCACAGTCAAACCTGTCTCATTCTGAAACCTCTCTCTTTCAGTCAGTGTTAAGTTTTTCTCTAAAACCTTAGTTTTTGACTTGTTCAATTTAAATCCTGCCACTTGCACTTGACGTGCTTTCGAACTGCTAGGTTGGCAGGAGCAGGGACCGAGCAACGGGAGCTCACCCCATCGCGGGGATTCGAACTGCCGATCTTCTGATCAGTAAGCCCTAGGCTCTGTGGTTTAACCCACAGCGCCACCCGCATCCCTTCAACACTTTGTAGCCATGCACAATTAATTTTTAAAAAGTGTTCAGCCATCTTTCTAGTCCTCTCAAAAAGGGCTGTGATTCCTGCATTGCTAGATGCACCCTTGGGTCCCTTCTAATTATGGAATTCTGTGATGTGTAGATCATTTGCCTGTGTCATTGCTACCATTTTGTGGAATGTACTGGATGTTTTTAAGAGCTGTGCAGACAAGTCATTCATTTCTGTGGAGGGAAATTGTTTCTTTGTCTGAAGAACGCAGAGTGGTGGACTCTACCCCTCTGCTTAACATCTCCACAACAACCCTGTGAGGTAGGATTAGGCTGAGAGTGACAGGTCCAAAGTACCCAGTAAGCCTCGTGACTGAATGGGAATTTGAACTTCCAACCCTCTTAAACACTACATTAAAAAAACATCTTTATTGAAAGTTCAAAAAGTACATAATTATATGTGCATTAAACATTGTGAGACGTAAATAAGACAGAGAGAGAGAGAGAGAGAAAGAGAGAAAGAGAGAAAGAGAGAAAGAAAGAAAGAAAGAAAGAAAGAAAGAGAGAGAGAGAACCCATGTATAAGGGAAAATAAAGGAGGGAGGGGAAACCCCCCCAAAACTGTATATTTTACAAGGTGGTTATAGTACTTCACCAGATCTTAACCTATTACAATATTTGTAAGAATGAATTCCAAATGTCACTGAATTTGTCCATGGCAAGTCTGCGTTTATATGCAAGTTGCTCATATGTTGTGAGTTTATATAAGTCTTCAATCCAATCGTAGAAGGGAACTGCATTCTTATTTTTCCAATTCATCAGTATCAGTCTTTTTGCTGTGGCAAGGGCACAGAGAGTCCGCTCGTATTGTACTTTTGTAAGGTTCCATGTGCTGGGTATACAGTTCAAGAGGATATTTTGCTCTGTAAATGTAAGGTTCTTCCATACAGTTCTGTTGATGGTTTCAGTTACTGTACCTTCAGTTGCCAAAAATCTTTCAATATAAGACAATGAAAAAACATGTTTTAGAGAAGCATTATCATTTGCCCAAGAGACATGGGAGGCGCTGTGGGTGAAACCACAGAGCCTAGGACTTGCCGATCAGAAGGTTGGCGGTTCGAATCCCCGCGACGGGGTGAGCTCCCGTTGCTCGGTCCCTGCTCCTGCCAACCTAGCAGTTCGAAAGCACGTCAAAGTGCAAGTAGATAAATAGGTACCACTCTGGTGGGAAGGTAAATGGTGTTTCCGTGCGCTGCTCTGGTTCGCCAGAAGCGGCTTAGTCATGCTGGCCACATGACCCGGAAGCTGTACGCCGGCTCCCTCGGCCAGTAAAGCGAGATGAGCGCAGCAACCCCAGAGTCTGTCACGACTGGACCTAACGGTCAGGGGTCCCTTTACCTTTGCCTTTATCATTTGCCTACGTCATTGCCAGCATTTTCTGGAATATGTTGGATGTATTTAAGAGCTGTGCAGACAAGTCATTCATTTCTGTATTAACATGTGGAAGGAAATTGTTTCTTTATCTGAAGAACGCAGAGTGGTGGATTCATCTTAATGTCTGAAGAAGAAGAAGAAGAAGAAGAAGAAGAAGAAGAAGAAGAAGAGAGGAGGAGTTTGGATTTGATATCCCGCCTTTCACTCCCTTTTAAGGAGTCTCAAAGTGGCTAACATTCTCCTTTCCCTTCCTCCCCCACAACAAACACTCTGTGAGGTGAGTGGGGCTGAGAGACTTCAGAGAAGTGTGACTGGCCCAAGGTCACCCAGCAGCTGCATGTGGAAGAGCGGAGACGCGAACCCGGTTCACCAGATTACGAGACTACCGCTCTTAACCACTACACCACACTGGCTCTGTGTGGTAGGGTTAGGCTGAGAGTGACAGGTCCAAAGTACCCAGTGAGCCTTGTGACTGAATGGGAACTTCAACTTCCAACCCCCTTAAACACTATATAAAGATTTTTTTACATCTGTGCTAGGAAAAATCTTCATCAGTCAGTCTCTGGCTGTTATAAAGGTAAAGGGACCCCTGACCATTAGGTCCAGTCGTGACCGACTCTGGGGTTGCGGCGCTCATCTCGCTCTATAGGCCGAGGGAGCCAGCATTTGTCCACAGACAGCTTCTGGATCATGTGCCCAGCATGACTAAGCTGCTTCTGGCGAACCAGAGCAGCGCACGGAAACGCCGTTTACCTTCCTGCTGGAGGGGTACCTATTTATCTACTTGCACTTGATGTGCTTTTGAAGTGCTAGGTTGGCAGGAGCAGGGACCGAGCAACAGGAGCTCACCCCATCGCGGGGATTCAAACCACCAACCTTCTGATCGGCAAGTCCTAGGCTCTGTGGTTTAACCCACAGCACCACCCGACGGCTGTTATACAATCATATAATTGTAGAGTTGGAAGGGACCCAATGGCCATCTAGTCCAACCCCCTGCAATGCAGGAATCTCAACGCATGGTCCCCCATCCAATTTGAAACCATACTGGACCCTGCTTAGCTTTGCAAATGTGCTAGCAGTTTTACTGCTGCTGTTAAAAAGTACAAAACTGCTCCTTCTCCATCTGTTTGGCGGGCATGAAAAGAAAGCCTATATTATAGAAAGACCTGTGCATTTCTCCCCACTCCCAGACAATAATGTGAATTGCTTTGAACTTTGAATCACTGCAGGCTCAATTGCAAATACACCTTGCGGTTTAAAAAGAAGAAGAAGAAATGAAAGTTCATGAGGTTATAACCGCTTTTTATTGGCTTTTAAAATGTAGGAGCTGCTACGGAACATCAGGCTAGATCCATACTTCAGCCAATGGGACTTCACTTAGCATGACTAATGTGTCACAGTGATTTCAATAACTAATTAAATCTGGATCCAACTCATATAGTGTATCTAAGGTTGACGGGTTCAGGGAGAAAGTTCCTGTAAGTATATTGGCAGTGGAGATACGACAATTTCACGAGGTGTGAAATCCGCCCCCTCTTTATGGCAGCAGCATGGTGGGGAAACACATCACTGGTGAAGTGCACGAGTTCTCAGGACAAGTGCTTGTCTGTGTAAAAACGCTTCCTTGGGAACACACATATTTCCCTCAAAGAATTCTGGGCATTGTAGTGTGCCGTTCAAAAATTTACAGTTCCCAGCAACCCTTAAGAAGCCACATTGCCCAGAATTCTTTGGGAGAAAAAATGGGCATCAAATAGGTTTCAAATGGACAGTGCAGATTCAAGATTTCTCCAATGAAAATCGGGTTGACCTAAATAAATTTAATAATAATATTAATAATAATAATAACACCCCACCCATCTGACTGGGTTGCCCCAGCCACTCTGGGGAACTTCCAACATACAGGGTTAAGTACTTAATTCGTTCCGGAGGTCCATTCTTAACCTGAAACTGTTCTTAACCTGAAGCACCATTTTAGCTAATGGGGCCTGCTGCTGCTGCTGCGCCGCTAGAGCACGATTTCTGTTCTCATCCTGAAGCAAAGTTCTTAACCTGAAGCAATATTTCTGGGTTAGCGGAGTCTGTAACTTGAAGCGTATGTAACCGGAGGTACCACTGTATATAAAAACATAATGAGACACTAAACATTAAAAAACCTTCCCTATACAGGGCTGCCTTCAGATGTTTTCGAAAGGTTTTATAATTCCGTACTTATCTCCTTGACTTGGGGTTTTTCAGAATCCTCAGAGCCTTTGGCGACACATAATTTTTGAGGTTTTTCCAGCTAATGCTAAACTCCACCTATTTTTACACCAAAGCAAAAGTCGCAAGTCTGTAAGTTTTCCATCTTGGGGCCATTGAAGTTCTGGCAGCCGCTAATGTTCATGTCAAGAGTTCCTGAGAGCTGATACCTTTCAATCAATTGTCCCAAACATTTAATAAACAAACTTCAATGAAGTTGGAATAGGATTCATGTCATATGTAAGTTGGCCACTAATGATCTGTGTACTATTTATTTAATTTTTTTCTATATTGTTCTGTTCTGCAGGGGATTTAAAGCAGCTCAGGGCAAGAAACAGGATGGGCCCATTCTGCATGTTAGGATAATAATAATAATAATAATAATAATAATAATAATAATAATAATTTATTATTTGTACCCCGCCCATCTGGCTGGGTCTCCCCAGCCACTCTGGGCGGCTTCCAACAAAGATTAAAAATACATTAAAATGTCACACATTAAAAACTTTCCTGAACAGGGCTGCCTTCAGATGTCTTCTGAATGTCAGGTAGTTGTTTATCTCTTTGACATCTGATGGGAGGGTGTTCCACAGGGCGGGTGCCACTACCGAAAAGGCCCTCTACCTGGTTCCCTGTAGCTTTGACTCTCGCAGTGAGGGAACCGCCAGAAGGCCCTTGGCACTGGACCTCAGCGTCCGGGCAGAACGATGGGGGTGGAGACACTCCTTCAGATATACTGGACCGAGGCCATTTAGGGCTTTAAACGTCAGCACGAACACTTTTAATTGTGCTCGGAAACCTACTGGGAGCCAATGTAGGTCTTTCAGTACTGGTGTTATATGGTCTTGGCAGCCGCTCCCAGTCACCAGTCTAGCTGCCGCATTCTGGATTAGTTGTAGTTTCTGGGTCACCTTCAAAGGTAGCCCCACATAGAGCGCATTGCAGTAGTCCAAGTGGGAGATAACTAGAGCATGCACCACTCTGGTGAGACAGTCCATGGGCAGGTAGGGTCTCAGCTTGTGTACCAGATGGAGCTGGTAGACAGCCGCCCTGGATACAGAATTGACCTGCGCCTCCATGGACAGCTGTGAGTCCAAAATGACTCCCAGGTTGCACAGCTGGTCCTTCAGGGGCACACTTACCCCATTCAGGACCAGGGAGTCCTCCACACCAGCCTGCCCCCTGTCCCCCAAGAACAGTACTTCTGTCTTGTCAGGATTCAACCTCAATCCATTAGCCGCCATCCATCCTCCAACTGCTCCAGGACCTTCGCTGCCTTCACTGGTTCCTTTTTAAAAGAGAGGCAGAGCTGGGTATCATCCACATGTTGATTGAAACCCAGCCCAACCCCCCTGATGATCTCTCCCAGCGGCTTCATGTAGATGTTAAAAAGCATGGGGGAGAGGACGGAACCCTGAGGCACCCCACAAGTGAGGGCCCAGGGGTCTGAACACTCATCCCCCACCACCACTTTCTGGACACTGTCCAGGAGGAAGGAGCGGAACCACTGTATGGCAGTGCCCCCAGCTCCCAGCTCCTCTAGATAAAATTATCACATTGTCACATTGCTTTTGAGCTAGGATCTTTCCCAGTAAGGTACATAGCATCATGGTAAACCCTAACCAGTGCCAGTTTAGCACCTCTGAATTTCTTATAGATATCCACAGCAGGAAGGGATAGCATGTGGGTCCAAACTAATGGAAAAACTTAGGAACAATCTGAACAAAACGAAAAAGCACAGTTGGGGCATAAAGGAGGAAAACAATGGCTTTCTGTTCCTTCACCACATCCTGATCCTTGGTCATATGCTCAATTTTGGACTATGACGTTGCACACAGCCATGTCAACATTTACGCAGAGACATTTACACATTTCCACACGAACTGACACCAAGCAAACACCCAGCGATTACCTGCCAAGGTGTTCTGTACCAGTAACACCAAGGAATTGTTGTTGATTTATTTTCACCGAATTTCCCCCCTGTTGGCTTTGTTTCAGTTTACCTTGTAAACCTGCCCCAGGACGAACGTGATGAAATATTATAAACGCCTTAAATAAATAAGGAGCATTGCAATGAAAGTTAATTATATAGGCTGCTATAGTCAAGGAGGAGAGCTTAAAAAAAATGTGGAGGCAATAGACTGGAGGCGCAGTTTTGTGGCACTGAGCTCCTGGTTCATGTACACAAAGAATATGAGGCTTGGTAGCTCTCACGTTTTCTATCCTTGTGGATAGAAAATACAATGTTTTGTCCCCCCCCCCTTTGGCCTTGCTCCTTTCCCTTTTTGCAGCAAGCAATTAAGCAGGGGAAGCTTTTTGTGGCATAGAGAAAAGCGGTATACAGATCCCATCTAGGTAAAGGTAAAGGGACCCCTGACCATTAGGTCCAGTCGTGGCCGACTCTGGGTTTGCGGCACTCATTTTGCTTTATTGGCCGAGGGAGCTGGCATACAGCTTCCAGGTCATGAGGCCAGCATGACTAAGCAGCTTCTGGCGAACCAGAGCAGCGCACGGAAATGCCGTTTACCTTCCCGCCGGAGGGGTACCTATTTATCTACTTGCACTTTGACTTGCTTTCGAACTGCTAGGTTGGCAGGAGCAGGGACCGAGCAACGGGAGCTCACCCCGTCACAGGGATTCAAACCGCCGACTTTCTGATTGGCAAGTCCCAGGCTCTGTGGTTTAACCCACAGTGCCACCCGCGTCCCTAGATCCCATCTAGAACAAACCAAATGAAGGTGAAATCGTGGAGACAGGACTGGAAAGTATCATAGCACGTCTTTATGAGGCGGGCTCCAGGAAAGTCACCTGTGCCATTAGCAGCCAGAAAATGAATAAGCAAATGTAATGGCACACAGGCAACAGAAAGTGGCTGCCCTGGGGAAGAAAAAGGTGATCCCCAGAATTTCTGTGTGCCAGGCTGCTGTCAAGACCATGTGAGTCTTTTTGGGGGCGTGGGAGAGAAGAGAGCATTTTTAAAGCTGTGCGATTTAGCAGCTCGGATCTGCAACTCCATCCTGTTCAGAGTGCAATGAGAATCCCAAATAAGTACATGCAAAGGCTTGCACTCTTTGTTAAACCTGATGTGCCGCTGCAACTGTGTTGCTAAGCAAAGCTCTTGAGCAATCTAACAGACGGCATTGCCCAGCAAACCACAGGGAAAGTGGAACTGATCAGAAGAAACATGGTCTATTTCTTACTATTTGTCGCATTTTAGCAACTCAGCTCAGGTCTAGAGATCAGGATCTAAATGACTTGGGTCCCAAAGACCTGAAGAAGTGCTGTTTTGCATAGGTGTTTAGATCTGCAGTTCCACTGCCCTGTAAAATCCATGGAGTGGCAGCGCAGGAGAGGGCCTTCTTTGTGGTGGCCCCCAGGCTCAGGAATGCCGCTCCAAGGTGCGTCTGGACTCATCAATGCTACATGTTGATGCCAGCCAACCCACATTTCCCCCCACAGGCCTCTGGGTATGGAGAATGAGATCAGGACACCCCTACTATTTGCAAGTTAACGTTTACATGCACTATGACTGACTAGTAACATGCTATACATAACCTGCTCTGGGTCAGCGTGCAGATGCATGGTCTATAAATACCAAATAAATAAGCTATTATTATAGATCGTTTTATTTCAAGGTTACAACAACAACATTTATGCAAATGCCATAATCCGACAGTGAAACATTTTCTAAATAGGCCAGCAACCAATATATTATATAGTGCAGGTACACTGGGTTTTGAAATGCTCTAAATTATGATGTCCAAATGTGGGGACAGTGAAAGGGGACCAGATGTACAGGAGGGAAATAAGCTTTTATAGAAAAAGGAATCCCAGCAGAACTCAATTTTCTCACCCTTGATGCAAACCACCATGTGAGGTTCTGGTTGTTACATTTTTCTTTCTCCTTTGCATGCAGAATGTCCCAAATTCAATCCCTGGAATCTCCAGGCACCGCTGGGTTATCCCCTGTCTGAAACCCAGAAAGCTGTTGCCAGTCGGTGTCAGTTATGTTGAGACCAATGATCTGACTGAGCGCAAGCTGTGTACAAAGCATGTGCAGGTTTTCAGGGAACAGATGGGAGTTTGAAGGAGAGATTTGAAGGAGAGAAAGAGGCGCCATCATGGAGGTGATTGGGGAGGCAGTCCCAAACACGAGGGGCAGCCAGGGAGAACAGGTGGAGCTATTTGTGGGGCGAAAAGATTATTGGATAGCTGGGAATAGTGGTGCTGGATCAGCAAAGGCTACAGACAGGTGGATCACTGTGTCCCTCTAGGTCAGCCTTTCTCAACCTGTGGGTCCCCAGATGTTGTTGAACTACAACTCCCATCACCCCTAGCTAGCAAGGCCAGAGCTCAGGGATGATGGGAGTTGTAGTCCAACAACATCTGGGGACCCACAGGTTGAGAACCGCTGCTCTAAGTGTTGTTGGACAACAACTCCCATCTCACCTGACCATTGACTGGGCTGGCTGGGGGTATAAGCAGAGAGATAAGGAAAGGCAAAGCCATGGAGGGCTTTGAAGGCAAAGACAAAGTTCTTTTGCAAGACCTGGGAGCCAGTGGGAAGCCAGTGAAAGCGTTTATGGAGGGAGCTGCCATCATGTGGTCAGATCCATGAGAAGGTGAATTGTCAACAGAGTGGTGCTGTGATAAATATAAATACATATTTACAAAACAGATAGGTTAAAAATATAGAGGGTTGTATCCAAGGCTACTGAAATCAATAAAGCTACGTTGGGCAATGGATGCAACCCATCAGCAGCAATGTGCACTGCAGCCTCTTAGCTCCTATTAAAACTGGATGATTGTCCAGGGAGGAGAGACTTTGTGGAGGTACAACATTTGCTTTCGTATCCGAAGCTTGGCAAGTCCAAACAGTTTTTCTGTAATCCAGAAGGGAGGCCTCGCCACCAGCTTCAACAATATGCCAAAGGCATATCCCTATCGCCCACAGGGGCCACAACAGAATATGGAATACAATTTACAATAATATACCGTAGCAAAAGAACAGGGCCTGCATCATGTGAAGGCCTGGATTAAAGAACTGGGAATCTAGTCCAGTGTGGAAAACCCAGTTAGCTTTTTTGCTTTCTGGTGACATTACAGCCCTGAGGACAAACCAGGGTCAGTGGAAAGAGCATATCCCTCCTCTGGCGATGGAGAGTGGCCTGGCTTCTAGTTAGTGGTGGCAGCGGAACCTCTTTGCGAAGTTGTAGACCACATCTCTGTAAGCCTCGCGGAACTGGCGGTTCATAGCAGCATAAAGCACTGGGTTGATGCAGCTGTTGAGCCAAGTGAGATTGGCGGCGATCATGTGCAAGACGGTTGGAGCCCGGTTCTTGGCATCAAAGATGTTGATTAGCAGGAAGGGGATGTAGCAGATGACAAAGAAAAGGAAGACCACAAAGCACATGCGGGTCACCCGGCGGAATTCCGAGTTGCTGTCCTTGGCCTGGCACGGGGTAGCTTTCTTAGGAGGTGCTTCGCCATTCTGGGAAGCTGATGGGAGATTGGTACTGGCAGTCGACTCAGAGGAATGAGCCTCACAGGAGTGCTGGGAAGGACCTATGCTGTCCACTCCACTGTCAAGCTCTTGGTATCGTCCCGGTGTGGCTGAACTGGCACCAGCCACATGGCCCTTCTTCAAGCTGGTCTTCTTCAGCTTGTATTGGTCCATGGCCCGGGCGGCACTCTTGACTTTGCGGTGGATGAGGAAGTAGAAGATCCCGACGCAGCTGAGACCCACCACAAAGTAGAATCCCATGAGGATGGTGGTGTAGGGCCGTCCGCGGAGGCGGTGGAAGCTGCAGGTGCACACCTTGGGCACTAAGACGTAGACGGGCCACAGCGGCGCGAAACTGGCCAGGCCGGCAACCCAGGTGCCCAGGATGATGAGCATGGTCCCGAGGCGGGAGAAGATGCGGTCAAAGAGGGCGGTGTTGGCAATGATCAGGTAGCGGCTGATGGCGATGAGGCAGAGCGTCAAGATGGAGACGGAGTTGGAGACAAAGAGCAACATCCCAAAGACACGGCAAAAGTCAGCCCCTGCCCGCCAGTGGAGATGGAGGTAGGAGTCAACCGAGAAGGGCTGCAGGAAGGTGCAGTACAGAATGTCCGCCACAGTCAGGTTGACAATGAGGAGGTTGAAGCGTGTCTGCAGCTTGGCGTCAGCTGCGTAGGCCAGCAGGGTCAGCACGTTGCCCACGGTGCCCACGATGGCCACCACAATGCCCCAACTCACTGCCACGTAGCGGTAGCCAACAATGGACGGGTCGTAGCAGGAGAAGTTGTTGGCATGATCCGCCATCTTGGGAGGAAGTGGTTATTGGCTATGCTGCCCTCTGGTGGAAAGGTCAGGACCTAGCAGGCCAATATGCTACCTCTACAAGGAAATGGAAGAGAAAAAGATTTCAGTTTAAGCGTGTCAGGCTTCCAAGCACACAAATTAGCACTGACTCCAAGGCTGGCACAGGGAAATATTTCAAACAACACCTAATTAACTTGTCAGATGTTTTGGCACAGAATGTTGTCACGGCAACAAAGTTTCCCAGCAGCCACTTCAGATCTCCTTGTCCACCCAAAAAGCCACTTCTGGTCTGTCCAAGCCAGGTAGTAGTCATAGTCACTGCTACATTGCCAAGTGCTGAGGAAGCTGTGGCATTTTTGTTTTGGAGGGACAGGAGGCGGGTGGGTGTGGAGGACTCCCTGGTCCTGAATGGGGTAACTGTGCTCCTGAAGGACCAGGTGCATAGCCTGGGAGTCACAGGTCAATTCTGTGTCCAGGTCAGCTGTTTATCAGCTCCATCTGGTACGCAGGTTGAGATCCTACCTGTCCACAGACTGTCTTGCCAGAGTGGTGCATGCTCTAGTTATCTCCCGCTTGGACTACTGCAATGTGCTCTACGTGGGGCTACCTTTGAAGGTGACACGGAAACTACAACTAATCCAGAATGCGGCAGCTAGACTGGTGACTGGGAGTGGCTGCCGGGACCACATAAATAAGTGGCATTAGCAACAAAGTTAATAAGAATATGCAAAAATGAATTGATAAATGGATGAAAATATAGAGTTATAATATGTTAAGATACAGAGTTAAGATAAATGAAAGAGGGTAAGGATTTGCTGATTTGATTATTTAAATGGGAATACAAAAAGGGGAGGTGTGAGGAGGCCAAGGAAATAAGTTAATGAGTTTAAAGTTACAAAGAATTGATTTGTTTTTAATTCTTTTTTAGTTATTTGTCTTTTGTATTTTTATTCTTCTTTTTTCTTTTTTATGCATTTTTCTATGTTCTTTTTTTTGTATCTTTTTCTTTTGATATGACCTTTTTTTATTTTGTAAACCTATGTCTTTGTAAAACCTCAATAAATATCTTTAAAAAAACAACAACAGAATGCGGCAGCTAGACTGGTGACTTGGTGGCCGCCGAGACCACATAACACTGGTCTTGAAAGACCTGCATTGGCTCCAAGTATGTTTCCAAGCACAATTCAAAGTGTTGGTGCTGACCTTTAAAGCCCTAAATGATCTCGGTCCAGTATATCTGAAGGGCAGGAGCGTCTCCACCCCCATCGTTCTACCCGGACACTGAGGTCCAGCGCCGAGGGCCTTCTGGCGGTTCCCTCGCTACGAGAAGCCAATTTACAGGGAACCAGGCAGAGGGCCTTCTCGGTAGTGGTACCCACCCTGTGGAACGCCCTCCCGTCAGATGTCAAAGAGATAAAAAACTATCTGACATTTAGAAGACATCTGAAGGCAGCCCTGTTTAGGGAAGCTTTTAATGTTTGATGTATTACTGTATTTTAATATTTGGTTGGAAGCTGCCCAGAATGGCTGGGGAAGCCCAGCCAGATGTGCGGGGTATAAATATATTTTTGTTTTTGTTTTTATCTCTGCCTCATCTCCCTGCCCCCCCCTTTACAGGCTTCTTGCCTGTGGGCTACTGAGGCTGCGTACACACGATACCTTTAAGGCACATTCGAAGCACATTCATTCCCTCAGAGAATTCTGGGCACTGTAGTTTTCCTCTCACTGAGTTACACCTCCCAGCAAAAACCCTCAACAAAACCACAGAATTCCTTGAGGGAAAGGATGTGCTTCGAATGTGCCTTAGAGTTATAGTGCACATGCCACTTGCGGCTAAGAGGCACATGCCACTGTGAAAGGACTCCCATCCCAGCTAAGCAGTTGCCACCATGGTGCAGCACATAAGAAAGCCGGAAAGACCTGGAAACCAATGAGAAATGTATCAAGAGCGAGAAAATATTTCCTTGCCAGCCAGCCTGAGGCCTCTGTCGCATGCGAGTTTCAACATGCGCAAGACTCTCTCTCATTTGCATCCCGGCTTTCTCCAGGGAAGAGAGAGAGATCAAAGCGCAACCCCATTCCTTCCTTTTTAAGGCCTAATTGGGACGTTGCCACGGAAACAGACGTCTCCAAATCGGTCCTGACAGGCACCATCCTCTACCTGGATGGCTCCGCTTTCAAGTTTGAGATGGAATGCCGGGGAGGTAGAGACAGAAAGGCAGGCGTCTGCCCCCCACGACAGAGCCCTAGATAAGGTAGTGATCCTGAGCTGCTGGGAACGCCCAAACAGCCGCAACCAGCCCTAATGGATCTATTACAGTGGTACCTCAGGTTACATACGCTTCAGGTTACATACGCTTCAGGTTACAGACTCCGCTAACCCAGAAATAGTGCTTCAGGTTAAGAACTTTGCTTCAGGTTGAGAACAGAAATCGTGCTCCGGCGGCGCGGCGGCAGCAGGAGGCCCCATTAGCTAAAGTGGTGCTTCAGGTTAAGAACAGTTTCAGGTTAAGTACGGACCTCTGGAACGAATTAAGTACTTAACCCGAGGTACCACTGTATTGTAGAACATGGACACACACACACACATGCCCCCCTCTTCATGATGAAAAGTAGCCACACGTTCTGCTTAGCTCTTTAACTTCTTTGGGTTGCCAACTGACCGGGCAGCGGGGGGGGGGGGGACGACGACCCCAAGCCAGGCCTCATCTTCTGCCGAACACAAGCGTGTGAAACCTCAAGTGATCTTCCAGGCCTCCTTATCTGGCTCCTGGCTCTCCCCGCTAGTGTTAAATAAATAATTTCTGTGCTGGGGATTCCGTTGCTAGGAAGGGAGGTGTCGGTGTCTGAGCTTTTATTTTTCTCTACTGGCTAGTGGGTTAAGAACGTAGTTTACTTTTTTATTACTTTGCTACCAGCGGGCGGGGACCGTTTTTTAAAAAATGCTGTACGGAATGGTCATGATTGTATCTTTTCTTTTCTCTCAGATTCTCATTTATATTTCATTTATTATTTCTACTTTCTTCAATGTTATGTTACCTGGGTGCATGCGAAGTGACAAGTGGCTAATAAATTTAATAAGGAAATAAGAGGGAGGATCTCAGACCCTCCAAGTGTTTCTGTTTTCCAGGGACAGCCCTGGATTTACAGAAGCTGCCCTGGTTTCTGATTTGATCCTGAAATGTCCCACTTTTCCCTAGGACGTCCCTATTTTCATCGGAGAAAGGTTGGAGGGTATGAAGTTGATGTGACCCATAAGCCAAGGATATAAGTAACTAGACAACCTTTAGAAGACATCTGAAGGCAGCCCTATATAAAGGTCCAGTCGTGGCCGACTCTGGGGTTGCGGCGCTCATCTTGCTTTATTGGCCGAGGGAGCCAGCGTACAGCTTCCAGGTCATGTGGCCAGCATGACTAAGCCGCTTCTGGAGAACCAGAGCAGCACACGGAAACACCGTTTACCTTCCCGCCTGAGCGGTACCTAATGATCTCCTTGCACTTTGACGTGCTTTCGAACTGCTAGGTTGGCAGGAGCAGGGACCGAGCAACAGGAGCTCACCCCGTCGCGGGGATCCAAACTGCTGACCTTCTGATCGGCAAGTCCTAGGCTCTGTGGTTTAACCCACAGCGCCACCTGCGTCCCAGCCCTATATAGGGAAGTCATTTTATTTATTTTTTAATTATTTTATATGTTGGAAACTGCCCAGAGTGGCTGGGGCAACCCAGTCAGATGGGCGGGGTATAAATCATATTATTATTATTGAATAGGACACCCCTATTTTCATCAGATAAATGTTGGAGGGAATGCGGAGGAATGTGTGAGCATGTGTAGAAGCTAGCCTAGTGCACAGAGGTGAAGTTTAAATTCACTGCTCCATGTCTTTCCCCTATTACTGGCATGCAGTACCCGGAAGGTTGCCCAGAGACCACGTGACCCTCGAGGTTAAAAAAGAAAATGTTCCCCCAACCCTTGCCATAATACAGGCATAGGCAAACTCGCCCTCCAGATGTTTTGGGACTACAACTCCCATCATCCCTAGCTAACAGGACCAGTGGTCAGGGATGATGGGAATTGTAGTCTCAAAACATCTGGAGGGCTGAGTTTGCCTATGCCTGGCTTAATATATTGGCTCAGTGTGCAGAAATCAACAGGAAAAGCCTACCTCCTGTGTGGAGGGGCATGGAGATAATTATTGCTACATATTAAGGACTGCAAATCAAGCCCCTTTTAAAGGCACAGCTGCAGGTCACAGTTCAGATTCTGACAACCTTAGAGCCTCTAGAACAGGCTTCCTCAACCTCGGCCCTTCAGATGTTTTGAGACTACAATTCCCATCATCCCTAGCTAACAGGACCATTGGTCAGGGATGATGGGAATTGTAGTTTCAAAACATCTGGAGGGCTGAGTTTGCCTATGCCTGATCTATCGGGCACTACATTGTTCACCCTTGTGCTAATTCAAGTGACCTCCCCACAAACTTTGCACAAACAAATCAAGACGGAGGCTCAATAAATGTGCAATAAAGAAGCCATCTTGGAACTGAATTTAAATTACTCTGGAGATTACTCTGGAGATATCTCCATGGCAGTGTTCTACCCATAAATGAACAACGTAATAAGGAAAGCATGCTGTCTGGGCATGTTCAAACAGCATTCTCAGGGCTAAGAGATCAGTTATGAGCCTCCTCCCTTCGCCCCATCCTTACTGCACCACTGTTGCTTTTAACACCAGCCTCACACTCAGGAATACAGTCCATAAAGCCTTTACTCTCTTGTTTAAGCTCTGTGCCAGAAAAGGCTCCTTTGCAGACAACTTTATAAGCCAGGGGCAGCCAATGTCACGACCTCTGGGTGCTTTGAACTACAGTTCCCACCAGTCCTCCTGGCCATGTCGGTCTGAGATCAGGGATGATCTAGTTAAAAACACATGAAGGACATCACCACATTACCTACCCCTGTTCTAAGCAGCCATGGCGTTAAACCAGACTTGAAAGTTAATATCAACTCTACGCATCTCTGAGACCCCTACAGAAAAATAACACCAAAGCCACCCAAATATTTCAACTTAAAAACTTTATAGATTCTCTTGTATGGAAACTTTAAGAATGTTAAGCAACTTACCGGGGAAAGATGAGCGTTTGGATCCAGAGATTATGCCTGCTGTCCATGGGGTGCCTCTACGTTCTGGACGGCTATTTATAAAGGTTCCTCACTGCCTCTGCTGAGAGGAGAAAAACTCCCAAGTGTCTAAACTCCCTGAAGCAACTTCCTCTTTCCCCGCAGGCTTGTAAATGTCTGACGCCCAGACCTGTGTGTACTCACAGTGCGTGAAATATGCTTGCATGTGCGCCTTTAGGCAAGCTCGCCTACAAATGTTTAGAGCAGAGATTTAAACAAATGTAAAAAAAAGGAAGAAATAAAAAAAATTAAAGATTAACCCGAACTGGACGGGGGTAGAAAGGGAGTGAGGCAAAACAAGGTGCCTTTCCCAGACTGCCACCAGGCTAGCAGTATTTTGCAGGAGTGATTCAAGTACATCCTGAAACTATAGGTGCAATAAATCTACATTTAGAAAACCCTGACTTTTTGAGATTTGGAAAGTGATGGGTATTGAGAATGAAGCTAAAATACTTGCAGTTAGTTAGCTGAACACTAGAGGCAACACGTGACAGAAAGGCAACCTTCCTTCTCAAGCGATCTCTCTTAGTAGCTACTTGTTGGTAAACTGGATTACTTCCTTTCAGGCTTTTACTGCTTTCCGGTTCCTTCCTCAAGCTTTGTTAGTTCCAGCCAGTTGCAGTAGGAGTGAGCAGGTGCTAGTGTTAACTTCTTGAATCCATTATGGCCATATGGAAACCCTATACTTAGAATGGTTTTGTTTCCCATGAGTGACAAACCATAAGTTCTCTCTCTATGGAACGATTAATTATGTTAGCAAAGATTCTGAGCAGAAATTAAATAAGTGGGAGGCTGAGACTGGTTTACAGCTAGTGGAGATGCTTTTCTATTAATAACAACCTTCTAAAAGCAGAGACATCACCTTGCCAACAAAGGCCCGCATAGTTAAAGCTATGGTTAAAGCTTTGTTCAAGGAGCTTTAGATCAAGTTGAATAGCAGCAAAGTGTGCTGAAATCATTGCTTCGTCATTTTGTTCATTGCCAGCAGGTGGTGCTATTGCTTCACCTATCTGTGCTGTAAGAGATACTGTGGTTAAAGGGAATTGCAAAGAAAAGCAACAAAAGGTCATAGTCCTGTGCACACTTAACTTGGAAGTAAGCAGCATTGAAGGACGCAGGTGGCGCTGTGGGTTAAACCACAGAGCCTAGGACTTGCCAATCGGCGGTTCAAATCCCCACAATGACGAGGTGAGCGCCCATTGCTCGGTCCCTGCTCCTGCCAACCTAGCAGTTCGAAAGCACCTCAAAGTGCAAGTAGATTAATAGGTACTGCTCTGGCGGGAAGGTAAATGGCGTTTCCATGCGCTGCTCTGGTTCGCCAGAAGCCACTTAGTCACGCTGGCCACATGACCCGGAAGCTGTACGCCGGCTCCCTCGGCCAGTAAAGCGAGATGAGCGCCGCAACCCCAGAGTCAGCCACGACTGGACCTAATAGTCAGAGGTCCCTTTAACTTTAGGCAGCATTGAACACTGTGGGATTTACTGCTGAGTAGACTGGACTGCAACTTTAGGCTTTGTGGAGCCCATAAGCAACATACAGCTCATCTAGGATTTCCTCCACCCCCAAAATAGCAGATCAACAAATGAATCCCATGGAGCACATGACCTTAGCACCTACAATTCAATGAACCATGAACTATTCTCAGACTGATTGATTAATTAATGCATTGAATCTGACTACAGGCATGGTGTTTCTTTTGAAAGCACACACTTCGGTGAACTAGTATTCCCAACCACAAAGTTGATCAGCTCTAAATTCCATTTGACAGTGACAGATGATCACTTGCATCGTAAGGTTCAAGAGTAAACACTGGTAAGATGAATACAGACTAGCAAGAACGATACAACCCGTTGCATCAAGTAAGGGGAAGTGGGGTCACTCTCAATGTTGATGAATTCTTGACTTCAAGCCTGTTGCACAAGTCTATATTTTTTTAATCTCCAGCGATAAATTACTCGGACAAAGGCTTAGAGCTCAACCCAAACGAAAGAGACCACCAGGAGAAAAGTTAAACACTTTAACAAGAATAAAACCATGCAGTTGTAAAAGATCCATAGGTGCGGGGGGAAGGCAAAGTAGAAGACAGACTTGAACACAGTATATTGAATTCTCTATGTTCAAAAATAGAAGTCTTCTTTCAGAGGTGAGGTGGGAAGGGGGAGAAAGAGAGATAGAGAATGGAAGGAGAGCAGCTGGAGCATTTCCAGATTGTGGGATAGCCAGCCTCATATAACCAACATGGTTCAATCTAATTGATGCATGAAGGGGTTAATACCATAGAGTAAGCTGTCCTGCCAAGCTTAGTGAGGTCACTTCCCCTTACCTTGGGAGGAAATGGGTAATCAGGCCTGTTGTTCAGTTTACCTGAGAAGCCTAACTGTGAGGAGGCTCTCAGAAGCTGCTCTTGAGTTCATCTCCCAGTGATTTAGGAACTTTCACCACTAAGCCGAGTTTTACTGCCTCTGCAAATTTCTGGACGACAGGAAACTGACCTTTGAAGAGTTTGTAAGTAAACCATTTTTAGTTTATCGAACATGGGTTTTTTCCCCCCTCTGCTGGGGGAAGAGGGAAATTTTGGATCTCACGGGCATATTTTAAAGGTCTAACAGCCTATATTTCTATACAGATGGGTAGCCGTGTTGGTCTGCCATAGTCAAAACAAAATTTTTTTTTCTTCCAGTAGCACCTTAAAGACCAACTAAGTTAGTTCTTGGTATGAGCTTTCGTGTGCATGCACACTTCTTCAGATACACTGAAACAGAAGTTGCCAGATCCTTCTATATAGTGAGAAGGTGGGGAGGGGTATTACTCAGAAGGGTGGTGGGAATGGGTGATTGGCAGATAGCTGTGATGAGCCTGTTGACGACTCTTAACGACTCTTAACGGAGATTCTTAACTAAGGCTCTTAACGACTCTTAGTTGGTCTTTAAGGTGCTACTGGAAGAAAAAAAAATTTTATATTTTTATATTTCTATATTTCACTTTGTTGCATGTTTTGAGATTTTAAATCTCTGCTGGGGTTATCTCACCAGAGTACATAGTCCAAACATGGGTCTTGGCATCCAGGAATTCTCCTTTTATATACCTATTTTTCCCCCTTTGCACCAACACAGATGACAGCAGAAAATGTTACTTCTTGTTCTTTGTAGTTTATCCATTGACTTATTTGGGGTTTTACTAGTGCAAGTGCAATTCTGCATAACAACAACAACAACAACAACAACAATTTATTATTTATACCCCACCCATCTGGCTGAGTCTCCCCAGCCACTCTGGGCAGCTTCCAATCAAGTGTTAAAAACAATACAGCATTAAATATTAAAAACTCCCCTAATCAAATCCTCATGAACTGACAACCACAAAAAGGGGTTTTGTGTGTGTCATTGTTATGTGAATAGGAAGTAACCTCCAGCCCAGGGAGCACACAGTAGTAGGTGTGTGTGTGTGTGTGTGTGTGTGTGTGTGTGTGTGTGAGAGAGAGAGAGAGAGAGAGAGAGAGAGAGGTAAGGCTTCACCTGTTAGATTTCAGACTGCCTTTTCCCTAGCTGCTAACAGGATAGGACCTTGCCTGAGCAAAATGGGACACTAGAATAGGCCTGTTATGTTGGCCAATGTCAAGAGGCTCTGTGCCTTTAACTGCTGTGGGACAGGCACCAATTCAACAGGTGTAGCCTTTCCCTTCATTATGCCAGGAGAAGCTTCAGCTGTTTGCTTGGTACTTGTGATGAAGCTTGTCAGCTCTAGAAGCCCCTGTAGTCTAGATTGAAGCTCCAGAAATCCTGTGGACCTATCCAGTACCTTTTCAGGCAGAAATCCTACAAAAACACTCCTGCGTTCACCCCCTTCCCCATCTGGTAAAAAACAAGAGCTGGCCCCAGCTGGCTGTTTGTGGTTTGGCCTGGGATGGGTGGAGGCCTGTTGGCTAGGAGAGCTATTTATCTAGCACATCTTGGGACTTTTCCATGATTCTTCTTCCTCTTTTTTTAGCATGCCAAAGCTGTGGCTGTCAAGTGAGGGAAGAAAAAAGACTTTTCTTGGTGTAAACACCATGCCACAGCACACCGCCGCAGCCACGAGCTTAGCACGAGAGGAGGATAAAAAACTGGGAGTGGTGGAATCGGCTCTTAGTTTCTTTCTCAAAAATATTATTTGATGGCTTCATATAAGCCTGGCCTCACTCCCCTCCAGGGCTTCTTATCGAAGGCTTCATCCCTGGAACACGTGCTGCAACAATAGAGCAATGATGGACATGGGGAAAGTACTTTTCCATTTATCACTGAGTAGCTGGTAAGGTAAAGGTAAAGGGACCCCTGACCATTAGGTCCAGTCGTGGCCAACTCTGGGGTTGCGGCGCTCATCTCGCTTTACTGGCCGAGGGAGCCGGCGTACAGCTTCCGGGTCATGTGGCCAGCATGACTAAGCCACTTCTGGCGAACCAGAGCAGCGCATGGAAACGCCGTTTACCTTCCCGCCGGAGCGGTACCTATTTATCTACTTGCACTTTGACGTGCTTTCGAACTGCTAGGTTGGCAGGAGCAGGGACCGAGGAAGGGGAGCTCACCCCATCCACTCATAATTTTCTGGGGTTAAAAGGAGAAATTTATGGTTGCCATGTCTGCACACACCACTCCAAGGCCCTGTTCCTGCGCCTTTAAGAGCAACCACACAATTGGGACATTAGCAGGTGAAACAGTTTCTGACAAGGAGGCATGAAGCAGATGAGGGAAAGCTTCACCTGGTTAACTTTTATTTGGCAGGGTGCTTTTGAGAAGCATCAGGAGCCAGGGCAGTAAAAGTGGCAATTCTATAGGAATTCTAGGGTGGAATCGAGGCAAATAAAAAATGCTGTGAAAATGCTTTTTTAAAAAAATGTGTTTTGAAAAACATATTGTATTGAATTTGCCATAAGCTCACCATTTAGTCTATTTGTATAATGCACTTAAAAAGCTATATTTGCAGCTGTACTGCTAAGTCCCAAGTCACAGGATTTGGGTTCCTTCCAGGCATCACAAAACGTCTTTGAAAAACGGGCCACTGCAGTGCATTTTGGTGTAGCAAGGAATTGCATGAGAGAGGATCTCAGACCCTCCAAGTGTCCCTATTTTCCAGGGACAGTCACAGATTTACGGAAGCCATCCTGGTTTCTGATTTGATCCTGGAATGTCCCGCTTTCCTTAGGATGCCCCTAATTTCATTGGATAAATGTTGGAGGGTATGGACCTCCAGTGACCCCTGAGCCAAGGAGAAAAGTAATTATACAACCTGTAGAAGACATCTTCTACATGGGGAAAGTTTTTAAATGTTTAATTATGCTTTTATAGTGTTCTCGAAGCTACTAGCATGAGTTTGACCAAACTGTGGGAGGCAGAGGAAGACAGGAGTGCCTGGCATGCTCTGGTCCATGGGGTCACGAAGAGTCGGACACGACTAAACGACTAAACAACAACAACATATATATATATATGTTGAAAGCCACCCTGAGTGGCTGGGGCAACCCAATCAGATGGGCAGGGCATATTTTTTTAAAAAAAAATATTATTAATATTATGGAATAAAGGTAAAGGGACCCCTGACCATTAGGTCCAGTCGTGGCCGACTCTGGGGTTGCAGCGCTCATCTCGCTTTATTAGCCGAGGGAGCCGGCATACAGCTTCCGGGCCATGTGGCCAGCATGACTAAGCCGCTTCTGGCGAGCCAGAGCAGCGCACGGAAACACCGTTTACCTTCCCGCTGGAACGGTACCTATTTATCTACTTGCAGTTTGACATGCTTTCAAATTGCTAGGTTGGCAGGAGCAGGAACCAAGCAACGGGAGCTCACCCTGTTGCGGGGATTCGAATCGGCGACTTTCTGATCGGCAAGTCCTAGGCTCTGTGGTTTAACCCACAGCGCCACCTGCGTCCCCAATATTATGGAATAGGACGTACCTATTCTCATTGGAGAAATGTTGGAGGGTATGGGATCTTTGCTAGGTTGCCATGTTTGATAGCAACCTCTCGTAGCTGTCCCTTCAACAGCTGCTTTATATGCAGCAATTAGCAAGTCCCCATCATTGGCATCACCCACCAGAGCTTCACAGGAACAAGCCAAGCCAGCCCCCCCCCCCACTGTCGGATGGCAACCCTCATCTCCATGCATACCCATTATGAGCAAAGTCTCTTGTGACATAATTTTGCATGATGGGGGGAAATGCTTGCAGTGTAGTTAGTCTTGGTAGGCTATGAACACTGATGTCTACGACAGCTCTGCTTCTTCCTCCGCAACATCTGCTGGTTCCAGAGGCCTGGTCTAAAGTCTCCATCTTCCACGTGGGCGTGCATTTGGTATGTAAACCTCTGATCTACAGCACAGTCCTCAGTATGTTTACTCTGAAGGGAGCCTTGTGGATTTTACTCACTAGCTGAAAGTGTTTTGGCTTGCAGACTTAAGGAGTTGGCTCCTTTTCATAAACTTTGGAGCCTTACAATGCGGTTAATATTGTGTCTGATGCCCGTCAGGGTGGGATTTTTTGAACCCGGATTCCCTTTGCTCCTCAGTGGCCTCACTCTCAGGGGTGATGCGACGTGTCCTCTTTAGGTTTCAGAGCGGCTGAAGCCTGGGAGGTCACATGTGTTTATTTTCCAAGTGTACATATTTGTCTTGAGCTGTTCTGGATGCTGCAGAATAGATACCCTGTATAAGCAAACACGAGCATTGGCGTCGTTTTGCCACACTTGCCAAATCGGCAGAGATTTCAAGGGCTCAGTGTGACAGATTCCAACATGGACCCATCCTTTTCTAACAAGGGGCCTGGGCCTGGAGAAAGACAAGCATAAGGCCGGTCAGTGTGTGTGTGTGTGTGTTGCTGCTTTGCAACTACAGAAGTATTTGAACCTCCCATAAGTCAATTGCAGAACTCCTCTCTGTGGCCTGTTTATTCAGCATTCATCTTGATTTGTTTCCACAAATTTTACTTGGTGGCGAGAATCGCCTGGCTAGGGATGGAGGAGGAATTTGGCATTTAAAGGCAAACCTACCTACTTCTCCCTGCGTCTTCAGCAGCCTGCCTCATTTCTGCTCCTTGGCATGCCTCCACTTCTGCCTCTGATTCTGGATGCTCTGTGGCACTGTGGGTTAAACCACAGAGCCTAGGACTTGCCGATCAGAAGGTCGGCAGTTCGAATCCCTGCGACAGGGTGAGCTCCCGTTGCTCGGTCCCTGCTCCTGCCAACCTAGCAGTTCAAAAGCACGTCAAAGTGCAAGTAGATAAATAGGTACCGCTCCGGCGGGAAGGTAAACGGCGTTTCCGTGCGCTGCTCTGGTTCGCCAGAAGCGGCTTAGTCATGCTGGCCACATGACCCGGAAGCTGTATGCCGGCTCCCTCGGCCAATAAAGCAAGATGAGCGCCCCAACCCCAGAGTGGACCTAATGGTCAGGGGTCCTTTTACCTTTACCTACTTCCCCTTTCCAAATAATAATAATAATAATAATAATAATAATAATAATAATAATACATGAAGCAAAGCACAGCCATCCTTTGAAATTTGCACGTCTCCAAATTTAACAAACCAATTCTTCAGGCAAGTACAGTAATGTGTACAGATATGCACATACTCAGGAAAAAGTCGGTTGATTTGGTTGTGGGAAGAATGATGCACACATACCTTCCTCACCAGGCTCATGGTACCTTAGGAATTACCCCCAGGCAAGCAAGCAAAACATAGGATCTCAACCAAAGACCACAGTCTTACACACACACTTGGCCACAAGCCACAATGATCTTTGCAGGCTCTCCCATCTTTTTACTTTTGAGCAAATAACCATTAAAGGCAGGGGGGGGGTCTTTTGAATGGGGACCACAGCCAGGGGAGGAAATACTCATTTTTTAAAAAGTGAAAATCTCTTCTCACTCCTGCAGCCTCTATTTTATTCTGCTTTTAGTTATTCTGTCATGAGTGAATCCGATCAGTAACATGGCACTGTGGGAAAAGGCGGCAAATCTCCCACACACTTGGGGCCGCAGTTCTGATCCAAATCACCCTCTAAGGATGCCATTTGCTAAAATTCAAAGAGACGATCATGGCTCTCCATTGCCTTGGCTAGTTAAATCATAAGTATGCAGACATGGGATCTACATGTGTTGCAATGCCCTCTTTGTTAATTAGTTGGGCTGATTTTTCATTGCTGCCTAAACCCAACCAAAGCTGCTCTCTCTGCATCCAGGAGAAGGTCACACAGCAGTCCATGAGAACTAGGATTGAAAGGATCCGTTCATTAATACGTGGATTCTGAATTGGACACATCTGCGGCAAGAGAAAGCTCAGTTTCCGGCACTGCTGCTGCCATCTCTCGATTCGGGCAATGTCTGATTGCAGAGATAAACTGTTACCGACGTTCAACTTCCTCCAAAACAAAAATATTTGTGTGCCAAAATATTACCCACTTTATCTTCTCCTTGTTCTTCTGGTTCGTCTGCAAATGGGTGAATTAAGATGGATAGTTGCTTCACAGAATCTCCACATCTGTTGACAACAGCCCTTCATCTACCAGGGCCCCTTGTTCTCCAGGGGTGCATCTGAGAGGAAATACTGTCTTCAGTTTCCAATCCTCTGCTTGGCTGTCTGCTTGGGCGCTACAGCTGAGCACAGCTGTGTATCTTCCGTTTGCCAAAAGAAGCTTGGATGTTTTTACCTTTGGGGACTTCCTTAATTTCTGTGCATCGGTTCAACGGAACAGAATTTAGAGGCACCCTCTTGCTCTTACAGGGAAAGACAGCTACAAGCTTCTGGATGTAAATGTCGCCTGCGAGTGGATGTAACAAAAACTCCAATTCCGGCTGCTTCTCTGCAAAGCAGCACAAGGAGGAGGCAGCCTGGGATGAGCGGGAAAAGCTGTGCTTGACCCTTCTCCCACCGACTGCTTTCCCTCTTCCACCCGAAGCTGCTTTCTTCCACCTGTGGGGTTGCAATCGCAGAATTGCCCTGAGCCTTCTGCCCCTGCCTGCCTCCCCATCTCTTATTTTCTGCCCCGAATCTTCGATTCGAGTCACACGGTCACCTTGCAAATAGCTATCTATTTATTACTATTCTAAAAATAAGTTTACCCAAAAGATGATGGTTGAATGCTGTAAAGCTACAGGGTGTGTTCCAATAAAGAACAAAAGGTACGCACTTGCCTTGAAACAAAAAGATCAATCCATTTCCCTTACATACAGTGTCAGTGAATTTATCGCATCCGGCAACTTCCAAAGCTTGAATCAGCCATGCTCTAATAGCTGTAAAAGGCAATTTCGAGTGTTCCAGTTCCTAGCTAGAGCTATCCTGGCTGAGACTAATAAATTCCAGATCGATAATCTAACAGGAA
Organism: Podarcis filfolensis; assembly: GCF_964270895.1. NCBI lineage: Eukaryota > Metazoa > Chordata > Lepidosauria > Squamata > Lacertidae > Podarcis > Podarcis filfolensis. The sequence continues at coordinate 113,979,644 of NC_139605.1, read as the reverse complement.
GGTGGAGAGAGAGATCTAACTTGTTGAGTAAAGATCACCCTAGAATCCAGATCAAGCAATTATCTGGAGCACTGTGGGCAGGAGGGTGGGGGGGGGCAGAGTGAGCAGCAGGGAGCAGCAAGTGCAAGGAGAAAAGCTGTGTTGGGTGAAGGGAGGGTTAAAAACACCTCTGCTGCTGCCCTGCTCTGAATCGCCCCTTCCCCTTGCTGCTTTGCAGTGAAAGTGGAACACTGAACATTTTTGTGTCAGGTTTAGTTAAACCAGGGTGCCCTCCAGATCTTCCTAGACCTCAGTTCCCATCATCTCTAGCTACTGACCATGCTGGTTAGGGCTAACTGGAATTGAAACAAAATTTGGAGGGTCACAGGTCCCTGGATGGCCAACCTGGCATGGATGCTTTAATTGAGATTCCTGCATTACAGGGGGTTGGGCTAGATGACCCTTGGGGTCCCTCCCAACTCTATAATTCAGACCTGGATGTGCCTCTAGATCAGGGGTCAGCAACCAAAATAAACCCCCAAGTCTTTTAGTTTCTCAAAACTCTGCTGGTCCACTGTCCCTCAGACCTTGTGGGGGGCCGGGCTATATTTTTTTTTGGGGGTGGGAATGAACGAATTCCTATGCCCCACAAATAACCCAGAGGTGCATTTTAAATAAAAGCACACATTCTGCTCATGTAAAAACATGCTGATTCCCGGACCGTCCACGAGCCGGATTGAGAAGGCGATTGGGCCACATCCGGCCCCCGGGCCTTAGATTGCCTCCCCCTGCTCTAGACGGTCTGTATTTTGTTGGATGGATTCAAGTGCATGCAGCTACTTTAGTGCTCTTAACACCCTAGCGAAACAAATCCACTTAAAGCAAAAAGCAAAGACACCCCTCTGCGGTTTGGAAAGCGAAGAGGTAAATGCACTGAGAAGTGTGGAGGAATGAATGACTAATGGGAAAACTTAAGCATCCCACAAGCAATTAAGAAAGAATGCTCTTTGTTGTGTAACCAACCAGCAAACAAATCAAAAGGAATGCTCAATAAAGATCAGACATGGGCCACATTTGCACCATCCATTTGTCGTCGTTTAGTCGTTTAGTCGTGTCCGACTCTTCGTGACCCCATGGACCAGAGCACGCCAGGCACTCCTGTCTTCCACTGCCTCCTGCAGTTTGGTCAAACTCATGCTGGTAGCTTTGAGAACACTGTCCAACCATCTCGTCCTCTGTCATCCCCTTCTCCTTGCGCCCTCCATCTTTCCCAATATCAGGGTCTTTTCAAGGGAGTCTTCTGTTCTCATGAGGTGGCCAAAGTATGAGAGCCTCAGCTTCAGGATCTGTCCTTCCAGTGAGCACTCAGGGCTGATTTCCTTCAGAATGGAACCATCCATTTAAAGAACTATTATACCACTTTAACAGTCATGGCTGGGATTTGATAAGAGACCACTATTTCCTTCCCAGAGTTTTCTGGGAAGAGGGACTGATTGTAACTCGCAGAATCCTTAAACTACAGTTCTTTGTGGAAAGCCATGAAAATTAAAAGTGGCATAACTGTGCTTTAAATGCAAATGGCACCCAAGTCTAAATTTACGGAAGCGGTTCAGGATGAATGCTCAATAAACAGGTCATCTGGAAGAATCCTTAATCTTTACTTCATTATTGCTTTGCTGCAGAAAGAGTTGCAGGTCATATTAATGCTTGTTTTGATTATGATGATGGAGCTATAGATAGTAGGACAGCTGTATGGGATGTGTTTAAATCTGTCATTACTAGTGAGTGGTTCTTTGTGCCACAAAAGCAGGGAGAGACAGGACATAGAGTTATTGTTAGGAAAGAAATTGTATTATCTGGACAGTACTTGACAGCTCTTTTGTGCTTGGAAGAAATTGGATTGAATGGATGCTCTTAAAACTGAAAAAAAATATGGTGGCATTTCTGAGACGAAAACATTTTGAAAAATGAGCTTAAGCAGGCAAATTGGGAGTGTTGACTAACTAGAAAGCTCAAGTTGAAAAAACTCTCTGGCAAGCTAGTAATTTTAACAAGAATTTTTAAAAGACAGCTGTATAAAACAGAACGTTATCCAGTAGCTTAGATGACTTCTTTTTAGATAAGCTGCAAATCCCTCAAATTTTACTTGAAGGCAGGGAAAATTTAAATGCACCATTCCCCTTCCAGGAGGTATTATATCAGATTTAAGTCTCTTTTAAAAAGAGCATGGCTCCCTGTATTGATATTTTTATGTTCCAAAATCTGTAGTAGGGCAATAACTTTATTAAGCCAACCATAGTATCACATAGTAGTGTGCAAACTTTCAGCTTTGGCCAAACTCTTCATCTATGTACCTGGTAAGCAGAGCAATGGGATTTGGTGGGGAGGGGGATTTTTCTGACCGATGTTGAAACTGGAGTCTGCATTCGCTGAAAGTTTTAAGATGGAATGGGCAGTGGACATAACTGCCATTCAAATGAGTCTGTTTAGGTGCTATGCATATATCAGCTACCTTTATTCTTTGTATGATTTTATATTACATCTTTGTGTGCAAATACTGGCTCTCATCTTGATGAATTTTTGTTAACGTATTGACAAGAGAGCTGAATATATTGGTGGTATCCTTCATTGAAAGTTTTTAAGCAGAGGTTGGATGGATCTGTCAGGGATGCTTTTAGTTGTGATTCCTGCATTACAATGTTGACCGCTGATGGTGCTATCTAAAATAAAAACATACGGTAACAATAATGAATTGCCTCTTCTGTTCGGATCACTGCAATTGTGGAATTTTAGTTTTTATTCACATTTTATTAGGGAGGAATGGACCCTGAACCCCATTGGATAGGTTCACATGTAGGATTTAAAACTTTGATCAGGAAGAAATCTAAAAGGCAACGTTGCGTTTCTCCACATTCTGTGATACTATGAAACTGCACAGATTTATTTGCTTGGACTATGTATGTCATAAGAGTAAATGGGATGCTTTTTCAGTTGGAACAAACATTAGCCACAACTCACAAGCAATTCCTTTAGATCAGCCTCCCCCAACTTGGTGCCCTCCAGATGTTGTTGGACTCCAACTCCCATCATCACTAACTATCAGACATGCTGGCTGGGACTGATTGGAATTGTAGTCCAATGGAAATCTGGAGGGTGCCAGTTTGGGATAGTTGCTTTAGAGGCGTTAATGCAAGTGCAAAGCTTTTTTAAGGCAAAAGTGAATACTGTTGGTGTCATTGAAAAACTGGGAAAAACAGAAATAAGCTGAGTATGGGTATCACCCCATTAGGATTAGCCATGTGGGATTCCACATTTAATTTAGAAGACACAGTAGGGTGGTTTTCTCAGTGGGAAAAATCATAATTTTTCTAAATTTAAAGACTCGATGGAACAGAACAGCTTTATTACCCACGAGGAGGTTAATTTGAAATCACAGTAGTGGATGCCGCCCTCGGATTGTACTTTCAAGTATGGCATTTGCTCTTATAGGAATTAATGGCTGACAATGAGTTTAAGTTTAACTCAATGTGAAGAAATGTTGGGGGAAATTGATAGCGGGGAGAAAAGAGACGCTATCACATTTCTGTGAGATAATATCAGATCTAGAAATCACGAGAGACTCACAGACATATTTAGACCAGAGACATGAGAATGGATATTTTATGTAAAATTTTGGGGGAAATACATATCATTCAGTTTTCATCTTTTAAGTGAAGTGCAACATAGAACTGTATATTGCTAATGCCCGACTCTTGCAGGGTTAAGCAATATTGTCTAAACAAACGCTTTTAAATGTTAGAAATGTGACACATCGAATATGCAGAATATGTGTGGCAGAGCTGTCTGTATGTTTAAGATACATTGCCCCATGATTGGTGTGTATGTGTGGTGCAATTGATTGATTTATTGAAACAGCAAGAATAAGATTGAAATGGGCTAGCTTTAATTTTGGATGGTCTTAGTCATTGGAGGGGCAGCTGAATCTTTACTGCAAAGCATTCTGGTTGCTGCATAAATTTTATTAGTTTGTCACTGGAAAGCTGCACCGCTGGCAACAAGAATGACATTACTAATTGCAGTGCAATAGAGCTTACTCCCAGGTAAGCATATATAGGATTGCAGCTTGAAAGCCCCGGATATAGCAGAAATGTATGAATGGGCAAAGAACCATAGCTGTCAACCGTCCCTTATTTGGCGGGAAACTCCCTTATCCCAGCGCCGTGTCCCACTGCTGTCCCTTATTGATGATGTCCATTAAATTTCCCGGGTTTCAAAGGAAGCAGCTCCTCTCCCTCCCTCCCTGCTGGCCAGGGAGGAGGGGGGCTCCAACTGTATTGCTTGGCTGCCCGGCTCGCCCCCCTCCGGCCTCCTCTCACCAGCCTCGGCCCCCGGGAGCCCCTCCCCGCCGGGACTGGCAGGAGCCTCAGGCCCTTCTGCTGCTAAACTGAGCTTCTCTGCCTGGGGCCTCCCCTCTGCCTGCCGAAGCCGCCGCTCCTGCTAGGCCGTACTGCGGCTGCACCGCCGAAGGACCCGGATGAGATGGGCAGCCTGACGCGGCCTATGAATTGCTGAGGAGCCTTGAGAGGAGAGCGAGAGCAACCATAGAGAAAGCAGTTCAGAGAGAGGAGGAGGCGGCGCGGGCAGGTGTTCCAACGACTAACCATAGAGGGGAAAAGCGGAGGAAGGACCGCAAGCGCTTCTCCCATAGATTTGTAGTGGTAGACTAGCATAGATGGTCTGATCTGCGGGTTTAATTCGGGCGCTATTCCCCCCCCCTTCCTCCCACCCCGCCTGATGGAACTGAGAGCTGCAGATGGAGAACGAGAGAAAAGATACACAACTGCAGCAGCATCTTTGTAGCTTGGACTTCATTTTGCATGAAAAGTTGTTGCTGCTTGTAGTTATTTAATTGCAGTGTTTCATCAGCTGGTGTCTTGAGCACCAACCTCTGGAAACGAAGGGCTAAAAACCGGCACTGCTCTCCCAAATTATCTGGTCCCTTTTAATGTTGTATTTCAGCTGGTTGACTAAAATCCCTTATTTTGGCTGCTGATCCCTTATTTTTGAGGCTGCTGGTCCCTTATTTTCAAATCTGTAAGTTGACAGCTATGCAATGAACCCTTTTCAGCCGTACTATGGACCACATTTCCTCATGGGCAATGTGCTGGGACCCACATTCCTGTGGCAAAAGTGGGTGGGGCAATGGGCGTGGCACTTTGTACAGGAGGCTACATTCCAGCCATACACAAGTCAGTACTTGCTACCCGCCCATCTCTCCATCCTCCAACCAGACAAGCAAGAGATATCATCACAATGGAAGGATCCATTCCAGGCAGGCATTCCAGAAGGGTAAAGAGCATGGCCAGTGAGAGCATACACTCCAACACTTCTCCGATGAAAATAGGGACTGAAGATGACTCTATCGCCTAATGATAGCACCCTTCAGCCTGTGTAGGAGGAAATGCCTACTGGCTTCTTACTAACCAATGACTAGTTTAGTAATAATTGGAAAAAGCATCTCTCAGACTTGGTGGGTGCAAAGTTGAGGGTGGGCAAATCTGTCAATTTCCATTTAATTCCGTTGCTTGTTTCGCCGTCTTAAATTCATATCCTCACATAGTCACATCAGTTTGTGATTACTATTTTTTAAGTACAAGCATTTTAATGCAAAATTCTCTGTCTACACACATTTTCTTATGCAATCATGTGCAAGTGGGGGGATGCCTGAAGTATGCATTTAAACACACACTTTATCTAGTATGTGCACTTTTGTACCCCTTACTTGCTTGGATAGTTTTACTGCAAAATTTGGAAAAGTGAGAATTTCAAAGGATGACTGTGTTTTGTTCACATATTGTTTCAGGAAGTGCAAATTGGGTAGGTTTGCTTCTAAATTCAAACTAAACTGATTATTTCCCCTTCCCCATCCCTACAGGCAATGCTAATCAGAAAGCTCCAGGGCCGGCCATTTGTCCACTCAAAACTTACCCACTCCCTGAATTACTATGCCATTTCCCTTGTCCCACTGCAGGAGAGAGAGAACCAGCTTGTGGGACAATTGTAAGAAAAAAAATCCGCCAGCAGCAAACAGGATAACACTGCCTCCCCTTCATTTGTTTGTGCCTGCAGCCTCCTTTGGCTGTGTTTAATTAAAATACACAGATTTCCACGTCACGTGTAATTTGGACCGAAGTCCATCCACACTCTCAGCCACAGGTTTGCCTGGGACAGCTTTATATGCTATCAGTTGAAAACAAAAGTGGCCTTTCATTATGTGCAATGCTTTGAACATCAGTCCAGTGCTTAGATCTAAGCATCTGTGATTGAACACCTGTCAGGGAAGTCATTTAGCAAAGCCGCTCTTTGTGATGTGCTAGCAAAACACCTGTAGGTGGGATGTCTACCTCATCATCCTGCTTCTCTTTTTTCACCCATCATTATGACAGCTATGGTGAAGGGGTATGTATCTTTCAAAGACCCCCCCTGATGGACACAGATGGGGACATACACCCTTGTGGAGTCACCATTTGTGCAGAGTGTGTATGAATGTGAATGTGTGAGTGACCTCTTCACCACAAAGGTATCCCCAAAGTGCAGTGCTTACATCTCCCATCAGATGGAACCCCAGTCATTCACTTGTATTGGCAGGGGAAACATCTGTGGCCCTCTAGAAGTTGCTGTGTTCAGTTCAGTAAAGGTAAAGGGACCCCTGACCATTAGGTCCAGTTGTGGCCGACTCTGGGGTTGCGGTGCTCATCTCGCTTTATTGGCTGTTGGAGCCGGCGTACAGCTTCCGGGGTGTTCAGGTCAGTATTGGTTGCTAAAAACTAATTCCTAAACTCAGAGGCACCCCATTACCGAATACTGCAATTCCCACAATCCCTGCATATTGGCCATGTTGGTTGGGGCTGGTGGAAGTTCAATGACATCTGGAAGGCCAAAGGTTCTCCCATCCCTGACATCTATGGCGTAAAGTAAAATGGCACACTTGTGGACGCCATTGCAACGGCAGCTAAGTTCCTGTCTTGTTGCTTCTGCTTGTCTAGCCAGTAAGAGATAAGCAAGCCCTGGTTTGCACATCCCTCCTGCACCTGGTCCTGATGCAAACGGTCCAAAATGCAACTCACACAGGCCTCTTTTTCCGCATATAAATATTTATGGAAACACCCTGCCAGTTAGAGCATCTGCATGGACACGGTTGAAATGCATACAGATGTGGCTGAGCATTTCTTGCATGGAAGTTAGGTCAGCATAAGAAGCTTTATCTGTTTCTGTGTGTGTAAAATACTCTTCGAGAAGACAAAATAGAGGCAGCTTTGCGCAATGCAAAAGCAATGCAGAAATACCCTCCCTTCCCTGGGAAGGAGAGCTGTTTGTTTAAGAGTCCCAAGACAGAAAATACAGGAGACACGGGTGGTGCTGTGGGTTAAACCACAGAGCCTAGGACTTGCTGATCAGAAGGTCGGCGGTTCGAATCACCGAGACGGGGTGAGCTCCCGTTGCTCGGCCCCTGCTCCTGCCAACCTAGCTGTTCGAAAGCACGTCAAAATGCAAGTAGATAAATAGGTGGGAAGGTAAATGGCGTTTCCGTGCGCTGCTCTGGTTCGCCAGAAGCGGCTTAGTCATGCTGACCACATGACCTGGAAGCTGTACGCCGGCTCCCTCGGCCAATAAAGCGAGATGAGCGCCGTAACCCCAAAGTTGGTCACTACTGGACCTAATGGTCAGGGGTCCCTGTACCTTTTCCTCCATCCCACTGCCCACCAGCCATCCAGAGCATGTGAAGAGAAGGAGGTTTGCATGTTTGGACTGTTTGGCATGGTCAGGGAGGGGGGAGTTGAGCTGTATTTCTTTGTGGCCCCAAATGCTCCGTTGGCCCGCAGCAGTAAGCAGGAAGGCTAGGTTAGAGGCAATGACCAAGACGATCAGTTAGAATCCATGCGTCACACATCTAATTTATCTCGGACTAGGCAATAGCCAGACACAAGTAGAGTTAAATCAGATGTCTGGCCCAGCATTTAAGCACAGGAACGAACGCAACAAGCTTCTCAAGTTTTAAAAGCATTTTTGGCCTGTGCTCTCAGGTTGCCGTCAACACCTGTGGCCCTCCAGATGTCATTGAAGTCCAGCAGCTCTCATCAGGCCCAGCCAACGTTGCTAATGATCAGGGATGATGGGAGCCGTCATCCAACAGCCTGCTGGTTTTTGTGTTGGTGTTCCTTTCTCTACGAAGGCATGCCCACAAGCCAGGAGGTGGAACCTGCGGAGCATGTCCTTCTGTAGGTTTTATGCTGGAATTCACCAGCAGATAATTGCTCAACGAGTGTGGTGTGTTAGAGTGCTGGATGAGGATGTGGGATACCAGGGTTTGAATCCCTACTTTGGGCCTATCCTACCTCACAGGGTTGCTGTGAGGATGCAATGGCAAAGAGGAGTAGTGTGTCTGCCACCTTCAGCTCTTTGGAGAAAGGTGGGATATACATGTAGTTCCCTCTCTCTCTTGTTCTCTTTCTATGTGTGCGTATAAAATATTTGCTGGGAAATAAAATCCAGTGCACATTATTGATAGTGGCCAAATTCCTATCAATGGCAGTGATAATATGGAGGAAGTTAACAAACTGAAGTTGAAAGGATTATGTCCAGGGTGTAATCCTGAGTTGCGGTTACTATGTATTTTCGTATTTTGTTATGTATTTAAAATATTGGTATCCTCTATGGGACAACATTTGTAGGGTCCCAGGTCCCCAGCCGTGCTGTAGGCAGTGCTTAGTGGGGATGGGGCATGGCCTAGGTTCAGGCAGACAAATCAGTACTACGAATAATACAACCAGTCTTAAAAAGAAGTTGTGCCTTTTAGTCAGGTGTGAGGTTCAAACTCAAGAAGGAGACCGCCCCCCCACCCTCTGGAGGTATGAGGCAACACATACATCACCTCAAATTGTGACTCCACAAGATGAACAATTAATTTTTCAATATATTGGCATTGTTTTCTGTTAACCTAACACAAATAAGTTAAATATTGAGACCCCCAAAGATGATAATTATTAGGTGGGCTGTGCCTAACTTTTAAAGTACAGTGGTACCTCGGGTTAAGTACTTAATTTGTTCCGGAGGTCCATTCTTAATCTGAAACTGTACTTAACCTGAAGCACCACTTTAGCTAATGGGGCCTCCCACTGCTGCTGCACGATTTCTGTTCTCATCCTGAAGCAAAGTTCTTAACCTGAGGTACTATTTCTGGGTTAGCGGAGTCTGTAACCTGAAGCGTATGTAACCTGAAGCGTATGTAACCAGAGGTACCACTGTAATGAGATGAGTTGGACCTCTTTCCTTTCCTTCCTAAATTCCACCTGTTTTTAATTCTGGGGGAGAAGCAAGGTCATCATTTAATGAGGGAATGGCATGCTGTACACTGGAGGAAGTATTGTATAATGAATGTAATGCCTTTTTCATTGAAGATGTACCATGAGCAAAGAGGTAGTGCTAACGGATCTATCTCAAAGAGATCATAGAATCATAGAATCATAGAGTTGGAAGAGACCACAAGGGCCATCGAGTCCAACCCCCTGCCAAGCAGGAAACACCATCAGAGCACTCCTGACATATGGTTGTCAAGCCTCTGCTTAAAGACCTCCAAAGAAGGAGACTCCACCACACTCCTTGGCAGCAAATTCCACTGTCGAACAGCTCTTACTGTCAGGAAGTTCTTCCTAATGTTTAGGTGGAATCTTCTTTCTTGTAGTTTGGATCCATTGCTCCGTGTCCGCTTCTCTGGAGCAGCAGAAAACAACCTTTCTCCCTCCTCTATGTGACATCGTTTTATATATTTGAACATGGCTATCATATCACCCCTTAACCTCCTCTTCTCCAGGCTAAACATGCCCAGCTCCCTTAGCCGTTCCTCATAAGGCATCGTTTCCAGGCCTTTGACCATTTTGGTTGCCCTCCTCTGGACACGTTCCAGTTTGTCAGTGTCCTTCTTGAACTGTGGTGCCCAGAACTGGACACAGTACTCCAGGTGAGGTCTGACCAGAGCAGAATACAGTGGCACTATTACTTCCCTTGATCTAGATGCTATACTCCTATTGATGCAGCCCAGAATTGCATTGGCTTTTTTAGCTGCCGCGTCACACTGTTGGCTCATGTCAAGTTTGTGGTCAACCAAGACTCCTAGATCCTTTTCACATGTACTGCTCTCAAGCCAGGTGTCACCCATCTTGTATTTGTGCCTCTCATTTTTTTTGCCCAAGTGCAATACTTTACATTTCTCCCTGTTAAAATTCATCTTGTTTGTTTTGGCCCAGTTCTCTAATCTGTCAAGGTCGTTTTGAAGTGCGATCCTGTCCTCTGGGGTGTTAGCCACCCCTCCCAGTTTGGTGTCATCTGCAAATTTGATCAGGATGCCCTTGAGTCCATCATCCAAGTCGTTGATAAAGATGTTGAATAAGACCGGGCCCAAGACAGAACCCTGTGGCACCCCACTAGTCACTCTTCTCCAGGATGAAGAGGAACCATTGATGAGCACCTGAAAAGTATAGACTTGGTTGGCATTCAACACACAGCCACAGTTTGTTTTACAAACTGCAAGTTGTCACACAGATGATTAAGCAAACCATGGCTCGTTTCTCCACTGGTTTTATTTCCCAGCTGCTCTTGCCTTTGTGGTCTGGTGAGCATCTGGGGCAGGGTAATGAAACAAACCACGGCCAAGGAAGAGTGCTGGGTTTTCATGTAATGCCAAACCAAATTTCATAAGTCAACAATGAACCATGGGTTTGTACCATGGGTTGTTGGCAGTAAACAAACCATAGTTAAGCTGCTGGGCAGAGTTCGCACGTACTAAGCCAAGTTTTAATAACCACAGTTCAGCAGTATGCAGTGGATGTCCAAGCAGCGACAACAGCTCCTGCTCATTTAGTACCCGGTCCTTTCATTTGCCCCACCACCATCACTACCTGGAGTCCTGCTTGGCACAAACAGGTGAAAGTGTGGACAGAGAAAATGAACGGGTTGCTCTCTCTCTCATTGAAGAAGATTTAGGGCCCACACCCAAGGCAAAGGATGGCAACACTCCTACAAGGAATGCTACCGATACCCTCAGGTACCTTACTCAGTGATGGGGAACCAGATGTTGCTGAACTCCAATACCCCTAATCTCCTAGTGGATGGAGCTGCCCCAGGCAGAGACAAAAGGATTGCTGACCCAAATTAAGCACTGAGCTGGGATTTGGATCCAGGTCTCCCTTTGATGAAAGAGTTGTGTCCTACATTTGTTTTTTAACTTTGGGCAATCTGCTTGGCTGGGATTTACCTGCTCTCACCTGCTGCTGCTGCTGCTGCTGCTGCTGCTGCTGCTGCTGCTGTATAAGCCTTGCTGCTCTCAGTGCTTGCTATAGGTCAGGTTCAGACAACCCATGAAACCAGAACACAGGCTCATCCATAGAAACCACCCAGATTTATCCTGGGATGCCTGGCTAGTAGCACTTCCCCTGCAAGATTGCATACCTTCAGATATTCTTCCAGGCCCCAGCCAGCTCTCTCAGTTGACCGGAAGTCATTCTAGATATCTAGCATCTTTTCTCCTGCCAAACTCAGCAGCATTCACACACCGATGGCAAGGGAAGCAGTTTGCTTGGAATTAAGACATGATGCAATCCAGGAGTTGCCAACGTGGCACCCTTGAGGTCTCCCCCTGGTGTCCATGAAGCCTTTGAGGCTCCCTATAAACACACACACACACACAAACCCCCTTGGTCATGGTAAAGCTTGTTACCTTTTTCTTACCTGACAAGTACAGAGAGCTGGAGGAGGAAGTTGGAAGAGGGACACTCTTTCCTACTTCCTCCTTTCACCTCTATGTGCTTTTCAAAGCTCAGATTAATTCTACTGGATCCTAGTGTGTGTTTGAGCATTTTCCCCCCATGGAGGCTGATCCACAGGAGGGGGTAGAAAAGAGATCATAGCACACATTCAAAAATCTGTATATGCCCACAGACCTCTAAAGATTGCTCACCTTGATGTAATAATATGGTATGTGTCTTTGTTTTGTTACAGTGTAAACAGCCCTTGATCTTCGGATGAAGGGTGGTATAGAAATATAATAAATAGTAAGAATAGTAAGAATTAATTCTGTGTCTGTATTTATATACACAGGGCTTCTTGGGCTACAGCTGCCATATCCCAACCTGAAGTGTCTTTCCGCCTTTCATAAAAATGTAAGTACTGCCTTGACAGATGAGCCTATAGGTATGGTAATTTAGTTATAATGACTTAATGTTTAATTAACCAACCAATGTTGTATGAATTTGCGTAATCCCTTTTACAAGCTCTCTAGGCCAGGGTTGGGCAGATGGTAGCCTGGGATCTACTGGTAGAAGATCTCTGGTTGATTTGCCGTAGATAAGCAAGGATTTCTGACACCCGCCGTTTAACAATAGCAAATGTAAAACAACCTTTTCACCCAAATTAGGCTGTAGAAATGACACAAGCTAACCAGGACTGGATTTTTGTGTGAAAGGGCTTTTGTGTTCAGTTCAGTACTGGGTGCTGAAAACTATTTCCTAGGCTCAGAGGCACCCCATTAATTGAATACTAATTGCACGTCTTTGCACCCGATTGGAGTTCTAGAAGAAAACACACACAAAGTAGGTCTGGCAAGACAGAAACCTCTGATCTAAGCTTTTACTGTCACATCTTGCCATAGTGAGTGCCACACGTTGATTATCCACTACATGAACCTTTAAAGAGCTTAAAGGCAGCAGCAACAATACCTTCTGCACAATTGCTCTAATGGTCCTTTTGCCCATCCTCCTCTCCTGCCTGCTGCCTGCGAGCTGTGGAAGTGAATGCCTGAAATGTTCCATTGGCACAGGGTGGATATAGACAACCAATAGCCAAGCAATAACTTAACCCATGGGGGTCAAACCACTTGCTGTCAGATGTCTGTAATCATCCAGTCGCAGAGATTTTTTTTTTAACTGCACATCAAACGTTCCTTTTGTATACTGATTTCCCTATGGGCTTGCTTCGCAAGACGAAAACGTCTTGCAAGTTTGTTTCCTTTTTCTTAACACCGTTAATACAATTGCGACTTGACTTCGAGGAGAAACTCATAGAACGCAGTGTACATAGTAGCCTTTTTTGAGGTTTTTAAAGACTTTGGTGATTTTTGAAGCTTTTCCAAAAATTCTTTTGCAGCCATTTGGTAAGTTAAGCTTTTAAAACTTTTTTTGGGGGGTTTGGATTTTGGGTTGGGGTGTTTGGAATTCAAGGACTTGGTGTTGGGGAGGGGTTTGCAAGAATCTGGAAGCTTGTGTGTGTGTTTTCTGCATTTTTATGATTTTCTGTGACCATTGGGCCACTCTGCTGTTTTTTAAAAAAAATTCTGGGTTTGAATTTTGAAATGCTCTTTACAGTATGTGTGACTTTAAAGAGCAGTTAATAAACTCTTGTTGTACCAAATTTGGCTTTGTTTGGACTTTTTTTGACCATAGGAACGCATTAATTGATTTTCAATGAATTCCTATGGGATTTCGTGCTTCGCAAGACGAAAAATTTGCTAGACGAAAAAATTCGCGGAACGAATTAATTTCGTCTTGCGAGGCACCACTGTATACAGTATACACAATATACTGTGTCTATATACTATATTTGATGTTTGCAGTACATAGACCGAACAGACACCTGTATATACAGACATCTGTATATCTCCACACTCATGGTTCTTAAGGGCTGTCGCACCTTAAGAGCCAGGTCATTTTGAATTGAAAGGGTGTTGAGTCAAGTGACTGAGAAGATGCTGCAAGCCCAGCAAGAGCCCTGATCAATGGGACATGTGGGGTGAAGGTGCTGTGGTGCAGAGAACAAATGTGTTCTTCTGCCCCCTGCTGTCGTGAGCCAGCGCTGCTCACCGCATGTCTAAGGAAGTGAAAGCTTGCCAGCAAGGAAAGGTTTGTCTGTTTGTTAGGCGCTGAGATGGTCAAAGGCACCTTCTCTTCCTAAGCCCCTGGGAAGTTTACTGCAGCACATTATCAAGAAGCATGAGAAGGCTCCTGGGGAAATGCTTGTGGTACTCTGGCTGTGCATGATGCTGTCGAGATTCCTGCATTGCAGGGGGCTGAACTAGATGATTCTCAGAGTCCCTTCCAACTCTACAATTCTATGATTCTGTAATGTGAATTCTGTGCTATAGGCAGCCGCACTCTCAGACCCATGGGCCAGCCCCAGGCTGAAGTCACATGAACTGATAAAATGGAAACTTGGACGCAGCCCAGTCCTTAATCTACCCTCCCTTGCTTGCACTTTCTCTGCACTGCTTGAGCAAGCAAGGAAAAAGGAGGATTAAAAACCAGGGGAGGCAGCAATCTGCATGATCTCTCTCTCTCTGGGAGAGGGCTAGGTCTAAAATAGACATGCACACAGAACCCAGAGCCAATCGGAGTTGTTTGCGGGGCTGCCCTCAAGACATTTCAGTGATTGAGGCAGGAAATCTGAATAACATATTTAAACTGTTCGCCCCGAGGCAGTGGGAAAATCTCCAGCGCAAGCCACACTTAAATGAACCGAAAATGCTCGGGAGCATCATGTGCTCAAACAGCTCTTCAGTTTGGTGGCGCTTGGAGAACATCCCAATGAACCATGCACTGCAGGTCACATCTGCTTGACTCCCACTCTCCTTAATAGCACTCAAAATATGCTGCCCGAAGCCATGGCCTCATTTTGCCTCAGGGTAGAGCCACCTCTGGGTCACATTGGTGTTCAAGCGTAGGATGAGACAGTGTAGGCAGTCAAGATCTCCTCCTCTGAGGGACGCATCACGTTACAGTCTCAATGGATGCACATTACAGACTTGCAACGTGCATCGGTTGGAAACTGCAATGTTTCAAGTGTGCTTAACATTTTTTACCTATGCCATGGAAACATTCTCAGGAATAAACAGCTGCAGCGTGGAGATGCATCGTATACCCGTTAATCAGGCACCCCCAAACTCGGCCCTCCAGATGTTTTGGGACTACAACTCCCATCATCCCTAGCTAACCTAGGGACCACCTAGGACCAGTGGTCAGGGATGATGGGAATTGTAGTCCCAGAAAAGCTGGAGGGCCGAGTTTGGGAGTGCCTGCCGTTAACGTATATCGTCATGTATGAAACTGGTCTGAGCAGAACTCTTGTTTTTAGAGTTCAGTGGTGGTAGTCAAAATTTGGGGTGGTAATCAACTAAGTTTTAGTCAGAGCAGACCCAGTGAAATTAATGGAACTAGTCATGTGCATTAATTCCAGTGGGTCTGCTCTGCGTTAAATTTAGTTGAATCCATGAACTCATTTTACGGCAAAGATAATCAGAACAATCTATATTGAAGTTTCTTAGCCAGTGGTAACTGTAACTAAAGCTGTACAAGAAGGCAGATCAAAGTTGCTTGCAACTCAGCAGCCATGGGCATAGCCAGGATTTTTGTTAGCAGGGAAAGGACCTCAAATTTGTATTGATTTGTATTGATTGGCGGAGGGGGAGCTGCCCCCCTCTTGGGCTATACCCATGGATGCAGCTCCCTTATCAAGATCTTCACAAATCTGACCAGTAGGGGTGGAAGTGGGAATGGAGAGGGAATTTGCTTCCCCTGAAATCCCCACCCTGTATCCCAAGGCTCTGGGATTTTGTACAGTGACATTCTCACGACCAGATCCAGAGGATGGGTTCTCTAGCTAAGTGTCCCTGAGGTCAGTGGAGCAGGAACAAACAAGATGCACTGGAGGAAAAGGAAAGCCATCTTCCCCATGTTTATACCAGTCCTATCCAATGCAGTGGTTTCATAATGCCTGCCAGTTGCAACTTCCATGCCTTCCCTCCCTTCAGCATCTGAAGTGGGCTCTGGGATCAGAGCACACGCCTGCCCACAGAGCCTTGGGGTTGCTCCCAGTCTGAAGCCGCCATGCTGAGCCCTGGAGTCCCCGACAGAGGCGAAGAATGCAGGCGAAAACGAGCCTTATCACTTTTATTGTTGTCAAGGGGCAGAGGAATCAAAGGTGCTATATGGGATGAAGCAGAAAGGCATTGGTGTCAGCAAGAAAGGTGGGGCGGGGGGGCGGGAGACAGGGCAAGGAGAAAGTCTAGCATGGACAGACGGATGGCAGATGGAAAGACAGACACTCTGGGGTGAACAGGACACCTGGGATGGGCAGAGGGAGGGGGACAGGTTGCCTTGTGGGCTTTGAGGGACTGAGGTAACGCGGGACAGGACTGGCGTGATTCATGCCAGCTAGGGGGAAGGTGGGTCCCATTCCCCCCACATACGCCAGTGTCTCTATTGCTCTGAAAATCAGTCACAGTTTTGAAAGGGGCAAGGTAGAGGAGTGTGGCTAATGGCCATGGCATGGAAGACCTTCCTCCCTGGTCAACGGGGTCATATTCCGGGCCTTGCGTTGTTGTTCTGCTCGGGGCAGATGGGAAACTGCAGACCATGGTGCATGCATGCATGCATGTGTGTGTGTGAGAGAGAGAGCGAACCCGAACCTCCGTTGTTCCATTAATCAACACACACAAATGTACACACACACACACGCAAAATCCATGGATAGGCGCCAACTAGGATGCGTGCCAGGGAATTTAACAAGCATCTGGAATTTTATGTGCGCCGGGTGGGGTTGGGCTTTAGGAGAAGGGGGCCTGGAGAGGAGGAGGCTGTTTAATCTCCAGGAAACTAATGACCTGGCCTCCTGGTTAATGTCCCACCCACTCAAGAAAGGGGTGGAGGGATGGGGACCCAACTCTGTCGAAAAAAAGCAGAGGGGGAAGGAGACACAGAGAGATGTTGTGCTACCATGGCAACAGCTCAAATAAGCCAAAGGGAAGGTCTACAGGCAGAACAAGATGCAAGGAACTCCTTTAGAGAGATCCCTGCTCTTCTTTACTTAGGAGCCAAGAGTCGAGGCTAACAACCCAGTCAGATGAGTCAAAGCCCTTGCTCCTACTCAGTGAGATAGCAGTGTGAGTCCCAGTTTTTCATCACCACACACACACACAACCATACCAATCACATGGTTTCCAGGTTAGGTGATGGGATCGCACTCACTTTCTCAATTCAGAGTTCTTCCTGATTCCTCCAGATTTAACGAAACGTAACTTTAAAAGAAGAAAAACAGCCCAGCCCAGATTCCCTTGATTTTCCTTACCTAGGGAGGGTGGGTGGTGTAGAGGAGGGAGCGGTTGTCTGACTCAGGTGTGTGGATGTCACTTCTGAACAGAAAACGATGCTGAGTTTATGTCTGTCTGCCTCTTAGAGGAATGGGGGGTGAGGGCAATGGGAACACAGTAATTGCTCTGCCAGTCTCTTGTCGAGGTGCAGCGGTGGTGGGGCCACTGGGGGCTCCCATTGCATGGAAGCGCAGTGAGGGTGGGGCCAGCACAGGGGAGCGTGGGGAAATCGGGGGGGGGGATATGTACATGGAGGTGCCGGCCAGCATTATTGCAGTAGGGGCTCTGTCTTCCGGAGGCCCTGTCTTCTGTCCCGTGCACACAAACACACACACACACCCCTTTCAGTGCAAGTGGACAATGGCTTGTATGAGTGGGGGAGGCAAGGCCCCCCCTTAGCTCTGGGATGGAAGGAAATTGCTTGCTGATCAGTCCCTGAGGTACCAGAACTGCCTCCCCTTTCGATGCTCCACAGAGTCCTGGGGAGGCACTATCTCTCCCCAACCTTTTGTGTACCTCGGGAGATGTGACTGACACACACACATAGATGCACACAAACACACCTTGGCCCAGCCTGTGGGAGACCCTGGCTCTTGTGCAGATTTGGCCAGGGACCCCAGATGGGGTTGAGAGCAGGTGCGTGCGTGTGTGTTTGTGTGAGGGTGGGATTGTCCCTTTTTCTCTTCTCAGAAAAATATTTCCATCTCTAGTTACAAAGAAAAAAAGAGGAAAAGAAACAAAAAAAAGAAAGGAAAGAAAAAAATCGCTCCCGTTGGATGGGGCCGGGCGCCATGTGACGTTGCCGAGACCTGTTGCTAGTTGCCGGGGTGGGCGGTTCCAGTGGTGCCAAGAGTCCCGGGATTGTGGCAGGCAGGTGGGTGGACGGGCGGCATCAGTATGGCGAGAAGAGGATGGGTCCGTGTGCAGTTCGGATGGGCCCCGGAGCCGGGCGCAGGAGCGGGTGCGTCAGAGGCGGGCCCTGCAACAGCGGGGGCGTCGGGGCTGGTCGCAGCGTCAGGGGCGAGGAAGCGGCGGCTGCCATGGCTGCTGCCACAGCCAGCGGATTGGGCAGCAATCCGGCCGCCAGCGACTTGGGAAGCTCCTTTGGGAAGGCCAGGGAGCCCTGTGGAAACAAAACGAGAGAGGCAGGCGTCAGAGGCAATGTAGGAGATTGCCTTACGGTAAGCCAGAGCTTTGGTCCATCTAGCTCAGTAGTGTCTGGCAGCAGCTTTTGCACGGTCCCAGGAGTGGGCATCCCCAGTTTTAATGGACTGGCTGGATACAGAAGGGTGGTGGCAGGCACCAGCTGGGAAACCCCAAAGGGAAGAAGGCTCAGAGCTAAGGGATTGGTGGTGGGACAACAATGCCTGGTCAGAGAGAGGAGACGGTGTCAAAAGCTGAAAAGGTAATAGGGTTTTTAGGGAGAAGGAAGAGGCGGTGGCAGAGAGCAGTCCAGAATCAGAGGCAGAAATGGAGGCAAGCCAAGGAGAAGAAACGAGGCAGGCTGCTGAAGACGCCAGGGGGTAAAGGTAAAGGGGCCCCTGACCATTAGGTCCAGTTGTGACCGACTCTGGGGTTGCGGCGTTCATCTCGCTTTATGTGGCCAGCATGACTAAGCTGCTTCTGGCGAAGCAGAGCAGCGCACGGAAACGCCGTTTACCTTCCCGCCGGAGCGGTACCTATTTATCTACTTGGACTTTGAGGTGCTTTCGAACTGCTAGGTTGGCAGGAGCAGGGACTGAGCAACATGAGCTCACCCCATCGCGGGGCTTCGAACTGCCGACCTTCTAATAGGCAAGTCCTAGGCTCTGTGGTTTAACCCACAGCACCACAGAGCAGTCCAGAATCAGAGGCAGAAGCGGAGGCAGGCCAAGGAGCAGAAATGAGGCAGGCTGCTGAAGACGCCAGGGAATAGGGCTGGGCAATGTCAGGTTTTCCACATCGTGATCTGGCACCGTGATGTTGAAATGGAGGAAGGAACAAGGTGCGTTGGCTCCAGCCCCGTGAGGTATCAGGGTGAAACTGCCACCACTCTCACCGAGGGAGCTGTGGTGCTTTCACCCTGGCTCCTGACCAGGGCTTCCTTGTGCTGCTCAGCTGGGCAGGGGCACAAAGGCCCTGCCCCCCCCCAGCTGAGTCCCAATGTCCTTCTGATTTGAGTGTGAGGCATGGGGGCTCGCTCAGCTGGGGAGCAGGAGCAGTTTGCGCAAGCCAGAGATGGGGTGGGGCTGCTTTAAACTGCTCCGCTGAGGAGTGAGCCCATGCCTTAGCAGAGCCATTTAAAGAGGCTGAGGGAGGAATAAGCTGTATCGGCCTGACAATGCAGCTTGCTCCTCCCTCTGTGTTAGGAGGGGCAGTGTGTGATGGCAGCTTCACCCAGCAGTATATAGTGGGTGAAACCACTGCTGCTCCCGAGTCCCTCTGCTCCCAGCGACCCTGTTAGCAGAGGGTTACCCTCTGCAATATACTGCTGGGTGAAGCCTGGCACTATTGAGCAGCCTTGTTTCTCCTAATAAAGAGTTAACTTCACTTACTTTGTGTGATTTATAGCTGAACCACTCCCGACACCAACATTATTTGGAGATGCCAGGGACTAAACCTGGAACCTTCCACGTGCAAAGCAAATAGCCCTTCCCCAACCAGAAAAGGAAGCTAAGCTGCACCCAACATTGGGGGGCGGGGCCTGTTAAGCATGCGTGATGTCACACGACTGTCGCAGGTCTCCCAAGTGTCTGTGCGGTGTCTTCCGTTGCTGCGTGGCCTAGGATGACCTCCAGCCAGGCCACGCGGCATCTGCCAAAGCAGCGCAAGACAGCAGACAAAGGGAGGGGAGCAAGGAAGGAGTCGGCCTCCTCAATATTGGGGGAGGGGCTTGACCCCACCCCAACAGACATGGGGAGTGGGGGCTGAAGATGCCTCAGTCCTGTAGAGTTGGTGTCTATTTTTATAAATGAAAAACACCCTGGAACAAAAAGGTGCCTTCAGACACTTTGTTTTGCTTGGTTTATGTTATATGGTCAGGTGCAGGGTGGCAGCTCTCAAAGTCTGTCCAGTACGTACTGCTCTGAGCACAGTTACCCCAACCCACTCCAAACGGAGAGATGCCCCCAGCCCCTGCCCCCCCCTGGCCAATACTGCCACTCACCTGCAGCTCTGCCATGCCTCGCTGCTTCTTGTGCCGACTCAACAAGGGGTTGGGCTTCCCAGCTACTCCATCCCGGTGCCGTCGACTGGAAATGTGCTACAAAGAGGAAGAACCAGGCATAATGCTTAGGAGCAACCATGGAATCTTCACTCCCTGACCTGGTTTCCCTCAAGATCTCTTTCCCTTCCCCAATCCATCAACAAGCGTGCACAGAATTCAGTAAGTGAAGTTCTGACATGCTCACCGGTGCTGCTAATTTGTTTCCTTGTGCACATACCTAGGGGAGAGTCAATGGGCTGTTGGAGTGCCCAGGCATTATTTGTACACAGAGAGCAAATAATGGACTAGGCCATGGTTGTCTGGTGCCTGAGGTGGGCAGCGCCAATGTTCTCCCCACTCCAAATTAACAGAGCACAATGCACCAGAGAGCCCCACTGAATAATAATACAGTGGTACCTCAGGTTACATACGCTTCAAGTTACATACGCTGCTAACCCAGAAATAGTGCTTCAGGTCAAGAACTTTGCTTCAGGATGAGAACAGAAATCATGCTCCGGCGACACAGCGGCAGCAGGAGGCCCCATTAGCTAAAGTGGTGCTTCAGGTTAAGAACAGTTTCAGGTTAAGAACAGACCTCCGGAACGAATTAAGTACTTAACCTGAGGTACTGCTGTAATAATAAAATTTTAAAGCCGGGCTCAGAGCGGCTAACAACAAATAAAAGTAACACAGTTTACATAAAGTCACAATCAATTAATTGAAATGCATTCTAGAATCAATTCATTCTAAAACCAATCCAGAATCAAATTAATGAGAACCATTGGGCTAGAGTTCTGTGAGGATTACCGAAGGAGGGGTTCAGAGTGCCTTGGCCAAAGGTCTGGTGGAACAGCTCTGTCTTGCAGGCCCTGCGGAAAGATGTCAAGTCCCGCAGGGCCCTAGTCTCTTGTGACAGAGCGTTCCACCAGATCGGGGCCACGGTCGAAAAAGCCCTGGCTCTGGTTGAGGCCAGCCTAACCTCCCTGTGGCCCGGGATCTCCAAGTTTTTTTTATTTGAAGACCATAAGGTCCTCCGTGGGACATACCAGGAGAGGCGGTCCTGTAGGTACGAGGGTCCTCGTGGACAGGAGCTGTGCCCCGTGGGTTATATCTGCCCCGCACGCTGCTGCTCTCAACAAAGATCAAAATGGGAGACCACTTCATTTTGCTCTGTTTGGTGAGCTGACTCTGTCCCAGTGACTTGGGCTAAAGCCAGTGATTAAATTTCTGCAATAGGAAGTCCTGATAGGGAGCTGAAGTTTGCCCTGGAAGCTGTGCTTTTTCGACACAAAAGTTTGCTGTTCTCTAAACCTGCCATTACTAAGAGGAGAGGAAAATGTACTCCGTGTTTGCTCAGAGGCACATAGCTCTTTCATAGCTGAGCATTATAAAATAAAATAACTTTGATTATACTGTGTCCCTTACATTCTTTCAAGCGGCACAGAGGCCTCCACCAGCAAAATAGGGCTGTCGTGCTATTAAAATGCCTCCTCACCTGTTTGAGCTGGATCTCCGAGTTGACTTTGACATTGCAGATTTCACAGTGGAAGGTTCTCTCCTGAGCGCTGGGGTCTTGGCTGCCTGGCTCCCCTCCAGTGGTGGGGCTCAGGCGTGGATATGCCTTGATAGGCCCCAACCCACTGCGTGCTTCCAGGATAGTCTTGTGCTTTGTACCTAGGAAGAGAACAAGAAGCAGTTCTGTAAGTATAAAGGCTCAAAGCACCCTCTTGAGGTACTTCCATTCATCAGAACTCTTCTTTATAGCACTCCAGGCTCGATGCTTGCTTCACAGCGAGTGCTATGCACAAAATGGATCATTAATCTTAACCAGCCCTCCATAATATAAGGGTTTAAGTGAAAACTTTAGTTATTTTAATTGTAATTATAGAAATTATATTCCTACAATTAAAGGAATTTAACCTATGGTTTGTTGTGCATCCCATGGTTCCCTGTGGGAAGATCAGTGGGGACATGGACCAGGGTCTTTTATGCAGTGGCACCTTCTTTACAGAACCAGCTCCCTCAGCAAAACCACCAGGCTCCCTCATAGCTCCTTCCGCAAGCAAAGGAATGTGTTTTTATTTCAAAGAGATGGTTAGCCAAAGGGGCACAATATGTCATCTTCTTATTTAACATCTGCTGCCTGTTTTTATGTCACAAGTAAAGTACAATTGGCAACTTCACTGACAAGAGCAAAAAACAGACCTCTCAAACATTGACCTAACACCTCCCTCCACAGAACCTCCATTTGTTCTCAGAACATCCCTCTGGGATTAGAAATCTCCTCACAGCAAGCTTAACTCTCCCTGCCCTCTCTCCCTACTAGGTTCTTTTACAATTGCCACCTCAAATTTAGGTTATAACCTCATGGAAGGGGACATGGTAATAACAAAGTTCTCACTAAGGTGGATAAACCTGTATTGGGTTGCACTACTTCAGTGATGGCCAAACTTGGCCCTCCAGCTGTTTTGGGACTACAGTTCCCATCATCCCTGACCACTGGTCCTGTTAGCTAGGGATGATGGGAGTTGTAGTCCCAAAACAGCTGGAGGGCCAAGTTGGGCCATCACTGCACTACTTCATGCTTCAGGCAGGGATTTAAACAGTGGAATCCCCTTATGCACAACATTCCCAGAACATGGCAAACAAGAATGTCAAGGACGAAGCTAAGTTAACATTCTTCTCCCCAACATCTGGCTTTCTCTGTTGAGGGCCCAGGTCCCCCACTCATGACCTATAGCATTGTCCCCCACCTTGCCCATAAGAAAATGGCCATGGAGGGGGAGGGCAGAGGCAAGGAAGCCAGGGTCTGCTTTCCAACCTGGCACTGGATGGATATAAGTTCTACGGCAGGCATCAAGGTCACTTTCAAATAGCTATACATTAATTTTATGCCAATCGCACAGGGTTTTGAGGGGAAACCCAGGAAGCCCATAGGTTAAAAACTGTCGTGTGTGTGCAGCTGACACGAAACACAACTACTCTACTGATGCATGACATCAGGAGCCTCTGGGCAGGCCTATCGGATCAAATCAAGACACTAACAAACTTGACAGCCAGCAGATGTCAAGAAACCTAAAAATGGACATGCCTATAGCCTGAAATTTGGTGGCAGTGAGGGGGCCTAGAGTTACACTGAGGGCCCTTTGCAATTCAGTGCAAAACAACATAAAACCTCGTTTCAAGAGATGTCAGGAGTTTACAGGCACTTATTTTCTTAGAAGTTACAATAAAACAAATGTAAAAATATATTCAGATTATATTCACAAGTACCAGTGTCCATGTATTAAGTAAGCAAGACCCATGGGCAGGAGCAGGCTTCCATGTTACTGAGTCACTGGGTAGGGTATTGCCTGGGCATTGTATCTTACCTTACACCTTTTAAAGTCAGGGATGGGGAAACCTGTGGCCCTTCAGATGTTTTTGGACTACAATCAGCCCCAGACAGCATAACTCAGTGGTCAAAGATGATGAGAGCCGTAGCGCAACAATATCTGGAGCGCCACCAGTTCCCTATTTCTGCTTTAAGTAAGAGGGCTAGATGTGGTCTTTAAAAAACTGACAGTTCAGTGTCCTGGAATATCCTTGCCCATGGGCCAGGCACCCCTCTTGTGTGGGTTTAGCTCAGAAATGATTGGATTCATTCACCTGAGAAGCAATAACCTACTCTAACACAAGGTAATGAGGTGTGTGCATGTTGCATGTGACAAGAAGAGTTGCACTGCCACACACTAGGACTGTGCATATTTTGTGCGAAAAAAATGAATCCAAATCCTAAACCAAGATAACCCTAATTATGTCCCCCAAAAGCTGAATTTGTACAAATTAAACAAATATGCTTTTATTTGAAAATTTATTCTGCTCTACTGGTCAAAGAGCAAAGCAGTAAGGAGGGCACTGAAATACTGCTGTCTGCTAGAAATCCTGCTGAACTCTGCCTCTGCAGCCACAAGGGCCAAACACTTGGGTTTTTGCCTGCTTTCTACATTGAGGCCCAATAGATGCTGAATTCTGCACCTGATATTAATTTGTGCATTTGTATAGTACCGTATTTTTCGCACCATAGGACGCAGTTTTTCCGTCTTAAAAACTAAGGGGAAAAGTCTGCGCGTCCTATGGAGCAAATGCAGGGGGGGAGGCAAGCAGGAAAAGCCCCCAAGAGCCACACACAAGCTTCGCGCGGCTCTGGCGGGCTTTTCCCCAGGAGGGAGAAGGGACTGACGCGGCCAGTCAGTCCCTTCTCCCTCCTCTAGAAAAGCCTTGCGCAATCTCTCCAGCCGCGGGAGGCTGCGCAAGGCTAAAGAGGAAGCCCGGGCAGCGAACGCGATCCATCCCGCTCGCTGCCCGGGCTTCCTCTTTTGCCTAGCATGCCTCTCCAGCCGCAGGAGGCTGCACAAGGCTAAAGAAGCCAACTTTTTAAAAATCTCTCTATCTCTACCTCTTTTTCTTTTTTCGTCCTTTCTCCACCCCCTTATTTTCCTCTGGATCAGTGTTTTTATCTAGATTAAAGTTTTAGTTTGGATGGGGGGTGGATATTATAAAAAAGGAAACTTTGCAGCTTTTATTTTAGTATACAATAAAAACAGATTAAACAAAACACAACAGAAGGAACTAGCATAGAAGAAGAAGAGCAAAGGGAAAGAGGGAGGATACAAAGCCATTTACCAGAGGTAGATCTTAACCCTTGACTCACCTGGGAGCTTCTCTGGGCAGGAATTCCCTCGGCTTAAGTGGGGTGGGGGAAGAGTGGCAGGTAGGGGGGTACCTACCTAGACACTGAAGCCACATGTCTCTCCAATGAAAATTGGGAGTGGGCATTGTGTGAAGTGGCTGTGGATCTCCTGCCGCAGAAGTGTAGGACTGTATAGAGTTGGGAGGGCCACCCGAGGGTCATCTAGCCCAGCCCCCTCACAATGTAGGAATCACAGCTAAAGAACGCCAGGCAGATGGTCCCCCAACTGCTGCTTAAAAGCCTCCAGTGGTGGAGACCCCCAACAACTTCTGAGGTCACAGAATTGCAGGGTTGGAAGGGAACCCCAGGAGTCATCTAGTCCAGCCCCGGTGGACAGCGGGCACGATCCATCCCGTTGTGCAAGGCTAAAGATGCTGCTCAAGGCTAAAGAGGAAGAGCGCAGCCTGTCCGTTGCTCTTTGGGGCTGGGGGGGGGAATAATATTTTTTCCCTTGATTTCCCCCTCTAAAAACTAGGTGCGTCCAATAGAGCGAAAAATATGGTATGTCTGGATGCAGGTGGCGCTGTGGGTTAAACCACAGAGCCTATGACTTGCTGATCAGAAGGTTAGCGGTTCGAATCCCCGTGACGGGGTGAGCTCCCATTGCTCAGTCCCTGCTCCTGCCAACCTAGCAGTTTGAAAGCACATCAAAGTGCAAGTAGATAAATAGGTACCGCTCTGGTGGGAAGGTAAACGGCGTTTCCATGCGCTGCTCTGGTTCGCCAGTCATGCTGGCCACATGACCCGGAAGCTGTACGCCGGCTCCCTCAGCCAATAAAGTGAGATGAGCGTCGCAACCCCAGAGTCGGTCACGACTGGACCCAATGGTCAGGGGTCCCCTTTATAGTATGCAGAGTTAGAGAATGCAAACACACACACACACACCCTACCTTGCAACTACCCAGCTGCCACTGTTCATGAAGAGGGGACAGAGAAAAATTAAACCAGCCACATATACACAAAACATCCAAAAGTACAGTTCTCCCCATCCTACCCCCCCCCCAATTGTCAGGAGAAGAGGCAGAATTCCAAACTTCACAAAAGCTTGCTTTATTAAGGCGAGGTGGCCATAACTCTGGAACAGAAGGTCCCAAATTCAGTTCCCGGCATCTCAGGCCAGGGGTGGGGTGGGGTGAGGAAGCGGCAAGGTCAGGAGAGCTCAAAGTTAGTGCCAGGGGCCCCACAGGTATGTGCACACCTGTGTCACTGCTGCCACCAAACTGAAGCTCCCCACGCTTCACCCCACCCTGCCACTGCCTTGATTCCGCCGCTGCCACCATGGCATGTGCCGCTGCTGCAGAACCACCAACATAGAGCTAGAGCCTGACTTGATATAAGGCAGCTTCCAACGTTCCTAAATCCAGCCGTTTCTGGAAACGATGGGAAAAGTAATCCCCTACTGTAGCATATCAGTTAAGAGTATGAGCTATGAAGTCAGGAAAAGCCTGGTTCAAATCCCAGCTCAGGGAGCCAAAGAAGATGCACTGAGAAATGAGTCCTGTTCAAATAATACACAGTCCTTGTGAGGCAATAAAATGCCAAATGTGTTTCAGCTGATGACAGCCTTCCTCAGGGGCTCAATAGTAAGGCTCTCCACGCATGTGAAGGTTAGTATCAAACAAAACACGTTGGGCAGTTTATAGTTCCGTAAGGATTATGATTACTCGATAAAAGATTTAATTTTAAAGTACTTGTTCTGAGGCTTTCTTTCGTTTTTGGTGCTGCCCAAATCTTGCTTCAGCCACCAACTAACTCCTGAGGTGGCCTAAGTGAGACCTCCAGGTATAGGGCGGTAGGCAAATTTAATAAATAATAATAAAAGCCACTCTTCTTCCACCTCAGTCCTATCACCAGTCCCTACATTGTGGGGGAGAATTACGACACTTACTTATAGAGCTGGTGGGAGGTTTACTTTGGGCCAAACTACAGGTTGTATTAAAAGTGTTTTTCACCAATGTGCTGAGAACTGCCCACATCTCTTTCTTTTTTTCTAAATCAGCCATGGGTGGGGGGGTCCCTGATCCGGATTGGGATAGGTAAAGGGACTACCATCCTTTCTCTGTGCTGTTGTTTTCTGTCAACACCACCTCCTCTCCCACCAAACTCCTATTTGCTCCCAAAGGTGTGTAGGACCTGCCCTGTGGAACGCCCTCCCACCAGATGTCAAAGAGAACAACAACTACCAGACTTTTAGAAGACATCTGAAGGCAGCCCTGTTTAGGGAAGCTTTTAATATTTCATGAATGAGTGTATTTTAATGTTTTGTTGGAAGCCACCCAGAGTGGCTGGGAAAACCCAGCCAAATGGGCGGGGTATAAATATTATTATTATTATTATTATTATTATTATTATTATTATTATTAAAAAACAGCATGGGTGGGAACGGGTTAAGCTCCCTTCTCACCTGCTTCATGGTCCTCATCCAAACTGGGGGGCACCAGCATCCCCCCCCCCCGGCCTAAGCACGTTTCTTTAAAAGGCTTTCACCACAATGTGTGGCTTGGACCTTAGATAATGCCTGTGAGGGTTTTGAATAATTGAAATCTGCTGAATAAAGTGCTAAGCATTACCATTATCATTAAAACAAAACAAAACAGCCCCTTCATGCTGTCGACAGTTCTGAGGAACTGTCTATAACAGAGAGAGGCACTAGAGCTGAGCCTCCCAAACTTGGGTCTCTGGCTGTTTTTGGACTACAACTCCCATCATCCCTGACCACTGGTCCTGCTAGCTAGGGATGATGGGAGTTGTAGTCCAAAAACAGCCAGAGACCCAAGTTTGGTTATCACTGGACTAGGGGATAAGCCTCAGAATACGATACCACAGACAAGGTGCCAACCAGGCGAGAGCCTTGTTCTTGCTGGCACAATGGTTAAGCCCAGCCCTGTTCTAACAAACCCTTCCTTCTTTTTTTACCGGTTCTCAGCAAAGTATAAGGTTTTTCCAGGTAATGACTCAGTACCACAGAACACCCTACTATTCTATTTTTACCAAAATGGAAGGCAAAGCTCTTCTCTTTGCCTCGCCTTCCCCCCCTGCCAGGGCTGGCTGGAGCAGAGTAGGCCTACAGGCAGCAAATGCTGGCTGCCAGCGAAGGGTGAGAAATGATCCATTGCTTATTTTATTATTATATATATATATATTTCTATGCAAGGAGGAGGAGGACAGAGAAGGGGAGAGAAGCACCATTCGGATTTCCTTCCTCAGGCGCTAACATGTCTTGGGTCCCCCTGCTTGCTATGATGGCCTTGGCTTTGCTGCTGAGGCATCGCAGTTCTGACCCGTGGGACCCTTCCAACGTCTCCAGTTTCCTTTGAAGCTGCTCAGCGGCCTCTCGGCCAGAGCGCTGTGGCTCTTGCCTAGATGCTAATGCATGTGGAAGGGAGATACAGGCCGAGGTGAGGCATGCAAAGGGACGAGAAAGGATACAGCTTGCTGAAAGGCACGGCCTCGCTCAAGAGCGGCTGCTGCGCTGCTCTCGTCTCCCGATTCTCCAGACCTGGAAAGTTGGTTGGGAGAAGGGAGCAGGGGTTTCCACAGGAAACTTAAGCTCCTGTGCCTGTGAGCTCATTTTTGTGGGGAATGCCTGACGGGCTGCCAACAGGGGCTCTGCAGCCGCACCCAAGGCTCCAGCTATTGTTTCCATGGTGACAAAGCCAAAGCTGCAAAGCACTATGGGGAAAGGAGACAAAAGAGCTGAGTTTGGGGCAGGGGAAAGAGAGGACGAAGGAGTGTCAGGAAGGTTGCCACTTTTTTTCCTGGCAGGGCTCCTGTGTCTTTATCAGGTGCTGAAAGTTGGGCTAGGAGGAGAAATGGAGCATTTTTTACTGGCATAGTAGGGCAATGGCTATTAAGATTGAGCAGGGTGTAGAAGATGCGCATGAGACTACTTAAGATCAGCAAAGACTAGTACAGGGATGGAAGAATCCTTATGTTCCAGAATTGCCATAACCCCTAATCATTGGCCATGCCGGCTGGAGGCGATGGGAGCTGGAGTTCAACAGTGTCTGGAGGGGCTAAAGTTAGTAAAGGGACCTCAGACCATTAGTCGTGGCCGACTAATGGTCTGAGGTCCCTTTACTAACTTTAGCCCCTCCAGACCATTAGTCGTGGCCGACTCTGGGGTTGCGGCGCTCATCCCGCTTTATTGGCCGAAGGAGCCGGCATACAGCTTCCGGGTCATGTGGCCAGCATGACTAAGCCGCTTCTGGCGAACCAGAGCAGTGCACAGAAATGCCATTTACCTTCCCGCCGGAGTGGTACCTATTTATCTACTTGCACTTTGACGTGCTTTTGAACTGCTAGGTTGGCAGGAGCAGGGACCGAGCAACGGGAACTCACCCTGTCACAGGGATTCGAACCGCCGACCTTCTGATTGGCAAATCCTTGGCTCTGTGGTTTAACCCACAGCGCCACCCTAAGGTTACCCCCTCCTTTACTAGGGCAGTGGCACAACAGGTGATGCCTTCTTGTTCTATTCCAATCTGGGGCTCATCCACACAAGGTTAATGTGGAATTGCAGCTGTGTTTGCATATTGTCTTCATTCAAGTGGCAGTCTGCACCTTCCCCCTGCTAAATTCTTATCTTATGGATGCACAGCTAATCTGATAAAGGAAAAAAAATCAAATATAAAACCATGTCACCCAACTGGATGCACTGAAGCACATTGTGTGGGTGGGCAGGCTTGTTTTTGTTTTTTTACACATGTGGTGTCATTTCACTTGGGGTGGGCATCTAGTGCCACCCCCGCTACTTTTATTTTGTTTCCATCAGCCCAAAGGAAAGGACGCTGGTTGCTGCTGAAGGCGCATTCGCCATTATTTTTTAAACAGCCATTTTGCTCAGAACTCCTCTTGCACAGAGTAGCTGTATTCAAAATTAAAACAAAATGTGGCCTTGCAGGTACAGGAGGTGAGAAAGGAAAAGGAGAGCAAAGGAAACATTTGGCAGTCTTTCATGCAAGTGAATTCAAATACTTGCCATGCTTGGAGCAACACACACACACACAGAGAGAGAGAGGGATACTTTTCTTTTAGACACACCTTAAAATTACATTTGACTGCTCTTTTGGGTATATTGGAAAACTTGCATATTGTTCTAAAGGTGCATGCAGAGCTAAAGAAATATCTGTACGCACAGTCACAATGGGCCTCAGGTTTCTGGAACTTATGGGGAAGTACTACATGTGAGGAGGGGACAATGCACAGCATGAATACATCTCATCAAGCACTGCCCACGAGTGTGGACAGGAAACACCGAGAAAGGTTTCAGAGGTATAAAATTGAAAGCACAAGTGCACACATGGGAACAGCAACCCATGAACGGGCGCATGAATCCGCGAGATTGGACACAGCCTTGGATCAGCTATCCTGCACATGCTTGTCCCCTCACATCTCTCTGCTAGTCCAGAGCCTTCACACAGAACGCTTTTCTTTCATCTCCACCATTTCTTACCGTAGAAAGAAAGAAAACAAAAGCTTCGTCTTCAGACACTAAAGGAAATATTTACACACTGCACTTCAGTGCTGTTCAGTGTGCTGTTCAATTGGCGCTAAGAGATTTTGAATGACTTTGGCTATGGCTCTGAAGTTCCGCTGGAAAGCAAGTGGGGATTGACACCTTGCGAGAAGCCAAAAGGGAGGTTGAATGCAAATTCTAGCACTGATGAGCCCAGCTCCTTGCCCATACCAGTCTCTCCAGAACTAGAACTAATTACGCAGAAGAGGACAAAGAAGCTATGCAAATGTGTATATGAGTTTCAGAATCC
Organism: Podarcis filfolensis; assembly: GCF_964270895.1. NCBI lineage: Eukaryota > Metazoa > Chordata > Lepidosauria > Squamata > Lacertidae > Podarcis > Podarcis filfolensis. The sequence goes on along the minus strand of NC_139605.1, from coordinate 113,948,790 downwards.
CCAGGATTTGGAATGCCTGGGTGCAGAACATGAGGGGCAGGGGCGGGGAATGTTGTTTTCTAAAATGCAGACTATACAGCTCTGGTTATCACAAGCTGGAACACACAACTCATAAAACTGTTTTTCCAAACTACCATGTTCTTACACTGATGCATGTGATGATAGTTTGATGCCCAACCTCCTTCCTTTGCAAAGCACTTTAAAACAGGAAAGCTGTGAGAGGGGCAGGGAAGAGGAGGAGGAGCACTTGCCCCTTGATTTTCACCTGATTCATACCACCACTACCAAGTTGCTTTTATCCTTGCTGAGATTTTGGGCTGATGAGTCTGAAATCCTGCAGCAGAAAAGGCAGCTTAGGTATGTCAAATTTCAAGCAGAAATTAAAGATAAAGGGACCCCTGACCATTAGGTCCAGTCGTGACCGACTCACCTTTGCAAAGTGAGCAGTGAACAGGACCATGAAGTGGTAATGAGAAATCGGATCTCATGAAAACATGCTCCCCCCCCCAAAAAAAGTTTTTACCTTTGTTGTGGGCCTCGAGTTGAGACAGCGAATTGACAGCCACTTTGCAAAGTGCGCAGTACAACAGCTTCTTGGCCTTCTCTTCGTCAGGCTTGGTGTTTCCGTTGCTACTGGGTACCACCCCTGAAGTGGCTGGAACTGCAGTCGCTGTAGAGATCTCTCCCACCTTCGTCCCCCAGGTTTGCCCGCTCTTGGAACTCTGGCTAGGTTCTGGGCAGGGGGCTGAGTGGGGCGGCGGGGGCGCTGCTGCCGCCGGAGACACCAGACAGGGCTGCTTATCTGGAGAGGTGGGAGCAGGGACGGGGGGCACCGTCACCGAACCTCCGATGCCGTTCAGTTGCTCGGCTGCGTGAGAAAAAGAGAAGGCAGTTAAGTAGGGATGGAGCAGGAACAGGCCAGATATAGATACAGGGAGACACACACACACACACCTATGGCCAGTGCTTAATTTAATAATAATAATAATAATAATAATAATAATAATAATAATAATAATAATAATTTATTATTTATACCCCGCCCATCTGGCTGGGCCTCCCCAGCCACTCTGGGCGGCTTCCATAAAAACCAAAAATACAATAAAATATCACACGTTAAAAACATCCCTTAAGATGTCTTCTGAATGTCAGGTAGTTGTTTATCGCTTTGACATCTGCTGGAAGGGCGTTCCACAGGGCGGGCGCCACTACCGAGAAGGCCCTCTGCCTGGTTCCCTGTAGCTTTGCTTCTCGCAATGAGGGAACCGCCATACAAAATGCCAAGTTGAGGGGGGGGGGGCTCAAATCAATGATTAATTTCGGCTCAAGCTCACCAGGGCTCTGCCCCCAAATCTTTTCAATTCCAGGGCTTCACCAGAGAGCAACGCCAAGCACATCACTAACAGTAAACACAGAACACTTGGCTCACTGGATAGCTCAGTTGGTTAGAGTGTGGAATTGATAATGCCAAGGTTGCAAGTTTGATCCCCATATGGGACAGTCCTGCAACTGCAGGGAGTTGAGCTAACTAATCCTCAGGGTCTCTTCCAATTCTACAATTCCGATTCCTGCCCCTCACCACAGAGAGCCAAAGCTAGGTGCCATTGTGTATTTATTTTATATACCACTTGATTACAACAGCTTGTTTAATCGCTGTATAGAATGCTCATTGGCTACTATAGAAGTAGAATCAGTTAGCAGCTATCTCAGCGAATGCCTTCCCCGAGCCTCTCCCTATTACAGCATGGATGGGGGACCTTTGTGCTGCCGAAGGCCACATTTGTTTGAGGGTTAAGTGTCGGGGGCTGCATGCTGGCAGCATATAGGGGCTGGAGCTCCTGGTGGATGGAGCCTATGCCAAAACTTAGGGTATCCTTTTCTCTCTCTCGCTGCCAACCCCCTTTCCCTCATTTCCTCTCTCCCTGCCACATACAATCAGAGTTGGAAGGGATAACGAGGGTCATTCAGTCCAACCCCCTGAAATGCAGGAATCTTTTTGACCAATATGGACAATCTGAGATTAAGAGTCTCAGGCTCTACTGTGGCCAGTGTGGTGTAGTGGTTAAGAGCGATAGACTCATAATCTGGGGAACCGGGTTTGCTTCCCCGCTCCTCCACATGCAGCTGCTGGGTGACCTTGGGCTAGTCACACTTCTTTGAAGTTTCTCAGCCTCACTCACCTCACAGAGTGTTTGTTGTGGGGGAGGAAGGGAAAGGAGAATGTTAGCCGCTTTGAGACTCCTTCGGGTAGTGAAAAGCGGGATATCAAATCCAAACTCTTCTTCTCTCTCTCTCTCTCTCTCCATGCCAGCCCCCTTTCCCTTATTTTCTCTCTCCTTGCCCCCTGCACAAAGATAGGCTGCAGGTTCCCCACTCTTGCCTTATAGACACACATCCCATTAACAGGTCTGTGTTGCAGGCATGGCACACATCACCTTCCCTGCATCAGGACTAGCTCTGCCACTCTGTACGGAAATTGGGTCAGATCAAAGGGCTACCACATTGAGGACTGAGCATGCCCAGTGGTCATGGAACGCAGGCTGACGGTTGGAGGGGGTGGGAATGGAAAACTTGGGGGGGGGGGGAGGGAGGGAGGGAGGGAGGGGGAGAGGGAGAGAGAGAGAGAGAGAGAGAAGGAATGGTGTATTGTGGAAGAGGGCAGAGTTCCAGCTAGCCAACCACAGTTCACCATTTTGTTTGAGTCCCACTTGTATATTTCTCTATTTAATTCCATCTTAGACAGAGCTAGGAAACTTTTGCTCCTAAGCAGGGGGTGCCAGTACCAATGCATTAATATTTGGCATGCCTTAGATCTGAGCTCTGGCATTCAAAACAGGTTCCAAAGCTGAGCCCTGGCTTATTAAACCTTGCCTCTGGGGCTGGATTATGGAGACCTCTTTACGAGAGCAAGAGGAGCAAGGCTGTAATACCGCCTGCTAAATATTTTAGTTTATTATTATTTAAAATGCAAATACCATGCCCAGGAGTCCTCAGTTTTATCCTCAGAACACACAAATATATATTGCACATGCATTTGCTTGGCATAATTTATTCTGCTGCCAAGATTGAAAATTAAAATATGTTTTATCATACAAATGTAGATTCAAAGATCAAAGAAGCTAACGAAGAAAGAACAGAAATAAATAAAATCTACTATTCTCTGCCAGAAGAGCAATCTTTAACATGGTTATTCTCTTTCCCCTCTTATTTCCTATTAATGTAATACAGCAGAGCCCATATATTTTATATATTACACACACACAGTTATTCCTCCTGCAATGAGGATTGTTATAATGGTCCTTTGGGGTTCTCAGGAAAACAGATCCTGCGCCAAATACCCCAGATTCTCAAACTTCCAGAGTGAATAGCAGAATATGTCCGAACACAGATGCAGATCTTGTTCACCCAGGAGCTAGGGAGATGACTTTATAGCAGGCAGTCCCCACAGGGCACAACAATGGACTCATCTGATCACGCTGGGAGCAGAATCAAATATGAACAGTCAGGAGGTGGCTTTGAATGGCCTAATAATGCACCAATTCTCAAGTGTGAAGTGTGCCTCCCTAGGGAGATGTGGGCAGTTGCTAAATCTCTCTGATCCCTGCCACAATGCACATCCAAGATCACTTAACTCAGATTAGTCCCCTTTTAACATAGATTATCCACCTCACCACCTTTACCAACAGGGACTTTCCCAAGCCATTTTAATCGAGCCCACTTTAGCGACTGACCACGGAGAGAGGACCCACTGTGCCTGGCAGGTTGTCCAGATTAATTTAGTGGGGAGTATGACTTTGTGCTTGAGGTATGGCTCTGTCCTCTGACTGACCCAGCAAAAGTGTCTGTTGAGCCCCTCTTCTCTTTCTAAGTCAGCATCACTGATGAAAGAGGCAAAGCTGGGCTCCGAACCTCTGGAAAAACTAGAGCTGCAGCAGAGAAAGCAACCAAAAGCTGAGAAACTCAGAGAAGGGTACAGCGGGCAGGAGAAAATAAGGAGTTTCAAGGTGTATACCTGGCAGCAGAAAACAAACTGTTTGCAATACGATGCATTATTCATTGCAAGCAGCTCTGTGAGTAAAAATGGGCCAGTGCAGGAGCTGGAGCTGCCTGTCTGGTGGCGGGGGGGGGGGGGGGGAGGCTGCAGCAAGAGCCTCCTGGCAGAAGTGTTGCTGCAGCTTAAAGGGAGGAAGAGGGCTAAGGCTGCTGTGAGGTTGGGGCCGGCACCAGTGGGAATGCCGGATCGGCTCCATCACTGCCCTGACCCTGCCACCACCTTACTCCTCCCCGGTAAGCGACAGTGATGCTTCTGCAGGGAGGCTGTTGCTGAGGCTCTGTTCCGCCAGGTGATTCACTCCTAGGGCAAGTGTTTTCTATTATATGCCTCTCGCCTCTGAACCTTGTTCATCAGTCCTGGTGGATTATTATTATTGTTTATTAAATTTCATCCAAGGATCACAGGGCACTGTAAAGGTAAAGGTAAAGGGACCCCTGACCATTATTGGCCGAGGGAGCCGGCATACAGCTTCCGGGTCCTGGCGAACCAGAGCAGCGCACAGAAATGCTGTTTACCTTCCTGCCGGAGCGGTACCTATTTATCTACTTGCACTTTGACGTGCTTTCAAACTGCTCGGTTGGCAGGAGCTGGGACCGAGCAACGGGAGCTCACCCCGTCACAGGGATTCGAACTGCCGATCTTCTGATCGGGAAGCCCTAGGCTCTGTGGTTTAACCCACAGCGCCACCCGCATCCCAATATGTACCATAGCAACAAGCAAAAACAATAAACTCCCCTATAAATCCTCCCAAGGCCTGGGAATGTTTTTGCCGGGCACCTAAAGATATGTAACGAAGATGCCAGGCAAGCGTCTCTGGGGAGAGCATTCCTCAACTGGGGAGTCACCGCAGAAAAGGCCTGTTCTCATTTGCTGCCCTCCGGACCTCTCACAGAGGAGGCACACAAAGAAGGGCAACAGATGATGGATGGGGAGGAAAGGAGGGGCTGTCAAAGAAGCAGCTAAATAACTGCCAGCAAATAAATCTGACAGTTGTGGTTTGCATTTTAAAGTTGTAGGGGTGGGGATAAGACTTTTGGGAGATCCCAACCCTCTTCTCCATCTTTGAGGACGTGTGCCTTTTTAAATGCCTGTTCTCAGCAACCATTCTCCCCACGCAGCTTCACAGCACTCCCCGTGGTTCCATTCCTGCCTGTTCCAGAAAACAGAAGGTTTTGCTTCAGTCAGTCCCTGCAGGGTGAACATAGAGCAAACCAATTTGACGGGGGGGTTAAACAATGTGATTTAGGAGATCAATAGGAAGTTCCAGCCCTCTGAAAATAGCAACAAAGTTAATAAGAATATGCAAAAATGAATTGATAATGGATGAAAATACAGAGTTATAAAATGTTAAGATATAGAGTTAAGATAAATGAAAGAGGGTAAGGATTTGCTGATTCGATTATTTAAATGGGAATACAAGAAGGGGAGGTGTGAGGAGGTCAAAGAAACAAGCAAATGAGTTTTAAGTTATGAAAAATGGAATTGTTTTTTATTTTTCTTATTTTTTCTGTGTTTTTATATGTTGTATCTTTATTTTTCTTTTTTCTTTTATTATGTGTTCTTGCATATTTGTTTTTGTAAAACTTTAATAAATATTTCTTTAAAAAAAAAATATTGAGAGAAAACGGTGATGGTCACATCCAGGAGCTGGCTATTTTATAAAATACATTTATTAGGAGCAAGCACTGGTTTCCTTGCTAATACAGCCCTGATTCGTAGATACAATGAGTGAATTTTCAGCTGCTCTCAAATACATAATTACCTACTGGTTTTAAAAAAATCAACTGAAAGCAAGGAGCAACGGCAGGCTTACAAAGCTATATCCTGTGGAACATATCACAAAGCATGCAAAAACTTTAGGGCAAGTAAGGTGGAGAGAAAAACTATCCCATTACATGAGTTTTTGATGAGTCACTTGGAGTCCTTAAGCACTGAGTCTGCAAAGTTCTAGCACAAAGAGAGGATTCAGGCTATGGAGATTAAGTGTGACCTTGCGTCTATTAATAGGACCTATTTTTCTTGTTACTTCTCGGTAATTAAAAAGCAACATGGCTATGAAGATTGGCTCCCTGTTTTCACGCCTGAGAGCATATGACTCGCCTCCTCGGATCATGCCCAAGGCCTAACTGGTCCAACAGCAGCCACTGCCATGTGCTCCTGGGAAGCTCAAAACCAGAGCATGACAAAGGAGAAACCCAGAAGGGATTCTTCCTCTCTTCTCCTAGTAACAGAGACTTGGGGGGCAATGAAACCAATTGGCAGTAGATTCAGGAAAGACAAAAGAAAGGACTTCTTCACAATGCATTACAGACCACAAGAGGAGGCGATGGTCACTGCCTTAGATGACTTTAAAATAGTTGTGGGGAACACCTGCCCCCCACTCGATCTTGCTAAAATACAATTCCCATCAGCCCCTGTAAGCACGGCTAATAGGCAAGGGTGATGGGAGTTGTAGTTCAGCAGTATCTGGAGGACGCAAGCTTCCCCACACCTACTTTAAAGGGAGATTAGAAAAGGTAAAGGGACCCCTGACCATTAGGTCCAGTCGTGGCTGACTCAGGGGTTGCAGTGCTCATCTCGCTTTATTGGCCGAAGGAGCCGGCGTACAGCTTCTGGGTCATGTGGCCAGCATGACTAAGCCGCATCTGGCGAACCAGAGCAGCACACGGAAATGCCGTTTACCTTCCCACCGGAGCGGTACCTATTTATCTACTTGCACTTTGATGTGCTTTCGAACTGCTAGGTTGGCAGGAGCAGGGACCGAGCAACGGGAGCTCACCCCGTCGAGGGGATTCCAACTGCCAACCTTCCGATCAGCAAGCCCTAGGCTCTGTGATTTAGACCACAGTGCCAGTATTAACACCCCTTTGTTTGCCCAAAAGAGTTCAGATAATGTGTGTGTCCTCCAAGCAAAGCCCCCCTCCCTCAAGGATCCACTATGCTCACCTGGGCCACAGGGAGAAGATAGCAGTGACAGTGGTCCCCCCTCTTCAGCAGAGTGGCATTTCTCACTAAGGAAGGGCACCAGGGATGGAGGCCACTGACTGGCAGAAACTGACGCCAACAGCGTATTATCTTTTGAATGAAATAAATAACAAATCCCTGCCAAAGGGGCTGAGACGTATGGCACCAGGGTCCTTCCTCAGTAGGAAAGATCACTGTTGAGGAGCTGCAGCAACTCCACCACCTCCCCCTTCCTGTGCACCAGATAACCTAAGTGTGCTTGCCTTTTACAGGGCCAGGTCATTTGTCCATCCAGCTTGGTATTGCCTGCACTGACTGCCAGCAGCTCTCCAGGGCTTCAGGCAGGGATCTTTTCCAGAACCTGGGACCTTAAGCATGCAAAACAGATGCTCTCCTGCTGAGCTATGGCCCTTCTCCAAGGAAAAGGAGGCAGTGGTAGGTGCAGAGGATGCAGACTGCATGGGCCTTGCTTGCAGCAGGCACCTCTTACCCATCCCTGAAGTAAAGGTAAAGGGACCCCTGACCATTAGGTCCATCTCGCTTTACTGGCCGAGGGAGCTGGCGTACAGCTTCCGGGTCATGTGGCTAGCATGACTAAGCCGCTTCTGGCGAACCAGAGCAGCGCACAGAAACACCGTTTACCTTCCTGCCGGAGCAGTACTGAGGAGCAGGAGCAGGGACCGAGCAACGGGAGCTCACCCTGCCGCAGGGATTCGAACCGCCAACCTTCTGATTGGCAAGTCCTAGGCTCTGTGGTTTAACCCACAGCGCCACCCGCGTCCCCCTGAAGTAAACATACTCACAAATAAATAAAAACTCTCAAACAGGCAGAGTTAAAGCAAGCACCTGCCTCTACTCAGCTCACAATTCCTAACACAAAATTCACCTTTTTTTCGCTTTTTTAGCTCAATGAGCTACCAGTTGTTTTCAGCAAGCTTTCTCTCACCTCCTTGTGCCAATGTATGTGGAATACACACACACACTTGAAAGAAAACACCTCTCCAGGGATAAAGCTCTTTATCTGCAGTGTGCAAGAAGTGGACGGTTTACTTCTCCACTTATATGTATGGTCCTTTTAAAATTCAATCAGGGAAGAACTGCTTGAGCTAATTTTTAAAAAGACACTTCATCATCCTACCATATTCCAAAGTGATGTATTTATTACTGGGTGGTAAGTATACGGCAGAACATTTTGCAGGGAAAGCTGCCGGTACTTCTGGAAGTTTCTGGCAGTCGCCGTGCATTTTGTGACATTGGGGGTAAATTGGGTGCAAGAAATGTCTGTCTTATTTTAACTGCTATGCCTCATTTGAATTACCCCAATGTTTGATGAAGTGCAATATAAAAATGATGTTTAAACAGTCCTTATTTGTTGTGACTGATTAAAATGAAGAATAAACCACAGATACCAGATATGTGCATATGCACACTGTACAGATTCTACATCCATTCAGCCCCAGACAGCCAGCATTGCTATTGGTCAGGGATGATGGGACTTGTAGTCCCAACAACATCTGGTGCTCCACAAGTTCCACCAAACCCTGAACTAGAGTGATGAAGCTGGATGCAGAAGTGGGAAATCTCTGCTCAGCCCTTGGTCACGGCACAATTGCTGAAGCTTATTTCACAGGCAATTATTACAAAGGCAGTTGTTCCCTGGAGGCATAGAAACACAACAAATATATATATCCTGATAAGTGGTATCAGTCAGGCTCATTGTTAAGCCAATGTCTATCTTCAGAAGTGTAACTGAAGATGCAATGCAATGCACACATTACTGGGGAGTACATCCCATCAAACAAAATTGCAACTTGCATGTCAGTAAACATGCATAGAACAACACTGGAAGACTGCAATCCAAAACACATTTACCTGGAGGTAAACTCCACTGAAGAGAATGAGACTTACTTCAGAACACATTGGATTGTGTTGTGAAACTCTTCTGATTAGGTTTTTTTTAAAAAAAAAACAACAACCCAAAACCTTCACCCTTGACTCATGAGGCCATTAGCTATGCCTTCTGAAACACAGAGCTTCTGTCTCTAAAATGGGCAGTGTGGTTTGTCCTTATGACAATGTACTTGGGTAACACCTCTTCAGATCCCGATACTGAAAGTACAGAATGAGACCTTCAGTGAGGCAGAGCACACACACACACCCAACCTGGCCAAGAAACAGCTTCCATTCTCAAAGTGTTCCTACCATCAAAATGTTTCTCTTAATGCTCAGCCAGAGAGCATGAACATGCTCCTCGTTGAGCAGACAAGAGGCCCATCAAGACTTGCGTCCTGTTGGCCACAGTAGGCAGCCAGATGTTTACAAGAAGCCCCCTAAACAGTCAAAGGCAACAGTCAAAGAATAACCAGGATCTGGCAGCTGTCATAGGCAATAGCTATTCATGGGCCTGGCACGTTTATGAATGGCATGAGGAAAACTTTTCAACACTCTTCTGAGAGTCTGCACCCTGTGGCACCAAAGTCCATGAAAATTCACTATTGATTAAGAAGGGTTTTATTTTGTCTTTTCCAAAGGGCTGTCACATAGATGATGGAACAACCCCACTACAATTGCTTCAGACGGTAGAGCCAGGACCAATGGGTTCAAATTACGTAGATCATTTAGACTAATTCTAAATGGTAAAGGGACCCCTGACCATTAGGTCCAGTCGTGACCGACTCTGGGGTTACGGTGCTCATCTCACTTTACTGGCCGAGGGAGCTGGCGTACAGCTTCCGGGTTACGTGGCCAGCATGACTAAGCCGCTCCTGGCGAACCAGAGCAGCTCACGGAAACACCGTTTACCTTCCCGCCGGAGCGGTACCTATTTATCTACTTGCACTTTGATGTGCTTTCGAAGTGGTAGGTTGGCAGCAGCAGGGATTGAGCAACGGGAGCTCACCCCGTCGCGGGGATTCGAACAGCCGACCTTCTGATCGGCAAGTTCTAGGCTCTGTGGTTTAACCCACAGCGCCACCCGCGTCCCCTCTAAACACCATGCATATTTTAAAAACATATCTCAGGTGTGGTTCCATCCCATCATCTCTCCCCGCCCCACTAAAAATCGCAAGGAAAGCTCTCCAATCCCCTGATCGTTTGGATCCCCCCCCCTTCAGCACTATGCCCTCCCTTCTGAGAAGGAGCAAGCAGACATATGCACAGTATTCCAGATGCAGCCACACCATCGGTTTACATAAAGGCATTAGGAGAGCAGCTGTTTTATTTTCAATCCCTTTCCTAATAATCCCTCGCATGGGATTTCTTCACAGCGGCTGCACACTGGTCTCACTGAGCCACTTCACATAAGCTCACAATCTCTTCCCAGACAGTCCCTGAATATGCAAAGTTAGGATATTTATTTATTTTTGTTTTGTCCCAATGTGCAGCATTTCCCACTTGCACTTAGCTCCATTTGCCGTTTTGCTGTGCTGGGTCTTCATGGTGCACTTTTCCCTACACTTCCCTGGGAGCTCAAGTTCAGCAACCTCTTGGTTCCCCATCCCTGTGCTAAAGCAATAACCTGTATATATATATGATCAGTATAAAGTAAGCAGCACATAAGCGGCACACAAAACCCTAGAAAACCATTCTATGTTCTAAATCTTATATTAATAATCCAAAAATTGAGAGAGCTATGTACAAGATCCACTACGGAAGCCACAAACAGAAAACTCATTCAAATGGGAGAATTTCCTGAAGAAAGAAATTAAATATTATAGCTTAATCTAAGAAGAAATGTAACATATGGACTTGAATGTTTATAAATATATCAAAACCGTGAGAGAGAATTTACTGAAGAAGCCCAAGACTCTACATGGGCGAAACAGGTGACAAACGCCAGCACCCTGTCTAACTCTTGTGCATAACATCACTGACACTCTGTTTGATCCAACTTACCTTTGTTGAAATCTACAGGAGCCTGGCTAAAGGAACTTTAAAGACTGAATCTTCCTTTTGGACACAATTTGAATGAGTTTTCTGTTTGTGGCTTCTGTAGCAGATCTTGTACATAGCTCTCTCAATTTTTGGATTATTAATATAAGATTTAGAATGTAGAATGGTTTTCGGGTGTTTTGTGTGCCGCTTATGAGCTGCTTACTTTATACTGGTCTATTACGAGAATTGGCAGCATAGGTTCATTTCTTCAGTACTTGTATATATATGATAGCTAGGGCTGTTACAGACATCCGAATAAAATTGTCCTGACAGCCCAATATAGGCAAGACTGTTAGCTTTGACACCCTTGCACACAGATAAAGTAAACAGCCCACAGCAGATGTCCAGTGTGTGTGGATTTTCCAACGTGACCTAAAGCATTCCTGACACCTTCCTTCCCCACACAGAATGACCTGGATCTGGGAACAGGCCTAGCAGCAAAATGTTTTCTTCTCCACTTGCCATGATGTTGTTCCTATGCTTCCCTACCTCAATGCTGCCAGCTGAATACAGTCTTACAAATATAGTGGTACCTCGGGTTACATACGCTTCAGGTTACAAACACTTCAGGTTACAGACTCTGCTAACCCAGAAATAGTACCTCGGGTTAAGAACTTTGCTTCAGGATGAGAACAGAAATCGTGCTCCGGTGGCGCAGCAGCAGTGGGAGGCCTCATTAGCTAAAGTGGTGCTTCAGGTTAAGAACAGTTTCAGGTTAAGAACGGACCTCCAGAACGAATTAAGTATGTAACCAGAGGTACCACTGTAAGTACACAAAGGTTACTAGCCTGCAAGCCCCCCACCCCCCAAAATTACTAGCCTTCTAGTATGTTGTATTTCTATGCTAGTTCTATGCCATAGAAGGAAGTTCCATTCTCTGTGGCTCATGCTGAAACACAGGTTATTCATCCCTTAGCAGGCAAGTGTTGTCCCCCCCTCTCTCCACAAAAAGAAGCCTTCTAACTAAGTGAATTGGTGAAGTTCTAGAGTCATCCAGCCCTCCACCTCTGCTAACACTCTGCATTTCTATACTGGGAATTTTAAAAAGGGTTTTCCTTCCTCCATGGCTAGCACAGAAACCAAGTGGCCTCTCCCACCCGTGTTCCCACTCACCTGCACAGAATTCCTGGTCACCTATGGTGACCAAGCGAAACCTGGATCTCCAGTTGTTTTTAGACTACAACTCCCACCATCCCTGGCTAGCAGGACCAGTGGTCAGGGATTATGGAAACTGCAATCCAAAAACAGCTAGTGACCCAAGTTTGGGAAACACTGCCCTAAATGTTCTCAAGGCTTCATGCTGGGTGCCTTCGTTTCACCCAGTCTTCCCTTCCGCCAGCTGGGTTTCGGCAGCAGAAAGAAGAGAATGAGCCCAGGCTTCTAGTGCTTTCAGCTCCCCTGGCTTCAGCTGGGATTTGAACTTTGTTTGCTGTGGTCACGGGGTTTAGAAGACTTAGGGAAGAGACATCGAGCATGTGACTCAACTCCCTCAAGACAAGAACCTTTTAAGGCAAGCTGGCACTTTTCTGGGACGTTTGAAAAGGAAGCCGTTGCTCCCATCGCCATATAGCAACCCACCACAGCCTTGAGCCAGAAGGGACAAAGGGTCAGATCTATAAATAAGGACATTTCTGCAGAATTCTGAGTCGGCGGCAAAACAGGTAGCTCCCAGCTCCAAATATCAATATGAACACGGCACCAATTCCCTCCTGACTCTCCTTCCTTGGTTTCATCTACCCAGTATGCTCCTCTGCCCTGCGGAAGCTGGAGACGGAGGGCTCATCCACACTTCTGCTTGTCCCGCGCTTGCTGGGTGGGGAGGAGCTATTACGTTAACCTCCTGGCAGGTGGGGCACTTCCAGGCAGGGAAAGGAGGTTTTTGTTGTTGTTTAGTCGTGTCCGAATCTTCGTGACCCATGGACCAGAGCACGCCAGGCACTCCTGTCTTCCACTGCCTCCCGCAGTTTGGTCAAACTCATGCTGGTAGCTTCGAGAACACTGTCCAACCATCTCGTCCTCTGTCGTCCCCTTCTCCTTGTGCCCTCCATCTTTCCCAACATCAGGGTCTTTTCCAGGGAGTCTTCTCTTCTCGTGATGTGGCCAAAGTATTGGAGCCCCAGCTTCAGGATCTGTCTTTCCAGTGAGCACTCAGGGCTGATTTCCTTCAGAATGGATAGGTTTGATCTTCTTGCAGTCCATGGGAGTCTCCTCCAGCACCACAATTCAAAAGCATCAATTCTTTGTTGATCAGCCTTCTTTATGGTCCAGCTCTCACTTCCATAAATCACTACTGGGAAAACCATAGCTTTAACTATACGGACCTTTGTTGGCAAGGTGATGTCTCTGCTTTTTAAGATGCTGTCTAGGTTTGTCATTGCTTTTCTCCCAAGAAGCAGGCGTCTTTTAATTTTGTGGCTGCTGTCACCATCTGCAGTGATCATGGAGCCCAAGAAAGTAAAATCTCTCACTGCCTCCATTTCTTCCCCTTCTATTTGCCAGGAGGTGATGGGACCAGTGGCCATGATCTTTGTTTTTTTGATGTTGAGCTTCAAACCATATTTTGCGCTCTCCTCTTTTACCCTCATTAAAAGGTTCTTTAATTCCTCCTCACTTTCTGCCATCAATGTTGTGTCATCTGCATATCTGAGGTTGTTGATATTTCTTCTGGCAATCTTAATTCCGGCTAGGGATTCATCCAGCCCAGCCTTTCGCATGATGAATTCTGCATGCACCCTCAGGAGTACCAGGCTGCCTCTGCCAATGTGTCTGCACCACGCCTGTCTCCGTACCATCTCTCCCTCTCTCTCTCTCCCTGCAAGCAACGGCAACCCACATGCTGGGAAACCAGTGTGGCAGCTCTGCCAAACCAGCAAGCCACGCCTGCCACGCACCTCAACCTGTGAGAGTGGGTGCCATTAGCTGCTCTGCAGAATGTCTCAGGCTGGCCTTGTCTATATGCTCCATCACCATGGGATCACAGTTGTTGCTCTCATTTAGCTCGAAGCAGACAGCTATTATTAGATCCAGTTTTGAAGAACTGCAATCAGACTGAGCTGGGGATGGTTTCTGGGCTCAGGCAGAAGCCTGCTTGGCCCAGCTCAGTCGAAACCAAAGCAGCCCGGCCCAGATTAACATGTCAACAGAATAAACAGCGGCCCTGGCTCGGGAGCCAGGCATGTGCTCCGAATTATGCCGTCCCCCAAAAGAAATTATTTCATTAACAGCTGCAATAAAAAAAAGAGAAACAGAAAGGCTTCCTAGCTCAGCATGCAGCATGGACAGCAAGAATGGGGCTAAGGCATTACAGTGGCTCCTTTTCTGCAGAGAAGGCGAGGGTCGGGCTTAAGTGCCACAGCCTAGTGACAGACTCAGGTTCCTACAGAGAGACAAGGAACCTATGTCTCTCTATAGATATCGACAGACTCCAACCCCCATCATGCCTGACCATTGGCCATGCTGGCTGGGGCTGGTAGGAGCTGGAGGGCAGCAGGTGCGCTGCTCCTGGTTTAAAGGATCAACTTCTCCCATTAAAACACAGCTCTGGTTTCAACCTGGGAACTCCAGGGCCAAGAAGGATGGATGTCACTGATCTAGGGAGCAGAGAGAGTGGTGATCTCTTTCTAAATGTCCAAATGGACAGAGGTCAAGCTAGCACAATCTGATGCTGGAGAAGACATGTGACAGCTGTGAAGAGGAGGAAATTCTGGCGTGTGCCCCTCTACCACCCTGTGGCACTGTGTTATTGGCCAAAATCCACTCTCATCTAGGAGAGTACCCGCCCCCCCCCCCGGCTTAAGCCTGTCTGCAATTCCTGGCTTTTTATTTCAGATGTGTAGAGGCAGGATGTTCTGGGGTTGAGCAAAGGGCCTTTCTTTCAAAACTAGCCCTGGCCCTGTATATTTTAACAGCAACCTGACACAACTGAAGTCTTCCCTGGCCTGGAAGAAAAATGACGGAAGAAACTTCACCACCTACATCTACATGGTTCAAACTGTTGTCCAAGGTGCAGGAACAGACCCTTAAAAAAAAAAGAGCTAGCAGTCTGATCTCTCACTTGTATTAAGCCTAGATTCCCTATGCCATGCCTCTTCCCCCAAGAAACTTCACTTTATTTACTTCAAGGCTGTGATCCTGCCATAAAACAAAGGGTTTGGCTTGGTGCAGCCGTGAGATTCCTGAAATTCCCAGCTTTCCATTGTTTTCATTTGCATCTTACCCTGTCTGCCTTTCAGGATCTTAAAAAGGCATGTGTGCGTGTGATACTGCACAGGCACACCCCCACACCCCACAAGACAGAACTTGCAAGCTTGCCAGCCCAGCATGTGGTTCCTATTCATACATAAGATCAGTGAATCCTAGCCTACCAGGCTTTGGTTGTCCGCTTTCTCCCGGAAAGGAAGAAATGTGGAAGAAATGAGCAGAACTAGGAAGGCGGACTTCCTGTCCCAACTGCATCCCTCTTCCCCCTCCGGAGAGTAATCTCACTTAATGCGCAAGCTGGTTCAGGGCTGGGACAGAAGCAGCATTGCCAGGATGCAAGGAGCAAGGAACGGATGCTCTGCCTCTGCAGTTGCTCTGCACCAAATGTGTGTGATGTCTGGTGCCCATTTCAACCCGCAAACCTCCCCCCACCCCCCCCCCAGGGATCCCAACTTCCCTTCTTTCTTTTTAAACGAGTTTGTAATCTTTGTGGCTGTGAAGATAAGCTTGCAAATACAAAGGGAGTTCAGTCATCAGTATTCTGCCCAAGTCGTTGTTCCTCTTTGGACTTGAGCGTGCAGATATGAATTAAGCAGAACCCCAGTATGCACACATTGGTACAACTTACTCAGCTGATTTGCCAACAAAGGTCCGTATAGTTAAAGCTATGGTTTTCCCAGTAGTGATGTATGGAAGTGAGAGCTGGGCCATAAAGAAGGCTGATCGCCAAAGAATTGATGCTTTTGAATTATGGTGCTGGAGGAAACTCTTGAGAGTCCCATGGACTGCAAAAAGATCAAACCTATCCATTCTGAAGGAAATCAGCCCTGAGTGCTCACTGGAAGGACAGACCCTGAAGCTGAGGCTCCAATACTTTGGCCACCTTATGAGAAGAGAAGACTCCCTGGAAAAGACCCTGCTGTTGGGAAAGACTGAGGGCACAAGGAGAAGGGGACGGCAGAGGACGAGATGGTTGGACAGTGTTCTCGAAGCTACCAGCATGAGTTTGACTAAACTGCGAGAGGCAGTGGAAGACAGGAGTGCCTGGCGTGCTCTGGTCCATGGGGTTACGAAGAGTCGGACACGACTAAACGACTAAACAACAACAACTCAGCTGATACAATTTGGTGTTTTGGGGCACAGAACTTGGGACCATTTCGCTGAAGAGACTACAGCCCTGAGTACAGTGAATGCTTACAATCAACTATTTCTGTACCCATTTTAGTACACAAAGCTCCTCCACATCTAATCTTTTTACATCTGCGTAATCGTCCTGGCGAAGCTGTTCACTGCTCCTCCTCTGTGACAGACAGAAACCAAGATAACATGGAGCACCAAAGGTTGCCAGTTTTGTTCAGTGCCTCTAACTTTCATCGTCAAAAGTCAGTGTTACTTTTCAACTTTCTGCCAGTTCTGAGCTTGAGTTTAAACATCTGAACAACAGGCCAAAATTTAGCAACCAGGAACAGAAACGTTGCCAAAAGAGGGGTGGGTAGGTAGCTGACAAATTTGCTTTCACCTATGGCATGAAACTGGTTTGCTGAACTTTACCTGGCTGAAGTCTCACTGGGGGTTACAACCGTTTCATTGGCCTATGCCCCTAACAGCAGCCTGAGACTCTGAAAATTAAGTGTGGAGAGATTTCCAAGTATAGAAACGAAGTGACAGGGAAAGCTTCAGCTGCATAATTTCTGTATGGCGGGTTGCTGTTAAAGGCACTTAAGAAGGCTGCAAACCTGTCGACCCAATCCTGCTAAACGTTGCTGTGATTAAATCCCTCTGAAGGCAGTCTGATTTAAGTTAGCTGAGCTATCTTTGTTCCTCTGGATTCAATCAATGGGTCTTCAATCAATCCTCAGTACTCAACTCCACTTTGTTCAATTCTTACTCCCAGTAAGAATTAACAGGACCACAGCCTTACATACACACAACTTAAGCTGAATTGGACCCCCTATCTGCCTGGCCATACTGGTTTCTATGTGACCATTTTGGTTTCTGTTTGGCTCTTCTCAGTACTGCAAATAAAGGTAAAGGTAAAGGGACCCCTGACCATTAGGTCCAGTCGTGGCTGACTCTGGGGTTGCGGCGCTCATCTCGCTTTATTGGCCAAGGGAGCTTCCAGTTCATGTGGCCAACATGACTAAGCCGCTTCTGGTGAACCAGAGCAGCGCACGGAAATGCCGTTTACCTTCCCGCCGGAGCAGTACCTATTTATCTACTGGCACTTTGATGTGCTTTCGAACTGCTAGGTTGGCAGGAGCAAGGAACGAGCAATGGGAGCTCACCCCGTCGCGGGGATTTGAACCGCTGACCTTCTGATCGGAAAGTCCTAGGCTCTGTGGTTTAACCCACAGCGCCACCCACGTCCCTAGTACTGCAAATACTTCTATGATTAATCACAAGTGGAGAGAGGGCTGTAGTGCTCAGGTCCTGCTTTGCAGGCTTCCCATAGGCATCTGCTTGGCCACGGCAAGAACAGGAGACTGAGCTAGACTGGCCTGATCCTGGCAAGGCTCTGCTTATGTTCATACTGCCGGACAACAGAGAAGGCTGCCTCAGAAAGTGATGGCCTCTCTCTCTCTCCTTAAAGGTTTTTAATTGAAGCTAGATGACCACCTAGGAGGGATGCTGTGACAGTAGATATTCCAGATTGTCAGGAGGTTGAGCTGGACAACCTTTGAGGTTCCTTCCAAATCGATGAGTCTATATGAGGGTCTGTGTTTCACAGCAACCATAAACCCCAAAGCTTCTTTCCTACAGAGTGAAGGAGTCAAGTCTTTCAGGGAAAACGGGTTGACACACAGAATCAATAAATGTGTTGCCTCTGGGACCCTCTGTAATCTCCCAAAGAAGGGTTTGCCAATACCTAGCAGAGAGGCACCAAGTCTGTGAATGTTATCTATACAGCAGCACCATCCACACATATCGTGGTTCACAGAGGAGGGGGCTCCTTCCTAAAGGGGCTTGCAATCCAGAAACAAAACAAGAGGAGGGAAACTGAAGCTGGGGTAAACCGTCGAAAATGCAAGTATTGAAATGATTTGAAAGAACAGAAGAAGAGTGCTGCAGGATCAGGCCAGTAAGTAGCCCATCTAGTCCAGCATCCTTTTCTCACAGTTGCCCACCAGAGGGCTATGGGAAAAACATGAGCAGGACTAACAGCACTCTCCCAATTTGTGATTCCCTCCGAACATAGCCATTGTGGCTAGCAGCAATTGATGGACACATTTGCCTAATCCTCTTTTAAAGTCATCTAGTCTAAACCACTGAGCCTTGGGCTTGCCGATCGAATCCCCGCGACGGGGGAGTTCCCGTTGCTCGGTCCCTGCTCCTGCCAACCTAGCAGTTTGAAAGCACATCAAGTGCAAGTAGATAAATAGGTACCACTCCGGCGGGAAGGTAAACGGCGTTTCCGTGCACTGCTCTGGTTCTCCAGAAGCGGCTTAGTCATGCTGGCCACATGACCCAGAAAAACCATCTGTGGACAAACGTCGGCTCCCTCGGCCAGTAAAGTGAGATGAGTACTGCAACCCCAGAATCGTTTGTGACTGGACTTAATTGTCAGGGGTCCTTTACCTTTACCTTAAATTAGGTCACTGCCTCTTGTGGGGAGGGGGGTAGTTCCAAAATTCAACCATGCACTGCATGAAAGAGGATTTCCTTTGCTCTGCCCCGACTCTTCCTTCATTCAGCTTCCTGCATTTAGGCTTTGCCGCAGGGCATAGGGACTAGCAGGGATGTGCTTGCTTTATAGAACATTCTGCAGCTTTTAATTTTGTTTATAGCCAGGCTCAGTCTAAAGCACACACCAGCTGAGCCAATTGGGAGAATAAGACCTGCACAACTTGAATGCAGCACCTGGGCTCCCCTGGGATGGAGCCTGAGGAAAAGGTCTTGAACAAGAGCCCCCCGGTGAGAACATGGCTTTGGAATCCTGCCTGAGATTGTTATGACAACACCACCAGCCAGAAGACACACATGGTGAGCATGCAGGCAGCACTGAGTGCTCTGTGTTGTTGTAAGTTACACCCTTCTCTGGTGAGTCACCTAGATGCACTTCTCATAATCCCTACCCCTTTCTCTCAGCCCAAATCCTGAGCAAAAGCAACAGGGTCTTGCTCAGGAGAGAGGAGGGAAGCCCAAAAATATAGTTCTGAGGTCATTGGTGGCAAGATCCCAGCAGCTTTGAGTAATTATTCCTATAATTTCTATGTCTCAAGACAACAGCAGCTGTGCCAAGCATTTGCTAGACCTTGAGAAAATGTCCAGCAACAGGCTGATGGAGCCCTACAGAGTTCAGACACACCTTACAAGATGGGAAAACAACAGCAAAAGCTCTCATTAAATAGGTGTTTGTGTGTGTGTTTTAAAGAGTGGATTTGATGGGTTCTGAAGTCCTCTTGGGGATCAGGAATTGGTTAAGAGTAGGACTAAATGGACAGTTGTCTGAATGGAGAGAACAGAAGTCCCCAAGAATTGGTATCGGGACCTGGGATGAAAAGGTACTTATTTTAATCTTAGCATCAGAAACAAAGGAACCTGCTTTATATCAGAGCAAGCTATTTGTCCACCTAGCTTCATGGACTTATAGAATTGCAGAGCTGGAAGAAACCCATGGGCAAAATGGATTTCCTACGCCAGTTGTGGAGCCGCAATGTCACCACAAACAACTGAGATTAGGAAGCAGAGCATATTTTCTCTTATTCTGACTGGCAGCAGCTTCCCAGGGTGTTGGGCAGAGAGAGGTCTTTCCCATCACCTATGGCCTGATCCGTTTTAGCTGAGGATGCCAAGGATACAGCCTGGGACCTTCTACATGTAAAACTCAGCTAGGAGCCCTTCCCATATAATCTAGGGCTGTGTGCTGTATATAGACTAAAGCCACCTGCAGCAGAGGTGAAATAGAATTGCACACAATGTCAAAAATCAATCTTTTAAAAAAGTTTTTTCCCCCAATGTTTACTTTTAAAATATATTTTTAAAGAATTTAAAAGCATTGAGATTTATTTATTTTTGAAGCATCCAGAGACAATAAATTATTTGAGGAATTTGCTTCCCAAGGGAGCTTGCTGAGCTCACCCGCGGGTGGTGTTCAGGAGTTCGGCAAAACAACAACAACAATCTTGTTTACACATGCATTTCTGGCCCCCAGCTGATTCCAGTTGGTTGTTTCATGTGGTGTTAATACTCTTGTTTTCCCCTAGTTTTTGTTTTGTGTTTTTTCATCATTTTTTGGTCTGAGCCATTGAGGAAGGCGGATAAGGGGAGGGAAGAATGTGGAGCAACGCGAGGTAATGCATGCAAATCAAACCATATAGTGACTAAATTTCTAAAAGGGGCTTTAATCCTCTAATCTGGCAACCTATGCCATTTTGTTCAAAATATTCTGGCAGCGCCAGCCCTATCATTAGGTAAACAGAGGTGGCTGCTTCAGGCAACAGAATACCCAGGGCTGGGGAAGGGACAGCAACTTGCCCTGAGCCCCCTAAACCAGCCTGTTTCCATCAGGGTCCGTGGAGGGTGCTGTTACGTCACCAGTGGTGAAGGAAGATCCAATTGCCAATTGCACTTGTCCTTCACTTCACACGGCAAAATCTGGGGGCTAGCCCCGAGGCTGCCATCAATTGCATGGCAATCAGAGATGCCTTTTCTGTGCATGCGCAAAGGCATAGCTCCTGCCATACAGAACTTATTCTGGGCTAATCCTTCACCTGTTTCTAGGCTAAAAGGCAGAATATGAGGTCACATTCATACCACATGTTTAAAGCACTCTTAACCACTTTAGCAGGCCTGGCTTGCCCCCAAGAATCCTGGGAACTTTGGTTTGTTAAGGGTGAGCTAGAATTGAAATACTTTATTGTCACTTGTACAACTTGTATACAGTGGGATTACACGAGCACACCCCACTCAGCTCTCTTAGTCTTAATTCCCCTCGTTTACTGACGCACACCCACCAAACCCGAAAGTAAGTTGCCCTGTTGTTATCTTTTCATTCAGCAGCCTAACAGCCCACGGATAGTAGCTGTTCTTTACCCTGTTGGTGTGACTAATTCCCAGCACCCTAAACAAACTACAGTTCCCGGGATTCTCAATGACTGTTAATCAAGCTTTAAATGTATGGTGTGGATGTGACCTAAAGTTTGAAATACATTTTCTTTAAAAGAAGCTAGCTTGGCAATTTTCACATACTGCTTCCTTCTCTGCTCAAGATCAACAGAGTGCCAGCCTGCTGAACTGGAGTCCACTGACAGATAGGACGCTTTATTTTATTTAATGTGTACATTTATTTTCCACCTTTCTTCTATCGCAGAACTCAAAAGTTGCCTGCAGGGAGCTTCCAGATGGTCTCCCATCCAGGCACCAATGAGGAGGCCTGTTCTTGCTTAGCATTAGCAAGGCGTTTGCCTCTTGTGGCCTCAGACCATGTCCTTATCTGACACCATTTCATTATATAGACATCATTTCTTTGGGTTTGAATGGCGACATGGCTGGTTAAGTGGTTGCAAACAGTAATTACCCTCACATGTAATGCAGATTGAACATCAGCCTGAGAGGGTTGGTTATGTCTGGGGCCTATCTACATTTATGGGCTTGTCAATTTCTAAATGAACGTTAATTTCGCTTGGTTGAATCATGCATTGTGCCTGTTTGCAGAACGTGTTCCTTCGTCGCCTTTTAAAATCACCTTGCAAAATATAGACTCTGCACACTCCCAGATGCAGGCATGCATGTGTTTACAGATACCTAGCAGAGGCGCTGAGTCTATGAATTTTATTTATATAGCACCCACAACACACACCCAGAAGAACATCTTCACAGTTTTTTCTTGCCTGTTAAGCTCCTGGCTTTTAAGGTAAAACGTAAAGGTAAAGTGACCCCTGACCATTAGGTTCAGTTGCGGACGACTCTGGGGTTGCGGCGCTCATCTCACTTTATTGGCTGAGGGAGCCGGCATACAGCTTCCGGGTCATGTGGCCAGCATGACTAAGCTGCTTCTGGTGAACCAGAGCAGCGCTCGGAAATGCCCTTTACTTTCCCGCCGGAGCGGTACCTATTTTATCTACTTGCACTTTGACGTGCTTTCGAACTGCTAGGTTGGCAGGAGCAGGGACCAAGCAACGGGAGCTCACCCCGTCGCGGGGATTCGAACCGCCAACCTTCTGATTGGCAAGTCCTAGGCTCTGTGCTTTAACCCACAGCGCCACCCGCATCCCTACTTTTTAAGGTACTGCAGGGCATTTGGTGTTTTCTCAAAGGATCAGAAGGGGGGAACCTTTGACACTCTTGATGTTGCTGGACTCCCAGCTCCTGACATCCTTGCCCACTGGGCCAAGCTGCCTGGGGCTGGTGGGACTTGGGAGTCCAACAACATATGGGGAGTATTGGTTCTCCATCCCTGGGATAAAGTGTAGTGACACGGCAGAGAAAGCTCTCATTTCAGCCCTGGGTTAAATCCTGCCATAAAAACAAAAGCCTCTTGCTGGGATGACAACCCCTGCTCTTGTCTTTAGCCTTCCTGCTACAGGCAAGGTGGTTTCTGTTTTTTACCTGTGCTCCCTCCCAGTTTACCAGCGTCCCCAAGGCATCTGCTAGACCCCTGCTCTTTGTTCTTCCTCCTTCCTTGAAGCACACAAAAGTTCTCAGATTAGCTATTGTACTTGGCAGCAGCATAGCAGGGAGGAGGGCGTCAACCCATCTCATCTGAGGTTGTGTGTGGGGAGTGCCGTGGGGCTGGGGGAATGGGTTTAGTAGTTACTTGGCACCCTTCTCTACAGCTGGGAGGCAGAGTTCCCCAGGCGAGTCACTTGGCTACAGCCCCAGCTCCATTTCCACCGGCCATCAGAGCCGTGATCAATGTTTAATTAGATGCGATTTAATTACCCGCTTGCTCCTCCGTCACCAGTGCTGACAAGTCAGCTCAAGTTCCCAGCACCGAGAGGACAGGCAAGATGTCAAAGGCAGGATGCGAGAGCCAGGCCTTCCCTCCCCCCACCCACCTTCTGAGCAAAGGTTTCGCCCTTGACCCTATAATTGATGCAGAATACGGCTAATGTCTTATTGAACCCTGTAACTGAGGTGGGATACAGGTAATGCCCAGGGCCCTGTATTTCTTCCTTAGCCAGCATTGTCAATATTCGCCACACCTGCCTGGCTGCACTGCGGGAAGGAAAAGGCTGCAAAATCCTGCAGGGCATGTGGGGAGAGCAACACACTCTCCTACTGGGAATGAAGGGCCCGCCCCCCCAATAGAATTCATAGAATCCTAGATCATCATTCTAGTCCAACCCCATGCAATGCCAGAATATGCAGTTGTCCCATACGGGGCTCGAACCTGCAACCTTGGTGTAATCGGCACCATGCTCTAACGCAGGCTTCCTCAACCTCGGCCCTCCAGATGTTTTTGGCCTACAACTCCCATGATCCCTAGCTAGCAGGACCAGTGGTCAAGGATGATGGGAATTGTAGTCTCAAAACATCTGGAGGGCTGAGGTTAAGGAAGACTGCTCTAACCAGCTGAGCTATTTGACCACTGAGCTATTCATTTGTTGTTGTTGGTTTCTTTTAAAAAAAAAACAGCCAAGAAAATACATGTGACTGGGCTGTATTTAGTGGTGAGGGAAATGCTCTCTGTGAATGATCAGGGCCACACCTCTTCAGTTTTACTTCCTGTGTTTCAGGGCAGAGTTCTTGTATGGAAACGGGTCCTAGACTTGGGGTGACAAGTTCTGGAGCTAAGCTCTGGTGCAAATTGGGCCACAGGGAGCTCACAAAGCCCAGTCACCTTCTTCTGGGAATACATAGCACTTCAAACACTGCACAAACAAACATTCCTCAGGCTCTAGGGCAAGACCAGAATGGGAAACTCGGTACCTGTGCGGTCAGAGTCACTCTCCCCGATGCTGGAGGACGGACTGCCCACAGGCCCCGGTTTGTCACCCTCGCGGGCTCCCGATTCCTTCTGCCGCGTCCTGGCGGCCTCAATTCCCTTTACTCGCCGGGCATGGCGGTTCCCCTTGTAGTGTGCTTCGGCTTGGCTCTGTGGAAAGGAGAAAGCATGTAAGCAATCAAGCAAACCACAGGCCTATGTCTGCATACTTCTGGTGCTGCCTCTTCAACCTAGCCAGCGGTCAGTACCGCTCAGCGTGAAGCCACAGCCCCTCACCCCTGCCACAAACCTGTCCTCTTAAGAATACTGTCCAGCTAAAACTGACGCCAGATCACATCGTGCTGTAAGTCTGGAGCTCAGGGGTAGTCAAGCTTGTGCCTTCAGATGTTGCACTACATCTCTCCTCATCCTCAACTGTAAGAACATTATCGGGCCAACCAGATGGTTGGGAGAAGCCTGTAACCAGGACCCAAGAGCTCTTTCCTTTCCTGTGGTTTCTTTTTTTAATACCCGTATTTTTCGCTCTATAACACGCACCCGACCATAACACGCACATAGTTTTTAGAGGAGGAAAACAAGAAAAAGAATATTGTAAACAAAACAGTGGATGTATGATTTTTGTGGTTCATGCAGTGGCCACAGACATGTGATCTGACGGTGAGTTTGGGGTAGCCCAATGCAAAAATCCTGAGGATCCATGTGGATCTGTGCTTTGTAACCACGTTTTAAGTGGGGAGGGAAGGAAAAGCACTCAAGGGACAAGGAACACGCGTGGGGTGGGTGGAGAAGGATGCTGTTAATAATGTAGAAGAGGGGTATAAGAGGAGAAGGCTCCTCTCCTCTCCCGCTTTGCTCCTTTAAAGCAAGCAGGCTCTGCTTCTCTCCCTCCTCCCCGGCTTGCTGAAAAACTTTGCTGCTATTTAGCCAGGTGAGTGGGGAGGAGAGAGGGACAGAGAGAGCCTGCTTGCTTTAAAGGAGCCAACTGGACAGGAGCCGCTTACACTAGTGTAAGCGGCTCCTCTCCTCTCCCGCTTTGCTCCTTTAAAGCAAGCAGACTCTCTGTCCCTCTCTCCTCCCCACTCAGCGGCTCTTCTCCCGCTTTGCTGTTTCAAAGCGAGCCACGGAGGAGGGAAGGAAGGGGAACCATGGATCCTCTGCTCACGACTGCAGCAGATCCCCCCGCTATCCGTAGGCATTCACTCCATAACATGCACAGACATTTCCCCTTACTTTCTAGGAGGAAAAAAGTGAGTGTTATGGTGCAAAAAATACAGTAATTTTTTATTCAGAATTAAAACAAAACATATTATCCAGAAATATATCATCCTTATTCCCCCCCCATTTTTCTTCCCTCCCCCTCCCTCCCCCCACAGAACCCACCCCCTACCCCACCCCCCGACTTCCCTCAGTTCCAGTCTTTGATTTCTCTAAAAATGCTGTTTTCTGCATGTTACACAGTTGTATCGATCCTCAAACTATTTAGCTGATTATTATCAATAACAAGTTCGTGAATGTTTATTCAAAACCAGCCAAGGAGTCCAGTTCACTTTGTTGTGTCTTCAAATACTTTGTAAAGGGTTCCCATTCATCTTTAAAGTCACAGTTATCCTTGCCCCGTAGCTTGTATGTCAGTTTTGCCGGTTCTGCATAGTCCATCAATTTTTCTTGCCATGATTCTTTAGTTGGGGTTTCTTCAGTCTTCCATCCTTGTGTTATTAAAACTCTCGCGGCCGTTGTCGTATACATGAAGATGTTTTTCAGCTTTTTTGGCAGATCTTTCCCTTCCTATGGTTTCAAACAAGTCACTGAAGAGGCATATTGCCTCTGACAGTGAAGGTAGCCATTGATAACCTTATTCCTCCATGAAGGTATCTAATCCTCATTTGAAGCCATCACTACTTTTTGTGGGAGCAAAATCCAGAGGGAAAGAAGTACAGTGGTACCTCGGGTTACATACGCTTCAGGTTACATACGCTTCAGGTTACAGACTCCGCTAACCCAGAAATAGTACCTCGGGTTAAGAACTTTGCTTCAGGATGAGAATAGAAATTGTGCTCTGGCGGCGCGGCAGCAGCGGGAGGCCCCATTAGCTAAAGTGGTACCTCAGGTTAAGAACAGTTTCAGGTTAAGAACAGACCTCTGGAACGAATTTTGTCCTATCCTAAACCTTCAGCTTCACTGAATGTCCCTGAGTTCTATGAAAGAGGGAGAAAAAACTTTTTCTATCTGCTTGCTCCTCACCATCCAAATTTTTATTTTAACCATCGGCCACACAGACTGGGGCTGATGGGAACTGAAAGCCAGCTACACCTGAAGGCTGCCATGTCGCCTACCACTGCCATAAACTTTCCTGAGCATGTTAAAAGCTCACACCTGACTGATCCAGGATGACCAAGAACACCAGGAAGCCCTATGCATAAATATATGTGACTTCCACATACGAGTCTCTCTCTTTGGAATGGCCAGCCTTTGTTTACTTGGGTTGTCTGCTGTTGTTAAGCCACATTGTTTCCTGTGCAATCCTCCCATGAGCTCCGCACACCCAATTTGTGGGCGATTCTGTGAACACAAATGCTGCAGCACCAGCCCTGTCCCGTGCGGACAAGCAAAGCACCTTTAAGGCTTTCCAGGTTTAATGAATGTTTGCAGGTCCTGTCCATTTTATTGCCTGCTTGTGATTGCAGCTGGGGGATTAGCAATAAATAGCCTCTTAATTGCTCCTTGAATAGCCTCTCTTAATTGCGCTCTCTCTCCCCCCCTTTTCTTGCGGGAAGGGGGAGTGCTGAAGACGCTTTAATTACCTATTTCCTCTCATTATCCTTTCTAATTTCTTTCTTTCCATTGTTTTTATAGCCAAGCAACACTTCTGCTATCCTAGATGGCGTATTTCCTGGGTAACATTTTTTTCAAAGTGTGTAATAGTAGATTAACGGTCTTTTTGCTTTTCATACTTCCATGAAAAAGTGAGAAGAAATTTTTAAAAGTCTTTCCCCACTCCCCCACGAAATATAAACAACTGGGGGCTTATCCACATCTCCATTTGCCCCACCAATCCCCCCAGGAAACCCGATCTTAAGCACCAAATCGGAACAAATAGCAATCGGGTTTTCTGCAGACTGCAGTTTGTTTCGATTCAGCACTAAAGACTGGGTTTTCTGGGGGAAAGCGGGGGGCAGAGCAAAGGCAAAACCACTCGGAGCCTTGCCTATAAAGTGTGGGACAAGCAGGAAGTGTGGATGAGAGGCTATTTTGTCACTGATCTCCCAAACCTGATTGACCATGCCATGAGCTGTTTGTCTCATCCTGTGCAGCTGGGATGGAATGAGGTATTACAATAAGGTTACCAGATTTTTTCCCCAATGAATCCAGGAACACTTTTCAACTTCAGTAGGAATGATAGGATTTTGTCAGGGGACTGATTTGTAAATCCAGGGACTGTCCCCGGGAAATGGAGAAGTCTGGTAACCTTACATTACAAGTAACAGGGTTACTGCAACTGTCTGTCTCCCTAGTCTTCATCCCCTTGTGCGTTTCCACACTGCCTGTCTCACATAATTGGCTACTGGCACAAGGGAAATGACATCACACTGCAGGTTGTATCTAGTTTCATCCTTACAGTGTGAACCTAAGCAGGTTTCTTCAGAAGCAGGCCTCACTGATGTCAACGGCCCTCGCTTCCAAGACAGCAGCCTTCCTCGAATCTTGAAGTTACATGGCCTGACCTTGAATTAAATGGCTTCTCGGGTCTAACAGGATAGCTATTTGTTTTTTCCTTTCAAAAGCACCTTGGCTAACCTGCTCACATCCCCTGTGGAGGGGCCATGCGCTACATGTAGAACTGCCTAGGCACATTCCCAGGCATCACCAGTAATAGGCATGGAAAAGATCTTTGCTGGAGACTTTGAAGATTGACTGCCAGTTAGGACAGCACTGGATTAGATGGGCCAGATCGGAGTGAAGCAACTCCTTGTGTTCATACACGTCAACCTGCAGGTTCATGAAGTGATGTACTTTGTTGCTTTCTTCATTCTACGGTAGAAAATCTCACCTTGGGACAAGAGGCTGGGCAGTAACCAACTTGGTCTTTGCGTCTTATGGTTCAGATACGGAGCGTAAGGCTTACCATTTCATAGAGGCTAAAGCAATCGATAGGATGACTATGTTCCGCCTCCACTGTCACAGGCAGTATGCCTCTGAATACCAGTTGCTGGTAATCGCAGGAGGGGAGAGGCCTGTTGTGCTCAGGTCCTCCTTGCTGGTTTCCCATGGGGACAACTGGTTGGCCATTGTGAGATCAGGAGGCTGGCCTAAATTGACCTTTGGCCTGATCCAGCAAGGTTCTTCTTATGACATCACCATCATCTCTGAAACCAGCCCTACAGAGATCCCCCTGAGCCTCGTTGAGTCCCTGGCTTGCGTGAGTGGGATGTGATCTGAGCAATGTCTCTCAATGCATCTTCAATGGGATTTTCACTTCTCCCGCCCCTCAGCAGCCCACTGCCGCTCTCTGAGACCCACCACCACGGGCCGCACAGCATGAAAAAGCTATGAAGGAGAAGGACTGGGACCTGGTGTCACCAGATCCTCCAAGACTCACCTCAGAATTGAAGCGGATCTGGCAGACATTGCAAGAGATGATTGGGCGCTTGGCCTTGGCTATGGGTACCCCAAAGGTGTGGTTGATCACTGCTTTCTGCACTGGGTCCATCTGCCAGAGGAAAACAAGGAGGAAGGAGAGGGAAGAAAAGGTGGTCAGTGAATATAGCCTGCTACGCCTACAAGGCCAACTTCCTACCAACTAATCTAACTGAAGGTAAAACCACATGACCCTGTCAGGCTATGGCAGCTACTTTTGAGGCTTCTGAGCCAGACACCCAATGATGAGCTGGTCATGCGCTGTCTGTAAATCAACAAGTTCCAGTGGGGTGGGAATAGCCCTAGCTTGGGCTGGGAGAGGTGTCCAAGATTTCAGAATTAACACTGAAAGGCTGCTTTTGACTATGGTTAGCTTTCCCTCCCCCATCACTGCTGCAGGCAGAGAATTGGATTTTCTGAGGGAAGATTTGCTGAACAATCGATAAGAATTTGGAATACAGAAAGGGGAGGCATGAGGAAGTCGGGGAAGAAAGGTATATGAAATTAGGATATGAAATGATACATGTTTTTTGTTCTGTTTTTGTCTTTGTATGTTTATGTTTGTTGTGTTGTGTTTATATGGAAAAAATAAAAATATTATAAAAAAAAAAAGAGAGAATTGGATTTTCTGCATTAGGCAATGAAATGTCTTGGGCTGCCACAGAGCTGAGAGAATTGAGCAAATTGCGCCCCACCCCCACTCGCACCATTTACACAGAGAGGTTCTATATATGTGATAATCCCAGGAACTAAGGGAAGGGGAAACAGAACAAGCACTGGACAGTCTCCAAGAACAAATACCGTATTTTTTGCTCTATAAGACTCACTTTTTCACTCCTAAAAAGTGAGGGGAAATGTGTGTGCGTCTTATGGAGCGAATGCAGGCTGCGCAGCTATCCCAGAAGCCAGAACAGCAAGAGGGATCACTGCTTTCACTGCGCAGCGATCCCTCTTGCTGTTCTGGCTTTCGAGATTCAGAATATTATTTTTCTTGTTTTCCTCCTCCAAAAACTAGGTGCGTCCTGTGGTCTGGTGCGTCTTATAGAGCGAAAAATATGGTAGATAAGGCAAGGGTAAGTAAGGAACCTCTGGCCTGGGGGGCATGCATTTGGCCCCAGGTCTCTATCCAGCCCTCAGGACTCTCATCAGCCACTCCCCTCACTGGGCCTGCGTCAAACTTTCCTCAGGTGTTTTTGCCTGGCTAGGATCTATCCCCGCTTGCATGGATGGAGGCTACAGAGGGGGGGGTGTGGACCGAAGGAAAAATGGAAATTCTTTGCTTGCCAGCTTTTGCTTCTGGAGGCAGGTGACCCCCCAGAAGGCTCCCCAAAACAAAATGAGGCCCTCAGGGTGAAAATAAGTTCCTCACAGTGCCAGATTTAGGGTGTTGCGGGCAGTTCCCCCAGAAAATGGTGCTGAGCTGAGGGGGCTCACAACAACAGCAGCCTATATTTATATGAGTACCTACTCAAAGTTATAAATATTGGGGGGCGGGGGATTTTGTCGTTGCTCAGGGTGCCATATTACAAAAGTCTGCCCCTGCTGGGACGGAAGCCCAGATAAATAATGGTTTGGCATAGTTGTGGGGGAGAGAACCAAGAGCAGGGAGGAGGGGGAACCCCACCAGGTTGTGGAAATCTCACTAGGGACACCTATTCCCTATTCCCATGATGACCTAGATTTACATATTATACCAGTCATCCATATGCTGTGGAAATCCGTATTATATTGCCCTTTTCTTGAGAATCCCCAAGTGGACAACACCCTCCCCACTTCCCCGCTTGTATTTGATAATTTTTACTTCTTCCTCTTATCCTTTATTTTATCATCGCCACCCTGTAACTTAAGACATCTCGATTTCTCTCATTTGCTATTATTGGACAAAAGCAACCCAGAGATCCAACTGAAAAGTGAGAACAAAGCATGATACATTTTAAGTTTCATCTTCATGCAAATGGATGGGTGATGTTTGCGTGTACTATTACTGATGACACTAGGTGGTTAACTGCACTTTGTCACAGTTACTTTAAACAGGAATGTGTGTACTGCAGGGTGACTGGCACTTAAGCAGAACTGCACACAGTTTTAGGGTTCCTGTGACTTTAAAAAGATGGCTGCTGGTGAAGTCCGTAGCCTGGGAAGTTCCTGAGTCAAATCTTGCCTTAGCTATGAACTTGCTAGGTGGCTGGCGGCAAATCGCCCTTCTGCGCTGCAACATGGGAGTGAGAGAATAATATTTATTATATTTATCACATTTTTATCCCCCCCTTTCCTCCAACGAGTATAGGGTGATAAAGATGTGGCCAGTCCCATGATATCCTCAAAACAATCTTGCAAGGTAGATCAGCTGAGAGATAGTGATTTGTTTGGGGGGGGGGCTGGCCAGCGAACAGAGATCTGTTACCGCCCCCCCCCAAAAAAAACCGTCCACTCCATCACACTGGCTTCTGTAACAGTTCCTTCTCTTCTTGTAAGGATTACCAGGTTAGCATATACAGTGCATTCTTTTCTTGTAAAATAGGTGCTGGCACTCAACATGAAGTTGTTACAGTAAGTGCCACACTTTTTAATAACAACTAAAAAAAAAAGTGGTGTAAAAAAAAAAGCACTGAACATATGCAATGTGCTTTGTACACTCGTAAGTTTTCCATCATGGGTGGCGCTGGGGGTTAAACCACAGAGCCTAGGACTTGCCGATCAGAAGGTCAGCGGTTCGAATCCCCGCGACGGGGTGAGCTCCCGTTGCTTGGTCCCAGCTCCTGCCAACCTAGCAGTTCAAAAACACGTCAAAGTGCAAGTAGATAAATAGGTACCGCTCCAGCGGAAAGGTAAACGGCGTTTCCGTACGCTGCTCTGGTTTGCCAGAAGCGGCTTAGTCATGCTGGCCACATGACCCGGAAGCTGTACACCGGCTCCCTTGGCCAGTAAAGCGAGATGAGCACCGCAACCCCAGAGTCGGCCACGACTAGACCTAATGGTCAGGGGTCCCTTTACCTTTAAGTTTTCCATGAATGTTAAGTAGTCATGCTACCCTCCACTCCACTGGCAAAGGAATTATGAAAGATTTGCAACTTAAAAAAAAATAATAATCACTTGATCAACATGATACACTCGTTTGGGGTGGGGAGGGAGAGGTTCAGGGAAGACAGGGAAGGGCGTTGTTAATTCTCAACAGAACTGCACCTGTGAACACCACAGAAATCAAGTTGCTCAGCTACCCAGTGTCCCCCCAGAAAACCTATCTACTGCCCTCTGGCCTGTGAAACATGTGATTCTGCACATACGACTAAACATACGGAAAAATGTTCTGACAGTAGGAGCTGTTCAACAGTGAAATGGTCTACCTCATGAGGTTGTGGACTCTCCTTCCCTGGAGGTTTTTAAGCAGAGGCTGGATGCTAACTGTCATGCATGCTTCAGCTGAGATTCCTGCATTGCAGGGGGTTGGACTAGATGACCCCTGGGGTCCCTTCCAATGCTACGATTCTGTGATTCTAACTCCCTTTGGGACCTGGCAGCGACGTTGACTGAATTTGAAACCGGGCTCGGTCCATTAGCCAGCGGGCCAAAGATTCTGGGAGTTCCCTGGGCTACTGCTCTGGCCCATCCATTTCTCACGCCTCTGTCCTGGGTCTCGCTCCAGTCTTCTTTTGCTATCCCCACTGACACATCTTGGACTGCATATATTATACCCTTATCATCGCACGTTGCGTTGGGGGACTCCATGCTGACACTTCCATACAGAACCACGTGGGCTTGCAATGCTACTGGAGACTTTGAGATCCAAGAGCTCCACTCCTCCAAGTCTAACCTACTGGAGACCCCAGCCACTGACAGCACCGGCAAAGGTTTGATTGGCTTGCTGGCTGCATCGCAAGGAAGTATGACTAGGCTTTGAAATGCTGCAAAGGGGACACTTCATTGGGCAGTCACGCCCCCATAAGGATCTTGACAGCGCAGAACATAATTAATAAATTCTTGGCATAAAGCTGGAGCAGGGCCCAGCCTTGGTTGGCTGTTTGGCCCCAGTTTCTGTGATTACAATATAAATTGTCAACAGGCAGCTGCTGAAAAGGCAGGAGCCAACTCCAGCGCCAATTGCCTCATCACAGAGAGATTTAGTATTCAGGGGAAAGGCAGGAATCGAGGACACAGCGCCATATGGGGACCCTCAAGAAATGATAGCTGAGTCTAGTGTTTGCCCACAAGGTCCACAGTGGGGAAATGGCATCATCTCAGTTGCGGATGTCCATCCAAATTGGCAGCCGGTCAGGGCATTTTCAGACAGAAGGCTTAGATTTCAGAGCTCTTTGCTTCAGCTGGGTTGGCTAATGTAAATTTAAAACGTCACATTAGGCAAAATCCTCATCTGCATTACAAATGACCCATTCCTACATTCTCTCCCACTTGAAGAGTGACCATTTAGGTTAGCAGAAGCGTCTCAGAGGCTATTTAAGCCCCATGTAGGAAAAATGGCCACTGGCTTACCCAAGGAGAATATATATATGGTGCATAGCCCCTTCTGAGACCTACTTATTTCATTCTTGTTCTCGGGAAGATATTGGGGGTGGTGTGCAGGTTAGTAACAGAAAAGCTTTTCTTTTATTAAGGTATTACACACTTTTGCAGGATTGGTCTAGTTTACCTTGTTCACATGTTACACTGAACACATGTTCTCTGTACACGTGTACAAGTGCTTGTGTGAAAGAGTATATGCTTGATTTGAACAACTCAATTATTGTGTGCAGAGGCACAAAGACTGTACACTCATTGAAAAACTGTATGAGTGTACAACTAAACTATTTGTGCACACAGGTACATGGAACATACACTCGTTGAATGCAACTCGCGTCCCCAGCCCTTTCAATATTTTTTTTGTCCTGCCTTTCCTCCATTAACCGTTTATTATTGTTGTTTTTCCCATGGCAAATTAATGTCAGGTTTCATTGTGAATAGAATCCGCTAACTTCTTCCAGCAGAAGCTAAACCTGGCTAATTACAAATCCAGAGCCAAAATAGTTCACCCTCCTGCCTCAAATGTCTCCCTCCCCGCTTCCCCACGTTTTTCTAGTAATCTGGATCAAATTTATGGGGTGCTGTGTGTTGTGTATGACCCAATTGCACAAATTCCATTTCTTATTAGGGAGGAGAAGGCACAATAACCTAAGGTGTGCTAATCCAGGAAAAGGATGTATGTATTGAAAGCGTGCAAAGCTTTGTCCTGGGACTACGAGCAGCAAAAATTAAAATTAAATGAAAATGCAATAGAAATACTGATCTAGAATAGATCCTTGCTCATGGTTTGTGGATAAATGTTTGGATGCACTATGGTAACAGCAATGAAGAGCTGGAAACAAGAGGCCTATTCAGACATTACTTGACTTCAGGGATTCGGGGGAAATTATTCTATTCCAAGCAGGTCTCAGGTTTGGAGCTTTCCCTCTCTGCCTCTCTGCCTGATCTTGGGCAGAAGGTAACTAATGAACAGGGGGAATGATGTGATGATTTAAAAGTTAAATGCAGGATCTCCCTGACCCAATGAGATGGATCTTGCTTTCCTTGTGGGGTTTCAAAAGTTCATTTTCTGCCTAAAAAGAGGTGGAACATGCAGGTCCATTCCCAAGCCAAGTAATATATGAATAGCTGCAAAGGAACAGCTTTCATTAGTTTGTTCAGCTTTAGACATTTCTGCAGTTGACACACCAAGATGGATATAGCCATTTTCTATTTGTGATTCTATTACTGAGTAATTGCAACAAGCCCCGCTCTGACATGACCCAAGTTCAGGATGTTTATATGCAAAAAAAATTCACCGAGACCTAGCAGTTGTTTGACTCGTTGAACTCTGTTGTACGCTGCTGTGGAATTATTTTAGCATTTCATTGCTTATAAATATCTCAATAATAATAATGATTTTATTATTTACACCCCGCACATCTGGCTGGGTTTCCCCAGCCACTCTGGGGAATATAAACAAACAAACATACACACTCCTATTTCTATAGGGGATCTCAGCGTGGAAAAAGATTCCACACTGACCAAAAAGGATTTGGGAGGAAAGATGACGATCTAGTGCTTTAAATCTGGGTTTTGCCAGTCTATTACAGAAATAAATCTTCGACTAAATCTTTGGTGGACTGAAAATATTTTTGCTTAAGGATACCCCAATTCATCCTTTGCCAGCCTGGTGCCCTTCATGTGCTTTGGACTACAACTCCCATCAGTCCCGGGGGGGGGGGGGCTGAATTTTGGCCTTGCACAGGGCGCCACTGAAATTCGAAGGACCCAAGTCCACCCCTGTTGACTTTTTCCATCTCCCCTGAATTGTTTAGCCCTCTTCCGATGCCAGGACGAGATGGTTGGACAGTGTTCTCGAAGCTACCAGCATGAGTTTGACCAAACTGCGGGAAGCAGTGGAAGACAGGAGTGTCTGGTGTGCTCTGGTCTATGGGGTCACGAAGAGGTGGACATGAATAATCAACAACAAACCTGACTATTGGCCATGCTGGCTGGGGCTGATGGGAGCTGGATTCAGGAGGGCCACCCCTTCCTAGTCCCTGCTCCAACTGCTTTCTCATAGGAAACAGAACATGAGCTAAAGCACAACCACTATTTGTGAAATCAAAGCAACGTACAGCAGTGCATGTCGACTTGGGCTTTTTTTGCAAGCTGCCTCATCCCAGCAGTGTTGGCCCAGCTCTGGTGAGGAAGGTGACTCTGGTCACGGTGGAGAACAGCCAAACCAGGCTGTCCCATGGGGTGCCGGAAAATTCCTATCCCTCCCAAAATCTGTCAAGTGACAGAAAAGCCACCGGGTCGGATGAGCAGAACGGGTGCGTGGCCAAGCCTTGCAGGCCTTTCCAGGCATTGGGTAGGGAGGCAAGAATTTCCCATCCTCTTAGGAGAGGAGCCGCCCTGCTCTGAAGACACATGTCAGACAGAACAAGACAGAGAGAGTGCACTGTTCCCAGCCCAGCCAGTAACAGAGCCTGGGGCTTTGCATAAACTGGAATCCCTTCACACGCCTCCACAGGGACAGAGAGAATAGGGAAAGGGTGCGGCAGCTGTTTAAACAGTTCCCACTTAATTGCACACTTGGCCAGGACTTTCGAGATTCACAGGGGGATGTGGAGTGGGGGAGACGCCGCAGCTTACAAGCGGCTGGAAATGGTTTGCAGCCTCTGTTTTCGCTCTTGGACAAAGGCAGCATCTTCCCAGATGCTTAACAACTGGGATGCAAGGCAGCAGAATTGCATGTTGTTGTTGTTGTTTAGTCGTTTAGTCGTGTCCGACTCTTCGTGATCCCATGGACCAGAGCACGCCAGGCACTCCTGTCTTCCACTGCCTCCCGCAGTTTGGTCAAACTCATGCTGGTAGCTTCGAGAACACTGTCCAATCATCTCATCCTCTGTCGCCCCCTTCTCCTTGTGCCCTCCATCTTTCCCAACATCGGGGTCTTTTCCAGGGAGTCTTCTCTTCTCATGAGGTGGCCAAAGTATTGGAGCCTCAGCTTCAGGATCTGGCCTTCCAGTGAGTACTCAGGGCTGATTTCCTTAAGAATGGATAGGTTAGGTTAGCTTCGAGAAGACTATCCAACCATCTCATCCTCTGTCGCCCCCTTCTCCTTGTGCCCTCCATCTTTCCCAACATCAGGGTCTTTTCCAGGGAGTCCTCTTCTCATGAGGTGGCCAAAGTATTGGAGCCTCAGCTTCACATGATTGCATGATGTAGCACTCACAAAACTGGAGCATTTTAGACTGCAGGGGCACGTCCCTGTCCCTACCAAAGCATTGAAAACTGGCCTGTTAGAGGAAAGGATTGAACCTGCGATGCTCTGTGCATTGCCAGTTTTCTGTCTTTGGCGAGTTTCCTCCCCTCCCTGCAGCCCATAAGAATAAGCATTCAAATATGTTCATTCACACACCTCCCACCTGCTGTCTGAAATGGTACAATCCAGCAAGAGCTGTGCCATGCAATTCACCTGGCCATGTAACTAACCTCTTACAGACTCAGGACAAGCATGGTCTCAGTGTGGGGTTCTAAACCTGAATTCCAATGTAGTCATGAATTTGTGGGTGCTTTACTCTGCTTGCACCTTGCAAACAGAGCTAGACAAGCTTCAGGCGGCTACTATTTTCTACTCTGACAAGGAATGGTTCTTCTGAAACAGAGGGCTCTCTCAGCCATGCCATCCCAGACTGTTTAAACCAGGCTTCCTCAACCTCGGTCCTCCAGATGTTTTGAGACTACAATTCCCATCATCCCTGACCACTGGTCCTGCCAGCTAGAGATCATGGGAGTTGTAGGCCAAAAACATCTGGAGGGCCGAGGTTGAGGAAGCCTGGTTTAAACAATACCCACCTAAGCCTTTAAAGCCTTTAATGTGAAATACTTTGTGTGACATGCTTTTCAATGCACAAACTCTTGCCTGCAACTAAACCAATGCCCTTACAAACTGGTACGCCACCGGCCCAGTCCCACCTGACCGAAATACCACTTTCTCAACATCTGTGTTGCACAGAACGCAAGAGAAGAAGTAGGAAAGAGGAGGGAAGCATCTGAGGCCCACAGAGTATTTCCAGTCTGAAATGAACCTAACCAGCAGCAATTCTTCAGGATCTCAGACAGAATTCTTTCCCAACTCTACTTGCTTGCGAGCTATTAACTGGAGACGCCAAGGACTAAAACAGGGTAGGGAAACTGTATTTCACTAATGAGATTTGCACCTGCCTAGTCATCTGTCGTCATTATGATATCAGTTGTTGACTTCAAAGAGGCCCCCTTCTCAGTGCTGATCAGCTGATGGGCACTGAGAAGAGCTCGTTTGAACAAATGGACGAGAGAGGGATGAGTAGCCGAGAGCAGCCCATCACAGCCATGTTTTTACCTGTTCCACACTTTGACATCACATATGATATCAGACGTTGGACAGGTGGGTGTGATTAGGTGAAACAGCCTGGAGGTACCCACCACTGGAATAAGCCAATGTTCTTTGCACATGCAAAGCATGCACTATGTCACTTGGGTCTTGTTGCTTGTTATATGGAGAAAAAACCCTTTCTACAATAACTCTGTAAATTGAGCATCCTTATTTGGCTGTCATTTTAGTTACTGGGCATGGTGCTTCCGATATGCATAGTCAGAAGGGCACCGAACAAGGAACACAACAAGCTGTTGCTTGAACATACCCTCAGGAGTTGAAGCAGTTTAGAGGAAAAGTTTAATTGAGGATGGAGTCACACACAAAAAACTTGATTCGTCACTCAATTACTCATCGCTAAACGTGTAAACTGCTTCCACTTCAAAGATGGTACATATGAAAAGTTATGTTTGTGATATTTGATCTTGGGTGACCCACCTTAACATATGTGGTTGCAGACTCATTGTGCAACCATCATCATATATGTGCAAATTCGCCCAAAGGGGGAACATGAAAGAGGCTTTAAGAACACACACACACACACACACACACACACACAGTAACAGAGAAAGCCAGGAGAGAGAAAACTGCTCACTGTCCCTCAACACACTGACTTAGCTTGGACAATCAGTTCCTGGAAAAATACATACATCCTTTGCAGTCATTTCACTCCTCCCTTCAAATGAGTGTCTGTACAAACTAGGAAACCAAGGCTGACCCTAGCTTCCCCATTGTCTGAACAAAGAATTGATGGGTTTGCAGCTTCCAAAGCTTACAGGTCTTGAGTTGTTTGTAAGCCATTAACCATAGTTTCCCAGTTCAGATGTAACAGGAAGCTATGGTTCACTGACTTTCTGGTTTGCTCAGGATGGCTGCTCACATGAAGGGAGGAGAGAAGTGGCTGCACAGGAGCCGTGTGATTATCCTGACTCTGTAAGACAGAAATTGACGGTCCAAATGTAGCCTTATAGGATCATAGAATTGTAGAGTTGGAAGGGACCCTATCAACTAGTCTAAGCCCCTGCAATGCAGGGATATGCAGTTGTCCCATACAGGGATCGGACCTTAAACCTTGGCATTAGGCAGCACCACACTCATCAAACCAACTTGACTGACATGCAGTTCAGGACAAAGAAGCACAACCCACATTTAACTTATGCAATCTAAGCAATTCTGTGAGTTTTAAGCAGTTTAATTGAGAAATCGACTTAAATTTATCAGCAGGGCTGCACAGAAAAAGTACATGTGCAGTTTCTGATGATGATGATGATGATGATTTTGCCAAGCAGTCTATTGTAATAGAGAATTAAAAGCAGGAAACTGTTGAAGATGGAAAACTTTTTCAATGATGGGTGGCTGTGTTTGCTCACGTTGAATTTTCTTAAAAGGGAGCAAATGTTTTTTATCTAATGTGCACGTTATCTTGAACTTCCTTTTAACGATTTGAAAGGTGATGAGAATATTTGAGTTTACCCAGCTTTCATTAATTAATCAGCAGAGTGACAGATGGTTTATCAACTAAACCTTTCCTAACTGCTACAGGGTGCTGTGAAGGCCACTGGCATAGATGGATTCTAAAATGAATTAGGCCAAATCCTCCACTGAGTTATCTGCTGCAAGCTATTAACCACAATTGTTTGGAGACTGGGAGACAAAACAAGAGGAGACAGCTATCCACCTCTTGCCTGGATTATATAACTTCTTTGGGCCATCTGACTGGCCACCAGAGAATGTCTATAACTGATGGTACAAGTTAATTGATTATAATATTTGGTTTGAATTCACTGACACACAAACACACACCCGAGGCCTACAGAAAAAAGGGCAGGAAATAAATTGTAAAAATAAATAAAACGACTGAATCCACAGTGTTGGACTAGATTGAGATAGATAATTTGTTGCCATCCATATGGTATTAAACAACTCCCATCATCCCTGGTCACTGGCTGTGCAGGCCGAGGCTGATGGTGGCTGTAACCCGCACCTTGAGGGCATGCTGTTTATCCTGGGCAAAATGGCTTTTGATTATCTGACTCTGCCATTTTATTTCTTATCCAGGCAAAACGTGCCCCCCCCCCATTTATGTGGAGGTTACGTTCTGAGGCTCCATGCATTTAAGTGAAATTGCATATATTTGAAACACCATTTGAAAAGCCAGCAAACACTCTCTAAACCTTTGCAAAACCAAAAACCTAAACAGTAGCACTTAGCAGATGCCAAACTGCACCACAATCACTTCCTCCAAACCTCCTTGACCAAACTCCAACTCTCCACAGGCCTCACAGTTGGTGCAAAGGCTAGTGGGATTGCTAGGTGCGGTTTTTGCACCATTTTTTGCCTTTTCTTTTGCATGCGGGTGGCGCTGTGGGTTAAACCACAGAGCCTAGGACTTGCCGATCAGAAGGTCGGCGGTTCGAATCCCCGTGACGGGGTGAGCTCCCGTTGCTTGGTCCCTGCTCCTGCCAACCTAGCAGTTCGAAAGCACGTCAAGTGCAAGTAGATAAATAGGTACCGCTCCGGTGGGAAGGTAAACGGCGTTTCCGTGCGCTGCTCTGGTTCGCCAGAAGCGGCTTAGTCATGCTGGCCACATGACCTGGAAGCTGTATGCTGGCTCCCTTGGCCAATAAAGCAAGATGAGCGCTGCAACCCCAGAGTCGGCCACGACTGGACATAATGGTCAGGGGTCCCTTTACCTTTACTAGGCTCTTTTAGGGCTCCTTTTGCAATTTTAAAATTCACTTCGGTTTGGCGTTATGCACGGTCACGCATATATTCAACACACATAAACGAGGGGTTGCTTGTATCCTTATGCCTTCAATGGTCTGTTCTCCAGGGACACTGGTTTGGCAAAAGTCTCTCTGACCTTCCCATTGTTATTGGCTTTTTTGGGGGGGGGTGACAGTGAAATGACTGGAATGACAAAGGAAAAACGAAGCGTGCAGGTGAGGTCACGACTGTTTTAAGGAAGTCCCTATATAAAAACACCCCAAATGAACATGCTTTTCCAAATAAGACACTGAAATGCTACAAAATGCAACCCATCCTTGCTATGAAGGGAGGAAAGGGTGTTTGTGCGTGAGGGAAGATGCAAGGTCAGCTCACGGAGGGGAGAGGGCTCACTGGACCGAACTGCCACTGCAGTCAGCGCCACACTGCAAAGCTGTTATCGATCCCTTTGCAGTGAAGCCGCTGAAGAAGTGGGACGTTGCAAGGATTAATTATGGGATAGCAGCTGCCTGGCTACTACTGTTTAGCACTGTAGTCAACATCAGCAGCATGGTAGGTGCTGTTCAGAACAAGAAAGCGGCCAGAACCAGAGACCTTCCAATTTGCATTACAAAAGGATGAGCAAGGAAAGAGGAGAAAAAGGTTTTGGTGGATGGGAGCTGGAGTCCAGTAACATGTGGAGGGCTACTCTAAGAAGATAAAAACACACGCACAAGTAAGCTTCTCAGGTGAAGACATATATACCATTTTAATGAGTGGTAAGTGTGGTTTGATAGCATTTTCTCCTGGAAAAGGAGAAGGAAGGAACAGTTTTAAAAAGAATAGAGAGAACCATCTTTGGAGCTGTTCTTCTGGGGTTTTTTGTAAGGTGAAGGATGTAAGTACAGTGGTACCTCGGGTTACAACCACCTCAGGTTACAAACACTTCGGGTTACAGACTCCGCTAACCCGGAAGTAGTACCTCAGGTTAAGAACTTTACCTCAGGATGAGAACAGAAATCGTGCGCCTGCGGCAGCGGGAGGCCCCACTAGCTAAAGTGGTACCTCAGGTTAAGAATGGTTTCAGGTTAAGAACGGACCTCCAGAACGAATTAAGTTCATAACCAGAGGTACCATTGTACATATAGATCAATGAGCTTGTTCCTCTTTTTTAAAAAAAATCATTTTAAATAAGTGAGACATCCCACCTGATACATACTGACTCCTTCACCAATCCAGTGATTGCTGTGCTGATATGCAGGCTTGTATTGCCAATATTACAAGCCGGCTCACTGCTATGACCACTCCAGAAAATACACCTGTCTTCACCCCAAAGAATCTACCCAGACAAATGTTCACACCATAGGACATAAACCCAAACAAACAGCAAATCATAGTCCTGTGTGTATCTCTATATGACTTTAAACATTGGTGGCTCCCCTCTTTTTGGTGCAGAGAACACATGCCTTTGAGGGTGAAAACAGACATGGATCACAGACACAGGATTCCTGTGATCAATTCTCCCAGCTTTTTAAAGCAGCAGCCACAAGGCGCTTGTTTTGATTGGAGCAGTGGCATTTGGGAGGAGGTATTCAATTAACTAACCCTCCCTCTTGAACTGGGGAGGGTATATTTAATTCTTTCCTTCCGCTGCCATGTGTCCCAACTGAAACTGTTGGTGGAAAAAGACAGGCACCTGTGTTTCCCCCTCCAGCAAGGAGATTTGGAAAGAGGGTGGGGGGATTTAGACAGAGAAAATGGTGTGGGAGGAAGAAATCCTGAAATTCAGCACCCTAAAACTCTAAGGTTTTACGCATGGGAAAAACATGAAGTTTCTAGCCTTTAGACACATACACACAAAAACAACACAGACACTATGGGGCTGCCCTGATCAAAATCAGATTCCTGGTGGTTGGCCTATTAATAAAAAAGCTGGGAGATTGGATTGCAGATCTCCCACATCATGCCTGTTTCGGCCCTGAGCCAGATGGATTGTGACCTGGAAGTCATGGGATAGCAAACCAAGGTAGCTGGTTCTCCAAGGTCACTCAGGGTGACGGCCACAGTCACGGCAAGGGCCGAGGATTCTCGTACGTCTGCCACAGATCTACTTCTAGAAAGAACCCAGGAGTGCCTAGTTTGAGACAAGCTGGCCCCTGCCTCTGCCAGCCAAGGCCCGCTGGCAACTTCCCAGGCCCTGTCACTCTACCTGTTAACATTTCCACTGCCTTTGCCCAGCGTGTAACAGACACCAGTTCTCCTCAAGGCCGCCGAGAGTGTCATCACGCCCTCTCTCTCACCAAGAGAGATGGGGAAAGGGTT
Source organism: Podarcis filfolensis (assembly GCF_964270895.1). Classification (NCBI taxonomy): domain Eukaryota; kingdom Metazoa; phylum Chordata; class Lepidosauria; order Squamata; family Lacertidae; genus Podarcis; species Podarcis filfolensis. Next base: position 113,906,169 of record NC_139605.1, on the reverse strand, counting down.
CTCGTTTTAGACACTGACCTCCGCTGGTTATGTGCAAGTTGTAGACGCTTCTGCAGAACAGGCAGCCGGCCCAAAATGATGGAGAGGGAACAAGAACCAGGAAATTGCAATATCTCGCATGCTCATGGGAGGGCTGCGCATGCACAGAATTAAGAAGCCAGCAATTCAGGATCGAGAAACTCTTAAATTTTCATGAACTGAAAATTTCTAGCCCTTAGGGGATGAGTCTAAGAGCTCAAATGCCTTCGGTCGATGTGTGATATACAGTGTAGAAGGGGACAGAAGGTAACTGGGAATGGAAGATGTTTTAAACGAAAGTTGGGAGGAAGATGGAACTTGCTTTTTCGCAGTAGGCTAGCAGAGACTTTTTAGAGTGCCAAAATAGAGCAGCAGTTGGAAGTTAAGCACTGTTCACTTCCATTTATTCCAAAGGGACTGTTTAAGCATCTGTGAAATCTCTGTGACTTAAAAGGGTTTTATTTTCCATGGTTACTGATCTAAAGGTTTAAATTCATATTCTTTGGCCCATTTCATGTGATGTTTAAAAAACTGCATTATGCGGCACAAAGTTCCCACCCAGCCTTGCTTGATAAACCATAGGATTAAAGCTGGTCATTTGACTGGTCAAATTAAGCGCCCAAACATTCCAAGTATTAATTTGTTAAAACTATTCTATTAATTTGTTAAAACTCCTGTTCAATCACACACACACACAAATTAGTCAACCATTGTACTGAAGCAGTGAAATCAGATTCCCAACAACTGTAATTATTACTTTTCATAACACTGTTATACAAAGCTAAATGAATGCGAATGACCAAGGAATTTCAACAATTCCTCTTGGCTTTCATCCCAGAACCCCAGAGAGAGCACAGTTACAGAAAAAAATTAAAAATGAAATCAAACCCTGTACACATAACAACTGCAAAGAGAGCAAGATCCAACTGGAAGGTGTGTGTGTGTGTGTGTGTGTGTGCAATCATTGTAGTAGTGCGTCTAAATAAATGTGCACCCTGATTCTTGCACCACTGGGAAACTTCACTGGGTAAGCCCCTGTCACCCGCCCTTTCACCATCAGATGACATCACAATGCAATTACAAATTTAGGATACCAGCAGCTTTAACACAACCCAGAAATGGAACTCAAAGAAGGCCTGTGCAGTTCAGAGCAGGCTTCCATCTCGATGACTGTGAGGGTCTTCAAGGCCAGAAAACACCCCATTTAACTGAACAGGTGGTATGCCCTCTTATCGGGTGCAGGAATGAAATATGGCGCTAGGGGACAGTGAGCCACAAAATATACCTTCTGCCTCTGAAATTAGCCCCTCTATATGCCCCCCCTATACTCCATATACCCTTCATTATGACGTCCTTTCTTCTACCTCTCTCGCATGACAGTGCCTCACTCTGCACACATTAGGGTGTTTCCGATTGGTGTTTATTGTGGGATCTGCTCATGCGTGCAAATTTTTTGCAGCATCCATACAAAGTCATCAGCATCAAAACGACAGCCTGTATTTCCACCCCATTTAATCTGGATTTACTCTCTCTGCAGAAAATCTGATGTTAAAAAGCAACAACCCAAAAATGGAACGAAAACCTTTTCCAACGACCCGTTTGTGATATTAAGCACCTATCTGGAATCATTTGGTCACTGGGAGTGAGTGACCTTGCTCCTTTCCTTCTGGCTTGTTCTTGGTCCTTCCCATATTTCCCAAGGGGGTTATGGGTGGAGTGAAGTGGGGGCCAGAAGACCCTATGACAAGGTCAAGAGACCATGCTGATCTTCCTCCCCAAACTCATTGCAGCAACCTCAACTGCCCTACTGACACCTCTCCTCCTAAGTCAACATTGTACAGTACATTCATGAATACGTTTTGCACATTACGGTGAACGTATGTGCCAGGGCTTGTAGGGAGGGTTGCACAAGTCACCCCCTCCCAGCTTTCATGTACTCAGCTTAGCCTATGTATATAAGATCTACACGGCGGGGAGCAAAAGTTACACCTGCATCTACTAGTAAATCTCCAGCTAATTTGTATTAGATCAGCTAGGGTTCAAACTCCTAATGGCTTAACAAAAGCATCAAGAAAAAGCCTCCCCCAGGCCCGCTACGAAATTAAGCTGCTGAAATCTACGAAGGCTGGATTTCCAGGCTGAGCATGTGCTCAGAGCAACATGTCCAGCAATTCAGTGCCCATCTTCCTGAGCCAGCTGGAGGACCTCAGCGACCTCGGCAAGCTATCTAGCCAATAAAAGCAAAGTTGTTCCACCAAGCACAAGGCTGTCTACCTCTGATCTATGCACATGGAGTGTACCCATATAAGTATATTTCTGAGCAATGGAGAAGCCTGGTTTTCCAGAACCCCCTGACTGCACAGCAGGGTTGTACATACACATGTGTGGAGGCCAGGACTGGAAACAGCACAGGTGATCATGTGCATTCACGCATTCTGTGAGAAAAGCTGCACAGAACTCACCATCCCACCCCCACCCCCACGTTTTACTCTAACATGTCCTTCCTCCCCACAGCAACCAGGCCAAGGACCATATGCCTGCTCAGTGTCTTTCTGGCACTTGCAAGATGCAGACTCAATTTCCATCACGGAACATGGCCTGCAACCGCGCAGTGTGCACAAGTTTGCTGCTTCTGTCAGGGGAGCTCCGACAATGTTGCAATTCATAGCAAACCATGGGAAAAGGGACATCTGAACTCTGTACATCTATTCTGCATATTTGCATTATTTCTATCCTCCCCTAATAATCGGTTTTTTCTTTTGTGTATATCCCAGTTTTGCTAGTCATTCTCGATGGGGCAGAACTAATAGAAAAGCAATTCTCTAGAATATTGTGAGATGAAGGGGAGATTAAAAGTGTAATGCATACATGTGTACAAAAAAAGACAAAGGACCCCTGACAGTTAAGTCCAGTTGCGAACGACTCTGGGGTTGTGGCTCTCATCCTGCTTAACTGGCCGAGGGAGACAACATTTGTTTGCATACATGCATATGTATACATATACTTCTGGCTGTTCCCTCACTGCGAGAAGCCAAGTTACAGGGAACCAGGCAGAGGGCCTTCTCGGTAGTGGCACCCGCCCTGTGGAACGCCCTCCCACCAGATGTCAAAGAGAACAACAACTACCAGACTTTTAGAAGACATCTGAAGGCAGCCCTGTTTAGGGAAGCTTTTAATGTTTGATGTATTACAGTATTTTAATATTTTTTTGGAAGCCGCCCAGATTATTATTATTATTATTATTATTATTATTATTATTATTATTATATACCTTAAAGCATATGCGCACAGCCATAAGGAGTAGAAAACTTTTTTTAAAAAGTCTGAAATTTTCATGAAACTGATTTCTGCAAACACCAGAATTTTCTATGCATTTTCTTCATGCCCTTTGCATGCCAAGTGGTGATCAGCTTGTATTGGCCAAAAGATTGCTAAGATTGGCTAGCAGATGCCCCTATGGGAAGTGCACAAGCAAAACTTGAGCACAACAGCACTATCCTTTCTTGTGGTTTCCAGGAACTGGCATTCAGTATTTTCTTCTGTCTGTTCCGAATCCTCCACATTCAACTTCGCTGGATGTTCCTTAGTTCTCGTGGTATAAGAGAGAAATTTCCCTATCCACTTTCTCTACACTGTGTGTACCTGTCAGGGGCTCAGGAGCAGGAGCACTGGGGAGAGAGGAAATGGAGAGCGAAGGGGAAGAATCCGAGGGCAGCGTAGGGGAGTATGACAGTGGCCCGAAAGATTCCATGAGCTTCTCCAGCGAATCAGAAGATTCCCAGAAGGGGGCGCCGATGGTCAAGGCAAGGGGGGTCCCAGGGGGGATGCACCAGAAACAAGGAGCCAGAGGGGAACCCCAAAGCAGCAGTGGGGGATCAGGACCAGTTTCCCCACCAGAGCGTAGTGGGGGGGAAGAGTCACATGTGTCAGGGCCAGCGTCTCCTCCAGCGGGGAGAGAAAGTGAGTCAGGGCTGACCACGCCTCCAAAGGAGGGGAGGTCAGTTGCAGCTAGCCCCCCCAGAGGGGGAAGCAGTGACAGCAGCAGTGAAACGGTCAGGAGAAAAGTTACCGGCTGGGCGCGCGCGCCAAGTTCAAATGTACAGGCGCGGGGGACAGCAGGAGACCCGGATGGGGAACCAGCTCCTAAAGCCCGCCGGAGGGAGGGGGAAGGCTCAGGGGATTCAGCGTCAGAAGAGTCTAGAAAGGGCGAGACCCCAACGGACAGGCGGAACCAGAGGCAGAAGGAACAGAGGAAGAGGTGGAGTAAGGCGAGAGTCTTAAATTGGTGTCTGGGGGGAGGAGACTCAGACGGAGCATCAGCGGTCTGACAGTTGAGACGTAGAGCTGCGCGCTGTGGCTCTGGAAGTGAAACTGAACTTCAATAACGACTTTTGTACTTAACAACGAAGCAGCGTTGGTCCTTTGTGAGCTGGGACCTCGGGTGGCTCTGACAGTACTGTATTTTTTTGCCCCATAGGGCGCATCGGCCCATAGGGCGCACCTAGTTTTTTGGGGGGGAAATAAAGAAAAAAAATTATTTTCCCCCCAGGCGCAGGGCTGGGGCGGGGAAAGCCCGAGCTTCCCCCGACCCCAGCCCCCAGAACAGGCTGCTCTCCGCAAGCCGTGGGAGCCCTCCTACGGCTTGCGGAGAGATACCCGAAGCCCGGGCGCGACTGCTCAGCGCGCCCATACTTCGGGATAGAGGCAGATCTGCGCAAGCCGTGGGAGGGCTCCCGTGGCTTGCGCAGAACTACCCGGAGCCCAGGCGCGTCTGCTCAGCACGCCCAGGCTTCGGGATAGAGGCAGCTCTCCGCAAGCCATGGGAGCCCGTCGGGAACTCCCGCGGGCTCCCCAGGCTTGCGGATGTCTTCCTGAAGCCTGGAGAGCGAGAGGGGTCGGTGCGCACCGACCCCTCTCGCTCTCCAGGCTTCAGCGAAAGCCTGCATTCGCCCCATAGGACGCACACACATTTCCCCTTCATTTTTGGAGGGGAAAAAGTGCGTCCTATAGGGCGAAAAATACGGTAATTTATACATTGCTTGCCTTTTCTCTAAACTAAACAGTCCCAAAGGTTGCAACCTTCCCTCATAAAGAAAGGCTATATCCCCTTGATAATTTTGGTTGCCCATTTATCTTTTTTCGGGGGGGGGGCAGTTCTGGCATGAATATGGTCCCAACTTTATTGGTTACAGTACTGGTTATCAACCTTTTCCCAACAGCCTTTCGAGGCGAGGAGACTAGATATGCTTTAACCTGCCCAGAGAGGCTGCGGAAACCCAGCCAGATGGGTGGGTATAACTAATAAAATTATTATTATTACACAGGATTCCACATGTGGCTGCGCCATAATTTGCATAAGGACGTTATGATAGCAGTCTGAGAATGGCAAGACAGTATCACAGGTAATCAATCTATCAGGGATTGAGGGACTTTTGCATTCCTTGTCTGCATATTAGCTTCAATGCCAAGGACCCTCAGACTTGGGGGCTGTTAAATATTGACGGCACACTCCAGAAAGCGTGCAGACAATGTCCCTTCTAAGGGGGCTTCTTTTATCTAATTCACTGGGAACAAGGTGTGAACAGCCCAAATCTTTGAAGCAGAGAAGAAGCTAAGGTGCTCTCTAGTGAAGAAACAGTTTTCAGTAGGCTGTGTGTTTATAAAGAGATATGATGATGAGTTGAATGCCTTTATGGTCACCCCGTGCCAAAGCAATGATATGAGGCCGTAGGTCAGATTTCTAGGGCAGTTTTCAATGAAAAATGGGCAACTGCCAAACTGTAGTGGGAGGGAGTCCTGGCCTGTTCTATCAGTTACGACTCCAGATGTTGTTGAACTCCAAGACCCATCAGCCCTAGTGATGATGCAAGTGGCAGGGATGTTCAGTCAAAATCCAGCAACATTTGAAGGGCTACAAATTTCCCACATCTACATAAACAAACTTTTTTGGACTGGATTTAAAGCTCTCATGGATTACCCGTTCTGTGAAGATGTTATAGGAGACAGCAAGAAACCCCTACAGCAGTGGTGGCCAAACTTGGCCCTCCAGCTGTTTTGGGACTACAATTCCCATCATCCCTGACCACTGGTCCTGTTAGCTAGGGATGATGGGAGGTGTAGTCCCAAAACAGCTGGAGGGTCACTGCCCTACAGGATGTGACAAAAGCATCTTCAATTGCCTTCAGAGCAATTTGGGGTGAGTAAGAGTATTCATCTAAACTTTAAGTGACCCAATGAAAGTCTTGTGGCATCTTAAATACTAGCAATACTTATTTTGGCAGCAGCTTCCACGGACTGGAGTCCACACTTCATCATTCTGCATCTGCTGAAGTCCACAAAAGCTGATGTCATTGTAAATTAGTTTGTCATTAAGGTGCCACCATACCCTTGGTTTGTTCTGCAACGGATTAGCATGGTTGACCCTCTGGAAGCCGGCAGTTAAAAGGGCTTACAGTCTGCTTTTACAGCCCAAGCCAGCATGGCCAACGGTCAGGGATGATGGAACTTGTAGTCCAGCAATGCCTGGAGGGTGTTAGGTTGGGGAAGGCTGCTTTAGCAAGAAGACATCACAACTTTGGGGCAAAAGGTTGGATGGGATGAGCCAGCAGTTCTCATTGCTATGTCCTAACTGCAAAAAATGAAACAAGCTGCTTCACATAGTTCTGGACTTTGGGGGAACTTTTTATGAGATGGTTGAGCAAGCTGCTGCTGCTCTCAGCTTAAGAACTAAACAACTGTAGCTGTTGCACAGAGTTGGACTCTGTGGTTAGCATCTAAAAACAGGAGAGTTACGTTGCTTGGCAGCCATGACTTCTGACCTGAAAGGCTGACTTCTGGAGTGTCAGGTTCAATGCAGCCGAAGTGGCACTTTAGTGCCAAGATAAGCAAGGGTATCTGGGTGGCACTGGCAAGCAGTGCTAAACGAATTAAGAGTTTCTACTATATGCGGGGGGGGGGGGATGATTGATGCTCTTGCCACTCTAACGTACCTTTCCCACTTGGTGTTGAAGGATTTTCCTTTTGAGCTCTGTGGACTTCAGCGAGTTCCTCTATTGTGGAGCATGTGAGCATCCTTCACATGCTCAGGAGCACTGTTGTTACTTTGCATGTTCCAAAGCTAAATGCTGAATGCAACATAATAATAATAATAATAAATTTTATTTATATCCCGCCCTCCCCAGCCGAAGCTGGGCTCAGGGCGGCTAACAACAATCAAAATAATCCAACATTCTAAAAAATCAAATTAAAATCAAATTTATGGCAACCATTAAGCAAAATTCTGTGCAGATTGCCAGAGGAGGGGGTCAGGCTGCGCCCTGACCAAAGGCCTGGTGGAACAGCTCTGTCTTGCAGGCCCTGCGGAAAGATGTCAGGTCCCGCAGGGCCCTAGTCTCTTGTGACAGAGCGTTCCACCAGATTGGAGCCGCGGCCGAGAAAGCCCTGGCTTTAGTTGAGGCCAGCCTAACCTCTCTGTGGCCTGGGATCTTCAGGATGTTTTTATTTGCAGACCGTAAATTTCTCTGTGGGACATACCAGGAGAGGCGGTCCCGTAGGTACGAGGGTCCTAGGCCGTATAGGGCTTTAAAGGTTAAAACCAGCACCTTAAAGCTGATCCTGTACTCCACCGGGAGCCAGTGCAGCTGGTATAGTACCGGATGAATAAGATCTCGCAGCGAAGACCCCATAAGGAGTCTCGCCGCAGCATTCTGCACCCACTGGAGTTTCTGGGTCAGTCTCAAGGGCAGCCCCACGTAGAGCGAGTTACAATAATCCAGTCTGGAGGTGACCGCCGCATGGATCACAGTGGCTAGGTCAGGGCGAGAGAGATAAAGGCTGCATCTCAGGTTAAATTTAGATTTAGGTTGGGCTAGAACAGGGGTGGGGAGCCTTTTGACTCCTGCCTCCCATCAGCCCCCAGCCAGCATGGCCAGTGGTCAGGGATGTTGCAAGTTGTGAGTCTGGAGGGCCACACATTCCTGGTCCCTTAGAAACGTTCTTTTTAAATCTTAAAGTGCTCAAGCTGTAACAGATTATTATATCTACTGAAAAGAAGCCAGCCACAAAAACAACCCCTCCTTCCAACCATGTCCCCGTATAGGGCAGGGCCTTGGAATAGTTGCAAGTCAGCAATACAGACTGCAACTGCAGGGTACAATGGTGGTTTTTTTTCCAACTGGGATGAGCTGGCAGGTTGCCTATCACAGCAGCTCACTGAGCCAGGAAGGTCAGAGAGCTGAAACTCTGCACAACCCCTTTCCCTCCAAAAGCAAGTTTGCAAAGCTGCAATTGGCTTGGCCTGGCTGAGTTCTTCTTCCAGGATCTGCCTTGCTCCAAGGGCACTTCAAGCCTTATAATGTTCCCCACTGGGCTGCAACCGCACAGAGCATTTCGAGTGGGGAAACCAAGGCACAGCAACTGCTCCTGGTTCCCCTGTGGCAGAGAAAGGGTTGGGATTCTGGAGTCACGTCTGCTGCCCGCTGCACACTTGTTTGACCCAACATACCTCCATCCCTGCACTGGCTCTGGTAGTTAATCCCCTGATTCAAATAGAAGCCAACATGCAAGCACAGCATACTCTCAAAGTCGGGAACTGATTTCTCCGAAGCCCCATTTTGAGAAGGGAGACAGAGAAAGAGAGAGACAGAGCACACTAAAAGTCCTAACTTCCACCCCAACAACACAGGCCACCTTTAAATCCCATCACTGTGTAGGCTACTTTCTCCCTCACCTACAGATTGCAAACAGGGGAGGATGGCGAGGCAAGGAATGTGAATTAATGGGAATTAACCAAAGGGAGCCCCCCTTACAGACTTTGTAACAGAGTTTACTTTTCTGTTTCATGCAGTTTGTTCTCAGATTGCAGCCTGTCAAAAATGGATAGGTAAAGGGTAAATGGACCCCTGACCGTTAAGTCCGGTCACGGATGACTCTGGGGTTGCGGCGCTCATCTCGCTTTATTGGCCGAGGGAGCTGGCGTACAGCTTCCGGGTCATGTGGTCAGCATGACTAAGCTGCTTCTGGCGAACCAGAGCAGCGCACGGAAACGCCATTTACCTTCCCGCCAGAGTGGTACCTATTTATCTACTTGCACTTTGACGTGCTTTCGAACTGCTAGGTTGGCAGGAGCAGGGACCGAGCAACGGGGGCTCACCCCATTGCGGGGATTCAAACCGCCGACCTTCTGATCAGCAAGCCCTAGGCTCTGTGGTTTAGACCACAGCAACACCAGTGTCCCACAGGAACGAATAGGACATCATATAATAATATACTACCACCACTATCACCAAGGAGCAATTGCAGGGAGAAAACACAGGAATCTTGACACCCAGACCAGAATCTGCCTACCCCAAAAAAGCCAACCTCTGAATATAAGTTACGAGGACTCACTAGTGGGGCACTGCTGTTGGGCTCCCATCTGGCTTGCTTACCGTCTTCCCAAAGGCATCTAGCTGGCCACTGCGAGAACAGAACCCAGAACTCCTTGTCTGCTACTGGAGTAACACCCCTCTCCCAGGAATGCAGAATGGACCTGGAGTTCTCAAAATATGCCCACCACCCTGCGTGAGCTCCGCTTCCGAATAGCCTTTTTAACTGCCCTGACACCCTTCCAGGCAGCTGAAACTGACCACACCACCCACCCTCTCTGTCCAACCATTCAGAAGACGCTCCGGTGCCCTACCTTCCATTCATCCATCTTCCTGCCTGCCCCCAAAATGTTTGCTCTCAAGCCAGGTTTGCAGTGCTGTACAAAGGACAGGCAGTGGCAGCAGTTCTCTGCAAACTTGACGCTCCCCACTCCGGGGTCCATAAACCCAGGGGCATGAGCACCGGCGTCAGCTTCATTCAAACGCTGCTTTAGCAGGAGCCGGGCAAAGCGAGAGGCTCCTGTGAACTCTGGGATTTGGAATGGCCAGCACAATCAATTCGGCAGGGAGCAAAGCTAGCCTGGGGGACAGTTCCCAGGGACTCCCGCCTGCTTCTCTTCGATACTCTGCTGTGAAAGCAAGTAGCATGTTCTCTTACTACACACACACACACACACACACACACACACACACGCCTGGAGAGCTCCTCGCCAGAAGCAGCTGCATGCCCAAGAGCTCCTTGTTGTGAAAGAAGATTTTCCAGGCAGGGAAGCATGTCTCATTATTAGATGCCTTTGGGCTCCCCAAACTTTGCAAGATGATCCTAGGAGAGCTGGCAGCCAGCAATCTCCCGCCCCGCTCCTTCCCAAACCTCATCCCCTGTCATGACAAGCGAGCAAGCAAGGATGGCGATTGTCTCAGTCTGCCTGCGCTTGGCTGCAGGCAGCCTGCGGTATCTATTCTGGAGCACAGAGCTGGCACCCGCTGGGTGGGGATGTAACTACATCTTGTCATGACATCCAACAAGCAGAAACCCCGCGTTCAGCAGATAACAGCTCAAAATAATACCCAAGCCATAAATAGCCCCTGTGGTCTTAGCATCTGACCCTGTGGGCGGCCCAGGACAGGAGGTAAGGACTTTTTTCTTTCTTTCACTTTTTCTTTTTCAAACCTTCCTGGACTTCAGAAAGGAACAGGCCCCTGGGGTGGTAAACCTGTGACTGAGCTGGGACACTTACGAACGCAGGTGAAGGCTCACGTGACGGAATGTCTCTTGCACTGGGAAAAAAAAAAATAGTCCCGGCACATAGTAAACTAGCATGTCAGGGGAAAGGGGTGGCCGGATCCTGCTCCCTAGTATGCTGGTTTTCTATCATACAGGTGTGGGGGGGGTGTGTAGAGGAAATCAGTCATGTGAGCCTTTTCCTGTAGCTTGAAGTGGTAAAGCCCAGATACACATAGTTTTTACTAAGGTTGTGAGCTAAGTCACAGATGCACACCTCACTCCAGTCAACCTCAGGAATTGTGCCTCCCTCTTCAGGGAGAGGTTCCACCACAAAGGTATTTTATATATATATATATATATATATATATATATATATATATATATAATGACACCCAAGCTCCTCTGTGTTCCCAAACCGCCACGGTCTGCTTTTCCAAACATCATCCATTGAGCATTCTCACACCAGTTTCACAACATGTCCCGCCTGAATACACAGTGTACCTTCTAGAACTAAAAAACTTGATGCATGAGGAAGACAGTGTAAAGGAGGGTTTTTTTAAAAGATAGGGTGGGAATGACAAAATAGTGGCATTCTGCAGCCTGGGAACTTGAATTCCCAGCTTCGAAGAGGAGCAAAACCTCGTAGGGAGCATCTATCGCAGAAAGAGATTAATAGATTGGAAATTGAGAGTCTATTACTAGGTGAAGACCAGGGTTTGTCTTCTAAAGGCTTCTGGGTATTTACTGTGTATACCTAAGAGAAAGCAAGGGGGAGACAGGCTTGAAGCTGGTCATCTCGTTTTCAGTTTTGGGAGAGGTGTAGTACCCAGTGGGAACTAAGTTTCTGCAAACTTCTGAATGCCAGAATGCACTTCTACAACTGGAGGTGCACCTGAAAAGGTTTACTTGGAATATAAACAGGAGCAGGAACTACCCATCCTCAAAGGAGCTCACCCTCTTGTGTTCCCGTCCAAGTCACTGCTGTGAGCTTGCCTTCTGGATGAAAAGTGGAGTGAGCTGTGAGCTTGCTGTGAGCTTGCCTTCTGGATGAAAAGTGGAGTGCATACAGAGAGCTGCAACATATAGCTTACTCTGAAGGCGAAAAACTGCTGCGGTTCTAGCACAAGAGCTCCGATCTTTTCCTAAGCAGAGAAGCAACAGCATCCCTGCCCCTCTCAACAGAGGCTGACTCAGAGGAATAAGGTCAGAGAAACAGATCGTGCTGCGATGCAGCGGCAGCCTCCCCAATGCAGAATTCATTCTCAAATAAATTTATCACTGGGCACAATTCGGGAATTACTAGATGTGGATGTGTGTCAAGAGAGCCAGGGCTCCTGGGAAGTATTGGGTGGAGCAAACCAGGATTCCTTGGTTCTGCCTTTAAATATGGAAAATATTTTGACATTTGACATCCTTCCGCAGGGCCTGCAAGATGGAGCTGTTCCACCAGGCCTTTGGTCAGGGTTCAGTCTGACTCATTTTGTATAAGAACAAGCATGAAGGAGGTTTCCCAGCCCACTCACAGGTCCTTATGATATCAGTGGAAACAGGTGGTCCTGGCGAGTATTAACTGCTTTCAGTTTTAACCTGGGGATTGTCATTTGTCTAGTTTTAACTTTAATTTTAATTTATTTGAATTAATTTTGGGGTGCATTTTAATCGATTGCTTATTTTTATGCATATTGTATTGTTTATATGATGGGAGGGTGGGGTACAAATAAAATATCATCATTATTATTATTATTATTATTATTATTATTATTATTATTGGAATCTACTGCTGGGAAGTATGGCCTAGCCTGGGAGCCAGACTCCCTTTGCCTTGGGAGATAACAAATATCTATCAGTGACTCTAGCACCACAAGGGTGAGATAAGGAAGGGAAGTCAAGACCCTTTGGCTTGATTATGCAAACCTTTTCAGGAGAAAATGAAACAGGGTTCATACAGGTTGTAGGGGTTAGAAGTCAAGTTCCCTATTAGGTTTTCACCCCTGCCTCTAGACAGTGCCATTTTCTTTCTCTCTCCCCTCTCTCTGCTGCCTGGCCAGAGCATCATGAGACTGAACATTTTAAAATGCCAGGGATGAAAATGAACCAGAATTGGCAGGCCGTGGGGGGGGGGGGGGAATCAAGCATCAATGAAGAATAGTGGCAGGAAAGCCAGCTGCCAGCTGAAAGGCTCAGAAGAGGGGCAGGGAATGTGCAACAGTTCCTGGGAAAGGGGACGAGAGGGTGACAACAGGCCTGCAGGACAGGAGATCCAAGGCCCAGAGCAAAAGCTCCCAAAGCCATCCCCACTAACCATGCCCCTGCTTCAGCATTCTGTGTACAAAACCACAACCGGAAGAAGACGGGGTTGTTGTCCTTAGTAAGCAGGGCTGTTGGGGTCTCACAGCTCATCAGCCACTAAGGCTGTGTACACGTTAACATCTTAAAACGCAGCTAGGTTGTTCTTTTTTTTCTAAATTTGGATCCCAAATTGGGTTGCGGGGGGCTGCAATGCATCAAATCACACTATTTCATAAGAACCAATGGGATAGAAAAGGATTGTGGCGAATGTCCTGCAGAGACTGCTTCCCAAACAAGCTGTGGGAGAACTCAGGATGGAGAGGGAACAGGAGAGCGTAAACAGCCAAAGTTGGATCATGGAGGTTGTAACCTAGGATCTGCACGTGTTCTGAGTACAGCACAACATTTTGATTATTGGCTGTTTGGCACAGTCAGGCCATGACTAGGATTGAGCATAAAGGCACATGTTTTGCTTTGGAAGCCAGGCACAAAATACTGCAGCTGAGAGATGGGGAGAGATAATTCACAAGAGCACCCACAGCCCAAATGCTTTGACTGGAGTCAGAGTGAAACTCAGAGACGTGCAGCTGTTACTATCTGCTGCCGCCACCCTGCAAATACATTATCTAGGATTTAGTAGGACTTTTTGTGGGTGTATGCCACAACTCGTCACTGGTGCAATATTAGCGGTGGTTTTTATACTGGACCACCTACAAATTATTCTGCTTTATTGGTTGTTCCCTGGTGCTTTCCTAATGTTATTGCATGTTTGCTGCCTGGAGCGGCAGTTGCACTGCAGTGCAACAAAGGGGGGGGGGAGGCAAAAGAAACCCAGACCGTTAGTGGTATAGAAAGTTACAGGGTTTCCGCTGGATGTTACACGAGGTGCGCTGATTGGAAAGAGAGCAGCACGTCCACCCTGAAACCTTTGCAGGCTCAAACAGTATTGAAAACAGAGGTGGGACGTGTTACTGCTCCGTACCATCAGAAGCACAGATCATGAACACACAATGAAAATGACATGTGGAGGGGCCCTCGAACGCTGAAACTCCAGACTGCCACCAGTTATCTACAGAGAGGGGCAGTAGTGTATCCTGTGACAGAGGGCCAAGAGGCTCTTGGGCTGTAACCCCAAACCCTGGGAAGGCAGGGGACAGGGAACCTGGTTAGCTCAGCTGGTTAAAGCCTGGTGCTGATAATGCCAAGGTTGCAGGTTCGATCCCCGTGTGGGGTAGCTACATATTCCTGCATTGCAGGGGGTTGGACTAGATGATCCTCAGGCTCCCTTCCAACTCTACGATTCCATGATCCTAAGTAGGCTCTCCAAATATTGCTGGACTGCAAAACCCACCACCCCTGGCCACTGGCCCACATCTGGAGGGCCACAAGTGCTTCAACCCAGGCTGAGACTAGATGGAAGAACCAGGGGGTGGCAAAACTGGGTCAAATGGATTTCAACAGATAACTAGCTACCCAGGAGACCCTTTCCTGCTCAGAAGGAAGCAATGCTACCTAGTGGGTAGAGCACCCCCCTGGTTTTCCCCCAAGGCAGTGCTCTGAGGGTCCTTTTACCTGAGTGTGGAGGGAGGAGAAATCCCAAGAGAAAACGGAGACTCCCCCCCCCCCCCGGCTCTGCAGAGGGATGGTGATTAAATGGTGAGGGGGGGGGTTTACGACACTGCTTCTCCCTCTTCCAAGCATCCCTGCTTACAAACTCTTCTCCCCGTCTAGGAAAGCAACGGAGGGAGGCAAGAGGCGGGGGAAACGGAGTCAGCGCAAGCTGGGAGAGGAGAGCCGACTCCGGCTGGCGGTGTTTTTGCATTTCCAGGGAAGCGGTGCAGCTGAATGGACCGGAGTGCGCGCAGTGGGGGGGAGTAACTTATTCCGTAGCCCCCGCCGCCGCCACCTACCTACGTCTAGAAGCCCCTCTCCCCCGCACTTCGGATCTCTCGCACCGCAACCCCCCCCCCCCAGCCGCTTAATCCGGATCAGGGCAGGCGCCTCTCTTACCCCGTGCAGCTTCAGTGCGCGCTGCCCGCAGCGGCCGAATCCCCCGGCGCATCCCGGCAGCCAGCGGAGAGAGTGCGAGCCGGGCGCCCGCCTCCCTTCCCCGGCTGGGGAGGAGCGACCGAAGGGGACTCCCTCCCTCCCTCCTTCCCTTCCCTCCCCCCCCACCCCCGGGCCGGACAAGCCCTGCCGCCCCGAGAGCCGGCGGGCGACGGGAGGGGGGAATGGATGGGACCCCCGTCGCCCCGGCAAATCCTGCAGGCGCTAGAAGGGGGCGCCCTCGGTAATTCTCCCCTTCTCGATCTCCTTCCCTCGGGATCGCCAGGTGATCTATTAGTGATCTCCTCTTCCAACTCCACTAGGCAGGAACTGCTTTGAACCAAGCTCTCAGCCCCGGGACCCTATCTGCAAGCGCTATGGAAGACAGGAGTGTTTCTGAGAGAGTGCAGAGTGCACTTCCGACCGCCCCGGACACGGGGCAGCTCTGATCAAACGGGGTTAATAAAATCCTAAAGAATACCATCACCCTCAACCTTTATTACGGTCCAGAGACCCAACAAATCGTTACAAAGCAATACACAATTCATACAGCCTACCTCCAGGTTAAACACGCATTTTGCTCAGAATAAAGGGCTCATTGGTTCTTGCAACCACCGATAAAAACTTTGCCACTGCTATGTTCTAGCGTTTGTCCGGTCTTCCAATAGGAACCTGACATAATGAGCCTCTGATTTTTCCAGGAAAGGTACCAGCAAGGGTAATATCAGTTCAGCCCTGGCTTGCTCATATTTTGCACAGTGCAACAAAATATGTTTTATGGAATCGATGTCTTGTGCACACAAGCAAAGTCTGTCCTGGTAGGGAACTCCTAAAGAATAAGTAGTATTTGTGCCATGCAGAAAATACTCCGCATGCAACTCTGCTCCTAGGATGCCCCCTCCAAAACCCCAATCTCAGAAATACCTATATAAGTAGCAGCCCAGGTATTAGAAACTCATCTCAATTTTATAGCTGGGGAACAAGGGCTTAAATAAGACAGTGTAATGTTTTGAGATCCTTATTTTCTCAGCTCATATTCTTTTCTATCCATCTGTAATCAGCCCCAGAGGCTATTTTCAGTGCCAGTACTTTAGCATTGTAACATGGTCAGTAACCGGAGGTCACTGAGCATGTACAGAGTGTTTTCCCTTCACCAGTGCCAGTGAGATCGAGGCTATATGCATCTACAATAAGTATGTCTCAATCAACTTCTGAGCAGGCATGCATAGCAGGCAGTGACTGGAAACAAAGCGGTGTGCTTGCCCCAAAACCTTTGCAGGTGGCCAGGGATATTGAAAGCGGGATTGTGTGGAACTGGCCCCCCCATACCATCACAAGCACAAATCATAATGAATGCACAATAAGAAGGGAATCTGGAAAGACCCTTACATATGGTTCTCAAGCTGTACCCTATCCATACAAAATATATCATTAAATATAAAAAATAAAAATGCATTCTCTAGGTTGGGGCCCAGCAACCCTATTTAGAAAAGGTAGCCTTTGATGCTACTATGACTATCACCACTAGCAGTCAAGCACTTTTAGGTCCATTTTACAGATGCAGAACTGATCAGAACAGTAACATGCAAGATGGATGCTTCCAAGATTATGCAATTTTTACATGTGCACAGACTCGGGGGTACAAGAATGAAGTGTGCTTTCAGTTTCAACTTGTGGGGTGCTGGGGGAGGAAATGTGCCTCAGATGTTAGAGATGACAAGCAGTAATACTTTGGGGATTTGGAATTCCTAAAAGGACTGGCCCCGCACAAATGAATTGCTTCCCTTCTCCTTGTGACTAGCTTGAGGAAAAGGAAAGACTGTGGAGATAAGAAAGAGTTTTTGGTTACCGATTCCCCATCTGAAATCTGAAGAAGTATATGATCCATTAGCAGGTCTACTACCTCTCCTGTTGTCTGCATGTAAAAGTCCAGACTTATTTCACATTAGGAAGAGAGAGGGAGGGAGAGAGAGAGAGAGAGAGAGAGAGAGAGAGAGAGAGAGAGAGAGAGAAAGAAAGAAACTGGCCTCTTTCTTTTAGCAGGCAAACTGCTTAAGGTATTTGTGCTACAAGGAGAGTTAAGTGACTTGAGTTAGCAAATCACTGGAAAAAAGCGAAAACAATTCAAACCCTAAAGGGGGGAGAGGGAGAGAGGGAGAGAGGGGGAGAGAGAGAGAGAGAGAGAGAGAGAGAGAGAGAGAGAGAGAGAGAACCCTTTCAGTGTAAACATTTTCACCTGAATGTGATTGGCAGGTAGGCTTCAAAGGACCATTGCACAAGCACCAATCATTTCACTGGAACCAGCTGTTGAAGCATTACTGAAAAGGGGAGCAGGCAACTCAGATGCAAAGATGGGCAAGCCATGTGTGCTCTGCAACAGGTGCAACCAGAACAGGGTGACTGGAAGAAACCCAGCTCCTTACTGAACATACACCCCAAAAAGTGTGGCAGGGAGGAGGAGGAGGAGGAGGAGGAGAGGGCAGCCACAATCTTTGGTGTAAGAAGACGGCACATTGCGCACCAGAGAGAGGGAGGGAGGGAGAGATCCCCACCCCCACCCCGCTTTCCATCTGTGAAATGTTGGGAGGATGTTTGCAGTCCTTGGGACAAGATACGTTTGTGACATGTGGCACTGTAGCAACAATCTCGTGAGGCATCTTCCATGCACCTAGGAGAGACACTTAATACGCATGGAACAGCTAATCCACACCACATCGGATCTGCATAAGCACAGCAGGCTCCTCCCCCTTCGCTGATATCTCATTACCGGGGATTTCACAAACATCCAAAACTCCCAAAGGATTTCTTATCCCAAGTGAAGGCTGGGTGAGTGGGGGCCATAGAGCCACACTTTTCCAAACTGAGCGACTTCCCCGCTCCCTGCTGCCAAAACCTTTTAGCAGCATAAGCATTCTGCGTGTAGAAATTAAACAGGCGAAACTTATCCTGTCCCTTCTGATAGATGCCAGGAAGAGATTAATCTGGAGCATTTTTACCTTCTAGATAGCTGTTAAAGGCATTGAAGCACTGCCAGGAATAAAAATATCAATGAAAGTAATTTCACTCCACAGGTGACCGGTGTGCAAGGCAGACAATGGGAGCCAATGGGCAGATCCATCCTCTCTGTTGGTACCTTGGAGTGTCGAAAACAGTGGTTCTTAAACTTGGGTCTCCAGTTGTTGTTGGACTAGAGCTCCCATCATCCCCAGTTTGAGAAAAAGGTAAAGGTAAAGGGACCCCTGACCATTAGGTCCAGTCGTGGCCGACTCTGGGGTTGCGGCGCTCATCTCGCTTTATTGGCCGAGGGAGCCGGCGTACAGCTTCCAGGTCATGTGGCCAGCATGACTAAGCCGCTTCTGGCGAACCAGAGCAGCGCACGGAAACGCTGTAGTTCAACAAACATCTGGAGGGCCACAGCTTACCCATCCATGAGCTTACTTGCACGAATCTTTTTTATTTAAGGCCTGCAGATTACCTAATTACCAGTTGCATGTAAAGAGGAAACATTCTATCACATGTGGTGGGAATGCAAAAAGGTGATATGTTTCTGGGAGATGATATATAACGCGTTGAAAAAAATATTGAAATATACATTTACAAAGAAACCAGAAGCATTTCTATTGGGAATGGTGGGAAGTGATATAAACAGAAAAGAATGTAAACTTTTTTTATATGCCGTAACAGCAGCTAGAATATTATTAGCACAGAAATGGAAGCAAGAAGAATTGCCGACGATTGAAGAATGGAGAATGAAGTTGATGGACTATGCAGAATTAGATAAATTAACAGGAAGGATCCGAAACCAACGGGACCAGAGATTTACCGAAGACTGGAGTAAATTTATGATATATATGAAAAGTATTTGTGATCAAGAAACGACGTTTGTAGGTTTGCAAGAAGTTCTGTGAGGAGTATTGTTAGAAATATTGTAAAATTGGAGAAGGGAAGATGATAGGTTAAGAGAGGTAAAGACAATATAAAATTAAGTAATGCATAAAAAGTGATTAAGACGGAAGATCATCGGAGGTGCTGATGGAAGTCCAAAAAGAATGTATTTGTTATAATATGTGGGATATGTTTTATAATTTCTATGCTAAAATTAATAAAAAATGTATTTTAAGAAAATTACCAGTTGCATGTAGATATCTATTGCGAGTTGCCCTGGAAGTAGAGAGCATCCTCTGGCGTCTGCCAAGAGCCAAAGGAAGAAGGACTGCTGTGGCAGTTAAGGAGCCATATCTGAGGATAAAGACCACAGCTTAGTGATAGAGCATCTGCTTTGCATTCTGAAGGTCTCAGGTTCATTCCCCAGCATCTCCAGATAAGGACTCCATCCTAAAGCCCCAGAAAACTGCTGTCAGTCAGTGTAGAAAATCCTGAGCGAGAGGGACCAATGGTCTAACACTGCATAAAGCAGTTTCCTCTATTCCTACCCAAGCAAGAAGACCAACAAGGAAAGACCAGAAGAGCTGCAACTGGGTATAAAGGCAAGTTTGTTCTAGTCTTGCCATTTTTTTACTTTGTAAACTTGAAGGCAGGGCTTCTCTCTCTGTCTGTCTGTGCACTATTTTGGGAGACAGTATCTGGTATGAAAAGCAGGATAAAAATATAATTAAATCTCAGGATTGGGCACTTGATCAGTCAGGAAAGATATAGCCTATCAACTGGTCCAATAATGGTCAAGAATTTAAAGTCTTGTCCTTGTTCTAATAAATGTTAATGCTTAATCACCAACAGACACTTGTACAGTGGTACCTCGGGTTGCAGATGCTTCAGGTTACTGATGCTTCAGGTTACAGACTCCGTTAACCCAGAAATAGTACCTCGGGTTAAGAACTTTGCTTCAGGATGAGAACAGAAATGGTGCTCCGGCGGCGCGGCGGCAGCTGGAGGCCCCATTAGCTAAAGTGGTGCTTCAGGTTAAGAACAGTTTCAGGTTAAGTACGGACCTCCGGAATGAATTAAGTACTTAACCCAAGGTACCACTGTAATAACTTGCAATGTTTCGTTGCGATTTTTTAAAACTTAAACAGCATTAAGGTAAGGGTTTGTTTTTTAAGAAAATAAAAATGTGAGCAATGTGATTGACCTTCTCTTTGTCTTTCATCCCGGAACACTAGTTTCACATTAAAGAAAACAAAACAAAGCAAAATAAAAAGAAATTATCATTTCAACACAGCCTTCAAGACGTTACACAACGTAACAGCGGGCCAATTCGGCAAACATCATGTATTCAAAGAATATTGATAATACTGGGCTGGTCAACTGAACAGCGTGCCAACCCTAATATATTAGGCCTTGCTCATGCCAGCATCTGTTTCATCTTAAAAGTCAGGAGTTGAATCCAGTAAATGTGCTTCCCAAGAAGAGTGAATTATCCACAGAACATAGCTGAGGCATTGCTGCAGCCCCTCTTCCATGCATACTATTTACACACATACTGGGGGCTCTCAAAGACCACTGCTCCATTAACTCAAGGGTGATGGTGCTGATGTTGTTGTTGTTGTAAGATAAGGTACTGTATTTTTCGCTCTGTAGGATGCACCCAACCATAAGACGCACCTAGTTTTCAGAGGGGGAATGCAAGAAAAAAAATATTCTTTAAAGGGAGCGCTGAGCAGAGCCTCTATGCATCCCAGACTCTGCTCAGCACTCCCTTTCACGAGCCACATGGAATTGGCTTCTGGCTTAGCCCCTCTGTCCCTTCCGTCACCTCCTTGGGGAAAAGCCCCCAAGAGCTGCACATACACTCCGTGCGGCTCTTTAAAGGGAGCGCGGCTCTTTGGGGCTTTTCCAGGAGGTGACGGAAGGGACAGAGGGGCTAAGCCAGAAGCTAGAACAGCAAGAGGGAGTGCCGCGCAGTGATCCCTCTTGCTGTTCTGGCTTAGCCGTGCAGCCTGCATTCGCTCCATAAGACGCACACACATTCCCCCTTACTTTTTAGGAGGGAAAAAGTGCATCTTATAGAGCGAAAAATACAGTATTTGCTGCCCTGTAGATAATGGTTCTGGGTGAGGCTGCTTCCAGACTCTGAAGCAGAGGTGGAGAAACTGTGGGCCTAAATGGACCCCAACTCCTTCCATCCCCCACCAGCACGGTCAATGGTCAGGGATTATTAGAGTCATGGTCCAACGACAACAAAATCCTTCTTCACCACTGCTCTTAGGGGTCAAAGGCAGTGTGGAAGCTGTTTTCGGGAAGGGATGCAAGAAGGAAGGAACGAAGGCAGGAGGGAGAACAGAAGAGTTTTGAGATGCTGCTGGTGACAGCTTGGAAGCGAGATTGGACGGGCCAGAAGGTTAATTCATCTTGGAAAAACGTTTCATCTTTGGGGAGAGCCAAGAGCAATTTTGAGAAAGTCTGTTTTTCTGTGCAAAGAGTTCCGAAGTCTGTGTGCTCCGGTACTCTCTGGAATAAAGCAACTATATTCCCCGGAGGGGGCGGGGAATAGAAGCTGGGGGGGGGGGCCACTAAAACAGAGCACCAAAGATTCTTTGGCTAGTCCTGCCCCAGGACATCCTGATCTCCACCCACCTTCAGTGCAGGGTTATTTGGGGCCAAACTCCATGTTACTGAAAAGATCCATGGTTAGATTTTCTGTCATGTTTATTTTTACTTAATGCAGCTGTGCGGAGGGGAGGCATTGAAATTTTATCTCTGCTTCAATCAGCCCCCTCTCCCCAAATCCTAGCCCAAAGCTGCCATTAGATGATATCTGATTCTCCCCCCTCCCCGTTTCTGCAGGGACTAATTAACATTTTGCTAGGGAAGAGAAGATTTAGATGGAGGAAACTGGCAAGAAGAAAACAGTGCTGCCCCCTCCTCCAGCTCAAAAAAAAATCATAACGCCCCATCTCTCCATGGTTGCATTTAAATAACAATCACAATAAAAACACCACTCTGGGAGATCTCGATTGCGGATTATTTGCTTAATGTGCAGCCTGGCCCGCAGGGTTCCACCTGGGATTATTTTGACCTGGGGAAGCAAGTGACGAGAGCGAAAACGAAGGAGGGCTCATTGGCTTTTGCCAACGTGGGTGTTACACGGTGTTGGAAACTCAGATACAGTGAGGGGGGAAAGTATTTGATCCCCTGCTAAATTTGCCCGTTTGCCCTCTGACGAAGAAATGACCAGTCCATAATTTTATGGTAGTGGCGCCCGCCCTGTGAAACGCCCTCCCATCAGATGGGAAGGAAATAAGCAGCTATCTTATCTTTAAAAGATATCTGAAGGCAGCCCTGTTTAGGGAAGTTTTTAATATTTAATGCTGTATTGTTTTTAACACTCAATTGGGAGCCGCCCAGAGTGGTTGGGGAGACTCAGCCAGATGGGTGGGGTATAAATAAATTATTATTACTATTATTAGGTAGGTTTATTGTAGCTGTATATAATCTAATCACCAATTGGCATCTTTAACCTAGGCTGCGGTCACCACAATGGAATGTCTAGGCACCGTTCCCTGCCCCCTAAGCGATTGTTGTTGCTGTTATTTCCATTTCTATTACCCTGTATATTTTAAAGAACAAATTTCAAAGTGGTTTACAGCACATTAAAACACCAAACAATCCAGAAAAAAACTAATTCAAGCTTCAAGGAAAATATTTCAGATCCTTCTCTAAGTGGCATTTTGTTCTCCCAAGTTGCCATCCTAGCATCTAGAGATCTCCACATGGTCACAACTGGACCCTTGGATAATATGTTTTGTTTTAATTTTGAATTAAAAAAAATATATTTTAAAAAAACAACAATTGGACCCATGCAAGTTGCAAAACGCACCTGGCGCCTGGCTAATTTCAAACACTGCTGGTCTTACAAGCAATGTCTTAAAAATCAAGCCAATACAAATTCCAAAAAATATATCTATTGCAGGCCATTTTCACTGTGATGTTATTCGAGGCATGTCAATTTCATTCTCAGGCAGGAATTCAGGGCAAACAGGAAACCCAGCAGGGTGGGCGCCTTGCAGCTTAATTTCATGTGACACTGAACCCGACTGCACGCGGACAGCTAGCAAGGGATAAAACAGTACAAAAGGGGGTGGAGAGAGAAGCAAAGGGGGGCACCCAACTCACGTTTGACTCTTTCGCTGCTCACCGCGGGCTCCAGCAGTCCTCAAAGGATTACCTTGGAGGGAATGTGGGCCTCAACAGGAAAAAAAGGAAAGTTTTTCCACCCCTGAGTTAAACGCTGACCTCTCACAGTGAAGAGTCATCAGTGGGGCTCTTAATAATTGAGGTCTTAAGTGGCCTACTTAACACACTAAAGGAAACATCAGGCAGGTGTGGTTTTCTGCATCAGGTGCACGCATGGCATCCCCTATAAAACCTGTGAAAGTCTTAGTCTTCTTTAGGAGGACTGTATGGTCATGCCATGGGGGGCCCCAAGTGTATGTGTGATTTAAATACAAAGAGGGGAAAGGCTCCCATCCGTTAACAGCACAGATCCACTCCACTTCCCAGTGGGGAGGAGTTGCGGTGGACTGCATGGCTGGGGGATCCCGGTCACGTCAGAGCCTGGCCAGCCAATCTGCTGGCTGGGGGGGGGGCATGGCTGGAGCCGTTTAAACAGAGGAGCGAGCCAGAGGACTTCCTCTTAGCTCGCTTCCTCAATCACCCACCCTCCCTCCCTATTTTGCAGGTTAGGCAATGACCTTGCTATGGACTTCGGTTGGTTGCCTTGGTTGTCCGAGGGGCCTGGTAGGAATTTTTCCATTTGGCAAACTGGCACTGGCCACTTGGTTTTCGCCTACCTCGTGGCAATCGTCACAATTTTGTTAGGGTTGCGGTTAGGCATTGTTTGACCTTGTATGGGGGAGGGGAGGTGTGGCCATCACCTGCCCCTCCATGCTTAAGGGTATTCCATTTAAGGAACCCGGGGGTGTTGATCTAGTCTGAAGCCCGGCTGGGGGCTAAGGCTTTGACACGACCCCGACGGAAACACCAGGGGGAGCTTGAGTTGGTTCGCATCGACAGGGCTCCCCCTACCGGTGGCTTACCCTTACTGGACTTCCTGCACAATGGGCAGGAGTCAGATATAGGTAAAGGTAAAAGGACCCCGACCATTAGGTCCAGTCGTGACTGACTCTGGAGCTGCGGTGCTCATCTCGCTTTATTGGCCGAGGGAGCCAGCGTACAGCTTCCGGGTCATGTGGTCAGCATGACTAAGCCGCTTCTGGCGAACCAGAGCAGCACACGGAAACGCTGTTTACCTTCCCGCCAGAGCGGTACCTATTTCTCTACTTGCACTTGACATGCATTCGAACTGCTAGGTTGGCAGGAGCAGGGACCGAGCAACGGGAGCTCACCCTGTCGTGGGGATTCAAACCGCTGACCTTCTGATCGGCAAGTCCTAGGCTCTGTGGTTTAATCCGCAGCATCAATGCCTAAGCCAATACCGCTCACATTCTGTAACTTCAATAAAGTTGTGGCCAAAATTTGCCCAATAACATAAACCTAATATCTGTGTCCTTGTGTGAGTTTTTCCAACGAGGGGGTAGCTGCGGGGTCTCGACACGCAACATGGGCCAAATGTGTGATTGCTTGTATTTCTGGATTTAACGCATTTGTGCCTTTAAGGATAGAGATATCCGGAGTGTAAGTTACCAGTGCTGCTGCTTTTCCAGTCCCAGTGCTGAAGTGACAAGGGAAGAGGACTTTGCAAGAATCCTCTCTTGCAAAGGGTCTAGGAAATCTGGATATCACAACCAGATTCTTCAGAAGAAGGAGGAAAATGTAAACCTTGGGAACTCAGGGATGGGGGGGGGGGTAGAATGTCAGAACAGGCCAAAGCTCAAGAAGAACAGAATGGCCAGAGACGCTTGGTATTGTTCTTGATGGCTTATCTAATTTTAAAGACATGTTCATTGTATATCATGCAAGCTTTGGAGCTGATCTGGATTCAGTTTACCCCATAGCCTGAATTCCTTTAAAACCAAGTCTTTAGGGGACAGCTAGATGGTCTGGGATAGGCAGAGACAGGCTAGCTTTCTGCAGATTTTCTGCAACCTGGTGTAGGGGAAGGCGATGGCGATGAGCAATGTTTGAAAGGGAAAGCAAGACTGTAAGTAGGAATGTTATCCCACACATTTAAAGCCAGGCCAAATGGTCAAATGTGGATTTCAAAAGGTGGGCTCCCACATTCCGGTTTGAAATTTTAGTCCCCGCTCCCACCAAAAAGCCCATCATGCCAGCTTAGTTGTAGCACTAAGGAGACTGTTCTATCAGCGCAAGCTTTTCTGCTTGCCCAATACAAGCTTACTCTCCAGGTGGCACAATGGGTCAGTGCATCTGACTGTTGACCAGAAGGTCGGTGGTTCGAGCCCAGGCCTGGGGCAGGATTCCTGCAACGAAGAGGGTTGGACTAGACGGTCCTCAGGGTCGTTTCCAACTCTACGATTCTTTGAGTCTTATGACTCTATAACTATCTCCCCGCTCCTCTCCTCCCCTGCACATGCACCCTCTTCTGAGGGATTTCCTAACCCTCCTGAATGGATTTGGAGGACACAGGCAAACCCCACCGCACTAGCGGAAGTCCTTATGCAGGCTTCTGCGAGCAGAACGAGGTAGTTGAAAACCTCCCTAGCGGGAGAGGCGAACGCACAAAAAGGATTAGAATGATTCTTTTGTGAAATCGCTTTGAGATATTTGATGGGAAGCAGTTCACAAACGAAAGCAAATAAAGTCGAAAAATAAACCGTCAACAATCCATCTCAGCAAAGTGACAAGAGTAACGATGTGGAGAATGTATTTCGTGGGATTGTTTGGAGTTTCCTTGATGTGGGTGGGGGAGCTCAGTTTGCAACTGGGAGATCCTGGGTTCCAATCCGTGCAGAACACAAAGCAGCAGCCTCAACCTGACATACCTCTCAAGGTTATTGTGAAGGTAAAGACAATCAGGGGAGTCCTCCAGGACTACAGGTCTCATCATCCTTGGCCATACTGGCCGAGGCTGATGGGAACTGGAGTCCGACTACATGCGGAGGGCACTCCCTGAGTGGCAGGTGTGGAAGAGAATTCATTAAAAAGTTTACCTTCTCCACGTTGCAGAGCTAAGCAACTCTACTATTTGCTGATACTGCTGCAAGAGAATTTGCTGCCCTGCACAGCGGGGTCCCGACTCTAAGGGGGACTCAGCCTGGGACAGATGGCCCTCCTGTTGCTTCTCATTTCCCAAGTATAAAGTCATCATTGCCTGGACATCCGCCATTCCAGGCAGATATGTCTGGAGAGAACCCACCATCCCAGCAAGGACATACAAGGGCTGTGGCTCCCCCTGCAGGCAGCTGCCTGGCAACACAGGAAGGAAACCCACTTCTTCCTTATTCTTGTACTTTTAATACATAAAAGGCTGAACTGGACCCCCAGCTCCAAAACCAGGTTGCTGAATTGCTGCAGAGCAGTGAGCGCAGTCTGCAGTAGGAGAAGCAGCAGGCGTGGCAGTTTAACCCTTTACCCAATTCAAAACACTTTCCCTTGCAATGTGGCAAATGTGCATTCTAGGAGGGATTTTTCGGGGGGGGGGGAGAAGGGGGGGAATGTCAACCAAGAAAAGGGTTAATGGCCCACCTGCTGCTTCTCTGCTGCAAACCTTGCTCCCTCTGCCAGCGGTTCCTGGAATTAAAGCTTTAGGTATAGTCTAGCAGGGTTTCAGCCTACTGATTACAGGCTGCAGACCTAATCTCTCTCTCTCTCTCTCTCTCAATCTATCACTGTCTCTATTTCTATATCCAGATGTGATTTTGGAAGGAAGGTAGATGGGATCAAAATAAACCCCCAAGTCACTCTAAAGCAGGGGTCAGCAAACTTTTTCAGCAGGGGGCCAGTCCACTGTCCCTCAGACCTTGTGGGGGGGCGGGCTATATTTTTTGGGGGAAATAATGAACAAATTCCTATGCCCCACAAATAACCCAGAGATGCGTTTCAAATAAAAGCACACATTCTACTCATGTAAAAACACCAGGCAGGCCCCACAAATAACCCAGAGATGCATTTTAAGTAAAAGGACACATTCTACTATGTAAAAACACACTGATTCTCGGACCATCCGCAGGCCGGATTTAGATGGCAATTGGGCCGGATCCGGCCCCTGGGCCTTGGTTTGCCTACCCATGCTCTCTTGCCTTCCCTGCAATCATGCAGTACAGCTTTCAGAGGGGTAGCAGTGCTAGGTTCTTGTAGCTAAAACCACCTAAAGGTTTGTGCACCTTCAAAGACTAATAAATTCTGGGTACCGGTAATTCTAAACTGCAGCTATGTGTATGACCCAGATCGAACACTGCTCCCATGTCTTCTCTACCAGCACTATTATAGGACTCAGCAATGTCATCTGCAACACCAGGAGTTCATTTGTCTGCACATCTTTCAACAAGATATATGTCGTCATCTGCCAACAAAGTCCTTCTACAGGCCCATTTCTATGCAAAAGTTTAAATGGCAATATTGAGAAACCAGTGGAGGAATATTTCAACCACTCTGTATCTGGCCATACTGGGACAAAGGACCTTCAAAGGAAGACTGCAGCATGAAACTGCTGAATTGTAATTCCTCAAGAGGTTCCGTGCTATCGCTAGCGGATTGAATCAGCACAATCACACTGCTTACGTTAATTGGCTTACCAATGCCAGGATGTCTGTGCTATCATCACATCTGTGCCTGCCTGTTTGTTTTGTGAATGGCCACTATTAAGGATATAATCATCACCATCTGTACCCTCTGCTGCACTTCCTTCCTTCTGACCGCACTGATTACAATTATACACACCCATATTCCTGCAGCTCGGAATAACACTTCATGCATCTGATTAAGTAGATTGTAGTCCAAGAAAGCTTATTCCATTAAAAAGAAAAATAGCCTTTAGGGAGCCAGTAGCCAGTACAGCTTTTCATATCTCCCTCTCTCCCTCCCTCTCTCTCTCTCTCTCTCTCTCTCTCTCTCTCTCTCTCTCTCTTCTCCAGCAGAGGTCACTCCAACATAGGCAAAGAGACCAAATGACTAAACGCACCATCACCAGCTGAGAATACCTGCCTCCCTCCGTGCAGGAATGGGAATGGAGTCACTGCAAAAGAGCCCGATTACTGCTCTTTAACACATACACGTGTCTTTGTTCCTAACCAATGACCTGAGCACAATCACTGATCTCCAGCTGTCCCCCGAGATGGATACGAGAACTCTCCACAAGGCGGCAAATTGTTACCAGGCATGCTCACGTGGTACTTCGTATCTTAAAGGCCAGGCACACATGCAGTGAAGAGGAGGCTGCCCTCAAAGGTGTACAGCAGGGACGGGGAACCGGTGGCCTTCCATCAACCCCAGCCAGTGTGGCCCATGGTCAGAGATGATGGGAGTTGTAGTCCAGCAACATCTGGTGGTGGTGGGGAAACCCATTCCTGGCATACAAGTTGAGGTGGTCTGATGGGCAAAAGATTCCCTCAGGCTCCCTTCCCTCCCTCTACAATTCTATGATGCACCACGCATGTGGTGGATCTGATCTCCTCAACCCACATACATTAAAGGCTATGTTCCTTCATGAGAGCCAGTGTGGTGGAGTGGTTAAGAGCGGTGGACTTGTAATCTGGTGAACCGGGTTCGCTTCCCTGCTCCTCCACATGCAGCTGCTGGGTGACCTTGGGCTAGTCACACTTCTCTGAAGTCTCTCAGCCTCACTCACCTCACACAGTGTTTGTTGTGGGGGAGGAAGGGAAAGGAGATTGTTAGCCGCTTTGAGACTCCTTAGGGTAGTGATAAAGCGGGATATCAAATCCAATCTCCTCTTTTTCTTCTTCACCTGTTTGTGTTAGACCCTTCACCTATTTGTGGTACCAACCTGCCATTACAGTGGTACCTCGGTTTAAGAACAGTCCAGTCTAAGAACGATTTGGTTTACAAACTCCGCAAAACCGGAAATAGTGTCCTGGTTTGAGAACTTTACCTCGGTCTAAGAACATATTCCGAATGGTGGAAGGGCACCGGCGGCGGGAGGCCTTATTAGGGAAAGTGCGCCTCAGTTTAAGAATGGTTTTGGTTTAAGAACGGACTTCCGGAACGGATTAAGTTCGTAAACCGAGGTACCACTGTATTATTATTTTTTACTAGCCTGACAAGACAGACTGAAAAACTAGCAAACTTCCAAAGCCAGCGAAACTCCCAAGCAAGGCTAGTGAGTCCCAGTTTCCCTATAGAACCTGACTCCCAATAACTTGCTGAAGCCTACCCATTTTTCTGCTGCAGCAGTGAGTGGGCAGAGGAAGGAAACCATTGACCGAGTGCCAAGATGCTTTGGAGTGCATGTAAACACTTGACAAGCCAGTTGTCCTCCCCCCACCACCCCCCACACCGGCAGAAGCATGATAGTTAATCTCAGGGTCATAGGTGGGAGCTCCATGTTGGGCAAAATATTCCTGCACTGCCGCAGTTTGGACTAGATGACCCTTGTGGCCCCTTCCAACTGTGCAGCTCTATGATTTGAGATCTCTTGTGATTTAAGGAGATGTGGTGCTGCAGCCTCCTTAAGTGACCTATTTGAAGTGTGTGCTTAAAGCAGGCATAGCTAGCTTCCCTGGCCGGGGTATATGTTCAGCTCTCCCCTGGAGGCTGATCCATTTGGCTCACCCACCAACCCCAGCGTGGCCCCCAGCCAGCCCCCACCTGACTGCCTTCAGAACATGGTGTTGATAAAGCTAAGGTTGCAGCTTTGATCCCCGTATGAGACAGGTAATAATAATAATAATAATAATAATAATAATAATAATAATAATAATTTATTATTTGTACCCCGCCCAACTAGCTGGGTTTCCCCAGACACTCTGGGCGGCTTCCAACAAAGATTTAAAATACATTAAAATGTCACACATTCACATGTCTTCTAAATGTTAGGTAGTTGTTTATCTCTTTGACATCTGGTGGGAGGGCGTTCCACAGGGCAGGCGCCACTACCGAGAAGGCCCTCTGCCTGGTTCCCTGTAGCTTTGCTTCTCGCAATGAGGGAACTGCCAGAAGGCCCTCAGCGCTGGACCTCAGCGTCCAGGCAGAATGATGGGGGTGGAGACGCTCCTTCAGGTATACTGGGCCGAGGCCATTCAGGTATACTGGGCCGAGGTGCATATTGCAGGGTTTGCAGTAGATGACCCTCAGGGTCCCTTCAACTCTATGATACAACCTGCCATGAGCTCTCTGACGCCACCTACTGTTGATCTCCCTGCCTTCCACCCTACCAGTCCCAAACGGGCCCCAGCCACCACTTATCTCCAGGGCTAACGTAACCCCTCCCGCACCTTCATCTGTGAGCCCTGGGTGCCTCACCTGGCATTCCCAGGGGCCAGGTGTCCAGGTCAAAGCCCCTTTCTCTGGTGGGGGCAGAGGAAGAGAAGAAGGAAAGTAGGAGGAGTTATACAAACAGTCCTACCCGAGCCTGTACCTCCTGGGCCGGAAGCAGCCACGGCCTTACCGTGTTGAAACCAGCGAAGAGGCCCACGGCCGGCTGCGCCTCCATAGGGAACGACAGGAAGGGCTTGAGATCGAGGGGTTGCTGCATCATGGCAGGTGGTGGGCGCAGGATGGCCGGGATTGGGCCCGCCCGGCTCAGGCTGCCTAGGCAAGGAGAGACAAGGGGAAAACATCAATAGTTTGCCCTGTGATGTGGGCGATGCAGGGGGTCAGGGTAAAGGGCAGAGGAAAAGAGGCTAGGACCAAATGATTTTAAACTTGCACAGATTTTACAAACGAAAAGGACTTTCTCAAAGAGACTTGTGGAGTGTATAAAAAAAAATGCAGTAACAACAATCCATGAAAGCAGCAGCAAGGAACGCAAATGAAAGCTTAGGCTGAACAAGAGCAAAAATGAATGGTTGAAGATTTAAATCAAGCTATTATCAGCAACGCTGGACATTTCCAAAGAGCACAATAACTGGTTGTTGCACATATCAATATCTCAAACTTAAAAACATCCAAATTCCCAGACAGGGCTTCACATTTCAAATCTGCAGAAAACTCATCTCAGACTATGCGTTTCAGATCCGAGCTTGAATCCAACATTATTTTTAATTTGGGGAGTGGGGTTGGACGAGAGAAATCTTTTCAAGTTAAACACAGATTTTGAAGGGTTTGGGTGGGAGGTTTTTTTATGTTCCTTTGCAGCATAGATGAGATTGGCCCATTTTATTCTCACGCACCACAATCTTGCAAAGTAGGTTATGTCAAGACGGGGGGGGGGGGGGGGCTTCCACATGTCAGTTTACTGTGGACTCGGTGCTGCTCATATTCAGCACATAAACACACAAATCCTGTATAAACAGCAGCTCCAGATTAAACGGGTAAAATATAGGATGGCATTTTGACAAGGACGAGGTTGTGTGTGGACACTGTGCAGAACTTGCATGCCCAGTCAGCATCAAGTCCACAATAAATTGCAGAAACACTCAGAGAGAGGTACCCAAGTGGACTTCATACTATTTAAACCCTGGGTCTACCCAATGGTGTCCAACATACTGTTCACTACATTACAGCATGCTGAATTGAGCACACACGTGCTAGCTATGTATTTCATGCACATATCTGTCGAAGGAAAGCAGCAGCATAAATGAGAGAGTTTGCAGGTTTGCACACCTAATAAATTAGGCCTAGGCGCCAATGTCCTGTGGCACGCTAGCTGGTTGTACCTGTCAACCGCTACTGTCACAAGCAAAAGCAGGTTCTACAAATACTCTTGTGGGTGGCAAGTGGATCCCAGGAATCAAAACCTGCATTTACCTAGCACAGTCAAGATGTTCATTGCCACCTTGGCTTTTAGAAACAGACATGAAAGATATCCCAGAACAGCCAAAATAAGAGAACCTAATGGCTGTTCTGTGGAAGAATGGAAGCCCTTTTTGGATTACTTAAAGAAATACTTTAGCATGATGAACTCACAAGCGGGATGTGAACTATGAGCAACAGAAGGAATGAGAGTATTGTATTGTTGTTATGGTGTAGGGCCTAGACTTGCTGATCAGAAGGTTGGTGGTTCGAATCCCCGTGATGGGGTGGGTTCCCGTTGCTCGGTCCCTGCTCCTGCCAACCTAGCAGTTCGAAAGCACATTAAAGTGCAAGTAGATAAATAGGTACCGCTCCGGTGGGAAGGTAAACGGTGTTTCCGTGCGCTACTCTGGTTCACCAGAAGCGGCTTAGTCATGCTGGCCACATGACTTGGAAGCTGTACGCCGGCTCCCTCGGCCAATAAAGCGAGATGAGCGCCACAACCCCAGAGTCGGTCACG
Source organism: Podarcis filfolensis (assembly GCF_964270895.1). Taxonomy (NCBI): domain Eukaryota; kingdom Metazoa; phylum Chordata; class Lepidosauria; order Squamata; family Lacertidae; genus Podarcis; species Podarcis filfolensis. The sequence goes on along the minus strand of NC_139605.1, from coordinate 113,873,978 downwards.
ACTGGACCTAAGGTCAGGGGTCCCTTTACCCTTTACCTTTCCTAGGGTGCAGCAGAGGGGGAGAAATAAAAACACCATGGAAAACAGGGTGGGAAGTCAACAGAACAAAACAAAGAATTATTATGTATTGGAGTGTGTATGTTAAACTTTTGAAAGTTGCAAAAATAATTGAATTAAAAAGGAAACTATGGCCCTCTAGTTGCTGTTGGGCTTCCAGTTCCCATCAGACCCAAGAAGCATGGCCAGTTGTCAGAGAAGATGGGAAATGATGTCCAGCAACATCAAGAGCCTGAAAGGTTTGCTATCTCTGTTCTAGGGATTCTTTTAGCAAGCACACTCAGCCGCGCTCCCCAGCACAGTGAGTCTTGGGGCTATGACTGATAAGTCCTTGCACATGGCAAACGGGTTGGCTTGGGTGCCATAAACTTACCTTGCAGCTTTACACGACAGGGTGCAAATCTGCAGCACAAACTTGGAGCGCAGCAGCAAACTATACAGTTAGGGATGTTTTGAACTGGTTCAGCCCACCTAGAGCCAGATAGCCAATGGAAACACTGCAAAGTGTCTGACATCTGTGGAGTTCCCCCCAAAAAAGGCTTCTGCATGGGCATGCGTATTCCCTCCACCACCACAATCACACCGCCAAAAAAACAAAGAAAAAAAGCTGTTTCTCCCTCCCTCCTCGATTGCTTACATAACCATTTGTGCAGCCAGCCGTCAGTCCTGGAAAGTTCAGTGGTAATTGCACATCATCTAGTCGCCACTGTAAAGGCGGAAAAGAGCAACAGTGAAACTGGCATTCTTTCGCTCCCTGCTCTGCACTAAGCTGGGAGATGCCTTTTCACTGTGGAGGTGAAATTGAAAAGGGGTCTTGAGGTGAGCAGAAGAGGAATTGGTCAGTTTTGCCAGCGCTCTTCGCAGCCTCTGTCGGCAAATCCCCAAACTTGTACAAGGCGTTGAACATCCATTGCGACTTGCCGGGCGCCCTCTGCAACGTATTTCTACTGATAAGGACCCCTAACAAAGTCACAAGGGAAGATTTTCTATTTCCCCAAAGCCTTGGTGTGCCTGGATGTGTCCTCCTAGAGCTTAATTCAGTGATGAAGCAAAGCAGCAGAATGCATTAAGTAAAACACAACTGTGACGCCGCAAGGAGAGAGAGAAATCAGACCCAGACACTCACTGGTCCGTGGTTTTTGGGCCGTTTCCAACAGCAAGGTCATGAACAATCTCACAATGGAGGAGGAAGTGGATCATTACAGTATTGTGCAAGGGGATTGCAAGAGGGCTAAGATTGTTAGAGCTTATTTGAGCTAGAGAATAATTTGAGAAATGGGAAGGTGCTGGGGTGGGGTGCTAAAGCCTGCATCAGCTGCAAAATTCAAGCTTTGTCAGAATTTCAGGTTTCATTTTTTAAAAGCAAGTTTCTAGACCTTATGGCTGCAAATATATAAATATATATTTAAATTATATGTTTGTATATATGGCAAGAAGCCTGCTAACAGTGTGATCCGGTACATGCCTACTTAGAAGTAAGCACTGCTGAGTTCAGTGAGGCTTACACAGCCTAAACCTCAGAAGCAAAAGGGGTAGCTGAGTAAGTTTTAATAACAGGATATGCTTGCCCTTCATAGTTCCCACCTCTACATACCCCACCCCATAACTAACAAACCAGAATACGTAATGAAGGATAGTGAATAAAATAAAATGCAGAATAAGTAAGGCAGTCTGCAAAAGCTTGCATACAGGTTGCAAAATTCAACCTCTCTGGATGCAGAACTTGGATTTGCCTGGGTGCATAACTGGATTATGTCTGTATGACACCCAGTCCTGGGTATACACTTGTACAGATGTTATAATATATACCAATGCAGCACATTTATGCAAATCAAGTGAAGCTGCAGCACAGCTGCAAGTATTAAATGATTAATTGCTGTGTTTATATCAACCACAAGCTTAACATGCAGGTGAAAAGTCCCCACCGTCAACACATTGCCAGATCAGAGGAGCTGACAATAAGGAAACTCTGGCGTTATGCACTTTCGTAAAGGCTCATCTATATCCAGAAGGGCCGACACCATCCTCGCTGTTCCACCTTTAATGTCCTCACACCCAGCTTTGCCTTCTGGCCTCTGTAAAGGGTGGCAGATAGCTGAACACAGCAAAACAGTAACATAAAATTATGACGCTCCCTTCAAAAGCCTCAAAAGGGCTACCAAGTATACAAACGAACTTAAATGCAAGTGATTGATTGACCGATTGCTTAAAAGCCAGACAGTTAATCGATTTGGAACAAAAAACCTTTGCTTCGGATGAGAGACCTAACTTGCATATGATATATCAATGTGCTTATTCGCCACGCAGAATGAAGGCTTCTCTTGCTCTGAGCACAAACAGAACTGACATTTGTTAGGCCTGAATCCATAGAGAATATCCATCGTTTTTGCTACTGGACTTTCACAGCTGTGGCTTTGACTCCAAAGCTGCTCCCCTCACCTTAGGGGCTTACAGCGCCTGCTGAACTGATGTGCTACACAGCCTGGGAATGACAGTGTGAGAGCAAGGGGGCTGCTAAACTGGTTTGCTGCCTGGTCATTCAGAGACAGAGCAAACAAGAACAAGGCAAACTGTCATGCGTGGACTGCACAGGCATACAACAACTGATCAGTAGACCCTACAAATGTCCCTATTTCCCAGGGACAGCTCCGGATTTACAGATGCCATCCTGGTTTCTGATTTGATCCCAGAATGTCATGCTTTTCTTTGTTGTTGTTGCTGTTTAGTCGTTTAGTCGTGTCCTACTCTTCGTGACCCCATGGACCAGAGCATGCCAGGCACTCCTGTCTCCCACTGCCTCCCGCAGTTTGGTCAAACTCATGTTCGTAGCTTCGAGAACACTGTCCAACCATCTCATCCTCTGTCGTCCCCTTCTCCTTGTGCCCTCCATCTTTCCCAACATCAGGGTCTTTTCCAGGGAGTCTTCTCTTCTCATGAGGTGACCAAAGTATTGGAGCCTCAGCTTCAGGATCTGTCCTTCCAGTGAGCACTCAGGGCTGATTTCCTTCAGAATGGATAGGTTTGATCTCCTTGCAGTCCATGGGACTCTCAGGAGTCTCCTCCAGCACCGTAATTCAAAAGCATCAATTCTTTGGCAATCAGCCTTCTTTATGGTCCAGCTCTCACTTCCATACATCACTACTGGGAAAACCATAGCTTTAACTATACGGGCCTTTGTCAGCAAGGTGATGTCTTTGCTTTTTAAGATGATGTCTAGGTTTGTCATTGCTTTTCTTTAGGACGTCCCTATTATCATCGGGAAAATGTTGGAGGGTATGGAGTTATGCGACCCATGAGCCAAGGAGATAAGCAACTCTACAACCTTTAGAAGACATGTAAAAGGTAGCTTTATATAGGGAAGTTTTTAAAAAAATGTTTTTAATGCCTTTGCTTTGTACATTGCATTCTTTCTGGGACAGCTGATGACTTAGTGTGTTGCGGGCAGGGCAGGGGTCCTTCCTCCGAGTAGGGCTGATTTGGCATGGCACACTGGCCAGATAATAATAATAATAATAATAATAATAATAATAATAATAATAATTTATTTATACCCTGCCCAACTGGCTGGGTTTCCCCAGCCACTCTGGGCGGCTTCCAATGGAATATTAAAAACACAATACAGCATTAAACATTAAAAACTTCCCTAAACAGGGCTTCCTTCAGATGTCTTTTAAAAGTAAGATAGTTGCTTATTGCCTTGACATCTGCTGGGAGGGCATTCCACAGGGCAGGCGCCACAACCGAGAAGGCCCTCTGCCTGGTTCCCTGTAACCTCACTTCTCGCAGCGAGGGAACCGCCAGAAGGCCCTCGGTGCTGGACCTCAGTTCTTTGGTCCAAAGGCAGCCTGGACCTTAAGTGGTCCACAATGTTCTCTTTCCTGTCACATGGCACTGGCCTAGGAATGGGCAAGTTTCTCAGTTTTTAGTTTCTCTGTTTAATAGGACGTCCCTATTTTCATTGGAGAAATGTTGTAGGGTATGAACAGATCAAGTACAGTAGCTGGTGTCGGGTGCAGACATCCGTTGAGGATGCATAGAGAAGATCACACCTGTGCGGAAGAATAACCAAAAGAAGAATAACCTTTACAGCTTTCACACAGAGGGTGCCCCCAAATGCCCATTTGCAAGTGACGGCAGCTCTATGCGAAATCTGTAACTTTTGCAAGTTGCAAACCCTGTGGAACACTCCCCACTCTCTTAAGAGGGAGGTTCACAACATTAGGGCCTTTTTGTTTTTAGATCTGAGCTGTGGTTTGAACAAATCATTTAGATTCTTTGCCTTTTACTTTATATAGGGATATCTCTTGTCTTCCTTCTTATTTATGCTCTGGCAGGATCTCTGCAGGTGAACTCACTGATACAGGGTTATGATTATAAAGGTCGCTCACAGCTCCTCAGACTCCTTGCTGACAACCTCGCTGTTTTTTCAGATCCCCAAATGCCTCTTCCGCAAGAGAAATTGGCAAATTTAGCTCTGTGACAGGGCTGGGCATTAATTTTGATAAATTGGAGACAATGTTTTGGAAGCTGGGGCCAAGAACATGGCTGTTTATTAGGTGGCGCTTTTGGTATCAAGGTGTGTCTGACTTCCCTGAAATACCTGGTGGTTCATATGTCACAGGATTTGTCTGGACGTAGGTTGAATTATGTACCTGTTTTGCAATGTATTACATATGATTTATGATCCTGGCATCCTGGCATCCCCTCAATTTATTCTTATTAGTCAGGATTGCTGCTATTAAAATAATAGCCCTCCCACGACTTCTTCTTTTCTTCCAAGCCCTCTCAATTTTTATCTCCGACAGGATTATGAAACAACAGCAATCAATTTTGAACCGTTTTATTTTGTGAAACAAGAGGGCAAGATGACCGACCAAACTTCCTTACGCTAAATCTCAAGTTGGGGCGAGTGTGGGTGTGAGAGACAGACAGACTGTATTTTGATGCCTTTCAATTAGGGCAGATTCTTTTTACGGTGTCTTGGGGTCAAGACTAAAACTTGGGTAGGGTTGGACACAATGAATGAAATCAACAGCTCCTTAATAATAATAATAATAATAATTTTATTTATACCCAGCCCTCCTCAGCCAAGACCGGGCTCAGGGCGGCTAACAACCAATAATAAAAACAAGTTGGTTGAAATACAACTTAAAAAACAAGATTAAAATACAACACTAAAACATTAAAATGCAGCCTCATCACAGGAGGAGAAAGGAAAAAAGAAAGAGGGGGAGGGAATCAAATTGATTCCAAGCCAAAGGCCAGGCGGAACAACTCTGTCTTACAGGCCCTGCGGAAAGAAATCAGATCCTGCAGGGCCCTGGTCTCATGAGACAGAGCGTTCCACCAGGCTGGAGCCAGTGTTGAAAAGGCCCTGGCTCTGGTTGAGGCTAATCTAAGTTCCTTAGGGCCCGGGACCTCTAGGGTGTTGCTATTTACGAACCTTAAGGTCCTCCGTGGGGCATACCAGGAGAGGCGGTCCCGTAGGTACAAGGGTCCTAGGGCACTTCTTTCCCTACCAGCCACCCAAGTAATGTGGAAGAAAGTGACAAATCCTTTCTTTCATTGTTCAGTTTGGCACAAATGGCACAAGAAATGAGAACCCTTTCTTTTTGCAGTGATCACTCTCCTATTTCATCTTCCATATCAAGCAAGTGTGCTCTGAGTTCCATAATGCACAAAGTGGGGCTGCCACACTAGTTGCAGGACGTCTTTGATCGATCTATCCCTTTGTCGGCACAACAAGTTACAGATAAGATTACGGGCACTTCTACTAACTGACTGAGGATTCACTAAATTAGCTCGTTTTTGCAGGAGCCTTCTGTTGAGAGAACAGCAACTACCGTAAGTCCCCACACAGCTTATAAACTTCTCGTTGCTACCTCTCCAGAGTGCAGAAGAGGCATGGTATTCTACTGAGGACCACCTTTTCTTCTTTTTCTGGCCTTATGGTCCTTTGGGAGAGAGGTACTGGACAGGAAGTAGGTCCTGGTCTTTGGAATAACCTTTGGACCCCTAAGCCCCTGTCCTCTGTTTCAGCCACCATGCGTGAGAACTCATTGAAGACTGCTCACCACTGGTGTTGCACTCCATTCTTGCTTGCCAGAGTTCAAGCACTGGGCAATGCCGTTTATGTTGGCAGAAGCGCAATGAGAAGGGGACTTGACGGCACCTCTGGTGGGCTTGTCCAGGGGTAGGCGTCTTTCGGGAACACGTGGTGAAACAAATTGGGGTTATTATTGGGGAAAGTGTGATGTTGGAGTCCAAATTGTGTTTGCTATCAGTGTTTGAGGAGAGTAATGTAGCTATTGTGGGAAAATAACTAGTAATTTATTTAATGGTCCTAGCTTGATTGGTCATTTCACAGGGCAAGAAAGATTCTTCACGCATTACTTTGGATAGATGGCATTCAAAGGCATTATTTATTACTGTTTGAGAGAAGCTAACCCATCATTTAAAGACTCTTAGAGCCCAGGCAGAGCCAGAGAATTTTGCCGCAATTTGGTGGGAGTTTTATCTCATACACGAGGATGAACAACCATTTCAGCCTTTCATTCCATCTGAGTTTATTGGACAGAATTTTTAAACTTTTGCTCATTGTCCTTTTGATCCTTTCCTCTGTTAGCTCAGTGGATGCCCTGGGTATTATTAGATGTACTGTAAGAATACGTTACAGCTACTGTTTTAGGTCACCCTCTTGAAGGTACGTCGTATCATCCTGCCTGCTATTTATGATTTTCTTGCCTTTTTATTTTTTTTAAAGGCAAGTAAAGGTGGGGGTGGGGAAGAAGGCTTGTTGGAGGTATATACATTTGTGGATGGTAGAGAGAAAGTGGATAGAGAGCAGTTTTTCCCCTTTCTCACAAATCTAAAGAACAGGGCTCATCCAAGGAAGCTGAATGTTGGAAGATTTGGGACAGGCAAAAGGAATCACTTTTTCACGCAGCCCATAGTTTAACCGTGGAACTCACTGCCACAAGATGTGGCAACAGCCACCGACCTGGACGGCTTTGAAAGAGGATGGGGGGGGGGGAATGGATGATAAGGCTATCAAGCTATTAAAGCAATCAGCCTTCTTTATGGTCCAGCCTTCACTTCCATACATCACTACTGGGAAAACCATAGCTTTAACTATACGGACCTTTGTCGGTAAGGTGATGTCTCTGCTTTTTAAGATGCTGTCTAGGTTTGTCATTGCCTTTCTCCCAAGAAGCAGGCGTCTTTTAATTTCGTGGCTGCTGTCACCATCTGCAGTGATCATGGAGCCCAAGAAAGTAAAATCTCTCACTGCCTCCATTTCTTCCCCTTCTGTTTGCCAGGAGGTGATGGGACCAGTGGCCATGATCTTCGTTTTTTTGATGTTGAGCTTCAAACCATATTTTGCGCTCTCCTCTTTCACCCTCATTAAAAGGTTCTTTAATTCCTCCTCACTTTCTGCCATCAAGGTTGTGTCATCTGCATATCTGAGGTTGTTGATATTTCTTCTGGCAATCTTAATTCCGGATAGGTGATTCTACGTTACTGGAATCCAATTCCCATCATCTCTGACAGTTGGCTATCCTGGCTGAGGTTGATAGGAGCTGGAGTCAGGCGACATTCAGAGAGCACGACATTGGCTACCCTTGGGCTACATGGCGGCAAGTTGTCACTGCTTTGTGTCATCATAAAGCCTACCAGTTGGAGGACAAAGCTTCCTGTCTACCTCGTAAGGGCTTGCTGGAGGGAAAACCAGCTGCCAGGATTCATGAGAGGTTCCCTTGCTTCCATATGCTAGCTTTTGCACCCCCAAAAGCGACCAAAAATGCCACACCAACTTCCCAACGTGGATGGTGAAGTTGGAGGAAGCATTTCAGCTCAGCCCCAGCTTTCACCCCAGAGATGAAAGGACAGAACAACGCCGCTCTCTGCATTCACAAAGAATCATAGGCAGTTTTCAACATCATACCCAAGGTGCAGAGTAACTTTGATTCTAGCCTCCCCCACCTACCTCTGTGGTCTTCGCCCTGGCAGAGGAGAGCAACGGTGCAACAGGAAGTGAGGAACCAGCCACAGAGATAGAGGGTCAGCTGTCCTTGCAGCGACTGCCTTCTCGGTTCCTGTTACAGGCACGAGGGAGAAGCCCATCCCCATCAGCCCTGCCCCATGGCAGAAGCCCTCCTAAGCTTATGGGGTTCCCACAAGGCTAAAACATGGCCTTAGCCCTCCAGAAGGGAAACTTGCCCGGCTGAATCCTGCCCTGATATCCCTTTTGTTCCTCCAGCCCGGCCACACGCAGAAGTGCAGAGTCAAAATCAAGCTGCTGCTTTAAAGGCTGCCTGTGTCCTTGCTGTGCCCGGCCTGTCCCTGTCACAGTTGCTTGGGAGGACTAGGATGGCGCGAGGGCTTAAAGGAGATTAGCGTCCACTTTTACCCGGCAGGCACAGTGGCAAGGTTCCAGAACAGGAGCTAGAGGATCCCTCCACAAGACCAGGGAGATAATAAGAGCCTTCTGGGTTTCAAATCATACACACAGAGAGAGAATGAAGCCAAATGCACTTACCTAATACATCCACAGTTATTACCTATAAACTAAGGGCTAATCCACATTTACCTTTTGCCTTGATCTTTCCAGACACTGGTCTGTCCTTAAAAGCTCCATATCTGCACATTTTCTTTTTATGCTCTGGAGCTTTCCCCGTGAAAACCCACTCTTTAGTGTTATTTATTTATTTATTGTTTGTTTGTTTGTTTGTTTGTTTTACATACTGCCCTTTGTTAAAAGGTCTCAGGGCAGTTTGACAATCCAAACTAAGGGATATGATTTCCAGGTAGACTTGAATTCTAGCACATCTCAGATTTAGAAATGAATGCCCTAATCTTCTGCATGTTTACTCGGGAATAAGTCCCACTTTGTTCCTCGGGCTTACACCCTATTTCCTGGTCAGTGGCGTAGCGTGGGGGGTGCAGGGGGGGCCGGGCGCACCGGGCGCAACATCTGGAGGTTAGGGTTAGGGGGCGCAAATCCACGGGTTAGGGGGCGCAAATTACTTGCCTTGCCCCGGGTGCTGACAACCCACGCTACGCCACTGTTCCTGGTTGTAGGCATTTGTGGAGAACTGCACAAAGGACTTTGGCAGGTTGTCCCACTCACCTGTCAAAATTGGGCTGCAGGGAAGGGGAGGATGAGGATCTGGCCAAGCCAAAAACAGCCCCCCACTCTTGCCCTAACAAGTTAGGAACTGCATCCGAAGCTTGTGGGGTTGAAGAAAACCCATCTGCTCCCTATAGATATATTCCCCCTCTTTCCTCACAGTAAAACAGCTCCTTTCTTACCCATTACGTGCAATGTTGCAATTTTGTGTTTTGCATTGGTTCTTTTGGTTCTTCAATGGCTACAACACAGAGCAAAACAGTCAACTGACCCTCTAAGCAAGTCCTAAATGTCAGGAGACCAACTATGGTGCTCAGGAATTAGATGTCTGCAATCCTCTGCAGCAATGCCAGAAAGGAACAGCTATGAAAATGAAGTCTGGAGGTGGGCGGGGGGGAACGGGGGACGAGACGGGACGACTTGCCCATCACCAGCGCCGCAAGTCACTTGACTGACAGCTTTTCAAAGATCTAAATAGAGAGAAGGGGGATTTCCCCGAATTCAGCAGTTGAGCAATTTGAGTTTCTACCCATCATGCTCACCAGCAACAGCAAAATTTATTTTGAGGGAGGAAAACCATCCGAAACCATCTGCCTGTGTTAATGCAAGCATGTTTTCCTCCCTAACGAGGCCACACAGAACATCAATAAAAGATGGCACTGCAATTTGTGTGGGTGGTGACAGAAGGGTGAGTGTGTGTGTGTGTGTGTGTGTGTGTGTGTGTGTGTTTGGGCTTGTGTATAGTAAGGAAGAGAAGGCCTGACGCTTTGCAATAATGATCTGGGGCTGGGAAAATGTCATGCACCTGGTGCTGCTGCTGTTGTTTTTGTGAAAAAGAAATATGATACTAGAAGTGGTCATGGGGACACACACACACACCCTCTCTCCCCACAAGCCTGAACAAGGCTGCCACCTAAGAAACTGATACAGTGGTACCTCAGGTTACATACACTTCAGGTTACATATGCTTCAGGTTACAGACTCCGCTAACCCAGAAATAGTGCTTCAGGTTAAGAACTTTGTTTCAGGATGAGAACAGAAATCGTGCTCCGGCGGCTCGGCAGCAGCAGGAGGCCCCATTAGCTAAAGTGGTGCTTCAGGTTAAGAACAGTTTCAGGTTAAGTACGGACCTCCGGAATGAATTAAGTACTTAACCCGAGGTACCACTGTACTGCTGGCTATTTGAGGGGACCAGAACTGAGCCAGAACATTTTGGGATGTGAAAAGGCCATGTGGCGCTCTCGCGCTCTCCCTCTCTCTCTCTCTCTCTCTCTCTCACACACACACACACACACAATTGTGCCCCTGCTTGCTCCACTCACCAAGCCACCAAGCCCCTTAGACCTTACCAACTCCCTCCCCTTGCATCTCACCAAAATACAAACCTCTCACCTTAGACCTCCCTCCCCACCACCAAACATACTTTCCCACCTTGCACTCATGATACTGCAAAGAGGAGGAAGCAAAGGATGCTAGAATTAGCCATGGGATGGGAAGCTCCCATTGGTGTCAATGGGAGCTCCCCCCATCCCACCTACCCAGGCTGTTTTCAGCACCAAGGAATGAAGGGAGGGGGCAGTGAGGAAGAGATTTGCACCAAGATTGTGCTTCCTTCTTGCTGCGCTACCATTAAAACTTGAGAGGTGCTGGCTGCGTCTAATTTGGGGGGTTTAGAAAAACAACTACCAAGATGTGGTTACTAGCCATACAATTACTTTTAACATTTGGTTTGAGCCTAAGCTTCACTAAAATCAATGTTAGTCATCAGTGGGGTTTGCACAGAATCCCCCCATCTACCACTCTTCCAAACTCGTAGGAAGGCTAGTTTGGCTGAGGGCATTCCCTAGCCGCCACTGCCACCTGTTAACACCCACAATATAATAATAATAATAATTTATTATTTGTACCCCGCCCATCTGGCTGGGTTTCCCCAGCCACTCTGGGCGGCTTCCATAGAAAACCAAAAATACACTAAAATATCACAGATTAAAAACTTCCCTGAACAGGGCTGCCTTAAGATGTCTTCTGAATGTCAGGTAGTTATTTATCGCTTTGACATCCGATGGGAGGGCGTTCCACAGGACAGGCGCCACTACCGAGAAGGCCCTCTGCCTGGTTCCCTGTAGCTTTGCTTCTCGCAATGAGGGAACCGCCAGAAGGCCCTCGGCGCTGGACCTCAGCATCCGGGCAGAACGATGGGGGTGGAGACGCTCCTTCAGGTATACTGGGCCGAGGCCGTTTAGGGCTTTAAAGGTCACAACAGTTGCCACCCATACAAATTGCAGTGCCATGTTTTACTTGATGTGATGTTTGGCCTTGTTATTTGGACTGCCATGGTTCCTTGCACAGTGACAGAGCAGGAAGTGACAAAGCGCCCAGAATGAGTAACAGATATTCCTCAACACTGCTCCAGGAACCTATTTCTGGATTTAGAAAGCTCATTCAAGATAACCCACAGGAGTATTTACCTACCTTATAATTAAGCTTATTTAACAGATGCATAACTAGGGCTGGGCAATATCTGGTTTTCAACATCACGGTATATCACCAGCAAAACATTGTGATATACCGATATATCACGATGTCTGAAATAAGGATGGAACTATATACAGGCAAATGCTAACCCACCTTTTAAGAAACATCATTCATAAAGCAGTTTACAAAACACACCATCAGCACATAAACAATAAAATATTATTTGAAACTTCTTTTTCGCAATAATACTAAAAGCCAGCGCAACAAATAGTCCAGCATTATTTAAACATATAACACCCACACTATTTCTCTAGCTGTTTGCAATTAGCCACTGAAGGTCATCACAAAAAGGTCCTCCAAGGCCTATGGATAAACAGAGTGAGGGATGGGACTTGATCACACTATGATGGAGCTTCATTTCACAACTGTGGGGCCACCATTGAGAGGGCCCTGTTCTGTATGCCCACCACAGGGATTGTCTCTGTAGGTTGGCACCTAAGCAGGGCCTCTGAAGTACACCTTAATGCATGGGCAACTTGATCTTTTAGGTAAACCCAGACTATTTAGGGCTTTAAAGGTCAATATCAGCACCGTGAATCAGGCCTGGACACACAGTGAAACCGGTACAATATAGGTACAGAACAGCTATTAAGACAGCAGAAATGTTACATGTTCTAGACTGAGCCAGTTCTATGCCTTAATGCCCCCATACAAGTCCTCGTCTTCTCGCCTTCTTCTCTGAAACCCACACAAAGCAGAACATGTGTCAGCATGCAATTGAGGCCTGAATATTTAAAGTGCGTGCCCAAGACATTTCGCTCTCTAAAGTGGAGTCGAAAAGAAGCATCTTCCCCACCCTTAGGCTAGGACCAGCACTTATAGGGATTCTTGCTGCAGTATTAAGACAGCGCATTCTGGTCTTCATCTAACCTTTCCCCTGGTGCAGCCTGAAGTGCTCTGCTGCATGGCCTTAGAAGCTTAAAAAGTAACATACTCATCAAGTGAAACGTGCGAGTCCTGAGCTCTGGACCACATAATGTGATAAACCAGAAACTGCATCTTAGCTTGTGAAGAGTAGCTTTTGTTCACCATCGAACAACAGCATCTGTCACATCTGGGATTAGGGGCAAGATCAAAGGGTGTAGTTTTTTAATTAAGTTTGACATTCAGCTCCTCTATTTTTAGCAATTAAGTTACAAAATTTATACCCTCTTTCCCTTCTCTCCCTCCCAACCATTGTGCTGTGATGTAAGGCGCAAAACTAGCCACAGAAATCTGCTACATTTTTCCATTGCGGGAGGGGAATTGATGTCTTAAAATGCCATTGTTTTGTAAAATTAATTAGCAACATAACAAACGTTACATGCCAAAATTGGTATGTTACCAGTTTCCTTCACCCCCCACCCTCTGTCCAGAAGTGGGGAGTCTTTAGCACATGGACCAAGTTTAGTCCAACAGTTCATTTGCCCTAAACCATGCCTACCAGCTCCACACCTGATGTAATATGTGACGTCAGATGTAGGGAAGGTAGAGACCTTGCAGGATTGGCTTATTTGCTGATCCCTGCAGAAAGCAGGGCTGAACTTCCCACTGGGCCATAAAGGTTCCCTACCCCTGCTCTAAGGGACGCAGGTGGTGCTGTGGGTTAAACCACAGAGCCTAGGACTTGCGATCAGAAGGTCGGCGGTTCGAATCCCTGCGACAGGGTGAGCCCCTGTTGCTCGGTCCCTGCTCCTGCCAACCTAGCAGTTCAAAAGCACCTCAAAGTGCAAGTAGATAAATAGGTACTGCTCCGGCGGGAAGGTAAACAGTGTTTCCGTGCACTGCTCTGGTTCACCAGTAGCGGCTTAGTCATGCTGGCCACATGACCCGGAAGCTCTACGCCGGCTCCCTCGGCCAATAAAGCGCCGCAACCCCAGAGTCGGTCACAACTGGACCTAATGGTCAGGGGTCCCTTTACCTTTACCCCTGCTCTAGTCATTGGAAGAATGTCCATGAGGCCCTTGAATTTTGCAGGTCTGAAAGGGAGGCTGTCCTCAGATCCTCCCTTCCAAGCAGCATGAAAAGACCCCTGCTGTTGCCCCTCTCATGACAGAGAGGGCAAAAAGGGAAAACTGGATCTGCTAGATCCAAAGCCCTCACATTCCCTTACAAGCCCACAGAACGGGAAGGGTGGGGGAGAGAGCAGTACACACTCAGAGGGATTCACTCTCTCTTCCCCAGTCTATTTCTCTCCAGCATTCCCAAGATACTGCATGCTGCTGAGCTGTCATATCTTAAAATATTTACAAGTATTTCATTAAAAATGATTTTCATGTAATACTATGAGTAGAACTTTTAAAACCACAATAGCTGTGCTTTATTGAATTCCTTCCCGAATCAAATATTTCCAGTTCAAATACTTTAGATTATGAGAGAAGGGAGGGGGAATATTTTGAGACATTTATGCAGCAGGTAATATTAACAGGGGTACTTTTTATTAGATTAAGAATTTATAAGCTGCTTCGCAACCAAGTTTTCCAATGCAGTGTTCAGTAAAGGTATCAGAAAACCTAATGTATACTAGAAATACATGCACAGCAATTTAAAAGCAAATCTCAGAATCACCAGATTCAGTATGCATTATAAAATGGCTTCAACAAGCTTTAGGGAAGGCCCTCTTTAAAAGGTAAGTTATCAGTAGTCTCTGATATGCATTAATCTAATTTCAATCGGAAACAGATTCCAGAGGCTTGGAACTGCAATTCTAAATGCCTGGTTTTTAGCTGATGTCAGGTGTGCTGTCCTCTTAACAATGCTCCACCAGAGTAACACAGTTCCAGCCAGGTGTGTATGGGACAAGGTGACCCCTCAGGTAACATGGGCACTAGTTGCATACGGCTTCAGTGTTAGAAGCAACTGAGACTGGTACCCTATTGGCCGCCAGTGCAGTTCCCTTAGCGGTGGTGTTGAGAGGATGCCCCAGGCAACAGCCTAGATGCCATGTTTTGCACTAGCTGCAGCTTACAGACCATGGCCAAGGGAAGCCCCACATAGGGTGTGTCACAGTAATCCAGTCTTGCAGTTATCAGTGCCTAGACCACAGCTCCAACACTTTGGCCACCTCATGAGAAGAGAAGACTCCCTGGAAAAGACCCTGATGTTGGGAAAGATCACAAGGAGAAGGGGACGGCAGAGGACGAGATGGTTGGAAAGTGTTCCCGAAGCTATGAACATGAGTTTGACCAAGCTGCGGGAGACAGTGGAAGACAGGAGTGCCTGGCGTGCTCTGGTCCGTGGGGTCACGAAGAGTCGGACATGACTAAACGACCAAACAACAAAGACCACAGTGGTCTAGCTCCCATGCTCCAAGAATGGTCATAGCTGCCTTTCCATCAAAAGCTGATAAGAGGCCCTCCTAACTACTGATATTCCAGTGGCATAGATGCATTGAAGAGCACTCCCAGACTGTGCACCTACAACCCCATTCAGAGCAGGAACTTGGCCTATTTATCAGACACAGGGACCACTCACTCTCAGATCCTCCATCTTGCAAGGATTCAAATTCGGTTCACTGGCCCTCGTCCAGCCCATCACTGCTTGCAGACACCTGCATGGTCACTCCTGATTCAGATGTTAAAGACAACTGGAGCTCTGTGTCATCAGCATACCGATGACTGCCCCCTGTGGTTTTATGTAGGTATTAAATAACACAGAGCACAGAATAGTGCCCTGCATAGCACCGTAGCACAAGGGGGCCATGGATTACTCCCCCAATGCTGCTCTCTGTATTCGACTCTGCAGAGTGGAACAGAACCACCTTAAACAGTGACCCTGTTCCCACGGAGGCAATCCAGAGAGACAGACTACTAGCCAGGTATCACTCCCATTGCCCCTCACTCAATAAATACTTTTAGTTAGGGCAACCAAGACAATTTGGCCCCCAAACTAGGTCTGAACCTAGAATGGAATGGGCCTAGATGATCAGTTCAATCCAAGAACAACCGCATCTACTGCCAAAACCCTTTCAACCGCCTTCCCAATAAACGGTGAATTTATTCTCCTTAGCTTTGTTTACTAAAGGTAAGTCCAGTAAACATGCCAAATTAGGTCCCAATTAATTTAGGGAACGCAACTCAAAATTAAAGGCAAGCGCACACATCTTTTCTTACAGACCCTACAACTCGCCCGTCAGTCAGGGCCTATTTTTCTTTAAGGAGGAAAACGTATGCAAAACTCTTTTCCCCAACCAAGAGGAGACAGCATTAACAGGAGCAGCAAGAGAGTCACCAGGGGTATATGCACCACTCTGGCCTTTGCAGTTCCAGCACGCAGAGCAAATACCCCACCTGCCCAACAAACCAGCCGGCCCAGGCTTTAGCGTGAAGTGGATAGAGCTGGCTTAGCCAATCATCATGTCTATCCCCCTGGGTCTGTTCCTGCCTCTCCAAAGGAGCACAGAACAAGCAGGAGGCATCAGGGAAAAGCCTCTTTTCGACACTCTTCGACTTCTTAGCAATTACTAGTAGGCAGTCATGCTGTTTCGTTTCCCCCAAGCACACGCAGGAGATTCCACAACTGGATTGCCGGACATTTTTATCTCTAGTTTTTAAAGAAGCTGAGGTGAGGGCCTTCTGAATCGGACAAGAGCAGTAGCACTGGGGAGGTGGGGGAGGCACTTAACCCTTCCCCTCCCATCTTCGTTTTCCCTATCGAAAACACCCTTCCAAAAGGTATTGTTGGCCCGTCAGAGGGGAGCGGGACACAGGTGAAGCCTTGATGCCCTTGCTCCTCACCCCCATTGCCGTTTCAATGTCAAGGGCCACCAAAGAACTACCAAGTCACTGCAGAGGTGCCAAAGGTGAGCTGCTGTCCCCAGCTCAAGACCGGCTGCAAGCTACTTTTGTGATCCAAGTCCCTCTGCTCATAAGCAGGTAGTGGAAGCATTTCACAAGCTCGGGGGCAGTGGGAGGAGATGCAACAGAGCAAAATCATTGAGGCCTCTGAGCTGCAGCGGCAACAAATCCCAGAAGGGCACGAAACTAAGTGGACCAGACAGGCGCGACAGCACCACCGATTCTCCCAGCTAATGTCTCCCTTGGGATTTCTTTTGGAGAGGGGAAGGTGGGGGGGGTGCAGCATGCCATTTACCTGACCAAAGGCCCACCCCCACCCCCACCCCATGGCCTCCCTATCCCCCAGTCGCTCACTCGCACATGCAGGAAAGCGCAGGGCGATTACGTAAAAAGGACAAAGCTGGAAATAGCCCAGATGCAGTGATTCCCAGTTCCCCGTTCCTTTCCTCCCCCCATCAAGAACCCAAGCCACCCTTCCCCCACCACCATGGAGCTGCCCTCCCTCCCCACCCCAACCGCTCGTAAGGGGCTCTGGAAAGCACAGCCAATTAAAGACGCTCAAAAGTGGGGCAAGCATGCAGCAGAGGGAGGAGGGGGGTGCTGGAAAAACTGCAGATGGGGGGGGTCTTGTGAGAGAGGGGATAGCGATACGACCATCCCTACCACCCTAGAATCAATTTGCCGCCTCCCAGGTTCCAAAAGGGACTGCAGGTGACAAGCCAGTGGAAAGGAGGGAGGCGCAGAATGACATACACATACATCCCACATAACAATAATTGTGATACACAATTCTCTCTGCAGATTGGATTTGATATCCTGCTTTATCACTACCCTAAGGAGTCTCAAAGCGGCTAACATTCTCCTTTCCCTTCCTCCCCCACAACAAAACACTCTGTGAGGTGAGTGGGGCTGAGAGACTTCAGAGAAGTGTGACTAGCCCAAGGTCACCCAGCAGCTGCATGTGGAGGAGCGGGGAAGCGAACCCGGTTCACCAGATTACGAGTCCACCGCTCTTAACCACTACACCATGCTGGCTCTCCAAATATTATCCAATGAAGCGAAACAGACAGCACAAGTGGCAGCTGGGAGGCAGGACTCCTGGGTTCTTTCACCAATGCAAGGCTGTGTTGAGCGGGTCTTAGTATATAGGGCACATTGCTGTCTGGCCTCATATCAGAGTCCCAACTTTTTGGGAGCCCGACACCTCAAGACGGTCATGTTTGAGGGGCAGAAGACCAGACCCTACTTAGGGTGCTTAGATCAAAAGAAAGAAAATTCTAGGGATTTGAATGCCAGGACTAAGAAACACACCCCTACAAGCCATGGACCTGAGATGAGTTAGAGTAATGGGTGGTTCTTTTACCTTAAACAGTGGCCCCATAGGAAGATTTCTTGCAAGAGAAGAGGAAATAGCTCCTAACAACTAGTCCAAACACTGGACATTTGTCCCTGGGTGTCATTGGCTTGAAAGAGGAACCATCACTATTGCCTCCAAGTTGGTGTTTTGCATCATAAGGGAATGTGATACAGTTACTAGGCAACTAAGGATATGATCCTCAACTACTGTTAGGTCATTTGTCAGGATCAAAGAGGCAGCAAGCCTAGGGGACCAAAGCACTGTGTTCCCAGAGGCTAAGACCTATCCTTCTGCTGTCCATCTCAGCCTTCTCTTGCCCATCTCTGAACAGTTCCCGCAGAATCTCTGCAGACCTCTCTGGCAGAGTTACGTCTCCTCGCCGCCAAAATGGGGGAAGGGACAAAGATAAACAAGGGCATCTCTGTCAAAGTCAGATAGAGAGTCTAGTGGGCCAATTCCTCCCAACCGTTGTTTAGCAAACTACTGTCTTGGCAGAAGATTTAGGGCTGCTGATGGCATAACCCATGTGTTTCACTTTACAGAGAGCAGTCCTCTGTTTGAAGTGCTGTTGGTCCTAGCCTAGTTTAAAGAGCAGGAACCATAAGAAGAGGAGGAGGAGGAGAGGGTCTTGAATTTAACTATCCAACAGTTAGCAGTACCTGGGTGGCAGGCTGTGGACGCACACAGGTCATCAAATCCCCATCTTCTGCCCTGCCCTGCACCATGATGAGTTGTGTTGGACACATCAATTAGCACATGCAATTTCTGTGCAAATCTGGGTTCTTTGCGTGTGCGTGAGAGAGATGTACAGTATTTCCTCTTTTTTAGTGATGTGTATGTGGCCACATGGGAACCAGACCAGATGTCCATGTTAGTAGTAGTACTCATTGAGTAATGGGATAGCTCCTACAGTACCACTGCCCATCTTTGTCCATGGAGTTTTGCCAACAAACCTTGCCAACAAAGGTCCATATAGTTAAAGCCATGGTTTTCCCAGTAGTGATGTATGGAAGTGAGAGCTGGACCATAAAGAAGGCTGATCGCCGAAGAATTGATGCTTTTGAATTATGGTGCTGGAGGAGACTCTTGAGAGTCCCATGGACTGCAAGAAGATCAAACCTATCCATTCTGAAGGAAATCAGTCCTGAGTGCTCACTGGAAGGACAGATCCTGAAGCTGAGGCTCGAATACTTTGGCCACCTCATGAGAAGAGAAGACTCCCTGGAAAAGACCCTGATGTTGGGAAAGATGGAGGGCACAAGGAGAAGGGGACGACAGAGGATGAGATGGTTGGACAGTGTTCTCGAAGCTATCAGAATGAGTTTGACCAAACTGTGGGAGGCAGTGGAGGACAGGAGCGCCTGGCGTGCTCTGGTCCATGGGGTCACGAAGAGTCGGACACGACTAAACAACTAAACAACAACACCACTGCCCACCCAGGACAAGGAAGTGGAATGCTTAGCCCTGACCCATCACCCCTGACTCTTGGCCATGCTGAGTGGGGCTAATAGGAGTGAGAGTCTCACAACATCTGGGGGGGGCACAGTCTTCCCCCTCCATCCTTGTTTCAGACCATCTGGTGCTGAGCACCCCAACACCACCCAAGCAGGCCTGGTCTGCCCATTCGGAGCAGGACGGATTGGGGCACTTCAAACTGCAAGCAAATGTTTGCTCTTGTAATTACTCATCTAAAGACATCCCTACAAGTAAAAACAAAACCCAGAAAGGTATTGCGCCAGGGAGAAAAAGCCTAGCACAGTCCTATCCGATTTGTGCATGTGTGCGTGCATGCGATTTATGGAAGGGAGCATTTTTTTAATAAAAACAAAAACAATGACATCACACCCACACAGCCCTTCAGTCTGAAGTAGTTCAGTCTGTTCAACCCCCCTTGGGGCTCCACTGGCTCATTTACACTGCATTCTGCTGACTCCCGTGTAGGCCAGGGCCTCTCCTAGAGAGAAGCTTCCCAGTTCCCTGCCCACCAGCCCACCGGTCTCCCAGCATGCCTGCGGGGCTTCTCCCATCCCCTTCTGTTACCGGGAGTTGGCTCCCCTCATCTGCCACCTCTGAGAACTGTTTCCCTCCCTAGGCAGGTCTCAGCATGAAAAAGATACAGCTGAAATGAAATCCAAGTGTAATTGAGTTTGTCCCTGGGCTTGGGGGTGGGGGAAGCAGCAGGGAGTGCTCAGCTAGTCCTGGTTTTGTGAGGCTTGGCAAAAAACAACAACCAGGGGCAGGGGTGAGGCCTAAAGTCCACATACCCCACACTGATGCACACACACACACACACACGTTCCCACACCTATGTGTGTGTTCCCGAACAGGGAATACTGAAGCACCCAAACATTCTTAACCTGTGAGTGCATGCACTTCTCAGTCCACATGGTACATGCTTGCCATACAGCAGCGTTAACCATTGCGTTCTCTCACACACTCACATGCCTGACACACACATGCACTTACATGTATCACAGGCAAACGCGTCACAAATATGCTTTTGCCACAAAACCTCAGCAGTCCGCTCTTTCTCCCCCACCCAGCTCGCTCTGTTTCTCCAACAAAAATCCACAATTCACAGACTTACAGGCATCGCTCCCCTGTATGCACATGCAGGCAGAACTACGTGTCTTTCTATACACACACTCGCAAGAAGCACATCATCTCTGCACCTAAACCCCTCCTGCAACACTGGAGACAGAAGTGCCAGCATTGAATCATCAGTGGCGGTGGGGGGGGGGCGTGTCCCAGCCCTGGCTCTCTGGCTCCTGTCCACTCTGCAAAACAGAACCACCAACAGCCACAGATCCCATCTCTTTCCTTCATCCACCCACCCCGCTTCAGCCCAATTCTGCTGCCCAGGATCAGGACCAGATGCAAACCTCAAAGGAGCTCTGTTCCTTGCCGCCATTGGCCAGGTCATAGTACGGTCAAGAGGGAGGAGGGAAGCAGGTGAGACAAAAGCCCTTTGTTTGGGGGAAGGCAGGTGCTGGGAGTGGTATGGCCCATGCCACTCCTCTTTGAGTGAGGGACGGCAGGGAAGCCGACTGTACAAGGTTTCTTTGCAAACCCCCCCACACATACACACTCACCGGTTCCAAGAGACACTCAGAATGGGAGAAGATTTTGTTCCCTGGAAGCTGCAGGTGCACACAGAGACTTAAGCACCAGAAGCCTTGAAGCATGGGGGAATTCAGCGCCAAACTGTGTGTATGATGGGGTGTGTGGAGGGGGCTGGAGAGCAAAATGTGAGATAAGCCAACTAACCAATTAGGACCCAGGAGTCCCAAAGCAGCCCTCTGCCTTGCAATGCACTAAGTCCTCTCTCCAGAAATGAAGGAGTTTGAGCTTCGGTGCCACAATCCCAGAGGTGATGATCTGCAGTAGTTTTGTGTAGAGGAGGTAGCAGGAGGCAGCAGCAGACAGAGCAAGTAGCAAAGGCTGCCCATTGCCTACTTGCTCTCTCTCTCTCTGGCCAGCAGGGGAAACAGCTAGGACCAAAGAGATGCTCAAATTACTAAACTGCAACTAAAACAAAGATGTGAAGGTCATAGCGAATGAGGCACCAAGCCAGGCTTCTACAGAGTCCTGGCTGCAACCACAAGGGTGGCAAAAGCTGTGGCAGGGACCCACCCACCCCCAGCAAAACGAAAGGCTCCGGCATGGACGTTAGTGACAAGTTGGAGAAAAATGCTCCTGGCTAAGCTGGAGGGGACGCGGGTGGCGCTGTGGGTTAAACCACAGAGCCTAGGACTTGCCGATCAGAAGGTCGGCGGTTTGAATCCCCATGACGGGGTGAGCTCCTGTTGCTCGGTCCCTGCTCCTGCCAACCTAGCAGTTCGAAAGCACGTCAAGTGCAAGTAGATAAATAGGTACCGCTCTGGCGGGAAGGTAAACGGCATTTCCGTGCGCTGCTCTGGTTTGCCAGAAGCGGCTTAGTCATGCTGGCCACATGACCTGGAAGCTGTACACCGGCTCCCTCGGCCAATAAAGTGAGATGAGCGCCGCAACCCCAGAGTCAGTCACGACTGGACCTAATGGTCAGGGGTCCCTTTACCTTTACCTTTAAGCTGGAGGCTGAGGTCACATGCACACCGTGTATTTAAAGCACTTTTACACCACTCTGACAATTTTGGCTCCCTCAAAGAATTCTGGGAGCTGTAGTTTGTTAAGTGTCTCCTATCAACTCTCAGCATCCTTAAGAAACTACAGCTCCCAATATTCTTGGGGGGGGGGAGGTAGGAAGGTGGAGTAGGAGCGCTTTATATGTCCTAGAAGGGGTGGAAGCGGGAAAGCCATTTTCTCCACCCCCCTTGTCCCCATGTGCCACCAACAAAGAACAGGTGCACGGCAAGAGCTGCTTACAGAGCAACCCCTCCAGATGGCTCACAGAAGCAAGTCAAGCCACATCTGATGGGTTATGTTGGAGGGGGGAAGCAATCAAAGAAAACATGGAGGAGGTACAGAGAAACCCTGATCTGGCTGCGAAACGTCTTCTGCTGCAACATTCAAAGACCGGGGTGAGGAATTAAGTCCTTCCCTACACTAGGTAAAGGTAAAGGGACCCCTGACCATTAGGTCCAGTCGTGACCGACTCTGGGGTTGCGGCGTTCATCTCGCTTTATTGGCTGAGGGAGCCGGCATACAGCTTCCAGGTCATGTGGCCAGCATGACTAAGCTGCTTCTGATGAACCAGAGCAGTGCATGGGAACACCGTTTACCTTCCCGCCAGAGTGGTACCTATTTATCTACTTGCACTTTGATGTGCTTTCAAACTGCTAGGTTGGCAGAAGCTGGGACCGAGCAACAGGAGCTCACCTCGTCGTGGGGATTCGAACCACCAACCTTCTGATCAGCAAGTCCTAGGCTCTGTGGTTTAACCCACAGCGCCACCCGCGTCCCTACACTACAGAATCACCAAAGACGTCGGACCGATTCATGTGATCTTGTTGAGGAAGGGGGAGTGGCAAAGACACTACAAGTTGAATTTCTGATGGAATGCGAGTTCAAGCTACACAGGCTCTAGAAAAAATCCAAAATTCCACTCAGAGGAAAAAGTTGTTGCTTTGCATGCAGTAAAAAAGGTTACATGAGCAACAGAATCCTACGCAAGTTTAGTTAGAATTCTGTTCTATCGCATTCAAAAGGTGGGAAATGATTTAGTCCCAGCTGAGTCACCATGGTGTGGTAGTTTAAAGCGTCAGGCTAGGACCCAAGAGACAAGGATTCAAATCCTCACTGGGTTACCTTGGGCCATTAACTCTCTCCCTCTCAACCTAACCTGCCTCAAAGGGTTCTTGCGACGACAAAATTGAAAGCAAGACACCCTGCGCACCACTTTGATTTCTTTGCAGGAAAGGTAACCATCAATAAAGAGGCTCCAGTCTCAACATGACCCTGATTGGCACTTTCAATATTAATTAGACGAAGAACTACCCACTTGAAATGGCGAGTCCCAAGAACAAATGGCTTGCATCGCAAAGACTCAGGGACAGATCACCACCCTGATCTGTGTCCCCAGTGTCTCATGGGCCAATTTTAATTCAGCTTTCAATTCACACTGTGTCTTGCTCCACCCAAGTCTTTCTGATCACCGAAGCAGTGAACACACTAGCCTTTTTGCAGCACAAGAATGTCGTTTTTTCTTAATCCAGAATTATTTATGCTTATCCCCCAACATGCTTCTTTCAGTCTAGATTTTACATATAGATACTGTCAGAGCTGCCCAAGGTCCCAGCTCACAAAGGACCAACGCTGCTTCGTTGTTAAGTACAAAAGTCTTTATTGAAGTTCAGTTTCACTTCCAGAGCCGCAGCGCGCAGCTCTACGTCTCAACTGTCAGACCGCTGATGATCCCTCTGAATCTCCTCCCCCCGTACACCAGTTTAAGACCTTCGCCTTGCTCCACCTTTTCCGCTGCTCTTTCCTCCTCTGGGTCCGCCTGCCCGCCGGGGTCTTGCTCTTTCTAGCCTCTTCTGACGCTGATTCCCCTGAGCCTTCTCCCTCCCTCCGGCGGGCTTTAGGAGCTGGTTC
Source organism: Podarcis filfolensis (assembly GCF_964270895.1). Taxonomy (NCBI): domain Eukaryota; kingdom Metazoa; phylum Chordata; class Lepidosauria; order Squamata; family Lacertidae; genus Podarcis; species Podarcis filfolensis. Next base: position 113,850,091 of record NC_139605.1, on the reverse strand, counting down.
CCCATCCGGGTCTCCTGCTGTCCCGCGCGACTGCACATTTGAACTTGGCGCGCGCGCCCAGCCAGCAGCTTTCCTCCTGACCGTTTCACTGCTGCTGTCACTGCTTCCCCCTTCGGGGGGGGGCTAGCTGCAACTGACCTCCCCTCCATTCCCCCACTCTCCGATGGAGGCGTGGTCAGCCCTGACTCACCTCCTCTTCCCGCTGGAGGGGACGCTGGCCCTGACACATGTGACTCTTCCCCCCCACTACGCTCTGGTGGGGAAACTGGTCCCGATCCTCCACTGCTGCTTTGGGGTTCCCCTCTGGCTCCTTGTTTCTGGTGCGTCCCCGCTGGGACCCCCCTTGCCCTGACCATCGGCACCCCCTTCTGGGAATCTTCTGATTCGCTGGAGAAGCTCATGGAATCTCTCGGGCCACTGTCATACTCCCCTACGCTTCCCTCGGATTCTTCCCCTTCGCTCTCCAATTCCTCTCTCCCCAGTGCTCCTGCTCCTGATTCCCTGACAGATACATAGATCCTGCTGTCCACAAGGATATGACTACTTGATTCACATTTGAATATTCTCCTCTTCATAGGTTACCCAGTATTTTCCTGCCTGCTCATGCCTATAAAGGGGGAAGTGGCAATTGCAACCTTAGCACACGCCCGCCCACAACACCATTGGGCAAGGGAGGATACCCTCCATTGCTAGGACCGCCTACATTGGCTTTGATCCAATTTCAAATGGGCACACTGCAGGGTAATTCAGATTAATCTCTAGAAGTGCGTTTCAGAGGCATTGTTTGTTTGGATTAAGCAAAAAAATCCCACCAACTCCTCAGTCTCCATTAATTCTAGAATAAAATGTGTGCATGCAGCCGAAGCTTGCTTGGGTCTCCTCCAAGGCTTCCCAAAGTTTATCATATATTGCTCATAAGATATTTATTAGAATTTTACAAAAACGAAAGTTCACAGAGTAAAAGAAAAACCAAGAAAAATAAAAAAATTCAAAAATACATAAAGAAGAAAAAAGAGAAAAATACAAAAAATAAATCCATTTTTTGATATTTTTAAGCTCATTTGCTTGTTTCCTTGACCTCCTCACACCTCCCCTTTTTGCATTCCCATTTACATAATCAATTCAGCAAATCCTTACCCTCTTTCCTTTATCTTGACTCTATATCTTAACATATTATGACTCTATCTTTTCATCCATTTAACAATTCATTTTTGCATAGTCTTATTAACTTTTGTTGCTGAATACCACTTATTGCCAATCCAAACATAATTTTAACATTCATTAATTTTACAATATTTCTGAAGGTAGTCTTTAAATTTCTTCCAGTCGTCCTCCACCACCTCTTCTCCCAAGTCTCGGATTCTGCCAGTCATTTCCGCCAATTCCATATAGTCCATCATTCTCATCTGCAAAGTTTATCATATATTGCTTGCACACTCACACACACATCTTCACAGCCTCAGCAGCTAGAAACATAAGTCTACCCACAGTAAATGAGATTGTTAGGCTATAACATGAACTTCTCTGGGCAGCTTAATTAAGAAGTATAAAATACATACACAGCAGCATATGCAAAAATACAGTTCCTATGCTTACCCAGTGCAATCATTTAATATAAGCAACCTTGTGATTATGCGCAGCTCGCAGACATTTTGGTGCCCAAGATAAAAAATGCAAATAGCAGCATCTCTCCTCCACTAATTAACACGAGGCACAATCAAACAATCCACTACAAAATTCTTTTGCCTGGGACTCTTTCTACACTTTCCAGCCTGGGAGGAAAGCCAGACCAGACCACTGCTATTCACCCTCAATAAGATTTGGGCAGAAAAATTACTCAGTGTATTGTGCCTCTTGGGTCAGATCTGCCTCCTTCTTGGCTGTTTCTAAAAGGCACCCAAAGTCTGTCGCCCAAGATGGTTGCCTCATCTTGCCTCGGGACAGGGCCACCCCACAGCGCATGCGTGCACACACACACCAAGTCAGGCTTTTGTTCCATCTAGCTTAATACTGTCTACAAAAAGACTCTGCAAGGTTTCAGACAGGAGTTTCCCTACCTGGAGATGCTGAGAATTGAACCTGGGACTTTCTGTATGCAAAGCATCTGCCCACTGAGCCACAGCCCTTCCACACATATACCTCCTCTTAGCTCAACGCCACTTTTAAATGATGCTCCAGGACATAGTTCATTGTAGCCTCCACACAGGACCAGCAGTGTCTCATGGGCCAAGTCAGCCTTTCCTGAAGAAGGAGAAGGCGGAATGACTCCACCTGCAGCTCATCACCTTTCACAGAGGAGAAGGCCCTGATGAGAACCAGCTTGCTCTGGCCTTCTCAAAGAGAGCTCTCAGCAGTAGTCAGATGCTGGAAACAATGCCTGTAGTTTCTAGCCCTACCTTGCTGCCTCCTGCTCACCATCTGGGTTCCCTGTCCTCTGGACTGGACCCCTGGCTGTGGGACCATCCAGCTTCCCTGACTTCTGGACTGTGTGTATGTGGATTTTGCTCTCGGAGTTCCTCAGAGACTGCTAGTCCCTCAGTGCCGGATTAAACCCTGTGGAGACCCCTAGGCCAGGCATAGGCAAACTCGGCCCTCCAGATGTTTTGGGACTACAACTCCCATCATCCCTAGCTAACAGGACCAGTGGTCAGGGATGATGGGAGCTGTAGTCTCAAAACATCTGGAGGGCCAAGTTTGCCTATGCCTGCCCTAGGCAGTCAAAATATTGGTGGGGGTTTTTTTTTGCAAATTATCTCCTGATAGGTTTCTGTACTTTTCTTTCAAGATCAAATCAATATTGTTTGTTTTTTAATAAGATATTTATTAGAATTTTCCATTTTATACAAACAAAGAAAAAATAAAAAAGAAAAAATAATAAAAACACATAAAGTTCATAACTTATTTTTCAATAACATATTTCCCTGACCTCCTCATGCCTCCCCTTCTTGTATTCCAGTTCAGATTGTTTATCCAGCAAATCCTTATCTCATAGCATTAGAGTTTAAAAACCCCTTATTTTCTATCCATCTTCTTAAATTATTGTAGCTTAAACTTTTACTTATATACAAAGAAAAAAGAACTATTTTTTCATATTCTTTTGTACCATTACAGCTAGAAACCACTTAATTTCAATCCAACATCACTCAACATTCATTAATATTACAGTATTTTTGTAAGTAGTCCTTGAATTTCTTCCATTCTTCTTCTGCCGACTCTTCTCCCTGGTCACGGATTCTGCCAGTCATTTCTGCCAATCCCGTAAAGTCAATCAACTTCGTCTGCCATTCTTCCAGAGTGGGTAAATCTTGCGTCTTCCAATACTTTGCGATGAGTATTCTTGCTGCTGTTGTAGCATACATAACAAATCAATATTGTTTTGATCCGTTCTTGTGGCACCCCTAAAAGGCATGGGGCCCATAGGCCAGTGCCTACTCTGCTTATTTGGTAACCTGGCACTGTAGCCCCTGCTTAGTCAGCAATGGGACTTGGAAGGGGCTACAACACAGTGATGAATGGGAATGGGAAGTCCTCTTCATGGTAGCTGCAGCATGTTGGCGGGGGCTGTTTGGAAGTAGCATAATGGATACAGGAGTGATATTCAAAAAGCCAATGCAAAAGCAACAGGAACATAATACTTTCTTAAACCCCTTTGAGGGTTTTTTCCTGCAATCAAGCAGTATATAAATTTCATTAAATTGATTAATTAAATATTGAGGCCAGCTGGAGCAGCAGGCAAACCTTTCAGAGCATGATGGTTCATCCAGCCTCTAGAGCAGCTCTCGGAAGCTTGCTCACTTTGTTTACAGCTAGGTCTGATGCAAAAGGCAATGCACTGCTGGTATACTTTGGAATTCAGTCTTAATAGACCAGCCTGGCTACCCATGCTTTTTGTCATCAAGCCGGATGGTATTCCAGTGACTAGAGAAAGCTGAACTTAGACTCAAGTATCCTCCTCCCATGGGTTCGTTTTGTGGTCCCACGCAAGTGGCTCATTCATTCTTGGCCTCAGTTCTCGGTTGTGGTTCCCTCGGTGGTGGACTTCATTTGAGGTTTTTAGGCAGAAGTTGGATGGCCATCAGACACATATGATTTAGTTGAGATTCCTGCATTGCAGGGGGGGGGGGTTGGAGTAGATTATGTTTCTCTGGTTCTATGAATTACAAGCGCCCTGCTTCAGAGAACTCTTGTGATAAGCTCAATATGGATCAAAGTATCCTCCCTGTATTTTCTTATTCGTCTGTTAGAAAGGGAGGAGAGGGATGGGGACCCTGTGAATAGAGGTTGCGTGGCAAGTCCCCTCCCCCCATGAGAAATGAAGACACTGGACACATTATATATGGTTAATGGGCATAAAAAGGCCACAACTTTATTGATTACAGAATTGAAAGGTATTGGCCTTAGGCATTGGCTCCTATCGTCTACCCGGCTTGGAGACCGGGAAGGGTTGTCCACAAGCCGTGGGAGTCCTGTTGAAGTACGCCAACTAGGATCCCACGGGTGTCACCGCTCGGGGGCGTGCCGGGGGCCCTTACCTCCCTAGGTTTCGGACAAGGCAACGCCCCCCGGAGTCCTCTACCGGACTACCCTTTCCATTGGGGAAGGTGATGGCGCTTCCTTCCCCCCATTCATTTGCATAACAATCAACCCCTGCCAATGCCTAACCGCCAATACCGCGGAAGTTGTGACGTTTGCTACGAGGTAGGCGAAAAAACCAAAAGGCTAGAAGTGCGCCAAATTGGAAAAATTCCTACCAGGCCCCTTGCGGCGACCAACCGAAGTCCATAGCAAGGTCATAGCTAGCTAATCCTAAAGGGTGGTTGGGATGGGAAAAACCGCTCGGCTGGGAAAGGGAAAAGAGGGCGGTCCCCGGGCATGCCTGGCCTTAAATGGGCTAGGCCCTGCCTCCCCGGCCCGCTGATTGGCGGACGGGGTGGAAGGCACGCCCGGGGATTCCCTGTCCACGCGGGGGCAAGATCCCGCCCCCGCGTGTGTGGGTGGAGGGTTTAGCCCGCAACCCCCTCTCCTCCCAGGAGGAAATGGCTATGTCAGAGAATTCTAATGGAAGTGTGGTTGCTTCCTCGCCCCATGACCGGAACAAAAATCAATCCAGGGAATATGATCAGTATTCACTGCTGCTGTTGCCTTCAGTCCACAAGTGATAGGTAATAGATGTCTTCCCTTCCACCTGTCATTTGCAGTGTTCTTCCTGCAATGAATGGCCGTTGCACTGAAATGAATGTGGTGGGATAATGCAATGGCAATGTCATTACATAGCTATGGAATTAATTGCGGAAAAATTCAGCAAAGTGGACAGCGAGACAAATAGTGCAGTTTTGGGCGGACTACGAACTGCAGAAGAATGGAAACAGCTCTACATGGAACAAATATAGGGTAAAACAGGTGATGCTGCCTTCTTGTATCCCTGCCTGTGAACACTTTAGATGATGCTAGACTCCCAACTTTCAGCAGCTCCAGCCAGCATAGCCAATGGACAGGGATCATAGAACTGTAGAATTGGAAGGTACCATGAAGGTGATCTAGTCCAACCCCGTGCAATGCAGGAATCTTTTGCCTAATGTGGGGTTCAAACCCACAACCCTGAGATTAAGAGTCTCCTGCTCTATTGACTGAGCTATCCGAAAAGCAAATACAGTGGTACCTTGGTTGTCAAACGGTTTGGCTCCCGAACAAATTGGCTCCCGAGCACCGCAAATCCAGAAGTGAGTGTTCCGATTTGTGAACATTTTTTGGAAGCTGAACATCCGACGCACCTTACATGGCTTCCGCTTGAGTGCAGGAAGCTCCTGCAGCCAATTGGAAGCCGTGCCTTTGTTTTCGAATGGTTCTGGGAGTCAAACTGTAATGGGACCTGCAGTCCAATAAACACCTAGATCCCCGCAGGTCCCTCATCCCGGTTTTATAAGTAAGCAACCACAGCATTTTTGACTCTATGCAGGCACTTGGTGTTTAACAAGGTGGAGAAAGCAAGCTCACCTTAGAGGCCCTTATACCTCCCTTCCCATATGTGAGGAAAGGGTAGAGTTAGGAACCCGTCGAAAATGTTGCCAAAATGGCCCACAAAAAGATGGAGTCACACTTGTCCCACACTTGTACAAAACCACACACAAGAGTGGCTTTCAGAGAGGGCTCTGATAACATCGAAAGCTGAATGGGGGCTTCTCCGAGAGTCGTGGCAGTCAAGACAATACCCTGACAACAGGAATTTCCTGGCACTAGTGACCTTCCCCTACAATGCACCACTGTAGTGGAGTGTTGGGTTCATTCTAGGCTAAGGACTCTTCACCCAAAGTTCCTTTGGGGTCTCAGCATTCCTCTGGGTGAAGACTCAGTCAGGCTGGTACTTCATCTAGCTCAGTGTATTGATGGCCGTTCTTTGCTTTTTTCCTGGGCCCCTAAAGAATCTAGGGTCCTAGCAGGTTCTCCGGCAGACACGTTAGCATGGCATTGACTCCTTGAATGTAGAAAGACTGGAAACCATTGGCTGGAGCAATCTGTGGCACATTCATCCCACCTCCCTCCCCTTGAAGTCAGTGTGCAACAACTTCACCACATAGCCACAACTTTAAAGAAAAATGAGGATGTGGGAGATCAGGGTGGTCTGAAATTATAGAGTGAGAGATAACAGTAGATGCAGGGTGACCTCAGCCACTGCAGTGGCCGACATATTTGTCTCTCTTTCGCACATCAGCAGCGATGACATTACACTGTGCGCCTTGGCAATAACATCTTATTCTACAGAATCGGTGTAACTCTGCTCCTGCCCTTGACAGCAAACTGCCCTGGCCTGGACGAGAGATGGCTCCCTGCCCATAATCACTGCTGCCAGCAGGCACCACCTCAGCTCTTTTCAAGGGGTCTCTGTCATAGCAGGAGACGCTGCAGAGTCTGTCTCGCTCTCTCTCCCCCTCCCCTACTTCACTCACACAAAATGACCATCCAAGCTTTGTGAGCGTAGATAAATGGTTTTTTTTCAAGCTTTGCCATAACAAGCCTCCCAGGCCAAGAAGAAGAAGAAAAATAATAATCACCAACTGTAATTACGACAGAACAAAGATAGATCACTTGGCTACTGGTGCACTTTTTTTGTCATGGAGCCAGGTAGAGAAGCAGCTCAAAAGGGAGGAAGAGTTATGTGAAGGTCTGGATGGAGAAACTGCGCTGGGATGTCATTCAAGCGCCCAGTAGAAGCTCGTCTTTTGCCCCCTAGGCAAATGGCTCCCTTGGTTTCTCTCTAACCTACCCTTTGGGAGCAAGAGGCCATTTATCCGACTGCAATCAGCATCGATTAACTAAGTTGACATCAGCACCGTACATTTTAAAGCATTCTTGTGCCACTTTAAACAGTCATGGCTTCCCTCAATGAATGCTGAGTAGTTTGTTAAAGATGCTGAAAGTTATTAGGAGACCCCTGTTGTTCCCCTCACAGAGCTACAACCCTATTCCCAGGGAACTCTGGGAATTGCGAGGGAAATTAATAAAAATTTGGGCATGACGAGTTGGATTTCCATCTTCATCATAATGTGTACATCAGGAGTCAGCAAACTTTTTAAGCAGGGGGCTGGTCCACTGTCCCTCAGACCTTGTGGGGGGCCAGACTATATTGGGGGGGGGGGGGATGAACGAATTCCTATGCCCCACAAACAACCCAGAGATGCATTTTAAATAAAGACACATATTCTACTCCTGTATAAACACCAGGCAGGCCCCACAAATAACCCAGAGATGCATTTTAAATAAAAGGACACATTCTACTCATGTAAAAACACACTGATTCCCAGACCGTCCACAGGCCGGATTTAGAAGGCGATTGGGCCAGATCCGGCCCCGGGCCTTAGTTTGCCTACCCATGGTCTACATCACACAACAAGCAACTGAGAAGCTACATCCCCCACCAGTAAGTAATTTTTAACCACCAGGGCCATATTTTAAATTGAGAAAGGGTTGAAAGGCCAGCAGCACTGACTCTGCCAGCTGACTACTGGGAAGGTAGGTGAGAGGCATTCTTTAATCCTCTCCTTCCCAGCACAAATGGAAAACCAGTGCTCCATGCAGCCCAGTATTTCATCTGTGTACAACACAGAATTAGCCCACTCAGCTCAGCCTCCAAACCAGGCCATAGGTTCCTAAATGCTGCATGGGTAGAGGAGACCAGTGCACCAATTAAGAGGCATTTAAATTAGAGAGCAGGCCAAGGGTAGGAACCTTTTTCTAAGCACGTTTGCCACCACCCAGGCAATTAAAAAAAAAACGGTTGCAAGCTTTAGTATGCAATGCAAGCTTCATCAAAGTGCATAAGAAGGTCATTTGACAAAAACTAGGCAACAGCAGCGCTATTCAGTCAAAAAATAGAATCCCAGAGTAGGAAGGTTATCTCAGAGGTCACCTGGTCCATCCCCTTAAGAACATAAAAAAGAGAACTGCTTGATGAGGCCAATGGCCCATCTAGTCTAGCATCCTGTTCTTGCCTGGCAAAGCCCACAAGGAAGATATGAGCACGGCAGCAGCAGTATTCAGAAGCATACTGTCTCTGACAACGTCTGCAGAACCATAGCCATTAATATAGGCTTGTCAATGCAGGAAATCTGCTGCAACACCATTCCCAAGAGCTGGGAACAAACATTTGTGCCTGCACAAATCCTAAGAGCAGACCTGCGAGGTGAATCCGGGAGTCCATCAAGTCTGGTACACAATAGTGGCCAGATAGATGCCTCTAGGAAGCCCAGAAGCAGAGCATGGAGGCAAACAGCCCTCAGCAGTTGGTTAGCTTCCTCCCAATAGTGTCTGGAGATCGTTCCTTGGAGCTTTAATGCACAGCTGGATCAATTTCACTGGGTGATCCCAGTGAATTTGGGGGGGGGGGAGTGGGGGAGAGAGACAGAGAAGAAGAAGAAGCCCGGCTATGGACTATTTACAGAATTACTACTATCATCATGCTTTTGCCTCATTTGGGACCAGGGCTGAATTAACCCTTTACATTAAGTGCATCATGGCACCAGAGGGCTTAATTTCTAAATCATAGTACATGGATCCAGGCCTTCAAGGAGATAAACACTGGGTAACCTGGAGACGGAGGTGTCCAATCCCGCAATACAGCAATGTTACAAGGCTGGGGCACAGAGCAGTCATCTTTTCGAACAGCTAGGACAGACCCTGCAAGTGTCCCTATTTTCCAGGGACCGTCCTGGATTTCCAGAAGCTGCCCCAGTTTCTGTTCTGATCCCAGAATGTCCCGCTTTTCCTTAGGATGTCCCTATTTTCCGTGGCGACATGTTGGATGGTATGGTTACATGACCCCCAAGCCAAGAAGATAAGTACAACTTTTAGATAGCATCTGAAGGCAGCCCTATATAGGGAAGTTCTTTTTAATGTTTAATGTTTTATTATGTTTTTATATACATTGGAAACCGCCCAGAGTGGCTGGGGCAACCCAGTCAGATGGGCAGGGTATAAATAGTAGAATTAGTAGTAGTAGTAGAAGTATGGAACAGGACTTCCCTATTTTCATCAGAGAAATGTTGGAGGGTATGCTAGTATCACTGTGCCTTTAACAGCAGTTTGAGGTGCAAACATTAACAGCTTGAGAACCTTCCACCTCCAGCTGTGAAAAGCTTCAACCGATGTGGCTTCTGCACATCCAACTGCTGCTAAAGGCACAAGAGGAAACCAGGCCGGTTATTTTCTAGTCAGCTGGCAACCCTAGGGAGCAATAAGAGCACCTCTTCTTGGAACAGCTGGAATGGAAATGCAAAAACAAAACAGAGCCACGCATTGAAAATACTGACAGCTAGGGATGTGTTCTTTCAGTATAGAATAATTAAGCCTGTCTGCACAATGCTAGATGAAAAGCCAAACATTAGCTTGCTCAGAGGCCTGGTGAGGGCAGCAGGTCTGACCCTGTAGCAGTGTAGGCAGCTTCTCATTATCCCTGCACCTGCAGCCTAACACAGTACAGCACATTCAAAATAATCCCAGTTGGTTGGAAAAAAGGGAAATGGGAATTATGAGGTCAGGCAACAAATGATCAGGTCAGCAGGGGGCGGTTTTGCACACCAGGTTCCATGCAATGAGAATTTGGGATTTTGCTACAATACTTTTATGGGGTATTTATATAACTATTGTTCCTCCCCCTCCACACACCCCTCTCTCCTGCACACTATATTTCTATAATTGGAAGCCTACCTCAGGCATACAAGTGGAGGCACATAGGTAAAGGGATACCGGTTAATAATTGGCGATGGGGGAAAGGCGCATTGCACAAGTTCAGAAGCGCACATTTGTCATCATTGCAACGGGTTGAGCCTGGCATTAAAAACTGGTTGCAGGGCTAATCCCCGGCTCAAATTAAGCCTTGACGGAATGGATGATTTAAGAGGGAAATTCAGAATGCGCAACTTTTGTCCCGCGGCATTTTTGTTTACGCAGCACTGCAAAAAAGGCGCACTTGCCAAAGTTCTCCCTTCTAAACTGCTATCGAAAGGCTTAGGGCCCCATCTTATACAGAAACTGGCAATTCACAGCCCACCTGCATATGAGAAAGCCTCTAGGTGTGAGCAGGGCTGGGTTGGCCTTCCAGGTGACCTCAATCCCGTTTTGCAAGCATGGCACAATACTTTGCACTTCAAAACCCTCAACTCTCCCCACCTTCCCACCCCGTACTCTCTTCTCTTTTTAAAAGGAAGTTTCTAGTCCTCATAACTGGGTGAAAATCTCAAAAGCATGCAGAAACTGGGGACTTCCACTGGTTGAGAGATTGCGCTTTTAGGAACTCGCGCAGCTCTCTCTCCTCCTGGTCAAGTTTATCGGAGAAAATAAATTACACAAAATAAGAAAACATGCCAAGATACTTAATCTGCATAATTATTCCAGTCTTATAATTTAATTCATTTTGGAGCAGAGAATTTGGATCCCTTGGTACAAAACATGCATTAAAAAAAGGGAGGGGAGACCAACAGAATACGCTTATCGCCGTCTCCAGTCTCATTCTCCTTCCAGGCGTCTCTATGTGGACCAGCTGATTAAAGTGATAAATCTATTGGATCTGATGATTCAAGAGATTTGTGGGATGCTGAGCTGGTGACCTTTTCTTCTCCTCCACCCCCCCCCCTTTTTAAAAAAATAATCTTACGGATCTAAATGGAAGCGGGGGGGGGGGGAGAGAAGATGCTGATGTACGGGGGTGTCCCTTAAAATTGTGAGTGCCTCCTAAAGCACAGCCGTGGCGAAGTGGACCCAGGTTCACGAGCCAAGGCCTTGGGAGTCATGAAAAGCAGCTCTGCCGCGACTCACAGCCTTGAAACAAGTCAGGATCAGCCCCCCTCTCCCCATCATGCATCACTTGGCCACCCACACAGAGCTCTCCTATGCCTTGCGGCTCTGCTATGTCTGAGCAACGAGAGGTTCTTCCCTCCCCCCCCCCGCCCCATGTTCTGGCTGCCCGGCACGCCATGCACCCCCTTCCTCTTCTCGCCCCCACCCCGATCCAACCATTGCTGCGTGCGGAGCAAGGAAGCGCTGAGGCAGAAGAGACTCTGATCTGTCCTGACAATCTGGCCCAGTTTCCTGCTGCCGCTGCAGCAGCCAGGGGTGTGGAGGAGGCAGCTAAGGGAGAGCCCAAGGTTAGTGGCAAGGCAGGAGTTGTGGGGAGGGGAAAACGGGGGGACGGGACGGCTGGTTGTGACATGAGAGACTGCATGAAAGGGACCAAGCAGTAGCGAGCTGCGTCTGTAACTGAATAGCCAAAGCAGGGAGATTCAGTTGTGAGAGGGTTGTGTGGCTACACAAGGAGGCCACATCACCTGTGTTCTAGAGCTGGATTTTAGACATGAAATCTAGGGGCTTACAGGGAACCTCAAAGAGTGCGGAAGTCTTGTATTATTTATTTAAAGGTAAAGGGACCCCTGACCATTAGGTCCAGTCATGACCGACTCTGGGGTTGCGGCGCTCATCTCGCTTTATTGGCCGAGGGAGCCGGCATACAGCTTCCGGGTCATGTGGCCAGCATGACTAAGCTGCTTCTGGCGAACCAGAGCAGCGCACGGAAATGCCGTTTACCTTCCCACCAGAGCGGTACCTATTTATCTACTTACACTTTGACGTGCTTTCGAACTGCTAGGTTGGCAGGAGCAGGGACTGAGCAATGGGAGCTCACCCTGTCGCGGGGATTCGAACTGCCTACCTTCTGATCAGCAAGTCCTAGGCTCTGTGGCTTAACCCACAGCGCCACCCGCATCCCAAAAAGTGTGCTTTCCAACTGCTAGGTTGGCAGGAGCTGGAACAGAGCAATGGTAGCTCACCCCATCACGGGGATTCGAACCGCTGACCTTCTGATCAGCAAGCCCAAGAGGCTTAATGGTTTAGACCACAGCCTGTGCCTAAAGAAGTCGGCAGGAAAACAAAATTAGGATCAGGAGGGGACCATGGCTAGCCAAACCACCTGGTCTGTCTAGACTGAACATTGCCACTCCGTTGCTGGAAGAATGGAACAGGGTCCCCTTATTTACTGTCAAATATGTGCCCCAAAGCTGTCATCCACGGTGTATTTCGCTTACCTGGGGGATAAGACCCATCATGGGCACAGGTTGGGAGAGTCGTAGGTGTAGAAAATCCAGAAATAGTTTCCCCAAGGCACCTGTGTTAGCAAATGACTTTTCAGGATGGAACCGGATTTACGGCAATGCAAGAAGTTTCCCAGCACAGGGTGCTGAGCCGACAGGGTGCAAAATAATAATTATTAAAACCCTATATTTATAAGAGTACAGTGGTTCCTCGGGTTACATACACTTCAGGTTTCAGACTCCGCTAACCCAGAAATAGTACCTCGGGTTAAGAATTTTGCTTCAGGATGAGAACAGAAATTGCGCTCTGGCGGCGCAGCAGCAGCAGGAGGCCCCATTAGCTAAAGTGGTGCTTCATGTTAAGAACAGTTTCAGGTTAAGAACGGACCTGCGGAACATATTAAGTACTTAACCCGAGGTACCACTGTAGCTACTCAAAGTTTGTTTGTTTTTTGCAGAGGGACACCACATTTTGTCCTCGCTCAGGGCACTATATTACCAAAGTCTGTCCCTGCTGGAGATAATGTTTTCTTTGGGGGGCCTTCAGTTGTAGACATAAAAGGGTTTTGATTTTCCTTCCTACATAAATGAATGGGATCTTTAGCTTACATAGGAATAGAGGAAGCTGCTTTATACAGAGTCAAACCTTGGGGTCCATCGAGCTTAGTGTTATCTATACTGACTGGCAGTGGTCAGAACCTCCCCCTTAGACTGTATTTCATCGGAATTGACTAAAATGGTGCCGGCTGCTTGAACAGGATTTTTGGACTTTTGGATCAGCGTGAGATGAACTACGGGAAGGCATTACAAAGTTCACACAGAAACATAAACAACGTTCTTTTTTTTTTCAACTCGCTTGTGGAAACAACTCGGAGGTTATTAAGAAGAAAAACGATAACAACAAGGAAATGGGAAGATTGGACTTGTGAATATCAAAGCAGCAGAAATACGAGATGATTGGACCCCTACCGAACTCGAAGCATGGGTACCCCCAACAAAAACTTAAAATTCGGTTAAATATTTGGACTTTGTGATATGTATTGGCATAATTTGGAATAAGTAATATGATATGATTGGTTTGTTAAATGGAAATTTAATAAAAATTATTTAAAAAAACAAAAACAAAACAGAACCTCCCCCTCTTCTAGGGAATCAGGTAGTGCCCCAGCTAGAAATGGGGATGGAGAGTAGGAAATATACGACCCAATAAAAATATCCTTTCAGGAAATCTGGTAGAGCCCTTAATAATAATAAGTTGTTACCCACCCTGGAAGAGTGGCAGATGAAGTTGATTGACTTTATGGGATTGGCAGAATTGACTGGCAGAATCCGTGACCAGGGAGAAGAGTCGGCAGAAGAAGAATGGAAGAAATTCAAAGACTGTTTGCAAAAATACTGTAATATTAAGGAATATTGAGTGATGTTGGATTGAAATTAAGGGGTTATTAGCTGTAATGGTACAAAAGAATATGAAAAAATAGTTCTTTTTCTTTGTATATAAGTAAAAGTATAAGTTACAATAATTTAAGAAGATGGATAGAAAATAAGGTTTTTAGCTGTAATGCTATGAGATAAGGATTTGCTGGATGAACAATTTGAACTGGAATACAAGAAGGGGAGGCATGAGGAGGTGAGGGAAATATGTTATTGAAAAATAAGTTACGAAATTTATGTGTTTTTAATATTTTTCTTTTTAATTTTTTTCCTTTTTTTCTTTGTTTGTATAAAATGGAAAACCCTAATAAATATCTTTTTTTAAAAAATAATAATAATAAGTTGCTATCTGTCACGGCTGCAGTGTTAAGCATGAAAACGCTCGGGCAATACATGCTCAAATTCCAGGAAGCAGACCAGGGAGAAGTAACATTTCTAGCATGCAGGAATTTCCAGAGGGTGTGTGTGTGTGTTACGGAAAAACAATAACAACAATGGAATCCCTAAAGACAAACACGTTTTATTGTGGCATAAGATTTTGTGGGCTAAAGCCACTGACTTATGTATCCTGCAGAACCCTTTGCCGATCAACATGTTTAGAAGACGATGTTATGCAAAATAAAGCTGTTTTAGGGAGGCTTTCCTAATTTGCATAATCTATATAGGTCACAGCATTTGTCTTGTTATTTGGTGCAGAATCTGGGCGCAGAAGGAGGTCTAGGGTACAGTGCATACAGTTCTGGGTACAGCGTGGCAGAGATGGTACCCATCATTTGTTCCTGTGCTGAGGCCCAGTTCCTGAGGGTAGGATAAAAGGTAAAGGTAAAGGGACCCCTGACCATTAGGTCCAGTCGTGGCCGACTCTGGGGTTGCGGCGCTCATCTCGCTTTATTGGCTGAGGGAGCCGGTGTACAGCTTCCGGGTCATGTGGCCAGCATGAATAAGCCTCTTCTGGCGTACCAGAGCAGCGCATGGAAATGCCGTTTACCTTCCCACTGGAGCGGTACCTATTTATCTACTTGCACTTTGATGTGCTTTCGAACTGCCAGGTTGGCAGGAGCAGGGACCGAGCAACAGGAGCTCACCCCGTCACGGGGATTTGAACCGCCGACCTTCTGATTGGCAAGCCCTAGGCTCTGTGGTTTAACCCACAGCACCACCTGCGTCCCTTGAGGGTAGGGTAGCCAGGTTCAAATTCCTGCTCAGCCACAAAGGATCTTTTATTAGCCTAATCTATGGTCATCATGGCGATAAAAGAGGATGCCCCAAGCATGCTATCCTAAGCATCTTAGAGGGAGGGTGGCACGCAAATGGGAGAGGAAAACCAGGAAGTTGCGTTATACCTGATCAGACTATTTTTGTCTATCCAGCTCAGTATTGTTCAGCTCTCCAGGTGAAGAAGGCCTTTCATATCGCTTGCTACCAGATTCTCTTTTAACAGGAGATGCCAGGGATAGAACCAAGGACCTTCTGCGTGCATTGTATGAGCTCTGCTGTTCAACTACAGCCTTTCAAATTATAATCGGAGGTGTGGATAGATCTTGGACTGGAGAGTGGGGCCTGGGGGGGGGGGGTAGACAGACTTGAAAGCATTGCAGTCCCTTTCTTGAAGCTAACCTGGCACAAGTGATGGTGAACTGCAAAATACTTTTGGTGTTTTAGGTGACTTGCACAGTCCAGGACTTACCGTATTTTTTGCTCCATAAGACGCACTTTTCTCCTCCTAAAAAGTAAGGGGAAATGTCTGTGTGTCTTATGGAGCGAATGTGTGGTACCTGGAGCCGAATTGCCCAGGGGCAAAAAGCAGATCATGCTTTTTTTTTTTTTTAGAAAGAGGGAAGTGGGTGTTGAAACAAAGCCACTGATCGGCAAGCGATCGGGAGGGAGATAAGGCTGCTGGTAAAGCAGCCTGCCAGGTAAAGAAAGGAACTTGCAAGGAAAGGAGACAGGAATGCTAAAAACAAGCAATAAGGAGAGAAATTAGAAGAAAAGGTGGAGCAAAAAAGTGCTCCAGCTAAGGAAAAGACACTAAGACAAACAAGAGGGAAAGGGGTATTGGAAGGAAGCAGCTGATCGGCAAGCAATCGGGAGGGAGATAAGGGACTCTAGCGATAAAGGAGGCTGCCTGGGAGGGGGGAGGTAAAAGCCCATGGATCCTCAGGGTTTTTGCATTGAGTCACCCCAAATTCACCATCAGACCACATAGCACGTCCATGGCTACAGCCTGCACCCAAAAAAACACGCATCCACTGTTTCGTGGGGCCGCAATGGTGCAAAAACATGGTTACAAAGCATGGATCTTCAGGATTTTTGCACTGGGCTACCCCAAACTCACCGTCAAATCACATATCATGTCTGCGGCCACAGCATGAACCACAAAAATCATACATCCACTGTTTCGTTCAGAATATTTTTTTTCTTGTTTTCCTCCTCTAAAAACTAGGTGCGTCTTATTGTCAGGTGCATCTTATGGAGTGAAAAATACGGTAATCCCAAGGGACACTGATTTACCGCAAGCTGCAATCTTAGGATTCTTGCACTGCAAGGGCTTGGATGAGATTACTCTTGGGGTCCCTTCCGACTATACAATTTGATGATTCTATGACCAGATGAACCAAGCCCTCTAATCAATGCGCATGGTGGCATTCAACAAAGTTTGACTCATAACAGTAAATCAACCGAACTTAGCCATGCTCATTCATTTCAATGAGTCTACTCTTGAGTAAAACTTGGCTGCATGCCATTCGTATTGGGCAAGAATAGTAACGAGAATGAGAACAGCAATTGTTTTCACAGTGGCCAGCCAGCTGCCCCTATGGGAAGCTCACAAGCAGCGCAAGGGGGTAGAACATGAAAAAGATGCTCTATGCTAAATCAAATCATGAAAGGCTTTAATAAATCAGACTCAGGCGTGGGCAGAATTCCACTCTATATCAACAGAATTGGCAACAGGTATTAATTTCCCGCCTTTAGTTATTTCCCATCCTTCACCCTAAGGCCAGAAGACGGGTTACAGCATTAAAAAAAACCCCTAATTAAAACAACTTACAGTCAGCAATATAAGGTGTGTCCTCAAAAGCCTTTGTCAGGCAGCTTGCCATGGTATCATCCTTGATTTAAATTAAAGCAAAAAGGCGATGAGATAGATTGGGTCCTGATGTAGGAGGAGACAAGTTTCAACCGTTTGCCCCACTGTGGTTTTGATTAGAACTGTGTCCCCGCTCCTTCCCCGTGCCTACTGTTTGTAATGAGAAGAAACTGGCATTCGTTATGAAACTGGTGCAAATGGGAGCTTTCCACCAACTGCTAATAGCAGAATTGAGGGGTTACCTGGAGGGCAAAGGGTTAATTCCTTCCCGCTCTACACCATAGTCCCAATCAGACTCATGGGCCCCTCTTCCACCTATTTATTTACTGGGGTTGGGGGGCAGATCAAACACACCGGGTATCCTACCTAGCTTGGCCTTTCCTTGAGCAGAGGGACAGGGGAAAGCTGGGGAAGGGCTGTGGCTCAGTGGGTAGAGCCCATGCCTTGCATGTACAAGGTCCCAGGTTCAATTCCTGCTATCTCCAGGTAGGACAGGGAGAGAGCTCAGTCTGAAACCCTGAACAGCTGCTGCCTGTCAATATATAGAGAAAGCGGAGCTAGATGGAACAAGCTTGTGTACAAGGCAGCTTCATCTTCTACAGTCAGAAGTCTTCTGCAATGGCTGGCAGTGGCTCTCCCAAAATATCAGACTGGGTTCTCTCTGAATCCTACCTGGAAAGGCTGGTGACTGAATCCAGGACCTTATGCATACAAAGCAGGCTGGATAAAAATCAATTTTTAAAAAAGAAAGATTTTTTTTATTTAAATCGGATTTTTTTTATTTAAATCGGATTTTTAAAATAAAATGCCTTTGGAGGGAAAATCTTTCTACAGATAGTTTTCTATTTAAGTTACATTATACAGTGGTACCTCGGGTTACAAACACTTCAGGTTACATACGCTTCAGATTACAGACTCCACTAACCCAAGTTAGTGGGTTAAGAACTTTGCTTCAGGATGAGAACAGAAATTGCGCGGCAGCAGCGGGAGGCCCCATTAGCTAAAGTTAAGAACAGTTTCAGGTTAAGAACAGACCTCTGGAATGAATTAAGTACGTAACCAGAGGTACCACTGTAGTCCAAAGGCTATTCATCAGGAAATATGTTTTTCATGTGTGCTAAAACTCATGTCTAAGTTGTGCTTTTCCCCATGTTTAACCACATCAATTAACAAACATTGTTACATATGCTATAATGTCATTGTTTTAGTTAAATAAATTGTTTAAATTGTTGTTAAGGGAATTATTATTTTTCTCCTTCCAATAAAGTACAGCAGAAAAGTTGTCAAAATATAAACAGTTAACTTATTAAACCTCACCATAATTTCATAATTATCTTTCTATGTATTTCTAATGGTATAACCAAATCAGTCATTTTTGATATAACTGTAAAAACTACTCTGAAAACTTATAATTCCAAAAATGAAACCTACATATGGTTGTAAATATTAAGATTATACCAGCAAGAATGAGTCTTTCTGTAAAAAAAATTGATTTAAATCAAGTCTTACTGACTAGTGATTTAAATCATGATTTAAATCGATTTGATTTAAATCAAATCCACCCTGATACAAAGTAGAATGTTTGCCACTGAGCTACACTCCCTTTCGTGCCAATTTGGGTGCTCCAGTTCTAACTGCAGAAGGAGGAGGTGTTCCCTTTTGAAGACATCGAAAAAGTAGTCTACAAGGGCAAGGTTAGGTCTGCATTACACGCAGAGAGAAGGAGCTGAAAAGAGTTGTCCTGCAAGCCTGAAATCTGCCAAGCCTCGGAGCTTTGAGTAGATGCTGTCTTGCTTTCCCCCCCTTTACTGCCCAAAGACCAGAACCTTATTCTTTTATCCACACGGCTGACAGAGTGGTGCAGAGCTAACAACTTGCTCATAAATACAAGGAAGACAAAGGAGCTTGTGGTGGACTTCAGGAGACAGAAGAGCAATATCCAGCCACTTTTGATTGATGGGGTCTGTGTGGAGAGGGTAACAACGTTCAGATTTTTGGGCATTGAATTACAAGAGGATCTGTCCTGGAGTGTCAACACAAGGGGGCTTGTGAAGAAGGCGCAGCAGAGACTGTACTTTTTGAGAATTCTAAGGAAAAACCATCTTCCGCAGAAACTGCTGCTTGCCTTCTATCACTGTGCCATTGAGAGCGTGCTCACTTATGGCTTATGTGTGTGGTACGGAAGCTGTACTACCCAGGACAGGATGGGGTTGTGCAGAGTTGTTAAGGCAGCAGAGAGCATTGTTGGCTGCCCACTCTCCACCTTAGAGCAGATTTATGCCACAAGGTGCCATAGGAAGGCACTGGACATAGTAAAAGATCCATCGCATCCTGGTCACTGTCTCTTCGAGCTCCTGCCGCCGGGACGGAGATACAGGACGATGAAGACAAGAACGAGCTGTCTTAAGAACAGCTTCTTCTCCAGAGCGATCTCGGCCCTGAATGGGAAGCCTGGACTTTGAAAGTCATCTAATCTTCCTTGCTGTACTATACTGTATTGTTTTAATTAGTGTTTTTATGAAGCAGTCAAGTAATTTCGTTGTCCCTGAGAGGGGGCAATGACAATAAAGATATTATTATTATTATATTATTATTATTATTTTATCCACACTGCAACCTGAAATTATAACTAGTGCATGTGGATTGCGACTATTGAGATTCAGTACACCCTTGTTGTTCCTTACATTTGCTGATGCTCAGCTGACACTCAAGCAGGTTCTCAACACTAAGGTAGGGATGCTCAGGTTGGCAGTGCGTGCCACATTTTGGGTATGGCACAATTCATTTAATAAGTACCGTATTTTTCCCTCTATAACACGCAGATTTTTTCTCCTAAAAAGGAAGGGGAAATGTCTGTGCGTGTTATTGAGCGAATGTGTGGTCCCTGGAGCCAAATGGCAAAAAAAATCAGGCAAAAATCAAATCGCGCGTCTCGGAGAAGGGAAACCTGAAAAGAGGAAGTGGCTGCTTTCCTGCATTCTGCCTCAGGGTCTTACTGCCCACCCTCCTCTGTTTCCTTGCTGTGTTTGCTCAAACGGAACAAAGAGCAGGGAAAGCCCCTCCCCTCCAGGCAAGCAGAGGGGAAAGCAGAGTGTCGTCTCTGTGCTCCGGTGCTGCTGAAAACATGCAGGAGGGAGAGAGAGAGAGAGAGAGAGAGAGAGAGAGAGAGAGAGAGAGAGAGCTGGCTGGCTTGGGTGGGTAGGTGAGGGAAAACTTTTACCTTCCTTTCCTCCCTCCCGTTATACCCCTCTCCTGCATTCTTAGCCAGCTGCTTCTCTGCACACCCCTCTCGTGCTCCTTGTCCATTCTGTATTTTTCCTTCCTTCCCCACTTAAAATGTGGTTAAAAAGCATGGATCCACATGGATCCTCAGGATCTTTGCATTGGGTCACCCCAAATTCACCATCAGATCACATAGCATGTCCATGGCTACAGCCTGCCCCCCAAAAATCACACACGCACTGTTGCCTGGGGCTGCAATGGTGCAAAAATGTGGTTAAAAAGCATGGATCCACATGGATCCTCAGGATCTTTGCATTGGGTCACCCCAAATTCACCATCAGATCACATAGCATGTCCATGGCTACAGCCTGCCCCCCCCCAAATCACGCACCCACTGTTGCCTGGGGCTGCAATGGTGCAAAAACGTGGTTACAAAGCATGGATCCACAGGGATTCTCAGGATTTTTGCATTGGGTCACCCCAAATTCACCATCAGATCACATGTCTGTGGCCACAGCATGAAGCACAAAAATGATACATCCACTGTTTCATTCAGAATGTTTTTTCCCTTGTTTTCCTCCTCTAAAAACGATGTGCGTGTTATGGTCAGGTGCGTGTTATCGAGCGAAAAATACGGTAATCTGGATTTGGAATCTATACCTCCATCAAGAAATCCAACTCTGCCCCAGCCCAAAGAACTTGCCTTGGGTATTCCAAGGTAAAGGTAAATGTAAAGGGACCCCTGACCATTAGGTCCAGTCGTGGCTGACTCTGGGGTTGCGGTGCTCATCGCGCTTTATTGGCCGAGGGAGCCGGCGTACAGCTTCCGGGTCATGTGGCCAGCATGACTAAGCTGCTTCTGGCGAACCAGAGCAACGCACGGAAATGCCATTTACCTTCCCGCCGGAGCAGTAGCTATTTATCTACTTGCACTTTGACGTGCTTTCGCACTGCTAGGTTGGCAGGAGCAGGGACCAAGCAACGGGAGCTCACCCTGTCGTGGGGATTTGAACCGCCGACCTTCTGATTGGCAAGTCCTAGGCTCAGTGGTTTGACCCACAGCGCTACCTGTGTCCCTCGTTCCAAGTGTAGGCCTTCAAAAACAAACTTCTTCTACATTCCTGTAAATGATACAAGGACCCAACCCTGCAGAGCAGATCCAGAGAATCCAAATGCAACTTCCAGAATGTAGTATGCTTTGTGCTCTATTTCATTCATCCAACAGCCCTTCCAAGCATTAACATTCAGGCAGAACTGGAGGTCATCTGACCATGAATTGCCCAAGAGCATTCCGTGACCTCACCGCAGAATAACAAACGGAATGCATGTATCCCACTTTCACACATCTAATGGGGTGGCCTGGAAATTGGTTGTGCAGATGAAGCAGCAAGTAGACCCCTGACAACGAGCACATCCTGGGGGTTTCCCTGCCAACAGCTTAAAGCAAAGACAGGCACCACACACAAAACACAAGGCAATTCCTCCTCCTTGGCAGCTGAAATCTGTCTCAGCCAAATTCCCCCCAGGAGCAGGTGCCTGGCAAGGGACCAGTCTCCCCTCCCCAATGCATCCTTCTCTACTCCCACCATCCCAAGAGCATCCCGGGCATGTCGGAGTCAGCCGACAACCGCAAAGGGCAGCCAAAGCACCAGATGATGCCACCTGCCTGGTCCAGCGTGGAAGGTGACCTCCATCACATCCACCGCCAACATGCATGAGCAGCCATCTATGACATGGCAAGGGGCCAGATCCAAACTCTGTGACACCAAGTGGTGGCACCCAATGCGCTCCTTAAGATAAACCTGTATCAAGAGGCTTGGCGCTCAGCTGGTTAGATGGCTAGTTCAAAACTTTCCCTATCCTGCCCAGTTTTACAAAGAAACTCAAAGGGGCAAACAAAGCAGTAGCAAGACTCTCCAAATGAAGCCAAATCCCCCATCGTTCAGCCCGGACACTGAGATCCAGCGCCAAGGGCCTTCTGACGGTTCCCTCATTGCAAGAAGTGAGGTTACAGGGAACCAGACAGAAGGCCTTCTCAGTAGTGGCGCCCACCCTGTGGAACGCCCTCCCTTCAGATGTGAAGGAAATAAGCAGCTATCCTATCTTTAAAAGACATCTTAAGGCAGCCCTGTTCAGGGAAGTTTTTAATATTTAATGCTGTACTGTTTTTAACATTTGATTGGAAGCCGCCCAGAGTGGCTGGGGAAACTCAGCCAGATGGGCGGGGTATAAATAATATATTATTAATTATTATTGTTATTGTTATTATTATTATTATTATTATTATTATTATTATTATATCATAGAATCAAATACAGTGGTACCTCGGGTTACATAACCTTCAGGTTTCATACACTTCAGGTTACAGACTCCGCTAACCCAGAAATAGTACCTCAGGTTAAGAACTTTGCTTCAGGATGAGAACAGAAATCGTGCTCTGGTGGCGCAGCAGCAGCAGGAAGCCCCATTAGCTAAAGTGGTGCTTCAGTTTAAGAACAGTTTCAGGTTAAGAACAGACCTCCAGAACAAATTAAGTACTTAATCCAAGGTACCACTGTACAGTCGTACCTTGGTTTTCTAACAGCTTAGTTTTCGAAGCTTTTGGCTCCCGAACGCCGCAAACCCGGAAGTGATTGTTCCGGTTTGCGAACTATTTTTGGAAGCCGAACATCCAACAGGGCTTCCACGGCTTCTGATTGGCTGAAGCAGCTTCCTGCAGCCAATCAGAATCCGCACTTTGGTTTCCGAACATTTTGGAAGTCGAACAGACTTCTGGAACGGATTCCATTCGACTTCCAAGGTACGACTGTACTGATGCAAACTGACAACGAATCAAACAGTTCCAAAATAGCCGTCAAATTAAACACCCACACATGCACAAGCCAAACCAGAGAAAACACCCTAAGTAGTAAAACAGTAGCCTATTAAAAACGACAACACCACACACACAATTTACCTGTAGCCTAAAGCAGTGAAATGATGGGGCCTTACTCATCCAGCTCCACTTAATACAAAGCCCTCTCTCCTCCAGTTCTTGCAAAACCAACTTGAGTCGTATCAGAACTTGATAGTTCCAGGAGCTTTTCCAAAAGCTCAAAAACTGGAATATCTTTACAGTGGTACCTCGGGTTACATACGCTTCAGATTACATACGCTTCAGGTTACAGACTCCACTAACCCAGAAATAGTGCTTCAGGTTAAGAACTTTGCTTCAGGATGAGAACAGAAATCGCGCTCTGGCAGCACAGCGGCAGCAGGAGGCCCCATTAGCTAAAGTGGTGCTTCAGGTTAAGAACAGTTTCAGGCTAAGAACGGATCTCCAGAACGAATTAAGTACTTAACCTGAGGTACCACTGTATATTACACATTTGGTATGGGAACTTCATAGCAAGTTCCCTTCCCCCACCAGAGGGTATCCACAGGCCTGGTTGCTCACACCAGATATGAGAGGCCACTGCTTGGAGATGAAAAGGCTCCTTTTGCAATACAGTGGTACCTCGGGTTAAGTACGTAATTCCAAGCCAATGAGGCTTGTTTCTACTTCAGCACAAATCCAACACGTAGGTCAGAAAAGATGTGGGAGAGGTCCTATCCATCACTTGGAGCAACCTCTCCCCACTCTTTCGAAACCTTTACGCAGAATAAGCACTTACTAAAGCTGCACGAATCCCAACACCACAGCTACATGTGTTTTCTGATCTACCGCTCAGACAAGCACCCGGCTTTCGCAAAGGCCCCTGGGGAGCAAGCAGCGCTCTTGGCAGCAAGCAAGACTTGGATTGAGAGGAAACATGGCTGTGTGAGATCACCCACAAGGGGCACAATTTGGGTCTGAAGTTTGTGCATGCCTCAGCCTGACCTTGCAAAACACACTGTAGCTGTTGCTAAAGCCCCAAGGGTAGGATGCGTTCCGCTGAAGTAGGACATTCGTAAAAGTCATGATCAAAAGAAAAAGCAAGCTACCTTAATTGTGAGATCACTTCCTCTTTCAAAACTGAAAATCCCCGACAGCTATTCGTGCTGATGTGTGACAGGCAGGTTGCTGGTCTTTCCCATACGTGACTGTCCATTGTGTAGCAGGGAGGGGGAATTTGCAGACCCCTGCACGTTACTGGACTACAACTCCCATTATGCACAACCACAAGCAGGCTGTCTGGGGCTGATGGGAGTTGGGGGTCCAACAAAATCAAAAGGGCTGCAGGACCCCTATCCTTGGCGTACAATAATACACAATGCAAATGAAAAAGCAGAAAAGAAAATACCATGGGCTAAGTAGCTGATAGGGACGTGGGTGGCGCTGTGGGTTAAACCACAGAGCCTAGGACTTGCCGATCAGAAGGTCAGCAGTTCGAATCCCCGCGACGGGGTGAGCTCCCGTTCCTCGGTCCCTGCTCCTGCCCACCTAGCAGTTCGAAAGCACGTCAAAGTGCAAGTAGATAAATAGGTACTGCTCCGGCGGGAAGGTAAACGGCGTTTCTGTGCGCTGCTCTGGTTCGCCAGAAGCAGCTTAGTCATGCTGGCCACATGACCCGGAAGCAAACACAAGCTCCCTCGGCCAATAAAGCGAGATGAGCACCGCAACCCCAGAGTCGGCCACGACTGGACCTAATGGTCAGGGGTCCCTTTACCTTTAAGTAGCTGATAAATTTGAGACAGAGTGTTGATAAATAAAGGCATCATAAATAGGCTACCTTATGACAGCTGCTTCTTCCCACCTCACCCCACCTCAATACAGCCCCTCCTGTCAAGAAAAGAAAAGCAAGAGGAGTGGTCCTGACCTGCCTTGTGTCCTTGGAATTGGCATTGCTCCTTACAAAATGGCATTGGTTAGAAAAGGGGCCTTTGCCCTTTTTGGACTTGTCACGTGACACTGATGCACAAAGAGTACCTTGGACATAGGTAAAGGCAAAGGGACCCCTGACCATTAGGTCCAGTCGTGGCCGACTCTGGGGTTGTGAGCTTATCCCACTCTATAGGCCGAGGGAGCCGGTGTACAGCTTCTGGGTCATGTGGCCAGCATGACTAAGCCGCTTCTGGCGAACCAGAGCAGTGCACAGAAACACTGTTTACCTTCCCGCCGGAGCGGTACCTATTGATCTACTTGCACTTTGACGTGCTTTCGAACTGGTAGGTTGGCAGGAGCAGGGACTGAGCAACAGGAGCTCACCCTGTGGCGGGGATTCGAACCGCTGACCTTCTGATTGGCAAGTCCTAGGCTCTGTGGTTTGACCCACAGCACCACCTGTGTCCCACCTTGGACATAATCACCACTAAAAAGATCCAACCCACTCTCTTGCACACTGGTGAAACTGTGAACGTTTTCGGGTACTAAAAGCCAATCTGGGGGGGCTGCAAAAGACACAGTGGCTTGGGGGCTTCCTGTGCTGCTTGCCAAGGTATTCTTAAGGCACCCATATTGACTGGTGCTTTTGTAGGTGTGGTTTGGTTTGCAGTTGTCCTGGGACTCCTCCATGCATTCCTGGGAGGAGGAGAAAAGGAGGAGACAAATCAGCTCCAGCTGTACACCAACATCATATGGCTGGTGGGAAACTGGGTAAATTCCCATATCCCGACAAGCCCTGCACAGAGGTGGCCAGACAAGGCTTCCTGAGAACCTTGAACTCACCTTGCCAGGCTACGCCCGCACCTGCGTACAATTTCTGTCATGTGCCACTAAATGCCAGTTTCGAAAACCTGCGTTTATTATGCAAGTGTGTGCATACACTTACACAGACTGGATAATTTATATGAAATTATATGCAGAACCCTGAGGTCATTTTCCCTAGCTGTTGAAAGCCCCAGATGGTCTTCCCTCCCACATCATCATCTGAAATTACATGTCATTGCCCACACCCTTTAAGCTTGCCCTCGGAGGTTTTCATTTTTAAAGAAAGCAAAAGCTCGGAGTCTGAGAATATGGAATTCTGTGCCCAGTACCAGAATGCTGGGGAAGCACATGATGGCCTGATTCAGTTGCTATGATCTCAGTTTGGTGAACCATGGTTTATCAAACTAAAAGCAAGCATCATGCTCTAATACTTCCTCTCCACCTTAATGCCAGATTTCCAGGGTCTGTTAGTTTTCCATTCTAAATAATAATAATAATAATAATAATAATAATAATAATAATAATTTATTATTTATACCCTGCCCATCTGGCTGGGCTTCCCCAGCCACTCTGGGCGGCTTCCAACAAAATATTAAAATACAGTAACACATCAAACTTTAAAAGCTTCCCTAAACAGGGCTGCCTTCAGATGTCTTCTAAAAGTCTGGTAGTTGGAAACCATGGTTTAAGATCCGTCCTGGCTTGCAAACTAGGAGATAACCATTGTTTCTTGGAGGCCAAGAATTACGCTGCCCATGTTATTTAGTGTGCATGCATGTCCTTATTGTGGATCCTATGGTTACTCCTCCCAGGACTTCCTTTGAGCCATCATTTACCAGGACCAAATAATGAATCATAGAATTAAAGAGTCAGAAGGGACTTCAGTGGTCATGT
Source organism: Podarcis filfolensis (assembly GCF_964270895.1). Taxonomy (NCBI): domain Eukaryota; kingdom Metazoa; phylum Chordata; class Lepidosauria; order Squamata; family Lacertidae; genus Podarcis; species Podarcis filfolensis. The sequence goes on along the minus strand of NC_139605.1, from coordinate 113,823,270 downwards.
AGGCCAACACCCTGCAATGCAGGAAAGATCTCAGGATGTTTTGGCCATGGGCAAAATGGAATTTCCATACCAGTTGAGGAGCCGCACTGTCACCACAAACAACTGAGATTATGAAACAGAGCATCGCTCCAGCCAATAGGAGTCCCAAGACTTCTTTAAATCGACCATTGATTATTCTCATTTTACAAGCAGAAACACCACAGTGAAAAAATGGAAATTGTCCATGGTCAACTAGAAAGCCCATGGCCAACCTGCAATACAAATCCAAATTTTTGTAGGTCCATGGCTATTGTTCTGGGTAAGTGCTTCCCAAACCAGGAAATTCCTGGCTTTTTAGAAAATAATTTTGAGAAATCAGTGTCATACACACTGTATACAAAGCCCTGTGTACCTCAGCTACAGGAAAGCAGAGCTTTTCCTATGGGCACACAGAGATTTCTCAGAATACTCAGGTCCAGCTTGCTACTGCAGCCCTGTCCAAAATAGCATCACTATATCACAGGCCCCAAAAAACTCAAGGTTGCAGCAAAGACAAGGACAGGACAGGACAGGTTGGCGGTGCCTAAAATGGTCTCCCTCCCTTTCTGGGACAGAGCAGAGCCAAGCGCTGTGGCTTGCTATCTCTAGATTTACTGCAGCTGAAAATCTGGGCAATTGTTACAAACCAGCCCTCAAATGAGATCCTGCTCAGGCGATAAAAATAGCCACTAAAGCTGTGGTTACCTGGTTATGTAAAGGCTGTCTGGGCACCCGGCTCAGCCTCCAAAAGCATGGCGGGGGTGGGGGAGAGTCTGACCCAGCTGGGAGCCTCCATTCAGATGGGCTGGTCTCAAGCATCTTGTGGGATTACTAAAGCCCAGCAGCAGCAGCAGCAGCAGCAGCAGCAAATGAAAACCTTGAGCAAACATCCAGCCACTGGGGGGGAAACCATGTTTGAACCTGGCACAATCAAGCAGGTCCTTGCTTTAAGGCCCATGAAGGAAGTAGACTAAAATAATCAATGCCGGCATATTAATGTCGCACACTTTAACCACTCTGTCTCGTTCGCATGCTGGGTGGTAAAAGTCACCCCCCCCCACTGCCACGGTCCATAATCAATAAGAATCTGTGTTTAAACAGCATAAGTCAGGTCATTTCTTCACAAGTCACTCCCCCTCCCCTTTTTTGCTTTCACACTTTTATTTTTAGGAATCGTCTCCTTTCCATATAATTTGATAGCACACGGGCCCCGTCACGGCAAGAATAACCTTTTTACAGCACATTGTTCTGTCCCAACTCCATTTCGACCTTGGGCACACAGGGTTGGCTTGTGGGGACCTAATTTGCGTCTTCCTAGAACAGGGGTAGGCAACCTAAGGCCCATGGGCCGGATGTGGCCCAATCGCCTTCTCAATCCGGCCCGTGGACGGTCCGGAAATCAGCGTGTTTTTACATGAGTAGAATGTGTCCTTTTATTTATAATGCATCTGTGGGTTATTTGTGGGGCCTGCCTGGTGTTTTTACATGAGTAGAATGTGTGCTTTTATTTACAATGCATCTCTGGGTTATTCATGGGGCATAGGAATTTTTTTTCAAAAATATAGTCCGGCCCACAACATGGCCTGAGGGATGGTGGACCGGCCCATGGCTGAAAAAGGTTGCTGACCCCTGTCCTAGAACCACGAGATGCAGCAGAGTCCAGTGCAAGGCACTGGGTGCCTCAAAACAGCTGACAAGCCGAGGCATTTCTGAGTACCAGAGCTCTCCTCATTTCAGCAGTCTAATTTGGGAGGCGGGGAGAGTAATTTTGCTGCTACTATTGCCGAAACAATACAGAGTCAGAAATCCTTTTACAATCTAGTGCAATCACCCAGAGACCTGCTGGTGGACTCCGTTCCACCTTCTGCTCACTCCTGGTGCAGAAGGAGGAATTTCAGAAGGTATAGCTCGTCCGAAGATTCCTTCTCCGCAACTATTAAAGATGAAGGAGATCGGTCTTCTTAGGCATTTAGCATACTGAGGCTGTGAACACACTACCGGCTTAAAACATAGCAGGCGAAGGTGGTTTTCCCCTCAATTTGCAGAAGAAACACATCAAAACACAGCATTTCCTAAGAAACAGCAGGACAGATACAGGATAGATACGGATGGTGGCTAACAGCTTCCCAAACCTGCAGTGGGGGGGCCAGCTGCAGAGTAAACGGGGGGGGGGGGTGCACAGCACCATTCCTACACTATGCAAGCCCAAATCCAGCACCATTGCAAATACAGTGATTAAAGAGGGACACCGTATCACTTCAAATCCCTTCCCTTTAAAACAAAATTTTAATATCTGCACTACAGACGTTTTTCACATTTATCCCACTCCAAAGAAAACGGGGAATTGGAGTAACAGTGCTGAGAATTTTATTAAGAGAACCACATTTTGCAAGGTTTCCTGGGGAAAGGGAATAACTGCTCAATCTGTTTAAATCTGCAGTATAGACATGATCAGGAGAGCTCAACTTCTGAAGCATTATTTTTTTAAAAACAACAACAACAGTATCAACAACAAAAGAAATTGAAGGGGGGTATGTATTTCCCAGGTTCAAAATACTGAAATTTTGGTGCTGGGGGGGGGAAATGAAATATCCCCCCAACAGAAATCCAAACTCAGAAACAATATGCTGACAAATATTTGTGTGGTTGTTCACGAGTGCAACAAATGAGTAACTTTTTTTGGTGTGTGTGTACGTTATCATACAAAACTTTTAGGTAAATCTCAAAGTGTCACATGAATGGGAGGCAGCAGGAAGAGAAGATAGATTTTCTAGGCGTCAGAAGCAATATTTAAAGTGCCTGGGTGAGCAGACACTTAGATTTATTTGTTTTTTCAGCCCTGCAAAAGTATAGCATTCATCTGGAGATGTCCAGATATTGCTCACGGCTTAGGTCAAAGCAGTGGAAAAGACGGTTACATGAGAGGACTGTTTTCTGGGACCCCATTACCATCCCAAGGTCAAATGATGCAGACAATATTTTGAGTGGCACTGAAAATAAAAGAGCGCTCCTCTGATTTCTGAGTTAAATTCAATAAGCTGCTTTCGCTGGAGATCCAGTGAATCAAAAGAACTTCATGCCACCATTTCTATTGAATTGCAGACCACATGTTGAAGCAGACAACTTGCTTCCCCGCTCTTAGCTTTTATGATATCCTTTTGCAGCACCTCACAATCCCTTGTGGTTTGTACCATCCTAAACAATTTGGTGCTCTCCGCAAATGTGACCACCTCTCTATTCACCTCTAACCCCAGGTCATTTATGAACAAGTTAAAAGGGGCGGGGGGAAACCCACCACTCCCAGTACAAAAGAGCCTCTATTTCTTCATATTGGAATTCACATTCCAACAAAGGAATTTTTGTTCCTGGGAAGAGCACAGTCGTCTATTTTGATCTAATCACTACAAACCACCTACAATTCTATACCAGAAGAAGAAGAAGAAGAGGAGTTTGGATTTGATATCCCACTTTATCACTACCCTAGAGAGTCTCAAAGCGGCTAACAATCTCCTTTCCCTTCCTCCCCCACAACAAACCAGAACAGAGGGCCATCAGTGACCAGCAGGCCATTAAAGGAACAGCCACAAGTGTTTTCTTGAAAACCATGGTTATAAACCAGAGTTTAATTTTCACTGGATAAGAACATCCAGTGAAATAGCACATGCAAGATTGCGAGAGACAATTATAAATAGCAAAAATGCTAGTTTAAAACAGACAACTAACACGCTGGTCCCCACTGCACTCTTTAGGTATAGATACTTGACTGGAGATTGGCCGATAATCATAGTGAGCTCCTCAAACTGGTATAAAATGCTCATTCGCCTGTGTGGCCCACTCACTGCCCAGATCTTACCCGCCTATGCCCTTGGGCCAAGGTGCAAACCAGGAAAGCAAGTCTTTACCTCCACTGGGGAGCCAGGCTAGTGAATGCCCACCACCACCTCATGCACAATGGGGTTATGTAACATCGTTTAAGTGAAACAGGACTGGAATGTTGGGGATCAAGATTCCCAGGACTAATTCCCAGCACCAGCAGCTGCTAGTGGGTGGCCAATTACAGGAAGCATCATTTGAATACAACACCCTGCTTGAGTCAAGCCAGTAAGCTTGAGAGAGAAGAATGGAGAGCCTACCACCCAGCCTCCTTCGCCCAAGTAGCAGCTGTCTCAAAACAGCCAATTCCTTCCATTAAAAAAAGGCACATTGCCAAATGGAAGAGTTTCAAACTACAGGGACACCTCTGGGATGCTCTCACACTGCAATTCTCCCCCCCCCCCCTTTCCTTTTCTTGTTTGTAATGCACTTTAAATAAAGTCAGGATTCAAAATGCTCAAAGAAGGCCTCTGGTGTCTCGATCCAGCTGTGTCGGTATGATAAGTAAAGTATGCTTTCAAGCTGCACAGAAAGCTTCTTCACATAAAATTATTCTGTGAAATCCAAAAGCTTGCCACCCTGCCAGCATGGTCTAATGCCGAGCTAGGCAACATGATTATCTCGGATGCTGTTGAGCTACAGCTCCCATCATCCCTGATCACAGATCATGCAGGGTTTATGTAACAAATATGGTCTTATTTGCCTTCACTGCATGCCTGGGAAGCAGGGCAGGGGAGAGAAGTCACAGGGCAGTAAGATTTCAGTTCTGCAGATAAGGAACTGTGGTGGCCATGGCACAGCCAGGATGTCAGGGCAGATTCCCCCACTGAACCACATTGGCTCCCTCTGTATCACTGGTTAGGAATGGGGACAAGGGAAGGCAACAGCCTCCACAAGTCAAATCAGGGGTCAGGGCCTGTTGCTATTGCTGCCTGCCGATCCCATCTGCATCCTCACATAACCCCGCTTCCCAGCTGGACTTAGCAGCTGAGGGATTATTCAAGCCCCCACAGAGCTGGTGTAGCAAAGCCCAGGGACAGCCAAGCCTTTGCTGCCACTCTGCTCACATCACAACTCTGTGCAGTCCACAATGAAATAATCCTCCCTTGTATAATCTGCGTGCAGGAAACCCAAATTCAGTTATCAAAACAATTTGCATGCATTGGCCTACTCTTATGTAATTTATTCTGCTTTCAGTGTTCGGTTTTTTCAAGGAATTTGCTGGGAGAGGGGAAGCTGCAGACCCAAGAGAAGCGGTTTTCAGACTGTGTTTGGGTGATCCCTGGAGTCCTGCAGAAACTTTTCAGGGGGTAATGACTGACAGGGCAAGAAATGGCAGACAAGAGTCCCTGAAATGAGAGCTGGTCCACCAATCATGCAATTAACAGCCTCATGGGAGCCATCTAAACCAGAGATGGAGATATGCATCTCTTTGGATATTTTTGGACTACAGCTCCCATCATCCTTGGCCACTGGCTATGCTGGATTGAGCTCATGGAAGTTGTGGGTCCAAGACAACATCTGATTCCCTTCCTCTGTTCTAACTAGTGTGCCTTAAGTTCACATGGGACAACACACAGCGAAGGCCAGGCATCTGGGCCAATGCCCTACATGTACCAAACATATACTATGGAACATGTTCCAGAATCCTTGGCAGCATGGACACAGTTCCTTGGCAGCCAAGCCAATAAGAAAAGGGTTTGCCAAAGGTTTAAAGCTTGAAAAATCACTGGCATAAAATAAGAAAGAACAGCATAGAACAGGGATAGACAACCTGGTGCCTTCTAGTAGTTGCTGGGGCTACAACACCCATCATCTCTGAGCATTGGCCACAATGGCTGGGAGTTGGAGTTCAGCAACACCTGGAGGGCAACACACTGCCTATCCCACCACAGAGGCTGGGGAGAAGAGAGTCACCAAATTCAGTAGAGTCATCAAGAGAAGAACAATACCCATGAGAAAAGGACTTCTTTCAACGCACAGCAAGCTCAGCTCCTGATCACAGGTAGCTTGGCCCAGAGTCTTGTTGCTGTAACAGCCTAACAGAAGGCTTAGACATTTCTTTGTTTTATAATAAGCTAAGGTTGAGTCTTGTCACAGCATCCTGGCCAAAAGGCAGCCACCTAAATCAGGAGGATGCTGGAAAACTCTGGCATCAAAGAAGAGTTGGAGCCAATCTTGTAAGAAGTGCAACATCAGTACCAGTCCTCACTGTGGCATTGAAGCCTTAAGCTAACTAATTTAGGCACACAACATGGAAGAGTTTGCACAGAGCCACAGGGAAGAAGGGTCTGTGGTTCATTTCCAGCACAGTGTATTTTCATTTGCTTTCCATCCAGAACGATAGCAAATCTGGTCAGTGTCCTGCTCTGTGGTGTGGCGAGGGAAAAGGGAACTCTTAAGTTGCTCCAGCACCAAACAAACTAACACTGAGCCCTTCTATACCAATAGCAGCAGGGGCAGCCTGACTCTTGAGTAACGTGTGCTGCAAGATGCCACTGACTTAAAGGGGGCGAGCCTTCTCCAGCCCTAGTCCTGCTTAGAGTAGACTCACTGAAAGTAATGAAATTTAAGTTATATGTGTCCATTAATTCCAATGGGTCTGCTCTGTGTGGTGTGGGACTAGGACTGGATACAGGCCACACATCGCACTTCTTATTTCCAGCCTAGACCTACAAGTTCATGCTAAGAGAAGCTTTGGAGCCACCTGGACAAGTCTCTCTCTCTCTCTCTCTCTCTCTCTCACACACACACACACACACACACACACACACACTTCCCCTTTTCATTCTGCTGATACTCCTTTCCATTTCCCTTCAGGACAAAAAGCTGAACTCTTGATCTTAATGTGGAATGATACAAATTGACACAGAAGGAGCTATATTTATTTCACATAACTTTGTCAGCCAAAGGCCATCGTCAAAGAATGCAACCGTCTTGAGTCCTACTCTTCCATCTTTTCCCTGAACACCAGTGTCTGGGATGTTGGCTGTGTTTTGACTCTGCTTCTAGATGTTTCTGTCCATCCAAACTCCCCACCCCTCACCCCCCAAAAAACCCTCTTCTTCGCGCATTCTCAAAACAGATGAGATAAGAGAGGAGTCAGGCAGATCAGGAGAGAAGGACTGCAGTGCAGTGGTAGTGCTTGGCTTGCAGAAGGTCTCAGGTGGAACTCCTGGCATCTCCAGGTAGAGCTGGGAATGTCCCCTGCCTGAATCCCTGAAGAGTAAGTGGACAATACTGAGCTAGTCAGGCCAATAGTCTGATTTCTTAGAAAGAAAGAAAAAGACAGCCCTCAATTCCAAGCAAAAGCTGAACGAGACCCGTCTTTTAACAGCGCATCCTGGACACATTCAGCCTCTGGCATAATTGACAACAACCAGTCAGCTATGCCAAAGGCAGCACAAAGCAAATTTGGCTGAGAAACTGGCCAAGGGAGCTGAAATGCAAACAGCACCAGGGCCAGTTCCCCCAGCCAGCCTGAGCAAGGAGGGCCAAATTCAGTTTGGACTCCCAGGGGATATAACACACTGCACACTGAGACTCACTGGACAGTTTACGTCATGGGTATGCAAACTAAGGCCCGAGGGCCAGATCCGGCCCAATCGCCTTCTAAATCCAGCCTGCGGAGGGTCCAGGAATCAGTGTGTTTTTACATGAGTAGAATGTGTCCTTTTATTTAAAATGCATCTCTGGGTTATTTGTGGGGCATAGGAATTCGTTCATTTTTTCCTCCAAAATATAGTCCGGCCCCCCACAAGGTCTGAGGGACAGTGGACTGGCCCACGGCTGAAAAAGTTTGCTGCCCCTGGTTTACGTTATGTGTGCAAGGCTAAATCGAATGGTTTGGGAAGCTAATAAACCTGCAAAGTCTCGTGCCAGCAGTAGTAGAAACAGTAATAACAATAAGGCATTGAGTCTTTGGAAGAAAAGGGGCTGAATTTCAGCCCAAGCTGCTGCCTCAAGAGCACACTTGATAAACTGGGGTCCATCTTGATGCTGCAGAGCACGTAGATCTGCTGCCCCACAATTGACCTGCCAGGCACCACACTACTCAAAGGACTTCCATCACTGCTTTTCACAGCACATTATTATGATCAACCCCTCGGCACTGCATGGCATCCCCCCACCCCAGTTAGTGGCTGTCATCGCTCTTTACACTATTATCCCCTTTCCTAGGCACACTCACTGCTGTTCTGTTGCCCTGTACTCACCAGCTGTCCATCCCATTACCCAAGACCAACTCACTCATCTTATTAGCACAGTTCATCACCGACATTACAGGCACCCTTGCCATTCTCTAAACTCTCCTTTACATACACTGCCTCTGAACGCCTCTTGTTGGAGACACTCCATGCCCCGTGATCACCGCAGCAAGGGATCACTGCATGGAACCTGTGCGTTTTGTCCTTGGTAACTGACTGTGCCACCATCTTTTCCAGAAATCTTCACTGGAATGACCCTACAGCTCAGAACACAGCCACCTGACCGCTATTATTCACTATTTCTGTCACAACGTAGCTTGCCACCTGCATCTGCAAATCCTCTCAATGGCTGATCAGGACTGAAGCTGGCTGTTGCACAACTGTGTGCAATGAAGCCCAGGATTGTGTTGGAATTTGACGCAGAGGAATTCCAAGCCATATGCAATGACTGAATCTGGAAAGCCTCTAGATTAGGGATTAGGAGAATCTTGGCTGCAATGTCTCTGCTGGACCATGGCAAGATTCCCCAGTGGAAAAGGAGGAAGTGGGAGAAAGAATTAACAATAAGTTGGGGACAGAGAACCTGTCATCCGCCAGGTGTTTGTAGACCACAACTCCTATCTCCCCTGGCCATACAAGCAAGGGGATGGGATGTGGTGCCCAACAACATCTCAAAGGGCCACAGGTTCTTCAGCCCAGGTCAGTAAGTGGAACTGCATTAGCCGGAGCTGAAACAAAACCAAGTCACAGGCCACAGGGCCGTGCCATGGAATCTTTGTGTGGCATTTCCCACCCCAGAGGCAAGTCTGGCACCTACCTGGGAAATACCTGGGACTCTGGCCCGATTCCATGTCTCACACACACAAGCTACCCAGCAGCATGAAACCCAGAGCTGGAGCAGAGAGACAGATGGATACAGAAAAGAGAAAGTGAGGAAAGGGGAGGGATGTTTAGGACATAGTGGAGAATTAGAAATAGGCAAGGAAGTGTAAGGGGAAAGACAAAAAGAGAGAAGGAGGGCTGTGAGCACAGACCAGAGGCAGCGAGAGCTTCCCCAGTAAACTCCAAGCCTTGCCTGGAGGCCCAAGAATGAGATAAAGTCAGTCCATTCCCTCTCCCCCCAATCCTTTCAATCCCCGCAGCAGATTCTTACACGGGAAGCTGATTTATTCTGAGTCAGACCACTGGTCCATCTAAATCAGTATTGTCAGCACTGACTGGCAACAGCTCTTCAGAGTTTCAGGAAGGGATTCTTCCCCAGTCCTACAGGGAGAAGTACCTGCATGCACAGCCCTTCTCCCAAATCAGTTAAAAGGCAACAGCGGAGCCGAAGGATGCAAGTGCAAGGACTGTGAATGGAAGGAAGGCCGAGTTACCGAGCCCCTTTATCAACGAGTCAGGTCAGACAGGTAGGCAAGTGGCTGCCAGGCTTGAACAACATGGGTCACAGATCAGCAGAGTCCCGTAAGTCAGACCTTTGCTCCTCCTCAGGACCCTTGTGAGATGCAAGACATCCAGAAAAGGGGAAGCTACTGCGATCCATAGTGATGGGGGCTGGGCTGGGAAGAGACAGGCCACACCACTGCCATAGGCAATAGAGGCCAGGGGCCAATTTGGGATGGAGTGCGGGGGGGGGGCAGGGTGGAGTGGAGAGAATGCCCGCATTTGCCAAGGCAAAGCAGGCAGGCAGCTAGTAAAGAGGGATTTGCCAACAGGCAATCCAAAGCGCATGCATTTTTGCAAGGTCAAGATGGGCACTTACAGAGCTGGATAGGAGGTTGTCATTGCGGGGGGGGGGGAGCGACTGGGAGAAGGATGGGGTTCTGAAGGGCATCACTCAGGCATGCTGGACGTTATCCCTTTTAGTTGCATTTTGCCCAAGGTTTTCCTTGTGTGGGACGATGACTACGGACCGGATCATAGCCCAACAGGACCGGCTCAAGATTTCTTGCTTAGGGAAATTAAAACATTGCTCCCCACTCCTCTCCGGTGCTCAGCAGCATAACAAGAGCACATTGAAGGACCCAAGAGATAACCAAGTCAATATCTCCCCCCCACCCCCAAGTTTCATTTGTAAGGTCTGTCACTTCTTTGCTCGCTTCTCCTTTACAATTGAATCTATGCCCCCAGGCAGTGGGGGATCAAGAAGGCTCTCAATTATGTCTACTGGAATGCGGGTGGGGGGGTATCACTCAACGGAGGACAAGCTTCCTCTGTGAACCTCCTTCAAAGTGAAGTCTTTCCCTCTCTCTCTCTCTTTTCAATGCACTTTAGTATAGCAGAGACATACACCTGAGGCATTGGCCCAGCTTGTCTCTGCAGCCTAGATCTGCTCCAGCTTGGAACTCCAGGGGCACATCCATCCCTGGATATATTTTATGCATCGTAGCTGTACCTCCGGATTGGCCAAGATGTATGTTTGTGGTGGGGAGCGCTGTTCTTTCACTGCATTCACAACATCATGTCCCTCAGTCCAGATTAAGTAACCCAGAACCATGGATCATGTACTCACAGCCATTTGACACAGATCAAAACTGCTCCCCGCTTTTGCTTGGGAAGGAAGGCCACCTTTTGCAGGACCTTAACCTCCTCCTTTTGCGGGTGGCGCTGTGGGTTAAACCACAGAGCCTAGGACTTGCCGATCAGAAGGTCGGCAGTTCGAATCCCCATGACGGGGTGAGCTCCCGTTGCTTGGTCCCTGCTCCTGCCAACCTAGCAGTTCAAAAGCACGTCAAAAGTGCAAGTAGATAAATAGGTACCACTCCAGTGGGAAGGTAAACGGCGTTTCTGTGCGCTGCTGTGGTTCGCCAGAAGCGGCCTTAGTCATGCTGGCCACATGACCCGGAAGCTGTACGCCGGCTCCCTCGGCCAATAAAGCGAGATGAGCGCCGCAACCCCAGAGTCAGTCACGACTGGACCTAATGGTCAGGGGTCCCTTTACCTTTACCTTTAACAACCTCATTTAGGTATGCAAGGGTACCTAAAGAGGGAAAGTAACCCGTGTTAGAGGACTGCAACCCCGCTCTCAGCTCCAACCCACTTCCTGTTCCTTGTTCCCAATGGCTCAACAACCAAGCCACCATTCAGCTCAATGACGCTGCTGTTGGGGGGCCTGGAAAGCGAAAAGACCCCTTGCTAAGCAGCCCCACCTAAGATGGGGAGCCGGTTCAAACAGCAGACCTGTCTTTCTCCCACATGGAACAGGAAAGGAAAACGCCTGTGAAGGAGGGAAGAGAGAGGAGGAGGAGCCTCTGAGTCGTCGTCCCCCCCCCCCCCTTCACGCACAGAGATCTAGGTCAACACTGATGCTTCAAGCTTTGGACAGTTTGTCAGAATAAGGGATTCATCTCATCTCTTTCCTTTCTCTCTCTCTCTCTCCCCCCCCCCCATATCTCCTGCCTGGCAACTAGCTTGTCTCTCCCCCACCCCTCCTCTTCAGCTTCTGGGCAAACAACCCAGTGGTGGGGTCAGCTCATCAGAGAGACCCTCCATAAGCCAGGCAAAGGTCGGGGGGGGTCGTGTTTCTCAACTTGCGGGAGATCATCATCTGGGCGCCCTGTTTCCGTGGTTTGCAAGGGAGGCAATCGCTGGCTGCCCCTGGGTAGTTTGCCCCCCACATTTGCCCCAATGCACTCCTCCTCTGCCGTGTCCCCCCCCCCGCTCCCGACACCGCATTGCCAGCCCTCGTGCCTCCTTCTCTCTCCCCCCCCCCGCCCCAAGTAGCGCTGTTCAGAACAGTTCAATAACTTCCACCTTGTGACGCAGACCTGAGCTGTGTTTGGGGAGGGGGAAAGGGGGCAATGCAATGCTAGATGGGAGGAAGGTGACGGGTTCCCTCGTAATACCACAAACCCCTTTCTAATGGGGTGAGAGGGCGAGAGCGAGCAGAACGATCTCCCAAGCATTGCCCTTCACTCGTCACCCGAGAGGCACTGCAACCCGGCATTCACACGGTCGTCCCTTCCCGATCCGGATCTTGGGGAGAGGAGTCTAGATTCTGCCCTATGCAGCATCACTGGGACGGCGGGGCGGCTGAGAAATTAAGGAATAGGAAACATTGCCCCCTTCCCACCCCCTCTCTATTTCGTTTCGCGAATCCCAAGCAGCCGAAGATCCCAATTTTTATGGGGGGAGGGAGTAGGGATCTTCTCCATAGGGGTTGGTCGCAGAGGGATCGGAGCCTTGGAAATAAGTAAGGGATTTTTCCCAGGACGGGTGTCGGGGGGGGGGGGGATTCCCAGGGCAAAAAAGTGAATGAGACCCAGGCGGGAAGGCAGGAAGGAAGGAGGTGCAGAAGCCGGAGGAGGCAGCAGCAGCGTCACTCACCTAGGATCATCCCCGCTGAGCTCACGCTGCCGGAGCAGCACCTGACGTCTGGCAGCGGCGCAGCAGGATGGCAGGCAGCCGCCGAGGCAGAGGATCAGCTGCCGCCGCCTCCTCTTCTTCCTCCTCCGCCTCCCCCGTGTCCGCTGCGGTGCTGCTGCTGCTGCTGGTGGTGGTGGCGGAGGCAGCAGCAGCGCTAGGAGCGAGCTGGGTTGGACGACAGCAGCGGTGGCGGCGGCCGGAGTAGCAGCGCCGGCGCAGGAGCAGCGCCGGCTGCAGCAGGGCTGGCGAGCGGCAGAGCCGGAGTAACAGGAGGCATCGCCAAAAAAATGTCAGCGCAGCGAAGCACACACGCTTTCCCCCCCCCCTCCCTCTACACCCCCCGGCAGGCGGCTCGCGCGCGCCCTCTCCGGCTCGCCATTGGCCGCGGCGCAAAGGCGGGCGCCCAATGAGAGCGGGCCGGAGCCAACTCGCCGAAAACACTCACACGCACACTCAGCGCCAAGCCCTCGAGCGGGAGGGCCGCCCCTCCTCGACCCGCTCCTCCTGCCCCTCAAAGTCTGCCTGGCCGACCCACCACACGCGCTCTCTCTCCGCAGTGGCAGCTGCAGGTAGAAACGCACCACCTTCGGCGCCTCTCGGGCGCCGCGCGCGCTGGGCCACGCCGCGTGCCCGCCCCCCCCCCCGGCCGCCGAAACCGGGCTGAGGGGGGGACGCGAGGAGGCGGCCGGGTCGTCAGAACGAGCGAGCGCGCGCGCACGAAGGCACACACGCGCGCGCACACACACACCTGGCGTGGCAGGACAGCAGCCCGCGCGCCGCGACGAGGCGGCGACGCTTTCTGCAGGCCGGTGCTTTCTTTGCGCGCCTTCACTTCTGGCGAAAAAGCGCCGCCAGAGGGTTTTGGGGAGGGGGGAGAGAGAAAGGGGTCCAGGAATATATCTGCCTGAACAGCAGGGTTCGTTGGAGGGCTCATGGTGGAGAATGCTAAAATATGACTATTATCATCAGCAGCATGATTTCTGAATTCCGTGCCAAGGAAAGGTGGATTTTGCAACCTCCCGCCGTTTTTGAAAATCGCACCTTTTACATATAAAACTTGCATTTTTACTATTCTGCGAATGAGGGTTATGCATCTTGAAGCCCCGTAGCACTGCAGGCTTCCGAATGAGTTTGTAGGCAGCTTAGGGGTGTATTAGCAAATAAGTCCAAAGATGACCAAACTATTTATGTATGTGACAATAGCAGCTGGAATATTACATGCACAGAGCAAACACGATGTTCTACAACTTACATAAGCACACATTTAAATTACTTCACACCTTTGCTCATTCACTTGTGGAATTCATTGCCACAAGATGGGATGGTGGCCTGTGTCTTCGCCACACCTTGTGACTGCTTAAGAACATACAGTATTAGTCAATCAAGTGGGTGGAGGATAAACAGCTTCTGGCTCTGATATCGAAATGAAGCCATGCCAAACAACCATACTGCTTTGATGATGAGTAGAGACTACCGCCTCTGTCATAACTTTGCTCATGAACTTCTCAGGTGCCTACGGCTGGCCACTGTTGGAGACAGAATGCCAATCTGCTTGAGGGTCCTGCCACAATGAGTGAGGCTGTTCTTCCTGTCTGAGGCACGAAGCACCTGTTGCATTTGCCATGGGGATGCCCCTGAAAATGGTGCTCCCCACTGCATAAGACTTGAAAATAAATATGGATGATCCGGCTGTTCTGGGGAGGGAAGGGGGACTTTCCAAAATTGGTAGCCATGTTGGTGCAACACATGCAAGGAGTTGGGACCTGTGGCCTTCCCAGTGTTGCTGGACTACAGCTCCCATCATGCTGTGGCTGATGGAGTTGGGAGTCCAACAACATCTGGAGGGCCCAGTGGCGGAGGAAGCCTCTTGGGCACCTGGGAAAGTGTGCCCAGGGACGGGGCAAACCGCCCATAGGGGCGGGGTGAACCACCCATAGGGGCTAGAGACGGGCCACGCCGCACAGTGCCCATAGGGATGGGCAGAGGCAGAGCTAGCAGTGGCGTGTGTCCCCGGGGGGGGCGCCGGCAGCAGGTAGCATCCCGGAGGGGCACCACCAGCGGCAATGTCACCCCCCCCCCACAGATGACACCAGGGTCAAGCGGCCCCCACCACCCCCACCTTGCTCAGCCTCTAGGAGGGCCACAGGTTCTCCATACCCAGAAAACGGGTATTAGGGTGCTAATATGCTAATGCTAAGCCAAGAGAAGCTGCCGCCCACATGCACCAGGTAGATGTTACTGTGGAGCATGGAAAAACCCTTTGCAGACAGCACGTCTGATGAGCATGTCTAATCCTCGAGGGCAGGGGAGTATAGGGCACAGACAAGTCAAAGATCTTTTCTCCTGCTTGCTGCATTGCCTTTGACAGGCTTGTGGGGGGGGGGGTGGACCCTGAGCCTCTTGTCCAAGGTCTCTGTCTAATCCAATTAACATAGTCTGCACCAACCTCCTTAAGAGCTACATATCCAGTCAGGTTCCTATTGGCTATGAGGACCGAGAGAGAGAAGACCAGTATGGGATGAAACACTGTCATGTACAGGAAACACTGAAACTCCTCACCAAACCCCCACATATACAGCTCATCGTTGCCATCCTGTATTTGCATGCCGCTTACTGCCAGAACAGTATCTAGGCATGTCCTGAATAGTCATGGATATGTATGATTCTTAGGGTTAATTTGCACAAAAATATCCATCACTGCTCAACAATAGGACTGCCAGCTTTTTTTCCTGGCAAGGCTCTCCTGATTTTTAACAACTGCCTGACAAGCAGAAATACAGCAGCCGGAGCTTTTCAACAGAGTGCAGGTGCGGTGATGGAGAAAGCTTCCCCTGCTAAGTTTCTCTTTTGCTATCGAGTTGTTAAAGGCATTGGAGGAAGGCCAGGAAAGAAAGTTGACCACCCTACTTGATGAATACAGAAATATCCAGAGATATCCTGCACGTGCAGAAGAGTCATTACAGAATAAGCAACCACAAGAGGTTTTCATTTTCCTTTCTTTTTTAATTTTCCAAGTGGTGCTAGTAGCAAAATGTTGCTGCGTGGAGCCAGCCAGCCATGCCCCTTTTCAGGATAATCCATTCCTGCTGCCTCTGCTCCCCTCCCTCTTTCTACCAATCCATCTACATTTCTATGTTCACTTAGTGTGCTCGAGTCTCATCAGACTGCCATTTCTTTATTATTATTTCCCTCTCTTAGAAGTTCTGTTCCCCTAAAGATTTTTTGAACTTCTGCAAACCCTGGGATTTCCTCAAGACTTCTGATACCTCCCTCTGGGATGTGGGTGGTGCCTTTGGAGACTACAGAAGGAGCCACACTTGGAGAATGAATTTGCTATTAGCGTCTGAGATGCTGCCTTTCTTCCAAGGACTCCACACATTGGGTTGTTCTCCTAGTTCTACTCAAAGAAGACCCACGGGGTTCTCAAATACTTTCCAAGGGAGAGCAATCACAAGTTCAGATGTAAGGACACAAAGTGATGAAACACTGGCACACATACACGGGTGGTTCAGCCGTTAAGAGGCGTGTGGACAAGCACCCATTCCATGCTGGTTATTAGAAAGTACCCACCTCCTGAAAGCCCCACAATTATCTTGCCTATGCCTGCTGAAGTCCTGTAACACAGCACCAATCAAGTATTAAGCTTGCTTTTTATAGCAAAGGAAGGTGAGAGAAGCCTTTCGCTTACACAGAACTCTACTTCAGATGGGAGGCTAGAAGCAACTGGCTCAGCGCCTCTGACATTCCTGAACAGGAGTTGGATCTCACGCGAAAATCTCAACTCACCTATGTCGTAGGAGAGCTGCATTAGCTCCTTCCACATCTTCTCCCCTGTCTCGTGAGGAGGTGCTGGCTTGGGATGGGCTTGGGCAGAAGTGGGAAAGGGCTCCAGCGTGGGACAGGCTCGGGGGAAAGGTGTGGAAACCGCTCTGACGTGGAGCAGCAGGCTTGGGCAGGAATATGGCGGGGGTGTGGGGGCAGGGCGTGGAGCAGCGCTCTCAAAGGCTGCGGCTAAACAAACAGGGCTCTGTGTAGGGGTATCAGGGCATGCATCGCAGTGATGGTTTTCTATCTTTACTCTCCAAAAAAGGAGGTGCAAGGTAGCAAACAAATAGGCTATGATTTTTTTTTAAAAAAGCAGCCTAAACCACGATGAAACACCATTGGTAACTGACTCTGATTGACTGATAAAATCATTCTGAAACAATCGAGCAATCGCCATCCTTCTAAAATGACATGCGGCAGGGCAGGGATATTATTATTATTAATAATAATAATAATAATTATGTTTGTTTATACCATGCCCATCTGGCTAGGTTTCCCCAGCCACTCTGGGCAGCTTCCAACAAAAGATTAAAAATACATGGCCTGTGGTCCTCCAGATATTGTTGGACTCCAGGTCCCATCAGCCTCAGCCTCTTTAGCCAGTGGGCAGGGATGATTGGATTTAGAGTCCAGCAGCATCAGAAAGGTTTCCAGCTCTTGCAGGTAGGACTTCTTAGGAAGAGAATTCCACAGCTGGGGTGCCACAGCAAAAAAGCCCATGTGATATAATAGATTTCATTTCGCAGGCAGAAAGCACTCTGAGTAAGTCCTTCATGAAAGTCTTTATTTGCTTATGTGGGTTCGTATGGAAGAAGACACTTCCTTAGGTATGCAGCTGGTGTAAACCTTCACAGCAAATAAGCAGCACCTTGCCTCATGAGCAGAAGCAAACAGAAAGCCAGTGAAATGAATGCAACACCATTCTTACCTGCTTTCAGCAACTTACACAAGTTAACTAGAGGGCCACAACATTCTGCATTAGCTCTGCTTTCTTAACAGTAATCAAGGGCAGCTCCACATGAAGTGCACTGCAGTAGTGAATCCCCTATTTTACCAAAGCGTGGTCCTAGTCCTCCAGGAAGGGGTGCAGTTGGTGTATCCATGTAGTTGATAAAAGCTTTCTTCACATCCACTTTCACTTGTGCTTCAGAATTAGACTTAGGAACACTTACTCATACTTTCCTTGTAAATTAAGTATTCAGCTCCCACCCCCAGCAGCTGAATGCTCAGCAAAGCCATGCAAGCATATCCCAAAGTTCCTCTACTTGGAGTCAAAATAATCCTTCCTGATGGGAAGAGGTGGAGACTATCCTGCTCTTGTAAAGTTCACATACACACAAAAAACGTCTGATTATTATAAAGGATTATAAAGGAGCGTCTCCACCTCCATCGTTCTGCCCGGACACTGAGGTCCAGCGCCGAGGGCCTTCTGGCGGTTCCCTCACTACAAGAAGCCAAGTTACAGGGAACCAGGCAAAGGGCCTTCTCGGTGGTGGCACCCGCCCTGTGGAACGCCCTCCCACCAGATGTCAAAGAGAAAAATAACTACCAAACTTTTAGAAGACATCTGAAGGCAGCCCTGTTTAGGGAAGCTTTTAATGTTTAATAGGTTATTGTATTTTAGTGTTCTGTTGGAAGCCGCCCAGAGTGGCTGGGGAAACCCAGCCAGATGGGCGGGGTATAAATAATAAATTATTATTATTATTATTATTATTATTATTATTATTATTATTATTATTATTATTACTCCAACTGCACTCTCTTCCATCAGGTAGGATTCCCACCAGATTGTGCCACTAACAGCTATTTGACAGGATGCCAATGATGCAGTGATGAGAAAAACGTTTAATTTGTTGATTTCTGCCCAGGAAATAAAGCTGGAAATCTGAGTGCTAACAGTGCATTAAGACCAGGTTTTTTAAAAAATAAAAAATAAAAAATCACTAACAGCAGCACACCCTGTATGCGTGTGAGGGGGGGGGTTGTCATTAAGACAGCAATATGTTCAGAGGAGAAATTTAACCAATTTATTCCCTGTCACGACCCTGACAAAAGTCAGCCCTGCATTTCTCTTGGCCTCAAAAGAAGAAAAATCTGTTGACATCAATGGAGGCTCCACCACCCCACCCCTGGGCTAATAGTTTGCGGAAGGGGGGAAAAGCTGAGATCACCTGTGAGCACAGACACTTATTTCACAAGTGCTCTGAAACATGTGCTTTTACTATGTGGGAGACGATTCTCTGCCCGCCCCATTTTATCATGTGAGTACCGAGGCAGAAAGTTGCCATGTGGTTATTCATCTGCCTCCAATGTGGTCCTGTGAATCAGCCCACTATAAGAACAGAAGAATAAGAACACAAGAAAAGGTATAAACGGTTTATTGTGCATTTGAGTGGCATAACCTCTTGTTTGAAGAACGTAGCCTAAGAAGTTTGCCGGCTCAGTGTGGGGTCCCAGCAAAGATTTTGATCATTTGAAGCATTTTCTTTTCGGCAATTTCTCGGTTTGCTGTTGTTGTTTTCAAATCAACAGCCAAACGCGTCCGTCATCTCAATAAGCTGAGTAGCTGAGTGCCATTCAAAACTACCAGCTTGTATGTCAACTCGTGCACAAAGACAGGTGCAGACATGCTTACAGAAGCCGCACTTAATTGCAACACTCACAGCCGCCTCCTGAGATAAGTGCAGACTTAATACCCATGTTATCTCTCCCCACCCCCACCCCCTTCTGCAAATGTAGCTAGCTATACATAATAATTCTTAAAGCCAGGGAGCAAAAGTCAGCCCATGTACTGCATAATGACACTGTTTCCCCTTTGGTACATGACAGATCCACTGTTACAGCACCTGGGGAAGATCTGAATAATCAGGAACATCACAGCATGTCCAGACTGAGGTGTGCTTGCCACACGCTTAAGAACATGAGGAGTGCTTTGCTGGTTCAGAGCAATGGCTCCATCCAGCCCAGCTCCCTATCCACTGCCCCAGCCTGGCTGAAACGACAGTCTACCAACACCCTGGCACCTTCGGCTAAGAATCCTTTCATTAGATACTTGCAAGCTGCATGTGGGGAGGATGAGTGTTTATCCCCTGCAATGTACACGGACTCTGAAGCTCCTGTTCCAATCCTAGCTACTCACAGCTTTCCCATTCCCCATAAATTTGCCCAATCTGTGCTGAATCTGCCTAACAGCAGAACTCCATCTTCAACAGCTCTATCTCAGCATTCCATTGTAATCAGGAGAGGATATGAAGGTGTTTGACAGGTTCTAGAAACATTGATGGATAGGTGCCATTAAAACAGGGTGTTTCCTGCGAGTGGAAATTAGGTCTACGACTTGCTCTGGAAGGGATTGCACTCCTCCAGAAGCAAGAAGTTCATAATCTGGGAGTATTCCAACTTGTCACTGGAGTCTCAGTGGCTAGAAGTTATTAAATAATAATAATAATTATTATTATTATCAACAACAACAACAACATTTGTACCCTGCCCATCTGACTGGGTTGCTTAGGTTGTTCCCTAGCTACAAATACTCCTAGAATGGGATAGCCTGGCTTCAGTTGTCCATGCCCTAGTCCTGCTTGGACTACCGTAATGTGTGGGCTACTGTAATGTGGGGCTGCCCTTGAAGACAGTCCAGAGGCTTCTGCCAGTGCAGAATGAGACTACAGTCGTAACTTGGATTTCAAACTCCCAAACAAATCGGCTCCCAAATGATCAAAACCCAGAAGTGAGTGTTCTGGTTTTTTAATGCTCTTTTGGAAGCCAAACATCTGACGGGGCTTCCGTGGCTTCTGATTGGCTCCAGGAGCTTTCTGCAGCCAATCAGAAGCCGTACTTTGGTTTCCGAACGTTTTGGAAGTCGAACAGATTCTGTTTGACTTCCAAGGTACGACTGTACTAGGTTGGTAAGTGGAGCAGCCTGATGAGATCATATGTCACAGGCTGCCAGTGAACCACTGGACCCAATTAAAGATGTTAGTAGTAGCATATAAAGCCCTAATTGGCTTGAGACACAAGTACCCAAAAGACCACCTTCCCCAGTATCAATCATCTCAGACCGTAAGTTTGGCAAGTGAAGCTTTTTTGGTGGTGCTGCCCAGCTGGTGTTGACCCGTGACAGGGACTTTTTGGTGGTAGCTCCCTGCTTGTGGAATTCCTTCCCTAATGGTATGTTTTTGTCCTCAACATTATTAACTTTACAGAGGAATCTGAAACTATTTCTGTTTACTCAGGTGTTTGGTGGCTGAAGAACTCCAATCCTGGCAACCTTGAGATCACGGCATGAAATAATCTTAACTATTTTCGGAATGTTTTAAACTGTTTACGGATGTTCTTAACTGTTTTAGAATGTTTTAGGTTTATTTTTTTAAAAAAATTGTGGATGTGTTTGGTGCCTTGGGTTCCTTTGGGAGGAAGGGCAGGACAGAAAGTCAATAAAAACATGTACATTTAAAGCGTGTGACTTCCCCCAAAGAATCCTGGGAACCGTAGCTTACCCTTCACAGCGCTACAATTCCCAGCACCCTTAACAAACAGTCATTCCCATAATTCCTTGTGGGAAGCCATGTGCTTTTAATGTATGGTATGCATGCAA
Source organism: Podarcis filfolensis (assembly GCF_964270895.1). Taxonomy (NCBI): domain Eukaryota; kingdom Metazoa; phylum Chordata; class Lepidosauria; order Squamata; family Lacertidae; genus Podarcis; species Podarcis filfolensis. The sequence goes on along the minus strand of NC_139605.1, from coordinate 113,802,387 downwards.
CCAGGTACGTATGCAACAAAATCTAGATAGTTGCTCTTCGGGTAAGGTAACAGCATCTTCAGAAAAGGGAATTAGAAATGGGAAGTGGTGTAGGGAGATAGTGTCCACTGCTTCTCAATCCCAAATTCTCCCCGCCTCCCCACACCCCAGACCAGTGGTCTTCCAAATGCATAACCTAAGCACATTCCTTCCGGCACATACATATACAGTGGTACCTCGGGTTACATACGCTTCAGGTTACATATGCTTCAGGTTACACACTCCGCTAACCCAGAAATAGTGCCTCAGGTTAAGAACTTTGCTTCAGGATAAGAACAGAAATCGGGCTCCGGCGGCGCGGCGGCGCGGCGGCAGCAGCAGGAGGCCCCATTAGCTAAAGTGGTGCTTCAGGTTAAGAACAGTTTCAGGTTAAGAACGGACCTCTGGAACGAATTAAGTACTTAACCTGAGGTACCACTGTATATTACACATTTGGTATGGGAACTTCATAGCAAGTTCCCTTCCCCCACCAGAGGGTATCCACAGGCCTGGTTGCTCTATTAGGCTTAATAGGATCAGAAATTAAAATAGAAGATCAAAATTTGTTCATGTATGCTACAGCTGCCGCGAGGACCCTTCTGGCCCAAAGATGGAAAGTACAAGATATACCAACTATTCAGGAGTGGCAGGCGAAGTTGACAGAATATGCAGAACTTGCCAAACTGTCAGGGAGGATCCGGGACCAGGGAGATCAAAGATACCAAAATAACTGGAGTAAATTTATTGAATATTTAAAGAAGAATTGTAAAGAGGTCAAGACACTAGCAGGATTGACATAACACCTCCAATGTATAATAGTACTAATATGAGAATGATGTGCGTGATGGAAAGAGGATAAATATACCAGTTGTGGGGAGGGAGGGGGGTCGCAGCTCGGCAGAGTCAAAGGGAATGTATGGTGCTATTACAATTTGTTGGAAAAGAATATGTAAGGAAAACAATAAAAATTCACTCGGGGGAAAAAAAAAGAACGGACCTCTGGAACGAATTAAGTACTTAACCCGAGGTAGCACTGTACGTACATAGGGCTGCCTCTGAAGACAGTTCGGAAACTTCACCTGGTGCAGAGTTCGGTAGCCAGGTTGCTCACCAGTGAAAGACAGTTACACCGATCCTGGTCCAACTGCACTGGGCCCCATTCAAAGTGCTGGATTTGACCTATAAAGCTTTAAACAGCTCAGGATCACAGTACCTCCAGGACCACCTCTCCCCATATGAACCAATCTGGACCCTGTGATCTGAGGCCCTACTTTGTGTGCCTCCTCTTCATTACATAACTTTAGGCATTTCTCTATAAACAGGCCTTTGGCTGATTAACATTCTATGGCCTTTTAAATGTGTTTGTGAGAGAGGAGTTATTGGTTTGCCTTTGTTTTGTTATGTATTTTGTCTTCTCGTTTTGTATTTTTATGCTGTGAAACACCCTGTGATTTTGGGATGAAGGGCAGTATACAAATTTAATAAATAATAATAATAACAACTACATAGCATGTAGCTAGGAGCTGGGCAATTCTAGAAAATAGGTTTGTAAGTGCTTCTCGGTTATCCCAGGACTCGTGGGTCAAAATCAGTTCTGGACGCCCGAGTCTCCTCTTTTGGCTGCCTCCATTTCCTCCTTTAAGACTCTCCATAATGTCTAATTCTTCAGCAAAGACAGTCCCGCATCTCCATGCAGTCGAACTGCATGCAAGCTTACTTGACAGTAAGCCACACAGAGAAATATATCCCGCCTCGTGTGTTAAGATTCTGCATTGAGACCCTGCTGTGATACGAACCAAAAAGTGGCTATACTTCGAAATTTGCAGTCTGAATTTTGCACTGTGGCCCTCCAGCCAAGTCAGGTGTACCAACATACATATGCTAGTATAAAGTGCACTCATAAATGTATGCACTAGTGAAAATGCCATACGAACATGCATTATATCAGGGGGAACTGCTTTGCAAAAACATGCATTCAACACTGTATACAAGAAGATTGTGGACAGGGATTGAGAAACTGAAACTGACAAGCATCCCTAAGTGCCCTGCAGCCTTGTCCTCAGAGAAAACTCAGTAGTGGTCAAAATTAGAAGTCCATGCCCTCCAACATTTCTTCAATGAAAATAGGGATGAAAGCATGTCAAAGTGCAAGTAGATAAATAGGAACCGCTCCAGCGGGAAGGTAAACGGAGTTTCCGTGTGCTGCTCTGGTTCGCCAGAAGCGGCTTAGTCATGCCGGCCACATGACCCGGAAGCTGTACACCGGCTCCCTCGGCCAATGAAGCGAGATGAGCGCCACAACCCCAGAGTTGGCCACGACTGGACCTAATGGTCAGGGGTCCCTTTACCTTTACCTTTTCCTTTAAGGAAAAGGGGGACATTCCAGGATCAAATCAGAAACTGGGATGAGCTCTGTAAATCCAGGACTGTCCCTGGAAAACAGGGACACTTGGAGGGTCTGTTAGTCCAGAACAAGAGTGGCACGTAGGTGCATCTCCTCCTCCATCACTTGTGTGAATATGAGTACTGCATCCTGCTGGCCTGCTGAGTCCTAGCAGTCAGTGCCTCCTTTTGCTAACCAAGATGAGGGCCCTTTCCATCAGCTCTTCACGGCTCCGTCAGCAGATGCTTCAAGGCAGCAGCCTCTGCATAAGTGAGTCAATAAACCTCCCATGACTCAGCATGACTGGATCTCTTGCTCTGGTAAAAGAGAGTGTAGGAATCCATCACACCTCTCTAGAACACCCACACTTAAAAACAAATTGGTCTCAGTGCAGGGGAGAGAGGGAGGTGTGTGCTATGAGCCAGTGGCAAGGCTTGCAGCAGTTTCAAGGTACTTTGAACACCTATGAATCCAGCCCGGCCACATTGGCACCTGGCAGAGAGCAAAGCCAGGAAATTTGACAAAAAGGTGCAGGTGGTGATAACGTACTCTTTGTTGGTTTGTTGGCAAGTTTTCAGGCTACACAGCACTCTTTTTTCAATGGAAGAATTCTGTGCAGCTTCAAAACTAGCTTCACCAGCATTATCAAAATACAAACGGAGGCCTCTGAACAAAAATGCAGTGATCAGAAGAACGCCGCTTACACCGCCTCCAGCTGACAGCCCACATATAAAGGGGAATAGGCAGGAAAGGGAGCGTCAGGACTTGCCAGCAGATCATATGTGGGAACCTCAAATCAGAAGTTTTTGCTCTCTACTTCCCATTCCATATTCAGCCTATGAACATGACTGATTCTGCTGATTCCGGCAAATGATGAATGCAAGGCTAATCACACAATGAGCCGAGGGAGCAAGTTTACTCAGCGCATCGTGCACAGAATAGGAAGCAGGGCACATGGCAAAGCAAGCAGGCAGACACAACTTCGCTACAGGGCAAAGCTGATCCGTAGCTCAACGGAGACAGAGAGCTGCATACATTTCCGCATAGGAGAGAGTAAGGCACAGTAAGCAGAGAGGTGCGTTCGTCCCTCTCCAGCCTTTGTCTCCCACTCCATTGTTTACCCTATTATCTGATTTAGACTGTAAGCTCCTTGGGAACTGAGACTAGTCTGCCTATGAAACTCTAAGAGGTATAATGTGTGATGACATTGTAGAAGTAATACAATGAATGAAAGGGAAAGAGTAGACCTCACCAAAGCACCATCATCAGTTCTGAGAAATACAGTTCAGGAAAGATCTACTAGGAGATGGGTGCCATGGCCTTAATTTGTGTCTATGCCATGAAAAGTTTCCCTTGCTTAATTTCTTTGTATGTCGTGCATCCAGTAAAAGCTGCATGGGAGCAGGGCAGATAGAAAAAAAGTAGCAGTCCTTGCTTTTCTTCATCAAGCCTTTGGGGATCTCTGGTTCTCTGATTAAAACAAGCCCCAGCTTGTTGGTCAAGACGCAAACTGAAGGAACCTCAAGGCTCCCCATACCACTTTTTTGTGGGGCTCGGAAGTGATCCAATCACATAGCAGAACTTTAAGTCTGCACTTTTAAAGTGCATTGAGGTCCTCAGAGGCCATAGGACAACAAATCTATTTAAAAAATAATAATACAGTACCAGGCTTTTTGCAGTATGGAAAGTGACAGGTAGATGCATTGAAAAGTGTGGAATGAACAAATGGTTAGCGGGAAGATGTGCTAACACCCTGAAAGCAAATCGGGATGACTGTCCATTGTCGTATTTCCTCCCTGCAAACAAACCAGGACAAATGCAGAATAAAGACCAGACACAGCCTAACTTCTGCATAAGCTTTGTGCAAGCAAATCAGGTTGTACATGCAACAAGCAGGGCATCTGGAGGGGTCCCTCTGTCTAATGATGGAGCTGCTGTCTCATCTGTCTTGGCTTCCATACAATCCCCATAGAACCATGCACACAAATATGCCTCATTCCACCTCTCTTTCCCCCTCTGTTCATAGAACCATAGAATTATAGAATTGGAAGGGACTCAAAGGGTCATCTACTCCAACCCCTTGCAATGCAGGAATTTCAGCTAAAGAATCTCAGACAAAGACACACACACACACTCCCTGCGCTTCAGGGCAATAGCATTTCCAGGCTTACAGAACCAGAGTAAAAGCAAGAATAAAACTGGAGGATAATCAATCAAATAATAAGTAACAGAAGCATCTGTTATCACAATTCTAGCAGAGGTGGGGTAGTGTTAAGAATTAGCAGAAGCATACATGCAGTTAACCATTTTTTCTTTTTTAAATGAATATTTATTGAATTTTCCAATTTTATATAAAGACAAAAAGAAAAAGAAAAAGAAAAAAAAATTAAAAACAATTCAGTTTCTATAACAGTTTTCAGTCACATATTTCTTTGACTTCCTCATACCTCCCCTTCTTGTTCTCTAGTTCAATTTGTTAATTCAGCAAATCCTAATCTCTTAACATTCCTTTTAAAATATCGCCTTATTTTCCACTCAACTTTTTTAAATTTAGTAACAAAAACAGTTATAATCCCCATTATCTTTATCATAACAGCTGGAAACCACCAAAGTTCAAACCAACATCTTTTCAAAGTTCATTAATTTTATAATGTTTCTGTAGATATTCCTTAAATTTCTTCCAATCTTCTTCTGCTGACTTTTCTCCCTGGTCGCGGATTCTGCCGGTCATTTCTGCTAGTCCCATACAGTCAATCAACTTCATCTGCCATTCTTCCAGAGTGGGTAAATCTTGAGTCTTCCAGTGCTTTGCTATAAGTATTCTTGCTGCCGTTGTAGCATACATAAAAAAGATTCTGTCCTTCTTTGGCACCAAATGGCCGACTATACCCAAGAGAAAAGCCTCTGGTTTTTTCAGGAAAGTATATTTAAATATCTTTTTCATTTCGTTATAAATCATTTCCCAAAAGGCCTTGATCTTTGGGCACGTCCACCATAGGTGAAAAAATGTACCTTCCACTTCCTTACATTTCCAGCATTTATTATCGGGCAAGTGATATATTTTTGCGAGCTTGACTGGGGTTATGTACCACCTGTATATCATTTTCATAATGTTTTCTCTTAAGGCATTACATGCCGTGAATTTCATACCTGTGGTCCATAACTGTTCCCAATCAGCAAACATAATGTTATGTCCAAGATCTTGTGCCCATTTAATCATGGCTGACTTAACCGTTTCATCCTGTGTATTCCATTTCAGCAGCAAGTTATACATTTTTGACATGATTTTAGTTTTAGGTTCTAGCACTTCTGTTTCTAATTTAGATTTTTCCACCTGGAAGCCAATTTTCCTGTCCAAATTGTATGCCTCCCTTATCTGAAAATAATGTAACCAGTCTCGGACTTTGTTTTTTAATTTCTCAAAACTCTGCAATTTCAGTCTATCTCCTTCATGCTCCAAAATTTCCCAATATTTTGGCCAACTGGCCTCCATATTGAGTTTTTTCTGAGCTTTCGCTTCCATTGGTGACAACCACCTTGGGGTTTTGTTTTCCAGTAAATCCTTATATCTAGTCCAAACATTAAACAAAGATCTCCTAACAATGTGATTCTTAAACGCTTTATGAGCTTTAACCTTGTTGTACCACAAATATGCATGCCATCCAAACACATTGTTAAAACCTTCTAAATCCAAAATGTCTGTGTTTTCCAGAAGCAGCCAGTCTTTCAACCAGCAGAATGCTGCTGACTCATAATAGAGTCTGAGGTCTGGCAGGGCGAAGCCACCCCTTTCTTTTGCATCAGTCAAAATCTTATATTTTATCCTAGGCTTCTTGCCCTGCCAGACAAATTTAGAAATATCTTTCTGCCACTTCTTAAAACATTCCATCTTGTCCACAATTTGTAATGTTTGAAACAAAAACAACATTTTAGGCAATACATTCATCTTTATAGCTGCTATTCGACCCATCAAGGAAAGCTTCAAATTTGACCATGTTTCGAGATCTTTTTTCACTTCTGACCAGCATTTCTCATAATTATTTTTAAATAAGTTCCCATTTTTAGATGTCATATTAATCCCCAGATATTTCACCTTCCTCACCACAGACAGACCTGTTTCATTCTGAAATTTCTCTTTCTCAAACAATGTCATATTTTTCTCTAAAACCTTAGTTTTGGTCTTATTCAATTTAAATCCTGCCACCTGACCAAATTCTTGAATTAGTTCTAAAACTCTTTTAGTACTAGATTCTGGCTCCTGTAACGTCAAAACTAGATCATCTGCAAGCAGTTAACCATTTTTTCAATGCTCAGAACAACCCTGAGGGGTAGGCTAAACAGAGAGGGGCTTGCTTGCTCAAGGCCATCCTGCAAGCAGGACATGAATTTAGGTCTCTCTGGTCCAGGTCCCAAACACTCTGATATGCTTAGGATGCACTGCTCAAAACCTCTAAGGTCAGAGTCGTGGACAATAGAGCCCCATAAGTAAAGCCTAGTTGGTGGGCATATTTTTGTCCCACAAGCTACACTTTTTCTTCTACAGGTACCTCCCCGCAAACTCACCCCTGAACTGTGCTTATTCCAGCAAGTTTGATGCCGTTGAGCCACTGAAACTGACCACGCTACTCACATGTTCATTTCTCATGCAAACTAAGGCCACAGGACCAAACCTGCAAATTCTGCCGCCCTGCAGCTGGAAACTCCGTAACTGTTTTAAAGAAGGGGCTGGATGTCCCCTGTCACACAGGTACCAAATCTGAACGTCGTTCAACCCAGTTTTGCTCCTGCCCTCTTCCACAGCACTGACCTCTTGACCCAAGCATTTTTAGATCTGCTCCTGTTTTTTTGTTTGTCCCCTCCCACTGTACACTGAGGCAGCTAGAATCTGAGTAGGCATCAGGTACAGGAATCTGCTCATTTCCCTCCCTGAGGGCAGGGAAGGGGGACTTGAGGCCCTTCAGAAGTCATTAGACTCCAGCTCCAGCTCCATTGGGCCCTGTCAGGGTGGCTAACGGTCAGGTAGTCAAAACAACATGCAGCGGTATCTCGGGTTACGATCTTAATTCGTTCTGGAGGTCCGTTCTTAACCTGAAACTGTTCTTAACCTGAAGCACCACTTTAGCTAATGGGGCCTCCTGCTGCCTCTGCACCACCACCGTGTGATTTCTGTTCTCATCCTGAAGCAAAGTTCTTAACCCGAGGTACTATTTCCGGGTTAGCAGAAGTGTCTGTAACCTGAAGCGTCTGTAACCCAAGATACCACTGTACAGTAGAATCCTAGAACTGTAGAGCCGAAAGGGACCGTGAGGATAATCTACTCCAACTCCCTGCAATGCAGGAATATGCTGCGATCCCATAGAGGGCTCAAACTTGCAACCTTGGTGTTATCGGCACCATGCTCTAACCAACTCAGCTAGTCAGTCCAGTCTAGAGAGACACAGCTTTCTTATCCCTATTCTGGGAAAAGAGATTTACCTGCACCGCCCCGCTGAAACTGCTGACAGTGTTTGCAGCCTCCTTCCCCTGTCCTGAAATAATCTGACATTCCAGAAGAGCTGCTCTCCTACCCTGCCAGACCCAACAGGCCTGTTACCCAAGTCTCCTTTTCCTACAGACCATGTGCCGTCAGCCAGTGTTGCCATCTGCATATCACACCTTTCTTTCCTCCTGTGGCTGCAAACTGCTGATAGAGATCTCCAATCTCTTAATCTCAGAGTCATGGGGTTTCAGCCCCACATTGGGCAAAAGATTCCTGCATTGCAGGGGGTTGGACAAGAAGACTCCCACGGTCCTTTCCAACTCTACGATTCCATGATTCTATGACCCTGGAGCTGCAGTGCAGAAGGAGGCATTTAAATGGAAGGGGAAAGTGGTGTGCAGTAGTCCCGTGGAGTCTAGCTAGGCAGACTGCTATGGGCCACATTGAGTACAGTGGTACCTCGGGATGTGAACGGGATCTGTTCCAGAGCCCCATTCGCATCCCGAACAGAATGTAAGACGCGACAGCGCGTCTGCGTGTGCAGGGGTCGCATTTCGCTGCTTCCGCACATGCGCATGACGTCATTTTGACCGTCTGCGCATCCACAAGCAGCGAAACCCGGAAGTAACACGCTCTGTTACTTCCGGGTCGCCACAGAGCGCAACCCAAAAGTGCTCAACCTGAAGCGTGTTTCTCCCGAGGTATGACTGTACAGCAAAATACCTGATATGTAAATGGCAGGCGAGTCCCTCGCTTCAAACATCTGATTCAGGTATGCATGCAAAACATTGTAGATGCTCCTGTCACACTGAGGACTGAATGTGAGGATGCAGCAAATGCGCATTTCTCGAGATATTTGTCATGCAGGTAGGTGGAGGTGGCTACAGCTATGCTCCCGCGCATGTGTGTATGAACAGTAACACTGCAACGCTGGATCAAAGTGAATATTCACCTAACTGGGCATTTTCTTCCCACAATAGCAACTGGCAAGATGCTTCACGATATGCAAGGCAGGAAGGCAAAGTCCTTCCCTGTTGATTGTCCTCAGCACTTGATACTCATAGGAGTAACAGAATATTAGAGTTGGAAAGGATCTTAAAAGATCATCCAGTCCAACCCCCAGCTCAATACAGAAATCATGCAACTACAATGCCCCTAAGAGATGAGCATGCAGCCTCTGCTCAAATGCCTCCTCAGTGAAGAAGAGCCCATTTGTTCTGCTGTCGAAAAAGCTCATCCCACTGGGAAATGTCTCCTTGTGTTTTACTAAAAGCTGTTCCCCTGTGATTTTTCACTGGTTCTACTCTTGCCCTGTGGAGCAACAAAGAACAAGTCTGCTCCATCTTCTGCATGACAGCCTTTCAGATATTTGAAGGCAGCTATCATGTCTCCCCTTAATCTCTGGCAGCCTAGGGTGCCTCTGATCGCATGGAGCCACTTTAGCGTGTAGCTAATATGACAAGTGTGTTTGCCACAACATATTGCGTGACGCCACCCTGTCACACTGAGTGGCATCACAACAAGCATAATCCTCTAATCCCCACAACCTTTGTGCATCCAGATCACACACAATATTACAATGGGTGATAATCCAATTGCAGTTGCTCCCAGTCAAACTACCCATTTAGCATTCATTCTGATTTGTTTGCAGGAAAGTTATATGGAGCCAGCTGTTTATTTAGCATTCATTCTGATTTGCTTGCGGGGAAGTTATACAATGCCACCTCAGGCAACTGTTATCCCACAGTTTCCCATCACTTCCCTTACTGCAAAAAGTCTGGTGGTTTTGCAGCTCCTATCATTCCTTGGCCACCTTGCTGATGTTTGAAGAGAGTTGAGGTTCCACAACATCTGCAGTGCCAAAGGCTCCCCACGCATGCCTTATCAAATTATCCAATGGATCAGGAAAATCCAAATTTAGCAGGAGGGAAGTGTGGGCTGTGGTGTGAACACCACACTCGAAAAGAGAGCCATGAGCAACTTTAAATCCACACTAAACTCCATTGTGGAATGAGGCCCAAGTGACTGGAGAAGTGAGGATCACATTTTTCCAGCAACAGACTACCATGCAGAAGAGCTCTCTAGGGTCCTCCTGTCCCCTCCCTTAACAACAACTGAGTGACAACTGCGAACCAGTTCCACCTTGTGAGTAATTTGGGAACATTTGATGGTGAAGAACTGCTGAAGCTAAGCAAGTGTGGAACGGATTGGTGCTTTGAGTAGAAAGACTCCTGAAGCAAGTTGGATTGATCAATCCATCCATCCATTTGTCTGTCTGTCCCTCCATCCATCTATTCTAATCTATCCAGTGCTGTTTTTCTAGTAAAAGAGTTGCTGGAACTCACCATGAACACCTCCTTCGTTCTCCTAGAATGGCGATGGCGCCCACCTGAGAGGTGCCAGAACTGATTTCTGGCTGAAAAAAAGTCCTAAATTTATCTACACACATTGAGGAATAGCCCTTGGACCAGTTGGTTCCCATACTTTGCCACAGCAAGGCGTTCTCTGCTGGGGCGGAGTCGTTTCTTCAAGCATGACAAAGGCAAAACAAAGGCATGCAACTTGGCTGCTGATGCTCACTTTTGTCACAGGTCCAGAAAAGGCAGGCAGATCAAAGGGAAAAGGAAGGAGCCAGACCACATGGGTCGGAGGCACCTGGTAAGACATTCTAAGGAAGTGAAAAGCTCAGGGAATGCGGGTGTGGTGCTCCCAGTCAACTGGGGAGCAACCAAATACACACACAAACACACAATCCTGGTAACCCACTGGCTGGATTGATTCAAGCCAGGAATGCCTGGAGGAGGAGGAGAATGAGACAGGGATCATTTCGTCTAATGTATAGCTTTTGAAGTTTTCCAATATGGCTTGTTTACCTCTTTCATTTTTTAATGAGAACGTTTTCCAGTGAAAAAGTTAAAATGGCGGATGCATTGAATGGAAAACGGCAGGACAGAGGTTTGCCACTGAAGGTAAACTGACCTCAGCATAGCATGGTTCATTATAAGCAACATGATGGAAGCACTGAGTGGACAATCAGGCATCATTGTGCAGGAGAGAGAGGATGAGATGGACTCTCAAGCAGTCTGGCATAGATCCTAAGGGACATGGCTAGTGCTTATGCTTCTATTGGGTGGCTCTTTGGGCATCCCTGGGAAAGGTCATTCCTTTTATTATTTCATCCACATGATCACTCTTTCTGCATTCCTGAGTTGGCATGGAAAAGGTGTGGGATAACCGGTTTGCATGCCCACTGTACTCCTCTCCAGCACAACGGATGCACTGCTTAGGGCTCCTACCATGTGGACAGTATGGGTAATATTCAGCCAAGCTTTGCACAGAGTAGACTCATTCAGATGAATTAACATGACAAAGTTAGCTCCATGGATTTCAATAGACCTACCAAGAATAAAACTTAGCTGAATACCACCCAATATGTACATTTCCCACCCTGCTGTGACCCACTATTGCACCATACATACAAATTTAGTTTCAGACATCAAAATACATAATCTGAGCTCCCCAGTTGTTTGATTTTAAGTTTCTAGTCCTCAAGTTTGCAGACAGCAATTTGAAAACACAGGTGAGTAGGTGTCATCTTGTGGATTCTCAGAAACCAGAGGGAGAAATGGGAAGAACTGTGGATCGTTTTCTGCATAGCATTTTGCCCATGGCTAGCAGAAGAATTACTCATTACATACATTGCCTTTTGGGGTATAATTTATTTCTATCAGTAAATTCTGCCCAATGGGGAGCATATGCAAAATATTTAATGTGTGTAACATCCTGAAGTTGGCTTAAAGTTCAGGTTTTAGGTGTGGCTTGGTGCAGAATTCTTGCATTGTCTTGGCTCAATATAAACACAGCTTGCTGCTTCCATGAACCCCTATAAAAAAATACTCCAATGTTCTTTCTCATAACTGAGGCCCACAGGTTGCTAGGACTCATGAAGGTGATGTTGGATGCTATCTTCCTGAGCCTCCACCTCTATTTCTGCTCCAGCCCTTGACTTTTAAATATCTTACACCGAGATGCTTCTCTATTTTCCCTGTTCCCGATGTAGCTTGTGACTTTGAGGTGTCCTCTGAGCCTCACGTCCCATTGGCAGCGGGAGGTTGGGTTACAGTCGCCCGGGTGGGGATTCAGTTTCTGACTCCTAGGCCTGAGAAGGGAAACACTTCCCAAGATGAAAGGCACCAATTGCCTCCCCCCCCCAAGCCTTGGCATGGTTTCTGCCATCTCTCTTCTGGGGTTGATCTCTATGTGTCTCCCATCTGAGCAGACACCTCAGTCTGGATGCTGAGATTCCATAGAAGGGAAGAGGTCCTCTCTAGGTATCACTCCCTCTTGGGTATTTTGGAGCTGTTCGCTAATTTGGGATGGCACAGAAATTCAGTTCACATTTAAACAAACCAAACGTCCCAAAACATTACGCAAATTAAACCCAGCTTTCAAAATTTGCACTTTTCTGAATTTTGCAATGTCGTTCTACAGCCAAGTAAGGTTTATGAAAATGCTTCATATTTTTATTTATTTATTTATATTTATACCCCGCCCTCCCCAGCCAAGACTGGGCTCAGGGAGGCTAACAACCAATAATAAAAACAAGTTGATTAAAATACAATTTAAAAAACAAGAATACAACATTAAAACATTAGGATGCAGCCTCTTCACAGGAGGAGAAAGGAAAAAGAAAGAGGGGGAGGGAATCAAACTGATTCTAAGCCAAAGGTCAGCTGTCCCAGAAAGAAAGCAAAACATAGGCAATAAGGTGCACTGGGAAGCATAGCCTCGGTGCCATAGGAAATTCGGAAGCATGGTCAAGGCACACTCTGGGGCTGCCCTTGAAGACAATCTAGAACTTCCGCCTAATGCAAAAAGCATCACCCTATCTCCTGATGAGAGAAGTCAAGGGGGAACATGCAACAGCAATTCTCCTGCATTTGCACCAGCTTCTTCCAGACACAATTCAAGGTTTTTGGCTAGTGTTACTTATATGGCGCTGTGGGTTAAACCACAGAGCCTAGGACTTGCCGATCAGAAGGTCAGCGGTTCGAATCCCCGTGACGGGGTGAGCTCCCGTTGCTTAGTCCCTGCTCCTGCCAACCTAGCAGTTCGAAAGCATATCAAAGTGCAAGTAGATAAATAGGTACCACTCTGGCGGGAAGGTAAACGGCATTTCCGTGCACTGCTCTGGTTTGCCGGAAGCGGCTTAGTCATGCTGGCCACATGACCTGGAAGCTGTACGCCGGCTCCGTCGGCCAATAAAGCGAGATGAGCGCCACAACCCCAGAGTTGGTCACAACTGGACCTAATGGTCAGGGGTCCCTTTACCTTTTTATACATTTCTGAAGGGATGCAGGTGGTGCTGTGGGTTAAACCACAGAGCCTAAGACTTGCTGATCAGAAGATCGGCGGTTCGAATCACTGCAACGGGGTGAGCTCCCGTTGCTCAGTCCCTGCTCCTGCCAACCAAGCAGTTCGAAAGCCCGTCAAAGTGCAAGTAGATAAATAGGTACCGCTCCGGTGGGACGGTAAACGGCGTTTCCGTGCGCTGCTCTGTTTCGCCAGAAGCGGCTTAGTCATGCTGGCCATATGACCCGGAAGCTGTACGCCGGCTCCCTCGGCCAATAAAGCGAGATGAGCGCCACAACCCCAGAGTCGGTCATGACTGGACCTAATGGTCAGGGGTCCCTTTACCTATAGTGCAGCCTGTGATCTTTGGGGATGGACAGCTCCACCTATACGAACACTCTCGCACACCCCCTTCCAGTTTCCTTAGGGGGGTAGGAGGGGGCTAAGCCTTCCGCCCCATCCTCTCTGGATGCTAGATCAAGGGGGATTTGCTTCCCTGCCCTCTGGAATTCTCTTTCAGCTGGGCCTGCCTCAGCCTGTCCTTCCTGCAACTTCAGAAGGCAGGTGGGGATAGGGGGAGCTTCCTCTCAGAGCAAGCTTTTGGGCTCTGAGCCGGCTTGCATCTAAGCTCTCTCCTCTGAAAAAGGTTTTCGTTTGGTTTAATGTGTTATTCTATTGTATTGGCTTATGTATTTTAGCACGCATCGCCTTGGGCTATTATAAGGAGCTGATAAACGCAAGCACACTCCCTAAAACAAAATCCTTTAAAAAAATAAAAAAATCATATTAACTGCTGAGCAAAATGGTTGGAACAGGCACAAAAAAGAAAAGAAAAGAAGCGAGGAGTCCAGTGCTTTGCTATGTCTGGATGATATATAGTCCCCAAGCCAGGAAAGATTTGGTTTCTGATTTGCTCTGCTGCAGAAAGTGTGGGTATATTTTGCCTGGGGGAAGAGAGATTAGCCCCGCTCAGATATCTGAAGGACTGTCACATAGAAAATGGGGCAAATTTGTTTTCTGTTGCTTCAGTGGGTTCGATGGGTTTGAATTACAAGAAAGGGGATTTTGACAAAAGATTAGGGAAAACTTCCTGAAGGTATGAGCAGTTCAGTATTGGAAAGTTGCAGGCTCTCCTTTGCTGCATGTTTTCAGCAGAAGCCGGACAGCTGTCTAGCAGGGATGCTGTAGCAGAAGATTTCCAGCAACACTGGGGGGACTGGACTAGGTCATATGCAATAACCTTACCAGCTCCAATATGCTGTTCTGTGTGATGCATAAAGACAGAAATCAGGTTTTATACTGATGAAAATTGCTCCGCTTGGCAGGCAGGGCAATCTGATGTGGAGCTGAGGGTACAGCTTATGCCAAGCAGACGCCAATGGCACGCCACTAACTGGCCTGTGCTACAGGTCATACGGCTTGGTTGCCTCTTGGCCACAGTCAGTGCTTTTTGGGGGGGCGCAGGGGTACGCATACCTCTAAACATTTTGTGTATCTTTGTAGTTTTGTCCATTTACTGTATTTATTTTCCCCGATTTAAACTATAAAATGGTAATATTCTTGAGTCAAAATGAGAGTACAGTGGTACCTCAGGTTACGATCTTAATTTGTTCCGGAGGTCTGTTCTTAACCTGAAACTGTTCTTAACCTGAAGCATCACTTTAGCTAATGGGGCCTCCCACTGCTGCCACGCTGCCGCTGCGCGATTTCTGTTCTCATCCTGAAGCAAAGTTCTTAACCTGAAGCACTATTTCTGGGTTAGCGGAGTCTGTCCTGAAGCGTATGTAACCTGAAGCGTATGTAACCCGAGGTACCACTGTATAAGATTGCTGGTAACACATCAGTGCAAGTCTGTAGTAAAAACTGGCATCTGCAGCTGTGCGTGTGTTTGTTCATTGTTGGAGACATGTGGAAGGGAAAAGATAAGCAAGAGCCCTTTCCTCATCCTATTCCCAGAAAGAAACAGAAGCTTTAGAAGTAGGGAAGATTCTGTCAAAGGATGCAGCAAAGATCCCTGGACACGTGTTGATGGGTCCTGTGGCTCACAGAATTGTAGAAATGGAAGGAACCACAAAGGTCACCTATTCCAACCCCCTGCAATGCAGGAATCTTTTCGCCCAATTTGAGTCTTGAACCCATGAACCTGATATTAAGAGTTTCATGCTCTACTGACTGAGCCATCCCAGCAGTCATCTTTTAAAGAACGGGTGCAAGGGCTCATATCAGCTTAGAAGGCATGCCTTCTGCACATACTCAGAAACACTCTCGTTCCCATGAGACAGGCTGAAAGCTGACATGAAGAATAGGGCTTAATTGAAATAATGACTGGGTAAAAAAGGGATCAGGGACGCGGGTGGCGCTGTGGGTTAAACCACAGAGCCTAGGACTTGACGATCAGAAATTCGGCGGTTCGAATCCCAGTGACGGGGTGAGCCCCCGTTGCTCAGTCCCTGCTCCTGCCAACCTAGCAGTTCGAAAGCACGTCAAAGTGCAAGTAGATAAATAGGTACTGCTCCAGCGGGAAGGTAAATGGCATTTCCGTGCGCTGCTCTGGTTTGCCAGAAGCGGCTTAGTCATGCTGGCCACATGACCCAGAAGCTGTACTCCGGCTCCCTCGGCCAGTAAAGCGAGATGAGCGCCGCAACCCCAGAGTCGTTCACAACTGGACCTAATGGTCAGGGGTCCCTTTACCTTTAAAAAAGGGATCTCTCCTAAAACAGGGAAATCCAAGACTGGCTTGGAGGAGCAGATTCCCCTATTCCTCCCAAGGGCGTCACTGCATATTGCCCTGACGCCTCTGCCTGCCGCAGTGCACATGGAGTTAATCAGAGGCACCCAAGAGCCAACTCCTTTTGCAGGGCAGCTTTCCACCAACTTGCCCTGAGGGGGGAGTCACCCACACGACCACCCCCAAGCAGGCTCCGCTGCCGACCTTGTGGGGAGGCTCACGTTTCCCATTCTCCCGTGACATTAATAATGCAGGCCGGGCCGTGTCGTGCTCAATAGCTTGCTGCTAATTTGCTGTTCTATCCTTTTGTGCACCGGCCGAACGGGACTTTAATGGATGTAATGATGAGAGGCGGAAACCTGAGAGCCGGATCCCAACCCAGCCGTGCCGCCAGCTGCGTGGCTCAGGAGCAGGGCACTCCACCCCCCTCCGCATTGCCAGTAGGGCGAGCCTTAGGTTTCCACGGGATCAGGGAAATTTGACGAGGCTTCACCTCCTGGCCGACCCTCCCTTCCACCCCCCTCGCACCTTCTGGTGTTGCTTGTCCCAAGGGCGCCTTCTGCTCCACCCATGTGGCCTTTCTTTCCAACAGCAAAAGAGGACCAGGTGGGAAGCGTGCATCCGCATCCCTTAGGGTTCCTGCTCCAGGCATATGTCGCAGGCCCTCTGGGCAAGGGGAGCGAATGGTTAAACATGTAAGGCAGGGAGGGCTATCCTGGGTGGCACTCAAGATGCTGCTGGATGGAGGTGTCATCAGCTGGAAGGCCCAGTGGTACCTGGAAGGCCAAAGGTTCCCCGCCCTTCCCTTGCTGTGGCTAAGCTGTGTGGTCCTCCAGGGGTTAATGGACTACAACTCCCATCAGCCCCAGCTGGCATGGCCAATGTCCCGGGATGAAAACGCTTTATTAGATTTCTTACCTACCCTTCACCACGAGGTCCCAGGATGGTTTACAGCAATTTTAAATTGCAATATTAGAAAGAGTTAGGACAAATCATAGTCAAGAGAACAGGGCAAGTCTGGAAATATTGTATTACAAGTGTCAAAGACGGAGGAGAAGGGAAGGTGGATCTTTAGCATACAGTGGTACCTCGGGTTAAGTACTTAATTCATTCCAGAGGTCCGTTCTTAACCTGAAACTGTTCTTAACCTGAAGCACCACTTTAGCTAATGGGGCCTCCCGCTGCCGCCGCCCTGCCAGAGCACAATTTCTGTTCTCATCCTGAAGCAAAGTTCTTAACCTGAGGTAATATTTCTGGGTTAGCGGAGTCTGTAACCTGAAGCGTGTGTAACCTGAAGCAAATGTAACCCGAGGTACCACTGTATTACAGAAACTACATAAGTTAAAGGGTAAAGGGACCCCTGACCATTAGGTCCAGTCGTGGCCGACTCTGGGGTTGCGGCGTTCATCTCACTTTATTGGCCGAGGGAGCCAATACAGCATGACTAAGCCACTTCTGGCGAACCAGAGCAGCACACGGAAACGCCTTTTACCTTCCCACTGGAGTGGTACCTATTTATCTACTTGCACTTGACGTGCTTTTGAACTGCTAGGTTGGCAGGAGCAGGGACCGAGCAACGGGAGCTCACCCCATCGCGGGGATTCAAACCACCAACCTTCTGATCGGCAAGTCCTAGGCTCTGTGGTTTAACCCACAGCGCCACCCGCGTCCCCTGCAGAAACTACATAGTGAATGTGCAAAATGTGCCACTGTGGGCAGGCCTTTCAACAAGGCTCCTACCCCCAACCTGAATTTCTGAGGGCAGTGGAACAACCTCTGCCAATCTTCACAGGTATTTGGTGGCCTAAGTTGTTGAGGGCTTTAATGTGCGCATCTTGAATCAGTGGCGTAGCGTGGGTTGTCAGCACCCGGGGCAAGGCAAGTAATTTACGCCCCCTAACCCGTGGATTTGCGCCCCCTAACCCGTGGATTTGCGCCCCCTAACCCATTGATTTGCCCTAACCCCAGATGTTGCGCCCGGTGCGGTCCGCCCCCCCTGCACCCCCCACGCTACGCCACTGCCTTGAATTGGGCCCCAAAATGAATCAGCAACTAATTATGGGAGTTATAGTTCAACAAAAACTGGAGATCCACAGAACTCCCACCCCTGTTATAGGCAAATCCCCATCTCTCAGCCTTGGTCCCTTTAGGCTACAGGTAAGAACCATTATTTGATTAAATTTGTTGGGGCCAGTGGGGCTTTAGGATTTCATTAAGGCAGAGCCGTACCTAGGGGTTGGTGAAACCGGTCCCCACCACCTGTAGCCTAAAGGGACCAAACCACTTCCAGCCTCCCTGTCATCTGAGCAATGGGGAAGAAGAGGCTGAGAGATGGGGATTTGCTTATAACACAAAAATCAGACAACAGCAGCCAGAATTCTCTATGCACAAAAATGTAAAAAGAAGAAGTTCCCACCAAAGAAGAATGTGTAAGTAAGGTGGTGGACTATGCAGAAATGGCAAAGTTAACAGCCAAAATAAGAGAATCTAATGATGATTGCTTTGTGGAAGAATGGAAGCCCTTTTCAGACCATCTAATATCATAGTTTGATGTACTCATGAGGCAGATTTGAAAGATGAGCAACAGAAGGAATTAGAGAACACAGTATTGATGTGTTAGTATAATAAATAAAAGGGATTGTGTAGTAGAGAGAGGGGGAGAATTAAACCACCATGGGAAATGGGGCAGGAAGTTGAGAAAAGTTAAATTTATTATGTATTGAAGCATATATGTCAAACTTTTGAAAATTCAATTTAAAATGATTACAAAAAAACCCCAGACATATTTGTGGGGTGATGCAATGCACGACACAAAAACATGCAAATCTTTAGCCCTTCCTCCTTGCCTCACTCTCACTACAGGCATTTTGAGTACTTGGGTCCTATAAAATGTAGTCATTTCTAATGTGGCTATTGTGATAAAGTGATTTTTTGGAGGTGGGGTACAAGGGACCCTAGGTACGTCTCTGCTTATGGGGTTGTTGTGAGGAGTACCAAGGTGGTTTTTTAAAACACAAATGCTCAGTATTGATAATCACGAGATTGAAAACATACAGTGTGATTTCCCTTGCAACTCACTAACCACAACACATTCTCTCCCAGCACCCGGACCTCAGAGCCAGAGGCTGTAGCTTCCATGCAGAATTAGTCCCAGACAGTGCCTCTCTTTAAGAGACAATTGTAGCACAGCGGCTAGTATGTTTGTTTTGGACACAGGAAACCTAGATCTCTGTTTGGATATTAAGTTCCATCGGTCTCCAAGCAGAAGAATAAGTGGGCACAGAGCTGACATGAGAAATGGCAACCATCACAAACCAGCACAGGAACATTTTAGCCTAGCCGGACACTCTGCTATTGGTCTTTATGGAGGCTATCATTGAGCAAATGAACGTAACAGGGAAACTCCAGCGTGAAACTGAATTACAACTTACTCAAAAGTTCATTTGGGTCTGAACAGCAACAAACAATTTTCTCAATGTCTATAGGTCTTAATTTACTCAACAATGCTAAGACAACCGTGTTTATATTTCTGATCCTGGACTAGTTACCTGGCCACCCATGTGCATATATACTTGCAACCAGTGTTCGAAACGCCCATTGTTCTAGGCTCATTTTTCGACAGGGAATTTCATTAGTGCAAGCAGTTTCCGAGCTCTGAGCACAGTACTGCACCTAAGATTTCAAATTAAAACTGCAGCGTGGAAGGAAAGGAGGACCTTTTTCTGCCTCCCCACTTTCAGCTATTCTCTGAAGACTGGAGAAGAGACCCTCTTAAGAATATTAGGGGGGTGGGCAGGGGAGGGACACTAGACCATGTGAAAAATTAACATAATATTTTAGCTGCAGTTCATTCATTTTCAGCTTTGTATTCTTATTATAAAAAAGTGTGCCTAGACATTCCGTTGTTGTGCCCATAACCTAGGTTTAAGGTGCCATTTAGCTCCTAGTTTCAGATCTCATTTTCTAACACTGCCCTATAACTCAGCACAGTACTTCATGCATCTGATAGAATGGGTGTCGGCAGAGCGAGAGGAAAAAGTGTTCTGGATTAACTAATCCAGGAAAAAAGACTGTTCTGCTTCAATTTTCAACATGACTGCTTCAGATCAAAATGCCCAATCCTGTGTAGATCTATGCAGAAGTAAGCTTCACAGGGTTTACTATCAAATAAGTATATGGAATATTTTGGCTTGTTTGTTTAGTAACACAGACCAACACAGCTACCATTCTGGAAAGCAAGCAGAAGTTATTCCTGTCTGACTTCAGCATCTATATCTATATAGATATTTTTATTTATATACTAACCTCTCGTAAACTGTCAAGGCAATGTCTAGCAATATAACATAAAAACCATTAAAAGCAGTACAGAACTATCAATAAAATGAACCGTCTTTACAAATATAGATCTAGATCTGCACTGTACATTTAAAGCCGTATTATGAACAGTTGTGTCTCCCCTGCAAGAATCATGGGAACTGTATGAATCAAGGGTGCTGAGAGCACACCCTGTTACCCACATAGAGAGATTGTCCTGAACCCCTGGCCTACCTGGCAGCAAGCCTGTATTGTCAAGTCTCTCAGGCTAGGGGGACTTGATAAAGTCCAGCCTGAAGCACAGTCCTGCAGACATCTTGAAGCATCCAAGCTGAGGTCTATTAACATGGGCAGCTGAGCAGACACAGCACCTCAATTCTGCTTCCCTTTTATACTTTGCCTGCTGATTGCAGCACCTGGGCTTCATGTGACAGGTGACCCTCACCTGTTCCAAGCCTATTAGAGCTGATGAATCACACCCCTCCTCCTAGAACTAGGGATGTCCTACCATATCCTCCAACATTTCTCCATTGAAAATAGGGACATCCTATACCAGGGGTCGGGACGCAGGTGGCGCTGTGGGTTAAACCACAGAGCCTGGGACTTGTCGATCAGAAGGTTGGTGGTTTGAATCCCCGTGACGGCGTGAGCTCCCATTGCTCAGTCCCTGCTCCTGCCAACCTAGCAGAGTGCAAGTAGATAAATAGGTACCGCTCCGGCGGGAAGGTAAACGGTGTTTCTGTGCACTGCTCTGGTTCACCAGAAGCGGCTTAGTCATGCTGGCCACATGACCTGGAAGCTGTACGCTGGCTCCCTCGGCCAATAAAGCGAGATGAGCGCCGCAACCCCAAAGTCGGTCACAACTGGACCTAATGGTCAGGGGTCCCTTTACCCTTTACCTTTATACCAGGGGTTAGCAACCTTTTTCAGCCATGGGCCGATCCACCGTCCCTCAGACCATGTGGTGGACCGGACTATATTTGGGGCGGCGGGGGGGGGGGGAATCAACGAATTCCTATGCCCCACAAATAACCCAGAGATGAATTTAA
The DNA here is from genome assembly GCF_964270895.1 of Podarcis filfolensis. NCBI lineage: Eukaryota > Metazoa > Chordata > Lepidosauria > Squamata > Lacertidae > Podarcis > Podarcis filfolensis. The sequence continues at coordinate 113,781,064 of NC_139605.1, read as the reverse complement.
ATAAAAGCAAACATTCTACTCAAGTAAAAACACGCTGGGTCCCAGACTGTCCGCGGGCCGGATTGAGAAGGCGATTGGGCCGCATCCAGTCCCCGGGCCTTAGGTTGCCTACCCCTGTCCTATACCCGCCAACATTTCTTCAATTAAGATAGGAGTGTCCTAAGGAAAAGCGGGACATTCCAGGGTCAAATCAGAAACCAGTTAGGCTTCTGTAAATCTGCCCCGATCCCTGGGAAATAAGGACACTTGGAGGGTCTGAACAAGCTCCAGGGAAGATGGAAGCTTTTTGGGAAAAGTCCATTCTATTGTTTCTCAACCTGTGGGTCCCCAGATGTTGTTGGACTACAACTCCCATCATTCCTAGGCAGCATGACCAGTGGTCAGGAATGATGGGAGTTGTAGTCCAACAACATCTGGCAGTGGCGTAGCGTGGGGGGTGCAGGGGGGCGGACCGCACCGGGCGCAACATCTGGGGTTAGGGCAAATCAATGGGTTAGGGGGCGCAAATCCACGGGTTAGGGGGCGCAAATCCACGGGTTAGGGGGCGTAAATTACTTGCCTTGCCCCGGGTGCTGACAACCCACGCTACGCCACTGACATCTGGGGACCCACGTGTTGAGAACCGCTGCCTGGAGCTGCGATGACAAACATACCTCAGGTGCCCCTACTGCTGGCATCTATTTGATCTATATTGCTTATGCTCATAAGAAGCGCCCTGCTATCTAACCTAGCATTTGGTTCTCACAGGAAACTTGAGAGCAGAAGCTCAGCTGCAATTCAGAGACATACTGCCTCCAACAGTGAACACAAGCCATAGTCATCATGGCTAGAAGCCACTGAGATCCTCCATGAATTTGTCTAATCCTCTTTTAAACCAGGACAGGGAACCCATGGTCTCCACATGGCACTGAACTACAACTCCCGTTATCCCAGACCATTGCCCAAGCAGGCTCGGGCTGATGGATGCTGGAGTTCAACCACAGGCTCTTTGCCCCTGTTTTAAAGCTATCTATGTTGGTGGTCACCACAACTACTTGTGTGAGTGAATACCATAGTTTAACCATGGAATTACTGGAGCAGTGTGTAAACGCTTGCAAAAAATTGTCCGTCTTGCTATGAAGGCAAGGCACCATGGAGCAAGATGTACAGTGGTAACTCGGGTTACATATGCTTCAGGTTACATACGCTTCAGGTTACAGACTCCGCTAAACCAGAAATAGTACCTCGGGTTAAGAACTTTGCTTCAGGATGAGAACAGAAATTGTGCTCCGGCGGTGCGGTAGCAGCAGGAGGCCCTATTAGCTAAAATGGTGCTTCAGGTTAAGAACAGTTTCAGGTTAAGAACGGACCTGAGGAACGAATTAAGTACTTAACCTGAGGTACCACTGTACTGTAAAGTAGGAAGGGACCCAAAGGCATAGCTGTCAACCTTCCCTTTTTTTGCAGGAAATTCCCTTAGTCCAGCGCCGTTTCCCGCCAGTGGCGTAGCGTGGGTTGTCAGCACCCGGGGCAAGGCAAGTAATTTGCGCCCCCTAACCCGTGGATTTGCGCCCCCTAACCCGTGGATTTGCCCTAACCCCAGATGTTGCGCCCGGTGCGGCCGGCCCCCCCTGCACCCCCCACGCTACGCCACTGTTTCCCGCTGCTTCCCACTGCTATCCCGTAGACTGTCCCCGGGACAGGTGAGGCTGCTGATCCCTTATTTTCAAGGCTGCTGATCCCTTATTTTCAAATCTGAAAGTTGGCAGCTATGCCCCAAAGGTCATCTAGCCCAACCCCGTTTGGGCCTGCAATAGAGTAACACTGTTAGCCCTCTAGCAGCACTGGATTTAGGGTGGTGCAGGTTTTAGGTTGGTGCAGGTTGTTCCCTTAGGGATGCGGGTAGTGCTGTGGGTTAAACCACAGAGCCTAGGACTTGCCAATCAGAAGGTCGGTGGTTCGAATCCCCGTGACGGGGTGAGCTCCCATTTCTCAGTCCCTGCTCCTGCCAACCTAGCAGTTCGAAAGCACGTCAAAGTGCAAGTAGATAAATAGGTACTGCTCCAGTGGGAAGGTAAACGGCGTTTCCATGCCCTGCTCTGGTTTGCCAGCTTAGGCATGCTGGCCATGTGACCCGGAAGCTGTACGCCGGCTCTCTCGGCCAATAAAGCGAGATGAGCGCCGCAACCCCAGAGTTGGTCACGACTGGACCTAATGGTCAGGGGTCCCTTTACCTTTACTGGTGTAGTGGTTAAGAGCGGTAGTCTCGTAATCTGGGGAACCGGGTTCGCGTCTCCGCTCCTCCACATGCAGCTGCTGGGTGACCTTGGGCCAGTCACACTTCTCTGAAGTCTCTCAGCCCCACTCACCTCACAGAGTGTTTGTTGTGGGGGAGGAAGGGAAAGGAGAATGTTAGCCGCTTTGAGACTCCTTAAAGGGAGTGAAAGGCGGGATATCAAATCCAAACTCTTCTCTTCTTCTTCTTCTACTTTTACTAGGTTGTTCCCCTGCACAGGGCACTGCGCCAAGGGGACACCAAATAATAAGAAAGAAAGAAAGAAAGAAAGAAAGAAAGAAAGAAAGAAAGAAAGAAAGAAAGAAAGAATTATTGTGAAAATAAGAAGCATTATTGTGGGGGACACTGCCAAATTTCATCCTGGCTCAGGACACCATATTACCAAAGTTCGCCCTTTCCTCTGTAGATTCTTCCTACAGTTTGGACCCATGGGACAAAAAGCTGTACTTTAGCATTAATTGCGCACCCGCAGGCTTTTCTGTTCAGCAGACATGTTCAATGAGCTGTGCGTTACTGAGCAAGATGGATGCCATCATTAGAAAGAACTGAGATCCCACCCATATGGTTGCCTATGCAAGGGGCGTATTGCTCTAAGAATATCTAAAACATATGGTGCTCTGGATGTTGCTAGACTACAAGTCCTATTCTTCTCAACCATTGACCATGCTGGCTGGAGCTGATGGGATTTGGAGTCCAACAACATCTGGAGGGCTACAAGTCCCACCCCCACACCTCGGCCTAAAATTACATTGGAGTAGATTGCTAAAGAAGGGACGCGGGTGGCGCTGTGGGTAAAACCTCAGCGCCTAGGACTTGCCGATCGCATGGTCGGCGGTTCGAATCCCCGCAGCGGGGTGCGCTCCCGTCGTTCGGTCCCAGCGCCTGCCAACCTAGCAGTTCGAAAGCACGTCAAAGTGCAAGTAGATAAATAGGTACCGCTCCGGCGGGAAGGTAAACGGCGTTCCGTGTGCTGCGCTGGTGCAGGCTCGCCAGAGCAGCGATGTTACGCTGGCCACGTGACCCGGAAGTGTCTGCGGACAGCGCTGGCTCCCGTCCTCTAGAGTGAGATGAGTGCACAACCCTAGAGTCTGGCAAGACTGGCCCGTACGGGCAGGGGTACCTTTACCTTTACCTAGATTGCTAAAGACAGCATTAGGAGGCACTGGAGCTCCAGGGGTCCCCATAAGCCACTAGACCAGGCACCCCCAACCTTCGGCCCTCCAGATGTTTTGGACTACAATTCCCATCATCCCTGACCACTGGTCCTGTTAGCTAGGGATCATGGGAGTTGTAGGCCAAAACATCTGGAGGGCCACAGGTTGGGGGTGCCTGCACTAGACACCATTGCAGCTCAAGTGTTTCCGGTGTGTTATGTCAAACCCTGATAACACCAAGGTTGAAGGTTTGAACCCTGTATGGGACAGCTGAATATTTCCGCATTGCAGGGGGTTGCACTAGATGGTCCTCAGGTTCCCTTCCAACTCTACAATTCTATGATTCCTTCTTTTCCTCGGCTGCATCATCGGATGGTACAGCAGAAGGTCGCCCTGTTTGTCTCAGTCCTATGTTAGTAAGGTTCTTGCAAAAGTTGTAGTGCCCTCTAGTGTCCAGAAATGGAAATTTCTCCCTGCCTCTTCCTGCAAACCTCCTTTCCCTGCTCCAAACTAAAATAAATGACAGAGGGAAGGAATGCCTGAAGCTCTGCTCTGTGGTAGGTGGAGGGTGTGTTCCTACTTAGCAACATCAGCTTTCCATGCACAGACACAGACAGTAGCTCCTGCAGCCAATCGGAAGCCATGCTGGACATCTGGCTTCCGAAAATCGTTCGGAAACCGAAACACTCACTTCCAGGTTTTGATCGTTCGGGAGCCGATTTGTTCAGGAGCCAAGGCGTTTGAGATCCAAGGTACGACTCAGGGGACAAGGTGGAAAGGCAGGTGATCTTTCCCATACCCTCCAACATTTCTCTCATGATTTTCTTATTTATACCCCGCCGATCTGACTGGCTTGCCACTCTGGGCAGCTTCCAACATATATGAAAACATGTTTTAATAAAACATTAAACATTAAAAAACCTTCCCTATAAAGGGCTGCCTTCAAATGTCTTCTAAAAGTTGTTACTGATCTCCTTGGCTCGTATAACTCCATACCCTCCAAAATTTCTCCGGTGAAAATAGGGACGTCCTAAGGAAAAGGCAGGACATTCTGGGATCAACTCAGAAACTGGGACGGCTTCTGTAAATCCAGGACTGTGCATGGAAAATAGGGACACTTGGGAGGGTCTGCTTTTCTGAGAATGCACGACACTAGCTGTGGAAAGCAAGCCAGGGTTGAGAGAGCAAAAATCACTCCTGAATTGCATCATCTAGTCCCAGGAACAACAGTGTAGAGGAGATTTCTTCTGAGGACGTGGAAAGTTAATTTCCCTCACCACAGAGGGATCACAGCCCACATGTACAATTATAGGATTACAGTGGTACCTCGGGTTACATATGCTTCAGGTTACTGTTATGTACTGAAGTTCTCACCCTGGGCCAGCAGGGGGATACTGTAGATAGTTATGCAAATGGAGGATTGAAAGTGACGTTCAGTGATTGGATAGTTTTAGAAAGTTGTTACAGTTACGTTGTTCTGGAGCTCTATATAAGCAGGCTGACTGAGCTCTTCAGTTCAGTTCTGTTCCAGCTTACAGATAAAGAGCTGCTTTGGAAGAATCGCTGTGTCGTCTGATATGTTCACCCACAACTTAACAGTTACATACACTTCAGGTTACAGACTCCGCTAACCCAGAAATATTACCTCGGGTTAAAAACTTTGCTTCAGGATGAGAACAGAAATCGTGCTCCGGCAGCGCGGCAGCAGCGGGAGGCCCCATTAGCTAAAGTGGTGCTTCAGGTTAAGAACAGGTTCAGGTTAAGAACGGACCTCCAGAACAAATTAAGTACTTAACCCGAGGTACCACCGTACACGGCAGGACTTCTGCATGCAGCTTGAAGAGATACCTCAGTCTAGCCATCATGCTGTACCAGAATTATTCTGTTTAAGGATATTTAAGAAGCTGCCTCCTATTGATGAGGACCATGGATCCATCTAGCTCAGGGATGGGGAATCTGTGGCCCTATAGTTTAGAGCTAATCTGACCAAACTCTCACCAGTTTCCATAAGAAATGCCTTTATTGAGCTGTGTTTCCAAGTTATGCCCACTGCAGTCTTGGATGGCCAGTACAACAAGGTCCCTTATGCAGACAATGTATCTTGTGGTCAACCTCAGGTGGAAGACATAACTCATTATCTGTTATCCTGCCCTTTATATAGAAACCTAAGAGACGGGTTTCTGAAACCGTTGTGCACATAAGCAAGCAGGTACACCCCATCAGGAATGGTTCAGTTTCTTTTGAGTAATAATAGCTTCAAAATACACAGAGTGGCCCTCTATGCACTGGCTGCAAAAAAATAAAATCAAATCAGGAAAAAGGAGTTAGATCAGCGTTTCCCAAACTTGGGTCTCCAGCTGTTCTTTGACTACAGTTCCCATCATCCCTGACCACTGGTCCTGCTAGCTAGGGATGATGGGAGTTGCAGTCCAAAAACAGCTGGAGACTCAAGTTTGGGAAACCTTGGGTTAGATGAAATCACTATAAGTTGTTGTGGTGATTCAGAGGTTTAATCTGAAATCAAGCTAGTTTTAAGCTTGTTCGTGTCTCTCCTCTCTCACACACACATTATGGATATATATTCTGTATTATTAATGTTATGTACTGAGGTTCTCACCCTTGACCAGCAGGGGGAATACTGTAGATAGTTTTCACTCAGGTCCACATATGCAAATAAGGAATTGAAAGTGACGTTCAGTGATTGGATAGTTACAGAAAGTTGTTACTGTTGCATTGTAGTGGAGCTCTATATAAGCTGACTGAACCCTTCAATTCAGTTCTGTTCTGGCCTGTGAATAAACAAGAGCTGTTTGAAGAATCGCTGTGTCGTCTGATATGTTCACCCACAACTTAACAATTAATATCATTGCTACAAGTTTGTCATGGCCTTTGGCTAGAATAATAAATTTCTTTAAAAAAAAACACACCCTGAAAATTTGTTTTGTCGTTCTTACCCTAGGTATCTTCCCCTTGTGCCATGATTATTACTTTTAGATGTCAAAGATAGATTTTAGACTTCCTAAATGAATTTCCCATGATGCCAATAAAAACTTTTTAAAAACACATGAGCAGAAAGTGGTGAGGGGAGGCACCATTGGCAGAATCTGTCCCATGGCCTGGAGGGTCCTCACTCCTGGTTTGGGAGATCAGTATTCGAATCATACCAAACTTCAGTTTACTGTGAATTTGTTTTCATTGTTCCCCAAATAAACAAACCTGTTTTTGTTAAAGCTGAGTAATCGTCAGTGAAACCCGTGCTTAAAGGGGTTTGAACGATTACCCCCCAATACCTACACCTACGCCCATGCTGTTAGCACTGCAAGACTGCGGCAAATTAAAATGGATCTGGTTTTTAAACACTTGTTTAGCCTGGTTACTTCACCTGCTCTCGCGCTATTCGTGATTGGCATATTATTTTAAGGCTTTTTTAAACTGAACGCGCAAGGCGTCTTCGGGGTATTTGCAGTGGAAAAGGCAGAATCAAAAAGCTTTTCAATCAAACAAACGAGCAAAGCAAGAGGCACCTATTTTTACCGCAAAGATTTCCGAGCGCTGGGAAGCCTGCTCAGCGCCCAAAGCCATTGTGACAGGCCCCTTAACAAGGGAGAATCCATCAAACTGCACGCACCAGGCAGGGGTGAAAAATGCTCGTCACATTGCAGAGTCCACTTTTATTGGGGCAGGAAGCGCCGGGGCGGGGGGCAGACTTCAGCTGGGGTATAAACATGATTTACATGTTCCAGGTGCATGTGTCCAGGCCAAGTTCCAGGTTGCAGCTCCAACTCCCTCATTAAAGAGCTGAGAATACCTCCCTCGCTAAGCTATCTATATTTAGCTTCCCTTGTGGATGCCGGACACATTCCCAGCCTCTCTCAGCCCTAGCTAATCTTCCTCCTGGGAGCCTGCAGTCAAAGCAGCTCTTTTGTTTACTGCCCTACATTGACTCGTCATCTTCGATCCCAATGACATTGCAGGCAGACGCATCACGGCAGCCAGGTTATGACGTCACTGGCAGAGGATTATGTCCTCACCAGGAGTGGGAGCCAGTGGAAAACGAGAAGAGAAGATTCCATTGCCCCTGCACATAAAAACTTGGCAGCGTTGCCAAGAGACTGCATAACTCTCCTGGTGGGACACTGGAAATGCCTGGAAGTGCAAATTGTGGGATATTGGGGAGCCATAGGCCCCTTCAGACATCTTGTTTATTCAGCAACTATCCTCATTTGCTGGCGCAAATTTTAGGAGGTGGTTAGATTATATCCAGTCTTTGTTGAGCATTCATTCCAATTTGTTTATGACGCAGTGATATGACAACGAGAAATTATCCGGCATGCATCCAGATATGCTTGTGGGGTGTTTATGAGCATTCCCACTCAACCCAGACAGCTAACCCAGAAATATTACCTCAGGTTAAGAACTTTGCTTGAGGATGAGAACAGAAATCGTGCTCTGGCGGCACGGCGGCAGCAGGAGGCTCCATTAGCTAAAGTGGTGCTTCAGCTTAAGAACAGTTTCAGGTTAAGAACGGACCTCCGGAACAAATTAAGTACTTAACCCGAAGTACCACTGTATATAAAAAGTGGATTTGTTACAGTAGGGTGACAGCGCTCATTAATGCATTTTAACTGAGCAAACCTACAGTTCTGGTATGCGCTTATGTGCCTCTTGCAAAATAGTGACAAGTCTGAAGGCATCCTATAGCTGCTCCTGCTTCCAGAGAATTTACTATCTCTCCCTCTTGCCAGCCCCACTTTGGTCAAAACTGCTCCCAATCAATAGCTATGCTTGTTTAGGGCCTGCAGGGACTGATAAGGTTTAAATCTGAATTGGCTACCACTGTCAGCAGTGGGAAGAATGTTTTGTGTCTGATGTACAACATGCTGCTGCAAAAGATGTTTCTGTGCTTTTAATAGCAACCCAGAACAAGAGGGAATTTCAGGAAGTAAAAAATTCTCACCTGTGAGGCAGTGTGATATGAAAAGCTGCTAAATCCCAGCACTTCTCTGTTCTACGCAACTCATAAAGGTACCCCAGGACAAGAGTAATCAGACCTCAGCAAAGCTGTCAACCTTCCCCTTTTTTGTGGGAAATTCCCTTATTCCAGTGCCGTTTCCCGCTGCTATCCTGGATTGTTAGATATCCCGTAGACTGTCCCCGGGACAGGTGAGGCTGCTGATCCCTTATTTTCAAATCTGAAAGTTGACAGCTATGGACCTCAGGCTGGTCATATCTACTTCACTTTTTACTACAACCCCAAGATCTACCAGTGTTATAATCAAGTGCAAAGAAAACAACAACAAAACAGTAAGAATGAACAAACAGGTCTGCCTCTGAGCACATTCTGTGCTTAGGAATTTGTTTCCTGTCCCAGGCTTGACCTGGGCTCAAAGTCCTTTAACACCAAATCCACTCCAGGTTAGCGGCAGAAGCAGCTGGCATTGCAGGACAGTGCCACAGAGCTAACCTATCCTAATGCTAGCCTGGCAGATCCTTAACAGGGTGGGGCAGTGGCAAGGTGGGGGGCACTGTACTGGCACGAGTACTGGGCTGGCACTATACTCATGCAGCCCTGAACTTGCTGGTGCCCTGCCTCACCCCTGAACCATCCCAGTACATGGCAGCAATGCTGGGGTCTGGGAGACAGCTCTAGGGCACGGCCCCAGTGTGCCGGTCGCGCCTGCTTAACTGCTTTCTTTTCAGCAGCCTGATGTAGGTGGGGAAAGTCATTTAGTCATTGCTCCTGTGAACTATACTTGGAGTCGAGAGTGGATTTCATGCTCTTTCTTCAGCTCATAGTGGTGAGGAAGAATGGAAGTTCCCCCAGAATGTCTGCTTTATATACATTATTTACACAATGGGCCCCACATGATTGGCTAATTCTGGGATTCTCCTGTAGGCCAATCAGGTTGCGGGTTCACTTCCACCTGGAGCTGGATTGGGTGGCTCCTGTGGACCAATCAGACTGCTGCATTCTGGACCCTATTGCTCTAGGGCCAATCAGACTGCTGCATTCTGGACCCTATTGTTCTAGGGCCAATCAGACTGCTGCATTCTGGACCCTATTGTTCTAGGACCAATCAGACTGCTGCATTCTGAATCCTATTGTTCTAGGACCAATCAGACTGCTGCCTTTTGGATCCTATTCAACTCAGTACATAACATCCTGTGAAACAAATGGGAGTCAAGCCCTCTTTTGTTGATCTTCAAATCTGCCAGAAGACCTGCCAGAAGATCTAGGAGACCTGCCCTCTGGACTAAATGTATACCACAGACTACTGGCCAAATTCCAGTAGACAAGCTGTAGCACTTCCTTGTTGCTGGGGTTATTGTAAGTAGGGAAAGCCCAAGGTGGTGCCCTCCAGATGTTATTGGACTCCAACTCCCATCAGCCCCAGGCAGCATGGGCATCGGTCAGGGATGATGGGAGTTGTAGTCCCGCAACATCAGAAGGGCACCACTTTGGCTACTCCTGCTGCAAAGAATGTCAGTCTAGGTGGCTCTTCCTCTTCCGCTGATCTGGCAAGGCATTTCCTATGTTCCTAAGCCAAAGTGCTCAAGATCACTTAACAGAGAGTGGTTCCCGAGTGCACATCCTTCTTTTGTCAATGCAAAATACATTAGTGGGCTGAGTGGTGGCATTCTATTTAAAACTAAAGCGGGTCATGCAAGACCATGCAAGTCAGCCCGCCCATCCCTGCTTTATTGCCTCTGGTCATCCCCGAGCCTAGTCAGAAGAGACAAGCTCCCTGGAGCTGGCCCAGGGCTGGCTCCTTTCTCAATGGGATGCTTTCAGAAAGACCCGAGCCTTGGCTTCCCTCGCTGCTTAGGATGAGGTAGAGCCAGGGCTCTCTGGCCCACGTCCCAACCTCCCAGTGCTATTTACAGGCTGCAAAGTTTGGGATTCTTCAGCTGCTCTGGCCCAGCCCATGGATTGGCTGAGGTCTCTCCCACATGCTGTGGGCGAACTGAAGCAAGTTGGATGGACAGCAGGTGGGCTGGTGCTGGAGGCAGAATTCCCCGGCTCCTTCAAAAACTGCTTCGATCAGGACAGCTAGAGAGCTGCCTCTAGCCTCCCGAAATGGCAATCTCTCATGTGAAGCAGGAGGCAATGTTTGCCTGTTTCTCCTCCCATTTATAAATTGCTAAAACTAAAGGTAGTAGGTTTTCCAGGGTACTTGGACGTAGCCCCTATGGATGGGCCAATTGGTCAGTTTGGGTCTCTCTCAGTTTCTCATTTTTCTAAGCTTAAACTCAGGTCTCCACATTTCAGCAGCAACTTGCAATTATTACAGTGGTACCCCGGTTTTCAAGTGTAATCCGTTCCGGAAGACCGTTCGAGTTCTGACATGTTCAAAAATGGAAAACTCAATACGGAAAACTCAGTATGGAAGCCCTGTGGCATGTTTGACTTCCGAGGCATGTTCGAAAACTGAAGCAACAGAGACGTTTGAAAACTGAGATCACTGTATTTTTAACTTTTCATGAAACTTTCATGTGAATTTCTCATACAACCCACATTTCCAGAGCTGTTGCAAATATTATAGAGACTGCGTCTACAAGCACAGCAGAACAAAATGGAAGGGTGGAGTGTGCCACTTCAGGCTGCAAGTGGCAGGAATCAAAATTTTGAATGCTTCCCTACACAAAAAGAAAGAGACCCTGGGTAAGCAGAAAACTAACACTGGAAGAGGTACATTAGAACCTTTCTTTCTGATGTGTCCGGTTTTAAGCTAGCCCTCTTCCTGACACGTTAGTTTTCTACTTGCGAGGAGTTTTTACATGGAGCATTCAAAAATAGCATGCACCAACACACACCACACACAGTCTTTAGTGGTACAGTTTATTTTACTAGCTCATTCTGCTGCAACTATATACCTAATAGGCCAAAGATCAGGTAGGTGAGATGCCTGGGACACTCGAACAGCGCTGTAAGCAGTGTATTAAAAGAGGGTTAGCTGTGCCACGGGCATCATGTGGTCATTACTTTTGTTTAATTAAACAGAGGAGATGCGCTTCCCATTGTTAAAGAACAGCAGCACATTGTTCTATAGTTAAGAGAAAAGTGGCACATAAAATTGGTAGGAGATTACTGTAGACCAGGAGTGGAGAACCAAGATGTTGCTGGATCATAACTCCCATCATCCCAGACCAATGACCATGCTGATGGTAGCTGTAGTATAACAACCTCTGAAAGACCACAGGTTCCCTTCCCTGGTGTAAAGGAAGTTTTAGCCTTGCGTGGATTCCCCATACCCTATTTTTAAAAGGCTACATGATCACTCCTATGATTGCTTTTAAATGTTAGCAGAACACAAGTATGATTGTGACACGAGAGCCAGTGATGACACTGGCACTAGCCAATAGGGGCCTTTTCAAGGCTGTAATGTGTAATACAATGTAATCCAGCAACCAGGAACCAACAGGACAAACCAGGAGGCAAGGTCAGAAATTAGGTCAGAACCAGAGAACAAGCCAGGGTTGAAGACCAGGAGCACGCCAGAGCTCAAGAAGCCCTTGTTGCTCAAGCAAAACTCAACTGGCACAGGACTCGTGGACATACAATGAAGCTGAATGCTAGGAGATTCAGGAGGACAGATTAAAAAAAGTACAAGCAGGGAACATTTTGCACGTGTTCGATTGGAAGTGTGGCAAACTGAACGAAGCCAGTGAGAGAGGCATCTGTCAGGCGCTGGAGTCAGGCGTAAGTAGCAATAAAACACCCAGTTAACTCTTTATTCAAAGAAACCAAAACAGCACAGGCCTAGTGATCCCAGCAACTCTTCCCAGCAGGTCTTGCCCCAATGAGGCAGCTGAATGAGGCACTGAAGGTCCCTGCTTTCCCACATGTGCCTGTCCCCTTGTCTCCAGGGTTTCCCCCAAGCATCCCCCAAACTGTGCCTGCCCTGCACACAACCAATCTCTGCTCTGCTCTGTGTGTTCTAGGAGACCGGGGAGAGGGGAGCTGGTCGCAGCAGGAGTGGGAGACAACTTCAGCAGCCTGCCTGGTCTCTGCCTGTTGGCCCTCCTTCTCTCCAGTCTCTGCTTCTGCCTCTGATTTTAGACTGCTCTCTGCTCCAGAGTCTCCCCCCTCACTAAACCCTGTTGCCTCTTCTGCTTCCGACACCTCCTCCCCCCAGTCTGCTCCCTCTTCTTCCTCTGAGCATTCATTGTCACCCCACCACCACTCCCTGAGCTCTGAGTCTTCTTCTCTTGGGGGGTTCCCCAACTGCTGCCTCCCACCGCTCCTCTGCATCCAGCCAGTCCCCGCTGCTCGCTGGCAAGAATCAGCCTTTGGAAGAGAGGCTGCTCATGCTGTTTCCTCCATGGGGAACTGACACTGTTTCAGAGACTAGCATTGTCTGCCAGGGTGACTCCCTGCTGCTAAGCTTGCATGCTTGTAAATGAACAGATAGCACCCAAAATGTTAAGTCTCAGTATACCCTCCTCGCCGGGGTGGGGAACCCACTGCAAAAGGCCTTTCCTGGCATGGCCTTTGAATGTGCTCTGCGCATGGTCAGAGGCATTCTCCTCTTCATCACAATCTGTTCCAGGCCAGCCTGAGCCCGGGAGAAGCCTTGCTTAGCACGGTGGCTGTGCATCACACCCACCTTCAACAGGCAAACATACTGTAAACATTTCTTTCCCTGTCATTGCCAGCAACAAAGAGAACGTCTCCTGCTGTCAGGCAAACAGCGAGCGCAAGGCTTTCTCTCATTCTGACTTCAAAGGCGGCGTTTCAAGCATGGAGGAATTCCAGCCATGCTGAGCAGGAGACCCACAAGGTCCTTGTGGGAGAGTGTGCGAGAACTCAAGAGTGCAGTTCACAGTTCCAAGTCATCTTTCTGAAACAGCAATCGTCCCCTCTTACATTAGCGCCAGCGGTCAAACTCTCTCCACCTCAGAACCCTCTGTACCAGGACTGGGCAAGATCTGGTTTTCAACAACACGATATAACACCAGCTAAACATTGTGATATACAGTGGAACCTCAGTTTCCGAAAGTAATCCGTTCCAGAAGACCGTTCGACTTCCAAAACGTTCGAAAACCGAAAACTGAAAGCGGAAGCCTCAATACAATATACATTACAATGTACATTACAGGAATATAGGAAACTCAAAACAGAAGCTGCGTAGCACGTTCGGCTTCTGGAAATCATTTGAAAACCGGAGCAGTTACTTCCAGGTTTTCGGGATTCGGGAACCGAAACATACGACAACAGAGGCATTCAACAACCGAGGTTCCACTATACCAATATATCATGATGTCTGAAATAAGGATGGAACTATGTGGAAGCGAACAGTAGGGCTTGACGATATCTGGTTTTCAACATTGTGATCTATCACCAACTAAATATTGTGATGCACTGATACATCATGATGCCTGAAATAAGGATGGAGCTATGTAGAGGCACTGGCTGGCTTCACAGTTTTTCCCACACTGTGATTTTTGCACACACACACATCAAGACTTGCAATGTATTGCCATGTCAAAAATTATGAAACCGGTATCACGATATGGACTTCAAACTGGTTTTGGACGAAATATTCATATATCTCCCAACCGTGCTCTGTACTTCAAACCATCACACAATTCTCTCTCTCTCTCTCTCTACACTCATTGGCCCTAAGTTCAGGGAAAAGTAGACTCAGCTAGGAGGACTTAAACTGGGACACAGAGGATTAGGGATGCCTTGGTGTGTGTCCCGTACTCTAACCGCTACACCACACTGAATCTCTTGCGATCTGGAAACCAACTGCAACAATCTGAAAGGCGCTACCAGCTAGGACAACTCTTCCTGGGATGAGAAAGGCCCAAATACTCCTGCCTGGAACTCCTGGGGAGCCGTGTTTAGGAGGACACCCAGATGCCAATTAACAATTGAGGGGGCACATGAGGACCGAAGCAATTAATGTCACATGCCGTTAGGCCTGCCGTATCACTTGCAGCTATAAATACCAATATAAAAGGGACAGGCTTTTGCTCAGTGGCAGAGCATCTGCTTCACATGCAAATACTCCCAGATATATAATCCCCAGCATCTCCTGATATGGCTACGAAAACCCCTAAATGCCTGGAAAGCCATTACCAGTCAGCACAGATCGTTCTTCCCCAAATTGGGCCCTTCAAGATGCTTTGGACTACAACCCCCCATCAGCTCCAGCCAGCACAGGGCCAGAGTTAGGTACCAGATGAACCAATGCAGGGATGGGGTCAAGGATCAGCACAGTTGCCTGGGCTTGCTGCAGGGAGGAAGATTTAGGGAGGAAGGGGACTCCATAGAGTCAATGTTGGATCTGCAGGGTCCGGCAACTTCCCATAATGTTTAGAACCAGCGCCCCTGTGTTCCTAGTGGTCCAACTCTGTATAAGGCAGTTTCATACAGTCCTCTGTAAACCTGCCAACCAAACCTGTGATTAAAATAAGACTTAAAAGTTGGCTTGCAGAGTATGCTCGATACTTCCCGGCAGGGACAGCTCACCTCTGGCTCTCCAGATGTGGCTGGACTTCAGACCCCATCATTGTCCCTGACTACTGGGCCATGCTGGTGGGAGATGGAATCCAAAAAGATCTGGAGGGCCGCAGCTTGTCCGCTCCTGCCTTAGGAGAAGATTTCCTAAGCGATCCAGCAATCATAAAAACACCAGCAGGAGGAATGCTATTGTATCCCTTACCTGAGCCCAACATGTGGATGAAATCCAGAGAGCGGGGGTATAAGAACCGGTCACATGAAGATGCAGATCTGGGAAAGGTCAGAGGTCACCAGCGGAGGAAAGCTCAAGGAGATCCAGATGCCACAAGAGAGATAGGAGCCAAAAACCCCAGCGGACGTCCTGCAGGGTCTGCCACCATCAGAGCTGGTCAGAAGGAGCCACTAGGAGGAGATCCATCATGCAAAGCGATCTCACATGGCAACCCACCGTGGGAGATGTCTCGGGAGGCGGGTTACAAGGAGAAGGAGCCGCGCGGGGGGGAGGCTGATCCCACCGGGGTGCGTCCCAGTTTGCTTGCCAAAGCCACCACGGCATGACACAATGGGGCCGCTCTGTCTCACTGCATCTCTCATCAAAGGCAGAGCGAGAAGGCAAAGACGACAGCAAAGAGAGGACTTGAAAGGCGGCGCGCGGACGACAGGGCTTCACCAGTCCCTTTTGCAGAGGGAGGCAGAGGCAGGCGGAAGGCAGGCAGACCCCCGGAGCCCAAAGGAGGCCTGGACGGGGCGTGGGGACCGGTGTCTCCCTTGCTCAGCTTAGCCACAAGCTCTCCCTTTGGCCGTGCATGCAGCTGACGCGGGCGCTGGGAATTCCTCTCCTTGCTGAGCCAACAAGTTCTGGGAGCTGGTCCCGAGAGGAGGCAGGGCAGTTTGCACAGCTGGGAAGTGGTGTTGGCTTTCACCCGCCGGGAGAGGTGGAAGTGAGCCACCGTGGGGGCCCTTTTAAAAAGCAGCAGAGGGGCAGCAGGTCTCACCCAGTGCAGAACCAACATTGGGAAGCCTTGAACTTACACACACACCATTCACAGTCCCCCAAAAAGGACCGCAGTCTCTTGGGGTTGCCACCTTCTGTGCCTGCCTTCGCTCCTATGACCCGAGTAGTGGGCTTCCCTCCCCAATTATCTTCCTGTCGAGGGAAGCTTTATCGGATCAAGTATGTCTCTTCTTTCACTGCCCGGATGTCACAAAATTGAAGGAAGCCTGCCACAGTTGGAGGCAGCAATGCTTCTGAACGCCAGTTGCTGGAAACCGCAAGATCAGAGAGTGCTCTTGAGCTGTAGACTTAGACAGACCATTGGCCTGATCCTGCAGGCAGATCCATTGAAGGAAACAACTCTCATGTTCTCTCCCATAACCTCTGTGTCTTCCAGGTAAGTTGACTGGCCAGTCCGCTTAGGACAGAGGAAAGGGAGGGTGTTTTCATAAAATGCATAGTCGGCATATGTAATTCATTGCTAAGATAAGATGATGCTCACTAACTAGAAGATAAGTAGCTGACACATGCACTTCTTACATGAAAAAGAGGCGGGAACCATGTTTATTTCACTCCATTAATTTAGGCCACAATCCTGTACACACTTACCTGAGAGTAAGTCCCACTGACCTCTAAATATCATCTGTTGGTTAGAGTGTGCCGCTGATCATGCCAAGGTCAATGCCCATACAAGACAGATTTATATTCCTGCATTGCAAGGGGGTTGGACTAGATGATCCTCAGTAAAGGTAAAGGGACCCCTGACCGTTAAGTCCAGTCACAGACATCTCTGGGGTTGCAGTGCTCATCTCATTTTATTGGCTGAGGGAGCCGGCGTTTGTCCTCAGACAATTTTTCCGGGTCATGTGGCCAGCATGACTAAGCCGCTTCTGGCGAACCAAAGCAGCGCACGGAAACGCCGTTTACCTTCCCGCTGGAGTGGTACCTATTTATCTACTTGCACATGATGTGCTTTCGAACTGCTAGGTTGGCAGGAGCAGGGACCGAGCAATGGGAGCTCACCCCGTCACGGGGATTCGAACCGCCGACCTTCTGATTGGCTGGCCCTAGGCTCTGTGGTTTAGACCACAGTGCCACCCGTGATCCTCAAGTTCCCTTCCAATTCTACAGTTCTACAATTCTATGGCAAACAATAAGGAGGGGCTGCTATCTTCATGACCTGCTTGCGGACTTCCCAGAAGCAGCTGGCTACCCACTACAGAATAAAGAAAGATGGGTGGATTAGATGACCCTGCAGTGCCCCTTCTTATGCTGTAATAACCTTTAAAGGAGATATCATGTGCATGTATACAGCTTTGATGGTTGATGGCCAGAAAGTTAAAATGTAGCACTGGGATTTCTCCCCCCTGAAAACCTTGCAGGACCCCTCTAAGAAAAAGCTGTGGCCCATAAAGAGCAGGCCAAGGATATCAGTAGCACTTAGTTAAAACAACAGCAGCAGCAGCAGCTTATAGGGGCAGGTGGAGGGGTTGTGGGTCTCAAGGTGTATTTTTAATGAGACACTGCCCTCTCGTGGTTGTCCTCTGCTATTGCACAGAGGCTATATATCCTATACTCAAGAAAACAGGAAACCTTTGCCAAGCTTGTTCTTTATAGCAAAGAGATGCTCACATATGACCACCTTAGAGTGCAGTGAAGTCTTCCCACCCCCACCCACCCCAGATGCGTTTCACAGCTCTCAGCCTCCTCTCAAGCTGTTCACATCAGCAAAGCTTCATTAATGTCAGATTTGTTTCTGTTTGTGTACACACCAAGGAAGGGAGTGTTGAAAAGGCGGGAATGACTTTACCCTACATAAAGATGTCCGCACCTTGGCTGGAGCAGAAAACTGGAGCAATGCATCAAACAGCAATACAGTGGTACCTCGGGTTAAGAACTTAATTTGTTCCAGAGGTCCGTTCTTAACCCGAAACTGTTCTTAACCTGAGGCACCACTTTAGCTAATGGGGCCTCCCGCTGCCGCCACACGATTTCTGTTCTCATCCTGAAGCAAAGTTCTTAACCCAAGGTACTATTTCTGGGTTAGCGGAGTCTGTAACTTGAAGCGTCTGTAACCTGGAGCTTCTGTAACCCGAGGTACCACTGTATTTTATAACATATGCATTTTGGATAGCACCATGGGTTCGTGGACTAAAAGCCCTGCCCTGGAAACACAGTGACTGCACAGTAAACAAGAGTGTGAACTAAGCCCAGTTCTGACCACTGGCCCATCTAGCTACACAACAACTCTTCAGGGTTTCAGGCAGGACAGGATACTTCCCTCCAGGGCTGTCTCAAGATGCCAGGGACTGAACCTGGGAACTCCTCAATGCATAGCATGGAAGTATATCTGGTTGGAGGAAGGCTTCATTGGAGTAAGTGTTTGCCATGACTCAGCCTCATAGAATCATAGAGTTGGAAGGGACCCCTAGCCCAACCCCCTGCAATCCAGGAATCTCAACTAAAGCATCTGAAGTGAAGGACATGAGGCAGGAGTTGGTAATGCAGGTGAGCTGCACACAGGTGAGCTGCAAGCAAGCTGCCGTCCAGCTCTGTGGAGGCTCCTTTTATTGACACAATATGCAAACCCAGGCAGATACATTTTGGGCTGTGACCTTTACATGCCTTCCAGTCCCGAGCTATTTTGGCACCTGTTTCCACCGTGTCATTTTTCCCCTTGCACAGTGTATGACGAGGGAGACAAAGGTCTCAGAGACAAAGGTCACAGACAGGACACCACAGACTACTGAGATCACAAAAGGTTAGACAGAGGGCAAGATGTTCAGACAGCTGTGGCTTTATCTGTGAGGGGGAATGTGCCCCGCACCCCAAAGTCATGCGTGCAGGCAGCTGAGACTGCCCATGGGCGGGGGGTGTGCTCTGCACCCAGTGATCATCCCTACAGCATCCATGGCAGATGGACAGCCAACCTCTGCTTAAAAACCACCAAGGAAGGAGTGTCCACAAGCTCCCAAGAGAGTGCGTTCCAATGTCGAACAGCTCTTGCTGTCAAAAAGTTATTCTTAATGCTTAGTCAGAATCTCATAGCTTGAAGCCATTGGTTTGAGCCCTACCCTACAGAGCAGGAGAAAACAAACTTGCTCCACCTTCGACGTGACAGCCCTTGAGATTATAACAAGCATTCAGTCCCCAAATGCGTGTTTGGGTTAAAGGTGGGTCCCTGGTCTGCAGTGCTGACTGGTCGCGCGGAAGGCAGAGGCACCAACAGCAGGTGGAGCCAATGACAGGCAGAGCCAAGTAAGTCTCATTTTTGTCCCCATCCTGCTCCCATGCTGAGTTCTACAAGGGCAACACTGAGACTTGCAGCTATGCATACCCTCCAACATTTCGCTAATAAAATTAAAGATCTCCAGTGTTATTTTTCTAGAAAAAGAGGTGCTGGAACTCACCATGAACACCTCCCTCACTCTCTTAGCAATGGCGCCCACCTGAGAGGTGCCGGAACTGAGATCTGGTGAGTTCCAGCTGGAAAAAAGTCCTGGGGATATCCTATTCCATACCCTCCAACATTTCTTCAATAAAAATAGGGACGTCCTAAGGAAAAAGCAGAGACATCACCTTGCCAACAAAGGTCCGTATAGTTAAAGCTGTGGTTTTCCCAGTAGTGATGTATGGAAGCAGTGGTGTAGTGTGGGTTGTCAGCACCCGGGGCAAGGCAAGTAATTTGCGCCCCCTAACCTGTGGATTTGCGCCCCCTAACCCGTGGATTTGCGCCCCCTAACCCATGGATTTGCCCTAACCCCAGATGTTGCGCCCGGTGCGGCCTGCCCCCCTGCACCCCCCACGCTACGCCACTGCATGGAAGTGAGAGCTGGACCATAAAGAAGGCTGATCGCCGAAGAATTGATGCTTTTGAATTCTGGTGCTGGAGGAGACTCTTGAGAGTCCCATGGACGGCAAGAAGTTCAAACCTATCCATTCTGAAGGAAATCAGTCCTGAGTGCTCACAGGAAGGACAGATCCTGAAGCTGAGGCTCCAATACCACTTCATGAGAAGAGAAGACTCCCTGGAAAAGACCCTGATGCTGGGAAAGATGGAAGGCACAAGGAGAAGGGGACGACAGAGGACAAGATGGTGGGACAGTGTTCTCGAAGCTACCAGCATGAGTTTGACCAAACTGCGGGAGGCAGTGGAAGACAGGAGTGCCTGGCGTGCTCTGGTCCATGGGGTCACGAAGAGTCGGACACGACTAAACGACTAAACAACAACAACAAAGGAAAAGTGGGACATTCCAGGATCAAATCAGAAACCAGGACAGCTTCTGTAAATCCGGGACTCTCCCTGGAAAATAGAGACACTTGGAAGGTCTCTGTGTATGCACTGTATCTTTAAAGCACATGAGAATTGCATTTCCTCCTCAAAGAGGAGCACTGGAGTTTAAGGGTTACTGGGAATTTCAACATTGCGAGCGGTAAACTACAGTGCCCAGAATTCTTTGAGGGGGAAATGTGCTTTTAAAGGTATAGTATGTGCGTAGCCTGTGGGGGAGTAAGAAGACGGGTAGGTAAAGGACCAAGGGGGGAGGCAGCCCCCTATTTTGCCCTAATGGACTCACCTCCATTGCTTAGTCTGGAAACACTGTGGTCTAACAACCTGGATCAGCTTGGTCCTTTCCAGCTTTCCACACTCATGGCTAAACCCACTAGACTGGAAGCCAGACCGGGAATCAATATTTGGGAGCTAAAGCTGGATGGATTCCTTTCTTTTTCTTTCTTTCTGTTTTTGAAAACAAGGCACCAATGGTCTTTTAGCAGAGAAGCCTGGGATGGCTGCCTGGGGAGAAAGATGGATTTCCCTTCACTTACAATCCCCCAATTAAGATTTGATAACCCGTCTAAGAGAGACACTTTAGCCAAGCACAAGAAAATGAGCTTAATGTAAAAATGATAAGTGGAGGGAATTAAGTCCCTTGCCAGCTCTGGAGTGCAGCAAGTGCCTTGATGTCTGCCATAGATCTGAGACACCGGTCCCATTTGACACAGCGGCCCTTAAGCGTTTTGACACGGAAGATCAAACTATATGGAAAGAGCCACCTCTGCCGCCTTTCCCTCCCTCCTGCCAGATCCTAGGAGTTTTGGCTTGCTAGGCCTTCTTCATGCACCCCATAGTCTGAGACTTGGGGGAGGGGGCAAAGCTTGGGGGGCCAGGGGGCGGTGGCCCCCGGGCGCAAAATTGTGAGAGGGGCGCAACCAGGTGCCCCTGTTATGTACTGAGTTGAATAGGATTCAGAATGCAGCAGTCTGGTTGGTCCTAGAACAATAGGATCCAGAATGCAGCAGTTTGATTGGTCCACAGGAGCCACCCAATCCAGCTCCAGGTGGAAGTGAATCCGCAACCTGATTGGCCTACAGGTGAATCCCGGAATTAGCCAATCACGTGGGGCCCATTGTGTAAATAATGTACAGTGGTACCTCGGGTTAAGTACTTAATTCGTTCCGGAGGTCTGTACTTAACCTGAAACTGTTCTTAACTTTAGCTAATGGGGCCTCCTGCTGCTGCCGCGCCGCCAGAGCACGATTTCTGTTCTCATCCTGAAGCAAAGTTCTTAACCTGAAGCACTATTTCTGGGTTAGCGGAGTCTGTAACCTGAAGCGTATGTAACCCGAAGTACCACTGTATATAAAGCAGACATTCTGGGGGAACTTCCATTCCTCCTCACCACTATGAGCTGAATAAAGAGCATGAAATCCACTCTCGACTCGGGAGTATATTTCACTGGCGAAGAAGGTGGGATTCGAACCCATGCGGTGTTATGTACTGAGCTGAATAGGATTCAGAATGCAGCAGTCTGATTGGTCCTAGAACAATAGGCATTCAGAATGCTTTTCAACTCAGTACATAACAGCCCCCCTGACAAGCTACCTGCTGTGCTCCTGCCGCCTTCCAGAGCCACAGGGAGGCAAGCTGCACCCAGACTGGGCCTTCGACTTTTACAGCTGGGAAGTTGCCGCCATCTCCTTGCATGCCCTGCTCTTGGCCTGGCTGAGAGGCAAGGGCCTGCCCAGCCTGTGAGGCAGAGATGGATGGAGGTGGCAAGGCCTAGGGAGCTCTGAGCACTGGTGGCCAAGGCCTAGGCCGGGGGGGAAGAGTCTGTTCCTGTGGAGGGGGGAAGAGGAGGCTGTGGCAGAGGCCGAGCCAAGGTTGCTGCAGTCAAAATGGTGGCACCTCCACGCAGCACTCCTGGCGCTGGCCCCACCAGTATGTGCCCCCAACCCCGTGCCTCACCACCGCCACCTGCATGCTGAGAGAGAGAGAGGGCACCAGGGCCACCCACTGAGGAGGGAGGCAAGAAAACGCCCAAGGGGGAAGCCCCCCCCAAATGCGCCTTCTGCCCAGTCCACCAGGGGGTGCAACATTTGCCCCATCCCAGGCACTGGCAACCCACACTATGCCACTGCTTGTGGAGCAGGGTATCTTCCTCTTCTTCTCTGGCGATCCCTCATAGCCAAGTAAGATTGCCTTCCATAAACACGGTTTTAACAATGAGTCCATAAGTGACTGTGGAGGCCAATTCTGGATCCACACGTCCTTCTACAGTGGGGGCATTGGTTTCCAGGCGGGAGTTGATCACGGTGTGGATTTGCCAAGCATGCCTTCCTCTTAGCACGTTTCTCCCTTGCTTCCTGAGTTTGAGTGTCTTCAAAGCCCATGACACCTTTGGTAAAGGCTGTTCTCCAACTGGAGCGCTCGCAGGCCAGTGTTTCCCAGTTGTCAGTGTTTATACTACATTTTTTTAGATTTGCCTTGAGACAGTCTTTAAACCTCTTTTGTTGACCACCAGCATTATGCTTTCCATTTTTAAGTTCGGAATAGAGGAGTTACTTTGGAAGACGATCATCAGGCATCCGCACAACATGACCAGTCCAATGAACTTGATGTTGAAGAATCATTGCTTCAACACTGGTGATCTTTGCTTCTTCTAGTACACTGATGTTAGTTCGCCTGTCTTCCCAAGTGATGTGTAAAATTTTTCGGAGACACCGTTGAAGGAATCTTTCGAGGAGTTGGAGATAGCGCTTATAAGTGGTCCATGCTTCACAAGCATATAGTAAGGTTGGTAGTACAATAGCTTTGTAAACAAGCATTTTGGTTTCCCTGTGAATTGGTTACCCTTGTGGAGCAGGGTATATGGGGCTGCCAGCTCTTAAGAGACTAAAATGTTACACTTAGGCAAGGCCCACAGATGTGCCACAGCAGTAACAGTACAGTGGTACCTTGGTTCTCAAATGCCTTGGTTCCCGAAAAACCGGAAGTAAGTGTTCTGGTTTTCGAACGTTTTTCGGAAGCCAAAGGTCCGATGCGGCTGTCGGCTATTGTTTCTGGGGCGCTGGCACCAATCAGAAGCTGCGCCTTGGTTTTCAAACATTTTGGAAGTCAAACGGACTTCTGGAACGGATTAAGTTTGAGAACCAAGGTATTTGGCGCTTTTGTTTTTGCTATTTATTTTGCATTTTTGTTTTTGAGGCTCTTTTGGTTAATTTGTTTTTGTGACTGTGTGGAACCCAGTTCAGCTACTGATTGATTGATTCTGTGACTGTGGAAATGGATAAAAGCTATCATCAGTGACTATCATCAGTGCAGGTAAGAAAAAAAAATAATTTTAATTTTTATCATCTGCAATACTGTCTTATTTATTTTATAGTACAGTACATTGATTACTGGGATGCGGGTGGCGCTGTGGGTTAAACCACAGAGCCTAGGACTTGCTGATCAGAAGGTCGGCAGTTCGAATCCCCGCAACAGGGTGAGCTCCCATTGCTCGGTCCCTGCTCCTGTCAACCTAGCAGTTCGAAAGCACAGCAAAGTGCAAGTAGATAAATAGGTACCGCTCCGGCGGGAAGGTAAATGGCGTTTCCGTGTGCTGCTCTGGTTTGCCAGAAGTGGCTTAGTCATGCTGGCCACATGACCCAGAAGCTGTATGCCGGCTCCCTCGGCCAATAAAGCGAGATGAGCGCCGCAACCCCAGAGTCGGTCACAACTGGACCTAATGGTCAGGAGTCCCTTTACCTTTACCTTACATTGGTTATTGCTTTCATTTTATGGATCAATGGTCTTGTTAGATAGTAAAATTCATGTTAAATTTCTGTTTTAGGGGTTGTTTTTAAAAGTCTAGAATGGATTAATCCATTTTGGAAAGTGCGCCTTGGTTTTGGAATGCTTTGGTTTTGGAACGGACTTCCGGAACGGATTAAGACTGAGAACCAAGGTACCACTGTATAGAGATATGAATGGCCAGAAAAATGGAAAAATTCAGAAGAGGGGCAATGGAGCTTGGAGATGCATCATTGGGGGGAAATGGATGTGGGAGTGGGGATGGAGGGGTACCTTTTATGTAATATTTCTTGTTAGACCGTTGCTGTTTTCAGTTATGTGCTAGTAAATGCAGGCTGTGTATTGACAGTTGATTTGGTGCTCTTGAGAGACAGACCCACTTCCTCAAGAAAAGGCCCTGGGAAGCATGAGAGAAAGACAACTTTGTCTAACCTCCCCACAAAAAACCCAGAATGAATGCTGAATACACAGGTTGTCCGGACGTGATGTGGTGAATTTTGTGTCTTAAAATTCAAGTCCTTTCCTCTAAAGAGTTTGCCTTTTAATTATTATTTTTTAATCATTTGGCTGCTCTTCTTATTTTACCTTAAAATGTGTATTTTATACTGTATTTTATGCTGCTTTTGTTGCATTAATTAAGTGTCTTAAATTTGTTGTTAGCTGCCCTGAGCCCGGTTTTCTGAACCGGGAAGGGCAGGGTATAAATAAAAATTTAATAATAATAATGATTTGCTGTGACCTAAAGTGGCACTTGCTTCTGGCTCTCTGCACCAGTGCTAGCAACGCCTTAATTAATTTCCCTCCTTGGAACGAGTTATCTTCAACCCCAGCATTTAAATCAATTACCGTATTTTTCGCTCTATAACACGCACCCGACCATAACACGCACGTAGTTTTTAGAGGAGGAAAACAAGGAAAAAAAATTTTCTAAACGAAACAGTGGATGTATGATTTTTGTGGTTCATGCTGTGGCCACAGACATGTGATCTGACAGTGAGTTTGGAGTAGCCCAATGCAAAAATCCTGAGGATCCATGTGGATCCATGCTTTGTAACCATGTTTTTGCACCACTGTGGCCCCAGGCAACAGTGGGTGCATGATTTTTTTGGTGCAAGATGTAGCCATGGACATGCTATGTGATCTGATGCTGAATTTGGGGTGACCCAGTGCAAAAATCCTGAGGATCCATGTGGATCCGTGCTTTGTAACCACGTTTTAAGTGGGGAGGGAAGGGAAAGCACTCAAGGGACAAGGAGCATGCGTGGGGTGGGTGGAGAAGGATGCTGCTAATAATGAAGAAGAGGGGTATAAGGGCAGAAGGCTCCTCTCCTCTCCCGCTTTGCTCCTTTAAAGCAAGCAGGCTCTGCTTTTCTCCCTCCTCCCCGCTCATCTCCGGCTTAGCGAGCTGAAAAACTTTGCTGCTATGTAGCAAGCTGAGTGGGGAGGAGAGAGGGACAGAGAGCCTGCTTGCTTTAAAGGAGCCAACCGGACAGGAGCTGTTTACACTCGTGTAAGCGGCTCCTCTCCTCTCCCGCTTTGCTCCTTTAAAGCAAGCAGGCTCCCTGTCCCTTTCTCCTCCCCACTCAGCAGCTCTTCTCCCGCTTTGCTGTTTCAAAGCGAGCCACGGAGGAGGAAAGGAAGGGGAACCATGGATCCTCTGCTCACGACTGCAGCAGATCCCCTCCCCCCGCCACCCGTAGGCATTCCCTCCATAACACGCACAGACATTTCCCCTTACTTTCTAGGAGGAAAAAAGTGAGTGTTATGGTGCAAAAAATGCGGTATTTAATGGGTGGGTTTCATTATGCCATTTACTTGGCATGTATGAGGCAGTTGATGTGTGTACGAAAACTGCATGTGAGCGCAAGTACTTTTTAAAAACAGGCTGAGGTTGTTTGACAGAGCCCTATTTGCCCTTATGGACCAACCTTAATGCCTGGGAGCTGTCTTTTAAAATGCAGCAAGAGGTTTGGTGCAAAGGAGAAGAATTTTCCTTGCCCCAGGCTTCTCAGACTTGCTTGGAACTCAGGAAGCAGGTGGAGATTGTGTTGCTCAGAAGGAAAAAAAAATCTCACTTTTCCTGAAAAGCAGCATAACATTTCATTCCACAGCCTGCTAATACAGATTACTATCTCAAAGAATTATAGAATCACAAAACGGTAGTTGGCCGTCCAACTTCTGCTTAAAAACCACCAAGGAAGGAGTGTCCACAACCTCCCGAGGTAAACTGTTCAACTGCCAAACATCTCTTACTGTCAGAAGGTTTTTCTTGATGTTGAGTCGGAATCTCCTTTCTTGTAACTTGAAGTCATGGGTTCGAGTCCTACCCTCCCAAGCAAGAGAAAACACGCTTGTTCCACCTTCCATGTGACAGCCCTTGAGATATTTGAAGGTGGTTATCATATCTCCTTTCAGTCTCCTCTTTTCCAGGCTAAACATATCCAGCTCCTTCAAGCTTTCCTGATAAGGCCTGGTTTCCAGACCCTTGATCATCTTGACTGCTCTCTTCTGCACAATTTCCAGCTTGTCACCAAGCTAGATCTCACCAAGTTCGTCAATGTGTAGCAGGCTTGCCATCTCGTAGACCTCCAACCTCAAAGCATGAAAGGAGGAGGAGGGGGGTATTTTATCACTTTTGTCGGTACAGACAACTGAGCAAATTTGTGGCAGACAATATTCCAACTAGATGAGCTGTTTGTCTGCACTGGGCCTTACATTCATGATATCAAGTAATAATATTATTATTAATAATAGGCTACTCATCCTAGTCTGAACCAATGTTTACACTGAGGTGTCCAGCACAATGCAGTTGATGCAGCCTGATGACAGGGCAAGGTTGTGGGAGTCATGCAGAGCCATACCAGAGGCTTCTAAAATTGCAGGGGCCCCCTGACCTCGTGACCAGCACTCCAAGCTTTACAATGTATTGGAATGTATTGACTTTGGAGTTGTGTTTCCTCTGGGCAGTGATGACCCTATATGGCGATGGGTGGGTAAAAGCCAGAACCGGATGTAGGTAACGTGAGACATTGGCAAACGGCCATGCGACAGGAGAGAGGAGAGAACAAAGGATAATAATAAAAGATACCGGACAGGAGAGAAGTCGAAGGAGCTGCCCTCCATCCTGAAAATACTGCTGTCTCACTGTGTCTTTTTTCAATGCTGTGCACCATTTGTGACGGCTGGTTTCCGACACAAGGTTTTTGTGGCAATGCACCCTACAACATGTTCCCTTGATCCTTGCCCCTCTTGGCTCACTAAAACTTCCCAAGGGGATATGGCTGGGTGGCTCCTGGGTGGGGTCAAGACATCCTTGCAGGAGGGAGTGGTCCTGGCCGTCTTAAAAGAGGTGGTGATTTGACAGTTGCTGAAATCCTCCATTGGATCCATTGACTGGTGACATCGCCTTGCCACAAATAACCTCTTTCAGAGAGGATTGAGGTAGGATAGCTCTAAGTATTCTTGGAGGAAACCAATTGCCTTGACTCATTTCAAGAGGGGCTCTGGCCTGTTTATAGGATTGGATCAGCCTTGGTTGTCGTGGTGGATGACCTTTATCTGGAAAAGGGCAGAGGAAGTGTGACTCTGTTTTTCCTTACTTGATCTCTGAGCAGCTTTTGATAGCCCTGATTCCCTGATATGACAGTGGGAGCTCTGTTTTACAGTGATTATGGTCCTATCTCCAGGGTCAGTTTCATTGGATGATTATCTCTCAACTGCCCCCCTCCCTTCCCAGCAATTATGTGGTACAGTGGTACCTCGGGTTAAGAATTTAATTCGTTCTGGAGGTCCGTTCTTAACCTGAAGCACCACTTTAGCTAATGGGGCCTCCTGCTGCTGCTGCGCCGCCGGAGCATGATTTCTGTTCTTATCCTGAAGCAAAGTTCTTAACCCGAGGTACTATTTCTGGGTTAGCGGAGTCTGTAACCTGAAGCGTCTGTAACCCGAGGTACCACTGTACCATCTTTTTTTATATATATAAATTTTTTATTGGTTTTTCAACACATATTAAAAGACAATACAACACAATACAAAAACTAACAAACATACAAACACGTATAATTTCTTGACCTTTTTTCCCTTAAACCTTCTTTCAGCGACTTCCCCATACCTCCCCTTTCTGCATCCCTGTTTTAAATCTTTCCAGCAACCCCTAATTTCAGTTACTTGTAGCACTTTCTTTAAATCTTTTTTTCTCATATCCAATTGTTTGTCACTGCAATTCTATTTTGCATTACCCAAGACATTTTAACACTCATTAATTTTACAACAGTTCTTAAGATAAACTTTAAATTTCTTCCAATCTTCTTCCACCGTCTCTTTCCCTTGGTCACGGATTCTGCCAGTCATCTCAGCCAGTCCCATGTAGTCTATCACCTTGGTCTGCCATTCTTCCAATGTGGGTAGCTCTTGTGTCTTCCAATACTTTGCTAAGAGTACTCTTGCTGCTGTTGTAGCATACATAAAAAACGTCCTATCTTTCCTTGACACCAGTTGGCCCACCATGCCCAGGAGGAAGGCTTCTGGTTTCTTCACGAAAGTGCATTTAAGCACCTTTTTCATTTCATTATAAATCATTTCCCAGAAGACCTTGATCCTTGGGCACGTCCACCAAAGGTGGTAGAAAGTACCTTCAGTTTCTTTACATTTCCAACATTTATTATTGGGCGTATGATAAATTTTTGCAAGCTTGACTGGGGTCATGTACCACCTATAGATCATTTTCATAATGTTCTCTCTTAAGGCATTACATGCCGTAAACTTTATACCGGTAGTCCATAACTGTTCCCAGTCAGCAAACATAATGTCATGACCAATGTCTTGTGCCCATTTAATCATAGCTGATTTAACCATCTCATCCTGTGTATTCCATTTCAACAGCAAGTTATACATTCTTGACAGATTCTTAGTATTGGGTTCCAAAAGCTCTGTTTCTAATTTTGACCTCTCCACCTGGAAGCCAATTTTCCTGTCCTGTTTGAAAACTTCATTTATCTGGTAATAATGAAGCCAGTCTCTTACTTTGGACTTCAATTTCTCATAACTCTGCAATTTCACTTTTCCCTCCTCATGTTCTATAATTTCCCAATATTTTGGCCATTTGGATTCCATATTAAGTTTTTTCACTTCCTTAGCTTCCATTGGTGACAGCCACCTAGGGGTTTTGTTTTCCAACAAGTCTTTGTACCGAATCCAAACATTATATAATGCTTTCCTAACAATATGGTTTTTGAAACCTTGGTGGGTTTTAACCTTGTCATACCATATATATGCATGCCAGCCAAATCTGTTATTGAACCCTTCCAAATCCAAAATGTCTGTGTTTTCAAGAAGCAGCCAGCTTTTCAGCCAGCAAAAAGCCGCTGATTCATAATACAGCTTTAAGTCCGGCAGGGCAAACCCCCCTCTTTCTTTTGCATCAGTTAGTATCTTAAATTTTATTCTGGGCTTTTTGCCCTGCCAGACAAATCTAGATATGTCTTTTTGCCACCTCTTGAAACAATCCATTTTGTCCACAATCTGCAATGTTTGAAACAAAAACAACATTCTCGGCAAGACATTCATCTTAATAACAGCAATTCGGCCTAACAAGGAAAGTCTCAAATTTGACCATATTTCTAAATCTTTCTTAACTTCTGTCCAACATTTCTCATAATTATCTTTAAATAAGTTCACATTCTTAGATGTCAAATTAATCCCTAGGTATTTCACCTTCTTTGCTACCATTAAACCAGTTTCACTCTGGAACTTCTCTCTTTCAGCAACTGTTAGATTTTTATCCAATACTTTCGTTTTCTGTTTGTTCAACTTAAAACCTGCTACTTGACCAAATACTTGTATTAGCTCTAAAACTCTTCTCGTACTAGTGTCTGGCTCTTGTAGAGTTAATACTAGATCATCTGCAAACGCTCTCAATTTATATTGTTTAGCTCCGACCTGAATCCCTTTAACCAGCTGGTCCCCTCTGATCATGTTTAATAAGACCTCCAAGACAGATATAAAAAGTAATGGGGATATTAGGCACCCCTGTCGTGTCCCTTTTTCAATAGCAAATTCTTCTGTTACCACATTATTTACAATCAATTTTGCTTTTTGTTCAGAATAAATTGCACCTATACCATTCTCAAAACCTTGGCCTACCCCCATCCCTTGGAGATTCTTTTTCATAAAACTCCAAGAAATATTGTCAAAGGCTTTCTCCGCATCCACAAATATTAATACTGCCTTAGTATTAATATTAACTTCCAGTAACTCCATAATATCTATTATATTTCTCACATTGTCTGACAAATGTCTTCCTGGAAGAAAGCCCGCTTGGTCTTTGTGAATCTCCCCCACCAAAACTCTCTTCAATCTTTTTGCCAAAATGTCTGCAAAAATTTTGTAATCCACATTAAGTAATGATATAGGGCGGTAGTTCTTGACCTGGTTCTTCTCAGTCTCTGACTTTGGTATAAGTGTAATATACGCTTCTTTCCACGATTCAGGTGCCTTCTTCCCCTCTAAAATTTCGTTGCAGACCTCCTTCAACGGTTGTATAAGCCATTCTTTCAAGGCTTTGTAGTATCTGGAGGTCAGTCCATCAGGTCCTGGAGATTTTCCCAATTGCATATTTTGAATGGCTCCCTCAATTTCTTGATCAGTTATCTTCTGGTTCAAAATCACTTTACTTTGTTCAGAAATTTTTTGTAATCCATATTTTTTAAGAAATTCTTCTATTTCTTTCTCATTCACCGGCCCTTGTGCATAAAGTCTCCTGAAATAACTCTGAAAACAATTTCTAATTTCATTTGGTTTATAAATGTTCTTTCCCTCCACTTCTAGATTTGTAACCATATTCTGTTTTTGTCTCTTCTTCAGTTGCCATGCCAGGAGTTTCCCACATTTATCTGCCGATTCAAATGTCTTTTGTCTCATTTGTTTTATTTTCCATTCTATCTCTTGATTCATCAGTTCCATATATTGTCTCTGGTAGAACTTAATTTCTCTCATAATTTCATGTGACTTTGGTTTAGATCTCAATCTTTTTTCTCCTTCTTTTATCTTTTCCAAGATCTTATCCTTCTTCTCATTATGTCTCTTCCTTTTTATGGCATTCTGTTGTATTAAAAATCCTCGCATGACGGCTTTACTTGCGTCCCAAATTACTCTTTTTTCCACTTCTGTTCTCAGATTTATCTCAAAGTAGTCCTTTACCTCTTTCTGGGCCTTTTTATACACCTCTTCATCTCTAAACAGGGAGTCATTCATCCTCCATCTAAAGGAACCAGCTGTTGTTGGGTTCATTTCCATCTTTACAGCGTTATGGTCGGAGCAAGTCTTTGGGCAGATTTCCACTTTCTTAATCTTTGATGCCATCCCACTAGTTACCCATATTTGGTCAATTCTAGTCCAAGTCATTTTTGCCTCAGAAAAGAAAGTTCCCTCTCTCTCAAGAGGGTTCCTTGTTCTCCAAATGTCAATCAGGTTCATATTGTCAGTCATTTCGAAAAAGGTCTTAGGTAGTCTCCCATCTTTGGAAATCACCTGTCTTTGTGCTTTGTCCATATTTGTAGAGACCACTCCATTCATGTCTCCCATTAAAATTACATTATAGTCCAAAAAGTCCATTAATGTCTCATGCAATTTCTTAAAAAATTCTGACTTCCCTTCATTCGGTGCATAAACTCCTATTATCAATAATTTTTCTCCTTGAACTTGAATTTCAATTGCCAAATATCTTCCTTGTTCATCTTTAAATATTAATTTAGGGGCCAACTTTTCCTTTGCATAAATCACCACTCCTCTTTTCTTCACTTTATCCGATGAAATAAATTCTTGTCCTAATCTTTTGTTAATAAGTAATTTTCGGTGTACTCTAGTCACGTGGGTTTCTTGTAAACAAATCAAGTCCAATTGTTCTTTTTTAAAAATATGGAAAACCTCCCGTCTTTTCCTAGGGAGATTGAGTCCATTACAATTCCAACTTAAAATTTGCAGAGACTGTACCATCTTGTCCACAATGCTATCTGATATCTGCATGGCTCCTAGGCAAAACATGTACTCTTTGTTCATTGTACTACATGTTCTGTCTTTGATCACAGACTCTTGTGAAATCGTACCATCTCCAGGACCAGCCCAGGGCATTTTGCCACCAGAACCAAAGCTGAAAATGGAATCACGATGTCTTGTTGCTACAAAAACAAACAAGGTTTCATGACAACACACAATCTGTGCATACAGTACCATAAGCTCTTCATAATTCAGGACAACCCTCTGAAGAATCATCTCTCTGTTCCAGTCAACCAAAACTTGGCACTATGCCTACGTTACAAAGTCCACACATAAGTAAGCTAACTGATGTGTTTAAAACTTGCTTTCTTTTTATTGCTAAGCCAACCAAAGAAACAAAGATAGCTGCTTTACACTACTTTAAAACTGGATGGTTATAGTTACATATATATCTCAGAATCCCGAATGCAGCCATGTCTCTGAGCGGCCTAATAGTTGAATTTCATTTGTTGGCTGTCCTCAGAAAAGCCTAAACACATTGCAGGAGAAAAGTCCTGGGCTGAATAGGTTCACACTATGGCAAGTGCAACTAATGGAAGAAAATACAGTTCACAAAAGCTTTGGTCCAAAAGGAATTGCCAATCCTAATGATGATGATGATGATAAAAAACCCTCCAAAATGTAAGATCCTGCCATCATCAGCCCTGCTTTTCAACATGAATCAACTGACAAAATTTCTTTTCGCAATACTGTTTTAGAAAATTTTGCCTCTCGAAACTGTTGACCACGCAGAACTTTATCATAGTCATAAACCACCACATTGCCAGCAGCGTCTGCTGAGCCTCCACTCTGTCCATCCGGCTTCCACTGGCACTGGCATCAGCCACTGCCAGCCAGAGCAAGGCACACACGCCACCACCTTGGATCATCTGGTAACACTGTGCAAGCACAGCCAGCATGCCAAAGAATAGTTTGTGCAAGCACACATGGGGGGGGGGGGGAGCCAGCGATATCCTATTGTACGTGCGCTTACTCACCTAAACCTTTCCTAGCGATCCATATTCCATTGCTTTTTATATTCCAGATTATTTCTGGGTCCTAGTGTTTGCCCCGTTATGTTTTATATGTGCAAATTCTACAAAGCAAACTGTAGCATCTTGAAGAGGCTTTATGCTGGCAGGAGGAGTTTTCATGAATGCTGAGCTAGGACTCTGATCGAAATCAGCCACTCTTCCCATTCTGCCTCTGAAGCAACTGCCCCAGTTCTTTGCTTCCAGCTAGAGCAGGGGTAGGCAACTTAAAGCCCAGGGGCCAGAAACGGCCCAATCGCCTTCTAAATCAGCGTGTTTTTACATGAGTAGAATGTATCCTTTTATTTAAAACGCATCTCTAGATTATTTGTGGGGCCTGCCTGGTGCTTTTACATGAGGAGAAAGTGTGCTATTATTTAAAATGCATCTCTGGGTTATTTGTGGGGCATAGGAATTCGTTCATTTTTTTTTTCTTCCAAAATATAGTCCGGCCCACCACATGGTCTGAGCGACGGTGGACCAGCCCATGGCTGGAAAAGGTTGCTGACTCCTGATGTAGAGCTCTCAGTTTTGTTGGCTTCTGCACGGCCTTGTGGGGTGGTGGAACTTTTAAGAATTCCCAGGACTTCTATGGAGTCTTGCCTTCCTCACACAGTTTGCATTCTCTGCTCTGTTGCTTCAGCTGTTTTGCAAATTCTGAGTGCCTTTCAAATGTGAGCTCGTGATCTTGCAGTAGTTGCCCAACAGCGTAAGCATCAAAATGCAGCATTTCCTAAGGAGCGCCAGGCTAGAAGATAG
Source organism: Podarcis filfolensis (assembly GCF_964270895.1). NCBI lineage: Eukaryota > Metazoa > Chordata > Lepidosauria > Squamata > Lacertidae > Podarcis > Podarcis filfolensis. The sequence continues at coordinate 113,747,276 of NC_139605.1, read as the reverse complement.
ATATGGACTGTAGCTCACACCGTGTGCACCATCGTTTCCCACACCAGCAGTGGGAACACAGTGGATGCTGAGTATCCGGCTTGGGATTCATCCAGTCCAGCCTTTCGCATGATGAATTCTGCATATAAGTTAAATAAGCAGGGAGACAATATACAGCATTGTCATACTCCTTTCCCAGTTTTGAACCAATCAGTTGTTCCATATCCACTTCTAACTGTAGCTTCTTGTCCCACATAGAGATTTCTCAGGAGACAGATGAGGTGATCAGGCACTCCCATTTCTTTAAGAACTTGCCATAGTTTGCTGTGGTCGACACAGTCAAAGGCTTTTGCATAGTCAATGAAGCAAAAGTAGATGTCTTTCCGGAACTCTCTGGCTTTCTCCATAATCCAGCGCATATTTGCAATTTGGTCTCTGGTTCCTCTGCCTCTTCTAAATCCAGCTTGCACTTCTGGGAGTTCTCTGTCCACATACTGCTTGAGCCTGCCTTGTAGAATTTTAAGCATAACCTTGCTAGCGTGTGAAATGAGTGCAACTGTGCGGTAGTTGGAGCATTCTTTGGCACATGTTTTGCTTAGCAGCTTGGGATCAGCCACAAAAGTCGCAACAGTTTCACTCACATATGTTACGGCCTCCTTGTTTTTTTTGGCGGAAATCCCTACCCGCTTATCTTAACGGCACGATGACCTCACGCACGTTTGCGCAAACGAAACTGCACCCATTGCAGCCAGGCTGACTCCAGCATAAAACTTACAAAACCCCTTCCCACTCTCCTCCCTCTCTTGTTTTTCTCCCCGGGCTAGAAATGGGCGGACCTTGGCTGCGCTTGCCTCCCCATAAATCTGTTTTGACTGCAAAGAGTCCCGGATTTCGACAAGTGCTCAGCGGAGAAACAGCGGGTAAGAGCTGCGAGTTGCCGCGAGCTGCTTTTCGGGAAGCGCTCCAAGGTACTTGTTTGCAACGTCGCGGTGGAGTTTGCAAAAGGGTTATAGGGGCAGGGAGGAGGCAGAGCGCAGTGGGCCCCCCACAAAGTCTCGAGAGCAGGCAAGTGCAAGACGGTGAATCGGCGAGGCCGTCAATTCACTGGGAAGTTGCTCGGGCCGACCTCGAAACAGTTGCCGCCGCGATTGGCATCTACTCGCCCCTGAACTGAGTTCACACTGGGCTTGCTTGCAAGGTTCGCGAGTACGTATAGGTTCGCAGCCGAAGGGTTGCAGCTCTGCTGTTCGGGCTGTGTACACATTAGACCTTTAAAGCGCATGCTTTCCCCCCAAAGAGTTATTGCAGTTTTGCTAAGGGTTCTTGGCAGTGCTTTCCAAACCTGGTCTCTTTTTTTTGGACTACAACTCCCATCATCCCTAGCTAGCATGACTAGTGGTCAGGGATGATGGGAATAGTAGTCCCAAAACATCTGGAGACCCAAGTTTGGAAAGCACTGCTTCCTGGGAATGGCAACTCTGTGCCAGGTGAACTACAGGGTGCAGAATTATTATTTTTTGGGGGGGGGGAATGTGATTTAAACGTAAAGTGTACACACATAAAGTGGCTTCCAGGTGTTTTTATGGGTGCAGTAGCCCTGTACTTGTTGCTGAACTATGGACCTTCTGAAATCTAATCTGCTAGTCAGTCGTATAGGTCAAGGGTGTGTTTACAAAGATGTTTATACTTGCTGCGTTTGCTGGGTTTTTCACCCGTTTAATACTGGGTGGCGCTGTGGTCTAAACCACAGAACCTAGGGCTTGCTGATCGGAAAGTCGGTGGTTCAAATCCCCGTGACGGGGTGAGCTCCCGTTGCTAAGTCCCAGCTCCTGCCCACCTAGCAGTTCAAAAGCATGTCAAGGTGCAAGTAGATAAATAGGTACCGCTCCGGCGGGAAGGTAAACGGCGTTTCCATGCACTGCTCTGGTTCGCCAGAAGCTGCTTAATCATGCTGGCCACATGACCCAGAAGCTGTACGCCGGCTCCCTCAGCCTATAGAGCGAGATGAGCACCGCAACCCTGGAGTTGTCCGCGACTGGACCTAGTAGTCAGGGGTACCTATACCTCTTTGTTGTTGTTGTTTAGTCGTGTCCAACTCTTCGTGACCCCATGGACCAGAGCACGCCAGGCACTCCTGTCTTCCACTGCCTCCCGCAGTTTGGTCAGACTCATGTTTGTAGCTTCGAGAACCTTTACCTCTACCAACAGTAAATGCATACATATCCAGTATTTTATTACAAACCACCACTGTCTGAGGCATTGCTTCTGGAACCAGCTTCACACAGATTGGAGTCCAAAGCCACGCCCAATTTGTCTCTAGCCAAGGTTGTACACTAACAGAAACATCTCTGGGGGACTGAGGGAGCTGGGAAAACAGTTTCACGTCACTGCACCACAAGAGGCCTCCTTTCAGAATAATTGCATTTGTTTTACCTTCACAACAACCTAATGAGAGAAATTAAGACTGAAGGTGTGTACACTTTACCAGCTTAAACTTTTTGTGTGTGTGCCTCTCATCTGGCCATGCCAGTGGGCAGAGAGGAAGTGGGGATCTCTGATTCAGATTGCCTGACTGATTTCCCTGGCCCTCCACCTGCCCCAAACCCTTTTCCTGAAGCGTTCTTCCTTCCAACCATGCCACCCCAGAAATGACTCATCTTTCAAGTACAGTGGTACCTCAGGATGTGAACGGGATCCGTTCCAGAGTCCTGTTCGCATCCTGAAGCGAACGCAACCCACATCTGTGTGTGTGCGGGTCACGATTCGCCGTTCCACGCATGCGCGTGACGTCATTTTGACTGTCTGCGCATGCGTGAGCGGCGAAACCCGGAAGTAACGCGGAGCACAACCCAAAAGCTCTCAACCTGAAGCAACTTCAACCCAAGATATGACTGTAGTTGCGAAAGTGCAAGATACCCGTTTGACAGTGGAACCCTAGGCACAATTCGCTGAGCTCAATAGGGCTTATACTCAAGGAATAGGACTTACGCCTGAGTAGATATGGATAGGATTGTGTTGCAAGGTGCCAAAAAACTCACTGTTCTCTGCACTACAGGGTAGTCCTAGAATGCTGTTGAGAAAAGCATGTTTTACACAAGCACAGAGAGGGAGATGGACAGGGCGAGAATATAAAAGGCCCAACATAAGATGAAATGAAATGGAGAGGCTAGGGTTCAAGGAAAGAGGATTTGCTAGGAGGAGGAGACTTGAATAGGTTGAGATTGCCAGGTACAGCTTTAGCCAGCAGGAGCTGGGACTGGCTCCCAGTGAAGGGCAGTGGGACTGCGCCACTAGCCGGCATGGCAACCAGTTGGGTCCCTCTTTCTGCCCACATCAGAGAAGCAAGCAAGGAGGGTACAAAGTAAAAAAAGGGTGCACCCACTGCCGATGTGAGACATGTAAAGGTAAAGGGACCCCTGACCATTAGGTCCAGTCGTGACTGACTCTGGGGTTGCGGCGCTCATCTCGCTTTATTGGCCGAGGGAGCCGGCGTACAGCTTCCGGGTCATGTGGCCAGCATGACTAAGCCGCTTCTGGCAAACCAGAGCAGCGCACGGAAATGCCATTTACCTTCCCGCTGGAGCAGTACCTATTTATCTACTTGCACTTTGACGTGCTTTCGAACCGCTAGGTTGGCAGGAGCAGGGACTGAGCAACGGGCGCTCACCCCGTCACGGGGATTCGAACCGCCGACCTTCTGATTGGCAAGTCCTAGGCTCTGTGGTTTAACCCACAGCGCCACCCGTGTCCCTTGTGAGACATGTAGGACCTTCTCAATCTGAATGAACTCTCAAGAAACAGCTGCTATCATTTCACCTCCCTGCAAACAAATGAGGACAAATGCTCAATAAACAGGTTATCCAGAAGCAATCTATTCACAAAATAGCTACAATCTGGAAGCATCCTGAGAGCTTAATGAGACTTGCGTAGAGATATATAGGATAAATTTCAAGGAGCAAGGAGTGATGGTTACTATGAAAAACAGTGTTCCATTATGAGATGGAAAGACATGCTATTTGGTTGCCGCTGGTAAATATTTGAACTAGCATTCTTCAACTAGCTCACAGTACTATCCCTGACCTAATTGGGGGAAAGTGCTTTGGCAGAGTTGTTGCTTTGCATTTCAAATGGAGAACTGTGTCTTTGAAACAGCCCTTGCTCTGCTTGGCCAGTAACAGGCAAACAAAGCTTTTGAGCTGGCATAATGTAGTTGTCAGACTTGTCAGAGTAGGGCTGAGGGTGATCAGGGTTCAATTACTGACTTTGCCACATAGCTTTAAAGTGGCCTTGGGCCAATCAATTGTCCCTCAACCTCTTAAAGTCATTGTGAGATTAAAATTATGCAGGTGAGGAGAAGAACCAGTTATGCTGCCTTGATCTCCTTCCAAGAAAGGTGGGAAATCAATGCAGCAGTAGTTCACGTTTTGAAATCCTTACAAAAATCCTGTAAATAGTATGTGTTAGCATATCAGATGATGAAAGTGGCTGACCAAATTTTACCTAACAAATTCTAGGGCTAGGCGATAGCATATCTCACCAGCTAAATACGTAGTACCTCGGGTTAAGTACTTAATTCGTTCCGGAGGTCTGTTCTTAACCTGAAACTGTTCTTAACCTGAAGCACCACTTTAGCTAATGGGGCCTCCCGCTGCCTCCGTGCCGCCGGAGCACCATTTCTGTTCTCATCCTGAAGCAAAGTTCTTAACCCGAGGTACTATTTCTGGGTGAGCGGAGTCTGTAACCTGAAGCATATGTACCCCCAGGTACCACTGTATTGCAAGCGGGGCTTTTTTCCAGCCGGAACTCACCAGAACTGAGTTCCTGCACCTCTGTAGCGTTGCTGTGCTATTCCCTGGCATGGCGCTCGTGGCAGAGGAAGTGGGTGGCACAGCGATTGGGGCAACGAGGCAGAGGTTGGTGGCATAAGGCAGCAGATTGTATTTTTGCTGCACCGGTGGGACAAACGAGTGAAGAAGAAAAGCTTTTTTTTTTTAAAAAAAAAAAAAAGGTCCTCCCCTATAAAACAACTTTGGATGTGTGCTTCCCCCTCCTTCTCTAGAAAAAAAAGCCCTGATTGTGTACTATTAAGTGCAATACAGTACTACAGTTGTACCTTGGAACTCGTACAATTCGGCTCCCAAATGATCGAAAACTGGAAGTGAGTGTTCCAGGTTTCAAACAATTTTTGGAAGCCAAATGTCCGATGCGGCTTCTGATTGGCTGCAGGGTGCTCCTGAAGCCTACCGGAAGCCGTGTTTTGGTTTTTGAACAGTTCCGGAATTTAAACAGACTCCCAGAACGCATTCTGTTCGAAAACCAAGGTACGACTGTATGCTGATACCTCACGAGGTCTGAAATAAGGATGGAGCTACGTATTGGCTGGCTTCACGGTTTTTCCTGCGTCGTGAGTTTTGCATATCACACACGCATCATGCTTCACAATATATTGCCAGGTCAAAAATTATGAAACCGATAACATGATAGCTTCAAACCGGTTTTGGATGATATATTGATATAGCGCCCAGCCCTAGCGAGTTCAGGGCAGGGGGAAGATTCAGCCTGAGGGTTTTGCATCTGTAGCTCTGTCTCCTACGCCAGCTCTTTGAGAGATGAGGAAGAGCCACAGAGCAGTGGTAAACCATAGTAAAGGGACCCCTGACCATTAGGTCCAGTCGTGACCGACTCTGGGATTGCGGCACTCATCTCGCTTTATTGGCTGAGGGAGCCAGTGTACAGCTTGACTAAGCCGCTTCTGGCAAACTAGAGCAGCGCACGGAAACGCCGTTTACCTTCCCGCCGGAGCGGTACCTATTTATCTACTTGCAGTGGTGTGCTTTCGAACTGCTAGGTTGGCAGGAGCAGGGACCGAGCAACGGGAGCTCACCCCGTCGCGGGGATTCGAACTGCCGACCTTCTGATCAGCAAGTCCTAGGCCCTGTGGTTTAACCCACAGCGCCACCTGCGTCCCGTGGTAAAACATACAGCTTGGGAAATGAAGCCTGTCCAAAATCCTGGAAAGCCTCTGCCAGTCAGTGCAGACAATACTGACCTAGATGGACCCAGTGGTCTGACTCTGTATAAGATGGCTTCCTATGTTTCTCCTACTACCACCACTGCCTACAATAAGCCAATATTTGATAAACCACCTTCTTCCTTTCCAGCTGCAGCAGTCTTTGGCCATGTGGCTCTATGTGGCAGCTCTGCTGGGTCTTTATTTCCTTTTCCGGCGGTACCGTGAGCAGCAAATCTTGGGCAACCTGACGGAGAAGTATGTTTTCATCACTGGCTGTGATTCCGGGTTTGGAAACTTGTTGGCCAGGAAACTGGACGCTCGGGGAATCCGTGTCCTGGCAGCTTGCCTCACACAGCAGGGGGCAGAGAAGCTGAAGGAAGCCACATCGGAACGGCTGCAGACCACCCTCTTGGACGTGACCCAAACGGAAAGCGTGGCCCGAGCAGCAAAATGGGCAAAAGGCATTGTGGGAGACAAAGGTTAGGGCAAGGCGCTCTGAATCTGCAGCAGCATAATTTGGTGTTCTTTCTGGAAAGTGTTATCATCACTGCGGGGTGGATTAGGCTGGGAGATGGTGACTGTGGCCCAAGATTTGCCCGTCTGACCAGGGTCTCTGTGGTTGTTTTTTAACCTCACTCTTCCAGGTCCAAAGCCATCTCTCCTATCTATAATGCCACACACCTGGCAGTCTGCACTTGTTGAGCAATGTGATGGATGTGCTCCCCTCACCCCAATTCCTTACTGTGCCTTCACAGGCTGGCTCAACCTCTATGGCCCAATCATTAGTGCTGCCAGAAAACAGCTCTAAATCAGGGGTGGAGAATCTTGGGCCTGGGGGCCAAAGTTGGCCTTCCAGCCTTCTCTAACTATCGCTTGGGATCCTCCCGAAGCTGGGTGTGCTGGGCCCTCACCTCAAAAGGAAAAAAAACTTGTTGGAAATTAATCTCAGGTGTGTAGGTCAGAGGCAATCTTAACTATGATTTGTTTGAAATGATCCCATGTTCAAACCATGGGTGGGGAAGCTGGCTTGTTTCAATGGCCAGTAGTTTAGATTAATCATTGTTTAGGGTTTGAACATGTAGCATTCTAACAGCCCACAGATGTAATTTCAGTATTTCTGTTTTAAAGTTTTGCTCAATGTTTTACTGGATTCTTATTTTATTTTGATACCATGTACTGACTTTTTGCTTGTGATTTCTAAATTGAGTGAACCGTTTATAGCGATTTTATTATATTAAGCAGTATATATGTTATTAAAATGAATGGATGAACTCAGTGCTGAATTCAAGCACCGCTTTGGGCAGAGAAAGCAGCTTAAGATTCTCCTTTTGCAGCTGCAGCTTGCAGTTTCAAATGGAGAGTCATCCTCTGCAATCCCAGCTTTAATTAAAGCTGGGCCTGGAAAGGATGACTAAGATGTTTTCTTTGCATGTAGACCTGATCCTTCCTTTGAAGTGTGATGCCTTTCTGTCAGAAATGATGTGTTGGGTGGGTGGGGCTTTGGTAAAAGGGCCTTGCGGGTCAGTTTGGAGCAGGGCTTGTTAGGAAAGCAGGCCGGAGGGTCACCAGCTGTGGTTTAGGTTGAGAGACGATAACTAGACTATCCGGTGACCCTAATGGTTTGAAGCTTCATCTTCTCAGTCCTACTATAAACCTGGAGTCACCAGCTTGGCGGCACCCATGGAGACAGTGGATTCTCTTCAGGGTGACACCTACACCATGCATTTGAAACCCATGGATTTCCCCCAAAGAATCCTGGGCGCTACAGTTTGCTAAGGGTGCTGTGAGTTGTGCAGGAGAACTACAGTTCCCACAATTCTCTGTGTTTTACGTGTGCTTTTAAATGTATGGTGTGGACGAACCCATCTCTGCTTTGTATTCAGAGTCTGTATTGGTCAGGTTGTGCTTTGCAGAGAGTAAGAGAAGGTGCTCAGGAGGTGTGTCCGTATGGATGGGGCTCTGTTCTGTACCTGATCTCCTGTTTCTTTTTTGCCCCCTTCAGGCCTTTGGGGATTGGTGAACAATGCTGGCATTTCAGTCCCAACTGCCCCCAATGAGTGGCTGACGAAGGAGGACTTCAAGAAGATCATAGACATAAACTTGCTTGGCGTGGTTGATGTAACCATCCACATGTTACCTTTGATAAGAAGAGCCAAAGGGAGGATTGTCAATGTTGCCAGCATAATGGGGAGGATATCCTTGTTCGGTGGTGGCTACTGTCCATCGAAATATGGGGTGGAGGCTTTCTCTGACAGCCTCAGGTAACTGCTGCAGGTTGATGTATTTTCTCGTAGCACTGGCTGCAACTCCTTGTTAGTCCAAGGAGACATTTTCTGCTTAAGGGGGGAGTGTGTGTGACATTGTGCAAACCAGCCTGTGCCAGAAAATGTTTTTTAAAAAAACAAAAACTGGAACTGACATACGACGTTTGCAGAATTCAGCTTCCGTCACTCAGTGTTTGCGGAACTCGACAGATCTGGTACTTGCAGAGGAGCAAACTAGCCTGTTTTCACAATGGTTGCCTTCAGATTATCAAATCTTGGCTTAATAAGACAACATACAAATGAGCCTCTGTCTGGGGCAAAAACGGGGCCTACAGTCTTGGCTTGCTAGCCAGTCTACAGTTTTTGCTTGATTCCTGGTCTCCACCACTTTCTGGCATGTGTGAAAAGCAGGCGTTTGCAAAGCCCTCCCAGGTCTGATGGGAGAGTCTGGTGAGGACAAGTCAGGGAGGATTTAAAGAAGCCCCTCCAATCTTTTTTTGACCTGGGCACATGCAACTACTGTTGTGAACCAGACATGCATGCATTTGAGCACTCCTTCCCCGTGGCATGCTGCTACCAGTCAGCACAGACAATATTAAGTTAGATGGAGCAATAATCTCATTCAAAATAAGGCCACTTCTCCCATGATCTTGTCAATAGCCCTTTCCTTTGCCTTCTAAAGTAGTTGTTTTCTTAATCGTCCTATATAACAAGAGTGAGTTCTGTTCTCCCAGAGTGATCTCTGTGTAGCCAAAAGAACTGTCAAAAGGGGTCATCATCAGCGTATCTGCCAAACTAGTGACAGGAGTTGCTGTGTGCCGTCCTCAGATGAAATTCACTGGCCACTGTTGGGAAAACAGGATGCAGGACCAGATGGACCATTTGCCTGATCTAAAAGGGCTTTCCTATATATCATGTTCTTATCCTCTTCACATCTCTATCCCATGGGCTACTGGTACAGAAGGCAACTATTCCTTCCCTTTTCCCTTCTCCAGGCTCGAGCTTGACGCCTTTGGAGTAAAGGTCTGTATAATAGAACCAGGCTACTTTCGAACGGCTATCACAAATGAGAAGATGTTGTCAGACAACTTCCAAAGCCTCTGGAAGCAGGTCCCAGAGGAGACCAAGAAAGCATATGGGGAGCCTTACTTAAATCATAGTGAGTACTCTTTTCCTGTTGTCTTGAATTTGATTCTGCTTAACAAATAGGCTTCTAGATGTGCTAATCTGTATTTGATAGCTTAGCTGTGGGTGTATGGTGTGAACAGGGACTGGGCAATTTGTATTCCGGAGGAAGGAGTGTGTGTAAGCATAGGGTTGTGGTGGAATTAGTCCACACTAATGGTATTCAGAGGTGATTGACCAGCTTCTGGCCTCTTTCTCTTGTTCCAATAGTGCTTGATTCAACCATTAAGATGCAAAAAGACTGCAACCCCAACCTGTCTCTGGTTACCGACTGCATGGAGCATGCTCTGACATCTGTGTACCCCCGTACTCGCTATTCAGCCGGCTGGGATGCCAAGCTGTTTTTTATCCCTCTGAGCTACATGCCAACATGGCTGCCACACTGGATAATGACCCGCTCTTACCCCAAACCAGCACAGAGCTTTTAGAGTGATTGTTAAGTGTGGGAGGGGCTGGAAAGTAGAACCTCTTTTTCAGTGAAAAATAAAAATGTTTAATAGACTCCTTTTATTATTGTTTGTGAGATGCCTCCTTCTCTTGCTGCAATGAAGCCTTGTTTCTGAACTATATCCAAAGCCAGGTGACACCTAGTTTCCTTTTCCAGTTAGCGGGGGGGGGGGGAGCTGGACCCTCCCTTCTAGTGCTTCCTTAGCCATTGACTGTTTCCTCTCCCCATCTTTTCTAACAGGTACAGGTGTGGTGGTAGTATCCTGGGCTCTGTCTCTCAAGAAAACCTACCGTACCCTTGGGCCAAGTCAAACAATTTATCTAGCTTTAAGGCCCCTGGCAAATGTCCCTTTTTAAGTCTTTGTAGCTTGAGAGAGTGGGTTGAAAAGCAACAGCGAAATGCACTGACGAGTGTGGGATGACAAATGACTAATAAGGTGATGTATAAACACCCCACAAAAAAAGCAGAACAGGATGAATGGTGAATCAATGGGTTGTTGGAGGAGCTCTCAATCTGCTGTTCTGTCTAAAATCCTTTGGTGCAAGCTTCCTATTGAAACCATTTCTACATTTGTAGCTTATTGACTGGTTCTTTAAAGGCAAGGAATTTAACCATGCTTAAATGGCGGTCACGCTGGGTCTGTCCTCCACAGTGTGATTCCAGCTTCACATCATGCGTTCACACACACTGGTGAGTGGTTAACGTGCATTACAACTGGTCATTGTGCACATTCACCGGGCCTCATGGACAATGTGCTTGTGCACAATTCTGGATATAGATATTTAACTCCAACAGGCTGTGGGGAAATCTGCAAAGGTTGACTGCATTGTGTACATTGAGCAATAGGAGCATTATCTTGTCAGTATGCATAGTCTGTAATTAGCATGCCTTTCCTTGCCTGAGTCTGCAATTTACAGTCCTTGGGCTAATTGTTGCCCATTGCCTAACCTTATGTGGCCTACAACATACTGGTCCATGGATCAGTCAAACAACAGGAAAGGGAACAACAGTACAGATAAATATCAAGCTCTTATGCAATTCAGTTCCCTTTTCACCTCTCTCAACTGTTCCCCAGTCAGCAGAACCGCACGAGGGGGCTTACAAGGACAGTTTTAAACTTTCCCTTCCCTCTCTCTCCCACAAGAGCACATATTTTGCAATTGAGAGTGCAATCCACTAAGGGTTTTTCTTAAGACATCTGAAGGCAGCCCTGTTCAAGGAAGTTTTTAATATTTACTGCTGTACTGTTTTTAACACTTGATTGGGAGCCGCCCAGAGTGTCTGGGGAAACTCAGCCAGATGGGCGGGGTATAAATAAATTATTATTATTATTATTAAGCAATCACAATCACAAATGAAACTCCCAGTTGAAATGAGTATCAAGTACTGTACGTAGTATGAGTATCAAGTATGTAGCATCTAAAACATGGCTTGGTTAGGAACCAGGGAGTGAGGCCCCTTATCATATGTTCTTAGCCTAACACGCATTCAGAGCCTTATTGCAGGTCCTACCAGAGACGCTAAGAGGATCATTATACGCCTTTATTATACACCTTTAGACGCCAGGCAAAAACGTTCCTCTTTAACCAGGCATTTGGTTGATTTACATCCTCTGCCCTTTTAAAATTTGTTGTTGTTTTTTTTGTGTGGGGGTGGTGGTACTGGGTTACTGTTTTTATTTTTATTAGGTATTTTGTGGTTTTATATCTTGATTTTATTCTGTGAACTGCCCTGAGACCCCTGGGTATAGGGCAGTACAGTGGTACCTCGGGTTAAGTACTTAATTCGTTCCGGAGGTCCGTTCTTAACCTGAAGCACCACTCTAGCTAATGGGGCCTCCTGCTGCCGCCGCGCCGCCAGAGCACGATTTCTGTTCTTATCCTGAAGCAAAGTTCTTAACCTGAAGCACTATTTCTGGGTTAGCAGAGTGTGTAACCTTAAGCGTATGTAACCCAAGGTACCGCTGTATATAAATTCTAACAATTGATTAATTAATTAATTTTTTAAAAAAATTAGGATCCAGGAGCAGTGACCTACTTACCCACTGGCACCTGACAGAAGAGGACTCACGTTTCATGTAGCCAGGAAGACATGGCGCAAACTGAAAAGTTTGAGGCCTGCTCTTGTATCACTAGAAGACAGGCAAGGAAAGGCTGCAGAGGCCAAAATATGGTTCAGCTGAAGGATCTGAGGCCTACTCCTGCAGCAGTCTCTTCGCAGGCCAGGAAGACATTTGTCTCCAAGTCTTTCTTTCCTCCTGTCTGGGTAACCTTCCCCAGCTGTTAAATCTGCAAGTCCCATGGTGCTTGACCACTTACTGCTATTAAGCTTTTTCCTATGCTCATATAGGAGGCAAGTTTCCATCAGACCCGTGAGATGCGGAGGAAAGATTCAGAACTTTCCCTGCCCTTGTACTGTTCAGCAGACCTGGCAACAGCTGAGAATGGTGAAAAGGAGGCTGAACTGCAGGAAAAAGCTTGTCTTTTATCATTAATTGCTCAAATTATCTTCCCTTTAACGTATATAGCTCCAATCCCCATCCAGTTTCATCCAATCAAGGCAAAAGTATGAATCAAGCAGCACAAGGACACAATGGGAAACTGCACAGAGGTTTATCATTCCCAGACTGGCGAGAGGATTCAAACAGCAGTTCACTTTGGATCCAATCAAAATGATGTTCTTGTTGATGATGATTGGAAAAGGAAACTCCAAAGTGTTGCAGCTGCTTTAAATCAATGTTACAATGGAAATGTTGCAGAATAAATAATAGAACACAATGTCAACTCAGCTGGTTGGAGTTAGAAGATTTAAAATACATAACTTTATTTAATGGGGGAATATTGCAGCTACCTGCACATGCTCTGGCAGCTTCTGTGCAAGGTTTGGTGAGAACCTACAAATGCTTGGAGTTGAGCTATTGGACACATTTAACCCTGAAAGCTTGTTTAATGTTCTTCTGGGTCTTTACTGTCTAGATTATTGAAGCTGATCTTCAGGGTCTATTAGCAAAACAAAAGCACATCTAGTATCATTCCACGTTGGGGATTCAAAAAACTGCTCACTTTGGATGAATTCAAGATGGTGGTGGAGATTTTTAAAAAGCTATGTACTTCATTGGTTGTGATTACTTTCTGTTACTAATAATAAATCAGAAGTGCAGAGGTATTTTGAAGGTTGACATTTGGTCTGATGAAACACAGTGTGTAGAAAGGAGTTTCAGAGAGCTGTTCACACTCTAAGAGAAGCTCCTGGCCACACCTTTAAGAAAACAGATTTGAGGTTGTTGTTTTTAAAAGCGTTCCCAGATTTTGTAGGTCACGTTCCGGGAACCTGATGCTCCCCAGATGTTGCCGGACTGCAGCTCCCTGTTATCAACATCTGGAGGGCCACAGGTTCCCCTCTAGCCCAGGGCCTAAGTAAAGAGACTTTAAATTAGGCAAAAACGGCATTTCATTTCACTGGTGTGTTTTCTTGGTGCTCACTCTATGTTATCCAGTTAAATAAGAGGTAAGGTTTCTAAAGAAGAGAGGAGGAGTGGTCATTTCTGAAGAGGTCAGTTGTAGCACAGGGACCATTTGTCATTGGCACCTATGCCAAATGGGGAAACTGGCATGTGTTATTGATTATTGAAAGCTTTCAGATAGCTGCCCCTGAGGTGGGATGTGAGAGACCAAGAATATTGAAGCTGCCAGTGAGCCAAATCTTCAGTCACAAATTCCCACTTCCAAAGGCCCCCAGGAGTCCATTGTAGTTCCCTCTGAACAGGCAGTATCCTTCTGTCCAGATTCTCCTCAGTGGACTAACACCTCCATTCGATGGCTGCCTTTCTTTCTGCAGATGGGCGCTGCCCCCTGCTTCTCAGCTGTCTCTACCACCTTGACAGTGATGCTGCTTTGCTTGAACTTCACCAGGAACCTGTAGATGACCAAAGGAATCTCATGTTAAAAGATACACCTGCTCACTCCAACTTAGCAGTAGCACTTGAGCTTGTTTACTAGGCTTTCAGACACCAAACCAAACTAAACAGAAATGGCTAAGAAAGGAGGAAATTCAAAGACATTGCAGCAAGGTTAAACCAGTTTGAAAACAAAAGTGTTGCAGAAAAATCACAGTGGAACCTTAGCCACTGTATTTGGAGTTATGTGGTTTTAAACAAATTTATAAATACATTTATGTAAAAAAAATTAATGGAGAAAAACATTGCTGCAACTTGCATGAACAAGTAAGTCCTTGAGGTTTGTACTACAAGTCCCATCAGCCACAGCTATCAGATGATACATTCAAGCATGTAACTCCCTGCAAAGGATAGTGGGAACTGTGGTTTGCCCCTCACAAAGGTTTGATTTCCAGCACCCTTAACAAACTACAGTTCCCAGGATTCTCTGGTGGAAGTAGGATTATTTGGTAGAAACAAGGCCAGATTATCAGGGGTACAACTGGAGCACTCACTCCAGAGCTGATGCCTGTAAGGGAAGAGGGAGCAGGCTCTGAGCTTTCATTTTAAAAAAATAGTCTCTGACCCTCCTGGAAGGAAAGTTATAAATGAAGATGGAGATGGTTTCACCACTACCAAATAGATATACAGTGGTACCTCGGGTTAAGTACTTAATTCGTTCAGGATGAGATTTCTGTTCTCATCCTGAAGCAAAGTTCTTAACCCGAGGTACTATTTCTGGGTTAGCAGAGTCTGTAACCTGAAATGTATGTAACCCAAGGTACCACTGTATATTTTCTCTGCCTTTGGCTGCCTTTGCTTTTGGTATATCGCCAGCACAGATTCCAGTTAAACCCATCGGAAGATCTGTGTTTCTGTGGATCAACACAGTCTTTCAGCATTCTTCCCATTCCCCCCTGCAGAAAAAGAATAATCCCTCACAGCCTGTCAAATAACATGGTGGTTCTCTCTGGAAAAGGAAGATGAATTTGCGGCAGGGCATCTGCTTTGCATGCAGAAGGTCCCAGGTTCAGTTCCCAGCACCTCCTGATAAGGTTGGGAATGTCCTCTGCATGAAACCCTGGAAAGCTGCTATCAGTCAATGTAGACAGTACTGAACTAGATTGACTAATGGTCTGATTCGGGATAAGGCAGCTTCCTATGTCCTTTGATGCTTTGGACAAATTCCCAAACAAAAGCACTGCTGCTTGGTCCAAATCTCCCCCTCCCTTTTCCGCCTACTGCTAACTCTCTAATCTTACTCATCAGCCACTTGGAGCTTCAGTTTTTGCTTTGTAGCTTCCAGCACGGTCTGGTGGAGCCGGGTGACCAGTTCGATCAAGTGGTCACTTATAAGCAGGAAGTCCCCTTTGGTACCCGCTGTGGAGGTCTGCAAAAGGAAGAGACATTGAAACCTGATGGAGGCACCATCCTAGTCCTTACTCTATCTTACAAGCTTTAGCACTTGCTTCCATTATGTTACCTAACCACTGGCCACCTTATAATCCAGCCCAGCATTTCTAAAATAGCTCTGCAGAACCCTGGGGTTCTGTGAAGTAGTCCATGAGGTTCTGGTGGGGAATGTGTTGCAATAACGGATAAGCACACACAAATCGTGATTTCCACTGCACTGCAGCCATGGAGATTAATAATAATAATAATAATAATAATAATAATAATAATAATAATAATTTTTATTTATACCCTGCCCTCCCCAGCCAAGGCCGGGCTCAGGGCGGCTAACAAGCAATAATAAAAACAAGTTGAATGAATACAACTTAAAAGCAAGATTAAAATACAACATTAAAATTTTGAAACATTAAAATATTAAAATGCAGCCTCATCACAGGAGGAGAAAGGAAAAAGAAAAAAGCAAGAGGGGGAGGGAATCAAATTGGCTCCAAGCCAAAGGCCAGGCGGAACAACTCTGTCTCACAGGCCCTGCGGAAAGAGATCAGATCCTGCAGGGCCCTTGTCTCATGAGGCAGAGCGTTCCACCAGGCCGGAGCCAATGTCGAAAAGGCCCTGGCTCTGGTTGAAGCTAATCTAACTTCCTTAGGGCCCGGGACCACTAGGGTGTTGCTATTTATGGACCTTGAGGCTCTCCGTGGGGCATACCGGGAGAGGCGGTCCCGTAGGTACGAGGGTCCTAGGCACCACTCAAGCAATTGTCGTCCTTCCTTCCCTCATTGTACTTTCCAAGGGTTAAATCAGTAGCAGGTGGCGCAGGCAGGGCAGTGTTGCAGTGGCGTAGCGTGGGGGGTGCAGGGGGGGTGGGCCGCACCGGGCGCAACATCTGGGGTTAGGGCAAATCCATGGGTTAGGGGGCGCAAATCCACGGGTTAGGGGGCGCAAATTACTTGCCTTGCCCCGGGTGCTGACAACCCACGCTACGCCACTGCAGTGTTGTGCTGGTTACCAAGAGTTAGAAGAGCAAGGCAGCAGTGAGACTGGTGCGGTGTGGGCACAACACTCCCCACTGCCTTGCCCCTCCCCTTTGCAGTGACTGGCAGTGACACGTGGCATTGGGAAGCCAGGTCAACTATGCTGCCCTGCCCTGCTACTGGGTTTTGCCACTGCAAAAAAATTCAGAACCATTGAACTAGCCCATCATATGCCTCTGCCTCCATAATAGCTACTTCCTGTCAATGGAATGGAAAACAAGCCCATCCGCAGGACATTGGCCAAGGATGTCTGCCCACACTCAACTTTCATTTCCTTTGTGGTGCTTGATAACTGGGACTTTTGGTTCTTTCTGTATACAGGGAGTGGCTTATTCCCCCAAGTGGTCTTGGGAAACCCAGCCATCTTAGCTAAAAGGGAAGGTGGTTTAGGAGCTAGGGATTTTTATGGGATGAACTATTCTCCAATCCTGATCCTTGCAAGTTACGCCAGTATGGAGGAAAGAAAGGTTAGCTATGATTGCAGAAGACCTTTCTAATGGCAGGCGGCTATAAAGCTGGTGGTGTGATTTCAGGACAGGTAGTGATGGGTGGGAGTGGGATGGCAAATCCTTCTGCTGCTGATTGCTTTTCTCTTAAACCAGGCTCTGACACTGCAAACAGTCCTGTTGAGAAGAAGTGAGGTTGGGGGGGGGGGGCAACAGGCTGAAGAAGGAGTCCCTGCAATTCACTGATGAATCTGTTAAAAGACAGGGCAATCCATGTTAACTCGGAAGGAAGTTCCACTGTGCTCTGTGGGATTTCCTCTCGGTTAAGTGCATATACAGGATTAAGTCTAAGAATTCTCTAACTGTTTGAAAAGTGCCTCAGCAGCCTTTTCTTTCATTAAAGTGTTCTTCAATGTGATTTGAAAAAGCTACACTTGAAAACTACACATTCAGAGCTCACGTTTCCCGACTTGCGTGACATTTCAATTCAGCTTTGGCAGGATGGCGTTAACACCTTAAAAAAATAAATCTTGCATTTTCATATTCCCTAACCCTGCCACAGGGGTTTCAGAGGGAGTCACGAAGTAGCAAATTGGCTCCTAGGATCTTCCTGACCATTAAATTGTGCCGGTAGCTGTCAGGCCACCGCCACCACCACCACCACCACCTTCCCAGTACCTCTTTAATGTGCAGAACGAAGAAGCCATCTGCATAGCGGCTGACAGAGACACTGTTGATGTCACTCAGGGTGATCACTGTTTTTGGCTGGGCAGCCTTGGGGTCTGCCAGGATGATGTGGCTCTTGGTGAGAAGGAAGATTCGAGGAGAGGCCTGAACAGAGAGAGGAGGAAGGAAAATTGCCACCTTGAATCCCTCATGACAGGCTCTTAAGGGCAGAAGAAAAACAACCCTGATGATTCATGCCAAACGTTCACCTAGTACCATATCCTGCTTCGACACTGGTCAGTTCATTGTGTGCAGGCCGGCCATGAAAGCACCAGTATCCCCCCTGTCGTTCATCCCAAGCCCCTGTCAACAGAGGATCTTGCTTACGTATCTGACATATTGAGGGGTGGGTGGGTGAGTTTAAGGCAGGAGTTGCCAATGAGTCACTGGTGGGCGCATTGGCACTCTTGAGGTCTTCTCTGGCACCCACAAAGCCTCTGAGCCTCCTCCCCCAAACTCAGTGCCCTTGGTCTGGAGGTGGTGAGGGTGCTTACCTTAGGAAGTACACAGAGCTGAAGGAGAAAATTGAAAGAGGGATGCTCTGTTCCACAACCTATTTCAGATTTATGTGCTTTTCAAGGCTCAGATTCACCCTAGCAGATCTGATTTTCATGACGATTCCTTGGATTGTGTGTGTGTGTGTGTGTGTGTTATCTGTCTGTTTCTGGGCAAGAAGAGGCAAGTGCTTTCAGTTACTAAAAAAAATACTAAAAATGGGCCTAAAAAGGTTGGTGACCCTCTGCTTTGAGGTGCAAGAGACTAGATAAAGGTGCTTTCAGACGGGCTTAATCCTGCAAGCAGGCTGTGCAAGTATTGCAAATGGGCCACTGGCAACGGGGTTTCGTTTCATTCTTTTAACGTACAATATTTTTTCCTGGAAAGGGTAAATTTGAATTGAAATTGGAAGGCAGGTGGAAGAAATATTTAAATATGGCAACCCTAGAATAGTGAGAAACCACACACAGGGTCCCTTGCTCTTCCTTTTGTTCTTGTTCCTTTAGGTGCCAGAGAGGTAGGGCAGGATGTTTCTCACCTTTCCATCACCTCGGTTGACCTTCCTCACGCTGTCAGCCATGACCATCTTGCCATCAGCTGTGGCTTGGAGCTTACGATACTTGGAGTTCTCCTTTAGACCCAGGTGATCCCCTCTGAAAGGTTGTGGGAGGCTAAAAGACACAAACCACAGGTTGTAATTAGGAAGGGAGGGAGGTAAATTCAGCTTGCATGTAAAGGTAAACCTATTTAATGCACACATTCCCAGAAAATATGCAAACTGAAACACAGCTATCCATTTGAAATCTGCATTTCTCTGAATTTTGCAACGATGTTCTCCAGGCAAGTAATGTGTGCAAAAATGTATTGTTGTTGGGTAAAGTGTGCATACAAATATATATATTCATGAACATAGCATACAAAGATGCCTTTAAAATGCCTTTAAAATGTATAAAAATGCCTTCTAAAATGCAAATTAGGAGCAATTCACACACAAAAATGCTGATGAATTTTCATTAGTACCCTCAAACTGATGTGGAAAAGTGGAGAACTAAAGGGAAGTACCGTATTTTTCGCTCTATAAGATGCACCTGACCATAAGACGCACCTAGTTTTTAGAGGAGGAAAACAAGAAACAAGAAAGCAACGCAAAGCCTCTTGAACGAAGAGGGAGGAGCACTCCGGCTGTGCTCAAGAGGCTTTGCGTGGCTATCCCTGAAGCCAGAAGAGCAAGAGGGATTGGTGCACACTGATCCCTCTTGCTTTCCTGGCTTCAGTGATAGCTGCGCAGCCTGCATTCACTCCATAAGGCGCACACACATTTCCCCTTACTTTTTAGGAAGGGAAAAGTGTGTCTTATAGAGCGAAAAATACGGTAAGAGTTCTGTTCTATTCTGCCTTGGTCAGGCCCCACCTGTGTCCAGTTCTGGGCACCACAGTTTAAGCATATTGACAAGTTGGAAGATGTGGAGAGGAGGGCGACCATGATGATAAAAGGTCTGGAAACAGCTTTACAAGGAACAGTTGAGGGAGTTTGCTGTTTTGCCTAGGAAAGAGAAGACTGAGAGATGATATAATAGCTTTTTCAAAGGGCTGTCACATGGAGCAAGCTTGTTTTCTGCTGCTTCAGTGGGTAGGACGCGAGCCAGTGGATCCAAATTACAAGAAAGGAGAGTCAGATTAAACATTAGAAAGAACTTTCTAACGATAAGAGCTGTTCAAGAGCGGAACAGATTCTATCAGAAAGTGGTAGACTCTCCTTTAAGGTAAAGATAAAGGGACCCCTGACCATTAGGTCCAGTCGTGACCAACTCTGGGGTTGCGGTGCTCATCTCGCTTTATTGGCCGAGGGAGCCGGCGTACAGCTTCCGGGTCATTTTGCCAGCATGACTAAGCCGCTTCTGGTGAACCAGAGCAGCGCATGGAAACGCCGTTTACCTTCCCGCCGGAGCGGTACCTATTTATCTACTTGCACTTTGACGTGCTTTCGAACTGCTAGGTTGGCAGGAGCAGGGACTGAGCAATGGGAGCTCACCCCGTCATGGGGATTTGAACCGCCGACCTTCTGATCGGCAAGCCCTAGGCTCTGTGGTTTAACCCACAGTGCCACCCGCGTCCCTTAGACTCTCCTTTACTGGAGGTTTAAAAACAGAGGTTGGATGGCCATCTGCCAGGAATTCTTTAGCTCCGACTTCTGCATTACAGGAGTTTGGACCAGTTGATCCCTGGGATCCCTCCCAACTCTACAGTTCTCTGATTCTATAAATGTAAGGTTGGAAAGATGAAAAACACAGAGAGGTAGAAATTATCAGATACACTCATCCCTAATAGTAATCCACAGCAATCCTAATGGGTCAATTCCAGCTCGACTGGGGCGGCGCTAGCTCCTGTCTTTGCACTCACCTTTTAGGGTACAAACTCTTCTTGCCCCGGAAAAGTTCACTGGCACACAACTTGTCCTGGAGGGCTACTTTTCTCTGGGGTGGCAGCTGATCTCGATATTTCTTGCACTGCACCAGGAAAGCAGAGAGCAAAGGTGGGTGCAGATAAGAAGCAAAAGGAGAGTCAACATTGCAAACTCCAAAACATACCCTATTTACTTTAGCAAGGACGAAACACACGCAAATTTACTTCAGTCACATTTGCTTCCAAAAAAAAGAAAGTTTCAAATTCATATTCTTCTGCTTTGATTGCTTTTGTTTCTTTAAAAGCACTCCCAAATATGAATGTTCTTGCACTGAGGAGTACTTCCCCACCCCTCTATTTTTTTTTGTTGAATCTGGCAAGCAAGGACATGATTCTGCTTTCTGCTGTCTTGTACTCGAAGGGCAGGAAGAGCATCCAGGCTCAGGTCCATGTCCATTGGTGGCTGCATCATTCTACCTAACAGTAGGGCCGGCCCTGATTTTGTGGCTTGTGCTTGGCAGAAGGAAAACACCGCTAGGTCTCCCCAAGCTTCAAGTGACATGGGCCAGGAAAGCCTGTGATGACTGAGCGAAAGTGATCAACATCAAGTTGACTGCTGGGGCCACTTCAGTCATCTCTAAAGCACCATGTGGTGACAGTGCCCTATATTGAGATTGTTGGGCTGTAAAAATATAGCCACACTGTACACTGTAACGATGGGAGAGGAGGTAGACACTGGATGCATGTCTGGAAGGCATGGGATCCTCTGCTATGTTGTGATTAGCCCTGCACAGCTGTGTCTTGAAAAGGCAAGGATTCGGTAGCTGTAGCAGCAACGGTTCTACTTATGTGCAGCACCCACATGCCCTGTGGTGGGATGGGTCCAAATAAAACCTAACATTGTTTGCCTGGAAATTTATCCACAAAATGAAACATTAATTTAAAAAGAAAACTCAGTTCAACTTGCCCAAGTAAGCAAAAGCTCACTCCACACCCACACTGTCACTTTGAACCTTGCTTAGTCTTGCAGAGACAACTCTGGTGCCTCAGCAAAGTGTGTTGGATGTGGAAGCAGCTGTTCTATGATTCTTGTCAACAACGTGGGCGGCTCACATAGTATCAGAGGCACAATGAGAGGACAGATGAGGAAGAAATTTGTTTCCGTTTGCATTTAAAGGAGACGCTGTCAAATTTGCACTTTCTGAAACACTACGAGGACTGAAACAGCCATCCTTCAAAATTTGTGCCCATTCAAATTTTGCAAGGCAGTTCTCCATCCAATCAGTGTTTACTATAATGCATATATTAGGGGAAAGTATACATAAAAATGAACATACTTCTTCAAAAATAACGTACAAAGGTGCCTTCTGTTAAGGAAAACTGCTTGTAAAAACATGCATATTAGTTAAAACTGCATATAAAAGTGTGTTTAATTAGGAGAATTTTGCACTAAAATGCTGATGAACTTCTGCAGAAATGAGCGTAAGATTGGGAAAATGAGAAATTGAGAACCAGGATTGACAGATTCTTCCATTCGTAACTGAGAAGGAGGGAAATGAAGAGGCAAATTGGGGGTGGGGGGTGGGGAGTTGCCTCCTTTCCTCTTTTCCACTCTTCCATCCTACCACTGTTTAATGGAGCCCCTCTCCCACGCAAATATAATTTGCAAAATATCTCCAGGGCCACCGTATTTGTTGGCCCAGTAATTATATACACAGAATAGCTGCTACCAGTAGTCTCAAAACTGAGGGCACTTCCAGACATCCTGTTTATTGCACATTCATCCTGATGCATTTGAGATGAGGTTAGCTGCCGCTGCATCAAAGGCAGGGTTATCGCACACTGCATTTCCCCCAACAATTTCCTTATCACAAAACATTTAATCATTTGTGGAAGCAGGTTTGCTGTGCAACGCTTCCATATTGACTATAATTTAAGGTCCATAAATGACAACACCTTGGAGGTCCCAAGTCTCAAGGTGGTTAGAGTGGTCTCAACTAGGGCCAGGGCCTTTTCAGTACTGGCCCCGACTCTGTCACAAGAGACTAGGGCCCTGCGGAACTTGACATCTTTCCGCAGGGCCTACATGACAGAGCTGTTCCGCCTGGCCTTTGGTTTGGACTCAGTCTGACCCTTATGTTTCCCTCCCCTTATGATTTTGATCTATGGGCTACTGTTAAAATGAGGCTGCATTTTAAATTGTATTTTAACCTGTATTTTAAATTGGTTTATTATTATTATTATTATTATTGTAATTTTACTGGTGTTAGCCCCCCTGAGCCTGGCTTTGGCCGGGGAGGGTGGGGTATAAATAAAATATTATTATTATTATTATTATTATTATTATTATTATTATTATTAATTGTGCAACCTGAATTTGTCAGAATGTGATTGAATCCCAGACGAGAACAGTGACAGTCTGGAAGCACCCTCAGTTTCACTCTGAAAGAATTACGCATAGAAATGAGCCATAATCCCGCTCTAACCCTCCAATGGTGGAAGATCTTCTTCAGTTCTTCATTGGGGCCTGTGAGAAACTTGTATGGAGCTGGCGGCCAAGCCTGGTCAGTTACTGTCATGGAAGGGAGGTTGTTCTTCAAACCCAGGAGGAATTTTTGCACCTATAAGAAGGGAGACAGAGAGCACATAAACCCTCAAGGCAATGTTTCCCTAAGTGGGCAATACTGCCCCCTAGAGAGTGCTGGAACAATCCAGGGGGTAGTAGCAGCATTGGGCTCATTGAATAAAAATAAGGGGGCAGTGGAAGCATAAAGAAAGAAGAGATTTTGGAGGGGAAATGTGCATGTTTCATCTGTTGTGTAATGACGCCTCCTGCCAGGTCAGCCGCCATTGCAGGACAGCGACAACGCCTCAATTGGATTTGGCGGTCATGCTGCAGGCGAGGGGGTTTTCCTGCTGTTAAGGAAATAAGGGGGGGGTCACATCTTTAAAGTTATTCAATGTTACAAATATTATGCCTGAATGTATCCTTTCGACTTGACAGCTCAGCTTTCAAGCTTTAAAAATCATGTAAAATCAACTCCTTTGCCAGTTTTCTCCATTAATTATAATCATATTTTTTTATTTATACCCCACCCATCTGGCTGGGTTTCCCCAGCCACTCTGGGCGGCTTCCAACAAAACACTAAAATATAATAACCTATTAAACATTAAAAGCTTTCCTAAACAGGGCTGCCTTTAGATGTCTTCTAAAAGTTTGGTAGTTATTTTTCTCTTTGACATCTGGTGGGAGGGCGTTCCATTCCATTCCAACGCTATTTTGCCCTTGGAAAAAAGGACTCTTTTCCCTGTCACCTACCCAAGCGTGAAGACATGTATACACACCTCCTACCCCAGGAAATGCCCAGAGGTATTTAGACAAGGGAAGCCAAATCTCATCACCAGACTTGCCTCAGGCTCCAGACATGCAAAGGAACTTCTATTGTACTTTGGGTGGTGGGTATTTAAGACATGTTTACCTGTGCTAATCTTGTACAGTGGTACCTCGAATTACATACGCTTCAGGTTACAGACTCCGCTAACCCAGAAATAGTACCTCGGGTTAAGAACTTTGCTACAGGATGAGAACAGAAATTGGGTGGCGGCGGCACGACAGCAGCGGGAGGCCCCATTAGCTAAAGTGGTGCTTCAGGTTAAGAACAGTTTCAGGTTAAGAACGGACCTCCAGAACGAATTAAGTACGTAACCAGAGGTACCACTGTACTTGGTTGTTGCCCTGACATATCTGTCTATGCTAATCTTGTGTAACGCTCCCCTTTTGTGACATGTTAGTGATGTAACAATGATGTACTAATGATGCCGTGCAAACTGTATTATGACAAACAAACAACTACTGCTACCACCTCCTCTAGCCTGAAAGGTGGAAAGGCCAAGGATTGCAGCTGAGACCTTTTGCATGTAAAGCCATGTGATTTACCACTGAGCTGAAGCCCTTGCCCTGAATAAGCACTGTGGTTAACTCTTCCTTACACAGCACTTAACATTTAAATTTACTGAGTTCAGCTACCCCTCTGAGCTCAGTGGGCTAGTACCAATGTCACAGTAAAAGGGGGGGGGCGCATCCTGACAATCATCACTTTCATTCAAAGGTTTAAAAGCCCTTTCCCTTTTCTTGCTATGGTATTTCTTGCATATAATTTTAGAAAGCGTGTTCTCCTTCATGGAGAGCACGTGTTGCGGTGGGGTCTGCTGAGCCACCCCTCTGTTACCAGGCAGGGTCTCTAAAGATGGCCTGGGGCAGTGATTGGTTCACTGGGTTGCTGGGGTAAAAGTTATGTCGCAATTTTGGTGGGAGGGGTAAAATGTTTAAATACTCTGCACGCAGCCTGGAGCTTTCTCTTTGCTGCGTGCAACGGATCACCCGCCCACCCGCCCTTGAGTAAGGGGTTGTTGCATTGACCTTGCTATGCCTGTCATGGGGTCGTCTGCCGTTGGGGCAGGGGCCCGGTAGGAATTTTGTCCACCTGGCTGATTGGCTGGGCCATTTGGTTTTTGCCTACTGCGTAGCAAATCGTCACAACTTGTAAGGTTGCGGTTAGGCATTGGTTATAAATTGGTGGAGGAGGGGTTAGGATCGGCTGGGCCTGCCCCTCCATGGTTGCTGCGGAAAGGGAATTCCGTTAAAGGAATCCTGGGGCTTGCCATCTTTTCGTCCAATCCCTGGAATGGGACTAGGGCCGGCAAGCCTTCGGGGAGCATGCGGATGAGAATTGAGGGTCTGTGACTCAGCTCCATTTCTCCCCGACTTGCTTTCCCCCGCACTGTCTTTCGGTGGTGCCCGGAAGTCAGTTCTGTCCCCAGGCGGGGGGACAGATAGTCTTAACCAATGCCTAAACAACCACTCACGGTTTTGTATTTAAATAAAGTTGTGGCCAAAATTATGCCAAAAACCTTAAACAAAAATTAAGTGTGCGTTGTGAGTTATTTGGGGGGTGGCTTGGGGACCTCGACACGCAACTGGGCCAGGAGGAACATACTCACCAGACTCGTGTAGATAAACCTAGTGATACGCTGAGAGGCCCCAGAGCGGAAATACTTCTTGTATTCCTTCCGTGTCTGCAAACAGACAAAAGCCCTGCTTGGTGAGCGTGCTGAAGTCTAAATAACATCTGAAGAAAAAAAGCTGCTGTGTACCAAATAAGGCCATCCCACTTTGCCTATTATTGTCTACTCTGACCGGCAGAACTCTCCCAAGCATCAAGAAGAGATCTTTCCCTGCCTGGTTCACAAGGCCTCTTTTTAACTGGAGATGCCAAAGGTTGAACCCAATACCTCATGCATGTTAAAAAAAAAGTGTGTTCTACTGAGCTATGGCCCTTTCCCACTTTGGAAGCAAAGAGGAAAAGGCTGAAGCAGGTTGAGGAAGCACGAACAAGAAGGCAAGGCACATCCAGGAGGTTTTTGCACAGTGACAAAAATAAATTAAAAATATCTCACCCACAAAGTTTCCTTTCTGGGACAACCACAGCTGATAAAAGCGAGAGGGGGTCAGCTTTTGGGATACTCTGTCTTTCTTTATAATCTCTCAGTAATCCTGAGGTTTGCTCAATAACATTGTAAAGCTTTTTAAACAAGGTTATGAGGGGAGACAGGGACATGGGTGGTGCTGTGGGTTAAACCACAGAGCCTAGGACTTGCTGATCAGAAGGTCGGTGGTTCGAATCCCCACGACGGGGGTGAGCTCCCGTTGCTCGGTCCCTGCTCCTGCCAACCTAGCAGTTCGAAAGCATGTCAAAGTGCAAGTAGATAAATAGGTACTGCTCTGGCAGGAAGGTAAACGGTGCTCTGGTTCGCCAGAAGCGGCTTAGTTATGCTGGCCAAATGACCCGGAAGCTGTACGCCAGCTCCCTCGGCCAGATGAGATGAGCGCCGCAACCCCAGAGTCAGTCACAACTGGACCTAATGGTCAGGGGTCCCTTTACCTTTACCTATGAGGGGAGACAGTTGATCTGCGGAAACAAGGCATGCTGCTTTCCAATTGACCCCGTTCTTGCTCTGCTCCTTAGCGGAGAGCAGTCATACTTGAGCAAGGGAGATGAAAATCCAGATTCAGTGGCTGAAGCCACGGCAAGACCCTGTTCTACCTCAAGTCAGGTAAGGTTAACCCCAAAGAATCAGAAAATTATGAAGACAGCTTGTGTGTGTGTGTAAACACACGTGGTTGCAATGTCTGTCAATTCATATTGTATTGACAAACAGCAGGTCTCTCAAGACAGCATCTTAAATACAAATACTTACAAAGCTGCAAACTGTAAATTCATAGGATCGTAAAATTGTAGAGTTGGAAGAGACCCCAGGGGTCATCTAGTCCAACCCTCTGCCATGCAGGAATACTAAAAGAGGTACTCTCTCCTATGTATGAGTAAAGTGGGCAGAAATGCCTCTTTTATGAGGCTGCCCTGCTGACTGATGTGTGTGCCTCCTAAAAAACAAAAATGTTTTCTCTGTATAGAATGCTTGTTCCCCCCCCCCTTATATGCTGGTTTTTGTAGAATTAAACAAACCAAACAATTAATCAACTTTGTGTAACTGCATGGCTGGCAACCCAGGTAGGAAGGCCTATTCAGAAAAACTAAGGACTGCCAACCTAGCAGTTCGTAAGCATGTCAAAGTGCAAGTAGATAAATAGGTACCACTGTGGCGGGAAGTTAAACGGCGTTTCCAACCACATGACCCGGAAAATTGTCTGTGGACAAATGTCAGCTCCCTTGGCCGGTAAAGCAAGATGAGCGCCGCAACCCCAGAGTCATTTGCAACTGGACTTAACTGTCAGGGGTCCTATACCTTTTCTTCAAGGACAGAAAAACTAAGGACCCACAAAATAATTCTTTTAGAATTACAGTGGTACCTCAGGTTGCATACGCTTCAGGTTACATACTCCGCTAACCCAGAAATATTGCTTCAGGTTAAGAACTTTGCTTCAGGATGAGAACAGAAATCAGGCTTCGGCAGCGCGGCAGCAGCAGGAGGCTAAAGTGGTGCTTCAGGTTAAGAACAGTTTCAGGTTAAGTACGGACCTCCGGAACGAATTAAGTACTTAACCTGAGGTACCACTGTACACCCTGGGAGATGTCATACAATGTGGGTAGCTATGGACTGCAAATGGATGAGAAAAGTGGTGAGGAGTAATTGACATGTTCACCAGTGGCATATTTGTTACCTGATAACCTCTCCAGTAAGCAGTAATGATGGTGGCAGCATGATTGCAGCTCTTTTGTTGCTTCAGCTGCCGTAGGAGTTTACGAGACTGTGGAGGAAGGGAGGGGATAGGTAAGAACCCCAAAGGAGCCCAGAAAAAAAGGGGAGGGGGGACAGAAAGGCAGGGAAGATCAAATACAGTGTGTTTTTTGTCCTAGCTGACACAGTAGATCCATCAACAAAAGCTTCAAGTTGATTAATCAGTCAGTAGGGAGCATTTTCAACCAATGAGGGCATTTTTTTCATCTATGAGGCTGATACGCTATTTTGTTTCTGGTGAGTGAGAGGGAATTTAGCAGAAAGTAAATAAAGTTCTTCTTTCCAACAATGGTTAGTGGTGTGTTTATTTATGTGTTTACAAGAATGTGGAAGAAGGTTATGGATACAGAAGAACCCCATGGCAGCGGAGGTTGATGGGGAAAGAGGCAGTAAGGTGGGGGTTTTCCCCTTATGGTGACAAACTTTAAAGCAGCAGATCAATCAACTAAAGCTTTAAGTTGATTAATCAGCAAGTAGGGGTTACTTTCAATCAGGAAGGACAGTTTTTTCATCTCTGATGCTGAAAACGGCACACACCTATATTGATTTTTAGGGTGCTTTGGTTCTTGCTTATTTACTTTTAACAGGGAATTTAAAGTCAAATGATAAAATGTGGTCTTTCTTTCCAACAATAAGGAGTAGTGTTTGTTTATTAAATTGTGTTACACATCCAATATGTCATAAAGACACCTAGGTGGAATATGTTTTGTAACATGCGTCTGTATATAAATTTAATCTAGTAACCAGCTGAAATGATGATCAATTAACTTTATATTTTATTTTATTAAAAAAACACATTAATTAGCTAGCAGCTCAAGCTTGTAACATATGGACTGCAACTATGGCATGCTACTTTGCACAGATAAGAGGGGGATTTTTTAATCTCATGCAGCAAGCTGCATCTTTCAACAGGAGAGGAAATTCTACACACAACGTCTTGAAATGTGATACCTGTTGCAGTATGGCACTCCAGACATCTTTTTATTGTACATTCATGATGATTTGTGCTCATAATGCTCTCAGAGCAGTCACACACCATCTTCAATACTGTCTGCAAAAGTTTTGAGCTAGTCACACTACTTCAGGCTTCCTCGACCTCAGCCCTCCAGATGTTTTGAGACTACAAATCCCATAATCCCTGACCACTGGTCCTGCTAGCTAGCGATCATGGGAGTTGTAGGCCAAAAACATCTGGAGGGCCGAGGTTGAGGAAGCCTGCACTACTTCATTTCTGATTTATGCATATACCCCGTAACTTCCTGCTGAAATCCCATTAACATTTTTGACCACAAATGTTGGGTTTCGTTCTGTCCTGGTTTTGTTTTACTGTAGCAATAGAATGGTAGCATTGTGGGAACATCACAGAGCAAACTAAAGCAGAATAAATCCACCACTAATTCACTATTACTGTGTCAAGAATACGTTGCAGAAGACAACCACAATAAAACAGCAGTCTGGAGGAGACACCAGAGAACCTGTTTATTGAGCAATCATCCTGTTTTGCAGAGACATTAGATGACGCTGCCTCTTTATTCAGCATTTGTTCTAATTTGTTTGCAAGGGAGTTAGATGACTTGTCAGAGCAAGTATTAACCCCACATTTTCCAGTCACGTTCCATATCGTAAAAAAATATATGATATTTTGGGGAAGTAGGTTAGTTATGTGATAGCTCCCAATCAATTATAACTGTGTGGCCTCAATTTTCCAGTATGTAATTGAATCCTACCCGAAAATAATAACAGTCTGGAAGTGTGCATAATCATCTGAATTCACCCAAAGAAGCATGCATACAGGAGCAAACAGACAGAGAGTAGGTCCCAGGGTGGGGATTTACCCAATATCCTTTCTCACAGAAGTGGACAGTGAAGTCCTATGGGCCCATTGCACTGACAGTTCATTAAAATCAGTTTAGCATTATTGGAATCTTATGCTGTTTCACATCAGTGTAGGCAGAATGAGAGCAAGTGCAGCAGTATTTTCTCAGTCTCCATTGATCTCGGTTGGAGTGTTTTAACTTGTTTTGCTAGTGTAATGCTACTGTATTGTCACAAGTGGAGCTACAGTAAAGTCTGAGATAGCTCAGAATGCCAACTAAGCTCTGTTCCTCCCTATAGCCTGCCACACACAGTCAGGTTTTGGCTCCTATAGACCACCAATACAACAGCAGCATTGAGGTTATGTCACTACAACATCATTGGTGCAGGAAAAGTCAAAACGCCCCCTCCCCTATTTTGTAAAATCCCCATTAACCTCAATCCAGCACTAGTAATGGAAGACGGAGCAGCTTCACTAAGACCTACAGTTTTTTTGGTCATTACTAATAACATCTCAGACAACATTGGACATCATATATAGTTACCGTATTTTTTGCTCTATAAGACTCTCTTTTCCCTCCTAAAAAGTAAGGGGAAATGTGTGTGCGTCTTATGGAGCGAATGCAGGCTGCGCAGCTATCCCAGAAGCCAGAACAGCAAGAGGGATCGCTGCTTTCACTGTGCAGCGATCCCTCTTGCTGTTCTGGCTTCTGAGATTCAGAATATTTTTTTTCTTGTTTTCCTCCTCCAAAAACTAGGTGCGTCTTGTGGTCTGGTGCGTCTTATAGAGCAAAAAATATGGGCATGTCCTGAAATATTTCCAGTTTGGCACGCACACATATGCAGCATGTGCATACATGCTCAAGGCTTTGAAATGGCAAGGTAACAAAATCTGGGCAGCAGTGTACAAACTTATCATTTCAGCCTCATCTGGCTGCTTAGCATCTGAGCCCCTGTTAGCCATTCCTAAGTTGTCTGCAACTGACAAAAAAATTCCAGGCTACTGAAGAATACGTGAGATTTTGTTGCATAAAATAACCATTGATTATATCCCGTCAGAACATTAATTTTTTTAAATAAAAATTCTTGCATATTATTTAATTACTTTGACTATATAAGTAACTGATCCCTAGAACCTTTAAAGGCCTGGCCGCAACCATATTCTGGATGTCACCTGCCTCACCTTCCATCCTCGGACATAGGCCTGGATAAGAAGAGCTGACATTTTCATCTTCCCGTATTTCTTCTTTTGCTGCAAAATAAAACACTCACTCTAGTAGACAGACAGGCCATGAACAAACAGGGAGTCATCAGTGGTAATTCCTACCCCTTTTGACTGGTAGGGTAGAAGGCCAGGAGGCCAACAGAAGATGGCGCCAGAGCCAACGACAGACAAGTAATTCCTACACCCCTTTTGACTGGTAGGGTAGAAGGCCAGGAGGCCAACAGTAGATGGCGCCAGAGCCAATGACAGACAGGGCCAACTAATTCTAGTTTTGCACACACACACACCCTCTTCTGACCTCTGTTAAGGGAACACTAAGACTAAGGAGAAAACCAACAGCCAGATCCACCCGCTTGACTGGTTGTAAGTAAGAAGGCAGCCTTGTGAGGGCTGCCACCCCGCCCCACCCTGTTTGCCCCTACTGACATATCAAGGCAGGTTGGAACTCGTCTTGGTGTGATTTTCACCTCTTGCTTTCAATAACTAGAACAAATATGGGATGCAAATATTTCTTCAAACTGCATTGCAAATGCCCTTGTTAAACTGGAGCCAAGTATCACTCTGTCTAACAGCCTTCCCAATTCTCATGGATGCAAGCAAGACGATGATTTAATACTGGCCCATTATTGTCAATTTTGCAAAACACAGAGGGCAGTGGGGTTTGCGAGTTAAAAAGCACCCAAGTCTGTAAAATCATACGTGTATCACTCTCTGCATCTTACCGCATGGCCCCGGTACCAGGCAGAGATAACGATTTGGCTCTTGCGCATCTCTAGAAAGTTCTTGCGGCATTTCCAGGCCCGGAAGGTTGCTTGGATCAGTGCAACCAGCTCCTGTATCCGCTGCTGGCGTCTCTCCTCCAAATAAAAAAGCTGTGAGGGAAAAGGTTGAAAAGCACCAATACAGGGTTCAGACCATGGAAGAAATTACAGCCTGATCTGCATTAACTTTGATGTTAGCTTTGATGTTCCTTCATGCTCCTACCAGACAAATCCTCAGGGCCTAAAAAGTTAAGATTACCAGCTTCTGCTGCTTGTAGATTTCCTATCCTCAGGTTCCCACATCAACCAAGGGCATTTTGCACGCATAGGTTTGTGTTTTTAAATGGGTTTCGTAAATGCAACTACAGTGAAGGCTACAGTGGCCACACGTT
This sequence comes from Podarcis filfolensis, assembly GCF_964270895.1. Taxonomy (NCBI): domain Eukaryota; kingdom Metazoa; phylum Chordata; class Lepidosauria; order Squamata; family Lacertidae; genus Podarcis; species Podarcis filfolensis. The sequence continues at coordinate 113,715,489 of NC_139605.1, read as the reverse complement.
CAGTTGATCTTCTGCAGTCTGTCCTACTTTCCCAGCAGACATGTGTGCCACAATCTGTGAGTGAGAGGAAGATCACTTCCAGAAAGAGTTGGGGTAGAAATTAAACTCGGTTCACATTTAAAAGCAAATCAAATTTCCACTTTCTGAAACAATAAGAGGGCCAAAACACAGCCATCCTTTGAAATTCACACTGATCCAAATTTTGTGATGAAGTTCTCCACGAAAGTGCGTAATAATAAACACATTCATGAAAATAACATAGACAAAAGGATTATATTAGGGAAAACTAGTTCCAAAAATGTGTTGATTTATTGACCATTCATCCTGATTTGTTTTTACACGTTTTCCCATTAATCATTTGCTTATCCCACACTTTTCATTGTCAGTTTCCCAACCACAAAAAGTCCATTTTAGTTGTTTTCCCCCCAAAGTGGATTTGTTGCGCTAAGGTGATGGATAACTTTGAGCGCAACTAAATTTCCAGTATGCAGTTGAATCCCTTCCCACAAAATATTGAAAGTCTGGAGGCATCTATAAACGAATATGGTTGGCTATGCAGTGTGGTGACATATAATTTGTCGTATCTTTCATTTTGTAATACACACACCTTAAGTGAAAAATATTTTGTGCAACCCTAGGAGCAACATTCATTCCTCCCGCTAATTCCAGAAGAGCTGGTAACCATTGACCTTTTGGTCCTAACATCAGTTGCTCACCGTGCGTGGCGTGCGGATGAAGATCTTGGTGTGCCCATATGCCAGTTCTTTGGAGTCAATGGGCAGACTGCTCAAAAGGGCTTGAACACCATCCCTGCACCAGAAAGGGGAACGTAAGAGATCAGAGATTGCCTAGCCACCACCTGGGCTCACTCTTAATTGGTTGGGAAGGGTGTGTGTGTGGGAGGGGTGTTACTGCCCATGTGCCAAATGCCAAGCAGCACTGCAGGTCTCCACCACAGACCAGGTCACCCAGCTGGCACAAGCCTGGAACATCCAAAATGCTTATGCCTAGGAGAGCCTGTGCATGTACACACAGTGGGAAGCTGCAAAGTGGGGTGTCAGGAGCCAGAGTCAAGTGTAGGTCAGCAATGAAAACACAGTGTCAATGAAGCTAACTCTTTATTCAAAGAAACTAAAACAGTGCAGGCAAGTACCGGTAATCCCAACTCCAAAAAGACAGTTGCAAGGACCAAAGATCCTCACCTTCCACTCCTTTCTAAGTCCTCTCCTCGGCAGGGTTTTTGCCAAGCAATCGTAGACTGTGTCCATGCACAATCAACCTCTGCTCTGCTCTTTTCATTTCTCTGCATGTTCCAAGAGACCAGGGTGGAGAGGGGAGCTGGTCGCAGCAGGAGGTGGGGACTCTACCCCATACCTGCCTCTTGGCCCCCCTCCTCTCCAGCCTCTGAGCCTGGACTCTCTGCCCCAGCCTCTCCCTGCCCACTAAACCCTGCTTCCAACACCTCCTCCTCCCAGTCTTCTCCCTCTAACCAGTCATCGTTGTCCCACCACCAATCCCCTGGCTTTGAGCTTTCTTCCCTTGGGAGTCCCCCCAGCTAGTGCCTCCCACCACTCCTCTGCATCCAGCCAGTTCATGATGTGGAATGACCCTCCAAAACCACCTGCATCTGTCCCCATCACCACACAAATGTGCTACATGTTTCCTTTCCAAGCAAAGCCTAGCCCAGTGGATCTCGCCCCCAGCAGCCAAATACAGCCCTCCAAGTTTCTCTCTCTAGCCCTGTATCAGCATTATTAAACCCTTGGGTGAGTCCACTATGTGGATATTCTGCTGACCCCTGAATGTAACCACCAGGCTCTGATGGCAACCTCTCCAGCACATCGCAGTTTCTGTGTCCTACCTGGCGCTGCCTTTCCACTTTGGCCAAGTCTCCTTGGAGAGCATCTTGTAGCGCTCCAAACATGGGTCATAGAGCTGCCGATAGGCATAACCAGCCCGCCGTACGCGCACGTTCTCCAAGAGGCCAAGGTAGCGCACCTGTGTCCGAACCAGATCATCTGTGAACACAGCAGCCTTTTTGGTGTCATTGGGCTTGATGCACCTGCAGCAAAGAGGACATCCTTATTGAGTGAGATTACTCTCCCATCTCTGTCAACAAACTGGCTGGATCCAAAGATAAGTCCAGTAGCAGCCTCATACCCAGCAATGCTTGGGAATTCTGAGACATAAAAAAACCAGTGCAGCCTTTAAAGGTTCAGTTCATCATCTTTAGTCAAAATGATGCTGAATTATATCTAAACATAGATGAAAGCCTGCTCCTTGATCCTAGGAACCATCACACAAAATTTTGTTATGAGATCTTAAGAAGTATCCGAATGCACAGAGAACAATCAGCTTTCCAAAATAAATAGATGTCTATCCACAGTTTCTCTCTCTCACACACACACATACACACACAAATTACCTGATGTAATTAGGGTTCTTAGAATAGAGATTCTTCATGAGGGTGGCCACAGAGGCTTTGAACTGTGAACCAGCGGTGGGTGGACGCTTGAGTGAGGCTTTCTGGGGGTCCCCTTCAGGGAAAAGGCTGTGCAGGAGAACATGTTTGGCCTTCCACATGGCTTGTGACAGGTCTCTAAAGAGCAGGTCGTTGTTCTTCTCTATGAATCCGACCACATTGTAGGTTACCTGAGTTGGAGAAGACTCAGTGCCTAAGTAGTTCTCAGATACATTCCTAGTGAACACAGTGCACCACCCATTGATGGAGGCACATAGAAGGGAAGACTTCAAGTTGAAGATAAGAGAAGAGACACATTCAGATGGAAACAAAGTGCTCTGGCCCACAACCCAACTCCCATTCCGCCGTGGTTCCCAAGGGCCTCCCAACCTTTCTGTCTGTGCTAAAGTCCTTCTTAGAGGGTCAAGTTTCTTCCAGGACTGTCCAATTCTCCTTTTACTCAAGGGAAATCCATCACTACACCTTGCAGTATATTTTGCCCACCTGGGACTAAGGTAGTAAGCATGTCTCTGGTCTGCACCACCTCAGACTACAAGTGGGGGCTCACATACAAAAACAGAATAAAAATAAAAATTACATATTTATCCACGTTGAACTAGCACGTTCAAGAGAAGGTTAGGTTGAAAGCCTTCTCCCTACTTATATCTAGTCTTAATCCCAGGGCTGTGGGTCCGAGCCCCACATTGGGCAAAAGATTCCTGCATTGCAGGGGGTTGGACCAGATGGGTCGCTTCCGACTCTGCAATTCTATGTTTCTATGATTCTATAATGTATGGAAGTGAGAGCTGGACCATCAAGAAGGCTGATTGCCGAAGAATTGATGCTTTTGAATTATGGTGCTGGAGGAGACTCTTGAGAGTCCCATGGACTGCAAGAAGATCAAACCTCTCCATTCTTAAGGAAATCAGCCCTGAGTGCTCACTGGAAGGACAGATCCTGAAGCTGAGGCTCCAATACTTTGGCCACCTCATGAGAAGAGAAGACTCCCTGGAAAAGACCCTGATGTTGGGAAAGATGGAGGGCGCAAGGAGAAGGGGACGACAGAGGACGAGATGGTTGGACAGTGTTCTCGAAGCTGTGAACATGAGTTTGACCAAACTGTGGGAGGCAGTGGAAGACAGGAGTGCCTGGCATGCTCTGGTCCATGGGGTCACAAAGAGTCGGACACGACTAAACGACTACACAACATGATTCTATAAGACCTGGTGGGTCTTCGCGAGGGATTTCACATGGAGGCAGCTCCACAGTTCAGAAACGCTTCTCTGCATGCTGTCACGCAGCAGGAGTTTCCTTCACCTCACATGCTCCCAGCCACATTTCCCAAACCGTCCCAAGGGATTCAGGCACTTCAGTTTTAGGAAACCATATTTTAACCTGGGGGGGGGGGTGGTAGCTAACCTTTTCCAGCTCAAGGTTCACCACCTTTCCAAGGGCTACATGCCAGCACTGCAGAGGAGCTACCCCTGCTCTAACCTCCTGTGCTCCCCAAACGGACCCGTTTTTGAGAAAGACTCCTAGCGCCAATTACCTTGCCAGCATAGTGGTGAATACGGAAGCAGTTCACATGCAAACTGTTGTCCATGATACGCTTGTCATTCTGTGTCACCCTGCTCTCGTAGCGTTGGTGTCCCTTGTAGACTTGGTTGAGTTTGTTCAGGAAGGTGGCTTCGTTCACCTCGCCCGGGCGAAGGCACTCCTCATCCAGCATGGCCAGGATCCCACCTTTGCCCTACGGAAAGAAGGAACACTTAGAACACTGCAGGGGAGGCTGGTCCACTAGGGCAAATGGGGCACTACCCCACCAGCCTCAGTCAGCCAACACGATTTCTCATACAAAGTTTGCAACGCATTTAACTGAAACGTTTCTTTGATGTGTCTACAAAATCTAGTCTAGATCATGATCTTCTCCACTGTGGTGAGAAGTGTACAGTCATACCTTGGGTTACAGACACTTCAGGTTGCGTTTTTTTGGGTTACGGACCCGCCAAAACCCGGAAGTACCGGAACGGGTTACTTCTGGGTTTTGGGTGTCGCGCATGCGCAGAACGCGCCGCTGCAGGTTGCGAACGTGCATCCTGCACGGATCACATTCGCAACCCGAGTGTCCACTGTAACTTCATTTCCACTTTAATTTTAGTTAGTATTTTCCAGATTGGCATCTATACACATTAACAAGCAAATCCACATTTTATGCATATCTGCCTCTTCCTTTGCCCTCTGTTTGGCTGGTGCATAAGTGGCTATGATAACACTTCACAGGGAGTAAGGCCCACTGAACTCAGTGGAGCTTACTTCTGAGCAAGCAGGCATGGGGTGTCTTCAGCTCTTTCAAATGCCTGCTCTTCTCTTTGCCTGCTCCTTGCAGATGCAGTTAAAAAAACAACAACAGATCATGGTTGCTGGCCTTTCCAATTCCTTGTCCACAGCCTTTGTCTCTGCTGGGCTTGTTAGCCTGTCTCCTCTGTGGATTGTTTTTCTTTTCTTTTCTTTAAAAAAAAAGCAATCTGTTTGTGAAGTACTCAGCCCACTGAAGGGAAAGACAGGAACCTAGAGCAGTTTTCTTTTGTGAAAGGCAAAGCTGTGTTCTTTGGCCTCCTTCTCCACCACTCCACTTCCACCCACCCACCCACCCACACGGCCGAAGATAGATTCATGCAGGGCTGAGTCTTGACCCTTGTTGGCACTCATAAAGCAGAAATGAGTGCAGAGAAGGCCAGATTATCTACGGTGAAAATGCCAGAGTGTGCCAGAGTTGTGAAAGAAAAAGGAGGCATTGGATGAAGAGAGGAGGTGGGAAAGGAAGAGTGGAATTTGCTGAGCAAGAGACTGATTGATGGTTGTTCTGGTCACAGTAACCTAGCAAAAGACAGCTTTTCATTATTGAAAACCAAGAGGTGTGAGGACTTACGGTAGCTCTGCATGGAAACATTGCCAACCACTCTGCACTGCTCACCCCCCCCATGGTAACTTCTCTGATTGCATCTATCCTGGGCAGTCTCCCCTCCAGGCCCTGAGCACACCCATACCTGCTAAGATTCAGTAAAGGGTTTGCATCACATGCAACTAATGCCATGGGGTTATGCAGCCTCCTTGTCCACCTTGTTCTACCTGTCTTATGCCTAGATTTTAATCTGTTCTGCCACTTTCCCTGGGGAAACCTGCTGTTTACCTCTGAATCGGAACAAACGTCAATCCACAGAAAAACTTATTGATGTTTGTTCCAATTCAGTCATGGCAGCAGGACAAGCGAAAGTGTGGATGAGCCCTTAGAGCAGGGGTAGGCAACCTAAGCCCAGGGGCTGGATGCAGCCCAATCACCTTCTCAATCTGGCCCGCAGATGGTCCGGGAATCAGCGTGTTTTTACATGAGTAGAATGTGTCCTATAATTTAAAATGCATCTCTGGGTTATTTGTGGGGCCTGTCTGGTGTTTTTACATGAGTAGAATGTGTGCTTTTATTTCAAATGCATCTCTGGGTTATTTGTTGGGCATAGGAATTCGTTCATCCCCCCCAAAAAAAATATATAGTCCGACACCCCACAAGGCCTGAGGGGCGGTGGGCCGGCCCATGGCTGAAAAGGGTTGCTGACCCCTGCCTTAGAGACACAACATGAGCACTGGAAGAGAAGAAAGGCTTTGCAAGGGATGAGGTCTTGGATTTATGGGATTACAAGTCTTCTTTCTCTCCCCACTTTATTCAACATTGCTCCCGAAACAACTTACATCCTCTATCAAGTTGCAGATTATGCTGTTATCGAAAAAGTCCACAGGAGTCCAAGCGATGCCCTGGGGGGGAGGGGAAGCATGTTATTAGCAGGGAAAAGGAGGCCCACAATGTGGTTTTCATCACTACTGCTTACCAAAGTGCTACAGGAGCGTGGCAGGGTGAAGAAGAAGAAGAAGAAGAAGAAGAAGAAGAAGAAGAAGAAGAAGAACTAGTTTGGACTTGATATCCCGCCTTTCACTCCCCTTAAAGAGTCTCAAAGCGGCTAACATTCTCCTTTCCCTCCCTCCCCCACAACAAACACTCCGTGAGGTGAGTGAGGCTGAGAGACTTCAAAGAAGTGCGGCTAGCCCAAGGTCTCCCAGCAGCTGCATGTGGAGGAGCAGGGAAGCGAACCCGGTTCACCAGATTACAAATCCACCACTCTTAACCACTACACCACGCTGGCTGGGTGGTTGCAAAGCTCCACGGCCACCAGTGGCGTAGCGTGGGGGGTGCAGGGGGGGCCGGCCGCAACATCTGGGGGGGCGCGCTCGCACTCGCAGCTCTCTGCCCCTACCTGGCTCACTCACTCTCTCTCACTGCAGTGCTGGCTGTGCGAATCCGATCCGAGCCGCCGGGTCGCCGCCCACTGTGGAGGGGGTGGGTGCCAGGCGTGCGGTGCGGAGAGAGAGAGAGGGACTATCTGGGGGAGGGACAGTGCAGCGGCCGCCCAGCGCAGTGCTGAGCGCGGGAGAGAACCACACCAGACCAGCCCAGGCAGCAGCAAGAAGAAGCTGGCAGCGGCGGCAGGTTAGGGGTTAGGGGGAGCAAATTACTTGCCTTGCCCCGGGTTAGGGGGCGCAAATTACTTGCCTTGCCCCGGGTTAGGGGGCGCAAATTACTTGCCTTGCCCCGGGTGCTGACAACCCACGCTACGCCGCTGACGGCCACCCTGGCAGGAGTGCCAGATTGACTCCACCACTGCAGCTCCAAACTCACTGCCCCGTCCCATTGAGCGGCAGGGAGGTGGCACCACCCCACTGCTCCTGATGTGAGTTGTAGTAGTCTAACAGCATCCAGGCGGGGGCCAGAACACAGGTTCTCAGCACCTCATCCTGCCTAGTTAGCATCCTGTCTCCCACTTTGCCCAACCAGATGCTTGAGAAGCCCACAGACAGGACATTAGCACAAAAACTCTCTCCCCTTTGGTTGTTCCCTAGCAAATGGTATTCAGAGGCTTGCAGTCTCTGTTCCTGGGAGTAGAATATAGTCATCATGATGGCTAGTAGCCACTGACACCTCCTCCTCTTGCAAAAGGGCTTCCACATAACAATGGTTTATTCTGGACAGGAAACCTGTTCTGTTGTAACAAATGGACAGGACCATCCCAACTACCCCCCCCCCACCAACATTATACATCCCCCACCTCTTTTTTACATACTATACTATATTTATATTTTCCTATAAAATACAATTGCTTTTCTGATCTTATGGTGAATCCTAGAGGTTATTGGCACCTGTGCATTTAAAGTTATTTGTTTAATAGACTATTGTAATTTAATATTCTGTTGCAAACCATCCAGAGTGGCTGGAGAAACCCAGCCAGATGGGTGGGGTATAAATAGTATATTATTATTATTATTATTATTATTATTATTATTATTATTATTAGTATTAGTATTAGTATTAGTATTATACCTGCACTGTTTGCTTGTGTGTGTGTGTGTGTGTGTGTGTATATATATATATACACACACACACACTCACACACAACATATATATACACACATACACACACACACACACACACACACACACACACACACACACCTATTCTATTCTATACACCCTTGCCCCTTGCCTATGAACCAGGCCTGGCTCTGGCAAAATTGTCTACCTCCCGAATGTACTCCTCTTGCTCCTCCTTCAGGGTCAGCAGGATGAAGATTTGCTGTAGCTTCTCGTTGCAGTAATTGATAATGAACTGCTCAAAGCTGTTGTCCTACATAGAGGAGAGGGAGAAAAAATAGCAACTTTGAAAGCAAAAGAGTCCCAGGTAAAGGATGGGTGCATCCTAGATCGACTCCCACATATAAAACCCTGACCATATCCCCTAAGCCTGACTCTCAGCCCTGAAGTCTCCTCGCAACATACTGTAAATCCAGTTCATGTTTGTGCTCCTACATTTAATACACATAAACAAGACATGGAAAGATAGAGAGGTAGCAATGCACACATAACACATGAGCATGCACTCAGAGAGAGCACCTTCTCATATCTGAAGGCACCAGCCTGCCCCACCGTCAGACCCACTTGCCAAGACCCTGACCAAATCTCTGCCTTTAGAATCAAGGACCAGGAATATCCACTACTCACCTGAAAAATCTCAAAGCCATAAATATCCAGGACACCCATGACTTTCTTGTGCTCAGTCGTTGTCACCTAGAAGAAGAAGGTGTGCTGAAAGCATTCATACTTCCCAGTCTTCCCATGTCATTTAATTGGGGGTAGTTACCATCTTGTTTCTGTCTTCCTAATCATGAATACATATTTTTTCCAAAAAAAGTTTTTGCCAGTGCCTATATGAAAATGCATCATTTAGCTCAATTCCACCCTTGCTCCAAAGCAGCATAATATGATTATTTTGCTTATCGGCTTAAGGAGACTAACAGAAGAGATCGTAAAGGAAAAATAGAAATTATATGAACAAGATATGATGTGGAAACACCAAGATAAGACTGGATAGAATTATGAATTTTGTTTGGACTGATTGGGACTGATTTGGACATTAACGCAGTAATAAGAAGATGATCTGAATCCCCCTTTGGATCTTGAAGTATGGGTTCCCCCAACAAAATTTAAAAATTTGGCTTTGTAATTTGGAATTTATGTGATGTGATTTAATTTGATGTGATTGGCCAGTTAATAAAAATTATTTAAAAAAAACAAAAACAAAGCAGCATAATATGGCAGCGGTGGTTCTCCAGATGTTGGTACTGCTGTTTGACTCCAGTTGACATCAACCTCTGCCAGAATGCCTAATGGTGAGGGATGATGAGAGATATGGTCTAGGAACACCTAGATGGCCGCAAGAACTCCACCCCCCATGTATGTGTTCTCTCATTAAGCCAGATATGAAAATACGGGAATGCTTGTGAATGATAATACCCACATTAATTGTCAAACCAAGGATCGTCGCTGAGTCCTAAAACACTGCTATAATACATTGGATGGTAAACTCATTTTCACTGTTTTAAGTCAGGTGGATCATATCCACTGCGCACACTCACTTTGATGCTCTCGTTGATCCTGTTAACGAGCCAGTTAAATAGACGGTTATAAATGTTCTTTGCTAGGGCATCCCGCACATAGTAACCCTAGGAAGCAAGACAGAGATTGTTAGACCGTGAAATACACAGCCCATTCAGGAAGCTGAGAGCCCTGGGCCAGAGTGATAGCCCCTGCCTTGGGAAGAACTCAGCCCTAAAGCTCCCAGGTCAGACCCATCCTGGATCACAGATATCTGATGGGGGCATGTTTTACACATCCTAAGTATACTGGTCCGAAACCAGCCTTAGAATCATCACTGTAACTTGTAAAATTATGATTTACGGCTGCTGTACAGAACTGCCATTCCTAGAATTGTTTGAAAAGAGAAGGTATGATGGGGGAGTATACTACATTCATAGGATGTTTTGTGCCCTACGACAGCCTGGATTTCAACTAGGGGTGTCAGAGAGTTCCGTCAAAAATGGAAATTTGAACAGAAATGGCCACAATTTGCGTGTTTGACCACTGTCAAGAATTGAAATCATACAAGTGAATGTGTACTATACACTGTGATTGGTTTTTCAGTCAGCGAATGTTACATCAATAATTATACCATATTGGCCTGAATATAAGCCTCACTTTTTCCCCAAATTCCAATCGTGAAAAGTTAAAGTGTGGCTTAAATTCGCGACCTTACAAAAATTGGTTTTTACAATATCGCTGCTAAAACAGACATATGGTAAAACGGAACGGGTGTGAGTGCCTGTGGAATTTTAAGGGAACAGCTTATATTCAGGTATTATCTCTCCCCCCCCCCCTTGAATTTTAAAGGTGCGGCTTATATTCAGGTGCGGCTTATATTCGGGCCAATACGGTATTATTTTCTGCCTTGTTTTTGATGTTTTCCTTCTGTCACAATGCATGGAAGTTAATTGCAAAATTAACTACATAATTAATTGCGTTACTGTTGACCATAACTGCTAGCGACACAAATAATGTGGGATTGGCCGGAAGCCGAACTGCAGTGGAACAGAAACAGTGCTGATTGCAACAATCACAGGATGGGATAGAAATCACTGCATCCTTACACCCCTAATTTCAACATCTGCTGAAAGGCTCAGTATTGTCTATACTGATAAGCAACAACACTCCAGGATTTAATGCAAGGTCTCTCCCAGCAGTATCTGGGAGTTTGGGATTTGAACCTGGACCCAGAAAATGGTCTAACACTGAGCTGTGGCTCTTACCTCTTCCATAAAGAGAGTGCCACCTGCAAGAAGGCCCTGCTCCCTATAGCTATCAGGCTAACTTCAGACTCCTGCACCTTAGCATTTGTATACTGGAGAAAATAAGTTAGCACACCAGTGCTGATATGTCTGCAGTGAGATGCAAAACACAGATTCTAGCATGCAGCACAATATGTACATAAATGACCTGCCACAGTATGATGTGGCTGGTAAGAAAAACATGAGCAAGGCGGTTATTGAGACCTCCACCCATTGAACTGGTTGAGAGGACGGGCTTGAGTCTCTGTGAAACAGGTTTTTTTTAAAAAAATGGAATGGAAATGCAGCAGAACCAACATTCTTGCACGGGAACTAGTGACCTACTGGAAATCTGCATGCACCTCAGCTCCACACTCACCTGTGAGACCGTCAGTGTTGTCACCACCTTTTCCTGATGGGCCTCCACTGTGCGAGAGCACAAAGCCTGCTCCAGGGCAGTTTCACTCAATTGGATCAGCTGACATATCTCCCGCACCACTGCAAAAGCAAAGCGAGAAGTGAGTTCCTCTCCCTGGTACTGGAGACACATTGCAATGCAGAGAAATCAAGGCAGGGAGACTCAGTGGGGATCGAGGCAGAAGTTTCCCAAGCTCAGGCTGTCTTCTACCAATTACTGTTCCATTCATTCTAGTGGCAGGGATGGACAAACTTGCCCATTTCAGCTGTTCTCAGTCTTGTTCTCCACATTTCTACATCAGTCTGGATTCCTTTCCCCCCAGTCCTTGTAAAAAAATTCCCAGCATTTTAGTGCACATTTATCCTAATATAGGCATTTTGTCTACAACCTTCCATAATTTTTGTGGTGAGCAATTTCCCCTAAAATAACACATTCTTGAAAATTGTTTTCACAAATTTGTGCCTGCTTGTGCACACCTTCCCCCAATTTGTGCATTTGTTAGCAGCACCGAAGTGAATGTGTATGGAAGTCCTGAGCTGACCCTGCTCTTGGCCCCGCTGATGTGGTCCAAAGGAAGGCAGAGCAATCGGTTTGGCACCAGCTTGGATGCAGGAGTTGCCAGAGGGAGACATACAAGGCACCATCCAACCATCTTAGGGACTTCACTTCGGATTTGTGTAGAGCAGGCTTCCTCAAACTTGGCCCTCCAGATGTTTCTTGGCCTACAACTCCCATGATCCCTAGCTAGCAGGACCAGTGGTGAGGGATGATGGGAATTGTAGTCTCAAAACATCTGGAGGGCCAAGTTTGAGGAAGCCTGGTGTAGAGTTTACACCTTAGCCCTTTCTTCTCCCCAAGATATCCCACAAGGCAGCAGAGGTTTAGAATCAGAGTCTTCCTTCACCTCAATTAGATCAGTAACAGCAGACAACTTTCCCCTAAAAGGTTGTTTGCCTGCTATTATTTTTATTCCTGCCGCATGCAGCAGGTTGTGGAGGGAACTCGCAAAGTGATGACGTCCCATTGAATGTTGCTAAATGGTACAGGGCAGCTGATGTTCCAACTGTATTTAGGAAAATCCTTTTAATTTTAAACCCATTATGGCAACCTGGCCACAGGGTGTATCATACTATGGAACTGGGACTATTAAGCCAATGGCACACAGGCTGCATGCAGCCACATACCATCTTTTTTGCTCCATAAGACGCACTTTTTTCCTCTTAAAAACTAAGGGGGAATGTCTGTGCGTCTTATAGAGTGAATGTGTGGTCCCTGGGGCTGGGTGGGGGAAACCCGGGCTTCCCCCACCTGCCCCGCAAGCTCCGGGAGCGGAGGCAAGGCTGCGCGCAACCTTGCCGCTGCTCCCCAACCTGTTCTGGGGCCTGGGGTTGGGGAAAACTCGGGCTTCCCCCGCCCCCAGCCCCGCAAGCTCCGGGAATGGCGGCAAGGCTGTGCGCAGCCTGTCTGCTGCTCTTTGGGGCTGGAGGGAGGGAAATAATTTTCCCCCTCTAAAAACTAGGTGCGTCTTGTGGTCCGGTGCATCCTATAGAGCGAAAAATACGGTAACACCTGGGAGAAAGATCTGGTTCTCAAAATCATGAGCTACTATGGGGCAATCAGCCCTGGGCCTAACTCTGCATGGTAATCCTGGAGATGACCCATCGTGCCCTGCTGACCTTTGTCATCCTCTATTCCACAAGCTTCTGCTCCACTGGCCTGAAATTGCTGCCCCAGCTTTATGTTGCCAAGTTTGAGGACGACAGCAGCCACCTCCAGCACCGCTGTGATCTCTGATGGGGAGAAGCCAATGGCTCGCATAGCATCCTTCAAGAAAAGCAGCATTAGGGAACAGGGTTAAACACAGGAAAGCCCTCAGGTGAGCTCCCTATGGACCACAGCAAAGCCTTCTGTGCATGAGCGTGTTGAGATCCAAGGCAAAACCCAATTATACTTTCAGGGACAAAAATGGATGTGTAAATGGCGCTGTGGGTTAAACCACAGAGCCTAGGACTTGCCGACCAGAAGGTCGGTGGTTCGAATCCCTGCAACGGGGTGAGCTCCTGTTGCTCGGTCCCTGCTCCTGCCAACCTAGCAGTTCGAAAGCACGTCAAAGTGCAAGTAGATAAATAGGTACCGCTCCGGCAGGAAGGTAAATGGTGTTTCCGTGCGCTGCTCTGGTTCGCCAGAAGCGGCATAGTCATGCTAGCCACATGACCCGGAAGCTGTACTCTGGCTCCCTCGGCCAATAAAGCAAGATGAGCGCCGCAACCCCAGAGTCAGCCACGACTGGACCTAATGGTCAGGGGTCCCTTTACCTTTACCTAAGGGTGCTCCCAGGGAGGTGTTTAATATGATATCAGTGCTCCTTATCTGTCCACAAGACTTTCCTGGATTCAAAATGCCAGTCCATGCTCCCCTCCCACCCCCCATCTAATCCTGGTTTTCCCTTTCTGGGGGAAATTCAACAAAACTGCCACCAACTTCCTATTTGCAATATCTCAATGACCCATTTGCAACAGTAAGCCCCTGTCTCTGAAAGCACTCTGATTAACTAGAGAGAAGGATTTGGGTTGCACAGGCTCTAATATGCCATAGGGCAGGTCTGTGGATTCACAGGAATATACAGGTGGGCCCTGCAACAGAATGCTGCTATGTGGCGTGTGTGTTTCTGTTCAGGGTTCCAGTCACCCATGCCCCTTTCCAGGATATTCCCCCCCACACACATTTTCCCTCCCCAGTTTTGCACACATACACCAACAGTCAGGGAGGATTTCATAGCTGCTGAACATGCTCATACCCAAGAGGCAAGGTGAGGCGACTGCCTCAGGCAGCAGGATCCCCAAGGGGCATCCAATCCCAATGTCGATCTTTATCCCCCATCCCTATTCTTGATTTAGATCTTCTCTCACCCCTACTTCCCTGGTAGGGGAGAACACCATTTTGTGGTTTGCCTCAGGTGACAGAATGTCTTGAGCCGGCCCTGCTCATACTTCCTGTTGTGGTGTTCTCTATGTCTCTCATTTGTACTTCTATACACCTTGGGTTCTGCAAAGAGCTAGTCCACACTTCTGCTTATTCCCATGCCTAGAGAGCATGGGTCCAGCAGTTGTCCTATCCTATGTTTTCTAGGCAAGGGTCTGAGCAGTTCTGCCTCTGCCCTGTTGCTTTACCCCAGAAAACCTGCTCTTTAGCGCTAAATTGGAACAAATAGCAATATGTGGAAACCCCAATTGCCATTTGTTCCGATTCAGTGCTAAAATGCAAGTTTTCCTGGGGGAATACTGATGGAGCAAATGGAAGTGTGAATGAGCCCTAAGTCCAGACCTTCCAAGTGTCCCTATTTTCCCGAGACAGTCCCAGATATACAGAAGCCGTCCTGGTTTCTGATTTGATCCCAGAATGTTCCACTTTTCCATAGGACGACCCTATGGAGAGCCAGTGTGGTATAGTGGTTAAGAGCGGTAGACTCGTAATCTGGTGAACTGGGATCGATTCCCCGCTTCTCCACATGCAGCTGCTGGGTGACCTTGGGCTAGTCACACTTCTCTGAAGTCTCTCAGCCCCACTCATCTCACAGAGTGTTTGTTGTGGGGGAGGAAGGGAAAGGAGAATGTTAGCCTCTTTGAGACTCCTTAGGGTAGTGATAAAGCAGGATATCAAATCCAAACTCCTCTTCTTCTTCTATTTTCATCAGAGAAATGTTGGAGGGTATGGAGTGATGCGACCCCCCGAGCCATGAGGATAAGTAACTATACAACCTTTAGAAGACACCTAAAGGCAGCCCTGTGTAGGGAAAGTGTTTATTTAAAAATGTTTAATATTTTATTATGTTTTTATATACAGTGGTACCTCAGGTTAAGAACTTAATTCGTTCTGGAGGTCCGTTCTTAACCTGAAACTGTTCTTAACCTGAAGCACCACTTTA
Organism: Podarcis filfolensis; assembly: GCF_964270895.1. Classification (NCBI taxonomy): domain Eukaryota; kingdom Metazoa; phylum Chordata; class Lepidosauria; order Squamata; family Lacertidae; genus Podarcis; species Podarcis filfolensis. The sequence goes on along the minus strand of NC_139605.1, from coordinate 113,700,423 downwards.
GCTATTGGGGCCTCCCGCTGCCGCCACACCACCGGAGCACGATTTCTGTTCTAATCCTGAAGCAAAGTTCTTAACCCGAGGTACTATTTCTGAGTTAGCGGAGTCTGTAACCTGAAGCCTATGTAACCTGAAGCGTATGTAACCCGAGGTACCACTGTATGTTGAAAGCCGCCCAGAGTGGCTGGGGCAACCCAGTCAGATGGGAACAGGACACCCCTATTTTCATCTGAGAAATGTTGGAGGGTATGTAAGTCTTCAGAAAACTCCATCCTGTTCATGGCTGCATGCATATAGGTTACATGAGGACAAATATCATCACCATTACTACCACTACTACATCTTCTGCCACTCACAGACCAGTACAATTTATACCCCAGACCCCACTATGGCACACAGCACAACTCATACCTGAACAGCTCTGAAATTGGCGGCATCATCCATACCGTGCAGGCTTGAAGCCTCCCTGTTGAGGTAACCATAAAGGCGGCAGTCTCGTTGCAGCTTCAGCTGCCCTGTTGAAGAGGAGGAATCATTGTCGTGGCCTCTGTGGTTCTCACCCCTCCTTTATTCACAGAGCCCCCCACCCCTGTGTTAAGGGAGGCCATATTCTGATGCTATGATCCCCCCACTTGCAAGACTCAACCACCCACTCAGAAGTAAATGGCCAGAGCTCTCTTCCCTAATGGGGCCACACACACTTGGCCTAGAATGCAGCCCTCTAACTCTGCCATTGTGTGCTTTAGGCCCCGTCATAGCTGTCAACTTACAGATTTGAAAATAAGGGACCAGCAGCCTTGAAAATAAGGGATCAGCAGCCAAAATAAGGGATTTTCAGAGCACAGGTATGTTCAACTTCTGAGCCCCTCCGAGCCAAAGGCAGAAAGCCCAGCCAGCAGCCAAACGAAGCCTCAAGTGGTGGTTCCCACAGCACAGCAACCCGGCAAAGGGGATGCAGCAAGGGAAACCACCGTCACCTCTCTGCTGGGAAGCGCTGAGCAAAAATGAGTCCCCAGGCAACGCGGCCGATTTGATCGGCACAAGGCATGCAAGCTCCACCCCCCCCAGTCGTTCTTAGACTCCTTTTTGGGTGAGCAATGCAGCCAAGCAACACAGTTGGAGCCTCCCTCCTCCCTGGCCAGCAGGGAGGGAGGGAGAGGAGCTGCTTCCTTTGAAACCCGGGAAATTTAAGGGACATCATCAATAAGGGACAGCAATGGGACACAGCGCTGGGATAAGGGACTTTCCCGCCAAATAAGGGATGGTTGACAGCTATGGGCCCCATGGATGAAAGACGTACTGAGCAGCTCGTCCGAGCCTCCAGACAGCAGCTGGTAGAAGATGTGGAAATTCCTCTCGCCCTTGACATGATGAACCACCCGGGATTTCTCTAGCAGGTCTGAGAATAAATGGAAGGAGGAAATGAAAGAGGTAAGTGTTGGATGGGCACCATCAAGGCCAAGCTACTATCTGTAGTGTCTCTGGATATTCCTAGGCTCCTGAAAAATCTTGTAGCCTGGCAATGTGCATCTGAGGATAAACAGAAACACAGAACCTGCTGCCTTGAAGATGTTGCTGGACAGGGAAGCCAATGGGATGTCCAACTCTCCTCAGCCCCATCTAGCAAGGCCAATTGCCAGAGATGGTGGGACCTGTAATCCAAAACGTCTGGAGAGCACACATTCTAGGGTTGCCATGTGTCCTCTTTTCCCAGGACATGTCCTCTTTTTCATGGGTAGAGTCGTCATAGTGATAATGAGTTAAATGTAGAAGTTGGCAAATGTGTCCTCTTTTTTGCAATATGGCAACCCTAACATTGACTAGATACTAAAATGTAGGTGTGCGTCTTAAGGTTGGGGAACCTATGGCTCTCCAATGTCGTTGGACTCCACCACCCATTAGCCCCAGACAGCATGGCCAATTGTCAGGTGTGGTGGGAGTTGCAGCCTCTGGTTCCAGCAACTGGCCAAGAGGATGAAATCCCGTTTGTGCCTTATAAATTCTCACAAACTTTATCAGGGTCTGGTATCTCATACTCACAATTGCTGATGACGCCACCCAAAGGATCGCCCTTGAAGTCAAACTCAATATCCATGTATTTGCCCTAAGGAGAAGAAGGGAATGTGGAAAGCAGTTGAAGCAAAATGAGCTGCCTGTAACCCCTGAAGGATGTGATACTGAGTCCACACACTTTTGGGAATTAAGTTACTATTTTTTAATTCATTTTTGCTTCAGAGTAGCCTAATTTACAGTGCAGATATAGGGACTTGGTGTCAATTTAAAATTGACAGATAGCAACGGTCAAATTACATGAGACATGTTTACTTTCCCCAGTGCAGCAAGTAGCAGTTTCAGTGGAGATCTTTCCCTCTCTCCCACAGTGTCAAGCAAAACTATGGCCTCTCCTCCAAAACAGCAGCATTTCTCATTTTAAAAACAACAGTATTCTTGCCCTGACAGATGCCTTTGTATCCACCCAACCAACCACATCAAGCAAGATTTCTTCAAGTCAGAAAGCAAGGCTGCACGCTTTCTCATTTCCATGAAGAGTAGAATAACAATAAATGATGTGAAACAGGCGAATATTACCTGGACATTTGATTAACACCATTTATGCAGGTCACGTCAATCATCTTTTCTTGGCATACTATTTGAGTTGTGGAATTTTGATGTAGGCGCAGATCTGAATCCAGAATTCTTGCTCTGTCTTCCCATCCCACCCTCTTAAGTGGCTTGACATAATTCTTGCTGTGACACAAACTCTCCCAAAACATTCATTCCTCGGCAAATACTTACAAATCGTGAGGAGTTGTCATTGCGAATGGTTTTGGCGTTTCCAAAGGCTGCAATAGGGGATGAAGAGGGTCATTAAAAGAGTTGCACGTTTACCCAGGAAAGCCTTGCCCACCCCTCCATGTGGTGGAGAGCCAGTGTGGTGTAGTGGTTAGGAGTGGTGGACTCGTAATCTGGTGAACTGGGTTTGCTTCCCCACTCCTCCACATGCAGCTGCTGGGTGACCTTGGGCCAGTCACACTTCTTTGAAGTCTCTCAGCCCCACTCACCTCACAGAGTGTTTGTTGTGGGGGAGGAAGGGAAAGGAGAATGTTAGCCACTTTGAGACTCCTTAGGGTAGTGATAAAGCGGGATATCAAATCCAAACGCCTCCTCCTCCATGACGTTAAGAGGTCTTCTGGACTAGATTGTAGAGGCAACGTATCATGGCAGGAATGGACAAACAGGGATAGAATAGTATAGAATTCAAGGACTTGCTAGACCACAGATTATGAAAACTCAAAGGTTCTCAAAAGCCCAAGGCCAAGACAAGTTGGTATCACTAACGTCACGGGCGCTGTCCAATATGTGGCTGTAACATTTGCCCAACTACAGCAAATGCAAATACAACAGAAGCTTTGGCTTCAGTGGGGACATCTGGATCCCTCACAAGTAATGAGCAACAACTGCGTACAATTAGGCATCCTTATCAAAAGTGCAGAAGAGCCTTGGTACTTTCCTGTCCCAGAACGCAGCCCTCTTTATCCCATTCACAGAGAAGAAATCAGCATGTACATACCTTCCAGTACTGGGTTCGACTGCAGCAGCTGTTCCTTGACACGATTCACCTGTTCCCCTTTCCCACATACAGCTGCCACGTATGACATCATCAGCTTGCTGGCCTCTGAGGGTACAGGAAAAGTAGGAGGACTAGAGGTAAGAGATCCATTCTTTAAGAGTCAGAAGCAGTATTTCCACCAACCTCAGTGCTGATCTTAGTACTGTAGTGCTTAGATTAGAGATCCCATACACTTTAAGTGTCCTGCCGCAGGTATCATTCAGTGTTAGATAACTAGCACGTGTATATGGTTTGCCCAAAGTGGCTTTGCAGGCCCAATGGAGAGGATTGGCAGTCCTAATTAAGCCTTAGGTCCAGAGGTTCCCGCTTCTGGATTATACTTTTGTTTGGAGATGTGTGCATAATTGTTTGCATAAGCACTTACCGGTAGTTGGATTTCATGCAAGGCAGGAGGGCATTTTCAGCTGTGAACAGCCTATTTATATTTGTCTATGTCATTGTTTCCCAAACTTGGGTCTCCAGTTGTTTTTGGACTACGACTCCTACCATCCCTAACTAGCAAGACCAGTGATCAGAGACGATGGGAATTGTAGTCCAAAACCAGCAGGAGACCCAAATTGGGGAAACACTGGTCTATGTGAACAAGAAGGTTGGGGGTGAGGGAACCGGGTGGAACACAGGCTGTGGTAATTTTTGGATAGTGTCAAGGGCACTTCCCAGACAAAGAATGCACACAGCAGAGAGTTAACTGTTGTCAAAGATATCACACTCACTTCTACAGCTCTCAAGAACTATGCACACCCGCTTAGTGTCTAGGCAGCTGTTCCAATGTCCATGCCCTATGGAGCAGTTTCAGCAACTAGGAACCACTCCCCCTCCACCAGTTTATGTATCTTCCCCCAATGGGCTGCGTGCACACAGCTGGAGACTACGCCTGCAGGGAAACTTTCTCTGCTCATCCCTCTTCAATCCCCTCCTGGTTCTGGGAGACAGTGGTTCAGCAGAGGGTGGGGAGCACCCAGACCTTCACTTGGCTGGCCTGCCTCTTCCTCCAGCTCTGAAGCTTCCCCCTGCCTCCGACTCCTGCTTCCTGGCTGGTACAGGTCCCCACAGACCACTGGCCCCCTCTCCCAAGTCAAACTCCAGCCCCCACTTCCCCTGGCGCTCACTCTTCAGCATCCTGCCATCCCCTGACAGTAGCATGTTACATGAGATGAAGCCGTATCAGTCTCTCTAGTGCAGACTTCCTCTGTTGCCCTCCAGATGTTGTTGGACTCTAACCTCTGTCAGCCCCAAGCAGCATGACTAGTGATCAGTTGGACATCGGTTTGGGGAAGGCTGGTCACCTTGACAAACTACATAGGACTCAGCTACATTAGGGGGAAAGTACCGTATTTTTCCGTGTATAAGACTAGGTCTTTTTACTTTAAAATTATGGGGTCTGTGGGTCATCTTATACACGGGGCAATCTCCCCCCTATTTTCTTAAATTGGAATCCCTAAAAATAGGGGGCGTCTTATACCGGGGGGGGCTCTTATACACAGAAAAATACGGTAGTTATATGTTTTAACACTGTGACACCAGATGGCACTGTAGAGCTGAAATCGGAACTTATGAAATTTTCCATTGTGAGCTTTAAGACGGGTTTTTCCCCAGGGTGTTTTTTATAGCTGCGTAGATGCAGCCAAACAGAAACGCGCCAACATTACTATATAAACCCACCACTCTGCTAAGGCCTGCCATGTGTTGCTAGACTACAACTCCCATCATCCCTAACCATTGGCCATGCTCGCTGGGGGCTGATGGGAATTGTAGTTCAGCAACATCCGGAAGCTCACACATGTCTCCCACCCCTGTTTTATGACGTTCTCCTCCCTCCCTTGAATAACCCTTTCTCACTCACCTGTTTTGCCAGCCCCGCTCTCTCCAGTGATAAGAATGCATTGGTCTTTGTCCTGGTCTCTCAGTGAGCGATAGGCATCATCTGCTATGGCATAGCTATGTAGGCACAGTGAAGAAGCATTAGAATAAGGTTACCAGATTTTTTTCAATGAATCCAGGGACATGTTTCAACTTCAATGGATTTTGTATGGGGACTGATTTGTAAATCCAGGGACTGTCCCCAGGAAACAGGGACGTCTGGTAACCTTACATTAGAAGGGCAGGCTGGCTGGCTTGCTACCAGCATCCCATTCTTCAAAGCTGTCACATACACACACACGCCAAACTCCCTTGGGGGTCTCACTTACATGTGGGGTTTTACCGCAAAGAAGTTACAGTTCTTATACTCCTCCACTATCTCTTCCGTGTAAATGGGCAGCTGCTCGTACGGGTTCACGGAGATCACCACGTTCCCGATGTATGTCTGTCAAGGCAGGAATGTTGCTATTACGAACAGCAAGATGCTGGCAGTGCTCAAAATTGGGGTGAAAGAGTAGGGTGTCCTTAATAAACACCCACAAGCAGTGGCGTAGCGTGGGTTGTCAGCACCCGGGGCAAGGCAAGTAATTTGCGCCCCCTAACCCGTGAGAGAGAGTGAGTGAGCCAGGTAGGGGCAGAGAGCTGCGAGTGGGAGCACGCCCCCCCAGATGTTGCGCCCGGTGCGGCCGGCCCCCCCTGCACCCCCCACGCTACGCCACTGCCCACAAGTCCAGCTCCTGAGTCCTCTCCCAGCTTCAGACACGTCATGCTCCCTTGTCACTTCTGAAAAAAGTAGCTAAGCTGGCCAGTACAAAAAGGTAAGGAGGTCAGGGCCTTTTCTGCCTCCCCATAATTCAGGTATTGAATTAACCAGAGACAGTATGGTGTAGTAGTTATCATAATAGACTAGGACCTGCGAAACCAGGGTTCAAATCCTCAATGGGCTGAAGCTGAGTAAATGAATGAGTCAGTTCCTGCTGCCCCCTCAGCTGACTTTCCTCCAGCTTGTTTTCCCTCGGCCCCTGCTTCTGTTACCACAGCGCCACCTCTCTCTTTCTCCATCCCCTGGGATGAGGATTGCCAAATGATCAGGGGAGGAAATGCTGCTTTGGTCTGTATTGTTGTTGTGCCTTTAAACCCCAGCTTCTTTTTCAGGAATCTACAGGAGAAGCTTTTCTTTTCTTTTCTTTTTAAAGATATTTATTGAAATTTTCAAAAAATAAAGAAAAAACAAAAAAAATAAAAATAAAAAAGACACATATAATTGCATTCCTTTCTTTCAATAACATATTTCCTTGACTTCCCCACACCTCACCTTCTTGTATTCCAATTCAATTTTTAGTTCAGCAAGTTCTTATCCCCAAATTTTACCTTATTATATTTAATTCAATTTAATTAACCAATTTTAACATAAACCTCAGTCTTTATGCATCAGTACTTATTCTTAATATCTTTTTCTAAGGTCGACCCCAATTCCCTTTCACGAGTTCCCCATTTTAATATAAGTAGCAAAACAAAATACATAAAAACAAAATATAATTGTACACCCTTTGGATTCCCAAAGCCCCACTCCCCACCTTTCCCGGTTTCGAACTCCAACAAATGTCCATCAGTCAATCTGCAGTCAGCCTGGTGACCTCACGTCCGAGGCTCTTAATTCTCTCTCAATTCCTCTCTGCCGGTTTTTTTGATAGTCCTTTATATTAAACACCAAATCTCGGAGAAGCTCTGTCCCAATAAGGTCCATATTTCTTCCAGCCAGACCTCCATATTTAAAAGTGTAGTCCAAATCTTGTTTCTTACTTCTTTTAAGTCCAAATGTCCCAGAAACTCCAGTTTCCACTTTAGTCAGGTTTGTAATCCATAAGTCTTCAGATCTCCACATGAGGAGATCTCTCCATTCCTCATTCTTCCATTCAAACCAGATTTTCATGATCCCATTCTTATTTTCCTTTATATCCATCTTAACAGGCCTCTGGCTCTCCTTAATCATCTGCAGCATTATAGCTCCTCCTTCCTTTCCCTCCAAATCTTCATATATCTCTTTCCCCACTTTCTCAAATTTCTCAGATTTCTTTTCTTCTTCAGCTGCAAAGATTTTTAGTTCAGCTACAAAAACCTTTTGTTCAAAGACTTGAGTCAAGTCCCTTCCAGATTCAGCAAGTTTATTTACTGTTTCATTCAATGTTGTGACATTTGTAGCCAAAACATTGCTTTGTTCTTGTAACTTTCCCAGGAGAAGGAAAGCCTTTTCCAGTTCAGTCAGTATTTTTCCACTTGCAGCCATTCTTGTAATGTCCCAGAGCCCCCTCTAGAGGAGTTCTGGTTACTTAGTATTCCTTCCAGTTCCAATCCAAAAGTCAAATTAACTTTTCCTCTTTATTTTCAACCATTTATTCCCTGAATGTAACAAATATAACCAGCAAAGGCAACAAAAACAAAGTTCTCTTTTTTCCCCCAGCTTTGACAGCTAGTTTGACAGCTGTCAAAATCTTCTATGTCTCTTCAACAGGCTCTCTCACGGATCGCTCCCGGGTCCTGGGGGGGGGGGTGACGGTTCCACTCTCAAAATTAACTCTTATCCTCCAGCAAATTCACTTATACTGCCAAAACGTGAAATTAATTACTTTTATCCTCTCAAGAAGAAGGTGTTCTCTCAACCTTAGTTATCTAGTCCTTGCTTTAAAATGTTTACAGGACGGGGAGACGGACTTCCTCTTTGCGCCTTCCCCGCTCGTGCCAAATCCGAAAAAGAAATTTAAAGTCCAATTTCCGTATTACTCACGGGTTGTTACTTTTAGTCCAAATGTTCAAAGGAAGAAGTCAGTGCTCTCCGACCATGGCATGCGGCTTCACTCCGTAGGGGAAGCAGTCGACTCACAGCACCGCGCCACTCCCTGTCCCCCGTTCCGGAGCCTGTAAAAAGGCTCCTTCGCGGGTCGGGGGGGCGCAAATGGTGCCCGCCGAGTCACCAGGTCCACAGGCTTCAGTGCCTGTGGTTTCTGAGGGTCCCCGCGTCGCCGCCGCGACAGGACCCGTCCCTTACTGAGCAGATTCCCTCCGGAGCTCGGAGGGAATCCGCCATTAGTCGATCGCGCTAACCCGGAAGTCCTCTACAGGAGAAGCTTTTCACGGCACAAACTTCATAATGTATGTGCATCGTCACTCACTGTGAAAGGCACAGCTACAGAAGCCTGTTGGAAAGTTGGCATGCTTCGTCCTGCACAGCCAGTCAGCTGTGTCTCTGGACAGGAGCTGCAATAGTTGTTGCCTATTTCTCTATACAAAAATACACCTAGGCTGCAAAGCTATACATGTTCTCTAGGGAGCTGACGGGAGAAAATATGCATACGATCAGACTGTGCATGTCATACTGTACAGTGCCTCATGTTTCCCATTCTGAAGTTAAAAATAGGGATGGAGGACAAAACCAGTATGTATATAATGCCTAATATGTCAAATTTTCATTTTCCAAAGCAATACGAGAACTGAAATACAGCCATCCTTTGAAATTCACACGTATCCAAATTTTGCGATGCAGTTCTCCAATGAAACCATGTTTACAAAAAACGCATTATATTAGGGGAATTTGCTTGCAAAAATGTGTATATGTTTGGTGAAACTGCATATAAAAATGAGTTCGGAGAAATGTTCGGAGTCCAAATGAATTTTCATGAGGATTAAAGGGGGGGGAGAACCATAAATTGCTGCAAAGTGCATAGAAATGTAATTAAGATTTGAAAAATGAGAAACAGAGAGCACCAAAATTGACCGATCCTTCCACCCCAGTTAGAAAGGCTGCCACCCAGTTCAGTTACCACCACCCCCCCAATCCCTGCCGCTCTTACATAGATTTCCTTATGTTGGAAGCGCTTCTCCAGATTCTGCATTAACGTATCTTCTGTCAATGGGTCCAGAAGCACCAGATCTCCTACCCTACTGGTGTCAATTGCAGTATCGGCCTCCATGGCTGTGGGAGAGACAGGAATTCCAGACACGAATGCCTACCTGCAAGGCAATGGAACAGCTAGGTGAGATCCGGATAATGCTGCCACAGAACCAGAAAGACCTCTCCTTAGTGACATGTGAAAAGCTGCCACAGACTCTTGGCTCATACAAAGCCAGTAACAATGCAGCAGGGTCGGTGAGTCTGCAAACCTCCAGATGTTATTGCACTACAGTGTAGCTCACCATCCTTGGCCTTGCTGACTGGGGCTGATGGAATCTGGAATCCGACAACATCTGGAGGACCCTGGATTCCTTGCCCTTGCTGTAGATGGGTACAGTGGTACCTCGGGTTACGTTACCTTCGGGTAATGTAATTTAAAGGATACTTTAATGTATACTTCCGGGTTTCGCCACACGCACATGTGCAGAAGCGCTCTATAGTGCCGTGTGCATGCGCAGAAGCGGCGCCTCCGGATACAGAGTTTTTGGGGTAAGTACGGACCCCCTGGACAAATTAAGTTCATATCCGGAGGGTCCACTGTATTATGCAAGAGACACAAGGGTGTGTGTGTGTGTGTGTGTGTGTGTGTGTGTGTGTTGCTTTCAAGAGCAACTGTGTACATAAGACCAGCTGCATTGCAGGGAGTTGGACTTTATGATCCTTGGGGTCACTTCCAACTATGGTTCTATGATCTATGCTAGATGGCGGTTGATGGGATTTGGAGTCCGACAACATCTGGAAAGCCACAGGTCAGTCACAGTTGCTCTTAGATATTTTGGGGGGGAAATATCTAATTATTGAGAAAATAAACAGAGGTGAAATCCACAATGTGTGCTACAGTTTAAGTAAATATCTTGGAGACCCCGCTTCTGTTTTTATGTTCCATTATCTTGTTTCAGATGAACTGAAAGCACCCTCCCTGTTACGATGTAGTGAGATTACCGCCTGATTAGTGTGAGTGGGTCTATTACGACGGTTTTATGAGAAGTGGCTCCAGATGGGATTTGACACAAGAGAACAGCTAAAATGTTCTTTAATGGCTATGTATGTTCATTTCCAGAATGGGCCACTCACTCACAGAGTTGAGATTCAAGACCAGTGTCTGTTTGGCAGATTGTATTTGAGAAACAGCAGCTTTTGGCAGCTGGAATAAGCAGGGAAATAGAGTGCTATTGGTTGGGTGAAGATGAGGAATGGCGAGGCCTGGACAGAGTATCTTTCTCTCTTTCTTATTGCCTCCAGGCGTCTTGCTTATTGAGCATTCAACCTAGAATCATAGAATCTTAGAGTTGGAAGGGACCCAAGGGTCACCTAGTCCAACCCCCTGATCTGTTTGCAGGGAGATTATGCGACATTGGATTGTTTACAGGGAGGTTAGACAGCATTGCTTTGAAGAAAGTGCTGCCCCACACTTTCCATCACTTTCTTCCACCCAAAAAAACAGTGACAGTCTGAAAGCACCCTCTTTTTTTTTTGGTAGGTCTGATATAGGACTCAGCTACATAAATAAAGACACAGCTATTTGAATGTGCTATAAACATGCAACACCAGATGGCGCCAGAGAGCAAAAAATTTTAAAACACAATTTTCCATATATATATTTTTCTTTCGTTATAACTATCACATTTCTGACTTATTTATAGCGTTTTCCCCCTATGTGTAGATCCACCCATAGACTAAAAGACCAGCTGTTTTACATGAGTGCCCCTTTACCTCTACTTAAGCTTCTCTGTTTGCAACAAAGCAATAAATAGTCAGGGGTCCAGGCTCTCTATTTTCCTTATTCAGTGAATGCACATGTGGCAGGGCGCAGCACCACAGTGCTACAATTCCCAGAGTTCCATGAGAAGAGGCATTGGCTGTCAAACTACTCAGGGAATTGCGGCTCTGGGAGAGGAGAACAGCTCCCTTTGGGGGGAGTGGGTAGCCATGATTGCTTAAAGTGGTATCACGGGGTTCAAAATGAATGCTGTGAATGGAGCCTCTGTGTTACTTCAATTAAACACAAAAGCAAAGCATGACTCTGAATATCCAGTCTGTGCTGCTCCGTAATGAAGGGAAGCAGCAACAATAAGGGAAGCACATGCAGGGAAGGCTAAAAGGTTGTCAGCTCATAAGTGCTTTGTGAGGAGATGCTGAGTGCCTTCCCGACCACCCCCACCCTTCCATCCTGCCGGGTGCCATTGATTCCTAGGCCAGCTGACAGCTGTTGGCGGCCCAACTTCCTGCTCTGAGTCACTGGTGTCCTTGCAAGCCTGGGGTGGTTCTTCCCAGTGGTATTAACCTCTTCACGGCTAGTTCCAAAGTCTAACCTAGAAGAGAGTACTTTCCTCCCCGCAAGCCAAACTCACGGCTGCAGTTAAGTTGGCAATCCTATGCTTCATTTACTCGAAAGTAAGTCCCATTAAAAACCAGTGGGACTAAGTAAACATGGCTAAGAGCAAGCTGCACAAATGTGACTTGTTTCAGAACCCAAACTTTGCACCACCGCTGCCTCGGCGCTGGTGCAAATGTCCATGGATTTGTCTAATCTTTTTAAAAAGTCATGCAAGCTAGCAGCAAAGGGCAGACCGTGTTAAGGAATATTTAGGGGGAATAATGGGCTTTAAATGGGCTTTAAATGCAGGCATGTCTTTGTGTCCTGCTGCCCTTCTTTTATGGGGCTCCAAGGTGCAGTTTTACCTTAGAGATAAGTTCACCTGAGAGGCAGTGACTTATAAGAGATGGCGTAGCTTAGGAGCTATGATTCTGAGCTATGAATCAGAAAACCCCTGGTTCAAAACTTGCTGCTTCTTTCTTTCTTTCTTTCTTTCTTTCTTTCTTTCTTTCTTTCTTTCTTTCTTTCTCCACCCCCCCCAACTCAACTTTAATTGTACAACCTGAATTTGCTGTTATGGGATTGAATCCCACCTGAAGATTGCAAAAGTCTGGAAATGGTGCATTTATGTGTGTGCATAAGAAGGAGAAAAAGGTGTGTGCCTGGGAATAGGGTTAAAGAGCTTCTCTCTTCCTGTCCCAGTCTTCCACTTAAACCTGCAATCTCAGCGGTTGCATTGTACTAACAAAAAACCAACAGCCCCAAAATCGATTGCATGCCCTCCAACATTTCTCCAATGAAAATAGGGACGTCCCATTCCATAAAAATAATTTTACTATTTAGACACCACCCATCTGACTGGCTTGCCCCAGCCATTCTGGGTGGCTTCCAACATATATAAAAACATAATAAAACATTAAACATTCAAAGAAAAATTTCATATACTGGGTTGCCTTCAGGCAGCTCGGGGGTCAGAAAACTCCATAAAGGTAAAGGGACCCCTGACCATTAGGTCCAGCCGTGGCCAACTCTGGGGTTGCAGTGCTCATCTTGCTTTATTGGCCGAGGGAGCTGGCATACAGCTTCCGGGTCATGTGGCCAGCATGACTAAGCCACTTCTACATGACCAGAGCAGCGCACGGAAATGCCATTTACCTTCCCACCGGAGCGGTACCTATTTATCTACTTGCCCTTTGACGTGCTTTTGAACTGCTAGGTTGGCAGGGGCAGGGACCGAGCAACGGAAGCTCACCCCGTCGCAGGGATTCGAACCACCGACCTTCTGATCGGCAAGCCCTAGGCTCTGTGGTTTAACCCACAGCGCCACCTGCGTCCCTTAGATAACTCCATACCCTGCAACGTTTATTCAGTGAAAATAGGGACATCCTAAGGAAAAGTGGGATGTTTTTAGGATCAAATCAGAAACTGGGTTGCCTTCTGTAAATCCAGGACTGTCCCTGGGGAAAAAAGGACACTTGGAGCATTTGGATTGCAGAGCCACACATAAAGTCTTAGCAGTGCTGTGCTTCTGCTAGTCATGCTTCTGGCTGAGGGTGAAGCTGGGAAGCCAGTGAAGACTCTTTCCTGGCACTGGCCAACAATCCCTTAGCAAAGCATTCTGTTGTCGTCTGAGCTACTAAATTGCTGTTTGCCCCCAGAGTAGACTCAGCAAGAAAACTCAATGAAGCTGCATCAGCAGCACTAATCGAGGAGTTCCTGTGAGCGGCACGATCGTTAGCCTGACTATAAAAGAACTTTATGGCCGGGAAGGAGTTGAACAGCCTGGATGCTGTACTTTCTCCTTTGTATCTCCCAGGTGAGAGCAGAAGGCCCAACTGCGATAGCATCTCATCCTAACGTAGGTGGGTAAATAAACAGAGGCATATGGCCAGTGGTTAGTATTCAGTCCATTTATGGGGAGCCAAACTTGGAACAGAAGCTGGTATAGATGCACTGAGAGCCAGAGCTCTTGGGTTGTCCAGGTGTACTTGATTCTCGCCTTAACAGTCATTGTGGTGCAATGGTTAGGCTAGTTTGTTGTCTTAAGGGTCTCTCTTCTGCTTTTCTTGTTTATTGTGGGCTGCCATGGTTTCTTATGGCTGCCACATGGGAGGACACCAATGTTAACTATGTGGCTACTGACCAGAGAAACTGTAAGCTCACACTAGGGAGGAAGCTGGGGGTTTATCTGAAGTCCTCATGAGAAGAGACCAGCTGGATCAGGCAAAAACCCATCTAGTCCAGCATCCTGTTCTCACAGTGACCAACCACATGTCCATCAGAAGCTCCAAGGCCAGACCCAAGTGCAACAGCGTCCGATTTAGATATTAGCTATGAATCAAGGGCGGTCGGATGAAGGGGTTTATACTTCCAATAAGATTTGTTTTGTTTACCAGATTTATATCCCCCTTTCCCACGAGAACTTCCCCAAGACACACAAGTAATAATATGGGATGGTAGCCAACACTCACAGATCCCATTGATTTCAATGTGTACACTCTGAGTATGGCAAATGTTGGCTATTACCCATTGGTTCTTGTAAGACCACAGGGATTCAAACCCAGGCCTCCCTTGTCTAAGTAAAATACACCAACCCAAGGCTAGGGAACGTTTGGCCCTTCAGATGTTGTTGGACTACAGTTCCCATCATGCCTGACCACTGGTCGTGCTGCCTGGGGCTAATGGGAGTCCAATAACATCTGGAGGGACAGAGCTTCCCCAGCCGTGCTTTGTTTGAAGGAAAATAATATACATAGCAACCATGCAGGAGCAGCAAATGTGGTGCTCTCCAGCTCCAGATGTTGTTGGGGTTGGTGGGGTGGTGCTTTCCAATTCTGATTGAAGCTGGTTTGGAAGAAAACACATCAAAATGTAGAACTTCATAAAAAGTGACAGAGCAGGTGTGGCTTGCGGTTTATGATGTGTGTGCACACCACTTCTCAAACCAGCGGTGGGAACACACCAGATGCAGGGTCAATGGGAATGTGTGCACACCCCAAATGTGCTCATTGCTAACTGTTTGGGGAGCGGGTAAGAGGGACACTGGGTGATGGAACAGAGTATACTGGAGAAGATGGAACACTAAACAGTGCTGCAACATTTTGTTGCAGATCCCACTTGTTAACAAGTACAGTGGTACCTCAGGTTAAGAACATAATTCATTCTGGAGGTCTGTTCTTAACCTGAAACTGTTCTTAACCTGAAGCACCACTTTAGCTAATGGGGGCCTCCCGCTGCCGCCATGCTGCCACCGTGCGATTTCTGTTCTCATCCTGAAGCAAAGTTCTTAACCTGAGGTACTATTTCTGGGTTAGCAGAGTCTGTAACCTGAAGCGTCTGTAACCCGAGGTACCACTGTATTAATTTTTAAACTATTCTTTTGATAATGAGGGACTCAAATACACTGAAACAATGTCGCATTTGTAGGAAGTTCCACAAAAATCTATATTGATATTTTCACTTCACAAAGGCTACCTTGGATAAGAATTACTTTCCTCACAAATGGTTGCATTTAAATGAATAACAGCTTCAGGAGGACACACTTCTGAGCAATGGTGGAGGAGTAGGGGTTGTTTGTGTCAGTGTGTGCTGCTCATGTTGTTTGCCCCCAGGTATTCCTGTCAGCTGTTTCATTCAGCCTATTTATAACATATCATCTAAGGGTGAAAACCAGAACTTCCTCCGGCCACTTGTCCCAATTCCCAGGTATTCTTATGGGTAGGAAATCTTGTCTTCCTTTAATTTAAGCCCATCTTTGCTTTGCCCTCACTGTTGACAGAAAACAATTAGTGGTTGTGCTTCAGACTGCAGCAGCCTACACTATTGGAAAAGTTAACTCCTTTCCCAGATGGTGGAACACTATCTGTCCCCTCTGAATTTTCCAGCAGCTTTTGCATTCCAAACAATTACTGCGCTTGGTTGTCCTCCTCTGAACCCATCTGATATATCTTGAATGGTAGTATCAAAAAGTACATGCAGGATTACTCTGTTTTTCTTTTCTTTTTTTTACTCACAGAGCTTAATTCGTGATATGAGAGGTGGCATGGGAGAAGAACGCCTATTGAATAGGAGTGGTTTATTAATTTATTTAGCTGTACAAAGTACAGTGAGTATGTGTGTCTGTGTGTACACACAGACACACACACACACCATATTTTTCGGTGTATAAGACGCCCCCATGTATAAGATGCCCCCTATTTTGGGGGACTCCAAATTAAGAAAACACCCCTCAGCACGACCTGTGTATAAGAAGAGTCCCAATTTTAAACTTAATTTTTTCGTTAAAAAAAACCCTAGTCTTATACACGGAAAAATACAGTATGTATGTTTGTTCTGACCTAAAGAACTTGTTTTCCCTGGGGAAAGAGTGGGCCAAGGGGGAAATGGCTCGAACCTGTGCCTAGAAAGTGCGGGTCAAGCAGAAAACAGCTTGGACCCATGTTTTCTAAGCATGAGACAAGTGCAAGTGTGGACAAGCCCTGAATCAGACCATTGATCTCCCATGAAGCCCAGTTTACAACTAAAAAGTGCTCTGGAGTATCTCAAGCAGGGATCTTTCCCAGCCTGAGATCCATTTAGCTGGAGATTTCAGGGACTGAACCTGGGACTTTCAGCATGAAAAGCCCGTGCTCAGCTGCTGATCTATGCCCCTTCCATCAAACTCAGCAGAATGAAGCATGCACATAATGGAAAATGCATGAGTCAAGAACGGCACGAGGGCACTGAGAGACAAACTGTGTGTAAATGACACGGGGTACCACTTCACAAACCCCCTAGGTGGAAAGCAGCTCTGTGCAAGATGTAGCATGCAACCCACCTGCTGATCATCACACATGAAAACTGCATAGGCGTGTTCATGCTATGTACATTCAATGTGAAGTCACAGGCAGTCATGGCAGCAAACTTTGCCCATGCACGATCCATGAACCTCTACTCTAGTAACTTCTACACTACAGTGCTTTCCCTCTGAGAATGGGGCATAGTATTTAAATGTGCCTAATAAATTAGTAATTGCTCTGAAGCACCATCATCTTGCTTACACTAACTCTATTTGGATTTGCACCAAATCTTGCATCTGTATATAATAGTTCCCTCTTGTTAAAGCCCCTCCCCCCGTCATTAAGATCAGGAGATCAGTAGAACATCAGCTTCTTTTTAAAAAATAAAATTAAACACCACCAACATTTATTGCACTTTATAAAACACCCAACCTTCACCTTTGATTTATAAGGCTGCCCATGGACTCTGCACCACCACCATAAAATCTCAACATCCTTATCAGTCCTGCTTGAATAAAGTTCATATCTGAAGCGAGCAGTTTTATGTTCACTCTATTGGTATACTGTATTAAGGTTGGTTCAAAAGAGGATACGAATGACGACTTGGGTGATAAGGTAGCCATCTGTACCCAATTTGCAACCGAAACGCTTGCACCTTTGCAAGTTATGTTATGCTATGGTTTATCTGGCTCAAAGGACCCCCAAAGCAGGAAACACAAACACAACAGAAAGACACAATAAAAATGCAATAAATAAATGGGAAGTTAAACAATAAAGGTAAAGGGATCCCTGACCATTAGGTCCAGTCATGACCGACTCTGGGGTTGCGGCGCTCATCTCACTTTATTGGCCAAGGGAGCCAGCGTACAGCTTCCGGGTCATGTGGCCAGCATGACTAAGCCGCTTCTGGTGAACCAGAGCAGCACACGGAAACGCCGTTTACCTTCCCACCAGAGTGGTACCTATTTATCTACTTGCACTTTGATGTGCTTTCGAACTGCTAGGTTGGCAGGTGCTGGGACCGAGCAACGGGAGCTCACCCCGTCGTGGGGTAAGATAGCAAAATCACAAAATATACTGTTTTTGTCTTGATGAGCTGCTTCTATGCTCTCATCACCATCACAGACAGAGCTCCCCAGCACTGCACTTGCAAGGCAGGTTAACTCACATCCCCACCAATTTCTCACCTAGGAGCAAGCCCATCCGCAGCCAATAGCCTAGAGGATACCCCTTGCCTTTGTCACACCCTCGGTCACTCCTTTGGGGTTGCCCCACCAAGGCTGGCCTGCCAGCAGCAACCAACCACCAATGGCAGCACCCAAATAAATAGGCTTTTCTCCTTGGAAACCAGCTACAGCTGTGGCAACATTCTTTCCTCTTCACACTCTTTCCTGCTCCCACCAGCTGCTGTTCTCCAGATGCAGCAAGAAATAGCCATGCTACTGCTATCTGCCTCCTCTCACAGCTGAACTGCACCAAACCTTTAAAAGTTGAAGATACTTATGAACCAACCCGGACCCTGTGACCACAACCTGAGGCCCTTCTTTGGGTGCCTCCCCCACAATAGGTCCGGAGGGTGGTAACATGGGTATGGGCCTTTTCTGTGGTGGCTCCTCGTTTGTGGAATGCACTCACCCCAAGTAGGTTCGCTTGGCACCTTCATCACATATGTTTAGGTGCCAGGCGAAAACAGTTCTCTTCAACCAGGCATTTGACTGATTAACATCCTATGGCCTTTTAAATGTGTCTGTGGGAGGGGATGTTATTGTTTTGTTTTTGTTTTATTATGTATATTGTGGTTTCATTTTGTGTTTGTATGTTGTGAGTCACCCTGTGATCTTCAGATGAAGGGTGGTATACAAATTATAATAGTGCCACAGTACACATGCAGAGGTAAAGGTAAAAAAGGTAAATGACCCCTTAACCGTTAAGCCAAGTCAAAGGCAACTATGAGGTATGGCGCTCATCTCGCTTTAGGCCAAGGGAGCCACAGACAGCTTTCCAGGTCATGTGGCCAGCATGACTAAACCGCTTCTGGGGCAATGGGACATCTGGACGGAAGCCAGAGCGCATGGAAATGCTGTTTTCCTTCCTGCAACAGCGGTACCTATTTATCTACTTGCACTGGTGTGCTTTCGAACTGCTAGGTTGGCAGAAGCTTTGGATTTCCCCCAAAAGCTCAACAAGTTTAGCTTCCTAAAAAAAGCTCAACAATCTAGATTACCGCCAGCTTTCTTCTACTGCGAGTAGATCGCAGTCTATCGGGAGTTGGATGTCCCTGCATTATATCAAGTCAGATCATCGCCTCCGTCTAGTTCAGTGGGGTCTACTTGAGAGGTGGAAGACTTGCACCCTCCAAATGTTGCTGGACCCCCTACTCCCACCATCCCTGACCTTTGGCCACTCTGGCTGAGGGCTGATGGGACCTGGAGTCCAACAACAGCTGGAAGACCACAGGTTCTCCATCCCTGGTTTACTCTGACTCATGACTGTACTCTAGGTTTCCCAGGTGGTAACCTTTCCCCACCCCTTGTACTTCGGACCGTGTGCTACGGTGCCTCCCACACCTTTCCCAGTCCTACCATATGACATCCCTTAAGGGGAGATGTCGTGAGGACCTCCTGCATGCACAGCACATGCTGTACCACTGAACTATGATCTCTTCAGCTCCTAGCCAAGTTTGTGTCAAATGTCTACTGCTTGGGCCCAGGGCCAATCCTACCACTAGGCAGAATGACAAGAGTGCCATGGATGGCATATTCTGGGAGGCGGTGGAGCCCCTCAGCTCTTCCTCCTGTGCTCATTTTCCTGTCTTCAAGGGTGAGATTCTGAGTGGTCTGGAACGGGGAGGTGGCAAAAGCCTTTTGTCTAGCCCCAGGTTAGGTCAGAGCCAAGGGAAAGGTGTGGGGTTTGTTTAGGCACCTAGAGCAAGGATGGAGAACCAGATACAGTGGTACCTCAGCTTACATACGCTTCAGGTTACATACGCTTCAGGTTACAGACTCCGCTAACCCAGAAATAGTGCTTCAGGTTAAGAACTTTGCTTCAGGATGAGAACAGAAATCGTGCTCCAGCGGCGCGGTGGCGGCAGCAGGAGGCCCCATTAGCTAAAGTGGTGCTTCAGGTTAAGAACAGTTTCAGGTTAAGGGCGGACCTCCACAACGAATTAAGTACTTAACCTGAGGTACCACTGTATTGCTAGACTTCACCTCCTGTCAACCCCTAGCCAGCATGGGCAGGAATGATGGGAGTTGGAACCCAGGAAGGGGCACTGACAATCTCCGCCAGGCCAGGGTGCTCACACACTTAGCAACCCACAGTCACAGTGATCTCCAAGAGTCACAGAAGCCAAGTGCATGTTTAGCAGGTTGCAGACAATGGGTGCCAGGGGCATCTAAATATTTGACAAGGGACTGGGATGGGGGCGGGGAGAAGGATTTCCTGCTTGAAGAAATGGAGTGACTTATGGGAAGTCAACAAAGATAAACATTCATTCATTGGTGGGTACTATTTTAACAAGTCATTTGCCTCCAGATGGTTGGTATCACCTTTCCCCTGTGATTGTTTCTGTTCACAAATACAGTATCACCACTGTGCCAAATTGGCAGGGATGGGGAAAGAAATGTAATTGCATTTGCATCTATAGGTGAACCTACCTAATTTGCATTTACTGAAGCAATATGTGAACTCAAACACAGCCACGCTTCAAAATTTGCACTTCTCCAAATTTTTGCAGTGTAGTTCTCCAGCCAAGAAATGCACACACCAGGGTAAACTGTGCATATATTAGAGAAAGGAACATACAACAATGAATTACACTGGGGGAATGTTTTTGCAAAAATGTGCATATTGTGCAAAGTTGCATAAAAAAATCACACTAGGAGAAACTCACTCTAAAATGCTGATGAATTTTCATAAGGACTTTAGAAAGAATTCAAACTGATGTGGAAATGTGGAGAAAGGAACCTAAGATTGGAAAAGTGAGAAATCAAGAAAAACTGGATTTGACATCTTTGCCCATTCCTACAAATTGGAGATAGTATTGCTGTTATTGGGCCCTGAATCTGTAGAATGCTTTGCTTCATCTTTTTAAGCCTGCATGAGAAGCCACTGTTGTTCCCACTGCATTCAGTGGAACCTAAAGGTGAAAATTAGTCACAGTGGTACCTCAGGTTACAGACGCTTCAGGTTACAGACTCTGCTAACCCAGAAATAGTACCTCAAGTTAAGAACTTTGCTTCAGGATGAGAACAGAAATTGCGTGGCAGCGGCACAGCAGCAGCGAGAGGCCCCATTAGCTAAAGTGGTACCTCAGGTTAAGAACAGTTTCAGGTTAAGAACGGACCTAGAGAACAAATTAAGTTCTTAACCTGAGGTACCACTGTACTTGCAAAAATCTCCCCCCTGCAACTGACTTACCTTCCAGACAACCTGTTTATTGAGCATTCATCCTGATTTGTTTACAGGGAGATTAGAGGACCTTGGCTATTTACTGAGCATTTATTCTGATCTGTTTGCAGGGAGGTTAGGCAACATTGTGTCAAGCAATGTTTTTCTGTGCGTTTTACTGTCACTTTCCTTATTGCAAAAAGCCCAACCTTCTAGGGCAGCGGGTTTGTTGCACAAGAGCTCCAAATTAGCTTTAATTATACAAGCTGATATTGCTGGTTTATGACTGGATCTCACCCAAATCAAGGGTCTGGAAACACCCTGAGTCCAGTGCAAAGGGCTCCTAAAAAACAATTCAGATTTCTTCCCTCCCTTCACTGGGTCACACCTTCTTCCAACAGTAGAGGTGGGAAAGCACTACTTTCTGTGTTCAGCTGGCAGTATCTAGTGCTGGAGTATAAGGTTTGCCAGCACTCAGCCCCAGAATCCCTTTTCAGTGCCAAAGCTGATTCCAGGAATATGTGAATAAGTCTTGCACATTCTCCAATAGGCAAAGTTCCAGGGATATTGCTGCTTCAGTTTAAGGTTGGGGGGGGGGATGTTATGAGAGAGCACTAGAGATTTCTGGCATTTTTGTAATATTTGCCTCATGTACAAGCATACAAGCAGAACACATGTGGAGACAAACATTATGAGTAGGTATGTCTTGAAGGCGGAAGATCCACTACCCACATCGGATTCCAAGAGAGAGACTCTGCAACTCAACATGCCTTCAGCCAAATCACAGTATGCTCTCTCTTGTTCTCTCTCTTTCTAATCTGCAATCTGCAACACATGCATATTTGCCCCCCTCCCCTCAGGTTCAGGGGTATCACCTTCTCCAAGAGGTCTCCAGCTGCCAGGGGACCCTGTCCAGTCCCCTGAACATCCTGGACTCTTAGTCATCTGCCTAAGAAATTACTCTTCATCCAGCAGCCATAAAAATAATATAAAGTGTCTCTGGGAACATGCAGAGTGCTTTTACCATGCCCCCCATGCAACTGCACCCTGTAAAGGTAAAGGTAAAGGGGCTCCTGACCGTTAGGTCCAGTCATAACCGACTCTGGGGTTGCGGCGCTCATCTCGCTTTATTGGCCGAGGGAGCCGGTGTACAGCTTCCAGGTCATGTGGCCAGCATGACTAAGCCGCTTCTGGCTAACCAGAGCAGCGCACAGAAACGCCGTTTACCTTCCCGCCAGAGCAGTACCTATTTATCTACTTGCACTTTGACGTGCTTTCAAACTGCTAGGTTGGTAGGAGCAGGGACCGAGCAACGGGAGCTCACCCCGTTGAGGGGATTCGAACCGCCAACCTTCTGATTGGCAAGTCCTAGGCTCTGTGGTTTAACCCACAGCGCCACCCGCGTCCCACATAAAATGTGTCTCTGGGAACATGCAGAGTGCTTTTACCATGCCCCCCATGCAACTGCGGCCTTAAAGAGAAGAGTTTCAGGCAAGCTTGAACCTCAAACCCCCTCTTTGGGGTAAATGAAACACAGTCCAGTTCTAAGAGCTGCCCTGTGTGTCCCCACCCCCAACATATACCTTTCTGTGTTCTCCACCTCTTTTCTTCCTCTGCCAACTCTTGTTTTGTTTTTCTTTGAAACTTCCGTGTCCGCAAACAAAGAAGAAAATGTCTTTGTCTTGGCAGTGCCTCCCAAGGAGCACTGGAGATTGGGGATTAGAATAAGTTTTTCGGCACATTTCCTCTCCAAATCAGGAACAAGGCAGACTTTACAGGGGGATTTCCTACAGACAGAAGCCGTCTCCCTGAAGGGGAGAGGGCTGCTTTTTGTAATAACACAGAGAGGATGCCTGCCCAGAAAACAAACAATGTTTCAAGGATGTAGATTTCCTATTTAACTAGCCAGCGGGGGGGTGGGGTGGGGGGAAAGAGGTATCAGGCCCTGGTGTGCAAAGCCCTGAGAAAGCCGCAGAGTCTCCTACTTTGCAAGCAAGAATGAAGTTGGCCGGGAGGGAGCCATGCACTGTGAATAAAATGCCAAGGCAGGTTCCTACTCACCCCCTGAACAGGGAGACGTCCCACAGCTCTCGCAGTCGCACACCCAAGCCTTTTCTCCAACGTAGCCCAGGGTTAGAACAAAAAGAGCAAGGAGGTTGATCCAGCTCAGCAGGAGCTGTCCATGGTTTGTCTCTTCTGCACCCTCCTGCTTGCGCTCAGCAGTTTCTGACTGCCACACCTACTTCCTCCCCGCACTGCCTGCCACCAAAGGATCTCCTCCTCCTCTTCTCAGATCACAGGGCTGCAAAGTCAACAGGGTTAATCATTAGGTTGCTAGCAAAGTGCCCATCAATTTGATGGATGGAAGGAGTGTCTGTGTGTGTGTGTGTGCATGTGTGTGTGTAAGGAGTGTGTGTGTGTGTGTGTGTGTGTGTGTGTGTAAAGAGAGATTTGCAAAGAACTCCTGCATATTTCAAAAGCCTGTCCACTCTGTGCCTATAGAGCAGTGCTTCCCAAACTTTGGTTCTCCAGCTGTTTTTGAACTACAATTCCCATCATCGCTTCTCGGCCTTTTGGCTAAGATCAAGTGTGAACTACAATTCCCATCATCTCTGACCACTGGTCCTGCTAGCTTGGGATGATGGGAGTTGTAGTCCAAAAACAGCTGGAGACCCAAGTTTGGGAAACACTTCTATAGAGACACAGTGGACACTCATCCCACCAAGGCCTCTGTCACACTACGTAGTGTGAGTGACTGAGAGCAGGTTTGGGCCTCAACACAGTTCTGAGTGCTTTACTTCTCCCCGTAGTGGAGAATGGCAGTCACTCATTTACAGTGGTTCCTCGGGTTAAGTACTTAATTCATTCTGGTGGTCCGTTCTTAACCTGAAACTGTTTTTAACCTGAAGCACCACTTTAGCTAATGGGGCCTCCTGCTGCTGCCGCGCTGCCGGAGCACGATTTCTGTTCTCATCCTGAAGCAAAGTTCTTAACCCGAAGCACTATTTCTGGATTAGCGGAGTCTGTAACCTGAAGCGTATGTAACCCGAAGCGTATGTAACCCGAGGTACCACTGTATATGAAAAGAAATGAAAAGGTGCACTTGGAGATGCCATATAGTGGGGCTATGGCCCTCCACAGGCTCTCCATCCCTGATCTACAGGACAGATGACCAACTGGTGACCCTTGAGCTAAGTCATAACGTTGTCCATCTTTTGCTAGTTCCACCACATTGTAAAAAAAAAAAGCTGATTTTTATTAACGTGCAGTTTCACTTGAGAGGAAAATAAGTAATGAATTGCTGCACATATTCAATATATGTTTTGTAGTATTCCCAGTTTTGCACACAGAGAGAAGGACCTGCTTTTTAAAAATATTTTTATTAGGAATTTAAACAAAACATATCTTAAAACATATCATCGTTAATCCCCCCCACTTTCCCCACTCTCCCCCCATAAAACACCCCCCCCCCGACTTCCCTCGGTCCACCCCCCCCCCCGACTTCCCTCAGTTGCAATCTCTGGTTTCTCTATAAATGCTATTCTCTGCATGTTACAAGATTGTATTAATTTATCTGACTGGTTATTATCAATAAAAAGTTTGTGAGTGTTTATTCAAAGCCTGCTAAGGAGTCCAGTTCACTTTGTTGCATCTTTAAATACTTTGTAAAAGGTTCCCATTCCTCTTTAAAGTCACAATTATCCTTGTCCCGTAGTTTGTGTGCCAATTTTGCCAGTTCTGCATAGTCCACCAGAGAGAAGGACCTGCTTGAGTTGATCTTTCAGGAATTTCAGCATCCTCCATAACAAATGTTCTCCATAGTAGGGAATCCAGGCCCGGGCCTCCTCATGAGGCAGGGTGAAGCACCCACCTCGCTTCTGGCGAGAATTCTCCGGAAGCTGCTGCCAGCACTTTGTGGGTGCTGCTGTGCAACGCGGGCACCAGCAGTGGGGTGGCAACGAGAAGGAGACATGTTCCTGCATCACCTCAAGTGGCGCAACGAGGCGCACCACCCCTGAGTGAATCAGCTACTGCTAGTTCAGGGTGGTCCAACATGCAGCCCGCGGGCCGCAAGTGGCCCTCAAGGCCTTATTTGGCGGCCCTCAGCAACAATGTCCATACCCACTGTGATAGGAATTTTGAGGTCTTAGATATATGTTAAATGTTCATAAGTGTACCAACCAAGCACGTACATAGATCAGCGCAGGAAGACCGACCTGAAGCCATTTTTGATCCCAAACTGAGCAAATGTTTTCTCTGCAAGGTCAAAGGAAAATGGAAAAGCCTCCCCATTGTCTTTTCCTTCACAAATCCTGTCATAAGGGCACATTTAAGATATGAATAGGGTGTGAGCCTGTGACCTGGCTCAGGAACTAAGTATTTATCATTACAAAAGACTGGCCAGGCTCCCCAGGCAGTCCAGTCAAGTGACCATTAAACAGGTAACCTGGCAGACAGGAGATAAACAAAGCACTCAGATTTCTGCTGTAGACCACCCCTTCTGTGATGTATGTATGATGTTTCTGGGGGTGGTCTTGGACTCCAGGGAGGGAATTTAAAATGTCTATACAGTATAAGGGCAGGCACACTTTTGTTCTGGGTTCCTCCTCCCTCCTGCGTGTGGTGAGTGAGGACCCTGTTGCAACAGATCAATAAAGATCAGGCTTATTAGCTGCTTTGCTTCTCAATATTCTCTGATTGGCCTCTGTTATTTTCTCCTACCAATAGGGAGCCTACGTAAGGACACTATATGGGCTCTTAGATACCCCATAAGGGAAAAGGGCAGATTTTTGTTTACAACACCCACCTCCACACAGTACCCCCCCACAATCCCATCCCAGCTAGGTCCGGATTTTGCAAGCTCCGCAGCAGGCAGCAATCAGGGGCTTCAGGGCCACATGGCAGCACACAGGGCCCCCATAGGCAGAGCCACCATATGTCATCAGCACAGACTGCCATGCAAGAGAAGAGAGATTGACAGGGGGAGGGGTGACTTGGCTTGGGGGGGGGAGGCTGAGGTAAAAAGTGAAGGGGAAAGAGAGCATGACCTATAAATATTGTTATGTACTGAAGTTCTCACCCTGGGCCAGCAGGGGGATACTATAGATAGTTTTCACTCAGGTCCACACATGCAAATAAGGGATTGGATAGTTACAGAAAGCTGTTACAGTTGCGTTGTACTGGAGCTCTATATAAGCAGGCTGGCTGAACCCTTCAGTTCAGTTCTGTTCTGGCCTGTGAATAAACAAGAGCTGTTTGAAGAATCGCTGTGTCGTCTGATATGTTCACCCACAACTTAATAAATATAACTGTGTATAAATAGGGGCGAAGGCTGCAGTTAGAGAGAAAAAAGGAATGAGTGACCCAAGAGATGTGGAGGCAAAAACAAGTGAAGCGGGAAATGCTGAGGTAAAAAGCCAAGGGGCGGAATGGGCTAAAAATAAGGGGGGCTGCACCTGAGGGGAAATGGTGTGAGGGGGCAGGCTGAGGTAAAGAAAAGTGTTTGAAAGAAGCGCAAGAGTGCAAAAATGGGAGATACTGTGAGCTGCGCCCCTCACTGATGCTGTATCACATCCTCCTTGAGCCACTTAAGGTCAAATCTATGAATTTTCTAAAACAATATGAGAACCGAAACATACCCGTCCTTTTAAATTCACACTCATCCAATCTGCGTAACCGGTTTGGCAACCATCCAATGTTTACACAAATGCATATATTTGTTGTTGTTTAGTCGTTTAGTCGTGTCCGACTCTTCGTGACCCCATGGACCAGAGCACGCCAGGCACTCCTGTCCTCCAGTGGCGTAGCGTGGGTTGTCAGCACCCGGGGCAAGGCAAGTAATTTGCGCCCCCTTACCCGTGGATTTGCGCCCCCTAAGCCGTGGATTTGCCCTAACCCCAGATGTTGCACCCGGTGCGGCCGGCCCCCCCTGCACCCCCCACGCTATGCCACTGCTGTCCTCCACTGCCTCCCGCGGTCTGGTCAGACTCATGTTTGTGGCTTCGAGAACACCATCCAACCATCTCGTCCTCTGTCGTCCCCTTCTCCTTGTGCCCTCCATCTTTCCCAAATATTAGGGGGAAATGTAATCTCAAATGCATATATCAGTGAAGATAACGTACAGAAGTGCAATATATGCGGGGGAATTGCTTGCAAAATGAGAAACAGAGAGAAGTGTAATGGGCAGATCCAGCCATCCCGAAGTGGGAGTGTGTTGGATGCAGAGTGTGTACACAGCCATGGTGCGTGTCTGAGCCTTGCCAGAGTCTTGTGACACCTAAAAAGCTAACAAATGATGGCAGTATGAGCTTTGTTGAACTGGTGTCCATCAGATGCACAACGTTGGCAGAGCTGCTGGCATACATGCATATGATGGGCCCTGCAGGGGTGGAGATGATAAACAGAAATCCTACAAGGTCTGAGGAAAAGAAATGCAGAAAGGATGAACACTGACAGTGACCCTTCTTAAGTGGCACCCTTCACAAAGCAGGGCAGGTGGTAACACAAAGTTCCCTGGCTTTGTAGCAATGAAAAGAGGGGTAGCCATAACAAGAATCCCCTCCCCAAATGAGTCAGGAACTAAGGACTTAAGCTGTGGATTTAAGGCTGTGTGGAGATAAACTTTCGAACCAAAGCAATGTTTCAAGACGAAGCTGGAAAGCTAAGAGTTTTGGAATGACGCCGTTAAAAATGCCGTCGCCATTTTGGGAGGCATTGTTGGAGCTCTTGGGTCTGGGAGGAGAAAGAGAGAAATAGAGTTGTTTACATACGTCTCGGTGGGACCCAAGAGCGAAAAATGCCAAATTTATGATGGAAAGAGCGATGTTATCTACGAAGGAGATATATGGAAACCATCTGGACTCCGTGGAGGAACGGGAAATCCACACAGGATTATTATTTTGCTTATCAGCTTAAGGAGACTAACAGAAGAGATCGTAAAGGAAAAATAGAAATTATATGAACAAGATATGATGTGGAAACACCAAGATAAGACTGAATAGAATTATGAATTTTGTTTGGACTGATTGGGACTGATTTGGACATTAACGCCGTAATAAGAAGATGATCTGAATCCCCCTTTGGATCTTGAAGTATGGGTTCCCCCAACAAAATTTAAAAATTTGGCTTTGTAATTTGGAATCTATGTGATGTGATTTAATTTGATGTGATTGGCCAGTTAATAAAAATTATTAAAAAAAGAAAAGAAAAGAGGGGTAGCCATGTGGCAAGTCTCTCGCAGCAAACACAACAAAAGAGTTTTGTGGCACCATCAAGTCTTTAAGACATTACCTTGGCATTGGCCAGCTAATTAACACACATGTGGAGAGAAGGAAGGAGAAACTAGCCCAAGGTATTTTGCTGCCTGAGGTAAAGAGCAAGATGGCGCCTCCCCCCACCTCCCGGTTACAAAAGCTGTCTAGTTGAATCTAATTGAATCTTTTGTTGGAGTTTACCATCTGCTGTATTATGTATCTTAGATTCAATAGGGCGGTTGTTTTTAAAAGGTTCTAAACTCTTTGTGTGGAAACTCACTAACCTATTTTGTATTTAACTTGCCTTTCTGTTGTAACCTGCATGAATCTAAATAAAACTAAATAAATAAATCTGAAGGCGGCACTGTCAATGGGACAGCTTCTGGCACCTGAGGGCAGCAACCTAGCTTAGGCTGCGCGTTCCCGCCCTGCAAGCTCGGTCTACTCATTGTCCCTCAGCATCTACCGCCTGAGGCAGTTGCCTCACTTTGCCACATGGCAGAGCCAGCCCTGGCAGGTCTGTCACATGCTTCATAAATGTCCATTCAGTGGTGTTATAATTAGGCCTCGTTCTCTCTGACATACTTTATAAGGTACATTTTCCCGCCCAAAATTGTGGGAACTGCAGTTGGTTAACATGCTGGGAACTGGAGCTGTGTGGACTACAGTTCCCATGATTCTTTGGGGGTGGGTGGGAATGTGCTTTATGAGGTAAAATTGATTAGATACAAAGACAGATTTCAAGATGACATTGCTGGATGGGGGATTACGACTATTCATCCCCACCACTATCAAATCAAATCAAATCAAATTTTATTAAACGGTCACAGACCAGATTAACTCGTACAGCTAGTCAGCAAAGCATAACACCGGAAAAAACAAAGGACAATTTCAATACAGATTAGGCCATAACAGCAATTTAAAATTAGACAGCATAAATAAAATTAAGTATTTGCCTTCGCCTGCATATTGGCATTGGAAAGCTCTATACCCCACCACTATAAATGATCTTTGGCATCTTCTCTTATCTAAATTCTGAAACAATGGTTTGAGCTCCTCAACGACATTTGAATCGCCGCCGCCTTTTGGAAAAGTATCAAATGAAGGGAAATATATCTAGAATATACATAATCTTAATGGGAATTAAGGCAAAAAGAGATGGATGACTTTTCTCGGTGGGAGAAGAAATGAAGTGTTAAATTAGATGATAAGTGTTAGAATTTTGTTTTGAGAGAATGGCTGCTGTTTTCAACTTGTGTAAGTACAAGAGACGCATGTTTTAAAGTAATTGCCAGATGGATCATCACCCCTTGGCAACAGAAAAGAATTACTCATCAAGGCTAAGGCTCCCAGTGGGGAAAATGTAGTTTTAAAAGTACGTATTTACACTTCAGTTTTATCTGATTTGTGTGTTGTGTGTTTTTTAATTATGCCGCTTAACAGAATTAAAAACAGTAAAAAGTTAAAAGAGAAGTAACAATCATCATAAAAAAAAAGAACAGTTCGAGTCAGTAGCAGCTTGAAATCAAATTGGAACCAACAAATTTAAAAGCCAGGAACAATGAGAAAAACTCAAGAGCCAAAAGTTTGCTGAAGCAAGATGTCTTTTTAATGAATGTCAAAACGCTTAAATGGATGTTAAAAATTCTCAGTGGCAAGATGAGGGGATTCCACAGTCTTGGTGCCACCACTGAAAAGGCCTCAGCATTTGATCCTGCCCATCTGATATCCTGTAAGGGCAGGAGCACCTCAGTTGTTGATCTTAACTACTGACATGCTTATATGGGAGTAGACATAAGGTTGGATTACCCTAAAATTTCATTTTTCTGGCATGATATATTAAATTTAATTACTACAACAACTACTTACATATTACATTTGAAGAAGAGGGTGATAGCCAGTGCCACTTAAAGTAGATCTACTGTACTGAAATAAATGGATTTAAGTCCATGGATTTCAATGAATCTATAACTTAATGATATACCACCCAGAGGCTATTCTGAGTGGGACTATAAGAAAATCACTATAAATTACTTTTAGAACTACTGATAGCTCCTAGGACATTTACTGCATGTATACAGAAAGAATCAATAGTTCCCACTGTTTCTGCAGTCGAAAAATATATGGGACCTAGAATTACAAGAACTGTTCACACAAGGAAATAAAGTGTAAAAATTCACCAGAGTAATAAACACTATTTTATTTTAGAATGGTCATCACTACACCATGTTTATTTTCTTTTGGAAAAATCATGATCATGAGTATGCATCAAAATATGGGTGCAGAAAACAAAAACATTTGATACGACACAATTTATGTCAGACTTTTCATTAGTTTTGTAATACCTTTGGGGTGACAATGCATAGTTGGTCAACTTTCCGAAACTATTATTTATAAAACCCTTTGATAAAATAAAATACTAGGGGGCAGCATTCGACTAAATACAGTGGTACCTTGGTTCTCAAACTTAATCCGTTCCGGAAGTCCATTCCAAAGCCAATGCACGCTTTCCCATAGAAAGTAATGCAAAATGGATTAATCCATTCCAGACTTTTAAAAACAACCCTAAAACAGCAATTTAACATGAATTTTACTATCTAACGAGACCACTGATCCATAAAAATGAAAGCAATAAACAATGTACTGCAGTCACACAAACAATCAGTAGCTGAACTGAGTTCCACACAGTCAGAAAAACAAAACAAAAAGAGCCACAGAAACGCAAAATAAATAATGAAAACAGATAGACCTCAGCGTAACACTCAAAATGGAAGTGTGGCACTCAAATCTGTAGGGTAACACTCAAAACGGAGCATGTTCAGCTTCCTAGAAAAGTTTGCAAACCGGAACACTTACATCCGGGTTTGCAGTGTTTGGGTTCCAAGTTGTTTGAGTACCAAGGTGTTTGAGAACCAAGGTACCACTGTAAATGCAAAAGTGAGCGACTTCTGCTTGTGCAATGGACTTTCCCCCTGCTCTCCTCCCTCCAAATTTGCTCGGGAGCATTGTGGGCAGACCTAAGACAGATGGGGGGTTGGAGGGGGGGGAAGTCTCATTGCACAAGTGGATGTTGATCCACTTGCACAAAGCTCTACTTTGTGCTACACTGAATACAACCCAGAGTGACATGCATTGTTAATCATAACCAGAGTAGACTTATTGAAATGAATGAACTTTTTAAAAGCAGGAACAAAGACAAAACTCCTCTTCTTCCAAGAGCACAGAGAATTCTACTTACGTACATGCAACAAAGACTAAATTTTGCATTACAGTGGTACCTCTGGTTACGTACTTAATTCATTCCGGAGGTCCGTTCTTAACCTGAAACTGTTCTTAACCTGAAGCACCACTTTAGCTAATGGGGCCTCCTGCTGCTGCCGCGCCGCCAGAGCCCGATTTCTGTTCTTATCCTGAAGCAAAGTTCTTAACCTGAAGCACTATTTCTGGGTTAGTGGAGTGTGTAACCTGAAGCGTATGTAACCTGAAGCATATGTAACCTGAGGTACCACTGTATTGCTATTATTAATTCCACTTCTATCCTAGCATTCCTCCAAGGAACTCAGGATGGCCTACATGGTTCTCCATCCCCACTGCATGCGCACAACAACCCTGTGTAGTAGGTTAGGCGGAGAGAGAGAGAGAGAGAGAGAGAGAGAGAGAGACTGGCCCCTGGTTATCCAGTGAGCTTCATGGTTTAGTGGGGATTTGAATCTTGGTTTCCCCAGTCATACTCTGATAATTAATTTCCTCCCCCATTCACAAGCAGTGCTGTTTATTATAAAACAATGTCTAAGCCTGAGGATTTTTTCAAAGTTATATTCAAAGAATGACACACACACATCCACCAAAGACAGGAAAATGTTTGACTGAAAACATGACATAACATTATATATTTGGATACCAACGCAAACTGCACTATTATAGATATGAGCTAGCTTTTAACACAGAAGAATCCACAGACTTCCGTAAACAAAGAACCAGGAAATAGCAGCAAAAGACACAGAGAAATAGGCACAACTTCACTCTGTGGACTTAAGAGACCTGTGGGGAGAGACATGCGCTTTAAATGTGCTTTAGATCTATGGTGTGAATGCAGCTTAGGTGTAATGGCAAACAGCCATGGGGTAGTTTTAAAAAGTCCTGCCATTACGCAGCAAGTGTCAGGCTGCTGATCTGGAGTTGTCATGAAAGGGTAGCAAATTCTTATCTATTTAATTGATCGTCAACCATTGCCTATATAAAAACAGCTAACATCAAAAAAGGTAAAGGGACCCCTGACCATTAGGTGCAGTCATGACCGACTCTTTATTGGCCGAGGGAGCCGGCGTACAGCTTCCGGGTCATGTGGCCAGCATGACTAAGCCACTTCTGGCGAACCACAGCAGCGCACGGAAATGCCGTTTACCTTCCCGCCGGAGCAGTACCTATTTATCTACTTGCACTTTGACGTGCTTTCGAACTGCTAGGTTGGCAGGAGCAGGACCGAGCAACGGGAGCTCACCCCGTCGCGGGGATTCAAACCGCCGACCTTCTGATCGGCAAGTCCTAGGCTCTGTGGTTTAACCCACAGCGCCACCCGCGCCCCCAACATCTATAATGGGAGTGCTTTGATGAAGATAGCAGGGGCAGAATGCGGAAGATGGGATGGCGGAAAGAGAGAAAACGGTCCCCGCTGTCAGCATGTACAACTGGCAAGAAACCTCTTTTCCTCCAGATATAGTCGGACTCCAACTCCCATCAGCCCCCAGCCAACATGCCAATGGCCAATAGCCCAACGAATATGGAGGGCACACAGACTCCCCATCCCTGCTGTCATACACCCCTTAAGATAACTGCATAAACCAGTTGTTGTCTATCCACAGTGAAATACATTTAAACATAATTGAACAGCTAAAAGTATGGGCTGGCTTTCTGGAGCCCAGCTTCTGGACTGTAGCAACACCTTCTCCTCCTCTGTAGATTGGAACAGAAAGCATGAGCTCCTCTGCTGCAGTCAGTCACCCCTTATCGCCAGTATTTCAGTAGTGAGTTGAGACTCACCAGCCAAACACTTACATATGTATTAGTACCTCACCCTTCAAAAAGAAAAAAACAAACTTTTCCGGTAGAACTAAGCTTATGCAGCTCTGTGCAACCCTCAGTTCATATGAATCTGTGTCCCAAAGTATAAAAGATACCTTTCTATATAGAAATCCTTGATCCACAAAAGAAATAATATTTTGACTATATTGTGGTTTTATTGCCACCTAGTGGTCAAAAGGTCAGAAGGCAGCTTGATTTTGCTAGGCCAGTTGTGAACTCAGAACAAATCAAAACCTTCCTGCTTTGCCTTTTAGCTTCATCATTGTACAGTGGTACCTCGGGTTAAGTACTTACCGTATTTTTCGCCCTATAGGACGCACCGTCCCATAAGGCGCACCTAGTTTCTTGGGGGGGAAATAAAGGGGAAAAAATTATTTCCCCCCCAGGCGCGGGGCTGGGGCGGGGGAGGCCCGAGCTTCCCCCGACCCCAGCCCCCAAACAGGCAGCTCTCTGCAAGCCGTGGGAGCCCAGCGCTGGCTCCCGCTGCTTGCTGAGAGGTCCGCGAAGCCTGGACGCGCTGAGCTCAGCGAGGGCAGGCTTCAGCATGCAGGCAACTCTCCGCAAGCAGCGGGAGAGCTCCCGCTGCTTGCGATGAGGTCCGCGAAGCCTGGAGAGTGAGAGGGGTCGGTGCGCACCGACCCCTCTCGCTCTCCAGGCTTCAGCGAAAGCCTGCATTCGCCCCATAGGACGCACACACATTTCCCCTTCATTTTTGGAGGGGGGAAAGTGCATCCTATAGGGCGAAAAATACGGTAATTCGTTCCGGAGGTCCGTTCTTAACCTGAAACTGTTCTTAACCTGAAGCACCACTTTAGCTAATGGGGCCTCCCGCTGCCGGCACACCGCCGGAGCACGATTTCTGTTCTCATCCTGAAAAGTTCTTAACCTGAGGTACTATTTCTGGGTTAGCGGAGTCTGTAACCTGAAGCGTATGTAACCCGACGTACCACTGTATAGCTTCTCCCATACGCTGAGGATGCTTCTAACTGATTTTAATATTGCATTTCTACTTTGCTGTAATTTGCAGAAGGACTTTATGGTGAAGACTGCTCTTTAGCAAGGGCAAAATGGCCAGAACCGCCCCTGACACATCAGCTGTAACATTAAGAATTTCTGCTTGTGCTTGCTTTTCCCTCCTCCCTCCCCATTCCTTTTTCCTCATGTGCCATGTCTTTTTAGATCGTGAACTCGAGGATAGTGACTGTCGTAGAACTCATTTTTGTATGCTGCTCTGAGAGCCCTTTAAGCTAAAAAGGGGGTGAGGTGGGATAATTAATGCTGTAACTGAACAATACACATCCTTGTACATTCTAAAATTTCCCCCAGCTCCAAAGAATAAGGGCAGCAGATCAACATGCTTTAAATGTCTGTCAACTGTGCATTTAATGTATGGTGTGGACCTGCCCTAAATGTGCCTCTTAATTTAATTTTAAAAATCTTTAATTTAATTTGGGGTGCGTGGGTGAAAGAGCACCTTCGATATCAGAAGCCACGGAAACATGTCTCTCTTAAGAACCCACCAACTCTCAGTCTGAGTGCAGAGGTCTGGCTGTGTGATACCAAGTGCTTCAAGCCTGATAAGGCTTTATCTTATCACTGCACTAATGATTTGCAATTTCAGATGAGGACTTTACTCCCCTCCTGCCAGTGAGTCATCTGACCAGCTGGCCGGACTGCAGAATTGAAATCGAACCATTGGGGCTCAAAATTCAGTCCTAACATGGAGCCTAGGGAGTTGGGCACCGAAAACCTGAGGCAAAGGAGATCCCAGGAGAAGGCCCAAAAGGAAGAAGAAGCGCCACAAGTACCAAATGGTGAGGAGCAGGGCTTTTTTTCCCCCCAGGGGGAACTCACAATAACTCAGTTCTGGCACCTCTCAAGTGGGTACCATTGCCATTCTAAGGGGGAGGCGTTCCTGGTGAGTTCCAGCACCTCTTTTTCTAGAAAAATAGCATATCAGGGAAAGTTCTGGGGCATGATGCTGCAAAGGAATGCTAAGACAGCTTTGCTGAAAATGACTGGGATTGCATGG
Organism: Podarcis filfolensis; assembly: GCF_964270895.1. Taxonomy (NCBI): domain Eukaryota; kingdom Metazoa; phylum Chordata; class Lepidosauria; order Squamata; family Lacertidae; genus Podarcis; species Podarcis filfolensis. Next base: position 113,665,135 of record NC_139605.1, on the reverse strand, counting down.
GGACCCATAGGAAAAGCTAAGGGCTGGGCTTTCGAACCAATGGCTTTTGTTGCAGCCGCTGGCTCAAAGGAACCTCCCTTACTTTACATGTGCCCCCTTTTTTTAAACTCAGAAACTGCAGTGGAAGGAAGGCAAAGCATCCCAGGAGAGTGCTACTGGTGAGAGATCCCCTCAGGCCTGGAGAGTGACATGGGTTGGTTAGCAATGATAGTCTGTTATCACCTGCTGTTCATTAAGGAAGTGGCTGGGTTGGGAGGAAGGCAAAGAGAGTTCAGCAGTGGCAGACTGGCTGAGCTATGGAAATGGGCGAACAGTTTGCTAGGTATTGTCCAGAAACAGGGGTGCTTCCAGTCTGTTACCATTTTGGGCTGGGACTCAATCACATACAGGCAAATTTTGGTTCTGCAATAACAGTTGATTTCGCACACTTGCACAACAGACCTGATCCTCCCCAACCCCCCACCCCAAATTTGACTTTTTACAATAAGGAAAGTGACATGAAAATGCTTGGTGTAAGATCGTCTAACCCCCCCACATTTAAAAAAAAAAGTTTTGTTAATTTCCCACTAGGAACCAGTGGCGTAGCGTGGGGGGTGCAGGGGGGCGGGCCGCACCGGGCGCAACATCTGGGGTTAGGGCAAATCCATGGGTTAGGGGGCGCAAATCCACGGGTTAGGGGGCGCAAATCCACGGGTTAGGGGGCGCAAATTACTTGCCTTGCCCCGGGTGCTGACAACCCACACTACGCCACTGCTAGGAACACAACTATTAATATTACACCGAACTTCAAACAGAGTTGTCTTCCTTCCATAACCATGTCAATAAATGTTAAGTTCCCATCACTGGTAGTGTTACTAAAAGTTTCATATTAACATATAGTTTCTTGCCTTTTTCTTACATTGGCTACAACTTGATATATCTGGCTATATTTGGTTCAATTTTACTAGACCAATTTTAATTGTTAACAGGTTAAAGGCACATCTTTGATTATTCCAACTTTTCATACTGTCAACATTGAATTTTAGTTGTGTAATAAAATGAGATGACGTATTTAATGAATGCAGCATAGCTCTTCCTTTTAGGTGGTCTTTTGAGACAAGCACATTTTCCTTGCTGGTTTTATACGCTGAATCATGGCATTTGTTAGAGGTGTTAGCAAAAGCAAGCTGCCCTCTTCTATTATCTGAAAATGGGGAAAATGTCAAGCAGATAACTGGGTATGTTAACACCCCACAAACAAGTTCAGCTGCTTCTCTCAGTAAGTTAAACAAAAACAAATTATGTTGCAGTTCTATGCACACTTACCTAGAAGTAAGTTCCATTGCACTCAGTGGGGCTACTTCTGCATAGACATTCATAGGAACCTGCTGTTAGCCATTAATCCTTTCACAGCTCTGAAAAGAAATTGGAATTGCCAGCTATTAGAAATAGTCTGATTCTCACCACCCCACAACTTTACCACCTGTGTTATCAAGCATTCCTTGGCACTATTGCTGAATTCTACTACAGTAACCAATCTAACTTTGGCCACATGCAAACCCTGCAGTGGGAGGGAGGTAAAGGTAAAGGGATCCCTGACCACTAGGTCCAGTTGTGGCTGACTGTGGGGTTGCGGCACTCATCTTGCTTTATTGGCCGAGGGAGCTGGCGTACAGCATGACTAAGCCGCGTCTGGCGAACCAGAGCAGCGCATGGAAATGCCATTTACCTTCCTGCCGGAGCGGTACCTATTTATCTACTTGCACTTTGACGTGCTTTCAAACTGCTAGGTTGGCAGGAGGGGAGAGAGGTACCTGCCTATGATTCCAGCAGTGAGCTGGACCACTATGTTCCTGAGCATCTTCCCTTGCCATCTCTAATTATCTAGGGGACGCCAAACACCTGGACATCATCACTGCTCATATCCAGTGGAAGAGACACGTGGAGGTAACAACAGTTGCTTTCAGAAGCATTGCCTGGGATGGAAAGGGCCCTGGGTGAGGCAGATAATCTCCTAGCCCTTTTGCATGGGCAGGAGAGCAGTTAGTCAGGTAAGGCCAGGGACGGGGAACCTGTGGCTCTCCAGTAGACTGTACAGTGGTAACTCAGGTTAAGAACTTAATTCGTTCTGGAGGTCCGTTTTTAACTTGAAACTGTTCTTTACCTGAAGCACCACTTTAGCTAATGGGGCCTCTCGCTGCCGCCGCGTCACTACTGCGCAATTTCTGTTCTCATCCTGAAGCAAAGTTCTTAACCCGAGGTACTATTTCTGGGTTAGCAGAGTCTGTAACCTGAAGCGTCTGTAACCTGAAGCATCTGTAACCCGAAGTACCACTGTAATCTCAAACTTCCCTTACCTGTTGACCATGCTGGCTGATGCTGATGGGAACTGAAGCACAGTAACATCTGGAAGGCCATAGGTTTCTCACCTCTGCTGTAAGGCCATGAACCAACCATTAGGATGTCGCTCAGAGTCAGAGTGTCATTCAGTAACTAACTTGTGGGAATTCAATGGTGGTCAGGCCCTCAATGCTTTCCCAAGAGCTGGCGTTATCGTTTACATCCATATCATGATATTCGTTTCAAATTTTTTGACTTAGCAATATATTGCAATTAATGGGCTGGGGGGCTGGGGGGGTGTACTATGCAAAACTCACAATGTGGGGAATACTGTGAAGCCAGCCAATGCCTCTACATAGCTCCATCCTTATTTCAGACATCATGATATATCGGTATATCATGATTTTTAGCTGGTGATATACAGTCGAACCTTGGAAGTCGAACAGAATCCATTCCTGAAGTCCGTTTGAGTTCCAAAATGTTTGGAAACCAAGGCGCAGCTTCCGACTGGCTGCAGGAAGCTCCTGTAGCCAATAGGAAGCTGCGTTGGACGTTTGGGTTCCAAAGAACGTTCGTGAACCGGAACACTCACTTCCAGGTTTGCGGCGGTCAGGATCCAAAACATTCAAGTCGCAAGGTGTCCATCAACCAAGGTACGACTGTATTGCAATGTTGAAAACCAGATTTCACCCAGTCCTCGACATAAGTCCATAATTTAAATTTAAATTAATTGCATTTAAAAGCAGTGAGGAAGAGTGTGAGCAGGTGACCTGTGTGCTTGGTCATTCTGCTGTCTGGGTGATGCTAACTGTTAACAAGCAAATTCAGGGGCTCGCTCCTTGCTCTCCCTTCCTATGGCCATTTATCCTTAAGCAGGGTTTGGACAGGACTTCATACAGAGGACTCCTTCAAACAAAGGACCATCCTCTGTCAAGCAGGACTTATCACCACCTGAAAGAAGGCAAAAACTCCCAGAGGATAACAAAGAAGGGGATGAGGAAAAAGCCCTGGGGTTGTAGGGTGGGTCTTTCCTAGGTAGTAAAAAGGTAAATTAAAGGACCCCTGACAGTTAAGTCCAGTCGCGGACGACTCTGGGGTTGCGGCGCTCATCTCGCTTTACAGGCCGAGGGAGCCAGCGTTTGTCCGCAGACAGTTTTTCCGGGTCATGTGGCCAGCATGACTAAACTGCCTCTGGTGCAATGGAACACCGAAACCAGAGCAGCACATCTACCTTCCTGCCAGAGTGGTACCTATTTATCTACTTGCACTTTTTGGCGTGCTTTGTTGGAAGGAGCTGGGACTGAGCAACGAGAGCTCATCCCGTCGCAGGGATTCGAACCGCTGACCTTCCAATCGGCAAGCCCTAGGCTCAGTGGTTTAGACCACAGGGCCACCTGCGTCCCTTTTCCGAGGTAGTAGGACCCCAATTAAGAGGAGAGTGGAGGGTGGCGTGAGAAGAACTTGTCTTTTACGTCTGTGCATTCTGAGAAGCTCCAGGGCGAGGGTGGGCGAGGGAGAGGGCTAATCTCCTGGTGTTTTCTTGGCAGGCGATGAAATCGGAGCTCCTGGAGCAGGTCCACACTCAGCTCAGTGAGCTGCTGGACAGAGCATTGGAAGAAGCAGCATACTCCTTTCCCCCTTGTTTGAGGAACGGCTTAGCAAAGCAAGCAAACAGGTAACCAGGCTTTTTAACAGCCAGCTCTGCTATGACCTCTGCTTTCCCAATAACAGCAAATACAGGTGCAAAGTCTAAGCAAACTAGGGGCGTTTTCGGACTTCCGCTATTTTCAGGCGAGATTCAAACACATATTTGGCAAATTCAGGTTCTGCACTCACAGCTGATTGAGAGGTATCATTTAACAAACCCGCTTCCATGAAAAGATCAGACTTTTTTTAGCAATAATGGGGAAATGCACTGGTTAACAATATCATCTAATCTCCCTTAAAACAAATCAGCGTTGAATGCTCACCCAGCAAGTCCTCTGGAAACACTCAACAGCTGAAACCCACAATAATGTCAGGGGAAAACAAAGTGGCTACAAACAATTCAACCTTCATTCAAATGAGTAGCTAAAACAAAACAAAAAAGGTCATATGCCACTCCTTGAAAGGTGACAAAGTGGAAGGTGCCTGAACACCAAGTTGTTGTGAAGGTGAATGAGATAATGAAATGCTATTATCTAACCTCAGGAACTGGTAAACTGCAAACTAAATGGATGGAAAGATACCCCCAGGATTTCAAGTTGCTCCTAAGAGATTAATAATAATAATAATAATAATAATAATAATAATAATAATAATAATATATTTATATCCCGCCCATCTGGCGGCTTCCAACACAATATTAAAATACAGTAATGCATCAAACATTAAAAGCTTCCCTAAACATTTTAAAGCACTGAAAATGTGTACTGAGTGTTTTAAAACAGCATCATGATGTTCCTGACATCAGGCATATAATATGTAAGGCACAACATAAAAGGAAAAGGGGATAGGGAAGAAAGAAGAAAACTAGCAAATTCCAGCAACAAATTCTTAAAGTTACACAGCTACTCTAATAAAGATCAGTTTGAAAAGGAGAGGAAGGGCCAAATGGCAACTAGAGTAGGCCCACCTGTCCAGCTTATTTGACTGTGTAGTATACTCTCCCATATGCACTCCCACTGCTGGTTTGGGAAACGGTGTACATATATGACATAATAATAATAATAATAATAATAATAATAATAATAATAATAATAATAATTTATTATTTATACCACGCCCATCTGGCTGGGCCTCCCCAGCCACTCTGGGCGGCTTCCATAAAAACCAAAAATACAGTAAAATATCACACGTTAAAAACTTCCCTGAACAGGGCTGCCTTAAGATGTCTTCTGAATGTCAGGTAGTTGTTTATCGCTTTGACATCTGCTGGAAGGGCGTTCCACAGGGTGGGTGCCACTACCGAGAAGGCCCTCTGCCTGGTTCCCTGTAGCTTTGCTTCTCGCAATGACATTAGCCACGACCTCTGTCTGTCATGCCATTTCTTATGAAACACTGCATTTTTGATGTGTTCTCCCGCAAACCACTTTCGATCCGAATTGAGAACATGAACAACCTGGCTGCTTTTTGAGCCAGCAATGTATATGCAGCCTTTGTCTATGGCAAGCAAGTTGGATGGTTGTGTTATATGCATTCTAAGGTCTCAAATACAGAATATTCATAAATGCACACATATGTGCGGGAGAGCAATCCTGAAGCTAGTTTAACTCCCTCAATGACCTCAAATATTCCTCTGCAGTAAGGGAGGCAAATGGGAAAAGCCTTCCCATTGTCTTTTCGCTTACAAATCCTGTCTTAAGGGCATACTTGTGTATGAATAGGGTGAGCCTGTGACCTGGATTCAGGAACTAAAGTACATTACAAAATAATGGCCGGGCTGCCCAGGTAACACAATCAGCAGACATTATCAGGTATCCTGGCAGACAGGATTTCTGCTGTAGACCGCCTCCTATGATGTATGTATGATGATTGCGGGTGGTGGTCTTTGGCTAAGGGGGGTTTGGCAATGTCAAAAGTCTTTAAAGGTTGCTGCACACTTTTGTTCAGGGTCTTTCCCTCCTTGGAAGGAGGGGAGGGAACTCTGTAGCAACAGAAATATAAATATCTGCCCTGTTTTCCACTGGATCCTGCCTCCATCCATTCTTCTCTGACTGATCAGGGACTTAGGAGACTCAGAGTCCCATGGGGTGCTGGGCATCAAAAGCCAAACCCCAATTTTAACATCAGTTGCTAATGCATATAAGATGAGGGAGAGGGGGGTGGGGGTGGTAAAGGTAAAGGGACCCCTGACCATTAGGTCCAGTCGTGGCCGACTGTGGGGTTGCGGCGCTCATCTCGCTTTATTGGCCGAGGGAGCCGGCATACAGCTTCCGGGTCATGTGGCCAGCATGACTAAGCCGCTTCTGGCGAACCAGAGCAGCGCACAGAAACGCCGTTTACCTTCCCGCTAGAGGGGTACCTATTTATCTACTTGCACTCTGATGTGCTTTCGAACTGCTAGGTTGGCAGGAGCAGGGACTGAGCAACAGGAGCTCACCCCGCTGTGGGGATTCAAACCGGCAACCTTCTGATCGGCAAGTCCTAGGCTCTGTGGTTTAACCCACAGCGCCACCCACGTCCCTCCACAGCGCCACCCCCTGCAGCGATTAAGTAATGTTCTTTTTCTGCTGCTCCCAATTCTTTGCCCAGAAACAACTGAGGTCTAAGAGATCATGCTAACCATTCCCTGCCTTGGAACCTTACAGGGAGAAAAGCTTACAGCAGGAGAAGCAGAAAGTGTTTGTTGAACGGCAGTCATTGCTTGAGTAAGTATGTACTGCTTTCTTGCTTGCTCTTGAAATAAAAAGAGGACTACTAAGAGGGAGGTCCTCTTGTGCCATATATGTAACTTCCCAGTAAGTCCTTGGATGAGCTACTGGTGACTCAATAATATGAGGCAAAGCAGGCATGGCAAATGTGTGGCCTTCTAGATGCTGATAGTCAGAGAGTGAACTGGCAGTAGATCACACCGTTCAGAGTTGGAGTGAAGTCTTAATTAGCAAAAAGCATGGTCTTCACAGACTTGCCAAATGAGCACAGCAGCTCATCAAGTTACCAAGACTGACAGACCCCACCTCCCCACAGCTATCTAAGTCCCCTCCTTGCCAGGGCTTTCCCCAAGCAATCAGAGACTGTGCCTGTGTGCAGTCTGCTGCTGCTCCGCCCTCTTCAGCCCTCTTCTAGTTCTGGGAGTTGGGGAGGAGGGGAGCTTGTTGCAGCAGGAAGGGGTGACACCCATGACTCTTCACCGGCCTGACTCACCTCTGCCTCACAGCCTCCCTCCTCCCACTCGCCGGCTTCGGCTTCTGATTCTGGACTTCTCTCTGCCACAGAGAGACTTAGCTCACCAAGTCCTGTTACCTCTTCAACCTCCGACACCATCTCTTCCCAGTCTTCTCCATCTGACCACTCATCATTGTCCCTCCACAACTGCACAGACTCTGAGCCTTCTTCCTTTGGTGGGTCCAACCAGCCCATGACACTGATGAACTGCAACTCCCATCACTCCCGACTATTGGCCATCATGGCTGGGGCTGATGGGAGCAACATCTGGAGAGCTACGGGTTCCCCACCTTGAATGCAGAACACTGCATGCCCAGGTCATGTTAGATACCTCTGGGGCAAAGTCCTTTTTCTGAAAACAAGAGGCACCTGCTAGGAAAGAAGTAGAATCCCTATCGTACTACTTCAGACTTGGGCTGCATATGCATGCATTCCATTAACCCACCACCACCACTGCCTTAGAGCTCACGCTTTGGCAAACCTGTTCCCCTTTTCTTTTGCAGCGAACTGCTGGATGTAGAGCACTTCCGCACCATCTACCACATGTTCGTGGCCATGCTCTGCGTCTTCGCTGTCAGCACCGTTGTTGTGGATTTCATTGATGAAGGACGGTATGGTTCAGCAATGGGGCTGGGACAGGCAGGGCAGCATAGGGAGACTTGCATGGTAGAACAGTGGGGGGCAGCGAGGAGGACTTGCAGCAAAATGCAACCCTCCCGGTCTCTGTATCAGGTCTATGGAGCTCTTCCCACAGTTTCTGAGCAGCGCCCTGCTTTTCACGCTCTCTGGGTGTTTCTGCCCGGCTGGAATTTGTCCTTGAACTGTGACAATGCCTCTTGCACACCTGGAATAACCAAGGATCATCCAACCCCCTGAAATGCAGGCGTCATCCATGAAAGATGGCCGTCCATCCATCTGGAGGGAGGATAGAGACAAGTGTGTGCATGTGTGTGCAAAAACTATCCCACTGAACAGAGGTAAACATCTGTGCTTGCTGCTCTGCTAACTTTTGACTCTGACCTCACCTGCTACTGGCCTGTGGCCCCTAAAAAGTTGCCCAAGAGGGAAATGCGGCCCTCAGTCTGGAAAACGTTCCCCACCCCTCTCCAATGGAAAGGTTTGTGTGCTGTGATTTCCAATGCCCCTGGCTTGAGACCCAACTCACAGTCCCCCTCTTTAATTGGAATCTGTTGCTGCTTAGCTGCTTGAATGACTCCCAATGTTGGTTGCTGTGTCCTCAGTGGCTGCCTTTCCATCTTTCACAGCCTTGTCCTGGACTTCGAGCTCTTCATCTTTGCCTTCGGAAAACTGCACGTGGTGCTCTTTGCCTGGCTCTGCATGTTCCTCTACACCCTGGTGGTCCCCTACAAGGCCCTGCAGATCTGGGCTAGCTGCTTAAGGACTGTCCGGTTCCCCAAACTCTTCACGGCGGCTGTGGTTGTGGCGCTGCTGCTCTGCCACACTGCTGCCCTGGGCTTCTATCCCATCCACACTGTAGTCAGCTACAAACTGGGGCCTGCGTCTCGTTTCATTGTCATCCTGGAGCAGGTGCAGTACTGTGACATCGTCATCACCAAGGGAGATAAACTCCCAAGCAGTCTGGTGGGTGGAGGGGGTGGCGCATCAGGCTAATTCAAAGGAGAGAGGGGTGCATTGTAGGGGGGGGAGGTTAAGGGCGGTGGTGGCTTTTTTCCCATTGGTACTGGTAGGTCTGAAGGCAAGGAGACCAACAGTAAATGGAGCCAGAGAGCCAATGACAAACAGAGCCAACTAAAGTTAGTTTTGATCCCCATTCTCTTCCCAGCTAGATTCTCCAAGCGAAGTGAGGTTTAGGAGCAGAAAGCTGCCACTGGCTGTGCCGCCTCCTGGACTGGTTGCAAGTAAGAAGGGAGGCAGATGGAGGCAGGCTAAAGGTGGACTGAGGTTGGCAGGACAATGCCCCATTCAACTTAGTATATCAGCCTCCATTGCTTAAGGGAAAACCAAACAGTGTCATTTGGGTTGAAATGGCACATCCACATGCCCAAAGCAGAGCTTCCAGGCATGTGAACAGGCAGTGAAGAATATAAACACCTGCAGTGGTACAGATGTATATTTCTATATATGGGCTGGAGGTGTGCCACACACCTGACATCTGGCCATGGAACAATCTCGCTCTTGGTTTAAAGGCATACGCATCTGCTGGGGCTGGCCCTCCTTTAGGTAGAGGTAATTGCCTCAGGCAGCTGCTTTAGAGTGGCCGCAGTTTCTTTTTTGCTGCTATCACCATAATCAGTAACACATAACCGCAACGGCACATTTCTTATTTATTTATTAAAAGCCTTTCTAAGCAACCTGATATTTTACAGTTGGCCTGAGGTTCAATACTGGGGGGGGGGGACTCAGTGTGGACAGTTCTGAGAGCTAGATGGGCAAGCGGTCTGACTCTGCATAAGGGGCAGCTTCCTATGTTGTGGGAAGGCAGTGTGGTCAGCAGCCTGGAGGCAAGCAAAACAGGCAATTGAGACGGAAAGTTAGCAAGTGGTCAAGCTGATACATAGCCAAGTGGTGACTGGGGGCCAATCATCCAAGGGCAGCTCAGTCTGTGTCGGTCCAATAAGCTGCTCAGAATGAAGATATAGGCCATGGCAAAGAGCAGAACTCTATTGGCCCTCTGGGTCATGGGGCAGTAAGTTGGTAAGAAGAAGAAGAAGAGTTTGGATTTGATATCCCGCTTTATCACTACCCGAAGGAGTCTCAAAGCGGCTAACATTCTCCTTTCCCTTCCTCCCCCACAACAAATACTCTGTGAGGTGAGTGGGGCTGAGAGACTTCAGAGAAGTGTGACTAGCCCAAGGTCACCCAGCAGCTGCAAGTGGAGGAGCGGAGATGCGAACCCGGTTCACCAGATTACGAGTCCACCGCTCTTAACCACTACACCACACTGGCTCTAAGCTGTAGTGCCACACTCTGGCTATCTCGGTGGTGGTGCAGGAAAAAGCAGACCTGGCGTTCCCTCCTCTGGCAGCAAGAGAAGGGTGCCAATCTGGATCCTGCCACAGTCCCCCATTCAAGGCAGCCACACACCCAGCACCTACTCAATTGTTCCCCCTGTTTCAGTGCTTGCTTCCCCCACCTGCTTAGATCCGGTTCCTCATGAAGAGCCATGCGTTCCTGCGAGAATCTGTGCCTCCTATCCTCTCCGCTGTGTCCCAAGATGGTGAGTTTGATTGCTGGGTGGTGGCATCTATGCCAGCCCTTCCATCAAGAGTGGGGGAACACCAGGACCAGAAGAGTCAAATGCCAGAGGGTGTTACTACAAATACCTCCCTCTGCCTGCTACTGCAAAGCAAACGAAATCTCTGCTCAGTGCAAAGCTAAACAAGAGCTCTCTGTTTCCACCACTGAGTGCATAATCTCCCCTATCCACACACCCCCTGATTGTTGCATAGGCTATCTTATTCAGCAATTTCTCTGAATAATTGGCATTGACCTCACACTTCAAAGCATATCTTTATCTTTGTGATCATGAGAGCTAGAAACTTTGCTTTTTGCACTCAGTTCAATGATTCTACAGTTACATCCTTCGCAGTATACACAAAGCCCTGGGTAAGTAAAGATAAAGGGATCCCTGACCATTAGGTCCAGTCGTGACCGACTCTGGGGTTGCGGTGCTCATCTCACTTTATTGGCCGAGGGAGCTGGTGTACAGCTTCCGGGTCATGTGGCCAGCATGACTAAGCCGCTTCTGGCGAACCAGAGCAGCGCACGGAAAGGCCGTTTACCTTCTCCCCGGAGCAGTACCTATTTATCTACTTGCACTTTGACGTGCTTTCGAACTGCTACGTTGGCAGGAGCAGGGACCAAGCAACGGGAGCTCACCCCGTCGCGGTGATTCGAACCGCCAACCTTCTGATCGGCAAGTCCTAGGCTCTGTGGTTTGACCCACAGTGCCACACGCGTCCCTCAAAGCCCTGGGTATTTTATTCTAAAATGGCATTGCAGAAAACGGAAGGATCTGCGCTTAGTGTACCATGCCAGAGCAAGTTCTACTAAGTTATTCCTTTTCTCATTGTACAATACAACCCCACACCTCTTTGCTTCACAGTGCCCTCAGCTGCTCCTCTCTCTTTTTCCTTTCCAGGAAAAGGGCACCCACCTGAATTCTCAACATACCTGTATTTCCTCTTCTGCCCCACTTTGATCTACAGAGAGAGCTACCCAAGGCGAGTCCTCTTCACTCCATTCTCCTATTTTGCTCTTTAAAGGCTTCCAGGGTCTCTAGCTTCAGTACAAGGGCACCCTGGGTCAGAAAAGGAGCAAAACTTCAGAGCTTCAGAGCTTCAGAATCCAGGATGCTTTTAAAGTATCCCAAAGTAAAGCAGGAGTGTGCTGTTGCTGGTTTTCAAAGAATTCCTTTGTATCTTTTTCCTGTTCTTTCTGTTGTTAGCGAGTCCTTAAGAAGTGCTGAGTTTAAGCAGCAAATTGGTGCTTCGGGGTTATTAAAATGTAGTTGTTCCTTGGCTGTTATAGGGGTGTGATCTGATATCGCTGTAAATCCAGTATCTGCTCTTGTTAGACTTCCCTTTAAAGTACCAGAAATCCTAATGCAATCCATTCTAGTATAGGTTTTCTGGTGTGGTCTTTATTAGGGCTTTTAAAATTTAATTCCATCCGATCAGGAGGAGAGCTTCATGCTAGAAGGCTATGGTCGCTCAGTGATGACACCACTCCCCCCTCAGCTTCCATGGTGCTTCCCACACCTGTCTTGGGGAGTAGTATATCCATCATTCTTCCCAAAGAGAGGGAACGGTACTCCTGTAAGGAGGAAACCGCCACACAGTGCCTTCTCTTTTCCTTGTAGGACACCTTATGTGCGCTGGAGGTACGTCATCACTAACTTTGCTAAGGTGAGAGACGCAAAACAATAATTCCATTGGCTGGTCATTACATCTGGCCTCTCTGTGGGTGAAGAGGGTTCTTAGGGTCACGGGATAGCCCCATGAACCTAAGATGAATGGTTCCAAGTTTCAGGAATCCTGGGTACAGGTCCCTTTCGTGGGTGGCCCCACATGGGCTTACCTAGCAGTGGTGGCACAGGCAGCAGCAACACTCCAAGCTGGATGGCTGAAGGCTGCCAATTTAATGTCCCACAATGCTTCAGGGCAGTGCTCTGTTGGGAGCATTGTGGGAAATTAAAATGGCAAGGAGATCCAGCCACTTAGAGCAAGTCCTGAAGGAGATGTTGACACCAGCTCTGAGCCCAAGACATACCCACTGCAGTGGGACAGAACTTTCCCCTTTCTGTTCTGCAGGTTCTTGGGTGCTTGTTTTACGGGTACTTCATCCTGGAGCGCCTCTGCATCCCTGTCTTCAACAACATGAGCAAGCAGCCCTTCAGCACCAAAACCCTGGTGCTCTCCATCTTCAACGCAACGTTACCAGGTAGGTGAGCAGAGCAGCAGCTCTGGTTTGCATGGGGGATGGAGGTCTGCCAGAAAATAAAATGGTGGGAAGCAGTGAAGTCATCTTGAGTTGCTGTTGGGTGGGGAACCTGGTGACCTGTGGGATCGTCTTCATTACCCCCCCCCCCCCGCTGACACCTCTTAATCCCTCTCATTAACCACCCACATTGCCTTAGCCTTCTCCCTTCTCCATTGTCACATTCCGAGAGTGACCAGTAATGTCCTTCTCCTGTTTGTTCCTAACTTCCAGTAGTCAGAGGTTTATGTGTGTCAGCAACATCAGCACGCCAGGGGGGCATGATGATGTCACACACACATGCCCTGCCCCGGTGAAGGCGCACAGCCCCAGGCACCCACAGCCATGGGGGCAAGCCAGAACCGCTGGTCAGGAGAACCCCCAGAACTGCACACAGGGTGAAGATTGAATGGATTGTTCTAGCTTGCAAGCTGAAATGCTTGTGCTGGTGGAACAATTGCCATAGCACTACGCTGAATTCCTCTTCTCCTTCGCTATATGCATTTATTATTTATTATTCATGCTTTTAGATTCCAAGGAGCTCAAAGTGGCCCATATGGTCCTCCCTCTTCTTATTTAATCCCCACAACAACCCTGTGAGGTAGATTAGGCTGAGAGGCTGTGGCTGGCCCAAGGTCACCCAGTGAGCTTCATGGCTTAGTGGGCATTCGAACCCTAGTTCATCACTATAACCGCTACACAACACTGTCTCTAATAATGGTAGGACATGCCCCTGCTGAAGAGGCAAAGATTAAAATTGCAAGTGCTTCATATACTCCATTGTGGTGAAAACTGATCAAATGCAGCCTAAACCTGTAGTGGAACGCCCTCCCTTCAGATGTGAAGGAAATAAGCAGCTATCTTCTCTTTAAAAGACATCTGAAGGCAGCCCTGTTCAGGGAAGTTTTTAATATTTAATGCTGTATTGTTTTTAACACTTGATTGGAAGCCGCCCAGAGTGGCTGGGGAAACTCAGCCAGATGGGCGGGGTATAAATAATAAATTATTATTATTATTATTATTATTCTTTAATTGTACTGCAATCTTACACATCCCTTGCATGGTTCTTGTTTCCCCCCCATCCGTACACTCATTTCCTCCTCCATATGTCTCTCCTCACAGGGACCTTTCTGCTGCTTTTGGCATTTTTTGCTTTCCTGCACTGCTGGCTGAATGCCTTTGCTGAGATGCTGCGCTTTGCTGACCGGATGTTCTACAAGGTGATTGGCAGGGGAAGGGCAGGGAGGAGGTTGGACTGCTTACCGTATTTTTTGCTCTATGGGATGCACTTTTTCCCCTCCAAAAATTAAGGGGAAATGTGTGTGCGTCCTATAGAGCGAATGCAGGCTCCTTGGCTTCAGCAATAGCAAAGCGAAGCCTCCGAAGTGCAGAGGGAGCACTCCCTCCGCGCTCCGGAGGCTTCACGTTGCTTTCGCTGAAGCCTGGAGAGCGAAAGGGGTCAGTGTGCACTGACCCCTCTCGCTCTCCAGGCTTTAGGGATAGCCGCCTGAAGCCTTCGGAGCACAACACAAGTTCCCGCTGCGCTCCGCAGGCTTTGCCTTCCTTTCGCTGAAGCCGGGAGAGTCTTGCTCTCCCGGCTTCAGCAGAGAGGGAGAGCTGCGCAGCGCCTCTTCAGCCAAGTGGGAGGAGAAAGGGGTGCTGAGCAGAGAGGGGGAGAATTTTTTTTTCTTGTTCTCCCCCTCTAAAGCAAGGTGTGCCCTATGGTCCGGTGTGTCCTATAGAGCAAAAAATACGGTATATTCCATCCCATCAGACACACATGGTGGGTCATTTGGCTTCCTGGGAATGTCAGCTTTCAAATTTTGCCTTCATAGTTACAAGCAGTGCTGTTTTTCTAGAAAAAGAGGGCCAGAACTCACCACGAACTCCTTCCTTGTTCTCTTATAATGGCAATGGCATCCGCCTGAGACATACGGGAACTGAGTTCTGGCTGGGGGAAAAAGCCCTGGTTACAAGCAAACAAAAAGCCAAAATAGCTGCACATGCAAAGGCAGAGACTGCCTAAGGCGTTGAAATTAAAGGCAAGGTAAAGGTAAAGGTACCCCTGACCATTAGGTCCAGTCGCGGACGACTCTGGGGTCGCGGCGCTCATCTCGCTTTACTGGCCGAGGGAGCCAGTGTTTGTCCGCAGACAGCTTCCGGGTCATGTGGCCAGCATGACTAAGCTGCTTCTGGTGAACCAGAGCAGCGCACGGCAAAGTCACGTGCTCAGTCACTAGTAGCGACATCACACTGAACAGGCTTGTTTAGCTTCTGAAAAATCGAGCTGCCAATTATACCTGAACTACTTATCAACTGACACAGCACAACTAGCATTCTGGCTGCAAAACAGTTTTGAATAACCCATTCCAAACAACCGTTTTGTTGAGGGCAAGAGTTGGATTCTCACGGCATCAAAGACTGCCATCTGTGGCAGTGGTGCTAGCAGAGAAATGTGAGGAGAGCCAGTCTGGAGCAGAAATGCCAGGATATGGTTTTGCAAGAGGGCATCTGTACAGGGAGTTGCTGCTGAGGCACTGCAGCATAGAATGGGTAGGGGGACACAAAGAAGTGACCAGCAGCCACAAAAGCCCTTGTCTGTAGCCCCCCCCCCAAAATGTGGAGACAGGCTGTGGCTGCTAGACGGTGGCAAACTGCATTCTGTGCAGCAGGCACAGGGAACCTTTGTTCCTCTAGGTGTTGCTGAACTACAACTCCCATCAACCCTGGTGAAATATACTTGGAGTCGAGAGTGGATTTCATGCTCTTTATTCAGCTCATTGTGGTGAGGAGGAATGAATGTTCCCCCCAAATATCTGCTTTATATACATTATTTACACAATGGGCTGCACGGGATTGGCTAATTCTGGGATTCTCCTGTAGGCCAATCAGGTTGTGGATTCATTTCCACCTGGAGCTGGATTGGGTGGCTCCTGCGGACCAATCAGACTGCTGCATTGTTCTAGGACCAATCAGACTGCTGCATTCTGAATCCTATTGTTCTAGGACCAATCAGACTGCTGCATTTTGGATCCTATTTAACTCAGTACATAACACCTGGCAAGCATAGCCAACGGCGGGATGGTGATGGGAGTTGTAGTTCAACAACATCTGGAAGGGCAAAGATTTCCTAGGCCTGCTGTACATGCTCAGGTGCACTCTTTTTTCTATTACTATTTCATGTACAGTCACATTCAGTGCCAGTATCCAACTTAGGTCTTATGGCTGACCGCGGCACAGAATCAACTCTGATAGAGCAGGCAAAGATAAGCATTTGTCAAAGGAACTGGGCACACTGGCCAGGGAGCACCTTCTGTCCTGCAGGCTGCCTGAACATGTGTGGCCCAAAATCTTTCGGTGGGCGATGATGCACAGTGTGGCACACATAGCTATCCAGATTCAAGACTGCACCTCCCTCTTTCTGTCCTAGGACTGGTGGAATTCCACATCATTCTCTACATATTACCGGACGTGGAATGTGGTTGTACATGACTGGCTCTACTACTACATCTATCAAGAACTTGTGTGGGTAGGTAAGGCTTTTGGGGGAGGAAACAAGTGTGTTGCACTGTTCGCTTCCTTTGGGCTTGGGAGCTCAATCCACTGTTTCTTTGCCCCTCTTCCACCCCAGGGCTTTCTTTACTGCCCCAAACTATACAGGCTTCATTCTCCAGGATCTCCCTAAAGGACCCCTGTTATGTACTGAAGTTCTCACCTTGGGCCAGCAGGGGGATACTGTAGATAGTTTTCACTCAGGTCCGCATATGCAAATAAGGAATTGAAAGTGACGTTCAGGGATTGGATAGTTACAGAAAGTTGTTACTGTTGTTTTGTAGTTGAGCTCTATATGAGCAGGTTGGCTGAACCCTTCAGTTCAGTTCTGTTCTGGCCTGTGAATAAACAAGAGCTGTCTGAAGAATCGCTGTGTCATCTGATATGTTCACCCACAATTTAACAACCCCTCTGCCAGGCTGCTCCCCCCCCCGGCAACATGCCGTGGGTGCAGTAAGAGTGCATTAGTGGTGGATTTATAGTGGACCGTCCACACATCGGTTCACATTATTAGTTATTCTGTGATGCTTCCTCCATATTACTGCACAAGTGTCACCTGCAAGGTCACTCTCCACTTAAAAAAAAAAAAAGGTTTGTTTTGGGGGGGGATGTCTTCAACAGGTGCCCAATGAACCATAGAATCATAGAATCATAGAATCATAGAGTTGGAAGAGACCACAAGGGCCATCGAGTCCAACCCCCTGCCAAGCAGGAAACACCATCAGAGCACTCCTGACATATGGTTGTCAAGCCTCTGCTTAAAGACCTCCAAAGAAGGAGACTCCACCACACTCCTTGGCAGCAAATTCCACTGTCGAACAGCTCTTACTGTCAGGAAGTTCTTCCTAATGTTTAGGTGGAATCTTCTTTCTTGTAGTTTGGATCCATTGCTCCGTGTCCGCTTCTCTGGAGCAGCAGAAAGCAACCTTTCTCCCTCCTCTATGTGACATCCTTTTATATATTTGAACATGGCTATCATATCACCCCTTATCCTCCTCTTCTCCAGGCTAAACATGCCCAGCTCCCTTAGCCGTTCCTCATAAGGCATCGTTTCCAGGCCTTTGACCATTTTGGTTGCCCTCCTCTGGACACGTTCCAGTTTGTCAGTGTCCTTCTTGAACTGTGGTGCCCAGAACTGGACACAGTACTCCAGGTGAGGTCTGACCAGAGCAGAATACAGTGGCACTATTACTTCCCTTGATCTAGATGCTATACTCCTATTGATGCAGCCCAGAATTGCATTGGCTTTTTTAGCTGCCGCGTCACACTGTTGGCTCATGTCAAGTTTGTGGTCAACCAAGACTCCTAGATCCTTTTCACATGTACTGCTCTCAAGCCAGGTGTCACCCATCTTGTATTTGTGCCTCTCATTTTTTTTGCCCAAGTGCAATACTTTACATTTCTCCCTGTTAAAATTCATCTTGTTTGTTTTGGCCCAGTTCTCTAATCTGTCAAGGTCGTTTTGAAGTGTGATCCTGTCCTCTGGGGTGTTAGCCACCCCTCCCAGTTTGGTGTCATCTGCAAATTTGATCAGGATGCCCTTGAGTCCATCATCCAAGTGGTTGATAAAGATGTTGAATAAGACCGGGCCCAAGACAGAACCCTGTGGCACCCCACTAGTCACTCTTCTCCAGGATGAAGAGGAACCATTGATGAGCACCCTTTGGGTTCGGTCAGTCAGCCAGTTACAAATCCACTGAGTGGTAGCATAGTCAAGACCGCATTTTACCAGCTTCTTTACAAGAATATCAAATGCCTTGCTGAAATCAAGGTAGGCTACATCCACTGCGTTCCCTTCATCTACCAGGCTTGTAATTCTGTCAAAAAACGAGATCAGGTTAGTCTGACATGACTTATTTTTCACAAAACCATGCTGACTATTGGTGATCACAGCATTCCTTTCTAGGTGCTCACAGACCGTTTGCTTAATGACCTGCTCCAGAATCTTCCCTGGTATTGATGTCAGACTGACTGGGCGGTAATTATTTGGGTCCTCTCTTTTCCCCTTTTTGAAAATAGGGACAACATTTGCCCTCCTCCAGTCTGCTGGGACTTCGCCTGTTCTCCAGGAATTCTCAAAGATGACTGCCAGTGGTTCTGAGATCACATCTGCCAGTTCTTTTAATACTCTTGGATGCAGTTCATCTGGCCCTGGAGACTTGAATACATCTAGACTAGCCAAGTATTCTTGTACTATCTCCTTAGTTATTCTGGGCTGTGTTTCCTCTGCTGAATCATTTGCTCCAAATTCTTGAGGTCGGGCATTGTTTTCTTTATTGGAGAAGACTGAAGCAAAGAAGGCATTGAGGAGTTCAGCCCTTTCTGTGTCCCCTGTTTGCATTTCACCATCTTCTCCTCTGAGTGACCCCACTGTTTCTTTGTTCTTCCTTTTGCTACGAACATACCCATAAAAGCCTTTTTTGTTGCTTTTAACCTCTCTAGCAAGCCTGAGTTCATTCTGTGCTTTAGCTTTTCTGACTTTGTGTCTACACGTGTTGGCTATTTGTTTGAATTCCTCTTTGGTGGTTTCCTCCCTTTTCCATTTTTTGTACACATCCTTTTTTAATCTTAACTCAGTTAAAAGTTCTTTAGATAGCCACCCTGGCTTCTTTAGGCACCTTCCATGTTTCCGTCTCATTGGTATTGCCTGAAGTTGTGCTTTTACTATCTCCCTCTTAACAAACTCCCAGCCATCATGAACTCCCTTTCCTTTTAGTATTACTGTCCATGGGATCTCACCCAGCACTTCCCCAAGTTTTATGAAGTCAGCTTTCTTAAAGTCAAGAAATTGAGTCCTAGTATGCTTGGCTGCTCCTTTCCGCTGTATAGTAAACTTCAGAAGAGCATGATCACTCGCGCCTAATGATCCTTCCACTTCTTTCCACTAACCAGGTCATCAACATTGGTTAGGACCAGATCTAAAATGGCTGTTCCTCTTGTTGCTTCTCCCACTTTCTGGACAATGAAGTTGTCTGCAAGGCCAGTGAGGAATCTGTTTGACCTTATGCTCTTGGCTGAGTTTGACATCCAACAAATATCCGGGTAATTGAAGTCCCCCATTACTACTATCTCCCTTCCTTTTGCATGCTTGGCCATCTGTTCCAGGAAGGCATCATCTATGTCCTCCGTTTGGCTTGGGGATCTATAGTAAACTCCCACAATGAGGTCACTGTTATTCTTCTCTCCCTTAATTTTGACCCAAATGCTCTCACTTTGGCTTTGAGGTTCTAAATCTTGGATCTCTTCACAGGTATACACATCCCTGACATATAACGCCACTCCTCCTCCTTTCTTGTCTGGTCTGTTTCTCTGAAATAGATTGTATCCCTCCATTATTACATTCCAATCGTGGGACTTATCCCACCAGGTTTCAGTGATGCCTATTATGTCATATTTAGTTTGCTGTACCAAGAGCTCAAGCTCATCTTGTTTATTTCCCATGCTTTGCGCATTAGTGTACAGACATTGAAGTCCATTAATCATTCCCCCGTGTCTCTTATTTAAGGATTTTTTCCTCCCACCACTAGGTCTGCGTGCTGTTTGCTCCATTTGGTCTATGACATTTGGATGATCATCTTCATCAATTGATAGACTCCTACCTTCAGGAGCACTGTCTCCCTCCCCCACATTAGTCAGTTTAAAGCCCTCCTGATGAGGTTTCTGAGATTTTTTGCAAAAACATTCCTCCCAACCGTTGTGAGGTGCAGCCAATCGCTTGCCAGAAGTCCATCTTCAAGAAACTGCAGTCCGTGATCTAAGAATCCAAACCGTTCCTGTTTACACCATTTGCGAAGCCAGTTGTTCACTTCCACTATTTTTCCCTCTCTCCCTGGGCCACGTCGTTCAACTGGGAGGACAGATGAGATGACAATTTGTGCATTTAATTGCTTCAATTTCCTGCCCAGAGCCTCGTAAACTCTTTTGATCTTCTGGAGGCTATTGCTTGCAGTGTCATTGGTTCCCACATGAACCAAGAGGAAGGGGTATTTGTCAGTGGGTTTTATGATTCCTTGCAGTCGTTCAGTTACATCTTGGATCTTAGCCCCAGGGAGACAGCACACTTCCCGAGACATCTTGTCAGGCCCATAGATCACTGCTTCTGTTCCCCTCAGTAGGGAATCCCCTATCACCACTACACGCCTCCTCTTAGGTCTGGTCGGGGTTCTTCCGTGAGCTGTCCGTTCCAAGGTCGCCTGCACATTCCCTGAGGACTGACTTTGCTGCTCGTCTTCATATACCTGATCGACTGTAATGAGGGAGAGATCCTCAAATGGAGTCTGCTCTTCGTCTTCCATGCTAGGGGAGAGGACCTCAAAGCGATTGTGTATTTCTAAACAATCAGAGCGAACCCTGGGCCTCCTACTTTTTTGAGTCACGTTTCTCCATATATCTGGCTCCTGTGTTGGTGAACTAGCCTCCTTCTCAGGGGAGTCCCCTGTCTCCTCCTTGGTGGAGACGGTGTGCTCTGTTGCTTCCAAGAAGAGCTCCAGCTCTCTAATTCTTTGGAGCGTAGCTACACGTTCCTCCAGTTGCTGGACTTTGTCTTTTAAGAGGGCAATCAACATGGAATTGCTGCAGGTAAAGCTGCCTGCAACCTTTGGCAAGATGGCAAACATTGCGCAGGAACCGCAGGTGACTGCAGCTGTTCCCTCACCCTCCATCTTGAGAACGTGTCGTTGTGGGTGACTACAGCGGTCCTCCATCATAAAAAGCGTGAAGACAGGACAAATAAATCCCCCCCAAAAAAACCTAGGTCTCCCCCAACAAACGTTTGAGACACACCAGGGGGTGTTTTCAGGGTGTGAGACTGAGGAAAGGGAAAACTTCCCAAGTGGAAGCTAGAAACACTCACTTATTTGAATGTGGATTGAAGATTAGGGTATAATTAGTGAAATATACTCGGAGTCGAGAGTGGATTTCATGCTCTTTATTCAGCTCATAGTAGTGAGGAGGAATGGAAGTTCCCCCGAAATGTCTGCTTTATATACATTATTTACACAATGGGCCCGACGTGATTGGCTAATTCCGGGATTCTCCTGTAGGCCAATCAGGTTGCGGATTCACTTCCACCTGGAGCTGGATTGGGTGGCTCCTGCGGACCAATCAGACTGCTGCATTCTGGATCCTATTGTTCTAGGACAAATCAGACTGTTGCATTCTGAATCCTATTGTTCTAGGACCAATCAGATTGCTGCATTCTGAATCCTATTGTTCTAGGACCAATCAGACTGCTGCAAATTGGATCCTATTCAACTCAGTACATAACAATTAGAATATTTTTTTCTTCCTTTGCCTTCCTCTCTTTTGTCCTTTCTTTCTTTCTTTCTGAATTCATTTGTTCTAGATATAATTTTATCGTATTGTGAAAACTTTAATAAAAAATTATGAAACAAGAAACAGGTGCCCAAAGGACAATAGGGAGGGTGTTTGCCTGGTACGTCTTTTTTTACCACACATGCCCAAGACCAGGATCTTTTGCATACAAAGAAAACTACAAAATGAAGGTTCCAGATGCACCTTTGTGGACGGGGGTTTTGCAAGTTAGTGGATGCTACTCCTTGCCCCCATAAAATAACTTCTGGGAGGGAAGTACAGTATTTTTCGCTCTATAAGATGCACCAGACCACAAGATGCACCTAGTTTTTGGAGGAGGTAAACAAGAAAAAAAATATTCTGAATCTCAGAAGCCAGAACAGCAAGAGGGATCGCTGCGCAGCGAAAGCAGCAATCCCTCTTGCTGTTCTGGCTCCTGGGATAGCTGCGCAGCCTGCACTTGCTCCATAAGACGCACACACATTTCCCCTTACTTTTTAGGAAGGAAAAAGTGAGTCTTATAGAGCAAAAAATACGGTACTGCCAAAGTGTAAGTAAGGGTGAAGTACTTGCTGTAACTGCTCTGTGTCTTTCCTCACCTGGAGCAGTTTGCCAAAGGGACAGAGCTTCCCACCAGGTGCCTCTCCGTACAGGGAGGGAGAAGTGGAGGGGCGAGGCGGTGCAAACGCCAACCTGCCATTCCTGCTGATGCATTTGCACCACGACAACTTCCCTGCTGCCTCACTCCTCTCCCAGTGAGCAACAACAGCACACCTGTCGGGAAGTTAAGTGTCGCGGCTCCACCCCACCTGGCAAGCTGTTTCTGCTCTTCACTTTTCACTAGAGAGTGAACACAACATGGGCTGTTTCATGTACAAAACCTGCAACTGACCTGTGCACTTTGCTCCTTCCAGCTGCTCAGAGGAAGGGCCCGGGTTGGGGCAATGCTGTTTGCCTTCATCGTCTCAGCAGTTGTCCACGAATATGTCTTCACTGTGTGCTTTGGCTTCTTCTACCCTGTCATGTTCACCCTCTTTGCCTTCTTTGGAGGTCAGTACTGCCTCAGAAACCCATCTGAGCAGAAACCACACCACCCCAGACTTGAGCACCGTCAAGCTCCTGCAGTACGAAAGAGAAAAGACATTGTTTTCTTACGTTCTTAAACGGCCCCGTATGGTTCAAGGGAGCTTTTTAATCTCATGCACACATTACATGCACCAGTCTTCCCCTCCAGGATTCATCCCATAGGCTGTTATTTCGCCCTCCCACCCCCTGCTCACACTCCAGGTCCCCCTCCAGGCAGTTTCAGATGGTTAAAAAACATTGCTTTTCATTTTCACTTACTCATTGGACCTCCAGTGTACAGTGGTACCTCGGGTTAAGTACTTAATTCGTTCCGGAGGTCCGTACTTAACCTGAAACTGTTCTTAACCTGAAGCACCACTTTAGCTAATGGGGCCTCCTGCTGCTGCCGCGCATGATTTCTGTTCCCATCCTGAAGCAAAGTTCTTAACCTGAAGCACTATTTCTGGGTTAAGGTAAAGGTAAAGGGACCCCTGACCATTAGGTCCAGTCGTGACCGACTCTTGGGTTGCGGCGCTCATCTCGCTTTATTGGCCGAGGGAGCCGGTGTACAGCTTCCAGGTCATGTGGCCAGCATGACTAAGCCACTTCTGGAGAACCAGAGCAGCGCACGGAAACGCCGTTTACCTTCCCGCTGGAGCGGTACCTATTTATCTACTTGCACTTTGACGTGCTTTCGAAGTGCTAGGTTGGCAGGAGCAGGGACCCAGCAACGGGAGCTCACCCCGTCGCGGGGATTCGAACCGCCGGCCTTCTGATTGGCAAGTCCTAGGCTCTGTGGTTTAACCCACAGCGCCACCTGCGTCCCATATTTCTGGGTTAGCGGAGTCTGTAACCTGAAGTGTATGTAACCTGAAGCGTATATAACCCAAGGTACCACTGTATGCAGAAGTTTGTATTTTGAAACCATGGCCACACATTTTGGGTGGCCCTGTTTCACTTCCAAATGTGACAATGCGCTCAAGCATTCAAGTTCACTATTGAACTAAGGATAGTGCAACCTGGAGTGCTCCTGTTCAGAGTCGCAGTCAGTGATGCCATGCACTTTTTCCAGGACACTCCGTTCCATTCCCCTTCCTTCCCAGGTTTTTCACATCCACCTACAAGACACACAATGTTTGCAGCCACTGACCATGCTCAGTGCTATCCTCATTGGGCTGGTGTTTAGCAGGGGGAGATAACCCCAAAGCTTCCCCCCAAAAAAATATTTTTTCCTGCTTCCTCATGCTTCTCAGGAGCCATTTGGGTTGCAAAGCTGCCATAACTCAACATCGGAGCTTGTTATTGATACATGACGACACATCTGAATGCCTGCAAGTTGGATTTAATATGCTCTGTTCCCAAATTAGTTTCAGTTCTGCATGAAGCGAGAACTGCTATTCCTCCAAGTTCTAGGAATGAAGGGTGGCATAAGGGCCATAGTTCAGTGGTCTGGAGCATCTGCTATGCCTGTAAAAGGTCCCAGCTTCAGTTCCCAGCATCTCCAGGGAATGCCCCATCTGAAACCCTGGAGAGCTGCTGCCAATCAGTGTTGGTAGTATGGAGCTAAATGGACCAATAATCTGATTCACATTCCTATGTCACTATGGACCAGGGCGGTGCTCTGTCGCAGAGGTTCCCAGAAACTGGCAGGTGAGAAATACCTTTGGTCCAGTGTGGTCTGGACGGTGCCCAACTAACCTTTTCTCCTGGTCTTCTTCGCAGTGATCTTTAACTTCATCCTCAATGATAAGAGAAAAAGCCCCGTTTGGAACGTCATCATGTGGACATTCCTGTATGTGGGCCAAGGAATCCAGGTCTGCCTGTACTGCCAAGAGTGGTATGCTCAAATCCACTGCCCACTCAAAGAGGTGAGTATGCAGACTGGCTTGTGGGTGTAGAACAAGCCCTCAGTTCCTCCCATGCGGCAACTTGCAGAAGGCACAGCCAAAGGCATTTTGCTGCCTGAAGAACTCCCAGTTCTGTCCACTTCCTGTACCTCCCCATCTGCTGCCTGAGGCAGCTGCCTCACAGCAGGGCCAGCCCTGCTATCAGGGATCAAAAGTTCCCAAGCCTGATTAGCACCGATTAGCACACATAAAGGCTCCACAATCCTGTGCTGTTCTGCCATATTATTAATAACATGGTTTCCAAGCACATCAGTAAATGGCAAAATCCACATAGAATCTTGTAGCATCTTGAATAATAAGTGCGCTTACAGGCAGGTGTTTCTTGTGGGATTGGTGCTCCTCCTGCATGCATCTGTTTTTGCTGTGTCCACACAATGTTGTTGCCATAACAATGCTGGCCTGCATTCACACCCAGTCCATTTGGATTTACAATGGTACCTTGGGTTAAGAACTTAATTCGTTCCGGAGGTCCGTTCTTAACCTGAAACTGTTCTTAACCTGAAGCACCACTTTAGCTAATGGGGCCTCCCACTGCCACCGCGCGATTTCTGTTCTCATCCTGAAGCAAAGTTCTTAACCTGAGGTACTATTTCTGGGTTAGTGGAGTCTGTAACCTGAAGCGTATGTAACCTGAAGCGTCTGTAACCCGAGGTACCACTGTACTCTTCCCAGGAGAAATACTGTAACTCCCCCCCCCCGCGTTCTGTTCCAATTAAACCTTCTCTACCCGAGACCCTGTGGAAACCCTTTGAGTCAAAGTAGACAATATAGGCTATTTCACAGGTGGTCAAACCTTGAGATAGCTCAATGACCTGCTTTCAGTACTAAAACCCTGTCTGGAAACTCCCTGCCAAATTTAGTACGATGTACGTAAGTGTTCCTGGGCTAGAGCCCATTTCGTTATATTATGCCATAATGCTCATTATAGAATGAAATGGGCTTATAAAGTGTGACTCCGTGCACTAGCATAAATTGCCACCATATTGCCCTAGATCTAACCACCAGTGAAAGGCATGACTTCGTGTATACCTTTTTGTCTTGTCGAAGTCCTTTCCTTTTCTGATTCTGGCCCTTAGTGATGTTTGTTGTTGTTTTCTGTCTTTCAGAGGACCTTCTGGGGGATAGTGACTCCACGTTCTTGGTCCTGCCGCTCCTAGGTCAATGCCAACTACCTTTGAGAAGCCACCTTCCCCTGGACTCACCCAGATCTTCCTGGACTCACACTCTGACCATTAGAGGAGTCGGAGCCCAACATCTTCAGAGGAGGGTTAGGTTGTCCATACTTGCTGTTGGCTCAAATTCAACTTCCCAGCATTGACTGACTAATCCTTTCCCCAGCATAGCAAGAAGGTGATTTACCTGTCCACTGTTGTTGCTTGATTCCAGCATCTACGTAAGACTTCAAAGTTTGCCTACTCAGTTTATTCATGGCTGTTTTCTACTTTAAAAAATAAAATTCTGTGCACACAAGTAATTTGGATTCTGCTCTCAGAAATGTGGAGTTCTGCATCATTCATATATTATGTGAATTGCTACCTTTTGTTTTTTGTTTCGGTTATGCTTTTGCAGCTAAAGATATACAGCAAAATATATAACCAAAAAGGCTATGCCTTTGCAGCTAAAGATATACAGCATTTCCAGACATCCTGCTAAAATTACATGATTGTGTAGTTATTTTTTAAAAGAATCTGTTCCCTGGCTATCAGCTGTTTTCTGGGAAATGTGGCCTGGAATGGACTGCCACAGCTGCTTGGGACTCAGTTGGCTGAGCTGAAACTGGCTGATCCGAGGCTGGTGTAAGTTCAAAAAGGTGTCTTCCCTGTTCAGCTCAGCTACCTTACCTGGCAATCCAGTGTAGAACACTACTTTAAAGGCTGGTTTTCCCTCGGCCAGGGACACGGGTGGTGCTGTGGGTTAAACCACAGAGCCTAGGACTTGCCGATCAGAAGGTTGGCGGTTCGAATCCCTGTGACGGGGTGAGCTCCCGTTGCTCAGTCCCTGCTCCTGCCAACCTAGCAGTTTGAAAGCACGTCAAAGTGCAAGTAGATAAACAGGTACCGCTCCGGCGGGAAGGTAAACGGCGTTTCGGTGCGCTGCTGTGGTTCGCCAGAAGCGGCTTAGTCATGCTGGCCACATGACCCGGAAGCTGTACGCCGGCTCCCTCGGCCAATAAAGCGAGATGAGCACCGCAACCCGAATCGGCCACGACTGGACCTAATGGTCAGGGGTCCCTTTACCTTTCCCTCCGCCAGGCTTAGACAGAGAGGGCTGTTGATGAACACACTTTGAATCTTACCTAACATTACTTGAATTGCCATTCAAGTGGTATGTGTGTGTTTTGTGATTATGTGGGCTGGGGTTACCTGCCCTCCACCCCCAATATTTTATTCAAGTTGGCACCCCTTGCGAGTCCAGTCTGAGTTCACTCCCCGCCCTAGCGGGAGATGCGCCGCGCATTAAACCTGGTACGTTTTGAACGCAAAGGGCGCAAATTGCAGCCCTCCCCCGCAATTCTTTTCAGCTCCAGAAGTGGAGCTCGCGTGCAGATCCTTAGACAGAAATTGCTTTCTTGATTTCAGCAGCCCAATCTAGGGAGGGGGGGGTGCTTTTACTTGTTGCTGCTCAAGACGCTGATGAAGTGCTGGAAAAAAAGGTCTCTGTTGATCATCTACCACTACAAATCATCCAGAGATCATCCCCACCTACTTTCTGCCCATCCCTGAAAAAAATCCACCCTAGTCCGCTCCCCTGAAAAAGAAAAAAAAGCACAGCTCCCACCCCCGCAGCCTTGGCACCGCCCCGCCCCAACTTCCTGGACTCGAGGCTGCATCTCCCGTTACACCAAATCGAAAGCGGCCGCGCAGCAGCGCTGTTGCAACCCGCCTTTCCGCGCGCCCTCTGCTGCTCACGTCACTAGGGAGGGGATTTCCCGCGTGGTCCTTTGTCTTGGATAAGTGTGTGTGTGTGTGTGTGTTTGTTTTATCTGGACTGGGCACCCGCTCCTTCCATGGCGGCTGCGAGAGAGCGGTTGCTGCAGATCCTCGACGATCTGACAGACGAAGAGCTCCGCAAATTCGTTTTCTACCTGGAATCCATCCCGGACCGATCTGTCCGAATCCCTCGACGGAAGCTGGAGAAAGTCTCGCCGGTCGAGCTAGCCGAGCTGCTCGCGCGCTATTTTCCCGGGAAAGAATTAGAAGTCGCCGCCCACGCGCTGGGAAAGATACCCAGGAGGGATCTTCTGCGGAACCTCCTACGCGACGTAGCGGGGGGCGATCGCCCGAGCGGAAGGGGGACCCCTGCCATGGAAGCCCCAGTAGACCTCGTGGAAGCAGCTCCAGGTGAGTACTGTAGAGGTGGGCACAGCCCGAACCCACAGGGAGAGCTCGGAGCAGGGAGGGGGTAGAGGTTTTGCTGTCTAGGATAGGGGTGCCAACTTGAATAAAATATTGGGGAGGGCGGGTTAGGCCGCCCCGCCCCACCGCACCCCACATAATCGATCATATGACATGGTGCACACTAACTATTTGAATGTGCTTCAACTTTGAGAGGGCCCGGCCCCCTCAAATGTTTTATTGGGGGGAGTTGGCTCCTATGGTCCAGGACTCCCATTTTGTCTAGGGCAGGGGAAGAGAAACTGTTGGCCTCCCCCCTCCCCATGTTTGTGGGACTGTTGCTCTCTTGATGCCTGATTGTTGGCTATGCTGGGTGGGGCAGATGGGAGTTGAAGTCCAGCAACATCTGCACAAGGAACTTCCAGGAAACGTTCAGAGTATGCTTCACAGCAAGCAAAACTACTCACACACATATATACAGAGGCAGACACTGTGCTCCAGTGTGGACCTAGCCAGGTAACATGCAATTTTTGCACTGGATTTTCTTCCCTTATCAAATTATTCCTGGATCTGGCAGGAATTACAGGTTGCTGCTTAGATAAAGAGGACGTTTTGTAGATGTAAATAAATAGAGACCCAAGTAGCATCATATCCACATTAAACTCCTGTGCGGATGAGCCCATTCCCTCTCTACTGGGATCTTGGTTTCCAACTGGGCAGGAAGTGGAAGGGTGGGGAGGGAAAGGATAGTCCATCTGGAGGTTTTGGGGTGTGTGCTTTGCCTGTACCCCCTCATCGCTTCCTGCAACGTTCCTCAAATGCCCTGGGCGCACCCTTGTTCCAGCACCTACACAGATAAAAAAAAATTCTAGCATCCAACTTAAATCTAGGACTCAGCCCCAGACCAGGATGAGTGGGTGAGCTTCCACAACAGGTCTGAACCCTCATATTATCTGGCAGGGATCCTGCACCTTTAACATCTGCACAACAAGCAGGAATTCACATGGGATAACTTTTCTGACATGGGAAGAACTTCACAGGTTGATTTCGGCTCGTGGTGCAGCTTTTAAAGCAGGAGGCGGAGCCTCTGGCCCTCTCAGATAGTGCTGGACTTAATTTCCCATCAGCACCAGGCAGCATGGCACAATGGTCAGGGTGTTGGGAGTTGCAGCCTAACAATAATCTGAAGGGCAGCAGATACTGTATTTTTCGCTCCATAAGATTCACCTGACCATAAGATGCACCTAGTTTTTAGAGGGGGAATGCAAGGGGGGGGATTCTTTAAAGGGAGCGCTGAGCAGAGCCTGTATGCTTCCCAGAGCCTGTATGCGTGGAGCGTGTGTGCGGCGCTTGGAGGCTTTTCCCTGAGGAGGGAGAAGGGCAGCCCATCACTGACGGGTTGCCCTTCTCCCTCCTTGGGGAAAAGCCCCCAAGAGCCGCACACACGCTCCGCGCAGCTCTTTAAAAATTGCTGGCTGCGCAGTGATCCCTCTCACTGTTCTGGCTTCTGGGATAGCTGCGCGGCCTGCATTCGCTTCATTAGACGCACACACATTTCCCCTTACTTTTTAGGAGGGAAAAAGTGTGTCTTATAGAGCGAAAAATACGGTACCTTATCCTTATCTTAAAGGCTCATAAAGCATTTTCCTCGCTTAGCCACTGCCTTGTATCTTGCTTGTTATTTATTTTGTTATAAATATCTAAATACCCAGAGGAATACACAATATTAAGTAAAGAATAAAAAGAAGGCATTGTGAAAAGACACAGCAAAAATCTCAGCTGGGAAGCTTTCCTGTTTGGTTGCCTGGATTTCATCCTCAGGCAAATCATTTTTAGCAAGCTTGCAAGGAGTCCCATCTTGCCAGTGAAGCGAACATAAGTCACCATGTTAGCTCTGCTCTTCTGCCTCTCATAATCCGCCTTCCTTCCCACTATTTTGCAGTGCAACCCAGTCAGGTCTCGCAGCAGCAGCTCATGAAACTAGCCAGGAAGTTGGGCAGGAAATGGAAGACGATTGCCATCGAGTTCCTGGGGGTGGAAAATTCACGCTTGGAGCAGATTGAAGAGGAGAATCACAAGGACATGGTCATGCAAGCTTTCTACATGCTTTGGGACTGGAGGAACCGTGCGGGAGGGAAGGCCACTGCAGCCAATTTATACCTTATTCTCGACCAGGATGGAGTGAATCTTGACCATGATGCATATGCATTCCTGAGAGAGCGTGTCTGAAAGAGTTCTTGAAAGGCAGAAGACCACCTAACAGTCTTCTCCAGCAACTTTCCAGATACCTTTCCAATGCAAGTGAACACAGATTATAATGATTTATGTTGACTGATGTTTACGCTCATATGACTGAGCTGCATGGGGTGTGTGTTTGAAATTAGCCAAGTGCCAAGCGCATTTTGCACCTGACTATTGGCCACGTGCAGGGACGCGGGTGGCGCTGCGGTCTAAACCACAGAGCCTAGGGCTTGCCGATTGGAAGGTCGGCGGTTCGAATCCCCGCGACGGGGTGAACTCCCGTTTTTCAGTCCCAGCTCCTGCCCACCTAAGCAGTTCGAAAGTACGCCAAGTACAAGTAGATAAATAGGTACCACTCTGGCGGGAAGGTAAACGGCATTTCTGTGCGCTGCTCTGGTTCGCCAGAAGCGGTTTAGTCATGCTGGCCACATGACCAGCATGTCTGCGGACAAACGCCAGCTTCCTCAGCCTATAGAGCGAGATGAGTGCGCAACCCCGGAGTCATCCGCGACTGGACCTAACAGTCAGAGGTACCTTTACCTATTGGCCACTTGCAACCGAGTGGAGATACCTGGGCGCCGGGATGGCACCTGACATCACCACCTGAAGGTGCATGCCTGGGGATCATTGGATCTTGACTGTTTTCACATACTAATACCCCATCCTGTAGAATTCTATCAGTTATATTTTATCTGCTCTTTCCGTATTAATTCCAGGAACCAAAATACTTTCCCTATACAGCCTGAGCAGTGAACAACTTTACAGCTAACTGTTGTAACTTGTCTTCACTTACCCTGTCCCACTGCCCTGGTCACAGTTGTGAAGAATATTTTTACGTTTTGAATGGCCCCTGTCACCATTGAGAAAAAGAGGTCGGAATAGGCCAATATATGTGTGGACTGTCCCTGGATCAAGTGACTTTTCTTCCTTAAGGTCTCAAAGCTCTTAACCTAGCTCAAGGTTGTCATCTGAACCAGCCAGATGCTTAACTGATAATCAATCATAGTCAGTGCATCCTTTGAAAAATAAGACTTCAGAGCTGTCTTGCCCCCAAAATGGCAACTAGACATTCTGTTTTGGGAACTCTAACCCTGATTTAAGGAGCCATTTGGCGCCTAGCTTATATATTTGAGTTTCTAACACTGGTTCTGGTGCACAATAGTGGTAGACACCTTGCTGAGTGAGCTCTGCTGCCAAGCCAGCTGGGGAGATCCCCACAGAACTGAACAACCACCCCTCTTTTTTCAAAAGATAGCCAGTGTGGTGTAGTGGTTAAGAGCAGTGGAGTCGTAATCTGGTGAACCGGGTTCGCTTCCCCGCTCCTCCAAATGCAGCTGCTGGGTGACCTTGGGCTAGTCACGCTTCTCTGAAGTCTCTCAGCCCCACTCACCTGATTGTTGTGGGGGAGGAAGGGAAAGGAGAATGTTAGCCGCTTTGAGACTCCTTCGGGTAGTGATAAAGCGGGATATCAAATCCAAACTACTCAACAAAGATGGACTCAGGCTCAGTTGGAAGAAGCAGGGATTGCATAGACTGAGCCAGCGTGGTGTAGTGGTTAAGAGCGGTAGTCTTGTAATCTGGGGAACCGGGTTCGCGTCTCCACTCCTCCACATGCAGCTGCTGGGTGACCTTGGGCTAGTCACACTTCTTTGAAGTCTCTCAGCCCCACTCACCTCACAGAGTGTTTGTTGTGGGGGAGGAAGGGAAAGGAGAATGTTAGCCGCTTTGAGACTCCTTAAAGGGAGTGAAAGGCGGGATATAAAATCCAAACTCTTCTTCTTCTTCTTGAGGGACTTCTCTAAGAATGGAACCTCTCCGGAGGGCAATTCCATTATAATACTTCTGAAAGTGCAACAGACACCCTGGCTGCCATTATACCAGGTCATCCTTATGAAGGATCTTATTCTTACTCTGTTTTAATATGTGCTGGAAGACACCCAGAGTGGCTAGGGCATGGATAGGCAAACTAAGGCCCAGGGGCCGGATCCAGCCCAATCACCTTCTAAATCTGGTCCGCGGACAGACCGGGAATCAGCGTGTTTTTACATGAGTGAAATGTGTCCTTTTATTTAAAATGCATCTCTGGGTTATTTGTGGGGCACAGGAATTCGTTCATTCCCCCCCCCAAAAAAATATAGTCCGGCCCCCCACAAGGTCTGAGGGACAGTGGACTGGCCCCCTTGCGAAAAAGTTTGCTGACCCCTGGGCTAGGGAAACCCAGCGAGATGGGCAGGGTATAAATAATAAAATTATTATCATCACAGAGCAATCAAACAGATCTTTAACTGAGCCAGTGTGGTGTTAGTGGTTAGAGTGTCAGAGTAGGGCCTGGGTGACCAGAGTTCGAATTTCCACTCAGCCACGAAGCTCACCTTGGGCCCAGTCACTGCCCCTCAGCCTAACCTACCTCACAGGGTTGTTGTGGGGCTTAAATGAGATGGGGGGCGGGGGGAGAACCATGTAACCACTTTGAGCTCCTTGGAGAAAAAGTGTGGCTATAAATGCAATAAACTCAGCTTAAGGGGCTGGTGTTGTTATCTCAGAGCTCTTCTTGCAAATTTGTTATTCTCAACGGCAGGTCTTCTGACCTGCTTCAGATAAAGATGGCCTGGGGACATGATATGAGCCCAGAACCAGGAGAATAAGCCATGGCAAGGCAACCATCTTCACACCAGGGATACAGGAAAACAATTTTTATGGGACGGGGCTCTAAACTGTGTTAAGGTGTGGGTTCTGTGGCCCCTCTGGTAGAAACATTTTGGGTCTCTGTATTGTATGAAAACTATTTTCTTTTTCGGATGCGGTGACAATAGTTCTGAGTCGCAACAAGATATATCGTCACCTGAGTTAGGTGTCTTCCTTTTAGTCGTTTCTCCTTTTTTTCTTTTTTTTTGCAATGGAATATTCACCAGCCGACATTGT
Organism: Podarcis filfolensis; assembly: GCF_964270895.1. Lineage (NCBI taxonomy): Eukaryota > Metazoa > Chordata > Lepidosauria > Squamata > Lacertidae > Podarcis > Podarcis filfolensis. Next base: position 113,632,155 of record NC_139605.1, on the reverse strand, counting down.
TATGCTGTTGATAAATACGTAAATAAAAAAGACTGAGCTACTTACCTTTCCTCCCAAACCTTCCTCTGCTGGATCCCTCTCCATGTCTGACAATGTTGACCTCATTAACCCTGTTAACATACAGCCTTGGCTGCTATCTCTGTGATGTTTTTGCCCTTTTTTGCTTCCAAACTGCTCAGTGCTCTCATGCAGGGTTAATGCTCCTCCACACCTCAGAACACGACAAAACACATCCCACCCACAATTATTCAAAAGAAACACCCCACCGTGACTCCTAGTGGCTCAAGAAGCTGGTACAGTGGTACCTCGGGTTAAGTACTTAATTCATTCTGGAGGTCCATACTTAACCTGAAACTGTTCTTAACCTGAAGCACCACTTTAGCTAATGGGGCCTCGCGCTGCCGGAGCACGATTTCTGTTCTCATCCTGAAGCAAAGTTCTTAACCTGAAGCACTATTTCTGGGTTAGTGGAGTCTGTAACCTGAAGCGTATGTAACCTGAGGTACCACTGTATTGAGCATTCTGGAAGGCCAGCAGGTTGTTAGCTTTCTACCAAAATAGCACAAAACTTGGCACAAAACGTGGGCACTGGTCCCATGAAAATACAATAGTGTTGGTTGTTCTGAGCGTTGATGGGCAGTTTTGGAAGAGAATATAAGGAGAGAAATAGCACTAACGTGGCTGTTTAATAAACAGGGAGCCACTAATTAACCAATCCTGTTCAAAACATAATGTTCAAGTGAACAAACTGCTGCCCTATAATGAAAGAAATGGCAGCTGCATCCAAAAAAATTTGGAAGCATTCCAGGAAAGCAGGGCACCCGAGAGCCTTCGCTCACTCCTGGCCTTGAAAGCGGGCAAAAGGGGTGAGGAAGTTGCGTTATACCAAAGGTCAAGACTGTGTTTAAATTAATGGATTTTCCGAACATATCCAGAATACTGCTGTCTCTAGCAGTGTCTGAGCAGAAATCAGTGTTTGGGCGGAAATCCAGATGTATGACAGCCCATGTATGGTAGTGCCAAAAAAGCTCAACAACTTTTCTGTCCGGATTTTCACTGTTTGAAATACGGCACCCCTAATCTATGGAAGTCACATTCATTAATTTCAACTTGTGAGTATGGACTCAGCTACATTAGTCAAAAAATGTGTTATAAACATGCAACACCAGATGGCGCTGGAGAGCAAAAAAAAATTCTGTGAGGATTTTTACATAGCGTTTCTTTTTCTTTTGTTATAACGATTTAATTTCTACTTATTTATAACATTTTTTTCCTGTGCGTAGATGCACCCTATGAATAAGGTTGGACCCAACCCTGCCTGGTCATCTAGCATGGCAATATCTACTGTGGGTGGCTGTGGCTCTCTTCAGAGTCTCAGGCAGACAGCCTCTCACCCTCCCCCCCCCCCCCGCACCACTTCCTGGTTCTGTTTTTAAACGGGAGACACCAGAGACATTCTGCAGGCCAAGCGGAATTTGTCTTGGGCCCCAAGCTCAAATTTAGGCATGTGTTGATTTCTTGGTGTTTGATAAGTTTCCCAGCTTGTATTTTACATGCATCAGACCCAAATGCAACACTGAGTTTAGGCTGGAAGCTCCTTGGAGGCAGGGACCTTTCTGTTTTTCTTTATCAAACTCTACAAGGTCACCAGGGGTGCTCCATGAAGCAAAGCAAAAAAGCATTGCTTTGTGGTTGGGGTTTTTTTATTTAAAAAAAACACTAGAAAAAGAGAGGGATGAAAACAGATTTTTAATCAAATTCTCATTTTAAAAGAGAAAGCAAGGTTTGTGCAAGCAGGCCAGAGAACGGGTCTTTGGGGTCTTTTTGTTCTTCTGCAGTGAGCTTTGGATGCTGACTGTTGCTTCCTCCTCCATGTCTCACCTTCCACTTCCATAAGCTCCTTGCAGCAGCCTCCACTGTTCCCCTTTCTGAAGAAGGAAGGCCCGGTGGCGTTCCAGATATCATTGATGTTTATGTGAAGAGGGTTGAGGTGAGAATGGGGGAAAGCGAGCTGGAGGCCCTGGTGAGTTGCAGCTTCTGTTGCTTCTTGTAAGGTTTGCAGAGGGAGGCGGTGGAGAAAGAAAACCAAAGGCTCCTGGATTTCAGGTGTAAAGTCCCACCCGCATTGCCAAAGGGTTCAGAGAAGTGGGCCACAGGGAGAAGGGAAACAGAGCTGCTACAGGTCTCTTCCGAGCCTCTCAATCTCGTCGAGGAAGAAGTCCAAGTCCTCTCGGGTGACCGCAGGGTTCGTCACCACCTGGCGGAAGAAGTTGACTCTGTTGCCGAGGGGCTGGTAGCTCACCATCATGGACCCTTTCTTCATCATCCGCTCCTTGATCATAGGAGCTACCTAAACCCAGGCAAAGAAGGAACCCAGTCTCAGAGTTTGGTTGGACACTGGGACGCAGCACCCACCCACCCCAGTTTAGAAGAATGAGCACATGCACAATGAGCAATATCCATGGCCTCCTGTCAGAGTGGACCATTTCCTTTACAGCAGCGGTTCTCAACCTGTGGGTCCCCAGATGTTGTTGGACTACAACTCCCATCATCGCTGAGCTCTGGCCTAGCTGTCTAGGGGTGATGGGAGTTGTAGTTCAACAACATCTGGGGACCCACAGGTTGCGAAAGGCTGCACAGGAGTCTCAACACTCCCAGTACATTTCCGAGCACAATTCAAAGTGTTGATGCTGACCTTTAAAGCCCTAAATGGCCTCGGCCCAGTATACCTGAAGGAGTGTCTCCACCTCCATCGTTCAGCCTGGACACTAAGGTGCAGCTCCAAGGGTCTTCTGGCAGTTCCCTCACTGCAAGAAGTGGGGTTACAGGGAACCAGGCAGAGGGCCTTCTTGGTTGTGGCACCTGCCCTCTGCAGCGCCCTTCCATCAGATGTCAAGGAAATAAACAACTACAGTCATACCTCAGGTTGAATGTGCTTCGGGTTGAGTGCATTCGAGTTGTGCTCCGCAGCAACCCGGAAGTAACGGAGTGCATTACTTCCAGGTTTCACCGCTTACGCATGCGCAGACGCTCAAAATGACGTCATGCGCAGAAGCGGCAAAAAGCGACGCACTCGTGTGCAGACGTGCCGTCACTAGTTACGTTTGCTTCTAGATGGGAACAGGGCTCCGGAACGGATCCCGTTTGTATCCAGAGGTACCACTGTATCTGACTTTTAGAAGACACCTGAAGGCAGCCCTGTTTAGGGAAGTTTTTAATGTTTGGTGTTTTTAATATTCTGTTGGGAGCCGCCCAGAGTGGCTAGGGAAACCAGCCAGATGGGCAGGGTATAAATAAATTATTATTATTATTATTATTATTATTATTATTATTATTATTATTATTACCTTGCCCAATCTCAGACAGTAATCTGTGCATCCCTCCTTCCCGCGTAGGCTGGGAGGCACGTACCAAAAGCACAGATTGATGAATTCCGGCTAAAAGAAAAGAAGAACAAGACATCTTAAGGGAAGTGTTCAGGAATATATTTCTCCTACACACCCATCCCCTGTGAAGTGCGAAGTTCTGGGGGCCCTGGTTTATATTTCAATGGCATACACCCCCTATCTGCAGGGGTGCATCTTTATCCTGTCAATCATCAGGTGCCTTGAGAGTTCAAGCCAGGCTCAGGGTGACATCGGATCTTACTGCTGCAAAGTGCAAAAATTATAGGTAGATGTGATCTGTTTTATAAGGTTTAGATCTCCATGCTTGGTGGCATAGGATGCCCGGTGTCTGGCGGATGGGCATGTTTCACCCAAAACACCAAAGAAAGATGCCTAGGCTCAAATTTGTTCGGCAGCTTTGATGGTTGATCGCAGGTGAGGAATCAGTGAAGAGTGTGTGCTTTGCATGCAGAATGCTCTGAGTTCAGTTCCTGCCTTCTCCAAAATAACCTCAATGAGGACTAGTAAAGGTCCCCTCACAAAGACAGCTCCACTGCTTGAGGGCTTGAGGAATCATTGGTCCAACATTACAAACAACACCTTCATAGGTGTTGTCGTTGTTTAGTCGTTATTGTTATTGAGATGTTATTGTTGTTGTTGTTTAGTCGTTTAGTCGTGTCCGACTCTTCCTGGATCCCATGGACCAGAGCACGCCAGGCACTTCTGTCCTCCACTGCCTCCCGCAGTTTTGTCAAACTCATGCTGGTAGCTTCGAGAACACTGTCCAACCATCTCGTCCTCTGTCGTCCCCTTCTCCTTGTGCCCTCCATCTTTCCCAACATCAGGGTCTTTTCCAGGGAGTCTTCTCTTCTCATGAGGTGGCCAAAGTAGTGGAGCCTCAGCTTCAGGATCTGTCCTTCCAGTGAGCATTCAGGGCTGATTTCGTTCAGAATGGAGAGGTTTGATCTTTTTGCAGTCCATGGGACTCTCAAGAGTCTCCTGCAGCACCGTAATTCAAAAGCATCAATTCTTCGGCGGTCAGCCTTCTTTATGGTCCAGCTCTTACTTCCATACATCGCTACTGGGAAAACCATAGCTTTAACTATACGGACCTTTGTTGGCAAGGTGATGTCTCTGCTTTTTAAGATGCTGTCTAGGTTTGTCATTGCTTCATAGCTGTAAGCCTAGGGGCACCCTTCTGTGTCCTAGGGTTGAGCCCTACCACCGAATACAGATTCTGAGACTTGAGGCCTGTCAAGTCCTGGAGCTCAGGCACATCTTACCTCTATCACCAGCTGAAAGCCTTCTCTCTTCTTGATCTCATCAGCCAAATACCTAGCAGAAGGAAGAAGGAGAAGGCCAGGAAACTGGGATGAGCTCTGTAACATTCACCTGCTGGCAACTAGGCAATGGAGCTGTCATCCCGATTCCCTCGACTTTGAGAAAGGACAAGTTGAAAGGGAGACCACCCACCCCAATCCCACCCTTACCCCACAAGGCGCACCTGGTCATGGCGAAGGCCCTGTCGACTCTCTGCTCTAAACCCCTGGTGCCGTTGGCCTTCCACATCAGCCACAGCTTGAAGCAGTCAACTTTGCGGCCACACTGGATGGTCTGGTCTCCCCTGTCGTAAGTCCTGTTGTAGAACTTGTCGGTCTGGAATAGGTAAGTGGCTTCGGCACAGTGGCATCTCTGCAGCAGGCCCTGCCAGGGAGGAGAAGCCAAAACAGAATTAAAAAAAAAACATGTTCCTACGTTCTATTGTTACATATTCCTGCCTTCCCCCGCCAGGTCCATTAAAATGGCTTTTGATCATTCTCTAGAGGCCCCCCTTCGCATGTCTCTTCCATGAGAGGTCCAGAAGGCATCAACACGAGAGCGGGGACTTTTCCGTGTTGGCACCCTGCTTGTGGAATGCTCTCTCCAGGGAGGCTTGCCTGGTGCCTTTGTTATATATCTTTAGCCGCTAGTCAAAAACATTCCTCTTCTCTCAGGCCTTTGGGTACTTAAATATTCTAGGGTCTTTTAAATTGTTTTTGTTCGTTATTATGCTATGTCATTTGTGTTTCTATATTGTAAACTGCCCTGTAATCTTCGGATGAAGGGCGGGATTGATATTTAATCAATCAATCAATCAATCAGTAGTTAGCGTGGCTTTCAACCACAGTTAAGAAATACACAGGATAAAACCACGAGATTAAAAAAAAAAAAGAAGATCAGGAGACTCAATAACTTTTGGGACTTTAGAACTGGAGCAAGACCAGGCTTCCACAGGGAAAAACAACAACAACCATAATATAGGACACACTTCCACAACCTTGGGCACTCCATATGTTTTGGACTCCAAATCCCATCATCCACAGTCAGCATCATGTTTTGGAGTACAGTTCCCATCAGCCCTAGCCAGTATCATGTGGATGATGGGAATCGTGGTCCAAAACACCTGGAGGCCACCGGGTTGGGGAAAGCTGGTTGATGGAGACAGCTGTTTTCTCCACATCCCAGCTAGGTGCAGTTCAAAAGTGGGCAGGACACAAAGGGAAGTGTCTCCACTGCAGATCTCAAGGACTACCTCATCGTTTATGAGCTGGGCTACTCTTAATAATAATAATAATAATAATAATAATAATATTTTATTTGTATCCCGCCATCCCGAGCCGAGGCCGGGCTCAGAGTGGCTAACATCATAAAAACAACACAATATGCATAAAAACAGACATCAATTAATTCTCTTTGAGAAGTCCTGGTCTTGAGGTGGAAGTGGGACCTTGCAAATCGGAGAGACAAACATCCACCCTGCATGGGCCAATGAGAGCTCACTGAGACGGGTAGGACTAGGGCCATGTGTAGTCAAGAATTCCACGCCCCTCCCAAATCTGTCTGAATCCAAGCTCCAATTTATTTTTTAAGAGTCTATCCCTTACAATTGCAAATGGTTGCTTCAGAGTCAGGGGGAAGCTGGGGACTGTTTGCCTTAGTCTGAGGGCGGGGGCTTTGGGATTCTTCTGCATAGCTCTCCCCTTGCGATAGCTAGCAGAAACACAATAAATTCTGCACAACCAATAAGCAAATATATGCAAATCTGTATATATCTTTGGCACAGCGTACATACACACAGACCTCACCTTGACTTTTGGGTGGACAGGGCCACATTTCCTCAGGGGTCAAGTTCTCAAGCTGGTTGTGAGTGGGGGGCCAAAACGAGTGGTATGGGGGGACACAGACCAAAGCGTGGCATGCAATCCACTGGGAGCAGTCAAATACAACATTCTTTGTTTTCCTAGAGTGGACATGCAAGGGGATGTTGGTCCAGCCAGTGGAACTTCCTGTTACACCTGGCTGGAGCATCCTTCCTTGCATGTGACTAGTGGGTGGGTGTAACCTTTCCAGACCAGGTAAAAGGACAAGGCATGCTGCCACTCCCTCTCTTCCTCCATCTTCCTTTCATCCTGCGAACTTCCTGGACTAAACTGCTGACTGCCAGGCAAGCAGTCCCCCAGGTCATCTCCCTTATGGGATAAACCTTTTTGTATATGTTTGTAACTTTAAGCCTAAAGCCTGCCTTCAGGGATCACACTGTGCTCTGCTTGAGCGTGAGTCAACTTTCTTTTTATTGCTTATGAATAAGACTGTGGTGTCTTTATTCTTTTAGGAGGGATTCAAGGGGTCTTACCAGGAAATATTAGAACAGATTGAATTGCTTTTTACCTGCAGACTGTCTTGCCAGAGTGGTGCATGCTCTAGTTATCTCTCACTTGGACTACTGCAATGCACTCTACGTGGGGCTACCTTTGAAGGTGACCCGGAAACTGCAATTAATCCAGAATGCGGCAGCTAGACTGGTGACTGGGAGTGGCTGCCGGGACCACATAACACCTGTCTTGAAAGACCTACATTGGCTCCAAGTACATTTCCAAGCACAATTCAAAGTGTTGGTGCTGACCTTTAAAGCCCTAAATGGCCTCGGTTCAGTATATCGTCTCCACCCCCATCGTTCTGCCCGGACACTGAGGTCCAGCGCTGAGGGCCTTCTGGAGGTTCCCTTACTGCGAGAAGCCAAGTTACAGGGAACCAGGCACAGGGCCTTCTCGGTAGTGGCGCCCGCCCTGTGGAACGCCCTCCCATGTCAAAGAGAAAAACAACTACCAGACTTTTAGAAGACATCTGAAGGCAGACCTGTTTAGGGAAGCTTTTGATGTTTAATAGACTACTGTATTTTAATATTTTGTTGGGAGCCGCCCAGAGTGGCTGGGGAAACCCAGCCAGATGGGCGGGGTATAAATAATAAATCGTTGTTGTTGTTGCTATGAAACTCACACGAATTTGCAACCAGTTTTCTGCTGTGTAAAGGGGGAATGCACTCTGCTAAGTAAAGGAACTTAGTAGCACAAGTTAGGAAAGATATTAATAAACAATATATCCTCTCCTGCCACCCTCAACATTCCAACAAAAAGTGGTTGGGACACTGCCATCTCATTTCTTCATTTCCCCCCCCCCCTTCCTTGCCAGTCACATGAATTAGGCCAGTTCCTTAAGCTGAATCATCCCCAGCCCAAATACCTACCGAGTTGTCTCGCAGCAGGAAGGCAGAACACTGCAGCCCAGTCATAAGCATTTTGTGGGGATTCCAAGCCACAGAATCTGCCCTGTGTAGGGAAACAGAAGAACAACGTTATCACGGCTTGTTTTGACACGGAACGTATCCTATTCTAAGATGCAAGAAAATGCAAAGCGATGTTGTGGGAAGGGGGAGCGAACTGGGGGGAGAAGAAAATGCAATATTGCAACATAAACAAGGCTTTTCCAGAAGGAAACGTCTGCCAGTTTGACCTTCACATGTCAGGGCTTACAATCTTGGGTAAATTTTGAGAATGCCTCAAATATATATTTTACTTATTCCGCCATTGTTTGGACAGACTCAGGCAAATGCTAACAGTATCAACATTCACCAAGGGCTCTTTAGGCATTCACAGTTGTTTGGAATGATCAATACATATACTGTATGTGGCTGTTGACATCCACTGTAACCGTAAAGTGCTGGTGGAGGTCTTCAGGCAGGAGTGATGCCACCAGCACTCTGGTCTCCCAGGCAAGACTCTGTCAGATAAGAGTGCCCTCCGTGCTACAAAACTGGTGTGGGCACTGCCATCTGAGCCCACAGCATGAAGATGGTCAGTTGAATTCACAAGCGAATGTAGATGCATAAAAACTTTCCATCAAAACCAACTTGCCATGCTCAACAGCAATATACATTCGCTCACCCTAAGTGTCTGGCGCCTATCTGTAACACACAGACACACACACAAACACACACATATGAAAGTTAAAATAACAGGGGGAGGCGAGAGAACAATTGACAACCACTCGGTTAGGGAAACAATATGCTGCGGTCATAAATTAAAACTTTTCTCTTTTTTTGGTTTTGTTCACTTGCAGATTTCTTCAGGGGGTTAAGGAGCCCAAGTTTCATCCTTCATCACCATCGTTCATTGTTCAGATATCAAGCCTTCCAAATGCTGGCTTATCTTGCCAGCAGAGTCTGGATGTTATTGGCCTCATTTAAATTAAAAAATGAAGCTTTGCTAAATCTTTAAAACATATGCCTTTCTTGGTCTGTCCCCAACTCAACAGCTTTGTGTATGTTAATGTTTTCATAACCATTAGAAATCATGCCAGGCTGTACCAAGCCTCTTTCAATGAGACCAGCCCCATCTCTGACCTCCAGGCCATCTGTGACTGGATCTCCTGCTTTTGACCCCCCTCCCCGCCCAATGCATGTTTGCCAGATCTAGTGCCTGACTTCCATCCTGCGTTGTTATTGGCACCGGTTCCTTTGACCCATCCTGGAATTGGACCCCAGCAGCAGCCTGTTGCAAAATGATGCCCTGGACTTGACAGTAATATTATGAATGAAATATATTCTTGAGTTGAGAGTGGATTTCATGCTCTTTATTCAGCTCATAGTGGTGAGGAGGAATGGAAGTTCCCCCAGAATGTCTGCTTTATATACATTATTTACACAATGGGCCCCACGTGATTGGCTAATTCCGGGATTCTCCTGTAGGCCAATCAGGTTGCGGATTCACTTCCACCTGGAGCTGGATTGGGTGGCTCCTGTGGACCAATCAGACTGCTGCATTGTTCTAGGACCAATCAGACTGCTGCATTCTGGACCCTATTGTTCTAGGACCAATCAGACTGCTGCATTCTGGACCCTATTGTTCTAGGACCAATCAGACTGCTGCATTCTGAATCCTATTGTTCTAGGAACAATCAGACTGCTGCATTCTGAATCCTATTCAACTCAGTACATAACAATGAAGGACATGAAACAGGCCAATGACAAGCAGTGGCTTTCCAGGGGGGCAGGTGTCTTTTCTGAAAGCTATTGGGCTGCCGATATATTTGGCCCTGAACAGGCAGCCTCACATACAACCTGTCACAGGGCACCAGGGATCTGTTATGGCAGGATCCAGGGCTCCTTGCTCTCTGTGCCAGCTTGCCAGGCAAGGGAACTGCCCGCCATTTTGTGGAACTCTTGTGGACTCCCTTTCCTTGGAGGTTTTTAAGCAGAGGTTGGATGGCCATCTGTCATGGATTGCTGTAGCTGAGATTCGTAGACGACCCTCTATGAGTCTATGATTCTAAATCAGCAGGGGATTAAGTATGTAGGGATCCCACCCGGCTGGTCCCATATAAAGTTGCTGACTCGAGACTGGATGCTCGGGTATGTGCTGAGCCGCTTCACCAGCCCATCCATCTGCATTTCCGATGTGGGGGTCAGGTGGGATTGCTATGAGGAATTATGAAAAATGGAACAAGCCATTGTGTCCGGATTGAAAGCATTGCGTTGACTGGGCTTGGGTCATTGACAATAATTTCTGATCAAATCCCGCAAGCCTCTGCATCTCTGCCATTTTCTCTGCTGCCCATTTCTCTATGCCTGACAAGCATGTATAAGCATTCTGAAACACAGACCAGGCACCCTCAGTACATCAAGATAGTAGGTTACTTTGATGTAGCTTTTGTTAATGTTTAGGTAGATCTTAGGGCCAGGAAACAGAGTTTCACATGGAGGTGATAAAGATGCCTAATCTTGCCTTGCCATCCTTCCTCTCATGTTTACTGCTTGTTTATGACCTCCGGGGTTGCTGAATGCATTCCTCCTTTAGTCCTGTTTTATTTACCCCAGAATGTATGCATGCTCAAATTAGCTCTTTGTAGTTTTAACTTTAACTTTGTCCCACGTGGGTTTTTTTTTTTAAATGCTCAGAGGAAATCTGATTGGTTCTTACGAACACTGTGTAAAAAGTTCTTTTGTGAATAAAACAACCTGGGCCAAGGGGTGGACAGATTGTTATTGGCACTTCTTTCCAGAGTCTTGCTGGTCAAGCCTCGTGTGTATTTTATTAATCAGAGTCCAATCCTTCCTTGCTTTTGGGACGCAACATTCCAGCCCTTGCACCACCGCTCCATTGGTATACAGCTCAAACCCCACTCAAGAGTAAATATTGCCTACCTCTCGACCCCATTCAGAAGGTGCCGGTGCCTCTGCGAGAAGAGGGCACTGCCACCCCATGCAGCCTACAAAAGAGTAACAGAGGCATATCGGTCATTAAGAACCCATCCGAGCAAAGTGTGTCAACGAGGTGCTTGTGTGGTCAGAAATCCCAATCTGAAAATACCTGAAGAGCATAATTCCAGGGATAGCTGGCCAGTGATGGAATGGGAATCTTACCCCTGTTTATGCATTTGATCTTTTTCATCGTGGCATATCTACTGAGCACGAGAGCTGGTTGTGGGACAGACCCACAACTGCCCCTATGCCACCAACAGTTAAGGCCCGTCTAGGGGACATGGGTGGCGCTGTGGGTTAAACCACAGAGCCTAGGTCTTGCTGATCAGAAGGTCGGCGGTTTGAATTCCCGCGACGGGGTGAGCTCCCATTGCTCAGTCCCTGCTCCTGCCAACCTAGCAGTTCGAAAGCACGTCAAAGTGCAAGTAGATAAATAGGTACCACTCCGGCAGGAAGGTAAACGGCGTTTCTGTGCGCTGCTCTGGTTCGCCAGAAGCGGCTTAGTCATGCTGGCCACATGACCCGGAAGCTGTATGCCAGCTCCCTGGGCCAGTAAAGTGAGATGAGCACCACGACCCCAGAGTCGTATGCGACTGGACCTAACGGTCAGGGGTCTCTTTACTTTTAAGGGTCTGCCTGTAAGGGCCAGAAACTTGAGGGCAATCACACGCTCCAGATGAAAGCATCTCAAGACACTGAATTCTGCCCCCAAACCAAAAAGCTGGACTTACTTGGAATGATCACAGATACGAAGAATACATCCAACCTTTCTTCCCGGTCTTTTCCTCCCTGCCTTGATTTTTGTCCCTCTTCCACCCTACTGCCTCTTGGATAATAATTAAACAGTAATCACCCTACAAAGCAGGTTGCCTGCTACATCTATGCACAACTGATTCACCGCTCTGGTCTGTCCTCAATAGGGGCAGGTTAGTCTGTTGCATCCCTGCATCTGCAGCACGCAATCGCTTCTAATGCAGAGACATGAAAGAACAATTCATCCTAGGAGGTTAGCTGTTGCACCTCTGCATGGGGCAAATCTTGCAACTACATCCTGAAAGGAACAGGATTGTGAGATCACCCTCGGACCAAAAAAATAAAATTGCATGGGGGAAATGATCGTGACATTACTTTTTGCACATGACACCAGAAAGCAATTCCGTGGACATGAATCACTGCTCAAGATCCAATTAGACCTGTGTATGTACACAAAGGTCGCTCTGTGCATGCAGAAAGAAACAGCTGCTTTTACCTTTCGGTTGCAGCTCCTGTCGACCCCCTGAATGCTACTTCAGGAGAGGTTTTGGGGAGGGAGGAGCAAGGGACCGTGATAGGAAAGCCACTTCACCTGCCAATATGTCAGAAGTGGACCACCTGTCTCTAAGGGCCATCTTCTATCCTTGATCTGGGTGGCATTCAGGGTTTAAAAGACACAGAACACACACACCCCTCCCCATTTTCTCTCTCTCACACACACTTATAACAGCTACCTCCTGCCATCCCCAAGGATCTGTAGGGCACCAATCCCTCAGCATGTTGCACTTACATCAACGTGAAGCCAGATCTTGTGCCTTGCGCACACTTCCGCAATCTCAGCCACGGGGTCGAAGGCTCCCAGGACAGTGGTGCCACAGGTGGCGTTGACAAAGAAGGGGAATGCCCTCTGGAAAAGAAGAACATCAAGAGCAGGCATTGGCAGACGGGAAGTATAGCTGGCGCAGGCTTTGCCAACCTGGTGCCCTCAGGAAGTTTTGGACTACAACTCCCATCAGCCCCAGCCAAAGCAGTCTGGGTTGGCTAGAGCTGATTTTCTGTGAACATTGCGAGGATGTTGTTTCTCCCAACCACACACACCCCCCCCCCCACTCTATGTCTCTCTCTGATCATGTTTGGTAACAGGTTAGCCACCTCTGTTAACAACAACAACAACAATTTATCATTTATACCCCGCTCATCTGGCTGGGTTTCCCCAGCCACTCTGGGCGGCTCCCAACAGAATATTAAAAACACGATGAAACATCAAACATTAAAAACTTCCCTAAACAGGGCTGCCTTCAGATGCCTTCTAAAAGTCAGAGAGCTGTTTATTTCCTTGACATCTGATGGGAGGGCGCTCCACAGGGCGGGCGCCAATACCGAGAAGGCCCTCTGCCTGGTTCCCTGTAACCTCGCTTCTTGCAGTGAGGGAACCTCTAAAAGCCCCTTGGAGCTGGACCTCAGTGTTTGGGCTAAACGTTGGGGGTGGAGAAGCTCCTTCAGGTGTAAGTAGGCAGGTCCTCAGAAATAGAGTGGAGCATTGTGAAGGAAAATGTCCTGTGCTCCAAGTTCTGCCCCCTTCACCGCCCGGAGAAAACCTACCTCAGATTTGGCCTGGTTGATCTTTTTCTCCAGATCAGCAGGGATCATTTTTCCCCTGAAGGAGAAAGAAAGCAGTGGCAGAAATGAGCCTTAAGACAATCCACCTCTAGAACCAACCTATGCAAGGAGCAGAATCGTGTGGTGCATGTTTGCCCTGGGATGTGCTATTACAGGCTGCAGCAGGTATAGAATCTCGTGGTCAAATGTCTCCCTGTTTCAAAATTCCCTGTGCACACAGAAAACTAGTACCTTTGGGTGAAGGAGTTCTAGGCTAGCCCTCTCTGTGAAGCATTGCTTTTCCACGTCCGGGAAGATATTTTTCCTAAGGGGAAGTGCTGAGAAAAAGATATCCTACCTGCAATCCGAAATGGCAAAATCCACATATACCATATTTTTCGCTCTATAGGACGCACCCGACCATAGAGGGGGAGAACAAGGGGAAAAAATCTCCTCTCTGCCCAGCGCCTCTTCAGCGAAGCAGCAGGAGGCGCTGCACAGAGAGGTGGAGAATCCCCCCCCCCCTTGTTCTCCCCCTCTAAAACAAGGTGCCGTTCCAAGCTACCTTGGAAGCCTGGAGAGCGAGAGGGGTCTGTGCGTACCGACCCCTCTTGCTCTCCAGGCTTCAGTGAAGGCAACCCGAAGCCTCCGGAGCGCTGTGGGAGTTCCCGCTGCGCTCCGGAGGCTTCGGGTTCCTTTTGACCTGCTCTTTAGGGCTGGCGGGGGGAAGTGCAGGTCGGGGAGCAGCAGAAAGGTGCGCAGCCTTCCGCTGCTGCCCAAGCTTGTGGGGCTGGCGGTGGGGGGAAGCGCTGCTTTCCCCCACCGCCAGCCCCAAATAGCAGGTTGGGGAGCAGCGGAAAGGCGCAGAGCCTTCCCGCTGCTCCACGAGCTTCTCGTGGCTGCCTGCGGGCTTTTCTACGAGGAGGGAGCAGGGACTGACTGGCCATGTCAGTCCCTTCTCCCTCCTGAGGAAAAGCCCGCAAGAGCCGCGTGGAGCTTTTGGGGGCTTTTCCTGCCTGCCTCCCCCCTGCATTCACTCCATCAGACGCACACATATTTCCCCTTACTTTTTAGGAGGAGAAAAGTGCATCTTATGGAGCGAAAAATACGGTACCTGTTCCACATTAGCTTGTGCAGATCAACCACTCAAGGATGATCCATTCAATCTCTTGGGAGGCCTGTTTTAAATCTCTGCCAACTTTGTTTCAAAGGCAATGTGCAAAGTGACACACTGGCCTAAGGACTTATTGACGCAATTCTAGGCCCCGTGTTAATACAACTACCTTAACCTTTTCGGAACTTTTTGTCATTGGAAAGTATTTGAGGGAAACATCTTTTCCATCTTGAGGATTAGAAAAGAAATGAAAATAAATCTTTGGTTTTCAGGGCGCTAAATTCTATCCCCCATTATCAGCTCCTATGTTAGCTGCAAAATTGCTGTGTACCTGCCTATGGGGTTATAATTTTCCATTAAGTATTGGGGAAGGGGGAGGGAATCTGGAAACAACAGAAAAAGAAAAACACAGATAAACAATGGTATCTCTGTCCTTGGGTATTTCCCAGGGGAGGCATCTGTTAAAGGTGCATTTGGTAGGTAAGTATCATGTCTCGGGGCAAATTATTTTATGAGATGGTCCACTAGCAGTGCCAGGAGACCCGGGCCAGGTCAAGTCTCACAAGGTTTTCCGATGGAAGCTCTCACTTTTCATCAGCAGCAACAAGGTAGATGTTGTCTGTGCCAATTCCCAGGAAAGCCGCTCCTTTCTGGATGGAGTAATGGCACTGGAAGAGAAGCCAGAAAAAGAGGGAATTAGAGGATACTAGCAGAGGCTGGTCCATTTGGGGCTAATAAGACACTGGCCCACCAACCGTAGCCTATTCTCGGCAAACACCCATCTGTGGGTCTTCTAACAACCAACCCAATGGGTGGCACTGCCTCTCAGCTTCTGCAGTCTCAGTTTTGCCCTTATAGAACTTAGCAGGGAGGGAGATGGTGACAAACCTAGAATTGGTTGGCTCTGCGTGTCATCGGCTCTCTGGCGCCACCTCCTGTTGGCCTCCTGGCTTCTGACCTAGCAGCACCAATGGGCATCAGCCACCATGGACTGATACCTCTGTTGGAAGCTGTCTAATACAGTGGTACCTCGGGTTACATACGCTTCAGGTTACATACGCTTCAGGTTACAGACTCCGCTAACCCATAAATATTACTTCGGGTTAAGAACTTTGCTTCAGGATGAGAACAGAAATCGTGCTCCGGCGGCGCAGCAGCAGCAGGAGGCCCCATTAGCTAAAGTGGTGCTTCAGGTTAAGAACAGTTTCAGGTTAAGAACAGATCTCCAGAACGAATTAAGTTCTTAACCTGAGGTACCACTGTACATGGATAGGCAAACTAAGGCCCGGGGGCAGGATCCGGCCCAATCGCCTTCTAAATCCGGCCCGTGGACGGTCCGGGAACCAGCGTGTTTTTACAGGAGTAGAATGTGTCCTTTTATTTAAAATGCATCTCTGGGGTATTTGTGGGGCATAGGAATTCGTTCATCCTCCCCCCCCCAAAAAAAATAGTCCGGCTCCCTGCAAGGTCTGAGGGAAAGTGAGTGGCCCCCTTCTGAAAAAGTTTGCTGACCCCTGGTCTAATACAATTTGATCATTTGGGGTCCATTTGAAGTGATTTCCCTTAGCTCCATGCAGCTTCCCCCCCCCCCCGAATAATTATTTAATGTTGTTGATTAATAAATTCCGTTGAGAGTGCTTTTTTTTTAGAAAACTCAACAACAGGCAATCAATGAATTTTATAAACAAACACAAGCACAATTAAGCTAGGGTGGCACATCACCAGAAAACAGGGCACGCTATAGGACAAACGAGGACACCACATATTAGCATAAAGCTTACATATGGTATAAATAGATACAAATATGGAACTGACTGCTATGATACTCAAGGCAGCTAGAAATCCTCAAAACGCCACATGCAAGTATCAGCAAAATATTCAACAATATATTGTAAGTTCAAAATGGGCAAAATATTTAGACGTAGGGGAACAGCATGGGAAACGAGCGAGGTCCCAACTAAAGCAGAATGGCAACTTAAACTGTTGGAATATGCGCAGCTTGCAGACTTAGCATATAGAATAAGAGAACAAGAAGAACATACGTTTAAAGTGTTGGCTGTTTGCAGTATAGTAGCGCTGCAGAGAGCTTGCTGGGGAGACCATGCATTAAAAAAAAAAGGACTCAAAAATAACTTAAACAAGGTTTTAATAAGAAAAACAAAAACTCCTTTTACACTAAATACATTAACAACCAAACCAGACCCAACCACCAACCCATCCCCCAGGATAATGGGAGAGCTAGGTGCTGCTCCTTATGTACTACACCCAAATGCTGACACACCTTAATCAAATACAACTCAGCAGCACCTGCTATGTTTCACAGCTGTAAAGCTGGGTCTCGTTATCTTGCTCTGGCCCCTTAAAGACATACACATCGGGTGGAACAATGATGAACCTTTACATTTAAAGAAACCATTCAACATAAAGAAGATTGGAAAATGTTTATTGATTATATGGGGGGAAATTGTGCACACCTGAAAACGTGGGCAGCATTAAGATAAATCCAACAGTGTAAATAAATTTTGATGGATGTAATAATGGAATACAGTGGTACCTCGGGTTACATACGCTTCAGCTTACAGACTCCGCTAACCCAGAAATAGTACCTCGGGTTAAGAACTTTGCTTCAGGATGAGAACAGAAATTGTGCTCCAGCAGCACGGCGGCAGCGGGTGGCCCCATTAGCTAAAGTGGTGCTTCAGGTTAAGAACAGTTTCAGGTTAAGAACAGACCTCTGGAACAAATTAGGTACTTAACCCAAGGTACCACTGTACAGTGGTACCTTGGTTTACAACCATGATCCGTTCCAGAGGTCTGTTTGTAAACCAAAACAGGTTGTAACCCAAGGCGCACTTTTGCCCATGGGGCCTCCAAATTTTTTTTGTTCATAATCAAAAAATAAATAAATGGGTTGTCATCCAAAAAAAGTTTGCAAACCGGGACACACACTTCTGGGTTTGACGTGTTCGTAATCCAAAGCGTATGCAAACCAAGGTACTGAATGGTTTAGTTTATATAAAATATGCAGGGATTTTTGTTTGTGCAAAATGAGCCATGGAAAGAGAAGAGGGGAAGTCATTGATACTTTAAGGTTGTTTAAATGAATACTCTAAAATGTAAAACAGAAAATTTAATAAAAATTATAGGACAGGGGAAAGAAACAGGGGAACAGCTGGCTGCATTCCAAGGCTCCTTCTTGACAACTTTAGCCTGTCTCCCCTCTGCTCTCCCATTGTAGCCCCAGCAGCCAAAGCCATGTGTGAGGTTAAGCAGCCCTTGTGTCTGTGCAGATATTGGCCCGCCCCTGAAATCCAATTAAATAATTTATTCAAAAGAAGTATATGGTAAAGAGGAAGAAGCAGGAGAGAGCGAAACCACTAGTAAGCAGCTCAGAATTGAAATAAAACATTATACTAGAATATTGGTGTAATCCTTCACTAATCCAAACTTAATATTAACACTGGGATTTCTCAATCCTTCCGCTAGGCAGACTTAATCAGTAACTTGGCTTCTTCACTTATAGGTGTTGCAGGGCTGGGTAATCTTAAAATAACAGCCTGAGGATAGCATAGCTGTAGCAAAGGCCCTAGAGCTATGATCTCAACTACATTGCTTGACTCTAGCTTTCTCAAACAACAGTTCACTTGTCCTAGTATGCAAGAAGGAGAAAAACACACAGTGGAAATGGGAATGGTATTAACTATGGACTAGGGCAGGGTTTTGAAACTGTGTTCTGTGAGTTCGATGATGACGATGATGATAACAATAAATTTATTATTTATACGCCGCACATCTGGCTGGGTTTCGCCAGCCACTCTGGGCGGCTCCCAATCAAATATTAAAAACACAATACAGCATTAAACATTAAAAACTTCCCTTCAGATGTCTTTTAAAAGTAGAGTACAGTGGTACCTCGGGTTACATACCCTTCAGGTTACATACGCTTCAGGTTACAGACTCCGCTAACCCAGAAATATTACCTTGGGTTAAGAACTTTGCTTCAGGATGAGAACAGAAATCATTCAGCAGCGGTGCAGCGGCAGCAGGAGGCCCCATTAGCTAAAGTGGTACTTCAGGTTAAGAACAGTTTCAGGTCAAGAACAGACCTCCGGAACGAATTAAGTACTTAACCCGAGGTACCACTGTAGTTGTTTATTTCCTTTACAACTCATGGGAGGGTGTTCCACAGGGCAGGCACCACTACCAAGAAGGCCCTCTGCCTGGTTCCCTGTAACCTCACTTCTCGCAGCGAGGGAACCGCCAGAAGGCCCTCAGAGCTGGACCGCAGTGTCTGGGCTGAATGATGGGGGTGGAGACATTCCTTCAGGTATACCAAGGCCGTTTAGGGCTTTAAAGATCAGCACCAATGCTTTGAATTGTGCCCAGAAATGTACTGGGAGCCAATGCAGGTTTCTCAGGACCGGTGTTATATGGTCCCTGCAGCCGCTCCCAGTCACCAGTCTAGGTGCCACATTCTGAATTAATTGCAGTTTCTGGGTCACCTTCAAAGGTAGCCCCACGTAGAGCGCATTGCAGTGGTCCAAGCAGGAGATAACAAGAGCATGCACCACTCTGGCAAGACAATCTACGGGCAGGTAGGTTCTCAGCCTGCGTACCAGACGGAGCTGGTAGACAGCTGCCCTGGACACAGAATTGACCTGAGCCTTCATGGACAGCTGTGAGTCCAAAATGACTCCCCGGCTGCGCACCTGGTCCTCCCTCCATTTGGGTGGCCTCTGGAAAGGCTGCAGCACAGTCAAATATCAGGCAGCAAACAGACAGACAAACAAACAACTCAGGAGAATAACATACCTCCTGCGAAGTGAACACTGCCAGTTTTGGTACTGCCCAGTTACCCTTCTGCTTGCAATCTGGGAAGCGGTGGTATCGTGCCACATTCATGGCATACATGTTAGAGATTGAGCCTCCTGCAAAAAAAGAGCCCAGAGAAATCATGGTCTAAGGTTATTTATTTCTATTTCTATGCTATTTAATGCGCTCATAGCCAGGTATATGTGTATGCCGTAATTCTGTAGGAGCACAGCAAAGATGCAGAATGTATCATCGGGTGCAGATTTCAGCTTCCATTAAAACAAACCAACAAAAAAACCCAAGGGAGCAAGTTCCTAGCCTTCATGGCTGTGAGGGTTACAAATGGACAATGGCTTCTGAGAGGAGGAATGAAAGAAGATTTCCAGCGGATAGGGAAGCAGTGAAACACTTAACCGGCTGCTTAGCCATCCTCATTACTAGCAAAACCAGAATAAAATAGGCAAGTAGTCAAGAATCCATGCAAAGTCAGAAGTAGCAGAGAAGAGAGAGCATGAAGATTGCCTGCTTTCACCTATAAATGGCAATTATAATGTCAAATATCAAGGTTAGTATGGGATTCCTAAAGCAAAACTCGAAGTTGTTTTTGGTGCAACAAGTTGCAGACCAGAGGCAGCCATAGCCATCGTGGTGGCCTCGAGATGTTATTTGACTACAAATCCCATCATTTCAGACCATTGTCCAGGTGGACTTAAATCTGCTTCAAGTGGACAATATACAGCCCTCTGTAAAGGTACTGCTGCAGATTTGACCTAGAACATGCAGAAAGGAATATCACTCACCAGGACTGAAGAGCCCATCCCCTTCCTCCCAGCCAATCAGCTCCCGCAGCTTCTTCAGAACCACCTCCTCCATCAATACAAACACAGGGGCGATCTCATATGTGTACCTAGAACACAAGGCGAGGTGACGTTTTGGTCCAAGTCATACACCTGCAATTGTAAGTCACAAGTAGGTATTGGGAAGTTTCACCTATGAAAGGTGCCTAGGAAGTAAAGAGTGGTCGGCGAATGGTTGGAGGGACATTGGCAGGCCTATCAGGAATCCAAGGAATTATACTGTACTAATAGATGAGAACTTCATCCCTTAGCAGGGCGCACACAGCCGCTGAAAAAAATATTATTAAAATGAAGAAAGCAAAACAAAAGAAAGTAAAATGGTTCACAAAATGACCTGGGCATAGTTCTACCACTGAACTATTCTGACAGTCTCATTCCGCAGGGATAGATACCGTATTTTTTGCTCTATAAGACTCACTTTTTCCCTCCTAAAAAGTAAGGGGAAATGTGTGTGTGTGTGTTATGGAGCGAATGCAGGCTGTGCAGCTATCCCAGAAGCCAGAACAGCAAGAGGGATTGCTGCTTTCACTGCGCAGCGATCCCTCTTGCTGTTCTGGCTTCTGAGATTCAGAATATTTTTTTTCTTGTTTCCTCCTCCGAAAACTAGGTGTGTCTTGTGGTCTGGTGCGTCTTATAGAGCGAAAAATACGGTCATTACACAATAAACAGACATGCTCTCTGAAGTATGGAGGAAGCACTCCATTTCCCCGGATACAAAAACTCTGAATTTTTAGTGCTCTGAAAACGCCATGCCTCCACAACAGAGCCCAACAGTGCAATCCCATGCATGTTTACCTGCTCGTAAGTCCTACTGATTCCCCCTGAAAAGTGTGGGGCGTTTAAGTAATGCAGCGTGCAGAATATATGTAACAAACTACCAGATATGAGGAACTGCATGGGTGCTGACAGCCAACATCTATCTCTTTAGCTTGGCGGGGTGGAGGAGTGCAAGTATGATGTCCTGTCCTGTGACATCACCACCTTAGGGCTTACCTAGGGCTGCTCTGGCTTAATAGTTGCTCCTTGCCATGGATGTGAATATGTGAATACAACTGCGTCATGTTTCTACCCCACAACTTTGCGTTATCAGAAATATGTAGTTTGCCTGCATCGCAGGAGGTGGCTCACTTAGAAAACTGCTATGCTCTCTTCATTCCAGGATCAAGGATGGAATTAGTGAGGGGGGAAGAAGAAGAAGAGTTTGGATTTGATATCTCGCCTTTCACTCCCCTTAAGGAGTCTCAAAGCGGCTCACATTCTCCTTTCCCTTCCTCCCCCACAACAAACACTCTGTGAGGTGAGTGGGGCTGAGAGACTTCAGAGAAATGTGACTGGCCCAAGGTCACCCAGCAGCTGCATGTGGAGGAGCAGGGAAGCGAAGCTGGTTCACCAGATTATGAGTCCACTGCTCTTAACCACTACACCACACTGGGGAGGGGCTTTTGTGACGGTACTCACTGCTACAGAGTACCATGAACCTCTTTTTTGCTGCCCATGGCAGCCATTTTGTGCAGATACCCATGGCCTTTCTAGTCATATACAAACACTGGCACCTCAATTTTTTTAACCCCCAAAAAGCACTAGATAGAGATACAGATACAGTGGTACCTCAGAAGTTGAACAGAATCCATTCCGGGAGTCCGTTTGACTTCCAAAACATTTGGAAACCAAGACGCGGCTTCCGACTGGCTGCAGGAAGCTCCTGCAGCCAATCGGAAGCTGCAGAAGCCACGTCAGACGTTCAGGTTCCAAAGAACATTTGCGAACCAGAACACTCACTTCCGGGTTTGCGGCGTTTGGGAGCCAAAACGTTCGACTTGCAAGGTGTTCAGGATCCAAGGTACGACTGTATATAGAAAGGGATAAGGATAGAAATATATACATTAAAAGACGTGTATTTCAGAGTTGAAAGATGTTTGGGGGGAAAGATTGTATGTACACTAAGACCACTTTTGCCTCTGGTAAAGAGTTCTGCATATCAAGAACCTGCAAACCCTGTTTGATCACAGAGGACAAAAGAAATATGTGGGTAGACCCTAGGAAGCAACACCCTAATCTACTCAATCTAACCATTTTCAGCTCTTTTTAAAACAATAATCCGTACTGAGCCCAAGAGAGCCACTGCAACCTATTTTAACGCCATGGTTTCATCAGAAAAGTGCAAACACATACTGGCTGGTGTTGAGCATCTCTGTGATCAGCCGTCCGGCCAAAGCATGGGGATCAAGTCCTGAAAACAACTGGTTGAAAAATCGCGGGTGACCTGAGAAAGACAGAGAAAGAGAGTGTGTAGCAATCACACCATACCAAATACAATTCTCTTTTTGGAAGTGGTGTGTGGGGAACACACTCTTTTACACAGGGCATGAATGAAATGTACAGCAGGAAGGCATTAGGGCCAGGCAATATCTGGTTTTCAACATTGCGATATATCACCAGCTAAACATTGCGATATACTGATATATCGCAATGTCTGAAATAAGGATGGAGCTATGTAGAGGCATTGGCTGGCTTCACAGTTTTCCCCCGCACTGTGATTTTTGATTAGCGCGCGCGCACACGCGCACACACACACACACACGTATCATGGTTCGCAATATATTGCCCGGTCAAAAATTATGAAACTGATATCATGGACTTCAAACCGGTTTTGGACGATATACCCAACCCTAGAAAACCCTAGAAAACACTTGTACAGTGGTACCTCGGGTTAAGAACTTAATTCGTTCTGGAGGTCTGTTCTTAACCTGAAACTGTTCTTAACCTGAGGTACCACTTTAGCTAATGGGGCCTCCTGCCGCCGCCGTGCAATTTCTGTTCTCATCCTGAGGTAAAGTTCTTAACCCGAGGTACTATTTCTGCGTTAGCGGTGTCTGTAACCTGAAGAGTCTGTAACCTGAAGCGTCTGTAACCCGAGTTACCACTGTACTTTGCCTCTGATCTTGGGAACGCTGCTGTCTCTGTTTGCTGAAAAGATGCCAGAACGTGCTGTTTCCTTTAGGACGTATTTACATAACCAGAGATATTTGTCTTGAATTCTGACCTCATGTCTACAAGGACAGCGAATTCCAGGGTGTTTTAGCCACACACCCTTGGCTCACAATTTTCATCGCCTTTGAGCTACTGTGCATATATAGGCTATATTAAATCCACGTGTCTTTACATTGGAGGCAATAGCCAGCTTTGTTATCAGGTACTTAACATGAGAAGCATCCCGTTTTGCTGCTTGAGGCCATGGAAACAAGACCTAACTGGAGCAGGAACTACATATTACTCCACATGCAGGAAGTACGCTATTTCATGAACGAGCTGCTGGTGCCAGGCACTCACATGTCTTCACGCTGTATCTGATAACATCCTGGCAGCGGTCCAGCAATCTCTCCTGCGGCTCCCCTCCGTCTTTTAGATCCAGGTCCAGGATTTGCTGCAGCTCCTCAGGTTCCTTCCAATCACACACCTAACAAGGAAGGAAACAGGTTGGCCAGTTCGTATTGAAAAGTTCAGGCGGCATTCACATAAATGCTTGAAAGCCAAATAACATAGTCCCATCCTCACGTTATGCCAGTAATTAAGCATTGGATAAATACACCATTACATAAGAACAACCCCCAAGATTATGTTGTGAGAATGAGCCCTGAAAGCCTTACCTTTTCAGAGGCATCCATCCCTTTCCTTACACCTTCCTCAAGCATGATCTGGAATGCTTTCTGCAGGAACTCTTCACCAGCCACCTTATCCAAGGCAGGACACAACAGGGCATTATGTTCTGCCATTGTCAGCCACACCTCCTATGCAGGTCTCTGCAGGTCTGGGCAACATGAAGCAGTAAGTCAGATCACCCTCAAAATCTTGTAAAACATTTCCAGATAGTTATGATGAACTGGTATACAATTTCTGTTACATGAATGAACGAACAAATAAATAAAAGGCATATCATTTCATTGGTGTGTTATATACCCCAGAATACACTGCAATCTATACCATGTTCCTGATCTGAAACATCACTCTTTACTTTTGCTTGGGGAAAGCTAAAGGACTCCTGACAGTTAAGTCCAGTCGCAAACGACTCTGGGGTTGCGGCGCTCATCTCGCTTTACTGGCCGAGGGAGCCGACGTTTGTCCACAGACAAGTATGATCTGCAGTTTTTCCGGATCTGCAGACAGTTTTTCCAGGTCATGCGGCCACCGTGACTAAGCTGCTTCTGGCGAAACCAGAGCAGCGCATGGAAACGCTGTTTACCTTCCTGCCGGAGCGGTACATATTTATCTACTTGCACTTTGATGTGCTTTCGAATTGCTAGGTGGGCAGGAGCTGGGACCGAACAACAAGAACTCACCCCATCGCGGGGATTCGAACCGCCGGCCTTCTGATCGGCAAGCCCAAGGCTCAGTGGTTTAGATCACAGCGCCACCCGCGTCCCTTGGGGAAAGTTAGTACTTTTGAAAAAAGGAACTAGCTCCCTCAACCCTTGTCTATGCTAATTTACAGTGCAATCATAGGCAACTTCATTCAGAAGCAGGTCCCACTGAATTCAATGGGACTTACTTCCAGGTAACAGAATCGTAGCGTTAAAGGAATATCCCTCCCCTCCTTGCATTATTACAGTTCAGAAAAGTTCGCCTCACCCTATCGTCTAAAAATGGCAGACACCAGTAAGGTTTTATCCTGCTCCAAGTGCACACACCACTTTAAAGCGTATATTTGCAGCCACAAAGGTTAAACACTTACTTTAAAAAAAAAAAAGGAAATTGATATTTTCAGGATAATAAATTCTGTGCCAACCATCACATTCTATACCACCCTAATGATTACTAGAGCCACCTCCCTCTGGCCCTGGTTGTAGCTTGACAGTTTTATCACCCAAAGTGCCACTCGTTTGACCGGACCTCTTTGCTGTTTCTCTCTGGGTTTTCTCTGTGGTGACTCTCCTTTGGTGTCCAGCAGACCTCTGCTCTCCAAATAGTGTTCAGGACGACTTCCTTGCTTTCCTCAGAGGGATCATTCCAGAAAGAGCATTAAATCCACTCCTTCAGTCTCTTCTAAAACCAAGCTCTAGTTAGCTGTGAAAACTCTTACACAGATAGATCACCTTGCAGAGGTTATTTCCCCATGTCACTGGAATGTGGCGGGGGGTGTGTGTGTTGAGGACAGCAGACATTACGCCCAATTGCTATGGTTACCTGCTCAATCCTGCACGGATCTCCACTGATTTCAGGGACAAAGTACAAAGGCAGTATAACCTGTGATACACTGACAAGTATCATTATGTACACCAGGGGTAGTCAACCTTTTTATACCTGCCGCCCACTAATGCATCTTTCTCGATGGTAAAATTTCCTTACCGCCCACCAGTGCTCGATGGATTCAGCTTCTGCCGTAGAACCCTCTACCGCCCACCTGGAATCCTCAAACGCTCACTAGTGGGTTGACAACCCCTGGTTTACACCATGGGAGTGGAGATTTACATGTACGAACCAGGCAGGTGTGCTTCTCATATCAGAAAAGCAATTTATTTCAGGTACTGAGCTGCTTCGTGCTGTTTTGTTTTGTTTCGCTTTGCTTAGCCCTAAAAGTTCAGGATGAGTCCTGCTAAGGGCTTTTTGAGATGCCAAACAAAGCACTTGCAACCATATTTGCCAACAGAAGCATTAGCTGTGTGTGCCTATAATTGTTCTACATCTCCTATTCTCATCTAATAGGGGCAGTATGTGAGAATAGGGTTGCCAGCTCTTGGGCCTGAGCTTTATCAGATATAAACAAGATAAAGTGACTAACAAATTTAACAAAAATAAAAAATAATAGCAATATGATTCTTCCCTCCATGCAGTGGAAAGCTTCACCAGCTGACTTTGAGGAAGCCCTGGAGTAAGGAATATTGAAATTAACTGAAGGATTGTGCAATTCTTGTTAAGTGATTCAGTTTGTGTCCTGTAGCACAGGATGTCCTCAGCCTTATCTGACTTGCAGAGCCATAAAATAAATTGCTATTGGCTGTTACTGTTGTCCCGCACCTAGACTTGTGTTTATAGCAAATTATGTACTAGCTCTCCTTCCTCACAGTTCACTTAAGGCAGGGATATTTCAACAACAGAGTTTTAAAGTTGTGACAAAGTGGTGGGTTTTCTAGATTAGAACATACGTCACTCTTCACTCTCACAGTTAAAAAGATAAGAGTGCTATCCAGTTAAATAATACTGAATTTGAACCCAAGGATTTTGATGAGTCTATTCCAAGTATTATTTGATTGACTATCACCCTATGTGTAGATCTATTTATTTTTAACAGTTCCCTGAACAAAGGGTGAACAATACCTTCTTGCAACTGCAGGATAGCTCAGGTAAGAGTTGGGCATCAGGGATGCTTTTTGGGGCAATGCAGGTTGCATGTGATGCATCAGTACACTCAAGATGCCATCATTACCCTGTACAGTAGCAGACAAAGACCAACTTCATCATGTGACAGCTTCTGACTGATCAGGTTGACTTTCTGCATAAGAAGCTATTTTTTCAGATGCTTCTACTTCTCCTAACACATACTCAGTGCCAGATTTATGTATAGGCTAAGTAGGCTGAAAAGCAATGACAAACCTAGACAGCATCTTAAAAAGTAGAGACATCACCTTGCCAACAAAGGTCCGTATAGTTAAAGATATGGTTTTCCCAGTAGTGATGTATGGAAGTGAGAGCTGGACAATAAAGAAGGCTGATTGCCGAAGAATCGATGCTTTTGAATTATGGTGCTGGAGGAGACACTTGAGAGTCCCATGGACTGCAAGAAGATCAAACCTATCCATTCTTAAGGAAATCGGCCCTGAGTGCTCACTGGAAGGACAGATCGTGAAGCTGAGGCTCCAGTACTTTGGCCACCTCACGAGAAGAGAAAACTCTCAAGAGCGCTGGACAGAAGATCACCTATATTGGACATAGCAAAGCTACCTTTTGGACTGGCCTCCCCAGAGAAAGGGATATCAATACTGCCGACAGAACAAGAGCAAGCACTGGGCGCAGTTGGAGGAGATTTAAAGTAACTACATCATGGCATTGCAAATATTAAGCTGGAATGTTAATGGGATGAACTCCCCTGAAAAAAGACGAAGAGTCTTTCATGTATTAAAAAAAGAACAATTGGACTTGATTTGTTTACAAGAAACACGTGATAAGGCTACTGTGATGGGATGGTGAGCTGCTTGTGCGTAAAATCCTGATCCCTCAGAGTTTGGCTAAGTTCCCAAACCTCTGTCTGTGATGGAGCTCCTTAAGCATGGCTCCATCAATCGCTCGTTGAATCGGACAGTGGGCGTTTACGGAACTTCTTCCAACATAAAAGCTCCTTAACGGAAACGCGTCTTCTGGACTCTCGGCGTGACAGTTTCCGCCGAGGAGTGGGTGTCCCTACGGGAGGTCCTGAAACCTCCCCACTGTTCTCGCTTGAAGTGTCTCTGAGCCCTCCCTCCGACTCACTTTCCCTTGGAACTCCACTTCTCCCCCTGCTGGTCCCCTCCTCCGCTGAGTGGTCTCTCTCACCCTCCATGAGCCCTTTCACCTCCTTCGTCTCAGATGACAGTTCCCTGACAGCTACATAGGAAAATATTGACAAATAAAAGATTGGGACATGAATTTATTTCATCAGACAAAGTTAAAAAAAGGAGTAGTACTTTACGCAAAGGAGAGCCTATCACCGAAATTTCTTTTTAAAGATGACCAAGGAAGATTTGTGGCAATTGAAATTCAATCACAAGGAGAGAAATTTTTGATATTAGGCATTTACGCACCAAATGAGGGAAAATTGGAATTTTTCAAGAAGTTACATGAGACTCTGATGGACTATATGGATTATAATATGATTTTGATGGGGGATATGAATGGAGTGGTGTCTACAAATATGGACAAGGCGCAGAGACAGGTAGTCACTAAGGATGGCAGACTACCAAAGACTTTCTTTGATATGACTGACAATATGGATTTAGTTGACATTTGGAGAATAAAAAACCCTCTGGGAAGAGAGGGAACCTTCTTCTCTGAGGCCAAAATGACATGGACAAGAATTGACCAAATTTGGGTAACTAGAGGGCTGGCTCCAAAAACTAGAAAGGTGGAAATATGCCCAAAAACCTGCTCCGACCATAATGCTGTAAAGATGGAATTGAAACTAACACCAACTGGTTCCTTCAGATGGAGGATGAATGACACATTGTTTAGGAATGAAGAAGTTACTAAGAAGGCCCAAAAAACTCTGAGAGACTATTTTGAGATAAATATGAATACCACTGTAGAAAAAAGAGTAATCTGGGACGCAAGCAAAGCGGTTATGAGAGGGTTTTTGATACAACAGAATGCGATTCAAAAGAGAGTCCAAAATGAGAAAAAAGATAAGATATTGGAGAAAATAAAGGAAGGAGAGAAGAAACTGAGAGTGAAACCAAAGTCGCAGGAGACTTTGAAAGAGATAAAGTTATACCAAGTACAATATATGAAAATGATGAACCAGGAAATAGAATGGAAAATTAAACAGATGAGACAAAAGACATTTGAATCGGCAAATAAATGTGGAAAACTGCTGGCCTGGCAAATGAAAAGAAGACAAAAACTTAACACTATCACAAATTTGGAAGTAGAAGGAAAAAATATACAGAATCCAGTGGAGATTAGAAAGTGTTTTCAGAGGTATTTTAAACAACTATATACACAGGAAACCCAGAAACAAATGGACATTGATCGTTTCTTGAAAACAAATGGATTACAAAAAATCTCTCAAGAAAATAAGCTAATGTTGAACTACAAAATAACAGAGCAAGAGATAGAAGGGGCCATCCAGAATATGCAATTGGGTAAATCTCCAGGACCAGATGGACTGACTTCAAGATACTATAGATCCCTGAAAGAATGGATAATACAGCCATTAAAGGAAGTGTGTAATGGAATATTGGAAGGGAAAAGGGCACCAGAGTCGTGGAAGGAAGCTTACATTACACTTATACCGAAAGTAGAGACTGAGAAGACACAGCTTAAGAATTACCGCCCCATATCTTTGCTTAATGTGGATTACAAAATTTTTGCAGACATTTTGGCTAAAAGATTAAAAAAGGTATTAGTAGAAGAAATTCATAAAGACCAAGCTGGTTTTCTCCCGGGCAGACACTTGTCTGACAACACGAGGAACATAATTAACATTCTAGAAAAGTTACAAGTGAATATTAATACTAAAGCAGTTTTGATATTTGTGGACACGGAGAAAGCCTTTGACATTTCTTGGAGTTTTATGAAGAAAAATCTACAGGGGATGGGGGTTGGTCAAGGTTTTGAAAATGGTATAGGTGCAATTTATTCAGAACAAAAGGCTAAATTAATTGTGAACAATGTAGTGACGGAAGAATTTAAGATAGAGAAAGGAACATGACAAGGTTGCCCAATCTCTCCATTGCTTTTTATATCGGTCCTGGAGGTTCTTTTAAACATGATTAGGAGGGACCAAACAGTTAAAGGTATACAAGTTGGAGCTAAACAGTACAAACTGAAAGCATTTGCTGATGATTTGGTATTGACATTACAGGAGCCAGAATCTAGTACCAAAAGAGTACTGGAACTGATCCAAGAATTTGGACAAGTAGCGGGATTTAAGTTGAATAAGATGAAAACTAAGGTTTTAGAGAAAAATTTAACAGTGATGGAGAGAGAAAGGTTTCAGAAGGAGACAGGATTAACACTGGTTAAGAAAGTGAAATACCTAGGGGTTAACATGACTGCTAAGAATGTGAATTTATTTAAGGATAACTATGAAAAATGTTGGATGGAAGTGAAAAAGGATTTAGAAATATGGTCAAACCTGAAGCTATCATTGCTAGGCCGAATTGCTGTGATAAAGATGAATGTATTGCCAAGGATGTTGTTTTTGTTTCAAACATTGCAAATTTTGGATAAAATGGAGTGTTTCAAGAAGTGGCAGAGAGATATCTCTAGATTTGTCTGGCAGGGCAAGAAGCCTCGAATAAAATTCAAGATATTAACTGATGCTAAAGAAAGAGGTGGATTTGCCCTGCCAGACTTAAAACTTTATTATGAATCAGCCGCTTTTTGCTGGCTGAGAGAATGGATGCTTCTTGAGAACACTGATGTGCTGGATTTAGAAGGCTTCAACAATGTTTTTGGGTGGCATGCATATTTGTGGTATGATAAGGTCAAAGCACATAAAGCGTTTAAAAACCATATTGTCAGAAAAGCACTGTTTAATGTTTGGATAAGATATAAGGACTTGCTTGAAAATAAAACCCCAAGGTGGTTGTCACCAATGGAAGCGAAGGCTCAGAAAAAGCTCAATATGGAGGCCAAATGGCCGAAATATTGGGAAATTTTGGAACAAGAGGGAGACAGATTAAAACTGCAGAGTTTTGAAAAATTAAAAAATAGAGTGCGAGATTGGCTTCATTATTACCAGATAATGGAGGCATATAATTTGGATAAAAAAAATTGGCTTCCGGGTGGAAAAATCAAAATTGGAAACAGAACTGCTAGATCCTAAAACTAAGAATTTGTTAAGAATGTATAACTTGCTGTTGAAATGGAATACTCAGGATGAAACGGTGAAATCTGTTATGATAAAATGGGCACAAGATGTTGGACACAATATTATGATGGCTGACTGGGAACAGTTATGGACCACAGGTATGAAGTTCACGGCATGCAATGCCTTAAGAGAGAATATAATGAAAATGATATACAGGTGGTACATGACACCAGTCAAGCTTGCAAAAATCTATCATTTGCCCGATAATAAATGTTGGAAATGTAAAGAGACCGAAGGTACATTCTTTCACCTTTGGTGGACATGCCCAAGGATTAAGGCTTTCTGGGAGATGATCTATAATGAAATGAAAAAGGTATTTAATATACCTTTCTGAAGAAACCAGAGGCCTTTCTCCTGGGCATGGTCGGCCAATTGGTGCCAAAGAAGGACAGAACTTTCTTTATGTATGCCACAACAGCAGCAAGAATACTTATTGCAAAGTACTGGAAGACACAAGATCTACCCACCCGGGAAGAATGACAGATGAAGGTGATGGACTACATGGAACTGGCATAAATGACTGGCAGAATCCGAGACCAGGGAGAAGAGTCGGTGGAGGAAGATTGGAAGAAATTTAAAGACTATTTACAGAAACATTATAAAATTAATGAATGTTAGAAGGATGTTGGAATGATGTTATGTGACTTTAGCAGGAATGATATAAAGGATTTGGGAAAAACTGACTGTTAATTGGTGAAAGGAGGGAAAGTAAAGCTACATTATACTAAGATAAATTACAGGACTAAAATTTGAAAAGATGGAAAGGATTTGCTGAAATAGATAATCGATCTAAAATACAAAAAAGGGAGGTGTGAGGAGGTCAAGGAAATAAGCTAATAAAAGATAAGTAATGGGAAGATTTGTTGTACTTTTCTTTGTTTTTTCTTTTTTGTTTAATGGATTTTATTTTTCTGTTTTTTCCCTTTGTATCTTATCCTTTTTTCTTTATTTATTGTGATGTGTTGTATTGTTTTTTGTATAAAATGATGTTTTTTCTTTTTTCTTTTTGTACCCCTTAAAACTTTAATAAATATTATTTAAAAAAAAAAAGAGAAGAGAAGACTCTCTGGAAAAGACCCTGATGTTGGGAAAGATGGAGGGCACAAGGAGAAGGGGACGACAGAGGACGAGATGGTTGGATGGTGTTCTCGAAGCTACCAGCATGCGGGAGGCAGTGGAGGACAGAAGTGCCTGGCGTGCTCTGGTCCATGGGATCACAAAGAGTCGAACACGACTAAACGACTAAACAACAACAACAAGTAGGCTGAAGCCTAGGGCCTCTAAATCTAGGGGGACTTGCCAGCCCTCCCGCTCCCCAGTGGGCAGTCTCCCCTCTCCCAAAATTGCAAACCCAAGACTTCATGTGAGGGCAGGATAACTTGGGCCTCTAAATCTAGGGGGCCTTGCCAACCTGCCTGCTCCCCAGTGCTGCAGTCTCCCCTCTCCCAAAAATTGTAAATCCAAGACTTCATGCAAGGGCAGGGCAACTCAGGTCCAGCAACTATTACACTCAGGGCTAGCCAGTGGGGCCCAATTTGAAGCAGTGGGGCGTAACTTGAATTTTGTTTTTTGTAGGGCCCCAGTTCACAGCCCAAGTCTGCAAAATCTTATAGATATAAATAAAATCCATCTAGATTGCCCTGGTGCAGGGGCCCCCTTAGGAGCGGCCAGCGGGGCCCAATTTGGCCCAATTGCTTTAAGGTCAGCCCTGATGAGACTGTGCACGGGTTGGACTGACAAGCCCTGCACCTTCTAGGTCCCTGGTGTCACCATTCAGAGTACAGGTCTCAAGGACTTGTTATGGAAATAAAGGGGGGGCACTTATTGGAAATCAGTTTTGTCACCTCTTCCCCCCCAAACCCCAAGACAATGAGCCCAGCCACCTTTTATTCACAGTCGCATTAGCACCACACTAAAGCATGGCCATAAACCTGTACGTTCAACCGCTGAAATATACACCCACATTGTAGCAATGGAGATTTATGTTACTACTCTATGAATGACTACTGTGTTTTATGAATGGACTGTATTTTGTGAATTACCTGAGAGCCACCAATAGGGAGTTCTAGAATCTGACAGCTAACCAATTGGGTACTACCAAACAGCGACCCCTATTGCTGAAAGCAGGTAACCAGCAGGGGATGCTTCAGCTCAGCCTTTGCACTGTTGACTGAACATCCCCTGCTGTGCAGATAATGGAGAAAGCTTGTAAACTGTATCCCTTCTGGCATCCTGGCCAACTCTATTATGCTGGTGTAAACCCTGGTGTACCAGAAGCACAGAACAGCAGCAAATAAAATCCGCTCATATGTCAGCAACTGATAAGACTTGTCAACCAGTTCTTCCAAAGTCTTCCTAAATTATAAAGCTCCAAAATACAGCCAGTAGAGAGCAGGTCTGGGAAGAGCGAGGCATACAATGGGCACCACCAGTGAAAAGGCCCTGCTCCGTATAATTCCTGTCATTTGATAGAGCGCCCACTTGCCCTCCTTCTTGACATGGAATGCTCTCTATTAAAGTCTCCAGGTCCAGTACAAAGACCATAAGAAGGGAGAGCAGGGACCTTTAAGTTCCCAACAGCTGTTAATCAATCAAGCAAGCAAGCAAGCAAGCACACAGGTCACCTTTGTCACAGTCAGGACGCCTATGTCCTGGCCAGGCTTGCACCCAACCTTGTTTTTGTACAATCTTGTTTGTCCTCAGTAACCAAAATTATATTGTCAACATATACAAGCAGTAAAGTTGTTTTCCTTCATTTGCAATGAATCTTACAAAACAAAGTGGCACTAATAAAGAAAAGTTCCAGGGTGGCAACAGAAAGCAAGCTAAAAATGCTTTTGCAGTTCATCAAAACTATCCAGTAATATCAAGTTATAGGAAAACTGGTGCTATTAACAGTAATCCTTCTAGCTGGTTAATTGGTTTGGCAACTTCCATGCACATGACCTCTGATGCTAATTATTTCCCCCAAGAGTTAAATGATAACTAATCAGAGGCAGCTACAGGGAGAGCTATGAGATTCAGGTGAGGGTCAGATGCCTTGTCAATCCCAGCAGGTATATAAGAGGCCTGCGACCTGCCCACAAAACATTTACAAAGTTCAGTTATTGCAAAAGTTTTTCAGTGTTAATTTTATGCATTTTTTAAAATCACCATGGTATTTAACAATAATATCTTATGTCCTTTAGAGGAGAAATTGTGAATTGTAGAATTTTAAATATCCGTCATTATCCTTGGCTCCACTCAATTTTGTTTATAACAAACTTCCATTTTCTTCTAGTTGTGGGGGTGGGGAGGGGCCTCACAAGTAGAGTAGCCTAGGGCCTCTCTTCATCTAAATCCAGTCCTGCACATACTGCACAAGGAACCAGACAAGTTGCATCTGAACTGTCCCAAGGTGGAAGTAAATATCTAGGCATCAATAAGCATACCTAACTTGAGCTGGATGAAAATACACAAAATGACACTCAATAAAGATCAATATGCAAGGTTAAGAAGTGCAGGTTTAAGGCATATGAGAGCAGATTGCGGAAAATTGGGGATGTGGAACCCATGGACCACCAGATGTTGTTGGACTACAACTCCCATCATCCCTAACCACCAGGACCAGTGGCCAGGGAAGATGGGAAATGTATTCCAAAAACAGCTGGAGACCCAAGTTTGGGAAACCTTGGACTACACCATCCCTGACCATTAGTCATAGATTATGGGTTCTGTAGTCCATCAGCATCTGAAAGGCCACAGGTTCCTCATACAGTGATACCTCGGGTTAAGTACTTAATTCGTTCCGGAGGTCTGTACTTAACCTGAAACTGTTCTTAACCTGAAGCACCACTTTAGCTAATGGGGCCTTCTGATGCTGCCACGCCGCTGGAGCACAATTTCTGTTCTCATCCTGAAGCAAAGTTCTTAACCTGAAGCACTATTTCTGGGTTAGCAGAGTCTGTAACCTTAAGTGTCTGTAACCTGAAGCGTATGTAACCCGAGGTACCACTGTACTTGCTGAGTAATGCAGGAGAGCATGTCAGGGATAGCCCCCGCCCCCAATCCTTCTGAAATAAAGTGTGGTAACTGATTGGATGGTGAGAATAAAAAAGAATAATAGAGTTGTAGATTTTGGAAGGGACCCCCAAGGGACAGTCCAACCACCTGCAATGTAGGACTTTCAACACAGCATCATACCATTGTGGAAGTGGAAAGTATAAGGCAAAGCCTGCCTTCCTTTGCATCTGGTCATTGCAGGCCATGCCCGTGGCCTACTGTGAATCGAAGCTCAGAATGCTGAAAGAACAGGATGTTACTAAGCATACACAGAGTGCTTTTCCTCTTGGTATAACCCAACAAATCGGGGGCTTTAGGAGGCAGCGCTTCCTAAATCAGAGGATGAAGGAGGCGCCTCTAATTTGACAATTCAGCGAAGGACCAAGGGGCTTCTGTCAGGCGACCCCCTACCAGTGAATCGGGGATGGGGGGGAGGTGACCCTCCAATGGACTACAACTCCCGTCAACCATCGCGGCTAATGGGAGCTGGACTCCAACAGCGGCCCACAGGTTGTCCCATCCCCTGCGGCAGACACCTCAAGCAGACCTCCTCGGAAACACCTTAGAATGCGAGGGGGAGCCGGGAATGTATAGCTTAAACGAGCCTTTCCCTCATCACCTGCTTTTCTAGCCCCTCACCTTTGCCTCTCTTTCCTGCCCCTACCAAGATGGCGGCGGCAGGCGCGCAAACACGGAGCGCCGGCAATGCGCGTGCGCGAAGCCGTCACCCCCCCCCCATCAACGGAAGTGATTGCCTTGTGCGTCTGCACCGGGTTCCGACGCTTCCGCTTCCGGGGTGGCGGCGGCGGGCGGCTGTGGAGGCCGGGAGGGCTCGGCGGCGGAGGTGCCTGGGCGCGAACTTGCCTCCCCGGGAGAAGCGGGAGCCGGAACGGCGGGAGTGGAGCTTCAGGTGCGGCCTTGGGGGGCTCCGTGAGGAGAGTTAGGGGGCGGGGGCGCGAGGCTGGCTCGGTGCGACGGAGCCGCGGGCGGGACCCCCTGCAAGGAGCCCGTTCGTGGCGAGCCCTCGCGGGGAGCCGGTTCTCCCTCCTGTTCCTGGGCAGGCGCGACCCGCGTGCGCGGCTGCTGTGGCGCTTGCACGGTTTTTGTGTGTGTGTGTTTTGTTTGGCGCACGACCTTCTCGCTCGCTGGGTTCCCCGCTGCGCACCTGCAACCCGTTGGTGCCCGGAACTCCTCGTGCATTTATATTTTTATTTTTTTGCAATAAGGAGAAGGGATTTTTGGGGGGGTGCGGAGGCTGTTGTCCCTTAAAACTGATGGCCGAGCAACGGCTCAGGAGGCCGCTGCTTTTGGATTTTTGCATCAGCCACAAGAGCGCAGGACATCTCGTGCAGGAGGCTGGTAATAACGCTGACACACGTGCGCACACTCGCGCTTCTTAAGCACCTCATCAATAGGAAGCGATATTGTTCCCCGTGTTCATATCCCAGGCTTTATCCAAGCAACGGAGGGTTTTTTTGCAGAGGTAGAATTCACCTCTACTTCCTTAATTCATATACCCTGGTGAGGCATCAGAGGTTGTCAAGGCTAGGGCTGCTTCAGCAATGTTAGATTTCTACATGGGAGTAGAGTTTCCATGCAGGAATTAATATGACGATTAGAACATGGGATGCCATGTGTTGGGTTTTGTTGGGTGTGTAAAGGAGTGGGGCTGTGCACAGAAAGAGCCAGGTTGCTCTCCTTTATGTTTGAAATGGCTTCTCAGGACTTATTTCCTCTCAAATTGTGATGCCCACTTTTGCCACAGAGTTCTTGTCTGATTCTGTAGTGTCCAATGCCAACACAGCAACTTCTAAATATTTTTAATTATCTTTGCAGATACTTGTTCCTTGTCCCTCCCTTTTCCCTCATTCTTCTTCTTTTCCTTTCCCTCACCTCCTGAAATTTGCAACAGAATTTAGGTTGTGAGCTTGTTAGGGCAATTTTGCTTATGACACCAAACAGTATGCATGTTGGTGGTTAAAATTTTTGAACATTGTAATCTTTATGCAGGTTTTATATTAATCCTTACACAGAAACAGAATTTAGCAAAACACTTAAGGAGTTCTTGCACAGAACTATAAAGGGTGTTGCTTAATGTTGTTTAAGGATCTCAACAACTTGCAGCTGAACATAAACACACAGCTGGTCTAATAAAATAAAAGCAATTGCCCTTTTACGTAAAGATTTAAGAACCTTTCCAATAAAATAGTTTGCTGGTAGTATTAGCCTATACCTGGGCCATTGAGACCCTCAAACCTTTTATGTTGTTCCCACCCTGAACCAGTGCTAGAAACAGATATGAAATCTAGGAGCTAAATGACACCTTAAACAGAGGTTATGGGCGCAGCAACAGAATGTCTAGGCGTGCTTTTTAATAACAAGAATACAAAGCTGAAAATGAATAAACTGCAGCTTAAATATTACAGTATGTCCATTTTTCACATGGTCTAGTCCTTCCCCTGCCCGCCCGCCCCTTATATTCTTAAGAGGGTCTCTTCTCCAGTCTTCAGAGAGTAGCTGGAAGTGGGGAGGCAGAAAAAGGTCCTCCTTTCCTTCCACACTACAGTTTTAATCTGAAATCTTGGGCTCAGTACTGTGCCCAGAGCTCAGAAACTGCCGGCCATAATGAAATTCCCTTCACAAAATGCACCTAGAACAAGGGGAGTTTTGAATACTGCCCTGAACAAATGCATAGGAAGACAAGCTACCATAAAGAATGCTGTCCAAACGAAGTGAGATTTTTCAGTTGAGGGCAGAGGGATTTCTGGACATGAGATGCTAGTCATCCACGCTATAGAAGAGCAAAGGAAGAGGTAGGTCTCAAGCTGGTACTAGAAGGTAGTGATTTATTTTGTGAAGGTTGCTCAATACTTCACAACCATAGGTCCTCCTCAAGGAGAAAAGTGTCTTCAGTCTATCCTGTTCCACAGTAAAAATATCCTCAATGTACACGGAAGTACCTTTGGTTGAAATGTGTTAGGCATTTTTCACAAAGCAAATTACTACCTTCTAGAACTAACTTGTGTTTCACCTTGCCCTTTGCTCTTTAGGTTATTGTGGTATCATTTTCTCTCTGCACACGATGTATATTTGCCATCTTGTGTGCTGCTAATATTTACTTCTCTGTGTAAAACATTGTAGATAGTTATTTGGTTACTTAACGTAGGCATGCATAGCCATTCAGTGTCATAGGTGCACTACTACGGTAATGCTAACTTACACAGTTACAGTGGAACCTCGGTTTTCAAACATAATCCGTTCCGGAAGCCCGTTTGACTTACAAAACGTTCGAAAACCGAAGCCATTCAGTTTCTGAGGCACGTTCGAAAATGGAAGCGTTCACTTCTGTGTTTTCGGCGATCAGCTTCTGAATTGTTTGGCAGCCAAGATGTTCGAAAACAGACGTTTGACTGTACTCTAGATTCACCCTTGTACGTCAAGCGTTAGATGTTTCAGCTGGCAATTTACTGTTTTGTTACGTTTAAGAGTAGCACTTTGAAGGATTCAAAGTTATTTTAAAATTTTATTTTTTCTTATGCTTTGATAATTATAATTCTGTGTGCACCAGTATATAGGAGTTTTGAGACCACATAAATTAGCTGGATTTGGATGCTACAGTGATTTCATAAGTTGGATGGCAGTGGACACTTGTCCTCTAAATAAACTGCTTCACTGTGAATCACTGAACATTGGAATTTGATCCAGGCATCCATTGCTTATAGGGGAATGTATATAATGTGCTCACACATGATTTCTGAAGATGTCCCTATATAAAGATTGCTCAGTCAAACAAGTGAACCCTTGACTGCAAAAAGTAACATGTGGATCTGCCCTCGCTTTGCAAGCCTGGACAATTGCTTAACTGCTGTAGATCAGTATCTTGCTGTGCAAGGTTTTTTTTTTAATGTGAATAGGTTTAGGTGCAAAGGCTCTTATACTAGTGTTGTGTTGTGGATCAAGATGTTGCAGTAGTGTAGCAAATTTCCCCAGCTGTTGGCACCAGCACAACAGTTCAAGACACCACACAAGGTTTTTTTGCATGAATGAGATGTGAATTGAAAGTGGTTACGTCGTTTGATAGTGGGGTTGGCAACAGGAAGCGGAAATTTATTCATACCATTTGTGGTACAGGAAAATGAAACACCATACACTATTGTAATCATATATTGTTTAACAACAACAACACCCCACCCATCTGGGCGGCTTATAGCACATATAAAAACATAACAAATAGTCAAAAATTAAAACTTCCTGCCGTGATATTGCAAGAGTTGCACCCAGTGCTAGTCCTATACAAAGTAGACACATTGACGTTAATAGCCATGACTAACTTAGTTGCATTAATTTTAGTGGGTCTACTCTGTGTAGGACTAGCATTGGCTACAACCCTAAATCCAAAACATGATTGCCAACCGAGGCCTGCAATTTGTGCAAGCCAGAGAATACTAGCAAGGAACATCATTTTTTTAATCAACCTTTTAAAACAGCAGTAGTTTACTCCAGCAGTAAAGTCTTTTGGTTCTGTACTGTTCGTGCTGTTCTTCTCCACTTTGTCCCCATGCTGAGAACTAAAGTAGTGTCACAGTCCTTTTAATGAGCAAAGGGTTGCGGGAAGAAGCGTTCTGGGGGACACTCTCCAACTGTTTCTACTCAAGAG
This sequence comes from Podarcis filfolensis, assembly GCF_964270895.1. Classification (NCBI taxonomy): domain Eukaryota; kingdom Metazoa; phylum Chordata; class Lepidosauria; order Squamata; family Lacertidae; genus Podarcis; species Podarcis filfolensis. The sequence continues at coordinate 113,592,799 of NC_139605.1, read as the reverse complement.
GATAGAAGTGGTTAATTCACCCTAGTTCCCTTAAACCTTTCAAGGTCAAACAGTACTAAACCACTACTGGCCATGTGTGAATCGTCTGATGGTAGGAGTACACCCAGTAGTTAAACCAGTGGTGAACTGTCTGTGAACACACCCTATCAAGTTTTCCCTGCTACAAATGCTGATGCAGCAACAGCCATTTTTTGCAGGCATCCATAGAATGTGACTGCCTGAACTTCTCGCTTAGGTGTAGGGAGGGTGCTTTACTTTTAACCTCACTGCCTTCCCCAACAATCTCATGTCTTAAGATATTCAGATGAGGCCTTGCTTTGCTTTAACTGATTGGTAGATGTTCAGAAGAAGGCTGGTGGGCCTCCAGCCTTTTCCATAATGGCATCCCTGTCTCTGTGTCTCCCTGTCAAAAGAAGCCGCCTAGGAAACTCCCTCCTGATCATTAGATGATCAGCCATATCTTTGTTGCAGAGGAAGGCTGAAGGCTCGCTGAGAGCGAGGAAGACTGGTTTCTTGGGCATTTTTTGTGTGATGGATTTTACCTGTGCTTGCTTAATAGGTACTGTTTATCTTTTGTATGTGTGTCTGTCGTTGCATGGTAATATTGAGTCATGCATATTTTTTTGCTTGCTTCAAAGCATCTTTGATCAATGTGTTTCTCTCTGTCTCTCTCCATTCTGAAATAAATAAATGGTTCAATAAACCTATCTTCTGGATTAACCCACAGGTTGAAATTAGAGGAGGAGAAGCAGCAATACTGTGGCAGCTGTGCTAGGAGGACCTTGGCACCCTATCCCCATCCTGAAGGGAGATTTAGGTTTGGGGTGACTCATCCACAAGAGCAGCACAGCCTGTAGCTTTCATCAGCTTTTGACAGGGCTGGGGAAATTTTCTGTACGCAAATTCTGGGCACTCCCGACTCCAGAAAGATGTCGTCAAAGTGGAAGGTATTGGACGGGACCAACGCAGAAACAATTTACTGAAAAATCTTTGTAGTCGTAAAATTCTTTCCTGGGCAAGAGAGAGAGAGAAAAGCATAAGGACTTGGCGTAAATCTACGTATTGAGGACTGTCAGACTAACGCGATGGCTCAGGTAACAGGCCGGTTTTCCCATCCTGTCCCAACAGGAATTCATCATTACAGCAGGTGGCTGCAAAGTGCCCTCGGTGATAATCCGTTCTCCGAAACCTAAAAGCAGCTGAGCTCTCAGTGGTCTGCTCCAGTGACTAGCATGCATTCCCAAGCCTTCAGTGCTGGACCCTCCCTAGTCAAGGTGCTTAGTGGCCAGGCCATCCTGGTCCTTTCCTCTCAGCTGTGCTTGGGGTGTGGATCAGGAGAGAAGTGGCTTCCTCTTTTGTCCAGCTTCAGTGAGGGCTTTGAGCCTTATATAACATTTGAAGGGGGTGGGGAGAGGAGAGGATGTGGAGGCGATTCTGCAAAGGCTGCTTAGGAGTTCTTTTTGCCCTCACCTTGCCCTATCCAGTATTCCAAGCGTGGCGGGGCACTGGCATGGCACAGGGGGAGGCGTGGGAGCTGGTTGTCATGCCACGTTACTGTGCAGAGGCTCCTGTAGGCCACCTGCGGTGGATCCTCAGTTGTAAGAGTAACAGGAGGTTACATGCATAGTCACCTGAACCGTGATGTTCAGAAGCAGTATCGGTGCTCACTGAAACTGCTTGGCCTCTGTCTTAGTTCATATGAAGGAAATTGCTACACATACACACGCGCGCACACACCAGCAAGCTGTCGAGCATTGTTTTTAAAAGGACCAAGTAAAGGCGAGCTCACAAGGAGCCTTGAAAGCATGCAGATACACATGTATGCTTTCTTTACTATTTTTCAATCCCTCCCCATCCCTTGGGAGTTTGATTTCCAACAACCACCCGGTGTATAGCCTCGAGAGAGTGTCCGCCTTAAGGTCGCCCCTAGAGCTTCACGACTGTGAAGGGATTAGAAATTTGGAATGCCTGGTTCTTGTACAACACTCTGTTTGCTATGCTACACTGCCTTGTTCTCTCATTTTGGGCTAGCTACCGTGAATTCTAATCTAGTGTCAACGGGTTTACTTCTGTAGCCACAAATTTGGTTGAATAATTTGATTTTCACCCTTTTCCCACACTCGCCCACCCCATCAACTATCACTATGTCCTAGAATCCCACAGCTCTAAGGAAGAGGGTGCTATAAAAGTCTTATCAGGGAGGCCCAACTTTTCATACTGAGTGGGGATGCAAGAGTACTTTGACACGGAACTTGCAGGCCTCATGCTACCATGTTGTGGGGGGGGGGGGAGAGGAGCAAGCCCAAAATTTGACACCCCTCCCCAGCCCTCACTCGGCCTTCCCAAAACTTTATTACTAAGCAAGGCGGTGGACTTTGGGAAAGAGACCCAAGACTCTACCAGGAGCCCTTTCGCCTCCTTCTCAAAGCTGGGAAAGTGCTAACTGGGCTGGAGGAAGGAGGACTCTAGGACCCTGTCAGAGCCCTCATGTCTCTTTCCCAAAGCTCAGTACCTCATTTACTTGGCATGGGGAAGGCAGTGCAAGGGCTGGAGGTGGAGTCAAATGTTACTGAGGGCCACCGAAAAAGGCATCGAGGGCCGCATGCGGTTTTGATGCGATACTGACTGATAAAATGTCCTTGGAAGTTTGTCAAGCCCGGGTCTCATCCTTGAGATATCCTGGAGATGCAGTTTCTCCACCATTTCCGGCCACTTCCCTATGCACATTTTAAATATGAAATAAGGAAACGTGGGCGAGAAGCAGCACTTAAATCGTGGGTGGGGGACCTGTTGGACTCCAGCTCCCTTTAACCCCAGCCAGCATGGTCTGAAGTCATGGATGGGAGCTGTAATCCAGCCACTTCTGGAGAACCACACATTCCCCATCCCTGCCCTGAGTCTGCCTCTTAGGCTTGGAAGCAAAACCAAAGTGCTTCAACCTGAGCTACCTGTCTTCAGCTTACTTCCCAACTCAGGAATGCAGACTGAACATAAGTCTTTTTTAAATAAAAAACAACAATCAAGCAATTGTGGTCTAGATGTCAGACAGCGATAACCTTGCTGGCCTGCAGCTCTGTGCTTGTTAGTAACCCGCAAGACGCACCCGTGCTTGGTACAGATTGTAAGCGGCCGCTTGACAGGTGTCCCAAGTTGAGCAAGAGTTGCCTCTAGTTCACCGGCCCTCAAAGGGTTTGGCAGGAGAGGATGGCAAGTGTGGTGGAAAGATTCAAGGACAATCAACCATTTAAATATTTCAGTGTAGCATAGCATAGTATCAAAATAATACAGTAGTGGGGTAGGAGAGCTGAAAATAATGCCAATATATTTCACATCTAGCAACCAATGCTTGATCCTGACCACACTAAGCCTTCTGATGTATATTGTACTCTTGGAGGCTTAGTTTGGTCAGAATCGAGTACAGCCATACCTCTGTTTACATAACCCTCTTGCTACGTAAACTTCGGGATGCGCGCGCAGCAAACCCAGAAGTATTTTACCGGGTTTGTCACGTGTGCATGCGCAGAAGTGGTCCTCAGGTTGCGGAAACCTCGGGATACGACCGGACCTCTGGAACAGATCCTGTCCGCAACCAGGATGCAGACGGGATCCGTTTCGGGGCCCCGTTTGCATCCTGAACAGAACGTAAGACGCGACAGCGCATGCGCGGGTCGTGTTTCGGCACTTCCGCACGTGCACGTGACATCATTTTGCGCGTGACATCGGAGCGCAACCCGAAAGTGCTCAACCTGAAGCACATTCAACTCGAGGTATGACTGTACAGTGGTGCCCCGCAAGACGAATGCCTCGCAAAACGAAAAACGCGCAAGACGAAAGGGTTTTTCGGTTTTTGCGTCGCTTCGCAAGACGATTTTCCCTATGGGCTTGCTTCGCAAGACGAAACGTCTTGCGAGTTTGTTTCCTTTTTCTTAAAGCCGCTAAGCCGTTAATAGCTGCTAAGCCGCTAATAGCCGCTAAGCCGCTAATAGCCGTGCTTCGCAAGACGAAAAAACCGCAAGACGAAGAGACTCGCGGAACGGATTAATTTCGTCTTGCGAGGCACCACTGTATACATTTCCAGAGTTAATGAGCCACCATAGCCACTAGAGGGCCGTGAAAATTTGTGTCCTGGGCTTTTTAGACTTGTCTACCCATCTGAAACTGAAGGGGCTCATTGGTTGCCAGACATGAACAATTTTCAGCTCTCCCTTTTGTTTTCCAGTGCGCTTCTTATCAACTAAAATTTTTCTGTGGGGTGAGCAAATTTTGATTCTGAAAGTGCAGCCCAGAAAAAAAAGGTTTGAGAAGCACTGCTCTAGGTAGAAAAGCAAAGCGGGTTCTACAAAAGCCAGCCATTTTGGAGACAGAGCGTGTTTGTTTGTCACTCTGGTCTCCTAGGGTATCTAATAGTGTCTGAGAACCAGCAAAGACAATGAGCTGAGTTGCTTTAGGTTTTATGATTCAAGGAGCTCAGCAAAGTAACCTCGCTCTACTGTCTTAGCTGGAGACCTGCTATTCTTTCAGTGCCAGTAGAATCATAGAAATGTTGCGTTGGAAAGGGACGCCCGAGGGTCACCTAGTCCAACCCCTGCAATGCAGGAAACACTGCTAAAGCATCCATGACAGATGGCCATTCCTCCATATCCTTTGCTGGTAAGCAGACACATACACCGCCAGTGCAGGGCATCATAGTCCCATGTCAAATTGTGGCCCACAGTTTAGAACAGGAGCGACATTTTTCAGCCCAAGGCCTGCATTCTTATCTGGACAGGGCCGAAGACCAAAGTGGGTGGAGCAACACATGCAGGTTTTTTTTTTACCATTGCACAGCAGGCTGGTGCGTGTACACACATCTGTTCCCCTGTATCTTACATCCAGGCAAGCAAGAGTCATTCACTGACACATTCCTGTGGTGCAAAAGCAAGGGGGTTGGGGAATGAAGTAAGGCTGATGAAGAGTGTGGCCTAGGGGGAAGGGTGTGTAGCCAAGGAGGAGATGTGGGCTGGGGAGAGTCCCGAGGGCCCGAAAGGCCAAGAGGGCTGTATTTGGGTTGGAGGTTCCCTACCCTTTGCTTAGAAGCTGCAGCCATGTTCTCGCTTTGGGCTGGCCCGCCTTGTCTGGTACTTAGCTCTCCGCTTTCGTTTCCCCGCAGGCGAGTCTCCTGGCCTGCGAGGGACTCTCTGGGGTTTGCCTGGTGCCGACGGTTGCCAGCAAGAAGATGATGCCGAAGCAAAGCCCTAAGCAGGTGGAGAATGGAGAAAGGGGTGCTCCAAACATGCTGGTACGGGGCCAGCCCACTTTCAGCTTGTCTGCGCAGCTGGTCCCTGTGTGCTCCCCTGTGCCCCTTTCCAGCCGTGTCAGTGGGTGACGAATAGAAAAAAGCTCGGATAGGGAAGGTGGCATTTAGGGCCCTGGGTTGAGCTGCTGTTGTTTTTGTGACCTGTGTTGTCCCGCTTCCTCTCTGCCAGGGACATCACCGCAAGGAAAGCGAGAAGTCGCGCAGCCGAAAGGAAGAGGAAGCGACAGAAGGGTCTCAACCCAAAAAGTCTCATAAAAAGGCAGGTAATCTTAAGTCGTACGGGCTAGCAAAAGGTCTAGCCCTTATCAGTATGATCTCCCTGCTGCTGGCAAAGGCGCGGAGCAGTATGCCTGTCAGATTCTTGTGGAGGCTGGAGGGCCACCTCCATCAGCTGGAAGTGGCTGGTTATTTTTAGAAATTCCTCCCCTGCCTTTCAGCCCCCAAGGTGGCTTCCGGATTAAAAACACTAACTATAGTAATAGAGAGAGAGAAACAATTCCATTGATCAAATCATTAAAAGTGTAGCAGGAAGGAGGCATAAAATAACTGGTGAGTTTAAAAACGCAGTGACACAGCAGGCAGATAAATAACATTGAAACAGACTTCCGGGTTAGCGCCATCGGCGAAATGGCGGAGCTCCTCCGACCGGAGGAACTGTCTCCGTGGAAACTGGGTCTACCCACCGCGGTGAAGGTGGGGACCCGCTAGAAATCCCAGGCGGAAGAAGCCTGGGAACGTGGGGTTCGGCAGAGCACCAGGAGCGCCTCCCCTATTCGCGGGGAACCCCATTTTGGGGCTCCGGAGCAAAGGAGGGTGATCGGCGCGGTGCTGCGAACTGACTGCTATTTTCACGGAGGGAAGCCGCATTGCCATTGCCGGAGAGCTCTGACTTTTTCCTGTCGACAATTGGATTCTAAACAAGTGCCCGTGAGTAGAAACGGAAAATTGGATCAAGAAATATTTTAATTTGGCACCGAAGCGGGAAGGTTCAGAACAGGAAGTCCGCCTTCCGCTTTCTGTAAATAGACTGAAGCAAAAATCTTGTAAGCTAATAGCCTGGAAAGTCGCTTTACAAAGGTCGAAATTTCCTTCATTTATAACCATTAAAACCCCCTTGGAAGCAGGAGAAAAGGGGGGGGGGGAATTAAACTGTTCAAGCCTGCTGGAGAGGGAGTAAAGGAAAATAAGTTTCCACCGTCTCAAACCTGGGAATGGGGTGCTAGAGACAGAAATTATCGGAGACGTTCATTGACTGTGAATGGAAAATTTTGACAGATAGCAAGAAAAAAGAGAAACAAACTGATTCCACTGCTGCCTGTTGCATTTTAAAGAAACAAAATATTTGAAAACTGAAAGTAACTTTCTTTTGTTGGACATGATTTAAAAAGATGGACACAAATAGAAATTGTATCCTCTAGAGGGAGCTTGTCAAATTGTTGCTGCAGTTTACTTGGGGATTTCACAGCTGCGAGATTAACATCGTGGGACCAGACTGTGACCTTGAATAAAAATGTGTTTGGAAGAAGTCCTGGTGCTTGCTTTTTGCAAGACAAATGAGAAGTTGGATTTGATGACTGTTGCAACTAGTGAATGTGGACAAATAGGGAATATTGACATAGAAATTATACAGGGACCAATCCAGGAAACTGGTTCGACTGGGCAAATGCAAGGGCAGATAATAATGGAGGAAGCTACGGTGCTACCTCAAGCAACACAAATGGTGAGACCCGAGGCCCTGCAGGAGTATAAGCCGCTGTTTTGGAAGAATGAACTTGAATTAGGCCTGAAGGAATCTGGAGCTGAGGAGGATCTCAACTTTGGAGAGATTTTGAAATATGCTGTTAAAGATCTTTTGGATTATATTGATGACTGTGGGGAGTGGGACTGTGGGGAATGGGCTGGTTTGACGTGGGGAGATGGACATGAGTATGGATGGAAATTCCCCGGAGACCTACTCCCTAAGGAGAAAGGAAAGAAACTAAGAAAGAGACCAACAAAAGACAAGGAAAAGTGCAAACATAAACAAGAAGAAAAAGATCTGCAGAAGGGGCATGGAAGAGACTTAAGAGCCTCGGATATCAGACTACCAGGTTGATGGACTAGATGGAATTGGATAATAAGGACTGACACAACCCGAGACCAGGAAGAAGGGACGTTGGATGAAAACTGGAAGAGTCTATAAAGAAAAATTTTTATTTTGGGAATTAGTGTAAAATTAATGAATATTAGGGAGAATGTTGGAATGAAATTGTCTGGCTTTAGCAGAAATGATATAAGGATAAATAAGTATTAAGTTTTTAAGTTTTATGGTATTTTACGGTATTTTACGCTAAGATAAGGTTAAGGTACAGTGGTGCCTCGCAAGACGAAAATAATCCGTTCCGCGAGTCTCTTCGTCTTGCGGTTTTTTCGTCTTGCAAAGCAAGCCCATTAGCGGATTAGCGCTATTAGCGGCTTAGCGGGCTTAGCGGATCAGCTGATAAGCGGCTTAGCGGATCAGCTGATAAGCGACTTAGGGGATCAGCTGTTAAGCGGCTTAGCGGATCAGCTGATAAGCGGCTTAGCGATCAGCTGTTAAGCGGCTTAGCGGATCAGCTGTTAAGCGGCTTAGGGGCTTAGCGGATCAGCTGATAAGTGGCTTAGCGGCTTGGGAAAAAGGGGAGAAAAAGGAAAAAAAACCCCGCAGGAACTCGCAATACATTTTCGTCTTGCGAAGCAAGCCCATAGGAAATTCGTTTTGCGAAGCACCTCCAAAACGGAAAACCCTTTCGTCTAGTGGGTTTTCCGTCTTGCGAGGCATTCGTCTTGCGGGGCACCACTGTATTTTATGGTAAGATAAGGTTAAATAAAGTAAGGTAAATTGAACATCAGAATATGGTGAAAGATGGATAGGATGTATAGAGTTAATTAATTGGTTATAAGATAAAATATAGAAAGGATTTGCTGAAACAATGACTGAATTAGGATACAAAAAAAGGGAGGTGTGAGGAAGTCAGGGAAATAGGCAGATGAAAGATAGGATATGGAATGACTGATTTGTTTTTAATTTTATCTTTATTTTTCTGTATTTTGTATCTTTTTGTCTTCTTTTTGTCTTCTTTTTTTCCTTTTTTTATATATTTTTGTATTTCCTCTGAAATTTTAATAAATATTATTATAAAAAAAAAAATAACATTGAAACAGTGGAAAGAAGTGTTCGTCCTAGAAGCTAAGAAAGGGAATCATAGGAATGACTTTCAGGAGGGACCATATAACACCAGTCCTAAAAGATCCTCCTGTCAATTACATAAAAGAAATTACATAAAAGAAATTATTCAGAATAATCACTCTAGAATGACACCCAACTGATCAGCTTTCTGTTAGGCAATATTTCCCCTTCCTTCTGACCCAGATGGATTAATTCGTTTTCCCTTTTTTACACAAAAGGTCCAGAAGGTTGTTTATTATTATTATTATTATTAAATGTCAGCAATAGTTTTTCTCTTATTAAACGTATCAAGTTTGTTTCCAGTAAGTTCAACAACCATTCCTCCATATTAAACAATAATGTATTTCCATCTTTGTCCACTCAATAGTCTCTCTGCTGCCATCATATATTAAAATGATATTCTGTAGTTATTTACTTACTAGGTATTAATTAGTTCACACCCAGTTCCATATCTTCCGTTCCTGTTACCTCTTGTATTTGCTCTGGTTTTCCATCTTGATTTTGAAAAAGTCATGCCTTCCATTTTCGCTTCGTCCATTCTTTTTCCAGGAAAAGCCCCAGAAGTTTGATAGCTTTCCCCTCTAAATCCACTCCAAGGTAGTTATTAAATGACAGGGGTAGGTAGGCAAATTACAGGTTAGCTGAGAAGGTAGCAGTAACTGTATGTGCCTTGGTTGCAGGTCATGGTGATTGAGCAGAACGGGTCATTCCAGCTCCGAATCCCCAAGAACTTTATTTGCGAACACTGCTATGGTGCATTCCGGAGCAGCTACCATCTCAAGAGGCACATCCTCATCCATACAGGTAAGCGGTCCCAGAGTCCTCCGGTACGTGGTGATGCCTGAGAACATTGTGGGAAGCAAGCAACTTCTTTGCCAGCACTGGGCTCGCGAATTAAGCTTTTGCTTCTTGCAGCGAAACTGCCAGTTGGTAGCTTTCGCTAAGAAAGCTTGCTTATAAAGTTATCATTTCATTCATTTATTAGATATATTAGTTGCTTGCCAACCCAAGAGACTTACAGCAAAAAAAATATACACCTTTTTAATACAGTGGTACCTCAGTTTAAGAACAGTCCTGTTTATGAACGATTCGGTTTATGAACTCCGCAAAACCGGAAGTAGTGTCCTGGTTTGAGAACTTTACCTCGATCTAAGAATGGAATTCGAATGTTGGAAGGGCACCAGCGGCGGGAGGCCTCATTAGGGAAAGCGCACCTCGGTTTAAGAACGGACTTCCAGAACGGATTAAGTTCGTAAACCGAGGTACCACTGTACTCATATTACCATGCTTATATTACCATAAGTAAATGTAAAGGGCCCCCTGACCATTAGATCCAGTCGTGGCCAACTCTGGAGTTGCGGTGCTCATCTCGATTTATTGGCCGAGGGAGCTGGTGTACAGCTTCCGGGTCATGTGGCCAGCATGATTAAGCCGCTTCTGGCAAACCACAGCAGCGCACGGAAACACCGTTTACCTTCCCGCCAGAGCAGTACCTCTGAAAACAGCAGCAGGAGACTTTTTCAGGTGGTTCACAATTTAGCGGAACCACCTGCAACATCAGGGCCCAGTACAGGCCACATGTTCTCCTGCAATGATTTTGCAAAGTTTTTTGCAGATAAAATCGCTCAGATTCGGGAAGAAGTAGACTCCACCGTGGGAGCAGGGCCGGGGCGGGAGAGTGCTAGAGTTTTGTCTAGTCAAGTTGAGTGGGATCAATTCCAATCTGTTACCTCCGAGGATGTGGACAGGCTGCTTGGACGAGTGAAACCAACCACCTGTCTCCTGGATCCTTGCCCATCCTGGCTTATAAAAGCTAGCCGGGAAGGACTGGGCGATGGGCTTCGTGGGGTGGTGAATGCTTCCCTCTGTGAGGGAGCCTTCCCAGACCCGCTGAAAGAGGCGGTTATTAAACCGCTCCTTTAAAAACCATCTTTAGATGCGGCCACAATGGCCAACTATCGCCCAGTCTCAAATCTTCCATTCTTGGGCAAGGTGATTGAGCGAGTGGTTGCTGAACAACTCCAGGCACGCCTGGAAGAAGCGGACCATTTGGATCCCTTCCAGTCGGGATTCAGGCCTCATCATGGGACTGAAACTGCCTTGGTCGCACTGGTTGATGATCTCCGGCGGGCTAGGGACAAAGGTGAGAGCTGTTTCCTAGTTCTGCTGGATCTCTCAGCGGCGTTTGATACCATCGACCGTAACATCCTTCTGGACCGTCTAGTGGAGCTGGGAGCACTTTTATACAGTGGTTCCGCTCCTTCCTCCTGGGCCGTGTTCAGAAAGTGGGGGGGGGGTGAGTGTTCAGACCCCTGGGCTCTCACTTGTGGGGTGCCTCAGGGTTCTGTCCTCTCCCCCATGCTTTTCAACATTTACATGCAGCCGCTGGGAGAGATCACCAGGAGGTTTGGGCTGGGTGTTCATCAGTATGCGGATGATACCCAGCTCTACCTCTCTTTTAAATCAGAACCAGTGAAGGCGGTGAAGGTCCTGTGTGAGTGTCTGGAGGCGGTTGGAGGATGGATGGCGGCTAACAGATTGAGGTTGAATCCTGACAAGACAGAAGTACTGTTTTTGGGTGACAGGAGGCGGGCAGGTGTGGAGGATTCCCTGGTCCTGAATGGGGTAACTGTGCCCCTGAAGGACCAGGTGCGCAGCCTGGGAGTCATTTTGGACTCACAGCTGTCCATGGAGGCACAGGTCAAATCTGTGTCCAGGGCAGCTGTTTACCAGCTCCATCTGGTACGTAGGCTGAGACCCTATCTGCCTGCAGACTGTCTCGCCAGAGTGGTGCATGCTCTGGTTATCTCCCGCTTGGACTACTGCAATGCACTCTACGTGGGGCTACCTTTGAAGGTGACTCGGAAACTACAACTAATCCAGAATGCGGCAGCTAGACTGGTGACTGGGGGCGGCCGCCAAGACCATATAACACCGGTCTTGAAAGACCTACATTGGCTCCCAGCACGTTTCCGAGCACAATTCAAAGTGTTGGTGCTGACCTTTAAAGCCCTAAATGGCCTCGGTCCAGTATACCTGAAGGAGCGTCTCCACCCCTATCGTTCTGCCCGGACGCTGAGGTCCAGCGCCGAGGGCCTTCTGGCGGTTCCCTCATTGCGAGAAGCAAAGCTACAGGGAACGAGGCAGAGGGCCTTCTCGGTAGTGGCGCCCGCCCTGTGGAACGCCCTTCCAGCAGATGTCAAAGCGATAAACAACTACCTGACATTCAGAAGACATCTTAAGGCAGCCCTGTTCGGGGAAGTTTTTAACGTGTGATATTTTACTGTATTTTTGGTTTCTATGGAAGCCGCCCAGAGTGGCTGGGGAGGCCCAGCCAGATGGGCGGGGTATAAATAATAAATTATTATTATTATTATTATTATTATTATTATTACCTATTTATCTACTTGCACTTTGACATGCTTTCGAACTGCTAGGTTGGCAGGAGCAGGGACCAAGCAATGGGAGCTCACCCCGTCGCGGAGATTCGAACCGCCGACCTTCTGATCGGCAAGTCCTGGGCTCTGTGGTTTAACCCACAGCGCCACCCACGTCCCCTTACCATAAGTACTTATAAGTGAAAAAAGGGAGAGGAATCTTATATTAATATTTTGTATAACAGAACATTCATACATTCATTCACACAATAAATAAATACACACACACACACACACACACAAATAATAATGATAGTGATAATAATGTTGATAACAACAAATAACAATAATAAACCATACTAAACAAAGCAATACCCAGACCCATTAATTAACAAATTAACACAAATAAATAAAACCTCTATCTCCCCTTAGTCCAAGAAGCATTCACATCAAACCAACAATTCCCCCCCTTTAACCTCCCTACCCCACCCAGAAATCTGGTGTCAAGGGTAGTCATTGCAAATCAGGGGTGGGCGACGTCAGGTTTTCAACTTTGCGGTATATCACCAGCCCAAACATTGTGGTGTTGAAAGGGAGGAACAAACTGCATTGGCGCCAGTGTGAAACTGCTCCGTTCCCACCGAGGGAGCTGAGGCAGTTTCACCCTGCCACCCAACAGCAGGAACAAGCTGCCTCGTCCCTGGCGCCAGGAGGAAGAGGCATCCCGCCAACCCTTGCAAACGTGGCGGTGGCGGCAGAAAAAGCCCTGCGGACCGAGTCTGTCAGACTCCGTCCACAGGGCTCCCTCTCTGCCTTCGCACAGGCAGGCAGCTTCTCTAAAGTGCTCCGCTGGGGAGTGCGTGGCTGCCCGAGCCTCAGCAGAGCAGTTTAATAAAGCCCCTACCCCACTTCTTGCTCCAAAGGAGGGCTCTGAGAGCATCCCAGGGACTGGTAAATGAGGCGGAGGGTGTTGTGGTTCTGGACAGTCAAGAGTTAACACTCCAGAAGCGTTCTGATTCACTGGGTGCGTTGCCCACATGACCCGGGCATTTTCCTTTGATCTGTGCTCTGTGGGGGCTGAGCTCTCTCTGGAGAGCAGTCTGTCTGAGAGTATGAGCAAGGTAGTTTCGTTTTTGTTACAGGCAGAAAGCTGCAAGCATGCAGCTAGATTCTGTAGGTTTTTCTTTCTGTTTGTTATGCTTCAAAATACAGTGGTGCCTCGCAAGACGAAATTAATTCGTTCCACGAGTCTTTTCGTCTTGCGATGTTTTTCGTCTTGCGAAGCACGGTCCGTCGCAACTGCGCATCTTCAAGCGGCTTTAGGAAAAAAGCGAACGAACTCGCAAGACGTTTTCGTCTTGCGAAGCAAGCCCATAGGGAAAATCGTCTTGCGAAGCGACGCAAAAACCCAAAAACCCTTTCGTCTTGCGCGTTTTTCGTTTTGCGAGGCATTCGTCTTGCGGGGCACCACTGTAAAGAGGGTTAGAATAGAAGCACTGGTGTTGAGCTGAGTTATTGAAGACACCGTGTCAACACAGACAAGCCATTTTACGCTGCGTGTGAACTCTGCTATTATCCGGCAACTGAGAAGAGTGGAAGTGCGCGAGTAGAAGCGTGTGGGCGCCATTGAAGTTTGTAGGAGTGGCAATAAAGATGCATGCCCCTTTAATCACTGGGGCTTAAAATGTGTGGGAGCAATGAGACAGGCACCAAAGTTTCTTCCTACCCCAAAAGCACCTGTTTTCTCCTTTCTGCAGGTGAGAAGCCATTTGAGTGTGATGTGTGTGACATGCGCTTCATCCAGAAATACCACCTGGAGCGCCACAAGCGTGTGCACAGTGGGGAGAAGCCGTACCAGTGTGAGCGCTGCCTGCAGGTAATGCCCCCATCGTCACTTTCTGTGTAGGGTGGGAAATGTTAGCACCCCCGCCTGATGTTTGAGCACCAAGGGAAGGGAGGCATTGGTGTCTGCCACTTCCTAAGAGATCTCTTGGGCAGGATTCTAGATTGAGAGGGTGCAAAAAAGTACTCGGCTGCAACTGGCAGCTCTCCCCAGCAAGGGAGAGATTATCCAGATAATTATGGATCATCGTGGCAGCAGGAAGTTACTCTCAGCTGTTCAGAAGTCTGTTTTGATTGACAGTGCGTGCATTCCTGAGTACAACTTAATTGCTTTTGGAGCTACATGTATCCTGCATGTCCATGGAATTCTTGAGTAAGCAGAAAACATCTAACCTGTCATAGAATTCTGAAAAGCTATCATTTTAGGGCTTACTTTAAAACAACATTCTAAGCCACAGAGTAAATGTATTGATAACTGTTTTTTCAGAAGCTTGGGGAGGGACTATGGGGGGTTTCAAATAATTGGACAGCAGGGCATTAGTCAGGCTATGTGCACTATATATATATATATATATATATATATATATATATATATATAAAAATCGGTTTTGCACCAAAAGTAGCTGTACCTTGCAAATTGCAAACCATGCCAATCAAACAGCGCCATATTCTTCTTATTTACATATTTTGTTCTGATAGTTATGGGGAGGATGTAAAGGGCTTCCCAAAGCATTTCCCTGCTAAGGAAACAGGATTCCGTGCTCAGTACATCATCCTGTGGATTTTTGGTATTTGTGTGGAAGTGCAGAATACATGCAGTCCTGACTTTAGGACTCTAGATGGCTCCTTTCACCCTTCCTGTGGCTGATTCTCTCTCTGTCTGTACAGCTCACCTCTGTTTTCCTTCTGTTTTTGTGTGTGTCAGTACATGGCCTTGCTAATACTCTATAGTTGGAGTTTATGTTGCAGTACAGATACATTTAGCTGTGTGCAACCCTATGATTTGGTTTTTTAAAAACCCTAGTTAAAGTTTCAGACATACGGTGAAACCATAGTAGTAAGCGATTTGGAGAAGACAGCAAACAACCATTGTTTACACTGTCCAAATGTAATGCTTAACGCAAACCCTGGTTTGCAACCTATTTCAAACCGTGATTTCACATTCTAGTTTGCAGCTTAGTATATTATTATTTCTATACTGCCCTCACAGTGCAGTATAGAAAATGCAAAAATATATATCATAATAACAAACAAAAACAATAAACCCCCATGTATCTATACCGGATTGTGCTTTTGGCTGTGAAGCCTCTGGTTACACTTGCATGACATGGAATGTTCAGTTGCTCAGGGTACTGTGAACTGTTTGCAATCCTTCTTAAGTGGGGGAAGGGAGAATAGTCATTGCAGCTGCGATCCAAATCTCTTGTAGGGCAGGCTGAGGACCCAGAAGAGGTCCCAGGGGAGAGAAAAATGAAGAGTCGGGGACTAAAAGAGGCAAGGTGGCTGGAGGAATGATACAGAGTAGGCAACAGGCTGAGAAAGCAAGAACCCAGAGGGAGTGTAGGTAGGGAGTGAGGCTTGAGGAGACAAGGAACTAAGGCAAGAAGTGGCTTTGAATCAGTGCTTACAATGAGGAGGAGCTCTGTGGGAAGGGAGAGAGGAGGGCTGGAGAGCTGTTCCAAGAGATCTGAGTAGCTAAAGGAATGAGAGGCTGAAAAGCAGGGAACTGGAAGAAATAATTGGTGTCGGAGACATAGTGAAAGAAAGGATGGTCCAAGAATAAAGTGGCTCTGAGGGAAAACTGCAGGTAGGATCTAGGGCAGCCTCTCTCAGCCTTGTTTCTGCATATGTTGCTGGACCTACAACTTCCATCATCCCTTACCACTGGTCCTGCCAGCTAGGAATGGTGGGAGTTGTAGTCTAACATCTGGGGACACAGGGTTAAGAAAGGAGGATCTGGGGGTGGGAGGAGAGCTGGGTGTGCCCTGGGCAAGTAGGCAAAGAAGAGAGGAAGCCAGAATTGGAAGGAGTTCCCTTATGCCTATCTGGCTTTCTCTCTTTTGTCGGAGAAAGCCTGAAACGGATAAAGGAGTTTCTCCCAACTCTGGCTTCTGCTGCTACTACAGAATTATGATCTGGCAACCTTAAGGCTGAGAAGCTGGAGGTGGTTGGCAAAATTTCACACCTTGGTTTGAATTAACCAGCCAGTTCCTGTGGTTTCAGGCTTATTCCCCAAATGCAACACTTTTCCCCGTGCTTAAGTGTTTCCCCCCACTTAGAACTGAGCCTTTAACTTTCCCTCTGACCCTACATGAGCCTCTCCCTGCCTCGCTTTCTTGCATGTGCCACTCGTGAGATGTTTCCTCTCTTCTCCTTTGTTCCTTTCAGAGCTTCTCCAGGACAGACCGGCTGCTGAGACACAAACGAATGTGTCAGGGTTGCCCCAGCAAAGCGTCTGACTCACAGCTGCTGCTTTAGGGGTAGGCCAGGAGAAAGGGGAAACTAGGAGGAGCTGCAAAGCAAAAAGGATTATCTGTGGGTTATTTTGTTCATTTGTTGGGGTGGGGTGGGGTTGTGCTTCTGTCTGCCTGCTGGGCCTCCCCCTATGGAAGGGGGCAGAGCTGAGTTGGCGCACAGACTTTCAGACAAGGTCTTGGCACTGTAAATAAGTTGAGGACAAACCAGGGCTGGCTTCTCAGTCCCTTGTGGTTGTGGATAAACTTTGTCTGAGTTCCTCTTTTTTGTTGAGTTATCACCATTTGCCTCAGGAAAGGCGTTGTGAGAACGGCTGAACCCTCCTGCAAGACCTGATTATGATGTTCGATGCTCTCGATTGACAGAGCTGCCAGCTCTTGCCCAGCCTTTTGGGCCTGCCAAGATGGGAGAAGGACAGACTACTAATCATTTTTAAAAATTATTATTATTTTAAAAAGACAACAATCAAGCATCAAACTGTTTTCGCAGAGCTGAGAAGCAAAAGCTGTGGATTTAAGAGACAGGTTATCAACAGAAGGGTTTCGATTCCAAGGGGTCGCATCAGAGCTTTGCCATAACAGGAGCCTGTCTCATTAGAGCTTTTCCAGAAGGTCTACAGAGCTTTTTATTCTCCTGCAGGATCTGGATCCCTTTCTCAACCCTCAGGTTCCAAGAAACAAGGGCTGGTGGGGTGATGTGTGCTCCTGGGTACCATAAAAGCCCACCTTTCAGGTGTTCACTACCAGCGAACTCCAAGAGGAGATGCTACTGACTGCTGGCTGGAGGGACATGTCTGGCTACTTCCAGTGCTTCAGACCTTTTGCAGGAAACTTGGCTCTTGCTCCCCTTCCCTTGTATATATATATATATATCCTGTATGTGTTCAGGATCCACCCCACTGAACTCCGCTTCATGTACAATTCATATCTTTATCTGATGGGAATCCTTCCTCACCCACCCCTCCAAAAAAAACCAACAACGACACAAGAGTCAGTGATAGTCCACGGTTTCAAAGTGTTCCTCTGGCAGGAGGGGACTATAATCCATCTTGGGCTGTGTGGAGGAAGATGACAAGCAATGTACTCGAAGCTCACAACTAAACCAAGTCCTGGATGCCCTTACTCCTCCATACTGGTTTCTGCTGCCTCAGCCAAAGTACTGCTGTCTTAGGAAAACCATTGTCCGAGAGAAGCAAAGTCTCCAGTTGCTCTTGGCTGACCCAGTTTTTGCAGGCCTCAAGATTCAGCCCGATTCGTGTGATCCTGGCTGGTGCTGCAATCGGGCTGGATTGCAACAAACCAGCAAGTCTGCAAAGAAAGCAGGTGCCTGCAAAATCTCGCCATCGGTTTTGGTTCTCACAGGGGGTTTGTGACTGTGTTGGGGTGTGGGGGGAGAGAGAACAGCCAGTTCAGAACTCTGCCATTGGAACCCCCGTCTTCTGAATGGGCACCCATATCTGAAATCCTCCTGTGTCTTTTGTGCGATAAACTCTTCTCCTACCCTTCCCCCCATTCTAGAGTTAACCTCTCCCAGGCTTCTGCAGGCTTCCCTTGGGTCCCACTTCCCACTCATCCCTCGCTGCAAGCCAGCTTCTGAGACATGCATCAGTAGAGGACTGGCTTCCTCCATGAGGTCATGTTGCAGAGAGAGAGAGCAAGCACTTTTGAAAGTTTAAATGACGTGCCGATGCAACTGGAAAGGTTTGTAAATAGAGGTGGAATTCTTTAGATCAAAAAGGATTTCTCCAACAGTACAGCAATGCTCTAGTAGTAAGTGCTGCGTGCTAGAGGCTCAAAAACACTTGTAAACTTGGAGAAATCACCTGGTTTCTTTTTAAATGCTCTCTGTCATTTCCCAAATGGCTGTCTAAAAAGCAGTGTATCTTCTTAGACTCCCTCATCTTCTTGCAGTCAGCCTGAGCGTTGGTCGGTGCGCCCAATGGGAGAGTTTTGTGTGCTATGTGGTTTGTTAACGCTGTGCTTGAAGGCATTGCATTGCAGCGACTACCCAGGAGTAGGCTGTCTTAAGTAGTGGAACAAAAAGCACTGTTGGAAAGGACTTCCACCACCATTTGTTCTGTGCTTCTACAGAGCAGGTCATAGGTCCAGCTTTCCTGGTGCAAGATGAGGATTATGCCAAATCATAATGGTGCTTCCAAGACTTACTGGTTACTTCGGCTCTTGGAGCAGAGGTGGAAAGGGAGCTTTTTCAAGTCCCCCCTCTTGTGTGTATTAGGAGAACCAGTGTTTCATTCCCACTTCCTTTCATTAGGTAAATTGACCCCCCCCCCAAAGCTATAATTAGTTCAGCCCCCTTTTACTCTGCACTTCATTGTGCTGAATGATTTGTTAAGTGTAACTCTGGGTACTGTGGCTTGTTTTGGTTGGGGCCAGCAAAAAGCATTGTACAAAAACGTTGACTCTCTTAGAAAAGAATAACGATTGAGCGACCGCGTGGCTTTGTGATTTCGCTTTCCACAGAAGCAGTTATGGGATTGTGCATTAGTAAATGCATGTGGAAATACAATAAGTTGGGATTCTCTCCTGGCGTCCTCCTCTCTTGTGCCACAATTCTAGGGCAAGAAGCACTAAACGTTTTTAAAAAGGAAAAATCTTGCTCTAGCAGGAAACGCCTTTTTGTTGAACACTAGGCATTGCTGTTCTGCTCTCTTCCGGTTAATCCTCTGGCATTAATCCTTCAGTAATTCAGTAATGCCATGGCATTGCAAAAGCGTACTCAGTGTTGCGGCTTATTTCCCCTTTCAGCAGACTGAAAATCATCTGGTTCTCTTGAATGGACTTGATGCCAGAGCCCTTTGTGTGCCAAACAGGGCAATGACCTATCATTGCTTCGATCCCTCTGAAGCGCGTGTGGCTTTTTACAGCACAAAGCTATTTGAGGCTTGGCAGGCTGGCGTGCCACCAAATGAGCACTCTTCAGCCTGCTTGTTAACACTTGGCCGGTGCAGCCAGCCATTGGGTTAGCTATCGGTCCAGCTCTTTGTTGAGCTAGCTAACAAAGGGAAATGCTTGTTTCTGCTCAGGCAGATACATGGTGAAGTGCAGATTTGGAAATGGCTTGCATGAGCCGCTGTGTGGCACATGATCTTTGCTGTTGGGGTTTCTCTCAGAACCTGGCGAGGAGGAGGGTGCTGGTGGTGTTAAAGGCAACATAGCTAGCTGAGTGAGTGGGAAGGAGGGTGTTTCTACTTCCCATTGCAGCCATCTTCCTTGTACAGTTGACACATGGCTTAGCTTGTGGCTTATCCACTAGTGCAAGTCACACTTCAGTGTACAGAAGTGTGGCCAGCTTGGCTCTGAAGATTCATTTGTTTGCAGGGCGAGTTTGCTTGTCTTTGTAAAAGTATCCGCTGTGTTCCTCAAGTATCCTCTAAGGAAAACCTTTAGGGGAGAGATTTGCAGAACTTTCAGATGCCTTCGAGGAACAAAATGTTTTGGGAACTCCTGGAAAATGGGCTGTCGTGTTTTTATGGGACTGTAGGCAATCTCTCCTGAGGGAGTCAGAATTATACGGCAAGGAAAACCATGGTTAAAGCTTTTTTCTGAGCTTTATGACTAAAGTGTGCAACAAGTGATGTGCTTGTATGTCCCGTCCCCCAAAAAAGTCAGAATGCCTGCACACAGCGAGTTACCATGTCAAAGAGAAAAAGTATGAATGTGTAAAACATGCAACTTTCTCCTACCCTTCCTGAAATGGTATTATCCAGGAAGTGCTGCATCGCATGGCTATGCTAGTGTGTGCAACAGGCTTGGTTGTCGTCTTCTTGGAAGCGATACTTAAATGACACAAGAACCCTTCTCAAGTGAATTGATAGCAACACCCAGGATGAGTGAAGTCTTGCATTTTTCGCTGACGGAGGTGAAATTGACTAGGAACAGAAGTGAAACTTGACTGGGAAGTGTCTGACTTCCACTGTTTCAAAAATGAAATGGTTTCAAAACAAATCTTGTTTGTTCATCGAGTAGCACAAAGAGGTGGTTGTGTTGAAAGAAAGTTTTAAACTTGGGAAGGGGTTCGGGAAAGCGACACGAACAAACACAGTTGGCAGGGGTTTGCGTTGATGCAGCTATAGCAGAGAACAAAGCGGATTTCAAGCTGGAGGAGGAGTTGTAGCGCGGAAGCAGGGCTCTGCATAAACTCAGAAATTTGTACGTTACATGCAAACTTGTCTCTAAACACAACCTCTCTTGGTGCAACATCTCCCCCTTCTGGATGTGGGGGGAAATCCAGTGTTTTTTGAGTGTGTGCCATGTTGCAGTGAACCAGTGCCCACAGATCCCCTCCACACCGCCTCAAGATGTTATTTGTACGCACAACTTCAGTTCACCAATTGAAGCCTCCTAACATTAACGTGCATTCCGGGAAACTTTTAGGAGATGCTTTTGTCCCTAACCTCTACCCCAATACCTCTTCTTCCGTAGAAGTTGAGAAACTAGCATACCATCAGTGGGTGTGTGGCTTGAAACCTGTTGAAATTCTGGTTGTCTCGCTGGTGGCTTGTGCACAAAACTCACCAGCACAAATCATTCTGTGTCGTTTTTAATGTACGTGACAGGCTGCCTTAGGGTGCTGTGATATTTGGTAGACATACTGCTGGCCTTGGGGTTTGGGGATTGAAGTTGGGGCCCTAACCCCACCTATCTGGGAGTAAGCCCCGTTGAATTAAATAGGACTTACTTCTGAGTAGACACAGTTAGGATTGCCCTGTTCGTTTGAGGTCAGAGAAGGGAGGAAGACATCTTCATACTGGCTTTTTACACACTCCTTCCATTCGCAGACAGAGGAAGGATGAATACTTAGCACTTCAGGCTGAACAGAGGATCTATGAATTTGTCCATATTGCTCTAGCCTAGTCCAGTGGCTTTTTTTTTTAAATTTCCCTTCTCTTCCCCCCCCTCCCTTTAATTCACTTATTTTGCTATAGGGGAGGGAATTGGGGCAGGGTGTGTGTTACCCATGGGCAGGATCACTTTTAAACTGTAGTTTTTATAAAATGTTATAAACTTGTATCTTTTTACCATTACAGTGTGGTGTCTGATCCTTTTTTGTGACCTATTTAGTTCTCCATCTGAACTCTGCCAAAGATTCAGTTCATTATCCCGTCAATGGCCAGTTACCCACAATCCACCAAACTATCGAGAGTGACCAAAGAGCTGAAATACACAAACTACTTCTCTATGAAGTTGCCTTGCCAACCAAGGTTGGTATTCTCTAAACACTCTCTTTCCAGGGTTCCAAGCCATAGCTGGAGAATGAATTTGGGACTGTTTTGCATGCAGAGCCTATGTTTGACTAGTGAGCTACAACTGTTGCCCACTGGGTTCCTCAGTGCCTTCCGCTGACTTCATTTATATATGGGCTATATAATTTGGGTCACTGGAGATGGGAAGAAGTGGCTCCTGCCACTGGGCCAACTAACATTCCTGAACCCAAATGGCTACTTGCATAAAAGATAACTGTAGCCCCTCCTTTCTGATTTGTTTTCCATTAGTGCTGCACCCATCTGGGGGGAGGGAATGGCAGAACTAGGAATCTCTAAGTAAAGCACATCTTGCGAAAAGAATTCGTTAACCAGTTTTATTATGAAATTGCATCCAGTTCCCTTCCCTCCCGCCCCCTGGAAAAAAGTTTAAATTTTATTACTTGGGATTATGCTGCGAGGTAGATAGACCCAAGCTAAGAGATGAAGACATCCCTGTGTTTTTGAGTGAGGATTCGAACCCAGCTTCTCCATAGTCCAAATCCAGCAGCTGGCACAGTGCTCAAGGCTTTTCGCCAATCCTCAGTCACCGTTGTACTTGGGATTGATGACTGTGGTGGTGGCACTCCGGTATAGTGGATTGTTCACCTACAAAAGAGGCAAGTAGACAAAGTTGTATGCCTCTTACTTCCTGTTACAGAATTTGCTATCCCCAAACCAGGTGTGTGTCTCACACGCCTTGGGGGCTAAGCCTCCCATAGTTTTATATGCCTTGAAATAACACTGGGGGAGGGGTGAAGCTGTGGGTAGTGGAGTCTTTTAGTCAGGTTGACACTATCTAATAGTGGGGAATTGATTTGGGAAAAGGCCATGGCTGAGGTGGTAGAGCATCTGTTTTGCATCCAAAAGGTCACAGGTTTGATCTGCAGGTAGGGCGGCCAGAGACTTTCCCCTGAAACCCTGGAGAGTCTGCCAGTCAACACTTGACCACTGGGTTGGATGAACCAACATTACATCTTTTTTTCTTTTTTTTAAAGATATTTATTGAAGTTTTACAAAAACATAAATTTAAAAAGGTCATATAAAAAGAAAGAAATACAAAAAAAAATTAGAAAAATACATGAAAAAAAAGAATAAAAGCAAATCCATTTTTTGTAACCCTAACTCATTATCTTATTTCCTTGGCCTCCTCACACCTCCCCTTTTTGTATTCCCATTTAAGTAATCAAATCAGCAAATCCTTACCCTCTTTCGTTTATCTTAACATATTATAACTCTATATTTTCATCCATTATCAATTCAATTTTGCAATCTCTTGTTAACTTTGTTGCTAATGCCACTTATTTTCAATCCAACATCATGGATGAGCCAACATTACAAGGTAGCTTCCTACGGTGGGACACTTTATGTGGTTGAAAGGGGTTTCCATCATTTTCTGTTAACATTTTTTGGAACAACAATAAAATGCATCTAGGTTCATTACATGATGACCAGGTCCAGCTGCTGCTTTGGTCACAGCCTGAGCTAAGGTGGGTCTCAGCGACATGGATATACGCTGAATGAAGTTATGAACATGGTTGGGCGAAAAGTTGGGTCTCAACTTTGAAGAAGTTGACGTCTGCTCATCTAAACAGTAGTCAAGGAAGCGGGGAGGTTAAAAATCGGACTCGTCACATGTGCCTAACTTGCCCCTTTCTGCATAGAGCGTTTAGCCTTCCAGCTTTGGGCTTGCTGTAAATACTCCACTGTTGTGGCCCCACCATCCCTTTTACAGAATGAACGTAACTTCTGTTCCAGGAAACAGCAGCCCAGTCAGGGCTGAGAAATTCCCTGGCTGGGATAAGGAGCAGGTGGGATCAGAGTGAGGCTGACATGAACTAACTGCAGCCTTCAGGTAGGGAAGGAAGGAGCACTGACCTCGTTCCACTTGGCGTGCTTCCTCTCCTTTTCAAAACGCTTGAACTCCCTCCGGTCATAGATCTCCAAGACGATGCGATAGACTATTATGAGGAACAGCCCAGGTAACACCAGGCCCAGCACTGAGCTCAGTACCAGCTTGAATGTCTTCTTGGTTGTGTTACCTGGCAGTTTAGAAGAAAGGAGCTATGAGGATCTGCAGCTGAGTTCTGAGAAGCAAGTGCCCCTTCCTCATTTATTTATTGGACTTACTCCCTTCTCCTGCTACCGTCATGCACACATACTCTGCTAACAGTTATTGTAACAATAATAATCATTTATTATTTATATGCCGCCCATCTGTCTGGGTTGCCTCAACCACTCTGGGTGGCTCCCAACAGAATATTAAAAACATGATGAAACATCAAACATTAAGAACTTCCCTAAACAGGGTTGCCTTCAGATGTTTTCTAAAAGTCAGATAGTTGTTTATTTCCTTGACATCTCATGGGAGGGTGTTCCACAAGGCGGGTGCCACCACCAAGAAGGCCCTCTGCCTGGTTCCCTGTAACCACTTCTTGCAGTGAGGGAACTGCCAGAAGGCCCTCGGAGCTGAATCTCAGTGAATCTCAGTCCGAGCTGAACGATGGGGCTGGAGACGCTCCTTCAGGTATACAGGGCCGAAACAATTTGGGGCTTTAAAGGTCAGCACTTTGAATTGTGCCCGGAAACATACGGGAGCCAATGTAGGTCTTTCAGGACCAGTGTTATGTGGTCTCGGCGGCCACTCTCAGTGACCAGTCTGACAGCCTCATTCTGGATTAGTTGTAGTTTCCGAGTCACCTTCAAAGGTAGCCCCACGTGGAGCACATGGCAGTAGTCCAGTCAAGAGATAACCACAGCATGTACCACTCAGGTGGCAGAGGGCACAGGCCAGTAGGGTCTCAGCCGGCATACCAGATGGAGCTGGTAGACAGCTGCCCTGGACACAGAATTAACCTGCGCCTCCATGGACAGCTGTGAGTCACCCTTGGAAGGGGATCAACGGATGACATCAAGTCGCATACAGCCTGAGTTACAACTTAGGCTCCAGAAGAATCCGGTGCCACTGAAATTTCTGCCTGCTGTAGTTCAACATGCCTTCTGTCACAGATGTCAAAATAGTCTGGCCTTAAGAACACAAGAAGAGCCTTGTCACATCAGGCCAGAGACTCACCTAGTCCTGTTGTCACAGGGACCAACCCGATGCCCCTATGAGTTGCCCAGAAACAGGGCAACTTCCTGCAATAGCGCCTTCCTTCAACAAAGGCTTTCCTGCCCTTCTTTCCTGTGCCCACTTACCTTCTTTGCCATTCACCGTCAGCGTGATGGCGCCCTCCTTGTCCCTCACAATGAGGTAGATGAGGAGGCTGCCATCTTCTGCTTTGGTCTGGCACCATCTTTCATCAGTGGCGGAGGCCGGCACCACATTCACCGTCTGGTTGCAGGATGCGCTACAAGTCTCCCGCAGCAGCCCAGTTCCAAAGGCCCTGCACTCCGCACAATTCCTGCCAACACACAAGAGCAGCCGTGAGCATTTTTTGCCCGTGCTTCTAACTAAGGACACCCTTTCTACAATGGTCTGGAAAAGCGGGAGGAAGACACACTGGCAGTTGCAAGCTGTGCTCCATGCTCGGTTTGGCCATAGTTGCAGAGGCCACGTCAGAATCTCACCTGTGCTCCTCACAGGGTGTCTGGCAGTCAGCACAGCGGCTGCAGTGACTGTCAAACCAGCCAGCGTCACAATGGCATCTGTTGCAGGCACAATGCCCGTGACCGCTGCATACAACGCCCTCCTGTGTGCATCCACTGGTCTCCAGGCTGCACTGGCACGCACTGCCAGTATAGTTCTGATGGCACTCACAGTTGCCACATCTGCATTGCCCGTTGCCTACCGGTACAAAGAGAGATGTCTGTCGGCATTACAGAGTTCCTTCACAAACATCCCATTCCACCCACATCTATATATTTCTTATTCAGCAACCTTTCTGCCTTTTGAGATGCCAGTGGGCATTGGCTGCCCTCACACTTGGAGGTCCCCCTTTGTAAGCATGCAGGCTAGAAAGTTGCTCTTCTTAAATGAAATCATGAGAGTCTTCAAAAGCTGGATTCTGTGCTCAGTACTGTGCTTTTCCTGCATTGCAGTTTATAAACACACCCCTAAGAGTATTTGGACTCCTCCAGGGGACTGTTTGCTGAGCATTCACCTTGTTTGGTTTACACAAAACTTATTCCAAGGTTAGACTATGTTTGGTCTTAATTGAGCATTCATTCTGTTTTTGCTTGCAGGGCAAATGAACATTTCATCCTTATTAGCTGGTGTGTTAATCATTTCCTTATCTGCAAAAAGCCTTGCTTATTTTAAAAGGGGATTTGTTGCATGAAGTTGACAGAAGCACTTTAACCACCTTCAACTGCACAAATCTGAATTTCCAGTGTGTGCTTCAATCCCTCCTCTCCCCGCCCCCCCACCCCCCAAATACAGTGGTACCTCGGGTTAAGTACTTAATTCGTTCCGGAGGTCCGTACTTAACCTGAAACTGTTCTTAACCTGAAGCACCACTTTAGCTAATGGGGCCTCCTGCTGCTGCCGCGCCGCCGGAGCACGATTTCTGTTCTCATCCTGAAGCAAAGTTCTTAACCTGAAGCACTATTTCTGGGTTAGCGGAGTCTGTAACCTGAAGCGTATGTAACCCGAGGTACCACTGTACTGACAATTTGGAGGCAACATTAGGAGCCTGCTTTCCTCCTTAAAACCTATGGAAATACCCACTCGGGCTACAGTAAAGCCACCAGCATCCCCACTGGTGCCACTAATGACTGCGTTGCCCAACATCTGCCAGGTTAAAAGAAAACGGCGGCAGCCCTACCATTAGAAGGTTTTTACCTCCACAGAGCTGCCCGTTGTGCCTCTCGCAGCCAGCATCGTCACACTTGCAGAGGGGTCCGCTCGCCTGGGCATTGCACTGGCACTTCCCGCACACACACTGGCCCTTGCCACTGCACACTGGGCCCGTGTCGTTCGCATCCCGGCATGTGGCTTCTGCGTCCACCAGCTCCTCTGGCTTGCACTCACACAGCCGGCCGACATGGCCCTCCTGGCAGCTACAAGAGCAAAGACAGCACATGGGTCACAGTTGCTGAACCAGACTCATCAGGTCCACTGAGCCTGGTTTTTTCTCCTCCCAACCCAAGAAGCCCAGCAAATAGGCCTCTGCCCCACCAGCTTGCCTGCCCTCAGCCAGCCCCAACTGCCTGCCTTCTCTTTATTTTTCAAACAGTCCAGAAAGCTCTGTGGCTGCAGTGTTGCCTCTCTCTGGCCCTGGCTTCCCCTACCATTTGGGATTCCCTGTACCAGCGCGACAAAGGGCATCAGCCGCGACTGAATCCTAGCTGCCGTCTCGCCCTAAAGCAGCAACCCAAACGATCATGGGGTTTAGAGGAAATGCAGGGACGTTTGGGCCTTTTCTAATCCGGAGTGGAAAAGAAACAACTGATTTGGGGATAGTGGGGGAAATGGGACCGGGTCGGGTTTTCTAAAGTTATCAGTGGGGTAGATTGGAGACGGAGTAATCATTTTCCCCTTCAGTATATAATACTAGAATCCGGGGGCACAACTGGTAATAGATTCAGAAGAAAGGATTCATTTCCACAATATATAATTAAGGCTGCAATCTTAATCTCTGTTATCTAGGAGCATGTGTGTCTACACACATGGAGAGATGGGGGTCACGTTTCCTCAAACTTTTAATTAATTAATAATACCTGCAGATGCCACAGGTGAGGTTGCCACGGCCGCCAGAACAGTGAGGCGCATAGGGCTGCGTATCTCCGCACTGGCAGTCGCAGAGTGTCGCCACTTCTATATGCACCTCCTCACCCACTCCTAGAACTCGGAGCACCACCTTCTGGGGACCAGGCAGGCAGGCGGTGGCCTTTATCCGTACTGAGAATTCCACCTGTGGGAGGGGGAGCAACTGAGATAAGGAAAGAGCGACCGCCGCCATTGCCATCCATATTACTCTAAGCCAGGGGCGGAGAAGCTGTGGCCCTCCAGGTGCTGCTGAGCTTTCCCTGGCATCAGCCACCAGTCAGTAATAGGGCCAATGGTCGGAGAGGGGGGTGGAACATCTGGAGAGCCTTGGCTTCCCCTGCCCTGCTCCATGTCAATTAGTGGAAACAGAATAGGACCTGTAACTATAAAACCTGTTCTACACATCTCTACTGTTCCCTTCCTGTTCTAGATGCCTCTACTGTTCCTTCCTCCCTGTTCTAAACATCTTTACTGTTCCTCCCTACCTGTTCTAGATGCCTCTACTGTTCCTTCCTCCCTGTTCTAAACATCATTACTGCTCTCTCTCTCTCTCCCCCCCCCCCCCCCCGTTCTAGATGTCTCTGTTCCTTCCTCCCTGTTTTGCTCCAACTGAGCCAACCCTGATGCCTTGGAACAAATAGAAAGCACTGACTTAATAGGCCAGGAGTGGGGAGGGCTTTTCTGCCTGAGGGGCCACTCTCCCTTCTGGACAACCATCCAAGGACCACATGACAGTGGTGGCTAAAAATGGGCAGGTAACTATTACAAATTTTACCTTTCTACAGTAGGCTTGTTTCTCCACACACACACTATACTCCATACAGAGAAGCAAGAGGACTCGTCAGAGTTCAAGAACACTCAGGCTATAAAGGGGGTGTGGCCTTGGGGGAGTTCCAAGGGACACGTAGGCCTAGATTGGGTTCACCACCCCTGATCTAAGTGCTCACCTGCTGGTTGACGCGTACGCCTAGGCATTCCCCACCCTGCGTGCGCCCAGATGTTTCCGAGTCGCCACAGTGCGAGTCGTAAGCAATGGCGATGCCAGGAGCAAGGTCTGAAGAGTGCACCAAGTTCACGGTGGATGAGAGGCTCTGTGGGGAGACCGGCCATGAGAACGTGATCCTAGACTTTGGGCGAGTGTCTGTGTCTGCCTTCTGACACTGTAGCACCAGTTGCTGAGCTGAAGATCCAAAGATCCATGATTCACGCCCCAACCCAGTCATTTGCTGACTCTCGGCACTCGGGGTGGGATAATGCTGGACAACTTTACAGGGTTGTTGTAAATCATATTGGGGTAAGTAATGCACTTTGAACTTAATAGTATTCTAGCTCACTATTACATTCATAGTCTCTTCCAGGACTCATGAATCCTCAGACCAGTGGGTGATATCCAATACTAGTCATAGGAGTAGACCCATTGCAGCCAATAGACTTTCATCCATTTATTTCAGTGTCTCCTCTATGCATAATTTAAGCATTCGCAGTACACACCATACATCTGAAGAATACTGGGAACTGTAGTTTGTTAGGGGTGCTGGGAACTATAGCTCCGAGAGGCAAATTACAGTTCCCAGGATTCTGAGAGATAGTGTGTACGTTCCAAATGTGTCTACAGTCTTAGCTGGATGTTACCTAGCGTCCATCGCCAGCAGAGGGCAGAATCAGCAAATCTGGTACAGAACAGAACAGAAGTGCTTTCTTGTTCTATTCACTTGTAATAATAATAATAATAATAATAATAATAATAATAATAATAATAATAATAATTTATTATTTGTACCCCGCCCATCTGGCTGGGTTTCCCCAGCCACTCTGGGCGGCTTCCATAGAAACCAAAAATACACTAAAATATCATACATTAAAAACTTCCCTGAACAGGGCTGCCTTAAGATGTCTTCTGAATGTCAGGTAGTTATTTATCGCTTTGACATCTGATGGGAGGGTGTTCCACAGGGCGGGTGCCACTACCGAGAAGGCCCTCTGCCTGGTTCCCTGTAGCTTTGCTTCTCGCAATGAGGGAACCGCCAGAAGGCCCTCGGCGCTGGACCTCAGCGTCCGGGCAGAACGATGGGGGTGGAGACGCTCCTTCAGGTATACTGGGCCGAGGCCGTAAAAAGGACCCCTGGACGATTAAGTCTAGTCAACGGTGACTATGGGGTTGTGGTGCTCATCTCACTTTCAGGCCGAGGGAGCCGCCTTTTGTCCAGACAGCTTTCCGGGTCATGTGGCACCCGCCCTGTAGAACGCCCTCCCACCAGATGAGAAAAACAACTACCAGACACTTAGAAGACATCTGAAGGCAGCCCTGTTTAGGGAAGCTTTTAATGTTTAACAGACTACAGTGGTACCTCAGGTTACATACGCTTCAGGTTACAGACTCTGCTAACCCAGAAATATTACCTCGGGTTAAGAACTTTGCTTCAGAATGAGAACAGAAATTGCGCGGCGGCGGCATGGCAGCAGCGGGAGGCCCCATTAGCTAAAGTGGTGCTTCAGGTTAAGAACAGTTTCAGGTTAAGAACGGATCGCCGGAACGAATTAAGTACGTAACCAGAGGTGCCACTGTACTGTATTTTAATATTTTGTAGGAAGCCGCCCAGAGTGGCTGGGGAAACCCAGCCAGATGGGCGGGGTATAAATAATTTTTTAAATTTATTTATTTATTGATATTATTATTATTAATATTATTATTATTATCCGCTTCTGGGACAATGGAACACTGTGACAGAAACACCGTTTAGCTCGCCACAACAGCAGTACCTATTTATCTACTTACACTGGCATGCTTTATGAACTGCTAGGTTTGCAGGAGCTGGGACAGAGCAACGAGCTCACCCCGTCACGGGGATTCGAACTGCCAACCTTCTGATCGGCAAGCCCAAGAGGCTCAGTGGTTTAGACCACAGCGCCACCCACGTCCCTTATTCACTTGTATCCTGTTCTTGGCCAGAGAAGCTCTGAGAGACTTACAGCTGGCTTCCCATCCAGGCAGTTTGCAGTGCCACAGAAGGTGACTCATGGAACCTTTATCTGAGCAAAGTTCCAGCAGATTGCATGCGGTTCCCCAGCAGTCTTCATGCAGGCAGTCACCAGGTCCACCTTCGCTTAACTTCAGACATACTGTAGCATCAATGTGGACCCACAGGTGGCTCAAGGTAACTAAGCAAGCAAGCAAGCCAGGCCAGGAAGAATTGCGTTCAGGATCACTAGCTAATCTCCCCTAGATGAAAAGGTCTTCCTTGCCCTATATACAGTGTGGTGAGTTGGACTAGGATCTGGGAGACCAGGAATCAAAACCCAACACTGCCATGAAGCTCACTGGGTGAATCTGGGACTCTGGCTGTGTTCACAGCTATGCCAAATCATGGCTTAGCATGAACTCCCTCCTGGTTTGCTCCTCCCTGGTCAGTGTGATGTGTTAGCTAAGCCATGGTTTGGTTTTCCATGTTTCTCCTCAGTCACAAGGGTGTGTCCTGTTGGTTCAGGCCATGGCTAAGGTTGGAGAGACCTTAACCATGACCCCAGGTTTAGATAATACACTAAGCCAAACCTTGGCTTAGCTTCTATCCTAACACTGAACTAAAAGGTCCACTGAGGAGAAAAGTGTGTGCAAGTTCATCACTGGAAGCCAGAACGTTCAGGCAGTCACAGTAAGCCATACCTTGGCTTACCTTGAGGTGCAAACCAAACCACTTTCTCACAGCCTAGCCTACTTCACAGGGTTGTTGTGAGGATAAAATGGGGGGTTGGGAGAACTACGTACACCACCTTATAATAAATAAATATAAATAAAAATCTAGATGGGACATGCTTTTCATATTGAAAATGTGAACCTTCATTTGCTGCAACAGGCTAACATGGCTCCGGTGGTGGTGGTGTCCACCTTGAAAATATAATTACCATATTTTTCGCTCCATAAGACACACTTTTTTCTTCCTAAAAAGTAAGAGGAAATGTCTGTGCGTCTTATGGAGCGAATGCGTGGTCCCTGGAGCCGAATTGCCCAGGGGCGAAAAGCAGATCATGCTTGCTTTTTTTTGTTTTTTGAAAGAAGGAAGTGGGTATTGGAAGGAAGCAGCTGATCGGCAAGCAATTGGGGAGGGAGATAAGGGACACTTGAGATAAAGGAGGCTGCCTGGGAGGGCGGAGGTAAAAGCCCATGGATCCTCAGGATTTTTGCATTGGGTCACCCCAAATTCACCGTCAGATCACATAGCATGTCCATGGCTACAGCCTGCACCACAAAAATCATACATCCAGTGTTTCGTTCAGAATGTTTTCTTCTTCTTGTTTTCCTCCTCTAAAAACTAGGTGCGTCTTATGGTCGGGTGCGTCTTGTGGAGTGAAAAATACGGTAAATCACAGAATGTCCATTCCCCCTTTGGGCTTGGCTCTATTCCAGGGGGCTCCTG
Source organism: Podarcis filfolensis (assembly GCF_964270895.1). Lineage (NCBI taxonomy): Eukaryota > Metazoa > Chordata > Lepidosauria > Squamata > Lacertidae > Podarcis > Podarcis filfolensis. The sequence continues at coordinate 113,561,219 of NC_139605.1, read as the reverse complement.
TGGGCCTGTTTTGCCCTCCCCAAGAGGCTCTGCCCCTTGCTACCCATACTCAGCCTCACACTGTAGGCGTCTGCGATGAGCTGCACCACGTTGCTGGAATCCTCCATCAGTTCCCCAACCACAGACTTGGGAATGAGCCTGCTCAGTTCCTGAGGGGAAAGGGAAAAGTCAGAGTGAGCGGCACACAAACACCCCTCAGGTTTCCCCTACTCCTCTGCCTTCCGGTGCAGCACTCACCTCATACATAGAAAGCCTGGGCCCAGTCACGGCAAATATGGCCTGGATGTTAGATTCAGACAGCACCTCGGCCAAGTGCGCAACTGAGGGGTAGTCCTGCAAAGAGACAAGAGAATGGGGTCACGTTCAAAGGAGTCTCCACTTACGATTTTCCTCTCTTCCCCCACTCTACATTTACCTCTCTTGCCGGAGGTGGAGGTTAGAATCTGGACGCCTTGACTCTCTGTACTTCAGATCAAAAAGATCTAAACCAAGAGTGGCTAACCTGTGTCCCATCAGATGTCAGGTGGACTACAACTCCCAGCTCCCAGGAGTGGTCATGTTGGCTGGAACCAATGGGAGTTGGGAGTTCAGTAACACCTAGAGGGCCACAGATTCCATAAACCTTGGTATAAATGCTGAAAAAATATACTGTATGAATTTATGTCATTAGCCACTTCAAATTATTTAAGCCAAGATCTTGACTTTCAGGCCGTTGGGACACTGGATGTGATCTTGTACAGAGTCAGACTGTTATATAATAATAATAAATAATTAATAATAATAATAATAGTAATTATACCCCGCCTATCTGGCTGGGTTTCCAGAGCCACTCTGAGCGGCTTCCACAAAGACCAAAAATACACTAAGATGTCACACATTAAAAACTTCCCTGAACAGGGCTGCCTTCAGATGTCTTCTGAATGTCAGGTAGTTATTTTTCTCTTTGACATCTGGTGGGAGGGCGTTCCACAGGGCGGGTGCCACTACCGAGAAGGCCCTCTGCCTGGTTCCCTGTAACTTGGCTTCTCGCTGGGAGGGAACTGCCAGAAGGCCCTCGGCGCTGGACCTCAGTGTCTGCGATGGAGGTGGAGACGCTCCTTCAGGTATACTGAACCGAGGCCGTTTAGGGCTTTAAAGGTCAGCACCAACACTTTGAATTGTGCTCGGAAACGTACTGGGAGCCAATGTAGGTCTTTCAAGACCGGTGTTATATGGTCTCGGCGGCCACCCCCAGTCACCAGTCTAGCTGCCGCATTCTGGATTAGTTGTAGTTTCCGAGTCACCTTCAAAGGTAGCCCCACGTAGAGTGCATTGCAGTAGTTCAAGCGGGAGATAACCAGAGCATGCACCACTCTGGCGAGACAGTCCGCAGGCAGATAGGGTCTCAGCCTACGTACCAGATGGAGCTGGTAAACAGCTGCCCTGGACACAGATTTGACCTGTGCCTCCATGGACAGCTGTGAGTCCAAAATGACTCCCAGGCTGCGCACCTGGTCCTTCAGGGGCACAGTTACCCCATTCAGGACCAGGGAATCCTCCACACCTGCCTGCCTCCTGTCCCCCAAAAACAGTACTTCTGTCTTGTCAGGATTCAACCTCAATCTGTTAGCCGCCATCCATCCTCCACAGCATGGGGGGTGGGGAGTGCATTGCAGTAGTCCAAGCAAGAGATAACTAGAGCATGCAACTACTCTGGCGAGACTGTGGGCAGGTAGGGTCTGTTGATCTGTCCACCTCAGTAGTGTCTACACTGACTGGCAGCAGCTCTCTGGGTTCAGACAAGCCCTACCTGGAGATGTCAGGGATTGAGCCTGAGACCTTCTGCCACTGAACTGTGGCCCATTTCAACTAAATTTTGGGTTTCCTGTGCTGCTAAGAACACCAGATTGTGTCTCTAATGGCTCCTAGCTCCTGCTTTGCAGGCTGAACGTCCCAGATCCAGCCCTTGGCACCTCCAATTGAAAGGGCCTTTGATGGTAGGCCTTGGAGAGCCTGAGCCAAGCAATGGAGCTAACTATGGGGCAGTTTCTAAATGGGCTTGGCCCAGTATACCTGAGGGACCGTCTACAGCCCCATCGTTCAGCCCCGACACTGAGGTTCAGCTCCGAGAGCCTTCTGGCAGTTCCCTCATTGCGAGAAGTGAGGTTACAGGGAACCAGGCAGAGGACCTTCTTGGTGGTGGCACCCGCCCTGTGGAATGCCCTCCCATGAAATGTCAAGTAAATAAACAACTATCTGAATTTTAGAAGACATCTGAAGGCAATCCTGTTTAGGGAAGTTCTTAAGTTTTGATGTTTTATCGTGTTTTTAATATTCTTTTGGTAACCATAATAATAAGAGGAGGAGGAGGAGGAGGAGGAGGAACAGAAGCCATTCCTCCCTACTCTAAATCACTAGCTGCCAACTTTATTCAAAGCGCACAAAACAGGGCATTCACAAGACTATTCTTCATGCTGAATAAGCCAGTTTGGAATTGTTCCACAACATTTACTCCCAATGTCCACACAAGATGTGATGTTACATAACACACCTGCCACCAAAAATTGCTCATAACATCTAGCTCTCCCTCTGTAGTTGGAGTTAACTCTTCTGCAGCATCATGATTCTCTGCATTTCATTGGCTAGCACTGTTTGGGGAATGTGGGGTGCCATTATGGAAGCATGAGACTACCCACAGGTAACCAATCAGAACCAGGTTCACACACACCTCCTCCTTCCCCATTGGCCTCACAATCCCTTCCCTTCTCTCTTCCAGCTGGTCTCATTCAGAGCCAAGCATGGTTATGATCACATGTAGTGGCAAAACCGCTACAACCATCAGTAAAAGTGAGCACGCACACTGTGATTAGGGAGGTGCTGTTGCGCTTGCAATGCCAACCACAGTATTAGGAGGGTGGGTGCTTGGGTGAGAAGAAGGGGGAGGAAGCGGGGAGACGCACACAAGATCAAGGGGGAAAGAAACAGGAGAGAAACCCACAAACCACCTAACCAACATTAAGTAGCTGGGAAAGTGATACAACTGCACTGAGTCATGATCTCAAATTTCGTTTTCGATTCCAATACTACTGGTGTGCATCTCAAAATCATAACCACCAGCACCTGGGTGTGGCCTGACCTTTCTGGCTCCCATAGACTCAGAGTTGGAAGGGACCTGTACGGTCATCTAGCCCAACCCCCTGCAATGCAGCTGTCCCTTATGGGGATCGAACCTGCAAACTTGGTGTTATCAGCACCACGCTCTAACCAACTGAGCTATCCAGCTGACTTTCACTTGTGTAACTTCTTAACTGATGAAGAATTCTAGAGAACTCAAAAAAGTGGCCACATTTTTTGTGGTTTGGGGGTTGAGCCTAATATAAACATCACCCAACTTTGAACCTTGTTGTTTCCTTTTGTCTCCCGAGGCAATCTCTCTCCCTGCCTAACTTTGTTTTTCAAGAGGACCACAAGAGACCTACGTATAGGTGGCTTTTCGTATATAGCCCTCTGGCATCCAAGTGGCAGCGGCCATCGTTGGGCATGTAGACGCCGCCCAGCTTCCCATCTCCTGCCATGTGGAATGTGCCATCCGAAGTGAAGACCAAGAGCTTCGTCACATTACGCCAGCCAATCTGCTCCTGGAAGAAGAGAGGGAAGTTACACTGCAGTTCCCACATGCAAGCCTTCCTCCACAGTTAGCCCAGTGTTTTCTGCTTTTGGTAATCTGTACATGGGCACAAGCAAGGGACGCGGGTGGCGCTGTGGGTTAAACCACAGAGCCTAGGACTTGCCGATCAGAAGGTCGGTAGTTTGAATCCCCATAATGGGGTGAGCTCCCGTTGCTCGGTCCTGGCTCCTGCCAACCTAGCAGTTCGAAAGCGTGTCAAAGTGCAAGCAGATAAATAGGTACGGCTCCGGCGGGAAGGTAAATGGCGTTTTCCATGTGCTTCTCTGGTTCGCCAGAAGTGGCTTAGTCATGCTGGCCACATGACCTGGAAGCTGTACGCCAGCTCCCTCGGCCAATAAAGCGAGATGAGTGCCGCAACCCCAGAGTTGGCCACGACTGGACCTAATGGTCAGGGGTCTCTTTACCTTTACCTTACATGGGCACAAAGGGTTACACAAGAACATAGCATCTCTAGGTACCAGGTTAGCAGAACCAAAACTTCAAGATCGACATCATTTGCAGATTTCAACACTCAGGATTTTGCCAATGACATTTGCTTTCAGTATTTGGATTTCAAATTTTGAAATTGGCTTCTTTTTATTGGCCAAACCAAAGTGGCTAAGCTTTGTTGCCTTCCCTATGTTGCTAGACTCCCATCTTCCATCATCCCTGACAACTGACCATGCTGCCTGGGAAAGATGAGAGTTGGATCCTGACAACATTTAGAGAGTCACAGGTTTCCCGCCACTTAGCTGAACAATTTAGGATAAAATTCGTGAAATTTAAATTATATGGCAATTGTTGGACACAACCACCTATTGCATGTCAGCTGTCAAATACTGTTAAGTGCTGCTGATGACTGGAGCAAAACCAGTAGAGTTTCCAGGTTAGGAAACCCAATAGTATTGATCAGTAGGTAATTCAGCATCCCCTGACCTGGAAGTTGAACCTGAGATCAAATTTTCAGGTGGACCAATCCTGTATGAAATCTTCATTGCTATGGGCTGTGCCTTTGTACTGTTCTCATTTGCCCAGAGCAAACAGTGCACAATTTGAACATTCAGGCAGTTCCAGATGACCTGTTTCTTGAGCATTTATTCAGATTTGTTTACAGAGAGGCTAGAAGATGTTGCGTCAAAGCAAGTGTTGCCTCACACTTCCCACTGCATTTCTCCACGATTTTCCTTTTTGCAGAAAGTCTGAACTTTTTGTTGTGCAAGACCTCCTGGCCAGCTTGAACTGGGAACTGTGAAGTTGCTGGGAATAATGAAAACAATGGCGGTCTGGGAATGCCCTGAATGTATTATCCCATGCCTCACAACTATATACAGTGGTACCTCGGGTTACATACGCTTCAAGTTACAGACTCTGCTAACCCAGAAATAGTGAATCAGGTTAAGAACTTTGCTTCAGGATGAGAACAGAAATCGTGCTCTGGCAGCACGGCAGCAGCGGGAGGCCCCCCTTAGCTAAAGTGGTGCTTCAGGTTAAGAACAGTTTCAGGTTAAGAACGGACCTCCGGAATGAATTAAGTACTTAACCCGAGGTACCACTGTAGAATAGGAAGATTAGCATAGTTTAGGGTTTGCACATGCTTGGGTTCACATATGTGTGTGCATGCGCACGAACACATGCTCCTGTGTCTGCCTTATTGTCGTCAGAGCCTACGTTCCCTTCTCAGCCACGCACCTCCTCTATCGGCCGTGCACGTAAAGCCATCTCACCTTGCAAGTGACTGCCTGCATGATAGCGTCAAAGCCCCCTTCAGCCGTGTCCAGGTTCCCAGAGATGCGCTGCTGGCTGACCCTGCTTTCGAACTCGCTGGCGTTGTCTGTGAGCGTCAGCACGTGCTGATAGCTGAATGCTGACTGACAGGTCTCGTTTAAGTGAGGGCAGGGGTGTTGCCATTTGGAGGGTGCTGTGTTCACATAGGGCAGCACCATCTTGTCAACAAAGGAGCCAAATCCTGCAACAAAGAGATCCTGCTGTTTCCCGTCACCTAACAGTGTGTTTGAAAGCCCATGCGGTGTCAAAGAGGGTCGGAATAGGACTTGGGAAGGTTCAAATCCACCACTCCGGCCATGATGGGCCGATCGCCATCTCTCTCTTTTTAAATTAGTTTTCCTTTACTACTCACAAGTACACCTTTGCATCATAACTTTACATCTTACAATTATACATATTCTTGTTTTCAAATTATGTTCATAATTATGATTATTATAGATCGGCAAGCATTACTGTACACAAAGAAGAAGAAAAGAGATGTAATTTTAAAATAATAATATTCCTCATAAATAAGTGACTTCCCGTCTCTTCCGTTTTGTACTCATAAACATATTGCCTATATTTATCCATTATCTTTTTAGTTATAATATTTTCTTACGTATCAACTTTCCTTTTAACATTGTTATCCACAGGAACTACTGTATTTTCTGGTGTATAAGACTACTTTTTAACCCAGGAAAATCTTCTCAAAAGTTGGGGGTCGTCTTATACGCCGGCTACAGCAGCAGCTCCTGCAGCAACTCTCCACCAAAGGATAAAACGACAGCAAATTAAATCAGAGGACACCAAGCTCTCTAGATGAAGCAGAAATATGCTCGAAAATTGGCCCCAGAAGCCACTGGGAAGTGGAGCGGATTTCTGAGCCGGACTGGAGACTGGGTTTTTAAATTTTTATTTGGTGTGCGTTGGAAGAGGGGTAGTCTAATATGGCAAGTCTATCCCAAACTCTGTATTTTAACTGGAAAAGTTGGGGGGTCGTCTTATACGCCGGAAAATACGGTACTCAAAGGCCGTCACCGTTTCCAGACTGCAGCAATTACTCTTCAAGTATTACTTAAAACAGTTCCAATTTGAGACAAACTCCTGTTTGGATTTATCTTTGATTCTTTCTGATAAGGAGTCTAACTCCGCGTACTCTGTTAGCTTTTGTATCCAATCAGATGTGGTGGGTATATATCTGCTTTTCCAATGTGTAGCTATTATGACCCTCGCAGCTGTGGTGGCATACAGAAAGATTTTCCTTGGGGTTTTTTGGGATATCCAAACCGATCGCCATCTCTCAGCCTAACCCACCACCCAGCCCTACAACTGCCACCATCACCACCATCACCATAGCATTGTTTCCAGATCAGCATACCAATCTTCACCGAAGTGGTGACATCACGTAGGGCAGCTAGCAGATGGTTCCCCAGCCGCTTGATGTTCTCCAGGTCGTCCTTCATGGAGTACGACAGGTCCATGAGATAGTACAGGTCCACAGGGTAACCTTCAGCCCGTCTGAAGCGCACCGTGACCCTCTGTTCCTCTCCTGTATGCACAGAGTAAGAAGGAAGAGGGAATCAAATTCTCAGTGCTACCAAGATACCGTCCGTATGCTTTCCAATGTTGTGAAGGAGTGCTGAGTCTCATTTTAGCCAGGGACTGGGAACCTGGGGAGCCCCCAGTGGTTGTTAGGTTACAACTCTCGCAACACCCAGAAGGCCACAGGGTCCCTCGAACCCTGTTTACAGATGACTAGGCCAAGGCCGTTCTCAATGTACCTCTTCTGTCAGAGATGTGCACAAGCTATTAACAGAAGCGTCTTTTAGATGCTATCTTTTAGATACTAGGCAAAACATTTTTCTTCAGCCAGACTTTTAAATAGATTTTTTTACCAATTTAATTGGAGGGGTTTTAACCTATCAGGAGCCATTTGCTTGCTTCCTCTCCCTCAGCGCCCCACACCCCACACCCCTGGCAGTATTTATTTTATGCTGTGTATCACCCTGAAATCCAGTATGATTAAAGTCTTTTCAATAGACAGAAATGTAATGTACAATTCCCACATCAGATCATGGTTTGGACATGTCCAAACCATGAATTCACTTCCAAAAAAGTGGAGGGACTACAGTATTCCAAATAAGTCCTAACAGCATGATCACCAGAAACAACACATATGCAATAATGAATGGGCATGTCCTTCTTATATCCAAAACCCATTCTTTCCCTCAAAGGATTCTGGGCATTGTAGTTTGTAAAGGGTCACTTGCAATTTTAACTCTGTGACGTGTAAACTATAGTGCCCAGAATTCTCTGAGGGAAAGAATGTGCTTCAAATGTGCTTTAATGCTATGGTGCGTACAAAGCCACAGATATAGGCAATGGACTGGAAAAAATAAACATTGTTTGGGGAGACTACAACTGCTATATTGTTTTGAACTGTTTTCAATATTGTGTTTGAATTGTTTTAACCTGTCCTGGGACCTTACGGTGAAGTGTGGGTAATTAATAATAATAATAAATGATGAGGACCTTGCACAAAGATTATATCCAGCTCACATCAATAACACAAATTGCTGAAGGTTTGCCTATTTACTGTTGTGCTGGTGGCCCTAATGCCGTTTCAAGTCTCAGGAAACAATTGAGGGATACACAACCCAAACTGGCAAAAGGAAGGCTGGAGAAAGCTGAGTGGATTCACAATTCTTTATTTCTTCCACATACATCGTATCGGTGAAGGAGGGAGGTCAGGAGAAGTTTAATCGAAGCTGGCCATTGCTCTGCCTTTGGATGCTGACCCAAGACAGGGAGCAAGTGCAGATTTCACAGAAGGAGAGAGGAGGAAGACAGTGCTTCTCCCTGAAGCATCCCTGCCAAACAGCCATCTCTCCCATAATATTCTCTCTCCGGAGAATATTATCGAGAATGAGAATAGTCTCTGCTAGAAAATTCTCCGGAGAACATTCTCTACAAACTGCAAATTCTAATGTAAGAACCAGTTTTACAACCCACATTTTAAAAACCGAGTAAATAATAAGTCAAGCTGTGATGATGCCACTGTAAGTAATGAATAATGATTTTTTTGATCCAGTTACATTACTGGGCATTGTGTCATTCACTATCAGCAGTTCTGAAATGTGAGCTACAGAAAACATTTTTTTTAAAATTTTTAAAAATGCTATTCATTTCGTTTGATGAACATTTTTATATTCCTTTTTCTTTAAAAGGTACATTTCATACATACACAACATAATTAGAATTCAAAGTTGATGGTAAATATACGGTTAGTGGCAGGCTCAGTGATTAATGTGAGTCATTCACACTGAATTTTCAATTGCTTTTTTTAAAAAAAAAGATGGTTAGAAATTATAATATGTGTAAACTGCTAAAGATGAAGTAAAATGAAAATCAGATAGGTGGGACTTGGGCAAGCCCACTTAACAATGTTTAGAAACATAAGGAAAGGACAAGAATTTGTTTGTATTATTTGTCTTTTCTGTTTGTGTTTTTTATTTGTGTTATAAAATGAATAAAAAAATTGGGGGGGGGGGTGAAATAATTTTCAATTTCAAGTTTGGTGCAAAAAAACTAATGAATGTGAATTCGCTGCAATGCCCCATTGAATAAAAGTATCTGTACAGTTTTTGGTTGCCATCTGAACAAGTTTACCCATGAACAAACATATATATTAACTACTTGTATCATTTTCAATGCATGAAAATGAATATTCACCTATTTTAAGTGAAAATTCTCTAATACAGTGGTACCTCGGGTTAAGTACTTAATTCGTTCCGGAGGTACTTTCTTATCCTGAAGCAAAGTTCTTAACCTGAAGCACTAATTCTGGGTTAGCGGAGTCTGTAACCTGAAGCGTATGTAACCTGAAGTGTATGTAACCCGAGGTACCACTGTATTCTCATTAATCGAGAATATTCTCGAGAATATTTTTCTTGAGAATTTAACATCACTATCTCCCACCCACCCCAACACAACCCAAACTGGCAAAAGGCAGGCTGGAGGGAGGACCTACCAGGCCGAAGCTGAAGAGCAATTCTTTGCGGGGCGAGCTGAGTGAAGCTCTGGCGCTGGGTGCTGTTGCTCAGGGGCCTGTCCTCCAGCACACGCTGCCCGCTGTGCGGATCCATTATCTCACTGGGGAGGCAGCCACGACGCTCCAGCTCCACCCGAGGGGCACAGCGCTCCATGTCCAACTCACCTGCTTGCACAAAATCCTGGAGGGAGGGGGGGAATGGGAAGCGGACAAGTTTCCAGCATTGCTTCCATGAACACACACCCTTCTTTTGGAGGGGCAGACGAGAAAGAACACATGGGAACAGGAATTGGAGCAAAGAGGACTCTCTCCAAATGGTCGCAAAAATGCATGGAACGCAGGGCAACTGATTCCAGACCATCGAACATGTTGACTGGGGCTGATGGGAGTTGGGAGTCCAGCACATACTGTATTTTTTGCTCTATAAGATGCACCTGACCATAAGATGCACCTCGTTTTTAGATGAGGAAAACAAGAAACAAGAAAGCAATGCAAAGCTTCTTGAGCGAAGAGAAAGGAGCGCTCCCTCTTTGCTCAAGAGGCTTTGCATGGCTATTCCCGAAGCCAGAAGAGCAAGAGGGATCGGTGCGCAGTGCTCCCTCTTGCTCTTCTGGCTTCTGGGATAGCTGCGCAGCCTGCATTCGCACCATAAGACGCACACACATTTCCCCTTACTTTTTAGAGGGGAAAAGTATGTCTTATAGAGTGAAAAATATGGTAATCTAAAAGAATAATGGGACACCTATGGCCCTCCCAAAAGTTGCCGAATCTCAGTCAACATGGCCAATGGTGAGGGGTGATGGGAACTGTAGTCTAGCAAGATCTGGAAAGCCACAGGTTCCCCATCTCCAAAACTTTCCAAAAAAAGTATGGTTTTCGTTTTTAAAATTCACTTATACATTTGTAGCAATGTCTCAGTAAATTGGTTTTCGTTCCATGGTTTTGAGTGGCATACTTACACCTTTGTCATGGCTGGACCATTTCCTGGGAGGTTTGACCCTTAGGGGTGCTGGGGGACCAATCTGTTATCCCATTCCCTGGCAGACTTATGGTATCCAAGGGATTCCTGAATGCCCTGGGGATTTTCTGGCAAGCAAGACTGCCAAGGACCTAATCTTACTACGGAATAGCAAGAAAATCAATGGGATCACTCCTCTGACACTGTAGAGGTCAGGGTTTTCCAGTGAACTTCAGACAATGAAGCAGGCTGAGCAACAGCTGGAGCACGTCACAAATCTTGGAACAAAGCCAGCCAAACACAGGCTGGAGCACATGGCGGTGGCTAAAATGTGGTGGTGGCAAAGAAGAATGACTTCTCGGCCACCACTGCATCCGGAGTTCACTATCCAGCATGGCTCCTCAAGGGACTAGTGAAACCTTGGTCGGAATCTGTAACTTCTTAACCCTCCAAGACTTGCTGCAACTAGCTTGCAACGGATTTGTTCATCTTCACTCTCCCCTTGATGGTGCTGTTTCAGAAGATGCGTCCAGAACCAATGGTACCAAATAGTATGGGAAACAGCCTTACTAGAAAAATTAACCAATAAACTGAAACTGACATGGGGACAAACAGAAGAAGACGCCTTCACCCCGGTATGGCTCCCCTTTATCACAGACACAGCCCAACAAGACAATGACAATAATCCACCAACAGCATACAAATCAATATGGCTAACCTGATCCAAAACACCCACCCACCCCACTCACACATGAAAACAAAGATCACCACAGCCAATCACAAACAAACAATCACACCCTAGGCCAACCCCAACCTCTCTCACCACCAAAGGAACACAAGTGAACAGCGGAGAACCTGCACAAGCAACGCTGACACCAAACCCCACATACATTAAGCAAAATAGAAACATCGCCACCCGACACCACCCCCACCCATCTTCACCCCTCTCCCCCTTTTCTTCCTAAGGTCTTAACAAATGAAACTGATTTGTAAAAATGTTACATGGAAAAAATACAAGAGAGAGACATTACACATACCGGTACTTCTGTAAATCAAGAAAATATTTAATAATAATAATAATAATAAAAAGATGCATCCAGAAAACCATCTACTTCTGTTGTTTAGGATTAACGGCGGTTTTAACAGCCTGACAGCACTTGAAATGGAGTACTGCCAACTGCTTGCTCTTTCAACCTTTGCCCAATGTAGCTTATTAGAGCTTGACGGCAGAGGTTAGTTTGGTCGTTACAGGAACAGCAAATGCCTCGTAATGGATGGCCCTACCTGCTGTGAAAGCCGTGGCGGTGCCCCCCACCCCCAACTGGGGCTCCCCCTCTAATACTGTACTCAATATGCAAATTACAGAATCACACTTTCATCACAGTCATCATCGGCCGTCGTCCACCTGCTTAGAAGCGCATGGCAATGAAGGAACCACCATTGTGCCAATGTCTTTGTCTCGTGTGGCACTGGAAGAGCTCCTCTGCCGCAAAAGCAACAACGGCCGCACCCCTTCCCCACTCTACTCTTCTCCCAACCCACCACCAAAATTGACAAGACATGCAAAAAGGCAGCTGCTGCCGCCTTATCAGTTGAGCGGCAGTGGTTTCCTGTTTTATAGGTGAAACAACTGCAGGCCCGAACGCTGCTTTGTCTTTGAATTGCTGCTGCAGCCAGATAAACGATTTACCCCCCTACCCATCCTATGGGGTGCTGAGATCAGTGTCTTTTCCACACACACACACCATAAGACAGAAAGCGCAATGCGCATCTCAGGCTATCAGGATCACCATTCCGGTACCTGCCCAGGCTCATGCCCCTTCTAGTGGGTGCAGTGCCCACCCCTCAGAGCCTGCTGGTCCCGATAGTCATCGTTCTCCTCCTTCCTGCAGTCATTGTTCTGCTCACCTGCCCTCTCTACTCATGCAAGCAGCGACAAGGAAGAAGATGGAACAGTGTGTAAAGTACTGGCAACCCCACCACAAAAAGGGAAATGTTCAGAGAGGGGCAAGCAAAATGATCAGGTGGGTCTGGCATCTCCATGAGGAAAAGTTGTAGCATTTAGGGGTGTTTATTGGAGGTTTATGGGACGCGGGTTGTGCTGTGGGTTCAACCACAGAGCCTAGGACTTGCTGATCAGAAGGTCGGCAGTTCGAATCCCTGTGACGGGGTGAGCTCCCGTTGCTCTGTCCCTGCTCCTGCCAACCTAGCAGTTCGAAAGCATGTCAAAGTGCTAATAGATAAATAGGTACTGCCAGTGGCGTAGCGTGGGGGGTGCAGGGGGGGCGGGCCGCACCGGGCGCAACATCTGGGGTTAGGGCAAATCCATGGGTTAGGGGGCGCAAATCCACGGGTTAGGGGGCGCAAATCCACGGGTTAGGGGGAGCAAATTACTTGCCTTGCCCCGGGTGCTGACAACCCACGCTACGCCACTGGGTACTGCTCCGGCAGGAAGGTAAACAGCGTTTCCGTGCGCTGCTCTGGTTCGCCAGAAGCGGCTTAGTCATGCTGGCCACATGACCCGGAAGCTGTACGCCGGCTCCTTCGGCCAATAAAGCGAGATGAGCGCCGCAACCCCAGAGTCGGCCACGACTGGACCTAATGGTCCCCTTTACCTTATTGGAGTAAGAGGTAACACAATAGAAGCTTACAAAGTTGTGGCCCAAGATAAAGATAAAGAACCGTAAGAAGAAAGGAGGACAGGGAGGAGGCCTTGAAGTTAGGCCATCAATAGTTAGCAGCACCCTAAACAGCAGCCTGGGCAGAAACAGGAGCCACCTTGTGGCCACACCCACCCAGTGAGATGTGGCATATTCCTTTTAAAATTACAGTAATTATTCCATAATTTGCATGAACTTAGTATATGCAAATGCTATGCAAATCTGCATCTTGTATGGGGTGGGCAGGGTGAGGCATTCTCTCCTTTTTTACTGATGCATACATGGCCAAATTCCCAGTAGCGATGTATGGAAGTGAGAGCTGGACCATAAAGAAGGCTGATCGCCGAAGACTTGACGCTTTTGAATTATGGTGCTGGAGGAGACTCTTGAGAGTCCCATGGACTGCAAGAAGATCAAACCTCTCCATTCTTAAGGAAATCAGCCCTGAGTGCTCACTGGAAGGACAGATCCTGAAGCTGAGGCTCCAGTACTTTGGCCACCTCATGAGAAGAGAAGACTCCCTGGAAAAGACCCTGATGTTGGGAAAGATGGAGGGCACAAGGAGAAGGGGACGACAGAGGACGAGATGGTTGGACAGTGTTCTCAAAGCTACCAACATGAGTTTGACCAAACTGCAGGAGGCAGTGGAGGACAGGAGTGCCTGGCGTGCTCTGGTCCATGGGGTCACGAAGAGTTGGACACGACTAAACAACAACAACACATGTCCAAATGTGCAGCATGTGCAGCAAAGTTAGTCTTATGCCTACCTTTCTTTTAGGAAACTGGTTCCTTTTAGAAACAAAACCGTTAAGATCAGAAAAGCCTGAGAGATCCAGGAGAGGGTTTATCATTAAACCAATTATAATGGTTTTAAATCTACGTCTGATCGAAGGATCTCTCTCTCTCACCACGCTCAATGCGCCGCCGCTGTTAAAAACTCACAAGGCAATTTACAGTAACGAAAGTGGCAAGGCATGTGGGCACATGTACAATTCATAAAAATTAAGCTTCAGCCTGAACGCAAACATCTGGGCAGGATGTGGTGAGCGACTCTTTCCCTCATGGCTAGCAGGGCACCTGGCTGGCTTTCCGGCACTGGGAGGATGAACAGTGGGTAGTGAGAGTAATAGTTATTTTCAAGGAAGTGTGGTTTTGGTGTTTGGGGTTTTTTGAGGGGGTGGCACTGGGTGTGGGGGCCCAGCTCTACAGGGTAGGAGGGTGGAAGGGCACGGGGCCTTTATCATTTCAGCAAAAAGGGTTCTGGGAAAGATTTCCTGAGACAAGGTGAGGTCTTTCCCCCTCCCCAGATGAGACTCGCCAAGCCTGCCATGTTAAGAGAGAACCAGGGCTACGGGTGATGTCAGCGGAGGGATATTATTACAGTTTTATGGCCTGGTGCCCTGTGGGCGGACAGGAAACGGTTGTCTTGCGGTGCTATGCTAAAATGCATACACTGATCCTGTTAGGAAGTGATATGTTGGTCCTCATCAGCTGCCTCGTGACCGTGAGCTGGGACAGTCAGTTACAGAGAGTATCATCATAAGGCTTAGTGATGCTATAGGAGCCAATGAACTAAACAAACTTATTTTCTGTCACACACACACACAAAATTCTACCATCTGGCCCAGAAGAAAGCTGTGCTCCCTAATTCTCTCCTCCTCTGTCTCTGTACACACACACAAACACACACACACAGCTCTGTATGTGCTCAGAGGCACTCTTTGTATCATTATATGGGATATATTCCTTCACATCTGCTTCTTTAAAGAAGGGGCTCCAAGAGCCTCAAATTTCCAGAGTGCTGCTGGTTTAGATTCTTGCTGACTCAGTACACGACCTTCTCTTGCACAGTTTAAGAGAAAGTCTGTGCGAGAGAAACCACAGTGAAAGGACAAGGGGTGAGTCAGAGGCCAGGCTGGTAGCTTGCCACCTCCGGATGCTGCCACCTTCAAGGAAATATTTCACCTCTTTTGCCAACGGGCACAACTGCTCGGACCGGGAGAATTATCCTGTGCAATCAGGAGTCCAAAATGTTTGCCTGTCAACCCACCAAGGCTTGCGGATCAAGCAAGGAAGAGGAGGCTGCAACACAGGAAAGTGGCAACAGGCTTCAGATGGCTCAAGCAAGCAAGTCAAGCTTGCCGCCACATATCAGGAGGTGGGGTGGTCAGAAATACCTATTTCCCCCCACCAGTTGGCTGGAGAAAAGAGTGCCACTGGGCATGCACAGAGTACCTCTGTGTCAGTATTAAAGGAATAAAAGCCACATGTTTGGGCGTTTCGAGCCCTGAGTAGTCAGTCCACCCACCCAACGCTTTGAACAAAAACACATCAACAGCAAATTAAGCTCTGAGGTGCCAACCCTAGGAATAATGATTCTTTGGTCCCCCAAAGGATATGCTAGAGTTAGACTGAGGAAAAAGGAAAATGACATAGGGTTCTGTGATACTCACCAGTTGTTTGCACCAGGCACAGCTGGGATGGGAACGGATGCACTCGTGGCAGGAGGGATGAGGCTGGCATGAACCTGCAAAGGAAACATAGGTGGGCTAATGCCAGATTTCTGCCTGCAATCTCTCTCTCTCCCTCTCCCCCCTGCTGACAAACCTGACAGTCCCCAGGCAGTCTGGTTGGCCAGTCTGGCTCTTTATCTCCCATCTCTTCTTCCAAACCCATTGTTGGGAAGCTGCTAAACCTCATGAACACGCAGTCAGACAATCCCCAAGCGCAGGCAGATAAGGCTGAAATCCCCTCCCTCTCTTAAGCGCTAGTAAGCTCCACTGAATACAATGGAGCTTAATTCTGATTACTATTATTATTTAATTTATATACCACTTTTATGCCAAAGTGACTTCTAACTGTACAGTAAATCCACAATTTAAATGTTCAGCATCATTAGGGGGTTAGTCATACTTACCTTTCCTCTGCTCTTTCTATCGCACCCCCCCTTTTCCCCCTCTCTTTTTTCTTTGGAGCTTTCCCTGCAGAAACCCGTTCTTTAAAGCTCAATCAGAGCAAATAGCAATTAGCTGAAAACCCGAATTTATGTTTGCTTCATTTGAGCAGTAAAAAAACTGCTCAGACACAGAGCTTTTAAGCATGGACCAGTGCCTGGAAAGAGCGGGCCAAATGGTAAGTGTAGTTAAGCCCTAAGACATCTCAAATTAAAATATACAACAAAACAGTCAAAAAGCATAACAATCAAAACAGTCAAAACAAGCCACAAGTTTAAATTAGGGGAACCCTTGCATAAAAATGCCAATTTTGCTGGAGCCTCTTGTATTTCAGCAGGGAAGGCATTCAACAACACTGGCGTCACCACTAAAAAGGCCCTGTCTCCATGTTACCACAAGCAGATTATCATCAGGCCATGGCAAAACCAACCAGGTTCCATTAGCCGATCGCAGGCAGTGAAGAGGAATATGGTTTTTCAGGTAACCTGGTCCAGAGTTACTTAGGACTTTGTGTGCAAGTAGCAGTGCCTGAAAACTAGCTCAGTGGCTAACAGGCTGCCAACACGGATCCCTCACACTGGTATGATATCTGCCTGAGAAGAAGCCCCACTCACCACTGGGGCTGCAACCAGCTGCAGCCTCTGGACCAAAGGCACAGAGGATACCCTCCAACATTTCTCCAATGAAAATAGAGACGTCCTAAGGAAAAGTGGGACATTCTTGGATCAAATCAGAATCCAGGACGGCTTCTGAAATTCTGGGACCTTTCCTGGAAAACAGGGACACTCGGAGGGTCTGCTGCACTGCCAGCTAAAAGGGTGAAATTCTGAAACTCTCCCCCTCTCCACATGTGCAAAACCCATCTCTCCACTTTACCTGTATCCAGCATCTTCTCTGCATGTACCATTGCAAGGAGTATAAACAGAAGCCACAGTCTCACAGTCCGCCCAGTGGGAAGCATAGCCTGGTAAGCAAGATTAAAAAGCAGAGTGGGGTTGTTAGGGGAACTGGAGGAGATACAGAGAAACCAGTAGGAGAACACTTCAGTCTCCCAGGACATTCTATACAAGATCTCAAAGTAGCTGTATTACTACAAAGGAATTTCAGAAATAGACTGGAAAGAGAAGCTGCTGAATTGCAACTCATTACCAAACTTAAAACCATGGAGAGACCTGGTCTGAACAAAGACATTGGATTCTTATCTCATTATACATGACAAAGCCATTTTTCACCTTCTCACCCCTTGCTTTTTCCTGTAAGACCTATTGCAGTCGTTAAGAGTCGTCAACAGGCTCATCACAGCTATCTGCCAATCACCCATTCCCACCACCCTTCTGAGTAATACCCCTCCCCACCTTCTCACTATATAGAAGGATCTGGCAACTTCTGTTTCAGTGTATCTGAAGAAGTGTGCATGCACACGAAAGCTCATACCAAGAACTAACTTAGTTGGTCTTTAAGGTGCTACTGGAAGGGAAAAAAAATTTTGTTTTGACTATGGCAGACCAACACGGCTACCTATCTGTAACTGGAGGAGATACTGTTCCCTTCCTCCCGTACAGAAAAGGATAGCTGGATTACTGCTGGGCGAAGGGCGGGGGCAGTATCGTGGACATGAGAGGGAAGGTTTCGTGATGGTTGAGCATATGCTATGCATGTTGCACAAGGTCCCAGTTTCAATCTGTAGATCTATGGGAATCCAAAGGATCCGGACACTACCAAGTGATATGGAAGATCGCTGCCTGGGGTCCCTGGAGAGCTGCCACCAATCAGAGAAGACAATAAAAAGGTAAAGGGACCCCTGACCATTAGGTCCAGTCGTGGCCAACTCTGGGGTTGCGGCGCTCATCTCGCTTTATTGGCCGAGGGAGCCGGCGTATAGCTTCCGGGTCATGTGGCCAGCATGACTAAGCCGCTTCTGGCGAACCAGAGCAGCGCACGGAAATGCCGTTTACCTTCCCGCCGGAGCGGTACCTATTTATCTACTTGCACTTTGAGGTGCTTTTGAACTGCTAGGTTGGCAGGAGCAGGGACAGAGCAACGGGTGCTCACCCCGTCACGGGGATTCGAACCGCCGACCTTCTGATCGGCAAGTCCTAGGCTCTGTGGTTTAACCCACAGTGCTACCCGCGTCCCATAGAGTAGACAATACTGGATATTTATATATATATATGTATATATATCCCACACTTCCTCCCAAAGGAGCCAAAGGCAGCAAACACATCAGTAAGAAACATCTAAAAACAATAAACGTTTGGAAGTGATGGATGGCTGAACAGACAAATAAACTGGCCAGAAGATATAAGGAAGCTTCCAAGATTCCTATGAATGTTGGTTCTACAGCTGCGTCCAATGACCCTCTCGCACATGAGGCTTATATCAGTGCCACCATCACTTTTTAACACAACGGTGGAACTGTAGCCTGTAGCCCCCACCAGGCTGCAGACCCAGAGGGGTGTGCATGCAAAAATCACAACAGAAATCTGTCTCCGGTTATCTGTGAGAGTATTATAGACAAGAGCTGTATGGGAAACCGCCCTATTAGAAAAGTTGACCAACAAACAAGCTAGCATGGGGACAAGCAAAATTGGAAGCCTTCCCCTCAGTACGGTTCCCCTTTATCCAGTGCTTTTTTCGGGGGGGGGGCGTAGGGGTACGCATACCCCTAAACATTTTGTGAATCTTTGTGCTTTTGTCCATTTGCTGTAGTTATTTTTCCTGATTTGAACTATCAAATGGTGATTTTCTGGAGTAAAAAAAAAATGTTTAGGGGTACTCTCATTTTAAGAAAAAAAGCACTTTCTTTATCGCCAGACGTAGGCAAACTCGGCCCCCAAGATGTTTTGGGACTACAGATCCCATCATCCCTGACCACTGGGGTCCTGTTAGCTAGGGATGATGGCTAAAAACATCCAAAACATCTGGAGGGCCGAGTTTGCCTATGCCTGCTTTATCACATACATAGCCACAACCTATCCTCCCCCACCAACAGCATACAAATCAATATGGCTAACCTGACCCCACAACCTAGCCCCCCCCTTTACAAACAAGCCACACTGCAATCAACTGAACACAGCCAAGCAGGCTCGGGGGACCCCCCCCCCCAAAAAAAACCCCTACGCTAAGACTTTAGGCAAGAGAATGAAAGAACAATAACCTCCCAATCTCCCTTCCATTCTTTTTCCGCAACTGCAAGACGTCTATGACAAAAGAGTCTCTCGCTAAATGTAAATGAACTGTGAAAAAGACTCTATGAATTGGAAGTGGAGAGGATAGATGTACCTTTCCCTGCATCTGTTTTGTAACACAAAAAAATATCCTTAATAAAAACTATTTTAAAAAGAAAAGAAAAAGCTGGGTAGGAAAGCTGAGCAGTAGGAGAAATGGCAAGAAGGTTTGAGATTGGCGTGCATGACGCAAATATATGCATATACAACGTTGCTGTCGTGGTGAGATCAAATGTGGGAGAATCTTCCTGTGCTTCTTGCAACGCTGCACAAAGACGTGCAATTTTTTTCCACCCTTCCATCTTGCATCACCCTCAATGCAGACACTTCAAATACTTGGGTTGCGTAAAATTTTGTAATTTCTAATGTGGCTATTGCAGTAAAGTGGAGGGGGGTTAAGGGGGGGCACCAATACAGCTACTTGCCGAGAGCACAAGGGATCCTAGGTTTGCCTCTGGGTATGCCGTGTCCTTTAAAATTTCTCATTATGAAACAAGATTTGGGGATCCCTTGCTCGTAAAAGCACTCTCCCAAGACAGGTTATGTGTGCAAACCATTCGAGCAAAATACATGCTGGTAAGACACATGTTTGCAATCTAAATCTGATCTAAATTCTGGAAAATTCTGCAAAGCTATGAAAAAACAATGGCACTTCAAAACTTAATTGCCTTTCTGAGCAACACACTGTTTACAACTTATGAGTAAAAACATACATTTCTACAGAAGACACTGTTTATGAGTAAAACCATGCCTTCAAAACAAGCGATGACCTCCATCTATTACACAGATTAGTCATTCTGTGCTGCCTGCTCAGAGATAAGGAAAGTTCGTGAAATCTTATTCTTTCATAATTTGACTCGGAGGTGGCAAAAGATAAAGAAACGGCAACCTGAACTAGCCGAAGCGTTCCTGGAGCATAAAGTGTTTGATTTCCACAGATATGTGAGGCAAAGATCTCAAACCTACCTTGAAGCTGACTTGGCTGCCGGTCACAACTGTTGATGGCAAAGTTCAGCAGCAAGGGAGCTGTTGACCTGCACACACTCTGAGGCAGTGGAAGCTGTTCTCAGGCCAACTCCAGAATTTCAGAAGCTGTGCTTCCCCTCTAGAGGTAACCAAGGAACATCGAACCCTGCAAGATTATCTCAAGACAACCCCTCCCTTCCTGTGAAGAAAGGGCAAGCCCAACAGTATGCAGCTAGCTTGTTTCTGCCTCAGCTACAAAAATATATTGGGGGAAATAATCAACTACCTGCACTTTCAGAGAGGGTGCACAGAGGAAGTGTACTAATCTATCTCATGTACACCCCTGTGTGTCTCCACCCTCTGGAACTCAAGGCATGGGTTTTCCCAAGTAAATCACCTTGATTCCAAGAACTGACCAGCCCCAGACCTGCTTAGTTTCAGCAAAGTGCCTTTGGACCAGAACTGAGGAACCTGTGTTGCCCCTCCAGATATTGTTAGGACTCCATCTCCCATCATCCCTGGTCATCATTGGCTGTGATAGATGGAGCTGGTGGGAGTTGGAGTCAAGCAAGGTTCTGAAATAAAAAAAATTAATATATATTCATAAATGTGCCGGCCAGGCGCGTACATGGATATGTGGACCACATGTCTGGAGCAGCACAGGAAGACCGTCCTGAAACCATTTTGACTCCCCAACTGACCAAATGTTTTCTCTGCAAGGAGGGAGGGGGTGAGGGAACCTTCCCATTGTCTCAGGAATTGGGTAAGCACCATCTCAAAGGAATGGCCAGACTACCAGGAAAGGCAATCAGATAAGGCATTATCAGATAACCTGGCAGACAGAAAAAACAACAACATTCAAATTTCTGTTGTAGACCGCCTTTTCTGTGATGTAGGTATGATGTTTGTGGGGGGTGGTCTTGAGCTCCAGGGCAGGGAATTTAAAATGTCTACATAAGGGCAGGCACACCTTGGTTCTGGATCCTCCTCCTTTCCTGCATGTGAGGGGAGCACCCTGTTGCAAAAGTTCAATAAAGATCAGGCTTACAAGCTGCTTTGCTTCTCAGTATTCTCTGGTTGGCCTCTGTTATTTTCTCCAACCAATAGAGAACCTACAAAGGACTTTATAAGGGCTCTTGTGTCCCCCATAAGGGAATAAGGGCAGATTTTTGTTTATTACAGTTCAGACCATGTCCTTAGATGTTTTTGAGCTGGGGGGGGGGTTGGATGCTTTGGCATCCAAAGGAGCACATGGCTGAGAGCTTTTCTTATCTCTGTTGGCTGCCTGACAAAAAATCCAAGAAGAAAGTCACTTGAATGAGGAGGAAAACGTAATGTGGATAATGCAAAAACATGTACCCATGGGATGCATTGAATCCACTTCACATTGTTATGTGGATGTGAGGGTATTTTGGGAAATGATGTATAATGAGATAAAAAAAGGTGTTTGAAGTGATAACACATTCCAATGGTGGGCGGGGCCACAGGTAAAAGTGGGTGGAGCAAAGAATGCAAATTTTCACCTCTGTACAGTAAGCCGGTTTCTACAAGTAGCCCTTTCTGTGTGCAAGGAAGAAACACCATCAGATTTCAAGGACGCATTCTAGCCAAGCAAAAACACCCAACAAGGGCGAAATGCAGGGCTGGTGATGGGGTGTGTCTAGGGGGAAGGGGGAGTCCAATAGGCCAGATGGAGAGGACCGCATGGCCCCATTTCTCCCCCCAGGCCTGAGATTTCCACATTGTTATGTAGCTCAGCATATCATGAGGCTCAAAGCAAGGGTGTGGGCGTTTCATTCATCTAGGGTGGTGGTGGTGGAACTTTTCGGCTGTTTTGAGAAAAGCCCAACACCATCCCCTGTCTCCATATACACAAAATCAAACAAAAAGTTGCGTAAATTTCCACTGTGTTGCTCTCCTTATAAGGACTTCTTTTGCCTGAAATTGACGCGTGGTTACAAGACGCACCGCAATCAGTTCACATCTGCTGTTGCTGCGTAGCATCACGCCCAACAAACAAAAGAACGAAACAAAAGAAGCTCTCATGCAAGGAAGCCCAGAGTACAACAGAGTGGAGGGTTGCTTATCTCGTGCATATACCGTAATTTGCCTAATGTCAAAGAGGCTTTGCAGGTTTTCAGCGCTTCAAAAACCTGCAAAACGTGTTTGGCCAGATAACTGTGCTGTTCCTTGCATGAGTGAAGAAAGCTGGGGAACAGTGTGAGCTAACAACCAACCATTCTGAAGGAAATCAGCCCTGAGTGCTCACTGGAAGGACAGATTTTGAAGCTGAGGCTCCAAGACTTTGGCCACCTCATGAGAAGAGAAGACTCCCTGGAAAAGACCCTGATGTTGGGAAAGATGGAGGGCACAAGGAGAAGGGGACGACAGAGGATGAGATGGTTGGATGGTGTTCTCGAAGCTACCAGCATGAGTTTGACCAAACTGCGGGAGGCAGTGGAAAACAGGAGTGCCTGGCGTGCTCTGGTCCATGGGTCACGAAGAGTTGGACACGACTAAACGACTAAACAACAACAACAACCAATCTTTTCTTCAATTTCAACACAGAAGGCTTTCATCATGATCAACCTTCCAGCTTCTGCTAGTTCCCGCTCACATCTCCCACTTTCCGATACTCAAATAGCATTAAATAACCCCTACGCCCACCATATAAAACTGTAGCTTACAAGAGAACAAAAACAAGGCGACAGAACAGCATGTACTGCATCTATAAGAAAAACAACAACAACAAAATGACACACACACACACCAAATGACATCCAGGTCTATTCAGAATTGTTCTTCCCGTCTCTGTGGTGCCTTGTAGATCTTCTGATAACTTGTACCCCTGCCCCCATATGTGATTTACTGGCTGCAGCACCAGGTTCCAATCACATTGCTGATAATCAGCTTGTTACTGTGCCCTGGGTTCAAGTTCCTCGATGTTACAATTTATGTCACCTGTCCCTCCCATATGGCTGAACATTTGATGCTGACACAGTGCAGGGCTTCTACTTTACAGTGGTACCTCGGGTTAAGTACTTAACTCGTTCCGGAGGTCCGTCCTTAACCTGAAACTGTTCTTACCCTGAAGCACCACTTTAGCTAATGGGGCCTCCCGCTGCCGCCGCACCGTCGGAGCACAATTTCTGTTCTCATCCTGAAGCAAAGTTCTTAACCCGAGGTACTATTTCTGAGTTAGCGGAGTGTGTAACCTGAAGCGTATGTAACCCGAGGTACCACTGTAATTGCTCTTGTGGTCTGCGTCCATGCTGAGCAATCATAAATATGCACCTGGTCATTTGACTGCAATGGCTTTAAGTTCTTTTGAGCCTCTGCCATTCTATGCCTTTTGTTTTCCTTTCAGTCCATCCAAATAAATAGATAAAAAGAAAATAAACCTTTATTGTCACTACACCACCTGTGTGCAGTGAAATTAAACAACCCCCCCCTCCTCCCCACACATACACTCAAGTCTTGTTCACGCTCTGTGTGCTTGTCGGAAGTCAATTGCACCACTATTTTTTTTGCATTCAGCAGCCCAACAGTCCATGGATAAAAACTGTTCTTTAACCTGATGGTGTGGCTGACTATACTTCTGTATCTCCTGCCCGAAGGCAGGAAATTAAAGAGGTGCTGGCCAGGGTGTGAGTCGTCCCTAAGAATTTTCCTCGCTGTCCTGAGGCAGCGGTCTCCCGCGATGTCATCTAGCGAACTAGATGACATTGCTAGATGATATCATGGGACAGCCCGTGATATCATGTGCTGTATTCACCACCCTCTGTATGGACTTCCTGTCCGTGGCTGTCAAACCAGCGTACCACACTGTAATACAGTATGAAAGGACACTTTCTATTGTGGCCTGGTAGAATGAGATCATCAATTATTGTTTGACATTGTTCTTTCGCAAGACCCTGAGGGAATGGAGTCTCTGTTGGGCCTTCCTAACCACCTGGGTTGTATTGATTTTCCAAGTGAGGTCCTCACTAAGGTAAACTCCCAGTAATTTAAAGGAAGAGACTCTCCACACAGCCCCCTCCCTGATATACAACGGGGCTAGTTCCCCTCTCTTCCTCCGAAAGTTCAACACCATCTCCTTTGTCTTGCTGATATTTAGGTGCAAGTTGTTCTCTAGGCACCATGTGGAGACTTTTTGAACCTCCTCCCTGTACACTGATTCATCTCCACCTGTAATTAGACCCATTGTGGTGGTATCATCTGCAAACTTAATTGCAGTGGATGGATCAGATGAAATACAGTCATATTTATACGACGAGTACAGGTACATAGGCTTCCCTATGGGGTGCCAGTGCTGAGCTTCAGAGAGGTAGATGTAACAGGCCAAATCCTCGCTATTTGTGTGCGATCCCTCAGAAAGTCTTTAATCCAATCACAGGTGGTAGGGGATAGGTCCAGGTCCATCAGCTTTTTAATAAGAATGTCCGGAAGGGTGGTATTAAAAGCCGAGCTATAATCAATAAACAGCATTCTGACATAATTCCCCGGTCCCTCCAGATGACTCGTTGCAAGGTGAAAGACTGTAGCTATGGCATCATCTGTTGATCTATTTCTCCTATAAGCGAACTGGTGTTCATCAAAATCCGGTGGAAAACATGTCCTGGTAGTTTATTGTTGTACATTGTTTTAATTGTTTGTTTTCCTTCTGTGAGTGTGCCCCCAAGTGTGTTTTATAAGCTGGTCTCTGACCGTAATAAATGATCTATCTAAAACATGTCCTGAGGTGTTGAACATGTTTCCAGAAGCGTACTGCGTTATTCCTTCAGCCTCTGATAATTGGGCAACTCGGTTCGAATAACCCTTTCAAACGGAAGCTCAGCAGGTGCTTTTCCACGTTCCAGAGGAGATGCTCCATAATTTGGGCCAGTACCTGAATCCTGTTATTTCTTTATAACTTGTTGTAATGGCTTTAGGGGTTGCTTGTGTGTAAGTTACCGCCGCTCTGGGCTAGGTTGCCTGGTTAGACCGTTTCTGTCTGGACAGCCATCCACTCCGTGGCTGTTCAGTCGCTAGCAGAATCCGTCAGTGGGTGTTTCTTGAACCTCTTCCAGCAAAGAAGTTCTTTGACGCCAAGTCGCCGCCTACGTTCCCTGCGCGGAAGTCTTCTGCGCAGGGTGGGTGTGGGCAGCGGAGGACCTGTGCTCTCCTCGCTGGTCTCCTGCGAAGAGTCCTGGAGCCTCCTCTCTGCTTCCCCCATCGGCCCCCCTCTATCCCTGGTGTTGAGCTGATTTTCTTCCCCAGCCGGAGACCTGCCTCTCTCCCTGCTTGGCCCCTCTCCAGCATCGCTGTGGAGCCTCGCCTCCTCCTCTAGTTCCGATGGCAGTTCCCTGACACTTGTACTTCCATTTTCAACGAGACCATTCGACTGAGAATATTTGTGGCTTGATGTGATCTGAAGAAATCCCATAAACTTTGGAGAAGTTCTAAAACTCACAACAAGCCAAACTGAGGGCCATTATCTGTCCAAACCCCCTCAGAAATGCCATGCCAAGCAAAACAAAAAATTGACTTAATTTTCCCAAGTCCCTGGGAAGCAGTGGTGTCCATTAGTAAAGCAACCTCTGGATATTAAGAAAAATAGTCTACAATCAGGGCATAGTGAGGATTTTTGTGCATGCAAGCAGATATATGCCAACTTTTGGTCCACGTCAAAATAGGTTATTAGATCACCAGCATGGGCTGTTTGGGCTGACAAGCAATGCATCCTTTCACAACTGCTTCAATGTCATGATTAATTTGATACCAGAACAAAACATCAAATAAAGCATTTTTAACATTGTCTTCCCATTTAACTTCCAGTTCAGAGGCATTCAAGTCGCAGTTGATAATGCTCTCACTCCATATGCTCTTAATTTTGCTTTCATATTATCCCTGTAGCTTGGTTTCCTTTGTAGCAGGCATAGGCAAACTCCGGCCCTCCAGATGTTTGGGACTACAATTCCCACCATCCCTGACCACTGGTCCTAGGGATGTTAACTAGGGATGATGGGAATTGTAGCCCCAAACATCTGGAGGGCCAGAGTTTGCCTAGGCCTGCTTTGTAGCATTGCTATGCTTTCAGGAATCACGTTTGTGCTCCAGTGTTTTGTTTTAAAGTTCAGCTTGCTGCCATTTATCTCTAACTTAATATGCCAGCCCTTTGGTGATATAGATTGTTGCTGCTTTCTTCCTGTGACACTATGCACAGGTTGCAGTTTCTTCTTGCCACTAATTTTGTTTGCAGGCCCTAGCAAAGTGGCCCGCCTTCAGCCATCTGCTGCATGTTTTTCCACCAGCCCTGCACCGCTGTGGGTGCATGCAAACTTTCCTGCATTTCCTGCAAACTTTGGCTTGCTGTTCCAAATAAGTCAAAACTAGGTTTTGAGTGAGGCTCACTATCACTGCCACCCTCCACCATGGCTGCTAGAAGTCACAATCCACAAAATCAACAAAACTCTTTCCTTCAAACAAATAAACTGTACTCTCTTTTGCATGTAATTTCTTGCAACTCAGGAGATTTCAATTGCTTTTTGCTAAAGTAAAGAAATTTCTAGCAATTTCCCAGTCAGTTTGCAATCCTGTTTCTTAGGCCCTTATTAGACAGAAGTTTCATTATTATTTTCAGTGCTTTTTTGGGGGGGGAACGGACGCAGGGGTATGGATATCCCTAAACATTTTGTGAATCTTTGTACTTTTGTCCATTTACTGTATTAATTTTTCCCGATTTAAACTATAAAATGGTGATTTACTTGAATCAAAATGAGAGTACCCCTAAACATTTTTTTGGAAAAAAAGCACTGATTATTATTATTATTATTTCATTATCTCCCATCATCCGAGGATCACAGGGAGATTTACAATATGTTTACAGTCTGGCTCAGCCTTCGCGGAAGGCTCTAAGAATTCTGTCTCACTTTTTTATTGTATGAAGAAACCTCTCTTTCAAACATCTTGCTTTTTTGCTTTGTGTGCAAACGTTCCTCAGACTTGTTAACCACACTATCATGTTTAGACTTTTTTTTCTGCAGCTAGTGAAAAGGTGTTAAACAAATCAGCATCTTGGGGCCCTGCAAAATTCACCAGCAGAGCTGCCTTCCTTTTATCAGTTGTCGTCTCGGCAGCTACACTGGCTTCTATGAGCAGGTCAAAGTGCTGCTTAAATCTTCTCCAATTTTCTGGAGCACAGCTTAAGAGATCTAACACATCTAGGGCTTCTTTCTCAAGCTTTCTGGCTTCAAAATCACCCTATAGATCACTATCCCACTTCTGGTACTGCCTGTTGTTCCCTGTATTAGTGAAGAAAGCAGGGAGCTGTCCTAGACTGAGAACAAATGTTTTATTTAGTTTCAACTCAAAATACCTTCAATCCTGCCGTTTCCCTCATATGCTCTGGCGACACTCCTTGTTCCTTCCAGCCCAGCTCTTTAAAGAAGCCAACTTTCACATTAGGGGCTTTCTTTATCAAACCCACAATATTTTTACTTAAAGAAATTTAGCATTGTTGGAGAGATATACAGTGGTACCTTCATACTCAAATGGCTTGGCTCCCGAACAAATCGGCTCCCGATTGTCGCAAACCCGGAAGTAAGTGTTCCGGTTTGTGAATGTTTTTCGGAAGCTGAACATCTAACGCGGCTTCCGCTTGAGTGCAGGAAGCTCCTGCAGCCAATCAGAAGTCGCGCCTTGGTTTTCGAACAGTTTCGGGAGTCGAACGGACTCCTGGAACAGATTAAGTTCGACAACAGCAACAAGAATTTTATTAGCACAAGTATGGAAAACATAGAAAACGCCAACAAAGGAAGAATGGCAGCTTAAGCTTATGGACTACGCGGAACTGGCTAAGCTGACAGAGAGGATACAGGAGAGAAACAACATCGATTTCAAAAAGGACTGAGAACCATTTACAAACTATATAAAAAGACAGTATAAAGATTTGGACCCATTGTGTTGTAAATAAAAATATGCCCTTTTCCCTTATGGGGTATCCAAGAGCCCATATAGAGTCCTTACATAGGTTCCCTATTGGTAGGAGAAAATAACAGAGGCCAACCAGAGAATATTGAGAAGCAAAGCAGCTAGTAAGCTTGATCTTTATTGATCTGTTGCAACAGGGTACTCCCCTCACACACAGGAGAGGAGGAGGACCCCCAAAATTGCTGTGCAAGGGCTTATAAAGACTTTTGAAATTCCCATCCTGTAGATCAAGACCACCCCCAGAAACATTATGCATACATCACAGAAGGGGTGTAACCTAAGACCACCCCTCAGATACATCCCACCTACATCACAGAAATTTAAATGTTTTTTTTCTCTTGTCCTTGTTTATCTCCTGTCTGGCAGGTTACTTGATTGGATTTCCTGGGGAGCCTGGCCATTCTTTTGTAGTGGTAAAATACTTATTTCCTGGGCCAGGTCACAGGCTCACACCTTATTCATATCTTAAATGTGTCCTTAAGACAGGATTTGTGAGGAAAGAGACAGTGGGGAGACTTTTCCAGTTTGACCTTGCAGAGAAAACATTTGGTCAGTTTAGGAATCAAAATGGTTCCAGGTTGGCCTTCCTGTGTTGATCTATGTATGTGCGGTTATGAACATTGCCATATATCTAAGACCATAAAATTCCTATCACAATTGGCAGGTTTGACTAAACTTTCACAACTATATAAGAGGTAAAACCAGCAGGGTATAGAATTTGTTTAACAAATCAATATGGAAATACGGGGGAAGCCAAAGAGGGGGGAGGGGAGAAATATGGATATATAAATTGTTCAATTAAGATTTGTGGGAAATTTGTTGTTATAATTTGAAAATTCAATAAACATTAAAAAAAAAATTGAGAACCAAGGTATGCATATGGGCACAGATGCAGTTGGCAGGAACACTGCTAAGTATTTATAATATTGATACATGTTGATTTAATGTATATGTGTTTTAAATTGTATTTATTGCAGTTTCTGGGGACTCGCTGGGTGTCTATTGAATGATAATACAATAAGCAAAGAGTCCTGTGGCATACTGAAGACTAACAGAATTATTGCTGTGTAAGTTTTGACGGCCAATGAATATGCCGAGTCCTCACTGGGCTGTTTCGGGATTACCTTCCTTCCCCAATTTTTTTATTGGTAGTTCTGCAAGCCTTGAGTTTCCCCAAGCATACTGATACTTCCCTGTTTGTGATGTATCAGCACTCGCCCATGAACACAGCCAATTCAGGAAATGATAAATACAAACGGGCATATAGAGGAAAAAATATAGAGAGAGGAAAACATTGGAAATGTGGGGTGAAAAGATCATTAAATGCAAAAAGCACAGTTTATGGAAAGCTGAATTGTATACACTGAGGCTGTGTAAGTACCATACATTTAAAGCACACAACCTCCCCCCAAGATTCCTGGGAACTGTGGTTTAAGGATCTTGGAAACTGTAGCTCTGTGAGAAGTAAACTAGTTTCCCAGTATTCTTTGGGAGATGCTTTAAATGTATTGCCTACACAGAAGCTAAGATAGCTATGAAGACTGTTTCAACACGTAACAGGAAAGGAAACCTCACTGGGTCCTCAACGAAGCTATAAAGAAGAAGCTATAAAGCAGAGGGTTTAAAATATAATGCAGAAAGATTAAAATAGTGTTATGAGCAAGGGAGGGGATTTTCAACATTTGTATTTTGAATTTGAGGGGGGGATATAAAAATACGTATTGTCAGATAGCTCCATTCTTGCTTAGAGCATGGTACTGATAACACCAAAGTTTAATCCCTGTATGGGGCGGCTGCACATTCCTGCATTGGACTAGATGGTCCCTTCCAACTCTTGTGATTCTATGACACAATTTAGTCCCAGGAGCATTACATAGGAGCCGTAAGATATTGTTTTGAACTGTTGGAAATTTCATTTCCAGAGTGTTCAGAGGTAAGGCACATGGAGACATCCTACAGCAAAGATAGATAGATAGATAGATAGATAGATAGATAGATAGATAGATGATAGATAGATAGATGATCAGATTTATGCATAAATCTGACTGAAGATAACTAGGGTGGCTAGATGTTTAATAGTTTACTTATTTATTCCATTTACAGTGGTACCTCGGGTTAAGTACCTAATTTGTTCTGGAGGTCCGTTCATAACCTGAAACTGTTCTTAACCTGAAGCACCACTTTAGCTAATGGGGCCTCCCGCTGCCGCCAGAGCACGATTTCTGTTCTCATTCTGAAGCAAAGTTCTTAACCCGAGGTACTATTTCTGGGTTAGCGGAGTCTGTAACCTGAAGCGTATGTAACCCGAGGTACCACTGTATATCCCATCTTTCCTCCAAGGGTCTCAAGGGGGGGTTATACAACCTTCTTCCCCCTCCTCATTCTATCTTCACAGCGACCTTGTGAGGTAGGTGAGGATGAGAGAGCACAATTGGCCCACGATTATCCAGCAAGCTTCGTGGCTGAGTTGGGTGTAGGACTCCCACCCTGTTTTGCACACGGGCACTCTAGATATAACCTAGAGCCAAAGCTAAAGAGAACTGTATTTTCCTGTTCTTTTCTGCGAGAGTCAGATGTCTCTCTCTTGCATTCTGTGGCCATTAACAGCACTGCAAAACTGCTCCGTCTCACGTAAACAGAGTAACAGCTTCCACATGAGGAACGTTCAGCAGCTGTTGGGCTTGTCAGTGCTTGCAAAACACTGGCTTTCAGAATGACTCCAGGATGAACTTTCAGAAAGAGGTCGAGACTAGCTGTACGCCTCTTTTACGATGTGGCTATTTAATTCTGGTCTACGGGTCTCTTAAGAGGATGGCCAGGTCCAAAAAGAAGGCAGAGGTCCTAACCCTTTAATTGCTGTGCAGAAGCAGGCAATTCAGCAGGTGTAGCCCACACCTGCTGAAACTCACCTACCGCCACACAACTATTAAAAAGTGCCGTCGCCCTCTCCTCTTTTTGCAGCTGGATACCCATAACCGCCCGTTGGGCCTCAAAAGTAAATAACACGAGGATATTTCTGAAGAGCTGGGGATTTCTCTGAAGTTTCCACCACACCACAACGAAGCAGTCTATTCTTCAGTTTAAAATTCAAAGCTTAAAAATAGAACGGCAGTTTTGAAGTTTCCGCCACAATGGTTGGTAAGGCTACGCACACGCCCCTCCAGGTGCGCACAGCGTAGAGCGTCCTTTCCCCACAGCCAGCCATGCATGCATAGAGCTGTGTTGGATCATGGTCCCAATGGGGAAAACGCAGTGAGTCTGGAAAGAACGAGAAAATCAGGGCTATGGGAGCCAGAGTGGTGTAGTGGTTAAGAGCGGTGGACTAGTAATCTGGTGAACCGGGTTCGCGTCCCCGCTCCTCCACATGCAGCTGCTGGGTGACCTTGGGCTAGTCACACCTCTCTGAAGTCTCTCAGCCCCACTCACCTCACAGAGTGTTTGTTGTGGGGGAGAAAGGAGGTTGTTAGCCGCTTTGAGACTCCTTTGGGTAGTGATAAAGCGGGATATCAAATCCAAACTCCTCCTCTTCTTCTTCTTTGTACATGCCATTACCTTTAAAGAACATTTGAAATGCGGTCTTTCTTTCAAATAATTCTGGAAACTTCAGCTTACCCCTCCAGATCTAAAATTCCGAGCAGCCTTAACAAACTTCAGTTCGCATTATTCTTTGGGGGAGGATTGATGATTCAAATGTGTTTTAAAGGTATGGTCCAGAACAGCAGTCCCTTTGTGAAGAACCACGGATGTTAAGCTTCCTAAAGCTGGCGGCAGATTGGAGTAACTGCCGTTGCTTGTATTTGTGGAAATGAAGAATCAACCGTTGGATTTTGTTCCAGCATCCCTAGGTGTAACTCAAAATCTTTCACAGCTTCTAGAAGAACTGAAAATTGTGTACACACTTCTGTGTTCCCACCGCTGGTTTTGGAGCCTACACACAAGGTTAGCCACAATCATTATCTACCGTGCATTTATCCTGTTATTTTCCCCATGCCAACTAAGCTTTGATTCAAATTGAGAAAAATAATAACTAGCTGTGTTTTAAGCTGGTAATGGGCACATAGCCCAAGCCTCACACTTCTTCCTAGGCACCATCTTAAGGCTATGAAGCACGCAGACCTCATGGCTTCAACATAAGCCAGTTTTCTTTCTTTCTCTGCTCCCCACCCTATTTCTTAACATCCAGCTGGATAGTAGAGAAATTTGAATGCTTACTCACACTTTTGTGGCAGTTTGACCGGTCCTAATAAAGTAGGGGTGTCTAATCCGTGGCCCTCTAGATCTTGCGGAACTCCTATAATTCTCGACCACTGGCCAGGCTGATGGGAGATGGGAGTCTAACATCTAGAGAGCACTATGTTCGCTACTCTATAAGAAAAGGTGGCTGTGTCTGATGTGAATTTTGGATTCCCCATCACCATCTTACAGATTCATACAGCTGCCTTTGTTTAGATGAAAGCCATGTGACGTTCAAATTGCAAAATGTGGAGCAATAAACACCTGATTTCATCGTGAAAAATGATCTTCACGACACACATTCGTAAAACTACAGGAAAATATGTACAAAAGAACTTTAGAAAGAGGGTAGAGCTTACATTCCCCAAGAAACAGAAAAAAGAAAGAGCTTAAGCTGTAAGTTAATTAAGCATTGTGCAGAATTTACCAAAAATATATCAGACAATGGAAACAATTACAGTGGTACCTTGGGTTAAGAACTTCATTCGTTCCGGAGGTCCATTCTTAACCTGAAACTGTCCTTAACCTGAAGCGCCACTTTAGCTAATGGGGCCTCCCACTGTTTCTGCGCCGCCGTGCAATTTCTGTTCTCATCCTGAAGCAAAGTTCTTAACCTGAGGTGCTATTTCTGGGTTAGCGGAGTCTGTAATCTGAAGCGTCTGTAACCCGAGGTACCACTGTATACCGAACATGGAGCAACACAAGAGAGAGTTTTGAATCCCAGATACTTGGATCATGTTGTGTCGCGAAAAGCAATTTGCTCAATCTTGGACTAGAAATGGAGATTTAAAGGGACGTAACTTGAGGAGCAGTTGTGAAGACAAAGTAATTGATTAAAAAAATAAAGAACCAGAAGGTGTTCCACACATCAAAAGTGCTATTTGCATGTTAAACGGAAAGTGGTCTCACAGAGAGGTTTTGTCACAGATAAACATAGACAGTGTCAATTTATCTGCATACCATATTTTCCACAAATGAGTTTGTGCTGAAAATACACTGCAAATAAACATTCTGATTACAATAACCATAATGTATAATTTTAAAAAAGGATCACTGCATCAGAACACTGGAAGTTAAGCAATTCATCAGCTCATGTAAAATAGGGCAAACACCCACCAAATATGTCTTGCGTGAACTTAATTCTGAATTAGTTA
The DNA here is from genome assembly GCF_964270895.1 of Podarcis filfolensis. Classification (NCBI taxonomy): domain Eukaryota; kingdom Metazoa; phylum Chordata; class Lepidosauria; order Squamata; family Lacertidae; genus Podarcis; species Podarcis filfolensis. Next base: position 113,527,635 of record NC_139605.1, on the reverse strand, counting down.
AAGTAGGGTAGTTACCCTTTTTATTAACTCTAAAAAAGAAGACCTCTGCTGCTTTGTTCCTCCAGCATTCACAGGGGCTAACCAGATGCTTCGTGCAGGGATGCATGCAAGCAGGGCATAAAGAAAACCTCCTCCATTGTTTGCCATCAGCACATCTCAGAGATCTACTGCTGAATGTGCCTAATTTTCATCAGGGTTGGCTAACCTGTGGCCCTCCAGATGTTGTGGAACTCCCATCAGCTAGCATGCATGGTCAATAGTCAGGGATGATGGGAGATGGAAGTGAGAGCTGGACCATAAAGAAGGCTGATCGCGAAGAATGGATGCTTTTGAATTATGGTGCTGGAGGAGACTCTTGAGAGTCCCATGGACTGCAAGAAGATCAAACCTATCCATTCTGAAGGAAATCAGCCCTGAGTGCTCACTGGAAGGACAGATCCTGAAGCTGAGGCTCCAATACTTTGGCCACCTCATGAGAAGAGAAGACTCCCTGGAAAAGACCCTGATGTTGGGAAAGATGGAGGGCACAAGGAGAAGGGGACGACAGAGGACGAGATGGTTGGACAGTGTTCTCGAAGCTATCAGAATGAGTTTGACCAAACTGCGGGAGGCAGTGAAAGACAGAAGTGCCTGGCGTGCTCTGGTCCATGGGGTCACAAAGAGTCGGACACGACTAAACGACTAAACAACAACATCTGGAAGGCTACGGCCATGTTTTACCTAATGCCAGAAAACTTCACAAAGTTATACCATCCTGAAGATCAGAAGGAAAGGGTGTGGCACCAAAACAAAGAAGGAAAGTGGGGGGAGATATTTACGAGCTAGGTGCCTGGATAAGCAGATAGGTCTTTAACTGCTCCTTACAGATAGCAAAGGCCTCCCCTCCCTGCACCCTCATTATTAGGACCTCTGTCTGTAAGATTGCCAGCTTGTTCAAGGTTGCTGCAGCTCAATACACAAACCTTAGCCGATGATCATTGCCAGGTTGGATTTCTGCACACAAGAACAGACCAGCACAGTTTGCAGGTTGCTGGGGTTTTTTTCTGGTCACCTGGCAGCCCTACCCATTTGTCGCTGTATCCACAGTTCCATGACTCAATGCTTTTGTCCCTTCTCAAAACAAGCAAGCCAAAAACCTTGCAGGCAACCAAGACAAACTCACGGTTTGATGTTGATGCATGCTGGTTCCAAAAGCAGGCACTCTGGTCTGATCACTCGGTCACCGAAACTGGAGTAGCAGATGCACGGTGGTTTGGAAGAACAGGCAAGGCTTCTGGGGTCCCCTGCCTTCTTGGGGCTGTTTTCCCAAGCTTGAAGGAACAGCAGCAGGGCTGGCCAAAGGCACTTCCTCCCGTCACATTCAGCTCTGCTGCTCGCAAGTGACAACTTGATTTGCGTGCGTCTTTTCTTTTCTTCTGAAGCCTGTTGAGAGGAAGCCTCGAAGGTCATGCAGTGGAAAAGCAGGCGGCTTGGAAGGCGGGAGGAGACCAAGAGCTGAGGCAGAGAAAGAGAAGCCGGCAAAGACAAAAACGGCTGATAAGGGAGAAAAGAGGCCCAGATTGAGGTGCGTGTCTTAAGAAGCATAGACAGCAGTGTTAGAAACTCAGATATATATATAAGCTAGGCACCAAATGGTGCCTTAAACCAAAGTCGTACAGTGGTACCTCGGGTTACAGATGCTTCAGGTTACAGACGCTTCAGGTTACAGACTCCGCAAACCCAGAAATAGTGCTTCGGGTTAAGAACTTTGCTTCAGGATGAGAACAGAAATTGTGTGGTGGCGGCGCGTCAGGAGCGAGAGGCCCCATTAGCTAAAGTGGTAGCTCACGTTAAGAACAGTTTCAGGTTAAGAACGGACCTCCGGAACGAATTAAGTTCTTAACCCGAGGTACCACTGTAGTTGCCTAAAAGGAATGTCTAGTTGCCATAAGGACGCGGGTGGCGCTGTGGGTTAAACCACAGAGCCTAGGACTTGCCGATCAGAAGGTCGGCGGTTCGAATCCCCGCGATGGGGTGAGCTCCCGTTGCTCGGTCCCTGCTCCTGCCAACCTAGCAGTTTGAAAGCACGTCAAAGTGCAAGTAGATAAATAGGTACCGCTCCGGAGGGAAGTTAAATGGCGTTTCTGTGCGCTGCTGTGGTTCGCCAGAAGCGGCCTTAGTCATGCTGGCCACATGACCCAGAAGCTGTATGCCGGCTCCCTCAGCCAATAAAGCGAGATGAGCGCTGCAACCCCAGAGTCGGTCATTACTGGACCTAATGGTCAGGGGTCCCTTTACCTTTACCTTTAGTTGCCATTTTGGGGCAAGATGGCTCTAAATGGCTTTTCAAATGATGGACTGATTCTCAGCTAAACATCTGGCTTGTTCAGATGACAACCTTGAGCTAGGTTAAGAACTTTGAGAACTTAAAGGGGGGGAAGTCACTTGATCCAGGGACAGTCCACATATATATATTGGCCTAGCCTGACCTATTTTTTTCTTAATGGTGACTGCTCCTGTTCAGGCTCCACAGAAAAAGCATTTTGGTTCCAGAAATTCATTCCAATTGTGCTGCTAAAATGTAACGGATAGAATTCTACAGGACGGGGTATTAGTGTGTGAAGACAGCCTAGATCCAATTGTCCCCAGGGATGCACCTCCAGATGGTGAAGATGTCAGGCGCCATCCTGGTGGCCAGACATCTTTACTTGGTCGCAAGTGTTCGAAAAGCCTGGTGTGAAATGCACCTGACTAATTTCAGTTACAGATAGGTAGCCGTGTTGGTCTGCCATAGTCAAAACAAAAAATTTTTTTTCCTGCCAGTAGCACCTTAAAGACCAACTAAGTTAGTTCTTGGTATGAGCTTTCGTGTGCATGCACGTGTGTGTATCTGAAGAAGTGTGCATGCACACGAAAGCTCATACCAAGAACTAACTTAGTTGGTCTTTAAGGTGCTACTGGCAGGAAAAAAATTTTTTTGTTCTGACTAATTTCAAACACTGATAGACAGGGCCGTGCCTTATGCTGGTTTTATCATTTTCCATGCTTGCTGCAAAGTGGCGGGAGAAAGGGAAGAACGTTTTTCAACAGGAAATATATTTCTGGCCAACCATTTGCTTCACCTTCCAATAGCTGTGCCTGTAGTAATGGACCTCTCTGTGGAGTAAGGACACTCCATTCACTTTCTAGTCTGTTTCTAGGCCTGTCTAGACTTCTCGCAGAATGGAGGACTAGAATGCAGAGGTTCACTTCTGTTCTTCAGAATAGAAACCACAAAAAAATTCCCTCACCCACACACGAAAATCTACCTCACGACATGCAAACATACAGAGAACTCAGCACGCCACAGCACTCTTCCTTTGTACCTCACAAGAACCACAAGCTAAAAGGCAGAATTGTCTGAGGAAAAGACCCTGATGTTGGGAAAGATGGAGGGCACAAGGAGAAGGGGACAACAGAGGACGAGATGGTTGGATAGTGTTCTCAAAGCTACCAGCATGAGTTTGACCAAACTGCGGGAGGCAGTGGAAGACAGGAGTGCCTGGCATGCTCTGGTCCATGGGGTCACGAAGAGTCGGACACGACTAAACGACTAAACAATAACAACAAATATACACTGAACACAACCATCATTCACTGTGGACACAGAGTCACTGGAACTGAGAAACAAGCAGCAGAAACAAGTTCTTGAGCTGATTTGTAAAATTTACGGCATGTAATGCCTTAAAAGAAAATATTATGAAAATGATTTCTAGGTGGTACATGACTCCAGTCAAGCTTGCAAAAATTTACCACTTGCCTGATAATAAGTGTTGGAAATGTAAAGAGACTGAAGGTACATTCTTTCACCTTTGGTGGACATGCCCAAGGATTAAGGCTTTCTGGGAAATGATTTATAATGAAATGAAAAAGGTATTTAAATATACCTTTCTGAAGAAACCAGAGGCCTTTCTCCTGGGTATGGTCGGCCAATTGGTGCCAAAGAAGGACAGAACATTTTTTATGTATGCTACAACAGCAGCAAGAATACTCATCGCAAAGTATTGGAAGACACAAGATCTACCCACTTTGGAAGAATGGCAGATGAAAGTGATAGACTATATGGGACTGGCAGAAATGACCGGCAGAATTCGAGACCAGGGAAAAGAGACGGCGGAAGAAGATTGGAAGAAATTTAAGGACTATCTTAAGAAACATTGCAAAATTATTGAAGGCTAGAACGATGTTGATTCAGAAATTAAGGAGTTAAAAGCTGTAATGATTATGTGATTAAGAAAAGGTTAAAAAGTATATAGAAATTAGGGAAAGGATTTGCTGAATTGACTTAATTAGAGAATGGAATACAGAAAGGGGAGGTATGAGGAGGTCGGGAAAGTAAGTTTTATGAATATAAGGGATGGAAACTATACTTGTTTTGTATGTGTGTTCTTTTTTTTTTTTGGATTGTATGTATTTTTATTGTTTTTGTTTTTATTGTTCTGTTTTTTCTGTTTTATATAAATTCCTAAACTTCAATAAATATATTATTAAAAAAAAGAGCTGATTTGTGACACAACCTTAGAAACGCAATTACCGAGGCGCTTTGGATTTCGGTTAGTAAAGAATACCTAGAATTGGCAGGTGAAGCAATCAGCCACCTGCCACCGTTTGGCCTATCGCCTATCTTTGTGAGAGAGGTTTCTCAACCACAGTGACTCTCAAAACAAAGAAACAGCTTAGCTGTACAAAATATATGCGGCAAGTACTTAAATAAATGCTCGTTAAATCTGCAGCTGAGGGCACAGGTGTAGCCAGGGTGGGCTGAGCTCCCTCTAACTGGGATTGTGTGTGGTTCTAAATTTGCAAGTTCAGTTACTGGCTTTGGAAGAGGAATATTTCTGAGTTGTTGGGTTTTCAAAATAAAATAAAATAAAATAAAAATAATAATGGAGCCAGTGGCTGGTGCTTCCCCAGAATAGTTGTCCTCCTGAAAACTCTCCTGACTCACTCAGTTTCACCCACTCAAAAGCCCCCACAGGCTCAAACTGAAAGGTGGGTTTTTTTCAAAAATTTTATTCATTTTATAACACAAATATAGAACACAAACAGAAAAAAACCAATACAAACAAATTCTTGTCATATCCTTATTTTTTCTAAACATTGTTAAGTGGGCTTCCCCTAGTCCCACCTCTATGATTTTCATTTTACTTCATCTTTAGCAGTTTACATATATAATTTCTAACCATCTTTTTTTTCCTATCACACTTACTTTAACCATAAAAAAACTGCACATTTTATCGCTTACAAATGATGCTATTTTAAAATACACTATCTTCTACTTCTAACCCTACAGCCTATATCCACTTCCAAAGCTATTCTAAGATTAATATATTAACACACTTTTTCAAATATTCTTTAAACTTCTTCCAATCCAAACTGAAAGTTTTGAAACCACTGGCTATTTTAAATTATCCTGTGGGAAGTCTTCCTGTATAACCGGCAATGATTATGGAAACGGCAGGACGGCTGCTTACAAATTTTTAAAAATAAGGGGATGGTTTCTCCCCGCCGCCCCATACCCCCTACACACACTCTTTCAAGCATCCAGCTTAAGAAAGAAGCTAAATGTACAGTGGTGCCTCGCAAGACGAAATTCATTCGTTCCGCAAGTTTTTTCTTCTTGCGAGCTTTTCGTCTTGCGAAGCACGGTTTCCCATAGGAATGCATTGAAAATCAATTAATGCGTTCCTATGGAGACCGCTTGCCAGGCTGGCGGTGCGGAGAAGGGCTTTTCTCCCCACCGCAAGCCTTCAGGACAGGTCCGGGAACAGAGGGGAAGGCGCGCAGCGCTTCTCCTCTGTTCCCGGGGCTTGCGGTGGGAGGAGGGTTTTTCCTCCCCACCGCCAACATTCAGAACAGCATTCTGAATGTTGGCGGTGGGAAGGAAAACCCTCCTCCCACCGCAAGTCTTCAGGACAGCCATCCGAAGGCTGGCGGTGGGGCGGAGAGACCTCCTCCCGCCGCCAGCCTTCCGAGCAGCCTTCCGAAGGCTGGCGGCGGGAGGTCTCTCCGCCCCACCGCCAGCCTTCGGAGGAGCCTTCGGAAGGTTGGCGGCGGGAGGTCTCTCCGCCCCACCGCCAGCCTTCGGAGGAGGTCCGAGGACAGTGGGGAAGACGCGCTGCGCTTCCCCGCTGTCCTGGAGATTTCCCTATGGGCTTTCGTCTTGCGAAGGAAGCCCATAGGGAAATTCGTTTTGCGAAGCGCCTCCAAAACGGAAAAACCCTTTCGTCTAGCGGGTTTTTCGTCTTGCGAGGCGTTCGTCTTGCGGGGCACCACTGTATGAGGTTTGGGCTGGGAAGTCTCCAAATGGAAGGCAGCCGATGGGGATGACATTTTTTTGCAACCCAGGGGCGGGGCGGGGGGCCTTTCCTCAGCCTGGGGGCTGCATTCCCTCCCAGGCAGCTTTCCAGGGGCTGCACACAGCAGGCCAGAAGTGGGCAAGGCATGGGTCTCTTACCTTTGTAAATGAAATATACTCAGAGTTGAGAGTGGATTTCGTGCTCTTTATTCAGCTCATAGTGGTGAGGAGGAATGGAAATTCCCCCAGAATGTCTGCTTTATATACATTATTTACACAATGGGCCCCACGTGATTGGCTAATTCCGGGATTCTCCTGTAGGCCAATCAGGTTGCGGATTCACTTCCACCTGGAGCTGGATTGGGTGACTCCTGTGGACCAATCAGACTGCTGCATTCTGGATCCTATTGTTCTAGGACCAATCAGACTGCTGCATTATGAATCCTATTGTTCTAGGACCAATCAGACTGCTGCATTCTGGATCCTATTGTTCTGGGACCAATCAGACTGCTGCATTCTGGATCCTATTGTTCTAGGACCAATCAGACTGCTGCATTCTGGATCCTATTGTTCTGGGACCAATCAGACTGCTGCATTCTGGATCCTATTGTTCTAGGACCAATCAGACTGCTGCATTCTGGATCCTATTCTTCTAAGACCAATCAGACTGCTGCATTCTGGATCCTATTGTTCTGGGACCAATCAGACTGCTGCATTCTGAATCCTATTGTGCTAGGACCAATCAGACAGCTGCATTTTGGATCCTATTCAACTCAGTACATAACAGTAAAGGAGTCTCTCTTTCCTCCATGCAAAAAGCCAGAGGTTCCTATGCCCCTCCACCCACATCTCCTCCTTGCAGGAAAGCAGGGATTGTGGTCACGATGCAAGGACACAGGCCAGCCATGCAAAGGCACTCCAGGGTTGGGGGGGGGGTTGCACACACCCCTCATGGCTCCTGGGAACTGTAGTTTGCCCCAACCAGAGCTGTATTTCCCAGCATCCTTCACAAACTCCCAGGGTTCTTTGAGGCGAGGGCCTTGGTTATTTAAAGGTATGCAGTCAATGCGAGTATGAAGTGAACCCAAGCAAGGGTGTGGCTTGGGGTGCGGGTGTGGCTCTTAATTTTTTCTAATTTCTCTCCAAAATGTATGATAGGTAGCTTTTTGTGCAATTACTGCAACATGGGCAGGCCTCTCGCAGACATGCCCTCAGCACAACTCTACATTGAAAACAATGAATTCTGAAATAACTTGGGATTTCTTGACCTGTTTGGTTTGTGTGTGTGTGTGTGTGTGTGTGTTTAGTGGCATGTAACAGAGGTTTAAAACTGAATGTTAGAGGAAATAAGCTGCAGCTGTTTTTTCACTTCCTAGTTACAGCGTGCCCTTTTTTTCCTTTCCTTTTTTAAACCTGCCGATAACTTTTATTCATTGTGTGCTAATAATATCCTGAATTCTTCTGATACTGGTTCACATGCGGGTCATTTAGTTCAAGGAGTTTGTGATTTGGTTTTCCATTGCACTTCATGTTCCTGTAGTCTGCATCAACTCGCCTCTTAAACACAAAACTCCACAAATGTACTATGGAAAAGAAAGAAAGATCTCCATTATCTCCCCACAAACTCACAATGCCTGAGAGCAATGTCTCACACCCAATGTCTCTGGTTTCTCTGAACTGAAACCAGAGGTGCTATTTGCACCTTTGTTATCCATGAAAATCTTTCAATAAAAATCCTTTTTTACATGGGATGTTAATGAATGAACTGGTTATAAGTCTGGGGAAAGCTTCAGGATTTAATCATAGTTGTTCATATTCGGCTCCTGTGTTTCTGCTCCATAGGCGCAAAAACACACACTTATGCTTAGATTTTTCTGTAGGTTATGAGGAAATGACAAAATTCCAAATGAATTTCCTTTTGAAGCCTCACTTTGCAGGGAAAATTAGTTTGTTGCTAGAGCCCTGGCGGAGGGTAAGTCCCTCTGGTAGCATTGACTCAGTAAGATGAGGTTGATTCTAATATAGCAGTTTTGTACAAATCTGTGCTGGAGGTGTGGTAAAACAGAGGGGACACTTATACATGTTTGGTGGACCTGTGAAAAAATCAAAAGCTTCTGGAACATAGTATATGACGAGCTTAAAAAAATGTTTAAGTATAACTTTATAAAAAAGACAGAAGCTTTTCTACTAGGGATAACGGACGCAGGTATAGCAACAGAAGATCAGAAAATATTCCTCTATGCTACAGGAGCGGCAAGGATCCTAATTGCTAAAAACTGGATTAAAGAAATTGTGCCAACAAAAATGGAATGGCAAGACAAACTGTTGAACTGGCTAGATTAACAGAGGCAATTAGAGATCATACTAGACAAGAATTTCAGAAAGCATGGGGAAAATGCAGAGAATACTTCACAAAACAGTGCCCTAAAATTCATACCTGGACTTGTTTTGATTAATGTCTGCAGGAGACTTTGTGGATATTTAAGTTATAATTAGAAAAATCTTAATACTTATTCATAAAAGAAACAGCTTATAAGAAGTAAATAAGGATGCCAGAAACAGGATAAAGGAATTCTTTTATTTGGTTGTTTGTATTGTTGTATATTATGCTTGTTGTTTGTTATGTTTGTGTCTGATGGGGGTGGATTTCTGTGTTGGGGGGTGGGGGTTTGTGTTATGTTGTAAAAAAAATTTCTAATAAAAAATTATAAATAATAATAATAATATAGCAATTTTGTAATTCATTTCTGCATCAGATTTATTGGCATAATCAAAGAGTGAATCACAGGTTGAGGCAGCCCTGCGAAAGTAATGAAAGGGCTCCTGACACACTTCCTTTCCTTCCATCCTTGCATCAGGATTTCTTTGCATATCAGAGAGATCTGCTGCATCAACCAAACGTAAACTTCCCCTTTCCATTACTGATTTTGGCTGGTGACTAACCACACCCCGCTTGCTGTTCATCACAACTGTATTCAGACCTTCCAAGTGTCCCTATTTTCCAGGGACAGTCCTGGATTTAAAGAAGCTGTCCTGGTTTCTGATTTGATCTCCAAATATCGCACTTTCGCTTATGAATCCCTATTTTCATCAGAGAAATGTTGGAGGGTGTGGAATTATGCAACCCCCGAGCCAAGGTGATAAGTAACTATACAACCTTTAGAAGACATCTGAAGGCAGCACTGTACCTCGGGTTAAGAACTTTATTCGTTCTGGAGGTCCATTCTTAACCTAAGGTACCACTTTACCTAATGGGGCCTCCTGTTGCCGTCGTGCGATTTCTGTTCTCATCCTGAAGCAAAGTTCTTAACCCGAGGTACTATTTCTGGGTTAGCGGAGTCTGTAACCTGAAGCGTCTGTAACCCGAGCTACCACTGTATAGGGAAGAGGCTTTTTAAAAATGTTTAATGTTTTATTGTTTTTATATACAGTGGACCCACCAGATATGAATTAAATTCGTTCTGGGGGGTCCGTACTTAACCCGAAAAGTCTGTAACTGGAGGCACCACTTCTGCGCACACGCATGGCGCAATAGAGCGCTTCTGCGCACATGCGTGGTCACACAGTTTCTGCACATACGCGCGCAGCGAAACCCAAAAGTATACACTTCTGGGTTTGCCGCGTTCGCAACCCGAAAGTTACATATCCAGAGCAGTACGTAAGTCAAGCGTCCACTGTATGTTGGAAGCTGCCCAGAGTGGCTCGGGCAAGCCAGTCAGATGGACGGGGTACAAATAATACTATTATTATTATTATTATTATGGAATAGGACATCCCTATTTTCATCAGTTATTACATTTATCTTTCAGATGCTCCTTCCACCTGTAACAACGTTTTGCTTTGTAAAAAACCTAGAGAGATGTTTCACGTGGCATGTTGCCAGCCATCACAGCAACACTGCCACCACCAAGTGGACAAATAGTAAAACTACACTCATGTTTGCCAGGAGGTTGCCATAATTCAATCACTCCCTTTTTTAGTGCTTATTGCAAGGAGCTTGTAGCAGGAGAAGGCAGGAGCTTCTTGTGCAGAAACTTGCTGCAAAAGTAGTGCACTTATGGCTACATATTTCAGGAGGATGGAAGCCTGCAAATCAGCTGGCAGATGCTTTTTCACACAGCGAAGCAGAGCAGGCAAGACTCGGAATTGTTTCAAGGCACCTCCAGGTCTATTTATTGAGCATCCATCCCAATTTGCTTGCAGAAGGCTAACACAGAGGTTAGACTAGGGCTGTGCACACATTACCTTGGCTCCAGTCTGCTCCTGCCAGCTGGCTTGTGAATCTGTGCACGCATGACATTACCTGTGATACAGAGCTGCCCTGTCATTTCTTGAGAAATGCTTTTGTTTGATGCATTGCCCCTCAAAGCAGCTTCCCTCCGAAAGGAAAGGGGCATTTTTGTAGTGTCAGGAAAACCAGACAGGTAATGTGTGCTGGCTGAAACCATCCCCACCCCTCTCTGGCAAGTACAATGTGCAAATATCACTTGAGATTAAACATTTCAAGGTGCTAATCTGTAAATTTGTGGGGTTGTGATACAGCAATGAGCTTTTCTCCAGATTTGCTTGTGGGGAGTTTACATGCTTTTCGGTTCATCCCACACTTCTAGTGCATTTTCTCATTTGTTCCCTAAATACTAAGGTTTTTTTTATTTAAAAAAATGGTGGATTTGTGTGCCTAGGACACCACAGCGCTTTAATTGTGCAAGCCTAAAGTTCTTCCATAGGACTGAACCCTTCCCGCAAAATACTGAGAGCCCCATCAATACTCTTGTCCATGCTGTGTTCTCCTCAAACAACTGCTGTTCCACACTTTCTCCCCATTGAGGTTTCGTCAGTTGTTTTCGTGAATCACTGTTGCTCTATAGGTCTTGTTGTTGTTTAGTCATGTCCGACTCTTCGTGACCCCATGGACCAGAGCACGCCAGGCCCTCCTGTCTTCCACTGCCTCCCGCAGTTTGGTCAAACTCATGCTGGTAGCTTCGAGAACACTGTCCAACCATCGCGTCCTCTGTCGTCCCCTTCTCCTTGTGCCCTCCATCTTTCCCATTTTGTCTCAATTGACCTAGCTCAAATATGGGGAACATGGCGCCCTCTAGACGTTTCTGGACTCCAACTCCCATCAGCCCCCAGCCGGCATGGCCAAATGTCAGGGATGATGGGAGTTGGAGTCCAGCAACGTTTGTAGTGACACAGGTTTCCCATAACTGACCGAGCTGATCACCCTATACAGAAATGAAAAACATATTAATGATTATTAATTAACACCCACCTTTTCAAATCGTAGGTGTTGGAAACAACCAAGAGGTAAGCCTAAGCACCACTGAGATATTGCTTATTTAGAACATTTTCTAGGCTACTGTCAGAATGGGTTGCTAAGGAAAGCAGAACTATTACGAAACAAAGGTTATGTAATCCAGACTTGCCTTGATCCAGAAATGGGTGGCCGTTGTTTCAACTTCTGGTGGTGGGTCTCAGAAAATGCTGCTGTTCCACACCACACCAGGATGCAAATTCTATGCAGTTTTGAAAATTTGGAGGGGGTAAAAAAAAATACAGAGAGAGACACGAGCGCACACACTGTCTGAGAGACAAATAAAATTGAAAAGCCATGTTTTTGAGTTTCCGTCGCTTTATTTTGCAAAAATAGAAAAGTCCCCTCTTCTGCGGCACAGCTGGGAGTGCAGGGACAGGACAGATTCCTCTAAAACACCATGGAAAGCTGGTCTGTAAACATCACGGAAGGGCTTCAGCCTCTTCTCCATCCCGCCCCACAACAAACAGACCCCATCTTAAGGCCTGGGGTATTTATTTCATTAATTTGTTTCATTTTGGCAGCTTAAAATGACTGGGGGAAGAAGCCAAGGCAGTTTTCGGCAGGGCCTCTCGTTCCTTGGGGGTGGGGGCGCTGTTCCACCCGCCTCATCGCCTGCTCTGGGGTGGGGGTGAAGGTGCAACTCTTTGTGCTACCCACCCCCCTGGTGTAAACATAGGCAAATAAATAAATCCGCCAAAAGTCTTGCCCCATTCATGGCCAGCAAGGGGCAGCAGAACCTTCAGCTCTCATTCCCAAAGCAGCAGAGGGGAGGCTTTTGTTTCTCTCTCCCCCCACTGATGAAGCAGACGTAGGGCGAGATGGAATCGCAGCTGCCAATGGCGGAACATCAGCAAAAGGGTCTGGTGCGATGCCACCCTCCCCAACCTCCGCTTCTTGTAGTGTTCGGGTTTGGTTCCTTTCGTATTGCTAGGAGCACAGGGAAGGGGAGGTGGGAGACGCTTTCTGCAAGTCTTTTGCCCTCTGGGGAGGAGAAGAAAGAGCATTTTCCATATTTGGTCCATTGGAGCTGTGGAGCAAAGCAGGTCTCCTCCCCATCTTAGGCCTTGGAGAAGGGGAAACAAAGCTTCCTATATCAGGAGTGACCTGTCCCTTCCCCTTTATCAAAGTGCTGGGGAAGCAAACTTTGCCAGTTAAGGTAAACAGTGTCCAGCACCTCCCCGCCAAGTCCCCCTTTCCACACAACCTTAGCAGAGAGTGGCTGGTTCTCCCTGGGGAGGGGGGAGGTTGTGGGTAGGGGGCAGCAGAGGGCCCTGAGGGACAGGAAATGGGTTCAAGTCTGCAGCTCTGGCACCCCCGACCCTCACCCTTTCCTCAATATCTTTGGTATCTAGTGTCCTTTGGGGTCTGTTTCCCAGAATCCTTAGCACCGGGGTCAAAAGCATCCCAAGCGAGAACAGAGACAGCAAGCCACGCCCCCTGTTGCCCCCCCTCTGCCTTGGGAGGGAGGAGAAAGGACGGACTGCTGCCCCTCTTCTCCCCCACCCCCTCCTACACACACACACACCTGATACGGGATTGATTTCTGCCCCAAACAATAAAACATTAGCGCTTTATACAGCTAACAAAAAACAAAAAAAGACACACACCCCCAGCCCGTGAAACTCACCTCCCTCAAAAACAAAGACTCCACAACCCCATGGAATCTGCAAGAGATGGTCATGAACACAGAAATCCCACAACAGGGATATATATGTATGCTGAAATCCTGGCTTCACTCTCCCCATCCTGCATAGTCATTGGTCCGAGATCCTTGTGTGCATTTGGGGGCCGGGTGGGATGCAGGAGAGAAATGCCATCCCTCTACCCGCCTCCAGAGACTAGAATAAATAGTGTCCCGGATGCCTGGGTTCCTGGCTTGGGAGGGTACAGTTCGCATCCAGCTGGGACGGTGGACCGGGTCGCGAGGGAGGAGGCCAGGAGCGCGGTGTGGTGTGTGTTTGGGGGCACACGTCGCAGAGTCTTTCTCTCTCGGCTCCCCTCTTCCCACAGGCAGGAGTGCGAGGGGGCGGATTGCACAGTGGGAGCGCCTCCCGTTTTGAAAGGAGAGGTCTCCCAGTCCAAGCCCCTTGGGGGCTTTCCCGGGTCCCGGATATTTGGCTTGAGGGCGCCCGACGCAACTGGGCAGGTGGCCTGGGGCTTTTGGCAGAGCTCTGGGGTTCGAGGGGCAAAGGTGAGTTTAGAATATACATCCAAGGGCTCCGCAGGGGGAAAGGTTTAAGGCGAGAGGCATCCAACACCGGCCGAGAAGTCACCAAACGCAGCCGAAGAGGGGGGAATGTGGAGCCCCCATAGTTGTTGCCTTGACACCCAACTCCGGCGGCCTGCAGGAAAGGCCTGAATATTAAGGCAAAGAGTCCTGGAGGAAATGGGCGGCTGGAAGGACGGAGGAAATAGATGTGGAAAGGGTTTTCTTTTTTCCCTTCTCCCGGCCTTTCCTAGCCTAGATCCTGGCTCTCTTTGAGATGCTAGGGGGCCTCCTCCTCTTCCTCCTCCTCCTGGCTCTTGGCATCTGCAGGGCTCTCCTCAGAGCTGGGGGGTTCTGCCAGGGGCGGGGGCTGCGACAACTCGTCTTCAAACATCTCGGGGTTTTCCAGCATCTCTCGGATGAGCGGTGGCATGGGACCAGGAATCTCCATCTTAAGGGTGATGGCTCGTTCGGCCCCTGTTTGCGGGAGAAGGGGGAAGAAGGGAGGTGTGGGATTTAACATCACAAAAGCAGTCCAATACAACGTTTCCTGTTTGCCCAGAGTGGACACACAGGGGAATGTTGCTCCAGCCAGGAGGACTTCCTGTCACACCTGGTCTGGAGCATCGTCCCCCTGCATGTGACCAGGTAGATGGGCGTGACCCTGGCAGACCCTATAAAGGGGCTGGTCACGCAGCCATTTTGCCTTTTTCACCTTATCCCATCTTTTTTTGTTATTTATTTATTTATTAAAGATTTTCTGGTTTTACAGAAGTATGTGTAATGTCTCTCGTATTTTTCCCATGCAACATTTTTACAAATCTGTTTCATTTGTTGAGACATTAGGGGGGAGAAAAAAAGGGGTGGAGGGGGGAAGATGGGGGGGTCGGGTGGCGATGTTTCTATTTTGCTTAATGTATGTAGGGTTTGGTGTCAGCGTTGCTCGTGTAGGTTCTCTGCTGTTCATTTGTGTTTCGTTGGTGGTGAGAGAGGTTGGGGTTGGTCTAGGGTGTGGTTGTTTGTGATTGGCTGTGGTGGTCTTTGTTTTCGTGTGTGAGTGGGGTGGGTGGGTGTTTTGGATCAGGTTAGCCATATTGATTTGTATGGTGTGGGTGGATTATTGTCATTGTCTTGTTGGGCTGTGTATGTGATAAAGGGAAGGCGTCTTCTTCTGTTTGTCCCCATGTCAGTTTCAGTTTATTGGTTAATTTTTCTAGTAGGGCTGTTTCCCATACTATTTGGCACCATTGGTCCATGCTTACTCCTGACAGGTCTCTCCAGTGTCTGGTTATGGTGTTTCTGGCTGCTGAAAGTAGGTGGGTTATGAAAATCCAACTATGCTGGACAACGGCCTATGAGAAATATGTAAAATAACTAAGCAGGTATTAGAAATCACCCCAGAATTGGCCCTACTAAACATCTTCCAAGACAACAATGCCCATTTACACCTTATCCCATCTTGATGCCTTTTGCTGTGTGCTGGCTCTCAGCCAGAAACACATGGGCTCATCCCTCACAAACAATGAACTCACACCTTTGTCTGCAACTGTGACTAAAAACTAAAGCCTGTCTTCAAGGTCATACTGTGAACTGAATGTAAGTAAACCTTATCATTATAGTTGTACCTTGTTTTTCGAACAGCCTAGTTCTCGAACGTTTTGGCTCCCGAATGATTGCAACCTGGAAGTGACTGTTCCAGTTTTCAAATGTTCTTTTCAAAGCCGAACGTCCACCGGGGCTTCCGATTGGCTGCAGGAGCTTCCTGCAGCCAATCTGAAGCCGTGATTTGGAAGTCAAACGCTTTGGAAGTCAAACGGACTTCTGGAACAGATTCCGTTCAACTTCCAAGATAGGACGGTACAGAGCTTTCTAAAAGAAGACTGTTGTGTCATTATTGTTTTTAAAAGGGAACTAACAGGGATTGGTTAAACCACAGAGCCTAGGACTTGCCGATCAGAAGGTTGGCGGTTCGAATCCCTGCAATTGAGTGAGCTCCCGTTGCTTGGTCCCCACTCCTGCCAACCTAGCAGTTCGAAAGCACCTCAAAGTGAAGTAGATAAATAGGTACCGCTCTGGTGGGAAGGTAAACGGCGTTTCCGTGCGCTGCTCTGGTTCGCCAGAAGCGGCTTAGTCATGCTGGCCACATGACCCGGAAGCTGTACGCTGGCTCCCTCGGCCAATAAAGCGAGATGAGCGCCGCAACCCCGGAGTCTGTCACGACTGGACCTAATGGTCAGGGGTCCCTTTACCTTTACCAGGGATTTACCAGGAACAATCCAATCTGTACAAGCCAGACTGGATTTTTTAACTCAAATGGTTCTAACGAATCTATCAATTAGCTGCCTGCTATGTACGGGGGTATGTGTTCTGCTACTAGCTCACTAGCGTGGGTGAGGAAGGATAATATTTAATCAATATATGTTCTCCTACTATCCTCAACATTCCCACAGGAGGAAAGGCAGCCATGAGACCCGGGCGGAGTTTCCCTGGCAGCGGAGATGGCGAGAATAGCTGCACCGCAGGGCACTACTGCTACATGCTCTTCTCTGGTGCTACTGCAAGCGCATGGAAGGAATTGGCACGTTCTCGCACACTGATAAGGCAACTGGCCAGCTGTGGGCAAAATCTGTAGATGCACACCCCAGGAGATTTCTCGTTGCTCCTGGAAGAGGTAGGTGCTGGGATGCGGAGGAACCAAAGGTTTGCCGTGGAGGAGATAACGAAGGTCCCCCCCTCCCCCCTTCAATGCTGCGATTTTGCTGGGGAGGAACCAAAGGGAACAGAGATCCCATAAGCTCCCATCCAACACTGAGGATGCTATGGGCAAAATGGGGAGGAGACACAAGAGAACGATGGTTCCTACACAATGCCTGGAAACAGAAAAGGGCAGGGGTGACAACGAATGCGCCACGAGTCGTTGGTTCTCAATAATCCGGTTTTGAGATGCCTGAGATCAGCACAGAAAAGTGTGTAGCTATATGAAGATGATCATTCTGCCCTTAACCAGCTGCCAGCCCTCTGACTTACAACCAGTTCAACAAGTGCATCTGGCTTTGAACCTCCTCTTCAATTGAGAATCATAGAATTCTAGAGTTGGAAGGGACCCTAAGGATCATCCAGTCCAACCCCCTGCAATGCAGGAATATGCAGCTGTCCCTTAAAGGTTCAAACCTGCAACCTTGGCATTATCAGCACTATGCTCTAACCAACTGAGCTATCCAGGCAGCCTGACGGTAGGGAAGGGAATGGAGATGAAATATACTCAGAGTCGAGAGTGGATTTCATGCTCTATATTCAGCTCATAGTGGTGAGGAGGAATGAATGTTCCCCCAGAATGTCTGCTTTATATACATTATTTACACAATGGGCCCCATGTGATTGGCTAATTCCGGGATTCTCCTGTAGGCCAATCAGGTTGTGGATTCACTTCCACCTGGAGCTGGATTGGGTGGCTCCTGCGGACCAATCATACTGCTGCATTGTTCTAAGACCAATCAGACTGCTGCATTCTGAATCCTATTGTTCTAGGACCAATCAGACTGCTACATTCTGAATCCTATTGTTCTAGGACCAATCAGACTGCTGCCTTTTGGATCCTATTCAACTCAGTACACAACAGGAAACAAAACTAGAATGAGTTGGCTCTGGCTCCACCTACTGGTGGCTGCCTTGCCTTCTTCTGCCCCACCAATTCCAATGGGGACCAGCCACCACGCATTTGCATCCAGGGTGCAATTGCCTATGTGGCAGTGTGTTGATGATGGGCTTGTGCTCACCTTTGGTGCTGATCCCCCGCAGGTCAGTGATCTTCATCAGCATGCGGGGGAACATGTAAGGCTTGTTGGGCCGACGTCGGCGAGCGTAAATCTTCAGGGCTTCCAGCAGTGGCTCTTGTAGCTTGTCCACCTTCTCCGGCTCTTCCAGGTCCATTCGATCTGGAGATGAAGAGACAGGCAGTGCTGTTTGTTTTGTTGGTTTTGTCTTTTGAGTTCTTTATCGAAAGGCGGGGCAGAAATGCAATGTCAGTCCATCAGGGAGAGGTTACTGCTTTGCAGAGGTTGGAAAGACAGCCATGTGGGATTCAGAAACAGGCATGTTCAGCACATTAAACTGAGCCGTAATACCAAGCATGCAACCATTTAGCAGAATTATACAAATGTGTATACAAATTACCAGTGTGATTGTTCTGATAGAAGATTCTGGCCTTTCTAGTTGTAGACCAGTGTCTCACAAACCTGGGTCTCCAGTTGTTTTTGGACTACAGTTCCCATCATCCCTGATCACTGGTCTTGCTAGCTAGGGATGATGGGAGTTGTAGTCCAAAAACAGCTGGAGACCCAAGTCTAGAAACACAGCTGTATACTTTATGATACTATTCCAGGCTTTCTGCTGATGCAGATGTCATTTCCTATCCTTTCCCTGCAGTGTCTTAGAAATCTTACAAAATTTGGTACTGGTTGCTTGCAAAGTAGAACTATCGGCAAGAACCAGACCTCAAAAAGGTCAACGGGCTCCCTTTGCCAGCCCTTAAAGACAAGGCTGGGGAGTGGGTGGCGCTGTGGGTTAAACCACAGAGCCTAGGACTTGCCGATCAGAAGGTCGGCGGTTCGAATCCCCGCGACGGGGTGAGCTCCCGTTGTTCGGTCCCTGCTCCTGCCAACCTAGCAGTTCGAAAGCACGTCAAAGTGCAAGTAGATAACTAGGTACCACTCCAGCGGGGAGGTAAACGGCGTTTCCGTGCGCTGCTCTGGTTCTCCAGAAGCGGCTTAGTCGTGCTGGCCACATGACCCGGAAGCTGTATGCCGGCTCCCTCAGCCAATAAAGCGAGATGAGCGCCGCAACCCCAGAGTCGGTCACGACTGGACCTAATGGTCAGGAGTCCCCTTTACCTTTAAAGACAAGGCTAATAACAATGTCTGAGGAGGCTGCAACACGGCCATTACCTCCACAGATGAGGCAGATGGCGCTGAGCAGTCCTGTCTCTGTGTCGTCCATCTCAAGAGGCAGCAGTTGCCCAGCAAAGGCAAAGACCAGGTCTGTGAGGGGCCCAAATCCTGCATTGTGCATCTGGGTGCGGTTCAGGGTCAGCCCATCCGAGAAGGTCATGGTGTCCTGCTCTGGGGTGTAGCGGGTGCAAATACGGAGCATCTGCAGAAGGCGGAGGGGAGCACAGAGAAGACGGTCAGGAAGAAGGTCACGTCTAGAATGTCCTCTTAAGTGAGGCAGCAATAAAACTGCTGGCACATTTGCAAAGCTAAGCAGGGTCTGGTATGGTTTCAAATTGCAGGGGTTGGACCAGATGACCCTCAGGCATAGCTGTCAACTTTTCCCCTTTCTTGTGAGGAATCCTATTCGGAATAAGGGAATTTCCCTTAAAAAAAGAGAAACGTTGACAGCTATGGCCTCGGGGATCGCTCCCAACTCTACAATTCTATGATTAATAAGGGAGAGGTTCTCACTAGAGGTTATCCACTCTCCCTCTTGTCCCACTGCTTTCACCCAGGGAAAAACGATCTTTAGTGCCCAGTTGGAGCAAATGGCAATTTGGGTTTTCTCTGGATTGACATTTGCTCTGATTTAGTATTTAGGAGTGGGCCTTTCCTGAGAATGGGGAAAACTGCTCAGATCCATGCTTTCTAGGCACGGGATAAGCAGGTGTGGATGAGCCCTAGGTCTGCAAAGAAGGTTGCAATTCTGTGTATTAGGTGCAGAGTTCAGCGTCCCGAGAATCTCAGCCTCTCAAGTAGGCTTCTTGGCCTTTAACCCCTACAACAACAGGCTCAGAAGTGGTTGGAAGATGCCCAGGGAAACCTCGGCAGCCAGAGACAGAGCTGAGCAGAATTCCCAGCACACAAGAAGTGGCTCCAGCATCCTGCCTTACTCTTTGCTCTTCTCTACAATCAGTAAAAGCAGAACTGTCTGAGCACATGCTTAATTTTGCACCATTTCAGACAACCCTGCAGAAAAGCGTGGAGAAGCTTTTTCTTTCTATCCGTTGTCACCGTTTTTATCCTGCATTATATGCAGCCCCCTGGCAAAGGCCACACACCCCTCGCTTCCCCAAGCAGCTCTCGTTGCCTGCTGTAGCCCCTCACCAAGATGTCTAGGCAGGCTGCCTTGAGCAGGGTGATTTGGTCGGCGATGCTGAGGGTGGTGAAGCCTGGCAGACGTTTGGCAAACTCCACAATCTTGATAATGCACTTGGTGGCCAGCTCACTGAACTTGTCCCACAGCCCCAGGTCCAGCTGTACTCTGTGGTCTGCGCTAGAGTTCTGGAAGAGAAAGGACGAGAGGTCAGGGATCGATAATGCTGCCGCCTTCTCCCCACCTTGCATCTCCTGTTTGTGTTTCTGCAGATACAGGAGGGCTCGCACGCTTAGCGCACCTTAGGAGTCTCTCCCACCAGTCAGCATCCCTTATGGCAAAGGCAAGCAGATGTCAGGCATTTGGGGAATCTAATAATTTTTTGTTGCTTTACTTAAATTAAGGACCCTTGAAGTCCACCAGCTTGAGCTGATATAGTGGCTTGGAAAGAGTGGTACGCATACACTTCAACTACAGTGGTACCTCGGGTTAAGTACTTAATTCGTTCCAGAGGTCCGTTCTTAACGTGAAACTGTTCTTAACCTGAAGCACCACTTTAGCTAATGGGGCCTCCTGCTGCTGCTGCGCCGCCGGAGCATGATTTCTGTTCTCATCCTGAAGCAAAGTTCTTAACCCAAGGTACTATTTCTGGGTTAGCGAAGTCTGGAACCTGAAGTGTATGTAACCTGAAGCATATGTAACCCGAGGTACCACTGTATAGGAACATGTTATCTCAGAGTACATCTCAGCCCAGGAATTAGTGGTCAACTATCCAAATCAAAAGAGTCTCCTCCAGCATCCAAATGGTGCTGGAGGAGACTCTTGAGAGTCCCATGGACTGCAAGAAGATCAAACCTATCCATTCTTAAGGAAATCAGTCCTGAGCGCTCACTGGAAGGACAGATCGTGAAGCTGAGGCTCCAAGACTTTGGCCACCTCATGAGAAGAGAAGACTCCCTGGAAAAGACCCTGATGTTGGCAAAGATTGAGGGCACAAGGAGAAGGGGACGACAAAGGACGAGATGGTTGGACAGTGTTCTTGAAGCTGAGTTTGAGTTTTGAGTTTGACAAAACTGCGGGAGGCAGTGGAGGACAGGAGTGCCTGGCGTGCTCTGGTCCATGGGGTCACGAAGAGTCGGACACGACTAAACGACTAAACAACAACAACATCCAAATCAAATTCACAGGTCCTTCCACACTCCTGGTTCCCTCCCCACCCCAAGCAACTTAATTTGGGAGCGAAAGCTTTTTAGTTATTGCTGTGGCAACCTAAGTCAGAAATTCTTGCTGATCTACTGCAAATCATTTAGAGATTCCAATCTACTTTCTGCCCACCCCTACCTACTAGGAGAAGGTGGTGCTGGAAGTGAACTAGGACCTTTTGTGTGTGTGTGTAAATCTCTCTTTGCCTCATCTCGCCCCTCAGAACACCCCCTTTGGAGGACTTACACAGGCATACATATGGCTGCTTTAAGTTCCAGAGACTGAGTCCCAGCTGAGCTGGATGCAGGACTTATATCAGCAGGTCTCTGGCTCAGCCAAAGTGGGCTTGTGCCAGTTTATTTTTTTATCTTCCTTACATGCTGTCATGGCATCTATCTACACATCTATGGTATCTATCTATTTTGACAAAGTAATAATCATAAATAAAGGTAAAGGGACCCCTGACCATTAGGTCCAGTTGTGGCCGACTCTGGGGTTGTGGCGCTCATCTCGCTTTATTGGCTGAGGGAGCCAATAAAGCATACAGCTTCCGGGTCCTTGGCCAGCATGACTAAGCCGCTTCTGGAGAACCAGAGCAGCGTATGGAAACGCCGTTTACCTTCCCGCTGGAGTGGTACCTATTTATCTACTTGCACTTTGAGGTGCTTTTGAACTGCTAGGTTGGCAGGAGCAGGGACCGAGCAACGGGAACTCACCCCATCGCGGGGATTCGAACCGCCAACATTCTGATCGGCAAGTCCTAGGCTCTGTGGATTAACCCACAGTGCCACCCGCATCCCTTTCAATGTACAATGTACACAATTCAAATAAGAAATTCTACTCTGAAGAGTGAACCATTTAAATTACCCAGGTATAATGTTTTCAGGGACAAGGTGTTTAGGGCCACACTTGAGGCCTGCAGGCATGGACTGGGCTAGGATGAGCTGCACTATTTTCAAATAAATGAAATGTTTAAGAAAGATCTTAAAGAATATGGATATGCAGAGAAGGATTCTAAATTTCAAATAGAAATAATAAATAACGAATACAAAAATTTATCCAAAATGTACAAAATATTGCTGGAATGGCACACAAAGGATGAAGAAGTTAAATCAGTCATGATAAAATGGGCCAGAGATATTGGACATAACATACAATTTGATGATTGGATAAAACTATGGAATGAAAGTATTAAATTTACTGCATGCACTGCATTAAAGGAAAATGTTATGAAAATGATATATAGATGGTATATCACACCAGTAAAACTAGCAAAAATGTACAAAACATGTAAGATGTGTTGGAAATGTAAAGAAAAAGATGGTACATTTTTTCATATGTGGTGGGAATGTAAGAAAGTGAAAAGCTTCTGGGAGTTGATATATAACGAATTGAAAAAAATGTTGAAATATACATTTGTTAAGAAACCAGAGGCTTTCCTCTTAGGAATAATTGGTAATGAAATAAATAGAAAGGATCACAAAATTTTCCAATATGCAGTGACAGCGGCAAGAATACTATTGGCCCAGAATTGGAAACAAGAACAAATACCAACGTTGGAGGAATGGAGAACGAAGCTGATGGACTATGCAGAACTTGATAAACTGACTGGGAAGATCAGATATCAACGAGATCAAAGGTTTATCGAGGACTGGAAAAAATTAGCAGACTATTGGCAATGTATAAGTGATAACGAAATAACGTTAGTGGCATTTAAAGAAGCTCTGTAATAGAATAAGAAATATTGCAAAAAAGCAAAATATAAGAGGGGGGTAAGCATAAAGGTAATATAAAAATTTGGAAATGTGTATTAAAAAATTAGAATTCGAACGATTGGCAGAGAAGCTGAAGGAAGTCTAAAAATCGAAAATTTATTGTAAATTGCTAATATGATATGAATATATGGAAAATTAATAAAATATATTTAAAAAAAAAAAAAGAGATGTGCCCAGTGTTCCTGTCGCAGTTTGTTGTTTTCTACAGGGAACACGTCCAAGCAAAAGAAGGGAGGAGAAACACGCTGCGGCTCTTACCGTTGTATATTTGCCCAGCTGGCAGAGGGAAGGGAAGGTTTCCTGGTGAGCTTTGCTGACCTTCTGGATGAGTTCTTCCAGCTCGGGGGTCATTTCGTAGCTGTCTACCACAACCTCCTCCTTCACATCTTTTTTCTTCTTGTTGCGGTCGTTCCTCACGGCTGAAAGAGAGAGATGAGGGAAGGAAGGTGAGGAGAGAATTTTTTGGTTTGGGGAACCTCCCATGTTCTTATGACCTGACCCCACCAAAAAATGAAATAAAAATCCCTCCATTTCCAGACGCAGAGAAGAGAGAGAGCCATGGCGGTTAAGCCAAGGCAACGTGCGTGGTGGGTTGGTGGAATTTCTGCCGAAATTGTTCGGAGATGGCACTGTGGGGACGGGGTGCTGGCTCCCATCCAAGACGCGTCTGCCCGGTGAAATAAAAAAAAACTAAGGTGTTATGTATATAATAAATGTTCATAAATGTACCAAGCAAGCACGTACATAGATATGTGGACCACATGTCTGGAGCAGCACAGGAAGACCGCCCTGAAACCATTTTGACTCCCAAACTGACCAGATGTTTTCTCTGCAAGGAGGGAGGGGGTGAGGGAACCTTCCCATTGTCTCAGGAATTGGGTAAGCACCATCTCAAAGGAATAAGCAGACTACCAGAAAAGGCAATCAGATAAGGCATAATCAGATAACCTGGCAGACAGGAAAAACAACATTCAAATTTCTGTTGTAGACCGCCTTTTCTGTGATGTAGGTATGATGTTTGTGGGGTGGTGGTCTTGGGTTACACCCCTTCTGTGATGTATGTATGATGTATGGAGGGGTGGTCTTGAGCTCCAGGGCAGGGAATTTAAAATGTCTATATAAGGGCAGGCACACCTTGGTTCTGGGTCCTCCTCCACTCTCCTGTGTGTGAAGGGAGCACCCTGTTGCAACAGTTCAATAAAGATCAAGCTTACTAGCTGCTTTGCTTCTCAATATTCTCTGGTTGGCCTCTGTTATTTTCTCTGACCGATGGAGAACCTACAAAGGACTCTATAAGGGCTCTTGTGTCCCCCATAAGGGAATAAGGGCAGATTTTTGTTTATTACCGGGGAGACACCTCACCTAGAGATCTTCTACAACACAGCCTGTGGGTGAAACTGAAGCCTCTTGCCAGCCCTCTCAGCTCATCCCCAACTCCTGGCAACCTATAGCCTCAGATGGATGCTGTGTTGTTGCAGTGCCCTAAAGAAACATGGGGGCAGAAACTGGGCTACCAGCATCCACTGAAAACAGTTGCATGGATAGTTGCCAGCCTCTGAGGTGGTGGGTCAAGGGGTATCAAGGCGGACCACTGAGCCCAAGCTCAGGAATCTTTTGCCCAATGAAGGACTCGAATCCATGACTCTGATATTAAGAGCCTCATGTTCTACAAACTGAGCCACTCTGGACATATGTATGTTGTTGTGACTGTCCTTTAGAGTGAAGGGTGTGTAAGAAATCTTTAACAATAACAACCACCATCAGGTGTATCTGAAGAAGTGTGCATGCACATGAAAGCTTATACCCAGAACAAACTTAGTTGGTCTCTAAGGTGCTACTGGACATATATATATATATATATATATATATATATATATATATATATATAATTTAGATTATTTAGGTTATTTATATTTATATTTATATTTATTTATTATTTACTATTTACTATTTATATATTATTTATATATATGGTGGTACCTCAGGTTACATACGCTTCAGGTTACAGACTCCGCTAACCCAGAAATAGTGCTTCAGGTTAAGAACTTTGCTTCAGGATGAGAACAGAAATTGTGCTCCAGTGGCGCGGCGGCAGCAGGAGGCCCCATTAGCTAAAGTGGTGCTTCAGTTAAGAACAGTTTCAGGTTAAGAGCAGACCTCCGGAACGAATTAAGTACTTAACCCGAGGTACCACTGTATTTCAACTGCATCGGACCAATATGGCTACCTACCTGAATCTGCTTTTCATGCAGACGGTCCCAGGTTCAAATCCCCAGCATCTCCCGTTAGGGCTGGGTGAGACCCCTATCTGAAACCCTGAACTGCTGCTGCCAGTCAGTGTATACAGTGCTGAGCTAGATAGACCAGTATAAGGCAGCTTCCTATTTTCCTAGGAATTGAGTGCAGCCTACCTCTATAGAGCAGGGATTCCCAAACTTGCTCCACCTGTTTTGGGACTACAGTTTCCACCATCTCTGACCATTGGTCCTGCCAGCTAGGGATGATGCGAGTTGGTAGTACAAAACTAGCTAGACACCCAAGTTTGGGAAACCCTGATCTAGTGTATCTGGGGAATCAATGGAAATTACCGTATTTTTCGCTCTATAGGACACACTTTTTCCCCTCCAAAAATGAATGGGAAATGTGTATGCGTCCTATGGAGCGAATGCAGGCTTTCGCTGAAGCCTGGAGAGCGAGAGAGGTCGGTGCGCCCTGCCCCCTCTCGCTCTCCAGGCTTCAGGAAGCTATCCGCAAGCCCGGGGAGCTTGGCGGGAGTTCCCGCCGGGCTCCCCAGGCTTGCGGATAGCAGCCTGCATCCAGAAGCTTGGTTTGGAAGCTGGCGGTGGGGGAAAGCAGCACTCCCCCCCCCCCGCCAGCCCCAAAGAGCAGGTCGAAAGGAACCCAAAGCCTCCAGAGTCCAGCGGGAATTCCCGCTGGGCTCCGGAGGCTTCGGGTGAATGCACCTTGAACGCACAGAACACACCTTGACTTAGAAATTTTCCCCCCCTGTTCTCCCCCTCCTATGGTCCGGTGCGTCCAATAGAGTGAAAAATACGGTACTTTGGGATATAAACGGATTTCACCCACCCCACAACTGTCTTGTAAAAGTCCCAAATTCCACAGAAGCAGCATGGGATTAACTTTTTGGATTCTACAGGCACTTCCCTACAAGAGAACTCATATGTGGTTTTATTAAAGGTAAAGGTAAAGGGACCCGTGACCATTAGGTCCAGTCGTGGCCAACTCTGGGATTGCAGCGCTCATCTCGCTTTATTGGCCAAGGGAGCCAGTGTACAGTTTCTGGGTCATGTGGCCAGCATGACTAAGCCGCTTCTGGTGAACCAGAGCAGCGCACAGAAATGCCGTTTACCTTCCCGCCTATTTATCTACTTGCACTTTGACGTGCTTTCGAACTGCTAGGTTGGCAGGAGCAGGGACCGAGCAATGGGAGCTCACCCCATCGCGGGGATTCGAACCGCCGACCTTCTGATCAGCAAGTCCTAGGCTCTGTGGTTTAACCCACAGCGCCACCCGCGCCCCATGTGGTTTTATTAGCTCTTTGTAAATTTTAATCTCCCTTTTGTACACCAAACCAGATTGTTTAAATAATAATTCGCTCATTTATTTTTAAGGACAGTCTGGGGGACATCTCGTGCTGTGGCGATTTTTAACGCGTCACTGATGAAATAAGGGTTGCCAAGTTATTCCAGACCCTTAAGACTGCTTACCCTCCATTCTATCTACCTCATGGCATTCATTATCAAAAGTGGTTGAAGAGTCCATTGGCTGAAACCTTTCCTGGAAATAAGTCCCATTGAATATTTACTTCTGAGTAATGGCCCATCGTAAGATTGTGGAAGCTGGAGCAAGCTTGCTTTCTCCTGCTCTGGAGGGTAGGATTCAAGTTACAAGAAACTTGACTAAACACCAGGAATAAAACTTTCTAAGAGCTGTTCTCCCTCGGGAATTGGTGGCTCTCCTTCCTTGGGGGGCTTTTATGCAGAGGTTGAATGGCCATCTGCCAGGGATGCTTTAACTGAGATTCCTGCATTGCAGGGGGTTGGACTAGATGCCTCTAGGTGTCCCAATTCTAGGCTTGCACTCACAGTCCCTCACTCTCAGTGAAGGCTGGTCCTTTAGGGGAAACTCCAGCAGGTGCAGAATGCCGCGGCGAGACTCCTTACGGGGTCCTCGCTGCGAGATCACATTCACCCGGTGCTATACCAGCTGCACTGGCTCCCGGTGGGGTACAGGATCAGGTTTAAGGTGCTGGTTTTAACCTTTAAAGCCCTATATGGCCTAGGACCCTCGTACCTACGGGACTGCCTCTCCTGGTATGTCCCACAGAGGAACTTACAGTCTTCAAACAAAAACATCCTGAAGGTCCCAGGCCACAGTGAGTTTAGGCTGGCCTCAACTAAAGCCAGGGCTTTTTCGGCTGTGGCTCCAATCTGGTGGAACGCTCTGTTACAAGAGACTAAGGCCCTGCGGGACTTGACATCTTTCCGCAGGGCCTGCAAGACAGAGCTTGTTCCACCAGGCCTTTGGTCAGGGCACAGCCTGACTCCCTCCTTTGGCAATCTTCACAGAACTTTGGCCCAATGGTTGCCATCAATTTGATTTGAATTACTTTTATAACGAAATGATTTTAGAACGTTGTACTATTTTATTGTTGTTAGCCGCCCTGAGCCCGGCTTCGGCTGGGGAGGGCGGGATATAAAAAAATATTATTATTATTATTATTAATGCCAAGCCAACTTCATTCTGCATTTACCCAGTCCTCAGCCTTCTTCTTTACACATCCCACAATGGAGAGCAAAGCTGCGTTGCTTGAGCAACGAGCTCCAGATGTATCCAAAAAAAGCAAACCAGAGAGACCCAGACCCAGTGCCCCCTGGGCAAGGAATCTGGAGATGCCTGCAATGATTTCTCAGGAGTTTATCTTGGGCTGGCATGTGTGTGTTCAGGTGGGACGTGGGGTGGGGAGAAATTTTATCCTCTTCCCTCTCTCTCTCCAACCTCGGGGTGCCAGGAGCAGGAGCAGCACCAGTATCTCCCCCCTCCCTCGCTTCCCCAGGCTCTGCCGGCACCCCTCCCTTTACCGAGAGTCCTGGGGTTGCGTGTGCACTCTTGCTGGCCCGAGCCTTCCCAGGCTGCCCTTCCTGTTCACCCCAGGATAAAGCGCCAGGGATCTGGGAACAGGATACGCCAATTGGCAGGATATACACTTTTAGCCACAGTCAGCACAATGCAGAAGGGGGTGGGGGGCTGCTGCCAGCCAAGCCATAGACCTCTTTGCAGCGGGGGGGTGGGGGGCAACACACACGCAAACTGAGAACCCTACTGCCTCAGGGTATTCCCCACCCCCACCCCAACCTACTCTCCCCAGCACAAACACAAGCTTATGCCTTTGCTTTCAAGAGGCGAAAGCATATACAGTGGTACCTCGGGTTAAGTACTTAAATTCGTTCTGGTGGTCTGTTCTTAACCTGAAACTGTTCTTAACCTGAAGCACCACTTTAGCTAATGGGGTGTCCTGCTGCTGCTGCTGCTGCGCCGCCGGAGCACGATTTCTGTTCTCATCCTGAAGCAAAGTTCTTAACCTGAAGCACTATTTCTGGGTTAGCGGAGTGTGTAACCTGAAGCGTATGTAACCTGAAGCGTATGTAACCCGAGGTACCACTGTAGGTTTAGCAGAAGTCTAGCTGTGAGGGTGAACACCTCAACCCCCCCCCCCCGATTCCTTGGTTTTTCTGCAACGCCCCCCCCCTTGCTTAGCACTAAATCCCATTTGAGTCTACATGGGATCCTGGGAGGGAAAGGGAGGAGGAGCTGCGCTGGCCCAAATCCCTTAGGCCATCCGTTTCCTGTCTCTGTAGTGACAACCCATCGGGATAACATTCCTTCCCCAGCCAGCCAGCCAGCTAGCCAGCCATGCCCCACGCCCCTTGCCCAATCTTCTCCACCGACCGCCTCTCTCCCTTTAAAGTGACAGGCCCTCGGAAATAAATTGCCAGGTTTCGAGACATAGACATTCCTAATTAGGGGCTCTTAAAGAGACGGTGATTAATGTGAGCCCTGGCCCAGGCCAGCGCGAAGACATGCCTAAGCAGTTGGGAGTAAAAGCAACAGCCGCTGAGAGGCTCTCTGTCTCATGGAAGGGCTGGGCAGCTGACAGCACTCTTGAGAGGGACGGCAAACTCCCCCAAGCCGGGCAGTGACTAAAGTACCTCCCCCTCCACTGGGAGTTTTGTTTGTTTGTTTGTTCCTCTGTGGGAGTGCTCTCGGAATTATTTCCCCTCTGAGGAATACACATGGAAAACGTTTCATCAGAACAGAGTATCGGCAGAGCTCTGTGTGTGCAGCCTTGAGGAGCAAGGCGGGAATAGCTGCAAACGGCAGTCTCCCGCTCACGCAGCTTTCCTGAAAAACCCACGTTGCCTTTTCAGTTCCAAGGTAAATGTTCCCCCAATGCTTTTCCTTGGGGGTGGAATGCATTGAAAAGCACCACCGTGGAAGGAAACGCAGCGGCGAAACCAGATACAGAAAGCAGATGGCTTCGCAGGAGTTTTCAGGCTGCGGGAGCCAAAGATCCCTTCAGAAGCGCTGGCCTGTGTTGTGTGCCTCCTCTTAGATGTCCCTGCGATTGTATCTTGGCAACACAGGCCAATTACAAAATTCTACATTTGATGCGCAGCAAGTAAAGTGACAGAGGCAGGCAGGAGGGACCTATGCGCAGACCACTCCTTAAAATAGTGAAGTTCCATTTGGGACGCATGCAAATATGTGCATGCACACAGATGTGAGGATGCAAGGGAAAATGTTCCTGCGTACCCATCATCTAAACGTGACATGGTCTGTGTCCAAATCCATTGGGGGGGGGGGCAAAGAGAATCTGCCAATGGCTGTTGCCAACAAAAAACATAATACAGTGGTACCTTGGGTTAAGCACTTAATTCGTTCCGGAGATCCGTTCTTAACCTGAAACTGTTCTTAACCTGAAGCACCACTTTAGCTAATGGGGCCTCCTGCTGAACCAGCGCCGCCAGAGCACAATTTCTGTTCTCATCCTAAAGCAAAGTTCTTAACCTGAAGCACTATTTCTGGGTTAGCGGAGTCTGTAACCTGAAGCGTATGTAACCTGAAGCGTATGTAACCTGAGGTACCACTGTATTCGAATGACTACTTCTGCGGTACATAAAACAGTAAGGCAGACATGGTCCTTGCACACACAGACTGACAGTTTCAAAGTGTGTTACGTCTATGCCAGCGAGTGGGGGCATGCATACCACCCCATTTGAAAGGCACTGAATGCAACTTTCCGTCTTGTTTTACCTACTGTAATCTCATTTGCTATCATCCCTCACACATTGCCTGCCCCCCTGGCTTAGAACAGAGCTCACCTTCTTTGGACATGCCAACCTCAAAGCACTTTTGCAGGCGGCAATACTGGCAGCGGTTGCGGGTGACCTTGTTGATCTGACAGTTCTTGTCCCGGTGGCAGGTGTAGACCATGTTTTTCTGGATGCTTCGGCGAAAGAAGCCCTAAAAGGTCACAGAGAGAGAGAGAGGGAGAAAGAGGAACAGGTGACGAGGTGGGTGATGCGGAAGGAAGGCACTTAGGTAGTTCCAAGCCTCCTTTCCCAGTGCAAATTGTGATATCCACGGCCACCTTCTCCAAAACACGCTGCTTCAGGTAGGGCCGTTTTTGCAGCTTGGAGGCTGTTTCAGATGTCGTCGCTTACCAGGGTGAAACTTCAGACCTGGCTATGGCAGTATGAGTTTTGAATCTTCAGATCAGGGGCGTGGCTAGTGACTTTTGGGGCAGGGTCCATAGACACAAATGCACATACAATTTGCAAATATGCGCATGCCAGTTTAGGCTTTAAATGGCACGGAAGGCAAACCAACTATCTCCCATCCAGACCACCCACAGGTTTACGTTCTTTGCTTAATTTGCAGCCCAAGTCAGATACCCCAAAACAGTACCTCTTCGATTCATATACCCCCGGTTAATTTCCCAATTTATCCTGCTCCAAATCAATTCAATTCCTGTTCAGTTCCCTTCCATTCCTTACACTCCAGATCATCTCCAAAAAAGGTCATCTTTGGGAGGCAAAAAGAGAACTGGCTTTTTTTGTGGTGGCTCCCCGGTTGTGGAATGCTCTCCCCAGAGAGGCTCGCCTGGCGCCATCATTACATGTCTTTAGGCACCAGGCAAAAGTATTCCTCTTTACCCAGGCCTATGGCTATTAAATAATCTATGGCCTGTGGAAGTGTGGAGAAGAGTTGACTGTTATTACGATGACTATTTTATTATTAGGCTGTCTGTCAGTGTGCTTTTTATTATGTGTTTTCATTGTATTTTTATCACTGGTGTTCTGTAATGTGTTTTTAACAATTGTACACCACCTTGGGATCTTTTGATAAAGGGTGGTATATAAATTGAATTAATAATAATAATAATAAATAATTTATGTAATATCCTACTGATAGCCCTTAATTTGATCCCTCCTTCCACTGAATTCACTACCCCACACAGGGAAACACCTGGGGCACTCAGAAAAAGATGCGAGGCCCCCTTGTTCTTTGGCCCACCTCTGACTTTTAAATGTTTGTGTATCATAAGCAGCTGACTTGTAATGAATCAGACCTTCCGTTCTAGCCCAGGACAGTCTTCCCTGACTGGCAGTAGCAGCAACAGCTTTTCCAAAATCTCAGGCAGAGGGTCTTCCACTGCCCTGCCACTTGCGATCGTTTAACAGAAGTTGCCCTTTAAAGAGCTGGCATTTTGTAAGGGGCTGGGAAGTATGTGAACCAGGAAGTTCTGAGTCCAAACATCATCTTAGGCAAGTCACTATCTCTCCGCTCCCTCAGTATGGAGATAAAGGGCAGCATTGGGGAACTCTTTCAGCCAGGGACCCTATATCTTTATCTCCCACTCCGCCTGCAGGCCAGCTTTGATAGGGGAGACCATCGCCTGTCAATCATCTGCTGGCAGGTGAATGATAGGTGCACAGTAAAAGCCCAGCTGTCCAAGTTGTGGAGCAAGTCAGGTGTGGAGCAGGTGGGCATGGTTTGGAGGACACAGCCTCACAGGCCAAATGAGTCAAGCAGAAACTTTTAACTATAGCTCTCAGTTCCAGCAACCAACCCTCAAAGGTTCCCAAGGTGGAAAACACACTCTCCATATGTACGGATTCAGCCTCAACCTGATGGATGTTAACCTGATGATCTTGGAAGTAGGTGCAGAATTTTCTGCAACCAGAAACCCCCCAATTCAACAACCGGGACACAGGAGGATGCAAGTCAGCATGCATATGCTTGTTTTGCACATTTCATCTTGCTTGCATAATCTGTTTTTTTGGGTGTTGGCATGCAGCTTCAAATTCCCTGCTGCAACATTCCTTTGGACGAGGAAAGGAGGCCTGGGTGAAGCAGCCAACCCCACCCTCCTGGTCTGAACAGATGCCTGCTTGAACTCACGATTCGGGCGAGCTGCGCTGCAAGGAGCCCCCCAGCGCAGAGGGTAGCTGAGGTGTGCGACAGCGTCTTGTGGGGTGGGGAATCTCCCTCCACTCACCTTGCAGCCTTCGCAGGAGCTGACCCCGTAATGATAGCCAGATGATTTGTCGTTGCAGACGAAGCAAGGTTTGTAGACACGTGGGGGTGGGGGCGGAGAGGGGGAGCTGGGCACCATCTCCTCCGAACTTGTGCTCTGCGTCTCCACCGCTGCAGAAGGAAATAGGGGAGGGTCAGGCAGAAATTTGGGACACTGTACACCCAAACAGCAGTCACGAAATTAAAAGACACCTGCTTCTTGGGAGAAAATCAATGACAAACTTAGACAGCATCTTAAAAAGCAGAGACATCACCTTGCCAACAAAGA
The DNA here is from genome assembly GCF_964270895.1 of Podarcis filfolensis. Taxonomy (NCBI): domain Eukaryota; kingdom Metazoa; phylum Chordata; class Lepidosauria; order Squamata; family Lacertidae; genus Podarcis; species Podarcis filfolensis. Next base: position 113,494,845 of record NC_139605.1, on the reverse strand, counting down.
TCCGTATAGTGAAAGCTATGGTTTTCCCAGTAGTGACGTATGGAAGTGAGAGCTGGACCATAAAGAAGGCTGATCGCCGAAGAATTGATGCTTTTGAATTCTGGTGCTGGAAGAAACTCTGGGGAGTCCCATGGACTGCAAGAAGATCAAACCTATCCATTCTTAAGGAAATCAGCCCTGAGTGCTCACTGGAAGGACAGATCCTGAAGCTGAGGCTCCAATACTTTGGCCACCTCATGAGAAGAGAAGACTCCCTGGGAAAGACCCTGATGTTGGGAAAGATGGAAGGCACAAGGAGAAGGGGACGACAGAGGACGAGATGGTTGGACAGTGTTCTCGAACCTACTAACATGAGTCTGACCAAACTGTGGGAGGCAGTGGAAGACAGGAGTGCCTGGCATGCTCTGGTCCATGGGGTCACGAGTTGGACACGACTAAACGACTAAACAACAACAACACCCAAACTTTGGTTAAAACATATTAAAAATGACAGCCTTTCATTTCATTTCATTTTTTAAAATTTTATCTTAAGGAAGCTTCTACGACTCAAAATTACTGTGTGGAAAGTGTGTGGGGTTGTTTGCTCACCTGATTCACACTGGGAAAGGGGAGGGCTAGGCAGGGGGGCAGGAATTGCATCTGCTTTGCCCCATAATCACAATCTCAACAAGCTAAAGGAACTTCAGAAGGCAGAACAGAGTCCAGAAAGTTTGAGGGATTATCTTAGCATCATGGAACCATCGGAGGGACAGGCATTACAAATAACACATCCAAGATTCTGAATCTATAAAGTAATTTACAAACTTTGGCTGCATTTCAACTCGCATTAAAAATCTCTCACACACCCTCAAAATGCTTTCTGGCACCTAAAAGACTTAACAGATTGATTGGGGCATAAGTGTTTGTGAACAGAGAGCCCATTTTATCAACAGATACAAAAATAAAATTAAAAAATCATTCATCTAGTCGTGCATCAATCATGCCTTGGTCCAGGAAAGATTATGCTATGAATAAATGTTTTCATCCATAATGAATGGGACTAGTTGTTCACGATATGCTGCGATCAATCTGTTAGTCTTTAAGGTGGCACATAGGTGCCCCCCAAAATACACTGTAACACATTAAACTGGCTCCCAGCAGTGGACAGTGTGGTGCAGTGTAAACGCACCGGCAGGAGTGCTGGATTGGCTCTGCTGTCATCTGTTTCCACCACGCTGACGTCCCACACCTTTCCTTCCCACTAAGCATCAGTCAGTTAAGCGCTGCTGCCACCCCCACCATGCCACCCACTGTTGATGACCAGCCTTCTGAAATCATAAAAAAGGTAAAGGGACCCCTGACCATTAGGTCCAGTCATGGCCGACTCTGGGGTTGCGGCGCTCATCTCGCTTTACTGGCCGAGGGAGCCGGCGTACAGCTTCCGGGTCATGTGGCCAGCATGACTAAGCCGCTTCTGGCGAACCAGAGCGGCGCATGGAAATGCAGTTTACCTTCCTGCCGGAGCGATACCTATTTATCTACTTGCACTTTGACATGCTTTCAAACTGCTAGGTTGGCAGGAGCAGGGACCGAGCAACGGGAGCTCACCCCGTCACGGGGATTTGAACCGCCGACCTTCTGAAATCATACAGTGTTAGAAACTCAGGTATATAAGCTAGGCACCAAATGTGTAGTTGCCATTTGGGGGCAAGATGGCTCTAAAATCTTATTTTTCAAGGGATGCATTGTCTGTGATTGGTCATCAGGTAGTTCAGATGACTACCTTGAGCTAGGTTAAGAACTTTGAAACCTTAAAGAAGAAAAGTCACTTGATATTGGCCTATTCCTATCTCTTTTTCTTAATGTTGACACAGACCATTCAGTGTAGGAATATTCTTCACAACTGTGAGCAGGGCTGTGGGATGGAGACTCAGGGGTGCCCATTTTTTTCTCAAAATTTGATGAAGTGAACATGCGTGAGGGCCGACCAAAGTTGTTGACCCTTTTTTTAGGATTGAAGTTGTTGATTTTATTTTGCAGTTGGGGAGACTTGAGGAAGAGAGAAAACTGCTTGCCGAATGACACCTCATGGCTGAAGGGGGTCATACTTTATCAGGAATATGCTGGGATATATTCCTTATAATATACATGGGAGTAAGTGACTAGAGACAGGACAGTTGGGATTGGCGGTGGGGAGTCAGCCATACACTGAGCAGGCAAATGGCGTAACTGTGCATTACTTACAGTGAAGTTGCCTGGGAAGGAGGAAACATTAAAAAGATTTAGTCCTAAACTCCCAGCCTCTTGCCCTCACCATGACCCATAACGCCTGGACAGAGTTCCTTCGGTTCAAACAGCATTTTCCACCGCCCCCCAACCCCGGCAAGCCATGAAACTGTTTGCAATTCTAGCTTTCAACACAGACTGAATTTCCTGTGACAAGACCCTAAATGCCACATTCCAGGCCAAACAGGTTGGAATTGTTACCAGAGCTGTGTAACCTAATCCCTTCCCCTGGGGGTGGGAAGAGAGGAATGACCCTGCCCAAAGGAGACATAGGTTAGAAAAGCTGGGGAGGAAATACGGGGGGGGGGAGTTTTAGTCCACTTTCCCCTCCTGCAAAAGGTCTGTATTTAGCGTTTCCCCCCAAAAAAAAATTAAAGGTGTTTCCATTTTTAGGGTGGTGAAGCCAACAGCAGATTCACAACATTCATTTAAAGCAGCCTTTCTCAACCTGTGGGTCCCCAGATGTTGTTGAACTACAACTCCCATCACCCCTAGCAAGCAAGGCCAGAGCTCAGGGATGATGGGAGATGGAGTCCAACAACATCTGGGGACCCACAGATGAGAACCGCTGAATTTTAAAGCATATCCAATGCACATTCAAAGCACATGACTTCCCCCAAAGAATCATGGGAACTGTAGTTTCCCATAGCTACAATCCCAAACACCCTTACCTACAGGATTTTTTGGAGGAAGTCATGTGCTTTGAATGTGTGTTGGATGTGCTTTAAATCATGTATAGTGTAGATCTGCTCAAATGGTGACATTATCCTTACATGGTGAATGTGGACTCAGTCTATATGGTAACCCTGGCCATTAACCATAATAAAACAGCTTGTATTACTGTATTTTTCGCCCTATAGGACGCACTTTTCCCCCTCCAAAAATGAAGGGGAAATGTGTGTGCGTCCTATGGGGCGAATGCAGGCTTTCGCTGAAGCCTGGAGAGCGAGAGGCGTCGGTGCGCACCGACCGCTCTCCAGGCTTCAGGAAGCTATCCGCAAGCCTTGGGAGCCCGGCAGGAGTGCCCGCCGGGCTCCCAAAGCTTGCGGGCAGCAGCCTGCAGCCCGAAGCACGGGGTGCGCTGCGGAGCACGCCCTGTGCTTCGGGCAGATGTCCGCAAACCTTGCGCGCCCAGCGGGAGGTCCCGCCAGGCTCACAAGGCTTGTGGGCGGCAGCCTGTTCTGGGGGCTGGGGTCCCTTTATTCCTCCCCCCCCCCCAATCTAGGTGCGTCCTATGGGCCGGTGCATCCTATAGGGCGAAAAATACGGTATACGGTAGCCCTGCTTGTAGGTTATATTCACAGCTTTTTTAAATAAAAAAGTGTTTCACAATTACGATCATTCCACCCGGGTTTAACTTAAAGTCCGGATTAGGAAGCCAGCTCCATTTTTCTTCTTTTCTAGTGCCAGTTTTGGCACTAAGGTTCACTATGAGCTGCTTCTTGGGCATCACCCAGCAGTTCCAAACCTTCAATTGATATCCCTAAGGTGTTTGTTTTCTCATTCATTCACAGGACCAGGCAGAAGGTGACTTCCTTCAGAAAACACATTTTAAAGCACATTGGAAGCATGTCTTCTCACCCAAAAAATCATGGGAACTGTAGATTCTTAAGGGTGCTTGAAATGGTAGCTCTGTGTGGGGTAATGAAGGTTTGGGGGTTTTTTAGGGGGGTGCTTTCCATTGTACGCAGCCTAAAACTGGAGCAAAATGATTCCCCCTAATAGATAAAGCAAGGGACGCGGGTGGCGCTGTGGGTTAAACCACAGAGCCTAGGACTTGCCGATTAGAAGGTCAGCGGTTCGAATCCCCACGGCAGGGTGAGCTCCCGTTGCTCAGTCCCTGCTCCTGCCAACCTAGCAGTTCGAAAGCACGTCAAAGTGCAAGTAGATAAATAGGTACCACTTCAGCAGGAAGGTAAACGGCGTTTCCGTGTGCTGCTCTGGCTCGCCAAAAGCGGCTTAGTCATGCTGGCCACATGACCCGGAAGCTGCACGCCGGCTCCCTCGGCCAATAAAGCGAGATGAGCACCGCAACCCCAGAGTCGGTCACGACTGGACCTAACGGTCAGGGGTCCCTTTACCTTTAATAGATAAAGCAAAAACATTGCAGCTATCAAGTTGATCGCAGGGATGGGTTGTTCAGAGAATTTGGGTGCTTGTGCAGAAAATTCCCTGCCTACAATACAATAGGGATCACAGGAGTGAAGGGTTATAAGATTCCTCCCTCACCACCGCCCCCTTCACCTTCCTGCTATCTGCAATATCTCCCAGCACAAACTCTTGTTTGCAAAAGGAAAACAGCACTTCGCAGGCCACTCTAACCACAATAGATAAGCAGCATATACAAACTCCATGCAGCCATCATGTCTCTTGAGCTCAGTTCTTATAAGTGACCCTGCAATAAACAAACCCAGCCTTCCCAAGTCAACAAATAACCCTCCAATGAATATTCATTTCCCACACTCATTTGTGTGTTTCTCTCTCACTCCACCTTCTAAATTACTCCACAACAAACAAGCTAATGCACAGCAGCCCAGAGCTAAGCAACAAAACTCATACTGTTAGCCTATGCCAGGCACCCCCAAACTCGGCCATCCAGATGTTTTGGGACTACAATTCCCATCATCCCTGACCACTGGTCCTGTTGGCTAGGGATGATGGGAGTTGTAGTCCCAAAACATCTGGAGGGACGAGTTTGGGGGTGCCTGGCCTATTCTCTGTATCCTCTGCTGAAAACAAGATTCTTCATAGGCAGATATTCGGGGGAGGGACCTCAAATAATTTGGTGCTGGACTGGTGTGAAGAATCTCAGCATGCATTTTCTTTTCGAACAGCAGATTTCTAGCCCTTAAGATTGTGAAGATATGCACACAGGTAAGGCCTGGACAAAACTCAGAAGCTAGAAGAGCAGCTGAACAACGTATGCCGTGTGGTGGGCTTCAGTGCCCTTGACAAAACTTTTCCAACGGAAGCTAGATTTAAGGTTTCATTCGTTTCCCAAAAGAATCAGTCCTACTCATTTTGGACTACTGACATATCTCATCCAGTACTCCTGTAGGGGTAGCCAAACATGGTATCCTCCATAAGCTATTGGACTAGAATTCCCATCACCCCCCACCACTAGCCATGTGGGCAGGGCATGATGGGAGTTGTAATCCATTAACATCTGGAGCGCACCATGTTGACTACCCCAGGTCTACTGTCTCCAACTCGAGGGCAACAGTTCTGTGGCGGCAGGAGCACACGCAAAATGATGATGATGATGATAATAATAATAATTATTATTATTTATACCCCGCCCATCTGGCTGAGTTTCCCCAGCCACTCTGGGCGGCTCCCAATCGAGTGTTAAAAACAATACAGCATTAAATATTAAAAACTTCCCTAAACAGGGCTGCCTTCAGATGTCTTTTAAGGATAGGAGAGCCAGATGTTCTGGGACTACAAATCCCATCATCCCTGACCACTGGCTAAGCTGGATGAGGAAGATGGGAGCTGGGAATTCAACATTTCCAAAGGCTGAGGGGGAAACAGCCTTGGTACAGGGATGCAAAACTTCTTTTTCAATCAGAGGCTACTGACCCAAAGGAAAAAAGATCAGCAAGAGCCACACACAAACAAAAAGCACCTGAGGAAAGTTTTGGAGGTGCCGACAGCGCGCTCTGGCTCAACATCAGCCAAGAAGTTGCCCAGTACAGTGGTACCTCGGGTTAAGAACTTAATTCGTTCTGGAAGTCCGTTCTTAACCTGAAACTGTTCTCAACCTGCAGCACCACTTTAGCTAATAGGGCCTCCTGCTGCCGCTGCATTGCCGCCGCGAGATTTCTGTTCTCATCCTGAAGCAAAGTTCTTAACTCAAGGTTTGGAAGATGCAGATCAGGCCAGCTGATGCCCAGCCATATCCACACTTTCAAAAGTGTTCAGGAACAAAGTAGACCACTCAAATTGGAACAAAGTGGAAATTCAGTGTTAATTGATGTTTTGTTTACATATACGCAAGGAAAAAGGAAAAGCGGGTGGCGCTGTGGGTGAAACCACAGAGCCTAGGACTTGCCGATCAGAAGGCCGGCGGTTTGAATCCCCGCGACGGAGTGAGCTCCCGTTGCTCGGTCCCTGCTCCTGCCAACCTAGCAGTTTGAAAGCACGTCAAAGTGCAAGTAGATAAATAGGTACCGCTCTGGCGGGAAGGTAAACGGCGTTTCCGTGCGCTGCTCTGGTTCTCCAGAAGCGGCTTAGTCATGCTGGCCACATGATCTGCAAGAGCCACACACAAACAAAAAGCACCTGAGGAAAGTTTTGGAGGTGCCGACAGCGCGCTCTGGCTCAACATCAGCCAAGAAGTTGCCCAGTACAGTGGTACCTCGGGTTAAGAACTTAATTCGTTCTGGAAGTCCGTTCTTAACCTGAAACTGTTCTCAACCTGCAGCACCACTTTAGCTAATAGGGCCTCCTGCTGCCGCTGCATTGCCGCCGCGAGATTTCTGTTCTCATCCTGAAGCAAAGTTCTTAACTCAAGGTTTGGAAGATGCAGATCAGGCCAGCTGATGCCCAGCCATATCCACACTTTCAAAAGTGTTCAGGAACAAAGTAGACCACTCAAATTGGAACAAAGTGGAAATTCAGTGTTAATTGATGTTTTGTTTACATATACGCAAGGAAAAAGGAAAAGCGGGTGGCGCTGTGGGTGAAACCACAGAGCCTAGGACTTGCCGATCAGAAGGCCGGCGGTTTGAATCCCCGCGACGGAGTGAGCTCCCGTTGCTCGGTCCCTGCTCCTGCCAACCTAGCAGTTTGAAAGCACGTCAAAGTGCAAGTAGATAAATAGGTACCGCTCTGGCGGGAAGGTAAACGGCGTTTCCGTGCGCTGCTCTGGTTCTCCAGAAGCGGCTTAGTCATGCTGGCCACATGATCTGGAAGCTGTACGCCGGCTCCCTTGGCCAATAAAGCGAGATGAGCGTCGCAACCCCAGAGTCGGCCACGACTCGACCTAATGGTCAGGGGTCCCTTTACCTTTATGCAAGGAAAAGGAAAAGGAAAAAGAGGCATGTGAGGTCCAGGTGAAATTAAGCAACATGCCAGATCTAGGCCCTAAATTGGAGATTCTCTGCCTTGGTGTTTTGTCAGCACTTGCACCGATCACCTTTTTGGTGGTGACAGCTGATTGCATCAACCAGCTGTTTGCTGTTAATGCCTAACAGCTGATCAACAGAGTCAGTAGCTGATTGAACCCCACAGCTCCCAGTTAAATGAGGTATCTACAAGTTTCATCTCCTTCAAGCTGATAAGATAACAAGTGTCCTCTGTATTAGACTACCAGTAGAGTATAAGCCAGCATGGAGATGGTGCATGGATGCCGCTTGGAAGGAAACGCATCTTTTTATAGTATACATTTGTAGACACGTAAAAGTGTCAGCTGCTTTGGTCAATGTCTACCCCAAATGACTAAACTCAGGACTCAGCTACATTAGTAAAGAAACAGCTATTTGAATGTGAAATAAACATTCATCACCAGATGGCGCAAGAGAGCAGGAATTTTTTAAGCACAATTTTCCATAGAGATTGTTTTCTTTTGTTGAAATGATCTAATTTCTGACTTGTTTATAGCGTTCTCCACCCCCACCCCCGCTTGTGTTTAGATCCACCCACAGTGGTATTAGAAGGGACCTTCCTCTTTCCAAAGCTGTCAACAGTGAGATAGGTTGACCAGTGTTAAAGACCAAATATATATAGACTGCAATGACTTATGCACAATTAATATATGTGTGTTTCTGAGTTGGTAAAAGCTGCAGGAGATGACTCTGGCCACATAATTTTCATGTGGGCAGGGACTAATAATAATAATAATAATAATAATTTTTATTTATACCCCGCCCTCTCCAGCCAAGGCTGGGCTCAGGGCGGCTAACAAGCAATAATAAAAATAAGTTGAATGAATACAACTTAAAAACAAGATTAAAATACAACATTAAAATATTGCAACATTAAAATATTAAAATGCAGCCTCATCACAGGAGGAGAAAGGAAAAAGAAAGAGGGGGAGGGAATTAAATTGGCTCCAAGCCAAAGGCCAGGTGGAACAACTCTGTCTCACAGGCCCTGCGGAAATAAATCAGATCCTGCAGGGCCCTGGTCTCATGAGGCAGAGCGTTCCACCAGGCCGGAGCCAGAGTTGAAAAGGCCCTGGCTCTGGTTGAAGCCAATCTAACTTCCTTAGGGCCTGGGACCACTAGGGTGTTGATTTATGGACCTTGAGGCTCTCCGTGGGGCATACCGGGAGAGGCGGTCCCATAGGTACGAGGGTCCTAGGCCGTGATTTTTTATACAAAATTTATATTTATATTTTTTTATACAAAAACCCACCCGCAGCTGTATCTTTGTCTTGCTCCAGCATGGGAATTCTGCTTTTCATAGAATCGCAGAGTCGTGTCAGAACCCAAAAGTTTCCCTTTCACAAAAGGGTTTGTATTTTCCAAGTGGGAGCTCAGCGTTAAACTTAATTATGAGCAGGCCTGCATTTTGCCCAGCAATTGTTTGACACGGAGTGCTGCTGAAACACCTGTGTACCCAGAGGAGCCAGGATTCAGCTGCACCTTCCTAATGTGTGCAAACATGTGTGTTTTTGAAGGCACATAACTGTTAATGCTTTGTGGGTACACTGTAGGAAATACCAGAGTAATGCCAGCAGCAAAAAACAAGGTTGTTGCATAAAATGTGGAGCCACTCTTAAGATACAGCTGGGAGGGAGAGTCAGTGTCTCTGTTCTTAGCATCCCAGGGGCACCAGTATTAACAGGCTTCGTGATTCAACGTGGCACCTTCCATTTCCCCACAGGGAAATGGCTAAATAGAGTATCCATTTCAAAGCCACTTAAGTCCTTCACATAGCAGGAGTGCAGGCTGCAGGTTGTCACTGTGATGAGATTTCCAGGAGTGAGCCCCTTAATAGAGACAGGGCTTTAGGGCAACTGGCAAGCTGGGAGCTCAGCCTAGACCCCTCCGTTTCCCATATGCCCCCTCCTCCCCCCCACAGAAAAGTCTAGTGAGTTCCTCTTTATTACACACCACAGCTTCTCTGTCCAACATGGCAGCTCTTAAAGGCCTCCCTATTCACTGTGCGACCAACAATGCATCATAGAGAGCCCTCTCCCTTATGTTACAAACCTCTGCGGCTTTCTGCTGCCTGCAAACCAAGTCACAGGCAAATGGGAGTGAGAAGCTGAGGGGAATACAAGGCTAACCCCAGCACAGCCCTTTGTTGGTATTTGTACTTCGAGCAGGTGCAGAACAAGCCTTTTGCTTGCATTTTGGTTGGCTTGCGCTGGAGCACGTCCGTGAGAAGAATCTATGCCCAGGCCTTATGTGAAATATGGCCTATTAAAAACTGGTTGCTGCTAAGGTGCCCGCATCATTCAGGTCCTTTAAACGTAATTATTCAGCCCTGGGTCCCCAGATGTTATTGGACTACAACTCCCATCGTCCCCAGCCAGCTTGGCCAATGGGCAGGGATGATGGGAGTTATAGTCCCATTGCCATCATCTGCAGGCCTAAGATGGAAGAAGGCTGCTTTGAAAGGCCTGCACAAGTCTTCTCCCACAGCAACATCTTTGTTTCAGCTTTATGCATGTGCTTTAATTTTCACTCTTGCAGTAACCTTGAGAAGCAGTTGCTCTAGTTCTTGTTCTGTCAATGGAGAACGGAGGCAGAGAGACAGCTCTCAACATTTTATTCACTGGTCCCCACAGGTATTGTCTTAGGAACCACTGTTTGTTTCTCCTTTTCTGTGATTCAGGGACTGCTTAGGTAAGGATGTTCGCTAGGCAACTGTTTCTAAGCGATGCCTCTTAAGGGATCTCTTGGGTAAGAGCTGAAGTACAATTGCAGATTGTACTTGGGTCTGACAATGCTGGGTTCATGACCCACAGACTCATTCCTTGCCCTTGGGAGGGCAAATCTCATGATGGCAGCAGCTGCTGCTGAGCTGCAGGGCTGGGGAACTTGCGGCCCTCCAGGTGTTGCTGGACTACATCTCCCATCATCCCTGACCATCATCAATGGTGGCTGGGGACTGGGGCTGATGGGAGCTGGAGTCTAACACAATCCGGAAGGTCATGGGTTCCCCACCCAAGGCAACAAGGTACAGATTTAAAACTGGTGAGTCGAAAGCAAGACGTCCCACCAAACAGACTGAGGGGTCTGAAGATGGTCTAAAAGATGTATGATGCAAGCAACTCATTTAGGAACTGAGAGTTTTAACTACTCTGCCCTTTCTCACCCTGGACAGGGTCTGTAGGGAATGTTCACTTTCCAAAAGAGAGAGATGCCCAACACTCACTGGGAACAATAATGTTCTCTGGAGCTAGGTAGAAGGTGATCCTGATACACATGGGAAGAGATCTCAGCGAGTTCTTAATTTATTCCAGCACCAGGGCCTGGTTTCTGTCCATGGCTTCTGCCAGAGCCTATGAGTCACTCCTGGGAGCATGAACCTTACACTGCTTCACTTATAGGCTCTTTTGGTGTTATTGGCATCTGTCTGTTTCAAGAGTCAATGGAGTGCACCTCCAGGGGTGAAGTCAAACCACTGTGTTAGTAGCACCTAAGGAACCTCACCGATGTGGGTCAAAGCAGAGCAATACGTTTGTCACCAGCTGGGCTGCAAGAGTTGTGGAACGGAGGCATACAAGGAGCCATTATTAGGAACTCCACTCTGGATTTGCGCAAAGGAATCCTCCTAAAGTCTTTTCTTCTCCCAAAGATGTCATGCAAGGCAGTGGAGGTTTAGGACCAGAGTTTTCCTTCTCCTAGATGGGCTACCTTCCAGGTTTAGCAGGCTGAATTCTTATGTTATTCCTACACTGCATGAATAAAAGGTAAAGAGCAGATTCACACCTTCAACATCCATCAGTCAAGAAGAATAAAGATGTCTCCTTCAGGCAGAGGCATGGTCAGAATCAGACAGGGGTCAAGATCTGAGGTGGACAGAGAGGGCTGGATAAAAAGGCCAGAAACAGATGCAAGGTCAAAGTCAGGAATGCGACATGATCCTCAGCAGCCGCCAGCAATAAGGAAAGGAGTAGAATTCAGCAGCCTCAGAAGAGCAGCATGTGTCTCACACTGAGGAGCATCTCTAAGGCTGGAGCTTTACAGAGCTTGGTTTGTGAGGACTGGCCCTTGAGGATCAGCTGACAGGCTTTTCGGATGGTCTTGGTACTTAATACTAGATGGCAACCTCAATGCATGGAGCCAAGTCTGCTGGACTGGCCATAGATGAAATGATGGAGCATCAATGGCAAAGCAGCAGAGGTTCAAGACACAAACACCAGGGCCCTACACCTTCATTCTTGGATTCCATTTCCAATCCCTGGCCTGGCACATTCTCAGCGGCAAATGTTCTCTGTTTGTAAAATGGAAGCAACTGGCCAAACTCACAGGGTTCTTATGAGGATGGATCATGCATTAAAGAGATGTTGGAAGCACTGCAAGCTAGAGTAGCTTCCTGCTATGGTTCTTCTCCTGGTCTTGATATAAATTTGACTATCACCCACCATTACCACCACCAGAAAAAAACCTTTTTAACCATGAGAAGGGAGGGAAACATTTAAGGTTCGCCAATTCCTGTTTATCCATTCCGCCAGAGCCTCTTTTCCTGTCCTTGCAAACCTCTCCAGTGGAGTCTTCATCAGCATCAGAGAAGAAGGGACAATTAGAAGCTCATGAATTTTAACTCTCTGCATTATCCTCTTCTTTCAGATAAGACAATAGGCCTTTGGAGGCTTGGCTCCAACAGTGCATGACTGGCTCCCTAGGGCCAGGAGATAGAGGAGAACAAAAGGAGGCCCTGCCAGGTGATTAGATCTCACTGGAAGGCCTTTATTTACCTGAAAACAGCCCATAAACACAGAGGGTTGTGTCTGAAAAGCTGGTGAGAATTAAGGGAGATGGATAAGAGAGAAAGAATGCCAGGTAACACAAAGAGACAAACACACACACAGTAATGTGGAGATGTGCCATCACAGCTTTTAATTGCAAAGCTCAGAATCTATAAGTTTTTGCAAGCCCAAACTCCTGGAATTCCATGAACTACATCAGAGCAATCTTTCTTATATCAGGAAGATACAATGTGGTGGTGGGTATAAGACTGGAAAGACAGAGTTCTAGTTACGAGTAGGTAGCTGTGTTGGTCTGCCGTAGTCGAAACAAAATAAAATAAAAATTTCTTCCAGTAGCACCTTAGAGACCAACTAAGTTTGTTATTGGCATCAGCTTTCGTGTGCATGCAGTGTTTCTGAAGAAGTATCTGAAGAAGTGTGCATGCTTTCATGTGCATGCACACTTCTTCAGATAGCTTATACCAAGAAGAGACTTAGTTGGTCTCTAAGGTGCTACTGGACAATTTTTTTATTTTTCTATACATTTCGACTGTGTCAGACCAACACGGCTACCTACCTGAATCTAGAACTGTAGCAATAGTTCCGTAAGTGAAATACAGTTGCCAACATTTTGCTGGCCCCTGCTAACATACCTTAAACTAAATCAAAAGACAGAAACTTCTACTTTGCAGAGATAAATATTAACTCATGCTAAAGTCTGCAAATCCATCTCCTACTGAAGGGACCAATAAATGACTTGGCAACCATAAAGTGAAGTGATTCTGTTCCAAAGCAACAAACAGTCAAAGCAAGCTGTGGGGTTTCAGGACCTCTTCTTCAAGCACACATGTTCAAAGCGGGGGGGGGGGGGATTAAACTAAAATAATATTCAAAATAAAGTTGATCAATTTAACTTGATAGGCTGTCTCCGCAACTCACTTATTTATTTCTTAAACATGCTATTTAACATAATAAAAACTTCTAAGTGGCTTACAATAAAAAGACACAATAGGGAAAATGCAAAAAAAATAATAATAATCAGTTAAAGTTCCCTTAAAAACTGAATGAAAAGAAGATAAATACACAACTGTTTATCACATATAAAACAGAGCAGCCCAAAAAAATAAAAAAATAAAAAATTCAAGTGGCAGAGTCCAGGAAACTTGGTTATATAGTGGTACCTCGGATTACATACGCTTCAGGTTACATACACTTCAGGTTACAGACTCCGCTAACCCAGTACCTCGGGTTAAGAACTTTGCTTCAGGATGAGAACAGAAATTGTGCTCCGGCGGCGCAGCAACAGCGGGAGGCCCAATTAGCTGAAGTGGTGCTTCAGGTTAAGAACAGTTTCAGGTTAAGAACGGACCTCCGGAACGAATTAAGTGCGTAACCAGAGGTACCACTGTATATGCTTTTTTTAATGCATTGGAAGGTTATTAGTTTTTACCCTGCATTCAGAGGATGGCTGCTATAATCAAGAATGCCCACTTCTACACTGTCACCAAGTGACACTCAGCTGGTCATTTTGCAACAGCTGCAGCTTCTAAACCATGTGTACAGTACATTAAAAAAGGTAAAGGTGAAGGACTCCTGACAGTTAAGTCCAGTCGCAAATGACCCTGGGGTTGTGGCGCTCATCTCGCTTTACTGGCCGAGGGAGCCAACGTTTGTCCACAGACAGTTTTTCTGGGTCATGTGGCCAGCATGACTAAGCCACTTCTGGAGAAACCAGAGCAGCGCACGGAAATGCCGTTTACTTTCCCGCCGGAACGGTACCTATTTATCTACTTGCACTTTGACATGCTTTCGAACTGCTAGGTTGGCTGGAGCAGGGATCGAGCAACGGGAGCTCACCCCGTCGCAGGGATTTGAACCGCTGACCTTCTGACCAGCAAGCCCTAGGCTCAGTGGTTTAGACCACAGCGCCACCTGCGTCCCTCGTGTACAGTACATTACAGTATCCCAGTTGTCTGCACAGTTACTATAGGTGCAAGAGAGCCCTGCCCTGTCTTGCACCTACCCAACCTAGAACCCAGGGACCCACTGCTAGGCAAAGGAGATTGATGGGTTAGAAGGACAACCTGTTCTGAGGTGGTATAAGGCATGTGGCTGCCTCTTGCAGGAGAAGACTGATCACTGTGAGCAAACTTGGCTTTCACGGAAGCTTGCCTGCTGTCACCAATCTTGTCATGAACGAAGCTCTAGAGAAGCATTCAAGGAACCCCAGGCGTTTGCTTCTGTGGACCAGAGAAGCAAGCTTTGGAAATGGCCTCCCACTGCTCCCACACCATCAGAACTGGGAAGGAGCAAAAAAAAGTCCCTTCCCTGTGCAGTTTTGCAGAGGATGTTTCAGAGCCAGAGTACAGACTTGTTTCCCTGGATTCCCCAATTGCATTTGACAGCTCCCGCCTTGTTTGCCCGGAGTCACACAGCGTGAAGGAGCCCAGGGTGGCAAAGGGACCACAGCCAAGGCCACCCAGAGCTCCCTGCATGGCCGCCGGAAGCCAAGCTGTCGGGCTTTTTGAGGCATCGTTAAGCGAGATAAAGAGTGTGTTCTGCAACAGGTGGGAGCAAGAGGGCAGGAAATAAATTCCGCAGCAGGACAGGGCTCTCCCGCCTCCATGAACGGGGGGGAAGAGCAGGCCTGGCCATAAATCGCCCCCGTGCTGACAGCAATCTGATGCTCCAACAGAGGGAACAAACGCAAACACATTCCCAGAGGGCAGAAGGCCAATGCACCTTCACGGAGGCGGAACAAGCGGCATGAAATATGGTGGCTGGCCCATGGGAGTGGACGTCTGTGTCCAGTCCTTGTCCTCTGGGGAACAAATGAGAGCAGGAAATCCTAATACGCAGCCCAGCAGGAACTCAAGAGGCAGCATATTAATCATGATTCCACATACTTCCATAGCCAGCTGATTGCATAAAATGCCTCTCAAAGCTAGAATCATTCTTTGGTTCTTCATAATCAGGTGGTAGAATTTTGGGTCGTATCACTGCAGGGGCAGCCATGTTTTTTAAAAAACATTACTCATTTAAAACACACAGAGACATACACACACACACACAAAACCTCCAAGCATGCAATCAACTAGCACATTGGAGGGGGGCATTTAGCATACTCCTATAAAGGGGATTTCTTTTAGGGGGGTGTTAAAAAGTATTACCATCCCTTTGGCAGGAACTGGCAGTCTTAAGTAGCACAGTCCAGAATTCTGCCACCTTGTTCTTTATAATATGTGGGTCAGTTCCACGCTCCGTTCATCTTCACAACCCTTTGAAGTTAGTAATAAAAATCGCATTTTACAGGCAAGGAATCCCGATTACAATTTCAAACATACAGTGCTTGCAACAACAAAATAAAATAAAACAAACCATCCAGATCCAAAGTAGACCTGTTTCTCCAAGTGTTTTTTACTAGGTCTTAATAAAAAACCCATGGTTTATCTGTTCTGTGTTCTCTTATGAAATCACATGCATATTCTTGTACTGAAATATGGACTGGGCATGAAAACGTGAGATGGACCATCTGCCCTGAAGCTGAGGGATTAGAAAGAGAAAGTTACCATATACTAGAGGAGAGTGGCTATACCCACACCATACACTTAGTACAGTGGACGCTCGGGTTGCGAACGTGATCCTTGTGGGAGGCACGTTCACAACCTGCAGCGCTGCGTCTGCGCATGTCGTGATTTGGCACTTCGGTGCATGCGCAAAGCGCGATTTAATGCTTCTGCACATGCGCAAACGCCAAAACCCGAAAGTAACCCGTTCCGGTACTTCTGGGTTCGGCGCGGTGCGCAACCCAAAAATGCACAACCTGAAGCGTCTGTAACCCAAGGTATGACTGTACATCCTGTATACAGTGCTACCTCGGGTTAAGAACTTAATTCGTTCCGGAGGTCCGTTCTTAACCTGAAACTGTTCTGAGGTACCACTTTAGCTAATGGGGCCTCCCGCTGCCGCCGTGCAATTTCTGTTCTCATCCTGAAGCAAAGTTCTTCAACCAAGGTACTATTTCTGGGTTAGCAGAGTCTGGAACCTGAAGTGTCTGTAACCCGAGGTACCACTGTACTGTACATCCTGGGAATCGTAGTTTCCCCCTCACACAGAGATACAATTCCCAGCACCCTTAACAAACTCTAGGAGGTCTTCCCCACCTCCTGCTACCTGACCCTTTTGAATGGAGAGGCCAAGTTTTAACTTGGAGCCTTTTCTAATGTTGTTGGACTGGATAGCTCAGTTGGTTAGAGCGTGGTGCTGGCAATTGCAGGTTCAATCCCCATATGGGACAGCTACATATTCGTGCATTGCAGAGGGTTGGACTAGAACGATCTTCAGGGTTCCTTCCAACTTTACAATTCGATGACTCTTAACTCACACCTGCCTCCAATGGCCTGGAACTGTACTTCAACAACACTGCCTGCCTCTGTTCGACATGCAAGGCATGTGTCCTAAAGCTGAGCTACAACCCCTCTCCTACAGAGAGTCAGGTCTGTTTTAAACTCTTGCACCAAACAAGAACCTGCAGTGCAGGCTCTAAGGTAAAGGTAAAGGGGACCCTGACCATTAGGTCCAGTTGTGGCCGACTCTGGGGTTGCGGGGCTCATCTCGCTTTATTGGCCGAGGGAGCCGGCGTACAGCTTCCGGCTCATGTGGCCAGCATAACTAAGCCGCTTCTGGCGAACCAGAGCAGCGCACAGAAACGCTGTTTACCTTCCCACCAGAGCGGTACCTATTTATCTACTTGCACTTTGATGTGCTTTCGAACTGCTAAGTTGGCAGGAACAGGGACTGAGCAACGGGAGCTCACCCCGTCGCGGGAATTCGAACCGCCGACCTTCTGATCAGCAAGTCCTAGGCTCTGTGGTTTAATCCACAGCGCCACCCGTGTCCCATAGAGTAGACAATACTGGATACTTATATATATATATATATGTATATATATCCCACACTTCCTCCCAACGGGAGCTCACCCCATCGCGGGGATTCGAACCGCCGACCTTCTGATCGGCAAGCCCTAGGCTCTGTGGTTTAACCCACAGCGCCACCCGTGTCCCTTTTAGTGCAGGCTCTGCTGTGCGCTAATTATCTGGATTCTAGAATCCAGAATTTATCAGTGTAAAAACCAGGCCCACACAGATCTTTCTAGGAAGTTAGCAAGCAGAGGATGAAGACAAAACAGCCAACTCCTGTCGTCTGTCCCCAGCAATGTAGCACTATCATTACTCACACACACATACGAGTGTCATGTGAAAGATCGAAATCTTTCTCAACTCTTCCCAGTGTGAAAGCTGAAAATACAGAGAAACGTCTGAAAAGGGGGTGGGTGGAAAGTGTCTTTTCTGCCCCCTTCTCCCAAAAACAACCCCTGCCTCCCACGCCTCCCACCCTGGAGCTTTCCAAAGCAACTCTCCTCAGGGTCCAGGGACTCTGCTGAACAGGGTGAGCTATGGTACAGGGGCTAGGAGGAGGCCTCCAGAAGATGAAGTGAAGGCATCTTCCATCAGCTGGAGTGCCTTCCTACTAACTCTTCTCTCAGTCCATCCAATAAGAAGAAGAAGTAGAAGAAGAAGAAATGGAAACAACAGGAAATACCGACTGTGGAGGAATGGAGAATAAAGCTGTTAGACTATGCGGAGTTGGATAAATTGACAGGAAAGATTAGATACTTAAGAGACCAAAAGTTCATCGAGGACTGGGGGAAATTTGTGGAATATCTGGAATATATAAGTGAGGGACAGATAACGCTAATGGGATTTAAAGAAGCACTGTGAAAAATTAAGAAATATTGTCTAAAGGGAATAGAAAGTAAGATATAAATAATGTCAATACAAAATTAAGAAATGCGTAATATGAACAATAACTATGGATGATTTACGGAAAAGCTGAAGGAAGTCTAGAAAAGGAATAAGCTGTGAAAAATTTGATGTGAAACTAATATGTTTTGGGGTTTTTTTCTATTTTTTGTTTGCTTTGTTTGCTTTTAGATGTAAATTAATAAAAATTTATGTAAAAAAAAAAAAGAAGAAGTTATTATTTATACCCCGCCCATCTGGCTGGGCTTCCCCAGCCACTCTGGACAGCATTCAACAAAATATTAAAATACAGTAATGCATCAAACATTAAAAGCTTCCCTAAACAGGGCTGTCTTCAGATGTCTTCTAAAAGTCTGGTAGTTGTTGTTCTCTTTGACATCTGGTGGGAGGGCGTTCCACAGGGCGGGTGCCACTACCGAGAAGGCCCTCTGCCTGGTTCCCTGTAACTTGGCTTCTCGCAGCGAGGGAACTGCCAGAAGGCCCTTGGCACTGGACCTCAGTGTCCGGGCCGAACGATGGGGGTGGAGACGCTCCTTCAGGTATACTGGACCGAGGCCGTTCAGGGCTTTAAAGGTCAGCACCAACACCTTGAATTGTGCTGGGAAAGCCTATAAGTTACTGTGTTTTGGATCAAATTGAAGATTTGTACTATTTTGCATCAGTAACTTTTTAAAGGACTGTTTCACCATAGCTGCTTTCCCTACAACTTATTCATTCATTCAAAGGTAGAGTGAAACCGAAAGCCTCAACCCCAAATAGCTCTTGCTGGGTAGAGACTTCAACAGTGTATCTCCTGCTGGGATTCATTAGAAAATGAAAGTTCTCCTCTTCCTTTCTTCCCAGGGTGTGTGTGTGTGTGTGTGTGTGTGTGTGTGTGTGTGTTTTCTTTTATCAGCTCACTGATGGCCACAGTTTGCAGAGGAAGGGGTCTTGGTTACAGGCAAGAATGTGAAGTTCTCTGGACACCAGTTTAGCAAGATTTGCCGCCAGGAGGAAAATCCCCAAAAGCAAGCACTATTTATTTATTTATTTGCAGGATTAAGGGGGGGGGGACCCTTTCCACACAGGCTCACAAGGCAATATACACAATAATAAAGAAATCTAACTGAAACAGTTGTCAACAGGTGTGCAGCTAATAAAAAAAACACTAAAGGCAGCAATCAAACAACCTTCAGGTCTATAGCAGCTAAAAGACAAAAAGGACTTAAGGCACCGTGGAGATTTAAGGGCCAATTTCACTCTTACGTCTGCAACCCGACTGCTGTGCTCCCCACATGGCTGACTCCCCATATGGCACCAGTAAAGGTAAAGGGACCCCTGACCATTAGGTCCAGTCGTGGCCGACTCTGGGGTTGCGGTGCTCATCTCGCTTTATTGGCCGAGGGAGCCAGCGTACAGCTTCTGGGTCATGTGGCCAGCATGACGAAGCCGCTTCTGGCGACCCAGAGCAGCGCACGGAAACGCCATTTACCTTCCCACCGGAGCGGTACCTATTTATCTTCTTGCACTTTGACGTCTGCTAGGTTGGCAGGAGCAGGGACCAAGCAATGGGAGCTCACCTCGTCGCAGGGATTTGAACCGCTGACCTTCTGATTGGCAAGCCCTAGGCTCTGTGGTTTTACCCACAGCACCACCCACATCCCTTATGGCACCAGTACCATGTACAAATTTCATATCATGCATCATGCCCACAGCACGTGAATTTTCCCATGTTGGAAGCAGTGACCTGATGCAAATATGGTGCAGTGGTGTAAAGGAATAATGCAATCCACAGCTATTTAGATGTTACTCTCTTGGCAAGAGGGGGACGAGCAAGACTGGATTACCGCAATGTGCTCTATGTGGGGCTTCCCTCGCACCTGATCCGGAAGCTGCAGTTAGCCGTGCAGAACGTTGCCACACGACTGCTGACGGAAGTGAGGCCTTGTCAGCATATAACACCTGTGCTCAGAGATCTGCCCTGGTTGCCAATTTGCTACCGGGTCAAGTTCAAAGTGTGATAAACTATGCGACAAAGAATTCATTTCAAATGTGTCACAGCTGATAATTAATGTACAGCTCACCCAAGTTGGCATTTTTGAAACAGGGAAAATGAAATCCAGGGACGTCACATGCCCATGATCACACAGGACAATGGAAGGTGAGCTTTGGTGACAGTTGTGTGTGTGTGTGTGTGTGTGTGTGTTTCTGACTCACTTCAATCTGCTACAGCTCTTTGTTTAACAACTTTGCCCTATAGTTGTTGGGTTAATAAGGAAGTGCAAAGGGATGCACATGGAAGGAAGACAGCCCATCTTCACACTTTTGCTGACAGGAGCCTTGAGCTGTCAGAGAACAGCCCGGGGTTGTGGTAAACAGCTCCATAAAAGCGTTGACCCACTGTGCAGTTGCTGTGAAAAAGGTGAGCTCCATGTTATGGAAGATTAGGAAACAGATCAAAAATAAAGCTCCCAGTTATTGCAATGCCTTTATACAAATCTATGGTGCAGCTACTCTTTTGATATAAAGTGGTACCTCAGGTTACAGACGCTTGAGGTTACAGACTCCGCTAACCCAGAAATAGTACCTCGGGTTAAGAACTTTGCTTCAGGATGAGAACAGAAATCGTGCTCCGGCGGCGTGGTGGCAGCAGGAGGCCCCATTAGCTAAAGTGGTGCTTCAGGTTAAGAACAGTTTCAGGTTAAGAACAGACCTCCAGAACGAATTAAGTTCTTAACCTGAGGTACCACTGTACTATGGACAGTTCTTCTCAAAGAGGAGCTGGAAACGGTGCACTTCAGGGAAATAAAAATGGACTGGAACAGGTACAACATTTGGGGCTTTTTAGTTTAGCAAAAAGGCAATTTGGTTTCATAGGGCATGAAAGAGGTGTGCAAAATTAAGCATGGTGTGCGTATAACATAGACAGAGATACAGTTTTCTCCCTCTTTGATTATACTAAAGGAAACAAAGGAGAATGCTGGGAGATTCAGGACAGACAAAACGAAGTAACTTCTTCGCACCGTACATGGTTAACTTCTTAGGGGATTCACTACCACAGATTTAGCAAAAGGGCATTAGGCAGATTCATGGAATATACCGCTATCAAATGGCTTTGAGTTGTGATGGCTACACACAACTTCAGTGTGCCTCTGAAGACTAGTTTCTGGGGAACACAAGCAAAACTGTGTGCTATTGTGCTCCTATCTTTTTATTATTATTATTGCATTTTTAAAAATTACAAAGAAAGCATATATTAAATATTACATCCAGATATTCAAAACTTATAAGAAAAAATACAAAAAGAGAAAAGGGGGGGAAACTAAAATATTAAAGAAAATAAGGGGGAAAAGACAAAACAAAACAAAACCAAAAAAGAAATTAAAAAGAAAAAGAAAAAAAAATTACACCAAGTACACCAAATTTTTCAAAGGATACAAACAGTGATTTGTTTATACTATACACCAAGTTCCCAAAAAGAAATTACATTTGTGCTCCTTCTTTTCTTTCTTTCTTTGTGGTCACTTTCTTTCCCTTCTGGAAATTTTTTTGAATCCCTTCTATGTTCGTTGATTTCCACTATCTCTTTGCGGTTTCGATACTTTCCTTAAGTAGTAAGTGTTCTGTCTTCATTTATTAATCTCAGTTTTCTTGTATATCTGTGAAATTAATCTAAGCAAAACCAAGTATTATTTTTGGAACCATATTTTATCAGGTAGTTTTTGAAGCAATCCCATTCCTTTTTTGGGAATGGGAAAGAAAAGGGGGGAGAAAAAGCTATTGTGCTCCTATCATGCTTGTGGGAACCATCTGGTTGTCCACTGTGGAAAGAGACCGCAGGGCCTTTGGTGTGTGATGCTACCGTATTCTTGACAGCAAGATCAAAAATCAAAGAGGAGGTTCTTCAAGCTCGTGTGCAGACAGTACAGTGGTACCTCGGGTTAAGTACTTAATTCATTCCAGAGGTCCGTTCTTAACCTGAAGCACCACTTTAGTTAATGGGGCCTACCGCTGCCGCCGCACTGCCAGAGCACAATTTCTGTTCTCATCCTGAAGCAAATTTCTTAACCTGAGGTACTATTTCTGGGTTAGCGGAGTCTGTAACCTGAAGCATATGTAACCTGAAGCGTATGTAACCTGAGGTACCACTGTATGCTTAGGGTCAATGAGAGAAGAAAAGAGCGAAACAAAACAAAATAATAATAAAGTAAGAACTATTCCACCAGACTTCGAAAGGGTTCCCTGTCACTTAACAACAGAGATGAGGAATGCTCAGCATTCTGACCCAGTAAAATATCAGAGCTAGGAAGAATGCAGGCCTCCTATAGCAAGTGGCTATAGTTTACAGCAGCCCATCCCACACTTGGGAAGTAACCCAACAAGATCCTGGTTGTATGCCTACAGCAGAAAATAGAACCCAGGAGTTCTAGGTCACATCCCCCTTTCCAGGTACACAAAGATCTCCAGATGATGACTCTTGTGCTAATCTCTGTCAGTGGCTGACTGCTCTTCTTCTGGCAGGCCCTCTTAATTTTCATCCCAGCCTTCAGACCCCCAGGGCACTGGATCTTCCCAAAAGTCCCCTTCAGCTCATCCTTGTCTTTCTAGAATCCTTCTTGCACGACTCTGCCAATCAAGGTTCCAGATTCTGCGCCTTCAGCCCTAGCTGGGGAGGGTGAGGAGAGAGAGGTGATGCCCTGTTTGTACTCTAAGCATCAGAAACCACTGGCAAACTTTAACATAAGGCTCCTTCAAGGCTCTTGTCAGGCCAAGCTCTTATCAGGCCTGTCATTTCCTGGAGAGCATCACATTTTAGCCCCAACTTATTCTTCTCTAAATAGCTTCTGTACACACCCAAATAACTGCCTGGAGCCACACAAAGGGGGGAAGAGGGGGGAAGAAGAAGAGGACTGCCTGTCTCCGGGTATGTTTACAAACCATCCAGTATCCACAGCAGGGCTCAGCTACCAACAGATGCCTAAATGGTGAAAGAGGGGAGATGTGTGCAGAGATACAGAACCTGACAAGCCAGATTCAAAGGGGATAGGAGATATCTGAGCCTCTGCATCTGCAGGGGACAGAAGCAGCAATGTGAAGGAGGAAGCTGTGACTGCCCCCCTCAGGCTGCCCTCCTGTGCAACGTAAACAAAATCACCCTCCTGCACTCCTGTAACCATTGTGCCCTACTTCCTGGCATTCACATGGACACTTGTGTGCTTCACTTGCAAAGCATTCATGGAGTTTTGCAAATCTGTTGTGGCTTTAGAGTAGCTACAGCAATGTTTTTGACATGTGTTTGGGTTTGTTTTCTAAACGCACAATACACTCCCTTGTCTAACCCAGGTTGTTTCCGCCTAGCTCAGCAAGGTGTGCCAGCTCCTCCCCATGCTACAAGAGGCAGCGGGGCACAGTGAGACAGCCAACTAGACACAGCCTTTGAGTGCCCTCAGAAACCAGGCACAGGTCAGGAGCAATGGTAGGAAATGTTCAATGACTAACCTCACAAGAGTCCTGATGGATCAGGCAAGAGGCCTGTCTTGTCCAGCATTCAGTTCCCACAGTGGCTAACCAGGGGCTTATTATGGGAAGAAAACAAGAAGGAAGCCCCAAGCAAAAGTCATTGCTCACTGTTGTTTGTCAGCTACTGATATACAGAGGAAATTCCTAGCTACTGTGGCTAGCAGAATTTTCCTGTAAGACCTATTGCAGTCGTTAAGAGTCGTCAACAGGCTCATCACAGCTATCTGCCAATCACCCATTCCCACCACCCTTCTGAGTAATACCCCTCCCCACCTTCTCACTATATAGAAGGATCTGGCAACTTCTGTTTCAGTGTATCTGAAGAAGTGTGCATGCACACGAAAGCTCATACCAAGAACTAACTTAGTTGGTCTTTAAGGTGCTACTGGAAGGAAAAAATTTTTTTTGTTTTAAATTTTTTTTTTGTTTTAGCAGAATAGTGGTAGCCTTGTCCTCCGTGAAATGGGGGTGAATCTATTTATTTGTTAAAAATATTTGAATACCACTATTCATTTCTTTTTTTAAAAAAAAAAGCAGTTTGCAACAAATATGCATATAGAGAATTTTTTTAAAAAATTGAAAACTTAAAATTAGAGATCAACTAAGCATTACAGAGGGGGACGCGGGTGGTGCTGTGGGTTAAACCACAGAGCCTAGGACTTGATGATCACAAGGTCGGCGGTTCGAATCCCCACGATGGGGTGAGCTCCCGTTGCTCGGTCCCTGCTCCTGCCAACCTAGCAGTTCGAAAGCATGTCAAAGTGCAAGTAGATAAACAGGTACCACTCCAGCGGGAAGGTAAACGGCGTTTCCGTGCGCTTCTCTGGTTCACCAGAAGCGGCTTAGTCATGCTGGCCACATGACCCGGAAGCTGTACGCCGGCTCCCTCGGCCAATAAAGCGAGGTGAGCGCCGCAACCCCAGAGTCGGTCACGACTGGACCTAATGGTCATGGATCCCTTTACCTTTACTTTAACCATTACAGACAGGTATTTTCTTAACTGCCTGCATATGTTTGGTGGTTTTCAGTGGATGCTTGAAAACTGAAACAGGAGACGGCTTCTGAATCTCTATTGGCAGAGCATTCAGGGGACTACCATCCACCCCCAAAGGGGAATATCACTCACTAGGGCCAGATTCCCCCTCTCAGCTCCAAGCTTCCCCCTCTCAATCTCCACTACTAGACTGATGCATGCAGATCCAGGATGGCGAATAGACTCGTGGACTCATAATCTGCGTTTCCTTCCCCTGCCTCTCTTTTCGGACGGAAAGGAAGATCTCTGCACAACAGAGGTTTCAATTATTTACTCGGAATACATGGTGCAAAAAAATGCATGACTGCATAAATAAAAAACTCTCATCCAACTCGTGTATATAAAAATGGGAATGAAAACTGTACAAAAGTGCAACCAGCTTATACAATACAAAAACCAAAAACGGATTGCTCAGATTCTATCAGACAAGGCCATTAGGATGTTCCTCATAGTATTACTGAGTAGGACAAAGCAGCTGAAGTCACAAAAGTGGCACCTGTATATTCACAAACGTATACTGCATAATAAAATGTAAATGCATAATAAATGCTGGTACTTTCTTGTGACGGCTGGAAGAATGAGAGGAATGGTCTGAACAAGTGAGGACTGGGGAGCTGAGCAGAGCTCAAGTTCAGGTTCTGCAAAGGAGTTTAGTTCCCCCACCCCCAACCCTGTTAAGAGGCATTTGCCCTGAAACAAGCTGGAACTCCTCCGAGCTTTGTGAAGAAACCATCACATAAAATACTCGCTTTTCAGCTGGATTCCTTTCGGCGCTTTGGAACTGCACATGTTTGGATCTTTTAAGCTAACTATGAAAGCTAGAATTTAAAAACGAAAGGAGAAAAGCTTTGTTCTTCTGGGACAGAGAAGCAGAGCAGAGCAGAGCAGAGAAGAGAGAGAGAAAGAGAAAGGGAGAAGGAGAGAGAGGAAGGAAGGAAGGAAGGAAGGAAGGAAGGAAGGAAGGAAGGAAGGAAGGAAGGAAGAAGGAAGGAAGGAGAATCTTCAGGAGCAGGGACAGAGCAGAGAATTAACCCAGGGGCTCTGTGGATAGCACAATGTGGTGAATCTCCAATCACTAGACCCAATATTTCCTTGTACCCAAACCAGGTGACTTTTAAACCAGGCTCTGGGTAATGGGTAAGGGAACCTGTGTCCCTCCAGATGTGGTTCAGCTTCTAAGTCCAATCATTACTGACTACAGTATTGGCTGTGTTGTCTGGTGTGCATGAGCGATGGGACTCCAATCACATCTGGAGGATCACAGCTTCTACACACACTATCTCTTTTCGGTTTTCCATGTGTTGCTAGAAGATTCCTTTTTTAAAAAAAAGCCAAAAAGAAGCGACCAGAGTTTAAGCCTTTAAAGCTCTGGAATTTTACTTATATATTGAAATTGGATTTCTTTAAAAAGAAAAAAATAGAATGTTTTAGATTACTGTATGATATATATTGTTATGATGGCACAGGCTAAATATTATTAAACATGAAATTGGTGGGGAGGAATCTCAAAATTTATTATTCTGGAAATTATTATTCCATGCACGGAGGCCAAAGAATTAGAAATATAGCTGGTGTAGTTATGTTAACACCACTGATTGCTGCTCCTACGCATGAGGCCTAGGAATGAAGGTTATAGTGAGAGGGACAGACAGCAATATGGGGCACAGCAAAGAATGCAAGCCCACATCTGCTCAACCTGTTGCCCTCCAGATGTTTTGGATGACAACTCAAATCAGACCACAACCAGCACAGCACCAGGCTGAAGAAGGGCTGTGCCAGAGAATCTGAGTTAAGAAACAATAGCAGCCTCGTCCAAAACTCTCCTCCCGCAGGGCACTCGTCCATAGGGTAGGGCAGCTTTTACACAGGCATGCCTATTCTGGGTGGGATTCAGAAAAGGAGAGGTGCTTTTTGTGCATACAGACACAGGCACTAACAAACCACACACACATTTACGCTAATGGACTGCCTGGATGGATGTCCTTTCCTAAAGCAGCTATCACGGCATGCAGGTGAACAAGACCTTGTTCTATCCAAGCCAAGCCAAAGTAAGCATGGTTTATTCCAAAGCAGGGGCCCCTCCTTACGGTTCATGTTTTTTAAAACAGAGCATGCCAAGTTTGCAATCCTGAGGGTTGCTCTGAGCAGTTCTGGGTCCTTTTATCTGTTGATGAATCTCTTATAAATCAATTCACCGGCAGCCGCTAAGCAGCCAGTGAGGAAGCAAGCGAAGGGACGGGACAGAATCTGGAGCAGCCTCTTACAGATGCCATCAGCAGCTGCAGAGCACTTTTAGCTCCACAAGTCTGGGAGACATTCACCACCACCACCATCCCCCACCACTCCTCTTTTGTTTCATCAGCCAGGAAAGCCACCAACCCTTAGACCAACCCCTGCACAAAGCCAGTGGTCCATCTACACTGGCCAACTCAGGGTCCCTGCTGTTCCTGCCCTTCCTCGCCCCCCTCCCTGCTTAATCCGGCTGGAGGAGTAGGGGTTGTTGGAGGGCTTTAAAAGCCTAAATTGCTGAAATTGAGGAAATTCCTGCCCTCGCCTTGCCGGAGCTTCAAACAAGCCATTTATAACCAGCCGTAAACTGTTTGCAGCTGGGACACTATACAAGCCATTTGTCCCAGCAGCAGCATTTCTGGTGGCAGAGAGCTTGTCCCATACCTCTTACACACCATAATATACACACATCCCACAGAGTGCTCACATATCCTACACTGATCATAGAGCCACATGCCTCTCCCGCCAACATGATGCCCATCATTGTCACTGAACTTGCTTACTTGTACACATACAGGCAATACATCGCATGCTTATGTAAACAAACATTGTGCTCATCACACACTTGCAATTTTGCCTATAACACTCAAATACGCCGCGCATGCACATATCCTGCCACATTTCCACACGCACATCGCACTTAACACAAATAACTCTAAGCTTCTTGTGAGTGTTTGCATCCAGGACTACTAAAGTCTTGGCTTGCTTCTTCCGTTTTGCAATGAAAGCAGAGATTCTCAAGCTGCTGAATTCCTCACCCACTAGAAATGTCTGTGCTTGCGCCCAGAATTGTGGAGAATATTCAAGGTCCTGTGTCTACTTTTCTAGCAATGTTTACGGTCTCTAAGACGAAGATGGTGTCCAGCAGGGTCACTAGTCTAATTCAATAGCCAGTGGGCCCATGATCCAGACCTCCCACACAAGATCAGTTTAGTGGATGAGCCTTCTTACTGTCTATCTCCACCACTGCTTGCCAGAAAGGAAAGAAAAAATCAGGGCATGGTGTAGATGTGACAAGGCCAGGTTCTAACCTCTGCTAAGCCACAAAGTTTGCTGAGTGGTTTTGAGCCTGCCGTGCTCTTTCAGACTAACTTACAGCTCAAGTGCTATTGCGGAGAGAAACAAGACTTGCTATGAAACTCTAGTAAAGTTATATATGTATGAAAAATAACACAATTTGCTGCTGTTGCGAGGGCCTTTACTGTATCCCTAATGCCAGGCTAGAGTTTCATTCACCAGTATTACATAACTTTTATGTCATCTAGAGATTCAGATTTCATAGGGAGTTAAGCTGGCTCAGACTGGATGGCATGTCATTGGTGGCACTGCGACTGTGTATTCACTCAGGAGAGGCCACTCCATAGATACAGAAGCTCACATGTCCTCCTATGTCATACTTCCATAACAGTTGCGCAACCAAGGCCTAGTTTTCAAAGCAACCATTGTGGGTTGCCACGTATCCCTGTAGGTGCTGAGACATGAGGAAGACTTGCAAGAAAGTTCAACGAAGTTACTGGTCCACGATTTTATTTTTACCAATTTGTCTGACACACAGACCTTTTGTTAGGTATCTGTGGCACATCAAGGCGAACTGCCCTGAGATCTTATGATGAAGGGCGGTATAGAAATCTAATAAATAAAATAAAAAATCAACGCAGAACAGTGCTGGAAAACCTGTGGCCGTTCAAATGTTGCTGGACTACAATTTTTGATCATTGGCCATGTGGCTGGAGTTGACAGGTGCTGAAGTCCAGTAACATCTGGATGGTCATATGTACTGTATGTATCAGGCCTGAGGAACTTGTGGTCCCCAGATGTTCCTGAACTAGAACTCTCACGAGCCCCAGTCAGCATGGCCAATGGGACAAGGAATGATGGGAGTCATGTTCCAGCAACACCTGAAGGACCATAGGTTCCCCACTCCTGGTATGCATGTAGAGCCCAACTGTGGCATCCAACACTCACAGAAGCAGTTGCCCCATTCTTCTGGATAGACACTTTTTGATGCCAGATGGTGGATGATCACTGATGCCAAGGCAGATAAACCATAAAACAGAGATGTATCACCACAAAAATCAAGCAAAGTTAAAAACTTGGTGCAGAGGGGATGCCTCAACCCTCTCTCAGTTTTGCAGCTGCTTCCGCAATAAGGAGGAAAGTGCTGGCTGACACGAGCACACACCAGCAAATGGTCTCTTCCCCTGCATCCCCTGTACCCAAATAATAAAAGATGGCATGGTGCCACTCAAAAAGTCAAACATCAGCAAAGCCTTTCCCTTTTTTCTGGGCTTCTGCTGGATATTAGGATGACTCTTAGGGTGCTCCTGTGATGAGGGCTTGTTATGTCCCCCTCTGTACGATAACGCTTTATCTGATCTTTTAATTGTGCTGAGATGTTTTCATTGTACGCTCCTCTGTATTGTGCCCTGTCCTGGGATCAGGGGATGATGGGCAGATGAAAAGCACTACTAACAACTAAGCCAACAAAACAAACAAACTGGCCCATCCTTACCTTTCCTGCATTACCACCAGGTATCCATCCTCCTCACTCTTTCCTTTGTCAGCTCCTGACCCTTCCTGCCCTCCTAAAAGTACACTTCTTAGCCCTCCAGAAAGAAAGAGGGAGGAAGGGAGAGACCAGATCAGTTCCAGAGCCCCCAAAAGTTCTTGGCACTCCATGGGTACTAAGCACTTATTTAAGCAGCACTAGTCACTGGAACTGCAAGCCATCTGCTAAGTGGGAAATAAAGCCCTGTGGGCTGTTATAACCTGTAAAGAGTTATATCTGTAAAGAGAGTGGTGCCAGTATATTTGTCAAGCCCTATCTCGAAACTATAGCCTATAGTCCAGAATCCCAAATTCTAGATGGCATGGGTTACTTCATGGTGATGAAAAGGCATTCCGGCCTTGCCCAGGGAAACTTCTCCCTTTATCATTTAACATGTTTCTGACTTGAACCTTGATCTTAAAATCAGGTCCCTGACTGAGCCCTGACTCGAATTCAGCTTCAGCATCCCCCCTGTGTAATAAAATCCCTCCATTCCCTTGCATGGCTATTGTTGAGTTTTTATTAAACAGCACAGTAGTAAGAATTTCTTAGTTCCACAGTGTTCTACAGTCCTCACACAAAGAAGGGAGCTGCTTCTGGTTGTGTCTCTGCAACCTTCTGCAAGCGCTCGGGGTGGGAGAAGAAATCCTCCCACAGTTCAATTATAGACCTAGGCAGGAAGCGACGCGTTTTGATTTCCAGGCGCCGGCGAAAGAGTTAAAGTGCCACATTTCTTGAGAGCGCTTTGGCAGCCAGGCTGGGGTGGGGCCGTTCCAAACGAAACCGCTTTGAAAGCGAGCTCCCCTCGGGTAAGGAGGGGGGCGGGCGGGAGAAAGGGGAGCGCAGCTTAACCCTGCATCCTCCCCAGGTGTCCCCAAAGGTGATGGGGAGATGTCTTTGCACCACACCGTGTGTGTGTGTAAAAATATCAAAGGATTGTTCTTCTGCAAGTTGTAAACACTGGTGGCGGGTGCCAAAAAGCGGGGAAGGAAGGGAGGGAGAGAAGCGATTTGGCAGCTGCTCAAAGAGAAAAGGGAACGCAGGACCCGCTGGGGACACCCTTGGGTGTTTGACAGATCTCGCAAACACAACACCCCCAAGCCTCTGCTTCTACTTCCAGATTTCCAGATTCCAATAGTGTCTACAGTCTAGTGTGTGTACCAAAATAAGGACGCAACATTGCCTAACTAAAGGATTCTATTTGCACGGCGTGGTAGACTACAGCCAAATCCCCCCTTTACTTTAAATCGAGGAAAGATAACAAAAGTAAAAAATTAAACCCCTGCTACCAGGCTTTGTGAAGGATGAACGTCCCCCCTTCCGCCTTCTAGGCATCGTCTCCCAAAAGAAAATCTTCCTTCCTTTCTGCCGTTCCTGATTTACTCCACATCCCCTCCACCCACACCCAGGTCGCCAAGAAACTTCAAAGTTTCCCCCTCATCTGGTGTTCATAATCCGCGTTTCCACATCAAGACAAAAGAGCGACGAGCGAGAGGGATCCCCCGTTTCCATGTAACCGAGACACAGCAGATCGCTGCCCAGATTACAGAAGGAGGGGGTTGCAAACGTCCCAGAGCTTAAGTCACGCAGCCCCCCTCTTTTTTTTTGCAGAGGAAGGGGGGAGACCCATAAAATTTCGGATCCCGACCCGCTTTCTGCTTCCCCACCCCTCCCCACGCCTCTTTCGCGGCGCAAGAGTTCCGAAGCAGGAAAAGAAAAAGTTGGAAAATTGGAACGCGAAGCAACCAATCAGGTCCGACGGCACGCCGAACAGCGCCCTCTAGGAAGATGCCCACCCGGATCCACTCGCGCCCAACGCCCACGCGCGGTTATTAAAAAGAAACAAAACAAAACAAAACAAAAAGCCCTGCCCCCAACCCATGTCAACACTGGCTGGACGCGGAACCCAATTCCTTCTTTTGCATGCGCGTGGCACCCCAGGGACGCACCCTCCCCAAAAGAGCCACCCCACCCCAGACCAAAACAAAACCCCAAACACCAGCACGAGCTCGGATCACCTACATTGCAAGCTGGCCGGCTGGGGCCACCCGAAGGGATCCAAGCCCACGAAACACGGGCTTGACTTCCGCAGCATGCACGGGCTCCGGTTGGTAACATCGTAGAGTTGCCGCGGGGTGACGGCGAACGCCTCCATGCAGTCGTACATCTCCGGAAACAATCCGTTTGGCGTGGAAGCGGGCGGCGGATCAGACAAGGAATGGTGGTGGGGATGAGGATGATGATGATGATGATGATGATGACGGTGCGCTTGTGATTATGATGATCCTGGAAGAGTTGGAGATGTCCCGCGCCTCCCACAGCAGACGCGCAGGGGGCTTGGCTTGGCTGCGCCCCCACATGCAAAGCTTCTCGGCTGCACGCGCGCAAGGCGCACGCCGCGAGCGAAGCTGCTCGCTTGGGAAGCGCAGGCGCTGCGATCGGTTTCGCTGCCTTGCTTAAAAGGCTATTACCTTGGGGGCGAAAGCGGCTAAGGACTTCCAAGCTCGTGGGTGGGGCTTGGAGCCGAAAAGGGGTGGGCCATGTGGGAGGGACACACACACACATACATACAAAATCTGACTACAGTATACGCAGCAGCCACACGGACAACAACGCTCCGAGGAAGACCTAGGGAACGCGCGCAAACACGGGTTCGGCAGGCGCGCAAGAAGGAAATAATAAGGGTCACAGACCATGCAGGACTATTCTTTTGCACTGTATTCTTCGTTCTTTTCCAAGCCACACTCGCGATGACAGGAAGAAGGGCGGGAGGGGGGAACAACTGCCAAAAGCTCTCAAAAGTTTCGCAAAAGGGCAAGCTGATTGTTCATATTTACTGGGAAGTCTGTTCTCCTGAGAAATTTGCAGCTTCTGCCTAAAGTGTGTGATTCACATAATCACTGCTCTTGCAAAACTACACATCCATATCCACCATCCTTGATATTGCTGGTTGAAATCCTCATTTCACCTATACAGTGGTACCTCAGGTTACATATGCTTCAGGTTACAGATTCTGCTAACCCAGAAATAGTGCTTCAGGTTAAGAACTTTGCTTCAGGATGAGAACAGAAATCCAGCTCCGGCGGCACAGCAGCAGCAGGAGGCCCCATTAGCTAAAGTGGTACTTCAGGTTAAGAATAGTTTCAGGTTAAGAACGGACCTCTGGAACGAATTAAGTACTTAACCCGAGGTACCACTGTATAAGCCAACACTGAAAAGAGAGGTTGTGGGTGTAGACCTCCATTATCATTTTTGCCACTTTTTCAAGGCTATGGCAAGGTCCTCAAAAGGTGTATTACGAAAACGGCTAATGCAACTGAAGTGAGCTGGTGTCAACACAGGATGTGTTCTCACAAGGTCTCCTGGGCATACCCAGAAGTGTTTGGGGGGCATCTCCCCCCCCCATCAAGTAAGTAAATAAATAAAAATACGTAACGAACTGACCAGTTGCAGATAATTCGGTTCCGTCCCCCCACTACATAAAGCATGCCCCCCTAAAATAAATCCTAACCGCCCATGCAAGGCCTTTTAATATTAATTAGTTATTATACAGATTCCCCCATCACATCAATTCCTCCATAGCCAAGTTAAAGAACGGAAAGTGTTTATTTTATTTATTAAATGTGTCAGTTGCTTTGCCCAGGGCAACCCAAAGTGACTTGCAACCAAACAGACAATAAACCCCCATAGATACATTAAAACCAAGAGGAAATACATTTAAAACACCCCTTTCCCACTTCTAAATGGCCACAGATAGTCAAAGGCCTGGTTTTGCCTGGTGCCTCAAGATATACAATGATGGCACCAGGCGAGCCTCCCAAGAAGAGTGTTCCATCAACAGGGAGCCACCACAGAAAAGGCCCCTTCTCATGTAGCTACCCTCTGGACTTCTAGTGGAGGGGACATCCAAAGAATGGTCTCCCATGATGAACACAGGTGTTCTGTTCCCTACCTGCTCTGCCTCATGTCTATATATATGGGTGGAATGGGCATTGGGTTTGGAATTACATCATCAAACAATGATTGATAATTCGTACTAATGAATTCAAAGACAAGGGGTGAGATATTGAGAATCCACCCTAGCGTGCATTTTGTGTGCGTACAGTTCAGGATATTTAAAGAACTGCTGGTTCATAACTCAGGTTAGCAAGCTAAGGTTTGCACAGTGTTTCCGCATGGGCATGAAGCCCCTTCACACAAGCTGCAATTAAATCAGAAAGGCTCTAATTAACCATAGCTTTCCATTTCCTCTGAACTAGGAAAATATGGTTAGTAGCTGCAAACAAGCTACTATGTTATAAACCAATGAAGCTGGTTACCCATTTTGGAACCAGTCGTGATGTTAAACTAACTTTAAACTGTGTTTTAATTTCCCGGCTTATCCTGAAGCTAGTAATCATAGTTTTCCGGTTCAGACAACAGGGGAAACTGCAAATAATTAGAGGCTTCTTGGTTTAACTGTGGCCCACATGTGCAAGTAAAAGGCTCGTGCATACTATAGCCTAAGAAGGCAGGATCACCCAAACATGGCCACAGAGTGATAGGATGCATGATGTAAACGCCCATTTATTTTTATTGATGATTTTTAATGTGTATCAGTGAGTACAAAATCAGTACATGGTGGTTAATCTGAATTAAGGAAACTAGAGGGTTCATAGAGTAAATATCTGGGACCTGTGCATATATATTCATGCTGCAGAACAAAGTCAAGCCTTGGTTGTCAAACGCAATCTGTTCTGGAAGCCCGTTCGGCTTCCAAAAACGTTCAGCAACCGAGGCGCGGATTCTGATTGGTTGCAAGACTTTCTTGCACTCAACCGGAAGCTGTGTCAGACGTTTGGCTTCTGAAAAACATTCGAAAACAGGAGCACTTTCTTATGGGTTTTTGGTGTCCGGGAGCCGAAATGTTTGTCAATGGAGCCATTCGAGAAGCGAGGTTTGACTGTACAAATTTTCTCTTTCAGTGCTCAGTTCTATAAAAGGTAAAGGTACCCCTGCCCGTACGGGCCAGTCTTGTCAGACTCTAGGGCTGTGCGCTCATCTCACTCTAGAGGCCGGGAGCCGGCGCCGTCCGCAGACACTTCCGGGTCACGTGGCCAGCGTAACATCGCTGCTCTGGCGAGCCTGCACCAGCGCAGCACACGGAACGCCGTTTACCTTCCCGCTATAAAGCGGTACCTATTTATCTACTTGCACTTTAAGGGTGCTTTCGAACTGCTAGGTTGGCAGGAGCAGGGACCGAACAACGGGAGCTCACCCCGCCGCGAGGATTCGAACCGCCGACCACACGATCGGCAAGTCCTAGGCACTGTGTTTACCCACAGCGCCACCCGCGTCCCTAATTCTATGGTCTCTCACTTTTTCTCTTTCTCCCACACACTTCCAGACCTTGATTTCAGCAACTTTGTAGTGGTGCAGTAAATCTGGGTAGAGCTGTGAGCAAAGCAATTGCACAACTGCTTTAAACACAACCTAAAAACCCACCCCAGATCTGCTCAGCCCAGGAGGCTGGCCTGCTACTAGTTTGGTTATGTCAAGGATGCCGGAGTTGGGTGTGCAGAAATCAGCAGGTAAAACCCGTTCACAGCATGGAAATAAACACTATCACCTGTTAATTCCTGTAAATCAAACTACTGCTGTTCAAAAGCTGGCGACCTAACTGGCTACCTGGGGGTTGCTCTTACTTGTCACAGGTGGCAAATCTGGCTTCAAACAAAATATCCTGCTGTCTTTCTAAAGTTAGAGGAGTATTATTGAGCCAAATTTTATTGCAGGGATGAGGAAAAACCAGCCCACAGTGCCTTTGGATCCAGGCTACAGCCTCTCCTCCTCAACTCTGCCCCCTCCACAGCAATAAAGGGTTTTTTTTGGGGGGGTGTTCCCATTGGTGCCAATGGAAGCCTCCCCCTGCCAAAAAAAGCCAAATTGCCATGTGTGGAGAAGGAGAGAATTGGGGGGAGGGGTGTCACAGATAGGGAGGCAAGGGTTAACATTCTACTCCCCACACAATATGACCCCCTCCAAATTGTACATGGCAATTAGAGAAAAATAGCTTCCATTGACATGGCAGTTATTGACCATAGAAGCCTTTCTCCAGGCAACATGAAACAAATCAACCAAATAATATTTTTATACTAGGACCAGAGGCATACCTAGGGACCCTTGCACTCTTGGTAAGGAGCTGTATTGGCACCCACCACCATGTCCAAGAGCTTCAAAAAAAATAAAATCTGGAACTCTGGAGCTTTCCCCACAAAAACCTGTTTTTTAAAGCTAAAGTGCAACAAATGGCAATCCGGGTTTTCTGCGGATTGCTGTTTGCTCCGATTCAGCTTTAAAGAGTGTGTGGACATGGACATTTAAAGCACAGACCATGCCTAGAAAATGTGAACAAGCCCCTCGTTTGAATAGCTTTCAGTCTTGCTGAAATAAGGTCCAGGCAAGTTGCAAAAGCTCGCACAGGAAGCAGTGACCACCAACTTAAAAAGGTAAAAGGACCCCTGACCATTAGGTCCAGTCGTGACCGACTCTGGGGTTGCGGCGCTCATCTCACTTTATTGGCCGAGGGAGCCGGCATACAGCTTCCAGGTCATGTGGCCAGCAAGACTAAGCCGCTTCTGGCAAACCAGAGCAGCGCACGGAAAAGGCCGTTTACCTTCCCGCTGGAGTGGTACCTATTTATCTACTTGCACTTTGACGTGCTTTCGAACTGCTAGGTTGGCAGGAGCAGCGACCGAGCAACGGGAGCTCACCCCGTCGCTGGGATTTGAACCGCCGACCTTCTGATCAGCAAGTCCTAGGCTCTGTGGTTTAACCCACAGCGCCACCCGCGTCCCGTGGATGGAGGATAGAGAGGGGCATTTGAGAGTGTGCAGAAACTAGCTCAATGTACAAATGAAAAATTTACATTTGTGGGTTTGCCCACCACTGGCATGTGGAAGGCCACAAGAGAATGCTTCCCTCAGGCCGGAACAAGTCCCCGCTCCCCAATCTATTTTTTCTTTCTTTCAAGGAACAGGAACGTGGGTGTCTTCTGTCTTAGTCATTAGGACTTAGTGGAACTCCTCACCCCCCCACCCCAGAGCAGAATCCACTTTTTATCCAGCAGCTGCGTTCATGGCAGTGCCAGAGACCATGGCTCATAACATGCTCTGATAACAGCCAGCCTGCACAGCCAGAATGTCAGTGGCTTCCCTTTGGAAATCCAGCTCACCTCCTTACAGAGAGGAACAGCTAGCAAAAGTATGGGACACTGCACTGTTGAAACACCTGACTCAAAAACGGAGAGTCCTTACGGGCTCATCAAAAACAAGAGCACTTTTGTTCAACACGGTGTTAAGATTTTCTCCTATGTTAGCTTGACTGCACAGCCCACTAAATCCCCTGCTCTACAGATAATACCGGTATGTGGAGAAGCTTTATTGAAAACCAGAT
Source organism: Podarcis filfolensis (assembly GCF_964270895.1). NCBI lineage: Eukaryota > Metazoa > Chordata > Lepidosauria > Squamata > Lacertidae > Podarcis > Podarcis filfolensis. Next base: position 113,458,087 of record NC_139605.1, on the reverse strand, counting down.
TGACTCAACTTTTCAGACCCCCCAAGTATCCCTATTTTCCAGGGAAAGTCCCGGAATTACAGAAGCTGTTCCGGTTTCTGACTTGATCCTGGAATGTTCTGCTTTTCCTTAAAGGTAAGGGTAAAGGACCCCTGACAGTTAAGTCCAGTCGCAAACGACTCTGGGGTTGCAGCGCTCATCTCGCTTAGGACGTCCCTATTTTCATTAGAGAAATGTTGGAGGGTATGGAGTTATGCGACCCCCAAGCTAAGGAGATAACTAACTACATAACCTTTGCAAGACATCTGAAGGCAGCCCTGTATAGGGAAGTTTTTAAAACAAGTTTTTTAAAGTTTAGGTTTTTATATATGTTGGAAACCACCTAGAGTGGCTGGGGCACCCCAGTCAGATGGGCGGAGTAGAAATAATAAAGTTGTTGTTGTTGTGGTGGTGTCCTTATTTTCATCGGAGAAATGTTGGAGGGTATGCCTTTTTCTTCTTAATGCGATAGTTGCGGCATTGCACTCGCAGTAGTCTCCCGGTTTCCCCCTCCTCTCATTTTATTTTTGTTTGTTACACTCTCATTTCTCACTGCATTTTGTACCTGCTTGTGCCAATAACATTCTGTATGAAAAATGGCAATAACAACAGCAACATCATCATCATTATTGCTGGCCAGTCTTTCAATAGAACGAAAACAGGTGAAGTTATGCAACCTTCTTCTTCACTCTGACAATGGCCGAGATGCTCCAAAAATGACATGGTGGTAAATAATATTAATATTAATAATAATGACATGGTGCCTGGCTTCTCCCCAATGGATGGGATGTCCTTTTCCCTCTCTCTCTCTTTCGCACACACACACACACCGCACAAAATATGCTTTTAAAAAACCCCTCCTCTCTGCCCTGTCCCCAGCTTCCACTAAGCGAGCCAACACAAACACACTTGCTAGCTGAGTTGGACATGGCCTACATTTTGCCCCCCCCTTTTTTTAGCCCTGGCTCAGCTATCCTCATCTCTCCCCCCCCCCCCCCCGGCCACTGGCCCTCCGCCCCACCAGCAGCTGAGCCAAACTTAATTCCTGCCCCCCTCACCTGCTGGGGGCAAAGCAACATTAGCTTTTCTTTCTGGTTAAACTGGGCTTCCCCCTCGCGAGCTAGGCCCGGCTCCCTCTCCACTGGTTGGGCTAGGCTCCTTGCCAGTAGCTGGCCAGGCCAGGCCAGGCTGTTCCACCCCGCTCTTCTCCATTCCCCCACCCCCTGAAGCCTCTCCCTTTCCTTCCAGCGCGAAGGCCGAGCGAGCGTCAAGCGAGCCAGCGGCATGAACTCTGCAAGAACCCCCTTTGGGTGCAGTAACCTCCGCATGACCCAGCTCCATGGCAGTCCTTCCCTCCGCTGCCTGCAGCACAGCAGCCAAACCAGGCCCTTGCTCCCTCTCCTTCCTTCTGCTCAGTTTTTCCACAGCCTCCCGGTGCCCCACAGTTTCCAGAAAAGAAAAGAAAAAAGCCTTGCAAACAGCAACCACCCTAGCCCCACAGACCCCCATCTCCCCATCACTAGGGGGGCAACTGGTCGCTTCTGAACCGGTATTTTTGATGCTGCTTTTTAACCCTAACTGAAAAGCTGGATTTTTTGTTTTGTTTTGTTTTAAAACTTTGCCGAATCAGCAAACAGCTTCTGATCTGCATGTGCTTAAATGTATTAAGTGGCCAGAGAATTCTTCCACGAGCAGATTTTATTCCCCCCCCCCCGTCCCCATCCCACCACCACTGCCACCCACCCCCTTGATGATCTGTGCCAGTTTGTGGGGGTGGCAACAGACAGAAGATTTCCAGAGCTCGGAGGGCTGGGAGGAGGAATCAATGCAGCCCCACAATAACCTCAAAGCAAAAGTTCTGGCAGAATGGAAAGGCGGATTTAACTCGCAAACCACACGGTGCCACAAGCCAGTGAAAGAATCCCTTGGATTTGCCCAAGGATGGGCACCCATAAAACAGTGGCCTAGCCCCTTACCCTGCCAGGCGCAGATTGAGTGGAGGCTTGAGGGGCAGGGAGAGAGAAAGAAAGTCTTACTCCTTGTTTCTTACCCCATAGGATTTCTGTAACTAACTTCTAGGCTTGTGATAAATCCATCACCCTAAACCACAGTCTCCTCTCTTTTCAAACAGCCCTACAGTTCAGTTCCCCCTCCCTCTCCCTCCCCTCACCAAGGCTGCAAATCAGCATTCACAAATGCTCCTTTTTTTATCCTGGATTAAATAATCCAATCCTTTTCTGATCCTGTGCTTCCAGTGCCTATACTAGATTTAAAAACAAAAACCTACCCTGCACAGCCACCCTTATGGTGGTAGCTTATGGTTAAAGGGTGCAAACTGGTACTAACTAATCACTTTCTGAACGCAAACACAGATAGCTTCTGCCTTATATAGGTGGGGGCTGCTTCTTGTCCCTCCCTTGCTGCTCTTCCCGAAAACTCCCCAAGCCTGTACAGATACATGACTCTACCCTGCAGCTGCTCCCCCCTTTCCCCCCTGCCTTGTGGCTTTCCTTTGCCTGACTGGGACTCTGGCCACAAGGGATTCTTTCCTGCATCCCTCTAGCTTGCACTGGCGGGATCTGAAAGGTCCCAATTAGCCTGACCCGCCTGCCTGCTAATTCAAACCAGAAGCATCTCTGCACGGGCTCTGGCTCTGGGGCTGTGCTGCGCAGGAGCAGCATGTGCGCAGACATTCCCTCACTTGCTCTCCCCCATTGTCCCCACACAGCCAGGCAGCCCTGCTGCTAACATGAGGAGGGCAGAGAAGAGTGTCTCAGAGGGGGGAGCATTTTTCTCTTGTTCCCAACGTACACGGTCCTCATCAACCTTGCAGCATCCTTACTCGTTTTTCAGAGACATGTCTCTGTTCTTTTAAAAATTGCCTGCAAGTCCGAGCCCATCCAGAAGACCAAATCTTCCTTGGCATTGCTTGGTCTTCAGAATAAGCCTCTTGCCATGTTCAATCTCTTGCATGGGTGTAGCCAGAATTTATGTTGGGTCGAGGGGAGGACACCCGCCTGTTACCATCCTCTGTCTCGCACATTCGGAACAAAATGTCTCAACAACAGTTGTTTAAAATTACTTTCTTTTGACCCCAAGTGCTCAGAAAAAAACCTGTCAAAATCTTTCTACAATTTCTACTTTTAGTTAAGTGTTTTGTATTTATTTGATTTTGGGGCCCCTGCCCCACTGGCCACACCCATGGCCTCTTGCCCAGCACCCAAGAGAAGCCCATACTGACAGGGGGCACCAACTCTGCATCACAGAACAGAACAAGAAGCAACATCTTTTCCGTGAAAGTGGAGGTGTGTGCAAACTTTCCAACTGCACAAGAACCACCCGTCAGCCAGAATAGAAAAGTCCATTATTATCAGCTATAGAGAAAGTGGTGGATGGGAAGCAGAGGTTGATTGTAAATACGAGCAGTGACTTCATCTCAAAAATTTCAGCGCTTCAACGCATACGGATGCATGAACCACCAAGGAGCTTAACAGCAATCTTGTCCCAACGACCCAGGAACCTGAGATTACACCCTCAGCTTCCAGGAAAATACCTGTGTCATGTCTGCAGCAGTAAAAAGTGTGGGGGCATCTGATAAATTAGTTTGGTTATTGTGGCAATAGCCTGTGATACGCAGAGTCAAGTCAGTGATAAACAGAGTCAAGTCAGTGGTCCATTGGGTCCAGTGTTGTTCACTCAGGTAGTAGCTTTCCCTGTCCTTGGACAGAGAGGTCCTTCCTGGCCTCCAAGTGGCCCTGTTAACTGAGATCCTTTAACTCAGAGGTGGCTAACCTGTCACTCCAAGTGTTATTGGTCTCCAGCTGCCATCAGCCTCAGCCAGGATTGCCAATGATCAGGGATGATGGGAGTTGTGGTCCAGCAATATCTGGAGGGCCACAGGCTCCTCACCTCTGCTTTTACTGGAGATGACTCAGTTCGAACCTGGCACTATATGTAAACTGGAGTTACTGTCTTTCTATAGCTGCCCTTCATTAGTTCTCTTTCCAGTTATCCAGTTGCTGGTTTCCTTCTGTCTATTTATTCAGTTTGAGCCTGATCACAGCAGGCTTCAACCCACCCCTGCAGGCCCCCAGTGCCAAGGCAGGACAGATTAGTATCGAATTTGTACCTAACTACTGACGTTTGACAGCCAGGAGAATCCATCTGGCTGGTACAGTACTGCCCTCCTTCCTTCTTTCCCTCCTTCTTTCCCTCCTTCCTTCCTTCCTTCCTTCCTTCCTTGAGAATTAGACCTTCAAACTTTTTTGGTGTGAACTTTTGACAGTCTCAAAAAGCTAAGTGTGTATGTGTTTGTATGCGTGTGTGAGAGAATGGAAGTATAATTTCAGGGTTCCACAGAAACTACAATTTCTTTTGAAGTTGGTATTTCAAAATTTATTTGCTGAGTCATCCCATCTGACCCACGAAAGCAGCTGAGTCCCCACAAACTGTTTGCTCATTTACTGTCCCACACACTGCAGAGTTCAGCACACCTAATCCCATTGAAATCAGCAGCCTTGAAATGCAAATAGTTTTTCTTAGGCTTTAGGCTTAGGCTGTTAATGTAAAATCATTGAGCCTATTCGCCTCTCTCCCTTGCCTAGGAACAAATTATGCTTGGGGTTGGTGTGAGGGGTTGGTGTGGAGAGGGAGAGAAGACTACAAGAAGATCTTCCAATCTTTCAGAACTTCTAGTCCCACCTTAGATCCGGCACATCTTTCTAACGAAAAAGATTGCGCGAACCCCGTTAAGTGACGCCAGGAAGTTCCAGTTGTGGGAACTGATCCTGGGCACAAAAAGTCTTCAGTTCCCAACAGAGGAGAGGCTGACGACTGTTTCCTGTTGCAGCAATGTTGACAGCTTCCTCCGCTGGCTGGGGCTGTGGGGCTATGGGTTTGGGCATGGCAAAGTCACTGGCATCGACACCTGGTGGCAGTCGACACACTTGCTGGCTTTAAGGAGCTATTCTCTGGCTTTCCTCTCTGTGCCTGGTGGAGGAAAAAAGGTAAAGGTAAAGGGACCCCTGACCATCAGGTCCAGCCATGGCCGACTCTGGGGTTGTGGCGCTCATCTCGCTTTATTGGCCGAGGGAGCCAGCGTACAGCTTCCAGGTCATGTGGCCAGCATGACTAAGCTGCTTCTGGTGAACCAGAGCAGCGCACAGAAACACTGTTTACCTTCCCGCCAGAGCGGTACCTATTTATCTACTTGCCTTTGACGTGCTTTTGAACTGCTAGGTTGGCAGGAGCAGGGACTGAGCGATGGGAGCTCACCCTGTCGTGGGGATTCGAACCGCCGACCTTCTGATCAGCAAGTCCTAGGCTTTGTGGTTTAACCCACAGCGCCACCAACCAGGACTAGGAGTGGCCCAATTATTTACACTGGACAGCAGCATTCAGAAAACTTTACAGGGGCCAGCTGGTGCACAAAAGCGCCCCACAAAAACACTCAATGCTTGCATCACCGGACTGTTTCCAGTCAACTACCCACACCTTACCTTTTCCAACCCAGCCTGGTGTACCACTCAGGGGTTGTTTACATCTTGTTGTTTGTGTTCACATCTAATTTGCATAGTCCACATGGCATTACCCTCAAACACTAGGACCTTGGGGTCGCTTCCAACTCTACAATTCTATGATTATATGAACACCAACCTTGATGTTCCCCCCCCCCCTGCAAATTTGGGTTTATGCAACACAGGGACAACCTGATTAGGAGAAACGGGCTGCAGACCACGCCACTCAGGATCACAGTGTGTTTCAGAGCGGGTGGGTCAACCTACTTTCTGCTACTCCCCTTGCCATGCTCCCTACTTCCTTAAATTAATACTTTCATTTCTCATAACAGCACCCACACGCATCCACATTTCTTTTGGTCTCTCAGATTTGCACAAAACCAGAAAACTAAAAAAACTGTGTGTGCAAGAATTTACAGCTGTCTTTGTGAATGGCTTTAAAGGAGGATATGATCACTATGATCACTATGTTCTGCCTCCTCTGTCAGAGACAATTAACTCTCTGAATCCTGCTTACTGGGAATCACAACTGATGAGAGTGCTGTTCTGCTTACAAGCTTCTTGTTGGCAGCTGTAAGAACAGGATGCTTGGCTACATGGGCTTTTGATGTGACCCAGCCACATGCTATTAAGAGTACAGAGTAGGTGCAGAGGCCCCGATCCAAACTGGGACCCTGATGGAGGGTAAGAAGGCTGTTAACCCTTCACCTTCCCACACACGGTTACAGTCCCTGTCCTGTGCCTGTTGTTTGCTTTTGGAAGAATGCTCCCATTGGTGCCAATTAATTTTAATTGGGAAAATGGTGTGGATGTGTTTATGAAGTCTTAAACCTTCTCTTCCAGAACCACGGTCTCAGTTCAAATTGCCCTTCACACAGCTGATATAAGCATTTTTTTAAACAGCCGAAGACCCCATACATATGTCTCCCATGTCGTGCCACACTATGTTTGCCTCTATTAATCTGCTTCCCAGACAAACTTTTTCACCATCACATATAACCACATGCAGACTCATTTCTGCATTCGTGATCAGGGGGATAGAACAGCTCCCCTATGAGGAAAGGTCGCAGCATTTGGGGATTTTCAGTTTATAGAATCATAGAATTAGGAGGGACACCCAGGGTCATCTAGTCCAACCCCTTGCAATGCAGGAAACTTCTGCGCAACGTGGGGTTCGAACCCACAACCCTGAGATTCAGAGCCAGCGGCTTGAATTAATTAATTTTATAATGAATGATTTTAGAGTGTTGTTTATGCTGTACTTTTGTACTGTTTTATTGTTGTTAGCCGCCCTGAGCCCGGCTTCGGCTGGGAAGGGTGGGATATAAATAAAATTTATTATTATTATTATTATTATTATTATTATTATTATTATTATTAGCTGTTCTCATGAACCGAAGCATGCCACAGCTGTGACCTGGTAGCAGCTGGTGCAGCAACTTTGCTGAAGCAAAAGATGAATAAGAGGTGACACGGCAGAAGTCAGAGAGAGTAGAAGTCATGGCATGCAAAAAGTGGATAGCGAATTTTTTTCCTCCTGCGTAATGCTAGAACTCGTGGACATACAATGAAGCTGAGCGTTGGAGGGTGCAGGAAAGAGAAACAGAAAGTACTTTGTACGCTGGCATCTCCTGCTGAAGAAGGTCAGTCTCATCCTTTGAATTATTTTCTTCCAGACAAGGCCACTCCTGTTTTACAAGCTGGTATACCTCCTGGCATCTTATCTACCTGTCCTCCAGGTTGGTTTCCACCCAAGAGAGCCTGGTTGCCTCAAGCTAGGTTTATGTACCTGGTTCACATACAGGTATTAATTTTGGAAAGTGAGACATCTGTTGAGACTCAGTGCCACTTGATAGACTTGGAAGCACGGTCTCATCTAGTCAGGAGAAGAAGCAGGAGGAGGAGGAGGAGAACAGATCATTTTGCTTACGCACTCTTCCCAGTTATTATTTCTTGACCTGTTGCCACAACAGAACAAGATGCAGTCTTCAACATTGTCAAATCATATACAGAAACTGGAATGAACCAAGAGAGTCCTTTGGTCAAACCATTACCTTGCTAGCCTCCAACTGACCCACCTGTTCAATTCAGGAAGGAGTGAATGCTCACCACCCAGGCCCACAAATCACTTTTGAAAGCTGTCATTGGGTCTTAAAACCACATCATGAACTAGCTGGGAGCCACTCCTTCGATGCGGCTAGAATGAAGGCCCTTGATGCATGTGCAGAACGCCTGCTCTTTATTAATTATTCCCTACAGCTACGCATCTTCCACAGAAAAGTACAGTGGTAAAGGTAAAGGTAAAGGGACCCCTGACCATTAGGTCCAGTCGTGACCGACTCTGGGGTTGCAGTGCTCATCTCGCTTTATTGGCTGAGGGAGCCGGTGTACAGCTTCCGGGCCATGTGGCCAGCATGACTAAGCCGTTTCTGGCGAACCAGAGCAGCACACGGAAATGCCGTTTACCTTCCCACCGGAGCGGTACCTATTTATCTACTTGCACTTTGGCATGCTTTCAAACTGCTAGGTTGGCAGGAGCAGGGACCGAGCAACGGGAGCTCACCCCATCACGGGGATTCGAACCGCCGACCTTCTGATCGGCAAGTCCTAGGCTCTAGATGCACGTGCAGAATGCCTGCTCCTTATTCATTATTCCCTACAGCTATGCATCTTCCACAGAAAAGTACAGTGGTACCTCGGGTTGAATACTTAATTTGTTCTGGAGGTCCGTTCTTAACCTGAAACTGTTCTTAACCTGAAGCACCACTTTAGCTAATGGGGCCTCCCGCTGCCACCGCCGCACGATTTCTTTTCTCATCCTGAAGCAAAGTTCTTAACCCGAAGCACTATTTCTGGGTTAGTAGAGTCTGTAACCTGAAGCCTATGTAACCTGAAGCGTATGTAACCCGAGGTACCACTGTATAGGGTATGGATTTCCAGCAGGCTTCCTGCACCCAATGAATGACTAAAGATGTGGAGGGAAATAAAACAGGGACGGGGGAAGCTCTGGCCCTCCAGATGTTGGCGGACTACAACTCCCATCATCTTTTACCATTGGCCATGCTGGCTGGGGCTGATGGGAGTTAGAGTCCAACCACTTTGGGAGGTCCATAGGTTCTCCCAACTGTATTAAAGAAAAACGTGGATCCCATTGGGTTCCTGTGTTGAGAGGGCAGGCTTCTCTCTTTCTGGGTTGCTCTGAACCCTGCTCATCATCACACCATCTGAGGGTGCAAAGGGAAGGAGAGGAAGGAGGTGTTGGGGGGGGCAGAGGGGCAGGGGGGGGAAGCATATTGCCAGATTCTCTCTGGAGCCATCAGAGGAGACGGGAACAGCCTCAGGCACCTTCCTGCATTCCAGCCAAATTGATGCCATAAACACACTGAAACATTCAGAATTCAAGAGCGAGAATATGAGGGGGAAGCAGAAAGCAGGGGGACGGGGGTGTGTGTGTGTGTGTGACACAGCTAATTTGCTTTCTAGAGCCCATTCGCCCACCCGGCTTCCTGCCCAAATGCAGGATCAGTGGACACTAGCCCCTCTGAAAAGGACACTGTTCCACAACAAGCCCCTAACCTTGGCCCACTGGGTAGTAGTATCCTGTGCCAATTCTATGCAGAGCAGATCCGCCCAAATTAATGGAGCCAAGTGAGTCATGTCTATGAATTTCAACAGGTCTACTCTGAGTAGGACCAGCATTTGCCACAAACCACACTGCTGGGGAAATGCATACTCTCTACCCCACCCCACAAAACCCCAGAGAGGTTTCCTTGGAAGAAAACATATGGCTCCTGCACAAGAAATTAGCAACAACTATCCTTTTTCTTTTTCTCCTACAAAACCAGCCATCCAGGAAAAAGTCCCAAGTTTTGTCTTGTACCCCGCTCAGCTTTTGGCAGCTGTGAGGTTCATGATACTGCAGGCCAACCCATCATAATGGGAAAGCTAGGAGGGATGGATGCAAAGGGATTGAGGATTAGCCTAAGCAAAACTAGGTACACAAGAAAGAACTTTTTCAAACAGAGCCGCCCTGGAGAGTCCTGTCTTCGCTCTTGTTTCCTGCTTGTCCACCAAAGGATGCTGCCCTGTGGGGGAGAGGAGTATAGTTGGCCAGCTCCCCCATCTCTTTAGCACCAGTAGCTGCCTTGTGCGGAGGAGGAGGAACAATATTAAACAGGGATGGAGATAAGGGGCATGCAGCACTCTCAGAAGCTGCTGTAAACTTGGCCTCCCCCATGAGCGTCTCCCAGCCAGGAGAGTCAAGGCCAGTTCCAATGGACAGCTGCTACAAGGTTGTCTGCTCATCTTAGTGGACTGGGGATAACGAAATGGGGAAGGAACACAGTGAAGTTTGCCCAACAGCAGGGGAAGGAAGTACTGCACCAAACATTACGTAGGCACTGTCTGCAGTGCAGGAAAAGCCCATTCAGAACCAGTGAATTCTTTAACTCCTGGACCTGGGAACTGGTCACCTACAAAGCCTCTATCTCACCAGGATGAAATATCACTTTGTTGGCCCTCATCCTGCCAACTACTGCATTCAGACGCTGGTTTAGAATCAAGACTGCTTCTCCTGATTCAGATGTTTCCGAGAAAGAGAACTATGGTGTCATCAGCATATTGATGACACCATGCCCCCTTGACGGCTTGCCTTAACAGATGTTGAGTGTATGTTGCATTTGCTTTCCTGGAACCTGAACCTAGGCAGGTTCAACACAGACCACGGCTGGCATCATCCAGTACAGTACAAAGAAGCCCAGCAAAAACAGCTTAATAAGACTTTGTAAAGGCTTTTCCTTTGGAGAAACAGTACCACATTTGGAACCGTTTTGTTGCAAGAGATAAGGATATCTTCCCTCTGAGTGATGCTTCTGTTGTGGCGAGGTCTCATTCTTCTAGCATTTTAGAAGGAAATTTGATTAAACGGCTGCTGATTAAATGTGAGGCTTCTTCCTCACACAGCTAGCCCCTTCACTGCCACTGAGATTGCTGTGTGCCAGATGGCTGCGTGACTGACGAAAGCAGCTACTGGCTAGTGCCTGTGTCATCATTAATGGCAAGACATGCATGTCCTCACCCCGTAACCCAGTTTGCTTTTAATTTGTGTCCGTTCTTTCCAGAGCAAGCATGTTCCTACATTACCAGAGGAGCTCTAGTACAGACCTTTATTAACCAGACTAAGCATGAAATTAGACTTCTCTTGCACGAATTTCCTGCCACTTGCAAAAACGTTTTTCTTTGCAATTTGCTTATCATTTAAATGTGTGCATCCCACTTCAGCACTGCAACAGACACCTATTCCTTACCCTCTCTTATTTATAAGGAAGTGAACAGGTGTTTTCATCACCCCTCCATTTATGGGGATTTTGGGCTTCAACTGTAGAATTGGACACAAACACCAGCATAATACTAATGGCCAAGTAGAACAGCACATCATTAGCCCAACAGTCCCTTCCTCATTGCGAAGCACTCTTGGGAAGAGATGCATTGTAGAAGGGAAGGGAAGGGGCATGGGGAATGGTACTTAACCTTTCCCCAGCCAGTGACTTTTCTCATGACACTTGTCATCCCCCTCCCCTGCTTTTAGCCCACCAGTGTTCTAGAACCATGTTCACCTTGCAAACACAGGTCTAAGGGGAACTTGGGAAGGGTGAAAAACACCCATTTCTCTCCCCCCCACCAACAAACACACACTGCTGCTCCACTGCAAAGAGCTCCCTCCTTAGGGTGCTTTGTAAATAGAAGGGGAAGAAATGGAGGCAGTGAGAGATTTTACTTTCTTGGGCTCCATGATCACTGCAGATGGTGACAGCAGCCACGAAATTAAAAGACACCTGCTTCTTGGGAGAAAAGCAATGACAAACCTAGACAGCATCTTAAAAAGCAGAGACATCACCTTGCCAACAAAAGTCCGTATAGTAAAAGCTACGGTTTTCCCAGTAGTGACGTATGGAAGCGAGAGCTGGACCATAAAGAAGGCTGATCGCCGAAGAATTGATGCTTTTGAATTATGGTGCTGGAGGAGACTCTTGAGAGTCCCATGGACTGCAAGAGGATCAAACCGATTCATCCAGCCCTGAGTGCTCACTGGAAGGACAGATCCTGAAGCTGAGGCTCCTATACTTTGGCCACCTCATGAGAAGAGAAGACTCCCTGGAAAAGACCCTGATGTTGGGAAAGACTGAGGGCACAAGGAGAAGGGGACGACAGAGGACGAGATGGTTGGACAGTGTTCTCAAAGCTACCAGCATGAGTTTGACCAAGCTGCGGGAGGCAGTGGAAGACAGGAGTGCCTGGCGTGCTCTGGTCCAGGGGGTCACGAAGAGCCGGACACGACTAAACGACTAAACAACAACAAAATGAAAAACAGGCTAACATGTTGTATGGCTATAAGGAGAATGTTGTGCCCGTTGCTCCAAAGAAAACAGACAAACAGAACATCTGTGCAAACCCTGAAGAGCAGGCAGGTTGAGAGAGCTAGGCTCCGCAACTCTAGATCCTTCTGTGTGAGGAAAACAGACCCGAATGGGTAGGAGGTCTGGGCTTCTGCAGTAGGGAGGAAAATGGCAAAGGATGTGCATTGTGTCCAGGAAACAAAGCAACAGTCTTCCCGTTCTCGTTTTTTGATCTCAACTGACCTATAATCCAGCACTCTTCCCCTACTTCTGGCTGCAGCGTGGGAGGAGCAAAGATGTTTTGGGACGGGATCTCCAGACTTTCAGAGGGTGGGGGGGAAAGGCATCCAAGAGTGAGAGGTGTGAGGTGTGTGTGTGTGTGTGTGTGTGAGAGAGAGAGAGAGAGAGAGAGAGAGATGGGAGGGAGCGGAGTGGGGAGAGAAACTGACAGCACTGCTCCCTTCTGCCTGGGCCTTGCTTGCTCTCGCTCTCTTTCCAGATGAAATAATTATTTCCAGCCGCCCTGCCAGCTCATTCAGCTGGCCAGGAGGGAGTCCCAATTCATTTCAGGCAGTGCAGGCCAAAGCAGGCCTCAACGCTCGTAACGGGGGCCCGGCCACTAAAAGGGCTTAACAGCTTGAGGAGCCAGCACGGTCCCGGGCCTCAGACGGCTGTTAGATGAGAAGTCAGGGATGCAAGTGCAGTGCTTCGGTCCTAGCAGCCGATTTACTGGGGCTCAAACTGGCCTGGAAGGCCTTAATCTCTCTCGCCCTGGAATATTCCCTTCCTGTTCCAGATATGCGAGGCCTGGCCGTGATTAGTCAGTGACTGTGGGGAGGCACTTTCCATATGCTCAGAGGCACTGATGATGAGTCCTGAGGGTGGAAGCAGAGATGCATTTCAAATCAATTCCCAGACCCTCAATAAGTGCCTCTGTTTTCCAGGGAAAGTCCCAGATTTACAGAAGCCATCCCAGTTTCTGATTTGATATGTCCCGCTTTTCCTTAGGATGTCCCTCATCAGAGAAACGTTGGAGGGTATGGCAGCACACCCCTGCTTTCATCAGAGTAATGTTGGTGGGTACGAAGTTATACGAGCCAAGGAGATAAGTAACTACCTTTAGAAGACATCTGAAGGCAGCCCTGTGTAGAGAAGTTTTTTAAATGTTTAATGTTCCATTACATTTTTATATGCAAAGATTTTCAGGAGCCAGGTGCAAAGAAAGCCAAACAGACGAGCACTTTGTGCAGGCTGCACAAATATGCTTGCATTGGGTCATTTCCACCAGGTCAATACACTCAGGGTGCCTGGATGTAAAAGATGAACAGGGACTCTTAAAAGGGGTACACAGGAGAAGGATTTTTGGCAGGTGCAGGCTGACATGAAGGCTTGAGAAACACCGCTCCTCTCCCTCCGTGTTTGTTTGTTTTTATACCGCTGCTGAAGTTACAAGGCCCCATCCTGCTTTGCTTCGGGTCACCTGAGAGATACTGCCTCAGACAGAATCACATCAGCTTTCGGATAGTGCAGAAGCAACAAAGTGGTTCCACAGGCATCCACTAGAGGGAGCCGGCTATAACGCAGCGCAAAGCACTGTGCGCTGTATATAGCTTTGGCAGAACCCAAACGGAACGTTTAAATGACCCCACCCTAAGACCTCGGCCGAAAACCTGTCAGAGCTTTTCAAGAACAGGTTCAAGGAAAACCTTCCCAGCCGAACTGCTCTGATGGTTAGTTAGGAATGCATTCCTGTGTCCTGAATGGATCTTCCTTGATTAGGAGGAAGAGGAACCATCATGGTTACTCATTCATGAACTTCCCTGACCGAAGAGGCAATGACATTTAAGGGTTCTGCCTTCTTACCGGCATCCTTGTAAAACATGAGCTGCCTATGTCATCCACTCCCACAACCCCATTATCCTTCTTCTCACTTTCAGCAAGGGGTGGGGAAACTTGGGGCTTCCGGATGTTGCTCCCTGGTGCTGGAGGAGACTCTTGAGGGTCCCATGGACTGCAAGAAGATCAAACCTCTCCATTCTGAAGGAAATCAGCCCTGAGTGCTCACTGGAAGGACAGACCCTGAAGCTGAGACTCCAATACTTTGGCCACCTCATGAGAAGAGAAGACTCCCTGGAAAAGACCCTGATGTTGGGAAAGATGGAGGGCACAAGGAGAAGGGGACGACAGAGGACGAGATGGTTGGACAGTGTTCTCGAAGCTACCAGCATGAGTTTGACCAAACTGCAGGAGGCAGTGGAAAACAGAAGTGCCTGGCGTGTTCTGGTCCACGGGGTCACGAAGAGTCGGACACGACTAAACAACTAAACAACAACAAATGTTGCTCCCACTCTTGTCCACTGTCCTTGCTGGCTGGGGCTGATGGAAACTGGAACCCAGCAACATTTGGACTGCCATACATTCCAGCACTCCTGCAATAATAATAATAATAATAATAATAATAATAATAATAATAATAATAATAATAATTTATTATTATTATTATTATTTATACCCCGCCCATCTGGCTGAGTTTCCCCAGCCACTCTGGGCGGCTCCCAATCGAGTGTTAAAAACAATACAGCATCAATTATTAAAAACTTCCCTAAACAGGGCTGCCTTCAGATCTCTTTTAAAGATAGGATAGCTGCTTATTTCCTTTAAATCTGAAGGGAGGGCGTTCCACAGGGTGGGCACCACTACCGAGAAGGCCCTCTGTCTGGTTCCCTGTAACCTTACTTCTCGCAATGAGGGAACCGCCAGAAGGCCCTCGGCGCTGGGTCTCAGTGTCCGGGCTGAACGATGGGGGTGGAGACGCTCCTTCAGGTTTATAGGACTGAGGCCGTTTAGGGCTTTAAAGGTCAGACCAACACTTTCAATTGTGCTCAGAAACGTACTGGGAGTCAATGCAGATCTCCCAGGACCGGTGTTATGTGGTCCCGGCGGCCACTCCCAGTCACCAGTCTAGCTGCCTCATTCTGGATTAATTGCAGTTTCCGGGTCACCTTCAAAGGTAGCCCCACGTAGAGCGCATTGCAGTAGTCCTGCTATAGACTACCAGCTCCTTTGAACTTTCCTGAGAGCTGTCTGAACTCTGTTCTGGATCTTCCAGATATACATGCACTGTTTCACTATGGCACAGGGAAAGAGAGAGAGATTCAGAGTCCCTCACCCTCATGAATCCACACGCAAGAAAGCAGAAAAACAACCCTATATGCAGATGCTTTCTGAACCTCACCACGTAGAAAGCAAACACAAATGTAAGGTGTGTCCTTATAATACAAACCCTCTACCCTGCTGCTGCTGCCTCCGCCGCCGCCACCACCACCACATATCTCTTCTAATGATAAGTATTTCATTGCTTTTATGCAAACAGGTATTAGCAAAGACTTGCCTGAAGGAGTCTGCCACCTTCATTGGGAACCATCAGTTTTGTTACTTGAGGACTTCTCCAGCAGGTATCAAATGAGTGAAAGTGACCTTGAACCACGGTTACTAATTACCATCACCAAACTGCAGTGTATCAACATCCTGGGGATTTGGAGTAGGGAAGGAAGCTGACTCTACCAGAGTTCAGTTCTCCCTGACAACTTATATTTTTCGGGCCACTGTATTGGTCTGTTTAGGGGGTTTCTCCTAAAGGTGATCCAGGACCTTGGACTGGCACAGAATGCAGCCTTGATTATCTGAGGCTAGCTGCAGAATTGATGCTTTTGAATTATGGTGCTGGAGGAGACTCTTGAGAGTCCCATGGACTGCAAGAAGATCAAACCGATCCATTCTTAAGGAAATCAGCCCTGAGTGCTCACTGGAAGGACAGATCGTGAAGCTAAGGCTCCAATACTTTGGCCACCTCATGAGAAGAGAAGACTCCCTGGAAAAGACCCTGATGTTGGGAAAGATGGAGGGCACAAGGAGAAGGGGACGACAGAGGACGAGATGGTTGGACAGTGTTCTCGAAGCTACTAACATGAGTCTGACCAAACTGCGGGAGGCAGTGGAGGACAGGAGTGCCTGGCGTGCTCTGGTCCATGGGGTCACAAAGAGTCGGACACGACTAAACAACTAAACAACAACAAGCTGCAGGCGGAACAATACTCCAGAGCAGTGAAAGATCTCCATTCATTTCTCATTTGTCTTGAGCCGGATTCAAGATGCTAGTTTAACCCTTAAAGTCCCTGGGCCTTGCCAATGTTAAAGGAACACCTTCTTCCCCTATGTTATTCCCTACCTTTATAGATTGGTAAGAGAGACCCTGCCAGCTTTGTGATATCTCCTTCTGATGTTAAGCTGACAAGCTGAAGATGCAGTGCCTTCTAATTGTTAGCACAACTGTGGCACTCCCTCCACAAAAGGTGCTGCTAAATACTAAAACAATCCATAGGCTTGAAAAAAAAGGAATGTATCACCTTTTCTGAAGAGCTATGCTAATGTTGATCTTCCTGCTGGTTTTAGGTTGCTAAGTGGCACCGCCACTTTTTAATTTATTGGATTGCTTTGTGTAAGTTTCCCTGCCTTAGATTTCAGAAAGGCAGGTTAGAAATTAAAAGGATGAAAGAAAGAATTCAGTGTCAGGGTGACAATGAACAGCACATTTGATCCCCGGCTGTGACATGTGTGTGCATGTGATATGTGAACGCTGTTAATGAAGGAGAGAATTTGGAGGAGAAATTAAAATGCACACTGCAGTCGGTTTAGGTTTTTGCATTCCAGCTAAGAGCAGATTTGAAAACAAAGCCAAGGTATGCCTCGGGCGCCGCAAAAAGACTCCATGCGATCGACACCGATAATAAAACACAATTTCAGAAGACACCCAGGCACCCCTGTGAAGTGCAATTGAATTAGATGTGATGCAAGTCACGTGAACACAGAGTGTGCCCCCTGGTGGACAAACAACATGCAGACAGGTTGGAAATAGGAGTTTGGGGCTGCAGTTGGCAGAGCTAAAGCAACAGAAGACGCCAAGTAACCTGGGGCTGCCCAGGTCAAAATGAAAGGGCTTAGCAGAGTCCAGGGCAAGGGCACCATGCTTCCTGGGCACATCCCTTCCTCCAAGGTAGTGCTGTTCAGACAAAGGCACAGGCAGGCTTACATACGCACAGCTCTGAAGCCCAGAAGCATTGAGTGAACTGGAGGCATGAATGACTGACAGCCCTGCAGCGTGGGGATGCTGCTTTGGCGTGCTGGAACCCGCACTCGAGAAAGCATGTAGGGCTCCAATCCCTGCATTGGCAGGCGGGAGGAGCCGAGCCTGGAGGTCTGGCACAGAGCCCGGGTACACCCTGGGGCGGGAAAGGGCAGAGCGGTCGGAACATGCCCCAAAGTATGGGGAGCAGAAGCACAGAACCCGGCAGGAGCCAGTTAAGACCCACACCCAGCAAGCCCATGGCACAACACCCCTAACACCCCAGTTCAAAAAAAGCCCCAGTGAAATTGAGGCACAGTGTAGACAAGAGACATGCACACACAGAAAGAAAAGGGTCTCTCTGAGCACCTCCGCAGTTAAGGTTTTCCCCTGGAGCCCCCTCCAGTGAGACTGGTGGAAAGCAGCTCCTCAAAGGTGACGCAAGGTCCCCTAAAAAGTAGAGGCCAGATGCCCTCCCCAGGGTGGGATCCGTCCCAAAATAGCTCCCTGAAAAGTCAAGCTCCTAGCCAAGATTTCTGTGTGGGCCAAGTCGCTCCACCCACTGTGAATTCTCTCCCCAAATATCCACGAGGTGGAATGCTTTTCCACACACACACACGGACTCGTAAAATTACTGCGTCCTGGAAACTGCTTGTTTTTTGACATCATGGCAAAACAGCACGGGATGGTGGCTTAATGTTTCGACATAACCAAACGGCCTTGTGAAAGCCACTGTGTGGCAGTAGTTCCATTTTAAAAATGGCTGCGTGAATTTGCTATGTGTTCCAAGCTCAGGGTTCGGTATCCCCACCCTCCAATCTGGTGATAATTCTGAGCTCAGAGTCTTTGACTTTACATATGCCTAAAATCCATTCTAACTTTGGGTGCCCAGTGATGGTGTGATAGGCATGTCAAATGACAGGCAGCCCCTATTCAGGCAAGATACAAGGCTTGGTTCTTAGCTAGCTGCACTCAGCACCAAAAGGCATATAAGAATTGCATATCTTTTGGCTGATATGATTTTGTTACTAGGCTGTAAAGGACAGTGAAGAGGCTTTGCCGTTTTGATACCACAATATTGCTATGCACACCTATATCGACAGAGCTTCCATGCTGGAAGCAAGACCTGGTCATATTTAAATCGTTCGTCCTTATAGTTTACCAGGAACTTGGCAACTCATCACTGTTTGGTAAATTCTGGACTATTGTACTACAATATGCTTTGCATGGGACTGCCCTTGAAGATTGTCCAGCTAGTTTAAAAAACGGTGCAATGGTTCTGTCAGCGTGGGCAGCCATAACCACCTAATACCTGTGCCAGTTAGTTTCCAGGCACAATTCAAAAAGCTAGTCAACAGCTTAACCAACATGTTCAGATTCAGATCATGGGCTCACCACCTTGCTCAAGCCACATTTTTTAAGGTGGGGCCGATCACCATCTCAGTGTATGCCAGATCACTCACATAGCACTGATTTGCCCTGTGGAAATACCTGTCCAAATGTCAATTCATAAGAATTGCCCTTTTGAGTACAGACGCAAAGTGGGCAAACTTTTTACTCTTGAGGGCTAATTCCCTTTGGGGGTAATCTGTGCAGGGACGAAGCCAGAAGAAAGCAGGGCAAGAGGGGGCAACTGAGAAAGATCACCCCCTTTTCTCATCCTGCCACCCCCTTTTTCTCACTTTTACCTGTCGGCAGCATAACAGTCAACGTTTTCCTTTTTCCAAGGGAAATTTTTTGGCTGTGGCTCCAATATGGCGGAACGCTCTGTCACAAGAGACTAGGGCCCTGCGGGACTTGACATCTTTCCGCAGGGCCTGCAAGACAGAGCAGTTCCACCAGGCCTTTGGCCAAGGCACAGCCTGACCCCCTCCTTTGGTAATCCTCACAGAACTCTAGCCCACTGGTTGCCATTAATTTGATTTGAACTGATTTTATAATGAATTGATTTTAGAATGCTGTATTATTTTACTGTTGTTAGACGCTCTGAGCCCGGCTTTGGCTGGGGAGGGCAGGTTATAAATTATTATTATTATTATTATTATTATTATTATTATTATTATTATTAATTCCCTTATTCCGAATTGGATTCCTTGCAAGAAAAGGGAAAAGTTGACAGTTATGGTCAGCAGCCAAGGGACAGACAGATCACTCTTTGTCAAGATCACTCTTTGAACTGCTTCCTTGCAGAATACTTTTTAAAATTAGGCTAAGGATGCCTATCTCTTGTATAGAACCTGTGAAGAAGAACCACCCTGCAAGTTCTGCTAATCTATACAGCACCTAACCCTAAATACAGTATTATGCAGGAGAAGCAGCCCAAGACAAGAGTCCACCCGCACAAATCCTTTGCCACCAGGTTCAGATATTGTCTAGACACTTCTGTAAAACCCTGAGGGTGTAATGCATCTACAGGTGTTGTCTCTCTCAGCCTTACAATAGCTTTCCTTATGCTTATTAAAATTTGTATACTGCCCTTCATCCATAGATCTCAGGGAGGTTCGCAGCATAAAAGTACACGACAAAAACACACACACAAAATAAATAATAAAAACAAGAACAAGTACAAAACAAAACAATAACCTCCTTCTCACTTTCGCTCTGGACTGAGACCTTTTCCTCCCATCCCTGCAAGCAGCTCATTGTGAAGAAGGGGTTTAGAATCCATGCTGAGGCCCAAAACTCTTTTATCGACTGGTTGCCGGTGAGATTCCTACCAGGGACTCTATACCAAGCCAGTGCTGCTTATGAACTTTCAGCCAGTGAATCCGAAGACCTAAAACACTGCTCTACATTTGGCTGGAACAGTGTCAGGGGAAATCTTTCCAGGGCCCAGAACAGAAATCAACACTCAGCACCCAGCAGCTGCATCTCTATGTGGTCAGGTCAGCCTGGCCTCCATACCACCCTGGCAATAAAGCCCCAAGCGCCCACCGCCAGCATCACCCCTTTCGGCTGAAGGAACTCACACAGTGATGCCATTTCCTTGGGCAGGTCGTTAGGGTAGCTCCGGAAGTAGCCTCCATTGGTGAGCACCTCGAAGTGCGGGTTGGGAAAAGGGAAAGGGTAGACCGCAGGCGGGAAGCCGTTCACATGAGCCAGGGGGGTTCCGCCAGAGCAGCCCCTCTCCTTGTTTCCTGCCATGGCTGAGGGCGCACGAGAGGCTGGCTTGAGAGAGAGAGTCAAGATTCCCCTTAGAAGATCTGGGTTGTGCCGTCACTGCTCTGGGAAGGTGGTTCCATGGTGGTGGTGGTGGTCTGTGCAGGTTCTCAGCCCCCCAGCAAAGGTGTTGTTGCTCTTCTTCTTCTTCCTGTTGTGCTGTCCTGCATGGGAGAGAAGAAGCACACCAGAAGCACATTAATATCCGTCATGTTCTAGCTGAGGGTGTTGTAAAGGTAAAGGCAAAGGGACCCCTGACTGTTAAGTTGTGGGTGAACATATCAGACGACACTGCGATTCTTCAAACAGCTCTTGTTTATTCACAGGCCAGAACAGAACTGAACTGAAGGGTTCAGCCAGCCTGCTTATATAGAGTTCCACTAGAACGCAACAGTAACCGTTTTCTGTAACTATCCAATCACTGAACGTCACTTTCAATCCCTTATTTGCATATGTGGGCCTGAGTGAAAACTATCCACAGTATCCCCCTGCTGGCCCAGGGTGAGAACTTCAGTACATAACACTGACCATTAGGTCCAGTCATGGCCGACTCTGGGGTTGCGGCGCTCATCTCGCTTTATTGGCTGAGGGAGCCAGCGTACAGCTTCCAGGTCATGTGGCCAGCATGACTAAGCCACTTCTGGGAACCAGAACAGCACACGGAAATGCCGTTTACCTTCCCGCTGGAGCGGTACCTATTTATCTACTTGCACTTTGACATGCTTTGGAACTGCTAGGTTGGCAGGATGTTGTACTTGAGGGTGTTGTACTTGAAGTTAAACATTTAGTTCTTCACCCACCATTTTCCCATAGAGTCAAACAGCTTGGGAGGCAGCCCCTTCTTATATTTCAACCTCTCATTCTTGTACAGGTGAGAGATGACTCCCACAATCCAACAAATATTGCACCCTCCTTTCCTCGACAAAAATTTAAAATTTTGCATGTACACCGGGGCTGGTGTGCACATACATGCTCTCTTGAAGGGTGGGGGAGGAAGCTAATAACGTTGGTCATACCCTTCCCAGCTTCACTAGGTGTTGGGTTCCCCCCATCTTTTAAAAGAGCAGATATGTGTTCCAACATTGGTGCACATATAATAAATACTTCCTATAATTTCAACAAAAGCTTTGCTCAGCGTTGCCAGTTTTTCACCAGAGATAGGGGACGTTGGAAGGAATGGCAGTAAGACAGGTAATGCAAAAGGGAGGGGGAAAGTTCTGGGTTATACACTATCAGACCATGTAGACAAATGGGAGAGTGATTTCTCTTCCCACATTAGCTAAAGGGAGCATAGCTCAATAGTAGAGCTCAGGGATGGTGTGCAATAAATACCGTATTTTTTGCTCTATAAGACACACTTTTCCCCTCCTAAAAAGCAAGGGGAAATGTGTGTGCGTCTTATGGAGCGAATGAAGGCTGCAAGGCTAAGCCAGAAGTCAGAACAGCGAGAGGGAGCGCTGCAGAGGCTTCGCGCAGCTATCCCTGGCTTTTGCAGGAGGTGGGGGAAGGGACAGAGCGCGCGGCTCTGTCCCTTCCCCCACCTCCCAGAAAAGCCCCCAAGATCCGTGCTCCCTCTAAAGAGCGCACAGCTTTTGCGGGAGGTGGGGGGAAAGCCACGAGGCTTGTTTTTGCTGAAGAAAGGAGGGCAAGACGGATCGGTGCGCACTGATCCCGCTCGCTCTCCTGGCTTCAGGGATAGCCCTGCAAAGCCTCCTGAGCGAAGAGAGAGGAGTGCTCCCTCTTAGCTCAGGAGGCTTTGCATTGCTTTCTTATTTCTTGTTTTCCTCCCCTAAAAACTAAGTGCGTCTTATGGTCCGGTGCGTCTAATAGAGCGAAAAATGAGGTAAATAAATCTCCAGGTTTAATACTTGCCACCTCCAGTTAAAAACTTCAAGTAGCTGGTGATGAAGACAGATTCTGCCAGAGATTCTAAAAGCAAAGGTTTTGGAGGGAAGGGGCTATTGATCCAAGGGGAAATGGAGCAGGGATGAATTGAGTAAGTAAAAAGAGAAGCTCCTTTGAAAGCATAGATCAGGTCAGATGTTCAACTGCAAAGCTCTCCTTAGGTTCAGGGCAGCCTCCTACCCGACAGCTTGCAGATCTGGCCAACTGACGGTCAATCTGATTCACAATTTCAATGGCATTGCAATGCAGTCCTGGGCAGCCTCGCATCTGAGAACTTCAAAGGTGCACATGAAATTTGACAAACCTGCCACCCCCCTCTCCTCTAAAGAGCTGCTTCCAGTTAGAGTAGACAGTAATGGGCTAGGTGGACAAATAGTGGGCATTGCTCAAAGCGGAGAAAGTAACTATGCACACGTGATTTTGGCCTTACGCTAAGATTTTCCAAAGTGAGGAAAGTTGAAATATACTCGGAGTCGAGAGTGGATTTCATGCTCTTTATTCAGCTCATAGTGGTGAGGAGTAATGAATGTTCCCCCGAAATATCTGCTTTATATACATTATTTACACAATGGGCCACACGTGATTGGCTAATTCCGGGATTCTCCTGTAGGCCAATCAAGTTGTGGATTCACTTCCACCTGGAGCTGGATTGGGTGGCTCCTGCAGACCAATCATACTGCTGCATTGTTCTAGGGCCAATCAGACTGCTGCATTCTGAATCCTATTGCTCTAGGACCAATCAGATTGCTGCATATTGGATCCTATTGTTCTACGACCAATCAGACTGCTGCATTTTGGATCCTATTCAACTCAGTACGTAACAAAAGTATAAGAAAGAAACCGTGGGAAGGAATACCCATTGTCTAAAAGAAGCTGAAAGTTGGCAGAGTCATGGACTTCAATGGGTACATGGAAATGAAATGTGGGCTCTCTCTCTTCTGTAAGGATGAGAGCAGCTCCTCCAGGGATCCTGAAGCTCTGAAAGGAGTCTTCGCCCCCCAAAAATTGGTGAACACACATATTAGGTGAAGAGGCCACTACAGGAAAATGACCACAGCAATGCATATAGAGAGCAGGAAGCTGAGGAAGGGGAAACTGAGTCTCAGGTTCAGAGGGAACCTGGGAATAAGATTGTCAACCTTTTATTTTTTTATTTCTTTTTATTTCTTTTTATTGAGTTTCACTTAGATAACCAAAAGGGAAAACAAATCAACAGTTACAAAAAAAAAAATCCAAACATAACATAAAAATAACATCAGTTTCCGTTACAGTTCTTTGTCTTCACACTTAAATCTTTATATCTTTAAATGCTTAAATCATTCCTCTACACACCTATTGACCTCCATCCCTCCCGATTTCAGGCTCCCGATGTCAACCTTTTATTTATCCTCCTGTGGCTGCAGCAACAGCCTGGAACACACCGAAATTAGCAGATAAAGCTTTTTGTGCCACTTTTACAAGGTAAAGCTTGATTTCTTTTAATTTCTGCACGTGAGAGTGCTTTTCAGGGTACAGGCACAGTGCAGGTAAAAAGCATCAACAAACCTACTAGCAAAAGCAGTAGGGACGTGGGTGGTCATAAATTTCCAAAATAAGAGTTGTTGATGCTGAAGCATGCCCAGAAACCAGTCATCTTAGGCTGGAAATCCTGTCCCAAAATACTAGGTGTGTGGGATTGGTTTGGGGGGGGGTTATTCGGTGGTAAATGAGATGCACTTGCCACACAATCAAGGGTACCCACGACCTTCTGATTTTCAGGAACCAGGCCTGGCATTGAACTAAGTTATCAGGATTGAGTCCTGGAGGGTAGGACCAGAAAGAGTCGTGGTTTCAGGGGGTAGAGAACAGACTACAATGATGTAGCCCAGGAGGCAAACAAGAGCATTCTGGCAACCAGACCTTTATATCATCTATCTATCTATCTATCTATCTATCTATCTATCTATCTATCTATCTACCTAGTCTCCAGTACAGCCACTAAAGGCTTTTCCTGGCCAATCCAGACACCTGGCAAACCACAACAATTTATTTATTTGTTTGTTTGTTTATTAATTTGTTTGTTTGTTTGATTGATTGATTTCTATCCTGCCCTTCTTCCAGAAGGAGCAGAGGGCAGCAGACACAGCAATGATAAAACATTGATTTAAAAGCATTTACAAACATTATCTCAGCCAGTGATGATGTGGCGGTCCCTCCAGCCATCAAATGTCCAGCTTAACAGGAAGGTTTTCAAATTTCTCCTGGGTGTCAATAAATGAGGGAGGCTGATGCACCTCACCAGGAATAGCCTTCCACTCATGGGAACCACAACTGAAAAGGCCATGTCATCTGTCAACACCCAGTGGTAGCATCCCCTACAAGACCTCAACTGCTGATCACCAAAAAACAAATAAATCCCAGTTTATATACTGAGGTTGCCCTCAAAACACAAGAGTTAAAAATTATATATTTAAGATTTTCTTTTGCCTTTGGCATTTTCAGCACCACACACAATATGTAAGGACAAAGGGGACACTTTCCCCAAGGGAAAGAGAGCGATTTCCCACCCGACAGCAGTAGAAAGCCAGCTAAGAGCACCCCTCTAGGTAGGTCCCCTCAGAGAACAGATTTACAGACTTTGTCTTATGTCTGTATTAGGTCTTTGCCCTGAAGGCTGGAAATCCCTTAGGGAGGGAGGAGTGATGATCATGCCCCCCCCCGCCCCGCCAATCGCCCTTGCAAGCTGAAGCTTCTGGCCCAGTCTGTTTCCCTACGAAAAACTTCACCGCACGACACTGCTCCTTACGCTCTTACAAAGCCCTTCCGTCCCAGGGCAATTTGAAGCTGAGTTCCATAATTTCGAAGCCGGATCCAGCAGAGCCAGTCCCCAAATCCAATTGAGGAGGGTTTGGAACTGAGCTGCTGCTCAGCCTCAGTTTACACACACACACACACACACACACACACACACACACACCAGCCTGCCTAGCAAACTGGGAACCGAGACGCTGTCCCTTTAAGCCTTTTTCTCCACGAGGGCGTGTGCGTATTTTCCCTTTTGAACCATCTCCAAAAGCAGGCAAATGCCCCCCTCCTTTTTTTTCTCTTTTCTCCTTCTTCTTTGGGTACTTTTTACCATATGATTTAAATCAAGAGTCATTTCAGGTTCCCAGATAAATGGAGCTTATGTTCTTGCTGCCAGCGCTTGGCTGGGGCTGTACCACCCTGGGGGTAGAATGTGAGCTCACATCTTCCACATGGAACCCAACACCACAGGCCTAATTTACAACAGCCCAGGCAGCGCCTTTTCCTGCCGACTCTGTGTCTCTGGCTCTCAGAGCTACCCCCTATTCCACCCCCCAGCCCCCAGCCCATCACTCACTCTTCACCTCCGCTCCCTATACCCTCGCTTCTTTAATGAGCGCGCACACACACACACACTGCGCACTGCACACTCTTACTTTCGCCTCTGCTTCATGCCTGCTGCCCCAACTCCCTCTTTAGGTTTTTTGCCTCTCCCTCCCCACTCCCTTTCTTTCATTTTTCTTCTCCCACCGGGATGTGGTTCCACCCCAGTATGAGGCCAGTTTGAGGCGGCTAATGCATGAAGCGTACCACAGGCAAGGCATGGGCGGCCTCGGCGATGCTGCCCCACAGAACGCCAGCTGCAGGGTGAGAAGGAGCAATGCGTGGGGTGCATGGAGAGAAGGGGAAGCGGGAGAGCAAAATAATAACAACCCACTACCGTACAACTGAAGGGACGCGGGTGGCGCTGTGGGTTAAACCACAGAGCCTAGGACTTGCCGGTCAGAAGGTTGGCGGTTCGAATCCCCGCGATGGGGTGAGCTCCCGTTGCTCGGTCCCTGCTCCTGCCCACCTAGCAGTTCGAAAGCACATCAAAGTGCAAGTAGATAAATAGGTACCACTCCGGTGGGAAGGTAAAACGGCGTTTCCGTGCGCTGCTTAGTCATGCCGGCCACATGACTCAGAAGCTGTACGCCGGCTCCCTCAGCCAATAAAGCGAGATGAATGCCGCAACCCCAGAGTCGGCCACGACTGGACCTAACGGTCAGGGGTCCCTTTACCTCTTTACTGTACAACTGAGAGGCACACACACGCACAATACAGACATCCTTTGGCATCCTCAAAGCAGTGGTTGTTTACCTAGCCACACACACACACACACGCCCTGGCAGTGCCCCCTGGCAGCCGGTGGCAAGGAAACTGAAGAAAAACCATGCTGGGCACCACCTCTGTGGTGTCTGCCCCAGCCAAATCTGCCCACTGGTATGGGGTGGGGGGGGCAACCCCTTTGCGCTCGGCTCCTTTAAAATGGCGAGGACTTTGGCTCACTCCGCCTTCGCCCCCCTCGCTTCCCCCCATCCACCCCCTTTTCCCCACTGCCGTGGGTTCTGCCAAGTGCCCTGAGCAGCTAAAGCCACGAGATTTCAAGCGAGCAGCTAACTTAAAGGCTTCATTTCCGTAAACTTTTCCATATGTGAGGGCCTCTCTTGAAGCTCGTGTTCCAAAAATAAACGCGCCGTCAGGCCGAGGTGTCCAAGCACACGGAAACCGGGAAAGAAACCCACTGAAAGAAAACAGCACCGGCTCCTGCCAGCGGGCTTGGGGCACAGTTGCCTCAAGGAAGAGAGAGGAGAAGAAGAAGAAGGGGTGCCTTTTTGGGGGGTGGGGGAGGAGGTGGGGAGCAGGCTGGTTACAGAAGGGAATGTTTTTAAACGGTGGAACATCAATAAAAACCCAGCCGAGGCTCCCTCCTCCCTCTAAAACACCATTCGGAGTTCAACTTAATTCCAGGCATGCATCCGATTCCCTCGCCATTAGAGGGATCCTGGACCTTGCATTGCCCCATCAGAGGATGGGAGTGTGGGGGTCACAGAGAGGTCACTCTAATGGGGCTCCTTCTTCTCTGGGATTCATCCAAGATGGAGACACTGAAACCCATATGTTCTTCCAGGCTCCTTTAATTGTTCCTATCCCTCATGGGCAAAGGAGCTTATGCCTCTCCATATTTCTGTGGTGTGGGGAGGGGCCGCGTTTCTAAGAAACAACCAGCGCTGTTAAAATATATTTTTTCTAAAAAAATAAAACAAAAAAATAAATTCTTTGGAACAACTAACATGATAGCTCGCAGCAGCCTGGAGCCATCTCGTTTCAAAGACTTTTTTGTTAGATTGCTGTGTTTTCTATGTCACTGCGCTCTCTCGCTTGCTCAAACACACACACACACACACACACACACACACACACACACACACAAGTCTCTGCCCGTGAAGAGCATACACTTTTAAGCAAAAGGGAAACCGAGGCCATTAACGGATTTGGCCCCAGCAAGGTAGAAGACTGAACTTTGGCACTCATCTCACACTAACCTCAAAATGACACCCTGCACCAACACATCTGTCTAGCCTTTATTTTTGGTAGAGTACCAAATTCCTCCCCCAACCCACACTCACCACCCTGCCCCTTTCTAGTCCTTCCTTCAGCTGAACCAAATTTCCGGTTCCCTCCTGCTCTCCCCCCACAAAATTTCTGCAGGAGCCCCAAATAATCAACCACATCCTAGGAGGAGAAGGCAGAATGTTCAAGGAAGAAGAAGCAACAATTGAACAAGGTTGCAAAGAAAGCAACGGGGCGCCTGTACCCTCTGCTGAGAGGGGTTTTTGTGGGGAGAGGGGAGAAACTGAAGATGTCTAGTTTTTCTGCAGAAAAGCACCCATTGCAATTTTGTAAAACAGAAGGTGAGAGTGAGAACTGCATGGATCAGGGACAGGGAACTTCCAGATATTGTTGGACTCTAATTCCCATCACCCCTGCCCAGCATGGTTAGGGATGATTGGAGCTGACGTTCAACAACATTTGCAGGACACCAGGTTCCCCAGCCATGGTGTAGAACAGGGTTTCCCCAGCAGTTTTTGGACTACAATTCCCATCATCCCTGACCCACTGATGCTGCTAGCCAGGGATGGTGGGAGTTGTAGTCCAACAACAGCTAGAGACCCAAGTTTGGGAAGCCCTGGTGTGGCGCATGGTTGGCTAGGCAGACACCCCAAAACACTTTGCTACCTGAGATGGAACAGCAACCCCCTCCCCTCATTTTGACACCTGAGGCAGAAAATCTCGCAAGTGCCGCTCCCCATTCCTGGCATTAAAAATACAGCAACAATTTTTTTTTTTTAAAAAAAGTGTTGCCTTTTCGCGACACCCCCAAAAAAGATGCCTGAGGCAGTTGCCTCATTCTGACTAGTGGTAGGGCTTTGACGTGCTTTCAAACTGCTAGGTTGGCAGGAGCAGGGACCGAGGAACGGGAGCTCACCCCATCACGGGGATTCGAACCGCCGACCTTCTGATCGGCAAGTCCTAGGCTCTGTGGTTTAACCCACAGCGCCACCCGCGTCCCATTACACACATTACACACATATTCCTGTCCTTTTCTTCAACAGAACTCCAGCCTCCCACCACTGCATAGGTTAGGGAGGTAAAAAGCTTGCTTTACCATCTCGTCTTAGCAGAGAACTTGCACCCAAAGCCTTTCCTGATCCAAGCCCAATCACGCCTTCGACTAGACCAGGCAGCCCTCTTGAGCTGACGCTCTTAAGTGGCAAGGAGTCACAGCAATCTGTTCCAGATTAAAATGGAGCAGTTCGCTTCCCCTCCTCCTGTCTCTGCTTTGCCTACACATGTCTACCAATACTCCCGTCTTCTGCACAATCCAAAATCCCTGCCAAAAAGAAAAGTTACAAACGCTGCCCTCCCTCTCTCTCTCTTTCCATTCCCACTCCCCACTTACACACACACACACTCCAACTGGCCCTACTAAAAGATTTATGCTACTACACTAGATTTGATAACTGGAATACATTAGGAAAATAATGCCCTTTTTGCATGTTCATCCAACGCGCATAATTTTTTAATCGCGGCGCTTTATGGTTTCGAGAACGCGGGGTTCCTTTCATGCAGAAATGAGCCCCTTCCTTAGCTATAATAACCCCTAATTTCAATTTGCTCTTCTATCCCAAGCACCCTGGCAGCCACAAATACTAAGGGAACATGGAGCACACCACATTCCTTAACCTCCTCATCAAAGAGAGCGAGAGAGAGAAAGAAAGAGAGGGGAAAAGAAAAAGCCCCTAAACTTTCCTTTGCTGTCTGCAAGCGTGTCTGGAGTGGTCCGGGGCCAGTGGGAGGGGAGGGGAGGGGGGAAAATTGGTTTCGTGTAGAATTGAGGTATGGGGTGGGGGACTGGATGTGAATTTGGACAGAAGCCATTCAGTTGGGTTTGTTGGCTTTAAAATAAAATAAAAAAACTTATTCCAAGGTGGAAAAAGCTACATGTATTTTCCACTTTACTTAAAAAAAAAGAAGTCCGGAGGAGAAAAGGGACAACACAATGACAGGATTGTGCGAAAGGCTGAGTTGGCACTTAGCGGGCAAAGGTTATGGTAAAAGGTGTTTATAAGGAATATGCAAACATGAGCATCAAGGGAGTCATTGCTCATGGTTAGAGGCACTGAAATCCTCTGAAATTAAGCTGCCATGGTGTACATTTTCCATAGTCCTCAATGCCCACAATGGAACGAGTTGTTGAGTTGCGCTCCCTTCTCCCCGACCCAAAAGACAGAAAGACTCCACCCCCGTTTTTACACAGACTTTGCAAAAGTATTTCAAGAAGGAACACAGCAACAGCCTTTTGAAAAGCCTGTGTGTGTGTGTGTGTGTGTGTGTGTGTTTTAACACGAAGCCCCTAAACGTAGAGCTAAACTAGAAAGAAAGAAAAATAAGAATTTGGCCTACACCACAGAGATGTTTGTTAGCTTCCATTAAAGGCTTAGCTACAGAGTTGCCAGCCACAAAAGTTGGGGCAGGAACCCCAAATCATAATATTGGGACAACTGAAGCTCTTTTTAATACAATTTCTGGGCCTTCGGGTTACAAAGAGGCCGCGCCTGGGAGCATTGTTTTTCTAACTTTGCAGCAAGAAGTTATCACTGGCTGGGATGCTAGAAATGGAAGATCAGCTATCAAGTGCGACTGTCCTGTAAAGTTCACCACAGTTTTACAGAAGTGAGACACAGTGTGACTGGGCCAAAATGCCTGCCAGGAAACCCACAGATAGCCAGAGACTCAAATCCAAGTCTTCCAGTCCCAAACCCCCTTGAACTCCATGCAAACTAATCTAGAACAACTTTGCCCGATTCTATCACTGCAAATGCCCATTAGAATGCACACAGAACCCAGATGCATGCTTTGAAAAAAGCTTCAACGCTTTATCATCACCTGCCACTAACCAGCACCACTTGCAAGTGTAACAGGCTGCTTAAAAAGGACATTATAAAGGAAGGGTTCAAAGCTTCAGTGTCAGGGGACTGCCATCGGAACAGGGAAGGGAGGCAGAGGGGCTGTTGGGATACAGGGAATCTCCAAAAATCTTGCAAAGCAGTTCCTCTTCCTGCGGTGGGGAAAGCCACACATCCAATGGGGAAGAGGGGAAGGGACCAGAGGATGCTGCTGGGAGCTCCCGCACCGCACCCGCACCTCGTCAGTCTGAGGGTGGGGAAAGCCTCACCTCCGTGGTAAAGGAGGGGAAAGGGCTAGAGGATGCTGCGGGGAGCCTCAGCGCCACTCCTGGCCAAGCCGGCCAGGAGGGAAACACGCCTCTTCCGTTGCCCACCTTGCGCAGAGGGGTAAAACGCAAAGAAGGAAGGAAACGGCTGGGGGTGACTAAATTCTTATGTTGGGGGAAGACCTGGAAGGGACCACTCCCGGATTCTGCTAGCGATTGAGGCAGACTGCACTGTATATAGTTTTGCACCAAAATAAAACCTGTAAAAGACAGGTCGGAGTCCTGCCTGGTTACTCACGAGCAACCACAGTTGCCATCTGACATTCAGGTTCTGCTAAAAGGAAAGCCATAGTTTGTCACTGTGTTCAACATACGCACCAAAATTCTGCTGATAAAAATTGGGACATGGCGCTTGCGCCTTCTTCCCAAAGCCCAGGAAGCACTCCTTCTGAATGCTGCTGCCACTGGAGGAGCTACTTCCTTAGCCCCCATCTGCAGGCGGTGAGAAATCTGGGCATCCCCGGGCGAAGGCAGAGCCCGAGACGCCTTCAAAGAAACCGTGACTGTCCCGCTTAAAATGGGGCATTTGGAAAGTATGGTTTGACTGCAGCAGAGACCTAAAACCCAGGGTCGAGCTGTGGTTTTCAACCCTTGTTGTCGTTGTTGTTGTTTAGTCGTTTAGTCGTGTCCCACTCTTCGTGACCCCATGGACCAGAGCACGCCAGGCACCCCTGTCCTCCACTGCCTCCCACAGCTTGGTCAAACTCATGCTGGTAGCCTCGAGAACACCGTCCAGCCATCTCGCCCTCTCTCGTCCCCTTCTCCTTGTGCCCTCCATCTCAGGGTCTTTTCCAGGGAGTCTTCTCTTCTCATGAGGTGGCCAAAGTATTGGAGCCTCAGCTTCAGGATCTGTCCTTCCAGTGAGCACTCAGGGCTGATTTCCTTCAGAATGGATAGGTTTGTTCTTCTTGCAGTCCATGGGACTCTCAAGAGTCTCCTCCAGCACCAGAATTCAAAAGCATCAATTCTTCGGCGATCAGCCTTCTTTATGGTCCAGCTCTCACTTCCATACATCACTACTTTGAAAACCATAGCTTTAACTATAAGGACCTTTGTTGGCAAGGTGATGTCTCTTCTTTTTAAGATTCTGTCTAGGTTTGCCATTGCTTTTCTCCCAATAAGCAGGCGTCTTTTAATTTTGTGACTGCTGTCACCATCTGCAGTGATCATGGAGCCCAAGTAAGTAAAATCTCTCACTGCCTCCATTTCTTCCCCTTCTATTTACCAGGAGGTGATGGGCCCAGTGGCCATGCTCTTTGTTTTCTTGATGTTGAGCTTCAGACCTTATTTTGCGCTCTCCTCTTTCACCCCCAATAAAAGGTTCTTTAATTCCTCCTCACTTTCTGCCATTAAGGTTGTGTCATCTGCATATCTGAGGTTGTTGATATTTCTTCCGGCAATCTTAATTCCGGCTTGGGATTCATTGCGGTATTTGGATGAAATGGCAAATTAAACTTCCAATCTTCTCTTTCAATGGAGGCAGGGGAAAGGCAAGGAGGCTAGCCACAACTTCTTCATGTTAGGGCAAACTATGATTTGCCGTCAAGCCTGAACACAACTACAAGAGGCCATCTTTTCATTCCTGTTTAACACACCACAAGCTTCAGAAAGCAAGCACATGTATTCTCAACTTGTAGCATTGCCAGTTAAAACTAGCCCTCACCCGTCAATCAGTTGAAGCTGGAGGTTGACTAATTAGATGTCATGGTGAGGTGCAGTGGTTAGAGTGCTCGATTAGGGCTGCAGAGGCTCAAATTCTCACTCATCTGTAAAGCTCACTGGGTGATCTTCAGCCACTTGCTATTTCTCTTAGCCCTTTCTACCCGACAGGGTCGTTGTGAGAATAAAATACGCAGGAGGGGACCAAGAAAACCATGTATGTTGACTGGAACTCACTGGAGGAAAGGCAGGATTTAAATTAAGAATAAAAGTTTATATTTCTCAGCAAACTAAGCAAATATGTACTGCCCCTCACTTCGTTTTCAGCTTCATTGTACAAAACTTGATAAGCCAAAGCACGAAAGCTGGTCCCTGCCCACAAAAGAGGTACAAGCTCTATGGTGTCTTTCAGATTTGCTGCAAATTTGGGCTGCATTCCTGCACACAATTTGGTTGCTTATATCCCACCAAATTCAACGGGTGGTATTCAGCGAAGTTTTACTCAGAGTAAACCCACTGAAATGAATGAACATGGCTAAGTTAGGCCCATTAATTTCAACAGGTCTGCTTTGAGTTAAACTTAGTTCAATAAGCAACCAGTGGGATTTAAGCAATCTTGTTATCAACAGGTGAGCAGTTTTGATGCACATAATCCATTGTATGCTGGAGGGCAGTTTTTCCCCCCTGGGGGTATGCATACCCCTAAACATTTTGTGAATCTAAGTTTGGCCTCATTGAGGGGCAGTATTTCAATATAAGTAGGAAAATGAGAATACCCCTAAACATTTTTTTAAAAGAAAAAAAGCACTGTTGGAGGGTATTCTTTTTCAGGAGAAAAAAAGAGAAAATATCAGGGTGAAGTAGAACCACGATATCTTGGGCATATGTTGCCAAGTGCATGTGGAAGCATGTTTTCATGACATTAAAAAACACAGTAAAAAGATCGTAACTGTGATTAAAGCCAGAAAGTCTAGCGCAATATGAAAAAGCATGAAAACCCACTAAATCACTCAAGTAGTTGCCGAAATGATGTGGTTATCTAGTTGGCTCTGCAAAAGGTAAAGCTTATCAAAGCTTACAAATGCCTATTCATAGAGCACTTTCAATGAGTAAAAACGAAGGAAAGTACTTCGTCCTGTCTTCATCCTGTTATCTACATAACAATCCAATGGAGCAGACCTCTATTATCCTCATTATTCATCTGAGTCATCCAAAGGCAGCCAGTTGCCTCTCATCGCAAAGCTCCCTGCTTCATTCTTTGCAGTGTTTCTGATCCACAGGAATACCCTGCCTCTAAGCAAATCGCCTTCTGGTCCTAGGGTAGCTAACAAGCTTGCTTTTTAAAGCAGGCATAGGCAAACTCCGGCCCTCCAGATGTTTGGGACTACAATTCCCATCATCCCTACCTAACAGGACCAGTGGTCGGGGATGATGGGAATTGTAGTCCCAAATATCTGGAGGGCCGGAGTTTGCCTATGCCTGCTTTAAAGCAAGTGATACAATTAGCCACAAGGTACATCCACAGTTACAAAGTAGAATGGTCACGCAACACATATTCAAGTTTATTGGGATTTAACTGCCAAATGGCAAACTACTGTTTAGGAATGTGGTAAGCACTCTTAATCCGTGGCTAATTCCTCTTCCCCACTGCGCCCTGAGACAGTGTGCACATGAAATTAAAAAAATAAGTAAACGAAGAAAATGAATTGAGAAAGGCACTCCTAATGCATGAGTAGTGCTACTGCATGCACTGTTGAGGTACAGAGAATTTATACCATGCACCATTTCTCAAGGTCCATGCAGAAGTACAAAATTCTGGCTGCAAATCGTTGCATGCAACTATCAACATACTGGGGTGTGGACTATGCATCTTTGAGAAAAGTGAGGGTGTGAATCGTATAATCGGTAGGTGTACGTTTCACTGAATGTGGACTTGGGGTACACACTTTTTCAGTGTGTGTAAGGATATGCATCCAGATACTAGTATCTGAAGAGCAAAACAGGGAGAGAATGCGCACTAAGGAATTTAATACACTGACAAAATAAATTGTGGAGTGAGTGTGACAGCATTAAGCTTGGCTCCAATCCAAAAGCTGTGGTCTTTATTTATCTATCTGCTGCATGATTATTTAACATGGGTTTTCTGTAGATGACATTTGACAGTTGAGGAGGTTTTGTCATAAGGCACCTTTGTGTCTTGCCACAGTATTATATTAAGTACCAACAGGATGTGATTGCTAGCAATGCACTACTGGAATGAGCTATCCACATAAACAACAAGGCTATGAAAGTTAAGACTCAGTCCCACCAGACAGGACACATATCTACTGCTAAAGGCAAGGTTGCTGTCAAGGAGACAAGTCAATTATAGGGCCAGGAGCATATTTAAGGTATCTCATTGGCATCACCTCTGGGAGTGCCACTTATTTCACCAGAGGACAAAGGCAGACAGAAGACAAGCGAAAGGCTTTCGAAACAGAGTTCACAGTTGCTCCATACCCATCTGGAGGTAGGAAGTGACAAAACAAGACGTCAGATTAACAAGTCAGGCTTCCAAGAATGTGGCTGTTTGTGACACTTGCAGGAAACAGCATGTGTTGCTCACCAGCTTACAGTGCCACTGGGTGCATATATAATCTCAGCTTCAAGACTCCCTGCCGGTCTTGCCTAGTGCTTTTCCAGTGTTGCATAGTTTTACTTTGCCCTGTTCACTGTGCAACTGCCTCACTCCTGCCAGGGTTCCTATGGAGACTACATACGGACGAGAATGTTTCTGGCTTGGCTTAACAATGTGCTGACTTGCGGCTACTGGGGATGCTACTGCATGTGGGTGAATGGACTGTTGTGCTTTGCCCTTGGCCCAGCCATACCTTTACCTGTCCCACAGTACACTTGGTGTCATAGGGCCCTACACCTAAATGGCATGGTAGGCCAAACGGGGAGAAATAAATAAGACCAGGGGGCAGAGGTTCTCCCACCTTTGGCTGTGGGCCTGTTCTCACTGTCACTTCCGTTAACAAACCCTGCCTTACTGGGCTTATTCCAGGCACTGATGGGGGAAAGGGGGGTGCGGTGGGTGCGTCCGCCCCAGGTGTCATCCCTGAGGGGTGTGACATCATTGCCCTGCCCCCCTGGGACACTCGCCGCTCGCAGCGCCCCCCTAGGATGCTCGCCGCGCCCTCACGGGCCGTTCGCCCTGCCGCTGGGTGCGCCGCTCTGGGTGCCCGAGCAGCTAGCTCTGCCTCTGATTCCAGGGCTCGTGCAGCAACACTGCAAGCTAAGCTTTGGCTCAACATTAAGCCTTGAGCACACACCCAATGCTTAAACTGCTTTGTCCCTACATGCATGGATGCAGCAGGACTCCTACACCCCACCCCAGGGTGTTTCGGTGTACCCTAGAGGGGGCTGCCGCTTCCTAACTAGGAAGCGATCCTATGTTAACTGCTGGTGGTGTATGAAGAAGGTGCCATCAGCAAGGATCACAAGGAATTGCTGGAAGAAAACAGAAGAGAACTGTGGCAAATGCATGTATGACTTCAAAGAGTCATATGCAGAGTTGGAAGGGATCACAAAGGTCATCTAGGACAACTCCCTGTAATTCAGGAATCTTTTGCTTGAATCCACGGCTCTGAGATTAAGGGTCTCCTGTTCCACCAACTGAGCTATCCACTTCGTGGATCTCCATTTCAGAAGATGCTCGGACGGAGTCTGTGAACATTTGCCCTTGAGTCATCCATACCGAGGTGACACAATGTGATGGGTCCATGCGAATGCAAGCTCCCTACAGCACTGAGTGTAGCTAGGGTTTTTCATGGAGAAGAGGTCCGTGAATATAGCTGTGTATCTGTGTGCACATCCAGGCATGCACTGGTATGTTTGTGTGAGAGAATATGTACACACACAAACACACACACACTTTGGATGTGTGTGTGTCTATATAGATACACACCCTTGTTTTCAACTTCCCAGTTCACAGTTGAATTCTGGAAGTAGCTCGCTGCGGGCGTGGCTGGTTCAGAACCCACAGAGAGTGAAACAGAGGAACTGCCTCCCCGACCCGTCCCATATGGGAACAAGCCTACAAGCTTGAGCAATAAAAACAAAACAATCTCCAAAGAGGTTCTTGGGCTGAGCACCTGGGAGCAGGGCCCTTCCCTTGACTGGCAGCACCGCATTCCTGAGCCCGCCAGCCACTAACCCTTTCCACGCCGGCATCGCTCTCTCCCATTACTGATCCCACACGCAGCACTGGGTGGAGGAGAGAAGGGTGGGGCTGGTTTGGAATTAGAAGCCCACAATCCCCAATTTTCTGCTACAGGCACTAAGGGGCCACGGCAAAAGGTGTCTGAGGTTTGACTGCTGTCCCCCCCCCCCAGGGTCAATGTTTGTGCCAAGAAAGCAGCTTGCAAAGGCTGCGGAGCCCCATGCCCTGGCTGAGATGAACCAGGTGCCAACTCAGACACGAAGCAAGGTTATGAAAATACCTTCTACTAAATCGGGCAACTGATTCCATCTAGCTCAGGAGAGACTGCCCTGAATGGCAGCAGTTCTCCAAGGTCTCAGGCTTCTACTTGAAATCCTTTGAACTAGAGACAGCAGGGCCTCCAGCTGGACCTTCTCCCTACATGAGTTTTACCCAGGGGTCAGCAACCTTTTTCAGCCGTGGGCTGGTCCACCGTCCCTCAGACCATGTGGTGGGACAGATTATATTTTTTTTTGGGGGGGGGGTGAACGAATTCCTATGCCCCACAAATAACCCAGAGATGCATTTTAAATAAAAGGACACATTCCACTCATGTAAAACACGCTGATTCCTGGACCATCCGCAAGCCGGATTGAGAAGGCGATTGGGCCACATCCAGCCCCTCAGGCCTTAGGTTGCCTGCCCCTGGTTTCACCCCTGAGCTAGAATGCTTCCTTTACTAGGTGGCAAAACTTGCATTTTTGCCAGGGCTTACATGCATGTAGCCCCAAGAACTGCTTTGAATGCCAGGCCTTAGCACAGCTGCACGTTTTTTAATTTACTGACCTTGTGTGTATGTGCACTAGACAGCAACATTATTTGGGCAGC
Organism: Podarcis filfolensis; assembly: GCF_964270895.1. Lineage (NCBI taxonomy): Eukaryota > Metazoa > Chordata > Lepidosauria > Squamata > Lacertidae > Podarcis > Podarcis filfolensis. The sequence continues at coordinate 113,420,622 of NC_139605.1, read as the reverse complement.
TTAACAGTTTCAATAGAATAATATTGAAGTCACAGATTTAAATAGAAATTAAATTCTTAAATTGACCTTTCCTAACCTGGCACCTTCCAGATGTTTTTGACTACAACTCTCCGCAGCCGTTCAGGGATTAAGGGCGTCGTGGTTCAAAACCAGATTTAAACCAGATTTAAAACAGCCCACAAGTAGGCACCAAGCGAGTCTCTCTGAGGAGGAAATAACAGAGCTGAGGTGCCACCACCAAAAAGGCTCTCCCCCAGTAGCCACCTGTAACATCTCACTGGGAGGACCCCGCCCCTAGAAGGATGAACTTGTGAGAATGCCCCTAAGCAGGTGCAAAGTGTGTTTCCTTCACCACAAACTAAAGAGAGTCTCATACCTCAAGGATTATAGGGAAGGACCTCCAGATATGGAGTGGTCTTTATAAATTTGTGAAGTCCTTATGGGCCCTTGCAAACATTTGTGGCATAAGAAAATTATAGGATATCCAGCAGCAGGAATACGTTATGGGTCACGCACTGATTGGAAACAAAGCAGTACGTCTGCCTCGAAATGTCCGCAGGTGCAAACAGTATTGAAAGTGAGATTGCATATAACTACCGCAGATGAGCACAAATCATCATGAACATCATGAATAAGGATGTCAGTGGTGGGGGGTGGGGCATATGTACAAAAACAGATGCACAAAAATAAGTGACTGATAAAACAGAGATCAGCTTAAAATTGTTTTAAACTTTCCGCTACCGCACAAGTCAGTTCCATAGTTCGATTTCACACCAGGCTCTTAGAATGCAAATGATGGAGAGACTCTCAGGAAGGAGACATTTGCTAAATAAATGCAATGGAGGTTTTAAAAATAATTAAAAGCAGAGGTGAAGGTTTCAAGTATTCTCCATGGCAAGGCCATGGGTGTTTAGTTATTCAGTCTCAATAGCCAGAAATTCTTTTATTTCTAGTATCCCAGGGGTTGGATTAATTGGTTCATCTGCTGGAAATATGTCCGAATCGGAAAGGCTACGGCCATCTAACTATTAAGAATGTATTGCAACAGGTTATTCAAACTTTTTTTTCCTGTTGTGTTTGCTGCCTTGCAGTTTCTGAAATGTAACCGCAAAGCCGTCGTACACGCACCCACTCGCACGCTGGTGGCACATGGAGAGCTCAGCCCTGGCATGCTGCTGCAAACCTCCCTCAATGGGGATTTTTAGTTTCAAAAGTTGAGGTCAGGGTGAAAGCCTCACCCCACTGAAAGCTTCACACCCATCTTATTGAAGCTTTCCTCAGTTACAAATCAGCAAAAGTTGGGGTTTTCCCCACACACACACTGTAGATGTCAACGACTGAGGCAGTCATGGGAATCACATCCCTACCCCCAAACCAAAGTTCTATGAGTCGGTAAAAATAACCCAAATTTTAGATAAATATGTAGCCATATCATGAAATCAAAAGCACAGGCACTCATTTGCCATGTACACAACCCTACGTATTGTATGCACCAGCTTTAGAAAACACAGCAGCCAGGATTAGGGCACTGAGAGAGTTATCAAGCACCAAGAGGAGCGGCCGCTTTCTAGGTCAAAACCAGCTTAAAGCCAATTTAAGACACTTGAGGAAGAAAATCAACATACCCCCCCCACCCGGAAAAAAACAGTATTGAACAAAAATCCGTTTTAACAAATGAAACTCTCTTATACAGTGGTACCTCAGGTTAAGAACTTAATTCATTCTGGAGGTCCGTTCTTAACCTGAAACTGTTCTTAACCTGAGGTACCACTTTAGCTAATGGGGCTTCCCGCTGCTGCCACACGATTTCTGTTCTCATCCTGAAGCAAAGTTCTTAACCCGAGGTACTATTTCTGGGTTAGCGGAGTCTGTAATCTGAAGCGTCTGTAACCTGAAGCGTCTGTAACCCGAGGTACCACTGTACTTTGTCAAGCTATTGGTCCTTCTAGATCACTACAGTCATACCTCGGGAAAAATACGTTTCAGGATAAGTATTTTTGGGTTGCGCTCCGCGGCGACCCAGAAGTAACGGAGCGCGTTACTTCCAGGATTCGCCGCTCGCACATGCGCAGACGGTTAAAATGACGTCATGCGCATGTGCGGAAGGGGCGAAACATGACCCGCACATGCGCTGTCGCATCTTATGTTCTGGTCAGGATGCGAACGGGGCTCCGGAACGGATCCCGTTCGCATCCCGAGGTACCACTGTACTGCCTACTCTCCACCCCAGGTATACATATGCCTCATTGGAAGCGGGGAATTGCAACAGAAGATTCTCAGAATAATTACAAGTGTTTGAAAAGGCACAATTTGATTTAATCCTAAGAGCACTTTCAGAGATGTGCTCTTCTGGCTCAGGTCCAAGGGCTGAAATACAACGCACCTCTTGCCGTGGAACCATCCAGATAGGACTCTCTTGCAGCATGCTTGCCCCAGGTGCTTCTCAGTGATTGGCCAAACATGTCACATGGACAACGAGACAATGCTGCTTTTGTTCTTCTGCCTGAGCTGCGTCAGCAGACGACACCAAAGCAAGTCCACCAACCCAGCTGAGGATGTTCTATGTAAATTGCCCTATAGTCAATGCCAGATTTGGGCGGTGTGGGCGGTTCCCCTGCAATGGACTCCAAATAATAAGAATTATTGTGAAAATAAGAAATATAGGGGGGACACTGAATTTTGTGCTCGCTCAGGGTGCCATGTTACCAAAGTCCACTCCCTGTTACCATACACACACACACACACACACACACACACACACACACACACACACATATATATATACACACTCCAACTACTTTTTTGGGGTGGAAAATCCGAAACCCAACTCCCTTCCCAAAGGCTGGAAAAGATTTGAGGTCTAGGTCAACATCTCACCTATCTAAGCCATAAGAACCTAACAGCTGGTTCTTTCTGTGCTGGTTCCCTTCTTGCACCAGAGTTCCAGTTTGATGAGCTTTTCACACAGTTCAAAAGTGCATTCCTTCTGCTAAAAATAAAGCAAAATCTGTGTGGACACAGAACACTTTCAAATCCAGTACTTATACTGAATGTTGCATTTTTCAAATCATATGACAAGAGTAACAGTGATCCACATTAAGACCTTGGCAGGTCGATTAAAAAAACCCAACCACTCCCACTTTTTTCTAGTGCAGGAAATGCCACTTGAGACTTTAGAATTAGTCACATTTCTAGGGGCAACGTTAATAGTTATAATTATTATTATAATTAATCTCTTATTCCTCGCCCATCTGACAGGGTTGCCCCAGTCACTCTGGGAGGCTTCCAACAAAAATAAAAATAAAACAAAGCAAAACAGAAAACAAACATTAAAAGCTTCCCAAAACAAGGCTGCTTTGGGATGTCTATGAAAATTTATATAGTTAATTCGTTGACATAGCTTTTCATGTTTTAGAATGGCTGCTTGCCATGTTACACAGCTCATCAACCATATTCAAATTAAGTCACAATCGAGATAGAAAGGTGGTCTTGGCATCAGGTGTAAAAGCACCCAGAGTTTAACCATGCTTTAAAAAAAAAAGTGCAATATTCAAGATGGGAAACTTCTACCCTTCAACTTAAAGGTAAAGGGACCCCTGACCATTAGGTCCAGTTGTGACCGACTCTGGGGTTGCGGCGCTCATCTCGCTTTATTGGCCAAGAGAGCCGGCGTACAGCTTCTGGGTCATGTGGCCAGCATGACTAAGCCGCTTTTGGCGAACCAGAGCAGCGCACGGAAACGTCGTTTACCTTCCCGCCGGAGCGGTACCTATTTATCTACTTGCACTTTGATGTGCTTTGGAACTGCTAGGTTGGCGGGAGCAGGGACCGAGCAACGGGAGCTCACCCCATTGCGGGGATTCGAACCACCGACCTTCTGATCAGCAAGCCCTAGGCTCTGTGGTTTAACCCACAGCGCCACCCGCGTCCCTACCCTTCAACTTAGGAGTGTATTTTGGAAACCTGGCTCTTCCCAGTTGGCAAATTCATCCAAGTGCCACACATTATCTATTCAGAGAGCACTCTAGGAAACGATAATTCCTCTTTATGCAGATGCCCACTCCAGCTAGGATTTGGTCCACCAGCATTTTTCAGGGGTGTATCTTGGAAAAATACCCCTGCCAACATGCCCTAATGCCACAAAAAATGGGTGCGGGTGGAAAACCCACTAATTGCAACACTACTAACTACCAGCTGAAGGCTACAGCTGAACATGATAGTGCTTAAAGGTTAGCCTTCAAAACCGGTCTTATTCACTTCCAGGTGCCTCTACCATGCTTATAGGCATAAATGCCTTCTCCCGCAGCAGGTTGTGAAGTCTCCTTCATTAAAGGTTTTTAAGCAGAGATTGGATGGCCATCTGTCATGGATGCTTTAGTTGGGATTCCTGTATTACAGGAGGTTGAACGACGGCCTTTGGAATCATTTCCAACTCTGCATTCTATGATTCTATGTTTCTTTGTTTTTTAAAATACCTTTAACTGTGCTATGCTACAAAAGTGCTCCAACAGGTCTGAATGGCATGAACACATACCCAGTTATACTTGAGTGAATCCACAGGAGAGCATATATACCCGGTCCATAGACTGCAAAATCTTAGCCAGAGCTCAGGGCTGTCTTACAGACCTGAACACTGTGATGAACCAAGAATTGCACAAAGACAATATTGGCTGTCTCTTAGTGCAAACCTAGGTCATTGAGCCTGAACTTTCACAGCCATTGAGCTACCAGAACTGGCAGCAACAGCAGCAGATATGTCCTATGCTTGAAATATTTCATCCTCTTGCTAATTATGCTGTTTTAAATGTGCATTTTTATATTTGACTTCCTTTAGCGATGTTCTCTTTTGAAATGTTTTAAGATTGTTGTTGTTGCTGTTGTTGTTAACTTTGCTGTGTTAAATGTGCTTTCTGCGGTTGTAATGTTTTATTTTTATTAACCTGAAGATATTTTAGTTTCCTGCTAATTACGCTGGTTTGAATGCATACTTTGTATTTGACTTTCTTCAGTAATGTTCTGTTCTGGATTGTTTTATCTGATGCTTTAATGTAGGTTGTAAATCGCTTTGAAATTCCCCCCTCCCTTAAAAATATAAAGCAGTATAGAAATAATAATAATAATAATAATAATAATAATAATAATAATAATAATAGGAGTATCCTGCCAGAAAACATCGTTACTTGAATGTGACCCTCCAATTTTTATCATGTTTGCCTTTCAAACATCCCCCGAGATGTAGGTCAACACTATTCTAGACCCATAAAGACGTGGAACTGAGGCTGAGGTTAAGTGAGTTGGTCTAATCCACAGAGGAGGAAGAAGCCATTTCCTAAGCCATGGGTAGGCAAACTAAGGCCTGCGGGCCGGATCAGGCCCAGTTGCCTTCTGGATCCAGCCTGCGGACGGTCCGGGAATCACTGCGTGGATCGCCAGCATGTGCGTTCTTTCCCTCTCCCTTACATGGCGGTGGCAGCGCTTCCTCCCTCCCTCTTCCTGGCTTCTCCCTGCCCTGCCTAGAGGAGGAAGGGGGCTGGGCTTTGTTGATGTCAGCAGCAGCAGCAGCGCTCGAGCAGCCGCCATTTTAAGCAGCCCCTCTCCAGAGCCCTTTCGCACGCTGCTCATCGTCCCTTTGCTGCCACCGCCAGCCCCTGCCGCTCACAAGACACAGGTGAGCTGCCACTGGGGCTCATGGTACTCTTGCATCATCCCCCCCCAAAAAAATATAGTCTGGCCCCCCACAAGGGACAGTGGACCGGCCCCCTGCTGAAAAAGTTTGCTGACTCCTGTCCTAAGCTTTCAAAGAAGGGCAAGTCATCACATTCCCCACAACTCTGTTCCTGATCCCCAGCTTTTCCCCCTGAGGAAAATAATAATAATAAAGAGAAAAGGGTGAGGAAATTACCTTAACAAACCAATACTGCCCCATCTAGTCAGAATGCTTTTGCCCTCAGGCACTCCTGAGATCACACCAAGTCACTTTATACCCACAGACTTTTATTTTAAGGTGAGGGAGCATAATTAACATTCACATAGGTAAGAAAAGAGTATCTGGCATATGTTCCCGATTTTTTCAGTGGAACAGCAGAGCTGGCACCTAAAATGAAGAAACCGGTGCCACTCTGCACATCATATGAGAGGTAAGCGAGCCATTTCCCAAATTCAATATAGACACATACAGTGGTACCTCGGGTTAAGAACTTAATGCGTTCCGGAGGTCTGTTATTAACCTGAAACTGTTCCTAACCTGAAGCACCACTTTAGCTAATGGGGCCTCCCGCTGCCGCTGCACGATTTCTGTTCTCATCCTGAAGCAAAGTTCTTAACCCGAGGTACTATTTCTGGGTTAGCAGAGTCTGTAACCTGAAGTGTATGTAACCTGAAGCGTCTGTAACCCGAGGTACCACTGTACTGCAGATTTGATAGAAGCAGCATTGGGGAGTGAGCAGACTGCGTAACCCCTTTCCATGCATGGTACTAATTTTCTCCCCTATCAAGATCATTATGTGAAGACTTCTCACTCATGGGGGAAAGGATACAAGATCCACAGCTCTTTCCCCGCGTGGACAAAAGCAGCTGGGAGGGGTGATTATTTCCCAACAAGGAAAGGGTTAAGTACTCCCTGCACACTGCTACTGCTCCGATCAATTTCAGACACTCCCCCCCCCCCAATGGCATTAAAGTGAAATAAGCACTATGAGACACATCACACCCAGGTTGGCTCCCAGAAACAGAGAGAACCATTCATACAGTGGCGTAGCGTGGGGGGTGCAGGGGGGGCCGGCCGCACCGGGCGCAACATCTGGGGTTAGGGCAAATCCACGGGTTAGGGGGCGCAAATCCACGGGTTAGGGGGCGCAAATTACTTGCCTTGCCCCGGGTGCTGACAACCCACGCTACGCCACTGCATTCATATCCACTGCATCCCTCTTTCTTGCCTGATTGCAATTTTGTTATGTTTTATTGCTTGCAGAAAGTGTTGTATACGTTTGCAGGAATTCCAAGCCTAAATCACACTGAGCCATGAAGTTCACAGGGTGCCCTTGGGCAAGTTCACTGCCAAGCTCACCTACACCCAGGGACCGTTGTCAAGATAAAATTAGATATGGATACAGTGTAACCTGCCATAGAGGCCCTTGGGATAGGGCAGGGATGATCTCTGAAGAAAATAACATGTTGCATGATTACACCATTCCAGAACGGTATTTGGCTGGAAGCAATTGCGAAAGTAGGCTTTTTCAAAGTTCATCTAGCAGGGTAATTAATATATCTGTTCGTAAATCATAGAATTGTAGAGTTGGAGGGGAACCCAAGGGCCATCTAGTCCATCCCTGGCAGATTCCTGAAACATCTAATAGTACAACTCAGATACACTGGCATCTATAACCCAAAGGGTGCAGGAACAGACAATGCACAGCACTACAGGAACACTGGCAGAATTGTACTGTGAACAGTGCGAACCATGCAACAATTAAAGTGGGTGCAAACATAGGGCTGTTGTTTCTTTGGTGCTATGAATCTGTGCATGTTTCCTGTCTGCCGCTGTACAGCATCTACACATCTTCCCTGACTGTTACACTTTATTGCTGAGATACCATGCTTCTCAAGCTCTCGCAAGCTCAGTGTTATAAATCTGGGGAAACGAGAGTGCTTTTCTCAGTGAATATTGCATTCACTGCTATCGTGATTGCTGCATGGAATGCAGCTGTACGAGTGTCAAAGACATCTATAGGATATGTTTTGCGGTTCTTGCTTGTTGTTGCATTGCCTCTCCCAAAGAAGTTTCGAAACCCTGTTGGCTTGTGGGTGTTCCTTTTCAGTTTCAGTTTTTTAGTTCATCCTGGGAAGTGAGTTCTCCTCTGCTTTGACAGGGTTGCTCTGCAGTAGCACATGCCTAAGCAGATTTTAAGAAGAGAAGGGGCAAGCAGTAGCATGGAAAGCTAGAGCTAATGCGGTGTGAACAGTGGGAGGCCAAGGACGGAGGAAAGGAAGCATTTCTTCACACTGTGCATATAGTTAAAAGTACAGAATTAGCTCCCCCAGGAGGCAGCAATGGATTTAAAAGAGGTTTAGACAAATTCAAGGAGGAAAAAGCTCTCCATGGCCTTTGTAAATCCCTATAGGTAGGTAGTGTCATGGCTGGTTTGCAAATGGCGTGGAGGGGGGAATATATGCTTGGCTGAGGCCGCATCCAGTATGTTCATAGTCAAAGTGATGTTTGAACTGGGGATTTCCTGGCTGACGCTGTTATAAGAATTTCACTCAGATTTCTGTCGTAGACTGCCTTTTCTATGATGTATCTGGGAGGGGCATCTTTGGGCTACACCCCTTCTGTGATATATATATGAGGTTTCTGGGGGTGGACTTGAGCTCCAGGGCAGGGAATTTCAAAATATCTATACAGTGGTACGTCGGGTTAAGTACTTAATTCGTTCCGGAGGTCCGTTCTTAACCTGAAACTGTTCTTAACCTGAAGCACCACTTTAGCTAATGGGGCCTCCTGCTGCCGCCGCGCCGCCAGAGCACAATTTTTGTTCTCATCCTGAAGCAAAGTTCTTAACCTGAAGCACTATTTCTGGGTTAGCGGAGTCTGTAACTTGAAGTGTATGTAACCTGAAGCATATGTAACCTGAGGTACTACTGTATAAGGGGAGGCGCACCTTTGTTCTGGGTCTTCCTCCTTGCCTGCGTGTGAAGGGAGCACCCTGTTGCAACAGCGTTAATAAAGATCAGGCTCAATAGCTGCTTTGCTATTCAATATTCTCTGGTTGGCCTCTGTTATTTTCTCCTACCGATGGAGAACCAACAAAGGACTCTATAAGGGCTCTTGTGTTCCCCATAAGGGAACAAGACCAGATTTTGTTTACAACAACGCTCTAAGCTTCTACACCAGCTCTCACGTAAGTACGCGCCTTTGGCTGGGATGCTTCCTGCTCAACTAGTTGTGTGCTATAGCAGGAAGATGGGAAGCCCTGCCGCTGCCACCCCAATTTCTCTTTGTGGCGTAAAACATAGCAGAAGAAAACAGAGGAAGTCTCAGTAAGAGTACCTTAAGTAAGTCACTTCCAAGAGATCATTTTTGTGGGTGGCCACCACCCCTTTTATTGCTGTTTACTATTGGTTGATCTGTTTAGACCACCAGTAAGACTGCACCAGTCCTCCCTGATTGCTGCCAGTCCAAACCATCATACCAGCAGGGTAGATGTGGGTGGCACAGCAACTCCAGCACAAGAGCAGCAAAGGCAGCGCAGAGAGACAAACACACCTCGCACTGTGCCCTGTTTTTACTCACTAAGGGCACAACTACAGACTGAAATCGCTGGTTTTCAACCAGTGTGCTGTGGTACCCTGGGGTGCCTTGAATGGTGGTCAGGGGTGCTGTGATGGCCTGGGATTCGGACTCAGAGGCTGAACCTGAGGAATCCCAGCCTGCTCAGGAGTCCCCGCCTCCAGAACCAGCTGAGCCGGGGCTGGGGCTTGAGCCTGAAGGGTCCTCACCTGTGCCGGATCCTCAGCTGCAGGCACCAGCTGAGTCTGCTCTGGCTCCTGAGGTGATGGAGGACCCGTTGCCTGCAGATGCTCCACTCTCAGCCCCGTCAGGGGAGGCTGAGGTTGCCTCTGGGTCCGGTAACCCTCCAGCCTCTCCTGAGCTGCAGAGGCTCAAGGCAGAGAGGCAGAGGGAACTAAGTTCCCGCAGGAGGAGTGCTCGCCTCCAGGCCAGGAGAGGCGAGTCACCTGTGGACTGGGGCCGCCCTATGCCTCGAGGCAGATAAAAGCCAGCCAGCCCCAGTCCCAAGTTGCGGGAGCAACGTTGTTGGTAGCCAGTTCCTGCCTGCACCCTGTCCTGCCGGATCTCCTGACCTCACCAGACTCCCTGCCTTGGACCCAGCTTCAGCTTTGATGGACGGCCTCAATACTGCTCCCTCGACCTCGGACTGGACTCGGACCTTGCCTCACGGAAACCCACGGGACCAGCACAGGTGCCATGGTCAACACCAGCCTCTGTCCCTCTTCCCTTCCCTTCCAATTTTCTGTTCAGTGATGGCATCACTGGATGAAGCTGATATCTGGATCTAGCATGAGCTCCCTCCCTATCGGGCTAGACTTTCATTTTGAAATCAGGCTCCAAAAAGCGAGCTTCGAATTAGGTAACCGCTTGGTCTAGGCACTTTCCCAACACCGCCTCCCAAACATGTGGGATGGAATGGCATCCTCAGCTGCGAGGTTACCTGTTGCAAGCGTGGGTGGGGCGTGTGCACCTTTATGGAAAGAGACTCATTTTCATTGATGCAGCTTTTCCCACACCAACCCGAGGCGCACCTGACGGAATTCTCACATCTAGAGGAGTACAGAAGATCCAAGGGAGCCCCACCTCTGATTAAATCGGGTCACCCTAACCTCACCCCAGATAATTAGTGGTATTACAGAAACAGCTATGTGATGTACACACTTTCCCAACTGTGGTTTTAGTTTACCCAATTAACTTATTGAGATGGAGCAGGGCTGGCAGTAGCCGTTAGGGCAATGCAGGCAGCTTCCTGGGGCAGCAGAATTCAAGAGGTAATAAGGAAATGGATTGAGGAATACAGTTACTGCCCCCCATCAGCCAGATGTTTGGGACAAAGGGTATGTCCCAACTTCACAGGTTTCCTAACTGGCCTCCATTCGCTTCTGGAGCAAGGGAAAGGGACTGTAATCAGAAAATAAACCCACAAATAAAAGAACATACTTATGCCTCCAAACACACACGACTTTGTGCAACAAGATGAGGGGGACAACGAAATAATTTTTTTGCCTAGGCCAGCAAAAATAACTCCAGCCAGCCCTGTGGTAGGGACTGAGATATATTGGAAGCTGCCCAGGGCTTTGTGCAGTAGAAGACCGCCCTGAGTCATATTTGGCGCCTGGAACGCCACATCAAAATGCCCGCTTTATGTGCTGAAGTCTGCAAGATGCCCCGGGGGCATCTGAGGACGGGGAACAAACAACTCTGTTTGTATGAGAGCTGCTTCCTCTACACCTACCCTGCCCTGCGACATAGTTCTGCCCCCAGCGCACAACACCATTTTGCCTCTTCCTCTCCTTCACACAGGGTTACAAAGCAAGTCACCCAGAAGCCAGAATGGGTTGTGGGGTGTACATTATCTGGTTTTTGCATGCTTTCTCCAAAGCCCCAAATCTGCCCAGGGTGAAGCAACGGTTGTGTGTGTGTGTGTGTGTGGCCCAGCAGAGAAGCAGGGATCTGCTGTCGCTTAAGGTTCAGGTGGCCTCAGTGGCTTGGAATGCCTCCCATCACCTTTGGCTAGTGGCCCAGTTATGCCCCTGTCTGGACAGTGACAGCCTAACCTCTGTTGTCTATGCTCTGGTAGCCTCTAGCTTGGATTACTGCAGCACGTTATACATAGGGCTACCTCTGAAGATGGTTTGGAAGCTTCAGCCGGTGCAAAATTCAGCAGCCAGGTTGCTCACTGAGCACACCACACTGATTCTGGTCTGACTGCACTGGCTGCCAATTAGTTTCCAAGCCCAATTTGAAGTGATGGTTTTGACCTATACAGCCTTAAACTGCTCAGGACCGCAATAGCTGAAGGACTGCCTCTCCCCCATATAAACCATCTCTGACTCTGCATTCATCATCTGAGGCCCTTCTTCGTTTGCCTCTTCCACGTGAGGTCCGGAGGGATGTCAACACGGGCCTTCTCTGTAGTGGCCCCCCGTTTGTATAATGCTTTCCCCAGAGAAGTTCACCTGCTGTCTTCACTATATATATTTTAGGTGCCAGGTGAAAACGTTCCTCTTCAAGCAGGCCTTGGGCTGATTAATATTCTACAGCCTTTTAAATGTGTCTAGACAACATCTTAAAAAGCAGAGACATCACCTTGCCAGCAAAGGTCTGTATAGCTATGGTTTTCCCAGTAGTGATGTATGAAAGTGAGAGCTGGACCATAAAGAAGGCTGATCGTCGAAGAATTGATGCTTTTGAATTACGGTGCTGGAGGAGACTCTTGAGAGTCACATGGACTGCAAGAAAATCAAATCTATCCATTCTGAAGGAAATCAGCCCTGAGTGCTCACTGGAAGGACAGATCCTGAAGCTGAGGCTCCAATACTTTGGCCGCATCATGAGAAGAGAAGACTCCCTGGCAAAGACCCTGATGTTGGGAAAGATGGAGGGCACAAGGAGAAGGAGACGACAGAGAACAAGATGGTTGGACAGTGTTCTCGAAGCTACCAGCATGAGTTTGACCAAACTGCGGGAGGCAGTGGAAGACAGGAGTGCCTGGCATGCTCTGGTCCATGGGTTCACGAAGAGTCGGACACGACTAAACGACTAAACAACAACAACAATGGCGGAGAAACGTCGGCTCCCTCGGCCAATAAAGCAAGATGAGTGCCGCAACCCCAGAGTCGTCTGCGACTGGACTTAACTGTCAGGAGTCCTTTACCTTTTTATGAGACGGGGGGAGGGGTCTGTTCTGCTGCTTTGTTTCACTTATTTACTTGTTTTTATCCTTTATTTTTATTCTGTGGACAGCTCTGACATCTTATGAAGAAGGGTGGTGTATATATATATACAACAAACAAACAAGCAAACTCTGGCAGTGCCCAGATGGCATCTGCCCAGCAGCGCTACTGATGATGCAACTGCTATCCCACATCTACAGAATTTTGGCAGTGGCATCAGTAGAGCATCAACCCATGCTGCACCATTCGGGCTTATACAATGCAAGCGAACTTGTTCCAAGAGCTGCAAGTGTTAACAGATCAACAGCCAACTAATACAGCGTAGCCAATGTGATGTTATTAGACAGCAAATCCAGTTGTACCTGACCACTGTCCATGCTGTCTGGGGCCCAATGGGAACTGGAAGGCCAGCAAAATCTGGAGGGCACCACATTGCCTGCCTCAATAGCAGGTCACAGTCGCTGAATACAATGGCAGATTACTGTTCATTAGCATCACCTCCGTGTCAGTTAATCAACAGGCCTGACCACGAATAAAAACCTTTGCACTCCCGAAATGCCCAACCCCACACTGGCCAATTACCCACTCCAGCATCTGATTTGACAAACCAATAAATGTGATCATGGCTTTTTCTTTTGGTTTGCATATCTCAAGTTGGTAGCTACCTTGCCCGTCCTGATGAAATGACTGTACTAAGGTTACCAAAATAATAATCACAACAGCTGACACCCACTGGTGTTCCACTGAACTCAAAATGTACTTGCTTTTTAAAACCTTGGTACTTCACAATGCCAATAAGTCCTGAACTTGTTTCTCATCAAAGCCACGAGTTTGATGTGTTACAGCAACAAGGAATATTTGAAACACTCACATGAAGCTAGAATACAAGGGGTGCATTTGTTCACTTTCTGTTTTATTAATTACTTAACTTAATTCATCAATTTATAGACTGCTTACTGTTAAAAAAATACTATTAAGTGGTTTACAAAGTAAACGCCACGAAATTATAAAGTAAAAATACAAACATTCCCTTCAAGGTCTTCAAAAGGGGCATCTTCACTGAGATTTGATAATATGTCATTTTTTTTTCAATTTGAAGAACCCATTAACCAGTTAAAAGCCAGAAAGTTAATTATTTCGAACATTTTGTTTAACCGGGCTACTCATATAATCCCATCCTGTTCTGTCACGAATGGTTATGGCAGAAAATGGAGACATTTCTTTCATCTTACCCTGTGCTGACGCCGCCTCATTGCTTCCTGCTTTCCTTATACTTTACAAGGTGTAATGTTTAGTTAGTGAAAACTGTTTTAAAATGCAGAATATGCAGATATTGGGCTGTATTAAGCTACCGTGTCCCATCAGCAGAAGGATTTCTGTTTGTGCAGTGGGACTCCCCCTGCCCCAGCTAGCCTGTAACCCAGGCCCTCCACAAAACTGATCCAGAGGGTTGGGAGAAGCCCTAGAACAGAAGGGGGGCAGGAGAGAGGAGAACCCCGTTTTGTGCAAGCAGAAACCCTTGTGCATAGTGCTACAATAGATCCTACCCATTACCTGCAGGATGAAAATGTTAATTTGCCCACCATACAAAAGGAGGCTCAGGTAAATCAGAGAACATGTGCCTTTTCCCAATGAATCCTCTCTGGCCATTCATGAGCGTATGTGCGCTTCCGCATGCATCAAAAATGTAGGAGTGAGGCACTTGAACTATTCTTAAGAGTGGCAATTTTCATCCTTTCTTTAGGGATCCCTTTGATTTGCTTGCCACTCAGCCACATCTGCCAAGGAATCCTGTGCACACATCAAATTCAAAAGGAGCACTGGGGAGACCTGCAGGAGACCCATCCTGAACTGAGAGATCTCTTAGAAGAGGATTGGGTGACTGGATCTGGTCATAGGCCGCATCCTTATCTCTCCCACCCATGGCACAGGTGCCTTGGTTTTTGTTCATGCGCTGTGCATGGGGCTTTGCAAGCTCCGACTATCAGCTAAATGCCAGCCCTAACAACTCACTTTTGCACCTAGCCATGTCTTCATCTGCAGGGCTGGAGTTTTCCTACTGCTGTTCTCAGAACTCAGCCAAAAGCTCCCTGGCGGCTCTGCATTGATGGAGAGGTTTGGAAGCCACAGCAAAGTTGTCAGAGGGATGCTTGTTCACCCATACTCACCTTCTCATTCAGGAACCCCTCACATGCTTCCAGGGAACTCTGGGAAATGCAGCCTTGGAAAAATGCTTAAACACGGGTAAAGGTAAAGGTAAAGGTAAAGGGACCCCTGACCATTAGGTCCAGTCGTGGCCGACTCTGGGGTTGCGGTGCTCATCTCGCTTTATTGGCCGAGGGAGCCGGCGTACAGCTTCCGGGTCATGGGGCCAGCATGACTAAGCCGCTTCTGGTGAACCAGAGTAGCGCACGGAAACGCCGTTTACCTTCCCACTGGAGCGGTACCTATTTATCTACTTGCACTTTGACGTGCTTTCGAACTGCTAGGTTGGCAGGAGCAGTGACCGAGCAACAGGAGCTCACCCCGTCACAGGGATTCGAACCGCCGACCTTCTGATCGGCAAGTCCTAGGCTCTGTGGTTTAACCCACAGCGCCACCCGTGTCCCTAAACACGGGTAGTAGCAACACAACTACTGCCATAGTCTCAAAAGCCAACAAGGACAGCAGCCCTTTCTTTCACTGGAAAGTTGGAAAATAGTGGGGCCCAGGGTAAGACTTCCCTATCCTGCAAGCCCTTGGGTTGTGCAATAGGTTCCAGAACTACAGTGCCTCTGTATGTCTTCTAGAAATGAAAGATGGTATATCATCATCACCATCATCATCATCATCAATAGGGCATCCACTTACAGGAAATGCAATGTGCTAAGGAAACAACAGGACTCCAATTTGCAGGTATGTTGATTTATATGCACTGGCGCAGAGGAAGAAGTCATGGCTATAATTTAAATAGAAATGCATCTCATAGTGCATTTCATAGTGGTGACCTGTCTGCCTCTTCAGTCTGCTGCAGAGGTGCTAATTAACTGCTGATGGGCCACTTGAAAGGTCCCTCCCTTGCTCTCAGATCTTTACACAGGACCTGGAGCACAGGGCATCTTCGAATAAAGGACCTTCCTTTGTAAAATAGGGCACTTGCCCACAGGACCAGAACTAACCCTGGGCCTCACAGGCATGGCTTGGAGTCAAGGAGGAGGAAGAAACTTTGGGTTTTGTTTTGTTTTCGTTTTAAATGTTTCTTTGTTGTTCCCACCCAGCCCCCTTCATCTGCAGCCTTCCAGGCCTCTCTCACTCTCTTTTTATCAAACTTTACCATTTCAGATACTTTATTTGAGAAGGGGGGGGGATGAGGAGTGAGGTGAGGTGGGGGGAATTTAGCTCCAGCACTCCTTCCCCTTGGCCTCCTGGCTCCAGCTTGCGAACAAAGCCCCCATTTACTGCCTGAATATCACACTTATGTTTAAGGTATTTCCACCAGAAAAGAGAGAGACAGAAAAAAATCCCAAACCTTTTTCCATGACCGAATTAGCTCACTTTTTTTTATGGCTAGCAAGCTGAGGCCTGTCTCGCAGACGGCAGAGCAGGAAAGTCTGAGCAAGCCTTGCATTTCCCCCATCACCCCACCCGCTTCGCACCCCCTCATCCCCTTAGCATTGGGAGGGGGGGGGAATTGCTGCACAGGCATCTGGCTTAACACACACACACACACACACACACACACACACACAGTTCCAATGAACCCGTTTTGTACAGGAAGGCAAGAAAAGGGAACAGGATGGATGAGTGACAAGCTGGGAAAGAAAGCCTTGGACTTGCGGCACATGGAATAATATAGGAACACAATAGGATTCAGCAGCATTCAGGGACTTGGGGGCCACTCGTGAAAATCCTGGCATCAACACTGGCAAAACCACTAAAATGCCCCAAGCCTACCCTGCATCAAATTCTGGAGCTCTTCAGCCTGGCATTTCTTCCCCGTCCATCCCAAGAGATTCCGTGGCTAGATAAGCCATCAGCAGCTCTCTTCCCTTCCAGCACCCAAGCTTAAATTGCTAGCTCAGCCTTTCATTCATGTCACATGTCCACCAAGACTCTTGCACCTGGCAATCTCCAGACCTACATTAAGGTTTGATTTCTCAAAGCAAGAGGTCTTGCAGTTCATGCCCACTTCATATCACACCCGTTGACCCCACATTTTGGGCTCAAGAAACCTGGCAGTTGGGAAGATGCACTCTGCGCATGTTCAGGGGCCCTTTCATGCTACCTGATCAGGGGCTGAGTCCTAGTACAGGCCCAAGGGATCAGATTAAAACTGCTCTCTTACCCCTTCATTTTGCTGCTGTGCTGTGCTGCTTAGTTCAGCACCTGCCCCTTCCTCAAGTCCCTACAGCAGCCACAGACAGAACTCCTTTCTCTGCTTCTGCTGCCGCTGCTGCATTCAAAATTCTGGCCCTTAAACAGTCAGGAGCAGTGAGGGCCAGACATGACTTTGGGAGAGTCTTCTCTTTTTAAAGTTAAAAGTTAGACTTGCCCTAGTCTAAATCGCTCTCCTGATACAGACACACACGCACACACACCACACCACACACACTTATGCACATCTCACTTGCACACGACCACGTTTATGCGGGTCGCAGTGAAATAAACAAACAAACAAACAAACAGACTGGCCTTCCCTAGGTCAGGGCTGCTGCCCAAGTGAGGGAAAACAGACTTCGTTTGACCAGCGGCGCAGGGCAGGAAGCGCCTTCTCCATGCCCTCGCCCTGGCACCAATTTTGCTGAGGGTCCTTCTCGGCTTTTGCCCTCCGTGGCCAGCCGCCACTGCGCAAACTAGCCCCTATCCAGTTAGGGAAAACGTGTGGATCCCTGTGGGCTTCGTTCACCTATTTAGCTGCCTTTTCATGTCCACATTATCTTACACCAGGGGTCAGCAACCTTTTTCAGCCGTAGGCCAGTCCACTGTCCCTCAGACCATGTGGTGGGCCGGACTATATTTTGAAGGGGGCAGGGGGGGGATGAACGAATTTCTATGCCCCACAAATAACCCAGAGATGCATTTTAAATAAAAGCACACATTCTACTCATGTAAAAACACCAGGCAGGCCCGACAAATAACCCAGAGATGCATTTTAAATAAAAAGACACATTCTACTCATGTAAAAACACGCTGATTCCTGGACCATCCGGGGGCCGGATTGAGAAGGCGATTGGGCTGCATCCGGCCCCCGGGCCTTAGATTGCCTATCCCTGTCTTATACCATGTGGATACTTGGGTGAAAAGGAAAGCCCTTCTGCAAGGACTCTTCCCACCTACAAACTGGAACCACATCATGACGAATGGCACTGGGGAAGGTCACCCTTTAGCCGTACAGTGGTACCTCAGGTTACATACGCTTCAGGTTACATACGCTTCAGGTTACAGACTCCGCTAACCCAGAAATAGTACCTCGGGTTAAGAACTTTTCTTCAGGATGGGAACAGAAATCGGGCTCCGGCGGCGCGGCAGCAGCAGGAGGCCCCATTAGCTAAAGTGGTGCTTCAGGTTAAGAACAGTTTCAGGTTAAAAACGGAACGAATTAAGTACTTAACCCAAGGTACCACTGTATAAGGATTGGATACACCAAGCGCTTGTTGGGAGAAAATACATATATATACAGTGGTACCTCGGGTTAAGTACTTAATTCGTTCTGGAGGTCTGGTACCTCAGGTTAAGTACTTAATTCATTCTGGAGGTCCGTTCTTAACCTGAAACTGTTCTTAACCTGAAGACCACTTTAGCTAATGGGGCCTCCTGCTGCTGCCGCGCCGCCGGAGCCCAATTTCTGTTCTTATCCTGAAGCAAAGTTCTTAACCTGAAGCGCTAAAGTCACCGGAAAGACAGAAGCTCAGCTTGTGCTTCCACACCAGCTCCTCTTTCACACCAGGCGCGAGCCCAGAACGCTGCGGTGTGCGCAGGTGTGGCAAGTTCCATCCCCGCGCTGGGGTCAAATAAGGGATTTCACAGGGCGGGTAGGGCCAGCAGGGATACAAACTGGCTCACCTGGTATGGGTGGGTGAGTGCCGTTCCTCCTCCCTCAGGCGTGTGTCCAAGAGCAGGCACGGAAACAGGAGGTGCCAGTCCGGTGGCTTCGGCAGCCAGGAGGGTGGTGCCCGACGCCTTGAAGGGAGGCGAGGCTGTTTTGCTGATTATTCCCCAAGTCAGGATTTGCATGGCACCGCTTCTGAGGGCTTGGTTGCATCCGCCGGCCTCCTGCCCTCACTTCCCTGAAATGTTATCCTGGCAGAGGGGACTCCGCGCTGGCCAGCCCACTTTCGAAGTCCCTCCATCTTGGAACTCCCCCATCTCTCCCTCTCTCACACGTCCTTGGAACCACCCAACACACAAAACTCCCTGCCACCGCCACCTCCTGTTTGGCTGGATTCGAACCAGAAATGTCAAAGCCCACACCCAATCCAACCCGCTCACACACACACGCACACCCCACCCCGCTGCTTTTAGGACAGACTGACAATGCAGCATTCACATCGTCCTGTCAAGAGGTGCTGTGCTTATGGGCCCTGGGGGTGTTGTGGAGAGGTGAGTCAGGGCCAGGACACCAAGGAGAGAAGAGTGTGAGTTGGCGTGGGAAACCAGGCAAGACTGTGCGAGGGTGTGGGCCGCAAGGGGGAGAGAGGTGGGGCTGCAGCTGGATTCTAGAACAACCATCGCCTACATGGAGGAGGGAAAGAACCCAACCGCTTTATTTAGGTGGCGGTGGGGAGACTGAGACATGCTGCGTGCTTGCCAGAGGTACAAATCAGGGCACATCCTCTCTCTCTCTCCCCCCCCCCACACAGCCCTCTCTCACAAATACACGCATATGTACATATCTCAGGGCAACAGCTAACTTCTCAAACTCTGTGCACTCTCTCACTTTGGCACAATGTTTGGTTTCCTCATGTACATGACTGTTCTGCGCCCCCGCCCCCGGCTATAACACTGTGGTGCTCAGTTCATGCAACCAGGCAGTACAGCAGAAGTGTTTCAATAACCAGAGGTGGTCGCGATGTTGTTGTTGTTGTTTAGTCATTAGTCGTGTCCGACTCTTCATGACCCTATGGACCAGAGCACGCCAGGCACTCCTGTCTTCCACTGCCTCCCGCAGTTTGGTCAAACTCATGCTGGTAGCTTTGAGAACACTGTCCAACCATCTTGTCCTCTGTCGTTCCCTTCTCCTTGTGCCCTTCATCTTTCCCAACATCAGGGTCTCTTCCAGGGAGTCTTCTCTTCTCCTGAGGTGGCCAAAGTATTGGAGCCTCAGCTTCAGGATCTGTCCTTCCAGTGAGCACTCAGGGCTGATTTCCTTAAGAATGGATCGGTTTGATCTTCTTGCAGTTCATGGGACTCTCATGAGTCTCCTCCAGCACCGTAATTCAAAAGCATCAATTCTTCGGCGATCAGCCTTCTTTATGGTCCAGCTCTCATTTCCATACATCACTACCAAGGCACAAACAACATAAGCCGGGGCAACTGCTACAGCCATCTTATCATCAACCCTGGTGGTGAGCTGATGAAGAACTGTCTCCGCAACCATGTCTCTTGACCGCCATTGGGTGCACATGAAGAAACTCCCTTACACAGGAACCGGCAGAACTGCCTGAAATAATATGCTTTCAAAGAACAGCTTCTACCAGAGATCGTGATGCTCTGCATGATAGCTTTAAACCACTTCCATCCCCGTTTGACCAATCTGCCTCCCAGCCAAGGAGACTCGGCAGCAGCAGTTCTTGCAGAAAGCGCTAGGAATCTCAAGCAAAGACTTCTTAGCACCCTCACACAATGACGCTAACCGCAATTCTTTGGGGCCAGACTACGACGATTGCATCACTTTCAAAGCTGTCTAAACTTGCAGCACAGACCCCCGATCCCTGCCATGCCAGATATCCACAGGCCCAACAGCAACTGCGGTGATCCCAGCACAGATCGCTGCTAGCATAGACTTACCGGCAGAAGTAACTCAAGCGGGACGGGAACAACAAAAAGCCAGCGCAGGGAGGATGAAGACAGATATAACACATATGTACCGTATATAACTCACAACACAGTGCTCAGGTGCAGAGTGAAGCCAGCTTCCTCATTGGCTTTGTAACCAAAATGACTAACGTGCTATTCAAAAAGCCGAATGCCGGCTCAGCCAGTCATCTTTCCCCTCCACCCATCCTTCAAGCATACTGTTTGCTTATTTATTTATTTATTTATTTTTAAAGTGTTGCATGAAGATTCATATATTTCTGTTCAAACTTCTCTCCCCACAATGACATTTTAAAAAGATTTCTTTTTTTTTTCCAGTGCAAAGCTGCTCCAAGGGTTTTTGGTAACATCATATCAACACTGCGTGCAGCCAGCTGCTGTTTCAAACTTGGAGAACCATTCCATTTTCAGGGTTCAGTTCTGGAGAGAAATATAACCCAAAATCAGAAGTTGGTTTCTGCCAATTGAGATCTGGCTTCCCCACCCCCCACCGCTTCTTTTTCTGGTCTTCTTGGCTACATAGTCTGCAAGTTCCTTAGGACAATATCCCTGCAGGTACATGGCAGCAGAACAGGAACCTATGATAATAATGGACTGACACAGCCAAAAGGATGCCCTGCAGAAGTTAGGATTCAGAGCACTGATTGTTTTGATGCTTCGGGGTGCACCTAGAACAGGCATATGCAAACTCAGCCCTCCAGATGTTTTAGAACTACAACTCCCATCATCCCTAGCTAACAGGACCAGTGGCCAGGGATGATGGGAGTTGTAGACCCAGAATATCTGGAGGGCTGAGTTTGCCTATGCCTGACCTAGAATGAAAAATTTTCCCACCTCAGAATTTTTCATGCTTTAAACTACAATAATGGAACATGGTATCAGGAAAAAGAAAGGGGTTGCGTTCCCATTTCTCTGTCCTCCACGTGGACTGCGCAGCCCTTAATTCATCCTATCAGCACAAGCTGTAGCTTGCGATCCAATAAATATACTCAAGTCCCATGTGGAAGTGCCCTTAGGCTATGTAAAAAAGGCAGCGCTCTCTCTAGGAAGAGATACCTTTCAATACAGGGGTTTAATGCTACAGTCACCTATTTGAACTGTGCCACCTGTGCTGATCTTCCTAGTCTGTTTGGATTAGCCGTATTCAGAATAGGTGTCAGCACAGCCCCCTCTGCTCCTTGAGGATATCAGGTGTGTAGATTCAGCATACCTGACAACACCTCGCACACTCCTGCACCGGGAAGCACTTTTAGGAACATTAGGTTCACGCAACAAGCAACACAACTTGATTTTTTATCTGGTAGATTTGTATATGCTGAGTTGTCCACAAGACACATGTCCCAGGTTGATGCAGCTAGCTAGAGGCACCAGTTCACTCTTTGGATATTTTTCAAGGTGCGCTGTATGTCTCACTGCTTTACAGAAGCTTGACCCATTCATGAAACACACAGAAGATGTCAGCTCATTCACTGAAAAAGAAAGAACTGCCTGTATTATGGTCCTAAATCCGAGATGAAAAACTGCTCTGTTTCTCTGTCTGCTTCCCTGACAAATGTTGGATCCAGTGGCGTAGCGTGGGTTGTCAGCACCCGGGGCAAGGCAAGTAATTTGCGCCCCCTAACCCGTGGATTTGCGCCCCCTAACCCATGCATTTGCCCTAACCCCAGATGTTGCGCCCGGTGCGGCCCGCCCCCCCTGCACCCCCCACGCTACGCCACTGGTTGGATCTCATGCCTCCTGTTTTGCTTTCGAGCTTTCCATTTATCCCACCCTCCCCTTGACAAAGTAGCCCAAGTATCTGCAGCTTGTCCGAACTTGCAACATACCACATGACAGAGTTTTTCCTCTCTCTGCACCAAGCCGTTGCCCACCACCTACCAGAATTATGTCTTTGGCTGTACCACACAAACTATGGCCATTTCTCCCCACGTCCCGCCAAAACGATTCATGTACACAGGGGCTGTACTGTGTCTGTGCATGGTAGCTGTGCCCTTACAGCTTCTTAAGGCCTAGGGCTGCATCAGATGAATGCTACATACACGCATGCATGCAAGCAACAGGGAACTCCAGCACTATGGCCATGGGCACATCTTTATTTTCCAAAGTCTGTTGTCCACATGGGTTTTTTTTATCTTTTCGGATGGGTGTTCAAGGGCTGAGCCAACATTTCCTTTCTCTTTGTTCCTGACCTGCAGCTCATGAGCTCACAGCCTAGTTGTCCTTCAAGGTTAAGACTAGGCATTGTTGGTGTGGATCAGATTTAATAACGACCCCTGGGATAAGGACTGTGGGTAGCATAACACACCATTTAATAACTTCCTTGCTCACCGGAACGATTCTCAACATTCAGCAGGGCGTCTCTAAGGTCTAACTTCTGCTATGCCCTAACACAAGTTGGATATGGTAGCAGGTTCCATATCTCAAGATTATATCCCAACCTAGCGAGGCAGGTACTTCCATTACTCAAACCTAAGCAGGCAGACACTGAGTAAGTCACTTAGTGGTCAACTCAAACCCACCACAGCCTGGGGAGCATAGCAAGAACATGTTAATCCTTTGGACAGCACACTCCTGCTTCTTCCATTAGACCTCAGTTCCTTTGTCAATGGTGCAAGAGAGACAATGGATTTATGAAACAACAGAGGGATGGTGAATCGTTTGTGCCAGGGCAATGATATTCTCCCCAGTTTCCTACTGACACCACCTGCCCCTGCTTTTGTTCATAAAAAGGGCAGGGTGGATCTACAAAAACCACTTCGCTGCATTGTTTTCTAGGAAGCAAATCATGCTTCTGGGAAGCTCCTATCCACATGAATCTCACTGCTTTCAGGCTCCCCAACATTTAAAAGGTGACGTCTTTCTAATACAACTTCTCAATCTGTGGGGCAGGGCGCGCCAACTCATTTGTAGATAGGGGAAACTGTGTAGGCCACCATGCAGCAACGATGCACATGCTCTCCCTTCCACCAGGAATTAGGCTTGGGAAAGGTGTTTTTTTTTTTTTTGCCTTTTCTCAAGTTATTGGGGGGAGGGTTTTGATCTTTATGGGGAGCGCAAGTCAGAAGGCAAGAGATAACCTTCCCTCCACAGCTGCAAGCTCCGGGAAGACCACCCTCCTCTTGAAGCCAGTGGAAGGTCTCTTTCAAGCCTAATTTCAGCAAGGGGCAACAGGACCCTATTATGGGTGCTAGGGAAGGTCTCTGTGGGCACATGCACACCAACAGGTGCCACACTGGATATCTATGAGCAAGGGGACCTAAGAGACCAGACCAAATATCCTGACTCATCCTTCTAATGTGCCACCTCTACTGAAAAAGGAGGGGACCTGAAGTTAGGCTGTGTCAACACTCCTGATTGCTGGGCACTTAACTGCATTCCCAGTGCTGGGTTTTTAATCTGAATTCACACAGCATTATCCACAATACATGCGTGTCCTGTACTGTGTTATAAGATACTAGTGTTTGGTGTGTTGTTTCTCAAACCACCCTCACACCAGTGGGAGTCCTTAAGCCTTTCCTAATTAGTCTCTAGCCAAGGTGTGAACACCCTTAGAATGCTGCTATGAAAAGAAAACAGATTCTGCTTGCTACCCCATTCAGCACCTTGGGACGGGAAGAGCTCAATCAACCTTATTTTGGCCAGCAACCTTTTTTTTAACTAGCTGTTTTCCTCCCCTTTCGGGCCAGCATGAGCTGTTAAGATATATTTTTTAAAGCCAAAAGAGCAGCAAGGGAAAGGGGGCCAAGGAATGGACAGGGATAGGCAGAGCTGCCTGAGCTAAGTAAACCCGAATTCAGCAAGCAGAATTATTCAAATTAAGTACATCTGCATGCATTGCTTACTTTGCATGGAGTCCAAATAGAAGCCCAGGAGAGGGAGCAGTAAATTATGGGAGGGAGAGGACTGTAGGGAACAACAATGCCCTACTTTTGGACCACCATCGCTCCCCTAGTTTGGACCTTCCTTGGATGATGCTCACACATTTTCACTCTCTATAACCTCAAGGGCAAGAAATTTGTGTGTATATAGATATCACTTCAAGGCTTTTTATTACAATCAAATGGTGTATAAATTTTTCTTTCTGAATCAATGCTAGTATCTATATCTGTATCCATGGGATGTCCAATTCTTTGCAAACACAGCAAGTTTTTTTGACACACTGCACACACACAATGCTAGTGTGATGGTACCCAATACGATTTTTTTAAAAAGTGAAGAGCCTTTGGAAGAAGGTATTTATTTCCCACGAGAGCCATGATTTGCCATAGCCTGGGTCTACAAACACTTACAGTCCATTTAAAGCAATACCCTCCAACACACATCGTCATGGGAACTGCAGTTTACTACTCACAGTTCCTAACACCATTTACAAACTACGGTTCCCAGGATTCTTTGGGGAGGGGGATACACCATGTACTTTTAAATGCATGGCGTGGAGGCAGCCTCCAGCTGGTAGCCACCCCATGGCTACCCTTCTATATAGCCTTTAATAGAGACATCTCAACATACAATGGTACCTCAGGTTAAGAACTTAATTCGTTCCGGAGATCCGTTCTTAACCTGAAACTGTACTTAACCTGAAGCACCACTTTAGCTAATGGGGCCTCCTGCTGCCGCTGCACAATTTCTGTTCTCATCCTGAAGCAAAGTTCTTAACACAAGATACTATTTCTGGGTTAGCGGCGTCTGTAACCTGAAGCGTATGTAACCTGAAGCGTCTGTAACCCGAGGTACCACTGTACCTCCAAGACAAAGCATCACACCCAGCTTTGCGAAGTAGGTCAGTGCTATCCCCATAGGGCAAGTGCAGAAACAAGAGGCCCACATGACTCACATGGGGAGGCAGGAGGCTGGACAAAATCCAGAAATCCTGATTCCTTACCTAGCCTCTGGAAATGCAATCCCTAGCCAGCGTTCCGCTGACCCGTGGAGAGAAATAAGAAGTCCTGCTGCTCACAGACACTTCCAAGGAGGCGAGTTCACACCCTGGTAAGAAAGGCTCGCTACCTCCTGCTATCGAGCCCTCTGGCCAGGGTATGGGCACTTTATTAGTGCAGAGGGCCTCATCAGGATTTCACAAGCCAAGAGTCACAATTAAAGAAGCATTATTTCCATTCCACATTCTTTTCATCATCTCATTTTTTTTCACATGACAAAGCTACAGCTGTTAGACACTTATTTCAAGAGGAGTTGATTTCAAAACGTGCTCCAGAGAACCCCGCAGTTCTTTGGAAGTGCACCAGACGTTTCTCAATAAGAAGGTCAGCGTTGGCACACAAGGGTCCTTGAATGGCAGCTCACCCACCATTACCAATCTCCTCCTGGAATGTGCAGGGGGAGAACTGTGTTCTGAGGCTCATATGCGGCTACAGCAAAGCAAAAGAGACCTGAATGATGCCCTGTATGAACGGAGATCATACTCTAGGTCAGGAATGGAGAACCTGCAGCCCTCCAGATGCTGTTGGACTCCAACTCCCATCAGCCCCAGCCAGCATGGCCAGCGGTCAGAGATGATGGGCGCTGTAGTCCTGCAACATCTGGAGAGCTGCAGGTTGCCCGGCCCTGCTCCAGTACATGTTTTCAAACATGGTCTTCAGCCACAATGTGTTGACCAAAACATGAGAAAACAAAAATAGGGTTGTTTTTTTCACATTGTGGACGGTTTTTCTGAGCTGCTTTGGAACTGCTGCTGTTGCAGTGTGTGTGTTGCTTTGTGCTGTGTTCTCTGTTTTGTAATAAAAGGCAAAAAACAAACCAACCCCAAAGTGGAGGGGGGGAAACTGGTTTCCAGTGCTTTCAAACCTGGGAGCCACTTTTGACCCAAACAAGCATTTTGGGACACATTCCTTAATTTTATTTTATTTCTTATTGGTGTGGTGGCAGCGCTGCTCATGCCTCATCTCACATCAGCTCAAGACGCAGCAGTGTGTCTCAATTCCAATGCTCTAGAACAGAGATGAGGAACCTGTGGCTCATTGAACATTGGTGGACTTCTAAATCCCACCACCCTTGACTATTGGCAAGGTTAGCCATCCTTGCTCTACAACATTTACCCGAATCCTCTGCATTCTGTATAAGTTTTACTGGACTGAATTCTGGCTGTTTACCATACCTTCTTAATAAATTTGGGCAACTTATTTCTACAACTACGACTGCCACAGTGACTACTACAATTTAGCATGCCGGTGCCTGCAGCCTGCTGCATGTTGCACAGAACACACACACACAAAGTGAAGGAACACTGTCTTCACTCAGAGTTGACACTAAAACTCTGGACACCTAAGAGCAGATTGAACAAAATTGCAGCTTGTGCTCACAGCAAATGATTCAGATGACAAGGGAAAGGAGTCTCCGGGAACACAGGCAAAGAACAACAACAACAGCCACCATAAGAAAGCAAATGGTAACTATCAACCCTTAGCAGAATGGTGGGGAACTTGGTGGCCTTCCACATGTCGTTGAACTACAATTCCCATACTCCGTGATCGTGACCAGTGGTGGCTAGGCTTGGAGGGCCACAGGTTGCACATCCCTGAATCAGAGGGACAGAACTAGAGCAGGGGGAGGCGGGAAGAAAAAAGGCTTGGAAAAGGAGTGCCAGGAGTGGGGGAAGATAAGATCAGAACGGTCATGAGGACTAGAAACAACATTTAAATCAAATAAACTCTAATGAGAACCACACAGAAGTGTATGGGGGCAATATGCAGCCCCTGCTCACTGTTTTCACATCATGTGATCAATCCCTTTAAAAGAAAAGCAGTACCGACACATCTGCAGCCAAGCTGAAGTGACTAGAAAAGGGGCCAGATCAGGCAAAAGACTCAGACAGAAAACCTGGGTTCCAAGATGCACTCAGCCATGAAGCTCATCTGACTACCTTCAGTATCCCTCAGCCTAATCTAGGCTGCTGTGAGGATAACATGGCCAGGAATGCACCAAATATGCTGCCCTGAGCTAAGTGATGTCATAAAGGTAGGAGAAATTGCTCTGTTATGTGAGTTGTTCTCATGGTAGGCCACAGAGTAATAGGCACATCATGAACGGAACGAGATCTGCAGTCAGATCAGCCTTGCAAATGAAGTCCTCAGAAGTTACTAGCCCACCCAGCCAGAGGGTCCTTTACAGCACAAAGTAAAACAAGACAAGACAAACCCAACACCTGTAATGTTTCCCTGCATGGATCGCCTAGACTCAGTTTGCTACTCATCACAGGCAACCAGTCAAGGAGCTGTTTACAAACCTGAATTTAATTGCACCTCTTTAACGGTTTATTTTTGGACAAATGTTCTGGCTAATGACTAAGGTCAAGGAAGTGTTCCATTCCACAGAACCAAAAGCAACCGCAGTCGGGATTCAAGAAGAGTCCATCTTTGCTAAGATATCTCATTGCTGGGTCTTGGAAGTGAGCCCAAATCCAGTTCCTTAGAGACGGGAAGACATTACTAGCCCATCTCCAGTCCAAGGTGAATTCTTGCCCATTTTTGCTCCGAGCTAATAAGCAGGGAGAAGGTGGTCTCATTTTATGACCAAGGAGACACCTGATGGGAAGGGGAATCAGTTTTTCTTTCCACACAGTCTGCACAGCCTGGAGAATCTAGACCTTGCTCTTCTTGAACAATACGTCAATTTAGCTGCATACCTGTCACCCTTTCCTCCATGTTTACAGTAGGGAGAATAGTCCCACCCTGCCTCAAACAGCAGAAGATGCCCAGGTGCACTGCAAGGTTGGGAGGAAGAAGAGGAGAGATATAATGGGAAATGAAGCTGAGTGATGGAGCAATCCCCAAATTTTCCTTTAGGGGGTGCTCACTTAAAAGAGCCAAACTGTACCTGGGTTCCATTTTCCCACTAAAAGCTTCACATACATAGGTTAATATGTAAATCTACAAGAACAGCCCAAGAGAGAGAGAGTGGGAGAGATTTCAAGGTAACATACAGACAACCTGACGCCTATTTTTGGAATCCTATAAGGTCACCATGTACTTGACTGAGGGTCACACATCTGGGCCTTGGAATGAGCTCCATTGCTATGCTGGCGCCTAGAGAAGCTCACCAAGGTAACAAGAGTCCTTGCCTACTCAATAGATCAAGAACAGGGACAGAGACAGAGACATGTTAGTCACGGCCATCGCCAGTCCAGCCCAAGCCAAGAGGCAACACGAGGTGGGCTCTTTGAACACACAACAAGTTGTTGTACACAGAACAAATATGAGGGAGAGACTGTGGTTTAGGGCAACAGCTACAGATGGATGGATGTGTGGATGTCAACAGAGGTCTCTGTATGGGAGGAAAATTGAGGAATCGAAAAGGAAATGAATGGACAGGACGTTTTGTGATATGGCAGCTACAGGATGGATTTATGGATGTTGAAAGAAGGCTTCCTTGCTCTGTTCCTGGCATAAACCAGGAATCGGTCAAGGAACAACTGTGGGATCCATAGCTGTCAACCTTCCCTTTTTTTGCAGGAAATTCCCTTATTCCAGCGTCGTTTCCAGCTGCTTCCCGCTGCTCTCCTGGATTGTTAGGTATCCCGTAGACTGTCCCCAGGACAGGTGAGGCTGCTGATCCCTTATTTCCAAATCTGAAAGTTGACAGCTATGGTAGGATCTGAACCATGTCCCCCCCCCCCCCGCAATAGTTAATTAATGAATTAATTGAATGGCAATGGGTGCCAAGATGGCGGCACTGCTTACCTGGGAAGGCCATGCACCCAACACAGAACTGAGCACTGGTAAGTCACGTGGCTATTATTTTGGGGGGGAGGGGGGTATTATCCAAAGCACCCCGGAACTTCACAAAGAAGGCAGCCTGCGATCAGCCCCGTCTTCCTCTGATGGCTCAGACGTCTGGAGACCCATCGCCCTTCCGCTCCACCCACTGCCCGGCTTTCCCCGCCAAAACAGAGCTGGAACCTTCTTCCCTCAGAAGAATCTCCTGCCCTTCTTGTTGGGAAGCAGCTCTCCCTCAGGAGCGCCGGGGGCAGCCGAAGGCAAGGCGGCTCGGCGCCCCCCGCTTCCGCCTGCCTCCCCGCGCCATATGCTGGTGTTATGTACTGAGTTGAATAGGATCCAAACTTTCACAGCGCAGAACGCCATCAGACTGGACCGCCTTCACCCCGATAGAGCTCAGACCAAACAGCCCCATCACAGCCAGCATCCTTGGAACACGAGCCAGAACCTGAACCCCGGACCAGGGAACACCCCAGGCCGCAACGCACACGTAGGCCGCCGGCGTACCTTGAGGACTATGAATGCGACCTCCCGGGCAGGACTGGAACTTAGAGGGGAGGGGTGTTATGTACTGAGTTGAATAGGATCCAAACTGCAGCAGTCTGATTGGTCCTAGAACAATAGGATTCAGAATGCAGCAGTCTGATTGGTCCTAGAACAATGCAGCAGTATGATTGGTTGGCAGGAACCACCCAATCATGCTCCAGATAGAAGTGAATCCACAACCTGATTGGCTTACAGTAGAATTCCGGAATTAGCCAATCATGTGCAGCCCATTGTGTAAATAATGTATATAAAGCAGATGCTTTGAGTGGACTTTCATTCATTCCTCCTCACCACTATGAGCTGAATAAAGAGCATGAAATCACTTTGCGACTCTGAGTATATTTCACTGGCGACGAAGGTGGGATCCCGCTGAGCTGACTGCCACACACAGCACCGCAGCACCGCCACCTGCCGCACCGCTGCCTCGCACCGTGTATCCAGGCTTCAGCTCCGGGACACAAGGAACTCAGAATGGCAACCGACAGCAGCTTCTCGCCGTTCAACCCAGCATCTGGAGACTGGGAAGCGTACGCCTCCCGTTTCACCTTCCTCCTAGAAGCCAAAGGGGTCACCGATGAAGAAGACGCCAAGAAGAGGGCGATATTCTTCAGCGTCTGCGGAGAGGAGACGTTTGAAATCGCCCGGGCTCTCCTTGCACCTGAAGACGTCGCTACTGTTCCATACAAAACAATAATGGAACAGCTGAAGGGGCACTTTTCGCCACAGCCCTCAGTGGTGGCTCGTCGAAATGCCTTCTACGCAAAGCGGCAAGCCCCTGGGGAAACCATAACTGGGTTTGTGACCTCTCTCCGCCAAGCCACCCGGTTCTGCAACTTCTCAGAGCTGGAGAACATGCTTCGTGACCGCCTCGTCGGTGGCCTGAAGGATGAGAAGCTGCAACGACGCCTCTACGCTAAGAAGAACCTAACGTTCCAGGTCGCTCTGGAGGAGGCCCTGGCAACGGAAGCTGCCGAGAGGTCGACGCAAGAGGCATGGCCGAGCCAGCCGTCCCAACCGAGGGTCCACCACGAAGACCTCACCGACGACTCAGGATCCAACAGGGAGGAGGTGCACCGAGTACTGCAGCGCACTCAAGCAGCCCACATACCACAGCTGCCTCGACGAGAAGGAGGGAACTGCGCAAGCTGTGGAGAAAGTCACAAGAGGAGGACCTGCCATTTCCTCAACGCAGAGTGCAGGCAGTGCAGAAAATTAGGACACATCGCCTGGGTGTGTCGGGCTCGGCCCACCCGACGCCAGGCATCAGATGACCAATCCAAGAGCCCCAGGTCCCGGGGCCCAACGCACCAAGGCAACTCGACAGAGCTCACAGACTTCCAGGTATACCAGTTGCCCCACCCCAACGTAGAGAAAATTTATGTAGAGGTACAGATAGAGGGGGCCCCATGCCGCATGGAGCTTGACACGGGTTCAACTCTATCCATAATCTCGGCAAGGACCTTAAGGAAACTGTGTCCTACTGGGGGTCCCAAGCTCAGGCCGGCCCCATTCACCCTCCGGGACTTCCAGAAACGTAAGGTCCCCACAATGGGGGTGGGGACCTTCAGGGTGCAATACCGAGGGCGGACGCGGCAACTGGACTTGCTTGTGGTCAAGGGCCCCTACATTAGCTTACTGGGATTGGCATGGTTTGGACCACTGGGGCTAGCCGTCACCGGGGTGAACCACACCAGCTTACAAGTGGACGTGGACGCCATATGCAAGGAATTTCCGGGGGTTTTCGATGGGAAATTGGGACAGTATACGGGCCCCCCCATTGCTCTACAGCTTGACCCCGCAGTACGACCGGTCAGGCTCAAGGCCCGCCGGGTCCCGTTCGCCCTGAAACCCCGTATAGACGAGGAATTGGACCGACTCGTGGAGCAAGGAGTGCTGGAGCCGGTGCCTAATGCCCCCTGGGAAACCCCAATTGTCACACCCATCAAGCCTAATGGTTCGGTCCGCATCTGTGCAGACTACAAATGTACCATAAACAAGGCCCTCACGGCCCATGCATACCCAGTGCCAGTGGTCAGCCATGTCCTTGCCACCCTGGCTGGGTCGAAAATTTTTGGCAAGCTGGACTTGGCCCAAGCATATCAACAGCTGCCAGTAGATGAGGCCACAGGAGAGGCACAGACGATTGTGACGCACAGAGGAGCGTTCAGGGTAAAGCGGCTGCAATTCGGTGTCAGCGTGTCACCAGGCATATTCCAGAATCTAATGGACTCTCTACTTAAAGGGATTCCTGGTGTCACCCCCTTCTTCGATGATGTGTTGATTGCCGGGCCCACACCAGAGGAGTTTGAGGACCGCCTCCGCACCGTTCTGCACCGTTTCCAGACGGCGGATCTCAAGGTGAAGCGGGAAAAATGTCTACTAGGAGTGCCGCAGGTGGACTTTCTGGGATATATGGTGGACGCAGAAGGGGTCCACCCGACTGGGGACAAGGTACGGGCCATTTGTGATGCCCCAGCGCCCAAGAACAAGACTGAACTTCAGGCCTTCTTGGGACTATTGAACTTTTACCATTCCTTCCTTCCCCACAAGGCGGCGGTAGCGGAGCCCCTACACAGACTCCTGGACAAGCGGGCCCCTTGGGTGTGGGGCCAGCGCCAGGAGGCCGCATTCCAGGCAGTCAAGGACTTGCTTGTCTCAAACTCGGTCTTGGCACACTTCGACGAGAGGCTGCCGGTGGTGCTAGCATGCGACGCCTCGCCCTATGGCATTGGCGCTGTCGTGGGACACCAACTCCCGGATGGAAGAGAGGTACCAGTGGCATACTTTTCCCAGATACTCAACGCAACCGAGCGGAACTACTCGCAAATCGACAAGGAGGGTCTGGCAATCGTGAAAGGAGTAAAAAAATTCCATGATTTCTTGTACGGGCGGCCCTTCACCGTGGTGACTGACCACAAGCCGTTGCTTGGCTTGTTTGCCCCCGAAAAGCAGACCCCCCAAGTGCTGTCTCCTCGCGTCCTCAGGTGGTCAATTTTCCTTGCCAGCTACCAATATGCACTGATTCACCGCCCTGGGAAGGCGATGGGCCATGCGGACGCCCTCAGCAGGCTACCACTACCGGAAACAGGCCCCGACCCAGCACCTGCACAAGAGGTTATGAGCCTGGAGCTGCTTCCCAACCGCCCCATTCAGACACAAGAAGTTGCACACCATTCCAAGAAAGATAGGGTCATCTCCCGGGTCCTGGACTGGGTGTGGAGGGGATGGCCCAGCAGCAGCCCCGGGCCAGAATTCGCCGGCTACACAACCCGCAAACATGAACTGTCGGCCCACAAGGGGTGCCTCTTATGGGGAAGCAGGGTCGTTGTTCCCCAGCCCTCCGCAAAAGGGTCCTCACAGCCCTACACAAGACACACCCAGGGGTAGTAAGAATGAAGGCCCTTGCCAGGAGTTATGTATGGTGGCCGGGGATCGACGGAGAGATAGAGGCCTGGGTCAAACACTGCCAGGCCTGCCAAGAATCCCACCCAGATCCCCCAAGGGCCCCAGTCCAGTCCTGGGAGTCCGCCCGAGCACCATGGTCACGCCTGCATGTGGACTTCGCTGGCCCCTTTCAGGGGAAAACATTCTTCATAGTGGTGGACTCCTACACCAAATGGCTGGAAGTTGCACTGGTACCATCCACTTCTACGTCCGCAGCCATCCGAGTACTACGCAGGCTGTTTGCAACCCACGGGCTCCCTGACACTCTCGTCTCAGACAACGGGACTGCATTTACGTCAGGAGAATTCCAAACCTTCACAGCGCAGAACGCCATCCGCCACATCCGTTCGGCGCCATTCCACCCTGCCACCAATGGCCAAGCAGAAAGCATGGTACAGACCACCAAGGACACCCTTTGCCGCATGACGCAAGGGGATTGGGAGTACCGCCTTGCCACATTCCTTCTAGCACAGCACAGCACCCCCAGCTCAACGACTGGCCGGAGCCCCGCTGAACTACTAATGGGTCGGCGCCTTGCAATCAGATTGGACCGCCTTCACCCCGATAGAGCTCAGGATGAGGTAGTGGTGGGGGAAGGCAGGAACCCCCGGACCTTCGAGGCCCAGGACCCAGTGTACGCAAAGAATTTTGGGGCAGGCCCTGCATGGGTACCCGCCACAGTCACCAGGGTCACTGGCCCCGTGTCGTATGAGGTGCTAACAGATGGGGGGCAATGCTGGCGCCGCCACTGCGACCAGATATGGCGATGATTCCCGGGAGAAAACCAGGAGGAGGAGGACAGGTCAGAGGAGTCCCAAGGGAACAGTGGGGCAGTGAGGCCCATAGAGCAGCAGGGGCAAGCAGGAGAGGCAGAATCAGTAAATACAGAGAGGACCCGTGAGGCCGAAAGGACACCGGAACCAGAACCACGACTGAGCGAGCCGGTTGCGCCAGACCAAACAGCCCCATCACAGCCAGCATCCTTGGAACACGAGCCAGAACCTGAACCCCAGACCAGGGAACACCCCAGGCCGCAACGCACACGTAGGCCGCCGGCATACCTTGAGGACTATGAATGTGACCTTCCGGGCAGGACTGGAACTTAGAGGGGAGGGGTGTTATGTACTGAGTTGAATAGGATCCAAACTGCAGCAGTCTGATTGGTCCTAGAACAATAGGATCCAAAAGGCAGCAGTCTGATTGGTCCTAGAACAATAGGATTCAGAATGCAGCAGTCTGATTGGTCCTAGAACAATGCAGCAGTATGATTGGTTGGAAGGAACCACCCAATCATGCTCCAGATAGAAGTGAATCCACAACCTGATTGGCTTACAGTAGAATTCCGGAATTAGCCAATCATGTGCAGCCCATTGTGTAAATAATGTATATAAAGCAGATACTTTGAGGGGACTTTCATTCATTCCTCCTCACCACTATGAGCTGAATAAAGAGCATGAAATCACTTTGCGACTCTGAGTATATTTCAGCTGGCCAGCCTCAGACGACGCGGGTTCGAGCAGCAGCAGAGATGCTCAAGGAGCAGGGGAGCAGGAAGGAGGCAGGTTCAAAAGAGCAACGGCGCCTCTCCGTCGGCGCGCGCAAAAACCCAGCCCGGGGTTTGCCCAGCCTGCGCCCTCTTGACACAGCTGTGTCCGTGGCTGAGGGCGCCTTCTCACGATCAGAGGTCAGGAGCACAACACCCCAGGAGAAGACATCCCTCGAAGCCCTAAGCGGGATCACAGGAGAGCGACCACTGAAGGCCACCAAGTGGAGCCAGCTCACGCGCGCAGAGATGCCCTTGCACGCACTCCGCCCCGCTCACACGTGCACCGGCCCCAATGCCACACTCCACTCCATTCGGGCGCTCGGCAGTCGCTTGCCTCGCACGTGGGGCCGCCGAGCAGTCGCCAAGGTCTGTCGGCTCATGAGACACCCGCTCTCCTCTCCCTCCCTCCATACACACGTGCGCGCGCTCCAACAGCCCGATCCCCCCCACCCACAGCGCCACGCGAAAAGTTCCTTTCGAACAGCAGACTTCAAGGCCTCGGGAAGTCAAAAAGAAAAAAGTCAGCAGATACGTGTCCACCACCCCACTGCCCCCCCCCCCGCGCCACAAAAAGCCGGCGCAGTGGCGAGGAAAGTAAATCCAGATGCAGAACTCGCCATCTGACCTCTCACGCCTTCTGTCCAGGCCCCGCGTGCTGCCCGCGTGCTCACCTGGTCGTCTGAGTGGGCTCGACACGCAAGAGACAACACCTGGAGCCGGGGGAACTTTCCACGTCCCGTCTCTCTCTCCCTGCTGTTCCTGAGCGAGTGTGAGCCTCCCTCTCGCTGAGAATCACTCCCTCTCTCTTTTCTTTTCTTTTTTTTTAACGTTCACTAAGAAATCATTATACTCGGCTATTCATAACCCCAGCAGATCATGTGACACAGCCCTGAAAATATACAGCACATTTTTTCAAAAACCACAGAATGACTTCAGGCGAAGACACGGAAAATATTTTCTCTCTCCTCCTCCTCTCGCTGCTGCTGCTGCTGCTGCTGCTGCCGCTCCCCCCTGCGCCCAGGCGTCTGTCAACTTGTCAAAAGGACTTGACATCAGGACTGTGTCGGTGGCGCAGAGCGGAGTGCTTTCTTCCATCAAGAGAGGGGGGAAAGGATGCATTCTGAGTCTGGACCTCACCTACAGAGGGACAGACAGACAGACACACTTGTTTTCCTTGTGATTTTTTTTTTAATATAAAAAAACCAGGAAGGAGAGACCAATCCGCCAACTCTGGATTAGCACTTCTGCTGCCACAACCATAAACTAGTGCTCTGCGTTTAGGAGAGAGTTTGGGGCCATTTCAGAGTCTCCAAGGCATGAACCTTACCAGGTGCAGTTTTTAAACTGCGTGGCAGGGAAAGATGACATCCCTCTGAAGTTTAGCAGAAGTTTCTCTGAGAAAATCAGAAACGAGTGCTTGCTGCCTGCTAGTGATCTCTCTCTCTGTCTGTCTTGCAAACCTATATGTGCATCTACTGAGAGGGGTCAGCAAATGTTTTCATCAGGGGGCCGGTCCACTGTCCCTCAGACCTTGTGGGGGGCCAGACTATATTTGGGGGGGAATGAACGAATTCCTATGCCCCACAAATAACCCAGAGATGCATTTTAAATAAAAGCACACATTCTACTCATGTAAAAACACCAGGCAGGCCCCACAAATAACCCAGAGGTGCATTTTAAATAAAAGGGCACATTCTACTCATGTAAAAACATGCTGATTCCCGGACCGTCCGCTGGCCGGGTTTAGAAGGCGATTGGGTTGGATCTGGCCTTAGTTTGCTTACCCATGGAGGAATGTCAAGGGTCTGAGTGTGGTCCAGGAGACCTGAGCCCCAGGTCTTTTGCACAAGGGCTGTGTACACACCATACACTGAAAGCACATTTCACACACAGCCCAAATAAGCCTGGGAACTGTATCTTATCCCCAACAGAGCTAAGATTCCCAGCACCTTAAACTGTGGTTCCCAAGAGTTGAGAATCACCTCTCACTCTCTCATTCCCCCTATCTCACTCAGATGTGCTGTTAGTAAGCAGTCCAGGTCCAAGTTCTTCTGCCCCTTTCCCTCCCTTTTCTTTTCTTTTCTTTTTTTTTTTTGAGAAATATTTATTAAGATTTTACAAAAACAAATATACAAAAACACATAATAAAAGAAACAAAAAAATAAGAATAAACACACAGAAAAAATAAGAAAAATTAAAAACAATTCTTTTTCATAACTTAAAACTCATTTGCTTGTTTCTTTGACTTCCTCACACCTCCCCTTCTTGCATTCCCATTTAAATAATCAAATCAGCAAATCCTTACCCTCTTTCATTTATCTTATCTCTATAACTTAACATTTTATAACTCAGTATTTTCATCCATTATCAATTCATTTTTGCATATGCTTATTAACTTTGTTGCTAATACCACTTATTTCCAATCCAACATCATTTTAATTATGTTTTTACCTATTTATACCCTTTTTCCATATTCTTAAAGCATTACAGCTGGAAACCACTTAATTTCTATCCAACATCATTCTAACATTCATTAATTTTGCAGTATTTCTGTAAATAGTCTTTAAATTTCTTCCAATCCTCTTCCACCGACTCTTCTCCCTGGTCTCAGATTCTGCCAGTCATTTCTGCCAATCCCATATAGTCCATCACCTTCATCTGCCATTCTTCCAGGGTGGGTAAGTCTTGTGTCTTCCAATACTTTGCAATAAGTATTCTTGTTGCTGTTGTAGCGTACATAAAAAAAGTTCTATCCTTCTTTGGCACCAGTTGGCCAACAATGCCCAGAAGGAAGGCCTCTGGTTTCTTCAGGAAGGTATATTTAAATACCCTTTCCCTCCCTTTTCAAAAAGACTTGCTTACAGGGAAGCTGGGCCCACAGCAGTGCTGGTGAGGAATCTATACATATAAATTAGCATATGCACATGGACCTGTGCCCAGAGTCCTTGTAGCTAGCAGTGCTGTCTGTCCCGGCAAGACTGCTTTATGATCCAATGGCAGTTTGCATGGGTTGATGGTAAAGTATAAGAACATAAGCAACTTGCTCCGGCAGTGGCCAATCTGGATGTCCATGCAAAGCCTGCAGGAAGAACCTGAGCTCAAAAACACTCTTCCCACCTGTGATTCCCAGCAAGTCGGAAGAGGTCTAGTCAGTGACCTGGGTGAAATGGGTGTGTGCTGTAGAACGTATCCCAGAAGACTCTGCAATCCCTGGCAGCCTCTCAGGGCTTCCTTAGTTTGCAAGCCAATGTGGAAATGGTTAAAATATAGGAAGCTGTCTTGCAGATTGTGGCTCCCATCCTATTTAGCTCAACGGCTGGGGCTCTCCCACATTCCAGACCGGGGAACTTGGGACCATAGATATCACAGAATCGTAGAGTTGGAAGAGACCCTAAGGACCATCTAGTGCCCCTGCAATGCAGGAATATGCAGCTGTCCCAGATGGGGATCAAACCTGCAACCTTGGTGTTATAGCCACGATGCTCTAGCCAACTGAGCTATCCTTTTACAAGCTGTTCAAGCCCTTCCCTCAAGGTAGAGAGTTTGGAAACTACTGTGCCACATCAACTGTACATCAAGTTGAAGGCCAAGCAACCCGACATTATGTTTGCCAGGATGGCTATTATTTATGTCATCCACCACTTGCACGGTGCAATTTGCCAGGAATCACCAACGCCACAAAGCCTCCGCTCCTCGCCACCTTTGCCTCTGTGCTAAACTCACACCAACTTTTGGGGCAGGAGAAACATGCTAAATTCTGACCATGACAGATAAAGAGTTTAAGTCAGGGGTCAGCAAACCTTTTCAGCAGTCCACTGTCCCTCAGACCTTGTGGGGGGCCGGACTATATTTTTTGGGGGGGAAATGAACGAATTCCTATGCCCCACAAATAACCCAGAGATGCATTTTAAATAAAAGCACACATTCTGCTCATGTAAAAACACCAGGCAGGCCCCACAAATAACCCAGAGATGCATTTTAAACAAAAGCACACATTCTGCTCATGTAAAAACACGCTGATTCCCAGACCGTCTGCGGGCCGGATTGAGAAGGCGATTGGGCCGGATCCGGCCCCCGGGCCTTAGTTTGCCTACCCATGATTTAAGCAGCCATCTGTTGGTCCTGGCAAGGGAGAATGCAAGCCTCTTCTCTCTGTGAACAACACAGCCTCCAATCATGACTAGATATGATTTGAGAGACTACAGTTGGGGGTTAATGCCCCGTATTCTCATCAACTCATAAGCACCGGTGACTCTTTTGGCCTCACTTGCATAAAGAGAAGAGTGACTAGTGGGTTGCCACAGGGTTCTGTCTTGGGCCCGGTCTTATTCAACATCTTTATCAACGACTTGGATGATGGACTCAAGGGCATCCTGATCAAATTTGCAGATGACACCAAACTGGGAGGGGTGGCTAACACCCCAGAGGACAGGATCACACTTCAAAACGACCTTGACAGATTAGAGAACTGGGCCAAAACAAACAAGATGAATTTTAACAGGGAGAAATGTAAAGTATTGCACTTGGGCAAAAGAAATGAGAGGCACAAATACAAGATGGGTGACACCTGGCTTGAGAGCAGTACATGTGAAAAGGATCTAGGAGTCTTGGTTGACCACAAACTTGTGCCAACAGTGTGACGCAGCAGCTAAAAAAGCCAATGCAATTCTGGGCTGCATCAATAGGAGTATAGCATCTAGATCAAGGGAAGTAATAGTGCCACTGTATTCTGCTCTGGTCAGACCTCACCTGGAGTACTGTGTCCAGTTCTGGACACCACAGTTCAAGAAGGACACTGACAAACTGGAACGTGTCCAGAGGAGGGCAACCAAAATGGTCAAAGGCCTGGAAACGATGCCTTATGAGGAACGGCTAAGGGAGCTGGGCATGTTTAGCCTGGAGAAGAGGAGGTTAAGGGGTGATATGATAGCCATGTTCAA
This sequence comes from Podarcis filfolensis, assembly GCF_964270895.1. Taxonomy (NCBI): domain Eukaryota; kingdom Metazoa; phylum Chordata; class Lepidosauria; order Squamata; family Lacertidae; genus Podarcis; species Podarcis filfolensis. The sequence goes on along the minus strand of NC_139605.1, from coordinate 113,380,942 downwards.
ATATATAAAAGGATGTCACATAGAGGAGGGAGAAAGGTTGTTTTCTGCTGCTCCAGAGAAGCGGACACGGAGCAATGGATCCAAACTACAAGAAAGAAGATTCCACCTAAACATTAGGAAGAACTTCCTGACAGTAAGAGCTGTTCGACAGTGGAATTTGCTGCCAAGGAGTGTGGTGGAGTCTCCTTCTTTGGAGGTCTTTAAGCAGAGGCTTGACAACCATATGTCAGGAGTGCTCTGATGGTGTTTCCTGCTTGGCAGGGGGTTGGACTCGATGGCCCTTGTGGTCTCTTCCAACTCTATGATTCTATGATTCTATGAGAGAAACAGGCTATGTGCACATTAGTGGCTTAAAACTCAGTGAGGTATTGAGGTTGTCCCCTCCACCCCCCACCCGCCGTGTTTCAAGTCACATTTGCCAGTTGTTGTGCACACCAAAGAGGGGACAAGGATGTCTTCACCCAATGTGCTTTACCTGTCTGGTGTTCTCACCCCTGCAACCTCCCCCAAACTCCTATTTGCAAAGCTGGCTTGACAGTAGTACTTCTCAAGAAACAGCAGGATAGCTCTGCATTGTGGGTAACACCACATGTACACAGATTCAAAGCCAGCCATGGGGCCAGAGTAAACGGTAATACATACACACCCTAAGAAATCAACCTGGACGAAGAAAAGTAAGTGTGCCACTGCTACTTACTTACAACGTTTTTTAAAATTACTTTGCAATTGTTTCTACCCTATATTACCCAAAACACAAAGCACGAGCCACAACCCTGTGAGCTAGGGGTCCAGGTGGTTCTGGACTTGAACTTTCGGACTCAGTGTTGCTCAACCCAAGGTTCAATGTAGGGCCGGGGTGTGGAACCTATTTAAACCCGAGGGCCACATTCTCTTCTGGGCAACTGTCCAGGGGCACATGCCTGTGGTGGGCGGAGCCAGAAGCAAAAGTGGGCGGAGCAACAAATGTTGCTGTCTCTCTCTCTCTTCTCCGCACAGGCAAACAAAAGGCATCACCAGAGTTCAATGACAAATTCCACCTGGGCAAAGGCACTCAAGGAGGGTGCAGAAGGAAACGTGCTGTGGCCTGGAAAGACTCCTGAAGGGCCAGAAAAAAGGAGCTGTTTTGGCCCTGAGGATCTGAGGCTCCTCACCCCTGACATGGGAAGAGTAGAGGGCGCAGCTGCCTTCAGCTGGTGGCTGGATGTGAGAACAGAGGCAGCCTCCAACCTGACCCGATGGGCTTGAGCAATCCTGGCTGAACTGGTTGCCTCTCCCCCACCCCCAAATAGCTTATCAGCTAGAGAGAGTGAGTGCCTGTTCCAACAAGAAGACTCTCCTGTCACCAGTGTGTTCTCTGTGCATTGCTGTTCGATTTCCTAAGCTCTCCGCTGTTTACTTCCCAAAGATTCCAATCTAGCTCTTGGATCTTAGCTGGGCTACTGGTTCACCCCTTTTTGATCTCTGTGTTGCTCGCAATGACTGCCTGACTTCGACCCTTTGCAAAGCAGCTGGCCTTGGTTGCTGTGCTACCAGTCTGGCCATGATATTCTTCCTGGCTTTCATCCTATCAAGCCTGCTCATGCTAGGTTTCTGCTACTCTCATTCTGCAAACAGGAGAAGTTTGGGCAGATTGTCCCACTGAAGCAATCCCACAAGTACTTCAGCATATGCTTCAGCACAATGCAAAGGTAAAGGGACCCCTGACCATTAGGTCCAGTCGTGGCCGACTCTGGGGTTGCGGTGCTCATGTCGCTTTACTGGCTGAGGGAGCCGGTGTACAGCTTCCGGGTCACGTGGCCAGCATGACTAAGCCACTTCTGGCGAACCAGAGCAGCGCACAGAAATGCCATTTACCTTCCTGCCGGAGCGGTACCTATTTATCTACTTGCACTTTGACTTGCTTTCGAACTGCTAGGTTGGCAGGAGCAGGGACTGAGCAGTGGGAGCTCACCCCGTCATGGGGATTCAAACCGCCGACCTTCTGATCGGCAAGTCCTAGGCTCTGTGGTAGGCCCATTCAAACCACATTTTCTGTGTTAGTCCGATCGTGTGAACTGGAGCCCAGAGGGAAGAACTTCTGGTACTGTGCCCGCTGGCCACTTCTCAAATCTCAAAATGGCCCCTGGAATGTCATGTTGGATAAAAAAAAAGTCCAAGAAGAAAGGGAGGCAAGGAGAAGTTCTGGTTGCTGCTGAATGTCTCCAAGGTGGGAGTCCAGAGTGCCCACCCTGCCTGCCTCTTTGTCCCCATATGACTCCAACACAGCAGGATTAAAGAGACCAAACCATGACCATAACAGGCACATGAAATGTTTCAGTCCCAGGCCGTGACAGAACCGTGAAGTTCAGGCCAATTTACTGTGAAAACAAAAATATGCTCTAGTTTGAGCAGGCAACAGAGCTTGTCTTCTCTCTGTGGGATGCTCAAGTAATCTGATGTTACAGAACTTCAGGTCCCTTCCCAAGCCTAGAGGCTGGACTGCAGGGAGAGCTTCCTGGTTTCCTCATTTCTGTGGGAGACACTCCCTCTCAACCCACGAACTTTCCATTGGGCCATCTCCCAACCATCTATAGCTGCCAGAAGAGCTACATTATGCCTCAGATTGCTTATCACCAGCTCTGTGAAGGGTTGAAGAAGAGCCGGACTGTGGGCTTATCCACACATACCTTTCATCTGCTCACTCCAGGCATAGGTCTGCACTTTAAAGCTCCACGTCCAAGCATTCCCACCCCTCCTGGAGCTTTCTCCATGAAAACCTGCTCTTTGGCGCTCAAATGGAGCAAAAGGGTTTTCTGTGGATTGCCATTTGCTCCGATTCAACTTTAAAGAGCAGGGTTTTATGGGGGGAACTCCAGAGCAAAAAAAAGGGGGGTAGGTCCTTGGACACATAGCTTTAAAGAGCAGACCATGCCTGGAAAAAGCAGGGAAAATGTGTGGAGAAGCCCCATGTCTCACAATTCCTTCGCCTTCTAAAGCCAGCCTGAAGTGTACTAGCACAACATCTCCATGCAAGCAGAAATGCAAGTATGCAAGGCAGGTTCAACACGAAAGTCTTCAAAGGGGTTGTTTGCGGGGTGAGGGGAGACAAATGCAAAAGTGTTTGATCCTTTTCAGTACAGGCACACACAATAGCATGCACTGCAGTTCAGTGAATTGCTTAGTGTTAATATATCTGTGCTAGATTATGTGTGCAAGAGCATTACTCTCTTTGCACAGCCACTGCAGGTACATGTCTTGTTGCAAGCAGGTTGTACTGGGCGCGCTTCTGTGCAATGCTATGGGTCACTGGGTACAACCTGCATCTTTTTGCGTCTCCTTGCCATGTGTGCACATCAATGGCACTGGGTGTATGTGGTGACCGTAGACTTGTTGTATGTCAGCAACCAGTTTGTTGTTATGTCAGCAATTAAATTGGCCACCAGCCCAATCTGGAGCAGAGGACAATGACTAGGGACCATCCCCTTACTTTGAATCAGGAGCTCTGGCAGTTTGCAGGGCCTCAGCCACCCTGCTCAGCGTGAAGCATCATGTCTTTAAAAAAAAAAAAAAAAGAACTCAGCAACTTCAGCAAAATCTGGGCTACTGTTTTAAAAACAAAACAGCAAGCTTCTAGACCTCTTCAATCCACAGGAAAACCCTGGAAAATGTGCAAGCACCATTTCTTGTTTGACATACATGCCACATTTATTTTATCCCAGCCTTTCAACAAGTTGCTCAGAGAAGCATCCAAATTTTGTCTCACAACTCCCCTTTGGGGGGAGAATGGGCTGATTGATAGAGAGCTGCTTAAGGTCACCCACAAAGTTTCACGGCTGAGCAGGGATATGAATTTGGTGTCCCATGTCCATGCCCAACACTCATACACTGAAACGGGACGCCCATGCAAAGTTGTCTTAGAACTGTGTTGCACCTATAGAAATGCATTGCACCTATAGAAAATAGCCCGCCTGGGATTCCAAGGTCAAAATTAGTCACTGAACAGGATGCCACAGAGTCCATCTCCATGTTGCTATTGCTTTAGCACAGAGAATAGGCTCCCAAAGTATGTCTCCTGATCGTGGGAAGCAAGGGCAGGAGAGAAGGAGTGATGTCTCGCCCAGGAAAAAAGGAGGAAAGAATGAATTCAATGTAGGTTTCATAGACTCACAGGACTACAAGGGACCAGGAGTTGGTCAGGTCGAATTGGACACACAAACACAGGTTGAATTATCTACATTGCAGCCACTCACATGATTAAACAGCAGAATTAAAACTAGTGTGCAAAGTTTTGATGTCCACTGACTACCACATGAGGAGAAAGCTGGGGTGGACTCGTATACTCTGGGGTCCTCTCTGCCCCACATAACAGCTGTTATGGGTTCTCCTTGCCCCTCTCCCTCTGCTCCATCCCTTAGACATCATTTCAACTGGAAGTGAAGCCTGAGGTCCAAGCCACGCATTGCAAAGAACCAGCCCACAACTCCCTCATAATACTTAAAGATGTGTGACGTGATGTCGATTTTCCCCCTTCCCCTACCCCACTTCTCTGGCTGCCATTTGGAGAGGGGGGCAGGGAACTGGCAAGTGAAAATGACATCATGTCATGTGCCTTTGAGCATTGCCAGAGTTTGGGGAGGGGAGGAAGAAAAACATGTTCACTGTAACATGTAGATTGAGCTTACAACAGGTTGCCAGACTGTAAACCGGAGAAGGAGCGTTCTTGCCCCAGTCTGGGTCTGCTCCTGCTCATTCTTCTGCCTGAAATAATGAGCATTTTGGGAGCGCTTGACCATTGAACAATATGCTCAGCCTTTGCATTGCAGTTGGGCAACCCTTAACTAATCCCCTGCTGCTCCTGAGTCCCTCTTTTCCCTTTTGCTTCTTCTTCTCTGTTTGCCAACATTTGAGCTGGCGGCTCCTCAGGGCAGGGACCTATCATGTTTGTTACGCTGTCCTGCAAAGTGCCAACATCAAGGAGAATGTATTCTTCTGACAAAGAGTAAAGCATTTGAATCATGTCTCCTTGCAAGAAGGGGGAAGGAAAGCATTTTGATTTTCCAGAAGAAGAAAGAAGAAAAAGTTCTCATGATTGGATTGCAACCGAGAGTTTTTAAGAGCGGAAAGGGGGAGGGCTGGGCCTTTTGATTTATCATGGTGAGCCAACAACAGAGAGCACACAACTCTTTCAGTGGCTGTTACCAACATCTCATTTTACTTCTCATGGTCCAGGAACAGGAGCATCTTCCTGGCCCAGTGGCACCAGGCAGGGAGTTCAACCTCGGGTCTCCAGGGAATGACCCAGAAGGCTCTACCCTGATACAGTAAATGGATAATCTGCAGGTCTTTAACACACACATAAGCATGTTTTTAATATACAGTAGTACCTCGGGTTAAGAACCTAATTGGTTCTGGAGGTCGGTTCTTAACCTGAAACTGTTCTTAACCTGAGGTACCACTGTATATTAAAAACGTGCTTGTGTGTGTGTGTTAAAAACCTGCAGATTATCCATTTACTGTAACTGGGTAGCTGCCGCCGCACGATTCCTGTTCTCATCCTGAAGCAAAGTTCTTAACCCGAGGTACTATTTCTGGGTTAGCAGAGTCTGTAACCTGAAGGGTCTGTAACCCGAGGTACCACTGTATATACGTACAGAACACCCTGCTTAAAACCAGTTAAATTGGCAACTCCGAAGAAAGCTGCCTTCCATCTGCACAACCCTCTCTTGGGAGTGTGGCGGGGGGGGGGGGGGGGAGAGAGGCTTGTGCCTTTTTGCTGTCTCTTAATTCCAGAATCTCAAAGAAGTGGAGAAACCACAGAGAGAAGGCAGGGAGAGGCGGCGCTGCTTCACTCAGCTCCAGGCCCTGCCTTTGCAGAACTGGGCACTGTTCTTTGGCAAAAAAAGGGGATGGGTTGGTGTGGGACATGGAGGCGAGAGGCTGGAGCAGCTGATGTTTTTACAGTGGACGGCTGCCAGCAAAATCTTCAGGCACTGCACCCCTGATTTCCACCTCCCCTCCTCCTCCCCTCTCCTCCCCCCCTCCCACTCCAGCCAGCCAAGGGAAGTGTGGGGCCGGGTTGGGCTCAGCTGGCGTCACTGATGCCTAATCCATTCAAGATGGGGAGGCACAGCGCACAAGCAGTACATGCCGTTTGCTCAGAGAGTCACACCCAACAACACACATACACACGCACAAAGCACATGCGTGGTACACCATTACACACAGGAAGCCCAGGCGTACAAACACAACCCCGCAAAACAAGCCCAACACACACAAATAGCTCTCTTTATGTTTTTTTTCCGGACGGAGGCTTCCTCAACCCAAAGGAGACAGCCACACTGACCATCAGTGTGGTGTGGTGCTTTGAGTGCCTGGAAGACCTGGGTTCAAATCCCTGTTCAGTCAATGAAGCTCTCCCTTCTGTTTCCTAGCCTAACCTACATCACAGGGTCGTGGGGATAAAATGAGGGAGAGAACTATTTTCTTCGCTGCTGTGCACGCCTTGGAAGACAGGATATAAACATTCTAAGTACCGTATTTTTCGCTCTATAAGATGCACCAGACCATAAGATGCACCTAGTTTTTGGAAGAGGAAAACAAGAAAAAAAATATTCTGAATCCCAGAACCCAGAACAGCAAACGGGATCGCTGCGCAGCGATCCCGCTTGCTGTCCTGGCTTCTTGCTTGGCTTGCCTTCATCCCCTGCCCAGGAGAGGCTGCACACGGCTAAGGCTCCCCCAGAGCCGCGCTCCCTTTAAAGGGCACGCAGAGTGTGTGTGTGGCTCTTGGGGGCTTTTCCCCGAGGAGGGAGAAGGGCAGCCCCTCTCCCTCCTCAGGGAAAAGCCCCCAAGATCTCTACGCAGCTCCACGCGGCTCTTTAAAGGGAGTGCTGAGCAGAGTCTCCCACCTGCATTCGCTCCATAAGACGCACACACATTTCCCCTTACTTTTTAGGAGGGGAAAAGTGCATCTTATAGAGCGAAAAATACGGTAAGTGCACATATATACAAAGGCACCAGTCCCTAAGGTTTCCTGGCCCAGCTCCCATGCATTTCACAACCGCCCTGCACTAAATTTTCCTATGCTAAACCTTTCCAGAAAGGAAGCTAAGAGGTGACAGATATTTCAGCAGCTTACACTCTGCATAAACCAAATGCTTTTGATGACACCGGAGATAAGTGAGGTGATCTTCCTGATCTCACGAACCCTCCTTGTAAAAGAGAGTGACTGTACACATAAGAGGCAGAACCTGAACTCAGGCTATCCAGACCCAAGGTCACCTTTTGGTCTAAAGAACCCACTTACACTTCCTGGATGTGACCAAAAACTCTGGGCGCAACCTTTGCTCCTCTAGCACCCTTTGCCTCGGTTGCCAGAAAGCCTCCTACCTCTTCAGACAACTCTCTGAGCGTCCCCTCTGTTTGCAGCCGCCTCTAAGAATGCCTGTGGGATGAAACTTCTTTCACCTCTATTAAGTTCCACCTCAAAAAACTACCTTTGCCACACAACCTTTGGAGCAACCACTTAGTCCACATAAACACACTTTGGTGTAGGCAGCTCAGACACATACTATTTAGCTGTTTAGCCACTGTGTTCATCATTCGCCCTTTAACATCTGTAATCTCCCTTGGGGGGGCATTTTCGATTGTAAGCTCCTTGGGGCAAGGAACTGTCCTTTTGACCTTTGTGATGTGTGCCATGCCCTTTGGGGGCACAATATAATGGAAGAAGAAGAAGAGGAAGAAGAAGAGGAAGAAGGAGAAGAATCTGTAACACAGGAGTGGAGAATCACAGACTTTGGGGGCCAGATGTGGCCCTCCAGACCTTCAAATATGGTCTGTGGTACTTTCTCCAGGCCACGCCTCCTTCCCAGGCCACACCCCCTTTTCTAGGTTGCACCCATCTGAATTGTGAGGATGCCTCTTACTTGCTTAGCTGAAGAGAGAATGGAGAAAGATCTGATTTTTAGAGCAACTAGGGTGGGGTGGTAAGATCACTTGCCTTGAACACAAAACAGTAATCATTTATCCTACAACAAGACAAGCCTACCCAGGTATTTCAAAAATTGATGTGTGTTTTAATCTGTTTATTGTTATTTTAACTTTTCAAAAGTCTTAAATTATTGTTTTCAAGTCTTCTAATTGATAATTTTATTGTTTTACCTTCTTTGAGGGTTTTTTTTTTAAATAAAAACAACAACTGAGTGGTGTGTACATTTTACGAAATAAAAATTATAAAAATATCCCAGGCAACTATAAAAATAATGTTGAATTGCATTTTCTTGCCAAGAGGCTCACTGAGGGCAGCAAGCTAGGCATTTCCACTGGCCCTATTCATGCAGCCTAACACAGCGAAGCACATTCAGGGGCTGAAATCAGTTGATGGGGAAGGAGAAAAACAGAGGCGCATAACAATGGGCAGAAAAAGACTGGAGTTGTTTTTTACACAAGTAAAAACTGAGCAGTGGAAATTTCAGTAGCAGGACCCCTAACAGACCCTCCAAGTTTCCCTATTTTCCAGGGACAGCCCCAGATTTACAGAAGCCGTCCCGGTTTCAGACTTGATTCTAGAATGTTCTGCATTTCCTTAAAGGTAAAGGGACCCCTGACCATTAGGTCCAGTCGTGACCCACTCTGGGGTTGCGGCGCTCATCTCGCTTTATTGGCCGAGGGAGCCGGCGTACAGCTTCCAGGTCATGTGGCCAGCATGACTAAGTTGCTTTCTGGCGAACCAGAGCAGCGCACGGAAACGCTGTTTACCTTCCCGCTGGAGCGGTACCTGTTTATCTACTTGCACTTTTGACATGTTTTCGAAGTGCTAGGTTGGCAGGAGCAGGGACCGAGCAACGGGAGCTCACCCCATCGCGGGGATTCAAACCGCTGACCTTCTGATCGGCAAGCCCTAGGCTCTGTGGTTTAACCCACAGAGCCACCCACGCCCCTCTGCATTTTCTTAGGACGTCTCTATTTTCATCGGAGAAATGTCGGAGGTTATGCAAAGGTTCACAATCCTTCTCAACTTGCAGGTTTTAAGAGGAGCAGGGAGCGCTGAAACATAACCTGCCAAACACATACATGTGACTAGTTATGGCACTAAAGAAAACACACACAACTTGGGCCTGGCTTCATATATCTCAGTTCAGCCATGATCTCACTGAGGAGCCATTGGTAAGTGTCGGACCCATCTGCCAACCTCCATACTCCCCATCTCCGCAAGAGGGGATGATGATAGCGACATGCTCCACAGGGGTGCCCACAACCACCAACAAAGCATTTTGCACAGCAAGACCTGTTTAAATATGCCGATTTTACACACAGTTGTTCTCCTCCGCGTACACACGCAGGCCTTTGTGTCAGATTTGCGGCACACGCCTTCCGGCATGCTGTGTAACCAAACACTCTTTCCCTGAACGCACACAGAGAGCCCCTCGTTCCGTGCGCTTACACACCCTGCTCCGCTTGGTAGAATAATATGTATGCCAAGCTTCTATTCTTCCCCATCCTTCAATTATTCTGTGATTTCTTGGTTTTCACAGGCAGGTTTCCCACTGGCAAAGGGTACCCCAGTCCTCAAGCGGGAGAGGAATAGAATTGGGGGGGGGGATCTTCTTTCAGCCAAGGCTGAGTGACAGAATCTGTTTCTCAAGCCAGATCAAAGATGCAAACGGAACGTTATCTCTGAGAACATGCAGAGTGCATTTCCCTCACCTACGAGCAACCACACAGCCCATGCAATTGGGGTTTGGCTTGCCTGAGCACTCCGATATCTTTGAAATTATTGATCACCACCACCACCACACACAAAAAAAGAAACCGTTGTGGCTGAGGGATCACTTGTTGCAGGCAAACTGTAGCTTCAAGAAGGCCTGCCTTTGTTCTAAAGTATGTGTGATTGGAGAATTATTTCACTTCACTTCTCCTTCTAGGCCAGGGCTGGGGAACCTGTTGCTTTACGGGATGCTACTGGCCTCCAACTCCCATTATCCCCAGCCAGCATGGTCAGTGGCTGAAATATACTCGGAGTCGAGAGTGGATTTCATGCTCTTTATTCAGCTCATAGTGGTGAGGAAGAATGGAAGTTCCCCCAGAATGTCTGCTTTATATACATTATTTACACAATGGGCCCCACGTGATTGGCTAATTCCGGGCTACACCTCTAGGCCAATCAGGTTGCAGATTCACTTCCATCTGGAGCTGGATTGGGTGGCTCCTGTGGACCAATCAGACTGCTGCACTCTGGACCCTATTGTTCTAGGACCAATCAGACTGCTGCATTCTGGACCCTATTGTTCTAGGACCAATCAGACTGCTGCATTCTGGACCCTATTGTTCTAGGACCAATCAGACTGCTGCCTTTTGGATCCTATTCAACTCAGTACATAACAGCAGCTCTCTGCCTTACGGGGCAGGATGCTTAGTAACACCACACAGAAGTTAAGTAAATTAAAACCTGGAGGGTACCAGGATCTGTAGGATGGGAAACAGGGGTTAACTTCAGTCAGGGACTGGGCCTAGAAAATGCGACATGGTTAGGAAGAGTCATCTGAGAATGTGCAGACTGCAACCCAACTCCTGGCCTGTATGTGAATGGCATGTTTGTGTACATATTATATAAGCATGTGTATAGAACAGGGGTTGTTAACATGTGGCCCATGTACAGGATGAGTTTCGGGGAGTACGTGAACAGGGTGCGTGCACCCCCCCATACAATAAAATAAATGCCATGCAAAAAGTTGTATGTATGTGCATTTTTCTGAGGCAGGGTCCATAATTTTCAACAGATTCTCCCAAAGGTCCATGAACTCCAAAAAGGATAAAAACCACTGGTATAGTAGAAGCAGATATAGATATATGATTAAAGAGGCCTAATTTGTGCAGGACAAAAAAATCAGACCCCCCCCCCCAGGAAATAATCTGTTTCTTATGAAAGGACCACTAAAAATAAATCCCATTGATAAAGGACAAGAATCTCAAAATACATGGAGTAAACCTAATCATCATCATCATGGCTCCCTGCTCCCCTGAACTCAGTTCCAGCACCTCTCAAGTAAGTGCCATTAGTCACAGTGTGTGCAGTTGTTGCTTGGGAGAAAGTAGTTCAAGAGGAGCGTGGAGAGCCAGTAAGGGCCATAGATAGCTCATTAGCAGCGCAGAGCTTGCAAACAAGAAAACAAGGGAGGCGTTCATGGTGAGTTCCGGCACCTCTTTTTCTAGAAAAAATAGCACTGATCACAACAACAGACCCTTCAAGTGTTCCTCTTTTCCGAGGACAGTCCCAGATTTACAAAAACCGTCCTGGTTTCTGATTTGGTCCCAGAATGTCCCGTTTTTCCTTAAGACGTCCCTATTTAAATCAGAAAAATGTTGTAGGGTCTGGAGTTATGTGACCCCCAAGGCAAGAAGGTAAGTAACTATACAACCTTTAGAAGACATTTGTAGGCAGCTCTGCATAGGGAACGTGTTTTTTTTAAATGTTTAATATTTTGTCGTGTTTTTATATATGTTGGAAGCACTCAGTTAGTTGGCCGAGGTAGAAATAATAAAATATTATTATTATTATTATTATTATTGAATAGGTAAAGGTAAAGGGACCCCTGACCATTAGGTTCAGTCGTGGCTGACTCTGGGGGTTGCGGCGCTCATCTCGCTTTATTGGCCGAGGGAGCTGGCGTACAGCTTCCGGGTCATGTGGCCAGCATGACTAAGCCGCTTCTAGTGAACCAGAGCAGCGCACGGAAATGCCGTTTACCTTCCCGCCGGAGGGGTACCTATTTATCTACTTGCACTTTGAGGTGCTTTCGAACTGCTAGGTTGGCAGGAGCAGGGACCGAGCAACGGGAGCTCACCCCGTTGCGGGGATTCGAACTGCCAACCTTCTGATCGGCATGTCCTAGGCTCTGTGGTTTAACTCACAGCGCCACCCGTTATTATTGAATAGGATGTCCCTATTTTCATCAGTTAAATGTTGGAGGGTATGCAACAACAACAGATTTTCTGCAGCATATTTGTTGTTTTCCTCCTTTGCTTTTCCTCATCACACAGACCTTGGAATAACCAACTGCATTTGGTCACACAAGGTGTACAAGGCACCTAGTAGATTCCAGGTTGATCTGTGGTAATTCCTGTTCTAGCAAGATGAGGCTCAGTGTCAGGATCCTTGACTGCGCGGCATGTGAACTGCGAGTCCCCTTGGTTCTGTTCCCTTGCTGTATTTTGGTTACAGGCCTGCTACGTACTATGAAAGACAAATCTGTGGGTGGCGGAGTATGCTTGTTCCTGGCTTATACCCTGCACACAAAGCCTGCTTCCCCCCCCCCACTTTCTTAATTGGCCACTCTTTCTTCTGAGCAAAGGGTTAAGGGCAAGAGACAGCTATACAATGGGAGCCCACATGAGCCCCATCAAGACAAGCTATCGTCAACATGGGCTTCTTCTCCAGGACGCAGCGCCGCGCCCGAGGGGAAATGCCGCCGGAACAAAAAGGGCATTCATGATGTAAATCATCCGCCTGACAGCAGGAGGCCTGCCAGGCTCCTGGCCAAGTCTGATCCCACACACTACCCACCCCAAGCTCTCCTGACCGGCAGAAGGTGATCCTTCCAAGGCCCATGGTCACGAAATTAAAAGACGCCTGCTTCTTGGGAGAAAAGCAATGACAAACCTAGACAGCATCCTAAAAAGCAGAGACATCACCTTGCCAACAAAGGTCCGTATAGTTAAACTATGGTTTTCCCAGTAGTGATGTATGGAAGTGAGAGCTGGACCATCAAGAAGGCTGATCGCCGAAGAATTGATGCTTTTCAATTATGGTGCTGGAGGAGACTCTTGAGAGTCCCACGGACTGCAAGAAGATCAAACGTATCCATTCTGAAGGAAATCAGCCCTGAGTGCTCACTGGAAGGACAGATCGTGAAGCTGAGGCTCCAATACTTTGGCCACCTCATGAGAAGAGAAGATTCCCTGGAAAAGACCCTGATGTTGGGAAAGATTGGCCTGGCGTGCTCCGGTCCATGGGGTCACGAAGAGAAGGACACGACTAAACGACTAAACAACAACAACATATAATTCTAATTCATGGACCCCAGTACAGATTTACATAGGCAGGACTTGGGCACTCTTGACCTCTCTAAATTGTGTTTCTTCCTATGTGTATCCACATAGGGACAAGGGTGGCACTGTGGTCTAAACCAATGGGCCTCTTGGGCTTGCCGATTGGAAGGTCGGCGGTGCAAATCCTCGTGACGGGGTGAGCGCCTGTTGCTCTGTCCCAGCTCCTGCCAACCTGAGGGTTCGAAAGCACACCAGTGCAAGTAGAATAGGTACTACTGCGACGGGAAGGTAAACAGCATTTCCGTGTGCTCTGGTTTCCATCACGGTGTTCCTTTGCGCCAGAAGTGGTTTAGTCATGACCCGGAAAGCTGTCTACGGACAAACACCGGCTCCCTCGGCCTGAAAGCGAGATGAGTGCGGCAACCCCATAGTCGCCTTTGGACTTAACCGTCCAGGGGTCCTTTACCTTATTCAACTAAGAGTAGACCCATTGAAATTAAGGGACCTTTCTCATGTTCCTTAATTGCAATAGGTCCACTCTGAGGAAAATATTGTTGAATACTACCCTATCTTTTTTGGTGCAGCTGTTCTGTATTTTAACCAAAACAGCTACCTTCATGACTTGGTGGAATTAGGCATGGTCCCTGCTGGAAAACAAGTGATGAAGAAAAAATAGAAACAGGGTGTGTGGCAAGAATGCCATGTCGTTGCACACCTCAACAATATCCATCTACCCCGGGTGGAGGGTACAGTTCAATGCAACCACAGTCAGAATTGGACCCCTTTTATGTCATATTAAAAGTAAAGGTAAAGGGACCCCTGACAATTAGGTCCAGTCGTAGCCGACTCTGGGGTTGCGGCGCTCATCTCGCTTTATTGGCCGAGGGAGCCGGTGTACAGCTTCCGGGTCATGTGGAGAGCATGACTAAGCCGCTTCTGGCGAACCAGAGCAGTGCATGGAAACGCCATTTACCTTCCCGCCGGAGCGGTACCTATTTATCTACTTGCACTTTGATGTGCTTTCGAACTGCTAGGTTGGCAAGAGCAGGGACCGAGCAATGGGAGCTCACCCCATCGCGGGGATTCGAACCGCCGACCTTCTGACTGGCAAGTCCTAGGCTCTGTGGTTTAACCCACAGCACCACCCGCGTCATATTATTTCCCCTTATTGGATTATCTGCTAATGTGGAAAGTCCAAATTCACTGGGAGGGAAAGTACAGACTTCCATTTGGATGTGGAGGAGGTCATGTGGATACCAGCAAAAAAACCTGAGGCACTGAAATATACTCAGAGTCGCAAAGTGATTTCATGCTCTTTATTCAGCTCATAGTGGTGAGGAGGAATGAATGAAAGTCCCCTCAAAGCATCTGCTTTATATACATTATTTACACAATGGGCTGCACATGATTGGCTAATTCCGGAATTCTACTGTAAGCCAATCAGGTTGTGGATTCACTTCTATCTGGAGCATGATTGGGTGGTTCCTGCCAACCAATCATACTGCTGCATTGTTCTAGGACCAATCAGACTGCTGCATTCTGAATCCTATTGTTCTAGGACCAATCAGACTGCTGCAGTTTGGATCCTATTCAACTCAGTACATAACAGGCACAAATAGCCCTTGATGCACATTAAAGTCCAGTGTGGAGGTACCCTTTGCTTTCTAATCATATGAGCATTTAGAATGCCAAATTCTGCAGCCGACACCACATTCCAAATTTGCGCTGCAGAATTGTATAATATTATCCTTTTCGTTTCTAACTCTTTGGGTTGTTTTTCATCTCCTTTGGTTCCCATCAGGGGCAAGAAAGTTCCTTTTTTTATCCGCACTAAAACGAACGCCGGGATTTTAACAAGCACTTTCAGGCCACAAAACAAAGCGTTCAAGGAACAGAGGCAGCCCACAGACCTTAAGGCAGCCCAGCCCAGCCCAGCCCTGCTACAGCAGGAGGTCTTTCCAAGGAGCTCAGTGTGTCCAGTACAGCAATTTGCACCATGTTTTCCTCACAACCATCCTATGGCATAGCCTAGGCTAAGATGCAGCCGTCAGAAAATCATATGGTGAGATTAAGGATTGTGTGGAGATTGAACCCAGGTTGTCCCACTGAACTTTATTAACTACACCACTATGGTGTAGGGAGGGACGCGGGTGGCGCTGTGGTCTAAACCACAGAGCCTAGGGCTTGCCGATCAAAAGGTCGGCGGTTCGAATCCCCGCGACGGAGTGAGCTCCTGTTGCTCAGTCCCTGCTGCTGCCAACCTAGCAGTTCAAAAGCATGTCAAAGTGCAAGTAGATAAATAGGTACCGCTCCAGCGGGAAGGTAAACGGCGTTTCTGTGCGCTGCTCTGGTTCACCAGAAGCGGCTTAGTCATGCTGGCCACATGACCCAGAAGCTGTATGCCGGCTCCCTTGGCCAGCAAAGCGAGATGAGCACCGCAACCCCAGAGTCATCTGCGACTGGACCTAATGGTCAGGGGTCCCTTTACCTTTACCTATGGTGTAGGGATCAAATCCCTCGTCCAGCCTGGGTCTGTATGCTGTTGTTCTTTCGGAGGCATATTCTGCAACAGGTCGTTTGTGCAATAAAAGTGGTGGTGGGGGGTTATACTGCAGCATTCCACATTATTTTCAGTCCTATGATGCTTACCCAATGTTACCGCATTATTGCCATATGGTGGGGCACTCTTGCACAAAAAAAAAAACACACCCCCCAAAACACTTGTGGTGTAAAAAGCAACAGGATTCCAACAGGAAGTTACGGAACATGCACGGATTGGAAAGGAAGCAGTACGCTGACCCCAAAGCATCTGCAGATACAAACAACACTGAAAGCTTGATTGCCCCACAAATAACCCAGAGATGCATTTTAAATAAAAGCACACATTCTACTCATGTAAAAACATGCTGATTCCCAGACCGTCCAGGGGCCGGATTGAGAAGGCGATTGGGCCGCATCCGGCCCCCGGGCCTTAGGTTGCCTGCCCTTGGTTTTACCCCTGAGCTAGAATGCTTCCTTTACTAGGTAGCAAAGCTTGCATTTTTGCCAGGGCTTGCATGCATGCAGCCCCAGGAACTGCTTTGAACGCCAGGCCTTAGCACAGCTGCATGTTTTTTAATTTACTGACCTCATGTGTATGTGCACTAGACAGTAACATTATTTGGGCAGCTTAACTGTTTCAATAGAATAATATTGAAGTTGCAGATTTAAAAAGAATTTAAATCCTTAAATCCACCTTTCCCAACATGGCACCTCCCAGATGTTTTTGACTACAACTCTCCGCAGCCTAACCAGTGTTCAGGGACTAAGGGAGTCGTAGTTCAAAACCAGATTTAAACCAGATTTAAAATAACCCACAAGTAGGCACCAAGCGAGTCTCTCTGAGGAGGGAATAACAGGGGTGAGGTGCCGCCACCCAAAAGGCGTTCCCCCAGTAGCCACCTGTAACATCTCACTGGCAGAGCCCCGCCCCTAGAAGGGTGAACTCGTGAGAATGCCCCTAAGCAGGTGCAAAGTGTGTTTCCTTCATCACTAACTACAGAGAGTCTCATACCTCAAGGTCCACGGGCCGGATTGAGAAGGCGATTGGGCCGCATCCGGCCCCCGGGCCTTAGGTTGCCTACCCCGGTCTAAAACCCTGGAAAGCCACTGCCTGCCAACATGGAGACTATGCTGAGCAAGAGGAACCAAAGGTCTAAGAGAGCCAGTGTGGTGTAGTGGTTAAGGGCAGTAGACTCGTAATCTGGGGAACCGGGTTCGCGTCTCCGCTCCTCCACATGCAGCTGCTGGGTGAGCTTGGGCTAGTCATACTTCTCTGAAGTCTCTCAGCCTCACTCACCTCACAGAGTGTTTGTTGTGGGGGAGGAAGGGAAAGGAGAATGTTAGCCACTTTGAGACTCCTTCGGGTAGTGATAAAGCGGGATATCAAATCTAAATTCTTTTTCTTCTAACTTGGTATAAAGCAGTTTCTCGCAATCCTATGCAGTCTTGACAGACTGAGGGTATAATGGCATCGGAGCAAAGGGAAAGTCCGCCCTGTGCATCCTACCCCCCCCAAACATCAGAGGGTCAGGCTTGAATGTGGGAATCCAAACTTCAGCGCGTATGGCAAGCAACTCTCCCTCTCCTCCTTGCCAGCCCCACAAGGGCTGCTGTTGCAAGATTAAGCCATGGCTCTTACTTAGCTCCCGGAGAGGAAGGTTGGGATACAAATGCGAGAGGTGAAATGAGCCAGGCATTCCAGCTACTTTTCAAGAAAAATGAGGAAATACAGGAAGGAGTTCAGGGAAGGGCCACAAAAATGACTGGGAGATTAAGGGCATAAGTGGCAAGGCCAAATGAGCCCCATTGATCCAGAACGTCAAGAGACTGATCTGTACTGTGCATGGCAGCTGGCTGATTCCGGTGGATGGAAACCAGGGGGGGGCACGGGGGGGGGAGTGGGATCCAAAAGGAGGGATGGGGGAGAAAAACTTGATTCAGTTTGCACTTAAAGGCAAACGTGCCTAATTCACACTTTTCGAAACAATACGCAAACAAGCAGGCAGCCGTCTTTAGAAATTTGCACATCTCTGAATTTTGCAATGCAGTTCTTCAGCTGCATACTGTGTACCAACAAAAGCACATGGGTAAGGTAAAATGTGCATCAAACTGGATATGTTAGTGAAATGAACACGCAAAAAGACATTAAACCTTGGAAGATTCCTCTGCTGAAATATGTATATTAGGCAAAATGGCCTGCAAAATGTGGACATTATTAGAAATTTGCACTAAAATGAATGTTCAGGTTTTAAAATCATCATCATCATCAGAAGCTGATGTGGAAATGTGGAGAACCAAATTTAAGATTGGAAGGTGGAGAAGCCAAGAGAAATTTGCCCTTCTCTACCCACATGGACTTGCTGATCAGAAGGTCGGCGGTTCGAATCCCCTCAACGGGGTGAGCTCCCGTTGCTCGGTCCCTGCTCCTGCCAACCTAGCAGTTCAAAAGCACGTCAAAGTGGAAGATAAATAGGTACCACTCCAGCGGGAAGGTAAACGGCGTTTCCGTGCGCTGCTCTGGTTCGCCAGAAGCGGCTTAGTCATGCTGGCCACATGACCCGGAAGCTGTACGCTGGCTCCCTCGGCCAGTAAAGCAAGATGAGCGCCGCAACCCCAGAGTCGGCCACGACTGGACCTAATGGTCAGGGGTCCCTTTACCTTTTTACCCACATGGTAGCAGAAGATGGGGAGAACCCTTTATTGCTCTTGGCAACTAATCAATTGTGGGAGGGGGACTGGGTTCAGAGGAGTCTCCCTCTAGTCCCATTGCAAGATTACTTTGGCAGCAAAGAGATAGGGAAGAGTTGCACTCACCACTGAACATTTGAGCAGAGAAGGTAGGCATTAGACCCCCTTCAATACACCAGCAGGACCCTGGTCACTGCCCTCTGCTTCCTAGGATCCCTGGTTGCTCGAGAGATGGAAATGTATGCAATCCTGGTGGGCATGGGGGGCAGAGGAAGGGCTGAGGGAGGCAAGTGGCCATTCTTACTATTTTTACGTGCTGGGGAAACCCTCTCCCGGGGCAGGTGGTCCCTTAGGGCGAATGGGTCACTTCCCCTCTGAAATATACTCGGAGTCGAGAGTGGATTTCATTCTCTTTATTCAGCTCATAGCAGTGAGGAGGAAATGAAAGTTCGCTCAGAATGTCTGCTTTAAATACATTATTTACACAATGGGCCCCACGTGATTGGCTAATTCTGGGATTCACCTGCAGGCCAATCAGGTTGGGGATTCACTTCCACCTGGAGCTGGAATGGGTGGCTCCTGTGGACCAATGAGACTGCTGCATTCTGGATCCTATTGTTCTAGGACCAATCAGACTGCTGCAACTCAGTACATAACACCCTCCCAGAGCTACAATTCCCAGAGTTCCCTGCGAAGAGGGACTGATCGTTTCACCACTCTGAGAATTGTGACTCTGCCTCCTAACAGCTCTCAGCAGCTTTAACAAACCATCGCTCCCAGGATTCTTTGCGGGACGCCATGACTGTTTGAAGTGGTATCATGGGGTTTTAAATGTATGGTGCAAATGTGCCACGAGTCTTATTAAAGGCTTACCACAGGACTGCAAGGGCTACTGTGTCCTTCCCGCCCCCGTCACCGATCACGTAAAGTGTTTTGTCAGTCCTAAATAAAGCTTAGACTGTCCCATCCCATTACTTTGGTAAACAAGACACAAAAGGAGAGAGAGAAAACCCTTCCCCCCAAATTCAAATAACTGATGGCAAAAGGATGGTTATGCATAACCATCCTTTTGCCATCAGTTATTTGAATATGAAGGGATATCTCGCATTAAATGATCTTGTGACAGGCCCCGCATGAAACCGTCAAGTTCTGGTTTACTGTTCTGCATCGATACACATTAAACATGGGCTCTGAATAAATTCAGACTGAAAATGACAAGTGGGACTCTAACCAGGGGACGAAGTTCTGGAATAATTTCCAAATGAGAGTCATGGGACAATAAACTTAATTCCCTCTGAGCAGCTAGATACAGTGGTACCTCGGGTTAAAAACTTAATTCGTTCCACAGGTCCGTTCTTAACCTGAAACTGTTCTTAACCTGAAGCACCACTTTAGCTAATGGGGCCTCCTGCTGCCGCCGTCGCGTGATTTCTGTTCTCATCCTGAAGCAAAGTTCTTAACCTGAGGTAATATTTCTGGGTTAGCGGAGTCTGTAACCTGAAGCGTCTGTAACCTGAAGCGTCTGTAACCCGAGGCATCACTGTAGTTTTACGAGTGGAGACCTTTGTGACGGATTTGCCTTTGACGGGAGTGGTGTGTGGTTTAGGAGTTACCTCTGATGTGGACTAACAAAAACACCAAACAATGCAACCCAGTAAGCCAAATTCTGCGACAAAAACAGCTACCATATTTTTTTGCTCCACAAGACGCACCTGACCATAAGACGCACCTAGTTTTTAGAGGGGGAATGCAAGAAAAAAAATATTCTTTAAAGGGAGCGCCGGGCAGAGCCTGTATGCATCCCAGACTCTGCTCAGCACTCCCTTTCACGAGCCGCGAGGAGCGTGTGTACGACACTTGCGTGTGTGCAACCTCCTTGGGGAAAAGTGCCCAAGAGCCGCATACACGCTCTGCGCGGCTCTTTAAAGGGAGATCGGCTCTTGCGGGCTTTTCTGGGAGGTGGGGGGAGTGAGGGGCTGCCCTCTGTCCCTTCCCCCACCTCCCGCAAAAGCCAGCAAGAGCCGCGTAAAGCCTCCTCAGGGCAGTGATGACAGCTTCCCATGCCCTGAAGAGGCTTCACGTGGCTAAGCCAGAAGCTAGAACAGCAAGAGGGAGCACTGCTTCTGGGATAGCTGTTCTGGCTTCTGGGATAGCTGCGAAGCCTGCATTCGCTCCATACAATGCACACACATTTTCACTTACTTTTTAGGAGGGAAAAAGTGTGTCTTGTAGAGCGAAAAATACGGTACATTCTGCGGCCTGTATATATTGCAGATAAAGAAATCTGAACATAGCTGCTTTTTCGCATGATTTACATTGAAATCCTATGCCCGTCTACTCAGAAGTAAGTCCCAGTAACTTCAATGGGGCTTTTAGGATTGCCGCCTTATTCTTCTGCCATGGAGCAAAAAGCTGCAGACGACAGGCCACCAAAAGGCTAAACTTTTGACGGTTGGAAACCTTCAGAGATTTGATCTAGATTCTGAGATGTTTCACCAGACATTGCCCACACATTTCTTCACAACCCAGGGGGGCTTCTATTTGCTCCAATGCACCCAAAAAAGGAGAAATTATTAGGAAGAAGAAACCTGAATTACAACACCCAGAGGTTTATCTGTAGTTCTGCAGAATTGGCCATACATACCATCTTCCTCATGGGTTTCTTCCTCATCCCAGCCATACAAGGGCACCCATCTGCTCTTCTTTCGTAAGAGGTTGAACCTATCACCTCCCCAGCATGCGGTGGTAAGAGCACCAGTGGCCATCCTACAGATTTACACCCCTCTAGGAATAAATGAGACATGGAGCTGATTCTTCAGGTTTGGCCAAGTTCTGTTCGTTAAAACCATTTTTAAAAATCCATCACACATATCACATGAGTGTTCAGACCCCTGGGCCCTCACTTGTGGGGTGCCTCAGGGTTCTGTCCTCTCCCCCATGCTTTTCAACATCTACATGCAGCCGCTGGGAGAGATCATCAGGGGTTTTGGGCTGGGTGTTCATCAGTATGCGGATGATACCCAGTTCTACCTCTCTTTCAAATCAGAACCAGTGAAGGCGGTGAAGGTCCTGTGTGAGTGTCTGGAGGCAGTTGGAGGATGGATGGCAGCTAACAGGCTGAGGTTGAATCCTGACAAGATAGAAGTACTGTTTTGGGGGGACAGGAGGCAGGTGGGTGTAGAGGACTCCCTGGTCCTGAATGGGGTAACTGTGCCCCTGAAGGACCAGGTGTGCAGCCTGGGAGTCCTTTTGGACTCACAGCTGTCCATGGAAGCACAAGTCAATTCTGTGTCCAGAGCAGCTGTCTACCAGCTCCATCTGGTACGCAGGCTGAGACTCTATCTGCCCACAGACTGTCTCGCCAGAGTGGTACATGCTCTGGTTATCTTCCGCTTGGACTACTGCAATGTGCTCTACATGGGGCTACCTTTGAAGGTGACCCGGAAACTACAACTAATCCAGAATGCGGCAGCTAGACTGGTGACTGAGGGCGGCCGACAAGATCATATAACACTGGTCTTGAAAGACCTACATTGGCTCCCAGTATGTTTCCGAGCACAATTCAAAGTGTTGGTGCTGACCTTTAAAGCCCTAAACGGCCTCGGTCTAGTATACCTGAAGGAGCGTCTCCACCCCCATCGTTCTGCCCAGACACTGAGGTCCAGCGCCGAGGGCCTTCTGGTGGTTCCCTCACTGCGAGAAGCAAAGCTACAGGGAACCAGACAGAGGGCCTTCTCGGTAGTGGCGCCCTCCCTGTGGAACGCCCTCCCACCAGATGTCAAAGAGAAGAACAACTATCAAACTTTTAGAAGACATCTGAAGACAGCCCTGTTTAGGGAAGCTTTTAATGTTTGATGTATTACTGTATTTTAATATTTGGTTGGAAGCCACCCAGAGTGGCTGGGGAAGCCCAGTCAGATGGGCGGGGTATAAATAATAATAAATTGTTATTGTTGTTGTTATTCCAGCATCTTCTCACAATGGCAAACCAGTCGCCTGTGGGAAACCACAAGCAGGACCCAAGCACAAGAGCACTCTCCTCCTCTTTCCCAGATGTCTTCCTGACAGTGGCGTAGCGTGGGTTGTCAGCACCCGGGGCAAGGCAAGTAATTTGCGCCCCCTAACCCGTGGATTTGCGCCCCCTAACCCATGGATTTGCCCTAACCCCAGATGTTGCACCCGGTGCGGCCCGCCCCCCCTGCACCCCCCACGCTACGCCACTGCTTCCTGATATGTGGGTGTTTTTCACCAAAGGGCCACATCACATCCCGTCCTTCCAGTGTTGGGAGCGCAGATTCTTTAAAAATAAAATTAAAAGCAGCAAATAGGCTTTTTACTCAGCCTCGCTGCAGCAGTAAGACTCCCTTTTCCATTACACATATGTGAGGTGATCGCCGCAAGATCTGAGCTAACGTGAGGCTAGCTCTCAAAGGGAATTTGCTGCCACTGCTTCTGAAAAGACAGGGGGAAATGATCCTATGTGGAAGGCCTTGTTCCCAGCAGCAGTCCCTTCTCCACTGCTAAATGGCAAAGTAGCTGGGTGGGCAGAGGCAGACGCATTTGTAAAAGGACATAGTTTCCTGATGAGGACAGATTATTTCATTGCCTGGCAGCAAGCGCCAAAATATTCTGCAACTCTCCTGTCCCCATAGAGGGGAGGGGGGGTGGCGTGTTTCACTCTCATGCCTGATGTCTGACTCCACTTTGAGCTCCTCCGGACGATCTGTTTATGCAGCATTCATTCTGATTTGCTTGGACAAATCTTTCGATTGGACCCAGTCTTTATTGAACATTCGTTTTGATTGGCTTGCACGGCGGTTATACGGCACTGACAATGAGCACTCACCCTAATTTGTTTGCAGGGTGTTTATACATCTTCCCATTAGTTATCTATTCATCCATACCTTTCAATGAATTTCCCTGTCACTTTCCTTACTGCAAAACGTGTGTTCCTTCTTAAAAGGGGATTTTATTATTATTATTTTGCACCAGGGCAACCCTGTACACCTCCACCCCATGCATTCATATCCATGCATTTAAAGCACATCCCTCCCACCCTGTAAGAATACTGGGAACTGTAGTTTACCATTACAGGACTACAATTCCCAGAAGCCTTCACAAACAGTTCCCAGGATTCATTGGGGGAGACGAATGTGCTTTCAATGGCAGAGAGCACTTTCAATCCACTTTAATTATGCAAACTAAAATCTCCCACTTTGCACTCGAATCCTTCCCGCAAAATGTTGACAGTAAAGATGCATCCTTTGCTAGCGCTGTCTCTGAAATATTGCTATATTTTAGAACCGTTGGGGTGGGGGTTGAATTTCGAAGGGGGGAAGCAAGAGTGTGCAGGAGAAGTTGGGAGGGAAAGATGGCACACAAGTTATCATCTAGTCCCTCAGTTTTCTGTTGTAGTAAGTACTCCTTCACCACACAGATGGCATGGAAGGGAAGAGACAAAATGAGGAAGGAGTGAGGTTACCAAATCTCCCACTAAACAGAGGAGCTTCAATGTACAGTGGTACCTTGAGTTAAGAACTTAATTCGTTCTGGAGGTCCATTCTTAACCTGAAACTGTTCTTAACCTAAGGTACCACTTTAGCTAATGGGGCCTTCTGTCGCTGCCACACAATTTCTGTTCTCACCCTGAAGCAAAGTTCTTCACCTGAGGGACTATTTTTGGATTAGCAGAGTCTGTAACCTGAAGCGTCTGTAACCTGAGGTACCACTGTACTTGGGTTGAATGTGCTTCAGGTTGAGTGCTGTCGGGTTGCGCTCCGTGGCAACCCGGAAGTAACGGAGTGTGTTACTTCTGGTTTTGTCGCTCGCGCATGCGCAGATGCTTAAAATGACGTCACGCGCATGCGTGGAAGCGGCAGAATGCGACCGGCGCACATGCAGATGCTCCATTGCGTCTTGCGTTCTATTCAGCATGTGAACAGGGCCCCGGAACAGATCCCGTTCGCATGTCGAGGTACCGCTGTATAGCGTATGCCTCCCCACTTGCAACTTGGCACACCCAATAAGATCATATGGTACAAATAAAGAGCATGATTGCCAGGGTCAGCCTATCTATGAGAGGCACCGAGTTCCAAGTGACATTGGGGAGGGGCTTGTCGCATGCATGTGACATCACTCGTGTGATGTCATGTGCTTCGGGAGGAGGCTGCAAGACCTGACGAGGTCCTCCACCACCACAGGGAGGCCTGACGAGGCTCTCTGCCGCCGCAGGGAGGCCCGGTGGGGCCCGGCCCCTCAAGATTGGGGGGCTCAATCCCATCCCATCTGGTTGTCCTCAGCCCCATAGAATGGATGCCCATGCCACCCATGAGATGACACCTCCCATGGGTGCCCTGCCCACCTTGCTGCCTCCACTGCTGGTAAAGAAGAGGTGGAGTCAGCAGCAGCGGCTCCCAGCAAGATCTCACTGAACCCTGCTGAGATCTTGTGGGAACTTGCCGCCATTGTCGCTGCATTGTGGGCACCATCACATGACCCAGGGAAGGGAGGCTTGGGGGGGCAGCTTCTTGCTTTGCCTCAGGTGGCGAAGCAGGACGGGTTGTCCCTGATGGTTGCCCATACAGTACTTCTGTGCCTTTAAAGGTGCAACAGTGGGAGAGAACTGTTGTCTCCTAGTTCCGCTTGCGAGCTTCCTTGAGGTTGGCCACTGTGGAGGCTGAATGCTGGATTACATGGGCCATTGGCACGATCCAACACGCTCTTCTTACACTCCGGAAACACCAGCTGCTGCAACATTTGTTGTTGTTTAGTTGTTTAGTCGTGTCCAACTCTTCGTGACCCCATGGACCAGAGCACGCCAGGCACTCCTGTCTTCCACTGCCTCCTGCAGTTTGGTCAAACTCATGCTGGTAGCTTCGAGAACACTGTCCAACCATCTCGTCCTCTGCCGTCCTCTTCTCCTTGTGCCCTCCATCTTTCCAAACATCAGGGTCTTTTCCAGGGAGTCTTCTCCTCTCGTGAGGTGGCCAAAGTATTGGAGCCTCAGCTTCAGGATCTGTCCTTCCAGTGAGCACTCAGGGCTGATTTCCTTCAGAATGGAGAGGTTTGATCTTCTTGCAGTCCACGGGACTCTCAAGAGTCTCCTCCAGCACCATAATTCAAAAGCATCAATTCTTCGGTGATCAGCGTTCTTTATGGTCCAGCTCTCACTTCCATACATCACTACTGGGAAAACCATAGCTTTTATTTATTTTTATTTTTTAAGAAGTATTTATTAAAGTTTTACAAAAACATAAATACAAAAACATATAATAAAAGAAAAAAGAAAAATAAAGATAAAAGCACAGAAAAAATAAGAAAAATTAAAAACAATTCCATTTTTCATAGCTTAAAACTCATTTGCTTGTTTCTTTGACCTCCTCACACCTCCCCTTCTTGTATTGCCATTTGAATAATCAAATCAGCAAATCCTTACCCTCTTTCATTTATCTTAGCTCTATATCTTAACATTTTATAACTCTGTATTTTCATCCATTATCAATTCATTTTTGCATATTCTTATTAACTTTGTTGCTAATACCGCTTATTTCCAATCCAACATCATTTTAACATTCATTAATTTTACAGTGTTTCTGCAAATAATCTTTAAATTTCTTCCAATCTTCTTCCACCAACTCTTCTCCCAGGTCTCGGATTCTGCCAGTCATTTCCGCCAATTCCATAAAGTCCATCACTTTCATCTGCCACTCTTCCAGGGTGGGTAGATCTTGTGTCTTCCAATACTTTGCAATAAGTATTCTTGCTGCTGTTGTTGCATACATAAAAAAAGTTCTATCCTTCTTTGGCACCAATTGGCCGACCATGCCCAGGAGAAAGGCCTCTGGCTTCTTCAGAAAGGTATATTTAAATACCTTTTTCATTTCATTGTAGATCATCTCCCAGAAAGCCTTAATCTTTGGGCACGTCCACCAAAGGTGAAAGAATGTACCTTCATTCTCTTTACATTTCCAACATTTGTTATCGGGCAGATGATATATTTTTGCAAGCTTGACTGGTGTCATGTACCACCTATATATCATTTTCATAATATTCTCTCTCAAGGCATTACATGCCGTAAATTTCATACCGGTGGTCCACAACTGTTCCCAGTCAGCAAACATAATGCTATGTCCAACATCTTGTGCCCATTTAATCATAGCAGATTTAACCGTTTCATCCTGCGTATTCCATTTTAACAGCAAGTTATACATTCTTGAAAGTATCTTAGTTTTGGGATCTAACAGTTCTGTTTCCAATTTTGATTTTTCCACCTGGAAGCCAATTTTTTGGTCCAAATTATAGGCCTCTCTTATTTGATAATAATGAAGCCAGTCTCGCACTTTATCTTTTAATTTCTCGAAACTCTGCAATTTCAATTTATCTCCTTCTTGTTCCAATATTTCCCAATATTTCGGCCATTTGGCCTCCATATTGAGCTTTTTCTGAGCCTTTGCTTCCATTGGTGACAACCACCTTGGGGTTTTATTTTCCAGTAAGTCTTTGTATCTTATCCAGACATTAAACAATGCTTTCCTGACAATATGGTTTTTAAATGCTTTATGTGCTTTCACCTTGTCATACCACAAATATGCATGCCACCCAAAAACATTATTAAAACCTTCTAAGTCCAAAATGTCCGTGTTCTCAAGAAGCAGCCAGTCTTTCAACCAGCAGAATGCTGCTGATTCATAGTAAAGTTTAAGGTCTGGCAGGGCAAATCTGCCTCTTTCCTTTGCATCAGTTAATATTTTAAATTTTATTCTGGGCTTCTTGCCCTGCCAGACAAATCTAGAAATATCTCTCTGCCACTTCTTGAAACAGTCCATCTTGTCCAAAATTTGCAATGATTGAAATAAAAATAACATTTTTGGCAATACATTCATCTTTATAGCTGCAATTCGACCCAACAAGGAAAGCTTCAAATTTGTCCATATTTCTAAGTCTTTTTAAAACCATAGCTTTTATTATACAGACCTTTGTTGGCAAGGTGATGTCTCTACTTTTTAAGTGAAGCTAAACAACGAAGAGTCTTGCAGCACCTTAAAAGCTGGCGTAAGCTTTCATGGACCACTTTACACTTCATCAGATGCTTGAAGTGCAATCTGGAATTAGTTAATCGCTTATATGCATGGGGGGAAAGTAGAAGAGTGAGCTCAGAGGCAAATAAGTGCTAAGATACAAGTGGCAATTAACAGAAATATTTACAGCGCCAATTAACAAGGCAATGTAGATGACACAACAGAAACAATGGTCAGCTAGTTAACAAATGTAGTGTAGTTTTTTTTAAAGATAACTGATTGGCCGTGTGGCATGATCATATTCCCAGCAACGTGACGCCTGATTGGATGGGGTCCCAGGAACAAGAAGAAAGGGGGAAGGAATCGTCCTGGCACGTTAGCCAAGAGGATTTGCGGATATCAACAAATCGGATTGGCTATGCAGCATTCTGGCATCCCCATGTTCACAATGTGATCCCTGATTGGATACGATCATAGTTCCAGGGACACAAAGAGACAGATAAGAGGGGAAGAAAAGGCACTGTGGCAGCAGTCAAGGAGAGGTCTGGAAACATGTTTTGGGCTGGGGGAAGAGACACGTACAATCTCACATTTCATACCAAACATGTGCACTGGAGAATATTTGTTACAGTTTGATGTGGATTGCTATCGCTTTATAACATATGCTGCAATGAAGGAACATTAATTACCACACAGATCACTCTGGGTTAACAAATCTTTTATAACAAATGATACTTTCGTCCCGGAAACAAAGGACCCACGACTATTGATTGGACTTTGAGTGTTATTTCTTGCAGTAGCATTCGTTTCACATGAAAACAATAAAACACGTATTATACAGAGAATATTTGTTACAGTACTAAACGGCTCATTCTGCCTTCCAGCCTGTTTAAACATGCGCCTGCCTGCATGAGCAATTTAACATGTCTGGATTGCTGCATGCTAAAATAATCTCTCCCCATCGCATGCTCCCCGCCATTCAGGTTGGAGGCCTCTGAATCCGCCCGTTAGAAGGGGAATGCTGCCTTGCTCCATCCGCACACACATCTGCTGTGCAGACAAGCAAAGGGGTTTGTGCATCTTGCACACAGGTGCTGCAGCCCATGCAGCTTGCAGGAGTAATACATGTCCCTGTGACCTGAAGAAAGCTACCATGCACAACCGCCCTGGTAAAACTACTGGGATTAATCCATGTACACCGGGGCTTGATGTCTTATTATTCAATGTAGAACCCATTTGCAAAAGCCTGCTCTGAACATCTAAATCAGTCCCTTTTCTGGCTTGGCGGGGGTGGCGGACGGGGGGGAGCTTTTGATTCGCTCTCTCCAGTTTTCAGAAGGCAGTTTTGCTCTGGCTGGTAAACTGTTGGGAGAGGCTCCTAATTATAAACAGGTTTAACTGGCAAGAGCTAACTCAGCACAGCCCAGGGTGTGGCTGGGAGGAACAACACTGTACAATAAAACATTTACCCAAAAAGAGAGAGAGAGAGAAAGAGAGGATGAAATTGCAAGTGAGCATAGAAGCAAGAAAAGGGGGGGTGGTAGGAGGCTGGGAAGGGAACGGAAGGGAATGCATCATAGTCTTGGAAGTTGAGTATCAAAGTCTCTCTTGTCTTGACTTTTTGTAACTTCAGTTCTAAGGGGAAATGTATATACACACACACACACAAACATACATACACACATACTTATTAAAAACTTGGCACTGGCTTTCCCAGGGGGAGAATTTCCACAAGTAAATTGTACGGGAATGTGGTTTTTTAAAAAATAAATCTGCGCCAAAGCCTGGATTTTGGCAGGACAAGGGTAGCAGTAGCAGGAGAAAGGGGGGGGGGGGTTGGAGGAGAGAGGAGGTTGGCTTCAAAGCCCCATCTCAATCCAGGCTGAATGGTTTATTGTGAAACCGCTATATTAAGAGTGTGTGACTGGCAATGCATTTTGCAGATCAGAGCTCCAGACATGGCACAGCAGACTGGAAAACCTTGCAGGGATGGAGGAGCGCCAACAATATTGCAAGGGGGCGGGGGCAGCCGGGGGCGGCTGGGCAAACCTACGTATCACCTACTCGAGGCCCAGAACTGCCAAGGTGTCTGCAGGCAACCCAATACGTAGGCTGGGGCCTTGCACCTTCCGCTAGAACTTAACAGCAGTTGTATTGTGAAGCAAGACGATTGCATTCACATGAATGATGGAGGCAAACAGCATTAGGCGGCAATTTCGGAGACGCGTCCATTCGTCTCGTACAGCTGAAACACACTTTGTACCCAAGGATATATTCTCTGTGCTCTCTGCGCAGGGGGGAATCAAATTCAAGGAAGACGCGTGAAAGTCATCAAGGAGTTCTCTGCTGAGCTTTCTAGAGCAGTGGCACTGGGGCTGGCGCCAGAAGCAGGAATCATGTGCCGAGGACTCACAGTCAAATCCCTGAACCAGCTGGTGCCAATGGCATTGCTAGATGCCACTGCGAGTTCATCTGGCCTCTCCAGTTGGTGGCAGAAGAAAGGAAGTAAAACACCCTCTGCACACCTTGTCCTAATCCAGCCATGTCCAAAGTCCGTCTTGGGGGCCTAATCCGGCCTGCTGGTCGATTTAATCCGGCCCCCATGGCAGTACAGTTGTACCTCGGGTTACATATGCTTCAGGTTACATACACTTCAGGTTACAGACTCCACTAACCCAGAAATATTACCTTGGGTTAAGAACTTTGCTTCAGGATGAGAACAGAAATTGTGCAGCGGCAGCAGGAGGCCCCATTAGCTAAAGTGGTGCTTCAGGTAAAGAACAGTTTCAGGTTAAGAGCAGACCTCCAGAACGAATTAAGTTCTTAACCCGAGGTACCACTGTAAAGTAAAGGTAAAAGCCTTTAAAAAGCTCAGCAACTTCTTCTTTTTTAAAAAATAATAATTATTGATTTTCTTTTCTCATAACAGTTATTCAGTATCATCATTTAACATCCATTTTCTACTTTCCCCCCTCGCTGTTGACTTCCCCCAACTTCCATTTCTGGTTTGTTACATCAAATGTCACATTCTTCTGTTTATACTAGCCCAACAACTTCAACCCTATAAGAAAAGCTCATCAACTTTGGTCGGCCCTCCTGCATGTTCACTTCATCAAATCTGGCCCTCTTTGAAATCTGGCACCCCTGTCCTAATCTCTTGGTGGTGATGCAGATTCAACCCAGAAGGACAAGGCAAGCGAATGAGCAGTAGGAATGTGGACCAGGATGCAGGGCTACGTAAGGCCTAGCGCCATCTTGCTTCCTCTACCACCATCAGTAATGCTCTAGGGAAGAGGGACCCCAAGAACAGATAAAGTGAGGCCTAAGAGGGGGCGAAAACGGTACACTACAATGTCTTGACTTTTACTCCTCTGTAAAACACAAACTTTTGTAGAACAGAAGCTGCAAGGTGTTAAGCACTTGTTACACTGAAGTAACGGTTCGTGTGAACATGACATACCCTCCAACATTTCTCTGATGAAAATAGGGACGTCCCATTCCATAATGATAATTTTACTATCTTTAATCCACACATCTGACTGGGTTGCCCCAGCCACTCTGGGCAGCTTCCAACATATATAAAAACATAATAAAACAACAAACATTAAAAAAAACCTTCCCTATACAGGATTGTATAGTCACCATGGACTGCAAGAAGATCAAACCTATCCATTCTTAAGGAAATCAGCCCTGAGTGCTCACTGGAAGGACAGATCCTGAAGCTGAGGCTCCAATACTTTGGCCACCTCATGAGAAGATAAGACTCCCTGGAAAAGACCCTGATGTTGGGAAAGATGGAGGGCACAAGGAGAAGGGGACGACAGAGGACGAGATGGTTGGACAGTGTTCTCGAAGCTACCAGCATGAGTTTGACCAAACTGCGGGAGCCAGTGGAAGACAGAAGTGCCTGGCGTACTGTGGTCCATGGGTCACGAAGAGTCGGACACGACTAAACGACTAAACAACAACAATACAGGATTGACTTCAGATGGCTCGGGGGTCGGATAACTGGCCCATAGTAGCTCTTCGCCCCCTAAACCAGTAATTCCCAAAGTGTGCTTGAAAACACCTGAATGTCCTTCTACTCATGTAAAAACACACTGATTCCTGGACCGCCCCTGGGCCGGGTTTAGAAGGCAATTGGGCCGGATCCGGTCCCCCGGGCCTTAATTTGCCTACCCATGTCCTATGCTTTCCTTGTGCTGCAGAACAGAGCATAGGATCAGGTTGTCAGCTGCCTGCTCACCACTATCTATCATAACATCCCGTGCAACGCTGATCATTTGACATGAGCCTGCAGGTTCCAAGACTCACTGCATCTATCCCTATCTGCAATACATCTTTCCCAGCCCAAATCATGCAGGGAAAGGGCTCAGATTTGCATGTAGAAGGTCCCAGGTTCATTCTATCATGGATGCTTTAGCTGAGATTCCTGCATTGCAGGGGGATGACTCTTGGGGTCCCTTCCAACTCTACGATCCTGATTAATAATAATAATAATAATAATAATAATAATAATAATAATAATAATTTATTATTTATACCCCACCCATCTGGCTGGGTTTCCCCAGCCACTCTGGGCGGCTTCCAACAGAACGCTAAAATACAGTAACCTATTAAACATTAAAAGCTTCCCTAAACAGGGCTACCTTCAGATGTCTTCTAAAAGTTTGGTAGTTATTTTTCTCTTTGACATCTGGTGGGAGGGCGTTCCACAGGGCGGGTGCCACTACTGAGAAGGCCCTCTGTCTGGTTCCCTGTAACCTCACTTCTCGCAGTGAGGGAACCGCCAGAAGGCCCTCGGTGCTGAACCTCAGTGTCCAGGCAGAATGATGGAGGTGGAGATGCTCCTTCAGGTATACTGGACCGAGGCCGTTTAGGGCTTTAAAGGCCAGCACCAACACTTTGAATTGTGCTCGGAAACGTACTGGGAGCCAGGGTAGATCTTTCAAGACTGGTGTTATATGGTCTCAGTGGCCGCTCCCAGTCACCAGTCTAGCTGCCGCATTCTGGATTAGTTGTAGTTTCTGGGTCACCTTCAAAGGTAGCCCCACATAGGGGCTATGTCTATCTAGCTCAGTACAGTTTACACCAGGGGTCAGCAACCTAAGGGTCATGGGGCACAAGCAGCCCACAGGGGTCGTTAACCGGCCCCTGAGCCGCCCCCAAACCGAGCCGCCCCCTCAGCATCGGAAATCGCATCTGCGCAGACACCGAAAATTGCGGGGGGGGGGGGGGCCACACGATCCGGCCCACGGAGGGATCTCCGCTGGAGTGAACCGGCACAGGCGAGGTAAACCCTGCCGCCCCCTGGTTTACACTGACTGGATGCAGCTTGCCAGAAGGATTGTAAGTTATTTTTATATGCAGTGACGGTAGCAAGAATATTATTGGCACAAAATTGGAAGCAAGAAGAATTACCGACGAAAGAAGAGTGGAGAATGAAATTGATGGACTATGCAGAATTGGACAAACTAACAGGAAGGATTCGAAACCTGCGGGACCAGAGATTCTCAGAAGACTGGTGTAAATTTACGGACTATTTGAAAAGTAATTGTGATGGACAGATTACGCTAATAGGTTTGCAAGAAGTTTTGCAAGGTGAATTATTTGAAATATTGCAAAAAGGACAATGAGGAGAATTATTAGTTAAAGGTAATTAAAGGTAATATGAAATTAAGAAATGCATAAGAAGTGATAAGAATGGAAAATCATCAGAAGCGTTGACGGAAGTCCAAAAAATATTGTATAAGATGTGAAGTTCTGGTGCATGAATGTTAATTAATATGTTAAAAACTAATAAAAATGTATTTAAAAAAGAAGAAGCAGCCTTGCCAGTTTTCATAAACGAATCTTTCCCAGTCCTCCCTGGAAATGCCAGGGATTCTAGAATTATAGAATTGTAAAGTCCAGCCCTCTGCAATCTTACCACATGCCCCCCATTCAATTGTTATAAGGGAGCTTCCCAAGTTTCTTTATTGACTCAAAAGAATGTCCCTATCATCTTTGCAATGGAACTGTTATGTACTGAGTAGAATAGGATCCACAATGCAGCAATCTGATTGGTCCTAGAACAATAGGATCCAGAATGCAGCAGTCTGATTGGTCCTAAAACAATAGGATCCAGAATGCAGCAGTCTGATTGGTCCTAGAACAATAGGATTCAGAATGCAGCAGTCTGATTGGTCCTAAAACAATAGGATTCAGAATGCAGCAGTCTGATTGGTCCTAGAACAATAGGATCCAGAATGCAGCAGTCTGATTGGTCCACAGGAGCCACCCAATCCAGCTGCAAGTGGAAGTGAATCCGCAATCTGATTGGCCTACAGGAGAATCCTGGAATTAGCCTATCACGTGGGGCCCATTGTGTAAATAATGTATATAAAGCAGACATTCTGGGGAAACTTCCATTCCTCCTCACCACTATGAGCTGAATAAAGAGCATGAAATCCACTCTCGACTCCGAGTATATTTCAGGAACACTACAAGAATGGCAGTTTTCTGGGCTGAGCCTGGGCACACGTACTCAGAAGAAGCACATCCTGTTCGGTTTATTGGGGCTTAACCCCCAATTAAGCATGCATAGGCTCGCACAGCATTCGGTCCAAATTCAGATCAGCTGGGTGGAGATTCATACACAGCCCCAGAATAGCTCCTCTTCTCAGCTTTATCCCCTCAAGATAGAAACACATGATGAAGCTTTGAGAAATGCGGACACTGTCTACTGAAAGCCTCAGAAATCAAAAGGGGGTGGGGGTGGGAACTAGCTATGGCTTCTATCGCAACATGGGATGTTTTGCATGCTTCTCAGCTTGTTCCTTGCTGTGATCACAAACCTCCCCCCCCCCCCCGTGCCGGTCAAATGCACTGCCCCACCCGAATGACCCACGTACATGCCTACTCCACCCCCACACTGGGCCCTGCCAAAAAATGCCAATTCCTGCAAAAACAAAGCCACACCCTCCAGCATGTGTCAGATGAAAATAGGTGCCCTTGTGTTTAGAATTGACTGAGAGAATAGCTCCTCACAGTGGGGCGAGGAGGAGCAACCATTTCCACGGGGCTTGGGGTTCCACTGGGCTTGACTTGTGGAAACTTGCGGTGAAGCAATTCCTTACCCATTAGGGGGATGTATCTTTGCATGCAGATTCCCCCCCCCTCTCTCTCACACACACACACACTTTGTGATTCATTACAGATTTTGCCTCCCTGAAATCCCCATCCTTTCAATACACGTACAACTCTATAAAGATTATTTAATAATTGTTGTTGTTGTTGTTTAGTTGTTTAGTCGTTTAGTCGTATCCGACTCTTCGTGACCCCGTGGACCAGAGCACGCCAGGCACTCCTGTCTTCCACTGCCTCCCGCAGTTTGGTCAGACTCATGTTAGTAGCTTCGAGAACACTGTCCAACCATCTCGTCCTCTGTCGTCCCCTTCTCCTTGTGCCCTCCATCTTTCCCAACACCAGGGTCTTTTCCAGGGAGTCTTCTCTTCTCATGAGGTGGCCAAAGTATTGGAGCCTCAGCTTCAGGATCTGTCCTTCCAGTGAGCACTCAGGGCTGATTTCCTTCAGAATGGATGCGTGTGATCTTCTTGCAGTCCATGGGCCTCTCAAGAGTCTCCTCCAGCACCATAATTCAAAAGCATCAATTCTTCGGCGATCAGCCTTCTTTAATAACAATAATAATTTATTTATACCCCGCCCTTCCCGGTTCAAAAACCGGGCTCAGGGTGGCTAACAACAAATTTAAAACACTTTAAAACACTTAATTATAAAAGCAGCATAAAATATGTATAAAAGCATGAATAACAATAAAAATTAAAAATCAATTAGATACTCCCCAGGGCTAGCTGGCTGAATTGGTCCTGCTTGGGCCAGCGAGGAGGCCAGGGGAGAATTAGCTGTGGGGTCTCAGAGCGGGTAATCTTCATAAAAGGGAAGGGGGAGGGAAGGGAAGGGAAGGGAAATAAAATATCAGGCTGAATTCAGATTAAAGGCCAGGCGGAATAGCTCTGTCTTACAGGCCCAACGGAAGGAGGATAAATCCTGAAGGGCCCTTATTTATACCAGCAAACTTGCTCAAGATGCAGCCAAAGCAAGTGAATGCATGATATGGCATCCCAGCTAGTTTTTGTTCAGACCCTCCAAGTGTCCCTATTTTCTAGGGACAGTCCCGGATTTACAGAAACCGTCCTGCTTTTCCTTAGAACTTCCCTATTTTAATCAGAGAAATGTTGGGAGGGTATGGTGTTATGCGATCTCTGAACCAAGGGGCCAAACCTTTAGAAGACATCTGAAGGCAGTCCTGCAAAGGGAAGTTTTTAAATGTTTAATGTTTTATTATGATTTATGTTGAAAGCTATCCAGAGTGGCTCGGGCAACCCGGTCAGGTGGGCAGGGTAGAAATATTATTATTATTATTATTATTATTATTATTATTATTATTATTATTATTAAATAGGGCATCCCTAATTTTATGAGAAAAATGGTGGATGGTATGTATTATTTATCAATATTTACTATTATTATTATTATTATTATTATTATTATTATTATTATTATTCTGCCTTTCCTCCAGTCAGGGAATGAAGGTGGCTTACAAAGATAAAACCAAACAAACTAAACATATAGAAAAGGCAATCATTAAAATGGAGTTAAGCACCGGTTCCACAGCCTTGGCCTAAAGGCTTATCCAACACAGCCCTACAAAGCAGTTTCCAAACGGATTATTCATTTATTATTTTAATGTGCAATCTTTTCGCAAGTCAAATGCCACCTCTGACATATCCAAAAGTCCCGCTACACCTAGTCCTGATGCCCTTAACTGCCAGCTGCAGCCACAAGTCCCACACACCTCACAGGGCTGCCTGCGCATGCCACATGGCAGTCCTAAACATGCCACGCATAATGCTGTGTATCAGGAGTGGGGAATATCTGGCCCGTGGGCCTAATACAGCCCAGCAAGGGGTCCTAGTTTGCTCTGTGAGGCAGTTTCCCTAAGCCATGCCCACCTGCCCTGCCCCTGAAATCACACGTCATGGATGTAGTTCTCCCATCAGGATTTTCAGAGCATAGGAAATCTCCAGATTTCGGGAGGAGAAAATATGCGGCGGCAGTAGTCAGAGAACAGCGCATGGATGAGAGGGAATTAAAGGAGGGTCAACGGGTTCACAATTAAGGCTGGGCAATATCTGGTTTTCAACATCGTGATATATCACCAGCTAAACATCGGGATATACAATACCGATATATCACAATATCTGAAATAAGGATGGATCTATGTAGAGGCATTGGCTGGCTTCATGGTTTTTTCCACATTGTGATTTTTGGATAGCACACACCCACACACCCCCACACACCATGATTTTCGATATATTGCCAGGTCAAAAATTATGAAACCAATTTCATAATATGGAGCTGAAACAGGTTTTGGACAATACATCGTCCAGTCCTAAAACACCTCATGATTTGCGATATATTGCCAGGTCAAAAACCATAAAACCGCTGCAGAGTTTTGAGAAACTAAAAAACAAAGTGCGAGATTGGCTTCATTATTATCAGATAATGGAGGCATATAATTTGGACAAGAAAATTGGCTTCCAGGTGGAAAAATCAAAATTAGAAACAGAACTGTTAGAACCCAAAACTAAGATTTTGTCAAAGATGTATAACTTGCTGTTGAAATGGAATACTCAGGATGAAACGGTGAAATCTGCTATGATTAAATGGGCACAAGCTGTTGGACATAACATTATGTTTGCTGACTGGGAACAGTTATGGACTACAGGTATGAAATTAACGGCATGTAATGCCTTAAGAGAGAATATTATGAAAATGATATACAGGTGGTACATGACCCCAGTCAAGCTTGCAAAAATCTATCATTTGCCCGATAATAAATGTTGGAAATGTAAAGAAACTGAAGGTACATTCTTTCACCTTTGGTGGACGTGCCCAAGGATTAAGGCTTTCTGGGAAATGATCTATAATGAAATGAAAAAGGTATTTAAATATACCTTCCTGAAGAAACCAGAGGCCTTTCTTCTGGGCATTGTCGGCCAATTGGTGCCAAAGAAGGACAGAACTTTTTTTATGTACACTACAACAGCAGCAAGAATACTCATTGCAAAGTATTGGAAGACAGAAGATCTACCCACTTTGGAAGAATGGCAGACGAAGGTGATGGACTGTATGGGATTGGCAGAAATGACTGGCAGAATTCGAGACCAGGGAGAAGAGTCGGTGGAAGAAGATTGGAAGAAATTCAAAGACTATCTACAGAAATATTGTAAAATTAATGAATGTTAGAATGATGTTGGATAGAAATTATGTGGTTTCCAGCTGTAATGCTTTAAGAGAATATGAAAAAAGGGTTATAAATAGGTAAAAATCTAATGGTAAGGATTTGCTGAACCAACAATTTGAAGTGGAATACAAAAAAGGGAGGTATGAGGAGGTCCGGGAAACAAGCTAAAGGAAAATAAGCAATGGAAAATCTGTGTGTTTTTAACTATTTTTATTTTGTATTTTTGTTATTTTTTTCATTTTTATTGTAATACTTTAAAAAATCTTAATAAATATCTTATAAAAAACAAAAACAAAAACCATAAAACCGATTATCACGATATGGACTTCAAACCAGTTTTGGATGACATATTGATATATCGGCCAGCCCTGTTCACAATCCAAATGAAACCAAGGTACGTTCAGGCTCCTACAGGAACGTTTTTTTGGATTTCCGTCAAAAACTGTCAAACAGATCTGTCTTTTTATATGCTAAAAACCATCTGCTGGAAAGTCCCTAAGGCTGGTGTCACAAAGGCCCTGGGACACATTTGTGTAGGCAACATGATAACAGGGTGGGTACCTCCACTGGCCTTTCAGGGAATGTTTTCTTAGCTGCTGTGGCGTAAGCCTCGGTTTGTGCCACTGCACAAACAGAATTAGGCAGACAGAAGGCAGACGTCATGCCTATGAAGGAGACTGTCATCTAGTATGTATGGGAATGTCAAACAAAATTCCCAAATCAGAGCTTGCATGTGGAATGGATTAGCAGGATCTCATAATTGTGTACAAACATGCATAACCTTCTTTAACAGGAATTGGGCCCCTGTGGACAATGTCACCTCTTTTTCTAGAAGAATAGCACTGATATTTCCCTATGTCACTGCAATATGTACAGTGGTACCTCGGGTTACAAGGGACGCGGGTGGCGCTGTGGGTTAAACCACAGAGCCTAGGACTTGCCGATCAGAAGGTTGGCGGTTCGAATCCCTGTGATGGGGTGAGCTCCCGTTGCTCGGTCCCAGCTCCTGCCAACCTAGCAGTTCAAAAACACGTCAAAGTGCAAGTAGATAAATAGGTACCGCTCCAGCGGGAAGGTAAACGGCGTTTCCATGCGCTGCTCTGGTTCGCCAGTCATGCTGGCCACATGACCCGGAAGCTGTACGATGGCTCCCTCAGCCAATAAAGCGAGACGAGCGCCGCAACCCCAGAGTCGGTCACGGCTGGACCTAATGGTCAGGGGCCCCTTTACTTTTACATTTACCTCGGGTTACAGACGCTTCAGGTTACAGGCACTTCAGGTTACAGACTCCGCTAACCCAGAAATAGTACCTTTGCTTCAGGATGAGAACAGAAATCCCGCGGCGGCAGCTGGAGGCCCCATTAGCTAAAGTGGTACCTCAGGTTAAGAACAATTTCAGGTTAAGAACAGACCTCCAGAACGAATTAAGTTCTTAACCTGAGGTACCACTGTACTTCACTCAGTGATGGGCTCACAAAGAAGGCCTCCTCACAGTGGCAGAGAGCAGGCGGGGGCGGGGCTGGCGCACATCCTTGGGGCGTGGCGCGCCGCCTGCGGGGGCGGGGCAGCCACGATGCCACCCCACCGAGATTGTGCTGCTGGGGGTTGTGCGCTCCCCGCCTTTCTCTGCCAGTGCCTCCTCAGATCTTAAGTCCAGGGTTAGCCCAAGATGTGCTGCCTGAAACTAAGGATGATTCTGCTCCTCCCCCATGTCCCATACCAGGTAGGGAAGTTGGCCAGACTGGAAGCCGAATTTTAGAATCACAGAATTGTAGAGTTGGAAGAGACATCAAGGATCATCTAGGCCAATCCCCTGCAATGCAAGAAACTCAGCTGAAGCATCCATGACAGATGGCCATCCATCCTACTTCTCCTCCACCTTTCAAGGGAGACCTTTCCACTGTCGAACAGCTCTTACTGTCAGAAAGTTCTTCCTGATGTTTAGTCAGAATCTCCTTTCTTGTAACTTGAAGCCATTAGTCCTCCGAAGCAGGAGAAAACAAGTTTGCTCCATCTTCCATGTGACAGCCCTTTAGATATTTGGCTATCACATCTTCTCTCAGTCTCCTCTTTCCCAGACTAAACATACCCAGATCTCTTAACCGTTCCTCATAAGGCTTGGCTGAACAATCTTCCACTGCACCTGAGGGCAGCAGACTAGCTTAAGGGGTGCAGGTGAGGCGGAATGACTGTGTATGACACACACACTGCTCTGTTTGCTCATTGTCCTGCATCATCATCTACTTGAAGCAGCTGCCTCCTGCTACCTAACAGTAGAGCTGGCCATACTGAAGGCAAGGGCTGGCACAAAATAGGAAAGGCATACCTTCAAGTATTTACATCTTTCCATAACACGGGGGTCCCCAAACTAAGGCCTGCGGGTCGGATAAGACCTGAGGGACTCGTTTATCTGGCCCGCGGCGGCCCCTGCCGCCCACTGCCACCGCCCAATCTTACCGGCACTGCGCTGCTGCCCACTACCGGATCGGAGGAGCACCGGAAATAGCTTGTGCACATGCGCAAGCATTATTTGTGCATGCGCAAGTGTTATTTCCGGTGCACATCCAGGTTGGAGGAGGCCCGTGCACATACGCACAAGCTATTTCCGGTGCTCCTCCGACCTGGAAGTTCGCCGGAAATAGCGTGTGTGCACACGTATGGGCACGCGCTCCCCCGCCCTCCGGCCCGCCGCACGATCGGTGCTGGAGACACCGGTCTGAGGCGCAGTAAGTTTGTGGACCCCTGCCATAATGGTTAGTTGACAGTCTCTGAGTTTAAATTTTATGTGTTTCTTATTGTGTTTATATGTTCCATATCTATTTACTGTATCATTGTAAACTGCTGTTCATTTTTTGTAAAAGCTATAAAAGTATATCATCTTTTTCAAAAATAAATAAATGTGGGACCTAATTTTAGGGCTTTATAAATTAGCGGCAAAACCTTGAATTGGGCTCAGTAGCATGTTGATGTTAAAGCTATGGTTTTCCCAGTAGTGATGTGTGGAAGTGAGAGCTGGACCATTAAGAAGGCTGATTGCCAAAGAATTGATGCTTTTGAATTATGGTGCTGGAGGAGACTCTTGAGAGTCCCGTGGACTGCAAGAAGATCAAACCTATCCATTCTGAAGGAAATCAGCCCTGAGTGCTCACCGGAAGGACAGATCGTGAAGCTGAGGCTCCAATACTTTGGCCACATCATGAGAAGAGAAGATTCCCTGGAAAAGACCCTGATGTTGTTGAGAGCACAAGGAGAAGGGGACGACAGAGGATGAGATGGTTGGACAGTGTTCTTGAAGCTACCAACACGAGTTTGACCAAACTGCGGGAGGCAGTGGAAGACAGGAGTGCCTGGCATGCTCTGGTCCATGGGGTCACAAAGAGGTGGACATGACTAAATGACTAAACAACAACAACAACAGCATGTTGATAGTCAGGGCAGCCCGTGCAGGGTTGGTGTTAATTATGGCCCCCAAATGATACACCAGAGTAAATGATCACTGTGGAAACAGCACAACGGTTTTCCCCTGCTTTAAGGAGACCTTATCTAGTGCCTTTGTGACATCAGCAGCTATTATTACACCAATCTCCCGCCTTTCTCTCAAACCAACCAACCAACTAACCTCATATTAAGGAAAAAGCCAATGACTGAAAGACTTAACAGGAAGCAAAGCAAATACTACAGCCTCCTGACCACAGCTACTGCATACATGTTTCTGCCATTTGCCAGACATTTCACTAATTTATTCGTATTGCGGAACACACGGCTTTGGAAGTGCGGAACTGTGTGCTGGCTTAAGACTGAAAGGCAGCAGCAGAGGTAATAAGCAAGTCGTCTCCGATTTCAGGAAAATCTGCTGATTGCAACTCTAGCAGAATTGGGGTGGGGAATCAGCACACCATCACATTGTTTTGTTTCTAGGAATCACAGAGGGTTTTATTTCTAATCTCCAGGAAGAAATCAGAGGCCTGTTGCCCAGCCATGGATTTGCTGGGCATAGAAAGATAAACAGGAAAGCATCTCAAAACAAAGAAGAAGCTATGGTTACACAGCTTTCTCTGCAGAATAGGCATGCCATGTTCTGTCTACAGGGGAGTTGCGACTGATCTGCAGGCAGAGTTTCACTTTCAGAAGAGAATATTCCAGTTTTGGGGCTCGGGGCTAGATGCTCAAGTAAATCCATGTCTACTGCTGGAAACATCTGCTGCCCATATAATTATCCTTTCTCTTGCTGTAACATCTGGTTGGTCAAAGAAATGATAATGACAGCACTGTGTAGCAAGTTTCCCTGACCCCCTCCAAATACCGTATTTTTCGCTCCATAAGACGTACCTGACCATAAGACGCACCTAGTTTTTAGAGGAGGAAAGGGGGAAAGCCCTGGTTTTTTGAGGATCAGCTCACAGTTGTGCAACTTCTTTTGCAAAGCGGAAAAGCCCGGGTTTTTTGAGGATCAGCACAAAGTTGTTGAGCTTACTTTGCACAGGGAAAAAATCCTGTTTTTATGGTGTTCAACCCACGGTTCTGCAGCTTCTTTAGGAAAGGAAAGGGAGCCGTTTCTACAGTTTCCAGACAGATACAGTGGTACCTCTGGATGTGAACGAGATCCATTCTGGAGCCCCGTTTGCATCCTGAAGCGAACGCAACCCACGCCTGCGCGTGTCGCGCTTCGCCGCTTCCATGCATGCGCATGACATCATTTTGAGCGTCAGCGCATGTGCGAGCGGCAAAACCCGGAAGTAATGCACTCCGTTACTTCCGGGTCACTGCGGAGCGCAACCCGAAAATGCTTAACATGAAGCTACTTCAACCCGAGGTATGACTATAACGTAATCAGCCAGTCACATGTCGCTGGGGAAACAAACAGCCTCCGTCTGCAGAACATTCAACAATGGAGACCTGGGCAAGGGGGCAGGGCCGGAAAGAGAGCCAGTGATTGACCACACATTCACTCCGTAAGACGCACAAGCATTTCCCCTTACTTTTTAGGAGGAAAAAAGTGTGTCTTATGGAGCGAAAAATACAGTAACTGGCTCAAGCTTGGTGAGGTGGGGAGGGTAGAGGGAACGGATGATGTGCAGAAGTAGCAGGGGCAAGGGGTGCTTTACCCTTCCTCCACCACCACCTTCCCCCCTGCTCAACACAGCAGCTCTCCACTAGCTGTTTCCCCTCCTGAAGTGTTCCAGATACACACTTCCCTTGCAAACACTTCAGGAGGGCAAGGGAAAGCAGCTGGGGAAAAGCAGTGGGTGGAGGAAGGGCTAAGCACCTCCT
Source organism: Podarcis filfolensis (assembly GCF_964270895.1). Taxonomy (NCBI): domain Eukaryota; kingdom Metazoa; phylum Chordata; class Lepidosauria; order Squamata; family Lacertidae; genus Podarcis; species Podarcis filfolensis. Next base: position 113,338,087 of record NC_139605.1, on the reverse strand, counting down.
CCTCACTGCTGCACCTCCTCTTCTAAATGCTCCCTCCCAAAGCTGTTTTACCTGGGCCTGGCCTTTCCCAACTTGGTGCCCTCCTGATGTTCATCTCTTGACCGCTGGCTGTGCTGAGTGGAGCTGATGGGAGTTGGAATCCAACACCTGGAAGGCACCAGGATAATAATCATAATCATAATCATAATCATTTATTATTTGTACCCCGCCCATCTGGCAGGGTTTCCCCAGCCACTCTGCGCGGCTTCCAACAAAGATTAAAAATACATCAAAATGTCACACATTAAAAGCTTCCCTAAACAGGGCTGCCTTCAGATGTCTTCTAAATGTCAGGTAGTTGTTTCTCTCTTTGACATCTGATGGGAGGGTGTTCCACAGGGTGGGTGCCACTACCGAAAAGGCCCTCTGCCTGGTTCCCTGTAGCTTTGCCTCTCGCAGTGAGGGAACCGCCAGAAGGCCCTCGGCGCTGGACCTCAGCGTCCGGGCAGAACGATGGGGGTGGAGACACTCCTTCAGGTATACTGGGCCGAGGCCGTTTAGGGCTTTAAATGTCAGCACCAACACTTTGAATTGTGCTCGGAAACGTACTGGGACACAATGTAGGTCTTTCAAGACCGGTGTTATGTGGTCTCGGCGGCCGCCCCCAATCACCAGTCTAGCTGCCGCATTCTGGATTAGTTGTAGTTTCCGGGTCACCTTCAAAGGTAGCCCCACGTAGAGCACATTGCAGTAGTCCAAGCGAGAGATAACTAGAGCATGCACCACTCTGGCAAGACAGTCCGCAGGCAGGTAGGGTCTCAGCCTGCGTACCAGATGAAACTGGTAGACAGCTGCCCTGGATACAGAATTGACCTGTGCCTCCATGGACAGCTGTGAGTCCAAAATGACTCCCAGGTTGCGCACTTGGTCCTTCAGGGGTACAGTTACCCCATTCAGGACCAGAGAGTCCTCCACACCCACCTGCCCCCTGTCCCCCAAGAACAGTACTGCTGTCTTGTAAGGATTCAACCGCAATCCATTTGCCGTCATCCATCCTCCAACCACCTCTAGGAACTCCAGGAGGGGAAAGGCAGGGGGGAAAGCAGCCATCTGGATGTTGTTACTCACTTTTGCAATGCATGTCAGGAATATTTTCAACGTGTCTTCAAGCCACACCCCCCTGAAGATCTGCCGCCAGTCGAAGAAGACAGTAGTTGGGCAAAGTGGACAAATAGCCTGACTTGAGTCATATTCACACAATACATGTCAAGTATTCTTATACTACTTTAGGAGTAATGGCTCCCCTCACGGAACCCTGGGAACTGTAGTTTAAGGGTGCTGGGAACTACAGCTCTGTGAAGAATCTTCTAACAACTTCTTCAAAGGAGCTCAGAGTGGCAAATGTAATTTCCCTGCTGCATCCTCCTAAGAGCCCTGTAAGGTTGTCCAGGCTGAGAGTGAGAGACTGGCTCAAGGGCACTGAGCAAGCAGCGTGGGAGAGATTATGGACAACAGGATTAAAATTTACAGCATGTTATACTCTGAAGGAGAATGATATGAAAATGGTGTATTGTTGGTATTTAACTCCTAGCAAATTAGCTAAGATGTACAAATCAAAGTCAAAATGTGCTGGAAACGTAAAGAAAAAGAGGGTACTTTTATCACATGTGATGGTCATGTAAGATGATAAAAGACTTCTGGGAAATGATATATAACGAACTAAAGAAAATGTTGAAAATAACTTTTCCTAAGAAACCAGAAGCTTTTCTTTTAGGTAATACAGGACCAGAGATCCCAAAGGACCAGACGAAACTATTTATGTACGCGACCATGACTGCGCAGACTCTCTTAGCCCAGAAATGGAAAGATGGTACAACTCCAACCAAAAAAAGAGTGGCAGACAAAATTGATGAACTATGCTGAGATGGCAAATCTTACAGGAATAACTAGAAACCAGGAAGAGGAGGTCTTTAATAAAGAATGGGGAAAGTTTATAATTTATGTGAAAAGCTATTGTAAACAACTACGTAAGCTGGTAGGATTGAGAGAAAACTTGTAGTAAAAATTTGATCTATGGATTGATAAAGGATTTATAAAATCAGAGTTATGACAGAGATGCAGAGGGGGAAATCATTACATTAAGATCCACAATGGGGTGGGGGAAGGAAGTCAGAAAAGATTATATGTTTATGTTCTTAATTCATTTGTTTATGTAAAATAGAAAATGCAAAAATAAAATTTATTTTTTTAAAAATAAAGGGCACTGAGAAACCTTTGTGGCTGGGTAAAACTAACCAGTTTGTAGCACAAATTTGTAGGGTTTCCTTCTCCCTCAAACTGGAATCCTTCCTGCTGTTCCTCAAAATACTGCTTTGAATCTAGACTGACCCTAGATCCTGCTGTCTGCAAGGGTGAGTGTAGTTACCTGATACATCCTTGAAAACCGAATGAAGTGGTGATTGAGATCTTGGAGATCTTGTTAAGGGTGCTGGGAATTGTAGCTCTGTGAGAGGTAAACTGAAGTTCCTGGGATTCTTTGGAAGGAAGCCATGCACTTTAAATTTGCTTTAAATGAACAGGCTGGTTGTGACCTGGTACAGGAACTGCAAACCAAACCTTGCCTCACTTCAAAACCAGCAAAGGATTGGTTATTTTCAGATGTTTTAAATACATGTGCAATGAATGAAAGTTGGGGAGGCGGCAGGCCCCACCCTGACCAACATATGTGTTAATTGTGCACACATTGGAATGTCTGAAAAAGGATCTAGTCAGAATGTAAAGAAAATGCTGAATGCTGGGATTTAAGGGAATCTAAAGGGTAGACTGCCTCACTCACCCTGGCTTGAATCTTTGCATAGGCATGACTGTCTGAGCAAAAAGTCATTATTTGTCAGCTCTAGTTCCTCATCTGTAAAATGGGGAGATGAATAACCAAGTTGTCACAAAACGAATAGAATAAAACTGTAAATAATTTTGCCGAATCTAGAGTACCGCAGAAAGAGGCATGGGCCTCTGAGTCACAGAGGTTAAGCAGATGTCATCTGTCAGAAGGGTAATAGTGCAACCCTATGCATGGTTAAAGGTAAAGGGACCCCTGACCGTTAGGTCCAGTCGCGGACGACTCTGGGGTTGCGGCGCTCATCTCGCTTTACTGGCTGAGGGAGCCGGCGTACAGCTTCCGGGTCATGTGGCCAGCATGACTAAGCCGCTTCTGGAGAACCAGAGCAGCGCACGGAATGACGTTTACCTTCCCGCCGGAGTGGTACCTATTTATCTACTTGCACTTGACGTGCTTTCGAAGTGCTAGGTGGGCAGGAGCTGGGACCAAGCAATGGGAGCTCACCCCGTCACGGGGATTCGAACCGCTGACCTTCTGATCGGCAAGCCCTAGGCTCAGTTGTTTAGACCACAGTGCCACCCGCGTCCCTGGTTACTCAGAGATAAATCCCACTGAAGTCAATGAGACATACTGCCTAGTAAGTGTTGATGGAATTGTAGCATCAGATAGGCCTATTAACAGGCTATGTACCTTGTTGGTGCACTTCAAGCACCATCTCTATACGGTACAAAAACACATAGGTAAGCCATTTAATAGGGACGCGGGTAGCGCTGTGGGTTAAACCACAGAGCGAGATCAGAAGGTCGGCGGTTCGAATCCCCATGATGGGGTGAGCTCCCATTGCTCAGTCCCTGCTCCTGCCAATGTAGCAGTTTGAAAACACGAAGTGCAAGTAGATAAATAGGTACCACTCCGGGGGGAAGGTAAATGGCTTTTCCGTGTGCTGCTCTGGTTCGCCAGAAACGGCTGAGTCATGCTGGCCACATGACCCAGAAGGTGTACGCCGGCTCCCTCGGCCAATAAAGTGAGATGAGCGCCACACCCCAGAGTCAGCCACGACTGGACCTAATGGTCAGGGGTCCCTTTACCTTTTTAAAGCCATTAATACATTACATTTGCTACATGCAGCGCAGCAAAATATTTTAAGTGTGCATCTAGATATGAAGTGTGAGTGTGCCAAATGAAAGGCTCCGAAGGCCAAGCCACTAGGTGGCTCACCTGTGCGCCTCTACCTGTTGCGGACTATAGCCCCATCATCTCCCTGACCATTGGCCATGTTGTCTGGGGCTGACAGTTGTTGGGTGTCCAACAACACCTGGAGGGAGACAGGTTCGCCATCCCTGAATCAGAACATCTGTAGGGATGCTCCCATGTGTGCAACTGTATGTTCAGACAACTCTGCATAAGCTCAGGAACGCTGATCAAAAGATAGTGCTCCTGATCCCATGCAGACAGCTGTAGTAGAGTCGGGGACTCCCTACCGAACGCACACAGGCTGAGCAAGGACCCTGCTGCCACCATAGTGCGCTCTGCCCCCTGCCTGTAAGCAAATTTATACCCTACAAACACATGCAAAGAGCTGAAGTATGTGAAACAGCCTTTCCTTGCTGGCAACTCGCTAGATTACATTCTTAAGGTAGTGTGGCATCATGGTTAGAGTGTTGGACTGCGACCTAGGAGACCAGGGTTCGAATCTACAACTCAACCATGAAGCTCACTAGGTGATCCTAATCTATTTCACAGGGTTGTCGTGAGGGTGAAATGGGGAGGAGGAGGAGGAGGAGAAGGAACAAGCTTGTTTTCTCCTGCTCTGGAGGGTAGGAGAAACAATAGCTTCAAGTTACAAGAAAGGAAATTCCGATTAAACATCAGGGGAAACTGACTGACAGTGAGAGCTGTTTGACAGTGGAACTGTCTCCCTCGGGAGGTTGTGGGCTCTCCTTCCTTGGGGGTTTTTAAGCAGAGGTTGGATGGCCATCTGCCATGGATGCTTTAGCTGAGTTTCCTGCATTGCAAGGGGTTGGACTAGATGACCCTTGATGTCCCTTCCAACTCTACAATTCTTTGATTCTATGATTCCATGTATAGCACTTTGAGCTCCTCAGAAGATAAGGTAGGCATATAAAGGAAACAAACAAAAATAACTAACAAAAATAACAGCAAAGCCTTTGTCCTCAGATGTTCACCACCACCAATACCACTCAGGTCTTTCTAATACAGTGGTACCTCAGATTACATACGCTTCAGGTTACAGACTCTGCTAACCCAGAAATAGTGCTTCAGGTTAAGAATTTTGCTTCAGGATGAGAACAGAAATCGTGCTCCGGCGGTGCGGCGGCAGCAGGAGGCCCCATTAGCTAAAGTGGTGCTTCAGGTTAAGAACAGTTTCAGGTTAAGAACGGACCTCCGGAACGAATTAAGTACTTAATCCGGGTACCACTGTACAGTGGTACCTCGGGTTACAGATGCTTCAGGTTACATACGCTTCAGGTTACAGACTCCGCTAACCCAGAAATAGTACCTCGGGTTAAGAACTTTGCTTCAGGATGAGAACAGAAATGGTGGCACGGCAGCAGCGGGAGGCCCCATTAGCTAAAATGGTACCTCAGGTTAAGAACAGTTTCAGGTTAAGAACGGATCTCCGGAACGAATTAAGTTCTTAACCTGAGGTACCACTGTGCACCTTTTGCTGCTACTCCATCTTACACACACACACACACACACGGCAGGCAGCAGTCTCTCTCTCTCCCCCCAGCCCGCCCCACTTCATCCCCCTCTGTTCCACTTTCCCTCTATAGGGATCTTTGCAGTCTCACCTGGAACTTGCCTTGCGGGGGGCGTTAAAAAATGTTATAAAACAAGCCCCAACTCCCCTGACTGCCAAGAACAAACGCATTCCCTGCCGGCCACGCCCCATGCAGCTGCTCACACAGCCGCAGCCAGATGCAGTTTCAAAGGGTGAGCTCAGACCTCCCAAGGAGTAGCTGTCGGGGCTTGCATGCGGCTTCACTGATTGATTGGGACGGCGGGGCGGTGGGGGGGGGAGAAGACAGAATAACTGTTCCACCCCTTTGCTGAGAGTCAGCAACCCACACGCTTGTTGCCATTGCCAGCATCGTCGGCACAGGCCAGCCTTGTCCACAGATCCTTGCAAAACATTCCACCCGATGGCCTTCTATACACTGTGCATTTAAAGCACCCAGCCAGCCACCAGAATCCTGGGAACTGTTGTTCACAGAGGTGCCTCTTCCAGCACTCTTCACAAATTCTGGGAATAATAATAATAATAATAATAATAATAATAATAATAATAATAATTTTTAAATTATTTATACCCCGCCCACCCGGCTGGGCTTCCCCAGCCACTCTGAGCGGCTTCCAACAAAATATTAAAATACAGTAATGCATCAAACATTAAAAGCTTCCCTAAAGAGCACTGCAAAGCAATGACAAACCTAGACTGCATCTTAAAAAGCAGAGACATCACCTTGCCAACAAAGGTCCGTATAGTTAAAGCTATGGTTTTCCCAGTAGTGATGTATGGAAGTGAGAGCTGGACCATAAAGAAGGCCAATCGCCGAAGAATTGATGCTTTTGAATTATGGTGTTGGAGGAGACTCCCGAGAGTCCCATGGACTGCAAGAAGATCAAACTTATCCATTCTGAAGGAAATCAGCCCTGAGTGCTCACTGGAAGGACAGATCGTGAAGCTGAGGCTCCAAGACTTTGGCCACCTCAGGAGAAGAGAAGACTCCCTGGAAAAGACCCTGATGTTGGGAAAGATGGAGGGAACAAGGAGAAGGGGACGACAGAGGACGAGATGGTTGAACAGTGTTCTGGAAGCTACCAGAATGAGTTTGACCAAACTGCGGGAGGCAGTGGAAGACAGGAGTGCCTGGCGTGCTCTGGTCCATGGGGTCACGAAGAGTCGGACACGACTAAACGACTAAACAACAACAGCAACGAACAGGACTGCCTTCAGATGTCTTCTAAAAGTCTGGTGGTTGTTGTTCTCTTTGACATCTGGTGGGAGGGCATTCCACAGGGCAGGTGCCACTGCCGAGAAGGCCCTCTGCCTGGTTCCCTGTAACTTGGCTTCTCGCAGGGAGGGAACCGCCAGAAGGCCTTCGGCGCTGGACCTCAGTGTCCGGGTAGAACGATGGGGGTGGAGAATATATGGTATATAACTTACGGGCTGGAGAATAAAGTACCCAGAAGCCTCTGCAGTGCACCTCCATGACCTCAGTTCCTCAGTGGATAGAAAGTTTGAAAACCTCTCTCGACCGAGTCTTTATAAGGGAGATGGGTCTCACTGGCTTGCATGTGAAGAAAAGTGGTGATGAGAGCCAGGATTTATGCCCAGCTTAGAAGAAATAAGTACAGTAGACGAGAGGAAAGGTACACACATATGGCCCAACAGCGACTCAAGATTCCTGATCCTCTGCTGCTACTCATCAGTTTTCTAGCAGTGAGCTAAACAGCTGAAGATCAAAGGATAGGCTAGCTTTTCCCAAACAACTATGTTTTTGTCGCTTTCCCTCCCACTCAGAATGCAAACTGTTTATTTAATTATGTAAAACTGACTTTTTAACAACCCAGCAGGCATAAATTAAGCAAACAAGGCTTTCCTAGCTGCTCTAGCTCAGAAAATGCTTCTCTTACTTAAACGTTTACACCGCAGGCTGCTGTTAAAGGCGCAGGAGCAGGAGCGATAAAATAAGGTGGCAACCCTGTTCCCCCTGCCCTCAGCAACACCGTTTGTTCCTTCAAACACTCCAAGGAAAGCTGCAGCCAACCATCATTACCATAATTAGGGCTGGGCGATATCTGGTTTTCAGCATTGTGATATATCGATATATCACTATGTCTGAAATAAGGACGGAACTAAGTAGAGGCGAACACCATCATGTTTATTTGTATGTAAACTTTCCATGTCATCCTGGCCTAAACAGCTTACAGTAAAGTACAATAGTAAGATATAAAAGCATGCAAATATATAAACGCCGCATTTCCAAGGTAATAATTACCGTATTTTTTGCACCATAACACTCACTTTTTTCCTCCTAAAAAGTAAGGGGAAATGTCTGTGCGTGTTACGGAGGGAATGCCTACGGGTGGCATGCCTACGGATTTTCCTCCTCTAAAAACTACGTGCGTGTTATGGTCGGGTGCGTGTTATAGAGCGAAAAATACGGTAGTTAATTCAATTCAGAACAAACAACAGCATTTCAGTAGACCTCACCAAGCCATCTCATATTGAACAATTGTGGAGGGCAATCCACAAACAACCCATAGGAAACCCTAGAAATAAAAATACTGTGGAAGAATCCAGATTAACTGCACATATATAAGACAAACTAAGAGTGCAAGCCTAATGCCCTGATCTTTGCTGCTGCAGAGACTTGGGATCTATTGAGGAGGTAGGTGTCAGGGACTGGCTAGAAATACCGTACCTCAGCAGCACCAAATGCATATTGAAATGGTGCAGTCCAGCAAAAGTTCACCTCTCAGTTCTGCTGCTCTGCAGAAGCCTGGACCATAGAGGATGAAAGACTGGCGTAACAAGACAAACGCACCAGGGATTAAAGGTGAACAGAAGGACAGGTAAATCAAATCGCCATTAGGACAATAAGCAGGATGGCAACAGTATACATAGCAGTGATTATGGGCGTTCTTCGCTTCAAAAGGCACACTATGTGTCAGATTTAATGGTGGTGTATGTTTGTGCGTAGAGGTACACAGGTGGCGCTGTGGGTTAAACCACAGAGCCTAGGACTTGCTGATCAGAAGGTCGGCGGTTTGAATCCCTGTGACGGGGTGAGCTCCCGTTGCTCGGTCCCTGCTCCTGCCCACCTAGCAGTTCAAAAGCACATCAAAGTGCAAGTAGATAAATAGGTACCGCTCTGGCGGGAAGGTAAACGTCGTTTCCGTGCGCTGCTCTGGTTCACCAGAAGCGGCTTAGTCATGCTGGCCACATGACCCGGAAGCTGTACGACGGCTCCCTCGGCCAATAAAGCGAGATGAGCGCCACAACCCCAGAGTCGGTCACGACTGGACCTAATGGTCAGGGGTCCCTTTTCCTCTTTATGTTTGTGCATGGACTTGCACTATGTTCACATGAGCAGTATCAGCAGTTTAATAACCACTCAACATGACTGATTTCCTTCTCACAAGCAGAAAATTCACATGACAAACTGAGATTTCAGCATGCAACTGCAAACAACCTCAAAGTGGGTGGGGCAGTGGTCTGCTGAATCACACAAGCTGTGTTGTCAAACCTCTTCACCGCAACCACACTTGAATTTAGGTCGATGAGAAACATCAACCCGGAGGAAAACTAAGCAGCTGGCTCCATTTCTATCTTGTCTGATTCTTAAGAGCAAAGAACATGAGGTGCCCTCCATGCTGGGTACTTCTGCCGCACATGCCCCTTTGAAATGTGCAACTGCGCCTCTTGCATGCTCAATGCATTTCAATGGTCTTTGCGACGGAAAACTGGCCAGAACTGCTCTCCATTATCAAAAACAGTGTACCAGGCCAGATCATAGCTGTCAACTTACAGATTTGAAAATAAGGGACCAGCAGCCTCGAAAATAAGGGATCAGCAGCCAAAATAAGGGATTTTCTGGGCGCAGGTATGTTCAGCTTCTGAGCCCCTCTGAACCAAAGGCAGAAAGCCCAGCCAGCAGCCAAATGAAGCCTCAAGTGGTGGTTCCCACAGCGCAGCAACCCCGCAAAGGGGATGCAGCAAGGAAAACCACCGTCTCCTCTCCGCTGGGAAGCGCTGAGCAAAGGCGAGTCCCCAGGCAACGCGGCTGATTGCACAAGGCATGCAAGCTCCACCCCCCAGTCGTTCTTAGACTCCTTATTAGGTGAGCAACGCAGCCAAGCAACACAGTTGGAGCCTCCCTCCTCCCTGGCCGGCAGGGAGGGAGAGGAGCTGCTTCCTTTGAAACCTGGGAAATTTAAGGGACATCATCAATAAGGGACAGCAGTGGGACACAGCACTGGAATAAGGGAGTTTCCCGCCAAATAAGGACGGTTGACAGCTATGGGCCAGATGCCAGCAGACACGAGTGCCTGCACATGTTCAAACTTTCATACGAAACCATGAGATCTAGAAACTTGCTTTCATCTGTTGAAGCAAAATTCACTATAGCCAAAGAATAATGCATAATATGACTTAGGGGAGATGCACACAGGTTCCTTGCACTGCGGAGGCAATGCTCTCCCCCCTGTTTTGTATTTTCCACGTCTCTCAACACTATGCTGCATTTCAAACAAACAGCACACAATTCTGAGTCACATGGCAACATCGCTGGCACATAGCAACGTGGAAAGTGTAAGTGATGATGTCACAAGGGCTTTCTCTCAGAGACACCCTTGACATTTTGCTTGACACATGTGCATCTCCTTGGTTTGCTTCCTGTACAGTACATTATTTTGCAGTGGGAGGAATGGAGCAGTTTGGTATATAGTGGAATCAGTGGTGACATATGGAGCCGTTTGCGGATATTGGGCTTGCCGATCAGAAGGTCAGCGGTTCAAATCACAACGATGGGGTGAGCTCCTGTTGTTCTGTCCCAGCTCCTGCCAACCTAGCAGTTTGAAAGCACACCAGTGCAAGTAGATAAATAGGTACTGCTGCGGCGGGAAGGTAAACGGCGTTTCCGTGCGTTCTGGCTTCCATCACAGTGTTCTGTTGTGCCAGAAGTGGTTTAGCCATGCTGGCCACATGACCTGGAAAGCTGTCTGCGGACAAATGCCAGCTCCCTCGGCCTGAAAACGAGATGAGCATCACAACCCCATAGTCGTCTTTGACTGGACTAAACCATCTAGGGGTCCTTTACCTTTACCTACCTATTGAGCGGTATACAAATTTAATAAGTAATAATTTCCCTGTTCCACCTTCTGAAGGTGGTGCCACGTCATACCTTGCCGTGTGGCAGTGATTCCATGGTTAATTGCACTAGATATTGAAATTTTAAAAATGGAATTAGAAAAGTGACTACAAACCAGTATGTGCTGTTGTGTGTAGCTATACAGCAGCGTAGATTTGCACTTACAAGATCTCCGAGGGTGGGGATGGAATTCAAAGAATAAGTGACCCTAAGAAATAAAAAGTCAAAAGGAAAACCAGCTTGTCAAAAAAATAATAATGGTGGAGAGGTCGCCGGAGGTAACGCAGCTGAGGCTGTGAAAGGAAGGAAATGGTGGAAATTGATGCCAAAGTTGGGTGGTGAAGAAATTTAATAATTTAATTAAAATTATTATTTTAAAAAGTATTAAATAACTTGGATAAAATGCAGCTCTTCATTTGGATTGCCAGTTTTGATTTAAACCAAAGCCATGCCTATCTTCATCACTTTGGCATTCCCCCTCTCTTTCAGACCGATCTCCTAACAGGCTCTGCCAGGCTGCTTGCTGGAAGCCGCCACCTGCGTCAAACTGAGACTTTCATTATGACCCACCCTGAAGAGTCCACCCACCTCTTTGAGCCTGCCACCGTCATTCCTAGAGTGCTCTCAGCCTCTGACTTACAGCAGGCTGGCATAAGGCAAGAGGAAGTGGCAAGTGTAGGAGGTTTATTCAGGCCTGGGAACGCAGTGAATTTGGTTACTCTCACTGCCACTAAATGACACACATATAAACACCGGAGGTGGAAATTTAACACCAGTGGCGGCAGCTTCTGCCACCTTGGCTTGCATGCTCCATGCCCAATGGACATGCTTGACATTCCTCGTGCTTTGGGCAGTCCCAGGCAGGAAGCAAAAACGCAAGCAATTTAGCAAGGGTGGTGTTATGTACTGAGTTGAATGGGAAACAAAATGCAGCAGTCTGATTGGTCCTAGAACAATAGGATTCAGAATGCAGCAGTCTGATTGGTCCTAGAACAATAGGGTCCAGAATGCAGCAGTCTGATTGGCCCTAGAACAATAGGATTCAGAATGCAGCAGTCTGAGTGGTCCATAGGAGCCACCCAATCCAGCTGCAGGTGGAAGTGAATCCACAACCTGATTGGCCTACAGGAGAATCCTGGAATTAGCCAATCACGTGGGGCCCATTGTGTAAATAATGTATATAAAGCAGACATTCTGGGGGAACTTCCATTCCTCCTCACCACTATGAGCTGAATAAAGAGCATGAAATCCACTCTCGACTCTGAGTATATTTCAGGTGGGTACGGCCAGATGCCAAAATGGGCAGGGCAATGGCATACCCTCCAACATTTCTCTGATGAAAACAGGGACATCCTATTCCATTGTCTTCATCAAAATTTTATTATTTATACCCCCACCCATTTAACTCTGGGCAGCTTCCAACATATATAAAAACATAACAAATCATTAAATATTTAAAAACTTCCTTATACAGGGCTACCTTCAGGTGTCTTCTAAAGGTTTTATAGTTATCTCCTTGGCTTGGGGGTCACATAACACCATACCCTCCAACATTTAGCCGATGAAAAGAGGAGAAAAGCAGGACATTCCAGGATCAGGGATGGCTTCTGCAAATCTGGGACTGTCCCTGGAAAATAGGGACACTTTGAGGGTTTACAATGAACAATGTGACAGGACAGCATTCTGTTCCATCCATGCAGAAGTCAGCAGTTTCTAGGGACACCTCTCTCTCTCTCTCTCTCTCTCTCTCTCTGTCCTCAAGTATCACTTTAAGGGCACAATCTGGTCAGGCAAAAGCACTGCAGTTGGGGCTAGGGATTGGGGCAAAGAGTCATGAGGGCCAAACAGAGAGTTCTGGATAGCCACATTTGGTCCCTGGGCCTGAGATTCCCCACCCAGCTCCAGTTTAGAAAGGCCTGGGTGAGATGCCGTAAATAGCTAGTGCAACACGTTGGCGACTAATATACACACAGTAATTGCCAAAATGATAATGCATTCTTTATCAATCTTCTGAGAAAAAATACACAAACTTATGCAAAGCCACAGAGACTTGCGAACTACCCAACCTAAGATGAACTTATAATGTCTGATTTCAGTGGATTCTGCAAGTCTTTGGTTTTCTTTATCTTTTTAGGTAAGTTCATGATGATACCAACAAAAGGTAAGTTCGATGTTGTTCACAATACCAAGAGATGCTAGTGACGTTGTAGATGGATGTTAATGAAGTTGTAGACAGGGTGTTTTTTGATATCATAGAATCATAGAATCATAGAGTTGGAAGAGACCACAAGGGCCATCGAGTCCAACCCCCTGCCAAGCAGGAAACACCATCAGAGCACTCCTGACATATGGTTGTCAAGCCTCTGCTTAAAGACCTCCAAAGAAGGAGACTCCACCACATATTAGTGACCACATATTAGTGGCCATATTAGTGGCCATGTGATGATATTAGCTTATGGATTTTATTATTTAATGTCTTGATTTGTATATTGGGGTACTTTTATAGCTCTGTTTACAGTACGTAATGTTTTGATAATATAAATGTTTTAAGTCTTTTGTATCAATCCAATATATTTTCTTTTAATTGTTGAATGATTCTGTGTACATTGCGGCAGCCTTTGGCAATAAAACTGACTGACTGACTGACAGTTTGATGTTGTTCACAATACCAAGAGATGCTAGTGACGTTGTAGATGGATGTTAATGAAGTTGTAGACAGGGTGCCGGCGTTTTGCACCTGTTTCGCCCTGGCAGTCCAAGAAATCAAGAGGCTGCTGTTCGCCCCCGATGGGGCCCTTTTACTGGGGGTTGCAGGTAGCACACTCCCAAGGTAGTTTTCCGGGCTTCTTCAGTGGTCTAAACTCAAAACCTTGATGCCTATATTGATATTCAATTTCATAGAGAATACTATTCCTGGCTTAAGCTTAGAAGACTGATTTGCTTACATTCCGCTTGGTGGGTTCACAGTTTGCACAAGTCTGCTCCAAAAGCACAACAGGATTCACTTAGGGCAGAACCACAACATACATTTAAAGCATGTTCAATGCACATGATGTCCCCCAAGATTCCTGAGAAGTGCAGCCATGCAGTGGTTTAAAAGTGTGTTGGATTTGTATGGTGTGAAAACTAGATGCGGCATTTAAGCATGTGACTGACCTCTTGCATTCTTGGTTTTAGTTCCCTAAATAGGAACCCTATAGGCGGGGTCTGGATCCGGACCATGGAGTGGATGAAGGGAGGCTGTCATCCTTCACCCTAGACAGTCCTGATCTAGATTCCACCACCCCGCCCTGCTTACTGCTGCTGCTTCCTCCCTGATGGGGTAAAGGTGCCATAAGAGGAAGCCCAACTGAGAAAGATCAGCATCCGTGGGTGGACACAGACATCCTGGCTGCATTCAAAATCGTAAATATTAACACAGGAAAGCCAAGGCTATTTGCAACATTTCTCTTATGACTATTCATAACTTGAATGTATTGAAGTTTGGTGAGAAAATCATACAGATGTAATACGAAGGGTAAAGGTAAAGGGACCCCTGACTGTTAGGTCCAGTTGTGGATGACTCTGGGGTTATAGCGCTCATCTCGCTTTACTGGCCGAGGGAGCCGGCGTACAGCTTCCGGGTCATGTGGCCAGCATGACTAAGCCTCTTCTGGCGAACCAGAGCAGCACACGGAAACGCCGTTTACCTTCCCGCCGGAGTGGTACCTATTTATCTACTTGCACTTTGACGTGCTTTCGAACTGCTAGGTTGGCAGGAGCAGGGACCGAGCAACGGGAGCTCACTCCGTCGTGGGGATTCGAACCGCCAACCTTCTGATCGGCAAGTCCTAGGCTCTGTGGTTTAGACCACAGCGCCACCAGCGTCCCAGAATATGAAGGGTATCAACATGAAAAGGAATGAATGATGGGATTATGGGGTCAGGGTGAAGTTTGGTATATGCTGATGCAGTAAAGTTGTGATAAATAACAAGTTGGGCCTAGTTTTTTTAGCACACAGAAATTAAGAAGTGAAAGGGGTTACTGCCTATGCAAAAAAAAAAAAAAGCAAGCTTGCAAAACGAAATTTTGAGCCGAGATGCATCCTCTTACAGAGAAGAAAAGGTAGTCAGATACTTACAATTCATTCAGTAGAGTATAACGAAGCAGATGTTTAACCAGAGTATCATAGACTTCTCAGATGTAGTTACTAAGTGCAGAAAATCTAGATTGGATGATTTTCAAAAATTGATCAGAGTGAATGAAAACAGAACTTCTGAAATCTCAAATAGAGGACGAAGATATTTTACATTAGGGATAAATCCATCCATCCATAATGGATTTTATTTGTATGCCGCCTTTCCACAGGTCAAAGCATGCTCAAAGTGGCTTAAAGGTAAAGGTAAAGGGACCCCTGACCATTAGGTCCAGTCGTGGCCAACTCTGGGGTTGCGGCGCTCATCTCGCTCTACAGGCCAAGGGAGCTGGCATACAGCTTCCGGGTCATGTGGCCAGCATGACTAAGCCGCTTCTGGCGAACCAGAGCAGCACACGGAAACACCGTTTACCTTCCCGCTGGAGCGGTACCTATTTATCTATTTGCACTTTGAGGTGCTTTCGAACTGCTAGGTTGGCAGGAGCAGGGACCGAGCAACGGCAGCTCACCCTGTCACGGGGATTCAAACCGCCGACCTTCTGATCGGCAAGTCCTAGGCTCTGTGGTTTAACCCACACCGTCACCCGCGTCCCCAAAGTGGCTTACAACATGGAAAAAAACCACAGCTACAACATAGCAAAAGTAGTCATAAACAATAAATAAAACGTTAAAAAATGCACAACCAAACTGAACAATTTCGAAATAAAACACAACAAGATCTAAAATAAAGATACAAAAAAACAAACAAACCAAGATACAAACAAACAAACAAACCCAGCAACAACCTCCCCCAACAAAACACCCCAGCCCAAGAGTCTGTTCAGCAGCCTCAACTTTTGTAGTCGTATGTTATATGAGGGGTAGGAAACCTGTAGCCCTCCAGTCGCCTGGCTGGACTACAACTCCCATCATCCTTGGCTGAGGCTAGATAACACTAGACTTCCTTGCTGGGGCTAGAAAACATTTTAAACACGTGATACGCCTATAGAAAAGTTAAGCAAGTATTATTATTGCCAACAATGCATTTCGAGATATCAGCATCCCAATGGCAGAAATGGTACCTTCTCTCCACCCCACCCACCCAAATATGTATGGTTTCTGATAGTATTGTTGAAAAAATTATGGTTTGTGGCACAAAAAGCATGATATATGCCAACTATAATTTGTAATCTTTTCTGTGGGAGTTAGATTTCGTCAGGGAGAAAACTTGGCAAGGGAATGAGACTCTGTTACAAGACAAAGAATTCCAACGCAGTTATGAACAAAAACTACAACTCCTTTTCAGAAACGGTAATATACAGGAAATATATATGGCAAAGCTGTGGGAAGCCAGCAAAGTATACTTAAGAGTGCAAATCATATCTTTTGGGTTTTTCCAGAAAAGAAAGAAAGAAAGAAAGAAAGAAAGAAAGAAAGAAAGAAAGAAAGAAAGACAGCAATGGAATTAAAACAGAAATGAAACAATCATTGAGTAGAATTAAATAACAGTAAGCAGAAATAATTAAATACAAATGTATTATTCAAAATCAAAAGAGATTTACAAGAACATAAATATCGTGAAGTTAAAACACTTGAAAACAGTTAAGCATGGTGATCAAATACTGGCATGCCAAATACGAGAAATAATAATAATTTTAAAATCCCTTTGAAAATAAGTGAAGATGGCACTTGCACAGTCAATAACTCTGAAACCTTGGCAGAAGTCAAAAGATATTTTCCTCTTTTATGGAAAACTGAGTGACCAAACCAAGAACAAACAAAACATGATTTTACTACAGCTCAACTTTCTTTTTTCTGACCAAGATGACTAGTGGAATTTCAATTAAGGAACTGGCAGAAATGAATCATGCAATTTATTCCGAACAAAAACAAAAATCTAGTATTTTAAAAAGTTGAAAAGTAGGGTGAAACAAAAGCAAAGAAGAAAACACACAAGTACTTGCATTATGCTTGTACTCACTCACTGTTGTGGGGAAAGAAAGGGGATTATATCAGGAAAATAACATGTGGAAAAGGGTCAATTGCTGCTCCCTCCCCAGTGCTGCCGCTCCAGTAAAATCCAGAAAACTATGGACCTGCTTTTAGGTAAAAAATTGAAATGTCGGGAGAACTTATCATGGATCTTGTGTGTCCCGCCTTGCTTTGGCCCTCAGAGATTTGACAGTAGTTGAAATAATGATAACATCTTTTTGATAAGGAGCGCTCACATTGCAATCCTACACACACCTACTTGGGAGAAAATCCCATTGAACTCAAGAGGACTTGCTTCTGGTTAGGCATGTATGGACTTGGACTGTTAGTGTCAAAGAACTGCTGGAAAGAATTGCGACACACAGCAAATACCAAAACAAAACTTCACATGCGTCATCTAATACGCATTGACATTTGGAGGGGCTGGGGGGGGGGGGAAATACAGACGTTTGTTTTGGTTTTAGTTTGGGCCAGGCACCAAAATATAATGCTTGTGGGGACATCGATGGGAATTCTCCCATTTCAGGACCGTTAAACAATATAATGGATTTTTGTACCCTACTTTCAGTAATATGTGCATTTATACACGCACCTTTCCCTAGTACAGGGTTCCCCAAATTTGGTTCTCCAGTCTGTTGTTGGACTACAACTCCCATCATCCCTAGCTAGCAGGGCCAGTGGTTGTCCCAGATGAAGGGAGTTGTAGTCCAGGAACAGCTGGAGACCCAGGTTTGGAAAAACCCTGCCCTAGAATCATAGCTGTCAACTTTTCCCTTTTCTTGCGAGGAATCCTATTTGGAATAAGTGAATTTCCCTTTAAAAAAGGGGAAATGTTGACAGCTATGCCTAGAATATGTGTTTTCATACACCATCATTTGGTTGGAGAACTTCATTGCATAATTCAGAAAAGTACCAATTTTAGAGGAGTGGCCATATTTTGCATCGTGCATTGTTATGGGAAGTGCACATTGAGTAGGCTTGCCTTTAAATGCAAACTGAATCAAATCTCTCTCCCCATCCTTAGATTTCTTGCTCAGCCGGTCCAGGAGCTGCTAACTGCTGATGGGTAACATCAAGGTCTCCTCCTTGCATCTCCCTTCTCAGGGGTCTTTACCTCTAAACTGGGCTTGGACCAGCCAGCCCTTCCAAGAGACGACACCTTCCAATAGAGGACGACATGTCCCCTGACAGTGGCCCCCACAAAGAGAGGACTGTCCTTGGTAATGTAGGGCACCACGTAACCAACCTAGTGACAGGGAATCCTGACACACTGGTCTGCATCGCTCCTCTGCCTGTTCATTGTGCCTGGAGCTCTTCTGCTGTAGAAAGTGTGATAGGAATTTTGAGGTCTTAGATATATGTTAAATGTACAAAAGTGTACCAACCAAGCATGTACATAGATCAGCACAGGAAGACCGACCTGGAACCATTTTTGATTCCCAAACTGTCCCAAACTGACCAAATGTTTTCTCTGCAAGGTCAAGGAAAATGGAAAAGCCTCCCCATTGTCTTTTCCTTCACAAACCTATCTTAAGGGTATGTCTGTGTTTGAACAGGGTGAGCCTGTGACCTGACTCAGGAACTAAGTATTTCTCATTACTAAGTATTTATCATTACAAAAGACTGGCCAGGCTCCCCAGGGTATCCAATCAAGTAAGCAGGGTATCCAATCAAGTAACCTGCCAGACAGGAGATAAACAACGACAGGAGAAAAACAACATTCAAATTTCTGTGATGTAGGTATGATGCATCTGGGGTGGTGGTCTTGAGCTACACCCCTTCTGTGATGTAGGTATGATGTTTCTGGGGTGGTCTTGATCTACAGGGTGGCAATTTCAAAATATAGGGCCTTGCACGCCATTGTTCTGGGTTCCTCCTCCTTTCCTGCGTGTGAGGGGAGCACCCTGTTGTAACAGATCAATAAAGATCAGGCTTACTAGCTGCTTTGCTTCTCAATATTCTCTGGTTGGCCTGTTATTTTCTCCTACCAATAGGGAACCTACGTAAGGACTCTATATGGGCTCTTGGATACCCCAGAAGGGAAAAAGGGCAGATTTTGTTTACAGCAAAAGAGAGCACAGATTTGGAGGCCCGCCTCCGCCTGTGGTCTAGCAGGATTTCCCCTG
Organism: Podarcis filfolensis; assembly: GCF_964270895.1. Classification (NCBI taxonomy): domain Eukaryota; kingdom Metazoa; phylum Chordata; class Lepidosauria; order Squamata; family Lacertidae; genus Podarcis; species Podarcis filfolensis. The sequence continues at coordinate 113,319,136 of NC_139605.1, read as the reverse complement.
CCTCTCTCAGCTGACGGTTTATCGACACCCGGGAGAAAATGCTAAAGGGGACAGACTCTGAATGTTTATTCCCTCTCTCACTTTACTTCCTCCACCCTCGCTCAAGGGATGGGGGAAGCCCCCAAAAGTTATTCATCAAAGCAGAGCAGCAGCAAAAGTGCTGAGGGTGGGATGGCAAGTAAGAAGGAAAGAAGACTTGCTTCAGTTGCACAGGCAGAGGAGGCCCATGAAACCGCAACTTCGCCTTTCTACTGCCTAAACCACAGAATGATTTCCCACCCCCCTCCCTACGCAGAGAAAACGAGCTGTGGCTACTGCATGGGTTAGGGGGCAGGGGGCTGAGGCCTGGTGCTATCTGGGATGTGCCAACAGGCCCTTAAAAAGGTGCCCTTATAGTAAGAGACCAAACTGTTTTCAACCAGCTTGCTTAATGAAATTTAACTTGCTATATTATTGTTTAAAACGTTATTAAATTCAAAGTCCGTTTTACCTAAATTATCCCATAATCACCTTGCCGACAAAGGTCCGTATTGTTAAAGCTATGGTTTTCCTAGTAGTGATGTATGAAAGTGAGAGCAGGACCATAAAGAAGGCTGATCGCCGAAGAATTGATGCTTTTGAATTTTGATGCTGGAGGAGACTCTTGAGAGTCCCATGGACTGCAAGAAGAGCAAACCTATCCATTCTGAAGGAATTCAGCCCTGAGTGCTCACTGGAAGGACAGATCCTGAAGCTGAGGCTCCAATACTTTGGCCACCTCATGAGAAGAGAAGAATCCCTGGAAAATACCCTGATGCTGGGAAAGATGGAGGGCACAAGAAGAAGGGGACGACAGAAGACGAGATGGTTGGACAGTGTTCTCGAAGCTACCAACACGAGTTTGATCACTTTATTATTAATAATAATATTTTGTTGGGAGCCACCCAGAGTGGCTGACGAAACCCAGCCAGATGGGCGGGGTATATGTTGTTGTTGAACCTGAGACCTTCTACATGCAGAAGAGATGCTTGACCAGTAAGCTTCAGTCCTTTCCCATTTAGAGGTATAGGAATGCTTGTATTTAGTTTCTTTGCTGTTCTGCATTATCTTAAAATCCTTCTTATGCACATCGATGTGGTCTTAAGCCCCACCAGCTCCATAAAGTTTCCGGCTTCTGTACTCACGGAAGACAAGTCTGTATAAACAGGACGATGTGGTGTTGGAAGATGGCATCTTAATTACTGTACTTGCCTGGTCATATCTGAGCAGCCCTGTCTATGGTGTTTGTCCACATCTTCTGTAAAGGCAAAATGTGTACCTTGGATAAACTCCAATCCTTGCTGCCTTCAGTTTCAAAAATAAGTGGGTTTGGGTTTGAGGCAGGAGTGCTTTCTGGAGGAAGTTGCTTGCTGAGGGGGCTCATTGTCCAAGAAAATGTAAAATAAACTTATTTGTTTTAAACAAATAATTAGAAGAGAATGCTACTTTCTGGAAATATATTCTGCGGTGAAAGTGCAATTCTATACTGGGGGGCCCACTGGGGAGCTATACTCTGGCAAAAGTGGGTGGGGCAACCACCGCTGTGAGTCTTTTATACAGTCAACTTCTTGCAACCACACAAAAGTTGAAGGTTTCTATGTGCACACACACAAATCACTCAAACCAGGCAAGCAGGAGGCATTCTCAGAGTTCAAGGACATATTCCAGTCAGGCAAAAACACTTGAGGTGGGTTTGGAACAAAACCAGTGAAGGTATGGCCTTCACTGAGGTGAGAGGAGGTGTGGCCTGAAGAGGAACATGGCCCAGGAAGGCTCCTAAAGACTGGATAGAGTGGACTAGAGGCCGTGGGTTAAACCACAGAGCCTAGGACTTGCCGATCAGAAGGTCGGTGGTTCGAATCCCCGTGACGGGGTGAGCTCCCGTTGCTCGGTCCTTGCTCCTGCCAACCTAGCAGTTCGAAGCACGTAGATAAATAGGTACCGCTCTAGCGGGAAGGTAAATGGTGTTTCTGTGCGCTGCTCTGGTTCGCCAGGCACTCCTGTCTTCCACTGCCTCCCACAGTTTGGTCAAACTCATGCTGGTAGCTTCAAGAACACTGTCCAACCATCTTGTCCTCTGTCGTCCCCTTCTCCTTGTGCCCTCCATCTTTCCCAACATCAGGGTCTTTTCCAGGGAGTCTTCTCTTCTCATGAGGTGGCCAAAGTCTTGGAGCCTCAGCTTCACGATCTGTCCTTCCAGTGAGCACTCAGGGCTGATTTCCTTCAGAATGGATCGGTTTGATCTTCTTGCAGTCCATGGGACTCTCAAGAGTCTCCTCCAGCACCACAATTCAAAAGCATCAATTCTTCGGTGATCAGCCTTCTTTATGGTCCAGCTCTCACTTCCATACATTACTACTGGGAAAACCATAGCTTTCACTATATGGACCTTAGTTGGCAAGGTGATGTCTCTGCTTTTAAAGATACTGTCTAGGTTTGTCATTGCAAGGCTCTGCTGGCTGATAGATATTGTGGTCCAAAACATCTGAGAGGATTCCGGGTTGGCAAAGGCTGCTGTAGACAGATGGACACTGGTGCTCTGTTTTGGGTTCCTAATACTAAGGAACCGCAGCCAAGACAGGTTTCCATCATCACATATGATTTCAAGTCTTGAATTAGATTTAGCAGTTTGGGTAGCAGTAGCATTCTGGCAGATTTCCCTTTTGGAAGCTATCAAGGTTTGAGAGCTATAAAGAAGAAATGGTTGCACTCATCGTTCTAACCTGACCTGGCAATGCCTCCTCCTCCCTCAGCACTCTAAATGCAAGGGAAGAGTGGAACGATGTGATGTCTGCAGCCAGCCGATGGCTCAGAGCCAGCCAGACATGTAGCCCACCCTTTTCCTATAGAGAAAAGCTTGAGACCTTTCCTTGCCAGATGAGAGCAAGAGATTTAAGTTGACGCTGTGTGTGGAATTCCTGGAAGAGGTAGCACAAAGAAGATTCTGCTTCCAGTTTATACTGTACCCTCCCTTAGCCACAGTCCACACTGGTTTTTTTTGGGGGGGGGTCCCCTCAACCCCCCAGAAAGGCTTTTTTTTTTTGCCTAATGCTTCAACGGGCAGGAAAGGGCACAAAAGCTGGGCACTCAGACTGAGTGCTCAATTTCTGCTACCACCACAGCTCCGTAGCAGAATACAAACTCTGAACATACAACATCCTAAATTCAGTCTCTGGTATCTCCAGTTTAAAAGGGTCAGGTAACAGGTGGCAGGAAAGGCACTTGCAATGTTTAAGACCTTGGACAGCGACAGCAGGTCAAAGAGACAGAAAGCATTATGGGGCTCATCCGTACCGTTGTTTAATGTGGCTAGTAAGCTAACTGTACTGCCATCAATTCTGCGTTGTCCGTATGACATTGTCCTCTAAATCACGGTCTGCTTCCAACTGGTCTAGACCGGTTCCAACTAGCTTTGACAAGTTCAAACCAGTCTTAAACCCGCCCACCCCAGTTAAAACAGGTCCAAGAAGGTTGGAACTGGTTGAAGCCGGTTGGATCGATATTGTTATTGTTATCGATATCGTTATCATTATCAATATTCATATACATATCGTTTTCGTTTTCGATATCAATATTGATAACGATAACGATAAGTTAGGTATAAGTTCGTTATCAATATAGTTATCGCTATCGGTTATCCATATTCACACCAGTTTGGACCGGTTCCTAACAGTCTGAACTAGTTCCAACTGGATTCGACCGGTTCCAACCGGCTTTGACCGGCTCAAACCGGTCTGGATGAGTTCTGACCGGTCTAGAACAGTTCCAACCAGCTTGGACCGGTTCCAACCGGTCTAGACCGGTTCAAACCAGCTTGGACAGGTTCCTACCAGACTGAACCAATTTCAACCAGCTTCGACCGGTTCCAACCGGTCTAGACAGGTTCCAACCAGCTTCGACCGGTTCAAACCGGCTTTGACCAGTTCAGACCGGTTCCAACCAGTCTGGACCGGTTCAAATCAGCTTGGACTGGTTCCTACCAGTCTGAACCAGTTCCAACCGGCTTAGACCGGTTCCAACCAGCTTCGACCGGTTCAAACTGGTCTGGACCGGTTCAAATTGGCTTGGACAGGTTCCTCCCAGACAACCAATTTCAACCGGCTTCAACCGGTTCCAACCGGTTTGGACCAGTTCAAACTGGTCTGGACCAGTTCCAACCGGTCTAGACCAACCGGTCTTGCACTGGTTCCAACCGGCTTTGACCGCTTCGGACCGGTTCCAACCAGTTCTAACCGGTCTAGACCAGTTCCAACCGGCTTTGACCGGCTCAAAGTGGTCTGGACCAGTTCCAACCGGTCTAGACAGGTTCCACCCACCTTTGACCGGTTCAAACCGGTCTGAACCAGTTCCAACTGGATTCAACCGGTTCAAACCAGTCTGAGCCAGTTCCAACCGGTCTAGACTGGTTCTAACCTGCTTGGACCAGTTCAAACCGGCTTGAACTGCTTCATACCAGTCTGAACCAGTTGCAACTGGATTCAAACCAATCTGGACCAGTACCGACCGGTCCAGACAGGTTCCAACCAGCTTCGACTGGTTCAAACCAGTTCAAACCGGTCTGGACCGGTTCAAACTGGCTTGGACCGGTTCCAACTGGTTTGAACCGGTTTCAACCGGCTTTGACCGGTTCCAATCGGTCTGAACCGGTTCCAACCGCCTTGATCCGGTTCAAACCGGTCTAGACAGGTTCCAACCAGCTTTGACCGGTTCAAACCGGTCTGAACCAGTTCCAACCGCCTTGAACCGGTTCAAACCGGTCTTGACCAGTTCCAACCGGCTTGGACCGGTTCCAACCGGTTTGAACCAGTTCCAACCTGCTTCGGCCGGTTCAAAACGGTCTGAACCAGTTCCAACCGGCTTTGACAGGTTCCAACCAGTCTGAACCGGTTCAAACCACCTTGAACCAGTTCCAACCGGCTTTGACCGGTTCAAACCGGTCTGAACCGGTTCCACCCGGTCTAGACCAGTTCCACCCTGCTTAGACCAGTTCTAACCGGTCTAGACCAGTTCCAACCGGCTTTGACCGGCTCAAAGTGGTCTGGACCAGTTCCAACCAGTCTAGACAGGTTCCAACCACCTTTGACCGGTTCAAACCGGTCTGAACCAGTTCCAACTGGATTCAACTGGTTCAAACCGGTCTGAGCCAGTTCCAACCGGTCTAGACTGGTTCTAACCTGCTTGGACCAGTTCAAACCGGCTTGAACTGCTTCATACCAGTCTGAACCAGTTCCAACTGGATTCAAACCAATCTGGACCAGTACCGACTAGTCCAGACAGGTTCCAACCAGCTTTGACCGGTTCAAACCAGTCTGAACCAGTTCCAACCGGCTTTGACCGGTTCAAACCGGTCTGAACCGGTTCCAACCGCCTTGAACCGGTTCAAACCGGTCTGGACCAGTTCCAACCGGCTAGGACCGGTTCCAACCGGTTTGAACCAGTTCCACCCGGTCTAGACCAGTTCCACCCGGTCTAGACCAGTTCCACCCTGCTTAGACCAGTTCTAACCGGTCTAGACCAGTTCCAACCGGCTTTGACCGGCTCAAAGTGGTCTGGACCAGTTCCAACCAGTCTAGACAGGTTCCAACCACCTTTGACCGGTGCAAACCGGTCTGAACCAGTTCCAACTGGATTCAACCGGTTCAAACCGGTCTGAGCCAGTTCCAACCGGTCTAGACTGGTTCTAACCTGCTTGGACCAGTTCAAACCGGCTTGAACTGCTTCATACCAGTCTGAACCAGTTCCAACTGGATTCAAACCAATCTGGACCAGTACCGACTAGTCCAGACAGGTTCCAACCAGCTTTGACCGGTTCAAACCAGTCTGAACCAGTTCCAACCGGCTTGGACCGGTTCCTACTGGTTTGAACCAGTTCTAACCAGTCTAGACCAGTTCCAACCGGCTTTGACCAGCTCAAACTGGTCTGGGCCAGTTCCAACCGGTCTAGACAGGTTCCACCCACCTTTGACCGGTTCAAACCGGTCTGAACCAGTTCCAACTTGATTCAACTGGTTCAAACCGGTTTGAGCCAGTTCCAACCGGTTTAGACCGGTTCCAACTGGCTTCAACCGGTTCAAACCGGTCTGGACCAGTTCTAACCGGCTTTGACCGGTTCCAACCGGTCTGGACCAGTTCCAACCAGTCTAGACAGGTTCCACCAGCTTCGACCGGTTCAAACCGGTCTGAACCAGTTCCAACCGGCTTTGACCGGTTTCAACCGGTCTGAACCGGTACCAACCGCCTTGAACCGGTTCAAAGCGGTCTGGACCGGTTCAAACTGGCTTGGACCGGTTCCTACCAGTCTGAACCACTTCCCACTGGATTCAACCGGTTCAAACCTGTTTGAGCCAGTTCCAACCGGTCTAGACTGGTTCTAACCTGCTTGGACCAGTTCAAACCGGCTTGAACTGCTTCATACCAGTCTGAACCAGTTCCAACTGGATTCAAACCAATCTGGACCAGTACCGACCAGTCCAGACAGGTTCCAACCAGCTTTGATTGGTTCAAACCAGTTCAAACCGGTCTGGACCGGATCAAACTGGCTTGGACCGGTTCCAACTGGTTTGAACCGGTTTCAACCGGCTTTGACCGGTTCCAATTGGTCTGAACCGGTTCCAACCGCCTTGATCCGGTTCAAACCGGTCTAGACAGGTTCCAACCAGCTTTGACCGGTTCAAACCAGTCTGAACCAGTTCCAACCGGCTTGGACCGGTTCCAACCGGTTTGAACCAGTTCCACCCGGTCTAGACCAGTTCCACCCGGTCTAGACCAGTTCTAACCGGTCTAGACCAGTTCCAACCGGCTTTGACCGGCTCAAAGTGGTCTGGACCAGTTCCAACCAGTCTAGACAGGTTCCAACCACCTTTGACCGGTTCAAACCGGTCTGAACCAGTTCCAACTTGATTCAACTGGTTCAAACCGGTTTGAGCCAGTTCCAACCGGTCTAGACCGGTTCTAACCTGCTTGGACCAGTTCAAACAGGCTTGGACCTGTTACAACCAGTTTGAGCCAGTTCCAACCAGTCTAGACCGGTTCCAACTGGCTTCAACCGGTTCAAACTGGTCTGGACCAGTTCTAACCGGCTTTGACCGGTTCCAACCAGTCTGAACCAGTTCCAACCACCTTGAACCGGTTCAAACCGGTCTGGACCAGTTCCAACCAGCTTTGACCGGTTCCAACCGGTCTGAACCGGTTCCAACCACCTTGAACCGGTTCAAACCGGTCTGGACCGGTTCAAATTGACTTGAACGGGTTCTAACCGGTTTGAACCAGTTCCAACCGGTCTAGACCAGTTCCAACCGGCTTTGACCGGTTCCAACCAGTCTGAACCGGTTCCAACCACCTTGAACCAGTTCCAACTGGCTTTGACCGGCTCAAAGTGGTCTGGAACAGTTCCAACCGGTCTAGACAGGTTCCACCCACCTTTGACCGGTTCAAACCGGTCTGAACCAGTTCCAACTGGATTCAACCGGTTCAAACCAGTCTGAGCCAGTTCCAACCTGTCTAGACTGGTTCTAACCTGCTTGGACCAGTTCAAACCGGCTTGAACTGCTTCATACCAGTCTGAACCAGTTCCAACTGGATTCAAACCAATCTGGACCAGTACCGACCAGTCCAGACAGGTTCCAACCAGCTTTGACTGGTTCAAACCAGTTCAAACCAGTCTGGACCGGATCAAACTGGCTTGGACCGGTTCCAACTGGTTTGAACCGGTTTGAACCGGCTTTGACCGGTTCCAATCGGTCTGAACCGGTTCCAACCGCCTTGATCCGGTTCAAACCGGTCTAGACAGGTTCCAACCAGCTTTGACCGGTTCAAACCAGTCTGAACCAGTTCCAACCGGCTTTGACCGGTTCAAACCGGTCTGAACCGGTTCCAACCGCCTTGAACCGGTTCAAACCGGTCTGGACCAGTTCCAACCGGCTTGGACCGGTTCCAACCAGTTTGAACCAGTTCCACCCGGTCTAGACCAGTTCCACCCTGCTTAGACCAGTTCTAACCGGTCTAGACCAGTTCCAACCGGCTTTGACCGGCTCAAAGTGGTCTGGACCAGTTCCAACCAGTCTAGACAGGTTCCACCCACCTTTGACCGGTTCAAACCGGTCTGAACCAGTTCCAACTGGATTCAACTGGTTCAAACCGGTCTGAGCCAGTTCCAACCGGTCTAGACTGGTTCTAACCTGCTTGGACCAGTTCAAACCGGCTTAAACTGCTTCATACCAGTCTGAACCAGTTCCAACTGGATTCAAACCAATCTGGACCAGTACCGACCAGTCCAGACAGGTTCCAACCAGCTTTGACCGGTTCAAACCAGTCTGAACCAGTTCCAACCGGCTTTGACCGGTTCAAACCGGTCTGAACCGGTTCCAACCGCCTTGAACCGGTTCAAACCGGTCTGGACCAGTTCCAACCGGCTTGGACCGGTTCCAACCGGTTTGAACCAATTCCACCCTGCTTCGACCGGTTCACACCGGTCTGAACCAGTTCAAACCACCTTGAACCGGTCCAAAGCGGTCTGGACCGGTTCAAACCGGCTTGGACCGGTTCCAACCGGTTTGAACCAGTTCCACCCGGTCTAGACCAGTTCCACCCTGCTTAGACCAGTTCTAACCGGTCTAGACCAGTTCCAACCGGCTTTGACCGGCTCAAAGTGGTCTGGACCAGTTCCAACCAGTCTAGACAGGTTCCACCCACCTTTGACCGGTTCAAACCGGTCTGAACCAGTTCCAACTGGATTCACCCGGTTCAAACCGGTCTGAGCCAGTTCCAACCGGTCTAGACTGGTTCTAACCTGCTTGGACCAGTTCAAACCGGCTTGAACTGCTTCATACCAGTCTGAACCAGTTCCAACTGGATTCAAACCAATCTGGACCAGTACCGACCAGTCCAGACAGGTTCCAACCAGCTTTGACCGGTTCAAACCAGTCTGAACCGGTTCCAACCGGCTTTGACCGGTTCAAACCGGTCTGAACCGGTTCCAACCGCCTTGAACCGGTTCAAACCGGTCTGGACCAGTTCCAACCGGCTTGGACCGGTTCCAACCGGTTTGAACCAATTCCACCCTGCTTCGACCGGTTCACACCGGTCTGAACCAGTTCAAACCACCTTGAACTGGTCCAAAGCGGTCTGGACCGGTTCAAACTGGCTTGGACCGGTTCCAACCGGTTTGAACCAGTTCCACCCGGTCTAGACCAGTTCCACCCTGCTTAGACCAGTTCTAACCGGTCTAGACCAGTTCCAACCGGCTTTGACCGGCTCAAAGTGGTCTGGACCAGTTCCAACCAGTCTAGACAGGTTCCACCCACCTTTGACCGGTTCAAACCGGTCTGAACCAGTTCCAACTGGATTCAACCGGTTCAAACCGGTCTGAGCCAGTTCCAACCGGTCTAGACTGGTTCTAACCTGCTTGGACCAGTTCAAACCGGCTTGAACTGCTTCATACCAGTCAGAACCAGTTCCAACTGGATTCAAACCAATCTGGACCAGTACCGACCAGTCCAGACAGGTTCCAACCAGCTTTGACTGGTTCAAACCAGTCTGAACCAGTTCCAACCGGCTTTGACCGGTTCAAACCGGTCTGAACCGGTTCCAACCGCCTTGAACCGGTTCAAACCAGTCTGGACCAGTTCCAACCGGCTTGGACCGGTTCCAACCGGTTTGAACCAATTCCACCCTGCTTCGACCGGTTCACACCGGTCTGAACCAGTTCAAACCACCTTGAACTGGTCCAAAGCGGTCTGGACCGGTTCAAACTGGCTTGGACCGGTTCCTACTGGTTTGAACCAGTTCTAACCGGTCTAGACCAGTTCCAACCGGCTTTGACCAGCTCAAACTGGTCTGGGCCAGTTCCAACCGGTCTAGACAGGTTCCACCCACCTTTGACCGGTTCAAACCGGTCTGAACCAGTTCCTTTTTTTAAAAAAATGAATATTTATTAGATTTTCCAATTTTATATAAACACAAAAAGAAAAAGAAAAAGAAATATTAAAAACAATTCAGTTTCAATAACAGTTTTTCAATCACATATTTCTTTGACTTCCTCATACCTCCCCTTCTTGTTCTCTAGTTCACCTTATTAATTCAGCAAATCCTAATCTCTTAACATTCCTTTTAAAATAAAACCTTATTTTCCATTCAACTTTTTTAAATTTAATAACATAAACCAATATAATCCCCATTATCTTTATAATAACAGCTAGTCCCCACCAAAGTTTAAACCAACATCTTTTCAAAGTTCCTTAATTTTATAATATTTCTGTAGATAATCTTTGAATTTCTTCCAATCTTCTTCTGCTGCCTTTTCTCCCTGGTCGCGGATTCTGCCGGTCATTTCTGCCAGTCCCATACAGTCGATCAACTTCATCTGCCATTCTTCCAGAGTGGGTAGATCTTGAGTCTTCCAGTGCTTTGCTATAAGTATTCTTGCTGCCGTTGTAGCATACATAAAGAAAATTCTGTCTTTCTTTGGCACCAGATGGCCGACTATGCCCAAGAGAAAAGCCTCTGGTTTTTTCAGGAAGGTATACTTAAGTATCTTTTTCATTTCATTATAAATCATTTCCCAGAAGGCCTTAATCTTTGGGCACGTCCACCATAGGTGAAAAAATGTACCTTCAACTTCCTTACATTTCCAGCATTTATTATCGGGCAAGTGATATATTTTTGCGAGCTTGACTGGGGTTATGTACCACCTGTATATCATTTTCATAATATTCTCTCTTAAGGCATTACATGCCGTGAATTTCATACCTGTGGTCCATAACTGTTCCCAATCAACAAACATAATGTTATGTCCAAGATCTTGTGCCCATTTAATCATAGCTGACTTAACTGTTTCATCCTGTGTATTCCATTTCAGCAGCAGATTATACATTTTTGACATGATTTTAGTTTTAGGTTCTAGCACTTCTGTTTCTAATTTAGATTTTTCCACCTGGAAGCCAATTTTCCTGTCCAACTTAATTCAACTGGTTCAAACCGGTCTGGACCAGTACTGACCGGTCTAGACAGGTTCCAACCAGCTTTGACCGGTTCAAACCGGTCTGGACCAGTTCCAACCAGCTTTAACCGGTTCCAACCAGTCTGAACCGGTTCCAACCACCTCGAACCAGTTCAAACCGGTCTGAACCGGTTCCAACCGCCTTGAACCGGTTCAAACCGGTCTGGACCAGTTCCAACCGGCTTGGACCGGTTCCAACCGGTTTGAACCAGTTCCACCCTGCTTCGACCGGTTCAAACCGGTCTGAACCAGTTCCAACCGGCTTTGACCGGTTCCAACCAGTCTGAACCGGTTCAAACCACCTTGAACTGGTCCAAAGCGGTCTGGACCGGTTCAAACTGGCTTGGACCGATTCCTACTGGTTTGAACCAGTTCTAACCGGTCTAGACCAGTTCCAACCGGCTTTGACCAGCTCAAACTGGTCTGGGCCAGTTCCAACCGGTCTAGACAGGTTCCACCCACCTTTGACCGGTTCAAACCGGTCTGAACCAGTTCCAACTTGATTCAACTGGTTCAAACCGGTTTGAGCCAGTTCCAACCGGTCTAGACCGGTTCTAACCTGCTTGGACCAGTTCAAACAGGCTTGGACCGGTTACAACCAGTTTGAGCCAGTTCCAACCAGTCTAGACCGGTTCCAACTGGCTTCAACCGGTTCAAACCGGTCTGGACCAGTTCTAACCGGCTTTGACCGGTTCCAACCAGTCTGAACCGGTTCCAACCACCTTGAACCGGTTCAAACCGGTCTGGACCAGTTCAAATTGGCTTGGACCAGATCCAACCGGTTTGAACCAGTTCCAACTGGTCTAGACTGGTTCCAACCGGCTTCAACCGGTTCAAACCGGTCTGGACCAGCTCCAACCAGCTTTGACCGGTTCCAACCGGTCTGAACCGGTTCCAACCACCTTGAACCGGTTCAAACCGGTCTGGACCAGTTCAAATTGGCTTGGACGGGTTCTAACCGGTTTGAACCAGTTCCAACCGGTCTAGACCAGTTCCAACCGGCTTTGACCGGTTCAAACCGGTCTGGACCAGTTCCAACCAGTCTAGACAGGTTCCACCAGCTTCGACCGGTTCAAACCGGTCTGAACCAGTTCCAACCGGCTTTGACCGGTTTCAACCGGTCTGAACCGGTACCAACCGCCTTGAACCGGTTCAAAGCGGTCTGGACCGGTTCAAACTGGCTTGGACCGGTTCCTACCAGTCTGAACCACTTCCCACTGGATTCAACCGGTGTTTGAGCCAGTTCCAACCGGTCTAGAACAGTTCCAACCTGCTTGGACCGGTTCAAACCGGCTTGGACTGCTTCCTACCAGTCTGAACCAGTTCCAACCTGCTTCGACCGGTTCCAACCGTTTTTTCTTTTGATATAACAATTTAATTTATGACATATTTATAGTGGGGGTTTTCCTGTGTGTAGATCCACCCAGAGACAAAGCAACTTATTGCAAGTAGAAAATTAGAAGCAACTTATTGCAAGCAACTTATTGCAAGTAGAACCAGTTCCACCCTGCTTCGGCCGGTTCAAACCGGTCTGAACCAGTTCCAACCGGCTTTGACAGGTTCCAACCAGTCTGAACCGGTTCAAACCACCTTGAACTGGTCCAAAGCGATCTGGACCGGTTCAAACTGCCTTGGACCAGTTCCTACTGGTTTGAACCAGTTCTAACCGGTCTAGACCAGTTCCAACCGGCTTTGACCAGCTCAAACTGGTCTGGGCCAGTTCCAACCGGTCTAGACAGGTTCCACCCACCTTTGACCGGTTCAAACCGGTCTGAACCAGTTCCAACTTGATTCAACTGGTTCAAACCGGTTTGAGCCAGTTCCAACCGGTCTAGACCGGTTCTAACCTGCTTGGACCAGTTCAAACAGGCTTGGACCTGTTACAACCAGTTTGAGCCAGTTCCAACCAGTCTAGACCGGTTCCAACTGGCTTCAACCGGTTCAAACTGGTCTGGACCAGTTCTAACCGGCTTTGACCGGTTCCAACCAGTCTGAACCGGTTCCAACCACCTTGAACCGGTTCAAACCGGTCTGGACCAGTTCCAACCAGCTTTGACCGGTTCCAACCGGTCTGAACCGGTTCCAACCACCTTGAACCGGTTCAAACCGGTCTGGACCGGTTCAAATTGACTTGGACGGGTTCTAACCGGTTTGAACCAGTTCCAACCGGTCTAGACCAGTTCCAACCGGCTTTGACCGGTTCCAACCAGTCTGAACCGGTTCCAACCACCTTGAACCAGTTCCAACTGGCTTTGACCGGCTCAAAGTGGTCTGGACCAGTTCCAACCGGTCTAGACAGGTTCCACCCACCTTTGACCGGTTCAAACCGGTCTGAACCAGTTCCAACTGGATTCAACCGGTTCAAACCAGTCTGAGCCAGTTCCAACCTGTCTAGACTGGTTCTAACCTGCTTGGACCAGTTCAAACCGGCTTGAACTGCTTCATACCAGTCTGAACCAGTTCCAACTGGATTCAAACCAATCTGGACCAGTACCGACCAGTCCAGACAGGTTCCAACCAGCTTTGACTGGTTCAAACCAGTTCAAACCGGTCTGGACCGGATCAAACTGGCTTGGACCGGTTCCAACTGGTTTGAACCGGTTTGAACCGGCTTTGACCGGTTCCAATCGGTCTGAACCGGTTCCAACCGCCTTGATCCGGTTCAAACCGGTCTAGACAGGTTCCAACCAGCTTTGACCGGTTCAAACCAGTCTGAACCAGTTCCAACCGGCTTTGACCGGTTCAAACCGGTCTGAACCGGTTCCAACCGCCTTGAACCGGTTCAAACCGGTCTGGACCAGTTCCAACCGGCTTGGACCGGTTCCAACCGGTTTGAACCAGTTCCACCCGGTCTAGACCGGTTCAAACCGGTCTGGACCAGTTCCACCCTGCTTAGACCGGTTCAAACCAGTCTGAACCAGTTCCAACCAGCTTTGACAGGTTCCAACCAGTCTGAACCGGTTCAAACCACCTTCCACCCGGTCTGGACCAGTACTGACCGGTCTAGACAGGTTCCAACCAGCTTTGACCGGTTCAAACCGGTCTGGACCAGTTCCAACCAGCTTTGACCGGTTCCAACCAGTCTGAACCAGTTCCAACCACCTTGACCCGGTTCAAACCGGTCTGGACCGGTTCAAACTGGCTTGGACCGGTTCCAACCGGTTTGAGCCAGTTCCAACCGGTCTAGACCAGTTCCAACCAGCTTCAACCGGTTCAAACCGGTCTGGACCAGTTCCAACCAGCTTTGACCGGTTCCCCTGTGAGTGTCTGAGGGCCCTGCTCTTGCCACTCACCATCTGGCCTGGGGCGGGGCCTGAAGCCTCAAAGGTCTGCTCTGCTGCCCAGGAGGACTCCCCTGTGAGTGTCTGAGGGTCCTGCTCCTTCCTGCCACTTACCATCTGGCCTGGGGCGGGGCCTGAAGCCTCAAAGGTCTGCTCTGCTGCCCAGGAGGACTCCCCTGTGAGTGTCTGAGGGCCCTGCTCTTGCCACTCACCATCTGGCCTGGGGCGGGGCCTGAAGCCTCAAAGGTCTGCTCTGCTGCCCAGGAGGACTCCCCTGTGAGTGTCTGAGGGACCTGCTCCTTCCTGCCACTTACCATCTGGCCTGGGGTGGGGCCTGAAGCCTCAAAGGACTGCTCTGCTGCCCAGGAGGACTCCCCTGTGAGTGTCTGAGGGCCCTGCTCTTGCCACTTACCATCTGGCCTGGGGCGGGGCCTAAAGCCTCACAAGGACTGCTCCTGCCACTATCTGGCCCAGGTGGGGCCTCACAGGGACGGTTGTTGCCACTGATGCTGCTACTGCCCATGAGGACCCCGAGGGGCGCAGAGTTCTTTTTAACATGTTTTAAAATGTTCCTTTCCCTTTAGATTTTTATATATGGGGGTGGGAGGGATGTTTGGGTGGGCTTGGGAATTCGTTAGATTTTGATGAATTTGTAATTTTGTAGCTTTTATTTGTATTGTTTTATTGTTTTCTGGGTTGTTTTGTTTTTGTTTTTATTGTTTTAAGGTTTTATTGTCTTAGGCTGCGAAAGAATAACATTAATTGCCATCAATGGAGGCTACTATGAGGCTTGGGTTTGCTACCGTGGAGGGGCGAGGGAGGTATGGCGGTGGGGGCAGATGTTATAGGCGAAGGGGATCGAGATATGGATATGCTCGTACCCCTTCCAATCTGCGCCTCATCCCGAGGGACGAGGGTAGGGCGAGCAAGGACTACTCACCTCCGTCACTGGTGCTGTGCAATGCCAGGTCTATAGGCAACAAAACCGCCACCCTGCGAGATTTCTTTATCTCGCAGGGGGTTGACCTGGCTTGTGTGACGGAGACCTGGGTGCGCGAAGGGGCAACAGTTACCTTAAGAGAGATGGCGCCCCCGGGTTTCTCCGTCCTCCACCAGTCACGGACTGTGGGCCGGGGGGGAGGGGTGGCATTATTAATCCGGGAAGATTGTTCTTTCAGGGCTCTACCATCACCATCGATCCCCGGCATTGAATGTGTTGGCCTAGTGTGGGGCTCCGAGGAGAGCTTGGCTGTCTGGCTGGTGTACCGGCCACCTAGCGCACCAGCAGCCACCCTGTCAGGCCTATTGGAGGCGGTGGCCGGCTGGGCCTTGGAGTTCCCTAACCTATTGGTATTGGGGGACTTCAACATCCATGCTGATGCCACTCCCTCCTCACAGGCTCTGGACCTGGTGTCTTCCATGGCGACACTAGGGCTCTCCCAGTTTGTTTCGGGCCCCACACATCAAGCAGGCCACACGCTGGATTTGATCTTTGGTGCAGGTATAGATGTGATCATGTCTCCTTCGATGAAGGTGCCATGGTCTGATCACTACGCTCTGAAAGCCAGGATTGACTTTCCACCCCCACCCTGCTTAGGTGCCGAGCCGATTTGGGCTCGCCCGCAGAGGCTGATGGACCCTGATAGATTCCGCCAAGCCTTGCGGGACCTTGCTCCCCCTGGCGACTCATTGACTGAGCTTGTTGAGGGCTGGAATATCCAGCTCCTGGCAGCCATCGATGAGATCGCACCGAAGCGCCCTCTGCGACCCCGCAGAAACCGGGCTCCCTGGTTTACCGAGGAGCTCCGGAAAATGAAGCGGGACCTCAGACGGCTAGAGCGAGTATGGCGGGGTGCCCGTGACGGAGCCTCAAGAACATCTTATAGGGCTTTTATGAAAACCTATGAGATGGCGGTGAAGGCTGCTAAGAAGTCTTACTTCTCGGCCTCCATTGCATCCGCTAGCTCTCGCCCGGCGCAATTATTTAGTATAATCAGGTCTTTAACGTCCCTTGAAGGACAGCCAAATTTAAATAACAATTTGACACACGGCTGTGAGGCATTTGCGAGCTTTTTTGCGGAGAAGGTCTTGTTGCTCCGCCATGACCTCCCTGCCAATTTGGATACAATAAATGAACTGGAGGCCCCTCGACTGTCCTCAGGTCCAGTATTGGACCACTTTGACCGGATATCCCCAGCCGATGTAGACAGACTCCTCCGAGCTGGAAAGCCCACCACCTGTCCTCTCGACCCGTGCCCGTCTTGGCTGATTAGAGCGTGTCCAGACGAGGTGCGGGCCCTCCTGGGGGATATCATCAATTTGTCCCTTGGCACGGGGACATTCCCAGGGGAACTGAAGGAGGCAGTGGTGCGCCCGCTCTTAAAGAAAACATCATTAGATCCTTTAGATCTATCCAATTACCGCCCGGTTTCGAATCTTCCGTTCCTGGGTAAGGTGATTGAGAGAGCGGTTGCTGAACAGCTTGGTGGGTTTCTGGATGAAACATCGGCTCTGGATCCATTCCAGTCTGGCTTCCGCGCTGGTCATGGGACCGAGACAGCTCTGGTTGCCCTAACAGATGATCTTCGTAGACAGCTGGATCGAGGCGGGTCGGGGCTGCTGATTCTTCTAGATCTGTCAGCAGCTTTCGACATGGTCGATCATGAACTTCTGGACCACCGCCTTGCCGACGTGGGGATCCAGGGCACAGTCCTTCAATGGCTGCGCTCGTTTCTCTCTGGTCGGGGACAGAGGGTGGCGCTTGGGGGGGAATTGTCATCGCGCCACTCCTTGGTGTGTGGAGTACCTCAGGGTGCGATACTCTCCCCAATGCTTTTCAACATCTTTATGCGCCCCCTCGCCCAGCTTGTCCGGAGTTTTGGGCTGGGTTGCCATCAGTATGCCGATGACACCCAACTCTATCTGTTGATGGATGGCCATCCTGACTCGGCCCCAGACACACTGACCAGATGTCTGGAAGCTGTGGCTGGATGGTTACGTGGGAGCCGGTTGAAGCTAAATCCTTCGAAGACAGAGGTCCTGTGGCTGGGACGGGACGATATGGGATTGGGGGGGCAACTCCCATCTCTTGCGGGGGCGCAGTTAGTGCCAGCACCGTCCGTTAAGAGTTTGGGTGTAATCTTCGACACCTCCCTTTCCATGGAGGCGCAGATTGCAGCTATAACAAAGGCGGCATTTTTCCATCTCCGCCAAGCTAAGCAGTTGGCTCCTTACCTCTCTCGCCCTGACCTAGCCACTGTGATCCACGCGACGGTCACCTCCAGACTGGATTATTGTAACTCGCTCTACGTGGGGCTGCCCTTAAGACTGACCCAGAAACTCCAGCGGGTGCAGAATGCTGCAGCGAGACTCCTTACGGGGTCTTCGCTGCGAGATCACATTCATCCGGTGCTATATCAACTGCACTGGCTCCCGGTGGAGTACAGGATCAGGTTTAAGGTGCTGGTTTTAACCTTTAAAGCCCTATACGGCCTTGGACCCTCGTACCTACGGGACCGCCTCTCCTGGTATGCCCCACAGAGAAACTTACGGTCTTCAAATAAAAATATCTTGAAGGACCCAGGCCACAGAGAAGTTAGGCTGGCCTCAACTAGAGCCAGGGCTTTTTCGGCTGTGGCTCCGACCTGGTGGAACACTCTGTCACAAGAGACTAGGGCCCTGCAGGACTTGACATCTTTCCGCAGGGCCTGCAAGACAGAGCTGTTCCGCCAGGCCTTTGGCCAGGGCACAGCCTGACTCCCTCCCTCGGCAATCTTCGCGGAGCTCTGGCCCAATAGTGGCCAGTGGCTTGAACTTAATTAATTTTATAATGAATGATTTTAGAGCGTTGTTTGTGTTGTACTTTTGTATTGTTTTATTGTTGTTAGCCGCCCTGAGCCCAGCTTCGGCTGGGGAGGGCGGGATATAAATAAAATTTATTATTATTATTATTATTATTCAAACCGGTCTGGACCAGTTCCAACCAGCTTTGACCGGTTCCAACCAGTCTGAACCGGTTCCAACCACCTTGAACCGGTTCAAACCGGTCTGGACAGGTTCAAACTGGCTTGGACCGGTTCCTACCGGTTTGAACCAGTTCTAACCGGTCTAGACCAGTTCCAACCGGCTTTGACCGGCTCAAAGTGGTCTGGACCAGTTCCAACCAGTCTAGACAGGTTCCATCCACCTTTGACTGGTTCAAACCGGTCTGAACCAGTTCCAACTGGATTCAACCGGTTCAAACCGGTCTGAGCCAGTTCCAACCGGTCTAGACTGGTTCTAACCTGCTTGGACCAGTTCAAACCGGCTTGAACTGCTTCACACCAGTCTGAACCAGTTCCACCTGGATTCATACCAGTCTGAACCAGTTCCAACCTGCCTTGACTGATTCCAACCGGCTTCAACCAGTTCAAACCAATCTGGACCAGTACCGACCGGTCTAGACAGGTTCCAACCAGCTTTGACTTGTTCATACCGGGTTCAAACTGGCTCAGACCGGTTCCTACCAGTCTGAACCAGTTCCAACTGGATTCAAGAGGTTCAAACTGGTTTGAGCCAGTTCCAACCGGTCTAGACCGGTTCTAACCTGCTTGGACGAGTTCAAACAGGCTTGGACTGCTTCCTACCTGTCTGAACCAGTTCCAACCTGCTTTGACTGATTCCAACCGGATACAACCAGTTCAAAACAATCTGGACCAGTACCAACCGGTCCAGACAGATTCCAACCAGCTTTGACTGGTTCAAACCAGATCAAACCGGTTCAAACCGGTCTGGACCGGTTCAAACTGGCTTGGACCGGTTCCAACTGGTTTGAACCGGTTTCAACCGGCTTTGACCGGTTCCAATCGGTCTGAACCGGTTCCAACCGCCTTGATCCGGTTCAAACCACTCTAGACAGGTTCCAACCAGCTTTGACTGGTTCCAACCGGTCTGAACCGGTTCCAACCGCCTTGAACCGGTTCAAACCGGTCTGGACCAGTTCCAACTGGCTTGGAGCGGTTCCAGCTGGTGTGAACCAGTTCCAACTGGTCTAGACCGGTTCCAACCGGCTTCACCCGATTCAAACCAATCTGGACCAGTACCGACCGGTCCAGACAGGTTCCAACCAGCTTTGACTGGTTCAAACCGGTCTGGACCAGTTCAAACTGGCTTGGACCGGTTCCAACCAGTTTGAACTAGTTCCACCTGGTCTAGACCAGTTCCAACCAGCTTTGACCGGTTCAAACCGGTCTTGACCAGTTCCACCCGGTGTAGACCAGTTCCACCCAGCTTCGACCGGTTCAAACCGGTCTGAACCAGTTCCAACCAGCTTTGACAGGTTCCAAACAGTCTGAACCGGTTCAAACCACCTTGAACCGGTCCAAAGCGGTCTGGACCAGTTCAAACTGGCTTGGACCGGTTCCTACCGGTTTGAACCAGTTCTAACCGCTGTAGACCAGTTCCAACCGGCTTTGACCGGCTCAAACTAGTCTGGACCAGTTCCAACCGGTCTAGACAGGTTCCAACCACATTTGACCGGTTCGAACCGGTCTGAACCAGTTCCAACTGGATTCAACCGGTTCAAACCGGTCTGAGCCAGTTCCAACCGGTCTAGACCGGTTCTAACCTGCTTGGACCAGTTCAAACCGGCTTGAACTGCTTCATACCAGTCTGAACCAGTTCCAACCTGCCTTGACTGATTCCAACCGGCTTCAACCAGTTCAAACCAATCTGGACCAGTACCGACCGGTCTAGACAGGTTCCAACCAGCTTTGACTTGTTCATACCGGGTTCAAACTGGCTTGGGCCGGTTCCTACCAGTCTGAACCAGTTCCAACTGGATTCAACCGGTTCAAACCGGTTTGAGCCAGTTCCAACCGGTCTAGACCGGTTCTAACCTGCTTGGACCAGTTGAAACAGGCTTGGACTGCTTCCTACCAGTCTGAACCAGTTCCAACCTGCCTTGACTGATTCCAACCGGCTTCAACCAGTTCAAACCAATCTGGACCAGTACCGACCGGTCTAGACAGGTTCCAATCCAGCTTTGACTGGTTCAAACCGGTTCAAACCGGTTCAAACCGGTCAGGACCAGTTCAAACTGACTTAGACCGGTTCCAACTGGTTTGAACCGGCTTCAACCGGCTTTGACCGGTTCCAATCGGTCTGAACCGGTTCCAACCGCCTTGATCCGGTTCAAACCGGTCTAGACCGGTTCCAACTGCTCTGAACCCGTTCCAACCACCTTGAACCGGTTCAAACCGGTCTGGACCGGTTCAAGTCCCATACAGTCGATCAACTTCATCTGCCATTCTTCCAGAGTGGGTAGATCTTGAGTCTTCCAGTGCTTTGCTATAAGTATTCTTGCTGCCGTTGTAGCATACATAAAGAAAATTCTGTCTTTCTTTGGCACCAGATGGCCGACTATGCCCAAGAGAAAAGCCTCTGGTTTTTTCAGGAAGGTATACTTAAGTATCTTTTTCATTTCATTATAAATCATTTCCCAGAAGGCCTTAATCTTTGGGCACGTCCACCATAGGTGAAAAAATGTACCTTCAACTTCCTTACATTTCCAGCATTTATTATCGGGCAAGTGATATATTTTTGCGAGCTTGACTGGGGTTATGTACCACCTGTATATCATTTTCATAATATTCTCTCTTAAGGCATTACATGCCGTGAATTTCATACCTGTGGTCCATAACTGTTCCCAATCAACAAACATAATGTTATGTCCAAGATCTTGTGCCCATTTAATCATAGCTGACTTAACTGTTTCATCCTGTGTATTCCATTTCAGCAGCAGATTATACATTTTTGACATGATTTTAGTTTTAGGTTCTAGCACTTCTGTTTCTAATTTAGATTTTTCCACCTGGAAGCCAATTTTCCTGTCCAACTTGATTCAACTGGTTCAAACCCGTCTGGACCAGTACTAGACAGGTTCCAACCAGCTTTGACCGGTTCAAACCGGATACAACCAGTTCAAAACAATCTGGACCAGTACCAACCGGTCCAGACAGATTCCAACCAGCTTTGACTGCTTCAAAGCAGTCTGAAGCAGTTCCAACTGGTCTGAACCGGTTTCAACCACCTTGAACCGGTTGAAACCGGTCTGGACCGGTTCAAACTGGCTTGGACCAGTTTCAACCGGTTTGAGCCAGTTCCAACCGGTCTAGACCAGTTCCAACCGGCTTCAACCGGTTCAAACCGGTCTGGACCAGTTCCAACCGGCTTTGACACGTTCCAACCAGTCTGAACCAGTTCCAACCACCTTGAACTGGTTCAAACCGGTCTGGACCGGTTCAAACTGTCTTGGACCGGTTCCAACCGGTTTGAACCAGTTCTAACCAGTCTAGACCAGTTCCAACCGGCTTTGACCGGCTCAAACTGGTCTGGACCAGTTCCAACCGGTCTAGACAGGTTCCACCCAGCTTCGACCGGTTCAAACCGGTCTGAACCAGTTCCAACTGGCTTTGACCGGTTGCAACCGGTCTGAACCGGTACCAACCTCCTTGAACCGGTTCAATGCGGTCTGGACCAGTTCAAACTGGCTTGGACCGGTTCCTACCAGTCTGAACCAGTTCCAACTGGATTCAACCGGTTCAAACCGGTTTGAGCCAGTTCCAACCGGTCTAGACCAGTTCCAACCTGCTTGGACCGGTTCAAACCGGCTTGGACTGCTTCCTACCAGTCTGAACCAGTTCCAACCTGCTTTGACCGGTTCCAACCGTTTTTTCTTTTGCTATAACAATTTAATTTATGACATATTTATAGTGGGGGTTTTCCTGTGTGTAGATCCACCCAGAGACAAAGCAACTTATTGCAAGTAGAAAATTAAGGCAGCAGGAAACAAAATGGGGTAAAAACTTTGTCCCTGGCTTGTTGGTAACTAGTTCTTCTATTACCAGTCTGAACCAGTTCCAACTGGATTCAAACCAATCTGGACCAGTACCGACCAGTCCAGACAGGTTCCAACCAGCTTTGACTGGTTCAAACCAGTTCAAACCGGTCTGGACCGGTTCAAACTGGCTTGGACCGGTTCCAACTGGTTTGAACCGGTTTCAACCGGCTTTGACCGGTTCCAATCGGTCTGAACCGGATCCAACCGCCTTGATCTGGTTCAAACCGGTCTAGACAGGTTCCAACCAGCTTTGACCGGTTCAAACCAGTCTGAACCAGTTCCAACCGGCTTTGACCAGTTCAAACCGGTCTGAACCGGTTCCAACCGCCTTGAACCGGTTCAAACCGGTCTGGACCAGTTCCAACCGGCTTGGACCGGTTCCAACCGGTTTGAACCAGTTCCACCCGGTCTAGACCGGTTCAAACCGGTCTGGACCAGTTCCACCCTGCTTAGACCGGTTCAAACCAGTCTGAACCAGTTCCAACCAGCTTTGACAGGTTCCAACCAGTCTGAACCGGTTCAAACCACCTTCCACCCGGTCTGGACCAGTACTGACCGGTCTAGACAGGTTCCAACCAGCTTTGACCGGTTCAAACCGGTCTGGACCAGTTCCAACCAGCTTTGACCGGTTCCAACCAGTCTGAACCAGTTCCAACCACCTTGACCCGGTTCAAACCGGTCTGGACCGGTTCAAACTGGCTTGGACCGGTTCCAACCGGTTTGAGCCAGTTCCAACCGGTCTAGACCAGTTCCAACCAGCTTCAACCGGTTCAAACCGGTCTGGACCAGTTCCAACCAGCTTTGACCGGTTCAAACCGGTCTGGACCAGTTCCAACCAGCTTTGACCGGTTCCAACCAGTCTGAACCGGTTCCAACCACCTTGAACCGGTTCAAACCGGTCTGGACAGGTTCAAACTGGCTTGGACCGGTTCCTACCGGTTTGAACCAGTTCTAACCGGTCTAGACCAGTTCCAACCGGCTTTGACCGGCTCAAAGTGGTCTGGACCAGTTCCAACCAGTCTAGACAGGTTCCATCCACCTTTGACTGGTTCAAACCGGTCTGAACCAGTTCCAACTGGATTCAACCGGTTCAAACCGGTCTGAGCCAGTTCCAACCGGTCTAGACTGGTTCTAACCTGCTTGGACCAGTTCAAACCGGCTTGAACTGCTTCATACCAGTCTGAACCAGTTCCACCTGGATTCATACCAGTCTGAACCAGTTCCAACCTGCCTTGACTGATTCCAACCGGCTTCAACCAGTTCAAACCAATCTGGACCAGTACCGACCGGTCTAGACAGGTTCCAACCAGCTTTGACTTGTTCATACCGGGTTCAAACTGGCTCGGACCGGTTCCTACCAGTCTGAACCAGTTCCAACTGGATTCAAGAGGTTCAAACTGGTTTGAGCCAGTTCCAACCGGTCTAGACCGGTTCTAACCTGCTTGGACGAGTTCAAACAGGCTTGGACTGCTTCCTACCTGTCTGAACCAGTTCCAACCTGCTTTGACTGATTCCAACCGGATACAACCAGTTCAAAACAATCTGGACCAGTACCAACCGGTCCAGACAGATTCCAACCAGCTTTGACTGGTTCAAACCAGATCAAACCGGTTCAAACCGGTCTGGACCGGTTCAAACTGGCTTGGACCGGTTCCAACTGGTTTGAACCGGTTTCAACCGGCTTTGACCGGTTCCAATCGGTCTGAACCGGTTCCAACCGCCTTGATCCGGTTCAAACCACTCTAGACAGGTTCCAACCAGCTTTGACTGGTTCCAACCGGTCTGAACCGGTTCCAACCGCCTTGAACCGGTTCAAACCGGTCTGGACCAGTTCCAACTGGCTTGGAGCGGTTCCAGCTGGTGTGAACCAGTTCCAACTGGTCTAGACCGGTTCCAACCGGCTTCACCCGGTTCAAACCAATCTGGACCAGTACCGACCGGTCCAGACAGGTTCCAACCAGCTTTGACTGGTTCAAACCGGTCTGGACCAGTTCAAACTGGCTTGGACCGGTTCCAACCAGTTTGAACTAGTTCCACCTGGTCTAGACCAGTTCCAACCAGCTTTGACCGGTTCAAACCGGTCTTGACCAGTTCCACCCGGTGTAGACCAGTTCCACCCAGCTTCGACCGGTTCAAACCGGTCTGAACCAGTTCCAACCAGCTTTGACAGGTTCCAAACAGTCTGAACCGGTTCAAACCACCTTGAACCGGTCCAAAGCGGTCTGGACCGGTTCAAACTGGCTTGGACCGGTTCCTACCGGTTTGAACCAGTTCTAACCGCTGTAGACCAGTTCCAACCGGCTTTGACCGGCTCAAACTAGTCTGGACCAGTTCCAACCGGTCTAGACAGGTTCCAACCACATTTGACCGGTTCGAACCGGTCTGAACCAGTTCCAACTGGATTCAACCGGTTCAAACCGGTCTGAGCCAGTTCCAACCGGTCTAGACCGGTTCTAACCTGCTTGGACCAGTTCAAACCGGCTTGAACTGCTTCATACCAGTCTGAACCAGTTCCAACCTGCCTTGACTGATTCCAACCGGCTTCAACCAGTTCAAACCAATCTGGACCAGTACCGACCGGTCTAGACAGGTTCCAACCAGCTTTGACTTGTTCATACCGGGTTCAAACTGGCTTGGGCCGGTTCCTACCAGTCTGAACCAGTTCCAACTAGATTCAACCGGTTCAAACCGGTTTGAGCCAGTTCCAACCGGTCTAGACCGGTTCTAACCTGCTTGGACCAGTTGAAACAGGCTTGGACTGCTTCCTACCAGTCTGAACCAGTTCCAACCTGCCTTGACTGATTCCAACCGGCTTCAACCAGTTCAAACCAATCTGGACCAGTACCGACCGGTCTAGACAGGTTCCAATCCAGCTTTGACTGGTTCAAACCGGTTCAAACCGGTTCAAACCGGTTCAAACCGGTCGGGACCAGTTCAAACTGACTTAGACCGGTTCCAACTGGTTTGAACCGGCTTCACCCGGCTTTGACCGGTTCCAATCGGTCTGAACCGGTTCCAACCGCCTTGATCCGGTTCAAACCGGTCTAGACCGGTTCCAACTGCTCTGAACCCGTTCCAACCACCTTGAACCGGTTCAAACCGGTCTGGACCGGTTCAAATTGGCTTGGACCGGTTCCAACCGGTTTGAACCAGTTCCACCCGGTCTAGACCATTTCCAACCGGCTTTGACCGGTTCAAACCGGTCTGGACCTGTTCCAACCGGTCTAGACAGGTTCCACCAGCTTCGACCGGTTCAAACCGGTCTGGACCTGTTCCAACCGGTCTAGACAGGTTCCACCAGCTTCGACCGGTTCAAACCGGTCTGAACCAGTTCCAACCGGCTTTGACCGGTTGCAACCGGTCTGAACCGGTACCAACCGCCTTGAACCGGTTCAATGCGGTCTGGACCAGTTCAAACTGGCTTGGACCGATTCCTACCAGTCTGGACCAATTCCAACTGGATTCAACCGGTTCAAACTGGTTTCAGCCAGTTCCAACCGGTCTAGACCAGTCCCAACCTGCTTGGACCGATTTAAACCGGCTTGGACTGCTTCCTACCAGTCTGAACCAGTTCCAACCTGCTTCGACCGGTTCCAACCGGCTTCAACCAGTTCAAACCGGTCTGGACCAGTACCGACCGGTGTAGACAGGTTCCAACCAGCTTTGACTGGTTCAAAGCAGTCTGAAGCAGTTCCAACTGGTCTGAACCGGTTTCAACCACCTTGAACCGGTTCAAACCGGTCTGGACCGGTTCAAACTGGCTTGGACCAGTTTCAACCGGTTTGAGCCAGTTCCAACCGGTCTAGACCAGTTCCAACCGGCTTCAACCGGTTCAAACCGGTCTGGACCAGTTCCAACCGGCTTTGACACGTTCCAACCAGTCTGAACCAGTTCCAACCACCTTGAACTGGTTCAAACCGGTCTGGACCGGTTCAAACTGTCTTAGACCGGTTCCAACCGGTTTGAACCAGTTCTAACCAGTCTAGACCAGTTCCAACCGGCTTTGACCGGCTCAAACTGGTCTGGACCAGTTCCAACCGGTCTAGACAGGTTCCACCCAGCTTCGACCGGTTCAAACCGGTCTGAACCAGTTCCAACTGGCTTTGACCGGTTGCAACCGGTCTGAACCGGTACCAACCTCCTTGAACCGGTTCAATGCGGTCTGTACCAGTTCAAACTGGCTTGGACCGGTTCCTACCAGTCTGAACCAGTTCCAACTGGATTCAACCGGTTCAAACCGGTTTGAGCCAGTTCCAACCGGTCTAGACCAGTTCCAACCTGCTTGGACCGGTTCAAACCGGCTTGGACTGCTTCCTACCAGTCTGAACCAGTTCCAACCTGCTTTGACCGGTTCCAACCGTTTTTTCTTTTGCTATAACAATTTAATTTATGACATATTTATAGTGGGGGTTTTCCTGTGTGTAGATCCACCCAGAGACAAAGCAACTTATTGCAAGTAGAAAATTAAGGCAGCAGGAAACAAAATGGGGTAAAAACTTTGTCCCTGGCTTGTTGGTAGCTAGTTCTTCTATTAGTGGAGAGTTTCTTACACACTCCTTAAGTAAAGGTAAAGGGACCCCTGACCATTAGGTCCAGTCGTGGCTGACTCTGGGGTTGCGGCGCTCATCTCGCTTTATTGGCCGAGGGACCCAGAGTACAGCTTCCGGGTCATGTGGCCAGCATGACTAAGTCGCTTCTGGCGAACTAGAGCAGCGCACGGAAACGCCGTTACCTTCCCGCCGGAGTGGTACCTATTTATCTACTTGCAATTTGACATGCTTTTGAACTGCTAGGTTGGCAGGAGCAGGGACTATAGCTGTCAACTTACAGATTTGAAAATAAAGGACCAGCAGCCTCAAAAATAAGGGATCAGCAGCCAAAATAAGGGATCAATAATTACTTTGATAAAATGCATATTTTGTTGCATGCAAATGTCTTTAGATACCTATTAGGTCCATAAATTACCATATAGCATATATTCAACACAAAAAAACAGCAACAATTTGTTGTTGACAAAGGACAGCTGGACATAGAAAGGGCCCATTATCTTCTGTAGCTTATTTAAGGGACATCATCAATAAGGGACAGCAGCGGGACATGGCGCTGGGATAAGGGACTGTCCCGCCAAATAAGGGACGCTTGACAGCTATGGCAGGGACCAAGCAACGGGAGCTCACCCCGTCGTGGGGATTCGAACCGCCGACCTTCTGATCAGCAAGTCCTAGGCTCTGTGGTTTAACCCACAGCGCCACCCGCGTCCCAAGAGATACTTGAACATTAAAAAATGCCATTCCTCTGCCTGCAGCCTAAAGTGGCGCTGTCCATTTTACCACCTACGGATTGTTCTACCACCTCATTCTGCTGCATATGCAGAACAGGCCTTATTCTTTGGAACTTGCTGATAAATTTGGCTGACTTGGCCATCGTTGGTACAGATGCTGGAATGAAAGGTCACACCATGGGAAGGGCATAGCATTTTCCCCCCGATTTCAAAATACTCTGTTATTTACAGCGGTGGGTGGAGGGTGTTGCTCAGAGAGTAGTTCCTACTAGACTTGCCCAGAAAGGGAAACAGCTCGGAAGGTTCCTCAAAGTATAACAGCGAGTATATATTGCAGAATCATGCAACACACATTCGAACCCACACTGACGCACATATCAGGCTTCAGAAGGGCAAAGAAGGAGGATATTTGAGATCTAGCTGCAAATCTAGAGAGATAAAGAAGTTGACGGGAGCAATTACGTAAGAAGCAAAACCCTTTGGCAAGTGTTGCAAATGTCACTAGCCGTGGTCTCACAGTTATAATGTGAGGGTGAGGCAGAATACCACCAGGACCTTGCCTGCCACATACCCTCAAGATCAACAGCCCCTCCACTTCTATTACTTTCTTTCACACTTGTTGTTTAGTCGTGTCTGACTCTTCATGATCCCATGGACCAAAGCATGCCAGGCACTTCTGTCTTCCACTGCCTCCCGCAGTTTGGTCAAATTCATGCTGGTAGCTTCAAGAACACTGTCCAACCATCTCGTCCTCTGTCGTCCCCTTCTCCTTGTGCCCTCCATCTTTCCATCTCATGAGGTGGCCAAAGTATTGGAGCCTCAGCTTCACAAGCCTTCTTTATGGTCCAGCTTTCACTTCCACACATCACTACTGGGAAAACCATAGCTTTTACTATACGGTCCTTTGTTGGCAAGGTGATGGCTCTACTTTTTAAGATGCTGTCTAGGTTTGTTCTTTCACACACCTTTAACCTAATTTCATGCTTCTTTTTCTATTACACATTGTTATCCATCTTATTTAGTATTCCAGTATTTAAAACGGAACTTGTTTATTCTAATAGGAGTTCTGATTTTTCAGTATGGTTTTGCAAGTATCCTTTAAACACCTTCCAGTCCCTGTCTATCTTCTCTTTTGAGATCCTTCAAGTTGCAATTGAGTAGATTGGAAGTCTAACACAAAGGTGGGGTGAGGGGTGGTGGATGGTGATGGGAAAAGGAATTATCTGTGAGATTGAGTGTAGGTATGTTTGAACATTTTTAAGGATTGTATGACATGTATGTTTGTATGCTTGTATATTTGCAATATGTGTGTATTAATGCTGAATAATTTTAATAATAAAAACTTTTCAAAAAAAAAAGATTGACAGCGCCTCAAGGACAACAAGCTGTGTAGAACCATGTTAGCAACCAGATTGGAGCATGGTAACAGAGCAGGCAGTATTTTACTACTTCAGTGCTTTGAAGATGTACCATTTTGGAAGAAGATTCCAGCTGGAAGAAATCCTAGCTACCTGCTGCCCAAATGTCTAGAACAGTGGTTTTTAGGAAGAACTGAGATAAGATGCAGGAGATCTGTGCTAGTATATCCCAGAATCTGCATATTTACCTAAGAGCAGCTCTCCAATTTTTCAGAGCAGGGGTTTAAAAAACAAAACAAAAACCTTTTCCGGACACCATTTCCCTGATATAAAAATCTCCCTGGTGGAAAATAAATGGATTGCTGATTAATTGACAGAAGCCCATTTTGATCAGTGAAAGTAAATCATTGAACTGGCAGGCTGGTGAAATAACAGCATACATTTTCAGACTCTGCTTTTTAAAAAGCAGAGACATCACCTTGCCACAAAGGTCCGTATAGTTAAAGCTATGGTTTTCCCAGTAGTGATGTATGGAAGTGAGAACTGGACCATACATCTGGCTGATGGCCGAAGAATTGATGCTTTTGAATTATGGTGCTGGAGGAGACTCTTGAGAGTCCCATGGACTGCAAGAAGATCAAACCTATCCATTCTGAAGGAAATCAGCCCTGAGTGATCACTGGAAGGACAGATCCTGAAGCTGAGGCTCCAATACTTTGGTCATGAGAAGAGAAGACTCCCTGGAAAAGACCCTGATGTTGGGAAAGATGGAGGGCACAAGGAGAAGGGGACGACAGAGGACGAGATGGTTGGACAGTGTTCTTGAAGCTACTAACATGAGTTTGACCAAACTGCGGGAGGCAGTGGAAGACAGGAGTGCCTGGCGTGCTCTGGTCCATGGGGTCACGAAGAGTCAGACACGACTAAACAAATTTTCAGACTGGTGTGCTAGTTCGCTTAGGGGGTAGGAGAATTTTTTCAGCCTGAGGGCCAATTGCCAGTGGAGCCAGAGGCAGGACTGGACAGAGTAATAAAGGTGATTCTTACCTTTGTATGGTAGGATGGAGAGCTTCATCGCACATTCAAACAGCTGTCTTGATCCCCCATCCAGGCATACAAGAAGCATTGTCAGAATTCAAGGACACAGTCCATTTAGGCAAAAACATTCAAGGAGGACGCAGAGTAAGGCTGGTCATGGTGTGTGGCCTGAGGATGGTCTCAGGGGGCTGCGTTTGGTCCCCAGGCCTGTGAGTTCTCCATTCTTGAGTTAACTGCTGGTTACTAAAAAAGAAGAATACACTGTAAACAATGCTATTTCTTTCTAATGTGGAGCTGCTTTTGTTTTTCTAAGTACAGTGGTACCTCGGGTTACATACGCTTCAGGTTACATACGCTTCAGGTTACAGACTCCGCTAACCCAGAAATAGTACCTCGGGTTAAGAACTTTGCTTCAGGATGAGAACAGAAATCGTGCTCCGGCGGCACAGCAGCAGCAGGAGGCCCCATTAGCTAAAGTGGTGCTTCAGATTAAGAACGGTTTCAGGTTAAGAATGGACCTCCGGAACAAATTAGGTACTTTACCCGAGGTACCACTGTAAATTATAAATTAACATGGAGGGGAAGCGAGAACACAAGCATTACCCCTGCTTCTATATCACTGTCAGCTCCAACCATGGCTATGGTTCTAAAGAGGGATTCTTTGCCTGTTCGAGTGAATGTGCATAGTCCTATGTGCAAGCTGCAGCCCTGCACTATCAGTCTCCCCAGTTGCAGGCAGGATTCCAAGCATGTTTAGCTGGATGTGCAAAGAATCTCCCTTCAGCCTCAAAGTCAGGAGAGGGAGCACATAAAGCCCAACCTCTCTCCTTCCATGTGTTCTTGGACCTAACACCAGAACAGAGCCGCACAGACTATGCTCCTGGGCACACTGTAAATTCAAAGCACTCTTCTACGATTTTAGCAGTTATGGCTTTCCCCCAAGGAATCCTGGGAAATGTGGTTTGTTAAGGGTGCTGGCCTCACAAAGCTAGAATTCACGGCACCGTTAACAAACTACAGCTCCCTGGATTCTCCCTGGCTGCTCTAAATGTACGGCCTGAATAAAATAATTGAGACAACCTTCCATGCATCAGATGAAGTAGATTCCAGCCCACAAAAACTGATCCCATAAACTGTTTAGTCTTATAAGGTGCTACAATACTTTTTGCCTGACTTGTCCAGCTTGTGGGATATTTACAATGTGGACAAACCAACAATGCATGTTTGCTAGAAAGGCACATGATCGGAGATGAAGCTCAAAAGAGTTTTCCTGCAAGTTTGCTAGAGAGAACTCTGAGAAACACTCCTCCCTGACTGGGGACGGGG
Source organism: Podarcis filfolensis (assembly GCF_964270895.1). Taxonomy (NCBI): domain Eukaryota; kingdom Metazoa; phylum Chordata; class Lepidosauria; order Squamata; family Lacertidae; genus Podarcis; species Podarcis filfolensis. The sequence continues at coordinate 113,287,959 of NC_139605.1, read as the reverse complement.
GTGGGTGGCATAGCCATATATAATCTTCTCACCTGACTGGGCACTTTTCCTTTGCTCTTTCACCCCATTCCAGCAATGTAGAACATATGCTAAGTCTGAGCCACAGCTCATGTGTTTGTAACGGAATTACCATTTTAAGCCTGCCTGAGCAAAGCTGCTGTACCTGTTAATCTTCAACAAGCATTCTGAATGAGTAGATGTCATTTTTACCTTTTCCAAGGCTGTTTGTGCGACCGTTGCATTAAAGGAGGAGAAAAGGGGAAATACCAGGTGAATCCAGTCTGCCTTAAAAGTATCTTGGATTACTGACACCAAAAGGTATAAAACTAGCCTATCTAAGCTTCCCTTTTGGGACGCGGGTGGTGCTGTGGTCTAAACCACTGAGCCTAGGGCTTGCCGAGAGGAAGGTCGGCAGTTTGAAGCTCCTGCCCACCTAGCAGTTCAAAAGCACGTCAAGTGCAAGTAGATAAATAGGTACCACTCTGGCGGAAAAGTAAACGGCATTTCCATGTGCTGCTCTGGTTTGCCAGAAGTGGCTTAGTCATGCTGGCCACATGACCCGGAAGCTGTCTGTGGACAAATACCGGCTCCCTTGGCCTACACAGCGGGATAAGCGCACAACCCCAGGGTCATCCGCAACGGGACCTAACGGCCAGGGGTACCTTTACCTTTAAACTTCCCTTTTAAGCTGCAAAGGGATGGCACTCTGCTGAACTCACAAACATGAGGGAAGGAGGACAATATCTAATAAATATATCATCTTCTAGCATCTATGCACATCCCTACATAGCGGTTGACTCAGACCTGCTTAGCTTCCTCAGGGCAGCTACCTGCAGACCATAGTCCAGGATTTATGCTATCACATGCCACACTGAGGAAGCCAAAATGGTGGAAACGTAAATTTTAAATGAATATAAATTATATATATACACACACAATAATCCTGTAAATGTGGCATGAGTATGGCACCACACTCTTCTTGTTGCCCAATAACTAGGTGTCTCTGTGGTGTCGCGGTGCAAATACACAGGCAGCAATTCTTCCTCCCACGAGCAGGGTTAAAGGTGGCAGGCTGTGTTTGTCTTTGCGTGAGGTGTAGCCGTGTGCCTGTGACACCAGCAGGATTTATGAGCCTCATTAAAGCCAAGGAGATCATGCCCTCTGACGGGGAGAAACAGCTGGTTAGCAGGCCTTGGGGCTCATCCTAGGGCACGGCAGGTTCCCAGCTTCTGTCTCCAACTTTTCAGGCCTCTGGGGCCACTTCTCAAATTACTTTCGAAGAGAGTGATTAAATGCGGCGGAAGGAAAAAGTACAGCCCAGCTGCTTCTCATTGGCCCATGCATTCACTGCACTCTAACATAGGTACAGCTTCCTTCCCTCTGACTAGGGCTAAAGGTAGGTGAACCCTCTTTCGCTTTCCCTGCCCTGCCATTTGTTAATTCTCTAGCGGCCATGGCACCTGGATAACTGTTTCAACTTTCTAGTCAATTCACCTTTTAAAAGTAATAGTTGTGGTAGCAGACACCCCCTCTCCCGAGTCTTCTGGTGGGTGCTCATAACAGCAGTGAGCATAAAGGAACCAATTTATTACACAATTCCGATTGTCCCTATTTACCAGGGAACATCTCATTTTCAGTTCCTGGAAAATCATTGTTAGTGTGAGCTGCTATCATTGTCAATCTTCCGGGTTTAGTGGCTAGGGGAAAGGGAAGTTGTAGTCCACAACATCTGGAGGGAACTAGATTGAAGAAAGATGCCATAGGGACTAATTGTTGGACCATATTCCTTCAAAGGACAACGAAATGGCCAGAGACTTCTTACTAATAAGGAGAGCTATTTGGAGAATGGGTCAGGTCATTCTTCCCACACACTTCAGACCTACTTCTTCTTGGAGGTTGAGAACCACGAGTATTACGTTTATCTTGTGTTCTTCTTCTTCTTCTGGAGAATTCTTCACGGCCATCACTGGAGGAATATCGTAAGTTGATTTGTGGAGCAAGCAGTCAGTTTGGAAGGGGAATGGGAGGGAGATGATTCTCCACCGTTTCTTGTGGCAGCTGATAAAATACATGCTCTTTGCTGGATGTGCACTGTGCAATTGGCCTTCTGGCCTGAGGAATGGACAATCATTGGGTGGGTGAGGAAAACCCTGGAGCTCAAGTCCTTTCATAGCGGTGGGTCTGCTGGAACAGCAAGATGGAGCAAGCAGGGAAAATGTTCAGGGTGGCCTCAAAGCATCCTCACAATTCCTTAGGAAGTTCTCCTGCACAAGCATACTTAAAACAACCATGGGCTGTGTGGATTGCTGCACATTCACACTGTCCAACTCTGTGACCCTTTGAGGTACCCAATATGGGACTCCTGAGATGAATGGCAAGCACATTAGCTTGACTCAGAGTAGAGCTATAGCTGAAAAACTTATGTTGCATGGGCAGCTGCACCCACAAGCAGAAGCAGAGGCACCTCTTGAATTTGCAAACACCTTTTCTCCGTGGTCATCTCTGTCCTACCTCTCCTTGCCTATAATCTGGGCAGCTCCTTCTGCTTTGTCCTGCTAGAATGCTTTGCTCTCATGTGATCCAACTGGCAAAGGGTTCTCTTTTTCTCTGTCAGCTCTCGACTCCAGTGATCAAGCTTGTGGCCTTGCACTCATGCGATGATAGGTCTTGTGGCTGAAACATGGGACTGTCTGCTGGTAGCTCTGGGCTCTGCTCCTCTTTTGACCATTCATTCCAAAGCCAATGTGATTTTGCCCCACTTTACCTACCACAGTCCTCTCTCTCTCTCTGCATTCCTGTTTGTTTGTTTCTGAAGGATGGTGGAGCTGTAATACTGGCGAGTGTAAGCGCTGACTAAAATTGTACCACTGGCAATGTGGTCCTGACAAAGACCAGGATCAGTGGGATAAGCTGCAGCACATCCGTGCATGGGTGCACACCAATGAGTCCATTTCCTATCCAAAGGTTAGCAGTAACTTCAATAAAATGCAATATCAGAGTCCAGGCAAGGGACTCTGCTTGATGGCTCACAGGATTATATAATCTCATGCTTTGGCAGTTACACCTACATGTGGAGCTCATTGCCAGCAGCAAATAATCAAGTTGCTGGTGGTGACTTTGGCCACACCCAGTTTGTTTAACAATCAATAAGCTCCACACCTGGGTGAGGAACTCAGACAATGCTCAGCAAACTCAGAGGTCCTGCAGAGAATAGCTGGTGGGAAGGTGGGGAGAGCTATACACTTGGACTGCACACAGCGAGAGAACTTCTAGAAAGCCACAACTCCAAAAATGTTGGGTCTGTTTCTACAGTAACCCATTTTGCAAATAAAGCACCCACTTCCCTGCTCCCTTTTATAACAACAACAACAACAACAACAACAACAACAACTTATTTCTATCCCACCCATCTGGCTGGGTCTCCCCAGCCACTCTGGACTGCTTCCAACACATATAAAAACATAATAAAACATCAAACATTAGAAACTTCCCTAAACAGGACTGCCTTGAGATATCTTCTAAAAGTCAGAGAGTTGTTTATTTTCCTTGACATCTGATGGGAGGGCGTTCCACAGGGCGGGCGCCACTACCGAGAAGGCCCTCTGCCTGGTTCCCTGTAACTTTGCTTCTCGCAGTGAGGGAACCACCAGAAGGTCCTCAATGCTGGACCTCAGCGTCCAAGCAGAACGATGGGGGTGAGGAGGTGCCTTTTGGGAGAGGCACCTGTGTTTCTTAGTGTCTCAACAGAGGTATCAGAGGCTCAGTCTTGTTCTGAGTCACTTTCAATCAATCTCACATGCCAGTATGAGGAATATGCTTAGAGGCACAGCTCAGCTGACCATTTGTGAGCTGGAGGTCACACATTCACCCTGCCTGTTGAAAGTAAGCCAGGAGACGCTGGGTCCTTTGATGGTTGTGCAGGCACTCTCTGTTAGTACTTAATTGACATAACGGAATCATCAAATTGGAAGGCAGGGACAAACACGTACCCACTGGTATGTACAGAAAAGACAAATTGTTCTTATACAAATTCAAATACATGTGGGTGTGGACTATAGGCAACCCCCCTCCTGGTGCACATTTAGGTGAGGGTTACGTGCAAGGCACTGTGCGCCTTAGTGAAATCACGCATATTTGAAACCCATTGAAAAAGCTAGCAAACACCCATTACACCTCATTTTGTGATTTATTTATTTTTTGTGGTGTATTGAACGTGTGTAAATGGGTGTTGTGTGCCCGTACTCTGGTCTAATTCGAAGCGGGGGGAGGAGTGGATTAACAGCTCAAATAATGTTCAAATGTGGACACGTCCCTAAACTCACAGCAAATCTATGGGTAATTGATTAGGGAAGTTCAGCTATAGGAACCAGCAAGTTCAGCTGGCGCCAAAAGCAGTCACTTACCTTGCTAACAGAGCTGAAGGCCTTGGGAGCCATGTCTGGCTGTGCATTGACTCTCTGTTGTTGTTAATATGGCTACAGTTCAACACAATGGCTTTGACCCAGGGTATGCCAAATATTCTCTAATTTTGATATTTGACTTGAAACCAGCAGTTTGCTTGCAGTCAAGCAAATTACCAGGGGGCAGGGGAAAGACTCTTTCAACAGCGTTCCACTGTTTCAACAGTGTTCATTATTGGAGTTAGGGAGAGGGCCTTCTCAACAGTGGCACCCTCCCTGTGGAAAGCCCTCCCTTCAGATGTCAAGGAGATAAAGAACTACACAAATTTAAGAAGTCATCTGAAGGCAGCCCTGTATTGGGAAGTTTTTAATGCTTGACTATATGTATATCGGGGACGCGGGTGGCGCTGTGGGTTAAACCGCAGAGCCTAGAATTTGCCGATCAGAAGGTCAGCGGTTCGAATCCCCGCAACGGGGTGAACTCCCGTTTCTCGGTCCCTGCTCCAGCCAACCTAGCAGTTCGAAAGCACGTCAAAGTGCAAGTAGATAAATAGGTACCGCTCCGGCAGGAAGGTAAACAGTGTTAGTCGTGCTGGCCACATGACCCGGAATCTGTACGCCAGCTCCCTCGGCCAGTAAAGCGAGATGAGCGCGGCAACCCCAGAGTCGGTCACGACTGGACCTAATGGTCAGGGGTCCCTTAACCTTTATATGTATATGTACTGTATATGTATACATTTCCCTGGAAGCCGCCCAGAGTGGCTGGGGAAACCCAGCCAGATAGGCAGGGTATAAGTAATAAAATTACTGTTGTTGTTTTTACTGGGATCAGACTTCTGGCTTCCTGCAGCACCAAGGTTGACAGATGAACTACAAGCCGTCCCATGTGGGACCCACACGGCCTCTAGAAAGCCATGTGACTTCTGAGGGGCCAGTTGACTAATATTAGGGTCTTCTGTCATCTCTCAGTCTGGGCAAGTTATTGCTGAGGAGGGAGGATAGCATGTTTTGTTGCTGAGTCTCCAGACTTACCTGCACTGAGACTTCTTCCTGCTTTCCCACCTGTTTATCAGGTCTTCACTGGATAATCAACTGTCCTCAGGCCTGCACACCTGATATCCATTGCCCAGATTTGTTCCCTGGAAACAGCTGCTTCTATCTTGGTGCCATTTTCCTTCCTCTAGTAAGCCTCATTTGCCCACACTGCTGTTCAACCTGATTGGCTGTGGTGAACCCATGTGATTTTTAGATTTTTTTAAAAAATGAGTGTTTGTGATGTTCTCAGATGAAGCATTCTGACCTCATCAGCAAAAGTATGCAAGTCCAGAAAGTGTAAATTCAGTGAGCTGCACTCATGTTTACTGTTCGTTAAGCGTTATGTTGTGAATACCCGTATTCAGTACAATAGATTTATAAAAACACACATACTTTGTCTATGGCAAAGGCTTTGGATGACAAATGGGGGGGGGCGAGAATAGATATGGAACAATATGAGTATGTTAGCATGGAACAAGCAGAGAAAATCGCCAAAAACAGGAGGTGCTTTTAGATGCGCACCAAAACAAACACACCATGAGGCAAGTGGCTTTTGACTCAGCTCTAGTTTCGCGCTATGAAACACAGTGAGTTTCCATATTTTGTGATTCCGGTGTATCTGCTCATTTCAAAACAAAAAAAATGAGGCCATCAAAAAGAGCAGTAAAATACTATAGATGCTGTCTGTTTTGAGGTTGCTGTAACATACAGCTTTTTTCCGCTGAGCTGTTTTTATGAAGGAGTAATATGAATATTGCCAAGAGTTGCCTTTTTCCTGTACGTAGATGAAGCTACTAATCGCTCCTGCAGCAAAATACAGGAGCTCCCAGTGTGCTTGGAACTTGTGCATCTCTGCGCAGGGCAGATATGCGAGATATTATCACATGTTATTCCAGAGCAGGTCATGGGTCCTTTGCAGAGGGTGTTTTTCCTTCTTCTTTCCTATAATGTATATGAGATGGCTTTAAGTGACCACAAAGGAGAATACCCATCTCCCACTACTCCCCCCCCCCCAGTCTGACTATGCTAGCCTACACATAGCTGGTTGCAGTTGATAACATCAGGCTGCCACACTGACCATCGCAGAAGAAAGAAGGAAACTCCAAGCTACACATGCTGGGAGTGATTTCTGGAAGTATTCTGAAATCAGCTTTGAGTTATCTCTGGGGCAAAAAGAAAGTTCATTTTAGTCCCTGGAAGTGGGGAGCTAATTAGTGGTCATCTGTGGGTCACATTTGGTCTGCTGTCTGTCAGTTCCACGGAGCCTAGGACTTGCCGATCAGAAGGTCGGGGGTTCGAATCCCCGCAACGGGGTGAGCTCCTGTTGCTCAGTCCCAGCTCCTGCCAACCTAGCAGTTCAAAAGCATGTCAAAGTGCAAGTAGATAAATAGGTACTGCTCCGGCGGGAAGGTAAACGGCGTTTCCGTGCGCTGCTCTGGTTCGCCAGAAGCGGCTTAGTCCTGCTGGCCACATGACCCGGAAGCTGTACGCCGGCTCCCTCGGCCAGTAAAGCGAGATGAGCGCCGCAACCCCAGAGTCAGTCATGACTGAACCTAATAGTCAGGGGTCCCTTTACCTTTACCTTTACCTTTACCTGTCCGTTCCAGACCACAGCGCTATACTCTATCATGCTATCTAATCTGAAAGTAGCCACATTTACAGTGTCATTCATGTGCCAAGTTGTCTATGGAGCAAAGAAACTCCAGAGAGAGGTTTCTAGAGGCTCCCTCCCCTGAACAGGTGAGTCTCTAGGAAAAGTAACTCCATAATGCAACAACTTCAGAGGTGATGTAGGATTGGCTTATTTGGTCTGTCATCAAACCAGAAATATAAAACTTGAGTTTTGTATTTAGGGTTGTCCCTCCAAACATGTTTGAAACGACCCCATGGTAAAGGGGGTCCTCAACATCAGCAGGCCCACATCCACCTGAAGTGAAAACAATAGGCAGATACAGTGGTACCTCAGGTTACATATGCTTCAGGTTACAGACTCCACTAAGCCAAAAATAGTGCTTCAGGTTAAGAACTTTGCTTCAGGATGAGAACAGAAATCAGGCTCTTGCGGCACAGCAGCAGCAGGAGGCCCCATTAGCTAAAGTGGTGCTTCAGGTTAAGAACAGTTTCAGGTTAAGTATGGACCTCCAGAACGAATTAAGTACTTAACCCGAGATACCACTGTACTCTGCTCCCTGAGTGGAAGCAGCAAATAGTGCCCTCTAAGGTCAAAGTGCATAATATACCCAATGCCACTCAAGTTATTTTCTATTTCATACAATGAAATTCAGAAGGGACGGATCTGTGGAAGTCAATTAACAATGTAAGAGAAATTGGGTTTTTAAGGGATATGTGTTTAAGATGTCTCTTTTTGTTTTTCTTTTTTAGTATTGTATTGTGTTTTATTTTGTGTGTGGTTTTTTTTCCTATGTTATATTTGTTATAATTGTGGAAAATTTAATTAAAAAATTTGAGAAAGAAAGTTATTTTCTATTTCTAAAAAAAGAGGTGCCAGAACTCACCATGAATGCCTCCCTTGTTCTCTTATAATGACAATGGCACCCACCTGAGAGGTGCCAGGACTGAGTTCCGGTGAGTTCCTGCTGAAAAAAGCCATATATCTATATCTGTCTGTCTTTCTATATCTCTCATTTTACCCCCCACTTCAGCAAATAAAAAAGGCTCATACAACGGCTTACATACAGCTCTCCCTGCCTCTCGGCAGTTAAAACACAATAATAATAAATTAGTTAACAATGCAACCCTTTCAGGACACCCAGAATCAGCTGCCCTGAGGTGACCGCTTTGCTCTGCCTAATGGCAAGACCAGTGCTGGCAGGCAGTGATTTTAATTCCCCACAAAACCCTGGAGTGTCCGATATAAAGTCACTACAGGGAATTGTGGGAAATTAGGATGGCTGTCTGCTGCTGTCACCAATGTATCATGGGCAGTGCCAGATGGGGGTCATGGGGCAATCCCTCGCCCAAACAAGGAACTCCCCACCCCACACTTGCCTCCCCTTTGTGGGCATTAGCATATACTGTTACTTTTCTTTCCGAGATTTTAACGTGTGGGATACAACTCACCCACCTAGAAATTAGGGCTGGACGATATATCGTCCCAAAACCGGTTTGAAGTCCATAGTGTGATATCGGTTTCATTTCTGACCTGGCAATGTATCACAAATCATGACGTGTGTTATGGCTGGGCAATATACACGTATTGTCCCAAACTGGTTTCAAGTCCATAATTGGTTTCATAATTTTTGACCTGACAATATATTGAAAACTGTGTGTGTGTGTGTGTGTGTGTGTGTGTGTGTGTGTGCTGTGCAAAAATCACAATGTCAGGAAAACCATGAAGCCAACCAATGCCTCTACATAGCTCCAGCCTTATTTCAGACATTGTGATATATCAGTATATCACTGCATTTAGCTGGTGATATATCACAATGTTGAAAACCAGGTGTTGCCCATCCCTACTAGAAATATGAGGGACACGGGTGGCGCTGTGGGTTAAACCACAGAGCCTAGGACTTGCCGATCAGAAGGTCAGTGGTTCGAATCCCCACAATGAGGTGAGCTCCTGTTGCTCAGTCCCTGCTCCTGCCAACCTAGCAATTCGAAAGCACATCAAAGTGCAAGTAGATAAATAGGTACCACTCCAGCGGGAAGGTAAACGCGTTTCCATGCGCTGCTCTGGTTCACCAGAAGCGGCATAGTCATGCTGGCCACATGACCCAGAAGCTGTACGCCAGCTCCCTCGGCCAATAAAGCAAGATGAGTGCCGCAACCACAGAGTCGTCCATGACTGGACCTAATGGTCAGGGGTCACTTTACCTTTACCGTACTAGAAATATACTTTGTCCCTTCTGTGCAATTTTTTCCTGGTGTCACCCCTGCACTGCACTATACCCTAAACATCGCTGGCGTGCCTCAGGGTGCCTCAGGGTGCTGACGCTGGGCCTGTCCAACAGGATTTGCTCGGAAAGCACTAAGGGCTGAGAGCACTCGATACCTTCTACCCAGCGTAGCAGCTGCAGCAGTGGTTGCAGGAATATCTGGGGAGGGGGCTTTGAAGTACTTCTGTGATGGCCTGGGATTCGGACTCAGAGGCTGAACCTGAGGAATCCCAGCCTGCACAGGAGTCCCCACCTCCAGAACCAGCTGAGCCAAGGCTGGGGCTTGAGCCTGAAGGGTCCTCACCTGTCCTGGATCCTCAGATGCAGGCACCAGCTGAGTCTGCTCTGGCTCCTGAGGTGATGGAGGACCCATTGCCTGCAGGTTGCCTCTGGGTTCGGTATCCCTCCAGCCTCTCCTGAGTTGCAGAGGCTCAGGGCAGAGAGGCAGAGGGAACTAAGTTCTCACAGGAGGAGTGCTCGCCTCCAGGCCAGGAGAGGCAACTCACCTGTAGACTGGGGCCGCCCTGTGCCTCGGGGCAGATAAAAGCCAGCGAGCCCAGTCCCAGGTTGCGGGAGCAACATTGTTGGTAGCCTGTTCCTGCCTGCACCCTGTCCTGCTCTTCTGCCAGAGTTCCTGACCTCACCCGACTCCCTGCCTTGGACTCTGCTTCAGCTTTGATGGACAGCATCCATACCGCACCCCCGACCTCGGACTGGACTCGGACCTCGCCGCAAGGTTAACCCTCGGGATCAGCACAACTTCTGCCTACGCCCTTCCCCAGAACTTGCCTTGCCATCACACCTCTGAGCTCAAGCAAAGCTAGGAGCCATGGCAGTTGGACACCAGCCCACATTTACTTGCTACTATTGAAAGCACCCATATTCTGAAGACAGATGGCTGAACAGAGAAGCTCACAATTCGTTTAATCTCAGGGATTCTCTTAGGTCAGCAGGATAACAAGACTCAAAAAGTATCTTCTCCAGAGCCCAAATATTCTTTGTGAGACCCATCCAAATGACAGCAATGGATCGTCACAATATAAATCTGATTTTCTGAACTGCTTTGTGAACCGTTCCGGTTGAAAAGCAGTATACAATTATTATATTATAAAATAAATATGAATAAAAAGAGTGAGGTCATTCCTGTAAGTTTGAGAAAGATTATTACCCCCATGGGGCAGATGGAGATATTAGTTTGCCTAAGGCAATCCACAGAGCTTATAGCTCAGGGGAGATTTGAACAAGGAGTGTTCCCAGTTTGTCTCCCTCTCCCTCCCTCTCAATCTCTCTTTCTCTTTAAAATGCTAGAGTGCAGCATCTGTTATCAGCATATTTTGCTGATTTAATGGAATTTTAACTGGATACTTTACATTAAGTTTGAAATCTATTCTGGCTAGCCCCAAGTGTTTGGAATAAGATGAGTGATAAATGACTATTACATATTAAAATATGATTACTCCTAGTCCAAATGTGCCCGAGCGCAGTAACTATCGCTGTAAAGAGGCAGCTGAACCCGGCGAAGAGGTTTTGAATCTCAGTTAGAGCATTCTGGAATCCCTTCCATTTACAGACTCCAAGCCAGGAATTTTGGAAAACTTTCCATGCAGCCCAGACTAGAAGCTTAAGAAGCCAGAATAAACTAGGAGGTCTGCCAGAGTCCAGAAGGTTCCACAATGAATTGGCACAGTCCTTTTACCTACCACAAGGGGGCACCGAGCATCCCTTGCCTTCCCCCCCCCAAAAAAGGGGCAGTTTAGGACAGTTGCAGCATCTGTTTGGCTGCATTGTCTCTTGCAATGGTCCTTTGACGCTCACAAATACTTGTGACGTTGAAATCTGACCACAGTTTCCCCTTCAGGCCAAGTGGGCGTTGCAAAGCAGCCACAGAGACTGGCATCCGGGCAAAGATAACTCCTTCTTAGCTTCACATGAGAAAAGAAAAAAAAAGTCACAAGAGATCTAATGGTCCATCTACTTGGGCATTCATCGGACCCCCCCAATGGTGGCTTCAGACCTGGAGACTTCAGAGGACCGGTGCACAAGTTAATTCATAGGCATCTTCCGTGCTCATTTTGCAAATGTTAAGCTACAGAAGGCACAATGTTTTTGCATACTTTGAGGGTTAAGAAGAATTCAGCTGCCCTGCAGATTTCCAATTAGGATGCAGCAGCAGGCTCGAGTGAGGCTCACTTTGGGATTCCTCAGCTGTGGAAGGAAAGCAGAGAGGTTTATGCTTTTTACCTCAAGGTTTACCCTTCTCTCTCCCACATCTCCTCGCTCAATCCCGCAGGCAAGAATATCACAGAAGGGGTGGTGGCGGTGGAGGTCAGCGCACTGCCGAAGCCCATGAGTTGCAAGCCAGCAAAGTCCCTGGTTCGAGTCTCTGCCATGAACACACTGGGTGGTCTTTAAGGCAAGCCGTTATTATCTCGGCCTCAAGATGAAACTAGCTGTGATGGCGGTAGACCCATTTATTTAAACCTATAGCTTGTTGACCATGGGGAGGGATTTTAGCAAGGCAGTGGAGCACATGTTTTTATACAGAAAGTTGCTGGAACAATCCCTGGTGTCTCCAGCTGAAAGAGGAAAAAACCAAGAGGAAGGTGATGTGGCAGGGGGTGGGGTGGGAAAACAATTCCTCCTGAAGCCCTAGAGAGAACAATTGCCAGTCAGAGTAGACAATATTGGGCTTGATGGATAACTAATCTCACCCATAGCTGTCAACCGTCCCTTATTTGGTGGGAAAATCCCTTATCCCAGTGCTGTGTCACGCTGCTGTCCCTTATTGATGATGTCCCTTAAATTTCCCGGGTTTCAAAGGAAGCAGCTCCTCTCCCTCCCTCCCTCCCTCCCTCCCTGCCGGCCAGGGAGGAGGGAGGCTCCAACTGTGTTGCTTGGCTGCGTTGCTCACCCAATAAGGAGTCTAAGAATGACTGGGGGGGTGGAGCTTGCATGCCTTGTGCCGATCAAATCGGCCGCGTTGCCTGGGGACTCATTTTTGCTCAGCGCTTCCCAGCGGAGAGGTGACGGTGGTTTTCCTTGCTGCATCCCCTTTGCCAGGTTGCTGCGCTGTGGGAACCACCACTTGAGGCTTCGTTTGGCTGCTGGCTGGGCTTTCTGCCTTTGGCTTGTAGGGGCTCAGAATTTGAACATACCTGTGCTGGGAAAATCCCTTATTTTGGCTGCTGATCCCTTATTTTTGAGGCTGCTGGTCCCTTATTTTCAAATCTGTAAGTTGACAGCTATGATCTCACCTGGTATAAGGTGTTTTCCTATGTTCCCAAGCCAGCTCTGTCCCAATCATATATAAATAGGGAGCAGGTATCCAATTGTAAGAGCTACAGGGTTGCTGAACACTCCTCCGTCTAGGACAGGGGCTGCCAACACTGTGCCCACCAACACCTCCTTTGGTGTACGCAGAAGGAATCAGTAAATATCCTCTGAAAATTCCACAGTGCATGAGAGACTCATCCTGCTCAACTCATGTTTGTACCAGCTTGGCCTTGCTACAGGTTCCTACAGCCAGTGGCATAGTGTTAAGTTGTGGGTGACCATATCAGACGACACAGCGATTCTTCAGACAGCTCTTGTTTATTCACAGGCCAGATCAGAACTGAACTGAAGGGTTCAGCCAACCTGCTAATATAGAGCTCAGCTACAAAGCAACAGTAACAACTTTCTGTAACTATCCAATCACTGAACGTCACTTTCAATTCCTTATCTGCATATGCGGACCTGAGTGAAAACTATCTACAGTATCCCCCTGCTGGCCCAGGGTGAGAACTTCAGTACATAACACATAGCATGGAGGGGGGAGGCAGGGGGCCATGGCCCTAGGCGCAAATTTCTGAGGGGGTGCAACCTGGTGGGGGCACCTTCTTTCTCCTTGTGGATGGTGAAGGGACGCCCACCCGCACCCTGCCCCTGTGTTGGCAGAGAAGGAGGGAGGGAGGGAGGGAGGGAGGGAGGGAGGGGTAGTGTGGTGCCACTGCTGCTGCCTACTGAGGAGGGAGGGAGGAAAAGGAAGGTGGGAAAACACTTCTGGAGCCACGTGCGTTGCCCAGAGTGCCTCACTGCAAGGCAGGAGGGCGAGGCGGCATAGTGGTGTTCCTGGCTTCACGTTTCTCTGCCTTATCTCTGCTCCTAAGTTGGAGCAAGTTTGCAAGAACAGACTCCACTGATTAGATGCTGGACGGCAAAGGGGCTGACTGCTGCTCAGTCCACCCCGGGCAGCGGCAACCCATGCTACGCCCCTGCCTACAGGAGACATTTTGTGTTATGGTACATCTCCACTGTCTCACATTCCAAATATGCCCGCTGGCCCCTAAAGGCTGGTGACTTCTGCTCTGACAGATCACTCCCCTACAATCAAATGCTTCTCCTGCCCCCAAACTCCAATTTATTTGGGTTCCAATACCAAAAAAATGAGCCCAGCTGAGAGAGAAATGCTTAGGGATACAGACTGTGGGGAAGAAAGTTATTTCAGTTTACCTGCATATTTGTTGGTTCTTTAAATCAACCCCAGCCATGGACACATGGCTGAAATTACCTTCTGGGTGCAGGTATCGCTAAGGAATCTGAAGTGGGACAACAGGTAAGACTGTGCTCTTATTTGCCTCCACTTATGCTCTTCTATTTTATACGTACTCAAAGCAAATATTGCAAAGGCGCTGTTGTCTCCAGAGTAGTCTCTAGCCTTCTCTCTCTCTCAGTTCCAAAGGAAGCCAAACTTAGGATGGGGAGAAATTCTATTCAGTTTGCACTGAATGATGAGGCTATCCGGGGCTTTTGTTCAGCCATAACTCAGTTTGGGCACCTCTCAGAGGGGGGGCACCTTTGTCATTACAGTGGTACCTCGGGTTACATACGCTTCAGGTTACATACGCTTCAGGTTACAGACTCCGCTAACCCAGAAATAGTGCTTCAGGTTAAGAACTTTGCTTCAGGATGAGAACAGAAATTGTGCTCCGGCGGCACGGCGGCAGCAGGAGGCCCCATTAGCTAAAGTGGTGCTTCAGGTTAAGAACAGTTTCAGGTTAAGTACGGACCTCCGGAACGAATTAAGTACTTAACCTGAGGTACCACTGTATAAGAGAACGAGTGAGGTGCACATGGTGAGTTCCAGCACCTCTTTTTCTAGGAAAATAGCACCACGGCTACCTAATGTTTCCTTTCTGAAACAATATGCAAAATATGAAGCGTGGCCATCCCTCATAATAAGCACATCTCTGTATTTTGAAATGCCATTCTCTAGCCAAGTGTACAGAAATGTGTGCATTTTCAAAAAATATGTACAGTACAGTAGGCAAAATTGTCTACGGGCATGTGTGTATTAGTATAAATTTGCACTAAAATGCTTGTGAGTACAGTGGTACCTCGGGTTAAGTACTTAATTTGTTCCAGAGGTCCGTACTTAACCTGAAGCTGTTCTTAACCTGAAGCACCACTTTAGCTAATGGGGCCTCCTGCTGCTGCCGCACCACCGGAGCACGATTTCTGTTCTCATCCTGAAGCAAAGTTCTTAACCCGAGGTACTATTTCTGGGTTAGCGGAGTCTGTAACCTGAAGCGTATGTAACCTGAAGCGTATGTAACCTGAGGTACCACTGTACTTTAAACAAAAATGTCAAACTGATATGGAAATGTAGAGAACGGAAGTTAAAGTGGGAAATATGAGAAACTGAGAGAAAATGACATGGACAGATTCACTTATCCGTACACCAAATGCAGGTCATCCTGGCCCTAGAACTTCTCACTGGTCAGGGTAGTGAGCCACAAGCAGTGTTGTATTCCGGCCTCCATTTAGTCTCTTGGTAGAGCGGATGGGATGGCTACTTTTTACTGGCGCATCTCCCTCTGAGCTCAGCCTCCAGCAAAGGTTTCCTTAGAGCTGCTCCACCTCCCTCTCTTTCCCCCAAACTCTTGTTCATGGGTAGGCAAACTAAGGCCCGGGGGCCGGATCCAGCCCAATCGCCTTCTATTGCCACAAACGGTCCTGGAATCAGCGTGTTTTTACATGAATAGAATGTGTCCTTTTATTTAAAATGCATCTCTGGCTTATTTGTGGGGCCTGCCTGGTGTTTTTACATGAGTAGAATGTGTCCTTTTATTTAAAACGCATCTCTGGGTTATTTGTGGGGCATAGGAATTTGTTCATTTTCCCCCCCTTCAAAATATAGTCCGGCCCCCCACAAGGTCTGAGGGACGGTGGACCGGCCCCCTGCTGAAAAAGTTGGCTGACTCTTGTTAGACTGAGCAGAAGAGCTTCATGGCAAGGAGGGGTGGGCGGTGGGGACTGATTCGTCTTTTTTTTTTTTTTAATAGCAGCAGATATTGCAGCAAGCTGGGTCCGTTGCCGGAAGCCTCCCAGGTAATGAATGGGTAATAGGATTACCTGGGAGATCCCAGGGGGATGCTACCACCTGCAGAAACTCCATCTGTTTGTATTTGTTAGTCTTGCAGTCCTGACAGGGCCGAGGTCATTGGAGGGGCCTGACCCAATCAACAATCAACACAAAGGGAGATGGGTTTCATATTACAGATGTGGCCTGAGGCCTTGAACTCCCTGCCTCCACCAATGAAGTGGGACAGGGGGAGATGATGAGAGAAAGATGGATTTGATCGGCCTCCAAAGCACCGTATCTAGTGGAGTAATGTTGACTTGAGGTGTGTGTTGCAGGTAGACAGCTTCCTCTTTGGCTATCCCGTCAATGTGGAGTTTGTCTTGGTAGAAATTATTTATTTTAGTTCATTAGCTCTCCCCAACATTTCTCCGATGAAAATAGGGACGTCTTATTATACCCTCACCCATCTGACTGGGTTGCCCCAGGCACTCTGGGCAGCTTCCAACATACATAAAACATAATAAAACATTAAACATTATTTTTTTAAAAAGTTCACTATACAGGGCTGCCTTTGGATGTCTTCTTAAGGTCGCGAAGTTACTTATCTCCTTGGCTCGGAGGTCACGTAACTCCATATCCTCCAACATTTCTATGATGAGAGGGACGTACTAAGGAAAAGCGGGACATTCCGTGATCAAATAAAAAACCGGGATGGCTTCTGTAAATCCGGGACTGTCCCTGGGAAATAGAGGGGTCTGCATTCTCAAGCTTCTACTTTCCACAACTCTATGCCGGAGTGCCATTTGCAGCTTTCAGTAGAGTGAATTGGGCTGAGGAAATGCTTTCAGAAGGAAGGGAAAGGCTGCCAGACACATAACAATGATGTCAAAAATATACTTTGTAGAAACGCCATCCTCCATCCCTGAACTGCAGCAGTCTTAAGTGAGGAGGTTCTAGCAGAGACAGATTAGTACACAAGGGCAAGGGAAGAAGTGATGGTCTTGTCCTGTCCATCCATTGTAGATTGTCTTATGTGGGCTGGCTGAGGGCAGGTTGAGGTTGGTGGGGCAGTCCCTCCTTTGTCATAATGGACCAGTCTCCTCTGCTGGCCACAAACAGTTGCCTTGGGAACAGGGCAGAGCACTATAGAGATGCAGTGCTAGAGTGGCTCCCCCATCCACCTTGGGTGGTTCTGGTCTGCAGGTGGTAGCTTTCAGGTGGAAATTTAAGGACAGCTTGTCACTCCGGTCTCATGCGTAAAATTTACATGCATGATAAGTAACCTTTCAAAAATAATGTTAGTTGTTGGTCCAAATTATAAGACGATCACTGTTGATCATTCAAATGAGCCTTTAGGCAACCTGTTTCAAACTGGGCAGAAAACCTGGTTAGTCCTGAGATGAGACGGGCCCCCATGAACTGAACTTGCCTGTCCATACGCCTTCCAATTGTAACTTTAAGCCAAGATGCCTGTCCTCTCCAAACACATCAGAGCCACCTCCGCAACCCTAACTGGATTAGATCATTCCCAGAAGCCAGCCCATTTTGCTCAGACCCCTTCTATAAACAGCTCACTTCAGACTTTCTTCATTTTTCCAAATCGAATTTATTTCAGGCACATTTGAAGTCATTGTGCCAGCTTGTGATTTCATTAGCCGGGCCCATGGCCTGCGGGTTGGAAAGGCCTGTCGGCTCGATGGAGATCTATAGTCCAATATCGGCCCAAGGAGCCATAAAGTCAGGTTCCCAGCAGAGAGATTAGGGGGGGGGCAATCTACTCCTGGCTTTTACGTTGTGTGTGATGGATTAGCATATAAATCTCCACATCACACCACACATCAGGAACAGGGGTGGTGGTGGAAGCAGCTATCTCGTTCAGGCCAAGTTTTGAAACCCAGAGTGATTTTTGAGGCCGCCTGCCAGGTTCTCGCCCAACCAGGAAAAAGTCAGCATCAGATTCTGCGACAGTCGCCAAAGAGATCAGCTTGCAAAGAAGGAGATTATCACACTTGTCCTCGTGCATATCCTGTTACTGTGCTCCAGGAAGGATAAAACTCCAAAACAGCCTCTTTTGAATGCATCTTACTCTTCTCTCTGGAACATCCTCCTTAGTCTCCCCCCAACACACAGTGAAAGTACCCTCAGCATGAGCCTTGCAAGTCCTTTTGGCCACCAAAGTTAGGGTCGGCAATCAGTATTGTTGGGCACCTGTCAAAGCCCATGCATAGGCAAGGGCGCACTGCTGGCACTCCCTGTTCCTGCCACTGCTCCTCTCACCACTGCCACCTGCTGGCCTCTGGTCCAAAGAGTGTGTTTGAAATCTACTCGGAGTCAAGAGTGGATTTCATGCTCTTTCTTCAGCTCATAGTGGTGAGGAGGAATGGAAGTTCCCCCAGAATGTCTGCTTTATATACTTTATTTACACAATGGGCGCCACGTGATTGGCTAATTCCGGGATTCACCTGTAGGCCAATCAGGTTGCGGGTTCACTTCCACCTGGAGCTGGATTGGGTGCCTCCTGTGGACCAATCAGACTGCTGCATTCTGGACCCTATTGTTCTAGGACCAATCAGACTGCTGCATTCTGGACCCTATTGTTCTAGGACCAATCAGACTGCTGCATTCTGAATCCTATTCAACTCAGTACATGACAGCGTTCAAGCAAGAAAAGCAAGTGAGAAGAGGCAACGCCTGCCACCACACGGTCACTTGCCTGCCCTTTCCATTGGGGTGTCAGAGGAAGTAGCCAGTGCTGGGGAGGAGGGATGCCTACAAAGGGCATCTTGCCCTGAAGCCCCACAAAAACCTGGAGCCAACTCTGCCAGCTAAGCCTTTTCCAGACTAACTACCACTGGGAAGATCCTTTCCCCATGTTGTACATGTTGCCCAATGCAACAGGAGTGTTCGGGGCAGGAATCATGTCCATGGAGAGTCTTGAAGTTGCGCTGAGAGGGCTGAGATTCAGCCGTTACCTACTTTTTGGTCAAAGAGGGACAAGCAGGAGACCAGATACACCAGTCCAACGGGTCATATCTCCCACTTCTTCTATGGAAGACCAATCTGTCAATGCAATCTCAGCCTCAGTGGCCTGGAGTTTTGTTAAGCATCCCAGAATAAGGTCACCATATGTTCCACCATGCTCACCATGTGTTCACTGGTATTTGCTTAAAAAAGAAGAAAAACTGTAGTGAGGAGAGACACGCTTCTCCAAACAATTAGAGACATTGAGTGGATATCTACTAGGGGTTTGAAAGTAAATCTGCTGCACTGCCAGCTAAGCAATTGCTGCTCAATGTCTAATGACAGGGCCGGCCCTGCTTTTTCAAGGATTGTTTCCCATGTTCAGACTGAAGCAGGAATTCAGATACCTTCAGAATTACCCTTATGGCATTTTCACAAGTTTCTGAAAGGGCTTGTAAGCTCGACTTATCATATTTCTGCACATGTGTGAACAGTGTTAACAAAATCTGGGGGGGAAAGCTATTTTAACTAATCAGATAATCCATTTCCAAAAGCGCCTTTTGATACCTTTCTCTGGAGACAGAGAATCACGTTTAGAGGGTTGAAAGTGTTTTGACAAGAGCCCTAGGTTCCCATGGTGTGTACACATACTTATTTCATTTTGACCCTCTGCTACCTCTGGCCAAACAGATTGGGCAGGTTTTTGAAACAATACGGAAACCTGCCCAACAAGTTTCAACCGAGGCAAAAGTGTAAGTGAGCAGGAACCTTTTCCCTTCCAAGCCCTTTTTCAGCTATTGGGAGGAAAAATGACTGCTGTCTCTAGGCTGGACTTCAGTTTGACCTGAGAGGAAATATTATGCCTTGCCCTCTCAATGCCCAGGCTTGGGTACCTCTTGCATAGCCAAGCTCTTTGCTTGTCAGGATCCAGCCATGGAGACTTGACAGACATTGAAGCATCTAGATTAGAAGGAAGCAGGCGAGGCAGGAAAAAGCGAGTTGGGAGAAACTTGCCTGCGCTGATACAGCTTAATCAGCCATGTGCTGACCCGCAACGCGAAGATGTGGGCCAGCTTCCCTGCAATGCCAGGGTTTTCTTAACTTTTTGGACTCATCCGTGCGCCAGGGAATGGAGCGGGGCGGGTGGGGGGGCGGGAGCAAGGGGGAAAGTTTGGTGCCAACTCACCACTCCACGCAGATCTTCTCTGCAGTTCAAACCACTTGCAGATGTGACAAGGAGAGAGGAGATGGGGGAAGAAAAGCTGCAACATCTGGAAAAGTTTGGGGAAGGGACAAGCAGGGGGCTTAAAGGAGTGGGTCCTCATAAGCGTGGAAAAGGAATGAGCCCTCTCCACCCAGCCCCTTCGCAGACTGCGAAATTGTTTCATTTTGGACACAGATGCACAGGCGCAACATCATTTGGACTGCATTCCTGACTCTCCGGGACATCGGGCTGTCATTTTAGAACAGAGATAAAGTACCTGTGGTCCTCTGTTGATGCACCCCAACTTCCCTGTTGCCCCATCTCCTCACTGTCCAATTCCACAGCAGTAATGTCACTGCTGGAACGCGGTGTGGCGCTGTGGGTTAAACCACAGAGCCTAGGACTTGCCGATCAGAAGGTCGGCAGTTCGAATCCCCGCGACGGGGTGAGCTCCCACTGCTCAGTCCCTGCTCCTGCCAACCTAGCAGTTCGAAAGCACATCAAAGTGCAAGTAGATAAATAGGTAGTGCTCTGGCGTGAAGGTAAACGGCGTTTCCGTGCGCTGCTCTGGTTCTCCAGAAGCGGCTTAGTCATGCTGGCCACATGACCCAGAAGCTGTACGCCGGCTCCCTCGGCCAGTAAAGCGAGATGAGCAACGCAACCCCAGAGTCGGCCACAACTGGACCTAATGGTCAGGGGTCCCTTTACCCTTTAATGTCACTGCTAGGAAGCTAGATCCACTGTGCCATCTCTCCCTGCCACCCACACCTCATCTGAGAGAGAGATGTCCTATACAGTAGTGAGCTATAGTGCTGGTCCAAGACATTTTGAGGCCTTGGATAGCACAGCAAACACAGTACAGTGGTACCTTGGGTTAAGAACTTAATTCATTCTGGAGGTCCATTCTTAACCTGAAACTGTTCTTAACCAGAGACACCACTTTAGCTAATGGGGCCTTCCTCTGCCACTGCGCTGCCACACAATTTCTGTTCTCACCCTGAAGCAAAGTTCTTAACCCAAGGTACTGTTTCTGGGTTAGTGGAGTTTGTAACCTGAAGCGTCTGTAACCTGAAGCATCTGTAACCCGAGGTACCACTGTACCCCCAAGTCAAGCTGCACCATACTCCCACAAGCACCTCTTTAATAACTAATATGGTGCCACCATTTTATTGCAGCCTAAATCAGCTTCCCACTGCCTAATGGTAGGGGTGGCCCGAAGGTCTGTCTTGTCCTTGTATGGGGCAGTGGCAGCTCTCCCTCATCTTGGTGAGTGTCTTTTCTTGGCTACCTGAGATTCCTTTTAGTGGAAATATCAGAAACTGAAACAGCATCCTTAAATAACATACCCTTCAGGTGTGTGAAGAGCTGTTGCGCTCCTTCTGGGGTGGGGTGGGGCTTCCCAGGATGTTGGACTAGATGGGCCTTTGGTCGGATCCAGCAGGGCTATTATGTGCCCCACCAAGCTTTTTGGGGCACCCAAAAATCCTGGAACCAGGCCTGGAGAAATAATCCACACAGCGTTCTAGGCTGGGGACCAAAATACACTCCACCAGGCAGGGTCAGTGAGGTAAAGCTCTGAGTTACTAGACATTTTCTTGCCAGTAGAGCGAAAGCCCTCAGGGGAAGTCCAGGGAACCCACTTGGCTGCCTTTAATTAAATACTCAGTTGCAATGCTAAGGCAATAGGGAGCACTGAATGTGCATACATTTCAATGAATTAATCTCTGTGTTAAGAGAACCAGGCAGAAACCTACTGAACAGAGCAGTGGACTGAGTGGCTCTGGTAAAGAGCTGCTGGGTTGGCTGAATGGGGCACAAATCTGTCCAAAGATCCAAATTCTACGGTCAAGAGAATGAACTTTTGGGTCAAAATCTGATAAAGACACCTTTGCAGCAGCAAATTGAGCTGCGGCAAATAAGTGGTCCTCTCACATCATGCCTTCACTGGCTGCCAGCAAAATGTCCAAAACTGAAGTTGACCTAAAGTTTATATTAGGCTGCCAGCCAAGCAGGCTAGGCTGTTGGGGGAGGCGCAATTGAGGCCTGGGGAATCTTATAGCAGTGGGGAGCTCATTGCTTTTCAGACCTTTAGTTGAGGCACTGGATTTGGAGGGCGCAGAGGGCCTACGCAATATGAAAATGAACAAGAGGGAATGTATTTAGGAGAAGTGAGAATTAGGGAATAGGGGACACGGGTGGCGCTGTGGGTTAAACCACAGAGCCTAGGACTTGCCGATCAGAAGGTCAGCGGTTCGAATCCCCGTGACGGGGTGAGCTCCCGTTGCTCGGTCCCTGCTCCTGCCAACCTAGCCGTTCGAAAGGACATCAAAGTGCAAGTAGATAAATAGGTACCGCTCCGGCGGGAAGGTAAACGGCATTTCCGTGCACTGCTCTGGTTCACCAGAAGCGGCTTAGTCATGCTGGCCACATGACCCAGAAGCTGTACGCCGGCTCCCTCGGCCAGTAAAGCGAGATGAGCGCCGCAACCCCAAAGTCAGCCACGACTGGACCTAATGGTCAGGGGTCCCTTTATCTTGCCTCTAAATCAGGTTTAGGGAACCTGTGCACTCTCCCTCCCCTTCAGATGTACTTGGGCTGCAACTCCTGCTACCTCTGACCACTGCTGGGGGTTTTTTGTGGGGAGTTTTAGTCCAAGACCTTCTGGAAAGCCACAAATTCCCGACATGTTTTAAGTGGAAATGTAAAACAGTTACACAAGTCTGAGCTATATGTGGCTATAGAGCGCTGCTTTGTGCCTCATGTGTGTTTGCTATGATCTTGGGCCTTTGGGTCTCTATGATTCTGCTTGCCATGGCTCAGACAAGCATTTATTATTTATTTATTCATTCATTCATTCATTCATTTTATTATTATTATTATTATTATTATTATTATTATTATTATTATTATTATTATTCCGCCTTTTTCCCAGTCCAGGACTCAAGGCAGCTCTTACACAGATAAAACAGAACAATCTGAAAGCACAGAAAAGGCAATTGTTCAGAGGCTCTTGACTTATATGCAGGGCTTTTTTTTCAGCTGGAACTTGCTGGAACTCAGTTCTGGCACCTCTCAGGTGGGCGCCATTGCCAATCTAAGGAGGTGTTCATAGTGAGTTCTGGCACCTTGTTTTTTAGGAAAATGTTGTTGTTGTTTAGTCGTTTAGTCGTGTCCGACTCTTCGTGACCCCATGGACCAGAGCACGCCAGGCACTCCTGTCTTCCACTGCCTCCCGCAGTTTGGTCAAACTCATGCTGGTAGCTTCGAGAACACTGTCCAACCATCTCATCCTCTGTCGTCCCCTTCTCCTTGTGCTCTCAACAACATCAGGGTCTTTTCCAGGGAGTCTTCTCTTCTCATGAGGTGGCCAAAGTATTGGAGCCTCAGCTTCATGATCTGTCCTTCCAGTGAGCACTCAGGGCTGATTTCCTTCAGAATGTATCGGTTTGATCTTCTTGCAGTCCATGGGACTCTCAAGAGTCTCCTCCAGCAGCATAATTCAAAAGCATCAATTCTTCGGCAATCAGCCTTCTTTATGGTCCAGCTCTCACTTCCATACATCACTACTGGGGAAACCATAGCTTTAACTATACAGACCTTTGTTGGCAAGGTGATATCTCTGCTTTTTAAGATGCTTTCTAGGTTTGTCATTGTCTAGAAAAATAGCACTAGGTATATTTCCCTGCCTTTCTTCTAAGGAGCTGAATACAGTATCGGGGTTGGTTCCCCACCCCCACCATTTTTCTCCTCACAAACAACCATGTGAGGTAGGTTTGGGGCCGAGAGGTTGTGACTACCTCAAGATCACCAGGTCAGCTTCATGGCAGCGTGGAGATTTCAAATCGGGCATCCCTTCTCCTAGCTAAAACCTCCCACTCTTTGCACAAGGAGCATCACCTGGTTGCTCATCCTCCTCCACATCTGCCCCTGAGCTGGTGGTCAAGGTCCTAGATTCGGGGGGGAAGCGGGGGGTCAAGAGGGAGAAGGTAATTCCCGCCAGCAGACTCCCAGAGATGCAGAGGACCAGTCTCCCTCTCTCTCCTCTGAGCTCCACAGCTCTCCACAATTCTTGCCTTGTCCAGGCCTCTTGGCCGGGTCTCAAGTCAAACAAAGTAGACGGCTGGTTACCGCAAAGCTGAGGTGATTCCGGGGGCTGCAGGGCCAAGCCAGGCGGCCCAGGAACAACGGGGCTATTGAGGGAAAGGGACCTCAGCGAAGAGGAGGCACAAACATTCGTCCTTGCATCTTGCCAGATTATGCACCGGCGGTGGGGTACAATGAGGCCCGTGTGGAGAAATGGGCACCCTGTTCTGAAGCGCAGGGAGGCAAAAAGGGGAGACTGCTCGTGTCGTAGCCTTTGGTGGCATGTGCAGAATGGGGAAAGGACCTCTGTCAAGGTCTTTCAAGGACTTCTGTTTACCTCTCCCTTTGCAAGTGCCTAGGTCCGCCTGCCCCAACCTGGTGCCCTCCACATACTTTGGACTACAAATCCCATCGCCACAGGCCAGCCAAGAGTCGGGGGCGATGGGAGTTGTAGTCTGAAACATCTGGAGGCCACCAGCTTGGGGAAGACTGGCCTGGGAAATTGTGGGGTAACACTATAGTTTCCAATGGAAACATATGCTTGGAAATAAAGGCGCTTGAGGAATATGTGTTTATTGAGTGTTCATCCCAACTTGTTTTGCTGTGAGATAAGACGATGTTGGCTATTTAAAGGAGCGTTCATTCTGTTCTGCTTGCAGGGAGGTTAGATGGCACTGTGTCAAAGCGAGTGTCACCCCACACTTTCCTATCACTTTCCTTAACGCAAAAAGTCCGTCCTTTAGAGCTTAATGTAGGGATGGGGAACATGGTTTTTTAGTCAAGGGCCACATTCTGGTGGTGGATGGGACCATAGCTGTCAACTTAGATTTGAAAATAAGGGACCAGCAGCCTCGAAAATAAGGGATCAGCAGCCAAAATAAGGGATTTTAGCCAACCACCTGAAATACGAAGTTAAAAGGGACCAGATAATTTTGGAGAGCAGCGCTGGTTTTTAGCCCTTCGTTTCCAGAGGTTGCTGCTCAAGCTGATGAAACACTGCAATTAAATAACTATAAGCAGCAACCACTTTTCGCACAAAACGAAGTCCAAGCTACGAAGATGCTACCCCAGGCAGAGACGCTCAGTTTGGCGGCCGCGAGGAGGATGGCGGCGGAAGGGCCCGAGGCTCCCGCCAGTCCCGGCGGGGAGGGGCTCCCGGGGGCCAAGGCTGGTGAGAGGAGGCCGGGGGGGGGGGCGGGCAGCCAAGCAACACAGTAGGATCCTCCCTCCTCCCTGGCCAGCAAGGAGGGAGGGAGAGGAGCTGCTTCCTTTGAAACCTGGGAAATTTAAGGGACAGCAGCGGGACACGGCGCTGGGATAAGGGAGTTTCCCGCCAAATAAGGGACGGTTGACAGCTATGGATGGGACAGGACCAGAACCAACAGTGGGAGGGCCACTCCTGTCTCCATCTGCTAGCCCATATCCCATTTCACCCCCTTGTTACCACCCACATGAAATCAGGCCCAAATTTGCCCACCCTTGGGGTAGGTTAAAAATGCGCTCCCAATTAATCAGGGCTTTTCTAAATCTTTTAATTTAAGACCAGCTGTCTCTGAGGCAAAGGACAAGATGGGGCCTTAGCCACCCTAATTCCATGTACAGAAGCCAACAGGACTGCAGTCGAATGTCACTTCAACAGAGGTGACAGGGTGCAGCAAGGCTAGCTTGGGGGGCAAGCACCCTCCACCTGAAGCAGCCTTTTTTCTCTGCTTATGATAGGGCCCTCCTCTGTTGCAGAAGACTGAGCAGCCCCTGCAAAGTAGGCCAGATGATTAAAAGTTCCTGTCCGGGCCGGCTCAGGAGATGTTGGCACCTGAGGCGAACAACAAAATGGGGGTCCCCCACTAGGAAAGAAGGGGCGAGGGAAGATCTACACCAGGAACAAGCGGGTAGCGAAGATCTAAATTGGGAAGAAGGGCGGGAGGACCACAAAAGCGTCCTATTCACCCAGAAGCTGCAGTAGACGGCATTCGGGGGCATTGCTGATAAGGCAAATCCAGCCACCAAGGAATGGGCCACAGCTATCACCGCCTCCACAGCGGTGGCAGCAGGCGATGCATTCCTTGGGAGGCTGAATTTGCTGCCCCTATGGACCCTGCCGCCTGAGGCTGTTGCCTCATGGGTGGGCCGGCCCCTGGTTCCTGTATATTCCCCCTGTTGGTCCCTGTGAGAAACAGGATGCTGGTTAAGGACTTTGGGCCTGATCCCGCAAGGCCAGTCTGGGGCACTCACAAAGCTTCAGCTTTTTTATTTAAAAACAAAACTACTCCCCTACACAAATTTTAATTTTCCTGGCATTTACAGAGGTTGCATGCCAAAAGCTGGGTCTTGCATGCAGTGGCAGAAACACGCAACTTGCTGAGAATTGGCATATGCTGGATGTTCCCACGGTTACCATGCACTGAAGGCCTGTCAGTAGGCCCATTTTGAGTACTATATTTGGGGAGATAAGGGACAACTGTGGTCTACACAGACATCTAGTGGTGAAGACTAGCAATTACAGCTATAAAAAAGGAGACAGAGTAGAACCAAACAAACCCAAAAGGTACTGTATATGCATCACCTTCTACAAAAATGGCAGGCACTTGTTTCACTGTTAAGCAAGTCTTTATTTTATTTATATTTCAATGTATTTATTGCACTTCAATATTAGACAAAAAATAAACTCTCTCTCTTTCTTGTCGGTATCTTTTGCGAGCCTTTTGGACTCCAAACAGCAGCAACAGCAGCAGCACCAGCAGCAGCAAATAAAACCCTCTCTATTTTCCCTTTGCAGCAAATATACTCCGGTTTAGGGAGGGAATTCTTTGTTATAACATACATTTTTTTCCTCTAGATTTCTAAGAAAAGTGCAATGTTTGGTTTGTTTTTTCATTTTAAAAGCAGTGTTGAACAACAACAACAGCAGCAGCAACAGTGTCCGTCCCACCCTGCGAAGAACACAGATATCCCCCACATCATGCACACAGGAGGGTGACTGAAACATGCCATGAGAGCTCCTGTCAATGGGATGTAAAAAGACCTGATATGTTTCAATGCAGAGAATAGGGCGGCAGGGCTGACTACAGCCAAGTTAGGACACTGGGGGGTGGGAGCAGGAGGGTGGTCCTACAGGAGAGAAGTGGGAGGCCAAGACCCCTTTTTGGTCACCTCCCTTACAAGTTCCCCCTCAAAAAAGAATAAAATAAAATCCCAACCAACCTCAAGGTTTGGCTCCTTCTAAATCTACACAGTCTCACATACAAAAGTTGAGGAAAACAATTCCTGGGATCTCTGGAGCTACATAACCAAGGCTGTGTGTAATCCATGTGCCTGCACTTCCAAGCATGGAATCTAGCATCCTTAGAACATCTTTTTAACAGAAAATAAATCTTTTTCCCCTGACAACCCAAGAGTAATTTTGAAAACATTGGACTTTGCAAGGTGAGGTCCGAGACCTAAACTACACATGACAATGGCAGAAATCACATGTAAACCAGAGAACGACTGGGGTGGGGTATAGCTTAAAAGCTCCAAAGGGGCACAATGAACTGTCCCCAACACCGGCCATCTTTCTCTCCTTCAAAGCTCCTTTCCCCAGGCACTTTTAGCTGGTGTTGAGCCTGGGTGGGGTGAGGTGGGGGAGGGGGACTACGGAGAAAAGAACAGGGACAAAGGAATGGTTCAGAACATCGCCACCCCCAGCCACCCATGTGCCCCTTTGGTGTGCAAAACCATGCAGAGACACCTATACTTCAGACACGGGCCTGCCAGCATCATGTGTAGCTTGGGTATCAGAAACCAAGTAGAACTTGCAGGGATCACTAGGTGAAGCACCCTGTGCCCCCATCACCAGAAAAAAGGGGGGGAAACCCACACATTTCCCATCTGGTGGAAGCAGCATAAACTGTACAGAATAAACAAATGCTGTATTTAATTTGCATAATTTACCCAGGTCACAAATTTAAGCATTTCTTGGCTCAAAATCTGGTGTGTGTGTGTGTGTGTGTGTGTGTGTGTGAGAAGTGTAGAGTACACACAGCCTTCAGTATAGCGAATGGAGGGAAATGTTGGAACCAAGCTAATTCTAGGTTCCATTCTGTTCCCCGCCTCCCCAGACACAAGCCAACTAACTGGTTGTTAGGAAAGAGCGATTAGCCGGCAGTCTAGGGTTATATTCACACATCTGGAATAAGAGACTGGGGATTAAATATAACAAAGGCAGCTTCGGAAGATAGCCAGGACTCTGGGGCTCTGTGCCCCATATCCTGGAAAGTGAGCAAGATCTACAGGTTCAAATGGAAAGCTAGGTTCTGGAATTCTGGGAGAGAGTACTCATACAGCTTCGCTCTTCTGGAAAAAGACAGCACCATTGCCTGGAAGGAACTGGTAAGGTTGGGTGGAATGGTATTTGGAGTGTTTGCTTTGCTTAGCCCTTTCTACCTAAGGGCTCAGCTAACCTCTGCTTGTTTCCCTAAACCTTACTTGGCAAGGAAGGCACTCCTGCTTCTTCCATTTGCCCTTCTGAGAGCCTGCCCTCCCCCAAACCCTGTCTGCTCAGAATTTAGCCCTCCAAAAGTCAATGGGGCTTACTCCCAGGTAAGCAAGGTTAAGGACTGCAGCCTTAGCCCCTTTGCAGCGGTCCTCTTCCCACACCATGGGGCCCGACGCCTTCCTAGCATGCTATGGCCGCCTCCGAAAGTTGAGAGCAAGTCTGACCTGTGTACTAGTGGAAGCCCCTATTGTGTTTTTGCTTGCAACATTTACAAAATATATATTATATTGACATAGACACTTTGTCACAGGTGTGACAAAGAGGACTTGCTCAGTTGCAGGGATGGAAGTGGGAAAGTTGAGCAGTTCTACTTTACGCATCTGAACATTAACACCTACCCGGTAAAATCTGTAGCATAAACTGAACGTCTTAAGAGACGGTATAGCAATTAGTTCTGTGTGTGCAATCCCTTCTTCGGGAAAGAGCAGCAACGAAACAGAGCAAACTCCCCACCCCAAAGAAACGAATTCTAAAAAAGAACTGCGGGGGAGCTTGAGTCCTGGGGCTGCGGTAGCATGCAGATAAAAGGAAAGGAGCTAGAGTTGCAACATTCGCCTTATCAATTTGTCCTTTTTTCCTCCTCTCCCCCACCCATCCCACAAAGCGCTACCAAGAGTTATTATAATTACGCACAATAAACCCAGTGTTTTTATATACAGAACTTCAACACAATATCACATGGAAAGTAAGATATATATGCATGTACTGTATATATATATATATATATATATAAATATAAATATATACATATATATATCAGCACACATTTGAAAAACAACACGGTACAACGCGTGTCCAGCTCGTTTGCCTGATCTCCTCTAGCAAAATAAATGATCTTCAATCTGCACAGCGCCGCGGAGAGCACTATCTGGGAAACAAACCCTTCCTCCTGTGTCTGGTCTCCTCGCCAGGGAGGGATCCGCTCTAGTAGATCCCAGCTGCGATGGGCTATGGGTTCCCCTCCCTTGCCGGATCCCTTAGGCTCCTCTCCTTTCACCGTCACCATCTTCTCCCCACGGAGCAAAATTTAGTCCGATGCATTAAGTTTGCTTGATGGTCGATTCTTGGTTCTTCTTACCCAAAACTCGCAGGGTTTCAGAAGCCGTCCAGTCCAGCGGGCTTACGGGTTGATCCGGAAGGCAAGGAGTTTCTCTGAATGTTGGTTGTTGAGGGTTCTCAGGTCAGGCAGGCGGAGGAGCAGCTTGGGGAAAAGCGTGGAGTCGTCCGGGTGCTTCTTAGTCACGAGAGTCCGCAAGGCCCGGATTAACGTCTCCTGGAGGATTTCGACTGCATCCACGTCAGAGATGCCAGAGCGATCTGAAAACCAAAGCAAAGGTATTGAGTTGACAGAAACAGGAAAGACAACGTGGAGAACAGAGGGGTTTTCATTTCCCTGGGGAAAGAATGGTACAGTGGTAGAAGAAGAGTTTGGATTTGATATCCTGCTTTATCACTACCCGAAGGAGTCTCAAAGTGGCTAACATTCTCCTTTCCCTTCCTCCCCCACAACAAACACTCTGAGGTGAGTGGGGCTGAGAGATTTCAGAGAAGTGTGACTAGCCCAAGGTCACCCAGCAACTGCATGTGGAGGAGCGGGGAAGCGAACCCGGTTCACCAGATTACGAGACTACCGCTCTTAACCACTACACCACACTGGCTCTCTCTGGTACCTCTGGATGCGAACGGGATCTGTTCCGGAGCCCCGTTCGCATCCTGAAGCGAATGCAACCCGCATCTGTGCGTCGCCACTTCTGCATGTGACGTCATTTTGAGTGTCTGCGCATGTGCGAGAGGCGAAAACTGGAGGTATCGCGCTCCGTTACTTCCGGGTCGCTGCGGAGCGTAACCTGAATACGCTCAACCTGAAGCACATTTAACCCGAGGTATGACTGTAAAGTTGAAATAGTTGCAATGTTTACTTGTCAGCATCAAGCTCACTTATTAGAGACACCCTGACATTATGATGCAGATGACAATTCAACATTAAAAAAAGTAATAACCCTGTTCTGAAATGACCCAAATTCTGCACCAATAAATTATGCTGGAATACACACACACACACAAAATGAAGGCAGGGAAGCTTCACTGCTGACTATCGGAAATATCATTCAGCAACTGCTTTGAACTTCTGAAAAAAAATTTGCCAGGCGTTTCTCATACCAATTTGCCCCATAAAAGCTAGAAATGTAAATTAAATTTGCTTTTAAAAAAACAAACACACACATCCAAAGCCAGCCCTTTATCAGGATGTTTTTAATGTTTGATGTCTTATCATATTTTTATATGTATGGGAAGCTGCCCAGAGTGGCTGGGGCAACCCAGCCAGATGGGCAGGAGATATATTATCTCAAGGTATTTTACTGTTACTCCATATTTTGTTTTGGTTTTTTGTGTTATGTGTGTGTGTGTGTGTGTGTGTGTGTGTGTGTGTAAATGAAAATAAATCTTTTTAAAAAAACTGATCAACAGGGTAAGTAGTGATGGCTATAAAAGATTAGGATCCCTCTGTAAATACTGCAGTCTTCTAGCTCTAACCTCTGTTTGCAGGGCTGGGCGCCTTTAATTGCTCCAAGGCGAGAAGGAATCATTTGGGATTCTCCCAGCACAGGACCGCAAGTACAGCGAAAGCCTTTAATGCAATCCGCAGAATGCTCCTCCTACCCAACAAAGCCAGTTATGACCCCTTGACTCACCCGCTGAAACCAGGACTACGGCCATGAAGAGCGCCATTTCCTGTGCGTCCAAGTCCAGGGAACTGAGCTTCTCGCTGAACTCAAACATGGCGTCCAGCAGGGAGCCCATGCCCATGGTGCGTAGGCTGCAGAGCGAGTATGTCTCCCCGCTCAGGAAGGTCACCACCTTCTCCTTGGGGCTGAACAGGGAGGAGAAGCGAACCATCAGCACCTGGGAAGGGAAAGAAGAGGGGAAGGTTGAGGGCTAAGCAAACGGGCTGCCACTTTGACCAACATCCTAGGAATGAAGAAAAAGGCCTTCATGAGCTAATCGTTCATTGATTCCAAAACAAGGCTTTGGAATTGCCTGTTGCCATGTCCTATTACCAGGTGGAAGGAGAGGCTGGGAAGCCAGCAGGGTATTTTGAAAAGGAGGACATAGCCCTGAAAGCACAAAGGGTGTCTCTGCTCATCTCTATCACAGGCTGCACTGAGTTTTGCATTTGAGGTTCGAGATTGACTTGTGCCAGGTACCCTTAAAGTTCTCCTGTCTGTAGCACAGGTTTGACCTTTTTCTGTTTTTGAGCAGTGGGAGGAACTACATTTGTTAAAATTCAGCCTGCTGCGTGGCTGTTTGAAGGCACAAGAGTGCTGCTTAAGGGAGGTCTTTCGGGTCCCCTGCGTGAGAGCCAATTGCTAAGCAATGACAGGGCCCTCCAAAAATGCAACAATATTGTGACCCAGCCAGCCTGGCCAAGAGTAAGTGATGATGGGAGATGGAGTCTAAAAAGACATCTGAAGAGCACCACAATGACTGCCTCTGGTGCAAGCTATTTTTTGCCCAAGGAGAGTATGCACCTAGCTCCATCCGTGAGAGGCCCAGGCAAAAGAAGAATTATCGTATTTTTTGCTCTATAAGACTCACTTTTTCCCTCCTAAAAAGTAAGGGGAAATGTGTGTGCGTCTTATGGAGCGAAGGCAGGCTGTGCAGCTATCCCAGAAGCCAGAACAGCAAGAGGGATTGCTGCTTTCACTGCACAGCGATCCCTCTTGCTGTTCTGGCTTCTGAGATTCAGAATATTTTTTTTCTTGTTTTCCTCCTCCCAAAACTAGGTGCGTCTTGTGGTCTGGTGCGCCTAATAGAGCGAAAAATACAGTGCCTAAGGCTATCGCTGGCTGCTAGCCACAATGAGTAGATTCTACAGCTCAGCTGGTAGAGCATGAAACTATTAATTTCAGGGTCATGGGTTCAAGTCTCACGTTGGGCAAAAGATTCCTGCAATGCTGGGGGTTGGACTAGATGACCCTTTTGGTCCAAGCTCTATGATTCTACCTCCTCTGTTGCAGGTAGGCTGTCCCTGAATACCAGTTGCTGAGAATCCCAAATGGGGAGAAATGCTGTTGCACGTGGGTCCCACCTGCTGCTGCTTCTGTTCTTACCTGGAAAGTGCCTGCTTTCAGCAGCATGACTTGGTCTTGCTGGCAGAGTGACTGGAATCCAGGGATGCTCTTGGCAAACTCCACCACCTCCTTGACGGCTGGCGTGAAGCACTGCGAAAATTCCTCCCACACTTGCTGGCTGCTCTTGCCGTTGCTGCAATAGGGGGTGGCGTTCAGAGGACAGGCCTGCATACAACAAGGGTGTCGGCAAAGAAGGTTAAGCTCGATCTAGCCAGAAGAACCGCTTTCAAATACACTGCTTCAGCAAGCGACAAATACCATTTATTTACTTCCAAAAGATGCACTTTTACTGCCGCCTGTGGCGATCACACAGGGTCCCCGGATGTTTCACCGTCTATTGATCCCTGTGCCACCACTTTATTTCTCGCTGCCACCACCCAGGCCCTACCTGGTAAAATACTGAGTCCAGTCAGGGTTAAGTTGGAACATAAACCTCTGTTTGTTTATTGCAGTTTAACAAGCGTGTGGTTTCATAAACGGTCAATTACAATCATGGGATGCCTATCCAGACCTATAACTTCCGCTACCTGCTCTCACTCACTAAACCACCTCTCAGATATTTACTTGTCTTCCTGGCTCCTAACTGTTCCTGACTCAGCTTATTTCGCTACACTAACTCAACCTACCCACAGACCCTATCCCAATTAACTCCCATTCCAAACAACCAACCAACTCCCCCTTCGCCCTTCCCGGAGCTGGTTTTATAGTCCCTCTGACTCCACCCCCCTGGGTTCTGATTGGGTAACCTGTTTAATTATTTCACCTCCCGCACTCTCATATGTTAACGTCACACCGCCTTATATTGCAAAAGGTGGTTCGTGTAATCAAAGTAAATGGTAAAGGACCCCTAGATGGTTAAGTCCAGTCAAAGGCGACTATGGGGTTGCGGCGCTCATCTCGCTTTTCAGGCCGAGGGAGCCGGCGTTTGTCCACAGACAGCTTTCCGGCTCATATGGCCAGCATTGCTAAACCGCTTCTGGCGCAACGGAACACCGTGACGGAAGCCAAAGCGCACAGAAATGCCATCTACCTTCCCGCTGGAGCGGTACCTATTTATCTACTTGCACTGGCGTGCTTTCGAACTGCTAGGTTGGCAGGAGCAGGGACAGAGTGATGGGAGCTTGCCCCATTGCATGGATTTGAACCCCCGACACAAGGGAGGGGGAGTAGTAATCTCTAGTCAATTAAAATGTATAAATTATTCAGACTGAAATACCCCTGAATCTATGGCAAAATAGTATCTGGCATATAGCAATGTCCTCACCAGACACAAAAGGGCAAATAAAGGCATAACAAATGGAGACACCTTCCAAGAAATGTGGACCCCTTTCTTTAACTATGTTAATGACTAAAATCAAGACCTTCTTATACCAACCGCTCACTATTCTCAGTGGAAGGGTTACGTTAAGTAATATGTTTGAATGTTGAATGTGTTAAGTATATGTATAGAGACAATGGATAAAACAAAGACCATTGGATGTGCTTCTGGGGAAGCTTTTAATGGTTATCTGTATTTGTTTAAGAACCATTAAATTTGTTTTAAAAAATTATTTATTATTCATTTGAGAAATTTATGGTCTCCTTTTCCCTTAAAAATAAATCCCAGAGTAGGGTGTAATAAAACATCGTGAACAATAAAACCAACCACTGTTATTTAAAAGCTCAGTGTCAACAGATCAGCAACATCTGCAAGGGCAAAACTCCTGACTGCCTCCTTCAATTAGCTCTGCAAGGAAGAGATGGAGAACTTGGGGTCTTCCACATATTGTTGGGACTTCAACTCCCGTAAACCCTGACCTTTGGCCATGTTGGCTGAGGTTGATGGGAGGGTTGTAGGTTTCCCACCCTTCATATAAATGGCAGTGGGGGAAGAAACAGGTAATCTATCAAACAGCTTTTCCTCGCCTTGCACATCATTTCATACACAAAACTGTTTGTGACTATTTTTCCTTCCAGTGGGAGTTATTTCCTCTCAAGAAGCTCCACTGGGAGAAAAATGCATAGGTGTGTGTGTAAGACCATGGGCAGAGGTCACCCCACTCCCAGTATTCACTTGAAATTCCCTCCCTCCCTGCCCTCCAGTAGCAGAATGCAGTGTGCCACTTCATGCCACAAAGAGGGCTCGTATTTTTATAACTGCAAAAAGGGAAAGCTTCTCTGCAGGGGAGACGGCTGGGCTGGGACCATGTTTCCCCATGTGCTAGTTTGCCACTTGTGCAGATTATTTATTTTTTAAAAACAGGAGCAACGGTGTACATGGTCCAAAACAACACCTTATTCCGCTGCACGTCAGTGGGTGGGGAAGGTAGTAAGTAAGGGAGCTGCATTTCCAGCTCAAGGCAAACAGAGGAGGTGGCTGAGCCACGCAGATCTCTATGTGATATGTAAAATAAAGGTAAAGGGACCCCTGACCATTAGGTCCAGTCGTGACCGACTCTGGAGTTGTGGCGCTCATCTTGCTTTACTGGCCGAGGGAGCCGGCGTACAGCTTCCAGGTCATGTGGCCAGCATGACTAAGCCGCTTCTGGCGAACCAGAGTAGCGCACGGAAACAATGTTTACCTTCCCGCAGGAGCGGTACCTATTTATCTACTTGCACTTCGACATGCTTTCAAACTGCTAGGTTGGCAGGAGCAGGGACCGAGCAACGGGAGCTCACCCCGTCTGATTGGCAAGTCCTAGGCTCTGTGGTTTAACCCACAGCGCCACCCACATCCCTATGTGATGTGCACATGTGGCTAGACCTTGGAATACTATTGCCCTGATTCAAGCAGGTCATTTCTGAAGGGAAGGTTGCCTTTATTTAATCCTAAAATGCAACATAAGACGCTGTATTTCTTATAGCCCTGAGGGCTCTTGAAAATGGCTCATTTGCGGTGCAGAGAGCGTTGTTTCCAACAGAGGGAGCTTGAAGCGTTTCCCAGCTGAAAACCAGAGCGTCATGCTGGAGATCCTGCAGCAGCCAACAAGCCCAGCTTTGCAAGCTGAAGGCAGTCTTCCACCGCAGCTCGGCCCAGTGCCTGATTTCCAAACTGAGCCGTGCTGAGGCTCAAGCCCGCTCGGAAGCGTTGAATCACTGAACTGTAGAGCTAGCCCAACTCCCTGCAATGCAGGGAGCCATTCCTAGGTGGGTTTGAACCACCAACATTCTGGTTAACAGCAGCTAGATGCACTCACCCTCTGCATCATTACGATTCTCTCTTTCCCTGAAGCTGGCCAACATTGGGGAGTAATGAAAAGTTACGGTGCAGAGAAGATAACCACCCCCTGTTGTCTGCCCCGAAGATTTGAAGGTATCATGCCCCTCTGCATGGAGGCTCCATTGTTGGCAATCATTGTCCCTACCCATCTTCCATAACCTATCTCCAGTGATGCCTACATTCTTGTGGCTATCGCCACACATCCGATGGCAGTGTTTTCCCCAATATAATATTTAATTCTAGTACTTACGATGCCTCGACTGGTAGTACCCCGCCAGGGGCAGCCCCTCTGGGCGTTTGCTTCGGGATAGCCGTACTCAAAGGCTGGGTAGCACCCGGCATTGTGCAGATAGCCGGACTGCTGGGCCTTGAAGATCTCGTTGCCAAAGCACCGGGAGCCGTTGTCCACGAAGCCGGGGGGCTCTTGGGGGCCGTAGCTGGACACGCGCAGAGTGGCCGACTCATACTGCCCGTAGCTGTAGGAGTTGTTCAGCTGCTGATCGTTGTAGTTGGTCAAAGGGCAGGCCTCGCTCCCGGGGGACCCTCCCCGCTTGCCCAGGCGGTCCTGGCCGCTGACGAAGATGTCGTGGTAAGCCCTCGAGATGGCACTGATGGCCTCCTCTTCCTGGGCGTTGGGGCTGGGTGGGGCGGCGTCCGCCTCAGGGCTCATGCCAACGTCCATGGGGGCCTCGTTCAGGCTGTTCATGTAGCTCTGCATCTCATCCAGCAAGCGCTGCTTCTCCCGTTTAGGAATGCGCCCAAAGCGCACAGCTGTTGGGGGGGAGAGAAATGGCAGGAGAATGTGAGCAAGGGAAAAGGATGCCATGAAACGGGCCCTTCTTGGGCAAGTCAAGGGGACAGCTATTGGGGACAGCATGCCGCCGTCCGGAAAATAAACAGCAGGTTGAGGATAATCTGTAGTGATGGAAGATTTCGGCATGAGAAGCTTTTCTCCTTGTCCCTATGCTAATGTGGGGGAAACTGCACCCACCAAAATTCTCCCTGTTCTTGCTTCCAACCTGGCAGCACTGGGGTGGGTGGGGAGGCAAAGACAGTGGTACAGGCCTTTGGAATCGCCTCAAACACCACTGAAAGAGGTACAGGCCAAATCAGGTAAGCTATCTCAAATAGAATCATAAAACTGTGGAGAAGAAGAGTTTGGATTTGATATCCCGCTTTATCACTGCCCGAAGGAGTCACAAAGCGGCTAACATTCTCCTTTCCCTTCCTCCCCCACAACAAACACTCTGTGAGGTGAGTGGGGCTGAGAGACTTCAGAGAGGTGTGACTGGCCCAAGGTCACCCAGCAGCTGCATGTGGAGGAGCGGGGAAGCGAACCCGGTTCACCAGATTACGAGGCTACTGCTCTTAACCACTACACCACACTGGCAAACTGGAGGAAGGGGTCCTGAGGGTCTTCTAGTCCAAACCTCTGCAGTGCAGGAATCCTGCTCACAGCCGTCCCTGGGTGGGTGGGCTCGAACCACCAACCTTCTGGTTAACAGCTAGATGCGCTGACCCACTGCACGTATGCACAATTTCTGCAACTTGTGGGGTGGCGGCGACTGCCGATTTTGGCATTAACTTTTCCACAGACAAAGCGGAGGGGGACCAGATAAAACCCTGTTCCAAAATCCACAGCATCACTGCGAAGCCGAAATTAGTCACCAGCTCCTCAAGGTTTCTGGGTACATCTATCACGTACCCAAGAGAGTTGTCGTGGATGCTGCCTGCTTTCTGGGCATGAGAGGCTCCTCCTACAACTTTCTCCGTTGCCCTGGAAATCCTGGCCTGGAAGCATAAATCAGCCCAGGGCTCTATTTATCAACCAAAGGATTTGCTGACACAGTGCCCTTGTAAGAGTAAAGGAGCAGCGGAAATAGCCAGCCATTGCTTGTGCTTTAAAGGCTGGCTTGGACTTTGTATTGTGGGAAACATTAATTAGAAAGCAAACCAGGGTCTAGCACTCTTTTCTCATGCCCCACTCCCTAGCCATTTTAGAGAGGATGCCCCCAGGTCTGCCTTTCCTAAGGGGAGTGTGTTTTACAATACTGTAAACAAACACTCTGCCTACTATCTCTTAGATGAAACACAGGACACTTCAATGCAGTTTGGTGTTGCTCAACTAATTCTAATGCACTTGCAGGAAAACCACAGGGCCTGTTATTGATGTACATCCAAAGCTCTGGATTGTCACTGAAAGTAATTCATTACAGCTGCCCCGAATCATAAAATCATAGAATTGCAGAGCTGGGAGGGACCTCAAGGGTCATCTAGTCCAACCCCTTGCAATGGAGGATTTTTTTGCCCAATGTGGGGCTCGAACCCACAGCCCCGAGAGCAAGAGTCTGCTGCTCTGACGGCTGCTCTGACCCTGCCTAGATGCTTACCATCTCTTGACATGCCCACCGCCAGGCACTTCTTGAAGCGGCAGTGCTGGCAGCGGTTGCGGTTCATCCTCATGATCATGCAGTTTTCGTTCTTGACACACATCTTGTAGTTGATGTTCTGCTGAATGCTCCTGCGAAAGAAGCCCTGGCGGATGGAAGGAAACAGCGACCAGGTTAGCAAAGAGAACCTAATACTAACACATGTCACACGCTGACCCCCTATTCTGCACTTAGGTAAAGGTAAAGGGACCCCTGACCATTAGGTCCAGTCGTGACTGACTCTGGGGTTGCGGCGCTCATCTCGCTTTATTGGCCGAGGGAGCCGGCGTACAGCTTCCGAGTCATGTGGCCAGCATGACTAAGCCACTTCTGGTGAACCAGAGTAGCGCACGGAAATGCTGTTTACCTTCCCGCCGGAGGAGGGACTATTTATCTACTTGCACTCTGACGTGCTTTTGAACTGCTAGGTTGGCAGGAGCAGGGACCGAGCAACGGGAGCTCACCCCGTCGCGGGGATTCGAACTGCCGACCTTCTGATCGGCAAGTCCTAGGCTCTGTGGTTTAACCCACAGCGCCACCCGCGTCCCTGGTCTGCACTTGGGGTTGCCAGATTTCCAAAAGTGAACATCTCTCCCCAAAATGATGCTTCTTAGCTATTTTTCAGGAAATTCGCAAAAAAAAAAAATCAACACTTCTGATACGGGTTTTCCTGGACATTTTAACCCATTTTCAAAAATTCCACCGGGACGCTATTTTTGATGGATGAATCTTGGCTATTTCTGGGAAATTCCGGATGTATGGCAGCC
This sequence comes from Podarcis filfolensis, assembly GCF_964270895.1. NCBI lineage: Eukaryota > Metazoa > Chordata > Lepidosauria > Squamata > Lacertidae > Podarcis > Podarcis filfolensis. The sequence continues at coordinate 113,248,975 of NC_139605.1, read as the reverse complement.
CTATCTGCTCTGTTTTCAGAGTTGTAATTAAAGCTGAGAATGCTGTTAGCCTCTTTCCAAAAGTTGGCTGAAGGGGTTGCAAAGAGCTACAGGGAACCTAGCGCAAGTTAACTCTCCCCCAAATTCCCAGGGGGCCAGTTTGGATGGACAGCAAACAAAATGGTCTCCAATTGGCTTGATAAGCTTCAGGAATGCTGTTAGGGGGCCGCCCACATAGCCTGAGCCACAGCATGTGGGGGTCTTTTTTTGGGGGGGGGGGTTAGCAGGGTCTGGGTCTCTCAACCCTTCCCTGCTCCCCTTCACACACACACACACACACACACACACACACACACACTCATACAGTGCTAGTGAGACTTCCAGCAACTTGCAATCTTAATTTCCCAGAGGCATCTACATGTACAAATTAGAATATGCAAATATTATGCAGCCTTGTGCCATACAGCCTTTACCGCATAAGCACCTAGCAATGCCCCTGGTCATAACCAAAGCACCCGTTTTGTCTTTCCTAGCCATGTCTGAGCGTCGCCTTCAAAACCTACTTGGCTAGAGGCTATATTGCAGTATATAGCACACCTGCTTTCAATTCAAACAGGGAGACGGGCAAGAGAGAGTCAAGACTCATCACTTCTGCAAGGCACTTTAAAAGTAAACCAGTTAATGCAGAGCTCATGGCTGGTTTGGAAAACATAGTCCCGGGATCTATGAAAAGCACACGCAAGAGCCAGAGTTGCATGTGATCCACATTCCAATGCACAAGCAGAAGATTCGATAAAAGGTGCCAAATTCAGTGCTCTAAGGATCTCAGCTTGGTTCTTTTTTACTTAAAATAATGATTTCCAGTCCTTATCGCTTAAGAGAAAACTTTATAGATGTGTGAAAAGGAGAATAAGCAGAGCACAGCTTACCTTGCATCCCTCACAAGCATGGACGCCATAGTGGAAGCCTGAGGCAATGTCACCGCAAACCTTGCAGAGCAGCACCATCCCACCTGTCTCTGTTGAGGAAGAGAAAAATGGTGGTTAATTCTCCACCTGTGCCCTCCTCTCCACCCTCAGTCTCTGCCCCCTGCCAATTGCTCCCCCCCCCCCAAACATGGCGTCCTCCAGATTTTGGGAGCTATAACTCGCATTATTAGCCAGAGATGGCAGCACTCCCAATAGTCATGGCAGTTGTTAAGTCCAAAACGGCTGGAGATTCAGCTGGTTGGGGAAGGCCGGTTTAGAGCGTGCAGGCCCAATGGAAATGGAGATTTGCATGCCAACACAACACCAGACCCACTTCAGCTAAGTGAAACGTTTCTTCCCTTCTTTAAAACGGGAGTAGCAATGGGCTAGCGCTCCCACATGATAAATTAAAGGGAGGTAAATGAGAAGAAAGGCTGGCCCCAGCCTTGAGCCTTTGCAGTAAGGTAGGTTTTCAAATCGCAAGTAACTAGGCAGATCTTAGAATCATAGAATTGGACGTGAAGTAAATTTGTTCAAGTTTTTTGAAAAACCCAATAATAATAATAATAATACAGTGGTATCTCTTGTTGCAAACGGGATCCGTTCCGGAGGCCAATTTGCAATATGAAAAGAGCGCAACCCGCAGCGGCGCATCTGCACACGCATGGGTTGTGATTCGCTGCTTCTGTGCATGACGTCACTTTGCACGTCTGCGCATGCGCCAGCGGCGAAACCCGGAAGTAACCCTTTCTGGTACTTCCAGGTCGCCGCGGGACGTAACCTGAAAGAACGTAACATGTAGTAGTAGTAATAATAATAATAAAAATAAAAATAATAATACCACCCAAACAAACTGAGAGCCACTTACTTGTGAAGGTGCCGGTGGCTCCGTTCTGTTTGGCAGCGGGTACCCTGCTCTGCGTTGGGGGCGACTGGCCCTTGCTGGGGTAGCGGATGCCCTCGGGGAACTGGAAGGCTACCTTGGGCGAGGACGGGGAGCTGGCCCGTTGAGGCTTAATGGCCCCGATCTCCGTAAGGGTCAGCTCTTCCAGCGAGGATGGCAGTGAGTGTTGAGGCGAAGGCACCAGGTATCCACTGGGGGGGCTGCCCGGGGTGGGGCTGGAGCCGGCTGTGGAGCCCACATACAGGATCACGCCACCTGGAGAGACGGTGGACAAGGAGGAGGTAGGGAAAAGATCAGGACTGTGGAACTGCAGAGAGACGTCGAGCAAGTGTGAGCTGAAACCTGCTTGGAACATTTATTTGCTTAGAAGTCATATACGTCGCTTGATTGAAGAGATCCCTAATATAAAACTGAGTGTCAGATGTTGACCTGGGAGACCTGCATTCGAATCCTCACTCAGCCATGAAGTTCACTGGGTGACCGGGCCTCAGCCTAACCCACCTCACAGGGTTGTTGTGAGTGTAAAATGAGGAGGGGAGAACTACGTTTCCTTGGTAACAATGAACAAGTACCAGTTGCCAATATAGTATTAGGCAAACTACCCCCAAGTTGTTAAATATGTTTACTAAAGACAAGTGAAAGGAGCAGACTAAATTAGATAACTTTTTTTAAAAAAAAGTTTTATGAAGAGGTTTTCAACCTAATGTACCATGAAATTCAAACTGGAGAATAATATATCAAACATAAAAACTAAAGAAAAAAAGAAACATACATTAATAATCATCCTCATATGATCCTCGTAAAACACAACATTATAAATACATCTACGTAGCACTCAGTCACTATTTTATCTTCAATTAACTCACTCTTCAGGTCATTAAAAAAAAAAATTCCTCCAACGCAAACTGAAAATTTACAGATGCAAATGATCCTAATTTGCATAAGAAAATGTTCCAGAAAACATTCCAGGAGATTCTCTAATTCAACATTTTCTGTCGTGGCTGAGCAAGGACCAGGTCACCGGAGTCTGTGCACCTACAAGATGCCATTGCTTGGATGTAAACAATGAGTGTGGGGGTGAGCAGACCCCCCCCCCCCGTTTGCTTTTAAAAGGGGGGAGGGCACCCCTGGGTGTGTCTTCACAGAAGACTCCAGAAGCCTTGCCAAGGCAATGGGCACCATGGGTTCAAAGAGGTGCTGGTGACTAGAGGCGTCTTTTTGCACTCCTATAAAGTGAGTTTGTTCCTGCCTCCAGCCCACCAACTCTCTTGTAGGCAGCGGCAGGCAGCTAGCAAACAAACAGATCCTTCCAATTCCTCAGCTCTCATTTCTTGAGGGCCAAAGAAAGCAAAAATCACCGTGAACTAGTGCCATATAGGGCATTGCTGGAAGAGAGGAAAGGGAACGACGGAGAATATGAGGTGGCTTGTGGAACCACCGATCAAGGCCAAGCTGAACCACTTTCTGCTGAAAGCTCCAAGCAAACTTTATTCTGCAATCTACGACGGCTGCGAGAAGCGAAAGCAATAGTAAGACAACATCCGTTGCCGATTACAAATTGTGCCTTTAGCATTCATCCGACATTAACCTGGCTGTGATTTCGAACCACCGTTGCTCCACCCCTTCTTTAGCAAACCATGGCTCTGTCTTTTCGCAGACGGCATGTGTGCCAGCCGTCTGACCAGTCAAAACCTGTGCACAGAGGTCAGAGAGGAGGAAATGGGGAAATTCAGCCTCGATTGGGGTCACTGCTGCCGCAAACCACCACCCCTCCCTTCCTCCCCGCAAAAAACTGTGTCTCTTTCCGCCAGGGCACTGAGCTGGCAGCTGTGCCTGAAGGTGTGAAGCCAGTGACCGACTGAACGCATGCGGCCTCCATGTGGGACGGCGCATGGGGAAGAGCAGAGAATGATGTGGCCCGGGCGACACGTGCTGCGTGAAAACTAGGACAAGCGGATGGCACGCATATGAAGGCACGAAAGCCCAAGCGGCCATCTGAGAGGCGGAAGGCCGTGCCAGGACCCCACAAGGTGCCACTGCAAATGCCAAATCAGAGGCCCCATCGGCTCAGGGCAATTGGCTTCCCTTCCAACAGTGCGTTTAGGGAATCGCTTGGTGAAACTGTCCCTTAACACCCTTTTTAATAGCTTTGCACTGCCAGGTCTCAAGGCCAGGGCAGGTTGTGAGCCTGACGTCAGAGGAATTGATCAGGATGGGAGATCAGCCTGTGTGTTCAGGCCTGGCCAAAGGGAAGAGACTATAGAGAGGCTAAGGAAGGCTCTTTTAACGACAATAGCCCCCTGGCATCCCTATAAAGTACAGGTGGGGTCCTCTAGACATTGCTAGATGTCAATTTTCATCATTCCTGAAGAGCCACAGGGAAAGGCCAGTGGTCCCACCAGCTCTCAGCTCCTCTCCCTTTTCCTGATGCCTCCTTCGCTAACTCAACATTTTCTCCTCTGCCCCCCTCCAAAAGAAGCAGAGATGTGCTCCATTGCACAAGGATTTTGTAAAGTGGACCACACAGAAGCGTTACAGGAGCCGCACTCCCTCTGGCTCCTCGACTTATGTGCCCGAACTCACACACCACATCCGCATGCGACCTACATCAGGAACGGAGGAGTACTTTCCGAGCAAACGTCTCCACACTCCCTCGCTCCCTTCTATCTTTTGGTGACAGAATGAGTTTAATTTGCCGTAAGGGCCAATCATCGTCACTCAGCTCTGTCCTGCAAAAACCCCTGGCTTCAAAAACATGCGCCAAAAATAAACCGCCTCTCTTTTATGTTTTCCTAGGCATTGTGAAGCTTATAAGGGCAAGGGCAGCATGTTCAGGCTGCAAGCAGCGCCGGCCTTAAAACCAACTTTGGGCATGGGAGAAGAGTTTCTTCCCAGCGAGAGAGCGCACTCAAACCATTCTGCTCGGCAGACCGTCAGCTGAAGGGGCATCTGGGATTTCGCTTGCATGATCTAGAACTGCATTTGAGCTTTGGCCTAGATCAAGGAATTCTCGAACTCTAAACAGTGGGCCTCTTCTCCAAACAGAGAACAGCCCAAACTCCCTCATCAAACGAACAACGAAGCCAAAGATTCAACTTCTATGGTGGGCTCTGGACCTCAGCCTAAAAGCAAACAGTTCAACAAGGCATGCATGTCCCACAATGTGCTTTTTCTATCACTGCTGGTTCTGTGGATCAGAGAGGCAAACACCTTCCCTTCCCCACAACACCTTAGGACCTTCTCTGGACAGTCAAAAGATGCTGCAAAGATAAGCAGAGCAAGTGAAATCACGCTTCTTCTCCTTTGCAGCATCCACATGACACCATCCTCATCAAAATGCTGCCCCATTATTATTCACCCATTTAATCCGGATTTACCGTTTCTGCAGAAAATCCGATAAGTTTAAGAAAAAAACACACACAACCCTGCAGAAATAGTAAATCCGGATTAATTTGGCAGTGGAGGGTTTGAGGGAGAGGATATGGGGGAGCATTCTGTTGAGGACGATGTGGTGAAAGTGATCCCCTTGTTGGAACAAATCTCACCCTCCTGACTGGACAGCGGAAGTAGCGCTGTGGTCTAAACCAATGAGCCTAGAGCTTGCCGATCGGAAGGTCGGCGGTTCGAATCCCCACGACGGGGTGAGCTCCCGTTGCTCGGTCCCTGCTCCTGTGAACCTAGCAGTTCGAAAGCACATCAAAGCGCAAGTAGATAAATAGGTACCACTCCGGCGGGAAGGTAAACGGCATTTCCGTGCGCTGCTCTGGTTTCGCCAGAAGCGGCTTAGTCATGCTGGCCACATGACCCGGAAAAACTGTCTGCGGACAAACGTTGGCTCCCTCGGTCTGTAAAGCAAGATGAGCGCTGCAACCCCAGAGTCGTCCGCGACTGGACTTAAGTATCAGGGATCCTTTACCTTTACCTTTACCTTTTTAGCAGAAGATCACATACTCTGCATACAGCAGAATGTTCCAGGTCAGATTCTTGTTAAGCCCAGCAGAAGGATAGCAAAGGCAACAGGAAAGATTTTTGCCTGAAATCTTTGGGGTAGCCGCTGCCAGTCATGGGAGAGATTGTGTTGGGCTAGATCAAACTTGGGTCTCCAGCTGTTTTTGGACTACAAGTCCCATCATCCCTGACCACCAGACCTGCCAGCTAGAGATGATGGGTGTTGTAGTTCAAAACCCAAGTTTGGGAAACCCTGGGCTAGATGAAAAATGGTTTTTACTCAGCATAGCAGCAACCCTGTATGTTCAGAACTGAGATGCATGCATCTCTCACACAGAACTTATTTTTATCACTTCTTTTGGATACCTGAAGTGGCCTCAAGGGTTGTTTTACAGGGGTCGGTGGAATTGCCCCATTGATCAGAAGCGCAGTTGGGGGGAAACAACTGTTTACACCTTGATTCCACCAAGACACACGGAAATTGGGCATCAATTTGAATCCTGTCCCACTAGTCTTGGGTGCTGGGTTACGCTTCAAAACTCTGGCTCTCTGCATACATCTTTAGGAGCAGAAAACCCCCAAAATACTGTAATATGTCGACCACCTCTCCATGGGCGTAGCCAGGTTTTTGGTTAGGGGTGCAGTCTTTTGCTGGGGAGGAACCTCAAATTTGTATTGATTTTGATTGATTTAGGGGGTCAACTGGCCCCCTTGGCTACGCCCATGATCACGAACTTCTCCCTGTTTTCTCTATCTCTTAAAAAAAACCCTTAAATGACTTTGCTTCCATGCCCATCTCCGCGACTTTGCAAATGGGGCGGCCGAACTGCCCCGGGATCGCCGCGCTGCCCGCCGCGCATCTGTGCCAAGCGAGCAGCAGCCCGAGCGCTTGTTATTTTTAGCGCCTGCCAATCGCCGCCGGAGAAGAGCTCCGAGGGGGCGGCGGTGGCAGGAGCGAGCTCCGGTTCCCAGCTCCGCTTCGCCTCCCCTGCGGAGCGGAGCCTCCAATCGGGTCAGCGCCTCACGTGTCCGCCTCTAGCTGCCGCGGAACGAGTGTCAGGAACAAGCAACGTGCTGGAGCGCCGCCAAGGCGGGGAGGGGAGACACCTGACTCGCGGCTCACATGGCTCGGGCGGCATTCATCCTCCTCCCCGACAGCAGGAGGCGGCTCTCTGCACGCGAGGCGCCCGCGATGCAAGACGCGGCATTGCATGTTTGCGCATGCAGCTGCATGCATGCATGCAAGGGGTTGCGCATGCACCTGCATGCATGAAAGCGGGGGCGGGCGAGAGACGCGATTCGGGAGGAAGGGGAGCTGTGGAGGTGGCCGGATCCTTCCTTTGTTAGCGCATGGACAAGTTCGCGGCTGGCTCCTGGAGGAGAATCGCCACGCCCAGCCGGGACCGCAGGGAGCAGGTTTTAGAAAAGAGTGCATCTGTGCATGTGCAGAACGCCCTCCGTAAGAAGGAGAGCAGCCCCTTTCCCTTCCTTTCCCCAGGTGTAGGATTGCAGAAGAGGAGGACGGGGGCCTTCCGGAAGCCAAAATGGGAGACTCTTGCCTGAAAACGGCACACCGAGCGCTACTGACCCCTGGGTCAAGTTAAGGCACCAGACCTCTCTTGGTAAAAGCTAAGGGCAGCAGAGGTTAATCTGCAAAAATATGAGTTGCGCAATACGTGAATCTGGGCAGCCCAGATTGCAGCTGCAAGGAGGGAGCAGTTAAAATGGGACTGCCACCATCACTCCTACAAGTTTAAATAAATCTCCCCTCCATGAAAAAACGCACCTTTACTCTGCATATATACAACAGGAATAAGCAGGAGGTGTGATGGAACCCAGGATTCCTCCTTCCCAGTATTTATAGTCTCCCATTCTCCCTCCGGCAGTGGAAAAAGAAATCCAGATGTCTGCATTATGCCCCATTACCTTCTCATTACTTCTAGATACCCAGGTCAGCTCTTCTCAGGATGGTTTATGCGAATACATATAGTATAACAGAGTTTGGTATAGATTCTATAAAAATTGTGTGATTTGAAACAGTACACTGTTCCAACGTACCTATTTAACAAGTATAGCACTGTACAGTACCTGCTTTCTCTACGCAATTTTGGCTTTCTAGCTTTGCTAAATCATCTGAGAATTTTGCTTGTGCACACTGAACTTTGGAAACCGTGCAAAGCTTAATTTTGGAGCCAGATTTGTATATGACACACTGGGGTATGCTTTGCAGCACTTATTGCTGCTGCTGTAATTTTTGAAGTGAAGACCACAGGAATGGGCTTGTTTTTGCTCAGACTACAAACAGTGATTTTCTTAACTAGAGCAAGTAAGTGGCTGACAAAATACAGGTGGGTGGCGAGGTGAATATCGCACAAGTAGCTGTCGCAGGCTGCACCAGTGCCGGATCTGGGTCTTAGGACGTTTGGGTGACGCATCCTTAACCTGCAAGAGGCTGGGTATACAAACCAAGGAACACAGGAATCTGTCTTATACAGAGTTCAGACCATTGGTCCATTTAGCTCAATATTTGCCTGCACTGGCGGCAGCAACACTCCAGGATTTCAGAGGGGGGTATCTTCCAGCCTGATGTGGAGATGTTGGAGATTGAATCTCAAACCTTGTGCGCGCAAAGCATAATCTCAAATCCTGAATGCTTCTCAAGAACTCTCATACTGTTTCTGATCAGTATGCCTTGTCATTTGCTGGTCTTGTTGTTGTTGTTTAGTCATTTAGTTGTGTCCGACTCTTCGTGACCCGCTGGATCAGACCACGCCAGGCACTCCTGTCTTCCACTGCCTCCCGCAGTTTGGTCAAACTCATGCTGGCAGCTTCGAGAACACTGTCCAACCATCTCGTCCTCTGTCATCCCCTTCTCCTTGTGCCCTCCATCTTTCGCAACATCAGGGTCTTTTCCAGGGAGTCTTCTCTTCTCATGAGGTGGCCAAAGTCTTGGAGCCTCAGCTTCAGGATCTGTCCTTTCAGTGAGTACTCAGGGCTGATTTCCTTCAGAGTGGAAATCTTGCAGTCCATGGGACTCTCGGGAGTCTCCTCCAGCACCATAATTCAAAAGCATCAATTCTTCGGCGATCAGCCTTCTTTATGGTCCAGCTCTCACTTCCATACATCACTACTGGGAAAACCATAGCTTTAACTATACGGACCTTTGTTGGCAAGGTGATGTCTCTGCTTTTTAAGATGCTGGTCTTAGTCTCCAGCAAACCCTTGACCACAGTCTGCCTTGCATCTTGTGTCCTACACCCAATTAGCACTCCCACTTCTGTGTTTCTCACGTTTTTTAAACGTAAGAAATGGCACTCATTAAACCGGCAGAAGAGTGGCTTTTGCATGACCTTTTTTAATACTTGTTTGCAGAGACATCTTGTCATGTTCCTTCATCCCAACCACATGCACTGATGAATCTACTTTTTGCTGCCTCTTATTTTGTTTAAAAACAGCGGCCTGAAAACTGTGCTCCGGAGAACCTCCTTATCAGGAGGATTTCCTTGCTGAGAAGATCAATAACAGCAGACAAGCCAGGTGCTTATCTTTCACTGCAATGTGCAGAGATGCTGCAGAAGCGATGGGCATGTTCTCTAGAGGGCACATTCTGATGCAGGGCCACCAGCGAGGAGGACCCTGTGTGCCGGGGTGATGCAGCACACTAAATATTGCTTCTGAATCCTCAGTGACACACGGATTTCTTACAGATCAGTCTGTCTGCAAAGTATTTCCTGAAACACTGAAAACCACTGCTTTCAAAGGTGGGCAGACTGTGGATTATCTGTATTTATATCTCGGCTTTTCACAACACCCTGAAAGTTGGCAGCCGCCGGTTTAAAATAGCACTGAATAGGATCATTTCAGCCTATTTACTCGCCTCTGCTAAAAGACACCTAAACTCACGTCCCCCCTGCCCACATTGTGGCGCCCCAGCTAGTTCCAAATCCACATTATTATTATTTCATCCTTCCTACTATCGTTACAAAATGAAGCCACTTAACGCGTTGCGGTTCTGCAATTGTAGCTGAGCGAGATTATCGTGCAGGCAGGAATCTAAAATGGAAAGTTTAACAATCCGGCTCAAAGAAAAGGAAGATCAGGAAACATACAAAGACCATGGAGAGCAGGGATAGGCAGTGTGGCTCCCCCAAACATCGTCGGACTACAGTTCCCATCATCCTTGACTTAGCCACATTTGCTGGGCATGATGGGAGTTGATCAACACCTGGAGGGCACCATGTTGGCTACCCTTGATTCACAGAAGGGGTAGGAAATCTGTTGCCCTCCAGATCAGGGTTTCCCCAGACTCAGGTCTCCAGCTGGACTACATTTCCCATCATCCCTGACCACTGGTCCTGCACCAGCCCCTAAGAAGATGCCTAGCAAATCACAGACAGGTGCTCTAATTCATGTGCCTGTTTTTGATATGCCTCTACTGATAAAATGCTACCCTCCTGGCTACTGCGCCAAGTGTAGGAGAAAGGGAATGAGCAACCCCTACCAGTACTGAGTGGGACTGCAGACTCTGCCTCTGCACTATATAGAATCATAAAAATGCAAAGTTGGAAGGGACCCCCAAGGGTCATCTAGTTCAACCCCCTGCAATGCAGGAATCTCAGCTAAAGCATCCATGACAGGTGGCCATACAACCTCTGCTTAAAAACCTCCAAGGATGGAGAGTCCACCAGCTCCCAAGGGAATCCATCCCACTGCTCTTGCTCTCAGAAAGTTCTTCCTGGTGTTTAGCCAGAATACATTTGCGTCTGGCCAGCCAGAGCTGGAGAAAACAAGCTTGCTCCATCTTCCATGTGACAGCTCTTTTGATTTTTTTGACGATGGCTATCATATAGGCATCAGACCCATTGATCCCTATGGAATTTACTTCTTCGTAAAAGGCAGCAGTCCCTTGAAACGTGATGGATCCTGACAGCTTGAAGAAGAGGGATTACAGTTCAGTGGCACAGGATATCCTCTTGCATGCAAAAGGTCTCTGGCACAATTTTTGTTATTTCTAGCTTAAAAGGAGATCAGGCAGCAGCAGGTGATGGGAAAGAACTCTCTGTGCCTGAGATCCTGGAAAGCCAGAGTGGAAAACACCGGGCTGGATGAGACAAAAACTCTTGACCTAGTACAAGGTAACTTCCTTTGAAGAAGAATGGAGGGCTTGAATAACAATATTTTGCTAGATTTCAATATGGGCTGCAAGCTTTACCTAGTTTTGAAGCACTTATCAACCTATATAGCATCTTTCTCACCTCGGCAGGTAATTCTCAACGCACCTCACCATGCTGTAACATCTGGAGCGGGGCGTTTTGAGATCTCCAGGCAAGTTGTGAGTGTGCGATGTCAAGAGACAGCGCACTTTTGACACGAAAACAGCTCTGAGCCTGTTTTGAGTACGTATGCACGGGCAGAGAGCAGGAGCTGGCTATTCCGTAATTTTAAAAAATACATTCTAGCCCAATGTCAGTTTTTGGAAGATGGGGAGAGAAGGGGTCTTTCTGGCATTCGTGGAACCACGCAAACAGGGTGGGAGCAGAATCTGAGTCCCAGGGAAGTTTTTGATGTTCGATTATGTTTTTATACGGGCGGGATATAAATAATAAAATTATGATTATGATGCCTCACACAAGGTCAATAGAGCAGATCAGTGGCAGAGAAATGAGAGCAGAAGCCTCTCCTCTGCATCAGCAGCCGTCAGCTCCCCTGTACAGTGGTACCTCGGGTTAAGAACTTAATTTGTTCTGGAGGTCCGTTCTTAACCTGAAACTGTTCTTAACCTGAAGCACCACTTTAGCTAATGGGGCCTCCTGCTGCTGCCGCGCTGCCGGAGCGCAATTTCTGTTCTCATCCTGAAGCAAAGTTCTTAACCCAAGGTACTATTTCTGGGTTAGCGGAGTACCACCAACTGTACCACTAACCCCTTGTAAGCCAAATGGGCACCATCGGCAACAGCAACACCCTCCACCAACAGTCAAGCACACCCCTTCCTCTCCGAATGGCATTCTTAGTGGCTGCCATTGTGTGCTGCCTCATCCATCAGCAACGTCACACTGCCCAAGCTGCTCCTGCTTGCTGACGCTGCAGTTGGTTTCTCTGCAGCGGGGCCAGCGCATAGGGAAGAGGCCATCTCGGCCCACACCCGGCAAGTCCTCGGACCTAGAGCAAACCAGAAACCAGGGAATGGATCTCAGCTGCGCCACTGCACATGTCACAGCAGGAAAAGAAACTGCGGCAGTTTGCACTTCCCGGGCGCTGCTGAAATTCGATCCAAGGCGCCCTCCAGAGCCCCTGCACTGAAGGCTGCTGCTGCCTTGTACCTGGTGACCTGAATTCACCTGACAAAGGCAAATTCAGCAGCTCCCGGGTGGTTCTGGAGCATGTCTGTAAGGCAGATTCACGCTGCCTTTGAAGCAGTCAACAGCTGGCGGCAGTCCTGATGTATTTCGGAATCTAGGCCAGGGAGCTGCTGTTGTTTCCCCCCTCCTCCTCCTCCTTTTTTTTTTAAGCGGTGAAACCCGATTTTCCTCCTTCCTCTGCAGATACGAGCAATGACCCTATTTCGGGCTGGCTAATCTATCACTTTGAAGTTGACTTTTGCATGCATTATTTTACACCTACCTGGATCTAACTAAAGGCTGCAGCTCAACAGGAAAGAAAAAGGAGTCGGGTTTTGCTTGCTTAGCCAATCAATAGGAAAGGCAGCCTCCTCGGCCAATCTCCAATAGCAAACTTCTGGTTCCAAATTCAAGGGCCAAAATGTGGGGCTAATTTGAGGTTCTAATGCTGGCCTCCCCTGAATTCCAACACAAGTATCTAAATGGGTTTGGCAAATTAACTGGGGGGGGTGGGGAGAGAGAGAGAAATCTATTTTATTAAACTGGAGTCAGTGTTAAGGATAACACATTTTGTTAACATGAAAGAAGACACGTTTGGCAGGCAATAGCACATGGCTTCAAGCTGTGTTCAAATCTCTGCTCAGCCAAGAACATGCAAACTATATCTGAGCCTCAGTTCCCATATCCATAAAATGGGGGTTATAATGACCTACTTCACAGCAGGGCTGCTCCGATGGCAGGCAGTATTAAAAAATGTATTTAGCAAAATGTATGAACTGCTCCATCTAGACGTTCTCCAAGTGGCATATAGATAAATCTCACAAAGAAATATATATATATATAAAGCCATCATCGTTCAAAATAAAGATAAAAATCAGCAAGACTGATTTGTTTCAGAACAAATGTAAGTAACTAAATCATGTGTCTGGTTAGGCTTGCCAAAAAAGTTTCCAGCAAAGGATCTGATATCTCAGATTAAAACGCGGGTTGCCAAAATTGGAAGAACGTCTGCATTTGTTGTATCTTGTTAAGGGAGCCCTTTCTAACAGTTGCCAGAAAAGAATGGACACCGTGCTGTGATGTAACCTTGCTGCAAAGGTCAAATGCATCCCTTCCAATGCTAGCATCCTTTGGACACTGGGGTACACTACAAGAAGGGGCAAGTCCCGCCCCTTCCCCCCAAAAACCAGACTCTTCTAAAGAACATCAGTAATCCACAGAAACCACTTGCATGAAGTCACAGCAGTTCCATTAAAAGCAGGTTATAGAACAGGGCTGGGGAAACCGTGACGTTGGAGGACTACAACTCCCATCATTGCTCAAGTTGGCTGGGGCTGATGGAATCTGGAGTCCGCCAACATCTGGAGGGCCACAGACAGAGAGAGATGGATCTTAGGCCCCTAACAAGGGGCTCCCTTGGAGTAGAGAAACCCCTCTGTATTGACCTGAGAATGCAACTTGACCCTGTCTTTGTGGAAAACAGAGTAAAAATCAGTTGTTTGTGGAGTCCTGGCCAACAGCCTGGAATGGAAGCCGTACCAAATTGAACCTAACTGGTCCCATCCGGCCTCCCCACCCAGCGCACCTCGGCTCCCGAGTGATGTCCTTCTGGAGAAGGAGAGGAGGCTGATGCTTCCCTTGCAAAATGGTGATGTGTCAATAAATAAGATTACCCTGAAAGGGAACACGAGTCTAGCTAGGGTCTTAGCTGAAGCCTGCCAGGAGACACTAGCTACTCGTGCAGGCTTTAATCTGCCTGCACGTTCCTTCATCAGTGGAACAGGGGAGGGAGGGGCGGGAGAGGAAAGAGCAGCTCGGTTTTTTGGCTTTAAGTAGGTTAAACAAATCAGAGTGCATCCGTGGGCTTGTTGGAACTGCAGCAGCACTCCCAGAACAGGCAGAGAGCCTGGGAAATAAAGATACCAAATGTGATCACAAGGATATTTGTTTGCTTCACTGAGATGGGGGGGGGGGAGATTGCTAAGGGGACAAAACACTACCAGAGGCCCCCACCCCACAAGTGATATATTTAGAAGCATCTTGGTTCCCAGGGATTGAATGTTTGCTTTTTTTTCCTGCTAAAGGACTGATCAAAGTTGCAAAAACAAGGGATGCCCCCCTTGTTCTGCACAGTTTTAAGGAGTTGGGGATTTCAGGCACCTGAGAACATCAGTCCATTGGTCCATGTGGCTCAGGATTGGCTACAGCGGACTAGGCAACAGCTCTCTCCAGCTTAAAACACCGGGGGTCTTTTCCTGGCCTACCTATAGATGGATTGGACCTGGCGTGTTTTGCATGCCAAGCATGGGCACTGCTGCTGAACTGAAGCCCCATTATAGAATCACAGAATTGCAGAGTTCGAAGGGACCCCATGGGTCATCTAGCCCAGCCCCCCGCGATGCAGGAATCCTGCCCACAGCTGCCCCTGGGTGGGCTCGAACCACCAACCTTCTGGTTAACAGCCAGACGCACTGATCCACTGTCAAGACTAAGGAGAGGCAGTCAAGCTCACACAGACATATTTGGGCTTGTTTTTAAAACCAAGCTGAGGAATTGGGGAGAACAGAATCCAACCTGGTTTGAATATGGGTCTGGTGAGCCTGTTTTCTGACCGGTCCCATGATGCAGTGGGAGATATTTTCACACACCGCTCCTCCGAAGTTTCTGGCAAGCTCGGCTTGTGGTGAGCTGCCTAGGCAACTGGGTTCACCAGAAGCCCATTTACATCAGGGTTAATGGGGGCTTTTCATTTCGCTTTTGTTTTGTCTCCAGTGACCTGGTTTCAGAATGAGTTCAGGAACGGCCCAAGGATGGGATGTGGGGCCTGGGAAACTGAAATGTGGGTCCCCTCCTTGGGGTAAAACTACATTATTATAAAGAGCACATTGCTGCCACGCGTTATTCTGTTGATACAACCCTGACTGCTTCTGGGCAAACCAAATTTAGGAGGGGGCTACGTAACCTTTCCCCAACCTCTTTTTTGCGATTAACTGCCCCCCACCCTCGGCCAGCCCTATTGGCAAGAGGCAACTGCAGGAGACTGCAGCAGAAAGTGGCAGGCACCCCTCTTTCATGCTTCCCCACACCTCCCATGAAAATTGCACCTCCCCAAAGCTGCTGTGCATTAGGAAACCTGTGGCCCTCCGGATCTCGCTGCATCTTCTGTGACCCCTGGCTATGCTGACTGGGGCCGACGGGAGCTGGAGTTCAATAAGATATGGGGGGGCAGGTTCCCCTTAGAAGACGAAGCCATTGGGTCTATATCATAGGTAAAGGGACCCCTGACCATTAGGTCCAGTCGTGGCCGACTCTGGGGTTGTGGCACTCATCTCACTTTATTGGCCGAGGGAGCCATGACTAAGCCGCTTCTGGCGAACCAGAGCAGCGCACGGAAACGCTGTTTACCTTCCCGTCGGAGCGGTACCTATTTATCTACTTGCACCTTGACGTGCTTTCGAACTGCTAGGTTGGCAGGAGCAGGGTCCGAGCAACAGGAGCTCACCCCATCACGGGGATTCAAACCACTGACCTTCTGATCAGCAAGTCCTAGGCTCTGTGGTTTAACCCACAGCGTCACCCGTGTCCCTTATATCATAGGTACCTGTGTGTAATTTTACCACTTGAACTGGTGGCCTTGAACAAGTCTGTCTCACTCAGCAGACCTCACTGCTTTTGGATCAGGGCTGGAAATTTTCCAGGAAGGGGGAAAACATTTTTTGTTCAAGATGGGAGGGCTCAGTTCAACAGGTAACAGGAATCAGAAAGGATAGCCTGCTTATCACCCCTTGCTTCTTTGTTTACCACCCCGGTGAAGGTGTTTCCAAACGCCTGGTAAGGTTCACGGAAGGAATAGCATCCCTTGCAAAGGTAAAGGTTGCTCTGCAATCAAATAGGCGGTAGCCCCACCACGCCCTGACCGCGTCTGCTTTCGCTCCTGGCCCAGCACATCCTGCCTGCCGCGATACATTTTAAAGTTTGATCTCAGCCTCTCTGGCACCTGTGAAAGTGCTGCCGCCGCCTTCAGACAGCGAAGTAGGTCAAAGTCACCGCAACGGGAGAAAGGGCAGGGTGAGGTGGCGCAGCTCCGAGTGAGTCGGGAGGGGGAGCTTTTTGCTGCAGAGTTCATCATCCCCAGCTGCACGGCTTCAGCAGGGGAGCTCCCAGACTCAAAGCAAGAGACGGGAAACCAAAGCAGGTTTGTGAATAGTCCCCAACCCACGGGCAGCGGAGGTTTTGGAAACTGGAAGGAAGCTGTTCGACAAGTCAAGGAACAAGCAGTCTCCCCTTCCAATTTGCAAACGTTTTCCTATCCAAGTTGTCCCATTTCTGTTTGATGCATGGGGGCTCCCTGTCTCCCCCCCCCCCGGTTCTTTCCACCTCCCTTCTGGGGCTATTGATAGGAAACAAACAACTGACATAAATATAGTAATAACCCTGACCATTAGGTCCAGTCTGCGACCGACTCTGGGGTTGTGGCGCTCATCTCGCTTTATTGGCCGAGGGAGCTGGCGTACAGCTTCCGGGTCATGTGGCCAGCATGACTAAGCCGCTTCTGGCGAACCACAGCAGCGCACAGAAACGCCGTTTACCTTCCCGCCGGAGCACTACCTATTTATCTACTTGCACTTTGACGTGCTTTTGAACTGCTAGGTTGGCTGGAGCAGGGACCGAGA
Organism: Podarcis filfolensis; assembly: GCF_964270895.1. Taxonomy (NCBI): domain Eukaryota; kingdom Metazoa; phylum Chordata; class Lepidosauria; order Squamata; family Lacertidae; genus Podarcis; species Podarcis filfolensis. Next base: position 113,232,165 of record NC_139605.1, on the reverse strand, counting down.
AACAGGAGCTCACCCCGTCGCGGGGATTCGAACCACTGACCTTCTGATCGGCAAATTCTAGGCTCTGTGGTTTAACCCACAGTGCCACCCGCGTCCCTTGACATAAATATGGACCCCAGCATTTGTGGCAGACTTGCTGCATAGCTGAACTGTCAAACACACCATTGCCCCTATTTACCAGGGAGAATCCCTACTTTTTGCTGCCGGTCCCTGGTCTCTATTCTGTCTTTTGGGAAGATGCTGGAGTCCGTGCACTCATTTTAAAAATGCATTCTGTGTTGCACACACAGGTGCATTATAGTTCTTCAGGGTTCATGTCCATCTCCCAGGTTTCTAGACCTAGAAAACTTGAGGGGAGAGGGCAGAAAGAGGAGATGTATGCAGTGGTGATATATATATAAATGCATGCTTGCAAATATACCCCAGATGCTGTAGATTGCTCCCCTCCTTTACCCCATCTACCTTTCACTGCCCATCCAGATAGTAAAAGTTCTTGGTTGTGCTTGTGTTGCAGCTACCCTAAAAGTCGGATCCACTGAGAGACTCAACGTGCTATTAAACAATTTTTAAGTTGCTGTTGTTGTTTTCAACTATTGCACTGCAAACACATTCTTTTCCAGCCAGTGCCGGAGAGGCTATTACAGAGTAAATGAATACAAACACCCAATTAAAGAAGAAAAAGAAGAAGAGCCTCAGGAAGAGGTGCTTGGCATTTCAAACACACAAATGACCTTATTTCCGAAGTGCTGGAATGTGTGGCCTAATTAAGACATCCCCAGACTTAAACTAGCTGAGCCGTCATGGCCCAGCTTTTCCCAGGGAACTGTGGGAAATGTAGTTCTGTAAAGTAGGCCGGGGCTCTCTACATCCAAACGCTCAGCACCAGCGCCAAACTACAATTCCCAGGGTTCTTGGGGAAGCCGTGAGTGCAGAAAAAACCAACAACCACCTATCCAGCCAGGAGGGTGAAATGACAAAAGGCTCTTGAGAGCAACAGGGCTGCCAGCACATCTGAAGCCCTGATGCGACTCATTCCTGGCCAAGGCAGGCCTCTCTCTTTTTGGTCTTTTTTACCATTCTTTTGGTCACACCAACTCCAGGTTGGGACCATTCTTAGTAACTGGATCACACTTTTGTGGTAGGCATGATAAAGACCCCCGCCAGAGGGATACCTCTGTGGCATCCAAACCCCCTTCAGCACAGGAGATGGGGAGGCTGGACCGTTTCGTAAATCACCGACAGGGCCACCTGATTCTCCCTTACACAAACACAGAAATTGGCAGTTGCAACACAGCTACCTCCATAATACCCAATTTCTAAGGCTTTTCCCCACTGACCTAGATTAAGCACCCAAAAAATACCCTCCAGTTTTCACTCTAGAAAGGAGGGGAGTCCACCTGTTTGTCTCTCACCGAACACCATCATATCTGATCAAGAGGCATCTCTAGACACAGAGGGGCGCAAGTGCCAAGCATGAGAGGTTGGTTACGTGGTTCTATGAGCCATGACCTTGGCATGCTTGCAGCATGGGCCTCTCCTTCCATCACCCCATATGGGGTGCCATATAGATCAGCCCATTTTGCACCTGGCTTTTGGCCCATTTGCGACCAAGTGAAGATGCCTGGACGCTGCGATGGCACCTGACATTTCCACCATCTGGGGATCGCTGGGACAGGACTTTTCTTGGGGTCCAAGGATTACACATACATGAGGGAGGTGGATGGATGGGTGGATGGTGGAAGGGCCCTGGGTGAAAGGCAGGGAAGATCTCTGAGGCTGAGAGCCAGGGAGAAGGAAGGGAAGCTCCCAGGTGAGATTTGGGAGGGATCCCCACTTTCTGTGCATGACGTGGGTTAAGAGCTACCTTTGCGAGAGGACTCTGTGCTTTTTCTTCTCTCTGTTTTTATTTTATTTTTATTTAGCTTGGTTTCTTTTATCTTACTGTATTATGAAAAAGCTTTAATAAAATATTATGGGGGGGTGGGAATGAATGTGGCCTAGAGAAAAAAGTTTGAGAACCATAGGTCTACACTACAATCAAACTTGGTAATGTTTTTAATCTTTTGATGTCTTACTGTGTTTTAATTTGTTGGAAGCCGCCCGGAGTCGCTGGAGTAACCCAGTAAGATGGGTGGCAATAATAATAATAATAATAATAATAATAATAATAATAATAATAATAATAATGGCTCCATCCACTACTGCCTCTGATCAACCTTACCACTGCAGTACCACCTGCGCCTGTACAATTAGTATGGGGTGGGTGGAGGGTGAACATTCTTACATTCTTATATTCAAGGGAAAGTTGTAAAATAAGGTCCGTGTCCTAAATGGCACAGATCCTACCATTCACACATAAGCTAAATGTCGTTTACTGCTTCTGCAAGCAGTGTGCATACTGCTTTGCTGCATGCACACTGGGTATTTGCTGTTTCACGATCCCAGAGTCTAGACTAATCTGCTCCTTGTGAATGTGTTATCTTTAGGGTGCCAGGGGAATGGGTGCCTGTGGGCAAAGGGCCAACCTCAGGCTAATTTTCATCGTGAGATGAGTGCTGTGTGCAGAGATCACTGATTATTGCACTCTGTGCTTCTATAAGTGGACAAGGATGTGCAAACATAGCAGGAGATCGTTGGCTGCACGCCCAAAATAACACAGCTTATGAAACAGGTTTGGAAACACTAGTAAAAAAAAAAAATTGCAGAAAGCAATGCCTACATGCACACATGGGGAATGACTTCAGCAGATGGGATCTGATATAAAGCCCTGCCGTTCAAGTGGGCTTCTTCTCTGCTAATTTCAAGGGCAGTTTTGCACATAAACACTTTTGAAGTGAATGGGGAAGCCCTGATGCAAAGGTGAGCTCTAGGAAACAGATAAGGAAGTGCAGGGAATTGCAGCCGTGTGCAAAACAGAAACAGTAAGTGAGAATGCCTCATATACCCCATACGTTTAAAGCCCTTGACTTTCCCCAAGAATCCTGGAGCTGTGGCTTCTCAAAGGCACTGGAAATTGTAGCTCTGTGGTGGGCACAGTTCCCAGCATTCTTTGGGGCAGCAATGTGTTTTAAATATATGGTGTGCACAGGCAGCCAGAGAGAGAATATGGTTCAATGAAGCATACTTGTGTCTCCTTTAACTGTTGCAACATATTCTAGTTAGAAGGGGCAAAATTTCACCAATGGGTGACCAGCTCCTCGGCCAACCCATCAGGTGCCCTTCCGATGCAGTTGAACTTCCATCAACCCCAGGCAGCATGACCAATGGCCAGGGATGATGGGAGTCAGAGTCCAACCACATCTGGAGGGCCATAGGGGAACTGCAGTCTGGGGCCCAAAAAATATTTCACTACGTGCACACAACTCAATGCTCCCTCCCCATATACACACCTTTGGAAACTAAAACATGAAATATTTCCGAATAGCCATTAGCCAAGATACAATACAAAAGACAAATTAATTTCCTGCCTCCCTTATCTTGAGTTTTTAAAGCACTTTTCTCATTCCTTACAAATGAAGCAGGGAGCAAAAAAAAATTGTCTGTTGATTAAAACCAAGCGGACCCCCACTGAGGGACAGACACAATTGCTTACTGGTCTGAGAATTCGGCCACCAGTTGTCCTTTATCAGACAAATCTGTGGTAGGCAACTGGCATCCCATAGGAAGAATTTGGCCCACAGAAAACTGGCATTTCAAGTGGATAAAAACCCTCTGGCTACAGTCAGGTTCCCCATAATTGGCTTTGAGGGGAAGGGGAAATTGTTAGAAATGTATGGACGGGATTCACCTTCTGTGGTGGTGTCCGAAGAATATTCTGTAGCCTTTTAAATGTATCTGTGGGAAGTGAGGGTGTATTGTTTTGCTGTTTCATTTTACTTATGTACTTGTTTTTATCCTGTATTTTATTCTGTGAACCGCCCTGGGATTTTATGATGAAGGGCGGTATAGAAATCTGATTAATAATAATAAATGTAATAACCTCCAGAATAGCATACACAAGGTGTCGTTCTGTCTGGCCAGCTGCAACGCATTCACCACAGCACCTTTAATACTAGTCTAGAAGGAATTTCAGCAGGTGTAGCTTACATGTAAAATTATTGTTGTTCTATTTATTATATATATAATTTATTTACATCCGGCCTTTTTCCCTGACAGGGATTCACTAATGACCACTAAGGATTTCTTCTACCACTGCAGAGTTTCCTTCATGAGGAAACGCCCAAGGCTGCTTTGAACCAGCTCAGATGATCTGCTACATCTATCCAAGTCTCAACCGCTCTGACCAACAGTGGCTACCCTTTGGGTCACAGTTTGACCAGCAAGCTCACTGCAATGTTCCAAACCAGCGACGTCCCAGGCCGAACGGGGTGGAATACAATCTTGAACTTCACATGAACCTTGAAGAGGAATCTCAGCCTTGTAAATGGAATCGGCCTCCGAAAATTTGGCAAGCGGGACACTCCTATCCCAGCCCATGCCAGCACTCAAGATCTTTAACTACTGAAGAGATAAAATAGCAGCACACCTGGGTGCTGAAAGCAGGCACATCCATGCACACCTTCCGCCTCCTCCTCCTCAACAGCCCGTGAGTCACCTGGCAATCTTACTCAAGCAGTGATTAGCTGGAGAAAACCTTGGGCACGTTCAGTTAAGGCCTGCAGCGCTCAAGTCAGGAGACTGCGGTGTCAGGTGAGCACCAAGCAAGTGGTAATCACGTGCAGGTATACCCAGGATCCTCCAAGCAAGGGACCTGTCAAGGCTGCCGCTCCCATCAGACGGATTAGGCAGATGGATGCTGGTTCAGGGACTCAGCCCAAAGTCTCGCAGGACACCTTGAATGTCTTGCAGCGGGGAGGGTGAGCCTTGGTGGCCCACATTCCACCACTGGTTCTTTGAGGAAATTCAACTTTGAATTAAGGGATAGGGTTTAAGGAAGAAAGTTGTCCCAGTTACAAAGAAAAGGGGGGGAAATGGGGGGGAAATGCAGAACCTCCACATTTTAATGGCACCCCCCCCCCCGTTTAGGTTTTGTATGTTGTACCACGGCTATGTCCCAGTGAGCTTCATAATATTAAAAAATGCAGAACCTCCACATTTTAATGGCACCCCCTCTGTTTAGGTTTTGTATGTTGTACCACGGCTATGTCCCAGTGAGCTTCATAATATTATTATTTTTAAGGGGAAAGTTACTAGGAGATACCAGCTTTACTGGGACGCGGGTGGAGCTGTGGTGTAAACCAATGAGCCTTGGGCTTGCCGATTGAAAGGTTGGCGGTTCTAATCCCCGCAATGGGGTGAGCTCCTGTTCTTTGGTCCCATCTCCTGCCAACCTAGCAGTTCGAAAGCACCTCAAAGTGCAAGTAGATAAATAGGTACCACTCCGGCAGGAAGGTAGAACGGCGTTTCCGTGCGCTGCTCTGGTTCGCCAGAAGCGGCTTAGTCATGCTGGCCACATGACCCGGAAGCTGTATGCCGGCTCCCTCGGCCAATAAAGCGAGATGAGCGCTGCAACCCCAGTTGTTCGCAACTGGACTTAACCGTCAGGGGTCCTTTACCTTTTTTACCAGTTTTATTATGAAATATGACCGCCACAAGGAAGGCTTTGGTGATAAAATACACTTGCAGTCCCATTGTTTGATGAAGCAGAATACCCCGCAGAATACAGAAGTTGGCCAGCCCTGCCTTCAAGAGTGTGTGTGTGTGTGTTTCCTGCAGCCATCAATCATTGGGGAGGGGGGAGGCATTGCTCTCAAATGGGTCCTAGTAGAAGGGAATACCCAAGTCTCCAAGGGTACCAATAGTTGCACACGTACTGTACTTCTGTAGGCACTTGATAAAAGATAAGGCGCTGTTATCACTAGAAGGCAAACAGGATGGACTTAGTCATGCACAGAGGTTGAAATAAATGGGGCTTAAGTTAGTCATCCAACCCAATTTTAACCCAGAACTGGAAAGTGACATCTCAAGAGATTGTAGCACAATGCACAGTGTCCACATGTGTTGTCGTGAATCACCACGGTAGCCTCCTAGAACGATAAGGAAACCTTCAAGAGGCCATTGTGACGTCACAACAGTTCCAGAATTTCTGAATGCTGCATTGCCCCAGTGGAGAAGGCACAGCAGCTTCCCCAGCCAGGGGGGGGGGGACACATCACAGTGATGTTAAGCTTCACGGTGGAATTTAAGTGCAACTTGATGGCACCTTGCACACACCCCACCTCCAAACTGCAGTAGGGCTAACCCCATCTAATGCTATTGACCCAGAAGTGGCCCCAGAGCAGTGACATGTCGCTCCTGCTTCTTGCCCTGCTGCCCCAATGATCCCTGGGACTAGAAACGTCCAAGTTCTTTTAATGCAAGTGCGCATGAAATACAAAAAAAATAGTATTTATTCCTCAAAGGAGTTCAAGGCAGCATGCATGTTGCTCCATTCAATTCTAATGACAAACCTGCAAGGTTGGTTGGGTTGAGAGGCCAGTGTGGCTTTCACACAGCCACCGAGTTCATTCTATTCCTCAGCGAAATTTGAACCCAAGTCCGGCACTCTGTGGCTACCAAGGAACTTCTGGGGGTTAACAGGAAATCTGTGGGGCTCTTAATGCTATGAAACGCTTCCCCTACACTGCACTCCAAAAGCTTCTTATAGATGATTTAGCAGGAATGAGGGGCGGGGGAGGAGACACGGGGCAACCCAGGGCTCTGCAACTCTGCAATCAGGTCACAGTGTCCCCCACAAAGACTGCACAGCAGAGGACTCCTTGTGACTCCTTATTCCAGAGATCTGTAGTAGATGGGAGAACCCCCCCCCCCTTACACATATGGAAGGCACTCTTGCATGAATATAAGGATGCGTAACCCAGCCTGGCTCTGTTTGTAACCTTCTTCACTAAAACAAACAAATGAAAATTCTGCAGCAAGCTCAATCCGCGCCAATGCAAGAAAAAATCAGGCAGCCTGTGTAAACGCTGCAAATTAAATAAATTTGCATCTATCTGCTTTTTGGGGGCATAATTTATTCTGCTTCTGCTAAAAGGACAGGCAAAGAGCTATGCAGGTCACCAAGACCCATCTCCTGGTCCATGGAAGCCTTGCTAAGATATCTCCCCCCCCCCATCTGAGATTTCAGCCAGCATTGCCACTACTGCCACCAAGCATTGATTAAGGACTAGAAACTTGCCCTTTTAAAACAAAAAAGTTGATATTTTCACAGGATGCTGAACTCTACGCTAGGCAGCCTTCCCTGCTGTGATGGAATGATTATCGCTTTCTGAGTAAAAGAGGACACAGCCCAAGGTCCCATATCCTTAGCATCTACCAGGGGAAGAGAATTCAAGCTGGGAAGGAAATACCTTTACCCGAGACCTGCCAGTCTGGGCTGGATGGTCTGATTCTGTGCAAAGCAGCACTTGCTCATCTCTCCAATGTAAAAAGCTGGCTCTCTTTACACTGGCCCACTTTCCTGGGTTAACCTCATCTCACCCCGCTTTCAGCAACCCTGTTCCCCTAAAACTCAACTTCCCACTTGGTAGGTCTCCACACGCATCAATTCGTACATCCCAGAGGTGTACATCCTGGGGGTGACTGCTAGACCCCTCCAATTTGCACACATACACACAGAGCTCTCCAAACCTGCAATATTTCCACCCTCCTTTTTGCACAACAGCCGAGGACAAAACAGAAATGAGTTGCAGTTTTTCAGAGCCTGCCAGTCAGATGCCACGGGGCTTGTTTACCGAGGTGCACGAATCCCGGGGCATTCCCGCGACTCAAATGCATGCTATTTTATCAAAACAAATTTCCAAGGCAAGTAGTAATTTTACGCATCAGAACTACTTCCCACATTGCAGCATTAATTTTCTCATTCCTTGACTGCCCCTGCACGTCTTTCAGGCTGGCTCCCTCCCTCCCTCTCCTTTCCACTTAAACAACCATTCCAGTACCAACCGAAACCATATTTCTATTTTCTCCCTCCACCGCCACCCCGCTCTTCATGCAAAGAAATAAAAAGGGGAGGAAATCAGGCATAAAAGGCTCTTTAGAAACCCCCACTCACAATTCAGAAATGTACGCTTCGGCTAGGAAAATACCAAATGTCTAAAAATAACGCAAGGGGATTTCTGTGCGCGCTGATGTGTGTTTTTCTAAATGGGAAATGAATTAAATCCCAGACTTATGAACGCCTTCCGGTGCCGGGAATCTAACCTGATAGGATATCCTATCCTAGGATATTGCCACTGAAAAGAACGTTAAAAACCCGGCTTATATATGGCACAAAGATGATTGCATTTTGCAAACGGCTTGCAAAAAAACACAAACCCAAAAAACACAAACCCGGGTGCAGTCTCTCCTCTTTTTTCGCATTCCCCCTTTAGCGCCCACCCACTTCCAGAGAACTGATGCCATCTCCTACGATCCGCTAAAATCCTAGCGAGAGAGAAGAGTTTGCAGCATCACGGCAACGCTCGCCGGCTTACCCGAATTGTTATCCATGTTGCTGCGTCTCCAGGCGCCCGGCTTCCGTTTGCAGATTTGACTCCGGGTTTGCAAGGGAGAAATCGCGACGAGCCGTTGCAATAGACCTGTGCGGTGCGTGTGTGCTTGCAAACGAGGCGCCCCCCTCCAAGCGGCCGAAAATAAATAAATAAATGGAAATAACGATCGGCGGAGCAAGTAGGCTAAGCGCTAAGGGAACCCTCTGCGGCTTCCCTCCTTCCCCCTCCCTTGCTTTCTCCCGCGGGTGCGAGTGTGCGCGTGCTCGCTCGCTTGCTTGCTTGCTCCCGAGCTGCGAAATGGTTTCAGGTTCCCGAAAGCGGCGTTTTTGCAGCCTGCTGCCACTTCCACGTGCTTCCAAGCCCGGCTCCGGCTGCAGATTCCCCCCTCTCCACCACCACCCCCCTTACTCCGGCGCTCCCTGGATTGTATAGACGTGGGTGAGGCTTGCTCGCTTGCTGCTGCTGCTGCTTCTTTTTTGCTTGTTCAACTCGGGGATTAGCCGCTCCTGTTTTCGAGCCAGGAGGGAGCGGGGGAGGGAAGATCTGGCTTGCCTCGGCGGCTGGCTCATGTGTAGCCTGCATGTGACAGCATCGGAGGCATGCCCCACTGACACACATTTCAGGCAGCCCAAGCGATGACATCAGCTCCCGCGGCCGCACATGGGCAGCAAGGCGGAGGAAGGGGAAGGGGAGCTCGGCCTCGCTTCACACACACATTGCAGCAGCAGCAGCAGCCCAGATCGGGGGGGGGGGGAGAGAGCACCCCCCCCACGCACGCACCCACCCACCGATCGCGTCCCCCGCACCCACCCGCCGCCTGGCACGGCCCCATCTGGGACACAGGCAAGCTGCAGTTCCCAGCTTATTGTCAGCAGAGAAAGGGGTCACGTCCTGATTTGCCCCAGAAGGGAGCCAAGCTGCCGCTCTGGATCCCGGGTGTGTGGGGGGGGCGAGGATGACTTGGGGAAGGGGGAGAGTGGGGGGGGGGCGATTAACCGGAGGTGGAGCTGGGGCATTCTCGGGTCTGCTCAGAAGCACTGTCTTCTTCGTGGTGGTTCAATAAAATAAAAAGTGGTATAAAAAGGTAAAGGGTGAGAGGGGACTCCTTGTCTCTTCACAGAGCCACAGTTCCCAGAGCTCCGTGGGAAGAGGGTTGGACTGTTAAACCTCTTTAAGAATTGTGGCTTTGCAAGGGGAATAGGGTTCTCCTAACAGCTCTCAAGGGACGCGGGTGGCAGTGGCGTAGCGTCGGTTGTCAGCACCCGGGGCAAGGCAAGTAATTTGCGCCCCCTAACCCGTGGATTTGCGCCCCCTAACCCGTGGATTTGCCCTAACCCCAGATGTTGCGCCCGGTGCGGCCCGCCCCCCCCCTGCACCCCCCACGCTACGCCACTGGCGGGTGGCGCTGTGGGTTAAACCACAGAGCCTAGGACTTGCTGATCAGAAGGTTGGTGGTTCAAATCCCCGTGACGGGGTGAGCTCCCATTGCTGGGTCCCTGCTCCTGCCCACCTAGCAGTTCGAAAGCACCCCTAAGTGCAAGTAGATAAATAGGTACCGCTTTATAGTGGGAAGGTAAACGGCGTTTCCGTGTGCTGCGCTGGTGCCGGCTCGCCAGAGCAGCTTCGTGACATTGGCCACGTGACCCGGAAGTGTCTCCGGATAGCGCTGGCCCCCGGCCTCTTAAGTGAGATGGACGCACAACCCTAGAGTCGGACACGACTGGCCCGTACGGGCAGGGGTACCTTTACCTTTACCTTTAACAACTCTCAAGGGACGTGGGTGGCGCTGTGGGTTAAACCACAGAGCCTAGGACTTGCCGATCAGAAGGTTGGTGGTTCAACTCCCCGCGACAGGGTGAGCTCCCGTTGCTGGGTCCCTGCTCCTGCCAACCTAGCAGTTTGAAAGCATGTCAAAGTGCAAGTAGATAAATAGGTACCGCTCCAGCAGGAAGGTAAATGGCGTTTCCGTGCGCTGCTCTGGTTCGCCAGAAGCGGCTTAGTCGTGCTGGCCACATGACCCGGAAGCTGTATGCTGGCTCCCTTGGCCAATAAAGCGAGATGAGCGCCGCAACTCCAGAGTCGGCCACGACTGGACCTCATGGTCAGGGGTCCCTTTACCTTTTCAATAACTCTCAACATGCTTAACAAACTACAGTTCCCAGGATTCTTTGGGAGAAACCATGATTTGTAAAAGCGGAACATTACTGCTTTAAATGTAAGGTGCGGGTGGAGTCATAGTTGTGGGGGGCAAAGGAGGGCCAATAAAGTGAAATGAGCGCCGCAACCCCAGAGTCGGCCACGACTGGACCTCATGGTCAGGGGTCCCTTTACCTTTACCTAAATTGTCTCAACTGAAGGAACTCTTTTAGGAATTGTATGTAGAACACAGATGGGATCATCTTATGAAATCTGGGTATGCTTAAAGCTTACTGAAATAAATCAAATCAGAGCAATAAGATGTAAGAACAGCCCAAAGGCCTATCTCGTCCTGCATTCTGTTTTCACAGTGGCCATCCAGATGCCTATGACAAACCCACAAAAAGGGGATAGATTAATAATAATAATTTATAATAATAGTTTATTATTTGTACCCCACCCATCTGACTGGCTTGAACTAGCCCTCCTTTGCTGTTGTTGTCCCCCATAACTATGACTCCACGAAGCAATGGTCTACAGTGGTGCCTCGCAAGATGAAATTAATTCGTTCTGCGAATTTTTTCGTCTAGCGAATTTTTCGTCTTGCGAAGCACGAAATCCCATAGGAATGCATTGAAAATCAATTAATGTGTTCCTATGGTCAAAAAAAGTCCAAACAAAGCCAAATTTGGTACAACAAGAGTTTATTAAGTGCTCTTTAAAGTCACACATACTGTGAAGAGCATTTCAAAATTCAAACCCAGAAATTTTTTAAAAAAACAGTAGAGTGGCCCAATGGTCACAGAAAATCATAAAAATGCAGGGGAAAAAACACACAAGCTTCCAGATTCTTGCAAACCCCTCCCCAACTGTTCCCCCAGCCACCTAGCACACAGAAATTCAAATCCAGAATTTTTTTTAAAAAACAGCAGAGTGGCCCAATGGTCACAGAAAATCATGAAAATGCAGGAAAAAACCACAAGCTTCCAGATTCTTGCAAACCCCTCCCCAACACCAAGTCCTTGAATTCCAAACACCCCAACCCAAAATCCAACCCCCCAAAAAAAAGTTTTAAAAGCTTAACTTACCAAATGGCTGCAAAAGAAGTTTTGGAAAAGCTTCAAAAATCACCAAAGTCTTTAAAAACCTCAAAAAAGGCTACTATGTACACTGCGTTCTATGAGTTGCTCCTGGAAGTCAAGTCGCAACTGTATTAACGGTGTTAAGAAAAAGGAAACAAACTTGCAAGACGTTTTCGTCTTGCGAAGCAAGCCCATAGGGAAATTCGTCTTGCGAAGCAGCTCATAAAACGGAAAACCCTTTCGTCTAGCGAGTTTTCCGTCTTGCGAGGCATTCGTCTTGCGGGGCACCACTGTATTGTTGTTCTGCCCTGTCTGAAGCCGGCTTGCTCCTCTGCCAGAACTGCCTCAGTTTCCATCCAGTCCATTAGTTTGATGTGGAGGTGTTTGGCATACAGTTTGCTGGGGATAGTATGGAGGCTAATGGGTCTATAGCTCGCTGGATCTGCCATAGGACCCTTTTTATAGATTGGAATAATTACTGCCTCTGTCCAGCAACCAGGTATTATGCCTGTTGAATCGATGTATGTAAATATTGATGCCATTATAGGAGCCCACCAACTGATATTGTTCTTCATGAGCTCTGCTGGAATGTGGTCTATGCCCGGGGCTTTGTTGTTTTTCAGTTGGGCAATTAGTTTCCCCACCTCCTCTATGGAAACAGGAGGCCAATATGGTAAATTCTCGGAGTAGGCACTTGGATCATTGTGCTGAGCTTTGTCGTCATAGAAGAGGGTTTGAAAATATTTCATCCACTCCTGGGGTTCTACAGTACATGTGGAACCAATCCGCTCCTGGCCCAGGAGGCCCATAATGGTACGCCAGAAGGAGGTTGAGTCTTTCTCATTCGAGGCCTTCACTAAATTACACCAGGCCAATCTCTCAGCTTTTTGTTTTTTACCTTTAATAGCTGTTTGAGCTGTTTGTAGTTTCGTCTTAAATAGATGTAAGCCATAAATAGCGAGGGTGCTCCGGTGTTTCTGTAATTCCGATAGGTTGCTCTCAGACGTTTCCTTGCTTGTCTACACTCCAAATCAAACCATCTCTCTTGATCCTTTGCCCGCTTTGTAACAGAATTAAGTATCTCAGTTGTTAAGAAGGTCTTTAGTCTTGCTAATAACTCGTTGAACGAGTCCATGGCCTTTCCCCCGGTATTAGCTGATACAATGGCTGAGTAGATGGTCTTCATGTCTTCCGAATGGAGGAGCTAAGTTAGCTCTGTATTGAGCATGGGGGTCCATTTAATTCTTCTGGGGGCCAGTGATCCCAGATTAATGATGGGGGTGTAGTAAAGGTTAGCCATGGGTTTGTTAAATGATGGGCCATTGAGCGCTAAAATTAGTGGGAGGTGGTCGCTTTCGGTGTTATGTACCACTTGAAACTTCGACCCAGAGTTATAGGCGAATCTTGATATCAGAATATAGCCTATCACACTTCCTCCCATCTTTGAAAAATGGGTATACTCCCCTGGGCGATCCTCTTCCTTACTACCGTTTAATATCATCAGCTCCCTTCTTTTTGCGACCTGGGCTAGACATAGCCCCGAGAAGTTGCATTTATTATCTTTAGAAAGTCATGAAACGCCTGCTTCGGTTGGACTTTCAGGGTCCTGAATCTGATTATATTGGCTGTAAAGATTGTTATCATCAATTCCCATACGGGCGTTGAAATCCCCCCCGATTATAATCGGTGTAGAAGGGTGGGAAGATTCTATGGACTCTAGGAATGCCTCTAACTCTGCCCAATTAGCTTTCACTATAGATTTTTTTTGGCAGGGGGGCAGATAGACATTGACCACTACCAGTGCATCTCTCTTAAATTTGAGTAGGACTGCCGTGGCTAGTGAATTGCAGTTTGGGAGGGCTTTTAAGGAATGTTCAAGCTCTGTGGAGATAAGGCTAGCTAAACCTCCACTAGGCCTACCTCCCCTCACATATGGAGTAGCAAATAGGGAGTGACAAGAATACCCATTGAACAGAATGGGGTCGCTGTGCCAGGTCTCCTGCAGGAGGATGATATCGAATCGCTTAAGAAACATTGCAAGTTGTTGATTGTTTTTCTTAGCGCGCCATCCTGCAGTGTTCCAGGACAGCAGCTTTAATTCTTTGTCCCTCCATGGTGTAGATTTGTTGGGTCCACGGTGTCCAGTGACCCCTTTACATCTAAAAAAACACTCCCATTAAGTTTGTCAATAGGCATCTGCTGCATAAGGGAATGATTATCCATAACTCTTGGGGACTTAAGGGGGTGGTTTGGACTTGGGGGAGTAGCTATTTCATTTGGGGAGAGTTTTAGATAGTTGAACCAGGTACTTGGAGATGTGACAGTCTGTTTTAGTTTTGCCTTACCATACACCAGCGGGGGCTGCGATTGGTCTTCCGAATCTACACATTTAAAGGCGCCTCCCACCGTCCTCTTGTCCACTAGGCACTTGGGGGATATAGGCCATGTGTGTGAGCCTTCCGTAGTCTCAACATGGGCCTCCTTTTTGGTCAGTCTGCTTCTCAGGGTGTCCAGTCTAACCAAGATTTCCTTTTGGGCTGGCATCTGCAGTGACCAGTATTTTTGTCGGTGTTTGATGCTATGGCCTGTCGGCTACGCAAATGAAGTCTATTCATTCATTCAACTATGACTCCACCTGCACCTTACATTTGAAGCAGTAATGTTCCGCTTTTACAAGTCATGGTTTCTCCCAAAGAATCAGCAAACTACAGTTCCCATGATCCTTTGGAGGAAGCCATGATTGCTTGAAGTGGTGTCATAAGACTTTAAATGCAAGGTGCAGATGTGGCCGATACTGAGACATATATAGCCCCCGAACCTAAAGATTCCATATAGCCATCACCACTAATTGCTCAGTCTATCTTTCTCTCTCTCTGCATGTGTCTTTGTTCCCTTCACTGCTACTGCTAATACAGTGGTACCTCGGGTTGCAGACTCTTCAGGTTACGGACTCCGCTAACCCAGAAATAGTACCTCGGGTTAAGAACTTTGCTTCAGGATGAGAACAGAAATGGCACGGCGGGAGGCCCCATTAGCTAAAGTGGTACCTCAGGTTAAGAATGGTTTCAGATTAAAAACAGACCTCCAGAACGAATTAAGTTCTTTACCCCAGGTACAACTGTACAGTGGACGCTCGGGTTGTGAACGTGATCCGTGCGGGATGCACAGTCGCAACCCGCAGCATTCGCAACCCGTGTCTGCGCACACGCGGGTTGCAATTCAAAGCTTCTGCACATGAGCAAAGCGTGATTCAGTGTTTCTGCGCATGCGTGACCGCCGAAACCCAGAAGTAACCCATTCCAGTACTTCCGGGTTTCGGCAGTCCGTAAACCAAAAAAATGCAACCTGAAGCGGCTGTAACCCAAGGTATGACTGTATTGTAATACAGTACTACAGGTAAAGGTAAAGGGGCCCCTGACCTTTAGGTCCAGTCGTGGCCAACTCTGGGGTTGCGGCGCTCATCTCGCTTTATTGGCTGAGGGAGCCGGCGTACAGCTTCCGGGTCATGTGGCCAGCATGACTAAGCCGCTTCTGGCGAACCAGAGCAGTGCACAGAAACGCCGTTTACCTTCCCGCCGGAGCGGTACCTATTTATCTACTTGCACTTTGACGTGCTTTCGAACTGCTAGGTTGGCAGGAGCAGGGACCGAGCAACGGGAGCTCACCCCGTCGTGGGGATTGGAACCGCCAACCTTCTGATCGGCAAATCCTGGGCTCTGTGGTTTAACCCACAGTGCCACCCGTGTCCCAAATACAGTACTAGCTTAATATAAAACACTTGGAGATAGGATAAATAGAACTGCAGAGTTGGGTCATCAACTCCTCGCAATGCAGGAATCTTTTTTGCCCAATGTGCAGCTTGAACCCACAGCCCTGAAATTAAGAGTCTCATGCTCTACCAACTGAGTTATCAGTCTGGAAGTTAGAATGACAGCTCAGGCCTGTAGCACAAAACAACTAATGCCTAAATACAAAAAAATAAAATAAAAATGCATTATTTTTAAAATACAGGACTCAATGTTTGCAACGGATGAATTGGTTAAAAACAGAGATGTGTGAGCCAGGAAGTTATATACCAGGGCGCAGAGAAAGCCCCTGCTGAATATGAAACTGGGACAACCGCTATTAATAGGATGTAAAAAAAACACAGAGAGAAACTGGGACAGTGCAGTGAACCATTAACATACTGCCATGACAAAGGTTTAAAAAGTGAGGCAGAAGGTGGGGGGGGGCACCCAAAGTTAAGAGAGCTGGAACGGGAAGCTGACAATTTAATTTACTCAAGTCTATTCCTCCTAAAAGTTTGTTCTGCTCTGAAAAATAGAGTTTGTGTTCTGGGTCCCGATGTGAGCACCTGAGAAGATTTGATCAAGCGTTGCGCCAGAAAAATATCAGTCAATGGCTTGCTGGGGGAAAAGTCTTTCTACAGCACAAGAGAAGTGCGTGAAGGTTTAGGACAGGGCCACGCAATGCATCCTGAAGACCGTAAGAGCAGAGAAGGTCCTACTACGCAGCGAGTTGAGGCAGCAGTGCCCATGGCAGAGTGGGAGATCCAGTTCTGATCAGTCACAGTTCTCAGGGAAGTCCTCCTGCCCAATCCCCATGAACAGAAGCGTTTAAGAAAATGGGAGGCCTCCCATTAATTTCAGCAAAGTGGACGCAATCAGATTTGACCGCCACCAGGTCTGATAGCTTTTTAAAGGGATTTGATGAATGGAAGAGAAAAACAGTCATGGCTTACATTCTGATGGGGCTTGTGCAGGAGAACTTCCCAAGGCCGCACTTCATAGCACTGTGCGGTCACAAACCATCTCTAGGTATTGCGCATGCGCAGAAGACGGCACATGGATGCTTCTCCAATGGAGAAGTCTCGGTCTTGCTCTGAAGCCGTCACAGGTTGGAGCACATAATCTGCCTACTGTGTGGCTGCAAAGAAGGCTCAATTTGCAGCTTGCATCCTCTGGTAACCATTAGGTCCAGTCGTGACCGACTCTGGGGTTGCGACGCTCATCTCGCTTTATTGGCCGAGGGAGCCGGCGTACAGCTTCCGGGTCATGTGGCCAGCATGACTAAGCCGCTTCTGGCGAACCAGAGCAGCGCATGGAAACGCCGTTTACCTTCCCGCCGGAGCGGTACCTATTTATGTACTTGCACTTTGGCGTGCTTTCGAACGGCTAGGTTGGCAGAAGCAGGGACCGAGCAACGGGAGCTCACCCCGTCGCGGGGATTGGAACCACCAACCTTCTGATCGGCAAGCCCTAGGCTCTGTGGTTTAACCCACAGCGCCACCCGCGTCCCATTAGTATATAAAGCCCTTAACAATTAGGGACCGGTTTACTTGCAAGATTGCCATATGTGCCCACTCGCCTGCTTCAGTCCGCAGAATCGCTGTCTCTTCCACCCTGAGTGTGATGAAAACATCCCCTCACACCCACTACAAGAGCTGCAGCAGAATTACATACCCTCAGAGGATACAAACTGTTCTCTGTTTCATCTCCGTGTGAGTTGCTGTTCTAGGCATGCCAATCAGCAGGGACACCTAAAGCAAAATAAGGAAGCTTTCTCATCCCGCGTCAGGCGTTTTGTCCATCCAGCCCAGTATTGGCTGCAGCTGATTGGCAGCCGCTCTCCAGGGTCTCGGGGTCTCAGAAGCCTTTGCTATCATGCTCTTTCTGAGTCCAGAACAGTGATCCATGCAGCTACATAAGGGATGGTGTGCAATGTATCACTAAAGCTAGTGTTGCTTCAGCAAAATGATTTCTGCTTGTTCAACAGCACCCCTTGTTCTCCCAGGCACCCCCTAAATCTGTTCTGGGTTTACCCCCGCCTCTATGGAGCTGATCTGGAGACAGCGTGTGCAAGGGGAAGGAGGAAAGAGGGTGAAAGTCCCATTGCACTTGCACAAGGATTTACTTCAACACTGTCCAAGAGCTGGTCCCCTTTGCCAAGAAGTTCTCCTCTTACATAAGCCTTTTCGGGATGCAAGAGTAAAGTGTGTCACCAGTTTTAATGCGGAAGCTATTAGAAGTTTGTATGATTATGTGTTGTTCAAGGCCTCCCCTGGCTGTCTTGCCAGACAGCAATTCATCTAAAAAGAAACCTTCACGGACTTTGAAGGATCCCAGGGAAGAAAAGAAGGGATTGAGCAGTTGATAAATGGCAACCCAGAACCAGCTGAGCCCCTGCTTGCTGTTTGTGGCAGTTCACAAAAAAACAGCACCACACATACGTAGGTGGCCCAGAAACCCTAACTCTCTGCTTCCCTTCCACTCCCCACCCCCACCTCTCTGGGTGACCCAGATTCCTGCATGGAACCATTACGTTTGGCTAAATAAGTAGAAGGCAAAGAGTCACCATCCTTTCAGATATAGACAAAAGGAGATGCAATGTTTTGTTACACGACTTGTTACGTGCTCTGTGGATGGGTTTAAAAATAAAGAACAGGAGCAAACAGAGGTCGCAGCTCAGCCGAATCCATCAACAAGAGGGTTATGGAAGCTGTAGGGCTTCCAGGAAGAACAAGGCGAAGATCATTCTGCCTTATCCAAGCAAGAGCAGGAGCAGCTGCAGAATATGTGCTTCCTGTCAGAAAAGAGCACTGCTCCAATGTTTGCTTTCCTCTACCCTCCTCAGCCCTTTTTCCTTTTGTAGCATACCCATTAGATTGTCAGCCTACTGGCAAAGATTGTTTTATCTGTTAATCTCTTTGCAATGCTTAGAAATTTTAAGTACTTATTATTATTAAGTATGATGTGAGGATGGGATGTGGGTGGCGCTGTGGGTTAAACCACAGAGCCTAGGACTTGCTGATCAGAAGGTCAGCGGTTCGAATCCCCATGACGGGGTGAGCTCCCATTGCTCAGTCCCTGTCCTGCCCACCTAGCTGTTTGAAAGCACGTCAAAGTAAAAGTAGATAAATAGGTACTACTCCGGTGGGAAGGTAAACGGCGTTTCCGTGCGCTGCTCTGGTTTGTCAGAAGCGGCTTAGTCATGCTGGCCACATGACCCGGAAGCTGTACGCCAGTAAAGCAAGATGAGCGCCGCAACCCCAGAGTCGGCCACGACTGGACCTAATGGTCAGGGGTCCCTTTACCTTTATCTTTACGATGTGAGGGCTGCCATTTGAGGCACCCTTACTCAGGAGTAAGTCCCACTGAACAACATGGGACTTGTTCAGCATAAATGTGGCTGTATAACTGCAATCATACTGACCTGGGAGTAAATCTGGTTGATACCAATGAGACTTACTTCCCAGCAATCTATGTTATTGTCATGTGGATGGGCCATCTTCTACGTAAAATGCCTCAAAGAGACTTGCAGTTGTAAAAGGTATACACATACAATAATTTAAAACAAACATCCTTTAGGCAGACCTGCCCAGAACAGGGAACCATTCACTGACGGTGCCTCGGGGTCTTACCTGGGTTGAGCTTCAGTTTCTTGGCTCTCATCCAGTCCATTACAGAGGCTAGATGCTGGTCTAACACATCTACTGCCTCACCTGCAGTATAGAGGAGACGTAGAGCTGTGTGTCATCAGCACATTGACAGCAACGCTTCTGCAAGGGTAAATCCTGTCTCACTAACTGGTTAAAAGCTGGTTTTGGGTGTCATGAAAAGGCAAATTGATGTTAGATTAAATAATATTAATAACACAAATATGTAGTGATATGTTTAATGCCAGAAAATGGATTGTGGGATTTTCCACCTTGGGTACCAGCAGCACCAATTTCAGGCACAATCGTGCTGGTCTCGCCCCAAATAGATATGACCTTGCCCAAAATTGGCGCCGATGGTGCAGGCAGGGCACCTGTAGAGGGCTTCTGCCACCTGAGGCAGCGGCCTCACCCTGCCTAACAGCTGGGCCAGCTCTGCTTGTATGCTTTTGACCACTCTATACCCAACACCCATCTCTTTATTCTGAATAAACAGAGCTATGGGAGCTTCACTCAACTTCGCCTCACACATCAGGTGGGAGATTGGAAGCCAGGCTTAATCCCAGTGACCTCCTGTTCGTCATCTACGGATGAAGGGCAGTACACAAATTTAATTAATAATAATAATAATAATTTTGTTGGCATCTGTCTGAGAGACAATGGAGTGCACCTCCGGGGGTGAAATTAAACTGCTGTGTGTGCTAGCACAGCCTGGCGCAGTTTATGTGGAAGTCCTGGGCCGCCAATCGCTGACGTGGTCCAAAGGAAAGCAGAACAGTATGATTGACACCAGCTTGGCTGCCGGAGTTGCTAGAAGGAGGCGTACAAGACGCCATCCAACTGTCTTAGGAATTGCACTCCAGATTTGTGTAGGGTTTACTACTACTAGCGTTTTCTTCTTGGAAGATATCCTGCAAAGCAGGTTTAGGATCGGAGTTTTCCTTCTCCTAATTACAACCACCCGGGGTGCCAACTTGAATAAAATATTGGTGGGGGGGGGCAGGTAAGCCTTGCTCTGCATAATCAATCACAAGATGTGGCGCACGCACACCATTTGAATGGCAATGCCCATCAACTTGGGGGGGGGCAGCCCCCTCGAATATTTTATGGGGGGTCGTAAGGGTTTTTGCAGAGATTCTCTCCCCCTCTTTCTTTTTCCTTTCTCCTCCTGTGAAGAGGCTGCATCCTAACGTTTTAATGTTGTATTTTAATATTGTTTTTCAAATTGTATTTTAATCAACTTGTTTTTACAGTGGTACCTCGGGTTAAGTACTTAATTCGTTCCGGAGGTTCGTTCTTAACCTGAAACTGTACTTAACCTGAAGCACCACTTTAGCTAATGGGGCCTCCTGCTGCTGCCATGCCGCCGGAGCACAATTTCTGTTCTCATCCTGAAGCAAAGTTCTTAACCTGAAGCACTATTTCTGGGTTAGCAGAGTCTGTAATCTGAAGCGTATGTAACCTGAAGCATATGTAACCTGAGGTACGTACCATTGTATTATTGGTTGTTAGCCGCCCTGAGCCCGGTCTTGGCTGGAGAGGGCAGGGTATAAATATATAAATATAAATAATATAAATATAAATATAAATAATATAAATATAAATAATATAAATATAAATATAAATATAAATATAAATATAAATATAAATATAAATATAAATATAAATATAAATAAAGGGACCTCAGGCCCTAGGATCTGACTCTTAGGAGGACAACACCACCACAACAAAGCAACAACAAGGGAGGTCGCTTAAGGTACCGAGGCGGCCCTTAAATCTGGCGAGGTTGGGGCTTTATTTTTGTAAAACTTCGGCCCGACCTCGAGGGAGGAAAAGAGAGATTAAGCTTTAGCTGCCCTCAATCCTCTCTTCCCTTGATCCACCCGCAGCGAGAGGCGCGACCTCCCCAACTCCGATCAGCTGCGGAGAAGCGCACGTGCGGCGCCCGGAGTCCCATCTGCGACGCCGCTGCTCCTTGCGTGCAAGCCCAGCCAGGGCAGGACGCGGCCGGGCTGAGCCCTCCGGCTGCTCGGTCCCCCGCTCGGGGCTACCCCGGGCGCTAATCTCCCCTGGCGCTGCGGGCGCAGATCCGCCCCGGCGGCGCAGGCTTAGCGAGGGGCAGCCATGTGCCCCAAGGGGCGCGGCTCAGCGTGACTCGCTCGCCGCACGTGGGAAAGGGCGATGCGAGGACAGGAGAGGAGCGGGTGGCGCGGGGGAAGCCAGCAATGGCTGCTCTTAGCTGGGGACGGGGTGGAGATTGGCGCGATTCCATTCCCACGGACGCGCGCCCAGGAGGCTGACACGTGTTAGAAGAAGGCTGAGAGGCCTTGGGGGAAAAGAAAGGGGCGGGATGGAATCCTGCTACGACTTTATCTTTGATAATCATTTTTATTAGTTCCCAATTACAATCCAATAAAAGCCTCAATATAACAATACCAATTTATAGCATAGGTGTCAGCTGTTCCCTTTTTTTAAGGGAAATTCCCTTATTACGAATAGGATTCCTCGCAAGAAAAGGGAAAGTTGACAGCTATGATTTATAATACAATTACTAATACCAATCGTTCAAATACCGAATTATATGCAGTGGTACCTCGGGTTACATACGCTTCAGGTTACACACTCGGCTAACCCAGAAATAGTGCTTCAGGTTAAGAACTTTGCTTCTGGATGAGAACAGAAATTGTGCTCCAGCGGTGCAGCAGCAGCAGCGGGCCCCATTAGCTAAAGTGGTACTTCAGGTTAAGAACAGTTTCAGGTTAAGAACGGACCTCCGGAACAAATTAAATACTTAACCCGAGGTACCACTGTACTTTAAATAAGGTTGCCCCACCCCCACCCCGGTTGCTGGAATTGATGGTTTTCTTTATTTCTGCATTCCAAAATCTTACTAATTTCCGTTCCATTCCGGTAATCATAATCCCTTATACAACAACTGCAATATTAATAACTTCTATTTGTGTTGACACTTTAAATGATTTATAAAACTCATGCTACAACTTGTGTCGACAGCTAGAAATTCTATGCGTTGTTTTCCCCATCATAGAATTGCAGAGTTGGAAGGAACCCTGTGGATCATCTAGTCCAACCCTCTGCATTGCAGGAATTACAGTTGTCCCATACGGAGGATCAAACCTGCAACATTGGCAATATCGGTGCCATGCACTAACCTACTGAGCTACCCAGCTGCATCGCTGCATTTCTCTGCTGGAAATGGACAACTGTTGCCTGTTCAAAGCATATAACATAGGAGCCAACTCCTAGGAGCCACACCCCCCAATAAAATATTTGAAGGGGACTCCCAAAGTTGATGGGACTTGCCATTCACATGGTGTGTGCGCGGTGTAATGTGATTATGTGGGGCGGGGCTTATTTTATTTAAATTGGCACCCCTGGCTTGTAACGTGTCCCCCCACCCTGGGTATTATGATCAAGTAAAACAATAGAAATACTTAACTAACGGATCAATCATGTCAGTTCTGCCCCTGTAACAAAAGTCTTGCCCCACCCACAAAAATCCTGGCTACGTGCATGATTGACACCCATCAATCTATATAGTTTATTTCATATCTATATAGTTTATTTCATAGTACTCCCCCCCCCCAATAAAAGCTAAACCAGCCCATTTTCTTACACCTGGAACCAATTTCACAATCTAAGGTGAAGTGGCAAATGCAAGATTGCTGTCATCTCCCTTTTTTTAAAGCCCAATTTTTGACAAAACAGGATATAAACCACTAGAGTGGGTGGGGGTGTATGGGGCTGTGTGGTTGCAACTGTGCAAAAGCTCTATTCTGCTTTTTGGTGGGGAAAATCTGCAGGAGAGGGGGCCTTTTCGGTGATGGCTCCATGGTTATGGAATGCTCTCTTTAGGAAGTCACCTGATGCCCACATTGTTGTCTTTTGGGGGAAGGAAGGTTCTGTTCTCCCAGGCTTTTAAAGATTAGGTAAAGGTAAAGGTACCCCTGACCGTTAGGTCCAGTCGCGGACGACTCTGGGCTTGTGGCGCTCATTTCGCTCTATAGGCCGAGTTTGTCCACAGACAGCTTCCGGGTCATGTGGCCAGCATGACTAAGCCGCTTCTGGCTAACCAGAGCAGCGCACAGAAACGCCGTTTACCTTCCCGCCGGAGCGGTACCTATTTATCTACTTGCACTTTGACGTGCTTCCGAACTGCTAGGTTGGCAGGAGCAGGGACCAAACAACAGGAGCTCACCCCATCTCAGGGATTCGAACCGCCAACCTTCTGATCTGCAAGCCCTAGGCTCAGTGGTTTAGACCACAGCACCACCCGCATTATTGATGGTTTTAGTGTATTTGATGGCTGTTTCAGTTCTGTGCTGCATTTGCTACCTCAGCATGGTGGCTTTACATTTGGGGTTTTATGCTGGTTGCCTCTTAAATTTACTTTGATTTTATTGTGATCTTTTATTCTGTACAGCACCTAGATAATTTTATGTTATGTGGTGTTTCATAAATTTAATGCATCTATCGACTGAAGCCTGCAATTCCCAGAGGAGGAAGTCCATATTTACAGGAAGTATGTGAGCAGGTAATACCTCATATGTACTGTGTAGAGATCTTGAGACTGAATTAGGTTATTGAAATTTGGACATTCTGTCAATACATTATTAGGTGGTGGCTGGTGGAAACAGGCGTGCTCATATCATTTGCATCACCAAAAAAACAACAACCAAGTAGTTTGTGCTCTGCTGAGGAGCAAATGTCTTGTGGGCAGTGTGAAAAACTTTTGCAGATCAATCCCACAATAAACTCCCATCTGCAAGCACCCAGACAGCCACAAACTGTTCATTAATATAGTGGTACCTCAGGTTACATACGCTTCAGGTTACATATGCTTCAGGTTACCGATTCCACTAACCCAGAAATCATGCTTCAGGTTAAGAACTTTGCTTCAGGATAAGAACAGAAATCGTGCTCTGGCGGCGCGGCGGCAGCAGGAGGCCTCATTATCTAAAGTGGTGCTTCAGGTTAAGACAGTTTCAGGTTAAGAACAAACCTCCAGAACGAATTAAGTTCTTAACTTGAGGTACCACTGTATGATGAAAGCGAGACATTTAGGAGATCCATATTAACACCAAAGATCCTACGTAGAAGAAAATCTCACAATTTGTCTCGTATAAGATTTAATAGGCTGCAGGTCTCAGAAGACGAGGAGGACCCCAACATCACATGCAGACAAAACCCAAAAACCATCGGTAAGGTTCCCCTCTGGAAAGATTCATCCCAAAATAGGTATATGCTTAAAAGATACTGCAGCAACTGGAACACTTAATGGCGAAACAGCAGAGGTTATCTACAGCTTACAAAATGTGTTGTTGTTTTTCTAGGCGTCTCTTATATCCCAACTCTCTTACACTTGCCCACAACTCAGGCAGCTGCTTTCCCCCTTGTGCATTTCCCTGCTGTTTCAGAAAACTGCCTGCCCTCCACCATCCATGCGCTCCCCACAATTCAGCCTGCGCAATCTTCCTTTAGGTTGTGCGAAATCCCCTTCCTGGGCCCTCCTACATATAGCTCATTGCTCCCGAAGCTGCGCCCCCCCCCTTCCCTTTCCCTGGCGCCACCCTTGTCTCTGCAGTTGTTTCCCTGCTGATAAAAGTTGCCTAAGCAGCTATTGTGCTTCGGCCATGTAACTCGGTTCCCCCTCTCCCCCAGCCCCATATAACTAATTTGGCAAATGCCCTTTCTTTGTGAGATAATATCTCCCAGAGCAATCAGTGCACCCGGTGTGCCGGACTGTCAGCTGGGCACTGCTGCTGGGAAGCTCACACAGTCCTGTGCTCCAGAACTGTCACTTAAAGGAGAGCCCCTACTGAGTAGCGGAGGGCTTTGTGAAAGCTGCTCCTTTTCTACTTGTTGATGGGGGGGACAACACTCTCTTTTTATTTATGTAAGGCCTGAAGGGCCAGGAACACTGGATCTGCTTGCTGACTCAAGTCCCAGAGGAGCAAAACACAGGAACTGGGCTCTTGACACACACACCCCGCCGCCGCCGCCTCCCCAGCATCAACAACAACAGAGGCTTTGTCAGAGTTTTTCTTATACACTTCGGCAGCTCGCCCCCTTACACAGGCACGGAGGGGAAAACAGCCTTTGCGCTTTGGTTTATGTGGAAGAAAAAGGTTGAGGTGCATAACGGCAGCGACAGATTTAAGGCGGTGCGAGCGGTTCCCGTGTACAGGGTGCAAAATAATAATTGGGGCCTTTTTTTCAGCGGGAAGTTGCCATCCATTGCCACCACTGGTACCTCTTTTTCCAGAAAAATAGCAATTACCGTATTTTTTGCTCTATAAGACTCACTTTTTCCCTCCTAAAAAGTAAGGGGAAATGTGTGTGCGTCTTATGGAGCGAATGCAGCCTGCGCAGCTATCCCAGAAGCCAGAACAGCAAGAGGGATCGCTGCTTTCACTGCGCAGCGATCCCTCTTGCTGTTCTGGCTTCTGAGATTCAGAATTTTTTTTTTCTTGTTTTCTTCCTCCAAAAACTAGGTGCGTCTTGTGGTCTGGTGCGTCTTATAGAGCAAAAAATACGGTAATAATAATAATAATAATAATAATAATAATAATAATATCTACAGTATATTTATATGGGTACTCACTGAGAAGATCCACGGAAAAAGCAACTGTACCAAAAGGAATCATTGTGAAAATAAGAAATATTTATGGGGTGCCAAATTTTGTCCTCTGACTTCACCCCCAAAGGCGCACTCCTCCATAGTCTCTTGAGACAGACAAATGCCAACCGACCCACCCAGGTGCCATATGACCAAAGCCTGCCACCGATACAATGGGGAAGGGGATCCATTAGGGTTTGACCCACAAGATGACCCAGGATGCTGAATAGAGCCCCACCTGCCAATATGGCCGCCTGTCCCGCCACCAGACCCTCCTCGAGGATTTTGTGAGAGAGATCTCAGGGGATTTAATATCTGGTGGGATTACAGCTAGGAAGGTCAGGGAGGGAGATCACTTCCGAAGTGCAAGATTCGCCACTAGGACCTCATCATCCACGCTGGCCACAAAATGGAAACCACCTCCGTCGCAGCAAAGCATTCTGGGATGCCAGCAAGCTGCACTGGAAGCTGGTGGCTGGCGTCACAGAAAGGATGGTTACTTACTGTTGTTTGGGGCAAGGAGGCGGCCGGGTTGGGCTGTTCCCACGGGGGCCTGGGCTTTTGACGACATCCGAAGGAGACGGGCATCCGAAGGAGGGCAAAGGTGGCTCACTTGGTGCTGAGGCGGGTCCCGGGCCTGCGGCAGGCCGAGCAAGATGGGGCGCAGAATCGTGAAGCAGGGCGGCAGCCTGGGCAAGGGGGAGGAGGAGGAGGGCAGCAGCCGAAGCCCCCCCAGGAAGGGCGAGGGTGGCAGCAGGGGGTCGGGGGCCGGCAGCCGCTAGAGCAGCAGCCCCCCGAGCGGCAGCAGGAGGGAGGTGGGGGGCAGTAGCAGCAGGAAGGGCGGCAGCAGGTGGGGCAGCAAGGAGGCGGGTAGCAAGTGGGGCAGGGTGGTCTGAAGCAGCCGGGACAGCACATGGGGCAGGGCGGGGGGCAGCAGCCGATGCTACACATGAGCAAGGCGGGCAGGGGAGGGGGCAGCCTCCAGGCCAGGAGAAGGTGAAGGGCAGGGCTGGGAGCAACTCACAGTGTCTCTGCACGGCTGCTGCTGGACTCAGGGAAGTGCACCCAGCGAGAAAGCCCCATGGCCTTCCCTGCTCAGGGAGGATTCCAGGACATGCACAAGGCCGGCAGGCCCACGGGACGCGGCCAGCGGGGCTATATTTATAGCTCCCTAAGGCCAAGAGCACCCAGCTCCTAAAGCTGCCCTGAGCCAGCACGCGGACTCTCAGCTCGCCAGGCTGCTTAGCATGGGCAAGAGCAGTTGGAGGCCAAAAGGAACACCTGCCTCTTTCTATTCTCTAGATATGGCCAGTACCTGGATGAGGCCAGAGCCCCAGGGGGACAGAGGCCCTGTGATTCTTAACAGCTGCAAGAGTTTTTAAGGATAGATGGCCTGTGATTCTTAACACAACAAGGCAGAAATCAACAAATGGGGCTCTTCACACCACGGAGAGTGCATTGGTGTGGTGGCGGGGGGGGGGGGGCACGCCAAAGGCCTGTCTTCTGTCATTTAGCTTTAATATACAGTGGTACCTCGGGTTCCCTGTAACTTCATTTCTCACAATGAGGGAACCACCAGAAGACCCTCGGAGCTGGACCTCAGTGTCCAGGCTGAATGATGGAGGTGGTGGAGACTTTTATTGATAAGGTGCTTTGGTAGATAGTAGAATTGCATGCATCCAAAGAGTTGAATCTGCTCCTTGGGAGATTAGGGTAGCCAGATGGAGGAGGAGGAGGAGAAAGGCCAGAGCTCTTAAGAGTTGTGTGGAAGAGGGAATGTCGGCAGATGTAGCATGTATGACCCAAAGGAGAGTATCACACTGGCTGTTATGTATGGTTTCATTTGTCTGATATATTGGCTCCTATTGAACCAGACAGCTAGACTCAAGTGCATAGTTCTTAAGAATGTAAATAATTTTGCATCCATGGAAATAGGCAGAACTAACAGCTTATCTGTACCTAAGAATAAATCCACTTTTTCCATATTCAATTTGTCCTCCACTTGTCCAAACATGAGAGCAAAACACTTGTTAAAAAGCTAGAGTTTGCCTGTCCAAATGTTGTGGACATGCCCTGTTCCCAGCCCTTCCTCAAGCCCACCTCTGTTCACATCCCTCTTTGGCATCAAGCACACTACTTAATCCACCTTCCAACATGGTTGTTTACCAAAAAGAAAGAAAAACCGCTCTTGGGAAACGTGCAAATTGGCATTTCCTGGGAACAGGATACACACACCTGCACAGAATGGTACTTCCGTTTCATTTCAATTCCCCAAACCGAGTATGGAGAGTTTTTGCTGCTGGTTCAGGTGCATCTCAACTTGTTGCTGACTTGCCTAGTAAAGGTAAAGGGACCCCTGACCATTAGGTCCAGTCGTGGCCGACTCTGGGGTTGCGGCGCTCATCTTGCTTTATTGGCCGAGGGAGCCGGCGTACAGCTTCCGGGTCATGTGGCCAGCATGACTAACCAGAGTGGCACACGGAAACGCTGTTTACCTTCCCGCCGGAGCGGTACCTATTTATCTACTTGCACTTTGAGGTGCTTTTGAACTGCTAGGTTGGCAGGAGCAGGGACCGAGCAACGGGAGCTCACCCTGTCGCGGGGATTCAAACCGCCGACCTTCTGATTGGCAAGTCCTAGGCTCTGTGGTTTAACCCACAGCACCACCCGCGTCCCTCTGCTGACTTGCCTAACCTGAACCAAAAATGGCAACTTGCACTCTGCACAGAAAGTGCAATCAATTATTAACCATTCTCCCATGGATTGGTTTATGCGCAAAATAATAGGTTTTAATGTACTGTGAACCTCTCGATATTGGGGCCCCAATAGTGGACTTCTTTTTAAAAAAAACAATAACAACACCCCACCAATGGGAGCTTTCAACAAATCACCCAAAGGCAGCCAAAAGCACGCACATACCAGTATGTATTGAACCCATTTCATTGGCTACCTAGGTAAAGGACTCCATCTCACTCCATCTCCCAGAGTCTGGCCTCACAAAAACAAATGGCAAAAAGTGATGCTGAAGAAGGACGTATAAAACTTATATATTCATTTTTTTCTGGTCGTGCGGTAAAGTTAAGTTGCGAAGTAGGAAACGTACATCCGTGGCAATTTTCAAAGCATCTTCCACCTGATCTGAGGGCAGCAAGTTTGGGGAGGGGGTGCAGGCCAGGCTCATGGTATACAGAGTCCGCACTGTGCTTAATGGTAGGGCTGGCCATGGGTCAGGGGCTGGCCGCCTCCCACCCCATAATCCCTTGTGCTATCTGAAACATTTTTGAAATGGCAGGAGAAAGGGGCAGGGTGTGCCGTCACTTGGCTGGGCGAGAGGTGCCCACTGCCTCTGAACTCATTTTCCCTGCCTCTCTCCCCTTCTTGTGCAATCCTTTACCCTGCTGTTACCCTGATTTTCAGGAGAGCTGCTCAGTGGGTGGCTTAAGGAAATGGCGGGCAAAGCTTAGGACATAAATGTTTGAGGGCTCTCACCGTA
The DNA here is from genome assembly GCF_964270895.1 of Podarcis filfolensis. Lineage (NCBI taxonomy): Eukaryota > Metazoa > Chordata > Lepidosauria > Squamata > Lacertidae > Podarcis > Podarcis filfolensis. Next base: position 113,202,890 of record NC_139605.1, on the reverse strand, counting down.
CAGGCAGAGGAGACCACAGAAAGCCTCCTTGCAAGTCAAGCCTTTAAAATCAGAGGCTCACTTTAAGGAAACTTGAAGACCTTAGCTGTGAATAAATCAAAAGGGTTCTGACTGAGCAAGTTCCAAGCCCCATGGGACCTGACATAAGTGCATTTATGAGATCAAAGCCGCATACATTTATAAGTCTGTGAAATAGGTTAGATAAAGTGACTGGTGCAAGGTCGCTCAATGAGCTTAATGGCTGAGTGCAGATTTAAACCTGGGACTTTCTAGTCTTGGCCAGATGTACCACAGCTGCCGCTGCTGCTGCTGCTGCTACTAATAATAATAATAATAATAATAATAATAATTATTATTATTATTATTATTATTATTATTATTATTATTACCCTGCCCGTCTGGCTGGGTTTCCCCAGCCACTCTAAGGTGCCCAGTAACAGCGTAACACCTAACTATCCTAACTATCCTACAGAAGTTAGTGGGGGAATGGTGCTCTACACATGCTCAGAGGCACTCTTTTCTTTACTATTATACTATTGACATGTAGGGTTGAACAAGCCATATATATATATATATATATATTTAAAAAAAGGAAGGCCACAAGAGATCACCTTACACACCCAGTAGATTGTTGCGGTCTGCAGGAGAATTTCTTCTGCAAGTTCCAAAGATCTCAGAAGCTCACTCCACAGTAACTCAGAGCAGGACTTTTAGTGCGGCTGGTCCTGTTCTGTAGAACAGCATTCCTGATAAGATATGACAGGTGCCTGTCATTTGTGCTTTCCAGAAACCACTGAAGACATTTTAGTTCCTAGCTGGATAAAGGGGTCCCATAGAATCATAGACGTGTAGAGCTGCAAGGGACCACGAGGGTCATCTAGTTCAACCCTCTGCAATGCAAGAACCTTCTTGCCCAACATGGGGCCTGAACCCACGGCGCTGAGACTCAGAGCCGCATGCTCTACCAACTGAGCTTTGTAGGGTTTTAGTTTTGCTTTAAACAGATCTGCTGGGCTTTTTGTGGTATTGACCGTTTTTATTGCACCCTGCTTTGAGACGATTGTATAAAAGATCAATCCTAGTTCCTTGTTGGGATGCGGGTGGCGCTGTGGGTTAAACCACAGAGCCTAGGACTTGCCGATCAGAAGGTCAGGGGTTCGAATCCCTGTGACAGGGTGAGCTCCCGTTGCTCAGTCCCTGCTCCTGCCAGCCTAGCAGTTCAAAAGCACGTCAAAGTGCAAGTAGATAAATAGGTACCACTCTGGCGGGAAGGTAAATGGCGTTTCCATGCACTGCTCTGGTTCGCCAGAAGCGGCTTAGTCATGCTGGCCACATGACCCGGAAGCTGTATGCCGGCTCCTTCGGCCAATAAAGCGAGATGAGCGCTGCAACCCCAGAGTCGGCCACAACTGGACCTAATGGTCAGGGGTCCCTTTACCTTTACTGCAAAGACAGGCAATAGAAGATGTTACCAGCAAGTATCTGCAGACATAATCCTGCACATTCCAGGCTCTGGTGACTCGGATGGAGATGGAGGCAACCCATTTCCAAGGAGACAAAATGATATTTCTTCCTCATCCCCACGGCTGGACCTAATGGTCAGGGGTCCTTTTACCTTTTACCTGGTTCCTACCTTGATATGCCAGGGACTGAATCGGAGGCGGTCTGCAAGCTCTGCACTTGCTCCTGAGCTATCTATGGCCCTTTCTGTCTCCCCATGCTCCTCTTGAACTACTTTCTCCCAAGCAACGACTGCGTGCACCGTGACAAATTTCCTTTGGAGCACTGTTTCAATGCGAGCCTTTTCTAACGCTGCGACAGTGTGCTTGTATAAAGCCCCCTCCCCTTTCACCTGGGAACTTGAGGCAAAGCGGATGGGGGCTCCCTTACCAAGGAGGCCACAAGATCCAAGACTTGAGCATGCTTGTCATGTCACACACTCCGCAGGAGGATTCTAAATATATCTGGGCCACAGTATAAAACTGGGTCAGGCGTGAATGCTGGAGGCTGCTGCAGAAAACAGGCTGTGGTTGTGGAACTGAGCAACCTCACCTAACCCCTTCCTTCCTCGGCTCCGAGTGGCTTCCCAGAGACACAGCGGCACACAATGTGCCTGGGGTGCCTGCTGCTTCCTGAAACCCCTGGCTGTGGCTGTTTACAGCTGATTTCTTTAGCCCCAGTTATGCACTACAGGTTGTACAGAATGCAGGAAGGATCTGGCGGCTGCCCAGAAAGTGTAAATACTTCTAGATCAGCAGCAGCCAACGCAGAGAGTGCCCTCTAAGTCCTGCTGGCTTCCAGCTCTCATCAGTCCCGGGCAGCATGGTGCATGGCCAGGGATAATGGGAGTTGTAGTTCAGCAACATCTAGAGAGCCAAAGGTTCCCTGCACCCGCTTTAAATGAGGAAGGCAAACATGGGATAAGGATAAGATAAAACTTTATTCGCATTAGCCAATGGCCATAGCAACAGTACAGTCATACCTCGGGTTGAATGTGCTTTGGGATGTGCGCGTTCTGAGTTGCGCTCCGCGGCACCCCGGAAGTAACGGAGTGCGTTACTTCCGGGTTCCGCCACTTGCGCATGCCTCACTCTCCAATTTCAGGTCCAAAAGCCTAGGTGAATAAAAATGTTTCTACCTGGTGCCTAAAAACAGATAGTGATGGTGCCAGGTGTGGGAGCATCCTACAAATTGGGGAGGGGGACACCACTGAAAAGGCTCTTTCTCGGGTCGCCACCCCCTACATCTTCCTCGCAGGGGGCAAATGGAGAAGGGTCTCCGATTGCAAATCCAGGCTCTGATTTGGTTCATGTGTATTAAGATCAGTCGAAGTTCAACAGTTCCCAATCTGCTAGCAGGTCAAGTTCAAGGTGTTGCTATTAGCATATAAAGCCCTTAATAGCTTGGGAGCTGTTTACTTGCTGGATCACCTTATGCCATGTGTCCCCAGATGACCGCTTTGATTTGTGGAGCTGACCCTGTTACTGAAGCCATATACAGTGGTACCTCGGGTTAGAACTTAATTCGTTCCGGAGGTCCGTTCTTAACCTGAAACTGTTCTTAACCAGAAGCACCACTTTAGCTAATGGGGCCTCCTGCTGCCGCCGCGCCGTCGGAGCACAATTTCTGTTCTCATCCTGAAGCAAAGTTCTTAACCTGAAGCACTATTTCTGGGTTAGCGGAGTCTGTAACCTGAAGCGTATGTAACCTGAAGCGTATGTACCCTGAGACACCACTGTAATATAATCTTCCTTAGGGTAAACCTGTGGCTCAGCTTACCCCAGTGGTATGCTGCGAGAAAAATAAGATCTCTTACACATTTTTGCATATTTTTGCATAATTTACTATTTTAGTACAGTGGAACCTCTAGTTACGGACTCGATCCGTTCCGGGGTGCCGTTCGTACCCTGAAAAGTCTGTAACTAGAGCACCACTTATGTGCATGTGCGGCAAAACCCAGAAGTACAGTGGTACCTCGGGATGTGAACGGGATCCGTTCCGGAGCCCCGTTCACATCCTCAATAGAACGTAAGACGCAACTGCGTGTCATGTTTCACAGCTTCCGCGCATGCGTGTGACATCGTTTTGACCGTCTGTGCATGCACGAGGGGTGAAACCCGGATGTAACGTCGCCGCGGAGCACAACCCGAAAATACTTATCCTGAGGTATGACTGTATACACTTCCGGGTTTGCCGTGTTCGCAAGCTGAAAAGACGCAACATGAATCTAACACAACACGAGGTATGACTGTGAATTTACAAATAGTAATATTTTCCTAATATGGCCTACAGGAGAATGCAATCATGCACAAGCACATAGCGCATTGCGAACTATTGTGGTTTTTTCCCCTGTGTACAGTGGTACATTGGGTTACATATGCTTCAGGTTACATACGCTTCAGGTTACAGACTCCGCTAACCCAGAAATCTAGACAGCATCTTAAAAAAGCAGGGGGGGGGAGCAAAAAAAAAAGCAGAGACATCACCTTGCCAACAAAGGTCCGTATAGTTAAAGCTATGGTTTTCCCAGTAGTGATGTATGGAAGTGAGAGCTGGACCATAAAGAAGGCTGATTGCCGAAGAATTGATGCTTTTGAATTCTGGTGCTGGAGGAGACTCTTGAGAGTCCCATGGACTGCAAGAAGATCAAACCTATCCATTCTGAAGGAAATCAGCCCTGAGTGCTCACTGGAAGGACAGATCCTGAAGCTGAGGCTCCAATACTTTGACCACCTCATGAGAAGAGAAGACTCCCTGGAAAAGACCCTGATGTTGGGAAAGATGGAGGGCACAAGGAGAAGGGGACGACAGAGAACGAGATGGTTGGACAATGTTCTCGAAGCTACAAACATGAGTCTGACCAAACTGCGGGAGGCAGTGGAAGACAGGAGTGCCTGGCGTGCTTTGGTCCATGGGGCCACGAAGAGTCGGACACGACTAAACGACAACAACAACCCAGAAATAGTACCTCGGGTTAAGAACTTTGCTTCAGGATGAGAACAGAAATCGTGCAGTGGAGGCACGGCGGCAGCAGGAGGCCCCATTAGCTAAAGTGGTGCTTCAGGTTAAGAACAGTGTCAGGTTAAGAATGGACCTCCGGAACGAATGAAGTACTTAACCCGAGGTACCACTGTATAGTTGTAGCAGATAAACATTCGGCAGACACAGACAGCTTCTTGGTGTGGAGACAGAGATGGAATCACCTGTTTAATGCTTGCATCCCTAACAGCCTGTAAGGAAGCAGCAATCCTACATGCAAACACACAAAACCAAGAGTACAAAATAGTGCAGAACAGTAAAGGATGTCACAAAGCCACAAATGAGAATGAAGGTTGGAATTTTGTATTCCCTGGCAGCAAAAAACTTTAGTTAGTTTAATAGGGCACAGCCATACCCCACACTTAAAGCACTCTTCTTCCCCCACAGATTCTTGGGATCTGTAGTTTGCCTACCACAGAGCTACAATTCCCAGCACACTCAATGAACTACAGTTCCCAGGATGACAATGATAATAAGAAGAATTTTTTATTATTTATACCCTACCCATCTGGCTGGGTTTCCCCAGCCACTCTGGGTGGCTTACGGCATATATAAAAACATAGTAAAGGCATTTAAAACTTAGTAAAAACAGAGTAAAAGCATAAAAAACCACTACCGAGGTGCCTGGTTCCCTGTAGCTTCGCTAAGAATAATTAATCATTTTATTTGGGGGAATTAATAATATTATTTGGGGGAAGGCACATTTCAAAGCACGGATGCCAGATGTTCGACTCACTGGGTTCTTATTAACACGTGTGTTTTAGTGCAATTGGTAGCAGAGCTGGCAGGGAGGAAATTAACCGCATTAACTTTCCTTGTGCAGATGAATCCCCAGATGGGATTCAGAGCAGACAGCACGAGCCAGATGTGCATTGAAGGCAATTCAAATCAACACTGACTCCCAAGTACTGCAGCCAGGGCCAAGGTAGTTATATAGCCTCTGTCCCAGTGCACCTTTCACCTCCCATAAAACAAAACACATGGCAATCTCGCCATGTTGAACTACAGACTACTTCACTGTGGATTTTCTGCCACCTAGTGGATAAGCATATAAATTGAAGCTTTGAAACAACGTTAAAGGACTTTACAGTGGTACCTTGGTCCTCAAACTTAATCCGTTCCAGAAGTCCGTTCCAAAACCAATGCGTTCCAAAACCAAGGCGCATTTTCCCATAGAAAGTAATACAAAATGGATTAATCCATTCCAGACTTTTAAAAACAACCCCTAAAACAGCAATTTAACATGAATTTTACTGTCTAACGAGACCATTGATTCATAAAATGAAAGCAATAAACTATGTACTGCAGTCACACAATCAATCAATCAATCAGTAGCTGAACTAGGTTCCACACCGTCACAAAAACAAGAGCCACAAAAACAAAAACATAAAATAAATAGCAAAAATAGACAGAACTCAGTGTAACACTCAAATCGGAAGCGTAACACTCAAAACAGAAGTGTGGCACTCAAAATGGAGCATGTTTGGCTTCCGAAAACAGTTCATAAACCAGAACACTTACTTCCGGGTTTGCAGTGTTTGGGTTCCAGGATGTTTGAGTATCAAGGCGTTTGAGAACCAAGGGACCACTGTAGTCCATGCTTGCATGGTCTTTCCATACTGACAATTAGGGTGCTTCATGATTGGAGATTTGTTGTGGAATCGTGGCTGCTCATACATACACAAGGTGTTGTTGTTTATTACACCATCCTAATAATAATAATAATAATAATAATAATAATAATAATAATAATAATAATTTATTATTTATACCCTGCCCATCTGGCTGAGTTTCCCCAGCCACTCTGGGCGGCTTCCAATCAAGTGTTAAAAACAATACAGCATTAAATATTAAAAACTTCCCTAAACAGGGCTGCCTTCAGATGTCTTTTAAAGATAGCTACTTATTTCCTTCACATCTGAAGGGAGGGCGTTCCACAGGGCCAGGGGCACTACCGAGAAGGCCCTCTGTCTGGTTCCCTGTAACCTCACTTCTCACAATGAGGGAACCGCCAGAAGGCCCTCGGCGCTGGATCTCAGTGTCCAGGCTGATAATGTAATCATGATAATAATTCCAGCCTGTATCTTTAAAAAAACAAATAAACATTTCCTCTTAATGTGGAAAATCAGTTCAGTAAAGAAAAAGAAACATCAGTGATGCAACTTCATTCATTGCTTGTGTGGAAGCTTGTCGATGCATTTTGGAGGGAAGGCTGCCATGAAATATTGGTGGATGGCCCCAGTGAACCAAACTCTTACTTCACACCTGAGCACAACCTAGCCATTTTGTTCCAAGCAGCCGAATGTTTGCTCTTTTGTTCCATGTCCGGAATGGAATTTCAATCCAGCAAATACAATTGGTATTCAGTTGTTCTTGCTTTCAGTTTCCAAACGGTATGTTATTGATCACTTCCCCTTCCATTATTTGCAATGTGATTTCTTTGCATTGAAATGAACGGGGGAAAGTGTGGTGCCGTACTTCCATGAAGAGGAACCTGTATCCCTCCAAATATTGTTGGGCTCCAATTTCCATCAGCTCCAGCAGGCACCACCATTTAAGACTGGAGTTTATTAGGGATTGTAGGGAAAGATCTGCCAAAAAAGCTGAAAAACATCTTCATGTATGCAACAACGGCCGCGAGAGTTTTAATAGCACAAGGATGGAAGACTGAAGAAGCACCAACTAGAGAATCATGGCAGGAAAAAATGATGGACTATACAGAACTGGCAAAACTGACATACAAGCTATGGGACAAGGATAACTGTGACTTTAAAGATGAATGGGAACCCTTTACAAAGTATTTGAAGACGCAACAAAGCGAACTGGACTCCTTGGCTGGTTTTGAATAAACATTCACATACTTTTTATTGATAATAATCAGCTAAATAGTTTGAGGATCTATACAACTTTGTAACATGCAGAAAACAGCATTTTTAGAGAAATCAAAGACTGGAACTGAGGGAAGTTGGGGGGTGGGCGAGTTCTGTGGGGGGAGGGAGGAAAAATGGGGGGGAATAAGGATGATATGTTTCTGGATAATTTTGAATAAAAAAGTTATTAAAAAAAAAGTCTGGAGTTGCAATCCAGCCACCTTTGGAGGGCCACAGTTTTCCCACGCCTGCTGCGCACAGCCATTGTGGCTAGAAGCCAGCCAATGACACAGCCTTGTCCTCCATAAATTCATCCGACCCCTCTTTTGAAAACCATCCAAGGGCTAATCTAGATTTCCGTTTGCTTCACCGCTTTTTCCTGGAAAAACGTAGTTTAGGGCTGAATCAGGGGAGAAAACAGCAATTAGGTTTTCTGCAGAGTGCCATGTGTTCCAATTTAGCGTTTTCCGGAGGGAAGCAAAGGCAAAACAACTTATACCCGTGCCTAGAATGCACAGGGCAAGTAGTAAACAGTGCTTTCTAGGCACAGGAAAAAGCAGAAGTGTGGATGAGCCCCAAGCGAGTTCCAAAGTTTAACTATGTGCCACATGAAGGAAGTACAGTGGTACCTTGGGTTAAGAACTTAATTCGTTCTGGAGGTCCGTTCTTAACCTGAAACTGTTTGCAGGTTCAATCCCTGTATGGGGCAGCAGCATAGTCCTGCATCGCAGGGGGTTGGACTAGATGACCGTACGGGTCCCTTCCAACTGCACATTTCTATGATAATTTCCAGTACAGTGGTACTTCGGGTTAAGTACTTAATTCGTTCTGGAGGTCCGTTCTTAACCTGAAACTGTTCTTAACCTGAAGCACCACTTTAGCTAATGGGGCCTCCTGCTGCCGCTGCGCCGCCGGACCACGATTTCTGTTCTCATCCTCAAGCAAAGTTCTTAACCTGAAGCACTATTTCTGGGTTAGTAGAGTCTGTAACCTGAAGCGTATGTAACCCGAGGTACCACTGTACTTCCTTTTATTGGTCCTGCTTCAGCGATGTCCACAAGTGGACCTGGATACCTCCGTTGGTTAGAGTGTGGTCTGATTACGCCAAGCTTGCAGGTTCGAACCCTATATGGGGCAGCTGCATGGTTCTGAAACGCAGGGGGTTGGACTAGATGACCGTATGGGTCCCTTCCAATTGCTCATTTCTACGATAATTTCCAGTACAGTAGTGTTAGGAGAGTGGGGGCCCAAACATTTCTCTACCCACTTTCTCAGTGAGAACCTGGAGGCTGAAGAGAAAAACGAATTGATTATCCCATTTCATATTCAAAACAAAAAAATTTTTTTTCCTTCCAGTAGCACCTTAAAGACCAACTAAGTTAGTTCTTGGTATGAGCTTTCGTGTGCATGCACACTTCTTCAGATACACTGAAACAGAAGTTGCCAGATCCTTCTATATAGTGAGAAGGTGGGGAGGGGTATTACTCAGAAGGGTGGTGGGAATGGGTGATTGGCAGATAGCTGTGATGAGCCTGTTGACGACTCTTAACAACTGCAATAGGTCTTACAGGAAAAAGCAAGGGGTGAGAAGGTGAAAAATGGCTTTGTCATGTATAATGAGATAAGAATCCAATGTCTTTGTTCAGACTTTGCCAACAGTGTCCTTCAGCTCTCTATATTGGACAAACAGGCCAAACCTTACGCCAAAGAATAAACGGACATAAATCGGACATCAAGAATCACAAGACAGAGAAACCAGTAGGAGAACATTTCAATCTCCCAGGACATTCTATACAAGATCTCAAAGTAGCTGTATTACTACAAAGGAATTTCAGAAATAGACTGGAAAGAGAAGCTGCTGAATTGCAACTCATTACCAAACTTAAAACCATGGAGAGACCTGGTCTGAACAAAGACATTGGATTCTTATCTCATTATACATGACAAAGCCATTTTTCACCTTCTCACCCCTTGCTTTTTCCTGTAAGACCTATTGCAGTTGTTAAGAGTCGTCAACAGGCTCATCACAGCTATCTGCCAATCACCCATTCCCACCACCCTTCTGAGTAATACCCCTCCCCACCTTCTCACTATATAGAAGGATCTGGCAACTTCTGTTTCAGTGTATCTGAAGAAGTGTGCATGCACACGAAAGCTCATACCAAGAACTAACTTAGTTGGTCTTTAAGGTGCTACTGGAAGGAAATTTTTTTTTTTTTGTTTTGACTATGGCAGACCAACACGGCTACCTATCTGTAACTGGACCCATTTCATATGTTAGCCATAGAGAGAGAGAGAGACAGAGAGAGTGTGTGTGTAATTTTAACATTTCAAAACTTGACTTCCTTCCCCCTCTTTCTGCGGTTCCTTAAGTTCATTTTTATTATTTTCTGCCAATCCAAATTAACTCAATTTGTTCATTTATTCATCTCCTTCAAATATATACTCTTATAAAACTGCTGGTTCTTACAATACACCTGCCAATGTTCTTATCTGTTTACAGTCTGTAAATATTCAATAAACCATTTCCATTATTTTATATAAAAAAGTTTCTTCTCTTGATTTCGTATTAATGCAATGTTGTTGTTTTTATGTACCTGTGTATTTTTTGCCGTATTTTGGTTGGAACTGTCCGCCACCGCTTCAGCTTTCTTTAGAGGTACTTTTTGTAATACGTGGTGGAGCATAAAAATTAAATCCTCTTCTTACAAGAGATGCAAAACAAACAAACAAAAATATTTTCCCCTTCCAGTAGCACCTTAAAGACCAACTAAGTTAGTTCTTGGTATGAGCTTTCGTGTGCATGCACACTTCTTCAGATACACTTCAGATACAGATACAGATATCTGAAGAAGTGTGCATGCTGCTGCTGCTGCTAAATTAAATTTGTATTAAATAAAAAGCAGGACGGACCGGGCGCTTAAAACAGCTCGCACCGCAAAGCAGCCTGCATTCGCGGCGCTCGCCTCCAGGGGGCGAACTCGCGACAGGCCGAGCGCGCGGCTGGCGGCCACGTGACAGGCAGCGCGGCGGCTCCGGAAGCGGAAGCGGAAGCGAGACGTCGGGCATGCAGCCTGAGCTCCCCCCGGCGGAGAGAACGGGACTGAGGGGAGGGGAGCCGGAGAGAGACCCAGGCAGGTTGGTAAAGGGAAGGGCCATGGGCGGGGGGGGGGGGAGTCCAGTGGGGCGGCTGGGGGAGGGGAATTCCCCTCCCTCAGGCCGAAGGGTCGGAAGCGAAGAGGGCTGGGCGAGAGAGGCGACCTCGTTGGCGGGGCAGGAACGTGGGGAGGGGGCCCTGCGAGAAGCGGGGGGTCGGGGAAGGGCGTGTTGCTTCTTCCCCTTCCCGCTCTGGAAATGCGGGTGGAGGACACTCTCGCATTAGGGCTGCCACTTTGTTCTGGGGTGCGATTTATTTCCCCTCCCCCCCCCAATCCATTACAGTGGTACCTCGGGTTAAGTACTTAATTCGTTCTGGAGGTCCGTTCTTAACCTGAAACTGTTCTTAACCTGAAGCACCACTTTAGCTAATGGGGCCTCCTGCTGCCGCCGGAGCACGATTTCTGTTCTTATCCTGAAGCAAAGTTCTTAACCCGAGGTACTATTTCTGAGTTACCGGAATCTGTAACCTGAAGTGTCTGTAACCTGAGGTACCACTGTACAATCTTATCACTCACACACAATTGTGCATGCCAGGCACTCCTGTCTTCCACTGCCTCCCGCAGTTTGGTCAAACTCATGCCGGTAGCTTCGAGAACACCATCCAACCATCTCATCCTCTGTCGTCCCCTTCTCCTTGTGCCCTCCATCTTTCCCAACATCAGGGTCTTTTCCAGGGAGTCTTCTCTTCTCATGAGGTGGCCAAAGTATTGGAGCCTCAGCTTCAGGATCTGGTCTTCCAGTGAGCACTCAGGGCTGATTTCCTTCAGAATGGAGAGGTTTGATCTTCTTGCAGTCCATGGGACTCTCAAGAGTCTCCTCCAGCACCAGAATTCAAAAGCATCAATTCTTTGGCGACCAGCCTTCTTTATGGTCCAGCTCTCACTTCCATACATCGCTACTGGGAAAACCATAGCTTTAACTATACGGACCTTTGTTGGCAAGGTGGTGTTGTCTCTGCTGTCTAGGTTTGTCATTGCTTTTCTCCGAAGAAGCAGGCGTCTTTTAATTTTGTGGCTGCTGTCACCATCTGCAGTGATCATGGAGCCCAAGAAAGTAAAATCTCTCACTGCCTCCATTTCTTCCCCATCTATTTGCCAGGAGGTGATGGGCCCAGTGGCCATGATCTTCGTTTTTTTGATGTTGAGCTTCAGACCATATTTTGCGCTCTCCTCTTTCACCCTCATTAAAAGGTTCTTACACACAATATGAATTTGTAAATCTGGCTGCGCTTGACTCCGCTGCATGACGTTTCGCACACCCGCCTTTGCAAAGGTTCCCTAACTTGGCAGAGAGAGGGACAGAGAGAATCGTAGAATCATGTGGAAACCCAGACAGATGGGTGGGGTATAAATAATAAATTATTATTATCATTATCATCATGTATGTACAGTAGTACCTCAGGTTGCATACGCTTCAGGTTACAGACCCCGCTAACCCAAAAATATTACCTCAGCTTAAGAACTTTGCTTCAGGATGAGAACAGAAAGCGTGCTCCAGCGGTGCGGCAGCAGCAGGAGGCCCCATTAGCTAAAGTGGTGCTTCAGGTTAAGAACAGTTTCAGGTTAAGAACAGACCTCCAGAACGAATTAAGTTCTTAACCCGAGGGGCCACTGTAGTCAGAAGGGACCCGGGGGATCATCGAGTCCCAGCCCGCTGCAGTACAGGAATATGCAGCCATCCCATACGGGGATGGAACCTGCAACCTTGGCGTTATCAGTACCTCACTCTGACCAACTGAGCTATCCAGGCTGACCTGGATAGAAAGAGAGAAAAGACCTGAACTAGCAATACAGGACGTAGCATTTTGCATTGAAATATGGGACAATCCTGAATTATACAGGACAGGTGACAACCCTAGCTCTGCATGCAGCCATCTCCCCTGGGTGGTGGTGTGGAGAGAACTTTTCTCTGTTTCGCCTCAGAAGCGCCATCCTACTATGTGTGTGTAGGGATTTGGGCTATATGGGGAGGAGGTGTATCGAAGCCTGCCCCCCTCTCAGGCTTAGCCAAAGTGTCTTCTGTTCCTGAGCTGCTGCGGCATGGGAGCTAATAGCTTAATCTACCCGTATTTTTCGCTCTATAACACGCACCTGACCATAACACGCATGTAGTTTTTAGAGGAGGAGAACAAGAAAAAAAATATTCTAAACAAAACAGTGGATGTATGATTTTTGTGGTTCATGCTGTGGCCACAGACATGTGATCTGACAGTGAGTTTGGAGTAGCCCAATGCAAAAATCCTGAGGATCCATGTGGATCCATGCTTTGTAACCACGTTTTTGCACCCCAGGCAACAGTGGGTGCGTGATTTTTTTGGTGCAAGATGTAGCCATGGACATGCTATGTGATCTGATGGTGAATTTGGGGTGACCCAGTGCAAAAATCCTGAGGATCCATGTTGATCCGTGTTTGTAACCACGTTTTAAGTGGGGAGGGAAGGAAAAGCACTCGAGGGACAAGGAGCACACGTGGGGTGTGTGGAGAAGGATGCTGCTAATAATGCAGAAGAGGGGTATAAGGGGAGAAGGCTCCTCTCCTCTCCCACTTTGCTCCTTTAAAACAAGCAGACTCTCTGTCCCCCTCTCCTCCCCACTCAGCGGCTCTTCTCCCGCTTTGCTGTTTCAAAGCAAGCCATGGAGGAGGGAAGGAAGGGGAACCATGGATCCTCTGCTCACGACTGCAGCAGATCCCCCCGCCACCCGTAGGGATTCCCTCCATAACACGCACAGACATTTCCCCTTTCTAGGAGGAAAAAAGTGAGTGTTAACGGTGCAAAAAATACGGTAAATCTGTACACATGAATTGTTTTGAGGACACGGTGTTGGCATTGCCTGCCTTAATTTGCTTAGGCTGCACACTTGCCTCCTGTAAGTAAGCCCCATTATGTTAAATGGGACATACTTCCCAGTAATAATAATAATTTTATTATTTGTACCCTGCCCATCTGACTGGGTTGCTCCAGCCACTCTGGGTGCACAGGATTGTGTTGTTAATACAGTGTATTTTCTGTAACGAATACTTTTTAGTTAATAAATCACAGTTAAAAAACAAATAACTTAATGTATTATTACCTGGTTTTAGGCAGTGACGGAACTCACCATGAACACCTCTCTCTTTCTCTTAGAATGGCAATGGCACCCGCCTGAGAGCTGCCAGAACTTACCTGGGAGGTGCTGGAACCCACCTGAGAGGTGCTGGAACTGAGTTCTGGTGAGTTCTCCCTAAAAAAGCACTGGTTTTAGCTTGCCAGACTTCCACGCTTTCCTAAATCTGATTGCAAAAGCCAAATAAGCCCGTTCATGCTTTCTTTAGATCTAAACTGTGCTGCTCCTTTAAAGCTTGGGAAAATAAAATACTCTTAGTTCCTCTATTCTCCTAATACCATTGTGAAGCAGGTGGCTGTTCTGTTCTAAAGATAATCTCCTACAGGCATTGGAGATGAATCTGATGCCATGAATCTGGTGAGGAGTTGAGCATAAATTGAAAACCTGAATAGGGTTTGACCAGTAAATAGAGAGATTCACATTTTTAGGGATCAGTGATAATTAGTTATACAATGGAAGGTTATGGAGGCAAACATTATGGGTTTGTGAGGAAACTATATGCGTTTACAATTGCTTTCTGAAGTAATGAGTTTAAATTGCTCTTTCTGGTTTTCATTGTTAATATTTGCATAGAGGTAAGGTGTGGATGTTGATCCTTATCAGGTTAACATGAGAGCTACAAGCTCCATAGCTGAGTTGTAGGAAAGTTGTAATTCAGGATTGCTGCAATAATATTACACTCGCAGATATTTTTAGTGGCTTCTGCCTCCTGGCTGTAGAGGTATTACAGACATTTTAATAACAGGCTTCAAAGGAGTCCTTGGGAGACAGTTTTGTAGTTCAGCCAACAAAGTTGTTCTTGATTGCTGTGTGGTGGAGGAGATGGCTAGTTTAGCTGGTTGAGCTTGTTTTTCACTGCTCGTATGGGAAGCATTTGAAACAACATGAGGAATACTTGGCTGTAACAGCCTCTAGTAATCTCTCTTTTTTTTTTAATAAAATATTTATTAAAGTTATTGGAAATACAACAAGAAAAATAAAAAAAACCTCATTTTAAACAAGAAAAGATAAAATACAAAAAAGAAAAATCAAAAAGAAAAATCAAAAAGAAAAAACAGAGAATTGAAATCCATTAAGCAAAAAAGAAAAATCAATAAAAAATACAGCAAATCTTCCCATTACTGATCTTTCATTAACTTATTTCCCTGACCTCCTCACACCTCCCTTTTTTGTATTCTAAGTCAATTATCCATTTCAGCAAATCCTTTCCCTCTTTTCAAATTTTTGTCCTGTAAATTTATCTTGAAATTAATATAACTTTACTTTCCCTCCTTTCACCAATTAACAGTCTATTTTTCCTAAATCTTTGTAACATTTCTGCTAAAATCACATAAATTCATTCCAACATCATTCTAACATTCATTAATCTTGCAATGTTTCTGTAAATAGTCTTTGAATTTCTTCCAATCTTCCTCCACCGACTCTTCTCCCTGGTCTTGGATTCTGCCAGTCATTTCCGCCAGTTCCATGTAGTCCATCACCTTCATCTGCCATTCTTCCAGGGTGGATAGATCTTGTGTCTTCCAATGCTTTGCAATTAGTATTCTTGCTGCTGTTGTAGCATACATAAAGAAAGTTCTATCCTTCTTTGGCACCAATTGGCCGACCATGCCCAGGAGAAAGGCCTCTGGTTTCTTCAAAAAGGTATATTTAAATACCTTTTTCATTTCGTTATAGATCATCTCCCAGAAAGCCTTAATCCTTGGGCATGTCCACCAAAGGTGAAAGAATATACCTTCGGTCTCTTTACATTTCCAACATTTATTATCGGGCAAATGATAAATTTTCGCAAGCTTGACTGGTGTCATGTACCACCTGTATATCATTTTCATTATATTCTCTCTTAAGGCATAACATGCCGTGAACTTCATACCTGTGGTCCATAACTGTTCCCAGTCAGCCATCATAATGTTGTGTCCAACATCTTGTGCCCATTTAATCATAACAGATTTCACCGTTTCATCCTGAGTATTCCATTTCAACAGCAAGTTATACATTCTTGACAAATTCTTAGTTTTGGAATCTAACAGTTCTGTTTCCAATTTTGATTTTTCCACCTGGAAGCCAATTTTTTTATCCAAATTATATGCCTCCATTATCTGATAATAGTGAAGCCAATCTCGCACTCTATTTTTTAATTTTTCAAAACTCTGCAGTTTTAATCTGTCTCCCTCTTGTTCCAAAATTTCCCAATATTTCGGCCATTTGGCCTCCATATTGAGCTTTTTCTGAGCCTTCGCTTCCATTGGTGACAGCCACCTTGGGGTTTTATTTTCAAGCAAATCCTTATATCTAACAGTCTCTAGTAATCTCAGGCTCACTCAATTTCTCTTTCTTAGTCTTGAGGAGTGGGGGTGGGGGGAGGCATGGATTGTATCTCTCATGGTGGTGGGGGAAAATCTTAAAGTAATTTGGCTTTATCAGTAGAACAAAGCTGTCTCTTCCCTTCTCACTTGGGCTTGAATGCCCAGCATTGCTCCCCATTCCCCTATCCGGGGGGTGGAGAGTCTGCGGCCCTCCAGATATTGTTCGATACTTCATCTCTGACCCTGCTGGCTGGAAGTGATGCCAGTTAGAAGTCCAGAACAATCTTGAGGTTATAGGTTAGGTAAAAAGTAAAGAACCCCTGGATGGTTAAGTCCAGTCAAAGGTGACTATGGGGTTGTGGCGCTCATCTTGCTTTCAGGCCAATGGAGCCAGCGTTTGTCCACAGACAGCTTTCCGGGTCATGTGGCCAGCATGACTAAACCACTTCTGGTGCAATGGAACACCGTGATGGAAACCAGAGCACACGGAAACGCCATTTACCTTCCCGCCACAACGGTACCTATTTATCACCCCATCATGGGGATTCGAACTGCCAACCTTCTGATCAGCAAGCCCAAGAAGCTCAGTGGTTTAGAACACAGTGCCACCCGCGTCCCTGGTTAGGTATGGGAACATTAGGTTCCTTAACCCCTTTTTGACTCTAACCTCCATATGCTTATGCTTTTACACTCTGTCTAGTTTGCAATTCTAGTCTGTGCCAACTTTAAAAACTACAAGATGAAGTTGAAAGATAAGCTAAAGTACACATGGAAGCTAGCCCTGTTGTTACACGCACACCACCTTGTATGCTCAGAAATACCACTATGTAGCTTGTGAACATAAGAATTGCCCTGCTGGAGAAGACCAAAGTTTCACCTAGTCCACTACTCTCCTGAACAGTGTCCCTCCTGAACAGTGTTTTTCCACCTGTGAAGCATAAGAATATATTGGGCAGGTGGGTGGGACCTGAGTGTTCCCAAAGAATATGTACAATATGAGTAAAATAATCATGATCAAGTTTATGCAATTTCTATCCATTTAAAAATGCAGTTAAAATAAGAGGGGAGGTGTGGGGTTTCCGTATTGCAAAGATGGAACATGGGTTAGAAAACAGTTGAGAAGCAATGCTCTAGGACACTTAACAAACAGCCTGACGATGATTTGTCTTTTGTTGTGTACAGCCAGCATTTTGGTACTTAGAGCTATATTGCTTATGAATGGAAGGCTCATTTAGCAGTGTATTATAAATATTAGTAGCATGAAAGGAGAAGTTGATCCTCTTCTAGTTTACACAAAACTTTCTTCTTGGTTACCTGGAGGTGCCTCCCATTTGTTGCAGATGGCTGGGCAATAAATTGTTCACTTAATGTACTCATTGTTTCAAAATGTGTTCAAAGTTTTGGGGTGTCGTCATTCATGCATTTAAAAACATGTATTCAAAAGTTACAATAAAGTTATAATACAATATATGTTCAATCAATATATCCCCTCCACAGACACTTCTGTGATGATGGTGGCATTAAAATATCCTGTTCTTCTTCAATAGAAGAGAAAAAGGGAGACCAGATTGTGTCAAAGGTATCTTTTTCAGAGATGCCTTTGATTAGTCACTGATGGTATATGAGGCATTTTGACAGAGCAATGCTCCAGATGTTATTAACACAAGCCTCTATTGGTATATTAGAAGTTTCCTTCCATTGTTGGGCAATAACTAGCCTAGCTGCTGTGAACAGGAAGGAAATTAATTATTTAGATTTAAGGGTAGAATTTGCGGTCAAATCTAATCATAACAAGGCAAGTGCCAAATTAGGAGGGATAGATTGTTTAGTGATTTTGGAGGTCAGATTAAAAACTTTCCCCCAAAAGACATGGACCACAGGGCACACCCACCACACATGAATATAGGAACCTCGTTCTCCACAGCCTTTCCAACATAATGGTGAGCTTAGAGGATTTGTCTGTGCAAGGTGTGGGGTGGGGTGTCATCTTTAGTGTGCAGGGTATGTGAAAGTGTTAGGACTGCACAAAAGTGTGCACCGAGTACATACAGTTTGTGCTAAGCTTTTTCAGAAGTGTAAATGCACCACAGATAAACTCTGCTCTGCCCACCTCCAAGTCTTGCTGCAAAGCTGCCTAGTGCAAATTGTCACATCTGTATCTCTTGCCTTCTCTTTCAGGTGTGTCGGGAGCAGATCTTGGGAGATGCGCTGCACATGATGATTTAGAACACCATGCTGGTCACTGCCTATGTTGCTTTTGCTTTCCTCCTGCTGATATGCATTGGCTTGGAGTTCTCCGCCTGCCGTTCCAAGATCACCGGCAGGTCTTGCTCCAACCCAGCCTTCCTGCGGTTCCAGCTAGACTATTACCAGGTCTACTTCTTGGCCCTTGCCGCTGATTGGCTGCAGGGACCTTATCTCTACAAACTGTACCAGCACTACCACTTCTTGGAGGCTCAGATCACCATCATCTACGTCTGTGGCTTTGCCTCCAGCGTGCTGTTTGGGCTGGTCTCCAGCTCCTTGGTTGACCGCCTGGGCCGTAAGAAATCCTGCATCCTTTTCTCCTTGACTTATTCCGTCTGCTGCCTCACAAAGCTCTCCTGGGATTATTTTGTGCTCATTGTGGGAAGGATATTAGGGGGGCTGTCCACTGCCCTGCTCTTCTCCGCCTTCGAGGCGTGGTACGTCCATGAGCACGTGGAACGCCACGACTTCCCTGCTGAGTGGATCCCCGCTACCTTCTCCAAGGCGGCTTTTTGGAATGGCATCATCGCTATCGGAGCCGGCGTGGTAGCCAACGTCTTTGCCGAATGGCTGGGGCTGGGCCCGGTGGCCCCTTTCATGGTCTCCATCCCCTTTCTCATGCTGGCGGGTGTCCTGGCGATGAAGAACTGGGACGAAAATTATGGCAAGAAGAGGGCTCTCTCCAGGACTTGCACTGATGCCTTGAAGTGCCTCCTCTCAGACCGCCGAGTCTTGCTTTTGGGTACCATCCAGGCTTTGTTTGAGAGTGTCATCTACATCTTCATCTTCCTTTGGACTCCCGTCCTAGATCCCCACAACCCACCCCTGGGCATCGTCTTCTCTAGTTTCATGGCGGCCAGCATGGCAGGCTCATCGCTCTACCGCGTCGCAACCTCCAAGAAATACCACCTGCAGCCCATGCACATCCTTTCCCTCTCGGTCCTGATGGTTTTCTTCTCCCTCTTCATGCTGACTTTCTCTACCAACCCTGGGCAGGAGAACCCTTCCGAGTCCTTCTTGGCCTTCCTGCTCATTGAGCTGTCTTGCGGGCTCTACTTCCCTTCTATGGGTTTTCTGCGGCAGAAGGTGATCCCCGAGAAGGACCAGGCAGGTGTCATGCACTGGTTCCGCGTCCCGCTCAACCTGCTGGCCTGCCTCGGCCTGCTGATCCTCCACGACAGCGACTACAAGACAGGCACCAGGAACATGTTCACCATCTGCTCTGTCATGATGGTGATGGCCCTCCTGGCCGTCGTGAGCCTCTTCACGGTGGTCCGTAACAACGCAGAGCTCAGGTTGCCCAGTCCGCCTGGTCAAAGCGAGGTCTCTTCTCCTGAGCTCTGATACGGGATGCTTTTTCTTCGGGGGAAGTTGCTCTGGAGTTGGCCAGTCGCCTGTTGCACATCACAGTGCTGGTACTGTATATAGGTAAGGACTTTGCAGAGAGAACACAAGAGTCTCTTCTGAGTCTTGTGTGTCCTTTTCCCCCACATGGGAGAATCTTTTCTATGCCTTTTTCAATAAGGATTGATCCCTATCGGACTTGATCTGTGGCAAGCATAGCTTTCTTTTCTGCACCGTGGAGTTTTTGATTCCTGAGGCATCTTGACTTCTGCTACCAAAATTTGTGTGTGAGGATGTGGGGAGTGCTTCCTGCCACTTCATCCTCGATAGATTGTGGAAAGTAATGGGTGAAAAGGACACAGCCCTCTATTATTATTTTTTTTAAGTGAGCAGTGAGGTTGATAGACTGATCATCCATTATCAGTATTGAACTTGTTCACAATGTCAGCCAAATTCCATGTTGTCAACCCTCTGCTTTTGGAAAAGAATAAAATACATAAGGCTTCTCTTCTCAGTGTTTATTTGGGGGGGATATATATGGTGAGGCCTTCAGAGTTTAGGCCCAGGATTGAGTATTGGTGGCTCTTCGGATGCTGTAACTACAGTTCCCATCATTCCTGACCATTGGCTATGCTGATGTGGGAGGGAAGGCAAACCCTTCATGCGCACGAATGAAGACCCTGTATTGCTCAAACTTCTCCCTTCCTACTACATAACTGATTTTAGAGTTGCAACATTTTTAGAGGACGGGCAGAAAGGAGACCCTGAAAGGTTTTCCACGTAATTTGATCCGTAACAGGAAACACAACTTCTGTTATCAAGTGAAAGAATATGAAAGGTTTGTCTTTTAGCACATGTCTTGAGATGGAGATAGAAATCATAGAATTGTAGAATTGGAAGGGACCCCAAGGAGCATCTAGTCTGACCCCCTGCAATGCAGGAATACGTAGCTATCCTATACGGGAATCAAACTTGCAACCTTGGCGTTATCAGCACCGTGCTCTAACCAAATGAGCTTATCCAGGCTGATATGAAGGTGCTTTCAGCCTTGGCCAAGACCAGCAGAGGCAGTCAGTTTTTACTTCTCATATCTCACAGGGTCTTCTCATGCCTCAGAGAAGGCATTGAGAGTTTATTGAAGGGATATTGGGAAGGGGGCTTCTGGCAGAAGGAAAACTCACATCTGAAAAGCCACAGGTTCCCCATCCCTGGTTTAACAGCTGGAATATTTTGAATTCCTTATGTGGTGTCAGGATCTTTTGCAAGTCTTTCTTGGAGTATTTTACTTTTTTTCTGCAGTTGGGCGTTGTTTGACTGCACAGTAATAAAAAATAATTTCTGATTACTACTTTTTTGCTTTCGTTTCAAGTTTTTCATGCTGTTTACGGAGAGTAACAAATGAATATGAACGTCTGCTGAGTCTCTGGGTGTCAGCCACTCTGGACACTTGGAAAGATAGCATGAAAATGCTTTCATAGTAACGGAGGCTCAGACCAAAAAAGGTGGAGGTGTGGTAAGAGTTGTTAATAACCAGTATGAGACACTTTACAGCAGGTAAAGTGTGGGTATTAATTTATTGTTTAGTTTATTATTAAATTTGCATACCACCCTTCATCCAAAGATCTCAGGTTCACAGCAAAAAAAGAAAGAGATAAAAACAAAATATATAACAAACATAAACACATAACCTCGCATCTACTCCTACAGACACATTTAAAATGGCATACAATATTAATCAGCCCAAGGCCTGGTTGAAGAGGAATGCGAGCCTCCTTGGGGAGATTATTCCACAAACGGGGAGACTCTGCAGAAAGGGCCCGTTCTCGTGTTGCCACCCTCTGGACCTCTCGTGGAGAAGGCACACAAAGAACAGCCTCAGATGATGATTGCAGGTAGGACTTGCAGCCAGTAGCATTCTTTTCCCAGACTATGATTTAGAATCATAGACCAAAGGTTCATGTGGTCCAGAATTCTGTTCCCAGCAACGGCTGGGCAGAAAACTGCTGCTTTCTCAGATGCACCTGATACTCAGGCAGTCTGCCTCTTGACACAAAGGTTCCATTTAGTGCAGGCTTCCTCAACCCTGGCCCTCCAGGTGTTTTTGGCCTACAACTCCCATGATCCCTAGCTAGCAGGACCAGTGGTCAGGGATGATGGGAATTGTAGTCTAAAAAACATATCGAAGGCTGAGGTTGAGGAAGCCTGATTTAGTGCTTTGTTGAAATCAGGGCAGGGTAACCAGACTGCCAGCTCCCTTCAGCCCCAAGCCAGCATAGCCGGTGGCTAGAATGATGTGCTTTGTTGTACAACAACATCTGGAGGACCACAGATTCCCCACCCATGGCTTAAAGCCTCTTCTCCGTGAGTGACTCATTCCCTTACACAATGCAAGTGTCGTTGCAACATGTCGCTCATTAACTGATAAAATCTTGTTTTCAAAGCTAGCTCCGATTTACGGTATAGATTATTGCAGCTTACTAAAGTAAATAAATGATAAAAACCACAGGCGTTGGGAACATTTCAGAAAAGGCATCTGTGGCGTTTGTACAGCATCCTCTCTCCCACAGGAGGAAATGCTCTTTCTAAAATGGTGCTGCTCTGCCATGCAGATGTGTCACCTAAAGAAAAACCAGTCATGTTTGCTTTCATCAGAATAATGCAGTTATGTGGAGATTTAATTGATCTTTTTCACGGGCGACAGTTCTACTTGGTTTGTTTTTTTCCCAGATGATCTTTATTGAAATTTTTAGTTACATACTGTACATACACATACATTATATTTCACATTTGTTCTTGCTCTCCCGAGCTGATTCCCTCCTTCCTTCTTCTGGCTTTTTTGTGCCCTCTTTGACTTTTTGCATTGTCTTGGTTTTCCACAAGATTGTTCATTTTTTCCATTAAATGTCCGTAAACAAATAACTCTTTCTATATATACAAATTCTTGCTGTCTGTCTATATTCATTTACAAATATTGTTCAATAATAATCCTAATACGTATACATTTTTAATTCATTTTGATATTATTATCCAGTAAATTTCTTGTAGTTAGGGACGCGGGTGGCGCTGTGGGTAAAACCTCAGCGCCTAGGACTTGCCGATCAGAAGGTCGGCGGTTCGAATCCCCGCGGCACGGTGCGCTCCCGTTGCTTGGTCCCAGCGCCTGCCAACCTAGCAGTTCGAAAGCACCCCCGGGTGCAAGTAGATAAATAGGGACCGCTTACTAGCAGGAAGGTAAACGGCGTTTCCGTGTGCTGCGCTGGCTCGCCAGATGCAGCTTGTCACGCTGGCCACGTGACCCGGAAGTGTCTGTGGACAGCGCTGGCTCCCGGCCTATAGAGTGAGATGAGCGCACAACCCTAGAGTCTGTCAAGACTGGCCCGTACGGGCAGGGGTACCTTTACCTTTACCTAAATTTCTTATATTTTCCCGTTATGAGATATTATTTTAATTCTACTGGTTTCCCTATTTCACATCATCTCTATATATAACATAAATTTTCCCCATTCTTTTTGATATGTTTCATCCCCCTGATGTCGATTTTTTGCAGTTAATTTGGCTATTTCTTCGAACCGCCGACCTTCTGGCTCTGTGGTTTAAGCCACAGCGCCACCCGCACCCCCTCTTCGCAGTATCCTTGCCCAATTAACATCATCTTGTGTACAGAGAGGGTTGCAAGAGCAGTCATACTTGACAAACCTGTTGGACTGTTCCTACTTTCAGCCCAGAATTATCAACCTAACTTAGTTCAGGTGGTATTTGTTTTGGAGGGTTTGTCACACCCATACATTTGCCACCGCATGCTGAAAATTGTGCTCGGCTATCTCTAATTCGGGACGCAGGTGGCGCTGTGGGTTAAACCACAGAGCCTAGGACTTGCCGATCAGAAGGTCAGCGGATCGAATCCCCGCAACGGGGTGAGCTCCCATTGCTCGGTCCCTGCTCCTGCCAACCTAGCAGTTCAAAAGCACGTCACAGTGCAAGTAGATAAATAGGAACCGCTCTGGTGGGAAGGTAAACGATGTTTCCGTGCACTGCTCTGGTTTGCCAGAAGCGGCTACGTCAGGCTGGCCACATGACCCGGAAGCTGTACGCTGGCTCCCTCGGCCAATAAAGTGAGATGAGCGCCGCAACCCCGAGTCGGCCACGACTAGACCTAATGGTCAGGGGTCCCTTTACCTTTACCTATCTCTAATTCAGAATGAAATAAATGCTCGAATGCTGGTGCATGGTTGTATTGTGCATTTGTGGTGCGTATGAAAGGTGCTTATTTGTTCCAGGTGGCCCTTCATACTTGCAATGTGACTCAGATCTTATGATGAAGTGCGGTATATAAATCTAATAAATACAAAAATATAAAAGTAATATTGAGTAGTCACTTTAGGCAGCCAATTCTATTGGGTGTGCCATTTTCCTGCTATCAATCTCCAGTTGTGAGCCCTTGTTAAAGGGAAGAGGCTTTGCTTCAGGTGCAAAAGTACCCTTAGGCATTAATCCACCCCCATCCCCAAATTATTTCTCTTGCTTATACGGTTCTTCCAGTGCACTTTTTATGCTACAGATTTTACAGAGGCAACAAGCCTTAGTTTCCCCTCTGTCTGTGCTGGAAGTTAGGAAGCTCTCTCGGGGGCAGATCCAACACATTACAGTGGTACCTCAGGTTACATACGCTTCAGGTTACATACGCTTCGGGTTACAGACTCCGCTAACCCAGAAATAGTGCTTCAGGTTAAGAACTTTGCTTCAGGATGAGAACAGAAATCGTGCTCCGGCGGCGCAGCAGCAGCAGGAGGCCCCATTAGCTAAAGTGGTGCTTCAGGTTAAGAACAGTTTCAGGTTAAGAACAGAGCTCCGGAACAAATTACAGTAAGTACTTAACCCGAGGTACCACTGTAATTTGAAGGACATTCAACAAATATTCAAATCTCATGACCTCTCCGCAAAGAATCCTGGGAATTGTAGTTTGGGGGCACTGGGAGTTGCAGTTCTGTGGGGGAAAAACTACAGTTCCAAGGATTCCCATGGGGTAAGTCTTGTGCGCTGAGTGTGTTTTAAATGTATGGTGTCAATCTGCCCTTGTAGATATTCCAACACAGAAAAGTGTCTTATTACTTAGACGACTGGTTCATTTAGCTCAGTATTGTCCACACTGACTGATGGTGGCACTTCAGACAAGGGTTTTTTCCCCAGCCCTACCTAGAGATGCGGGGGACGCGGATAGCACTGTGGGTTAAACCACAGAGCCCAGGACTTGCCGATCAGAAGGTCGGCGGTTCGAATCCCTGTGACGGGGTGAGCTCCCGTTGCTCGGTCCCTGCTCCTGCCAACCTAGCAGTTCGAAAGCACGTCAAAGTGCAAGTAGATAAATAGGTACCGCTCCGGCGGGAAGGTAAACGGCGTTTCCGTGCGCTGCTCTGGTTCGCCAGAAGCGGCTTAGTCATGCTGGCCACATGACCTGGAAGCTGTCTGCGGAGAAACACCAGCTCCCTCGCCCTATAGAGCGAGATGAGCGCGCAACCCCAGAGTTGGTCACGACTGGACCTAATGGTCAGGGGTCCCTTTACCCTTTACCTTTACCTAGAGATGCTGGGAATCGAAACGGGGTACAGTGGTACCTCAGATTACATACGCTTCAGGCTACAGACTCCGCTAACCCAGAAATAATGCTTCAGGTTAAGAACTTTGCTTCAGGATGAGAACAGAAATCGGGCTCCGGCGGCGCGGCAGCAGCAGGAGGCCCCATTAGCTAAAGTGGTGCTTCAAGTTAAGAACAGTTTCAGGTTAAGTACGGACCTCCGGAACGAATTAAGTACTTAACCCGAGGTACCACTGTATTGTGTTCACAGCACCCAAGAACAACCTCATGACTTTAACACTCGAGACAGAATACCCCACAAGTGCCTCCCCCTCTCTTCCTGGGAGTAAAAATAATCATTTCCTGTCCTTTCGTAACACCCCAAGTCAGTGTGGCCTGTGGCAGCTGTCTCAATCTGCCTAATAGGGCTGGTCGTCTTTCCACATAAGGTATAGAAGTCTCTATGTAATGAAAAACAACAACACCCATAAATGCCACCATTCCTGTGAAAGAATTACGTGGTAATTCTACTTCTAGCCTGCAAAGTGTGTGCTGTAAAAGGTGTATCTAAAGGTAAGTTTGCAGTGCTCCTGCAGGTTGCCTTTTTTGGCACTGGGGGGAGAAATGCCAAAAATAATGGTTATTGGCAGAGATGTTATACCAAGTAAAAGGATGAGTAGGGACAAGTTTGTGGATAGAGAAAGGGTTTTCTGTGGGACCTGCTCTTCATCCGATGAGCTATTTTATCTCGCTGCAGAATCCCTGTAATACCCAACCACCCAGTAGCTACTGCAATGTCCTGGTGCAGTATTTTTTTACTTTTCTAACAAAAAGGGCCATCTAATCTACCCCCATAATTTAGCCCGGACACTGAAATCCAGCTCTGAGTGCTTTCTGGCAGTTCCCTCGCTGTGAGAAGTGAAGTTAAAGGGAACCAGGCAGAGGTACTTCTCGGTAGTGGCACCCGCCCTGTGGAACACCCTCCCATCAGATGTCAAGGAGATAAAGAACGACACAACTTTTAGAAAACATCAGGAGGCAGCTCTGTATCGGGAAGGTTTTAGTGTTTGATGTTTTATTATGTTTTTATGTGTGCTGGAAGCTGCCCCGAGTGGCTGGGGAAACCCAGCCAGATGAGTGGGGTATAAATAATAAAATTATTATTATTAGATTAAGATCATGCTGCAGGAGGAAGGGTTCAGTTTAAATTTATAAATTTCTAGTTACATTCTGAGTAGTCCTTCATAAAGATGTAAACTGGAGGCGGAGATGTCTAAACAGCATACTACTTATAAATTACTTTTAAAAACCTGTACTTCTGTAAACACAAACAAGACCAAGCTTTCCGGTTTATAATGTATAGAGTTAACTGGGCAACAATCCTTGAGACAAACGAGACTTTGGTGGCAGTATAACGTTTTCTACTTTGTGCCATCTCCCTTTCAATCCAGATTTTATATGTTTGGAGTGGTTGGGAGTTGAGACTAGAGCATTGGGTGACCCAAGTTCAGATCCCCAGTTCATGCAAAGAGCTAGCTGACTGTGGCTCAGTCCACCATCTCAGCCTAACCTATCTCTAGAGAATGGGAGAATCACATATGCTCCCTTAAGCTAACAAAGGCGTGAGACAAATGCAATAAAAAAAGAGTAAATAAAACCAGAAGGCAGATCATTGCAAAATGTGGAAAGATAAACAAGGCAACATTGTCCTAGAAACTCCAGCAGGTCCAGAATGCTGCAGCGAGGCTCCTCATGGGGTCTCTGCCATGGGAGCATATTCACCCAGTGCTTTTCCAGCTGCACTGGCTCCCGGTGGAGTACAGGGTCAGATTTAAGGTGCTGGTTTTGACCTTTAAAGCCCTTCACGGCCTGGGACCCTAATACCTACAGGACCGCCTCTTTTGGTACGCCCCATGGAGGACCTTAAGGTCCATAAATAGCAGCACCCTAGTGGTCCCAGGCCCTAAGGAAGTTAGATTAGCCTCAACCAGAGCCAGGGCCGTTTCAACACTGGCCTGGTGGAACGCTCTGCCTCATGAGACCAGGGCCTGATTTCTTTCCGCAGGGCCTGTAAGACAGAGTTGTTCCGCCAGGCCTTTGGCTTGGAGCCAGTTTGATTCCCTCCCCCTCTTTCTTTTCTCTTTTCCTTTCTCCTCCTGTGATGAGGCTGCATTTTAATATTTTAATATATTTTAATGTTGCATTTAAGTTGTATTTATTTAAGTTGTTGTTATTACTGCTTGTTAGCCACCCTGAGCCCGGCCTTGGCTGGGGAGGGCGGGGTATAAATAAAAATTATTATTATTATTAACACAGTAGGCAAGCTTTGAAAAATGTTTGCATTCACACCCAAGGATTCCCCAGCCCCTTTTCCACCCCTGTCTGGTATTCCCCAAGTGGCTCTGCAATTCAGTGTCAAATCTCTTTGGAGGGGCGGGGGCTACTGCCAAAAATGGGACTTTCAGAAGTCAGCTGCTAAGAGGGGCATAGCATGCACGGCCCATTTTTTCTCTCTAGCATTCACGGATTTCAATAAATGAGCTGGCAGAAATGGAGACTATAACTTATAATAAGGCTGACGAGCCTTTTAATAATAAAAAATAAGGAGTTTGCTATTTTCTCCAATATGGCAAGATTAACGCAGTCAACATGAAACTGTATCCCTTATTGAAATTTTGGCAAGCCGAACATTTCTGGCTTGAAGTCACTCATGGAGGGGAGAACCAGGGTTGCTTCCTTGGTTAACTCTTTCGCCAGGTGTTCATCCGGAACCATGACCACTTGCATGCCGGCACTTACACCTGACTTGACCCCATTGGGCGCATCTTCAAACACGAGGCACTTTTCTGGAGGGGCCGGAGGGTCAAATTTCCTTGCGCAGACCAGAAAAATATCAGGCGCTGGCTTGCCAGCCTTCACTTCTGGGTGATCTCCCAGCACAATATGGTGAAATAATTGAAATATGGCCTGGTGGTGGACTGTTTTCATGTCAAAAGATTCTTTAATGGAGCTGCTGGCCACAGCGATGGGTATCTTGTGCTGATGCAAATGGCGGATTAGTTTTTCTGTGCCTGGCAAAAACACAGATTTGGGGAACAACTCTTTCTTCTTCTTCTTACTTTCTTCCATGATTTGGTCAGGGCTTATGGGGAGGTCCAGGGCCTTTTGGATCATCACCACCGCTTCCGCTTCCCTTCTGCCCATGATGGAGGCTTTCACCTCCCAAGTGAACTGCTTCCCGTAGGGGCCGCACACATCATTCATCACCTCGGTGTAAAGGGTTTCGGTATTCAGAAGGGTGCCGTCCAGGTCAAAAATGACGTGAGTGACGGGCTGGAGAGGTTTGGAGCTGGTGGCCATCAGGTCGACCTCCGACCAGTTGCAGCTCAACAACCGTCGAGCAAAACCGCTGGGTAGGTAAGCCAGGGGGCGCGCGCGCGCGCGCTGCCGTTGCCCCGACAGCTTCTATGATTTCACCCCCGCTGTGCAAACTGCACCGACCATTCTATGTCGTCTTTTAAGGTGGCGGCAGCAACAGCAGCACCTTTGGCTCTGACTGTCGCAACTTCCCCTCTGAAAGCTGATGATTCCCCACTTAGGGAACCGACGGCGTCCGTGGGCTGCTTGCAGCAATCGCGGCCAAAGAAGCTGGCGGTGGCGCAATATCAGGGGGGCCCGTGGTGCAAAAGAGCGACGGCTCTCGATCTCTTGATCACCGCGACCCTGTGCGTGCAGGTCTCCCTGCCGGGGCTGGAGAGCCTATGGGCATCCAGGCTACTGGACTCCCAGCTGCTATGCAAACTGGGACTGATGGGAATTGGTAGTCCAGAAGGCGAGAGGTTCTCCAAGCCCAGCACCACGGACTTCAACCCGTTCCTTTTGCGCAGGGCAACACTGGGGATGATTTGTTCCTGCACTGTCGATTGGCTTTGGTCTTCCCCCTTTACTGCGACACTTGCTTGGGAGTAAGACGCCTTAAAATCAGGGCGGCTTACTCCTGGGTAAATAATGGCTCAGGATGCATAAGCGAGAGGCGGCCGGTTCACCAGAAGAGCACGTCCAGTCCTATTTCCCCTGTGAAAAAAAACAGTCTCCTCCTCCTCAATGGGCGTAGCCGAGGGGGCAGGTGGGCAGCTGTCCCCAATCTATCAAAATCAATACAAATCTGAGGTTTTGCCCCCCCCCAACAAAAGCCTGCCCTCCCTAACAAAAATCCTGGCTACGCCCATGTCCTCCCCTCCCAATAAATGCACGCGAAAGTAACAAAAACCTGCAACACCGAGCAAAATAATAATAATAATTTATTATTTGTACCCCGCCCATATGGCTGGGTTTCCCCAGCCACACTGGGCGGCTTCCAACAAGGATTAAAAATACATCAAAACCCAAGACCCACTTCGCCAGCTTTCTGCAAGAACGGTGAGCCGAGGATCCGATCCCCTTCACGTGCGGAAGGAAATCAGAGAACTGAAGAGTTGGAAGGGGCCCCAAGAGTCATCTAGTCCAACCCCTGAGATGCATAAATCTCAATTAAAGCAAACGTGACAGATGGCCACCCATCCAACCTCTGCTTTAAAACCTCCACCGTTCCACTCTTCCTATCAGAAAGTTTAGTCGGACTCTCCTCTCGGAAGTTCAAACCCATGGACGACAGGTCCGCCGTAGCCCATCATCGGCCGCAGCAATAACACACGCGATCCTATGCAAAGCGGCAACGCATTCCGGAGGTAGGGCAGCCGGAGCAAATCCCACGAGGCGCTACGCTGTTTCCGCAGCGGGGAAGCGCAACCCGGGAAAGGCGGGGCTTGCAAGGCGGCGACGTTGATTGGCCGCGGGCGCCGATTTGAACGGGGAGCGCGCGGGGCGCGGTTCCGCTTGCGGGCTTCCTCGCTTGTTTGCCTCGCGCGGCTGCCGGTTAGGGAAGCGGCCCCGCCGACTTCAAGGGGTCGTCGGGAGACTGGGGGTAATATACTGGGAGTGTGTGTGGGGGGGAGGGGTGCGTCTACACGGCGCAATCCGAATCCTAGCCGAGTCTTTTCTTATAGTGGCAGAGAATATATAGACTATATATAAAAACCGAACCGGTTTTCTATCCCGAAAGGTGGCGGAGTCGGAGCCCAGCCTGGGACGAGGGTTGTGGGGTGTTTTTTTGGAGCCAGTGTGAACGCCCCTTAGAGCGGAATTCGGTTTAGGTACTGGCGGGCTTGGGGGGAGTTTGGTGGCTTGAAGCGCAGGGGTTGCATTGAGGTAAAAGGTGCACTTCAAGGCGTCCTTCCCTGCCCCCAAT
Source organism: Podarcis filfolensis (assembly GCF_964270895.1). Taxonomy (NCBI): domain Eukaryota; kingdom Metazoa; phylum Chordata; class Lepidosauria; order Squamata; family Lacertidae; genus Podarcis; species Podarcis filfolensis. The sequence continues at coordinate 113,172,462 of NC_139605.1, read as the reverse complement.
AGACTATAAATGCCGTCTTGATTCGTTAAGCATATAACACAGCTTCCAATGCAATTGTGAGGTTTAGCCTGTTTTCTTTATTGCTGCTTCGTTAATAGCGTTTTGTAGATGGTTTAATTGATTGTCAGTTGCTTTATATGAGTTGTGTTTGTGATGTTCTATTACATTCTGCTATGTTGTTGTCATTTATTAATTTATTGCTGTTTGTTCTTTTTTATTGTTCGTAAACTGCTTTGAAGTTCATTTGAATGAAAAGTGGCTTAGCTACCCAATCAATTACCTCTTTTAAATGACCTAGCAGCCAGGCTCTTCTTATGCTCCATATGTAGTGAGAGGAATTGGCATGCAAGCAACAGTGAGAGACTCAAGGGGTGTTTGTGTGTCCAGATATAGCAGTCCAGATATGGAAGCCTTTCTTGAGCTCAGTAAGCTCTGGTTTAGTTGGGACTCCCTATTTTATGGCTTTCTATGCCAACACACTGTCGCCACCAGTAGCAGCCCATTTTTTCTGGTGTAAATTATTGCTGTTTTAGCACCAAGATAGGAGATGTGACGCAAAGATTCTTGCATTGCAAGGGGTTGGACTAGATGAGCCTCAGGGTCCCTTCAATTCTGTGACACTGTAATGATTTTGTACTGTAACAAGGTAGGGATGAGGGATATAGGACCAGACTAAATGAGAGAGAGAGAGACAGCTCAGCTCTGCGTATGGGCTGGTAATTTTATTTGTTTTCTTACTTTCTGCAGGATGCGAGATGAAGTTCCTCAAAGACGTGGATTTTGTGGCGCGGACCAGCACTTCCCAAGAAACACTGACTTTGTTGTCTGAGTTGAAGGTAATGCTGCTAGATGTGTTGATAAGGAATGGCTTTTGAAAGACGGTTATATGGCTATTGTTCGCCATGGTGGGTAAATGGAATCCCGAGAATTAGACACAGTATATCTGAATATGAATACCAGTTTTTGGGGGATAAATAGCTTGTGAGTGTTTTGGAGACCTTTAACTGTCCATTACTTAAGTTGACCCAGCAGTTTTTTAGCTGATATGGTTCCTGGTGGTCTAACAGCCTTCCTGTGTTGAACGTAGGGCTGTGCTGGGAAAAGAAACGCCAAATCTCACAATGCCCAAAAGGACTCCGGATGCATGCTTTTCTGTTTGTATAAATCAGTGATGGAGAACCTGTGGCCATCCATATGTTGTTGTGAGACTCCAGCTCCCAACATCCCTGACCATGCTGGTTGGGACTAATGGTGGTTGAAGTTCAGAAACATCTGGAGGGCCATAAAGTTCCCCATTCTTGGTACACATAGTTACATTGCCTCCAGTAGGGGCTTAGTCAACCTTAAAAAATGGTGAGATGCTCTAACCATGATATTAAAAGTCTCCTCTCAATTTCAGGAATGCCTTGAGGGGGAACCCAAAATTGCAGACTGCCCATGCCAAGCCTCCAAACAGGTCACAGCATGTGATAGAATCCTACGAGCTTGCATCCACAGGCTTGGTGAAGGTTTGGACTGCCCTGCTCACTTGGAAAGTCTCCAGGCCCTAGCCGAGGCAGCCTATGGCGGCTACACTACAGCAAGGCTCCAGTATATTCCCCTCTACTTGGAAAAGTTGCTGTTCCATTTGCTGAGGGGTATGGCTGCTCAGGGCTCCTATGATTCTTCCCTAAGGTTTGCTGATCTCCTCTATGGGGAACTCTTGAAGTACCAGCCTCCCCAGGTGCCTGCTGATGACTATGCGGCTGTTGCCAAAAGCACCTTTGGTGTGCTGTGGAAGAGTGCGGACGGCAGGGCTAAACTGGACAAGACTCTGGCAGAGTTCAGGGCTGTGCTCTCTACCCATCTGCAAGCTGTACGCTTCTTGATGCTTCTGGAGAACGATGCCGGCAACCTCTCGCTTCAGGAGGCCCCGTACTTCACCTCCAACGTGGCCCGGCATGCCTGCATTGCAGCTGTGACATTTGAGGCCCAGCGGAGTCCGCTGGGAAAGGAAGAGGCCCATTTTCTCAGTGCAGAGTTATTCCAACAGTTGGTTGCTGCCCTTCTGGAAAAGAGGGGTGTGGATGCGCATTTGGCCTTCCAGGACTGTCTCTGCATCTTAGAGCTCACTGTGCTGAGGTGCCGTTACCTCTGCAAAAGTGGCTGCTTCAAAGAGAGCGATGAAGTTCTCCAGCAATTCAGAGGCTACTTGAGAAAGTCCAGCAATGAGGGCAGTTTCTTTAGTGTGGCTTTAGACGTACTCTCTGCTGGAATTGAGCTGAACAAAGTGTTGGTGCAGGCTGAGGGTTCAGTAGAGCCCTTCTTCATTCAAGCTACTCAGGCTCTAAACTCCTCACCAGATGCTCAAGAGCCCCTGCTTAGAGTGCTGACTGAAAGCTGCCAGTTGCTCGTAACCCCTTTCTCTGGACTTGCAAAGAACAGCAAACAGGGCCTCTTTAACCTGCATGATATTCTGGGGATCTCTGCCTTCATGGAAAGTTACGTCACATTACTCCAGAAGCTGATGAGTTTAGTGAGTAAAGCTTTCCCTGCCTATACTTTCATACAGTCCTGGATGTCTTTGTGAGAGCAGTAGTGCGTGGCTGAGATGTAAACAATCGGGTTTTATCCTGGATTTGGGGAGGGGAAGATGCAGACTATGCAGAGATTCAATGAATGTGGTTCAACGAACACTTAAGGCTTTCAAAACATGTTTTATTCCATTGGTTTAGCCTGGGGTAGTCAACCTTTTTATACCTACCGCCCACTAATGCATTTTTCTTGATGGTAAAATTCCCTTACCGCCCACCAGTGCTTGATGGAAGGAGGATTCAGCTTGTGCCGTAGAACCCCCTACCGCCCACCTAGAATCCTGAAACGCCCCACTAGTAGGGACCAGGTTGACAATCCCTGGTTTAACCTGTGTGGGCAAGAGGAGGTGGGAGGGGGTAGGTAGGATAAATACCTTTGCTCTGCTATTGTGAGATCTAGAAAGTTGATTTTCAAAGTACAGCCTTTTATATAGTTGGTGTGTGTGAGAGAGAAGAGGGGGCACAATCAGATTTTTAGAATGCAAATGTTAGCGTTACATCTCAGAAATATGTTTTCCAAGTTCTCATCTATTGCATTTTACATTGAAGTGTGAAAAGACTTTGCCAATGGTAGTAGGTAGATTAATAAATGGTATTTTTCCTGTCTCAAATTAAAATAGGCCAGTTCCTCTGCTGACACTAGAGTGCTACTGTTTTTGTTTTAATGGGATTTTTAGGAGGGCTTTCAGCGCAGTAAAGGTTTTGTGAGTAATCTTATACAGGTTTGACCTGGAATTGTTCCAAAAACTTTCTGTCGTCTTTGTCTTCTATAAGGTTCTGCCGGAGAACATGAGACAGCAGCAAACTCTGAAGAAGCAACTGTACCACTACTTCCAGATATACACGACTTTGGTATCTGATACTCTACAGACTCTGCAGGTAAGTCTGTCTTGAATGGACAAAAACATTCAGTTTGTGGAAGTAAGACTGAGGTTGTCTTCCTTGGGCAGGATAAACAGGTCTTAGTCTCTTTAAGTTGTTTGCTGCCTTAGTTGGGGAGCTTTTGGTCTTCTGTCCAAATGTCTGGTAGCAGGACTGTGAAAGACATTTGCCTGGAGATTTGTTGAATTGCTGCTCCTTGTCAGAGTAGACCAGGGATGAAGAACCTGTGATCTTCCAAACACTGCTAGACTGGAACACCCATCATTCCTGAGCATTGACCATGCTGGCTGAGGTTGATGGGAGTTGTAGTCCAACAACATCTGGAGAGCCACAGATTCTCCATCTCTGAAGAAGACAGTTCTGGGCTAAATGGAACTTTGATCAAACAAGGAAAAGCTCACTTTTATCACCTACCCAATTCCTACACAGTCGTACCTCAGCTCCTGAACGCCTTGGGAGTTGAATGTTCCAGCTCCCGAACGATCAAAAACCAGAAGTGAGTGTTCCGGTTTTCGAACATTCTTTCAGAAGCGAAACATTCAACAGGGCTTCCACGGCTTCCGATTGGCTGCAGGAGCTTCCACCAGCCAATCAGAAGCCGTGCTTTGGAAGTCGAATGGACTTCTGGAACGGATTCTGTTCGACTTCTGAGGCACGACTGTAAAGACAAGATACTGACACGGTTCCTTTCACATCAACAGAACGCCCATGTTTCATAAATAAGAGAAAAGTGTGATTTCTTTTTAGCTGTGAACGTGGAAGCTGACCTCTGAAGGGCAGAAATATAATGCCTCAACTTGACTGTGCAATGTGTGGCACAAGCCTCTTCTCCTACCAAGAATGCACACATCAAAGTGAGCATATCTTGTTAAAAAACCAATAGGATGTGATGTGGCTATCTTATGCCTTGAATGAGGAACTTTTAATTCTGTAAAGATCTGCAAATCAAAATATAATTGACAGGCACATTGAAAGATGATGGGAAATTGCTAGCTTATCCTAATCATGCAAACAAATGTGTGTAAGTTCCAAATTGCTTAGATAATGAGTTGATGCACAGGAAGAATAAAGTAGACACAAGTACTTGTGACTGGAAGGCATGCAAAATGAAGGCTGAAGTCTTGGGCCAGAAAGTAATTAAGATTAATTTATATGCAAAATACTGTGGTGTGTCAATGGCTGCAGGTAACTATAGAATCACCCTATACTTAAAAAGAACATTGCATGCTAGGTACTGGAAAGATAATATCTTGAAAATGAATTGATTAGAAGTTTGAATTAATACAATTAACAGTGATGAAAATGCAGGAGGAGTTTAAAGAAGCCTTGGATAGTGAATTATATTAAAAGAAAATAAGGAATTTTGGGGACAGAGACTGAATTCATGCTTCTCTGAGAGTGTCATGCCGTATCAAGACGATGAAGCAGGCAGTGTCTGTAAAGTGTTCAGAGGAGCAATACATTTATTAAGCATATATTAAGTATTTGAGAAATAGTGAAGTTAATTATTTTGAAATGTAAAACTTTTAACTGTGTTTTCTTGCAGTTTTTTCTTCACTTTCATACTCTCTTAACCTTTTATGCTTTTCTATGCTCTTTTCTATTCTTGTATCATTATATTTCTAGTAATAATACTTTATTTAAAAAAAGAAAAAAGGGGGAGGAGACTGCAGCACACCCACAATTCCACAATCATACCATATCAGGTGCAGCATAGTTTTCCTAACTGACCCTAGGTACTTTGACCATTGAACTTGATCAAGTACTACCTGTTGCAGATGCCCTGTGGTGTCCTGTTGCTTTGAGTCTTGAAGTTCCCCCTCCTGTTTTAATTCCTAAAATGTTTGGATTTCCACACAGGGGCCGGAATCTGCAGCACTGCCAGAGTTACTGGTGTATCTTCAGAAGGTTGTCACCTGGATGTTGGATATGCTAGTAGGACTTCCCAAGAAAGAGCAGGCTGAGTACCTGGATTTCTCAGGTTGGTTTCCAAGACGAACAGCTGTCTTTCTCCAGCTGTCTGAGTCTGAAGATGGGATAGATGCTGCTGTGTACAGATCAGTTGGGGGCCATATTAAGGAAGAATGAAGAATGCACTCTTCATTTTTGGCATCTCAGTCTCTGAGGTGTCCACCTTTCTCTCTTTAATAGGTGTGTGGGTGGGTAGATTGCCTTTGGCAAGCTGAACTTGCTGGAGAACTTGGTCACTTGCTAAAATTCTGATGGATGATGATGATGATATTATTATTATTATTATTATTATTATTATTATTATTATTATTAATTTATTATTTATACCCCGCCCATCTGGCTGAGTTTCCCCAGCCACTTTGGGCGGCTCCCAATCAAATGTTAACAACAGTGCAGCATTAAATATTAAAAACTTCCCTGAATAGGGCTGCCTTCAGATGTCTTTTAAAGATAGGATAGCTGCGTATTTCCTTCACATCTGAAGGGAGGGTGTTTCACAGGGCGGGCGCCACTACCGAGAAGGCCCTCTGCCTGGTTCCCTGCAACCTCACTTCTCGCAATGAGGGAACCACCAGAAGGCCCTCAGCGCTGGATCTCAGTGTCCGGGCTGAGCGATGGGGGTGGAGACGCTCCTTCGGGTATACTGGACCGAGGCCATTTAGGGCTTTAAAGGTCAGCACCAACACTTTGAATTGTGCTCGGAAACGTACTGGGAGCCAATGCAGATCTCTCAGGACCGGTGTGATGTGGTCCCGGCGGCCAGTCCCAGTCACCAGTCTAGCTGGCACATTCTGGATTAATTGTAGTTTCCGGGTCACCTTCAAAGGTAGCCCCACGTAGAGCGCATTGCAGTAGTCCAAGCGGGAGATAACTAGATGGGATTGGGATTGGTAACTGAGGGCCCCATGTATCCCAAGGGTCCTTTTTCTTGGTTCTTTCTCCTGAGGCACAAGCAAGGGGCTCCTCAGCCCCCGCCAGAGGTGTGAGCGTTAAGAGGTTCTGCTAGAATTATCTCAGCATCTGAGTTGTGTGCAATCCTGATTAACAGAGGGGTAATGAGCCACTGAAGGTGTGTAAAGGGAAAAACCAAATTGCTGTTGCTACTGACTCTGAGAAAGAGCTTGTTTAAGAAGAGACCTTCACCTGCGTCTTGATTTTGTGCAGAGTTTTGTCTATAATGGTCCTTCTGCCCTTGGCTTAATTGAAAATATTGTGCTAGTTAAAATTTTATCAGCAACCCGAAATCATGATGGTAAACAACTATGGCTTCTTTAAGCTCATTACCTTTTCAGAACAAAGTTTGTGAAATATACTCGGAGTCGAGAGTGGATTTCATGCTCTTTATTCAGCTCATAGTGGTGAGGAGGAATGGAAGTTCCCCCGGAATGTCTGCTTTATATACATTATTTACACAATGGGCTGCATGTGATTGGCTAATTCTGGGATTCTCCTGTAGGCCAATCAGGTTGTGGATTCACTTCCACCTGGAGCTGGATTGGGTGGCTCCTGCGGACCAATCATACTGCTGCATTGTTCTAGGACCAATCATACTGCTGCATTCTGAATCCTATTGTTCTAGGACCAATCAGACTGCTGCATTCTGGATCCTATTGTTCTAGGACCAATCAGACTGCTGCATTCTGGATCCTATTCAACTCAGTACATAACAGTTTGAATGGGCAAGTTTTGGACTAAGGGGAAGAGCTGTAGCTCAGGGGTAAAGCATTCCAGTCTCAATCCCTGGCATCTCTAGGTAGGGCTGGGAGAGACACTAATCTGAAAATCCTAGACAGCTGCTGCCAGTCAGTGTAAACAATACTGTTATAAGGAGCTTCCTAGTGGAAGTATCCTGGGCCTTACAGCATCAGTTGGGTCAATTGGATTTCTCCTTCGGGAGATGAACCAGTAATCAGTTTTGTAGTTTTCTGGCACAAGTAGGCTTTAATACCCATTGAAGGTGGCTTTTAAGATCGGTTTTCTTCTTCTAACAGCATACTGTATATCGCGGCTGGCATATAACTTCTACTATCATAAGATGTATGCGGAGTCTAACTCTTTCGTGGAGCTTTTCTGCAGACGCTTGGCGAAGGAGGAGATTGTCAGTTGTTCAGATTTGCCTACCGAAAAGGTAACGAAAAGTGTTGCTTGTAGCGTGCTAAGCTGGCGTGGAGGAGGCACACGGGCGAAATTCCGTGAACTACAGAACATGCACCTGCAGGTTGCTGTTTTCCCTGAGCTCTGGATAGACTCATTTTGTTTGAAGAAGTACTGAGTTCAATTTAGCATAGTGTGATTGGAATAATAATGAGCTTGGCCCTGGGTTCACATCCCCAGGATTGAGGGATGGAGGTTCTCGGACAAATCACTCTTAAAGTTTAACTCTGTGTTTAATTACTTTGAAAAGCTAGGTCATCTGAGCTCAAAGGAGCTTACTTATAAAATGTGTAGGATTGTTGCTTTGACTTAACTCAGGGGTAGCCAACATGATGGCATCCTCCAAACTTTGTGTAGTGCAATTCCCATCATACCAGGCTGTGCTGGCTGGGGCTGATGGGAGTTGGAGTCCAGTGGTATATGGAGGGCATCATATTCTCCAACCTGTTCATAGGTGCTAGGATTAAAATGGTACTCAGAGGCCTGCAACTAATGATTTGGCTGGCTGACTCAAAACCAGTATGTTTCATTGCAGCCCTCCTACTTGCCTCCTCTGTTTTTCAGCTCTTTTCTGTGGGCCGTGTGATGTTCCAACCCTTCTGTCTTGGGCCTACTGTTGTCTTACACCCCTACCTGCACCTTCTGTAGGCTTTTGCTCCTCCCTATCTCTCCCCCACCCTCCCAAGTCACATCTTGGATTTTCTAGCAGTGGCATCCAGAAGTTTGAGAGCAGACAATCTGTGACATCAGGGCAGTTCAACCTATCACTGGAGGAGGCTTCATTACCACGTATAACCCATGAATAAAGCCAGGAGCTTTTTGACAAAAGAGCCAAATAGAAGTGCAGTAACCTTTAATGAGTTGCCAGGATTTTTTGGTAACTGGATGGGGGGGGCGGTTTAGCATGACATCTGGGGAGTTGGTCAGTTAGAAGACATAATCAAGCTAGTTGGCATAGTTGGACAGTTTTAAGGCATAGGCTGTAGTTGAGCAGTTCTTGCTGTAGCTCAGCTTTTCCCAAACTTGGGTCTCCAGCTGTTTTTGGACAACAACTCCCATCATCCCAAGCAAGACCAGTGGTCAGGGGTGATAGGAATTGTAGTCTGAAAACAGCTGGAGACCCAAGTTTGGGTCTCATTGCTCCAGCTAATGAGAACCTGAACTAGAAAGGCTTTCCTTTCTTCTCTTCAGGAAGGAAGACGAGTCTCCACTGCATGCCACTTGAATGCTTTTCTTTCTCTTCACAGCTACACAATTGCTTTAAGCTTCAAGTGGAGAATTACAGGAAACTGGGCTTGTTAGAGGAGGCTCTCCAGGCTGTGGTACTCTGGCTGGCTGTTCAGGGCAGCAGGATAACAGGACAGATGGCAGAGCCAATCTCCGCCTGGGTCAAAGTCAAAATTGATGCCAGCAAATCTGATGACCTGAGACTGAAGTAAGAATGGAACCAAGAGATTGTGTATTACTCTTAAAATGGGGGATTGAGGTTTGCCCTGTCAGAACTTGAAACTGGCAGTTTGGGTGGAAACTTTTGTATTTGTCTTGCTGCATATGTGTAGCTTTTGGGAAATATGCATCCTGTCCTTCCACTGTTGAAACAGTGCTCAAGTTAACTTACATAAAGGGACCCCTGACCATTAGGTCCAGCCGTGACCGACTCTGGGGTTGCGGCGCTCATCTTGCTTTGCTGGCTGAGGGAGCCGGCGTACAGCTTCCGGGTCATGTGGCCTGCATGACTAAGCCACTTCTGGCAAACCAGAGCAGTGCACGGAAACACCGTTTACCTTCCCGCTGGAGCGGTACCTATTTATCTACCGTACTTGCACTTTGACATGCTTTCGAACTGCTAGGTGGGCAGGAGCAGGGACCGAGCAACGGGAGCTCACCCCGTCGTGGGGATTCGAACTGCTGACCTTCTGATCAGCAAGTCCTAGGCTCTGTGGTTTAACCCACAGCGCTACCCGCGGTCCGTTGACTTACATACATCAGTTTAAAACCTGATTTCTGTTTTATTCGAGCTTCTGAAGATAATCACAGCAGATAAGACTACTAAAAGAGGAGTACAATTCCTGCTCTTTGTGGCATGGATCTTCCCCGCCACCCCTCACATACATAAAGATGTTCCAGCTTATATCTTCTTTGCCGGGAAAGGGACACCGCTGGTTCTGAAGGAACTGGAGAGTTTTACCTCAAGTCACATCCTAGCACTAAAGAAAGAACATAGGAAATGAGGCTGGTATACCCACTGACACTTAGGTCTTCCCTTAAGCAACAGTCAAGACTCTATTAAGCAATAAAATCTGTGTATATTAAATGTATATACAGTGGTACCTCGGGTTAAGAACTTAATTCATTCTGGAGGTCCGTTCTTAACCTGTAACTGTTCTTAACCTGAAGCACCACTTTAGCTAATGGGGCCTCCTGCTGCTGCTGCACTGCCGGAGCCTGATTTCTGTTCTCATCCTGAAGCAAAGTTCTTAACCCGAGGTACTATTTCTGGGTTAGCGGAGTCTGTAACCTGAAGCGTCTGTAACCCGAGGTACCACTGTATTCATCTAAGCACATGGTGCTTGCCAAAACAGCTATGACAGGGCTGTACGTGAAGGCACTTGCAGTCCAAAATAGACCCAGAAAAACAACGGCTCATGCAATTCCATTTTTTTTTTTTTGGTCATAATTTTTAATTGATTTTTATACAGTTTATAAACATTTCAATTCAGTTTCCATACAGTATTCCCGTAGCATTTTGACTTCCCATCCTTCCTTCTGTGATGTTTCAAATCCTTATATCTACTGCCTTGAATATCATGTTTCTCTAAAATATATCATTTCCTATAATAGAAATTCCTATAATCTCTGCTATAGGACAAACAAAAGAATGCTTTGTTACTGACATCAGATAAAGTGGGAATGCTCAGTCTGCTGTTTTCTGACCTTTGTGGGGTTTCCATAAAATGTTCCACAGGGTATTTAACAGAATCCACCAAACCTGTCATGCTGGTCATGGAAATCTCCAAATGTAAGGACTCCTATTGGTAGCAGAAGGAACCTCACTGCCGCAGAGTTCCACGCAAAACTTCGCATGGGTGGCAGCAGTAGAATCCCAACATGTATAGGCCTAACCTGTGCAGTAATTGCCACTCAAAATTGGTGCAAAATGTTGGGCCCGTATATGGGGTTCAAACACTGGATTCTCGCGCATTATGATGTGTGGTGTGACAGATCTAGTCACAATCCCACTTAATACTGCATGCGGACCACACATTTGGAGGGTGCTTGTAAACAGGGCTTTAATTTCAGTACAGACAAGTTAACCAACTTCCCAACTTTGCTAGCGTCTTGAGGCTGGTCTTTTATGCACAGCTTTGCCACCAGCTTAAAATCAATTGGGTAAGTTCATAGGGAACAGGTCCACAATTAGAGACTGAGGCTAGATGATGCTGGGATAAACAGCAGGATGCCCAATGTGTTGTTTCTTTGCTGTTTGTGAGATCCCAGTTGTATCCAGGGCCAACCCAATACATTCTGATGCATGAAAGACAACGTTTCATCTCCCTATTCCATGTACAGAGCCAGACTGTCCTGGCAATAGGCATAAACACTGGTGTTTACCACATATCAAATAAAAGTGACTAGGGAGGAATCTAAATCGGTTCATTTCTGTACTATTTGTTCTAAGCCTTTGATACACTGTACATCAATACAACAGAGACAGAACATAGACCCTCAATGTTCCAGTGAAGTTTGAGGAGTGACATATTTTAGAAGATTAGGATAAAGTGATTTCTCCACGCCTTGGGGATTGTGATGAAAAAAGATGCACCACACAAATTAATGTAGGCTATTATTTTCCCTTTTCTGCCCCTCTTAACCATTCTAAATTTTCTTCCCACCCCCTTTTGTATCAATATGTTCAACGTTTTATTTTGTCTTTATTTTAAAAATTAAAGTTTCTTTAAAATAACAAAGAGCTTCATTCTGGCAGCAGTACACCTACTCTGAAAAGTTTTAATGGCAGACAACATAGGGCCTATACCACTGCAGCAGCATCGTTTGAGCTGCTCTCCAAGGGACCTTGGGCCTGTGGCCAACAGACTGGCTCTAGCAACTCCACACCTGCCGGATGCAGAGGGAGAACACACAATTTACATAGGATGGATAAAATTCATTTTCTATGTGGTTTGGTTGCTTACTGCTAAATGCTTAATGCTAATATGCTGAAATAAACAGATTAATTAATGTACTTCTGTGGTGGGGGGAACACACAGGTGATGGGGCAGCCTGAGGGCAACAGGCTAGCTTAGGAAATGCGGGGCAGACCTCTGGGCACAAACACCTCAACACCAATTCTGCTGCCTGAGGCAGCCGGATCACTCTGCCTGACGGTGCAGCTGGCCCTGGAGACGTCTGGCAAAAAGAGAATAAAAGGCACACTGTGTTATTGTAACCGTGTAATCTGGAGTTGCCCTACTTTGGGTCTGTTGTAATTTTTCCTTCTTGTTTTGCCTGCATGTTCATCACAGGACTCTAAAGGAGGGCCTGGAGGGGTACAGCTTGGATACGGAGGTCCTCATGAAAGTATTGTTGGAGGAGCTGAAGGCTTACAAGACCGTGCGGGTAGACACTGGCCAGGAGCGCTTCAACGTGATCTGCGATCTGCTGGACATATGTTCAGAAGGCAGCGGCTGGGTTCACGAGCGGGCTGTGATTCTGGTGGAACTGGCACAGGTTCTGTGTTACCATGACTACAGTGAACAGACAGAATGGTGAGTGGCCAGTGTTCTCTGGAGCTTCTATTGTCATAGGTGCTCGGGGTCCTAGCTGAGGTGTATGCCCCTTGGAGAAGGAAGTGGCGATTGATAAGATTCATCTGTGTGGCAAATTCAACCTTAGAAATGGAAGGAGGAGGTTGTTCCTTGTATTGTGGCTATTGGTCCTGCCTGGGTCCTGCCACCTGCTTCCTATAAACTCTTATTTTCCTTTTCTCTGTCCAATTTCTCATCCTTCCTCTAAGTCAGGAGCAGCTAATCTCTAATCCTCCATCTCCACCCTTTGCTGAAAAGTGTTTGGGGTTCCGCCACAACTCAAGAAAGAACTTTGAAGTCAAGATGTGCAAATTAAGAAACCTTATGCTAGAGAGGCATCTATGTTCTAAGGATATAATTTACTTTTTTGCAGCACTCTTATCAGGGCATTCTGCTCTGGCCTTTGCTAAGGTTTCCCTCCATCCTTTAAATATTGCTGACTTATTTTTGCTTTTATATTGCAAAGCAAAAAGAGTAGCTTCTCATGAATGTGCCCAACCTAGAAGACCTTGTGTTTATAATTCTCCATGTTCTTCATTCTCCTGTTCACAAGTCATAAATACAAGCATGTCACATACAAATTGCATTTAACAAATGGTGCAGAGTCCAACCCCCTGCTTCTCAATTTCCTTTCTCAGCAGCAGTTCACTATCCTCTGATCCCATAGCTGCAATTCAACACGCACACCTCACCACTCTTATGGGTCAGAGCAGGGATGGGGAAACCTGTGATTCCCCACAATGTTACTGGACTTCAGCCCCCAACATCCCCAACTATTGTCCAGGCTGGCTGGGGCTGATGGGAATTGGAGTCTAACAGTATCTGGAAGCCACAGGTTCCTCCACCCTACTGGCTGTCAATTAGACATCAGGTTAAGTTCAAGGTGCTGTTTCTTGTGTATGAAACCTTCTACAGCTTGGAACCAAAATACCAGAAATATTGTCTCACCCCTTATATACCCAATTGATCGCTGCTCTTTGCAGGTGAGGGCCTCCGGCAGGTACCATCTTATTATGAGACCCATTCCATACACTGTGGAAATCAGAACTTTAGTGTTGTGGCACCTGCCCTTTGGAATTCCTTTCCCTTGAATATCAGACAGGCGCCATCTCTGATGTTTTTTTAGCATTCTCTGAAGCCCTTCCTCCTTCAGCAAGCCTTTTAAGTTGAATTCTTTCCCAGTCTGCATCTGTACCGAAATTGTTTTTAAGAAAGCTTAGCCCTTGTAGCTTGCTGCCCCGGGCCCCTTTGGGGAGAAGAGTGGGATCTAAATTTAATAACTTGTGTGCTAAGATGCCCCAGAATTTGTCCAGAAGAGCCTCCATGGTTGATGAATGGTAGACACCATTGGCTAAACCCTGTCTCCTCCTCTGTAGCTCTGCCCTGGACTCTGTTCATGAAGCCCTGTGGCTGTTGGATTCTGTGCCAAAGACTCCCCAGAATGAGGAGCAGCTCCAGGACGATAAAGCCCAAGCCTTACTCTGGCTTTACATCTGCACAATTGAGGACAAAATGCGTGAGGTATGTGGCAGTAAGCAAAGCAGCACAGAGCTCTGCCGACTAAATTCAGAGCTGCTTATATTTTGTGTTTTAGAAGTTAAATGCTACAGTCTGTGTAAAATCATGCAGATTATTTCTACTAACCTTGCTGCAGAAGTATATATGCAGTTTACCTTATTTCCAAGCACTGAAACCTCATCCCAGACAACTAGAAACCTTAAAAAGCCCACCCCTCTAGCTTCTCAGATCTCACCAGGCATTTCCCTAATGCTTACTTTTTTTAATCAAAAGGTCTAGAAACCTCCCCCATCTTCTTAAAATCTCAGATGAGGGTCAAGGAAAACAAAATTGTATTTGATTTTGCATTCTTTCTGCTATTGTGTTGCTGCATACAATCCTAGTTAAAGTGTATTTGACTGTGTAGCAAGCAAAACATCCATAACAAACCAGCATCTCCAGGGTATCCTGCACTACAATTGTAATGTATAGTAGGATAGGATTTTTACAGTGGCATGGAGGTTGTTGTAAACTGAAGTAACCTTTAGTGAAGAATTGTGATGCATCGTGTGATGTGTCAATTATTGTGATGCATCATGAGGTTTGGGCTCAGTGAAACTACTGTAGTGGCTTTGTTTGTTATGCCCTCAGCTGCTCCACAACGGATGGAGATTTTATGCCGCTGGGGACAGACAGTATGTCCTCTTACTTCCATACCAGTCTTTATCCATGTTGCTTTTTCAAATACAGAGCATCAGGCAAGAGCAGAGGACCAGGAGTGCCCATGCCAGGGGCCAGAAAGGCATACAAGATCTTGAAGGCTTTGAGACCAATGATCTAAACTATGAGAACAAATTCCAGGATGACAAGTTCCTGTATCTTGGCATTGCATTTAACCTGTCTGTGGATTCTGGTAAGGAACTTGGTTGGGCAGGGAGGGTGGGGTGAGACACACATACATTTGAAGCAGGTGTAGGGAACTTTCATCCTGCCGGGCTGCTAAATTTGGCCCACAACACCATTTCGGGCAAACCATGCCCACCTGCAAGTCACCTGATGTCATATGATGTTGGGTGCGAATATCTGATTCAAGCATTAGGTGCTAAGAACTGTTAGCTTAAGTGCTGCCATGTGAGGTGATTGACAGGTGGGTGTAATTCTGTAAGCGGTATTGCCCGATCATGCTAGTGAATTTATCAGCTGATAATCAGGTAGAAAATGGAGAAAATAAGATTGTGGGTGTTCTCTAACCAAGCTTGCTAGTTTGTTGATTTCCAACTGGATTATAAAAGGCACCATAGATATTTCTGACCCATCAAAAAGCAACCTTAAATTTTCATTGCTCAGAAAGGGACATGTGAAATGTGACCCTTGCTTATTAACCCCAACAGTGTAGCAGCTCCAGGTGGGCAGAGGAGAAGCCTTGATATGAGATGCGCTTGAGTTTCTAGTTACTGCACAAAGAACTGTGTTTTGACTCTCCCTACGAGGTGGTGATTGGCTCTGCAGTCTCTTGACCCCACCCAACACACAAACTCTCTTTTTCAGTGCAATCAAAGTGTTTGGACGATGCCCTTGCCTTGTGGAAGCAGCTCCTCTCCTGCAAGGGCAAGATCCCAGCTGTACGTAACGTTGAACAGACAGCAGCATCCTTACACATCATGGCAGCTTTGTACAGAATGATGGGAAAGGTAATGAGCCAGGCACTTTGCTTGGGCAAGAAGTCTATATAACTGGGGTTTTGTTCTCCTTCAGCTTCCTGAAAGGCCCTCTCCCTCTTTCCCCCCACTTCCCTGCTCTCATGCAAGCACTGTATTGTCTCTCTTTTAGGCTGATTGTGAAAAGCCTTGGGGCAGCAGCATGATGGCTGCACCGGAGAACAGCCCCTCCCACCCCCTGTAGGAGTCCCATTATGCCCGCCCTTCTCCCTCTCTGCCCCTGCCAGTCTGAGGTGCCTTGCTTTCTGATTCGAGAACTGGGAGCAGAGACGGCACGAGAAACTAAGAGTGGCTCACAAGCTCTTATGACGAGCTTGCAATATTTAGTGCTTCTTGGTGAACCTAAGAAGAGTCCTGCTGGTTCACACCAGTGGCCCGTCTAGTCCTCACAGAGGCTGATCAAGATGCCTATGGGAAGTGACCACTGGAAGGTTGCCTGTGAGGGAATGTGGGAGCCAGTGGGGGTAGAGTGTCAGAGCAGGACCTGGGAGACTAATGTTCAAATCCTCACTTGGCCATGAAGCTCAGCGGGTGACCATGGGCCAGTCGCCATCTCTCAGCCTAACCTACCTCACAGGGATGCTATAAGGATAAAATTGGGAGGGGAGAGCCATGTATGTCACCTTGAGCTCCTAGGAGGAAAAGAGTAGTGTACAGTGGTACCTCGGGTTAAGAACTTAATTTGTTCCGGAGGTCTTAACCTGAAACTGTTCTTAACCTGAGGTACCACTTTAGCTAATGGGGCTTCCTGCTGCCGCCTTGCCACCGGAGCACGATTTCTGTTCTCATCCTGAAGCAAAGTTCTTAACCCAAGGTACTATTTCTGGGTTAGCGGAGTCTGTAGCCTGAAGCATCTGTAACCCGAGGTACCACTGTATATAAATGCAAGGAATAAAATAATAATGTTTCCCTCGAACTGAAAAGGGTGGTTCCACCCTTTGCTGCGTCAACAGCAAATGGCCG
Source organism: Podarcis filfolensis (assembly GCF_964270895.1). Taxonomy (NCBI): domain Eukaryota; kingdom Metazoa; phylum Chordata; class Lepidosauria; order Squamata; family Lacertidae; genus Podarcis; species Podarcis filfolensis. The sequence goes on along the minus strand of NC_139605.1, from coordinate 113,155,899 downwards.
GTTCTGCCATGGTGAGTGGACCAGAGCTGGCAGCAACGTTTGGCTGTATATGGACCTATAAACATTTAATGAAAGTGTTAAATTGAGGTGGTACCTCAATTTCATTTTCTAAAGGAAAGAAGTTGTAACAAGTCTCCAGATGTGTTATTCTATGAACTTGACTGCTTTCCACATTCTGGAAAAAGTCATGGAGCAATGCTACTCTGCCCCTTGACCGGAAAGGGAGAGTTAATTGATTAGAATCAGATTTTGTATCTGAATGCCATCTGAGCAGATCTCCTCTGCACCCAGGAAGGCTTTCCTGTTAGGTCATGGCAACTTTTATTTACAGAGCTCGGGTCCTCGTGAGCACAGAGTTCCCTTGAATAGCAAAACTGACCATCCCCGACTGTACTGGATTGGGTCCCCACCACCCTGCACATATTTAAATAGATTTATTTCCTTTTTTATTATGCAGCCATTACAGGCCATAGAGAGTTATTTCCTCATCACAGCTCTCTCCGGGGCACTTGAAGACTCTGTGGGGAAGACCAATGCCTTGTGCCAAATTTCCAAGCTACTTCTCCATCTGGAATGTCCCAGTTACGCGGAGGTGAGCATGAAGAGTAGTGAATTGCAAAAGTCCCTGCATCTCCTGGAAAGATCCCTCTCTGAAATCCTGGAGAATCTTTGCCAGTCAATGTGGACAGTACTGGACCTGGATCTGATTCTGCCTAAGGCAGCTTGCTAGGTTTCATGCACTACATACGTATCACTGTTACAAATACCCTTTTAAAAAATGGCCACCTTATTGCTGGGAGACTTTCTGTTTCATCTACCCCAGCACAGTTGGCAGCAGCTGTTGGAGGTCTTTCTCCCAGCCCTCCCACCTGAAACTCTCTAACTAGTGATGTTGGGTGTTGAACTTAGGGCTTTAAAGTTGCTCTACCACTGAGAATGGAGCTTGTTACGGCCCGGGGCCCTATTGGCTGCCAATCTGGGAAATGTGAGAGTTGAATATGCTTCCTCAATACAGTGGTACCTTGGTTCTTGAATTTAATCCATTCCGGGAGTCCGTTCGACTCCCGGAACAGTTCAAAAACCAAGACACGGCTGCCGGTTGGCTGCAGGAGCTTCCTGCACTTAATCAGAAGCCGTGTTGGATGTTCAGCATCCGAAAAACGTTCCCAAACCAGAACACTCACTTCTGGTTTTGCGGCATTCAGGAGCCGATTTGTTTGAAAGTCAAGTCAAGTTTGACTACCAAGGTACCACTGTACAGCTTTGATGTAGGCATGCTATGCCTTTCCACCTCCTAAAAAGGATCACCAGATGTACTAACAATTCACTTTAACTCAAAGCATTAACAAAGAAAGGAAAATGCTGCTGGGGTCTTCAGGGTTGGAGATGTCTGAATAGCAAATTGCTCTGAGAGGTCCTTCCCAATGCACTGCTTTTGATACATGATGGAAAGCCAACAGTGGCAGAGATGGGCAAACCTCCCTCAGGAGGCCATCTGACAACTGTGGTGGTGGGAACTATTCCGACCTCTGCTGTTGGGGCTCAGTTCAATCTCGTCTCCCAGTGGCTGAGTAGAGAATGATAACTGCCCAAGGCCTTAGTTCAAAATTAGCAGTCTGACTTGGACCTGAAAGCAAATAGCTAAAATAAACCTCAGTGAGGGCAAATGAGACAATTAAGCAACTGTACCACTGTATGCCCCTTCATGGATCACTGCCTTGTTGTGGTGAAGGGGCTTGAATAACTCCAAGACGCTATGAGCTATGCCATGCAGGGCCACCCAAGATGGACCGGTCATAGCTGAGAGTTTAGACTAAATGTGATCCACCTGGAGAAGGAACTGGCAATCCACTCCAGTATTTTGCCAAGAAAACTCCATGGACATAAAAAAGGAGAAACTTTGAGAAGAAAGTGAGTTTCCAAGGCATGCTCTGGTTCATGGGGTCACGGAGAGTTGAACACAACTAAGACGACTAAACAACCACAACCACTGTATGAGCCATGAAGCTGACAATCTGGAGACAAGCTTATTCCTGTTGGAGGCCCCATAGACCTGATTTCTTGATGGCTTTCTCATTACTTCCTGCTGTTAAGGCCAGCTGCTGATAAACGGGACAAATGAACTCGTGTTATTTCAACTCTAGTGGACAACTGCTGTGCTAATATTCTTTTGTCCTGTTTTACTCTCTTGCAGACCACTTTAAAGGAGGCTGAATCATGCCTGCAAAATGTGGACAGAAAGAATGACTCTTGCCTGCTGACCAATCAAACACTAGCTGTGCTCCGCAGCAAGCTGTGCTTAGCAAACCACAAGGTATCCTCGCGGGGGTTGCCCTTTTACATTCACTGCACAGCACTGAGACTGGCAAGCAAGCCAGGTTACTAAAAGAACTATCTTCAGCAAAAAAGATTTTGGGGTGTACATGTGCCAGGAAGGAGAGAGTAGAAAGCCACATGGGAATGATGCTTTTGGGTCCATAGGACCCTAAAAGGGAGCCTACTGCATTATGCTATGGCTAATACTTTGATGAATCATTCAAAAACCAAGATTGCCCCTCTGCCAATATGTGATTCTTTTTGCCCATAAGTAGGCTGCACTGATTAATTATTCTGGAAGGGGCTGAACCATTTGTCACAGTTAGGCTGCGCCTCGATTTGTTCAAGATCCATCCAGGCTTGATAACTTTTTTGTACTTGTGGGCTGGAGCTTTGATTCTGCGGGGATTCTGCAGGAAGGAACTGAGGAGCCCCACCACTACTGGGCTAATTATAAACGTAGATCATTGCTAGCCACAAGTGGGTTGGTTTTTATCCTATTATCTGTAGTATGGATAGGAGAATGCTGGATCAGGTTGGGATATTCTAGGTTCAGCTATGAAATACACACATGGGCGTCAAATTGCAGGCACTTCCAAACTTTCAGAAAATTTCTCTGGGGTCAATAATCATCTGCATTCTGATTCGTAAGCTTTTGCAGCATAAATCGAATGCTGGTTGGTGCACAGTGGAAGACAGTCTTCTTTGCAACTGATCATTTCCTCCCCTCTCTTTGCGGACAGATTGAAGAAGGTGTCATGCTTCTGGTAGAAATCTTACAGAACCCTGCATTGCAAAGGTCTTCTAAGGTCTGGTACCTGCTCCGAGCCAGTGCTCTCCAGTTGACAGCCGCTTACCTTGGTCTGCCAGCTTCTGCCCTCCCACTGGCACTGAGGCAAAAACTCTGGGTTCAAGGTGAGTGCAGAAGCATCCATGCATCTCCTCCTTGATACTAATCTGTACTCGTCTGATACTTGCAATTCACCTGTCAATAAGTGAATAGTAAATGAATGGAAGATTTTGAGAACTGGGAAAGGGAAAAGAGGGTGGTCCCCGGGCGTGCCTGGCCTTAAATGGGCTAGGCCCTGCCTCCCCGGCCCGCCGATTGGCGGACGGGGTGGAAGGCACGCCCGGGGATTCCCTGTCCACGCGGGGGCAAGATCCCGCCCCCGCATGTGTGGGTGGAGGGTTTAGCCCACAACCCCCTCTCCTCCCAGGAGGAAATGGCTTTGTGAGCTGGAGAGGGTATCCAAACATTCAAGTGCAAAGAGAAGATGTTCCGTTCCAGATGTATGGGAGGAGCATAATAGAGTTAGGTTTCACCCAGCAGGTGAACAGCATGTCGCTCCCAAGTGGAAAGGGAACAGCCAATTTTAAATTCTGGGGCAGAACAGCAGTGTTGGTTGGTAACCTGCAGTTCTTGGGTTGTTGTAAATTCCACCCAACAAGCAAAGATTGAGGGTTTAAGCTAGAGATGGCAAACCTGTGCCTCTCCCCCCCCCCCCAGTTATTCTTGGATTCCAGCTCCCATCACCTATGGTCATTGATTATGCTGGCTGAGGCTGATAGGAGTGGGGAGTTCAATAATGTTTGGAGAGCACCAGGTTGGGTTGCCCAGCCTTGTTTTTAAGCCATGCCAACAGTGTCATATATCATGGAAGTTTCTTCCTTGTGTGTAGAAGAGGTTCCCACCATGCACTAGTCCTGTAAATAGTCTTGGAAGTAAAAATCTGCTTCCCTCTTAATTGTGTACTGTGTTCCAGGGAGCATCTGCATTTTTTGGGAGCTAATCAAGAGTTTCTCATCTGAGAAAGCAGGTTGCCCCTTAAAATGTACGGCCCTAGGAAACCACTAGGTGTTCTGTAAGCTACCGTATTTTTCGCTCCATAGGACGCACCGGACCATAGGGGGGGAGAACAGAGGGGGGGAATTCTCCCCCTCTCTGCTCAGCGCCCCTTCAGCGAAGCAGCAGGAGAAATGGAGCCCCTTCCATTTCTCCTCCCGCTTCGCTGAAGGGGCGCTGCGCAGAGAGGGAAAATTGTGCAGCGCCTCTCCAGTGAAGCGAAGCCTGGAAAGCAAGAGGGATCGGTCTCCAGGCTTCAGGTGGCTATCCGCAAGCCTTCAGAAGGCTTGCGGATAGCTGCCTGAAGCCCCCGGAGCACGGGGGGAGTTCCCGCTGCACTCCGGGGGCTTCAGGCAGCTTCAGCGAAAGCAACGCAAAGCCTCCAGAGCGCGGGGGGAGCTCTCCCTCTGCGCTTTGGAGGCTTCACGTTGCTATCGCTGAAGCCAAGGAGTCTGCATTCGCTCTATAAGACGCACACACATTTCCCCTTAATTTTTGAAGGGGAAAAAGTGCGTCTTATAGAGTGAAAAATACGGTGCATCCAAATAGTTAGAGGCCTAATAGGCGTGCTTATCCCTATGTGGGCATTGCGTATTGTTCCCTTGAACACGTCTCCCAAATATTGGCAGCGCACAGAGGTCCTTTCATATGGGCTGCTTGTGGAAAGGTTTCCTTGAAACTACAAAGCTTGTTGAACACAGTAGTAACGTACAGTGTGTGTTCTCTCCTCTCATGCAGGATGGAGGACCCCTGAAACGGCTCTGGGTGATGCTCACAAACTCTACCGCAGCATCCTCTTGAGCTTCTCACTGATTATCAGCGACACGCCTGCTAAAGATGCTTCAGAGCATCAGTTTGTAGATCACGGTAAAATGTTTATTGCTATCCTCTGAAAGTGTGCAAAGATTTTTGCTATTTTTCAAAATCCTGTATGCATGAAACTTACCCTAAACTGGGGCGAAGTGGTCCACTGGTGGAATATTGCTGCTGTTTACTAGTTCCTTTTCAGCCCAAGGATCTATTGGATAAAACCGATATGCCGTATCTACCCTCGAAAGGGAGCAGCTGGTGTTTTTTAGTACTAATATAGCACCATCACTATGGATTGTGCTTTACAAGCTTTTTAGAATTCCATGGAATGCAAATTGTGATACAATGCAGGAAATCAATAAAAATACGATTAAGTAATCATGCAGCATCTAGCACAGCACATTACAGTTGTGACAACAGACAGAAAAATTATTAAGTGGCCTATTTTCAAGTAGTTTTCAAGTAGTCTGGTGCATTTGGGAGCAGCTGGGCTAGACAGTTGTGCAAAAGGTGTCATGGAAAAATGAGTGGAGTAGCTTAACTAAATTTAGACTGTCCATATGCTGGTTTTAGTGATTTAAAAATTATAACTTGTTCTAGTTGAAGATGCTGAAGTTATTCCATAAAAGAAAGGCAGAGATATACATTCTGGGTGGTATTCAGCAGCTAACTGGTCCCACTAGTGGAAGCCTACATAAGGGCTTCTGTTGGCGCAATGGGGCTTCCCTGCTGTCACCCGCCCCGCCCCCGCCCCCAGCATTCCCCAAAACTGGCCTTTGGGAGGCAGGAGAAGCCCCTAGAACAGTGCAAGGGGAGGGGAGAGGGGGAATTGTTCCATCTGGCAAGCTGAAAATTTGCACTGACAGAACAATAGCCCTAGAGCTATGCTGAATTCCTCCCTCTGAAAATAAACCAAATATGTTTCAGCACACAATCTTGGAACTTGGTTGACCTTTGGTACTGGAATGGCTTCCTAACCACATAAAATCTATGGATTGTTACAAGCAAATGGCCCACCAGTTGCTACTCCTTATTTTACTTTGTTCTCTTATTTCATTTACTTTGCCATGCTCAAGCAATGAAACTCTTCAACAGCTCAACTCATCTGAGCAATGGGGTTTAAAAAAAAAAATGCAGGGAAGTAAACCTGCAACTTTGCAACCAGAATAAATGCAGCTGCAATATTTGATGTTGGGTACAGAGTTCAGCATCTGGATACTCAGCTACATTAAAAAAAAAAGTTTACAATTCTTCTGGATGCATAGGTAGGTTTGAGAAACCTGTGGGCAAAATGCCCAATTAAATCCCAGAAAGAGGCTTTCAGTGGTTGGGAGGCAAGGTGCCCTGAATTGGCTTTCCCCATGGCTTGCAGAATAAATTGTGCTAATTAGGGAATGCTTGTATAATGTAGATGAGGTGCACAGTATGGTTTACCTTGGTGAAGAATTATCAAATGAGGCAGACGCTAAGGCTGGGCGATATCTGGTTTTCAAGATTGTGATACACCAGCAGCTTAATACCACAATACGCTGATATATCACAATGTCTGGAATGTATATTGGATCCTTTTTCCTCCCCAGTCCTACTGAGCAAGCCCCCATACCACTCTGGCTCATGTGAGCTGGATCTTCCTTAAACTGCTCAGTTGAGGGGTGGGAAGCCTCCTGCTCCCTAGTTCTCGGACAAGTGCCCAGTGAATAGGTGGTCCCAAACAGTGGCGTAGCGTGGGTTGTCAGCACCCAGGGCAAGGCAAGTAATTTGCGCCCCCTAACCCGTGGATTTGCGCCCCTAACCCTAACCCCCAGATGTTGCGCCTGGTGCGGCCGGCCCCCCCTGCACCCCCCACGCTACGCCACTGGTCCCAAAGAATGCAGATGTCGCCTGCCCGATCTTAATGTATGTGGAGTTACTGTGTTCCACACTTCAGCATGCTATCTCTTTTGAAAGCCTTAAACATGGTGCACCTGGATGTAAAATTAAGATGCCCTACACATGGGCAACTTAACTGTTTCTTTCTCCACCCCAAAAAAATCGGGCCATCCTACTCAGGTGATAACTTGGTGCAGAAGTGGCAGGTGCTGGCTGACATGTTTGTTTGCTCCGAGAGCTTTGTCTCCCTCCTGAGCAAGATCGAGATTGTCAATGAAGCAAAAGCTTTCTGCCTGGAAATGCTGAAAATCTCCATGAGGCTTCAGTCTATTCGATGGTAAGGAATGTAAATGGGTAAGGAGGGGGAACCCGTGGCTCTGAACTAAAATCCCTATCATCCCTGACCATTGGCCATGTTGGCTGAGTCTGGTGGAGTCTAACAGCACCTGAAAGTGAGGGGGGGGAGGGTCAGCAGTTCTCCACCCCGATATATAATGAAAATAGCATTGCACAGACAAACTCATAGGTGTGGGAATTAGAGACCTAGACTCGAACTTGTTTTGGCCTAGTCCCTTCTCAAAAATGTGGACCCAGGAAGCCCTCTTTAATCTGTTGAGCTTATCTGTGCAGAGCTGTGATGGGCATAGGGCGGAGGACAGCCTTTTGTGAAATTTTGGTAGAGAGCAGCATGTTGAGATAGGGTGCAGCGTGTGGCTGATGCCATTTGCAGGTCAAAGGTTTCAATTGAGTATTGAGAACCCTCTAATGTGTGCTTGGCCTGCTCTTATCAGGTGTGCTCGCTTCCTGGTCTTGAAGAGTGGACTGGAACTGCAGCGCAGTGATCTGGAGCTGTGTCGCTTGGATCTGGAGCAGGTCTTGTTTCTTCTTGAGTCGGGCACAGGTGAGGCTTCTCCACTCCACCTAAAGTAGCCGAAGCAGGGATGGTAGAACTTTGGAACCTCTTGCTGCAAGAAGAATGGGGAGGCAAACTGCTGTCTGCAGAAGGGGAGTTGTTTTGCCCTGTGACTTAACTCCAGGGGATAATCAAGTCTCCCTCTGGAAGGGTGGATCTGGGCTTGAGGGCAGGGTTCCAGACTTTTTAGACTGATAAACTCTTCCCCTCCCCAAAAGCCAAACCCACCTACACGGGCAATGCATCCCTACAAAATCATGTGCCCACAAAGTTAAAAGGAGGAATTCCACAAACACTTAGCAAGCAACAGCACATCCTCCCTTTACAAAAAAAGGAGTACGAATGGGGAAAACTGGGTAGTTGGGCCGGGTACTGTTGGGTTGAAATAACGACAGACAGGTAGCGAGTGTCATCTGGGAGGCATCTCCCGAGCAAGTCTCGGGGAGTCCCTTTTATTGAATATTACAGCATTGCCACATATGTGCTTATTGCTGATTGGTTAACACAAGTACAAAGCAAAGGTTGCATTAATCACCAATAGATTAAAGGCTGGGAAAGGGAGCACAGGACTAGGCAGGCATGAAAACCTCCTTATTAAACTTTTACTAGTGATTGATATAGCATTCATCCGTAGATGTGGTCAACTATGCATTAAGAACAAGTCAGGTACGAACTCAATGTGAACTGAACATTCTAGGAATGTTTCAGCTTAGAACGGTTTGCGCAGCATCATATGCAGGAGCGAAGCGTGAGAGCAAGACTTCCCATCAGGCCACAGTCGTGTATTAGGATCATAGCATCCAGCATCCCAGCAGGGTACAATGTAAAGCAAAGCACCAGCCCCACCTGCCCTTCCTTTCCAATGCTAAGAGTGCCTGTCAGCCCCAGATGGCTCCCAGAGCCAAAGAAAGAGACCTCGGTGGCAAAAAACTAGACCCTCTAAATCAATTTTTAAAACCCTATTTTTAAAAATTGGGAGGGGCAGGATGTTTTGAGGGCACCCATGGGCAGCATATCAGCAGCCCTAGCTTGAGGGTGTAGGATCTTCAAACACACTGATACTGAGACCTGCTGTGCCATACCTGTCAACTTTTCCCTTTTCTTGCGAGGAATCCTATTCGTAATAAGGGAATTTTCCTTTAAAAAAGGGAAAAGTTGACAGCTATGCGCTGTGGGCTTCCTCTGAAAAGGTGCCATGCTTCATCCTTTCAATATTGGTAAATAGGAATCTGAGTAACTTGGTTGCTTGTTTCCTGCCTGGGCATAAAGAACCTTTTACACCCCTCTGTCCAAAGATGACTTTCCCTTTGTGGAGGGTTCAGATCAGTCTTTCCCAAACTTGGGTCTCCAGCTGTTTTTGTTCTACAACTCCCGTCATTCCTAGCTAGCAGGACCAGTGGGAACTGTAGTCCAAAAACAGTTGAAGACCCAAGTTTGGGAAACACAGATCAGTTTTGTGTTTAAGCTTTCAAATTGATTTGCAAAGTGTTTTCCACTGGTGCCAGGGGAAAATACTCAATTAGCTCGTCTCTTCTGCCTCCAGTTTTTGAAACCAAAGAAGAAAAAGAAGGTGTGAAAATCAAGCCCAGGAAAGGCAGGTCTAAAAACAGGATGCCTCAAGGTCCATGTGTAGAATCTGCTGAGGAAGAGCAGCCTTTCTTGAAAGAGGTCTCCCTCGAGTTTGTTGACACAGTCTCCCTGCAGAAGAAGACCCTAACCACCTCGCCAGTGCTGAAGTCCAAACAGAAGAAGCATGCTGGCTTCCTGAATCACCCAGAGGCCTGCCACTGCTTACTGTGCTCTGATGTGGTCCTCTCTGCCGTCTGTCTTGGCTGGCTGGTCACCTCTGCAGAGGAGGAGCTGGCATCTGGGAACAGGGCGGAAGGCTTGCATCTCCTCGAGACCAGTCTGAAACGGTGTGCCACTGTGGCTTCGCGTCTCTCCAGCATGGTAGCCTGCGTTTCTCAAGGCAAGAAGGGGGTCATGCCTCATCAGTCCCCAGTTCAGATTCTTGATAATCTGGTGGCCCATATCTACGTGACTCTGGCTTGGCAAAGTGTGAACACTGGCAGACCAGAGAAGAAACTTTGGGGGATTCTGGAGACTGGCTTGAGCTTGCTGTCTTCTAAGGAGACTCAGCTGCTTGGCTTCCAATACCAAAGGGCCAGGCTGCTGCTTGCCAAAGCTGTGGGTACCATGTCTATCCTAGCCTCTACTCAATATGACAGTGCAGAAAACCTATTTTCTAGTGCTTGGTCCTGGAAGTCCCCATTGTCTCTCCACGGGAACCCAGAAGGCAAGCAAAAGGCAGAAAAGGCGGTCAATTCACTTTGCACGCTGCCCCTGAAAAGCAAAACGCCGAAGCAGCCAAGAGCTGACCAAAAAGGAAAGCCTAAGCGAATCCAAGGAACTAAACCTCTGCCTGTGACCAGACCTAATAATCCATTTGCCCTGGCTGACTCTGATTCAGAGGCTGCTCCGGTTGTCCTTAGACCACCTGTCGAGCACCGTACCCCAGCCCAGAAATCCCTCCCAGCTCCCAGGACGACCCAGCGTTCAGCAGCCAAGCCGCGCCTGAAGGCTCCATTTGCGGTTTTTGAGGAATCTTCTCCAAAGCTAAATACCAAACTTCCAAAGGCCCCTAAAGTGTCGAAGAGAACGAAATCTCGAATTAAGGTAACAATTAAAATAATAATAATCTATTAAACGTCAGCAACCATAGCATAAAACAAGCCTAAAAATGGCCTTGCTTAATCTAGGTCATGGTCTTAATATGGAAACGTTAATTGTGGCTGCTGTGGTTTATTAACAATATACCTTAAAAATATTTAATGGCTAATCTATAGATGGCTAATCTATGGAGTTGGTTTGCAGGCTTCCAGGGTGGGGGGGTGCATCTGGTTGTCTGCTGTGAAAATGGGATGCTTGACTAGATCAGCTGCTGGTCTGATCCAGCAGGATTCTTGTGTTGTCCTTCTAAAGCAGGGATAAGAAACCTTTGGTCCTCTGGATGCTGTTCGGCTTCAACTCCCACCAGTCTTGCCACCATCATCACAGGCAGAGATAATGGGGTCAGGACCCATACAGCCTTCCTACATTGTCCAATCAGATGCCTATGAAAAGCCTACAAGCAGGACAATGTCATAATAGCTCTGAGCAGTGGCTCTCTCCCATTGTTGCTTGTTCCCAAGTGACTAGTATTCAGTGCCATGCTGCCTCTGCACCTGGAGATAATAACATCACCATCCTGGCATGAACTTGTCCACCCCCCCCAAAAAAAAACCCCATATAATCTAGCAGCTATCACCAAATATTGTGGTAGTGACTGTAAGAGTTTTGGGGGAAGGGGAGGTGAAGAGAAAGCAAAACAAACTTGTCTCCCCTCCCCCCCCAGGTCTCTTTCTATGATGACAGTGATATGGAAGATCCTCCGGAAGCCATGCAGGCGTCCCAGTTGCCTGCTGCCAAAGAGCCAGTGCTTGCCACCCCCAAGACAGGGAGGAGGGTGGCCTCTAGCAGGAAGGCATCCCAGATGAGCTGTAGCGCTAACTCGTCAGCCGGCTGCTCCCAAATGGCAACGCCCCTGCCCAGGAGGCCACGGGGTAGGGGAGTTTCTCGGCGGGGAAAGCAGCAGGAGGAAACCAAAGAAGCTCCTTGTGAGGAGGAAACTCCCAGTTCTAAGGATGATGAAGAAAAGGAGGTTCTGAGGACCATTGAGGAAGGTCCTGAGGCCAGCTTTGAAGTCCTACGGGGTTCCGATGAAGAAGCGCCAGTAGTTGAAGGTGAGGTGTGACTGCTCAGAAAAAGAAAACAGTAGTGGAAGATGGAAGGCGAGAGACCTAGGAATGAGCTAGCTGACAGGCTTCTTAGGCAAAGTAGCAGGATGATAATAATAATAATAATAATAATAATAATAATAATAATAATAATAATAAATTATTATTATTATTATTATTATTATTATTATTATTATTATTATTATTATTTATACCCCGCCCATCTGGCTGGGTTTCCCCAGCCATTCTGGGCGGCTTCCAACAAAACACTAAAATACAATAACCTATTAAACATTAAAAGCTTCCCTAAACAGGGCTGCCTTCAGATGTCTTCTAAAAGTTTGGTAGTTATTTTTCTCTTTGGCATCTGGTGGGAGGGCGTTCCACAGGGCTGGCGCCACTACCGAGAATGTCCTCTGCCTGGTTCCCTGTAACTTGGCTTCTCACAGCGAGGGAACCGCCAGAAGGCCCTCGGCGCTGGACCTCAGTGTCCGGGCAGAACGATGGAGGTGGAGACGCTCCTTCAGGTATACCGGACCGAGGCCGTTTAGGGCTTTAAAGGTGAGCACCGACACTTTGAATTGTGCTCGGAAATGTACTGGGAGCCAGTGTAGGTCTTTCATGACCGGTGTTATATAGTCTCGGCGGCCACTCCCAGTCACCAGTCTAGCTGCCGCATTCTGGATTAGTTGTAGTTTCCGGGTCACCCTCAAAGGTAGCCCCACATAGAGTGCATTGCAGTAGTCCAAGCAAGAGATAACTAGAGCATGCACCACTCTGGTGAGACAGTCTGCGGGCAGGTAGGGTCTCGGCCTGCGTACCAGATGGAGCTGATAAACAGCTGCCCTGGACACAGAATTGACCTGCGCCTCCATGGACAGCTGTGAGTCCAGAATGACTCCCAGGCTGCGCACCTGGTCCTTCAGGGGCACAGTTACCCACTAAGAACAAGCCAGAGTAAATAAGAATATTCCATAGGTGTTGGAATACGTCTGATTTCTCTTTATCATCTTCCTTTCTGCCTCTCATCAAGCTTTGAAGCAGAACATCCTGTGGGGTAACTAGCCTCATATAGCTGACATTGCTTAAGTCTAATTAATGCATGAAGGGGTTAAGACCGTAGAGTAAACTGTCCTTCCAGGCTTAGCTTGTTGTGGGAGGGATTGCCCCCTACCAGTCTATCTGAGAAGCGCAACGTGTGAGGAGGTCAGTTGCTACAGCTCAGACCGCATGGCTCTTACAAGCCTTTCTTGAGCTCTTACACCAATAATTTAGGAACTTTCACCACTGTAACTAAGCCAAGTTTTATTGCCTGTGCAACATTTTCTGACTGCTGTATGGAAAAACACATGGATCTGAACTTCAGAGAGTTTCTAAGTAAATAATTTTAAACTTACCAAACATGTGGTCTTTATACTAGGGGGAGAGGGAAATTTAGGAACTCACAAGGGCATATTTTAAGATCTAAAAGCCTTTATTTCCATGCTTTACTTTGCTCCATATTTTATGATTTAAAATCTGCTGGGGTTATCTCACCTGCTCTTTTAAAATGAAGTTTCTGAATATCTCCTCTGCTAATCATGGGGCAAAGCAAAGGCCTGTTGAAAGACCTTAATCTACTGGCAATCAAATTCAGCAGGCGTAACCTGCATGCTTTCCAACCTGCCTTCTCAATGACAAGCGTTAGAAAGTTGTTTTTTAAATGCAATGTTGAGATTTCTTAGTAATTTATTTCAGGTGCAGCTGACATAAAGGTTTACTGTGGCACAAGCTCTTGCTTGGGAAGAGTCATTCTGTGCCCAACAGGGTGCCATGCGAAATTGCACCCAAGCCACATCCCTGATTATAGAGGCTGTTTTGCAGCTGGCATTGACACGTTGGCATTACTACTTCTCACTGCAGAACGCAGGAGGCGGCCTATCCGTCGGCTGAATGACACAGAAGAGGACCAAGAGGTTCTCCGGCGTGATGCCAGCGTTGACTTGCAAGAGGCTTTCCAGGCTACAGAGAAGAGAGCTTCAGAGGACCCTTTCAACTTGCACCCGCTTGCTGCTTCCCTGGATGCCCCTGCCAGTAAGAAACATGAGCCTCTCCGCTCTGCTCCTCAGCTCCCTTTTTTAAGCCACGATTCCCCCTTTGTGAGGCAGCCTAACGTCTCAGGGCAGGTTACAGCATTAAAACACAGTATTAAAAACAGCTTAGAGCAACTTGCAATCACAAAAATAAGGTGGGTTCTGAAAACATACACAAAAATACCTTAGATGTTCCTTACTCTGCTAGCTTTGAGGAAGGAAGGTACTGAATGTGTTTTTTCCCTCTCACAAAAAATTACTGAGCCTTTCAGGCTTCAGATGTTCCCAAGGTTTAAGCCTACCTTTGCAGTGCTGAGGACTAGAAACTTGGGTCTTTCGGCTAAACAGAAGCCAAAGTCTCTGACTCTTGAATTCATCACTCAATGACAAATGCCGTGGCCTCACTGGGGTTTTGTGTAGTTCAAACAGCTCTGGGTGATAGGCTGCTTCTTCCTCGTCTTTGGTTCACATTGTAAGCAGTGTCCTAGGGCCAGGGGCTTAAAGCATTTTGCATATGTCGCGGCAGTAATCTTTAAAATAGCTGTGCAAGGGCTGGTCAATATAATTTATTCCCATTCTGCAGATGTGGAGATTGAGGGGTGGGGCATGCTTCAAATGACCCAATCAACTCATGGTGACACCCTGTCCCTACTTTTCCCAAGTCTAAAAACCTGGCCTTCAAGATATAATCTAAAAGATGCTTACTAGGGAATAAGTTTATTGAGAGCCACTGTGGTCTCCTGGTTACAGGACCAGGACCAGGGTTGGAATTTCCACTTGGCCGTGAAGCTCACAGAATGACCTTGGGCAACAATGTCTTAGTCTGTGAGGATAAAATGTGGAGAGCAAAGAACCATATACACCAGCTGTGGGAAACTGGAACAGGCCAGAGACTGGATCCAAAACTGGCCTGCCCCCTGTGGACCATTTTTGACAGGTGTGGTAGGACCACCCACTTGTCAATCACCTGATGTCATATGAGCAATAAGATTGGAAGTGAACCTCTACTTGCTTTCCGAATGACAGCAGCAGAGGCTTAACTCTAATCTTAGTGCTGTGAGAAAAGAGCACAGAGATCGGAGATAAGAGAACCCCCTACCCTCCAACCTTAGCGTTTAGATCACAGATAACAGATCTCTGTGCCTAATGCCATAGGACATCAGGCAGATGTGATTTGCTCAAAGTGGCCTGGCGCAGGCTAAATCCAGGGACCTGACAGGTCTAATTAAGATTCCTTGCTACTGATATGAATGATGCTGAGCCAGGAGGAAGAGTGGAATACAAATTTAAATAAATTTTATAAATTTGCAACAGTTCTTAAAATTAGTTATTCTGGAATCATGCTGTTCAGTTCACAGAATAAACATAAATGTTCAATTTTTCATTTAATTCAGGTTTTTCTCTCTCTCCCGAACTATTGTAGACTCCTTGTCCATGGACTCTGTCTATGACTCCCTGCAAGCTGCCTTCTACGCAATTGGACATTACCCTCCGGGTGCCCTCTACAGCCATCTCTGCCGGCTCATGGCACTGTGCACTGGGAGCCGAGACCCCATTGCTACTGCCTACCTGGTTTCTGAGTCGGTCTCTGTAACTTTTCGTCATCAGATACTGACCGTCATTTACAAGAAGCTCCAGTAAGAGCTCATATTTTGGGGGGAAGGGGAAGTGGTGTATACTGTATGTAAGTGTGGAAAACATAGCCTTGTGTAGGTTTACTTGAAGTGTGTGAGAGAGTAAAAAATTATGCACTCTCAGTGGACCTGAGCAAGCCTCATGACTGCAGGGAGTTAAAGCCTCTTCCAGATGCTGTTTTTACAATGAATGAATGATGAGTCAGCTCTGATGCGGCAGAATTGTCTCTCCCTGAGGAGCTGATCTAAAGCAGGCAAAGTCAGAGCAAAGAATCATGCAGAGATGCAGTGTTAAAATTGTAAAATTGTCTTAAAGATTGGGGTCTGTATCAGTGTATCAGATCTATACAAGGGAGTGAATCTGAACGCATTTCCCCAGAACATCCATTTTCCAAATGCCTTTTCCAACCATTATAAGTTTTTCAAACGTATTTAAAATCCATGCTGGTAGAAAGCAAAATCTTCTTGGATGTCACCGTGAATCTTAACACAGGCTTTTGTTTATGCTCCTGCCAGAATGTTGGTGTGTGTGAAATGTCTATTAGCATCTGAAATGAAATTACTTCTTGCTTGCCTCATGCTTTCTCTTGCACATCTTTTGAAAGCTGATGTCTTAATGACCCCGGCCTCTTGTTTGATTCTTAGCAAAATGAAAAAGGTATCTGTGGCCAGCGCCTTAAAGCAGTTGGAAGCACTTAGCCTGCAAGAAGGAAAAACTGATTCTCCGTTCCAGCACCTCTCTGAGTTACAGAACCTCTTTGAATTCAGCTGCCCCAGCCCAACAAAGTTGGAGACGGAGAACTTCAGAGAACAGCTGCAACAAATCCCTTCTGGTATATGACATGACTTCAATGTGGGAGAGTGGGCAGTACTTGCTCCCCATTCAAAAGGATGGTGGTATCTGTGTTCCTATAGCAGAAAAGGTTGTGAGTCTTATTGCTGCAGCAGAACCCTTTAATGAGCGGGCAGTTTTTGCAATACCATGGTCTAGAACAGGGGTCAGCAACCTTTTTCAGCTGTGGGCCAGTCCACCACTCCTTTGTGCATTCCAGATAGGAATTGGAGCGTTGATGATTTAATTAAAAGAGCTGTAGTGCTGTACTTAAATTTTGCCTGGATTTCTTTAGTTCATGCTGTGTCATGCTCGGCATGTTGCATTAGGTAATGAGCGGGATTTGGGTGACGGGAACTATTTTCACTTACTTGGGAATGGAGCAGGGAGTGTAGAGTTGTCCAGAATTGTTTCCTTGGCCATCTCTGGATCCTGAACTGCCAACAGAGACCCCCTCATTTATACTTATTTCTCAAAACAAGGACTAGAAATGTGTTTCGTTTTAAAGGGTGTTGTGTAGGAAGAGGAGGTGCTGTGTCTTAAGAAACACAGGAGCTTCTGTGCTCGCAATTTGGGACTTGATGGCACAATTGTGCCTCCTGGTAAAGGTAAAGGGACCCCTGACCATTAGGTCCAGTCGTGACCGACTCTGGGGTTGCGCACTCATCTCGCTCTATAGGCCGAGGGAGCCAGCATTTGTCTGCAGACAGCTTCCGGGTCATGCGGCCAGCATGACTAAGCTGCTTCTGGTGAACCAGAGCAGCACACAGAAACGCCGTTTACCTTCCCGCTGGAGCGGTCCCTATTTATCTACTTGCACATGACGTGCTTTCGAACTGCTAGGTTGGCAGGAGCTGGGACCGAGCAACGGGAGCTCACCCCGTCACGGGGATTCGAACCGCCAACCTTCTGATCGGCAAGTCCTAGGCTCTGTGGTTTAACCCACAGCGCCACCCGCGTCCCTGTGCCTCCTGTTACGCTCCAGCAAATACTGAAAGTGCTGCTTTAACCACCCTATGTGCAGCTCTTCTCTTAAAAAATTGGGGGGCATTGCTGTCTCCACCACAGGGGTAACAGTGTGTATATTAACCCTGGTGAGCATCCAGCCAGAAACTATTGGGGACGTCCTCTTGCTGACACGGCTGGAGAAAGATGCCCCCCCAGTGACCATCCAGATACAGACCATGCACACCAAGGTAAGGAAGTAAAATTTGCATTGGCAGCTTCCTGGTTGGAGGGGCCAGCTTTTTCCATCATGCCCCTTTGTTTCTCAGGTATCTGTAAGTGCAGCCCTTGGTGAACTTGATGCCATCCTACAGAAACAGAAAGAGATCTCCAACCTCACGGACAGGAAGGACTGGTGGAATGGCAGGGTTGCCCTGGACAAGAGGATGAAGGTGAGGTCTCTGCAGCGGCGTAGCGTGGGTTGTCAGCACCCGGGGCAAGGCAAGTAATTTGCGCCCCCTAACCCGGGGCAAGGCAAGTAATTTGCGCCCCCTAACCCCTAACCTGCCGCCGCTGCCAGCTTCTTCTTGCTGCCTGGGCTGGGGTATTTACGGTAAGGTAGCCGCGGCGGCGGGTCCGTGTCAGGTGATCTGAGGCGAGTTGCCGCTGGCGCTGCCGCCCAAACGACGCCGCTTGCCCGGAGGAGGAGGGCAGAGAGGCGAGGAAAATGCAACATGGCCCAGCAGCTGCAGCAGCAGCAGCGGCGGCGGGGCTGTGAGGAGGGGCTGCCTGGCGCGCCCTCCGCGGCCCTGATGCGCGGGGACCGCGGCGAGCGCTGAGAGCCGCTGCCTGCCGGACGCCTTCAGCCCGGACGCGCGCACAGCTCATCGGTTCCGTGAGACATGGAGCTCTGCTACAGCCTGCGCCCGAGGCTCTCCGGCGACTCTGGAGGCGGCGAGCGCGCCCCCCCACAATGTTGCACCCGGTGCGGCCGGCCCCCCCTGCACCCCCCACGCTACGCCACTGGGTCTCTGTGGTTTTCAGCATTGCCCCAAATCTGCCAGAAGACTGAGCCCTTTGACTTCCAGCAGCAGAGAAGAAGTGGCTAAAGTCTAGCAAAGGATAAGAGGGGTTGTGCTACTAACACGCCTGGCACCTGTGACTGTAGGCAAAAGAATGGGACCGGGGGACAGGACAGGATGGGGGACCCACCACTTCTGCCACCACTATCAACTAAAAGTGGGGGGGCACAAGGCACAATTGGGATGGGGAAGCACCTTCTGTTCCCAAACCTCATTGCTCTCTTTGTTTCCCCAGCCACTCTGGGCGGCTCCCAACAGAATATTAAAAACACGATAAAAGATCAAACATTAAAAACTTCCCTAAATAGGGCTGCCTTCAGATGTCTTCTAAAAGTCAGATAGTTGTTTATTTCCTTGACATCTGATGGGAGGGCACCACCACTGAGAAGGCCCTCTGCCTGGTTCTCTGTAACCTCACTTATTGCAGTGAGAGAGCTGCCAGAAGGCCCTCGGAACTGGACCTCAGCTGAATGATGGGGCTGGAGACGCTCCTTCAGGTATACTGGCCCGAGGCCATTTAGGGCTTTAAAGGTCAGCACCAACACTTTGAACTGTGCTCGGAAACATACTGGGAGCCAATTCTCCTTGTCCTCCATTGGCTTGCAACTGAGTGACGGGTTCTGTGGGACTCACGGTTTCTTCACTCCACAGGATTTGACTGAGTCTCTGGAGACGCACGTCCTGAGCTGCTGGAAGGGCGCCCTGCTGCCAGCCTTTGAGGACCAAAACTTAGCAGAAGAAGCCTCCCGCCTTCAGGCACGTCTCAGGGAGTGCGGCTGTGAGGAAGTGGACCTGGCACTGCTCAAGGTGAGGAGCCCAGGAGTCTTTTAGCAGTCAGAAATAGCAACTGGTGAGCTCGATTGCACCCAAAGGTCCAGCTTGCAAGCCAGATGCTTCCCAGAAGCAAAGCATGGAGGTGATGACTTTGCCCCCAGCTTCTGGTGTGCAGAGGTACACTGTTATGGACCATGGAGGTTCTGCTTTGCTGTTGATATACTCATGCTCCTGCGTATTTCCAATCCCCTTGATTGTTTACAAAGCTAGTGGCTGTCTCTCTTCCTGTTGCAGTGAATTCTGTAAGTTACACATTGTGTGAAATGCTTTGGTTTTTTGTCGGTTTATATTTTAAAATGGGTCCTTCTGGTTCTGTTGCAAACATGGGGTGTGCTTCGCCCAACAAGTCATGATAGCGGAAGCCCGTGCAAGGACTTGCTTGTACAACTGGGCTTTCTCACCTCTCTTCCCCCACAAAATTAGCTCTGGGGTGTCAGAAGAACCCCCAGAACAGTGCATGGCTGGGAAGAGAAGGGGAATTGTTGTGTCTGGAAAGCAGAAATGCTTGCGCTGATGGCTATTAAATTACTTCCAATAGCTTTGCATGGTGACCTCTTTTTCTAATATTAAGAGAGAATTCTCCTATAACCAATCTGTCTCTCAGCATATACAGTATGTATGTATGTATTTTTTATTTTATTGATTTAACCCCACCCAAGTGGCTGGCTTATGCCATGCACCCCTCCCTGGAAACTAAACAAAAAAAATCAGGTGCATTTAATCTTTACTCATGTGGCACATTAGCCACTATATCTTTCCCCTACCATTTAAAATAACAATATTTCTTAATAAATAGCTATTTCTTAATTTTCGTGTTTACGATGCTGTTTTACAGCTTACATGTATATTTCAGCATACTGCTTTTGGAAATTTAAAACCCTCTTATTTGTAATCTCTCTTTTTAAATATTAAGTGACTTAAAAGTGCTTGAAAGCAAGCAAATGAGTTAAGAATTGCAGAAATGGTTGTGGTGACAGATAGCAGCACCTCACTGGGGTTGTGGGTGTCCAAAATGGCCTTGCATCTTAATTTTTGCTCTCCTCCCCCAGGCCATGCTGACTGGCTCGCATCTTTTGACTCCACAACATGTACAGTGCTTGGCACAGGGGCTCAACGCAGCTCAGCCCGAGAGAGCCCAGAACTGTCTGCAGGAGGCAGTGGACAAACTGGGATCCCATACTGGTCAGGCGTCGAGTGGCCACTTGGTCCTTGTGCTGGATAAAGTAAGTGAAGTCCGTTTCCCCATTAGTTACATGACAGGTGAGCAGATAGCCTTCAACCTTGCACAGTCCCTGCTCCTTGGGTACCTTTCCTGGGAGAATCAGAAACACAACACCTCTTATTATATGGGAATTGGAGTCTGTTGGGTGCGGTTGCACCTTCTGTGCTACCCAACATCACTCCCCAAATGCTCGTTCAACAGCAACATGTGAGGGTTCAGCTCATTGCTTTCCTTTTCCTGGTGGACCAGCTCAGAAGCAGCCTGCCAGATGTTGGAGGGCTGGTGATAAGACATCCTTGGCTTCCCTTAATGGGCTTGAATTATGTCCCCCAACCTCCGCCACACAGACTGAAGTTACTCCATTGAAGGAGCCCAGCAGTCCCCTCTAGTACGGAGGGGAGAGCAAGGCTTAATTTCTGATCGTTTCCCCCCCAGCACCTGCAAAAGCTTCCCTGGGAAAACATGCCATGCTTGAAAAACCATTCCGTGACCCGGTTACCATCTCTGCGGTTCCTGCTCAGCTATTCTCTTACAAAAAAGGTATAAAGAACCCCCCTGCCCTGAGAGAAAGCACAAAGGTGTGATCCAGACGTAGTTTTTATCCTACGCCTTTTTCAAGGTGGATTGAATAGCTATGGCAACGTTAGTTTTGTTAAGTAGCGCAGCTTTTGCATGCACGGTGCTCCATGTCTGCCTTCTTGGTGATTCGCGAAAAGGATATTTAGTAACGGCTAGGAAAGACCTTTATTTAAAAGACCTGTGAAACGGGGTAAGTAAGAGGTGACATTAGGCTGCTTTTTGCTTCCTACAAAGGGATCCTAGCTATCTGTCTCTGGGGCACTGTGCGTGGTTTTAATTTTCATAGGTCGCAAGCTTTGGAGGAAGTGAGGAGAGACGTGTGCTGGTGGATGAACTGAGCTTCGATCCTTGATCCCTTGGCCCCTTCCCCCAGATTCTGAATGAGACATTGTGCTGACTAGATTCAAGCAAGGCTGCGCGCTTGTGTTTTTTCCTAATAGATTTCAGTTCAGCACCTTTCGGAAGCTTAGTTCTGTGTTTTGTGTTAAGTCAGCTTGCAGATTTAATGGGGTGACTTCAAGTTGTTGCTAGTCATGGGAAGGAGCAGAGAGCCTGGTATTGCCCGCTAGAAGCCACTTCTTACACTTTCACTCTTCTTCTCAACCCCCCCCCCCCCCCTTCTGGCCCTGGAGATGACACACTCATTTGTACCAAGGCTACATCTAGCAAAAACCTTTGCAGGCTGAAATCTTTTCCCTGTACCAAAACCTCTGCCTTTATCCCATCTAATAAAGCTGTTTTTCTGATCTGCTTTTAACAGTATCAGGAAGACACTATCCTGAACCGCGGTGTCAACAGCAGCAACACCTTTTATGTATTGAATCCACACACAAACCTTCCTGGGACGGAGAGAATGTTCAGAGACTGGTTTCAGAGGTAATTAATTATCTGCATGTGTGCACAAGTCACGCAGAGGTCTTTTGGAAGCCAGATTTCCCTGCACAGGTTACCAGCAGGCTGATTTGGGGTCCACCGGAATTTACAAAGTCTGCTTGACCAAGGATGGGGAATCTGTAGCTATGCAGATTTTGTTGGGCTTCAACTCCCATCAGCTCAACATAGCATAATGGCTAGGTATTGTGAGAACTGTAGTCCAATCTGCTGCCCTGACCCTGGTGCTAGGCAAAGTGCCCTTCTTACTAACTGTCTAATGTTTCTTCCCCCCACCCCCGGCAATTGCTTGGTAGTGAGCCTGGATGGACAGGAGTGGTAGGAGAGAGTCCCAGTGCAGACCAAGTGCCGTCGGCTCTTGAAGAACGCGATCTCTATATGTGAGTACATACCATCATGTAGTTCTGCCTAACCCAGTAATGGAGAAGGCTGGTGCCTTGATTTAAGTGGGGGAAAGGAAAGCATGCTGCTTGGGGACAATTGACAAATTTAACTCATACGTACTGAGGTAGGACCAACGCATTTTGTGTCTGTATTGGCATGACGCCTGGGCGGTATTCTCCTCTGTTTTGCTCTTTGCTCTTCTTCTTGTGCAAGATCAAATAATCGCAGAGTTGGAAGGGAACCCAAGGGTAATCCAACCCCTCACACTGCAGGAATCTCAGTTAAAGCATTCATGACAGATGGCCAGGTCCTTCTAGGCAGGTTTGCCTAGTAGGGCCCTGAAAAACGTGAGCTAAGGCATCTCAAGAGAAGCAAAATAAAGGGGAAAGAGAATCTTGAATAAACCTATAGTGATAGAACCAAGTTATTTTTGAAGATATTTAACACTGTTGTGTGGTCCTTTCACTACTGAACATGAGCACATAATAACCCAGGAACGGTACGTGTGAAAACTAGACTTCACAAACCAGGGGCAGGTGAGTTCCTCTTCTTAATCATCCCCAGCTACTTAAAATAATAATATATAATAATTTATTATTTATACCCCGCCCATCTGGCTGGGTTTCCCCAGCCACTCTGGGCGGCTTCCAACAGAATATTAAAATACAATAACCTATTAAACATTAAAAGCTTCGCTAAATACCGTCAGGCAATTTAATGACCCTTTAATATGTCTCCCTTGGTTTAAAGGAGGCTCTGCTCTTGAAATCATTGCATGCTTATTTTCCTATGAACCTACATTAAATAGGCAGTGTGTTGAAATCAAAATAAGGCACAGCCCCTATCTTTCAGGCTTGCAATTTAAGACTCATTAAGGAAGTGGAGTGGGGAGGGGGATGAATAGAGGGAGGTCAGCCTGACATTGATAAAATGAAGAGATGTTCTTCCTCTCAACAGGAGCAAGGAACCTCTGGGCTCCAACTCCCACCAGCCCCAGCCAGCAAGAGCAGAGACTGACCTCCTAGTTGCCCCTGTTCCTCTGGCCAACTACAGGCCAGAATGCCCACCAAACCTCCTCCCTCTTTCAGCCACAGAGCAACAGTTGTATGCTGGAAGTGCAAAGCAATCTCCCTAGTGTTAAATAATAATAATTATTATTATTATTATTATTATTATTCCAAGAGAACACTAAAATACAATAACCTATTAAACATTAAAAGCTTCCCTAAACAGGGCTGCCTTCAGATGTCTTCTAAAAGTGTGGTAGTTGTTTTTCTCTTTGACATCTGGTGGGAGGGCGTTCCACAGGGCGGGTGCCACTACCAAGAAGGCCCTCTGCCTGGTTCCTGTAACTTGGCTTCTCGCAGCGAGGGAACCGCCAGAAGGCCCTCGGCGCTGGACCTCAGTGTCCGCGCATAACGATGGGGGTGAAGACACTCCTTCAGGTATACTGGACTGAGGCCGTTTAGGGCTTTAAAGGTGAGCACCGACACTTTGAATTGTGCTCGGAAATGTACTGGGAGCCAGTGTAGGTCTTTCATGACCGGTGTTATATAGTCTCGGCGGCCACTCCCAGTCACCAGTCTAGCTGCCACATTCTGGATTAGTTGTAGTTTCCGGGTCACCTTCAAAGGTAGCCCCACATAGAGCACATTGCAGTACTCCAAGCGAGAGATAACTAGAGCATGCACCACTCTGTCTCGCCAGAGTCTGCGGGCAGGTAGGGTCTCAGCCTGCGTACCAGATGGAGCTGATAAACTGCTGCCCTGGACACAGAATTGACCTGCGCCTCCATGGACAGCTGTGAGTCCAGAATGACTCCCAGGCTGCGCACCTGGTCCTTCAGGGGCACAGTTACCCCATACCGGGTCTGGTCCTGACCGGACAGATACTGGAATCAGCAAGGGATAACCACATGACCTGAAGGTGCTGCTGTGCAATGCCAGGTCAACGATTCCTAAGACCACTGCCATCCATGACTGGTGTTACTGGTGCATGTCATCTAGCTAGTGTCTGGAACCAGGTTCCTATGTTCCTTGCTTGTCCACCCACTCTTTCTGCAGTGGTCATCGTTAGAGAAGGTGGGGTGCAATCTCTCAGCAACCCTTGTTCCCCTAGAGATGCAGGATGTCTGTTCAAGTGGCTCATTAGTGCCAGACACAAAACCCTCTCCGGAATGTAAATGGGTTGGTGCATTACACAATCCCTTGTTTGCCTTCTCTGAGGCCGCATGGATTGCCACTTAAGCCTGCTTTTCTATGGCAGGCAGCGGAGGCTGTGGAAGAGGAGAGAGTTATGCTTCTGGTCCAAGTGGGCTTGTGTTTCATTTTACTTTATGGTGGTTCTTTCCTTCCTGTAGCTACGCTGGGCATGGTGCTGGGGCCCGTTTTGTGGACACCATCCTGAGAGTGGACTGCAGGGCCGTGGCTCTTCTTTTCGGCTGCAGCAGTGCTGTCCTAGCAGTGCAGGGCAACCTGGAGGGAACTGGTGCTGTCCTCCGGTTCCTGATGGCAGGCTGGTAAGTTACCGCATCCTTTGCTGGCCCTGCCTCTCTTTAACAAATGAGTCAGCAATCCTTGCATCTTGGGGGGGGGGGGACTCCACCCACCTGTCAAATTCTGCCCAGGAGGCACATCTTGATAAGGTTCCCTGCTTCTGGTCCTAGACCAGTGGTAGAAGAGGAACCTGAGGTCCTCCTGATGTTGCTGGACTGCAGCTGTTGACATTCCTGACAATAAGCCATTCTGGCTTGGGCTGATGGAAGCTGTAGCTGAGCAATATTTGAATGGCCACAGGTTCCCCAGCTCTGGCCCTAGACCACAGGTGGGGACCCGCAGTCTGTGAACCTCTGGTGGCCTACCATGCCTTTTATATCTTCCCCAGAACCTTGTGCTCCCCATCCCCAGAAGAAAATGTTTTTTTCTCAGCCTAACTGTTAGGGAGAGAGAAAGGAATAGACAAAAGAGAAAAATGGGTTGCTGACTGCTAGCTTTGACCCTGAAAGAAATTTTGCCTGGGGCAATGAAGCCCATGGCATAATTTCCCCTAGTCATTATCCAGTGCTTTCTGGGGAAGCTGGAAGTTTCATGCTTTGTTTGGACACCTATTATATACA